>NC_037640.1:3640288-8440288 GCF_003254395.2 Apis mellifera
CGTGGTGAATTATATAATCATGGAATCAGCAAGTAAATTATTATCATCGAAAGGATTAAACTCTCGAATAATTTCGATATACCACGAGGAATAAATTCGAGGGAAGGAAAAAACTAATTACGATATTAATCGGAGTTATATATCATGGAAATTAATATATTATATATACATTCACAAGGGTGAATATTTATACAAGTGATCCACGACACATTTAATATTTAATATCTACACGATAAATTACACGAAATAATTTTAACACGCATAGGTTATGTCTGTTACAACCGTAATACAATTCCGGCCTCGATTTAAACATAGATACCGATACGTTGTTCGGACTCGAGAAACAAACTCGATCATTGGCGAAATTTATCCTCGACTCCCCGTCGGCATTAAATAGATTACCGCCAAAATAAACAGAACACATCAACATCATCTCATCTCCCCCGAGAACGAAAGGAGGAGATGAGGTTTACATTACCTCTTCCTCCACGTGTCACGAAAGGGTTAACATATTCTTCCGTATTGAAAAAAAGAAAAGAAATTTTTTCAACGACCTCCGGCACGCGAGGAGGGCCTGGGCGCGCGGAAGGGCCGAGAGCAACAGGTGCAGAGTAGAGGCGTCGATCGATCGACGGCGGGGGGGGGGCGCGGGCGTCGAAATGCGCGCGGATCGCGTCGCGGCATGCCGGAGAGAAATCGGTGGAAATTGGGCCAGTCGGTCAATTGGAAGTAACGAACCCTCCGCCAACGTATTATTTCGAAAATGATCCACTCCTCTCTCGACAATTAACGGGCGGCAATATCCCTCTCTGCAACTCTTCCCCACAGATTTAGAATCGCGTGCTGGAATTTCTTTCGCGATTCTTTTTTATCGATGGTCGATAAGAAGCGTTACAGAGATACATTTCTTTACGAGGAAACGAAGAATATATATATTTTTCGATCAGAAATTTGGGAATAAATAAAGATTGGAGCTTTTATTCAAGATAAGACAGTAATTGTTCGAAAGAAATAAAAATCGCAGAGATGCATCTTAAGTATTTGGGATAACGAACGAAGTTGAACACGAGATTATTAAGGAAGATTTCGTTTTCTCTTTTGATCAATTCTAACGTTGATTTCGAGCCCATGGTAGAAGTGGAGTTGATCGATGAAAAGGAGGAAGAAAAGGGAGGGGAGAGGTGAAATTAGAGGAACTCGATTGGAAGAGCGTGGCGCTGGGAATTGCGGCGCCATCGAGTTTTATTGAGTTTAAGGATACGTCTTTGGAGAGTGGAGGAAATGAATTTGTTGTCTGAGCTCGGTCGGAGAACTTTCGATTCTTTTTCCATTTCGTCGTGTATTTGTTCGTTCAAATTTCTAAAAACTAATTGAATTTTATATATATATATCCATCTTGGAATTGTATATTTTAACATTAAATGTAGGAAATGGTTTCCTGGTGTAATACATTATCATTAATTTCCATTGATACCATTTTCGATCCATTACTACTGTAGAAAGATTCTTGCGATTCTAAATCTGTGGGGAAGAGTTGCAGAGAGGGATATTGCCGCCCGTTAATTGTCGAGAGAGGAGTGGATCATTTTCGAAATAATACGTTGGCGGAGGGTTCGTTACTTCCAATTGACCGACTGGCCCAATTTCCACCGATTTCTCTCCGGCATGCCGCGACGCGATCCGCGCGCATTTCGACGCCCGCGCCCCCCCCCCCGCCGTCGATCGATCGACGCCTCTACTCTGCACCTGTTGCTCTCGGCCCTTCCGCGCGCCCAGGCCCTCCTCGCGTGCCGGAGGTCGTTGAAAAAATTTCTTTTCTTTTTTTCAATACGGAAGAATATGTTAACCCTTTTCGTGACACGTGGAAGGGAAGAGGTAATTGTAAACCTCTTTCGCTTCTCGAGGAAGATGATGATGATGATGATGATGCTTCTGTTTATTTTTGGCGGTAATCTATTTAATGCCGACGGGGAGTCGAGGATAAATTTCGCCAATGATCGAGTTTGTTTCTCGAGTCCGAACAACGTATCGAGTATCTATGTTTAAATCGAGGCCGGATATTGCATATTACAGGTTGTAACAGACATCAACCTATGCGTGTTAAAATTATTTCGTGTAATTTATCGTGTAGAATATTAAATATTAAATGTGTCGTGGATCACTTTGTATAAAATATTCACCCTTGTGAATGTATATATATATATATAATTTCCATGAATATATTAACATCCCGTATTAATATCGTAATTAGTTTTTTCCTTCCCTCGAAATTTATTCCCTCGTGGTGAATTATATAATCATGGAATCAGCAAGTAAATTATTATCATCGAAAGGATTAAACTCTCGAATAATTTCGATATAACGAAGATATCGTATCGATCCTCCGATATTTGTGTAAATTAAAAAATTAAGGGCCTCCAATCTCGCTTTCATCGTGTATTTCATAATCCTCGTTGTTTGAAAACCGAAAAGGGAAATAATCCGTCACGAAAGTTGGGAGGCTACTTTCTAAAGTAGTGGTTACTTTAGAAAAAATGCGGGAAAATTTACATCAACGATTCGTGGCGTCTCGACGCTCGCCAGAAAATGCCAGACGCCGCAGAAAATGTGCGATCTCATCTCTCTCTTCTCTCTCTCTCTCTCTCTTTCTCTCTCTGTGGCACAAGAAAGAAAAGCACACTTTCACGAAGTCGAAACTCAACCTGGATTCCGCGAGCACATTCTTCCTCCTCCTCCTCCTCCTTCGAAACCGGAAGGCCTTCGATCCAACAAACGATCTCAGTCACCCATTTTCCCCGTCTTTCCACTTTGGGGATAAAAAGATCCCATTTATTATTATCGGCGCGAACGTTTTCATTGCAAACAACAATAGGATGGGCAACGATTTCTGTAAATTAAAAAAAAAATAAAAATCGATTCCCCTCGTGAAAGGAGAGATATAGAGAGAGAGTGTGGATAATATCGCGCGATATGCATTTTTCAACGCGTTCCAACTATCGATTCGGGGAGGAGAGTGAATTTAATTGGAAGGATTTATCCCCGACGAATTCGGGATTCGTCGCGACTCCAGACGACGAGGGGTTTAATCGAGTTTCCGGTCCCAGACTACGGCGGTCTGTCGATCCTTCGCATAATTGATACCCCGTAATTTCCCTTACGCCCCCCCTCTAATTGCTCGTAATGAACGGGAACGTTGATCAACATTCGCGTTTGGTCGAGACAGAAAGAAAGAGAGAGAGAGAATTTGTAAAATTGTATTCATCGTGGCCGATGAATCGTTTCTGTTCAACGTTTATTATTAAATCGAGCGTGAATTTTGTTTTGTCAACGAAAATGATCGATGATTGAATAAATTTTCCAACGAGAATCTTATTGAAAAGAGATCATTATATTTTTTCTTCGATAAATTAAACCGAGAGCTCCGCGATTATCAGTTCTTTTTTTTATTTATAATCCGACATCCGATCATTAATCTCATCTCGATCGAAAGTGAAATCTTGAGGATGAAGGTGGAGATTTCGGCCAAGGGAATCGAAATAGAAGGCCAATACGGAGGTTATTGAAGTAATAAGAGCAAGGCTGAAGCGAGCTGAACGATTGGAGGAAATCTAGAAATTGAATCCTCGACCAAGAATACAACCGTGGTCGAGTTATTATTGCATCGAGATAAGAGAAATATCTCTTTCTCTCCTCCCCCTTTCTAATAATCGATCGAAACGGTTGTATCCTATCGAAGCTCAACACGACTGTCTTTTCTCAAGAGAATATTCCAAAAACGAAACTTAAACGATTCAGAAAGAGAAAGAGAGAGAGAGTTGGTTTTATTTGGGAAAATGATATGAAATCTCCTCCCCCATAAAATGACAACAAAATGAAACAAAAGGATATATAATAAATCAACCGGTAGCCCTTCCTTTCACAAAGCTCCTACTACTTCCTACGATCAACGACCCCAGAAGACACGTCGAACTTAAACGCGACTATCGTATTTGCATCTAACAGCGAGGATGACGAAAGAGGGGCGAGACTATCTTTCACCAGAGAGGCGAGCGACCAAAGCCGACCCAATTCCCCTTAATTGCCCGTGAAGGGAGTCCGCGAGAGGCGCAAGAAATCATTTTACGATCATCAGGAAGTCCGCTTTACGAGCGTCGCGCCACGTGGCCATTGAAAGCCCAATCATGGGATCAAAAATTTATTCTTCGCTTTTGATTCGTTCAAGATAATCGTTCTTTTCTTTTTTTTCTTTTTCTTTGTGCACTTCTTTGAAAATCTCTTTTTATTCGAATCTTTGAATCAATGGTATTAATATTGGAACGAAATTGGGATACGTTTTCTTTCGTTTCGTGCCTTGGATGAATGGAATATCCAAAACGATTAATTTTGAAAATGTACTTGAATACTTGAAAGAAGAGTTCAAGTTTCGAAAATATCGTTTAATCCTTATTTTCTTTAAGTTACAAGCACAGAAGGAAGACGTGCGAAACTCATATCACGAATCTGAATCGAAAGTGGTCCATTCGGATATGTAAGGCATCGAATCTAGTCTGTGGATATTTCTCTGTTAACCTGCTTAACGATACACACTTGATCCCATCGCTACGTAATGAAAACCGCGCAGAAAAAGTGTGCTGAGAACAAATTTCCCTTCCCTCTCTGCGTATCACTTCCGATGGATCGTCGCTCTACTTTTCCCTCTTTTGTTTTCTTCGTTTCGCTTCGGTTGTCTCATCGACGATTAGAAAATGCATCTGTACAGAGACTCTCCCCCCTCAAAGGAAAGAAATCGAGTTAGAGTTTAAATGGATCGCGCGAGAGAGAAAGAGAGAGAGAAAGAGAGAGAGAGAAAAAGAGAAGGAGATATTGTCGTGCGGATTATGGTTATTATCGCTGTCTTCTCTCCCCTGTGACCTACACTGTTGATGATCTTGATGGAGGAATGGAGGAATGAAAGTTAGAGAGAGAGAGAGGGTGGATTATTTTACGTTTTGTGCCACACGTTTTCTGGGTTAGAAACTAAGAGAAACGTTGAGAAATCGTAACGAGAGGAATAAATTATAATCTTCTTCGATCCATCTTCTTCATCACCGATCTTTTCATCCCTTCGAACGCGTCCGATTTTAAGAAAATATTATTTGGAATTGAGAATTAATAAAAAAGATCTCGTAGATCTTTCGAAAGAAGAATAATATATCGTATACTTCGAAATTCTACTTTCAATATATCGTATACAAATGCAACGTTTATTAATTCACTTTATATATCCCATAAAGGGAGTTTTACTATCGGAATACCGTTAAGTGTACTTGATTTACCGTAATTCATACAAGGAAATTTATTTATTATTGAAAAATCTCGATTACTTCGTATCCAAGCTTCTACTTGTCATCGTAAAAGTTATACAATCAAAACAACACGAAGTTTCACGAAGTTTCGTACATGAAGCAGAATTACAAATAATTGAAGAAAAGAAGAAGAAAAAAAAAGGAAAAAATATCAGCGAACATCGATTCCAACGCGCTATTAATATTGACATACATTCGAATTATCTCCCCAGGAGGGGAGAATTAATAAATTAAATAAATAATCGAACGCTGGATATACTCGTTTTTCCAGATTCACGTGGCATCCGTGAAACACGCGTTTCCGCTCCGTGGACACGATTAATAATCAAGCGGATCAAGGGGGCAGAGGAAACTGCGCCTGCCTTCTTTTAATCGCTCGTGTCCAGCCGTGAGAGAGGCTCCGTCATATTAGCGCGAGCAAGTCTCACACGGTTTTTTTTTATATATTTCTCGGCTCGGATGATTAATGGATCGAATGGAGCGGAGAGCCATTCCCCAGATATCACGTGGACGAAAGCGGCGAAATAGACACGGTGTGGTGTGTGCAAGTTTTCTCGTTTGTTTACGTTCCTTCCTTCCAGAGTTAGAAATTGAATCTCGATTGATAAATCATTGGCGATCGTTCCGCGCGATTTCTTCGGTTATTTATAGCCGGTTATTCGAACACCCAACACTGTGCACGGGTAAACATTTAATAAAAGCGTTGAATCAGCGGAGAGAACGAGAAAAGTAATTATATTAAACTTATCGATTATATTATTCCAACACTTTTCTCTATCCCCTAAAAATTTAAGATAAACCGATCGAATGAACGAATAACTTATTATTGATATATATATAATTTACACTACCCGCGCACCAATATTAAAATCAGAAAAGAAGAAAAAAGAAATACCTCTCGATCAAAAGTAGCACCCTGATGTACGAGTTCTCGTCCAGGCATCCGGTCACCATGTCTACCCGGGTAAAATCCTTCGATAAGAAGAAGGGACGAAGCACGATACACGCTTACACGATACGAAAAAAGATATATGTATATACAGGGGATGAATATATATGGATCGTATGTTCGATTGAACCACGGGAGAAAGAGAAAGGAAGATGGAAAGAGAGAAGGTGAGAAAGAGAGGAAGGAACACGGATATTCGCGAGTCGCAGGATCCGAATCGAGTGTAAAATATTGGCGAATTCTTTGTTCACACCGAATGAAAAACCCGTGGGCGTCTGTACGCGGACGGATCGACGACTACGCCACTGCTGCACACCGCTTCATCGACCATCGACCGATCGATGCACCGCGTGCCATTCCAACCGTATCTGCCGTTTCCTTTGCCGCGAAATCGATTTTTCCCGCCTCACGCTCGATCCGAGGGACTCTCCCCTCGGTCTCTTTCCTACCAATCTTTTCCTGTCACGCGACGCCTCTTTACTGCGCGCTGTTGCGCTATGTTCCGTGCCAGCGAAAAAGGGGAGAAAGAGAGAAAGAGAGAGAGAGAGAGAGAGAGAGGAGGAGGAGGAGGAGGAGTTTGGGTTTTGGACAGGCGTTGGGTGGGTGGGAGGGGAGAGGTGAACGTGGGATTGTGGAGGTGGAGAGAAGATCGAGAATAGGTTGAGGAGGTAGTTGTGCGCCGCGTGGAATACGTGAATTAAATTGTGATTATAATTGGCGAGGGTGGCATTTCTTTTTCTTTTTTTTGGAGGGATAAAGTTAGGCGGATGATGACGAGGGTTAGATATTCTTTTTTTGGAATTTTCTGTGAATATCTAAGCAAGTTTCGAATTAAAGAGGGAGAAAATAAAATGGAATAAAGAAAAGAGAGGAATTAATTGAAGAGACAGATCAATCTCGATTAATTCGCGATTCGACAGGGTGCAAAAAGAATTTCCTTTTCCTTTTTTTTTCTATCAATTAAAAAATCCTCCACTCGCCCTCAAACCGACCGACCATCGATCCAGCTCGTAGACAGCTCTCGCTCATTCACCAACCAAGAGGAAAGAGGGGGCTGTTGCCTTCCATTCACCGAGGAGGAAAAGGAAAAGGAAAAGGAAAAGGAAAATGGCGAGAAAAAGGAAAGGGAAAAGGAAAAAAAAAAAAAGGGAAAAGGTGAGTCGTCTCGAAAGAGACTTGAAGACTTGCCGCCGGCACGCTGCGTCGGTTCGAGGCCTGTGCGTGCACAAGTGTGCGCGGCTCTCCCGAGCCGAGAGAAAAGAAAAAAGGGGGCGCGAAGAAGGAGATCAGAGAGCGGAGAAGGAGAAAGAGGGGGGGTGGGGAGAAAGAGAGTGAGAGAGAGAAAAAAAGGAAAAAATATACATACAAACGCACGCACATGTATATATATATATACATATATATATATATATGGAGAACTGGTCACGCCCGGCTCGCCCAGGCCGGGCCTCGACAATCGCGACGTTTTCAGGGCGAAAAACCGACCCGGAACCCGGGTCTCTCCGCGCTCGCTTGCACTCTGGCTCCGTCTGGTTGGCTGGCTTGGTTGCGTGCGCGCGCGCGCGCGCGCGCAGGCCACGCGGAAGTGAACGGCGCTCTCCCGCGATTTTTCGGCCCAGAAAACGTGGCGGCGTGGGTGTCAGCCTGGATACCTCGTTCGATGCACTCCTGGCTAGGAGGCACGGTCACCTTCAACCGGCACGTGAACAGGTAAGCTCGTTGCAACGGCTGCATCCACGGATACCCTCGATGGTGGATCTTTTGTTGGTATTGTGAATATGGACGAGAGTATGGAGGGAGAGAGAGAGAGAGAGAGGTCTTGCATTACAGTGCGGGGCAAAAGTTTGATTGTTGAGGAAGAGGATTGATTTCTTTTTTTTGGCGAAATTATGACAAGGCTATAATGATGCTTCGTAAATTAATATCTTTCGTAATTTGGATATGGAAGTCCATAGCGAAGAGATGGATTTTAGTTCTCCGATTTAATAATTCGTTTCTTGATTTAGAAGAGACGAAGATTTTCAACATCTTCCAAAAAGTTAAAAGATTAAAAGTTATCGAAATCCAAGAGGAACTTACGAATCCATCCTTCGAAAAACCTCCCTTCGTACAAATGAAAAAAAGATCAGAAAACTTTTGCCGGACGCTGTACAACACGCACGTGATGTTCGATTCTATCTGTGTCCAACTGCGACGAGAGAGGAGACACCAATCCAATCTCCTCCTTCCTTCCTTCCTTCCAAAAAAAAAAAAAAAAACCCTCTCGAAAATTTTCTCGAAACCCGAGCGAAACTAAAACTTTTGTCGGGCACTGTATACACACGCCATGTTTAATTCCATCCGTGTCAACGGCGAGAGAATAAGAGAGATTACAGGCCCGGCGGACCGAGCCCAAGCTTTCCCGCAACGGGACAAGACCTCTCTCGAGAGAAAGAGAAAGAGTGAAAGAGAGAGAGACAGGCAGAGAGGAGGAGGAGGGAGAGGCAGGCCACGGAGAGGAGAGCGTTTCATGGATATCAGGCAACGATACCAGTTGGATTCATAGGCAGATTTAGGTGGATATTGTTTCCGACACGACGTTACCCGGCTGATGTGGGACGTTGGCCGGTTACCGGGTGTCCGGGTATCCCTTCCTCGGCTATCCCCCTCGTTGCCGATTTTTCTGCGACGCCGGTACCAGCGTGTACTTGCTCTTCCAAGACGATTTGTTGTGCCCTGGATCCGTACACGCTCGCATCGCACGATGGATCGTGGGATCGACTCGGTCACGGCGGGGGTTAACGCAAGCTTAGCCTGTTTAGTAGCCCCACCCGATGGGACTGGAGGATCGATACTGGAGAATCGATAATTTCACGGAGGGGAGGAGGGAGAGGTGTTTCTGAACTGGATCCGATTCGAATCTGGATAGAAATTTATAAGAGTATTATCACGAGTTTTGCTTTGTTAAAGTATATTCTAAAGTGGGTTATTAAATAAATTTGTTCGTTCTCGTGGAATCTTGCGATCGAATTTTTCGCGATTAATTTTGGTTGGAATTGATAAATAGTTGGAGGATTTCCTCTTTATAAATACGATCCATTTTAGAAGATTCTCTTCCTCCTATCATCTCTCCTTCCTTGGAATACGTGACACGTTATTCCCACGGGGGATTCGTCCGAAACTTTGGCCAGCTACCGGTTTCCCCGATCGGCCCCACGAACTCTGAACTTAAGAGGCTTAATTAACGAGCCTCGCCAACCAACTTTCTTCGCCCCGTGAAATTGTCCACGCGATTCTCGTCCAAACTTTTTCGACGGAGGGGGAATGATATTCCATTTCTCTCGAAATAATCGACCACGGAGATTTAATATTTTTCGTGGATAATTTGGAGAAAAATGTGTGTCCACAAAGAATTAATTACAAACGATAATTTCAAGATGGAATAATGATTGATAACAATAATCCAAAAATCCCCGAAACTGGAAAAGAAAGAAATAGAATCTGAATAGAATTTTACTAGAGAAGGCTCGAGAATGGAAATTTCTCTTTTTTCCGGTTCCATGCAACTCGAGAGCCCAGCTAAGGCGAACTAGTTTCGGTGGGAAGCACACGGAGAGATGGACACGGTTCAGTTGTCGAATTGAAGGCGTAATACCCGGGGAGAAAATTGCACGTCACCGATCCGTCCGCAAGTGGGACGAACGCTCTCCGCGGGGACTTTCGAACGGCGGGGGGGAGGAGGATGGGAAAGGGGCACGAAGCGGCGGCGGCGGCGGCAGCTAATGAAGCCCGATACGGCTAGAAAGTGCTCCCCTATCGCCCTCCTCCTTTTAATTTCGCGGCCTCTCCTCCTCTGCCGAGATTTATTTATCCCCCCCTCCTCTCTTCCTATTCTATTCCACCATTTTGCCATTCCTCTCCCTACTCTTCCGTCAATTATTTCACTTCCGAACACGCTCACTCGATCGCACTTACACGAAAATTAATAATTATACGTACGTATCCAGTCACGATCTTTCTCATATATTTTATATATTTATATATAGCACGGTAACCCGGATAGATCACGATCCGCGCGAGGAACGATAAATTATAATGTTTATCGTGGGGAAAAGTTGAGCGTGTGGTCGTGTATCGTGGGAGAGGGGGCGAGGGGGGTGTGGAAAAAACCGGCAGGACCGACGAAACAGGTTCCCCGGGTTGCGCTTGTTCCGGCGCACGTGAGCAGGAAAGTGGTAAAAGCGGAATGCGCCTCGAGCAGGCCTTGAACGCGGTTTGCATCTTCGAGCGTTGTGGCAACCCTTGCTGAGGGGGAGGATCGAATCGGCCGCGCCTCGAGGAATTTGAGTTTTCTTTTTCTTTTTTCTTTTTTTGGAATCTCGTTGGGGGAGGTCAAGGATTCGAGATTGTATGTGTGTGTGTATGTGTGCACGTTTCATTTATATTGCGAAAAAAAAAAGTATTGTAATATCGTCGAATGCGTCGATGGAAAATTGTTGGATATCGGAGACAGCGAGGTTGTAGCCGACTGGGTTGGAAAAAATAAAAATAAAAAATTCATACGCGCTGGATATCCATTCCATCGAGCCATCCCCTGAACGATATTAAAATAACATTGGAATAATATTGGAAATGACCTATATATATCCGGTTCGAGAGCGTATATATCCAGCCTCTGACACTTCGCATCGAAAAATTCCAATTCGTATCCAATTTATATAATTCTTCGATCCTCTTTTTAATTGTAATAATTATCGCGTGAAAATATTCCAATTTTTTCCAACACGAAAGGGATAAAAGAGATTGTACGTTATTTGGGAAATAAGAAACGTGAAAATTAAAATTAAAATCCTCCGTACCGTGCACCGTAAAAGGGTTAAATCTGGCTAATCGCAAAATCACGGCTCCTGATCGCGTCTGCATCGGCCATTAAGCCTCGTATTATTATTCGTTTCCTCCTCGTCTCGTCCCTGTTCGTCGTCGTTGTTCTCCGAGCTTTCATCATTCATAAAACGAGTCGCGTTTTATTCTTGCCCGTCGTAAAACGGGGCCCGGTGTTTGCTTATTTGCAGGCATAAATAATATAAATTATACGAATTATATAAGAACCGATCCTTTTTAATCCTTTTTTAACGAATTCCTCCGAGAGTTTCCTTCACCATCCTTTCAGAGACACGTACTCATGTACTCGTCCTTCATTATTACTCGACGATTTTTCATTCGACAGACAGATAGCAGCGAGAATAATCGAGACGGACGACTCGATTGTCAACTCGCCTCGATAGACTGGGTTATTACACACGGCGGTTATTACACACGAAGTCAGTAATGTCGAGGTTACCCCGAGGTAATTCAGCATTGCTATCTGCCAATTAAAATGGCCCAGGAATATTGTCGTTTAATGGGGCTGATCATGATCACTTTTCGTAGAAACTATCATCGCGTATGTAAATTGCGAATCTGAATCTTATCATTGAACGTGTAGATTCGATTATACGTATCAGGATTATGAATTATCGGGTATGGAACGACGATAGATATATATTTCCTCGCGTCAATCTTTCCATCTGTTTGCACTAATAATTCGTATCTTTCAGAATCCAGATCCAGAATCGAATAATTTCTTCGAGTTCAACTTTTAGGTACGATTGTTCTTTTTACGATTATCATCTTTGTGAAAAGGAACATTTTAAAACAGCACTCGTGCGAAAACTCGATATTCTTATTCATAATCCGAACGAAGACGGGAAAGCTTATATTCTCTGGAGATATTAGAGTTTGCGAGTTTAATATACATGTAAAATAGTTTGCGCGCAACACCATTCCGAACTTCCTTTCCAGAGCGGAACAACCCAACCTGCGAAAAATCGTCGAGGCACTCTCGTAAGAGGCAGAAAACCACGAAACCGCAACCGACAACAAAAACCCAGTGCAATCGTTCTCTAAATACCCCACCAACTTACAAAGCCTCTTCCCATAAGCTCCACTGACACGAATCTCTCTCTCTCTCTTTCTCTTCTTCTTTATTTCCAAAACGACCATCTCGATATTCTCTCGAATTTCTCCAAGCTATTTCGCCTAATCGACCATCATCATCCCTCTAGGTCAGAACCGCCCTGAGCAACGTTCCAGAGGTGTCTCTTTATAAATATCTAGGCGAACTAGGTTGCAGTGTAGGAAGTGTAACGACGATATACACTTGCATACAGAGTGTCTCATCTGAAATTACCTCCTCGAATTTTGCATTGTATTATATTATTCATAAATGTTTAAAGGAAAATTGAATGGCTTCGGGAAAGAACACATACATCGATTCTATATTTTTATTTCGAAAGAATTTTTGTCCATCTATGATTAAAAATAATTGTAAGTTCGAGAGGATTATTAAAATTTTGTCTCATAAAGAGGAATAGGCAAGTATATACTTTGTAATTCTTTCAAAGTAAAATTATATTATCGATCATTTAAAAAAAAAAAAAAAATCAAGGTGATGAATCTCTGCTCGAGACACTTTGCAAAGGCGCGCGCCTTTTCGATACAAAGAGCGTGGAAACGAGAAACCCGAGAGTTTCATCCGGGATGGGAGGATTTACGAAGAGATACCGATCGTGAATCTGCTTCTAATATCGGCGAGCGACTTTCTAATTTCACGGGGAAACCGCGATCGAAAGGCGTCGACACCGATTTCGAGAGGATCGTTCCCGCGATTGATGATTGATAATTAGATGGTTGTTGGAAATTGTGTTACTGGAATCGGAGGATGGGATTTCTTAAAGCTTTCGAAAGTAGCCTCGATCGCCTATGAACATTTTCATCCCCCTTCAAAAATTCAACTTAAAACCAATACTTTTCCTTTTCCAAACCCTCGCGATCCAAATCGAAACAATCCCTTCCAATAATACAATAATATACAACCCTCCTCTTCTCCTCGTATTCATTCATCTTTTGCAAAGCGTTTCCAAAAAAAAAAAAGAAAAAAGAAAAAAGCGGAATCTCCTCGGCCACTTATTTCCAGCCCGTAGGGCTCGGCGTAACTGCAGTAGTAGCGCCTCGCCAGTTGCGCCCAAGTGCATTTCACCGAGATTACGGGTGTATTGACCCCGGCGTCACCCCCTCGTCGCCCTTCCGCCACTTTCCTCCGCCTGCAACGCTCCACTCCTCTTCTCTCCTCCCCCCCTCGGCCCGCCGCCGTCACCCCCGCGCCGCCTCCTGGCCGGAGGTCGCCGACGACAACGAGCCTCCCCTCCCCCCGCAGCAGCAGCCGCTTTCCACCACCCCTCCTGACCCTGCACCCATTAAGCCGAGCGCTACGCCGCCGCCGCCGCCGCCGCTGGCAATCGACACTGCGAGACGACGACGACGACGAGGCCAAGTCGACGGGGGTGAGGATGCGATGGATCGTTGCCATCCCTTCTCCTTTTCTATAAGTTTCTGTGCTTTCTTTCTTTTTTTTCGATCGATTCGACGGTTTTTTTACGGGGAGAGATGCGCTTCTAAAATCATTTTAGAAGAATGATGCATTGTTTCGACTTTCTCGAGAGTCATTCATAAGCGAGAGGAGGGTGAGGATGGTTTTCTAGTTTTCTTTTCTTCGATCGATTCGGTTTTTCACGAGGAGAGACTCGCTTGGTTTAATCGTAAATAGAGTTCATCTTGTTTAGTATTTGAAAATGAAGTCAAATATCTTTCTCGATATTCTCTCTGATACTTATAAGAGAGGTATTTAACAATGAGTGATACAAACATTTTAAAGTAGTTGCTCGAAGAAGATAGTATTGTTTCAACCTTGTCGTCGCTTTAATCAACGGGTGAAAATCATCGACGAGGGGGTTGGTTTGGCCTTTGGCGCCAAGTTGAAGGGCGAGGGAAGGGTGTCTCGTTTATTTGTCCCGTTGATGGAATTGATTGTTGAAACTGCTTGAGGAAAGGGGAAAAGATACATCCGCCACCCCTGTTCGAGCGAAAAGATTAAAGGGTTGATTTTCAAGCTTGGACGTCGTTAAAGGTCGAGGAGGACCGAAGGCCCTCCTCTCGGTGTAATCTTCGATTCAAAGGGATGCCGATGTTTACCAGGGAATACAACGGACGAGGTTCGAATCGTGCATCCACGTTGTGCAAATCCGCGAGTGTGGGGATTATTTATTCCAAAGACGCCCTGCTGGATGGGGCTGGTGGTTGAAGAGGAGGGAACGCGTCGTTGGAGAAGGTCAAGCCACTCGTCGTCTCGCTCATCCATCGTGAAAAAGAAGGATCGAGGATTTACACACGAGGTTTATTTGCCAATGGTGGCAATGTTGGAAAAAGCGCGAGGGTTTCGTCTCTACTTCAAGCGAGATGATTAATCAGTTTGGATGAATAACGCGAGAATGTAATTGTTTTTATTTGGGTTTCTTGTTATTGTTATTTCATCGATGATATACTGTGATGGATATATACATTGGATGCAAGTATCGCATTTGTTTTCGATAAAGCGGAAATATTTATGATGTTTAATTATTAAACGTCTCTTACGTGGAAAATGATTTTTTGTTTTGGTTTCTGATACTTTCCCTTGCAACTTAATCGAGGACGATTGGAAAATAAAATTGTGAAAAGATGAAACGAAGAGGAATTTTTGCGAAATACGAATAATATTCATAATTTATGCGCATTTGTTTATCACCGTGATTACGCCAATAATCTTTTTTCTATAAAATAAACATCGCTCGTTCGAAAAAAAGAATTAATTTACAAAGCTCGCTTTTTACATTCATCATCATCAGATCATCGATATTCAGAAGAATACATAACAATTTCCTTGTCAATTACCTAACTAACTGATATCTCAATTACAAAATCTTATCCGATACAACGCTATATCTCGATTATTAAAAGGCTAACTTGATCACTTAAAAAATACCTCCTCAGAAAAATTTACTTTCATAAAAAAAAGAAAAACATACAATTTAGAAGAATTTTTTATCGAATCAATTGGAGCAAAAGGTCAACGACCTCCTGTTACAACGTATCGCAAACAACGCGTTATCGAGCATCGTATCCATTATCGAACGTTACATAATACGCGGTGATATTCAACTGCGCTCGAATCGTGAAGAGCGGCGGCGACGACCTTTCCGCGGCGCGGACTCGCCGATGAAAACTCGCGGCGTTTGATCGATCGATGGATGGATGGATGGATGGAAGCGAGATTTCCGCGAGCGATCGGGGCCGGTTGCAAAACGGGCCCGTACGCACGGGCCCCGAGTGAAAGTAAGATTCTAGACACGTGACGCGGCATCACGCTGCACGCGCCGCGGAAAAATGCGCCTAGGTGCACCTGTGTGCGCGTCACCGACGACGCGGAGGGCAACGCGCCCTGGAGTAGCCCCTCTTCCTCCCTTTCCCCTCCGTAGTGGACGAGAGAGGGAACGCTTTGGAAGAGTCTCGAAAGAGAGGTTGGAGAAGAGGAGAGAGAAGAAATTCGGGGATCTTTTTATTTTTCCATACAACAGAATATTAGAAACGACGAGAAGGATTGGACGAAATTGAATTCTGTGATCAATTGTCGCCTTGATTGATTTTCGGGAAGAAAAAATTTTCGAAGCCGTTCGTTTTCGATGATAAATTCACAAAAGATCGATGAAATTATATACAAACACGCAAAGATTAGATACGTTTCAAAAAAAAAAAAAAAAAAAATTGTTGATCCCCCCACGTCTATCATCGTGTATTCTCGTGTCGTTATATTCACAGGTTGGGAACCACTGACCTAACCCAACCGAAACGCCACCTACGCCGTGCCTCCCCCGGCACAAAAACCTAACCTCAAAACCGAGCAACAAGAATCCACTCCGGCAACCTTCTCTCGCAACAAAACCACACGAAACCTCCCTTCCTCCCTCCCTTCCCTCCCTCCCTTTAACATCCCACCGAACAGCCTCCGCCATAACGCTTCGAGTGCAACTTCCGGTCAGTCAATCAACAGACCGACAGCCACTCCGCGATGAGAGAAATAAGAAGCACAAGAGAGGGAAGAATTCTCGTCGAAGGATCTGGAAGGGAATACCCTCCTTCTTCTTCTTCTTCTTCTTCTTCTTCTTCTCCTCTCTCTCTTTCTCTCTTTCTTAACGTTTCTCTCTCTCGCTCTCTCTTTTTCTCTCTCTGTCTCGGTGCGCGAGGCCCAGGGAGCGGTGTAATTTTCTAACGAACCGCGAACGGGATTCGTTCCTCGACAAACGGCCTGATTTATAGCGGCTTCCACGCGTTTATGGACAACAACGAAGCGAGCGGGCAACGCGCACTGCTCTCGATCCAGTCCCGAGCCGGATGGGCGCAAGGACCCCGAAGAGGACTCGCGCTCAAGGGGCCAAGGGCCCCTCGCCGTGTCGGCCGCGCTCGCACGGCCAGACAGACCCATAAAACGCTTTATATTCCTGCCCAAGGAGTACCCGCGCCAGCCGAGTATACCGCGACTTTTCTAAGCGCGAGCACACCTCGAAAGGGAATAATAAAACCGGGTATGGGGCCCCTATGGGCGTGTGCGTTTCGCTTGAAATATTTAGATTTTCTGTTTCTAGCGTTTTGGTCTCCTTTTTTTCTCTTTCTTCCTTCCTTTCTCGTCGAGTTGTTTAATTAAGAAAGAGTTTCTTAAAACTCTTGGGGATGATTAGGTGTAAACGATTCTATTGATTTTGTTTAAAAATTATGAGAACGAACGATATATAAAAATTTAGGATCGAGAGATTTCTTAACTCCTCTACGAATATATCGAATATATTCGATTTCTTTCTCGCGGGAGGAGAGAGAGAGGTTGGAGGGCGATTAATCTCGAAGGGAAAAAGATCGAAGGAAGATTAATCCCCGCGGAAGAGGAGGAGCGCAGAATCGGTGGTTGGAGGAGACCAGGAGGTGGCAATCGATAATCCTGAATTCTTCCGCTATGATGCCTTTCCACGAAGCTGTGTCATTGCACCATCGCGGAGAGGAGAGACGGGTTGCATACAGAGTAGAGGATGAAGGGGGCTAGGCACCCTCGTGCACGCATGCACAATGCTCGAGGAGGGTGCAACAACCTCCTCCACCTTGGACTAGGAAGAGGAGGAGAAGGAGTCGAAGGAGAAGAAGGACAAGCGAGGCGGCTGCCGAGGCGAGAGAATAGTCTGCCACGGTCTACAGTCGCGTTTTCAAGCACGCGTTTCTCGTTACTCTGCGGTGGAGAGAGAAGGAGACAGAAAAAGAGAGAAAGAGAGATAAGGAAACAGAGAAAGAAAGAGAGAGTAGGAGTGAAACGTTGCTGGAACGTTTGGTTGCTTTTTTCGTTTTGGCTATGGGGGAACGTTAAGTTTCTTGAGTCACTGGCTTTTGTTTCTACTTGCTTTTGTTATGGAGAACATTACATTTTTGAGCCGTGCAAGTAGCCTTTTCGTTTTTACCTGCCTTTTGTTATGGAGAATATTTCATTTTTGACCCGTGTCCAATAGCCTTTCTCCTTTCGGTTCTTTTGTCCTCGGTTATACAATGTAGAATATGTACTTTAAGTAATTGACCGTTCCGCTTTTGTCTTTTAATCGATGTTTTCGCAGGAAAGATTTACATTATTATTCGATCTCGATCCGTCCCCAATTTTTACTCATTTTCTCTTTCTAATAATCTCTCTCTCTCCCTTTATTACATTAAATTTCGATGAATTTTTTTAGCGCAGAATCATTATTTATTCCTTGCTTCGAAACTCGGTCAGAAATCCCTCGTCTCAGGTATATATAAATTTATGATGTGTATAAACACCGTATAATTAAACGAATATTTTATAAATAAATATTTACGATGTTTCTATTTCTCGATCCCGTTTGGGAATCGTATATATCAATTACGAGGAGAGTAGAAACGAAGATGTATCGAATGTTGCCATTTAAGCGATTATCCCTGTTATCTCGCCGATACCTGTGTACCCAATCATGGAATTTTTGAAAGAGTAATCCACTCTTAATACGAATCGTTTCACATTTTCCCAAACAACCGATTGCAGTCTACTATCCAATAATATCGAGCCCGCAAACGATAGTAAATAATAAATAGGAAGTAATTAAATCATCATCTACCTTCGTTACTCTATTATCAAAAAAAAAAAATAAACGCGAGTCAAAAGGAGAACTTGACACCGCATTCTAACTGAATTCACGATGCACTTACTCTCCCCCTGTTGTTGTTGGCGAACAATTAAGAGAAACCTCTACTAAACAAAGGCTCGTTAATCGTCGATTAGAAACCACCAATAATCGAGCGGAAGGCTCGAGGGGGGAGGAAAGGCTCGAAGAAATATTCATTAATTCCATTAGCGACGCCGAAACGATAAGAATCGTGACTCACACGGTGGCATAATGGGTCCGTCCCCTCCTCCCCCTATTTTGTCCAGTCGCTCGTTTTTCCTTCCTTTCTCTCTCTCTCTCTCTCTCTCTTTCCTTCTTTTTTCAACGCACAGTCCCTTTATCATGCAGATTAGAAAACTCGCGTAGATGTCGTTCGATTTATTACGACGACGGAGGGAAAGAGGGCTCTAATTGGCGGGCCATCGATCGATGGATCGATACGATGATACGGGTCACCGACACTCGAGGAGGAGGGAGAGGGAGAGGGGGAGAGAATGCGAGGAAAGAAAGAACTTCCTACGATTCCTATACGACGTGGCGCGGCGGCGCATATTTATTCGAGGGCTATCTCGTTCTACGAGACCTCAATGCGAATCGTGACTTCTGTTCCATTCATGCATAGCAGTCAGGGGAATCGGCCCTTCGAACGTCTTTCGATCGATTGGGTGGCTTTTTGCGATTCTTTCGATCTTCGAATCGAAGAAATTTGGAAGGAGTATATAAATATATATGTATATTTTTTTTTTCTTTTAATAGAAATGAAAAATGATGGTTTGATTGACACGTGTTGCGAAGATAATAATGAAATGTGTTCTTCGTTCTTTCCTTTAAGAAAAAATAACTGACCGATTCCAACAAAGAGACGAGACTTTCAATCAGATTCGATTCGAAGCTGACATTCCTGGCATAGATTCCGCTTGGTTCGACTTGGACACGTTGGTGAAAATTCCAACGGCGAAAAACAGAAGTTATGGAGGAAGAGAGAGGGGGAGGGAGGGGATGGAGAAAGAAGCGTCGATGACCTTGCATTAGGTCACGGCCTTGACATCGTTTCGAGGAAATCTCGACGTTACGTTACTCTTTGCATTAACGAGCAGCCTGGATCTAGTTGGTGTATCGATCAAGTGATGAAAATTGCTCGAGAAAACATTAAGATCTAACTGTTATTCGAGATCTATTCGAGAGAGTAGTTAGCCAGCAAGTTAAATAACATTTTAATAGCCTACCTTGAACATGTCGAGTGTTTCCGGTCCAGCGTTTAATTAATACCTTCGAGGTTTAGGAGAATTTGTGAAACGATGGTGCATGGATCTTACCTGAAAAAAAAACAGAAAGAAAGATGTGTGAATATTTGAAAATTTTCATAGATACAATTCTTCTCGTTGTCTACAAATTATCTTTAAATTATCCCAACTTAACGAAAAGGCAATGGAAAAAGTTTTCAATAAACCAATAACACTATATCCTCGTT
Source organism: Apis mellifera (assembly GCF_003254395.2). NCBI lineage: Eukaryota > Metazoa > Arthropoda > Insecta > Hymenoptera > Apidae > Apis > Apis mellifera. The sequence goes on from NC_037640.1 coordinate 3,660,158, forward strand.
CATTGTGCAAAACGTTTCTTCACTTCCGTGCCCCCATAAATAAAACCCTTAATCTACCAGATTAAATTAAAAAGCAACAAGAAGAAGAAGAGGAGGAAGAAGAAGAAGAAGAAAAATCGAAACCGACGTCTAATAGCAACGTCTAATAAACATTAAAACACCTCTGTAAGAGGTTAGGCTGGTTAAGCATAGCAAACGTATCAGCGGCCCGCCTTAATCGAAACCTTATCTTCCAGCCTAAGTGGGACCGAAAAACCGAGTGTTAAAGTGCAAGGCGTAAAATGCATAGGAAAGAGATCTGGGAGCGATTTAGATAAACATCGAGTAGAACAGCGGCGCGCGTGCCTATCCCGTGCATAAATCTCAGCCAGCCCGGTCACGCGTTCGACACAAATTATCCTGTTCACGGTGTACACGTGATACCGCGAGCAGCGGTGCCGGAAACGGCGGTTAATGCCCGATTTCCCAATCTATCGAGGGGGCCCTCTGACTCATTCCCGATTATCCGCTCCAATCCGCCTTTGTTCCTCGTCATTTCGTTATCATTTGTCGTCCACTTATGGTCGAAACTTCGAGGATTCCCGTGGATTTAAAATCGATCGAATCGAATGCTATAAATAAATTTTCGAGATAACAAGCCAATAAATAGCTTAATCATCTCGTCGAAATCGAATTGGGATGGAAAAAAACTTCTTCGTCGAGAGAAGGAAAGGATTGACCTTTGAAGGAGAATCAGAAGTTGCACCTAACCATCTGTTAAACGTCACGAAGGCTCGTTTCTCACTTTCACGTTGTTGCACGCCAACGAGGAGATTATTCCCCCAAATATACGAATATACTCCACCTGGGTCCCCAATGGTGGAGCGTCACGAGAGAAGGTCTGCACCCTTCCTCCTCCTCTCCCTCCTCCCCTCCCCTTCCACCGCGAATCGCCGTTCTCGGTCGTTTCCCTCTCACGTTTTTTTCGCGAGGGAACCACGAAGGGCCACGCGTTACGCTACGTGACACGAGAATCACGTTACGCCCATATAACACCAGCCGGCTAACGATCACGAGCTTAAACGAGCCGGCTACGTGACTGAATCACGAGCCACGTGTAAAGTCGTGAAAAGTCGCGACGAGACTCTCCTCCTCTCTCAAGAGACGCGGATCCTCTTCCGCGCTCGTCGCGATATCGCGCGAATCCCGATTGGGGGAGGAAAGGAAAGCGTGCAAATCGATCGAAAAGTGGTTAAGTTGAGAAAAGGATTTTCGTTTCGTTGCGTTACGTTACGTTACATTACGTTGCATTCTCGCTTTCGATCGAAAGTGAATGTAAAGCTGTTGTCGATGAGTATATAACGTAACTCGATTCGTTTTCTAATATATCTTCGACGAAAATTGGAAGGAAGGGTTGGAAAATTGTATGTTTACGTTAATATATCGATTCGAGTGAAAATTAAGAGTGTTTAATTTAGTCGAGTTGTTTATTCCAATTTCTTGAAATTCCAATATTCGAAGAAAGAACAAGAAATTATTGCCCCCGTATCGTTTTCTTATCGAACAAGAATTCGTTATCGAGAAATCTTGGGCGTGTCGAAATCAATTGCGCTTCGATTTTTTTCTCTCTTTTTTTTTTAAGAAATAAACTATAACAGATTGATAAAATATGGAATAATATTTGGACGTGTATAGACCTATTAAGATAACGGGGAAATAGTTACCGATATCTCGATTTTATAATGTTACAATAATTAATTAACCTCTAATTGGCGATACATGGATCGAGAATACAGATAGGGAAACACGAAAACAAACTTGGATCGAATTTTTTTCCAACGAGTCTAAATTCTAATATAATCTAAACGATAACCTCGCCAAAGAGTCTAGGAAATTAAGAATAATTTTCAAAGACACTGTTAATACGAATAATAAAATGGTAAAATATAGGCGTAGCGTATAAGATTACCGTATAAATCTCCTAACCTCACTTTCACGAAATAACCTATAAATACAGAAATCGCTTTTCCTCCGTGAAAAAAAAAAACCTAAGATCGAAAGATTGGCAGTAAATCAATTCGAACGAAGAGGGACGGAGACGGATAGAGAAAGCAATTTGTTCTTACAGTATATTCGTATGTAATTGCGCCAATGCACTCGCTGGAATTTTGGTCGTGCGAGTAGAGGTTACGTAAGAGAGCCTTCGAGATCGCGCGAACGATCACGCGAATTGCAGCTGGCGAGAATTCTAGTCGCGCGCGCGACTCACGAGACTTTCCATCCATTCTTTCTTCCACTCTGGTCTAGAATTATTAGACATTATATTATTATATTATTATCACGAGATGAGATACTCGATAGATCGATGGATCGAAAGCTGTTATTAGAGATGTTAATGGTCTATCCGTACGATTTAATAAAATATATTGTCACCGATACTAATGACAGGAAGGGAAGGGACATATTTCGACAGAGTTTATTTTATTTTCATCTTGTTGAGCAACTTATTAAGGCTGCAATTATAATTTTTATTAGAGATTATTATTACAACAGTGAAGTCGTAAGTATATTTAATTGAACCAAGGTTAGAATTATAAAGTTCGAACAGGAGGATAACGACTTTAATAATTGCATCTATAGATTTATTGGACTTTTTTTTTTTTTAATGGAAATGAATTTTGTATATACATAAAAATATATAATCAAATGTGTAAAATAATAATTTTTACTCCCGTTCAATTTTCTTATTTATCTTTAAAAAATATAAATTTGCATGCGATTACAAGATGCTGAATAAACATGAAATATTTTTTTTATAATTCAAAAGTTTTATAAAGTCAATTCCCCTTGCGAAACTAAATTAAAATCCAAAATCTGAATTCGAGAACGATTGACTCTCGTGAATGTTTCTGCACGAAAAAAAAAAAAGAAAGAAATAAAAAAATCAATAAAACACACGACCAAGCAGCGCCTATTATTACCATCACGACCATAATGTTGCATTGATTTAACATTGTCGTTATAACGAAACATTTAAAAAAAAAATTATAAATAACTTAAACGCGATACACGATTTAAATTTTCAACTTAAATATAAAGCGTATTATAATTTTAAATAATATCGCAATATATACGGAATAATCTCGAGTGTATCGAAATAATCTCTCGACTTATGTTATTATTAAAGAAAGCGTATATCTCGGCCCGGGTTGGGGGAAAAAAAATCGAGATATCGAGGTCAAGATTGAAATCGAGATCGTGTGTACGAATTGGCTCACCCGGTAGAAGGACGATTCGAGGTGGACTGTGAAATGCACGAATACCAAGGACGAATCCACGGCACTGACTCACATTTTAAACCGGCCAGTGCACATCCGACCCTTTCGACGATGTTCAACCAAACCCGCTCCCCATCCAAGGAACACGATCGCGCGAACCAACGATCGAGCCACGGGTTCCGCGGCGACCCGTTTTCATTCCGCTCGAGAAACAGATCGAATTCAATAATTCCACGCAATTTCCACGTTCCATCGTTGAAAGAAAAAAAAAAAAGAAGAAGAAAAATCGATCGACACGATTCCTTTCTTAAAAATCTTGAAAGAAGATTTATAGATATTTCGCGTACGTAATATATTCGTAAGATTACACCACCGTTTAATAAGTATCGATTACTGGAAACAAGTAATATTTCCAACAAGTAATATTCCAAAGTAATGTTGTACACCGGTATATTGTAATTCTCAAATAGTCCGTAAGTTTAATTTCTATCATGCGATCATCAATATCTACTTTCACTATTCATCGGGTTTATATTTTCATAATATTCCTCCTCGATTTTTATCCTCTCGCCGGTCTTCTCCGTGATTCGGTAATAATAATACGGATGCATAAACGATGGATGGAGAGAAAGATGTCGGGAAAAAAACGTGACGAAGAGAGAGAGAGAGAGACAGAAATATATATATATATATAATATCGAGCGAGAGGAAAGCAAGCGTCGTCCGTTGCTTGGTGGTGTTGCAGTTGAATTAGCTATAAATCAGAACGAATTCAGGCGATGAGAATTATTTATGACCGGCCTGATCGGACACCTAGTAGAAACCCCTCTTTGAACTGTTTCTCTTCTGTTTCTCTTACGGTGCACCATAAATACGATAGCCGTGAAGAATAGAGACAGCCGTAAAATTCAAACGGTCTCGCGAGCCCACGATTCCCTCTATCGTTATGGCTATAATATACTATCTATTAGCGAAGAAAACTCGTACGTACTATCCCCCCCCCCTCCCTCCTTTCTTACTCCGCGTTTACATAAGTTATCCGAGCAAGATATATTCCGCGTGGAATTTTCTTCTTCTTTCGGTAATTCGACGTCTCTCTCTCTTTATTCTCTGCGAGAATACGAAAAAACTGGAGAAGAAACTGGATTCGTTGCTCCCTTTAATCTTCGTCCTATTCGAATAAAAGTTCAATTTAAAAAATCTCCTTTCGAACATGGAAATTCACCACATCCGTCAGAAGGGACGACTCATATACACGCGGGGAAAAAAAAAATAACCAGGCGAACCGAAATTGACCAAAATCCGGTTATTAACCGGCGATAAGGGGTAGAGACAAAGACGCTCGATCCCTCCTCCTTATCACTCACTGAATCAACGATACATAACACGGTGGCGCAAGAAATCAACAATCACACCGTAAGGCGCGTAATAATATATACACGCTTATGCACACGCCAACAAGTCATATGCAGTTAACGTATGCGCACACCGAGTAAAAGACACGTAGGAACGGGGTCTCTGAACCCGCCAGATACAATCTCTCTCTCTCTTTCTCTCTCTTTCTCTCCCTCTCTCCTCGCACGCTATCTATCTATCTGGCTGGCTGGCTGGCTGGCTGGCTGGCTGGCTGGCGAGAGAGCCGGCCTCACATACCTCCCGTCCTACGTAACGTAAAAATGCGTCTCCCGACACGCGTACAGAAAATATACACGGAGTGGCCTCTATTCACCGGCTCCTAGATACGCTGATAGGAGGCTGCCGGCTCGTGCCTACCGGTATCTCCCATTTTTTCCCTTCCTCTCTCTCTCTCTTTTTTCCTTTTTTCCCCTCCTTCCCTTTCGTTGGGATAGGTCGTGTAGATTATTATCGAAAACTGGAGGATCGAAGGGAGAGACTTAGATGGAAGGATTTTTCCTAGCAGGGACGATTATCAAATGAAATTGTGATCTTCTTGATCTTCGTCCCATAAAGCGAAGAAAAAAGTGAACGGATAACGGTGATGATAAGAGGGGGAGGTTCGAACGAAAAGGGGGGTTCCTTGGTTCGTATCGATATTTTTAGCGGCTGAATTGGAAGCTGAGACGGCAGGAGAAGGGGAGGAAGCGTTTAAACGCGGAGGAAATTGTGCGCGGCCCGGGGCCAGACGGGGCCGGACACCAACAACGGAAGATGGTCGGCAAAGATTTATTCTTTACAATTACCGATAATGAAACGTAATGCGGCTACGAGGATCGCGACGACGAGGCCAATCTTGCTCGCCCATCTCTCTTGCTCGCACATTTCAACGATTTCGATTCGAGTATTAAGACTGTTCAGACGAACAATTCGATTCAATTTTATCAAATTATAATTTTCGAGGATCGATCCTTGATCAAATATCATATATATTCGAGAATAGAGTCCGATTGTTACGAGATTATTCTCGTGAAAAGGGAAAAAGAGAGGAGAAAAATCGAAAAGGAGCGCTCGAAGAGCGCGATAATAAATGCACGATGGGAGGAAAAAGAGAAGAGAAGAGAAGAGGTTAAAGAGGTACAGGTTAAAGAGGCGATTTACAGTGGAACGGAACGGATCCGGAGCCGTTTATGCGGCCATAAGAGTGCGTGCAGTTACGATAATCCGAAGGGGGGTTGAGTTTGCATGTGTTGTTCGAGAGGAGGTTTAATCACGGAGGATCGACGGAGGATCTATCGGTGGGAACACAGGAGCTTAAGGCGGATCCGACACGTTAATCCAATCGAGCCAAGTGCAACGACGGGGTTACGCGCAAATCGATCAAGGTTAATCGGGAAAGGGGAGGGAGGGAACGGAGAAATTCGACTCTTTTAAATCCCTCTCCAATCATTGGTCTTTTTGTGCGCGGAGGAGAGCGTTCTTCGAATAATTTAACGTTGGGATGATTATTAATTCAAGAGGATACTATACGTAATTTTTCTAATCAAACAATTTTTATTGGAATAATATATAATTGAAAATTGTGGAATATATTACTCCAAATGCAAAGGATTAAATATTCGTTGTTCGAAGGTAATACGTTCATGGTTGAGATAAAAAATGGGGAAGGGGTAGAAATTATTGCAATTAGAAAAACTTTAATTGATCGATCGATCCGAAAACTAGGAAGATAATTTTATAATACAAATGGAAAAAGATGTAGATTCTGTAACATCTGTTATTCCTCAATTTTTTTTATCCCATTTCTCGTGCTCATTCATCTTGCAACACTCCAATTAGAAGAGGTAGGAAATTCTTTCATACCTCTCGTGAAGCAGCAAAGGATTTCGCAAAGAAAATTAGACTTCGCGGATTGCATGAAGTATTCAAGAGGATTTAAGTGCCTGCTACGTACACATTTAAAAAAGACGAGGTTGACTTCGTTCCCAAAGGAAGAGCGTTTTTAAAAAGGGACCTCTCGTTGCGGGAGGGAAAAAAAACTTGGAATAGGATTTTTCTCCATGTTATAGAGACTTAAAAAAAAAAAAAAAGAAAGAAAGAAAAGAAAAGAAAAAAGAGGAGTGTAACGATCGAAAAGGGTCGCTGGGTCGGAAAATTTGCAGAAAAAAAAAAAAAAATAGTCTGAAATGGTATCAAAAAAAAAAAAAAAAGATGGGCACGAGGAAAAGCTATAAAAGTCGAACTTTTAACCCGGAAAGGATTTTTCGATGCATCGAGTTTTATGCCAGAAAAAGTTCTACCCTTTAGATCAAAATATATAATCGAGGGTACGGCGAAAGATAGAGGCATGGAAAAAAATTCGAAATTACTGAACTTTGAGAGTATATCGTTTGGAAATTTTTTTTTAAAAATAGATGCCAAGCCTTTTATTAATATTTCATCGCGATGAATGATTCTAGAAACTAGAAATGGAAAGATTGAGAAAAAAAGAAATCAGAATCGGTGATCTCTGGAAATATGTCGTCTGGAATTATTAAAAACAGACGTTAAAAATATTTTTGTTAGACGAAACATTCATATTCTTATCGAATAAAGATTAAAAAAATAGTAGAGAGCAAAAATAATGATTTAAAAAAAAGATATCGTTTGGAATTTTTTGAAAATAAATGTTTAAGAATCTTTCTATTAAAGTATTTTTTAATCTTAATAATTTAACTGTTATTGAATACAATATTTTTGGATTCCAGAGATCAGAGATAATTGAGAAAAATTCTACAGTATAAATAAAATGCATAATAACCAATTATCTATTTCCTCTCCATGCAAAATCTAGATACCATTCATAACTTTTTCCTACATTATTCAATCCCAAATCTAAATCAAACAATTTTTACAAGCTCCAGTTTCAAAGAAATAAAACACATTCTACTTCAAAGAATATATATATACATAGAAAGAGAGAAAGAAAAAAAAACCTGTCCCACTCTATTGAATCCAACCTCCGTACCTTCAAATTAAAAAAACATCTACTAAAAAAAAAAATACAATTCCCTGCAAAACAATATAATAAACTTCAACTTTTCCAACTCGAGCTTTAAAACACCAAACCGACAATTTCATTCGAAAAAAAATCCTGTATAAATCCTACGATAAACCTTCTAAACCTTCGCTATTAAACCTTCACTACCGTCATTAAAAGTCTCTAAAGAGCAAAAAAAAAAAAAAAAAGGAAACAAAAAAAAAAACTCGAAATGAAACAAAACCCAAGCAACTTGCACACGCGAAGCGAAATAAAACGAATAGAAGGGGGAGGAGAGAAAAAAGGGAGGAGGGAGGGGAAGGGGAAGGGAAAAATTGAACAAGGCGAAAGTGCAAGGCGGAACACGTGGCTCGATTTAGCGACGGTCGCAAGGACGCGGCTCGTGGCGCAGTTGCCGGAAAGAAAAAGCGTATATACCTCGCGCAATTTAATCGGGGAGATCAGGTAAATCAGCTGGCGGAGGCAGGGAGTCTGGGGTGGATGTTGGGTTGGTCGGTCGCCGTGCGGATATCGACCCCGGGTTCACCGACCTTTCTCTCACCGCCACCACCACCACCACCACCGACCCCTCCACCTGAGCCTTCCTCCATCCCCCGTCGGCCACCCCTCCTCCCCTCCCCACCAGGCCTATCCACCAGTCTTCTTCTTTCGTTCTCTCTCTCTCTCTCTCTCTCTCTCTGCTACCACCCTGGCCCGCCAGCAGCTCTCAACCCTGCCAGATGTCCTCAACTCCTCCTCCGGCACCCTTCATCGATCCACCTTGCGATGGCCGCTTCATTGAGGTTCCTCTTGGCGAATTTTTATTTCCTTTTCTTTTTCTTATTCTTATTCTTATTCTTATTCTTTTCTTCTCTCGAGAGGGAGGGAGAAGAAAGGAAGAAGGTTGAAGAGCGGAGGAAGGAATATTGAAATGATTGGGAAGGATGAATTTATTTCTTTTTTTTGATTTATAGGAGTTGTGCGAGATTTTTGGGATAATTATAGGAGAATGTGTTTAACGATTGTGAAATTCTTATATAATTCTTATATAGAGAGGCAACAATTCTTCTTTTTTTTTTAATCTACGCAAACTTTCTAAATCTTCGAGATAGAATTCGAAAGATTAAGAAACACGGGTGAAGATTAAAATTTAAGATTAAAATTGGAGTCATGTCGAAACAGCGTTTAATTGAAATTCCTTGTAATCTCTTTGCAAAAAAGTGCAAAGGTATTCGGTTCATTTCCTATAATATATAATGATCTCCTGTTTCGATATATAATGATACTCGTTTCGATTGAAACTTCGAATGTTTAACAATCATTTTACATTTAAAAGAAAAAAAGAAAAATCTTAATTTTCACATCTAAATTTCACTCATTTAATCAACGAGTATTTCATACGCATTTACACCATCCATTCGCAATTTTACAAGCAATTTTTCTAAACCCGATAATCGAAATACGCAAGCTCGTCAGATCCCATATTTCAAATCTCTCTCGATTAATCCAACCAATCCCGAATAAAATGCATCGAACGAGTCCGGTTGGCGAATTTCAACATTCCTCCACAACAAGAACAGTTTTGAAACGCACAATTAGACATCGTACCTTGTGCATTATTCCCATTTCCCAGCCTTTCCAACCTGGCGGTCCCAACCTCGTTTTATTTAACGAAAGCGTTCGGCGGAGAGAAAGGATTAATGGACTCGATCCGGGGAATATGTTTCGCTATCTATCGAAAACAGACCGCTGCACGGTTTCCCAACGCCCGTGCAACGCTCGAAAATCGTTTCGAGCGGATCGCCGAGGAACACGATGGGAACTCGCCATTAGGCGAATGATAGAGCCAGAGTGGTTGCACAGAGTTTCGAGATCGAGTTTTGAAACGAATTCTGAGATATCTGAGATAATAAGAATCACATTTTTTTTCGAATTGGAACAAGAATTTGTCTGTTTTGGAAAATTTTCTAGGTATTTTTTTATTTACATTGAGCAGGCTATGGAAAATAATAATTTGGTATATATTTTAAGATATTATTAAAAGTAGATGGATGGATTGTTTATTCGAAAGATGGAAATGGATTTGGAAGATGATGTAAATGAAGTTCTAAAATTGGAACGAGTTATTTCTTATTATATTTGTTTGTGTGGAAAATTCAATTTTGATATTATTGTGTATTGAATAAAAATATGTTTATATATAGATTGAGTGAATAAACATTGAAAGAAATTTGTGAATTATTTATAGAAATTTTTGTATTCATTTTACAGTAGGAATAGTTTGCTCTACTATTTTCTGATAGAAGATAAGAAGTTATTTCTTAATTCAATGAAATAATTCAAAATTCCACAAAACAAAGATTAAAAAGAAATACAATATACCAAATTTCATTCAATGCAACCAATTAATCAAACCAAATAATGATTCTAATTCGATCAAACAATCCATTGAACTTTAAACCTCAGAAAAAAAAAAACATTCAATCAAAAATACACTCTTGTGTAACGAAACATTTCATTATATTCAACCACTACTTTCTAATTCAACTGGAAATTCCAATTCAATTGTAAATTCAGCCCCAAACTCTTGGAAACGAAACAAACTTAAAAAGAGATTCGATTAAAAACACAGCCTAAACTTCAATTTCATTACACAACTCAATCAATGATCACTATCTCCTAATTCAGAGCCCAATCGCCAGCTCTATTCAACTTTCAACCCCAGACGGATACGACGAAATGGAAAACAAATTCGGCTAAAAGAAACCCATCCATTCAATCCCATTACGCAACTCAAACAAACAAACAAACAACCCCTCCGCCCGCTTAATTCAACTCCTATCCACAAACTTTCCCTTTAATTTCAAACGGCAAACGACATAATACGGCTAAACGAAAATCCTCCCCCTATCCTCGCGAAATAACCCGCTTCAATTTCATTACGCAACCTCCTCCCCCCCCGAAAACAATCCCTCGTTTGGTCCACGCGCGAGAGAAGAAACAGGGGAACAGCTTTCGATAATCAACGGGCAGAAAATTGGCAAGGGCCCTAAATGGGTCAGTTCACGTTTTCACGATTGTTTCGTCGACTGTTCAAGGGCCATTCCCTCTCAAATGATAATACGAGTTCGAGATGCGTGATCAATCGTATAAAAAATACGAAAAAATGAAACTATTACGAGTTACGAGCTCTTCGTCTTTCATTCGACGATGTTTATTAATTTTGATTGAGATATTACTTCCTTTTATGAAGAAAAAAAAAAAAAGCTGAGCAATTAATACTCAAATTCTTATTCATAAAAATTATATTTTTAACTTTGGAATGGATATTGATATCGAAATCAATTAATTAGCAATGTTTCAAAAGGCGAATTTCAATCGTGAAAAGTTGTAAAAGTATTGCTTATTACAGAGTTTTGATCGATAAAAATGGAACTTTGAAAAATGAATTGATAAACTGAAAAAAATTGCTCAAGAATATTGCAAAAGCAATGATAAAAGAAAATAAACGATTTCTCTACTATTGCTATTCGATATATTAACGAAATTATCATTAGAAAGCTCTTGAATGGGGATTTTTAAAAATGGATTATTTTATATTTTATTCGTAAAATTACAAGCCAACGAATATCAGAATGTAAAAGTGACTTAAATTTATGTGTATTTTCTTATTAAAAAATGGTAACCTTTACCAACATTTCCACGCACAGTGAACATCGAAAACATTCGATATCGATTGGGAAATTTGCGTGACCATACGCAAGGTAAGAAATCCCATGTATCTTGCCACTGATCTTTTATCTCGACATTATTAATACGAACGATTTCGTATGAAATAACGGTTTTGCCGGTTATCACGTTGTAGATATATAAGAACATTTATTTGACGCATGCACTTAATAACAGAAAAACGATCGGGAAAATAAGAAACGAGAACTGCATAAGAAAAAAACGAGAGTTCCACGGACTGACGACGAAAGGTAATTAAAATACAGAGTCGATATCGCGGATAATATTATCGAGCGCATGTAAATTGAAATACGATATCAGTTAACGATACTGTCTGCAACGCCATATGCATTCTCATTACTGCTATATTAAACTTGATTCAATTATACGATACACCGATTGCGCAACTGATCAATGACCGATGCTTGAAAATTAACGATAAGACAATTTTTATTTCCGAATATAAACGAATATTGTTGAATATTATAGGAAGATGTAACGTTAAAATGCGTTAAAAAATTACATTGGAAATGTAAGCGCGAATAATCAGACCATAAAAATTAACGAGAGTCTAATATTAATGAGTTGAAGAACCGTAATGGAAGTGTAAATTATGTTAACGTGAAAATATTTGAAAGAAATAATTTGATATGTAACTAATCGAAACCTAAAATTAACGACAATCTAACTTTTCAAATGAAACGTTTGGAAAAAATAACTTGAAATGTGACTCGAAATATAAAAATTTAACGAGAGGTTAAGTTCGATTTAAACGAATATAAAGTACACGAACTATGACGTATATCGAAAGTGAATAGGCATAAATCATTTTTATTCGTAATATAAAGTTACAAAATTTAATGTAACGTAATGTATAATGAAATATAAGAAAATATGCAATTAAAATATTAATATAATATGTAAAAATGTAATAAATTAAATGATATTAAAACTTACTTTTACGTAGGAAATCGAAGCGACGCAATAATCGATGTAAACAGAACGACTTGCTACACACAACTGCCGGAATTCAGCTTTCTCCCACTCCTCGCTTATTATACTTCGAACGTTTATATACATTTTCCGAATAACTTTAATATGAAATCTAAATTCTAATTCTAAATTTCTATTTAATAATTACTATTTAAAAATGTGTATTCTTTTCTGCACGTCAAATATTTGATTTTTATAATTATTGTTTTAGAACAAACATCAATGAAAAATTTCTTGTATAGGTTAGTTTATATTTTTTTCACTATAATCTACTTCTTTTATCTACCTGTATAGCATTAAACTATTAACAACAAAAATTTATCACTTATAATTCGCAATTAAAAGAATTAATACGATAATTAATCGATAATTGAATATAAAAGAAAGAAAGAAAAATTTTAAAACACTTTTCTTACACGCTCATGTACGGCAACATGATGGAACATATATCATGGCAAACATTGTAATATTCACATTATCACAATTCATTCATACAATATGACCTCAACTTCTCGCATTTTCTTGAATCACTTTTCGATCTGTTAACACGACTAAGAAATGAATCGCTCGAGGTTGTAACGCTATCCGATGCACCCTACATATTAACATGTAAATATATGTAAATACAGAAGGTGGGCGCGTCTCAAAAGAGAACAGGATTGCCAACTCCACTTGCTTGGCTGCCATGTTACGTAATTGTTCGTTGCACCGCGGCACCGCTTTCAAATATAAGAAATGTCGAGATGTTTCATAGTTTTATAACCTATAATGAATCGCGAATTTCGTACAATTCCTCAACAACGAAAATTGACAATGCTATGCAATCTTCCAATGGCACGAAACTATCTTGTATCGATTTTATGTCATCGCGAGATCGATTGTGTAATCGACTGCATGAAGTTAGGTTAGATTATATGAAAAAACTATTCGTTTATAATCGAATATAATCGAGAACTGATACTGATCAAAAGAAAAGAATTGATGAAAGAAAATTGTAATGTTATTTGAAAGTATGATTGCAACATGTAATCTTCTATAACTAAGAGAGATAAATTAACTTATGAATTGTTAATATGTATCTTGGATGTAATAAATTGTTTATTTAAGAATCTTCTATTTACAATGATTCAATTAAATCTCCTGTTCATCATTGTATTTATATTCAGAATACATTATGTTATACTTACATTTATCTAATAATAAATTCTAATTATATAATAAGTTTTTGGTTAAGAAATGATCCTATTAATAAAATAATTTTAAAATATGAAAATTTTATAAAAATTAATCTTCTTTAGACGAAATTAAAGAACTAGATAGAACACAAGAGAATTTATTTTCGTTAGATCAATTTTAAGCGTAGCAAACGTGACTATAACCTAAAAAGAACAACTAATATCATGACAAACGTAATGAGTTTATCTTTACAAGTTGACACGTTGAAATTGTGAAAAATGATACGAAATTAATGTACATTTGTGTCTACATAGAAAGAAAAATCACTGGCACAACACAAATTATAACAAAACTACAAATAATCCACGTAATACGCACAACCATATTCTTCTTAATCAACAGGTTAACTTTATAAAGAATGACGCGTCGAAGTGAGGGCGTTTAAGTCGCTTTTCGATTCAAAATTCTTGTTTCTAAAATTCTTTTTTAATTTCTTTTTAAAAACTACGATAATACAATTTTTAATATTATAATATTGTATTATGATTTATAATTACAGATTGAATAATATAACATATATTCACACATATATGATAATCTTTATACAATCGAAATAAATTTAAGTATATAAAATTATATAAAATTATATATAAAATTAAGTAATATTAATTTTTATTTATTTATAATATGTTTATGCAATTAGAAGAATCGTCAACATAATTATAAACATAGCAATATATCGTATAAATTATTCATCTACATCGTCCTATTTACAATATTCTTCAACATTACAATGTGGATCACATTATACACATATTTTCTAATCAGATTGATAACTAAAAACGTGGAAATATAGGGTTACGACACATCATGCAACGTTATAAAGCATTATACACATTCCATCCTAATTCATCAAAGATCTGGAAGAAACATAATACATTTCCATTTACATCTTGATAATTAACCTAAATAATAAAATATCCAACGCTGTAAAGAGTTGCGCTTATTTTTTCTCTCTCTCAATTAACCATAAAATATAACGTACCATATATTTTTTACAAGATCCAAGTTCAGAGCTACAATTTACGAAAATGTTACAGAACATTTTTTCAACAACTATTTAGACTTCAGCACTAAGAATATCCAAAGAACATTACTTTGATTTAAAAATAGAATAATTATACGTTTTACTCTAATTATCAGAAGAAAAAAAACTTAAAGTTAAAAAACTTTTTAGTTGCAAAAAACACTTGAACTCAATCGAAGTATTCCGTGTCGTTTCTAAATATTCTCACTTATCGATTCCCTCCACATTTTTTCACGAAACAAAAATTGAAACTTCAATTTTACAAAACTGATTCAACTCTATTGTCACGCTTATTTTAAGGTTAAAAAAATTATTTTTTTTCTGAACGAATCAAACACGAAAATAAGCCAACAGAAAGAAAAAAGAAGAAATAGAAGAAAACCCATTAAAAATTGAATATAAAATAAATATCTCGATTTAAGATTAACTCGAATAAGACAAAACATTACACGATTTTTAACAGAATCGAAAAGATTTTAATTTACGAAGAAAACTCGAATCGTATCGTATTTTCTAAAATATCTATCGATTCGCTCGAGGATCAAAAGATACAAAAATCGATTCCGATTCTGAATCCGCGTGCAACACTACCGGCAATACGATAATTTACCAAAAAACAGTACTGGATGACCGCAACAATGTGGTTTTAACCCAGTAAAAAGAAAGGAAAAAAATTAGCCGAAATGGCGACCGCGGTCAGTCGTCTCTCTTTGAGAGTACAACAACCGAGGCGCACCCTCGAGGAACTACCACTCCCACGGTCTCTGATTATCATTTAACCCGTTTCAATATATCGGTATTTCTGCCTCTTAACGTGCCTGGAATTCTTGGAAAGTTGCTGCCGGTGAACGTCAATCTTCGTAATCGAGTTTCTCCGTAGTTGTCGCAGGATCGATGATCGGCGTCGCTAAGAAAAGAACGGAACGATTGTTGTTTTTCTACAACTTTTCAAGAGGCTATCTTAAAGAACGTGTTTTATTATAATCTTTCTTAAAAAAAAATATATAAAAAGATAGATCGTTCAACTCGATCTTCGTACTTATCCCATTCATCGTCCAACAAATTGTTTCCAAACTTAACTCGTCATCCCCCTCCCCAAACGTTTCGAACGTGGAAATTGATTAATCAATCGAAGAAACAGAGGAAGAAAGCTCGAAGAAATCGAGCATCTCGAGGAGAGAGATGCTCTGCTGCATCGTTCAACGCCCCTCCCTCCCCCTTAACCCGACACGATTTTGCAGACGTCCACCAGCACTGACCTACGGTTTTTCCAGAGACGGCAGACGGGGATGCGCCCCTCCTCTCCTCCCACCCCTGCCAGACGGATGCAGACGCGGTCGCCGCAACCGTGGAAAGAAGAAAAGAGAGCAGAGGAGTTTATATAGCAGAGGACGGGGCAGAGGGCCGAGGAGTCGGGCAAACGCTATAGACGTCGGGACGCTATCCGGTCGATACAGGGAACCGGCAGACTAGGAAGTAAACCCGGGCATCAACCTCTCCCTCTCTCTACCGCCTCCCTGCTACCGCCACCCTTCCCTCCTCCTCCTCCTCCTCCTCCTCCTCCTCCTCCCCCGCAACAACCTCCGCGCCGGGAGGAACCCCCCTCGATCTCTCGAATTCGCTCTCGTCGTCGCTGCTCGGCCGCGGGTGCAACGACCTCGCCCCGCCAGAAATTTGGATCTGGAGCGAGGCGGCTGCGAGGCCGGCCGCAACCTGTGCCGTGCATTTCGTAATTATCGACGCCGCCGGGGTCGGGGTTCGCGGGGGAGGGGGCGCGGAAGGGGTGGAGCCACCGTTTCCCAGACCTGTCTCGCGAACATCTTTCGCGATATTAAACAAGTGGTGCATTGACTTTTCTTCTGGATGGAGGCGCTCTTCGAGAAAGGGCGAGGTTGGGTTATTTAATTTTGGACAATCGAGAAGAAGATTCGTATCCACGAAAATGAAGAAATCGATCCAAGGAATCCATTTTTGTATATAAATTTCGTGAAAGTAAATTCCCTTACAAAATATAAAATATTCTCTGAAAGCGATATGGAGATTCGAGAGAGATATGAAAGAGAGAAATGTGGCACCGTATTGAAAGCTTCTTCCTAAAGGAGGATTTAAAGTAGGAGGCCTTAACGTTTGTGCAGCCTTCTCCCTGTACAGAAACGGGTCAAACTGTTCCCTTCGTGTTCGAGAGTTTCGATGAAGCCTCGAAAGGTTGAGTTATTGCAAATGCAAGAGCAAGGCTGTGTCCTTTTGCCACCTCGCCCGATGCACGGGGACCGGTCCACGTTTGGTGGAAATTTCGGCCGAGGGAGTTTGTCGGATATTGAGAAGTTTCGGGCAAAGTTGCCGCGAGAGCTGGTCGTACAGAGAGAGAGGAGAGGAGAAGTTTCTTGTACGTAGAAGGTTCGACTTGGTTTGACGACGCCGAGTATTTGCTAGGTTAATTGCAATTGCACGAAAGTGGAGCGGTACGGATATTGTGTTTGGAAATGCAAATTTTGCTTTTGGGGATGTGCATTATATCATATGAGATTGCTTATGGGCGATAAGTGTTACAATTGATACATCAGGAGGAAGATAATATATATATAACATATTAAATTTATAGAAAGAATCAGGATTTTTTGCTATGACGAGAGAGAAGGCATTAGATCGAGCGAACGAGTTACCGACCTTAAATAACATATCGTGCGGTTTTTATTTATGCACAACCGAGTTCATGCACCGAGCAAAATTTAATGCGATACGACAGTCTGGCGAAGAACGAAGAAAGGATCTGTGCCAAGGTAATCGAAATGGAATGCTACCCGTCTGATCCTTTTCTTTTCTTTCCTCTTTTTTTCCCTTTCCTATTCCTACTCCCCTCGTTTCGAAACGAATTCATTCAGCATTAAAATTCTCATTTTCTTCCTTTTCAAAAATATTTACAATTATCTGACCAAGCTTCGAGAAAAATTATACATTAAGAGGCAATGCCACTCTTCCTTCGATCAATCATTTTCGAAAGATTCGTCGCATCCTTTCCCCCCCCATAGAACACTGAAAATAGCGGAAACGTGGTCGATCGATTTCGCGTCTCGCCACGTAGACAGGAGGCAAGCGGATCAAGCGAGCAATTATCTCTGGCAGAGACGTATCCGCGAGGCGAGACGCGACAAAGGTCGCCGCTGGCAGCAAACGTTTCACAGCCTCCTGACATTTCCAGCTTTGGAAAGTCTGGGAATTCGCGGGTCGAATACTGTGCACTGTGGCCAATTCAACCGAAACGAAAGGGATCGACCTAGTAAAGTGTGTCCGGATTTAAAAAAAAAATCTTGCGTTCAACGATTATTATTGGAGAAGAAGAGGATAAAAGTAACGAGATTTAAAACAATTCGATTAAATATTCAAAACCGTATAAGAGAAAAATTCAATTCGATTAATAATACCGGTAGACGTTTCAAAAACGCTTAATCCGATGATCGAGAAATTAATTAATAATAAGGAAAATGGCGAATTAGAGATTTCATCTACGATTCGAGTAAGAGAGAAACCAGTCGCGAAGGCAAATCTGGTCGGGAGGGGGAGGGAAAGAGAGAAATCGTTTATCTGGTCAAAAATATCTAGCACGTCTCCATCGCGGTAAGCTAATCGCTCTTCTGACGCGCAGCAGCGCCATTAAAACCAACACGTACCCGGCATGTCGCGCGGATTTTTGCTGGCACAAATTTCCCCGATGCATCGTGTAATCAGCAAAAGCTGGAAAACGTCTCTTTCTCTTTCACACGTGCCCCTCTCTATATATATATGTATATATATACACACATTATGCTAGCCGCCGCCGCGTGTATCTTTTTTTTTTATTCACATAAATTTCACGCTGTCTGAGCGATTGGAGCGCGATATACCGAGTGTTGCTCGAGCCGCCACTTGCAACCTATAATTTACAGGTTAGTCGGAAGAAAAGGGGGAAAAAATCAAGGGGATCGGATCTTAATCGATTTACGGGGTTATATTCTCTTCTTATTAAAATATCACTTGACTAATTTACTCGATGCGTTGGAATATTCTTTTTTTTCTCTCTCTTGGTTCTTTATTTCGATCGATCTTCAATTTTAAATGATTATCGAACGATTCAATTTCTTTTAATCGAATTCGATCCGATGAAAATATATAATGTTTCGTGTCTTTAATCGGTATGATCGGTGGAATTATATATATATATTGGATGAACAAATTAAACAAATCTCCTTGTTAACAATATTAATTTTCGAACGTGTATTATTTCCCTTCCCTTCCCTTCTCACGAATCGTTTCTATGATCGATGATCAGCACGATCGTTTAATCACGAATGCAATTCCAATCCGAGTCATCGATCGACGGAACGAACAACACGCGTGTGTTGCACCTTGGATCCCGACAGCACAACGAGCGAGAGCGTCGTCCATTATGGAAATGCTTGATTTTTTATTCGTTCAAGCATTGACGTTTTTTTCTTTTTTTTTTTTTTTTTAATTAAACGCGCTGCACGTTCTAACACGTCGAAAACGAAGATGGATTATTCTCAGGCTTTCCACGAAATTTGCGCGTAAACTCTCGTTCAATTTAATTTCGTAAAAAAATTTATCGGATGATTAAAAGTGTCGAGTATCGAATAACGGTAATCGATACAGTTGGAGATTTCGAGCGCAATAATGCACTTCAATTTGTACGCTCTTGTTAAATCGTATATGATATATAAACTCTCGCTGATGAAATCGATGAGAAGGGAATGTAGAGGAAAAAAAAAAAAAAAAAAAGATCCCTTGAACGTTGATTCGTCGAATAGGAAAATACCTCGACCGAAGATTTTTCAACGCTGAGCTGACAATATCCTATTCGTTCCTACACATTACACTACGGTCGTTCCACTCGCAGCTGTGCAAACACATCGTTCACCCCTCGACGCGTACTTTGCAAAAATTTTTTCGCAAGGGGCAAGGGTTTCGTCATTTCGCGAAAATATTCAACTCCGACAATGCAACAATTACCGAATCTAATCTCGAATAAACTCGATCAACCTCCTCCAATCCTCTCTGAATCAATTAATTCACGCCGCAATCAATCGAAATTCGTTGTCGAAAAGATGCAGCTTCTCTGCCATCAATTCATCGCGATTAGATACATGAAAGGTGGTTATGTATCGGCGGTTTTGTATCGCGTGTTACGTTTCACCGCAAATACTGGCGGAGAAGTTCGACCCTCTCCGTATCTCTCTTTCTCTCTCTCTCTTTCTCTCTGCGTGCGTGCGTGTGTGCGTTCGTCCCGCGAATGGAAAAGGCCGCGAATAAAATTCCGACCGCGAAGAAAAGTGGGACGCGCGTGTGCCGGCCGCAGAAACTGCACATTTGCATCTCTGAATAACCATACGTCACCGAGTAATAATCGCCCGACTCGTGAGATTTCACCCGATCTGTGCGCGAGAGCCTTTAACCTCTCTTTCTCTCTCGCTCGAATAGATTCTCCGGGATAAGAGATAAGATCACCGGCAAAATGGGAGAAGAAATGGAAGAAGAAGAGAGGTAATTATTTAACGTTCTACGCGTTCGTTTACACCGTATTTAATTAACCTGGAAACGGGGAGCGAGTGAAATAATTATTGGAGAGGATGGTTTGTTGATGTTATTACAAGGTTTAGATTTAATGTTGATGTTATTATTCACGGGGGATTAGATTTTTACTTGTTTCTTATGATAAGAAACTCTGTTAGGAGGGACAAAGATAGCTAGGATCTCGCTATTATGGGTAAATTGATTTTCAATATGAATTTATTGGCCGCGTATAAAAATTCTAAATCTACGAAACAATAAACCCCACTTTCTCCCAACTGGAAACCTCGTCTCTCCGATTTAAATCATACGTCTCGACTTTCTCCGCTGCATAACAATCTCTGCAATCTGTAAACAATCTAATTCCACTTGTCTATAAATATTTACATCTCTCTCTCTTTTTCGCTTCACGCATCGAAATAATAATACGCCGAAATTACGTAATTTCCATTCGATCATCTTTTGCACGCACTCTTATTTCCCTTCAAATTAAGGCAAAATTTCTATCTACGCAAATCCAATTTCGTTCACCTTCTTTCTTTCGAATCATCGGGGAGAGAAAGAAAAGAAAAAAAGGATCTCCTCCCATCCGAGTCGAGCTTTCACTCGATCGTCTCGCTCGCCGAGGAAAGCCGCTATTCCGCGAGCGTTATCGCGCGTGAGACGGGCGCGAGAGGCGGCGGAATGACATAAAGGGGCGCGGTGTGGGTGTAGACGATTCTATCTAAGTCCGAGGGCAATGCACCGAGGCAATGCGTGGCAATGCATGCACGGGAGAGACCCGAGTCTCTCGCTTTAGCTCCCTCCGAAGAGAATCCGAATTCCTGCGCTCGAAACCGATATCTCGACGAGACGATTTTCTCCTCGAATTCGAATGAAAATGGATTGAATGCCCATTCAATTTTATTTTCAATCTTCGCGTTCTTAAAATTTTGAAAAATTGCTCGCTCTTTTCAAAAGTATATTTATTCACAATATGAAAAGAATTGAGGAGTTTTTCTATTCCGAATTTGGAAAAAATTTCGAGGGATGCAAGTTGGAGGAAATGATAGAGGCGCGTTTCAAAGGAGAAAGTGACAGCTGAGTCGGACACCGAAGGAATCAGCTGTCACACGCGCGTCGCTCATCGACCGATCAACTTCGATGCTGAAAAACCTTTTTCCCTCTCACATGTTCGAGATTAATCTACGATTTCGATCATGTTGCATTATCATTATATAGAATCAATTATTTCGAGCGTGTTATGATTACGAATATCTTTTGGAAATTGCAAATCGATAGCATTTGGCATTTCTCCACTATTCTTATCGAAACTTTTAAGATAGAAAAACCTCCTTTCCCGATATCTGCTTCTTCTCTAAGAAAGCGAGAAGAGAAAAGAAAATGAAAAATCGTAAAAGGGTTCGAAAGAAGGCTTCGCCGGCCTTTCGATATTAATTTTGTCGATCTTAATTGACCCGGATGCGCCCCTGCTCGAGTGATCGGCCGCATTCGTCGGTGGTCGCGTTACACGGGCCACCGACATCGATCATCCGTGGCAGTGACGTATGTTTCGTGCAGCTTTCCGCCTTGGATCGATGTAATTGGAAACGACTTCCGTGTCATAGATACACGCTGCCTAAATACTTTTATCCTACACGAACCGAGATCGAGTATTACTCGAGATTTAACGAAACGTTTCTCAAGTTATATCCTTCTTTTTCGTTACGAAGAATCGTGAAGAATTTTTCAAATTCTTTCGAACAATCAGCAATTAAAGATCGTTTCTAAGGGAGGAGGTTGAATAGAGAAGAGGAGGATTTTTTCGCGATCCGTGAACCGAGTTTTATCGATTCGTAACACAATGAACGGTTCATTCGACTTTCATCCACGGTATGCGGCAAATATCGAAGCGAATATATAGAGATAAGAGTTTTGCACGACTGGCGAGCAAACTGTACGAGTGTCGGTCACAGATTTTTCTATCCCCCGCCACACGATTGCGTCATGATTTACGAACTTTTTCCGGGCAAAGGAATCCGATCGATAAACGGCCGATTTGTTTGGTCGTCGATAACACGACGAGTTTCTTTCTTCTATTCTCGATACGATAACCGATAACGACTCGATAACGTTTCACAACTCGATCATTCCTATCCAACTACTTTTATTGATTTTATTATTAACGATAAAGTGAAAGAAATCGGAATAATTTTGACGATGTAAAACTCTAAATTCGAAGCTCTTCCCCTTGGCACGATCGAAACGTTTAACGAGATCGATAAATCGAGATATTTTTCGAAACTTTTCCTTCATCTTCTCACGATACGCGTTTAATACAAGGGACAATCCACTCCAGTGTCCACCTGGCACTGCCGAGGGCCTCGTTATCTCCAACATGGCGGCCGGCCACTCGATCGAAATAGGACGCAGCCGCCGATTCCTCCTCCGTTGACACACAGGGATCCTTTGGATCGAGCACGATAACCTTCCTTCTGCCTCGATACTCGAGATCTCTCGATCCTTCCAGGCTTGGAATTGGCCAGATCTCCTCCTCCAAATTCCCTCCTCCACGTTTCGGAATACATCGTGCGGATACGTTTTCAATATACGCAGGAAGACGATATTCGAGATCGTCGTCTAAATTAAAGGAGCAAAAAAATCTTTTCTTTTCTTTTTTCTTTTCAGAGAGATTGATCTTGGAAATGTTATTTTATCATCGACTGGCTTCGGTTACTTGAAAATTGTCTTCGTTTCTTCAATTTGATTGGAAAGTAAATGTACGATACCTGTATGAAAATGTCGAGAACGATGAGACAACTTCAAATAGGATAGAATAGGCAACGCGTTCTTACCTGAAACAGAGAGGAGAATGAAATTAGAAAAATACAGCGGGGAAATAATAACAGTGAATCGGAATTGGAAAGTAGGAAAGTAATAATCTTTCGATAGAATACTGTTTCACGAGTATTCGTTATTCTTAAGAAGAGAAAAGAAATCTATCCCATTTACTTTACGACAGGTTCGAATCGATCTTGGCCCCTGGCGCGAACCCACCTGCGAAAACGATCCTAACCACACAAAAGAGGGTCGACCACCTTTAAATCATCGGTTCTACGCAAAACGACTACGAGGATGATGATGATGATCCCCGTCCATCACCACAGACCGCAAAATCTACTCATTAGGATCATTTCATCGGCTGCAGGTAGGCCTATGATTCCGAAAGAGGAGGATGGAAAAGGTAGATGGGTAGATAGGCAAAATAGAAGAGGAGAGAGAGAGAGAAAGGATCTTCTGCAAGCCACGTAGATGAATTAATACCAATTGTACAACGATATTATTATAATAAATATGATATTTATATCAAAGTGCAAATTATTATTTCACACTTACACTACCCCTTTCGAATTTCGCTCGAGTTTAAATAAAAAAAATAATAATTTTCCTCCGCGAAAGAAAGAGAGTATCTCGGGTGGAAGAGGAGTGGTTGGCCACCCCTGGCCTGGATACCGCGGCGTGTTGTTCACCTCCGTGTGAAAGTACTCGGCGGCACACGCTTCCACCATCTCCTCCTCCTCCCTCCTCTTCTCTCTCTCTCTCCCCTTGTTTCGCTCTTTTTGCCCGCCCCCCTTCTACTTTTCCTCCTCCACAAGCGCAAGGGTATATATCCTCCACGCTCGTGCGTGCCTTCGTTTTTCTTTTTCTTTCCTTTTCTCCATACTCGAGAGTCCCGTTGGCAGCTTAGAATTCGACAGACTCGTACAACTTTGAAAATTATTTTTCGAATACATATATATATATCACGTTTAATTCTTCCTTAATCAGACAAACGTATTAAAAATTTCAATACAATTTGGGGGAGGAGAAGAACATATTCTTATTTATTCCTCGAGCGAGAGAAATTTTCCACGGAGAAATCTACGAAACAGCTGAAGGTTGAACGCATCATAAACGTGACACTGGGAGCACGTGCACGCTCGCCGGCGTGAACCCGCGCCGGCCAATCTCCTCCGACAGAGAGAGAGAGAGAGAGAGAAAGAGGCGAGAGGTGAAAAACCTACTACTCGCGGAGAAAGGAGAGAATCGATTATCAATCCGAGTTGAACGACCGTCAAGAAATCACGCTCCCCCGAACCGAAACTCTCCTTCAACTTCTATTTCAAAAACTCGAAAAATCTCCATCATCCATCGATAATCTCGCATAAATAAATTTACAATATTCGAGAGAGAAAAGTTCAGCATCCTCTCGCGAGAAAGACGAGGAGCGGCCACTCTCTGGCGCGACGTAGAAATCACGCTCCCCCGAATCGAAACTCTCCATTGAACCTTCAACTCCTATTTCAAAAACTCACGAAAAATCTCCATCATCCGTAATTTCGCATAAATAAATTTACAATATTCGAGAGAAGAGAGAGAGAGAAGTTCAGCATCCTCTCGCGAGAAAGACGAGGAGCGGCCACTCTCTGGCGCGACGTAGAAATCACGCTCTCCCGAATCGAAACTCTCCATCGAACCTTCAACTTCGATTTCAAAAACTCAGGAAAAACTCCATCATCCGTAATCTCGCGTAAATAAATTTACAATATTCGAGAGAAGAGAGAGAGAAAAGTTCAGCATCCTCTCGCGAGAAAGACGAGGAGCGGCCACTCTCTGGCGCGACGTAGAAATCATGCTCCCCTGAACCGAAACTCTCCATTGAACCTTCAACTTCTATTTCAAAAACTCAGGAAAAACTCCATCATAATCTTGCATAAATAAATTTACAATATTCGAGAGAGAAAAGTTCAGCATCCTCTCGCGAGAAAGACGAGGAGCGGCGCGACGTAGGCCGAAAGGACCGGCGCGGATAGGAGCGGGCTTGATGTACCGTTACGAGGCAGAATGGCGGGTTGTTAGTGTGGCAGTGTGTTAGCCGGGCAGGATCACGTAGGTAGGTAGGTAGGTAGGTTGCCGGGTAGCCTCTCCCCGGGCGGAGGTGTAGGTGTATGAACGTGAGCGCGCGTACACGAGGTGAGCCGCGGCGGACACGAGGAAGAGAGGTGCCGCCGTTGCACACCTTCCACCGACATCTTCCATCCGCGATCCTCCTTCCTTGGCTAGGACGAGCAGCTGTGTGCTCGTAGGTAGCCGGGGGAACCTGTCCCTACAAATCTTTATAACCGCTACTACCGCCGTCACCCGCCCTCCCTCTTCCTCCCTCCGACGAGGCGACCGGTGTCCGCAATATATCAGGAGGAGAGAGAGAGGGGGGGGGTGGAGAGGGAGAGGTCTCTTCCTCCTAGGTCCTACCGCTACGTTACGATATTACAACCGATACGGGGAGGATAGTGGTTCCGGCCTCGAGTTTAGTCTCCTCTCCTCTCCTCCTTCACCTCCTCCTCCTTCGATTTATAATACAGTTCCGCAGGGTATTCGTCCCTGTCCCCTTCTTCCCTGGGAAAGAGTTAACCTTTCTCTCGCAGCACAGATCGAATTTCTACGGAATTGGGACGATTCTTTGGGACTCGATTCAATTCCGATCTTCTTTTATTATTTCTATGGAATTTTTAAGCAGGGAGGAGGATTGTGATTCGTATCGAGTTTTTACAATTATCGTTTCGAAAGGAGATTTTGGAATTGGAATTTGTATTATTCGAGGATCGAGAGAAGAGATCGTTTAACGTGAACGGAGGTTTTTTTTTCCTACTCGACTACGGTGGTGGATAAATTTGCAGAGAGCGGCGCGGGTATCGCAGGCTGCTCGACAAAGTGGGTCAGGCGTGTTCCAACGCGCGGTGGAATGTCAAAAATCAGCATTTGCAATTCGAGCGCGACCGTTACTTCTCTCCGATTCATTAAATTACGCGCAATCTCCTCTCCACACTCGGCCGATTGCACAATCTCGCGAGACTTCCGCGTCCGCGAGAGGAAAGAGGCGAGTAATAATTAATCCTGCGCGGTCGACGTCCAATCGTTTCGACGAGATTCAGTTTTAAAAATCAGATTATTTCCGATTCTACAAGGAGGGATAAAATAAGGTATTTACTTTTGTTCGAAACTTGCACGCGGAGCCGAACGACAGTTACTGGGCTCAACCGAGTGTAAAATTGTTATTACTTGATAAATTACAGCGGCGACACCGGTGAATAACCGGCTTCGTGAACTCCGCGACAGCCTTAACATCGTTCCAACCCGTTACCTTCGGCGAAACCACTTTCACCCTTCCGAGCGCCCCCTTTAACCGCTTCTTTAACCGGATCGAGACAAATTTCTACGTGATTTTTAAACTCACTCTCGAGATATATATATATAAAAAAGAAATTAACAAACGAAGAAAAGGCAAGAAACCGTAACACAAATCGTAAAGAAATAGTTTCTAGAAATATGCGTTGAGAGAAAAGAAAAGAATTAACGGAAAATTAAAAACTCACAAATACATATATATATAAATTCCAAAGAGATCACGCGATGGGAAAGGAGCGTGAACACTCTCTTGCGAGGGTCAAAAGGCTAAAAACCGCGCGCGCGTGTACCATAAACACGAATCGGCCAATCGGCTGTTTTATCCTTTGCCGCTTCCTCGATACGCCGCGACAGATACGGGGAATGAGAATAAACGAGTCGCGAAAGTGACACATGCCGTGGCTAGCGTGTTATACCGGCCAAAGTTAAAAGACAATTAATCTGAATAACTCAGCCTAGACCCGGCTCCGTTGTCCCACATTTCGCTACGCAACTCGCGACGCCTCCGCTCCGAGAGAGAAGCTGTTCCCAGAATTCGCTTCCAAGTTGCCTCGATTATTAGATAACTTTAACGGTTTAAGTTTCAACGTCGAAAAATCTTTCCTTCCCCTCGAATCGAATTTCTGAATCTTCCGAAATGGAATAATCGGAAGCGTTTCTCCTATCTCTCTTTGTATTCTTGGAAAGAGAGGCTCTTCGTCATCGATGTATAAATAAGCGACTGTGTTTATCGATCAGGATAAAACACGTAGCTCGGTTTTCCTTCTCTGCCGATTGTCTCGCGCCGATTCGATGAGATAAGTGTTAATGGGCTGGGACCTGGGGGATCGGTTTTAATATCATCGGTTGCGAAACGGTTGGCGTTGATTGACGGCGGATTCTTCATTTCTCTTTAAACACGCGACGAGTACGACGAGATCTTAACGAGAGTTTCATTTAAAGTTCAATAATAAAATTTCATTATTCCTTTCCTTTCCCTTCGTTCTCTGTTTGCTTTTCATTAGGATCTTCATTTACGACGGAGGATGAGACAAAATTAGAGAGGAAAAATCTCTCACGGGTTCCCCGATCAAAAGGTGATAGGTATAACTTTCACTTTCTTTGTTTGCGCGGATTAATTGTAATTATTTGATTGTTTCAAAACATTGGAAAGTGTTTGATCAAGGATCGTCGGTGAGGTGAAAAATTTCCTTTTTCTTTTTTTTTTTTTTCCCCCCTTTTTTTTTCGGAAATCCTTCTCTCGAGAGGAATATATCAATTGCACGCGCATTTTCACCGCGAATCAATAATTGCTCGACAAATATGCCCGACCACCGTGTGTTGTCCGTGTATTTTCTCCCTTGTTCAAACGTTAAAACCCGCCAACTTTCGTTACTCAACTCCGAAGAATATCCGGCACGTTTAAAAAATTCGATCAATTGCCAACACTCTTGAAAAATCTCTCTTAAAAATTCTCCAACCGATGAGATATATAATAACTTCCCTTCTTCCAAGATCGATTTCAAATCGTTCCAAATTTTGTAATTTACGGAAGCGGATTGTGACGATTGTTGAACTTGGACGAAGGAGGAGAGAAACATTTCTGAAGGAAATTCGGATCTGTGCCGAAAATCATGGTGGATGTCGAACCACGAGGCTAATTTTAGAGGCGTGTTTCAGGATCGATTCGACCAGGCAAATTTATTCCTTTCACGCAGCCGGCCAACGCGGAGAAAACAATAGTGAACGTGCGCGCGCGCTATCGTAAATAGCGACGCGTGATTTGCATAAGCCGGCGTGTTCACGAAGATCCAGAAGGTTTGCCACTCGCGTTGCCCCGATTCCGGGATCACGCAACGGGGATGGATCCATCCCCTTTAACTTTTCTTTCCATCCTCGAGTTCATACTAGAAGAGTTTATATTTTATCCGTGAAATCGTGAAAATCGTATCTCGATCAAGAATCGAAGAGAAATTTTTCCGATCGATCGATCGTTTCCTCGTAACCACGTTTACACGTTTACACGTTTACAGTTCAATTACAATCTCTAATCCCTCCATTGCCAACGCTAACAACCTCGATAAATTAATTAACAAAATACCAATTGACCCAAATATTCCAACCTCGTGCGCCGAGCAAAAACAACTGCTACCTATCCCATCCGAGAAAGCGGCACATTGTTATTGCGAGTAATCATTCAATCGCGCGCAGAAAAAAAATAATTCTGCAACAACGGGATTGTTTTGATCGAAAAACGAAAAGAAAAGCAATGCAAAAATATGTATATATATATAAAGAAACGAAGAGTCAGATCGGCTGTCATTAATCGGCCTCCTCGTTTTAGAGACTTAGCCAACGATGAAAGGCCGCCTCTGTAATTCCGTCGCCGTTTTCATGGCGATCCACGTCGGCTGTGTCATCATTGCATAATAACGTTTCAGTCAGAGACACGGTTCGACACCGTGGATGGAACGTCATAAAATAATAGCTCAGCCTTTTACGAGTTTCCACCGATCCTCTCTCTCTCTCTCTCCCTCTCCCTCACTCTTTCTCTCGCTCCGTCACCACAAGTGGTTTCTTGGAAAACCGGTGGTATTCGACGATTACGATCGATCGTTCCTCGATCACGATACCTCGGGAATAATGGATGAGGAGACGACAGATTTGCATTAATTTAATTGTCGAGTGAATTAACGCGTCGCCGTTCGATCCCGCCGATCTTTTCGTAGGGCGGAGGGAGGGGACGGATAAAGAACGGGTGGTTTCGTATCGTATGACGCTCGTTTTCGGCCGCGGTTGAATACAAATTTTGAAATTTTCGCCAATAGCGTATCCGTTGATAATACGTATTGGGCGATACGTGAGCCGGTACACGGATCGGCGAAATGTGTCATTTCACTTTCTTCCCGGTCATTCCTTCAATTTGATAAGGATTAATAAGCGGATGCGTAGACGCGTAGACGGGAATCTTAAGTATCTTCTTTTTCCCTCGAAACGAGATTACACGTGGTTATTCGCAAGATTTTGAGCGAGATTTTTCAATGTTTTGGATATTCCAAGTTTGCGCAAGAAAGAGAAAAAATATATTTAACGGGAGGATGATTCTTTTCCCTTCCAAGATCTTTGTTGTTAATTAAGCGTAATAAATAAAAGAATCGTCACGCGATATTCCCCGAATATTCGAGTCGCGTAATTCGATACCAGTTTCCAAAAACACAATCCAACGAAATCCCAACTACTTCCATTAAAAGGAATCCGTTCTCGACGGATTCCAACTTGGATAAATAAAAAAAACGAATAAATGAGAGAGAGAAAGAGAGAGAGAAAAGAAGTAAAAAATGAAAAAAGGAGACAGATAAAAAATTCACATAAGGTTGGACATTTTTATACGGTCTTAAAATCTAAGATCGTCTAAGGGGTGAAGAAAAAAAAAAAAAAGAAAAAAAGAAATGGAGACACGGTTGTAAAACGCGGCTAGTCGATCGCTAGCACAGTGTTTCCCAACCTGTGACCCCTCCCACCAACAGGGAGGGGTTCACAAAGTTTCAAAGAGGATATCTATATACGATTATTCTTTCGAAATAAAATTGTTTCGACCGCAGAAAATTGCGAAAAATGCAATAATAGATTCCATTCTTCGACTAACACTCTCCTCTTAACCACCATAAACAAACTATTACATTTAACAACACTCGATATTCCATCCGATATTCTTCTATGTAAAAAAAAAATATGCTACATTTACCTGGCCCTATTGAAAAAAAAAATTACTATTCCAGCCTGCTATAAAATGAGGTCACGTCTCAAAAAAAACGTTGCGAAACACTGGGCCAACAGGACGCGTATAAATGGTGCTCGTAAAAAAAAAAAAGAAGAAAAGGGAGAAAGAGAAAGAGAGGAACAAGAAAGGGGGAAAGGTCGAAGCCACCCCGCGAGAAGTCGCGCGATAAACTCGATAAAAGCGGGGGACAGATCGAATCTAGCGCTGCCTGTTTCAAACTCAGGCGCACGACACGCGCGCGCGCACACACACACACACACACGCACGGTTGGCGAACGAGGTTGGCCAACGTAAAAAGCCGTAACCGAGATAAAGGCCGCGAACACGAGAATCGCGGCGCGTGGGCGGCGGAATCGATCGGACTAGTCCGCTTGGCTAGTCGGCTCGCACGCCTCGCCGTGGACCGGAGCCAAAATGCTGGGCCGAGGTTTCTTGTTCCCATCGGCCAAACGGCCGACCTAAACAACGCTTAGTGTCAATACCGTGGCCACGACGAAGCCCACACATGACGATTTCGCGCGCCAGAGGGGGAGCAATCTCAGGGTGGTGGTGGAATTTGTTTCTCGCTTCGTGCGGATGATGGTTTTGACTCGAAGGGAGGATTGTAAAGAGAAGGAGCGATTTTTGAGGATATTTGTGTAGGAGATCCCGCAAAATTCCCTAGAACGATCCTCCATCAGATATCTAGACTTTAAGAAAGGTGAGGAGGAATCTCAGGGTGGTAGTGAAATTTGTTTCTCGCTTCGTGTGGATGATGGTTTTGATTTGAAGGGAGGAGGGATTTTGGAGGATATTTGTGTATGGATCTCTCTTGTTCGAAAAATTTCTAGAGACTGGAGATCCCGTAAAATTCCCTAGAACGATCAGAAATCCAGACTTTAAGAAAGGGAAGGAATCTCAGGTGATAGTGAAATTTGTTTCTCGCTTCGTGTGGATGGTTTTGATTTGAAGGGAGGATTGTAAAGGGGAGGAGGGATTTTGGAGGATATTTGTAGATTTATGGATCATGGATCTCTCTTGTTCAAAAAATTTCTAGAGACTGGAGATCCCGTAAAATTCCCTAGAACGATCAGAAATCCAGACTTTAAGGGGAGGAATCTCAGGTGCTGAAATTTGTTTCTCGCTTCGTATAGATGATGATTTTGACTCGAAGGGAGGATTGTAAAGAGAAGGATAGATTTTGGAGGATATTTGTGTAGGAGATCCCGCAAAATTGCCTAGAACGATCAGAAATCCAGACTTTAAGAACGTGGAATCAGAGGAACGGAAGTCGTCCTTTTGCTTCTCGTTAAGCGGACCGAATTGTCCCGGAACAAGGGTCGGTGGTACTACATCGTCTATTCTGTACACGGAGACTCTTATTGTTCGGCCAAGGAACAACGAAAGAAGAGAGGCGAGAGAAGAATCGAGCCTGGGTTAAATTTAAACAACCCTCTCTCTCTCTTTTTGATGGACAGTAGGAAGAAAAAAGAAAAGAGAAGGAGACGAAGAGGTAACCGGGCGGCCAATTTCCAATCTTTCCCGGCCACCCAAATGATCCCTTCGGATTAATCTCGGAGGAGGAAAGGAAAATCCTCTCCTGACATCGTCAAAAAGATCCTCTTCCTTCCGAGGAAGGACACTTGACAAATCTGCCTCAGGAGAGGAGAATTACCAGCCAAGGCCCAGGCCCTATTATCGCGATACGCTTTCTAGGGACATTTAGTCCAAAGCAGCGCCTGCTGCTTTCTTTTTTCTCTCTCTCTCTTTCCCCTTTCACAGGCCTCCGCCTTCGCTCGACTCTTTCTCTCGCTAACGCGATATGGTAAAGTGAAAAAAGAAAAGAGAAAAAAGGAAGAGAGAGAGAGAGAGAGAGAGAAGCGGGAAGAAAAATGAGGGGAAAAAAGGTGGAAAAGAAATGGGGAGAGGGACCGGCGCGGCGATGCATTCTCCGACGAACGCTGAACGACGCCTCACAATGGCGTCTGAGATAGTCTGATGAGGTTATTTGTTACATTGTTCGGGCATAATGGGGAGGGCCTTGCAATGGATCGTCCCGATCCCCTCCCCTCTTTCCACCACCGCCTCCAACGATCCACAGAGGCGCCCCTCCCTCCCCTCCCCTCCCCAAGCGGCCTGCTATAAGCTTTTGATGATGCCCTCCTGGGCCCTGGATCCTCACGCTCTCTCTCCGCGCTGTCAGCCTTGTCCAGAGAGAGAGAAAGAGAGAGAGAGAGAGAGAGAGAGAGGATTTTTTGGCACGGGGCGACCGAGGCAAATCCGATCTTCACCTCGGGATATAAATCGTCCGGGAGAAAGTCGCCAACGGAATATCGAGGGGCAAACTGAAGGGAGGAGGGGAGAGGCGATCAAAAGAACCATTTTTGCCAGGTTGCAAATTGATAATAACGTGGAGGATTGATCTCGATATCGAATAATAATACAATCGAAGCTTGGAGAAGAAAACGTTGATGTTTTTTAAGGGGATAAAAATTGGAAAATTTTTATCACGATCGATGATAAATTTAAAAATTTAATTCGTTTAACTCGACGATTTTATCGAGGATTGAAAATTAAAACTAGAGTAAGAGAAAGATATTATCTCGTGATATACGTGGGAGGATGGAAATTATTTTCGAGTAGTATCTCTCGAAAACAGAGACTCTTCTGAAAACGAACGGTCAGTGGAAAGATACCGGGGGAAAGAAGATATCAGGAAGGGGAAGAGGAAGGGGGAAGAAGAAGAAGAAAAAAAAGGAAACGTAGAAAACGTAATTTTCGAAAATATGGAATTACCTGGTAGATCCGCCACGGGATATTTCAGAGACTCCGAGACTCTTTCGATTCTACGCTATCTAACTGCGCTTACATCACCATCAGGCATTCTTGTTTCTTGATCCACTCGAACCCCTGCGTCGTTTACGATCGCTCCTCGCCAAGATCCCAGATGCGAACTTGTTGAAGTTCCACCGTTGAACAACGAGATACGCGTCGAGGCGAGCGCAAACTAATATCCCTGCGGGGACTATTTATCGAGAAGAAGAAAGAGAAGAAGGAAGGAGGGAGAATTTTTTCGTGTCATCGAAGAAAATCATCTTCGCCTAGGAATTTTTGCCTCCTTTATTAATTTTCTAGGGATATAGCAATCCATTCTCCTCCTTCCAGTTATTATTTATCCTCGAATTCCTAAAGATGCGGAATTGAAATTAAGTTCTTTATTAAGTTTCTCAGTTGTCGATCTCTCGTCAATTTCGTAGCTAACGAACGAACCTAGCTTTTCGATATTCTCCTTAAGTAAGAATGATCTTTCCAATATTACATATTTATATATAAAGAAAGATTCCAGCCTCCACAAAATCCTTTTTATTTCTCCCCTCCTTCGAAATCCGTATAAAAATTCTTCCATCTTGTCTCTTCCTCCCCGAAATCCTTCAAAAATTCTCCCCTATCCAAAATTCGACGCGAATCGTCGAGCAGAAGCGCGACACTTTCCCCTGCCGACGAGAGCCAGACCAAGATCCATCGATATTCCGCAAACTCCGTTGGCTCGATCGCCGCACGCGGAGGCAGCGATCGTTGCATTCCTGCACCCGATGAACCCACACTTGTACGCGTCACGCATGCTGATACGGGAAGCACGTCCAGGCGAACAAAGAGGATCGCCCCACGTCGCGTCCGTGAGGAGGAGCGCCAAGGACTCAGCCGCAATTAATTCTTCGTCACTGGCTCTCCTCGCGATAGGTGGACGAACCGAGCCGAGCCGAGGCGTGCGACGAGGATGAAGGAGAGGAGGCCGTCCTCGATGGCGACAAGGATGGAGGGACGGAACATCCGGACCCCCGGGAGACGGATGAACAGCGGCGTGCATACGACGTCCAACAACTGGTCGAGCATAATTGACTCGATCGTTCCACGCGCTCCAAACACTTTTCCACGCCACCGAGCCCGATTATTGCAAGGAACAAACGAGAACGTCTCTTTCTCTATCGATTATTCGATATCTATCGTGTAAAAAGCGTTGTACAAAAGAATCGTTTCGATATAAACAAATTGGAAAAATTCACAATCCGTTTTCGAAGTGAAGATTTTAATTTAAATGGGGAGAGTGATGATTTTCCTTCTCACGAGTAATTTTCATCGGCGCAAATTCGCAGTGTCCACTTTCCACGCGGAAAAAAAGAAAAAAGGAAAAAGGAAAAAAAAAAGAAAAAAAGAAAAGAAAAGTAATTCTTGAAAGCAATTCGATTATTACCCTCGTGTATTCCTGCATCCTTAGGCTGGGTTTACATTGCTATTTGCGAGCAATTCGCAACAGCTCGTAAACTATATTCGCCAGCATTGTGGACATTTCTGCGAATAGCGAACAGTGCGCAACGAATTGGCCGGTAAATAATATTCGTGAACTGTTCGCCGGTGAATACGCGCTTTTAAACGCGCCTATTCCGTACACCGAGGAGGAAACACCGAGAACTGTTTGCAAACAGTAGAAATATCGTGTCCACGTTAAAACTCGAAAATGCTCGTAAATAAGTTTAACCAGTGCAGCAAACGTCTAACCTTTTTTCGATTCGTCGAGAAAGCTTTACCGTTCGTATCGTATCGTATGAAACCGATATACACCGATATTTCTGATTACATTTTTACGAATCACACTTAAGAATTAGCTGGCTATAATTATCGAAATATCGTACGACGAATTATTTACGATAATTATTTAAATGAGAGAATCGAAGAAGATGAAGGAAAAAGTGGATTGAAATCGAGATATTCGATTTCTTCTTCGAGAAAATTCGAGAAAAAGAATGAATCGTTGATAGGATGATTTTGAAATTATTTTTTGGAATTATTAATCGTATCATTCAATTATATTTTTAGTAAAATGTTGCTTATAAACTTGGATTATATTGTGCAGCAATTTAATAATTTTCCATCGGATGATATATTTGACGTATTTCAAAATCATTATCTCTTATCTTAGGTAGTACCATTCGGCTAATAGAAGAGTGAACATTGAACTATTTATTTCTGGGTCGTGTGTCGTCATTATTTATATTTTCAACTCTTCGTAGAACATAGAATCGTCTTATCATCGTCTAGACGATTCTACTTGATCAAACATACCGTTATCTTTTTAAATAACAAGACAACTCTTGTTATTTTCCACATCTACATCGAAAAATTCACTCTTCCGTTAGATAATTCAACAGAGCGGATAGAATTATTTGAAAATCCAAAATCAATTCAATTCTCAATTAACGAGAATTGAACGAGAGAAACGAAAGAGAAGCTTCCGAACTCGAGAATAATTATTAAAAAAAAAAGGATTGCAAAAATTCGCGATAAAATTCAATCGTGAACGGAGCAACCAACCCCCCTATTACTATAAAATTATTCTAAGATCCATTACCGGGGGAATTATCACAGAAAACGAGTCGGCGGAACGAGTCATTACACGATTACCACGAATTTTATGTTTCCAACCCACACACACCTACCCCTCCTCCTCCCCCCATCGTGTACACACGCACTCGCGCGCTCGAGGGAGCAGAAAGAGCTTCGAGAGGAGAGGGAGGAGCGAGAGAGAGAGAGAGAGAGAGTCATTGTCGTTTGACTGGAGGTTCGCGTAATCACCACCTCCCATGTAAACGGTCTGGCAATGGTAATAGCTCGTTTAGAGCACTTGCATGCAGTTAATTTCGCCCTCCCAGGGAGAACGAGTGTCTGGAGACGAGATCGAGACGTTTCTACGCGGGAAGGAAGGACACCACCAGGACGTTCCATTTCGGTAGCCAATTCCAATTCTAGACGTCTAAACTTCACTAGAGAATCTAGTTACTTTACCGTGATCGTGTTCGATTTCTAAACGAATCGTAAGATTTTGTTTGGACGAATTTTATTCTCGACTTTCTTTCTTCTTTTTTTCTTTCTCATATGATATGAACGCTGTATTTCTCGTTAGAGAAGAAACAGGGATCCGAGATTAAACTAGAAATCCACTATTCGAGCAAATATTTATCCCATGAGAAACCCATTTCATCCCATCCTTATCACAATCTCACTCCCGAAACATTTCAATTACGAGCCCTTCTCCATTTCTTCTTACTTCTTCTTCGTTCCATCCTTTCCATCTTTTTATCGAGGGCCAACGATTCTAACTCAGATAAATCCATGATTCGATTCGCGACAAATTTTCCTTCCGTGTTCCAGGAATTTGCAGGAAATATTTGGAAAGAGAATAAGGGAAGGGATAAGTAAGGTTGGCTTCCATTTCGTGTCCACTTCGTTGGGAGATCTCGCGAACGTGACCGATTCTCTCCAGCGCTCTGGGCGGAAGTGGGTCGCCAAGGGCACGATTCCATCCTTCCTTTTATCATTCTCGCCCTCCCTCGTGGTGGTCGAAGGAGGCTTATTCGCAACGTTTCCGCTTCGTTCACGACCCGCATCCGCGACACGCTCGGCCAACGGCTACTTTAACGATTACAGCCAACTGCTGTCCCTCCCTCCCTCTCTTTTCTTTTCCCCGTTCCATTCGACTTGGAGGCGATTTTTAGCTTCCCTGGTACGATCGGTGGTTTGAGAACGTTCTTTGGATCTATTACAGCGAGGAAGAATTTGGAAAATTCTAGGGAGAGAGGATTAAAAATATATATTTTTTAATTTCACGGATAATTAATCGCGGTTGAGGATTAAATGAATTAATTTAAATCCATTCGGAAGGAGGCCAGTGTAGAGCGGCGCGAAAATAAATTCTCAAATACCATCATCAACTTTATCGAACTCGTGCGAGACGTGATTCGAGAACCGGCAACAAAAGTCGAATAATAAAGTCCCGGGCTATTTTTAATTCCCGATTCATTTCGGGGACTCGGTGAATTTCAATTTTGCGAAAATCTTGGCATTTCCGATGAAAATTTCGAACTGTGATTGAAAATTGCAGGATCTTGTTGTAAATCATGGAATAATTCTTCAAAAATTGAAGACATTGTTCGATATTTTTTTAGAGGTAACAATTTTCTCTCTCTCAATTCGACAGAGTCCAAGAAACTTCGAAGGTGCGAACCAGAAGATTTCTCGAGGCCGAATGGGAACGAATTCTGCTGGGCCAGCACGAAATTAGGCAAGAAATTGGACGATAAATCAAGCGATGCACCGCGTACGCGAACAGATTAGCCGTCGACAAATGGAGCAACGTGAAATAAAGCTGGGCCGGTCGTGAGGGATGGCCTTTGTGTCATCGTGGTCTACGATGATCAATTTCTCTCGAATCGTCTATTTTTTTATTATCGTATTAATTAAGATTGATAAATAATTCAAAAAACGCTAATCTCTGTACTATACCGATCCTCAAAGATTCTCAAGAATATCAAAATATTTCGAATATTCGACAATCATTATTTAATTACTCGTGTCTTTCGATAATTAGTTTCCATTACATTCATCCCTTTGAAATTATTAAGATTATTTCTTAAATAATCTATCCATTTCTACTTAATATCGTTGGCAGAAATTATCTATTATTTAATTTTCTATTTATATTATTCTGTATCTCCACGCGATCGTCTTCGAATATTTATTTCTATACGAAGAGAAACGGTTCTCGACCGTGATGAAAAGCTCGGTTTTTTTGGGGGCAGATCCTCAGGGTCGCGATATTTCACGTTACAACGTGATTATTTAGTACAGGACGGTTGTTTCGCCGGGCGATTTTTTTTATTTCTTTACGGCGAAGCCCCCAAAAAATCGACCCTCTTTTCCTTCCCACAACTCGCCTCGTTTCCACCACGCTGCTCGCACGGTCCAGCCACGCCAATATCTTCGATATTCTATTCTATTTCTGAAGACCGAACAACGCAGACACTTTAAAATAACAATGCCGGCCACTCCACCCTGTATAAAAGATTTTTCACCGTGCACCAAGTATCTTTGAGAACAAAGAGAATAAGAAAAAAAAATTATTATCGTTTTTTATTTTTATTTTTCTTCTTTTCCAATCCTCGAAGGTTTTCAACTTTGGAAGAATAACGTTAAGACATATCTCGAATTCTGATCCTCTTCCTCTCACCTTTCGTTTATTTTCATGAAATAGAGATTCGTTCGAGATTTTATCCATGTCTGAAGAGAAAGACACGATAGCATTCGATAGCAAGAGACACAACGAGTGGAGAAATATTGAAAAACTGAAACATCGCCTTGAAAGTAAGAAGAGCTAATTACAATATCTATAAACGAATGATAGAAAAAAATTGGCATTTTTAGAAGAAGAAACATCGATTGATCGAGAATATGCTTCGAAAAGGAAATCTTCTTCCGGAAGAAAATGAAAGAAAACGAAATTCTGAAAAAAGAGAGGATCAATGAAAATGAGAGTAGAAAATAGGGATTCCGCGAAGTATCAGTGACGCATAGATAATTTTACTGTTGCGGAGGAATGGATTGGCCGACCGGCACGTTAAGTGCCATCAATAACAGTTCATTCGTCTTTGTCCTGATATCAAGTTGACC
Organism: Apis mellifera; assembly: GCF_003254395.2. Lineage (NCBI taxonomy): Eukaryota > Metazoa > Arthropoda > Insecta > Hymenoptera > Apidae > Apis > Apis mellifera. The sequence continues at coordinate 3,698,821 of NC_037640.1, forward strand.
GCTCCTTTGACACGTTTGTTAAACTGGTTACCGTCTACCCGCTAATTATCCGTACGCGCACAATTGCACCGCAACGTTTTATTGTTCCTTTCGATGGGCCGCCATTTGCATAAGCAAATCTCGCGTTACGAAATAATTTCGCTCGCCGACTCCTCGATCGAGAATATCGATTCGAGATTCGATTTTCCCGCGAATGGCGCCTCAAATGGAAAAAAAATAGAAGAGAAGTGTAACTTTCTTAAAAGATTTTTTGGGAGAAAGGGGAAGAAATGAGGGGATGAAAGAATTATAATATTGCAAAACTATGAATGAAGAATGGGAGAGAAGATCAACTGTTAAGAAGCTGAGGATGAGATTTTTGATATTTCTATGATGATTATTATAAATTGAGAGGAGAGGGGAGATAATTTTAAAAGCAATTTCTAAACGCAATTTTTACGAGATCTAATTATCGACTTTTTCCAAACTTTCCACCGTATAATATTTTCCAACGAGAAAACTTGAGAGCCCTCTTACTTTTTTAGAGGGAGAGAACAATTTTCTCGCACGAGGAGTGTTAATTATTCCTAGCTTTTTGAAATTGTCGATTAAAAAAGAAGGTTCTTCTTGTGTGTATATATATATATATATATATTCTCGAACAACTCGCGCAAAAGAATTGTCGAAAGGGGAGGGGAAAAAAAGTCCAGACAGAATTTTCCCGTAACTTTCATCGTAAAATATACTTCGCATGACCCCTCTGCCCTCGAGCTCGAAGAATAGCGGTAAATTAACCCAACTTCTTCGCCCAGAGAAGAACCTTTTCAACCTCCTCGACAAACAAGATCCACTTCCCCTAAATCTTCCCTTAAGAAACAGTTTTCCAAAAAAGGAGAGAGCGATCAATTACTCTCGACGTGATGCTCAACAACTGTCTACTGAAAATTTTTTTTTTTTTTCAAAAATCGTTCCATCTTAATATAAAATCCATCGAAAAGAGAACCATCTTCTTTATCGCTTCGCTATTTTTTTAAAAAAACAATCTCGTCGTTTTCAAGTCCCTCCCCGTTCAAAATAAATCCACAACAAGCTTGCCTCGTAAAACCCTTCACCCTTTCGTCCTTGAGGGTACACGCCTCCGTTAAAAGGAAACCACCCCTACGAAAAGTATCCTAAAAATCAAGCCGCTTCCTCCCCTCAGAGAAAAACAGCTCTCCCTCTCTCTCTCTCTCTCCGTATTCCCTCGAGGTCCTCCTCGTCTCATTTTTTTTTTTCTTTCCCAACCCTCCCGTTCCTTTCCTTTTCTTTTCTTTCCAACAAACAGTGTGTACAGAGGACGAAAACGAGAAGAGAGAGGAGAGAGAGAGGGACAGAGAAAACTTTCCAACAATAGAAACGAAGTCCACATGGCCCACGGAGGAGAGAGAGCAGACGGGTCGCAAGGTTTAAGCGCGATGCATCCCGCGTCTCCGGATATATATCCTGTCCGTGGCCAGTCGGTCCGTGCAAATATTGGACGGACGTGGAATTTCGGGTATATTTTAAGAGATTCATCTGGCGGGGCCGCGGAACGTTCCGAGAAGCAATTCCGATCTTTACGATGCTTATTCTCTCGACCGAGAACAAGGAGGAGAAAGAGGAGGAGGAGGAGGCGATGACGAAAAAACAACGGAACAATCCTTATCCTTGCGCGGGTGTCGTCTCTCTCCCTCAGTTTCTTGATGTAAGATAAAAATTTTCCATCTCCAATACTCGAGTTATATCAATCTTTCAAGTACATCCGATCTTCGAGGAAATTTCGAGACGGATATCTATCGATGCTCGTTTCGTAATGCAAAATAATCGCGATACACATCATAGAAGAAGAGAAAAATCAGCAGGAGCGAAGGAATCTATACGAAGGTTCCGCCACTTTTTCCCCTCAAGGTCGGAAATCGGCGCGAGCCACACACCGCCGCGCTCTCTCGTCCCCCACCCCTGCTCGTTCCTCGGCCAGAGAGACGACCTTTGCTTTCCTCCTCTCCTCTTTTCTCCTTTCCCTTTGTTCCTTACTCCTCCTCTTTTCACTTCTCATCCTTCCTTTCTCTCTCTCTCTCTCTCTCTCCCCTCCCCTTTCTTCCTCTACCTCTTTCTCCTCTCCATCTGGGAGGGAAGAAGCCGCTTGCGAGCGTTGCGTGTTTGAATGTCAATGACGAGAGAATGAGGAGGAGGAGGAGGAGGAGGTTAAGGAGGAGGATCGTTGGTGTTTATCGGCGGAGAAGATTCGGCAGCCTTGGTAGGCGCTAAAATTCTCACTTTCGGTCTCGTTGAGGTCGGCCCGTCTGCCCGGCCCGAAATTCCGGACACTGATTCACCAAATTGGGACTCGGGCCGAGGATCCATCCGTGGATGTGGGCTAACCGCGGCTTATTCGCCGGACCACGTCACCCACCCCTTCCCTCCCTTTCTTCCCTTAGTCATCGCGAGCCTTGTGAACAAGTGAATGTTCTATCTGCCGTGTTACATTTATACTCTTTCCCTTCTTTTCATTATCATTCGAGATTAATTGTGATAATGATACGTTTTATACATATTTTATAGTTTGAATATTTTTGGAAAATTATTATAGAGAAATTGGAACGAGTGCAATACACGATATTTCAGGCAGGAGAAGATTTAAATATTTCATATAAATGTAAATGTAGGAAAAACAAGTGGCTCTCTTTAATCAAAATTTCATGTGTATTTTTTTACATCTCGTCACGCCTGAAAGATTATTAAATAATTATTAAAAAGAAAAATGATTAATCGTGTAATCTTGACTCTCTTCTCTTCCTGAAATTCGGCTATAAGAGAAGGAGGAATCGTAAGGAAGAGGGAATAAATTCTTCTTCTCGAATTTTAGAGAAAAAGAAAGGGAAAAAAAAAGAAAGAAAGAAAGGACGTTGAATGATTCGCCCGGTTTGCTCAACTATTCAGCAACCTAGGCGATAAACAGCCACTTTGGGATAGGTCAACCGTGGCTTTCTCGACGGTTGAAAAAAATTTCGCTCGACGCGAACTTTGCACCTCGGTCGAAAATAAACCTGTCCACCTGAATATGAAAACACGACACGGTTCAAAAGTTTTCGAAGAATAATCAGAATTACAAATGACAACACATCGATCGTTTCCTTTGCTTCGTTTATTTTTTTGAAAATTATCCGATCTTATTCCAAACCAATTCTTATCTTCGATTTTTCATTTCCAATTTTTTTAACCTCGAATCCCTCGCGTTCGAACGATCCTTCTTAGTTGAATTTATTCCACGTTTCAGAAGAGATTCTTTTTCCACAAAGCCGGTCTTTCCCAACAATCGAACCAACATCGCTGAATTCCAAGAGAATTTAAACGTCTTCCCTGTTTTCCTCTCTCTTTCCTTCTCATAATATTTTTCTTTTTCCTCTTTTCCTTTTCTTTCCTCTTTTTTTTTCTCTCTTTCTTTCTCTTTTCCTTTAAACAAAGGTTACCAAAGAGCCGACTGTCGAGATTGTCGTCGTCGACAGGGGGCAAAGGGAGTCGAAACGTATAAATAGAAGGCATTGAGTCAAGAGTGGCTGTCGAAAATACGCAACTGGCAGCAATTGGTTCCGGTTACCGATAACTTCGCCCATTAGCCTTGGCTTCGAGATTGGAGAACCTGTACCTGGTTGCGACGCCTGGTGCAACACCTCGGCCAGATTTTTGGAGGCGAGACTGACCCTCTCTCAACTACACCCATTTCCTCCGATCGTTTCCTCAAATTAAAAGCTTGGATCTTCGAAAAATACATGGAAAATTATTCGAACGAATTCTTTTCGAAAGAAGCGAGGATTAAAAGTGCCATCGACCTCCTCCTCCTCCTCGATCGAGGCAACGGGGATCGAGTCTTCTCCTTAAACAAGCGAGCAACCCCTCGCGAATCTTTTGTCCGATTTAAGGAGCCATAAATTGCCGCCAACTTCCCGAAACAAATCGGTCTCAACCGGCGGGATTCCATCTAACCGCGAATAACTATATTTCCAGAGGAGAGGGATCCGCCGATAAAACCGAAAGTGGCGTGACGTGGGCCTCAGCCTCTCCCTCCCCGAACGTAGTTTCGTTCGTTTATGCCCCGGCCAAGGTTGTGCCCGATCATGCGCCCGAAACCCATCCTCGTATATATGCAAAAGCAAATGCAAGGTCGTCTATGCGCGGAGATGGCCCACCTTGTACCCTGGCCCCTCCTCACTCTCTCTCTCTCTCTCTCTTTTTCTATCCGCGGAGGAGGAAACACGGACGATGACGACGACGACCACGCGACGATTCGTGGCGTAACTGGGACTGGGAAGGGAAAAACTGGCGTGGGCAGGAGAGAAAGAAAAATTGGTCGTCAAAATTCCCGATCCCCGACAACAATTTGTCGAAGGCGAAAGGCGCGATGATAACCTAACCTGTACGCGTTTGAACGTGTAGCGGCGCATACGGTATCGGCCGAGAGAGAGCTTTTGGAATTGCCAATAAGAAGTTCCCAGAAGAGGAAGAAGAAGAAGAAGAAGAAGAAGAAGAAGAAGTTGAAGAGAAAGGTTAGATTCGAAAGGAGAGATTCGAGTGATTATTTGTTACGAAATTTGAACAACTTGTTCTGTTTTCCCATAGATAAATTATAATTGGTTTTGCATATATCTTGGAATGGAAATAATAAGTGCACAAGTTAGAAAATTTTTTTGTATCAAAAAATCTGTAGATTAAAAGTTATTTGAATTAAAATTTTGCATTTAATTTGATGAACGTTTCACGAAAGATTCTACGAGTTCGCTAAAACAATCTTTAATAACAGTCAGATAAATTTTTCTCTTATAATTACTTGCGTGAATATACGTATTTGATAAATTAAATGTAATATTTTATCTCTTATGTTCAAAAATAATCACGGCGATTCTTTTAGCGAGCACGCAGGTTGAGAGACACTGGTGTAAAAGAAAAAAGAGAGAGAAAGAGAGAGAGAGAGTAAAAAAACAACAAAAGCAGAAGAATAAAAAAATTCCTCTGGCAAAGTTTCCACTCATGCCAGTTTCGTTCCCGCGCCGCGTTTCAAGTCGGGAAATAAATTTTGATTTACACTCGCGTATTTCCGGAACAACGACCGACTAAAAGAAAGTCGATTTTCCCTTTTTTTCTTTCCTCTCCTTCCTTTCCTCTTTTCCTTTTCTTTCTTTCTTTCCCCGTTTCACTCTTTGCAACTCGAGAGCTCGAGTTGTTTCCAATGGATCGCCTCGAGGATTAATGGTTTAAACAAAAAAAAGAAAAACGCGTTCGATTCCAATGAAAGAAAAAAGAAAAAAGAAAAAACCTCGTCGCTTTGAAATCTCGAAAATTACGCGCCGTCTCGAGCTTTTTCCAATCATTTACCATCGTTGATTCCGTTGGCCAGATCATGGAAAACCGATCGAGGCACCGATCTAACGTTTTGGGCGCTCGTGGATCTTGTGCCATGAATTATTCATTGGCGAAGTGAAGGTGGCCGTTCGATAATACAGAATTTTAGTTTGCTCCATCGGTAATTCTCGATATCGATTCGAGAGAATGGATCGACGCGTTAATTATCCCGTTGCGGAGCGAGTCGAGCAACTCTGAACGAAAATCAAAGTTAATCAATTAATCAAGAGCAAAGAGAGAGACGTATAATACGGTGTATAATCTTTGCTCTTGCCGTTCATTGTTCTCTGAAAAAATTAAAATATAATACGCTTTATAATAAAAAGAACCCGTTCTCGTTATGAAAAGAAACTTGCAACTTGTATCACTTGCTGAAAAAGAACTATCGAAACGTGTGTTGGAAAACACTGTTTCAAATTGACGAACCATGAAATCTCTGACACAGCAGTTGGCGAGAAGCAAAAGAGAGGAAGAGGAAGAGGAGGAGGAGGAGGAGGAGGAGGATTTTACACATTTCTCGCAGACGGAGCGTTTCGAGAAAGAAACGGAGGAGGAGGAGGAGGAAGAAGAGGAGGAGGAGCACACCTTGCGAGGCTGCCGTAAATACCCGACCTTGAACGGTATTTATCGAATCGTTCTGCATACTAGATTCGCGAACAAGCTGATTCATTATTATAAAAGATCTCTCGCGTTTTCATTCATCCATGGATGCTTCACGGATGAGAGAATTCTTCTTGGATGGAAGAAGATCGTAGAAGATGGTTGCAATTTTAAATCGTACAACCTTTTTTCCCCCCTCCTCTCCTTTTCTTTCTTCTCGAAGAAAAATTACGAGAGTGATATCATGTCGGTTCAATTCTTCAAATCGCGAGTTAAAAAAGTTCTCGATCGTTTAGCAGCGTCTGGACATCAGGTTCTAGCGCCTCGTGCCGCTGACCTGGTCAGGTAAATAATCATCCTTTTTTCTTGGAAGCAACGACGACGAGTTGCTATGCAGCTTCGCCGCGTTTAGCAAACTGATGCTTGACGTTAGCCAATCAACCCTCTCGCGCCCGCCTTCCCTCCCTTTCTCTCCGCCTTCTGTGGAATTTTTCCCGATCCCGAGGGAATTTTATCGATATATCACGATGATAATTCGAGTGGAAATATTTGAAACAAATATTCAGAAGAAAAGTTTCGTTCGAGATATTTTAACTTTGGAATATATATATATATATATATATATATATATATATATATATATATATATATGAAGCAAGAGATCTAGAAAATTAATTTACAAAGTTAGTTGAATAAATAGAAGATGAATTAATATAAATTAATATGGGTGATTTAATATACGAGATTCGAATAATTACTATAATATAATGACGACGCACCAGACGCAACGAATCAATTTTCTGAGTTTTTTTTTCTTTTTTTTTTTTTTTTTGGACACCAAGTCCAAGATTCGCGATAAAGAATTCTGCAAACGTTTAGCACAGCCGCGATAAAAACAGACCATTATCCATATTTCTCAGACGGGTTAAAAATCACGTGCAATTTGTCGAAAGTTTCGCCGGATATATTATATATAATATAGCCTTTTAAACAACGATATATTAATCCTCTCCTTTTTTTTTTTACTCGATCGATATTAAAGAAAGAAGAAGAAGAAGAAGAAGAAGAAAAAGGAAAATTAATTTGAATTTCTTATTCGACTTACTCGTTATCGATGATGAAGACGTTAATGCAAAATTTCCGTGTGTCGGATTCTTACCTGAAACAAGAAGAAAAAGGTTATATCGTTAATACATCTCGTGCACAAGGAATTCGAAAATGAAAAATTATTCATATAGAGACGTGGAGTATTTCGAATTTTTTTTTCTTTCTTTTTTTCTTTTTTTTTTCTTTTTGCAAGACAGCTAGACAAACATCGTCTTCTCTTGGACTATTTTTACACCTGTTACGTAAAAAACAGCTCTTCTCCTGCACTTTTTCACGGACGGATCCACGAATCAAGTGTCTCTTCTTCTTTTTTCTTTCTTTTTCTTTCATGGTGAGAATGACAATTTGTTCGTTGTTTCGTAATTTTCTTTTTTCTTTTCTTTTCTTTTCCTCGGTTACAATATCGGCTACCTTCTACCTTGGCTACCTTCACGGTGAGATTACCCTTGATACACGTATTATTGCTTGTTTTTCTCGGGTATCCACAGATAATTTATCTTATGTAGTAATACGATTATTTTAATTTTTTTCCCTTCCTTTCTTTCTTTCTTTTTTTTTTTCTTTTTTTGTTTAATGCAGTCATTCAGATCGTTTTAATTAATGGTTATTATAAGGAAGATTTATGGCCGATTTTGCAATTTTTTTCTCCATATCGTTTCAAAATTCCTTTTCTCTTTTTGGATATCTTTGCATCGCGAACATTTATATAAATACCTCGTTTCAAGCAATACGATTATCTTTTCGTATACTATAATAAAGCCATTGGAATCGTGTTAAATTATGATAAGAAGATTTTATTACAATAATCTTCAAAAATGGAATGAAATAAGTGCGAATTAAAAACCACTTTTGCAAGAAAAGCATCGCAATACTAATTTATTATCCAAATCCAAAATTCCCTTCCTTCCACCTTTCCACCCTTTCCACCTTTTTCCCCTCTCAATCGTAGGAAGGAAAGCGGCTTTTCCAATCCAATGACCCACATTCGACCTGCTATCATCGACATCCTGCTATCCTCGAGCCACGGTTCCCACAATCGGCCGAGGTCGGCCATAATTCGTCGAAAAGCCTCGTCAATCATCCCTCTCTCTCTCTACATCCTCTCCCCCTCCTCTTCATCGACCGTTTTGAAAGGCGTTTAGAACAGGAATCCTCCTCCTCCTCCTCCTCCTCCTCTCTCGACCTCTTTCACGGCAATAATTAAGCCGGAGAGAAAGAGCGGAGCAGGTGCAGTGCAGCAGGGGAGAGCAGCAACCCCCTGAGAGGAGTCACGGGGGTCTCCTTTTATCTCGGTTTGTCGGCCCCCAAGAATAACGGAGGTGTGCGCGCGCGTGCAGCCTCCATACATTTGTGCATTTCTTCGTATGTGTCCACGTATACGGATATATATACACGAGAGAGAGAAGAGAGCAATGGGCTACCTGGGACGTAGTACCTGGTAGACCCCAGTGGTCCGCATTCCAAAAGTCAAGGACTCTCTCTCCAACTAATCCGGGCGGGGAAGGCGCCTCTCTTTTCGCCACGTGCCTGCCCTCTCCTCCCCATCCCCTCCCTCCTCCCCTGCCTTCCAGAAAATCCTCCTCGTAGATCATCATCATCATCATCATCATCATCACCATCCATCCATCGGCCGGGGGAGGATTGATGCGTCCCTTCTTCGTCCCCATTTTTTCTTTTTCTTTTCGAATAGAATAGACTCGCTCTTGGAATATATATATATATACACTTTGTTGCATCAGGAAGGATACAATTTTTCGTTGAATTGGTTCTAAGCGTTTATTTTTAATTCTAGATTTGGAAAATTTGGAAACCGATTAATCGAAGTTTTTAAATATTCGTGAGTTTTGATAAATGCTCTTTCGTTTCGATCGCACGGTTTACGAAATTGCTTGGGATGCGAAAAAAAGCGGTTGTGTGCCAGGGGCCATTTTCTTTTCTAAGGATTTACGTAATCGGACGAGGGGAGAAGAGGGGGGAGGAAAAAAAATGTCCTCTTTTTGACGAGAGATCGTTCTGCATTGTCATGGGATCGTCCATGATTCGCCTGCACGCGGATTGGCCACGGTGAGCGAGAACCTTGAGTTCTCTTCTTTTGCCCTCTCGGTGTCCGGTGCAAGGATTTCGATTTAACGAGGCTCGATGGGAAAATATTTAATCGAATAATAATTAATTGAATAGAACAAGCTTCACTATCGCTGCTACTTTTTTTTTTTTACTTCTGTATATTATCCAAGTCCTTGCATGATTTTGTAATTTTAAAGCGTGATTAATTATCGTATCTCGTATTCAAACGGACATATTAGAAATTCCAAAATTTTTAAAAAATTGTAATTTCTTTTTTTTCATTGACTTCGTCTAAAAGTCATTCATCGATTGTATCGATTCTTTCTTTCAGGCATTCGATGCAGAATTAACGTAGATTATTAAAATTATCGAGTCTTGCTTTTATAAATCTCGAAAAAAAAAATGGTAATTGAGATTATCTTCATGGATACGAAAATACAAAAATTCCTGCGTGCATATGTATCATTTGAACCCAGGATTCGATTAATTAGTCTAAATAATTAATAATATTGAAACATGAAGTGAAAAAATATTTGGAATATTTTTATCTCTATGGAGAATCGTATGAAACGGTGTCGAAACTCTTAATCCTTTGATTAACGATACTCGGAAAATATTTTAACTTTTCCTATACACGTGTCCTTGAACACGTGCACCATACAGAGAATAGTGAATACGTGTTAATAAAATTCGAGCGACCTAGACAAATATTGGACAAAACGATGCCTACAGGCAAAAAAGGAATACTGCTATTCTCTTTCGACCAACTGTGCCATCGCTTCCGACTATGACATCGAAGGCCGAAGCCGAGAAATATCGAGGACCCGTTAGTTCGGCAAACTACTAACTCACATACGCTAGAATCCCCGCCTGATTTCGTTTTTCTTTTCTTTTTCTCTTTTTTCTTTTTTTTTCCCCTCTCCAAATTAAATAACAGGTTTCTATGATAGCTAATCCTTCCTAAATCTCTCCTAAATCTTTCTCTGAGAAATGGAAATATATTAACGATTTGTGAATTTGACAACAAATCAATTAAACTAACATAATCATCCTAACTATTCATTCCGAATTGAAGAGAAAAATTCTTGAAATTTGTAATATTCGAAATTCTAATCTATTTTCCTGAAATTCCTCTCTGTTAGCAATCGTTTATATCAATATCCATTTCACAAAATTTTTGTGATTCTTACGAACAAAATCAACGATGATTCGAGCTCAAGGAAATTTTTTACTTTCAACGGGAATCCATATTGAAATTCTTTGCAGGATGACACGAAACGGGCTTGAGTCGCGTTGAGTCGATGAAAATCAGAGGTCTCGACGGATATAGCTTAATAAGGGAATCGTACCTTGACGGTCAGAAACCGGTGCTACAATGGCGCACCGGTTGGCTGGAAGTAAGTAGGTGAGCCAAGGATATCAGAATACGAAAATAAGTATTTCGTTTGGTCCATTCTTGAAACAGTGCCTACGATTTCTTTACTTAGAATCATCTTTTCCGATAAATTAAATTACATTCTCTTCTTAAATCCTGACGAATAGAAATGATATTTGGATAATCAATATATCTTTTTTTCAATCAATTCCTCTCTCTAACAAGCGCGATATGAAAATATAAATCGGTCAACGCTAGAAGGTGTGACTAGAAAGAAAAATAAATATACCAAATATTAAATCAAACGGGAAAGAATACCGTACACTTCTAATGGAAATCGGTAGAAACGTATTAACACGTGAATCATGGTTAACTGTGTATACTATGAGATCGAATCTCTCTCGTATGTTTGGTGTGAACGAACTGGGTTCACGTGTTAGGTGTGAATAAACGTTAGAAGGGATCAAAGAGTTATTTGGAACCTGAAGATCTGTTTCGAAGGAATTTTGGAACCGTGTGTGAAATATAAACAGAAAGGAAATATGTTTGCTTTAGAAATCAGAAGATTTAATTCGAGGAAAGGGTATAGATTTAGATATAGAGTGGGGTAAACTGGTACAATAAATGTAATTTGATACGATATGTGTAAGGTTATTTCAAGAAGTATTTCTCTTAACCCTTTCACAGTGTTAATAAAATAACGAGGGAAGGAAAATTTTTGAAATTTCCGATTTACCTAAGAGAAGAACTTCCAATTCTATTATTGCACCATAAAAAAATAACAATTTTCTTACTTTTCTTAAATTTCTAAAACAACTCCGTGAAACGAATTTATACGCTATAAAAATTTATATTATCTGTATTATTGGATATTCAGAAATATTGTCCATAAGTGATAAAATTCAGGAGGAAATTTAAATCTATTATTTAATTTTACTAGGAAGAAATAATGAAAAATTTATATTGAACGTTCAGGGAAAAATTCAGATGCAATTTGTTTTTATAGGCTTAACTTCTTGTCGAATAATTCATGCAATGTTTTACGATTTAAGTAAAAAGCTTCGTAGTCGCTTCAAGGATCACTTTCACGATTACTTTTTCAAGGAACTTGTTGCCTTTTTTCAACAACGAATTCCTTTAAGCAACTTTGATAGGCTCCCGGTATTAACAAAGTTTTGTAAAGGCTTGAATAAATGATAGCCGGAGTCGGATGAGTCTAACAGATGGAACATGTAAAAACTTTTTACTAACTCTTCATCACTTCTTTCCTGTTAATCATCATTCCTCGATATTTCAACTATTCTTTTTCTACTACTATTCCTATTCTAACAGTCTAAATCAATCTATAGATACATATATTATTTCATTAAAAAAAAATAAACTCCTTTCATTTTAACATAAATAATCTAATAAATTATTATTCGATAAAATAATCCTATAAGTACCCATACTTTCCTACAAAGATATTATTTGTATCAAACCAACCATTCCATAAGAGGATCAATTCCATTAAAAAGATACACCACATACATTACATTACCATAATTGCTACACACAACTATTTACTATCTTTCGTAAACTACCTTACATTTATAATTTCACTACTTTACGCTCACCACGAATTTTTCTTTACTCCATATATCCCATTATCCACCCACTCTTAACTAACGCTATAATATAGCGAGATTTTCGCCAGATAACCCGATATGGATGTATCTCGATCGAGGAAAGAGAGAGAGAGAGAGAAAAATCAGAGTACGTTCAACGACCGAGTTCGAGCCATTAAAGAGCAACAGGTTTCGCTGCTCTCTAAGCAACAGCAAAGCAAGCACGGGAATCAAGAGAGCCGCGTGACGTATGTACCTACTCTCTATACACCGGCTGTATATCTTTCTCTGCTCTCGAAGGCCTGCCCGCGAACGCGGATAAAAGGCGAGAATAAAGTCGAAAGGCATTCACCCTTGGTGAAAGTAGTTCTTCGATCGATGTCGCAGGCGTGTTGTGTGCACGCGCCAGCGCACCACGACCGACAAGCTTCGAGCTTCTGTGTCCACCAGCTTTCACGAGATTCGATTTTCCGGTTATTTGGTTTTTTTCCCGCCTTTTCGTAACTTTTCCTGCACGAGAATGGAGATTGATTAGATTCGATTTGATTCTAGGAAAAATATTCTTCAAGATTTCTAACGATTCGACGATTTGGATGATTTCGTTCTCCCATCCGCAATCTTTCTTTCCATTGAAGAAGTATTGTGGTGGAGAACGATGATCGATGCGAATAATTAAATTTTGTCAATTTTGGGATACTCGTTGAGATATTAAATGTTATTAGAAATGAAATAATTACGTACACTTTGTTAACGAATCGATATTCAAACGAATATTCGTCTCCTACAAAAAGATATTAACCTATTTGTGTTAAAAGAGAATATTAAAATATGTGGTGTAGATATTAATATAATCTTTTTTAATCAAACATTAAGATTTTTTTTAATTACGAATTGAAATGAAAAAGTAAATGAAAATGTTTCTTTAATGAAAAAAAACTTTGTAAATTAAAATTCGACAAGATTTAGAAAAGTGATTCTTCAACTTTTATTGCATTTCGTGATTACGAGCGACACGCAAATTTTGTCTGCAAACTTAAAATATTTATTCTTGTTTGCCGCTTATACAACATCTGAGAAAACAAAAATGAGAGCGTAGAAAGTTTGCATGTCCTCTGATTGTGACGAAAGAATCGATTAAATTTATAGTACATACACTGTTTAAAACATTTTCAATAAATAAAGTTGTTATCCACATATTTTAATATAATTTTATCCTAGATATTTCCTCCATTTTTCTAAAATTATACTAGAAAGGCAACAACCTTCTAAACGATAATTGCATTCGGTTGCAATAAACACGATGGAAATTTTTGAGACAGAAAATCGGGCGCAAAAATTATTCCAACGAGCGTTAACGTTTTCCCTCATAACGAGGATACACGAAAAAAGAACGTAATGGCGCGGGCGCAAAATAAGCGAGGAAAAGAAAATTAAATGGAAGCTATTTGTATGACTAACAGTCGTAGCGTGACTATTAGACAGGAGAACGGACTTCTAAGAGTCCAACGAGGTCGCTGACCTGCCGCATAAGTTCGTATATTAACGTTCGTTTCATTTCGCTCCCTATCAAATCCCATTTCTTATGTCTTCGATACCGATTATCAAACTTTCTATTAATATACGAGAAAGCAACGCGAATATGCATTGTAGAGTTGCATTGCAGAGACACAGAAATGATACGTAGAATATTCAAGCTTGCAAACATCAGCAACTTCAGGTTATAAATTTCGAAGATTTCGATTCGTAATAGAAAAATCTAAAATTTACGTTTTAAGTTTCAAAATACTACAATTATATATTCGAAATATTAAATTTTTTGCATACCTTAAACAGTAGAGTCCAAAATTTACATTTCTTGAACGTTAAAGTTTCAATCTTCGATTCTTATTATTCTAACCTCCAAATTTCGAAAGCCAGGAAATCACACACTACGGACTAATACACGCATTTTTCCAAATTTTTCTTCGATCAACTCTCGCACAACAAACTGCCCCAAATCCTGGATGATACGTTCTTCCGTCACATATCCGAAAAATCTGGAATTCGGTGACTAAAATTCGACTAAAAATACCACGACTTCCAAAAATACTTCAACCGCGTGAAATCAACGGCAGGACGGCGTTGTGCGTCGAATCGATTCGCGGTTGCGCATGCGCCGTAACACTCGCGATACTCTGGTTGGCGCGGCAGTTTTCGCGAGGCAATGCGAAGAGCTTTCTTTTCCGGAAAACATTTGCCACAATGGCTCGAGAGTGAGAGCGGCCGTCTCGTTCGAGTGTTAATACTAATTTCACTAAGTATCCACCGTCTAATGAAATGAACGCGTTGCGGGGCTCCAAGTTGGTCGTCTCGTCGAGGTCGCTGACCTGTTAGAGTTTAAAGTTTATGGTTCTGTGTGTGTGTGTGTGTGTGCTCTTTCTCTATTCCTTTCTTTATCTATCCTTCCATACCGTACTTTCTCTCTCTCTCTCTTTCTCGTCGGAATTCAATAGTCATTGGCGTTAGACGGCGCGGACAAGCGAGACGCTTACATTGTTACAGCCGGCGGCTGGATCAATCTGAATTTCAAAACCGGAATAAACGTGTAATTGGCGTGATTCTCGTGACGGAGGGCAGGCCTCGTTTTCAGAACGGCTACACGGCTATTCTGGCACGGTGGTTCTCCGACTCTTGTTAGCCTTTGTGGTGTGGATTTCATAACTTTTGATAGAGAATTGTTGGTGGAGATGCATAATTTGAAAATTTCCTTGGCGAAATGGAGTTGTTAACGAGGCTTGGTCAATTAATCGGAGATTTTAGAATTTAGAAAGGATATTTTTTCAATCGTTACACACACTTTTTAGGCGAAGAAGAATACTCGTTGAAAGATTCATATTATCCTTACGCTCTATTATTATTTTTACATCAAAATGCAAAATTTAAATCGTCGTAAAAGCGTAGAAAATTTACATTTATCTAAAAAGATTAATAACCATATTATTGATAAAAATTCCATTTTTACATCGAACAAAATTAAAAATTGTATCAAAATTTACGATTAAATAAAAATTTATTTCGCCCGATGAGATGCCATTAAAGATAGACAAATCGTGGCAATTGTTTCACCGCATCGCACCCCACACCGTGATTTAATTGCACGCGGGGACCGCGTAATTGATCCGTTCGCGGTAATTCCAGTCATTAGGCGGCGGCTTCGAGTGTTTGAAAGGGTCACTGACCTTCCATCACTCAGGTTTTGTTAGCAACGTTTCATATTCGTTAGATACACATACCAGTCGGACGGGGATTAAGCTAAGCTTCTGTTTGTTCGGTCTTTTCAACCGCCTGCCATGCTTTTTATCGATCTCAACAAGTCGCCACCGAGGCAAATCAATCTCGACTGACCGTTTACTTTTCCGACTTCCTACTTCCACTTCTGACGTCTCTGTGTCGACAGGGTAGTTTGTAAATTTTCTAGAATGAAAAATATCCTACGATACTCTAATTTTCGCGAATGGAAAATTTGACAAAGATCTTAGAATTAAAAATTCCTCACATATCTTAAAATTAAACAACAGAGGGGTTGTAAATAGTCAGATAATTAAATTTCTTCTCGAGAAAATCAAAATTTCAATTAGACTTCAATCTCTCTCTCTCTCTTTCTCTCTGCAAGAACCAGTTATCCCTTAATTATCTCAAATTTGCAATTTTAAACGTACGTGAAAAGTAATCGTCGTGGACAAGTTATTAAAATCGACATTGACAAAAACGAGATTCCACGAGATTCCTCCCGTCCATTAATCATCCATTCTCGTTTCTTTGTTTACGAAACTTGCGTGAAAAAAAGGAAAGAAAAAAAAAAAAAAGAAATCCTTAATAAAAACGGAGCACACCGGGTCGGGGCACACATTCCAGGCATCGCGAGCGTTTCTCGAATGATTCAGTGTTGTGTTGGCTGGCTATGGGCTATGGTTCAATCCCATACGATTTACGATTTCGTTTTCTCGCCCCCTCCTCCACCACCCGAGGTTGCGTAACGAGGCCAACCACGGTGTTTCGAGCAAATTTGACGAACTAACAGTAACCACGCCGTGACTGTTAGACGGAAGAATACTTTCGGTGTGTGTCCAGCGATCCACACACGCTCGATCGAGGTCACTCACCTTTTCAGCTTGGAATATTCGAGGCAGAGAAGAAGGGTTCTCATTAGACGACACGCGGTGGTAAGCGACACAGCTGTGTGCGTGTGCGTGTGGTACCTACGTGGTACCCGCCGCCTTAATAATCTTTAAGGAAAACCGGCCGCGGCAGGCGAATAACAACATCGATCAACGACTCGATGCAACAACTATAAACAGCGATCGCCTTCCGGCGAAAATCGCCCGAGCCGGAACGAGAGTTCAAATAGGTAGTGGAGTTGCGTGTGTCCACGTCAATGCGGTTGATGTACGACTTGATACTTGGATAGGAAATGAACAGGAAAGGGGGAGTAATTAGAAAGGGGAGGAAGAGAATGGGAAGATGGATTCGAGGGAAGGGAGGGGATTTCGTCTTTCTCCTCGACGAGAATCTGAGAATCTTCTACAGAGAGAGACGTCTTAATAATTAACTCGCATCTTAACGATACCTTTTGTTTCCATATCGATCTAGGCTTCTTTATCAAACAATTTACTGATCGAATGAATTAAATTAAAATGATTTTCGCGATGGGAAATTGGAAAGAATTTGGGTGAAAAAAGGAAGAAAGAGGCAAGAAGGTTGGCGAGGAATTCCGCGAATCCTACGCCGGAACTTTATTCACAACCGTCCGCTATAAATTCCCAATGAAACGTGCGACGACGTGAATCGAGTTGTACAGCCGCGTTACGGTTGTACTAGTAAACTAATTAACCACGTTAATGAGCCGTGATATAAGAGGCAAACATACGCACAACGCCAGTTGCATGTTCGATGTGTATCACATGCCCCATGAGGGGAGGGGAGTGGGGGGCTAATGATTCTCTTGTATCGGGGGAAGGGAGGGAGAGGCCGACAAGCCAAGGTACGCTACAAGCTTTCGAAAGAAAAATCTTTGAGCAATCGTGTCAAATTTGTTTTTCTTCTTTTTTTCTTTTCTCCCTCTCTCTCTCTCTCTTTCTTCAACATCGTATTTCATTAGATTAAAGAGTTAACGGGATTTTCGAACTAGTACTGCTATAATTTATATAGAAAAAGAGAGAAACGTTCGAAAGCGTTTGATAATGAATTTCTTTACCCTCTTTCTTTTAACTCGATCGATTTTATTCCATGAATATGTAAATTATATATATATATATATTATCAACGATGATTTTATGTGGATTAAAAACGTGGATAGGCAAAAGGAGGACGAAATTTATTCGAATCTTGCCGGATCTTATAATTTATTTATCTGTGTGTTTAATTGTGCACTGTTAAATTTGAATTTTTTAATTGCGTATTGTCAATTAGAAGAAATATCGATCCTTAAAACATTCTTAAATTTTCGAGTTCAAGTTCCAAGCTATCTCTGATCTCTCGAACAATCCTTAAACTTAAACTTTCATCGAAGAAGCGAACGGGAGAAGCGAGAAGACGATAGATGAAACGGATGGAATTTGGTGTTCGGCCCAATAATAATAAGAAAAGGAAAAATTGCGAGGCAGGAGAATTAAACTGCCTTCCGCCAAGTTGTTGAGTCCCCGCTTTCGCGACTTCCTTTCAAAATCCCCGGTCGCTCAGACGTGAAATGGCGTTTTTCATCCCGAGGAGGAATTTTACGAGCCGAAAAATTGCGCAAACCCAGAGTTCTCACGCGCGTCAACGAGCGCGCGAAACCGTGTACACCTTTCGACGAGAGTCAACCGTTTAGCCGATGCAACATCGTTAGGGGGAAAGGGAAGATTACGTTATGGCGTGTAATTTGTCGTCTCGCTTTACATAAGAGACAATTGCTTCGAAAACGGCGACCACGATCTCGAGAAGTTTCGAGACTGCGCGCAAGGAGGACAGGAGTTGAAGAGGTTTCGGTGGCAGAGGATCGATCGGATGGATCTTTTGTTAAGATGCAGATATATTCCAAACATTTTGTTCCAAGTGTTTAAAGTGGAATAGCTTTCATCTTTCCTTTTACTTTTGATATATATATATGCATGTATGTATGAATATGTAGATGCAACGACGATGTTGGAAAAATTGAATGATAAATATATTGGATATGGTATCGGTTGTAATACGCTTGTGTGAGTGTACAGAATAAAAAGCGCAGAGAAATGGAATAATTAAGAATAGAAGTGAATGGATTGTTGTAAAAGAATTATTATTAACTGTTAATAATATTTTCAACGAATCCTTTGTTAATTGTTCGGTTTTAATAGCGAATAGGAAAATAGCAAGAACGAAAGCGTGGAAAATTATTAATTAACACTTTCAATGCTGATAGATGCAAATATTAAGAGAAACTTTTTTTGTTTGTTGGGAAACTTTATATAATCGGGACTTTATCCACTCGAAACTGTGCGTGAAAACATATATATTACAAAATTCGATTCGACATCTGTTTATCTCGTCTCGTACAAAGTAATTAACCCTTAAATTCCATCCCCCTCCCCCATCTGGACTAGCTTCCCCGATCTCCAACTTCCCCAATTCTTAAAAAAAAATATAAAATATATATATATAAACTATTGCAAAAACTATTCCAAAAACCCGAGCGATCTCCAACTCCGGATTTCTCCGTGCAATAACCGGTGCACCGTTCCTTCCTTCGCATCCTGCCTGTCCCTGTGATTTTTGCAGGTGCACCGGCCGGCAGCGACAGAGAAACGACAGAGAGAGAGAGAAAAAGAGCGAAAAAAAGAAAAAGGGGGAAGAGTCGGAGAGGGTGGTCGGTGCAAAAATACGCGCGCATATCGCCGGGTCGATACGCCAATGGAATATTGGCCGTACTATTGAGTCAGAACCACCATACATTAACATATTTAATGTGGCGAGGAGTAGTACACGTACAAAGGCCGGGCTGGTGTTGCGAGCGCGATGCACACTCGCGACGCAGTGGTTGCACGTGCAAGCCGCGCCACGCCGATATGCACACGCACACAGGGCGGCGCATGCGCAAACTATGCGCTCGGCGAGTCATTGACCCGCGTGTAAAACACTCACACACGATCGCGTTAGCACCTACACACACGCCCGTTCGAGCACATTCGGCCAACGACGCCGATGCTCGGTGGCGGCGGCGGTGATGGTGGTGGTGTCGCTGCGAATGATGGTGGTGGTGGTGGTGGTAGCGGCGGTGCAGTGCACTGCAGTTGCAGCATTGCACAACGCGGGATCGTGTGTTCGCGGGGATTGTGTTCTCCTCGCAGTTATTATTATTACGGACGCGGAGAGAGACGCGAAAACGCGGCGCGCGGGGTTGGGAAACTTTGCCGACCTACGACGACGACCACGACCACGACGACTACGACGACGAGGATGATGATGAAAAGAGTCGAATACGCCAGAGTCAACTTCTTCGTTTCCCTCGATATGATTTATAAGTAGTTCGAAATGCAATTTTGATTTAATGATTTTCACAAGAATCTATCGCGTTTTCATTGAGCTGTCGTTCGAGTTTAAGAAAAATAGGAGTAAGAATGGTAATTATTAATTTTATGGGGGGAAAATAATTTTTTTTTCTAACGATATCAAAGGATAGTTTCGTTGAAACGAGAACGAGATAGATAAAAGTTGGAAGATTATAGAGAGTTGAGGATTAAGAATGGAGAAGCAGTTGTTATGGGTTATAATTATTTTTAACGCGTCGCTGGTTTGTTATGGAACGATCGTTACACGGGATCCAAAGAGTGGACGATAAGACAAGCTGCTTAGAATAATAGGGGTATCGCTTTCCTTGCCGAAGTAGATTGAACGCGAGCGACGATATTTTCTCTCCTAGCATCTCCTAGCAGTTACGTGAACGGCAGAAAGATCTTTTAATTATATTGAACGCTATCTGACTCTATTTAAAATCCACGCGGTAATTGTCTGGATAGGCGTTGCAACGATTATCTTGTGCACACGTTCGGTGCATGCCTCTGTAATGCTCCATTACAAATTGAACCTCTCTCGGCTCTAATTTTTTTTACAAATATCTCAATCCCGTTCTGGATTAGAGTTAAATTATAAGTCTATCGAGAAGCGAGAAGAAGGATGGAATGTAAATGGTTAATTTTAAAAAAATAACAAATCCTGTAAAATTATCAGTTTTCTTTGGATATTTCTCGAATTATATATATATATAAAATTTATCGACGTACTTATTTATCGATATACGTAATCCTTCCTCTCGAATTATCGGATTAATAAAGAAATTCACCGTGATCTAGAAAAAACGCGCGTAAGAATGGTGGCGAGATGATAAGAAACGTCGGATCGGCAGATCGTGGAAGACGTTACGTGTCCCATTTGCGAAAACGTGGCCGATTAAGAAATTGCGAGGTTAACCGTGGGGCGACTCGGTTCTAATTGCCGGCTAACGTAACGTTTCTGTGGCGCTCTAACTCTATTATTTCGATATCTATCGCGTGCCACGCGCAAACCGACAAATAAACCAAATCTTTTCAACTTGTCCGCTCAACTTGTCGGATGGAAGGGAAAGGAAAGGAAAGGAAAGGAAGAAAAGAAAAATAATCTCGAGAATTTAGAGAAACTTCGGCAGAGTGAAACTACTGCTACCGGTAGTGCCACCTCGGTTTCCCCGCTCTCGAAACTGATGAAAACTGGCCCACAATGGTTGGACACAATGCCTGTCACGAATTTCGAGAGATCCGCGGGCTAGCGTCCGGGGGAGAGGGAGGGGTAAAAAGCCCGGGGACCCACACGAAAACGGCCGCGAAACAGCGTAGTTGTTGACTCGCTGACTGACTAAACTAATGACATCGTTACTGACTGGCCTGGCCTTATGCTGCCTTCTCGCTCGCGCTCGCGGCCTCCGCCGATTCTCCTACCCTTTCTCCCTCTCGCCGTTCCTTCGCCATCTCTCTCTCTCTCTCTCTCCCCGACAACTCTCGTTCACAACCGCAGCACACGGTTGCGGAGGAGCCAGTGTGCGCGCGCGCGAATGCACGGTGCAACGACAACACCGATGCACTTTCGCACGCACACACGTCCACGCAGCCGCGCATTGAGCACAGACTGCGATCACTGTCGGAGTTCAACGATCCCTCGACTCGTCCCTCTCGCGCTCCCCCCCTCCACCGCTCGCAGTCGTTCCCTTCCCCCACTCCTCGCGCTCACTCGCGCTCGCGCGTTCCCCAACACACAACTTTCTATCTCTCGCTAACTTCTCGTGTCTTTTTCGTATCGCGCTCTCTCCCTCCTCCCCGCCGCCCGCCGCCTTTCTCTTTCTACAACGCTGGATATATCTCCCCGCTCCTCACCCCCATCCTCCCCTCCTCCTCCAGAACACCTCATTGCTCCACCATACCGTACACCCTCCTCCTTCTTTTCTTTCGGTTCACCGTTTCCCCCGAGCTCTCGCTCCTTCTTATATTCTCTTCCCCGATTCCGTCCTCTTCCTGTCCCTCCTGTCCTTTCCTTCTGGCCTCCTTCCTTCCCTCCCGTCCGTTTCCCTCTCGACGGCCCTCCTCCGCCACTGGCACACTGGTCAACCGGCACGGTTCACCGTGCGGCACTCGTTTGCTACTCTCGTTCCTTCCCTTCTTCTTTCACCATCTTTCACGCGAGCGCAACGCACTCGGTGCAGTCGAACGGGAGCGCGAGAGTGCAACGTCTGAGAGGAGAGAAGCCGGAGGGAGGGGGAGCGAGAGAGAGAGAGAGACCCCCTTTCTCGCGGCCGCAACGCGGAATGGGATATCGAGGACCGATAATGGACCTTTCCGTGGGCTGCTGCCGTTGGTGCTTGCTGCTGTTGGCGCTGCTGCAATTGCCTTCGGTCTTCCGAAGGCATCGTGTTCGTAGGAGGGCCGGAAGGGGGAGGGGAGGAAATGTCGGCTGGGATAGGATCGAATCGGTGCGGGATCGCGCGAGCCAAGTCTGCACGGCCGGACCGGCGGAACCTGAACCGCGGGAAAGTTCGATGATCCGAGGATGGAATCGATCTCGAGAGGCCGATCGAGATTCGGTCCGAGCTCCTCGGCCGGATATACCCGAGACCTCCCATTTTTTTCACCCGATCGGGAAATAGTTTCAGTCGCCTACTTTACGTCTATACGGATTCGTAATTAATGCCTAGAGTATATGGTGAACCGCGTAACATGATAACGTTATATTATTTTGTTATTGGCGGATCGATATTTTTCTTTTCCTTTCTTTTTTCTTTCCCCCGCATAATACAAGCCTTTGAGATGATTATAGCGCGTATATACCGTTTTTTTTACCTTACATACTTTTGCTCAAGATCGGTATTTTTCCGACCGCCTTGGCCGGATGCACGGCTCTGTTCGACTGAAATGTCGTAAAATCTATTTTTCTCGCCGTAATGAAATCCTACGCTACTTATTGTGTAGGAAGATTGTTGAAAAAACATGTATCCGCGCGAACGTGTATTCTTTTTTTCGGTTACGAATGTATCGCATCACGTACAATTAATTATTTGTGCCAGATAATATATATGCTCCTCTTAACGAGCAACGATAAACTTGACTGACGTGCTGGTTCAAGGTAAAAAAGATTGATTTTCAAATTTAAAATGGATGCACAGAAGAGAAGCAACGGTTATTGATGAATTTAATTCGAATTCAGGAGATCGAAAATCTGATAAAGTATGTACGTCCATCCTTTAGCCAGATGAATAATTACAGAGAGGGATTCCGTATGTTGTTGCAGAATTCATTGACACCGATTATTTCCTACAGTTTAAAGCCAGCCTCTTATCAGGAATTGACGTAATCCGCAAAAAATAAGTCTCAATTTAACGTACGAGACTTGGTAACCTGGATTCAATTATTCCACAATAAACCACACGGATAACGCGTGGATAATCCCTACGTCGCTCGAATAATCCATTCGATTATCGATTATTCTTTAATAAAACTCCCTAATCTAGGCGAAACGCAAGTGGCAAGGTGTAGACAAGGAGAGACATCTTAGAAATAATCCCCTCGCACATTTTTTTTCCCACACGAGAGATAAAATGAAATCTTCAAATTCATTTCTCCACTCTTTTTATTCCGCTGTTCCAAAAATACCAACTTCTTCAATCCAAAATAACTAATCAGCGGTTCTCAACCTGTCGGTCGGGCGTGTTTCTCCTTTTCGAACGAACGACTCGTCCATCATTTTTATCCATCCCCATTTTCCATCCTTCCACGGAAAGGAGAAAAGTTGTTGAAAGTGTTCAATGATAACTCATCCCGAGAAATATAAATTCCAGAAAAAAAAAAAGATCGCTTCCTCCGTAGAAAAAAGAAAAAAAGAGTCGGCGAGTTTGATCGACACAATGCCGACGATTTCTCCGAGTCTGGCTGGCGCGTTTTCGAGGCGAGATAAGGGGCCACCGCTTTATCTGTCCGAACCGCGTCCTCATTCCATTTCACCAGCCACGTCGTCGTCGTCGTCGTCGTTCGATAGACGCCGCGCACGCTAATCATCCCGTCGAGCAATAAAACGCGCGTATATTCGGAGGGAGGCCGATGTGACGGAATGCAACAACGTGCTGCCTCGAGTTTTGCTCGAACACAACCGTCGAAAGTGAGAGTACAGAGAGAGAGAGACGCGCACGCACGCACGCACAAAAGGCGACGTATGTAGCTCGCTAGGCTAGCTCTATCGACCGCTACGCGCGCGCTTGTGCGTGTCTCGCGTGTGTAAAGGGCGCGTGTGGGTGTGAGAGAGTTGGTGCGTCGAGGAGGATGCATCGCCCGACCAGCTGAAACGTCCGGTGCAACTTTATCGCAGCTGATCGTGGATCCGAGGCGACGTGGGTGTCGCAGGTATGCGACGTGAACCTCCGTCCCGGTGTCCCAGTAATGACGCTTTGGCGTTCTTTCGCCATCTTCTATTTCGTCCGTCTCCTTTTCCCGAGAAAAATATTCCTTCCCTTCTTTCGACGATACTTTACACAAGGTCTTATCTCTCCTTCCCCCCTCCTTGTTTCGTTTGGAGACAGAGTTTTTAGAAGTGTCTCGTTTTTTCTTTTTTTTGCTCTAGTTTTAGCTCTGGACGTATCCGTTAAACCGGATTTTTTTTTTTCCCCTCCCCTCGCGACGAACAAGTTTCGATTTTCTGGTACACTCGCCGCACATTGTAATTATTCCATGAATACTAATTGGGTTGGCGAGGCTTCAGAGAGAACACCACGTCGAACTTAAAACTTAATACTCCCTGGTAAATATTAATTAACGAGATATAATCTTATATTAAACTTTAGAAGAATTTTTAGAAATATAAATAAAATTCGTTTCCTATTAAATTTTTACCAACTTGAACGAAGCATAACGTTGTTAATAACGATTTGCATACAAATTCTAATGAATATTAACTTGTTTGCAAAAGTTTATATACCAAGTTATTAATCATAATTGAAAACGAGTCCAAGATCAATTTAAAATTTTGCATCGATTATTCACTCGTGTATATATAAATTCGCAATTACGCACAAGTGAAAGATTCCGATATCATCATTCAACGATCTCAATTCAAGCAATTTGAACAGCCGAGGTTAAGCTCAAGCTTTTAATTCGACAATGAGTGATCCAGAAGAAAGTCTAGGGGAGGCTAGGGAGATTGGAGCCAAGGAGATGCGAAAATATCGGAGGCGAAAGTATGGCGGAATCGGAGGCGAGGCTCGTCAATTGCCGCGCGTTATGAGAAAATGAGCGCACGTACGTACGTGACACGCCGGGGAGGCCGGCGGAGGAGCCGGCCAGAATTGACCCCCGTGCTTAAAGGTCAGTGCGACGCGGTGCTAACGACTCGATAACCACCGTGATTGTACATATATTGGCCATCTTATCAAACGGCGCGCCGTGGGCATTAAATCCTATCACTTTCCCCCTCCCCCGCCGCAGCCGCCTTTCGCGCCGCTCTTTCGTCGCTCGTTCGTCGTCGACGAACGCTCGTCCCTCCCTCCTCCCTCCTCCTCCTCTACGATTTTCTCGTCTACTCCGTTAGGTGGGGGCGAAATTGAGTCACGGTTGCCGGTACAATGTTGAAGATTAACCCTTTGCGTTCAATGGATACACTTGACGCGCCTTTTAACGCGTGCGTGCTCGAATTTATTTCGAGTAAATGTGTGCGAGTGTATGTGCAGAAATTTTTGTGCAATTTTTTTCTTCGTAATGGAGGGGGAGCAAACGGAGGTCGTTGCTTTTCTTTCTCGCGCGTGTAACGAGAAGGGGTTTGGAGAAGATTTTTTTCTTTCCTTGTATTATTCAGAGAGAATAAATATATATATGTGTGTGTGTGTGTGTGTTTTTGGTTGGCTGGATATCTTATATTCTCGTTTTTTTGTTACTTCTTAAGCAACGTGTGTATATACGTTACGTGTAGTCCCTCCACTCTCCTCTTCTGAATGGTGATCCATAGTTTTGTAATTTGGAATTAGTCAGAGTTAAAATTGTTAAAATTGAACTTTGATACAGAGCCTCGTTATAATTGCGCATTAATCTACGCCAAGAATGTCTCGATATCGTGAGACAAGGGGTTAATTATTATGATTCCTTTTTATCAAACATGGTGAATTATAAATACACGAGCTCGACGTTTGTAATATCGTGAGTTTCGATACAACAAAAGAGTTAATACACAATTGTATTCCAAATCGTATCGTAGAATTTTGAATAATAAAATTCTATGCGTTTTTTAATCCTATTTTTATTAAATCCGTGATTCGAATTCGAAGTCGAAGCAACGAAGGAAAAAGAAAGAATCGTATTTCGGGTTAAAGTATTTTTTCGAGCGGAAGATTTCTTCGATTTTCCTGGAAATTTCGAGATACGCGAAGAGAAAATTTGCTGATTTTTTCTTTCCTTTGACCAGAGAATGCGGAGAATCGGAGATCAGTTTCGTGAAAGAAGTGAAAAGAACAGCTGTGTTTGGGCGGATATTTCGAAACCCAGAACTCGTAATTCAAAATGGCAATCGTTTCCTCTCTTTAACGTAGAAATATTATATCGAGATGGAAATTATTTTAGAAATATTTTAATTTGGCTAATGTAAATAAGTGTTATCGAGGATGTTGCGTGTTACAAAGAATCTTCCCCTTGTGATAAAATAATCGCGTAATTATTGTGATCCTTTTGCGGATCAGATATGGGTTCACGTTAATAATGATATTTATTAAAATAAATGAAACTTATTACCTTGTATAAAAACTTTTAACCCTTTCACTTGGGAAAGATTCGGTTAAATTGTAAATTACGGTGTTACAAATTTTAACTGTTATTACTCGTAATGATAGATATTAAACTTCATGATACGAAATATAATAATCCGCGTCAAAATTTATCGCTGAAAGCGTCCAATAATTCCCGTCCGAATGGAAATTCTCGATGGCTAAAAAAAAAAAATAAAAATAAAAATAAAAATAATTATTTCATCGATTATCCTCGCAACGAGTTTATATTATTCCAATAACACTCGTATCCTCACTTTTCCAGCCTCCTCTTCTTATTTTAAATCGTATTCGCGCACAATTCTTAAACCGAGGAGGAAAAGTTACATGAACTTGCTTCTTTTCCATTGCTAAACCAACAGACCGAACTGATAACTTGACTGTTAAAAATAAAGAGAAAAAAAAAATCGTAACTGCTAAACGATACCGATTATCTGTTGTTTATACTCCGTATCTACGTATAAATGTATTGTATTTGTATATCGCATAATAAATTCCAATATATATATATATTTCAATTTTTATCTCGATTCGACATCTTCTAACAATCTTTTCAAACTTTTGCAAAGATCGTTTATGCAATTATCGTGTATCGTGTACGTTTTTTCATCTCGATCGATCGATCATTCTCTCCTTCCGGTCCAATTTCCCTTCCAATTTGCAAGCGAACGGACACGTGGATATCACATATACGTTTTTTCGCGCATGATACGTTTTTCGTCCCAGATCCGGGGAGGGGAAGAGGGCGGTTGTGGAAAGGCGTGGCCTTGCGCGGAGAATTTTAACAGGCGATAAGCGGTTGTCGACGCGATAACCGGAATGAAAATTCCTCTTCCCCCTCGTCCTCGATCTCGTCGCGTCGTCTTCTCTCTCCCCTCCTCCCCGGGCAGTGTTTCGAGAAAGTGAGAAAGCGGAATATCCTTTAAATTTCGCGGATGGCGATCGCGTCGTAAATCAAGCGGATTCGATTGAAAACAATCTTCTCGCGGCGTGACGACGATGATGATGACGATGACGACGATGTTGGTGGCGGGTCTTGCGCGTCACTCGGAAGCCTCTCGCACCAAAGTCTCTCTTACAACTCGAGCTTGATTTATCGCGGTAGCTACTATAAATAATTAGCTACCCGTTGACAGCATTCGCCACTTTCTAATTCCGTGCCTCCGCCTGTACGCGCCTACCTCCGCCTTCCCCCTCCGTTAATTTGATTTTCTTCGGCACAGGTGGCGCTCCATCATCCCCCTCGATCCTCTCCTCTTTCGATCAAAAGAACCCTTTATATATAAATTCTATCGAAAGAAGGATCGATCTACCCTCGATTTCCAATATGCATCCGTCCAAAATGAGCCGGCGATTAAACCAAGAACGGTGTCGAATATTGGAAGCGTCGCTTTCGAACAATCGCCGATTATTCCTCTCGCCTTGGATTAACGGAAATGAATTTCGTCCCCTCTTCTCGATTTATTATTGCCTTTCCACCCTTTAATGATCGAAGATCTCTCCCTCCACTGTTTTACAGAGACAGTGAAACTTTTAATGGATTGAGAATGGTTCTACATCTTTTGGAAATTGGGATCAGGAATTTTTGGGATTATAATTGGCTCCAAATAATGTTTTTCTTTCCTTTAAATCGTCGAGGGAGAAGCAGTGTTGTGTAATAGAAGCGCGTACGAGATACTTTATGCTTTCAAGCGGTGTTGAGCGTAAACGTCTCGTTAACTTGATAAGTGGAAACAGATCGTTACTATACCGTACTCGCATTGGATCCACTGTGTGGTAATTACCGATAGTTTGGAATTATCCGTTGGATTTACGAGAGATTGTAAATAGAGGCGAATATAAATATTAACATGTTAAACGCGTTCCGAAAGAAAACGCGGATCGAAAATTTCTCGCGACACGAAAGATTGAGATATTTTCGGGAAAGTAAAGTTCTATCCTTGAACTTTGGCTGGCTGGTTGCGGAGGAATTTATGCGGGATAATTATCCGGTATTCGAAGTGTGTCGAATTTCTCTAACAGGAAAATTTGTTGCATCGAACGAGGAGGAGAAAGCAAAACAACCTTTGAAACGGAAAGTTTCCATTACTTCTCTCGGCCCATTTTCCAAAGTGGTAAATATATATATATATATACATACACGTACGTAATAAAACTGCTCTAAATGATAAGTGATAAAAAGCAAAGTAAGAAATTCATTTTAAACAGAATTAATTTCGAAATAATTAATTTTGGTTTGAGCGAAATAAAATATTTACAATCACGCAAAGATCTTTGGAAAATTGTAATTAAATTTACCTAGGACACGTGTTAAAAAAGATCTCTGGATCACGAGTGGATCTCGTATCAATCTTTGTACGATGAATCCACACTTCTTTCGGTCGGACGAGACACTTGGCCGGCTGCTATACCTGTTCCTCGCATCTACAGGGTGGCACGCACGAGTAGAATTTTTTAAACAGTGTCTCCACTATCTTTTTAAAAAAAAATTCCAATATTATCGAACCTCTAATCCAGTTTTATAGAATCTAGTTCACCAAAGACGAGCTTCAAGTCGCTTATTTTAATTTAATTCAAACTAAGATCGTATCCTGCAAACGATATTTCTTTTTTTTCGTACAAAAACAGCGATCCACTTCATCATTCCATAATCATTCCAATAATTATGGATCATTCCAATAATATCAGATCAGATTAAAACCGAATGGAATGCATCATAAAATTCCATTTATATATATACATTAACGTAACTGCATGGAATTTTGAAAAATTTCATTGTCATATATCGGAAAAATTGTGATTCATACGACACCATTCCATATGGTCCACTGTGTATAGAGGCTGTTACATGCCGGAGACCGCCTCGCGCCCGTACAGAAATAGCCTTACAGGCCGACGTGTTATGCGGTCTATCGACGTGCCGTTGCTCGCCTCGCTTTTCCCGCGATCCTGCATCCTTCTCGGAGCAACGATCCTCTCGCGAGGAGGCACCACGAGATTTTCGCGATTGCGATAACGAAGAGGAAGATCATTCAAAATCGATCGAATTTCAGATAATTTCTTCTTCAACGTGAGAAGAGAACTGTCTGAAAAATTAATTATAAAATTTATAAAATCGAGAGAGAGAGAGATTATCCAGTTCCCGATCTGAGAAAAGGAAAAAGAAAAAAGGAGAAAAAAAGAGAGAGAACCGCTAACAACCGCGCATAATCGCCTCGACTGTTCGGTGAAAAAAGTGTGAACCAAGTTGACCGATTTCGTTCCCCACGTTTTTCACGTTTCAGTCGGATGTAAGAACCGTGATACGTTCCAGCCGCGTGAACAATGACGCGGATATATTATTATATGCCTAGCCTGTATGTACAAGCGTATCGCCTTAGACAACTTAGTCACTCGGTGTGAAAAATCATTTTCCCCGATCGTTGAGAATCGTGGAATCGAAAAAGATGGGGAAAAAAGAGGAGAAACGTTTACGAAATGAGGAGGGAGGGAAAAAAAGAGAAGGAGAGAGAGAGAGAGGAACAGTCGAACAAATCATCGGTTCAAACGGCGACGAACGGCTATCGGCGAACGAATCGTGTCATTGTTTCAACGGGCACGGCTCAAAGCATTGTGCGCCAGTATTGAAACGCATTGCGTGTATCGGACCGAAGAAACTGGGACGGCAACAAGAGCGATAACAAAGAAGCCACTGCAACATACGCGCTTGTTGCAACTATATATTTTTCATATATATATATATATATATTGTTTGTGTCTATGATATTTTTATATCGCCCAAGGCGATTCCATTTTCGAGGATGAATTAAACAAGGTATCTTTCGCTCGTCACAATTAATTTACAGGATAAATGGAAAGAAAAGGATTAGAAATTATATTAAGGCAATATCGTACGACGTTCCTTTTGCTGTACAAGCATTTATGAATCAACCTGTAGAGGATGAACAACCCGTATTCGAGTTGACACGATTGGCGTAATTGTATGATGGATTGATTCCGATGGATTCGAACGAATGGAAATTTAACGTGGATGGAAACGTTCGAAGGAGAGAAATATATATTTTATGAAAATGTTATTATCGTTATAGATAAAAAGAAAGACGAGAATACCGTTATTCTTTCTTTCTTTAGTCGAAGAACACGAGTTCTGAAGAGCGAGATATTATTGTTCATCGACTTGTCCCTCCCCTCCGTAAAATATATCGTGCAAGACGGAAATATTTTACGTTAGATAAGAAAAAGTCGAGATATTTTATTATACACAGTTTTATTATAGCAGTCCGACTCGCGATAAAGGGAACACGTTTCTTCTTCTTCTTGATCACGTCATTCAGATCATAGGTGAATTGTTTCAATTATTTAATTTTATTTTAAACAAAACTCATTCATCGATATCCATTCCGTTCGTCGCTCATTCTTAAAAAAAAATTAAATAACAAAAAATATACATTCCTTTCAAACCGTTCTCTTCCACTCTTTTCGATAATCTACAGAGATTGCGTAGAACAACTATTAATGCGACTTTTTTCAAAGAGAAAAAGAAATGGAATTTTAATTTTACGAAATTGAACGAATATGGATGACCTTTCAGAGAGATGCAATAATGCACCAATCGAGAACAGAACCAAGAATCTTCCCCAATTCTTCCGTCAACCAATCTCCAGAAACGAGGCAGCCCCACGTTCCCTCTTATTCCACCCCCTATTCGGAGGCAACGAACGGAAGAGGAGCGCACTTGTCGCGCACTTGGATCCGGCGACGACTCGCTTCTCTCCACGCCCCTCAAGAAGAAGATACTCCTCTCGAAGAGGAAGAGAAGGAGGAGGAGAGGAGAGTCGCTCCGGGTCCTAATCCCGGGCTAAGTTACGAGGCATAAAAGTCACGCGGAATAACCGTGGCCGGTATCCACCGAGGGAAAACGAGAGGCGCCCGTATCTCGACCGGCCATGAAAAAATCTCGACGTTTTAGGAGGAACTACACGGTGTCCTGATATACGCACATATCACGCATACAAGTATTCACGAGTATTCGAGGAATAACGAGATGTTCGAATTTCGAGTTGAGTTTAAAATTAAATAGAAATAGAAATTCGTGCAATTAAATTCGAGGGTTGAGAAAAACCTTTCACGAGATTCTTCTATTGACCGAGAGAGCAATACGACGAAATAGGATGAAATTCTCACCAATTGCACACCCGGTATACATGAGAAACGAGAGAGAAAGTTTCCACCCCCAAGCCCTAGAGACCCGGAGGATCAAGATGAAGACGAATATGAATACGAATCGCGTGCGATGGGGATGGAGACGGTGGGAATGGAGGGGAGGAGCGTACGAGACGACGACTACGACTACGACGACGACGGCGACGACGACGACGAAGGACCATAGAGATGCGAAGAGAGGAGAACGAGAGAATAAAACCGGCGCCGGTCATTGACACGTTGACGCAGGTATATACACCAACGCCTAACGGAGTGTACACGTCCGTGTTATGTACTTGCATTCGCCGAGTCAAGGATGCGATTTGCATACGGTCATCGGATGTCTCTACGTTCGCACCACACTGACGTCTGTGGTATTCGCTCTCTGTCGTTGGCCCGTTCATACGAATACGCACGGTGAATATAAAGAGGAGCGGGTTAAGGTTGGGGGAGAGAGAGAGAGAGAAAGAGAGAGAGACGTGTATCTCGGCTGGGTCGAGATATAGGGCCGTCTCTTTTCATCCTATACGGCTACGCTAATCGTAACGAAGAGTCTCTGCTTTACTTTCTTTTTTCTTCGCCGAGTTTTCATCATTATTTTCGATCGAGGAGTCGTGGATCTCAAATTTTGGAATAGGAGGAGCATCTATTTCGGATTTCAACTCGGGCGAGAGAATTATTTTTTGACTTATCGAAGTTAAAAGGATGGTGGAGGATTCGATAACGGGGCGAAGATAAGGTTAACTCGAGTTTTCCAAGTTTATCTTTAGCTGTACGGTTAATGGTGGGGCTTTATGGGCTCTAGCTCTATCCCGCGGAGAGGCGCGTTTATCAAGGCGGACTCGTGCTTAATTACGACGCCTCCTGCCTCCTATTCAGACGAGATGGAACAGCTTGAACGAAATCAACCTGGCAAAGTAAATTTAATTCTCTCTCTCTCTTAGAGAAGATTAATTTGAACGGATATATCGTCTCTCCCTCGAAATTTTCAATTCAAAAAAAGTAAAGATCGAACAACTTTACCACATTTACAAATTTAATCTTTCTCAGAGAAGAGATTAATATATCGTCTCTCCCTCAAAATTTTCCTTGAAAAAAAGCAAAGATCGAACAACTCATTACCATATATACATACATACAATTATCAGAAACACTGGAATCCTATTTCAAAGGGATGAAGAAGAAGAATCTCGCACGAGTAAATTTAATTTTCTCTCTCAGAGAAGAGATTAATATATCGTCTCTCCCTCAAAATTTTCGATCGTTCCTTGAAAAAAAGCAAAGATCGAACAACTCATTACCATATATACATACATACAATTATCAGAAACACTGGAATCCTATTTCAAAGGGATGAAGAAGAAGAATCTCGCACGAGTAAATTTAATTTTCTCTCTCAGAGAAGAGATTAATATATCGTCTCTCCCTCAAAATTTTCGATCGTTCCTTGAAAAAAAGCAAAGATCGAACAACTCATTACCATATATACATATATACAATTATCAGAAACACTGGAATCCTATTTCAAGGGGATGAAGAAGAAGAATCTCGCACGAGTAAATTTAATTTTCTCTCTCAGAGAAGAGATTAATATATCGTCTCTCCCTCAAAATTTTCGATCGTTCCTTGGAAAAAAGTAAAGATCAATTCATTATTATATATATATATACAATTATCAGAAACACTGGAATCCTATTTCAAGGGGATGAAGAAGAAGAATCTCGTACGAGCAAAAAAAAAATTTAATTCTCTCTCTCAGAGAAAAGATTAATATATCGTCTCTCCCTCGAAATTTTCGATCATTCCTTGGAAAAAAGTAAAGATCAACTCATTACCACATATATATATAATTATCAGAAACGCTGGAATCCTATTTCAAAGGGATGAAGAAGAAGAATCTCACACGAGTAAATTTAATTTTCTCTCTCAGAGAAGAGATTAATATATCGTCTCTTCCTCAAAATTTTCGATCGTTCCTTGAAAAAAAGCAAAGATCGAACAACATATATATATATATAATTATCAGAAACGCTGGAATCCTATTTCAAGGGGGTGAAGAAGAAGAAGAAGAATCTCGCACGAGCCAAAAAACTGATCGACCGAGCGAGAAATTCACGGAAAACGTGGACCCGAGCGTTCGTCACCACGAGGTGGTAGGCACGAGGCATGCGAATGCCCGGCCGATGAAGAGGGGCCCCATTCTGAAAATGAATCATTCCCCGGTGGCCGAGGACGCCTGACCTGCCTCACGCCGCTCGGCTTCCACCTTCTCCTCTTTCGAAACACGCCGCACAACAGGCCTTCTCTCCTCCTGCGTGCGTTCCTACGGCCGGGAGGAGACGGCTACCGAACGCGTGCGCGGACGAGGAAAGAGGAGGAGGAGGAGGAGGAGCGGGCTCCCGGCTCGTATATTCCCTTCTTAAATCGGACGAGGCGGAGGCCAGGGGAGGAATGCAAATACCTTCGTTTAAGACGAAGAATCGCGTCACGGAGCCCACTCCCCTCCCCCTCACCTCGAAATCACAAGGTGCAGCGGAACAACAGCGAGGCAGCCAAGTTATCCAAGTTGTCTTCCTTTTACTCGAAGGGAACAAATTTATCGGTTATGATGACTCGGTAGGCCTAAGGGCGAGCTATCGAAGAGAATTTCTGAGAATTCCGAGTAAACGGTTGGATAATTCGTTGGTGGATCGATTACAATGGAACGCAACGTAATATTTCAATGGGATTTGAAATGGAAGAATCGAAATGATAGAGTCGGGATAATGGAAGAGAAGAGATTTCCTCGAATCGGGCGATTTCCACGCGAAGGAAGGAAAATCACTCTCTAACGGGGGAAGGGGGTCAGTGTCACTCTCGCGGGAGAAATCATTCCCGCTTCGTGTGTACCCTTCACTCGCATGGTTAAAACTATTAAAATTCCGCGCGGTGTCATCCAGAACGGCCGTCGAATCGTCAAGGCCTTCCGTTTCGTCGAAACGATGATATTTTTCCTACCTGTCCAGTCATTTTTCACGGAACGAGAAGAATCCTTGCAATTACTGCGATGTGCATTTGTTAAAAATGAAGCAATTTTACAGGGAGGGGGGAAGGGAGGGAGCAAAAAATAGTTTCGCGAGAAAAGCAGAAAATTATTCGTTTCGGGGCAGAAAAATCAGGCGTTCAGGCTGATCGTTAAGCCTTCAATGGAGACATGATACTTGGAATGCATTCACGGTGCTATTCAAGGGGGATGCAATAAAACAGTATGAACCGTTGAAATCTCTTGGAAACACGAAATGCTTTCAAAGCGTAGCCTTGGAATCCAGAATCTTGAATGAACAAGTAAAGAGATAAATTATCAAAGATACGATTCTTACTTCGGTAAGAAGTTATATCTTACTTCGCGTAACTTTGTCCTTACAAATAGAACGCAACGTTCGATAATAATTGAAAGATGAAAAGATCAATTATCTCTGTCAAATTATATTAGCAAATATCACGTCATGCCAAGCTATTCCATTTTGATTTTGAACGAGCTTGATTATATTTTATTAGAATCTACACGAAAAGAAAGAGGATCGAACGTAACTTTTCCACCATAGCCGTAATTACAGAGTGAAAACAGGCATTTAACACGTGGCGACAAAGCCTAGCACGGCTGCCAACCTCCCTTTCCACTACTTGTTTTTCCCCGTTCACTAAAACGCGCTACCCTCTCCAACCTGTATTATACATGTCTCTATTTATCCTATTTACCGAATTCTCCACTCTGGATCCAAAGTCTCGCGATACAACTCCAACTCCACACGGAGTCGATACCTCCAGTCGGACTCGGATAATTGGAGATAATTTCAAGGATCGTTCAAGAAGCGAGGATCCAGTTTTTCGATCTAGATAAAACGAGGCTCGAGCCCTCTCATGACGATTTTATTTCGCCATGGCGAAACGGTATATATATATATATATATCACCGGGGGCGTTGTTACGTTGGCAACATCGCCGTTCGAGCCCTTTGTCGGCGGCGCGTCGAAACGCCCCAGTCTCGGAAGATTCATCGCGAACTCATTACGGGTTAAGGGGATGATATACGCGAGCTCGTTTCACCGGATTATTTATGCTCGATTGCAGGTGTCTCGGATGCTATTGTGCCCGCCCGATCGCATCTATCCCGTCTCTTTGCGAGAGTTTTTCTTTGGTGAGAAATGTGGTTGCGTTTCAGCGTATTGAAATAGTGTTGAAATTGAGCGAAAAGAGAAGAAAGAAGTTTACGAAGTAAAATTGAAGGAGGAGTTCTTTCTCTTGATATTTCTTTTCGCGAGTCTTTCGAAAAAATTGTAAATAAATTTATAATTCGATCACGAGATTTTAATATTTATCGAGCTGTCCAATAAATTCGAGCTCGTATCAAAGGAATGGAATGAATAGAGTGCGTCGATAGATTAAAATAGGAGAGGTCAGTGATCGTTCGATTATCATTATCCATTCACTCGATTTCTTCAAATCTGAAATTTGAAGTGTCTCTTTCATAGATCGGAAAATAGAGCAGCTTAGATAAGCGCGTATTGTCGTATTCGAAGATTGGGCCGAATATAAATCTTCTTGTTTTGTTCGATTCTCGATAGAGAGAGAGAGAGAAAGTGCCGTTATTTTATCCGACGGGATAAAATAAATCACAAGTCACAAGGTTCGGGGATAATTGGCACGATAATTGTTGGAATGTTACGTATCGAATGTTAAATCGTCTGATTCATACGAATGTTAATTTATACGAGAGGCCAAATTCGGCCTTCTTCTTCTTCCCGTACTAATTCCTTTTCCATAACCAGATTTGTCGCGACAAATTATTATTATACGCCAATCATTATGCGTTATTATTCGTACTATGTGTATGAAACGTATCCACACTGTCCAATTAACGTCTATAAATTGTAATCTTCAGGATACGTAAAATTTATCAACAGAAGATGATTGACAAATTTATAAGACAATGGAGAAAAATATTTCGAATAGAAGAAATTAATTTAGGAGGAAGAATCGTTGTGATTTTTAAAAGAAGGGACATTTCTTTGACCTATCTATTTTCATTGTCTTGATACATTTTGTAATACTTTATTAACTTTGAAGTATGTGTTAAAGTTGTAGGTTTAATTATCTCGCGTATGTAATCTGGGTCACCAGTAATTAACTATATATATATGTATAAAAGAAAAAGAATGACCTCCTAGGTTAAATAATAAAATTTCTCGAATTTCTTTGAGAGGTAAAATATTTTTACAAAGCAAAAAAGAAGAGTTCTAACGGAAAAATTCGTTCTGTCGAGTCGAATCGACAGAAGGAGAAGAAATTGGAGAAATTGGAAAAATTCTTCGAATTCGCGTCGAGGGGGAAAAAAATAAACGGAATAAAAAAAATCGACGATGTCACCGGGTAAAACTAAATTTGCAAACAAAACAGACGGCAAACAGACTGGAAATTTGCATAAAATTCGGTCGAAAGTTTCTTTTCGTCTGCCGAGTTCTCGTGGACGAGACACTGGTAACGCGGCGAAGAATTGATTTTCGATGATAATAAAGGCATGATTTAAATTCGTATTTTCGTATTTCGATTGTTCATTCCTCTTCGAATTGAACTTGTGAATCGTGAAACTTTAACGTTCAAAATCCTCGGCACAAAGAATTATTTTTTATTTTTTTCTTTTCTTTTTTACAAGTTACGTCCCCATATTTTTGCATAGAAATAACTGTTATACCGAGAAAAATTCCATCTCCGTTCCTCCTCAAAAAAAGAGAATTCGAGTTTAATAAAGGAGAAGGTGAGAAATTTCTAAATACGACGAAGAAAACTTTTTATTTTTAAAACTAAATTAGCATTTTCAAGCTTCGCCCGGGATAAACGAGGAGGATGATTTTCGAAATATAATTTTTTAGAATTTTTAGAATCGAAAGAAGAGAGCTTCGTTTCTTTCTTCTTTCTATGTTTAGTTTAATCTTAACAAAATATCGATCCAATATACAACACCTTTTAAAACATACTCCGTTTTACCGAATAATACCGTTGCAATTTAAAGAAGGAATCATATCCAATTGAAACATATATCTTCATATATACAATTATGAATTGAGAGAGCAAAAATTCTTCCAATTAATACACGGGAGAATCCATTTTCCCGATGGATAAAAATCACGGTCGTAATTATCATCTCGTACCTCTGGTATATTTATAACGGAGAAATTATAGAGCAATGCACGTTAATCGGTCATAAATCGTCCAATTACTACTCTCATTATCATTTAAACACGGTTAACAGTTGCTCTTTGCATTCGTAATCAGCATGCCACTTGGAAAGGGGAGCTGTCCGTTCGGACAACGGCTAAGCTCAAACTCGAAAATTACTATCTTACAAATGGGACGGAACAGGTTCGACATTCGTGGTAATGCGAAGGGTTGAATTGGAGAGAACGTTCGAATCGCCTTTTCGAATCGTGTAATTCCTTAAAAATGTTTTCCTCCCAGCATCCTCTTATCGTTTGATCGGGCAGATTATTTTCTCTCTCTCTCTCTCTTCGAGAGAAGAAAAATATTTTCTTCAATGGTTAACGAAGGATGCAAGATTAAAACGATGTTGGAATACAAATTTTTTTCGCGTTCGAGTAAATTGATTGCTCGAGGATTATTAACAGTGTTGTCGAAACTGGAGAAATAATTAGAAATTTTTTTAAACTTCTCAGTTTTTCGTAGTTTAATAAAATAACGTCCCTCAAATGCGGTTCCAAATTATTTTAATCTTTTCAAATGTCTTCCAAATGTCGTGGATTCCCAGCTCGAATTGAAATACGAATGGAAACTATATTATTATTTGATCCACGAAATTAAATAATATACATCTCCTCTCGATTAAATCAACACGTCGATAATTACGTTAAAATATCTTGCGCGTTTGACGCATAAAATTTGCATAATTGAAATCTCCATCATTGAAATCCATTGGACGTAAATTTCTTAAATTGTGAAACAAAAAAAAATATATATTTCCCACGGCGTTTATAATATCGATCCATATATATATAATATATATTATAAATTACAGGCAGCAAGTCGTGAAATCGATTCGTGATAAGTCAATTTCTAATTACGACTTGTGGCCACGATAATTTATCGCGGTGACGGAGTCTTGACGTGGTTAAGTTCAATGCTCCACGTGCGTTCCTAGAAGTCGTTCCGGCACAGGTTTCACTGGAAACCAAAGCTCAACCCTAAACAGCCACTCGATCCCTTCTACGCTACTCCAAACACTCGTCATTCATAGGCTACGAGAAGTTCATTCACATCGGACATTCCTCGAGTTCGTTCCTCCCTGGGGTGCGCTTCAACTTCTTAGTCCTTGAAGGGAATAGTTAGGCCAAGTTTTATGCGCGTTTAATTCAGATCGTAATCCTTCAGACACGCCTTTTTTTTTTAAAAAAAAGAGAACTCTCGTATCGTTTTCTTCAAGATTAATTCGAGTTTGTATCGAGGATATCGGAGTCATTTGAAGAAAGATGAACAGGTTGTTTTGGGATTGATCGAGGGAAATAAAAAGATTTTGAACTTCTATCTTAGAATCAAAACTTGAAGAAGAGATTTAAACGAGACACCGTTTAAATTATCTCCTATTGCATATTATATATTCAACTATTGTACTTCAACTAAGATTAGTAGTGACTCGAAGTAGTGGTAGTAGTAAATTGGCAAAGGAAACTTGGCAAAAGTAAGGCTGTACTTCACAAGTAGAACGAATAAACAATTATATCTTAACTGAGTGAGAATAATATTCAAATCCTGCGAATCTCTTTCTTTATTCGATCTATCTTTCACAGTGAAACCCAGCGAAATTATTACGAATCGTACCATCGATTTTTATCATTTTTACGTACATCTGTTCTGCATTCCGTTTCCAGAAAACGTATTATTCGCACGTCCGTCAATTTGAACAAAATTCCCTGATATCAATTCGATCCTTCGTTCAACGAATAAACGATAAATTTCTCGATACGATATTTGTGCACAATATTTGCACAATCGAATCACAAATAGAAGTAATTTTGCCGCCTGTGCAAAAATAAACGGATGAACTACATTCTAATCGAGCAATCAGGATTCGTTCCAACTTCATTGACATTACCCAAGTAAACTTCAAACACGGCTCAAGATCGATCGACTTTACCGACCGGGCGCGAAACACCCGTCCAATGCAAATGCAACGTCTTCGAATCGTCGCGTAACGGTCCGCGGGGGGAGAGGAAGATCTCCCTCCTTCGAGAGGAAACGGAGAAGACGCGCGCGGCCAATCCCGTGGCAAATTAGAACTGAATTCGAGAGAAAGAGCCGATTCAAGGCTCGGGAATAAGCGCATTTTTCTACATTATTGATTGCGCGCCTCTCCACCGAATATAGGGTAATATTCAATCTACTTAATGGCACGGTTGCCTGCTGCATGCACCGTCCTCGATTTCATCTCGGAATATACAGGGGGGGCCCTCCGCCACTCTTTTTTTCGTTCCACTTTCGCGCACCTAGGCGAAATAGCCACCGCAACGACTTTATTTTCCTTTCTCCCTCCCCCCCCTCCTGGAGAGAAACGCGTTCATCATTTGTCACTTTACGCGTTTCGAAGGATTTTGTTATCTTGTAGAACGATTAATTATAACAGAAGAGGAGGAACGTTTCGTTGAAATTTTGACGAGAAAATTGTACGAATATGTTATATAGAAATTCGATCTTGTTAAAGTTTGTCGAACTTGTTATTACGGTTGAAACTGTAACTAATATTAGAAAATGATTTTTCTTTTTTTTTTTTTGTATCGCTCTTTCTCGAACGTGGCTCATTTTCTAATGCAGTCTCTGCACACAAGTGACTCGGTACATTGAGCCTGAAACTTGTTTATCAAGGTATCCAGACTCGAATACCTCAGACTTTTTCCTACGAATAACATATTCGAGAAGTCTAGTGTATATTTGTTTGTAACGAACGGTTTAGCATGCATGAGATAACGCATAAAATCAATAGCGCAAACTGTTGACGAGGAATTTTGCGAGGGACAACCTCGAGGAGAAATCGAATTTTCAGCAATAATTTAAGATCCTTTATAACATTTTTCTTTTCGCGGAAGAAACTGCCTCTCCTATATAAAACTATCTCAATACGCTACAATTCTCTTTTCACACTCGAATCCTTTCTCTACTAAACGATGTCCCTTATTTTTCAATGTAAAATCCATCGATTTAAAAAATTCCATCAAATTCTAGAGTTAGAAGATATTTTTTCGCAAGATCCTATTAGAAAAATTACGAAGACACGTGTTCAAAAATCATAAATTTTCTCTAAGAAAGTTTTTACGTAATAAGAGAACGAAAATAGAAAAACGATTGAAAAGAACAATGGAACAAGTTGTAGCAATGTTTCGATATATATTGGAATGGGCCTCGTCAAAGGATAGCGAAAAATGGCCTGTTGAGAAGGCGAAAAAGAAAGGAGATCATGTTTTGAATGCGATGTCGCGAGAAGTAACGCCAGAAAGAAACCCAGTTATCGAGAGACTTTTATGGAGAGGTCGTCGTGGCTGCTCCAGCGAAACGCGTCTTTTCCAACTACGTGAATTCCTCGTCCACGCTGCACGCACTGTGTGAATAATTCAACCATTTCTTGTATTCTTTGTTTTTCTTTTTTATTCTATTTTATCTTCTTTCCTTTCTTTTTTTTTCTTCGATCTCGAATGCGAATTGAATTTTCTTCCTTTCCTTTTTTTTTTTTGAATACGTTTCCTTCGCGTTAAATTTCAACATTTGGAAATTATTGCAATACACGCGCAAATGAATAGACGATTGATACGATGCAATGCTTTTCGTCAAATCCATTGATACATTTTTGGGATATAATGTAAAAGACACGATTTATATAAATAATTTAGGCGATTCTCGCGTTAAATAGCGCTGTTCTTTCCAATGCCGATTATCGATCGTTTTATTTATTTAAAATTGTCGCGGCCAATCTTCAGGTGACCCAGTAAAGTCGGCATAAAATAGTATCCTACTTGTTCCAATAATATATCATGATAAAATATATATATATTTATTTATGGAATTCGTGTTATCGAGTATTAACGCTTAGAATTATTAAATACGAGGCATAAATTTCATTAAATTTATTATTATTGCCTTTATTCCGATTTTTTTATTTCGATTCGACTTGTATCATTCCACTTATGTTCCAAACACAGCGAATGTATCAATTTTAACCGAGGACGTGTCATTTTTTTTTTCTACTTCTCTTAAACCGATAATTCATCTTAACAATTTCGTAACGATTCTCTTCACTCTTCCATTTCTGAAAATTCCACTAATTTCGAATTGGAAACTTTTCAAAATGAATCTCAGATCTCGGTTTTCAATTTTTGAAAAATATTATCTCTCCGTCCTCGAAGGAATGGCTTCCTTAAAAGGCTTCACTTAGAGTTTCGTCCACTACGCGTGATAAATTTTTGCCAAATCCTGAAGAAATTGGGATTCGAAGGGAGACGAATCGAGAATCGGTTTCCCGAGACGTCGAAATTGCGAGCCGTGAAATCGAGCTCTCTCAACGTTTCCAACGATCGATCTTCTCGCGGCTCTGACTAATTCCGTCGAATGAATCATTCCATCCACTCTCGAAAGAACACGGCCAAAGTGCATTGCACCGGACCGAATTGAACTTGAATCCCGACTTGCTCGCTTCGTGAGATAACGCGCGCTCTCGATGCGTTTCTTTATAAATAGCAACATCGCGGTTTTGTGCACGGTGTTGCATAAGTAGCCGAAAATCTTCCCTTTCCAAGTGCTTCTCTTTTTTCTTTTCAGGGGGTGGAATCGCTCGAAATTCGTATTTTATAATAAACGGCGATCCGATTAGAAAATAAAACGCGACGACCGAAGAAGAAAATAATGAAATTTTTCTTAAGAGTAAATAAAAAAAATATCGTGATAATATTTTAATCAATCGATTGATTAATTTATCCGCGAATTGTTCATCTTTTCTATTCTGAATTAATTATAAAAGAATTTTAACTAGTGAGAAATTTTTAAAGTTGGGATTTAATAAGATGGGTTTAAATAAAGTAAGGATAATCGATAGAACGTTTCAAAATCTTCCAAGAATATTTCAAAATCTCGAACCTGCTACCAGGCAAGGGCTTTAATTTACGAGTCTCTCTCGAGCCTGTCTACACGCTTTCTCTTCTTGCAACCCTTTGCTTAACATCAACCTGCCTTTTCGCATATTACTCAAACCTCTCGAAATATTAATCTATTCAATAAGAAAAAATTTTGAGACGTTCCACTCAATTATTTTCTCTTATGTACCTAAAGATCTAATAAGAAACTCCTATCATATGCACATCAAAGATTAAAGAAAATTTGGAAAACAATTTCGAAAGAGAAGAGGAAGTTTAAAGAGAACCTCTCCGTTTCACGAGTTATTAAAAAAAAAAGAAAAACAGTGCAACTCTTATTACCTTACGAAAGTTGCAACGGATTGGTTAACAGCATCACCTAGGATCACCCTGTAGACGAGGCGCGCGTTACACGTGTCTAACCTAGAAACCGGGGCCCGATCGAAAGAAAAATCGGCGGTTTCTCCTCGGGAGAAAAATCGAGTCTTCCGCCTCCCGAGATGAAACCGTTCCAGTTTCCCATGCGTGACCCACTCTTCGCCCGGCACACACGCTCGGTACACGCTCGCATTCCCCTTATCTCGCGTCGCGTGGGCAAGGGAGCGGGCGCATGGGCGTGGACCGGTCGCCGAGCGAGAAAAATCGGCGGATTTCTCGGCGACAGGGTTCCCCGCTGCTGGTCGAGCCGATTCCAGGGGATCTTTCGCGGACTTTCAACGTTTCCAGTTACGCGGAACGAAGTGAAACGAATGATTTGCGAGGAAAAATGGAATAATCGATATATCGTTTCCTTATTTTCTGGAGCAGGAAGAGAAGAGCTTAAATCACATGGAGCTTCCCTCTAAGGAAGGAGAGAAAGAGTATTGGATAAGATGTAGGAGATTTTTGGAAAATTGTTGATACACGTTCGCAACAATTTCAATTCCCTTTCAGGAATTTTCGAGAAGGATCGATCGAAAGTTCGGAATTAGAAACTTCCTTCCCGCGATATTAGTTTGAAACTAATAATAATGACTACACACGATGTATTAATATGGAATAATTTCGAGCGGTATTTTCAACGAATTATCGTCGAAGAAAAAAATAATCGCGGGAGGCCAACGCACAATCGGGCCGGGAACAATGTTGGACGAAAGTTTTGGATATTGATTGGCTGGTAGCAAGAGAGCGATAAACGGTATGGCGAAAAGATAAAACGCGAAACTTATCTGTCACGT
This sequence comes from Apis mellifera, assembly GCF_003254395.2. Taxonomy (NCBI): domain Eukaryota; kingdom Metazoa; phylum Arthropoda; class Insecta; order Hymenoptera; family Apidae; genus Apis; species Apis mellifera. The sequence continues at coordinate 3,742,866 of NC_037640.1, forward strand.
CACATTTTTATATATGTCAGAAACAAAGCTTGATTTACGAACGTTTTCCTCGAAAAATCAGACTCGGAGGACCGCGCGCCATCCCACAGCGCAACGATAACACTCGTTATTTCGAGCGTTCTTGTTTCTCTCTTCCTTTTCCTTCTTTTTCTTTTTCTTTTCCCTCCCTCTCTCTCTCTCTCTCTCGTATCAATAATATTCGTGGAGCGTTGACACCGATAAAAAAAAAATCAACCGCTAATCTCCTTCACATTTTCGAAGCGTGATTATACACGATTTATAATGCACAACTTCTTTCTTATTTTTCACGCATTTCACGCGTTTCAGAAACGTTCAGAAATTCGTCCGCTGAAATCGGGAAATACGATTGGCGGTGTACGATTTCGAAAGGACGACACGCGAAAAGGTAATCGATACCTCGAAACGCTTTCGAAAACACGGATCCCGGGAGGAGGGGAAGGAAGAGAAGGAGGAGGAGGAGGAGGAGAGGTCCGCCTCCGGTCGAAAAAAACGCGATTTATTGCTTCTCCGAAGTGCGGTGCCTGGCTCGTGGACACGAAATTGCAACTTTCTTTTCTCTCGAAAACCCTTTTGAAGAGGTGGCCGAGCTTCGGTAATTAGAGGGTTACGGGTTTCCAAAACCTGATCAAAGCCCCCCCCCTCCTTCGTCCTCCTCCGATTTCACTCTGCGAAGGGAGGGCCGGAAGTGGCCGATTGCGGCCGACGTCTAATTTAATGAAGAGAAACTGGCCAATTGATATGTGAAGAGGTGTAAAATTGGATCTGGAAATGATAGCAGCAGTTAATAAAAGATGAAAGGTGATCGTTCGAGTTTCTTTCGAGGGACGAAATTGTACTCTGCATTGAAATATCGTTACGTAAAGCTTTCGAGAAATTATGAAACGCGGGGAGGAGGAATTTGCGTGATGTATCATTGCGTGATATATCCATCAACGGGCGTGAGATCGATAAAACGTTCCTTTCTTTTACTACTTAAAAAACACGAATTAAATTAAACAATTTTTGAAGATCGGTATCGCGTCTTTGGTAACCGCATTCAATTAAACTATTTTCCGATCCAGAAAATTGAAAAGATTTTTTCTCTACGTTAGAAATCTCGAGATCGTGCGCAAAATCACGGTATCTTTGAAAATTCAAGAATTTTTACGCGACGAAAAGAAGAAGGAATCTAAGATCTTAAAGGAGATCTTACGTAAAAATGCTGGAAAAGCCAAGCCATGGAATTGCTGAAAAGAATCCAGCGGAGAATTATGGAAATTTATAGAATTCCATTAAGTCGCTACCTTCGTGGTATCGCTAAAAATTCGAGAATAGGGGAAATCCCTAATATCTCTGCAGAATCCTCGCGCAAAGTCCTCGCGAAATCCCTAGGGAGAGCTATCCGAAATCGTGATGAAAATCGGAACGCGTTGGAAAATTTCATCGCAATATTCGTCGCGCGACGAATTACGAATCAACGAGAGAGAGAGAGAGTGAGAGAAACAAAGCAAACGGAAAAACAAGGGATCGAGAGATATTTCGAGATCTCGAATCGCGGTACGGAATTACGCGGTATTAACGAATGCGTCGACGAGGCAAGGAAACAAAAGACACGATCAAACAAACACATGCACAAATAAGCAACCAGAATATGTCGACGCTTGTTAAATCAGTCAGGACAAACAACGCTATTTTTACAAATAAATTTGTCGAAGACGAATGAAACGAGGAGGGAGAAACGGAGATAGAATAAGAGAAAGAAGATAGGAAGAGGAATTGTTCTTTGTCTTTTCTGATAGGGAAATTAAGTTAGAGAAAAATGCACGAATCATCTGATTGAACACTGGAATCACAAAATAATCCAAATTTCTTATATAATTACATCTATCTACCTATTTTATATTAGATCTATAATTCTATTCAAGTTTGTTGCATTATCTTCCTCAAATGTTAAAGTTTTATTGAGACTGAAAGGTATCCTATCATCCTAACGACGATGCGCATATTTACATCTATGCATCATAGTACAACGATCAACAAGTTTCGATAAACTCGAAAGCATGATGAATAAAATCATGCGAATAAAGAACGTCGCGGAATGATCGAGGAAGCCGGCAGACGCGGTGGAAGGTCGCGAGACGAGACGAGACGTGACGAGACGAGAATTCTACCAATTCTCGACATTTTTTATTGCACACCACCGTCGAGATTTGCCGACGTATTAGTCGATGATATATTTTTTTATGACGCGAATAGATAAGGGGCGGGCGACGGCTCGGTCCTCTTTCGAAAGAGATCATCGACTGTATCAGTCATGATAAGGGATTTAACAGTCGCGCTAGCACGCGTTTTTAATTGCCATTTCCCTGCCTTTTTTTCTTTTTATTCTTTTTTTTGTTCGCGAAAAATCTTACAGTCTTCTAGAGAAAGACTTTTTTTTAAAGAATATGATATTTGATTATCTCGTATTTATTGTTGTTGTCATTTTGGAGTAAATATTTTCGAAGTGATTGTGAATTTTGTTTACAACGAATCAAGTTCATTAATAATTTAAAAGATTCTGGATAGAAAGAAGAGATTTGGAATATTTGTGAAAAAGGAGGAGTTTTGTGTTGGAGAAGTTCAAGTTTGCGAGTGTATGATTTGTATCGCCTGATTCCGTAAATTTAAAACTCTTCAAATACGAAATAATAATATCATATTTTCGGTGAAATGTTAAATTTGTTTTCTAATAGCAAATTCCTATTAAAATATGTAAAATAATTATCCTCGGATCGAACAAATTATTAAATATAAAATTAAATCCATACAGATAATATTTGTATTTAATTTTCTTCTTACTCTACGAATAAAATTCTAAAAATAATTATTCCATATGAAATAACTATGCTCAAAAATACGAATATGCTCGAAAGAATTACCTTTATTTAAGATTTTCCAAAAAGCATTATACTTAATAAAAGAACGATAATAAAACTCATAAATTTATTCTTTTAAAATATTATCATGCGTGACTCGATGTCACATAATAAACAAAGTAGCTTAACAAAAGCAATCTTCCAATTGTTTCGAGCGTAAAACGTATTCGTCAGCAAGTTTTTTCCACGTTTATCCCACGAAATGAAAAGAAAAGAAAGAAAGAAAGAAAAATAAAAAATTAAAACGCAATGAAAAATAAAAATATCGCAGCCACTTACCTGGGAGCATTGATGATCGGTCGGCCCATTGCCCGTTGCTGGCGCTTCTCGTTGCTGGGAAGGCGCAGGTAATCTTGGTCGCCAAAGAGGAACAGATCCTTTGAAATAATCATGTCCACCGTGTGGTTGCCGGTTATAGCTGCCCGCCTCTCCCTCTTATCTTTCTCTCACTGCCGAACCACGGGCTGAACAACGCACCACGACGACGACAACGACGTCAAACGCGACGGAATATCCTCACCTAAGTCCCGCCACCTCAACACGTCCGACGCGATCCTCAACGACGATTCACCACCGCGATCTGCTTGCTTTTGCTGCCAATCGTCAGCAAATGAACATTTTTCCCAGGTATTGCCGCGACTTCGTGCCGATTTTCTGTCCAAACACCTGGTCGCAAGCATTAAGTCCGGATAAAATTGGTAAGCGAAGATTTATGTTAGATAAATTTGGTGCACGAAGCACAATTGAGAAGCAAATAACCTTTTCTTTTCTTTTCTTTTCTCTTCTTTTCTTCTTTTTTTCTTCTTAAAGATAATTTAACTGGATTAAAGTCTGTCTCAGGATTCTCGTGTCTTTGGTAAAATTCAGAAGAGACTATTAAAACTTTACGAAGATTTGTAAGAAAACGTTGATCAAGTGTTCATTAGTGTATCCTGATAAATTAAAATCATATCTGCAAATGGATGCGCAGAATTTTGTTGAAGTCCAGTAGTGGCCGAGTTCACTTACCTAAAAAAAAAAAAGATGAATTAGTAATGAATTAAAAGAGAAATTGTGTGTGGATTTTGAATTAAAGTTAATGAAAACTATGGAAGTTGTCGCAGATTCTTAAAATTTTTTGAAACATTCTTTAAAACATTATCTAGAAAACAAGCTTTATAAATCCCTATTTCAGTACAGAATGATACTTCAAAGAGCAGAATGAAATAGAACATAATTTAAATAGAACCAAATAAAGTTTATTTAATAACCTACTATTATTTTATCTGATTTTATTTTTGTTACAATACAAAATGATAATTGTATATAATAGAATAATAGAATTATAACAAAAATTTATTTTAGTTAGTTAGTGATTTTATAATATGATATTTAATATAAAATTTGAAATTAAATTTTCATTAATTTAATTTATTCTCAATAGAGCTTGTTCACGTTATAAATAATATTAATCCTAAATATATATTGATTATTGTTTTTAGTTTTGAATTATAAATATAATCCATTGATATTTGTTAATTTGTCTGTGCCACAAATGCTTAGAATATAGTGCATTTGCGCGTGGTTGAGAGAATGGCTTGCGTTCACGCGTTCATTCATGATCATCTATTAGCAGCACCGAAGGTAATCGTGTCCATTGGGTAATCCGTTACTAGAGACGAGATCGGTTCAAAAATGGGACATGCAAGCTTTTCACGCGAAAATAGTGGTTTTCTGATCGAATGCACGATTATAATATATATTTCTAAAAAATTCAAATATTATTTTCTAACCTAAAACAAAAACTTTGTTATTTTTCTTTTTGCACTCTTTTCTAAAGCTACATAACCCATATAATTCATTATTTTGATAGATTGATTAATTATTTTGAACATTTCGCATCCTTATTTTCCATATTCTTTAAATACTTTAAATTCTTTATATATCATATAATAAATTAAATGTCTACATTAAGCGCCATTCCTCTGATCGACAATTTTCAAATTGTCAAAGTATAATATATTAAAAGACTGTACCTGCTTTGACAAATACTGTTGATTTATAAAATATACAAAAAAATGTATATTTTATTGTTCCAAAATGCATGATTCATCTTGCAGAAAGCCAAAACGTAAAAATCGAAGCTTATTGTAGCTCGAAGTTATTCCAAACAGATCGCGAGGAACGTAAATAAAAAATGTTGCCAACATTTCTTACAGTGCAACATTTACCTCTTCCGAACGACAAAGAAGCATTTAAAAAGTCCACTTCTATTTCGTGAAATAAAAATATATCGTATTAATAACATATTTGTACATAAATTATATGTATGCACAATATATAGGTCACCTATTTTTATTCAACAACGTATGAAACACTATGTTCGTGCCAATTGACTTCCGAATTCTTGGCATAATCCGAATCGCCGCCATTACACTATGAATCGTTGATTATTTATCGAAATTTGTCAGTCGCTTAAAGTTGCGGAATCCTCTTACGATCGGGAACAAAGATGAATATGGTGGAGGCGAACAGGTCATATTATACGTCGTGTTTGAAGCTGACGAAGTAAATCGAGCGGATATACGCCGCGCGCATGAGAACTCGTCCCATATTTACATCGCGCCAATTTTCACCCGCCAACTGTTAAGCATTAGTCACGGATGAGTGGCACGTATACCTCGGAACACCTCGTGTATCGTAGATATCTTCCTCTTTCCCGGCTACAAGAAGCTTTTGACAAGCGTTTCTAATTAATTGAGTCAAGTAATACGGTCCTAATTCCGATCAATCAATGCTGTTTTAATTTCTTGGCCTCGCGTGCAAAACTACTGATCACAAACTAACCTTTCCACTTCCGTTCGATAGTCAAATGTATCTAACTTCAAACATGAAATTATCGATATATCGATATATCGTCACGTGACTAATGATTCGTACTGTTCGCGCCTACTAGTGGCGAAGGTCGAAATCAACAATATTAAGTAAGGTTATGATACGAAAAAAGCTTCTAATTCGATCACAAGCATTGACCGAAAATATAACATCGAAAAATAGATAAAAGAATCTTTAGAATGGATCATTTCTCTTTTTTATCGCTTTCATATGGCGTTAATGTTTTGTTTACGTATCGTGGGCGCTAAAAATTCACATTTTTTATTGAATGTCTCAAACATTTTTGATTGCAGCAATTTTGACGTGCGATTCACTTTGCTTTCTAAGAAAAAAAGAAATAGAACTATATATTATCAAAATTTTTAATAAAGCTAAAGATATATATATATAGAAGCGTATTATCAATGAGAATATACATGATGATTAAGAACAATTATCTCATTGTGAGGAATACGTTTTATGGGTGCAACGATCTCAATCTACTAAACGACAAGATCAATGAACACGATTAGCCAATCGATAACTACGAATGAAATTACAAATTTGAATTTTGGTAATCTATAAAATTACAACTTTAAATTTTCGACAAGTAACATCTGATATTTAAAACGGTATTTCGATAAAACTATCCTAACCTTATTTTCTTTAAATTAAAATTAATTAAAAAATCTATTCAAATCATTAAATTTTACAAAAAAATTCTTATATGACTAAAAATATCATCTAATAATTACATTATTAAATTACATATATTACCTTTTTAAATAATCCAGAAATTTTGCTGTCACTTATTTCTTTCAAATAATATGAATGAATAAATTAAAATAAATTTTTCTAAATTTTTGCTTTTTACAACATTATCTGAATATTTACACTAAATTTGCGAATAAATTAATTATTATGCAGTTAATTTTACGAATGGAATGGTAGAAAAAGAAAGAATGTACGCGCTTGCGTGCATACACAGACGAGATAAGAATAGACGAATGACAATGCACCGGGAAAAACTAATTTGGCACGGACAAAGGAAATATAAACAATGCAAATAACTGTTTGTCAAAATCGACCGCCAGTGTATAATACTTAATTTTTCCACCTCCATATCAGTTAATTACAACAAAATCAAACGTGTGAAACAAGGTAAAAACACGTACTTATCCTGATTTACTCGATTAGAATACACAAGTTAACCGGTTGGATTTGTTCCAAAGTGAAGTTGTTCCTTTCAACACTACAACTATCCGGCCTAATCGATGTTTTCGAGCATTGGGAATTAAATGTACATTTAATTGAAATAACTATCATTCAAAATACGTGTCAGAATTATCTGATTCAACATCGTCCCTTTTTGTCATTTACATTAATAATATTATTCATTTTGTAAATATTAACAACTAAAATTACCTTACATTCGTGAAGAATAAACCTTCTCGATAAAAAAAAAACGAGTCAGTACTCTATATTTAGATGATCTATATTCAAACTTTTTTCTCGTCCAGTTATTCCTGTTTTAAATTCTTTTCCGAATTTCGAGAAAAGAAATTATATATTCATATATATACATATGAACAGAAAATTATAGAAACAACATACAAAAAGATAAAGTGTTGTCAACTCGTAGCAAAGTCTATCATTCCTTGATTAGATACAAAATTAGAAAGGTTCGTGAACTAATGAACAAAAATAAAATGACAGTAAAGTCAGATTATTAATTTTTTTTTTTTTTGATAGAATTCAATATGTTCTTTAAAAATTTTCAAAATATAGATATTTTTTAAAAGAAAAATATTAATACTCGACAATTGTTCAATTAAGTATTGTTATAAAAATATATTGTTACGATGTTTTTAATATCTACAGTAGGTAAGGTCAGCGTATTGGTGATAAGGTCATTGCAAGAATGACGTACGCGTCCTTCAGTTGTTCGTCCTCGAATGTAAAGGAATTAATTTTTAATGAGAAAATATCTGTTTCGTTGAATCTTGCGTAAAATCCTACTACGCAACAATATTTTCACAAACACTTCAAAGATTTATTTATATTTTCGACTTAAATTTTAAGAATCTGAATTTAATTTTTCGAACAATTATTACAATTTACACAGTTACCAAATCAGGAGTCTATGTTATAAAAATTTCAGAGAAAAATGTCAATATCTTTCCAATCACGATCAAGATATTCTCCAACAATAGGGCATTGACATACGAACAACCTTTGAACGAGAAAACACCGGTTGCAGTGAATGACCTTACGCCCTTGATATTCTCGAAACACGTTCTCTCTGTTTGAAACTCACATTTAAAACAAGTACTCACGCGACACGAAAGAGAAAACGAAAATTACCAAACACCGTAAAAGTAATGAAAAAATTAGGTCAGTTCGATGGTATTGCCATAATGCATCGCAACATCTTACGAACAAGAATTCTTAAAATGGCACGGCACATATTGCAATGAATGTTGGTATTTTAGAGAATTTCGATTATCGTAAATCGAAGATATTCGAGAATTCGAAATGGCGTCTCGAGATTTGAACATGTCTATCGAGATTCGAGCGAAAGGTTATACTTTTAATTCTACAAATTTCGAGAGAAAGAAAAGAAAAGAATTTAATGCAGTTTTACAAGCTAATTTTATAATAAAATATCGGAAACTACTCACGTAAAAAGCACGAAAAATTCCAATGTTTCTCGTTGTTATCGCAGTTTTGATCAAGATAGCCCTCGAGTCCTCGATCACATACAGAATTCGAACAGAATTTCAGTAGGTCTTGAGTTCGATGTTGGCCGTAGCCGGTATCTTCGACCTCGTCGTCCTCGGCGTCGTCCTCCTCGTAGCTCCTGTCACACATGCACTGTGCATCGGCCACGAACATGCAGCCATTGCGCGGCACGCAGTCAATGAACCCGCATTGCTTTTCACCCGGAGTCTTTGCTTTTTTTTTTGCTTCTCAAAGCTCTGCACGCACTATCGCCGGCCTCTATCCGCGGATCTTCGGTCGCACACTCACGACATATATTCCGGTGGCGGTTTTGCACGAGGAATACCCGACCCTCCCAGTGTCACTGATTCTCTTGCCTCTTCCTGCGCCGTGTCTTCGTTATCTCTTTCTTGCTCTCTCTCTTTCTTATATGTGTATATGTGTTACGCGGGTGCGCACGCGCGTGTTTCACGTCTCTCCTCGCTTTCGCACGTGTATATACGTGTGTATATGTCGCGACGAAAATCCTTCTCTGTCTGTCTTTTATTTTTCTCTCTCCCTCTTCCTACCTTCGTATGGTCGTTCAGTGACCTGCTCTTTCTTTCTTTCTCTAACACCAATACACGCAACTGTGATTTCTCACTAATTTTTCCTTTCTTTTATTACAAATCACGATTCAAGAAAATATGAATAATAAATGCCCGCTTAGACACGGGATAAAAGACCGTGGTGTCGTATCACGATCACTCGCACGAACTGACTCGTATCGGAGTCTCGTGTCCCCCCCGAAATTTGACCACTGCTTCGCGACGCGACACTCGCGGCGGTCGGATGCAGACTGAATCGGACGCTACGTGCCTCGCTCGTGTATTGCCAGAACGTCCCTCTCCTAACCACCCTCCCACTTTTCACTCGTTCTCTTTCTCTCCCCCCTATTTACTTCTCTTCGCGGTAGCTATCAGCTCGTGCCAGACCCGAGGCTCATTTTTATTTGCGATGCGTAAATGATCAGAACAGAGAAGAGAAATTTATTATTGAAATTGAGAATCTTTTGTCAAACTTCCTTCTTTCATTTGATATTCATGACTATTAAGAATCTTGATTAATGATACAAATCATTGATATATAAAATCAGAATCTCTGTTAAAAATAATTGCCTTTCTCAATTTTCTTTTATTGCATTTCTTTTATTGCATTTCAAATTCTAATTAAATAAAAAAGATATTTAAGAATAACATATATACATTTTAAACATAATTTTTGATCATATAAAACAATTTACAGTTTTCATTTTTAGCATTTTCTTCAAAAATCATTCTTTTTTGGAAAATTATATATTATATGTTAGTGATGCATGAATGGTATCATTACTTATGTCATAAAATAATATTTTATAAATATTAATCGTATTTTATATATTTGAAAATATTATATTATTATTATATTATATATCAGTATGTAGTACTAATATTGTACTATGTTACAGTTATGTAATAAAATTCCAGTGAACATGAAATCGATATATTTTGATTTTGTTTTCAAAAATTTTATTTTCTGAATATATATTACAAAACTGATATTTTTGATATATCTATTATAACTATAATAAAATTATACTCGATGAATTATTTCATTTGAATATCTTAGATATTTATTTAATTCAGACAATGAAAAAAGGCATTAAAAATTCAAGTTATTCTAGCTATTTTAATATATTCTAAAGCAATTATTATCGAAATTCATTATATTGTATTCAAACGTCATCATACATATTATCTTCACAGTTTTGAATATTAGAATTGCAAAATCCCATTTCCTCATCTTTTTGACAAACCAGATCTATAATAGCACTATGATCAACAAATAACATTAATACTTTTTATAAAGATATAAGAAATAGGAAAAAATGTTTAAATGTTAAAACTTACTTTAATAAATCACCTTCAAAGCTATTCCAACGTACTATTCCTGGATGTGTTATTTTATATTCTAACATATTATTAAATTGTTCTTGTAATTTCTGTAAAAAAATGCAAAATTCATTAATATAATCAATTCATTATTAAATATTATAAATTTTATATTATAAATATCTTTTTATACTTGAATAAGTTGTGCAGTTTGCAAGTCGCATGCGAAGTTTTGACTACTTGCTAAACTAATAAAATAATTTCCTTTTTCTTTTTCTAAAAAAAATTTAAAAGATTAATATATATATATATATATTAATCATATATTAATTGTATATAAAAGTCACATACTTATAGTCATATTTGGAGCAGCAAATAATAAAATTGGTGCAGTAACGCATGTAGTATCATGTAAATATATTGCTGTTGATAATTGCTTTGTAAAATATGTAATAAATGGACTAGGAAACTTCTTAACTTTATCATTTACACTTGATGGATGTACAGTAACACTTCCATCTTCTGGAGTCCATGCAAGTGTTCCATTTTTTGTAACTCTTCTAAAAAATAATTTAAATTTTGCAATGAGTTTTATTTTTATTAATTGTTATTATAATGATTTGAAAGACACATACTTTATAATAGCAACATTGGGATATAATCCAGCACATACTATTGCTTTTACCAACATTGTATTTTTAGAATTCTTATTGGCATTACTATCGTTTGGATTTTCTGTTTCCATAAATTTCATTTGAAACAAATGTTGGGCAAACTGAGTTTTCATTTCAGAAAGAAGTTTGAGTGTATTAAAAGAAAGAAAATATTCTCTACAAAAAGAGCTTGCATAACCTCTTTTGTATGCAAGCTCAAATCCCGTTAATGCCTCAGATAATGCAATATGATCACTGAATTGTCCCATATTTAATTCAAGTTTCTTTTGATGTGCTTGATCTTCTTTTCCAAGAGGACAATAAAATGCATCTTTAAAACTAAGACTGGCTGCAATTGCAAAAACTGGCTCTACACATGAAAATAATGCTGCCCATATAATCATTTTTCCTAAAAAAAAAAATAAAAAAAAATAAAAAAAAATAAAAAATAAAAAATAAAAAAAATTTGTATTACATAAAATTGATAATATTGATAAAAAATTATATAAAAGTATACTTAATATAAAAACATTACCTGTTCGTGGATCTAGTGGTAATTGAGCTAAGTGATATCCTAAAGGAGTCAAATGTTCCTCATCATCTAATGCGTTTAAAGTTTGAAGTAGATCCAAAGACAAATCTATAGCTTTTGAACTTGGAGGATCCATAACACTAGCCAAAAAAGTTCTAGCTTTTCCTAACTGTAAAATTTTTATTTGCAAAATAACTTCTTCTAAACGTGCTCTTAACATTTCAGGCAATGGATATTGATCTAGTGTCATCTCTCTAGCTTTAGAATACAAATGATAACAAATACCAGGTTTTACTCTAAAAAATATATATCATTGAAGTACATATTTTAAAAAATATTTTAATTTTTTCTTTAAACTTTTTTAAAATATTTTACCTGCCTGCTCTACCTCTTCTCTGTTTAGCATTAGCTAATGATACCCATTCAGGTTCCAAAGTTTGGATATTTTTTTGAATATCAAATTTACCAAATTTCATTTTTCCACAATCAATAACATATACTACATCTTCGATAGTTATAGAAGTTTCAGCTATAGACGTAGCAATTATAATTTTTCGAACTCCTTTAGGTGGTTCCTTAAATATAAGCTTTTGATCGATAGTTGGCATACGAGAGTGAAGAGGATAAATAACATAATGACCTATAAAAAATAATTTTTTTAGATTTTCAAATTATAATGAAATCAAACAGTTCATAATAATAATATGTCACAATTAAATATACTTACTTTGTGAATAACATCCAGTATCTAACATCATTCTATTTAACTTTGTTATATCCATCATACCAGGAAGGAAAACTAAAATAGCTCCAGGAGCTTTTGTTCTACAAATATGTCTAATTAATTGTTCTATAAGATCAAGAGACATCATTTCACTGTATGGATTCCGTAGTTGATCAATTACTTCTCTTGGATATTTCTTCTATAATGATAAATAAAAACAAAAAAGAAAAATATAAATATAATATATATAATAATAAAAGCAGATTATTTACCTCAGCTATAAGCTGTCGTATGTAAGGATCTAGCACATCATGAAATTCATCTCTTTTTTGTTGTACTTGTTTATATTTTTTTGTATGCTTTCTATAATCTTGAGGCAATGCAGCTGTTGCAGGAAATTTAAATCTAAAATTTAAATTATATCATTTAAGTTTTATTGCAATTATAATTTTTATATATTTTTTTAATGAGTATAAACTTACTCTGTAAGCATTAAAATATCTTCTAAATAAAATTCTTCCACTGGATAAGTAAAGCCTGGAATATGAATCATTGGACAATCATCGTAATATTTTGAAAATCTTTCAGAATTAAGTGTTGCACTCATTAAGAGGATTTTTAAATCAGGTCTCTAAAAAATAATTTTATATAAGAAATATATAAGAAGAAATAATGATAAATTTATTCTGAATCAAGTTACTTTAACATACTTTAGGAATAATTAATTTCAACAAAGCAAGAACAAAATCACTTTCTGTAGATCTTTCATGAATTTCATCTAATATAATATGAGAAAATTCTTTTAAAGCAGGATCACCTTGTAAAAATTGCAATAACATTCCAGTAGTACAAAATAGTATACTACCTCTGTCCCTTGGCAATATTCTATATATAAAAAAAATACAATGTAATTTTTTATAAATTAGATAAATTAATAGAAAAAATAAAAAGAAATTAACATACTTCTCAAGCCGAATTTGAAAACCAACAGATTTACCAAGATTTTCTGCTCTCTCAGTTGCTACTCTTTCAGCAACAGATATAGCTGATATCCTTCTAGGTTGAGTACAAATAATCCTTGTAATACTACCATTACCTTCTTCTATTTGTTCATCCAATATAAACTGAGCAACCTGTGTTGTTTTTCCACAACCTAAAATACATCTGTATAATAGCTGTATCTAATAATCCATTTAAAAACATATAAGTACGTATAAAATACATGCATTAAATAAGTAGATAATAACATAAATATAAATATACTGTTTAAAAGGAATTATATTATTTATAATTAATTTTAAATAAAAAATAATAATTTTAAATAAAATAAACTTACCAGTTTCTCCACTTATTACAATAACTTGATTTTCATTAATTAATTCTAATATCTCTGATCTTTTTTTATATGATGGTAATTTTGATCTGACTTTTATCATATCCATATATTTCTGTAAAGATTGTTTTGCTTTATATTCAGCTAATAACTTGCTATCTAATTCAGTGTCTCTTTCTAATTTTGATTTAACCATTAAAGCTTTGGCAAGGTTTTCTTGTATGTTACCAGATACCATGTTCATAAATTTTCTTTTAAACTGAGAATCATGAATATGTATATATTTATTTTCCAATGTGCCATATGTAACTTCAGCATATGCATTATTATATAATTTATCATAATAATCTTTAGAATTTTCTAGCACATTTTTTATTTTTTCTTGAACATGTAAAGGTAATTTAACTCGAGATTCCTTTTGTTTAGCTTTTGCTTTAGCCTTATCTCTATAATAAAGCCCTATCTCTTTTCCAGATAACCAAGGTGGATGTCCTTGTCCTCTACCTCTTGCTCGATTACCACGTTCAAAATGTGATCCACCAGGTTGAGAACTTTCGCCTCTACCTCCTAAATACATATATGTTAAAGATAAAATACACACGAAAATTAAAATACAAAAACTTAAAATCATTATTTTTAATACGCAATATTGATAAATATCAAAGCAAAAATCTAACCTAATAACTATTAAATTCTTATGAAATTTGGAAACAATATAATTAAATAAAGGTTATATAATTATATAAATGTTATGAATATTAAAAAAAAGATAAAGTAATACGATATAATTTTAAAATAAAAAATAATTATATATATATATTATAATTTTCAAATAATTTTGTTTACCATGTTTACGTCTTGGATGCATTCTTCGCTGAAAAGAATGAAAAGAACCGATAAGAATAAGACATTCTTACTTTAACTAATCATAGATTATTACAATTTGTTTCCCATACAAAAGTTTTCATACTTAAGATTACTTACTTAAATATTGACAAATTCGGCGCTCTATTCGAAAACACTGTATTATCATTTTCACTAAAAATGTCTCTAAAGTTAAACGATTGGTGCATATTATATCCAACCAAGATTTAGCTTATACATTAATTGTTACTTTTTTAATATACAATTAATTTATTATATAAAACAAAAAAAATACTTTATTTATTTAAAAAATATTATTAAAAACTATTTGATATATGCTTAAATTAGATAGTAACCAAAACTGAATTAATGTATAGTTATACTTAGATGGAAAATATGTGAAAGCAATTTTCATCTCTCGAGGCTACATTTTTCTCACTAGTATTATTTCTTCATAAAATAAAGTCTCTAGTGAGTTAACACGTAAATGGTTAGACATATCTGCCGATTTCTGTGCATATGTACAGTGAGCTTCGTTTAATTATCCCAAAGAGTAGTGCATGCATATAAGAAATCAGACATGGGTAGCACAGAGGTAACACCGGTTCCAAAAAGATTAAGCGAAAGCAATGATATCAATGATATTTATGGCCCAAACTTGAAAATTCTTCCATGTAATAATCAAGTAAAGGAATTACAAACTATATTGCGAGACAAGTAAGTAAATCGACGAAAAAAATTATTAGATTTGGCGTATACAAATATTTTTTTTTAGCATTAAAATGCCGGCATGATGCCGGTGTGTCATTGTGTCATTTGTCTTCAATTAAATAATTTAATGGACACGATGCATCTCCGTTTACAGAAATACCACGAGGAGCGATTTCAAGTTCTATGCCGACCGCCTGGTGAGTTTTATTTTTTATTTAATTATATACTTTGACACATTGTCATGTACTTTTAAAATAATTTTCATTTGTTTAAATTATTTATAATTGAAAATTCATAATTGTAAAAAAAACACATGTTTGATAAAAACTAGAAACTCGATAATATTTTTTTTCTTTACGAATAAATTTTTCGTCAATCATAGTAAGAATTTCTTTACTCAAAGCTTTATGTTTTCACATTATTATAAGAAAATATTTATTAAAATTTACTTATATATGCTATAGTTATCGTGAGAATTAATGATAATTTTTTTTCTCTATATTTACTTATATTAATATCCTTCTTTTGAAATAGACAAATCAAAATTGCATTATATATTATATTTATAATAAAAATATGAAATTAATTAATAAATAAATTTTTAGATAAGGTTGGTGATAGAAGAAAGTTTAAATCAATTACCTTTTTCTAAATGTGTGGTAACTACACCAACTGGTGCCAAATACAATGGTTTGAAATATCAAAAAGGCAATTGTGGAGTTTCTATAGTAAGAAGTGGAGAAGCTATGGAACAAGTATATTATAAATTTGACTAACAATTGAAATTATCAGATATATTATTTTTTTTTTTTTTTAGGGTTTAAGAGACTGTTGTCGTAGTATAAGGATTGGAAAAATATTAGTTGAAAGTGATGCAGACACACATGAAGCCAAAGTAGTTTATGCAAAATTTCCAGATGACATATCTGAAAGAAAAGTTTTATTAATGTATCCAATAATGAGTAGGTGTAATAATTTTAAGTTTTATATTTAATCTTTTCTATTCATTATATTATAAGATCAATGGTTTATTTTAAATGAAAGGTACTGGGAATACTGTGATAAAAGCAATTGCTGTCCTAAAAGAACACAATGTACTTGAAGAAAATATCATTTTATCAAATTTATTTTGTACACCAATTGCAGCTAAATCTCTAGTCACTGCCTTTCCTCAGGTCTGTATGTCTTTTTAAATATAATTATTTAATAGGATATTTTCTTTTATATCATTAAATCATGAAATTATTTTTTATAATTTTTATTAAATATTAAATATTATTTATTAAATATTAGATGAAATTTATTTATAAAAAAATATTTTAAAGATAAATATTATTTATCTTTTTTTTATATATTATCAATTTTAATCAATCTTAAATATAAATATAATAATAAATCAAAATTAATACATTATATATATATATTTTTAATGAAATTATATTTTATTTTACAGATGAAGATTTTAACATCGGAAATTCATAGCATTGCCCCAAATCATTTTGGACAGAAATACTTTGGTACGGATTAATTATATTTTATTAGCATAATATATATATAAATATATATATATAATATATATATACATATATCATAAATTAGTATTTATAATAGTTAAAATTAATAGAAAATCAAATGCAGAAGGTAACATGTTTGTTTAGATCATAATTATAAGGCATAATACAGTTTATAAAATAATTAATACAGGAAAAAAATAATGATATTCTATTTATAATATTGTTATTACTAATTTTTATAAGTTATTTGATTTAATACATAAAAAATAATTTAAATATTGAACTTGAATACATCAATTCAAATAATTACATAATTCACAATTCATTATTATGTTTAATTTATTTTCACATTTCATTTTCATTATATTTCTTTTTTCTGATGAATTTCATAATTTAAAAATATTTTAATTTATTTAAAAAAAAAAAAAAAAGATGAAAATTAATTAAACATACTTAATATACATAGATTTTAGTATAAAAAAACTTTATATGCAATTAAAAAATATTGCACATATTAAACAAGCATAATTTTGCATAATATTTAATTTGTTTATTAATAACTCAAAGAATTTAATAAGTTATTTAATTTCATTTCAGTATTGATATAAAATATAAAATATATATGAAAAATTCATATATATATATATATATATATATATATATATATAATATAAATAATTATGAAATTAAAATATATAAATAAAATATAGAAATAAAATATCTTTTAAAAACTATTAAAAATTTTACATAACTTCAATAATACTGTATTATGTCATAATTTAAAGTTTCATAAAAGCATTTATCTTTATATGTTTTACAAATTTATTTTTATAATATTACCAAAATGCATAAATATATTTAAATACATATTTTGAAGATTATGGCATTTTGGAAATACTTTTAACATATGCTTCTCTATTTGAAATTTATTGAAAAAAGATTTTTGTTTATTATCTTTAAAAACTTAGAAGTACATTGTTAAAAGCATATGATAAATGATTTATTATTCTAATTGCATGTCTGTAAATATGTATGTATTTTATTTTCTATTAAAAAAATCTATTTATTTTCTATTCAAAAAATATTCTAAAACTTATATTATAGTTGATATTTGTATTTATAAGATCATGTGAACCTTCTGTAGATTGATTTTCTGCACTTAATGACTGTAAGTAATATATAGATTATTATTCATTACTGCATAATATATCAATTTTTTTCTATTTTTTGCTCTGAATAATGTAAATTTTCAATATTTTCATTTTCAATGAAGCAAGTATTTCTATAGTAAAATATTGCATTAAATAATGCGCAACATGTAATAATAATTTATTTTAAGTAAATTATTTATTAAGATTATAATTCAATGAAAAATAATTGTTAAAAGTTTAACTGCAAAAAAAAAAAGATTAAATTTTAAATATTTTTTTAATTCAATAATTTAGTTTAGCAAAGATATATATATATATGCGATGTGAGCTTTTAGAAATGAACAATTTTGTAAAATTACATAATTACAAAACAAATATTAATTTTTTTTTTATATTATTATAAAGTAACATATTAAAGTTACTATAAAGTAACTTATAAAATTTGTAATAATAACATATAAATTTATAATGTGAACTATAATACTAAAAATTTTATTAAAGAATTATTGGATAATTTCCAATAATTTCATGTAATTGTAACAAAGAGTATAAAATAATGCATAATATTGTCTAAATAATGACACAATTTTTACTTAATAATTAACAGTACAATTTGCATAATTGTTTAGCATACATTTTACAAGTGCAAATAGTTATCCTAAGATATATTTCTTTAAAATAGTTATATAATAATAAATAAGCAAATTATTATGATACTTTATTTTTAAGCATACATTTTAAACTGGATTTAATGAGTATTGCAAAACGTATTTAATATTAATATTATTTATTACTATTACTTATTAAGGAATAATATACTTATATATATTGGAAACAAAATCCAATCATGAAATATCAATTAATTAGTTTAATCATTTTGTTCTTCAATCAGTTTGTACATAAATAGTATTGTATGCTGAGATAGATATGTATTTTATTGTAAACACAGTTCATTACAATGAAATTAATGAAAATAAGACAAAAGTAAAACATTTAATATTTATAATGAAACATAATATTTTGCATCAAATATGTTTGGCATTAATAATTATTGCATTTCAATTTTTTCGTATAATAATATCAATTGTTGATTCTAATTTTATTTGTTTTAATGCACTAACATAATGTGTGAATAAGTACAAATATTAACATAATATCTAATATAGAAAAAAAAATATAATTTCTTTAAAAACATACATTAAAATGATGTATGACAATGTTACTTACCAATACTAATATTATACATGATTTCATTTTCCATGAATCATATATATGTGTAACTAGAATAATTTGCCAAGTAAAGAATCATTTTTTCAAAATATATGCAAATATTTGCGAATAATGAAAAATGAAAGTTTTTGAAGCTTATTATTACTTATTACTTATATTTAATCAAATTTTTTGTGTAACTGCTGAATGGTATCTAGAATTGATGATGCAGCTTTTAAACAATAAGTTTTGTGTTCATATGTAATTATTATATTATCCTTGTATTTTTTTATTTATTTTTTTCTTTATTTTTATTTTTTCTTCTCTTTTTTTTCTTTTCTTATTATAAAACATACAAGGTTTAAACTTTGAAATCATTATAATATTAAAAGAATTTACCTTGTAATGTGCCTACAAGAAGAGCTGCATTACATTATCTAGAACTGTGATTTTGAGAACCATATGTGCATTATATTATATTATTTGAGTGTACACAAATGTCTATTATTGCGAACAATATTTGTGCACTTATTATACTGTAAGTTACCTCAAAGTACTTTTCAATATTTAATAGTACTATTTGCATTCGCAATAAATTTATATTAGTGAAAATATATTGTATAATATGTATACTTCAAAAAATATGAATAAAATTTCACAGTAAATACGAATTACCTAACACAATCTAAAATAAATAAAACTTTATGAAAAATGATATATGATTTATTTTTTTATTCGTTTATAAATATATATATATTATAATATATATATATATATATATATATATATATATATATATATTACTTTTCTGTTACTATTTTAAAAACAAATGTGATAAGAATAAATGTAATATTTGTTATTTGTATAAAATATTTTTCTACAATTGTAATTTTTTTTTTATTAAGTATTAAGAAATTTGATTTAATAATACATTTAAATAAATTTTGAATTTGTTTAAATATTATTTTTAATATTTTATAAGAAAATATTTAAAATTTTACTTATTGTAGATAATTATCTTATAGATAGTCTACATAAATATTTCAAAAACACGTTGAAAATTATTGTTTTCAGGCTGTTCTCGTTTCATCGTAGGAGAGACTACAAACGAACAAGAAAAAGATATTGGAAGAATGCGTCATGAACGTTATTTAGATGTTATAGTTTAATTTTATTTTTTAACAAATTTCACTTGACAATAATTATTAGAAAACTTAGAAATATATTTCTCAATGTCATTATGCCATACCATTAAAATATTTAGTTAATTTACGATATAATTACAATTATTAGTTAATTCATGCATTAAACTTAAACAATTTATAATTGTTTCTAAATGTATTTCTTAATATAATATTCAAAAATATTTAAAATTGTATATGTTTTATTTTTACACTTATTGACATTGTTAAATGGAAAGTAAATATTTATTTTCAAAATTAAATTATAATTGTATTTGAAGAATATATATTGTTAAATAGATTTTTGTATATAAAATTTATGCATAAAAATATTGCGAAGTATATTAATTTGATAGTTATTAAAGAAAAAAGAATATATAAGATAATATAAAATAAAATTGAAATTTACTTACCAAAAAACATTCCTAGAATGTAGAAAATCAATTTAAAATTTTTAAAATTTTAGATCAATAACAAAATACTTTACAAAAAATTTATAAGTGTTAGTATTTTATAAAATATGTATATAGTGCAATTATAGATGAAAAATGCTCTATATACAAAATTATTTAGACAAACTTTTTAAACTTCTATTATAATATTTATTAGTAAATTTTTATATGTATGTAACAATGTATGTGATTGACATGATTTATATATATCATGTATAATGAATATTGTTTTTGTAAATATATATTTCCAATACATAATGTTAAAATTTATTAACTATAATGCTCTTGTCCAACACCTATTGCTCATGAATATATATAAATATTATTCTATGTATAATAAGAATGTGATGGACATTTTCCGCATATGTAAAGCTTTTCAATTTTTTTTCTAATTTAATTTTAATAATATATATTTGATATTTAAAAGCCACAATACACTATATTAAAATTAGTCAGGCTTTTTATCTCTTGCATATATATAATATAATGAATTTCATACATTACATCTTTTCTTCTTATCTATCTTATTATAAAATTTGCATAAAGCTTCGAATTTGTTCGTGATTAATACCCGTCTATTATGTGATCAGTAAATGAGTATATTATAAAACAAATTACGAATGTATAACACTGTATAATTAAATATATATAATTCATATCAATTTTTATAGAAACAATTGTAAATAGGCCTTTGAAAAAGAGTTTAAAATTGTTCATATTTCATTAATTTTTATCTCATAAGTAAATATTTCCGACATGAGAAAAATAAATCAGTTAGCTATGGAACATTTATAAAAATTAGGTTATAAATATAATCGTAACACATTATAATCTTGATAGATATATATCACGTAGAACTAAGAAATTTCATATTAGTCCTAATTTTCCAATAAGTAATTATTCAAAATGTAGTGTAGAGAATTGTTTTAGGATTTGTATGATGTATTTCACCATAAAGAATCGTTGGTGCGTATATTATCGATACAAACTATTAACTAATGTTGTGTCGTCTTTTATAGGAATTGCATTTTATGCAAAACTGAGTGTTGTACTGTCCGAACTTATTGTATAATAATAAGATACCATTTTAGAAATTATTGTATAAAATCAAATAAACGATGATAAAATTTAAAATTGAATTGATATAAATGGAAATAATGTTCTTTAGTATAAATGATAAATATATATGATTTGTTGTAGTTTGGGTCACTGACAAATACACAAGAATACTTAATAAATTCGTATAAACAATTTAATGTAATTATAAAATGATTATTAAATAATAAATTTGAAATTAAAATAAAAATAATTTTTTATAAATAGGATGTATGTATCTATCTAAAAAATTTATTGTTAATTTTTAACAAATAATAGGACAAAAAAAAGATATTCTCAATACTGAAAATGTATTACTCCTAGCACATTATTAGAGTTGTGTTTAAAAAATAAAGAATTAAATTACAATATAAATAATGTAAAATATCAGTATAAGATATTAAAAAATTTATATTATCTACTGATATGAAGAAGGGTAAAATTCATTATTTTCTAGTCAGACCTATAAAAAAATCTGATGATGAAAACATACTTGATTTCAAATATAAAATATTTCTATAAAAGTATCGCTTTGTTTATACTGTTTGTTCAATACACTTTCTGCAAAACAGAAATCTTATTTTGGCAGTACCTTCACTCAGCCTTAAAAATATGATAAATATAGCTTTTATAAAATATCCTTATCAGTGGAAAATTAAGGATGTCAAAGAAATATAAAATATCCCACAATTATATGGGTTTATTCTTCTATTCTTCTTTTTCTTGATCATCAGATTTTTCTTCATTTTTTTCAACATTTTCTTCTGTATGTTCTGCAGATTCTTCAGTATTTGTTTCACCACCATGTTCTATAGATTTAGATTCATCTGACTGTACATTTTCACTTGATAAAGTTGTCCTTTTTTCAACACTAAGAATAATAAAAATAAATAAATAAAATAAATTTTTATTTTCAAGACAATTTTTTATATATATAAATAAAATGATTTATATATTATAATATATAACAAGCATATAATAATTATTCAATCTATATGATTAATCACAAAATTATGCAATCTACATAATATATATATTTCTATATTCTATAGAACTTACCTTTCTGTCTCTACTGCAGTTGCTTCTTTATCTGTAGAGGGCTAAAATAAACATGTAGTAGTTAATACAGACAAGTTACAAATTTAGTGCCAAGGACAAAACACCGGCAAATAAACATAACTAAGATGATTACAAATCAAATTCTCCGAAGTAAAGTTAAAAAAAACATATTACATATAATGATATAAGTACATATAATATATAAAATAACATTTAACATTTTCTATGGAATATCAGATAAAATTTAATTATTAATAATATCTACCTCTCGACTTGTAGTATTTCCATTTTCTTGAATTTCCTTACTTTGATTTAAATCAATTACATTTTCTTTTGCACTAACAGGTGGTGCTACTTTTAAAAATTCTTCCAATTCATCTATTTCATTTGCCAAATCAAAATCTTCATAATCCTATGGAATGATTCATTATAAATATTTATAGTTTAAGTAAAAGTCATTTAAAAATTTTTTATTTAAAGTTCAAAAATCATACATAAAAATTTTATACAAACAATCAAAATATTATATCTTTTATTTTATTATTATCATGAAATTATAAGGTTCAGAATTTGTATAACAATAATTACCCCGCAATATTCTTCTTCATTAAATATTTGTGGAGGTAATGGATATTTACTTTCTCTCGCGATACTATTAGCTTGCATAAATTCTTTTTCCATTTCTTTCCCTGGTTCCGTTATATCAATTGTTTCGTATTCTACATTTTTGCTATCTAATATCATTAATACTCGTTGTTGCCTTTTTTTTACCTAAAAAAAAAAAAAAAAAAAAATGAATTCGATATATTTATACTTTATTTGAAAATAATCTAACCTAATATATTGTTATTTAACAAGAGATAAAGTTTCGAAACTTGATAAACAAGTTACGATTATTTCATGTTTTGGTGCAATATAAAGCAACATATCGATTCGAACAAAACATATAATCATGCCGTTATAATCATATCAATGATTATTAATAAAATTTAGCTTAAAATTACCGAAAATATAGCTGAAAACTACTAAAAAATAAACTGAATAAAAAATCAAATAAAAGTTTAAAAACATAATATGATAAGTATTCGTTATAATGAAAAATATAAACACTAATCAAAAAATTCGATTATTCAAAACCTGAGACTATCATTTATAAATATTTTTTCATTTGTTAAATTAATTCATAAATTCATTTTCATTTTTTAATCTTCACATTTTCATTGTTATATATCCATAAATTTCATAAACTTGATATAATGTAAAATATATTATTCATTTGGTACTATTTTGTTAATTGAATCTAACATACGTTTTTCCTGATACCAAATGTATCCAGTCAGAAAATCGCATTTTGATAGACGCGTAGTATGAATCGTTTTAATCGATAAACTGCATCGCGTGTCACATTGAATAAAAATCTCCAATAAATGACAGTGTCCGATTATTAATTGACATTTCGACCGTGAAGTTTATTCAGTGTAATCCGATACAACGTAGACGTGAAATATCGTTAGAATTCAGGTGCCCGGTAAATCTGGCATTCAAGTCACATACATATACGAATTCACATACACACACACACATTCTCTCTTCTTTTTTGTTCCTAGCTCTCGGATAAAATATTTTTATATTCTTTAGTTTTTCGCACTCACTTCTTTGTTTCCGCTGATGCCCGATATGTAGATTTTAACGACCATTGTTAGTCGATGCTTTCGTTACTAATTGACACTCTCGCACTTCTGTTCGATATGTGCCACGGTTAGCGGTTTCACGAAGTGATAAGCGATCAGTGAATCAGTATAGGCTATTAGTTCACAGATCACCAACGGTGAGCAACACTGATTTAACACGCACGGGCTAGTCTGGGATCCACTAGCTACGTCATTTCAGGCCGGTTTTCGAGAGTTCTCATGCACGTTTGCACAACTTATCCTTTTTTCTGCAACCACGATCAAACTGAGATAACAGAAATCTCTATACCAACATAACTTGATCGAAATATAACGGTTCCGTATTGAGGTCAACTGCGCAACTACCTGTCCATGAAAATTTTTTGACTAGAATAAGATTGCATATTCGCCGTACTTGTACATCCTCGTATTAAATAAATACTTTTAATATAACTGTTGTTTAATTTAATTTAATTTTGATGATAGATTTAAATATTTCATGCAATAATAAAGCAGAATATAATGTTTATTTAATTACGTGAGAACGAATTTGTTTATCTTCTAATGCACAATTTAAATTCGCGCTTTTCATGAATGCGCCATTTCATTGTGATTTCCGGTGACTGAGACGCGCAATGAATATTGGACTTCATAGTGATTTCTTCTTTTCCGGTTCTATTGGAACGTATCCCATATTTCTGCAAAATGGTAAAGATTGTTATTCAAAAATATTTTATAAATCTTATTGAAATATTGATGAAATTAAATGTATTAAATATTGAAAAGTGTCATTGATAATGTATTTATATGTATATCGTGATATTTATTTATGAAAATAATAATTTACATAAAAATTGATTTTAAAAATATTTAATGCATCTTTGCACTAAATTAATCGTTATGAAGTTTAAATTATAAAATTTTTAATCATTATGCAATAAAAATTAAATAATATGATATATTTAATTTGTTTTATAATAAAAATTTATTACGAAAATTAATATAAACAATTAAATTTAACCTATTTATATCAAATGAATACTTTGTAATTTAAAAAAATGTCTTATAATATCTAATTATACCAAAATTTCATATTAATAATCAATATTGTTCTATTATTATGATTATTATAATTTACAGACATATTTAAATTATAAAGATAGAACTAAAAGATAGAAAATATAAAGATAGAACTATTTAATTTATAAATGCACTTGTTTTTATTCATTAGGCAAAACGCACGAAGAAGGTTGGAATCACTGGTAAATATGGTACTCGATATGGTGCTTCCCTTAGAAAAATGGTCAAAAAAATGGAAATTACTCAGCATAGTAAATATACTTGCACGTTTTGTGGCAAGGTATTAATTAATTTTATATTTATAAATTTTATATCTTTATGTGTGAAAATATATATATATATTTCGTTATATATCATAATTACCATATAAATATATTTTAATATAAATCATTAAATATATTTTTTTATATGTAAATTTTATTTTTTTTGCTGTAGGATGCTATGAAACGAAGTGTTGTGGGTATTTGGTCTTGCAAACGATGCAAAAGAACTGTTGCTGGAGGTGCATGGGTATATTCAACAACAGCTGCTGCTTCTGTTAGATCTGCAGTAAGAAGATTACGTGAAGTTAAAGAACAGTAAATAAATTTAGTGAATTTCATATAAATATTTAGTCTATTTTATTTTACCTTTTCTAATATTAGTAATTTATAAAATATTAGTGAATTAAAATTTTAAAAAATGAAAATTATTCATGTATTTTTTTGATAAAGAAATAAACAAAAAAATTCATTTTTATTAGATTTATGACAAGATTTAATAGATTCATGACAATTTAATACATGATACATAAGACTTAGATTTTTATTAATATAAGAGTAGAATTTTCATATTATTTATTAGAAAGAATTTAGAAATTAGAATTTAGAAATTACTTTAGAGGCACATCAAAACTATGATACATGTACTTATACTTACATATTTTTTGTTCTATAATATATATTAAATTTTACAATGAATTCATAATCTTATAATTTTTTAATAAGACTTTTTTTATAAAAATGAATATATTATCTTTAATAAATTAATTAATGCTTAAAAAAATATGGAATTTTTTAGAAAACTATTAGATTAAATGTTTTATATATATATATATATATTAAACTTAATGGAACATATGTAGAGTACTTTATTGTCTTTAAAGTTATTTATTTCAATGTTTAATTCTCATAAATACTAGAAAATGTAGACATTTTTATTTAAGCAATATATACACTTGCACATAAATTTATATGCAATAAATTTAGAAATAAATTTCATGAATTTGAATATCTATGCCAATAAGTAATCTTTAATGTTTCAATGTAATTCTTACAATTATTTTCATTAATATAATTTTTATAAATAATTCTAAATATTAGCCTAAAATGAAATAAAATAAAAATAATAAAACATATTAGTAGTTTACATATGATTCATTCACATACAATTCGTTGAATAAGTTATAAGATAAAAATTGTTTACAATTATAGATTTTATCTTTTTTTTTTATCTCTATATTTTGTGCACTTGAATTTAACTAAACTTTATCAATTCAAATAACTAACAAATTATCTACAAATTCTGCTAATATAATTAAACACATATTCAAATAATATATTGATTTAATAAAAATCAACTCCTATACAAAAATAAATACTATTGTCTTGTACAAATAATTAAATATATAATTAAGCTGTAAACGATAATTTGTTGCACCATCACCATTCTTTCATATAACATAAAATTGAGTATATTCTTTGATATTAAAGTTCCTAAATTGAAAATTTCTTAGTGTCATATATATTTTAAATATTATAAATGTAGTTTAATGTTTTCTCATTTAAAGTTACAGGATTAGTTAATTTTTTCTCAAGTTTGAGAAAGTATAACTATTAGTTATTATTTTTCAGAAATGTTATTTTATTTTGTTGACTATTTTCATCTTTTTTTTTTTTTTTTGAAATATGAAAGATATTTAATCTTAATTTATAATGATGTAAGGGAAGGGCGCCAGAATCTGATAACAATTATTACATTATATAATTATTTTTACATTAGTTACATTAGGAAGTTGTTTCCATAGTTTCTTATTTAACAAGGATATTGCACTCTATATTTTCGACACGCTTCAAATGTGTAAAAAGCAAAAAGGGCCTGAATCTATGAAGAATTATAACTATATAAGATACTAGGAATATCATAAAAATATCTTTTAGCTTTTTTTTTTGTTAAGAAAATACGGAAGACATTTTTTGTCTTGAATTTAAGAAAATATTTAAAATATAACAGTACAGTGAATAACAGTCGATAGTTTTCTTATATGCTTAAACGATATTTTGTTAATCTCATATTGCTATGGCGAATCCAGGTATAAGTACATTCATCCATTTAAACGAATAAAAAGAAAATAACAACTAAATCATATGAACGAGATGCAACAAGGAACTGTTAGAAATATCAGTATAAAAAGATTCAGTGCTCTTCCCTAATTGCTACAAAAATTGTACAATACAAGTTCTAAATCGTAATCGATAATGTCACAATAATACCACTTGCAATTCAACATTCACTCTCTATGGTAATGTATTACATTTATATCATTAATATATCTGTGTTTCAATGCACTGATATATCTTCCAGTCATCCAGCATTGCACTCATCCCATATTATCAAATATGTCTCTTTTTTTTGTATTAACAATTATTTATTTATAACAGTGGTCTGATATGCTTTCCTCTTTACTGTTTACTTTAAAAAAAAAATAAAAAAAGAATGTTCATATACGTCTCTTTTCGTATCACTTGTACGCACGCACAATTGGAATAGTTTTTTTCTTTTAACACTTGTGCATTATTAATCAAGGCATACCATGAAAAATGGCAGTAAATACACAATACTGCTAGTAACAGTAAATAAATCCTATGTAACTAAAAAGCATTAACTTCAATCTCTCAGTTTTTCGTTTACAATCACTATTAACTCCGCTGATATTTATAAGTCGACAAAACATGATACTGTATTGTTTACGGAGTATAATACTAGTCTTTTCCTTGGTTCCTCAAAATACGGAAGTTTCTTGAATATCAGTTCTTGAATTAATATTAAATAGATCAACAAGTATTACATATAAATGTTGCACTTAGAAACACCTCATATTAGCTGGCTTGCCATTTGAATTTACTACGCATGGTCCATTTTTGACCAATGTTATGCGGATCACAAGGTGCTAAAACAGGTTGCATTGCATCGTTCGAACGAGGCTTCGATAAACAGTGTCCTATATTAGTGTGTTTAATCATTTTCGTCTATAAATAAATATATATTTTATTACTATTATTTTTATACTATTACTTTATGAAAATTATTTATGTTATACCTCTTCATTATAAACCCATGCTTGATTTCCACCCATACCATGACATCGTACTATTTTGACAGGACCTTGGGGACTAGCTGCATCAAGGCACATATCATCAGACATAATTTGCTGTCGTTTAGTATAAGCAAACACCTAATTGAAATAAAAAATTATATTTTATTAATTAAAGAATTTAATATTTAATGAAAATTAAGAATAATTTAAGTACACTAACTTGATTACCACCTAATCCATGACAATAACTAATTCCAACATTTTCACCTGTTCTTCTACCCATTGTATCCAAACAAGTTTGTGTGTCAACATTTTGTACATCACCCAAATAATAATAATCCAGTGGCATTGGAGATTCAGGATAAATATTTTCCAAGTACCATCTAAAGCTTTTACATTTAAGACGTTCTCTTAACTTAATTCTTTCAGATACATCTCCAACAGCTACATTTCGAGCTCCTATAAATAAAATAATAAAATAAATAATCTTGATTAGTATAATTAGTTTTTAAAATGCATTAATGTGATTATATATTCTCTGAAAGAAGAGTGTCAAAAGTTTGTGCTAAAGTAAAGACATTGCTATGTGTGGTGTACTAATGCTATATGCTTGCTGTTGAAAATAATTGTGCTATTATACATCAATCTTTCATAATATATTAATTTATAATAATTTTGAAGAAGGAAATCTTGTTCAAAATACAATAAAATTTAAATTGAAAGTATATTTTCATTATATTTTTTATTTATTTTTTTTTATTAACCTTTTTTCTTGAGACTTTGCTTTAAAAAAGAAAAAAAAAAAGAAAGAAAACTTATCTATTAGTTTCCTAATATTAACGGGTATCTGATATATGCGCATATAGCTGGTGATTAACTGCTGTTAAGCTAGAGTTAAATGCAACTTATAAAAGCGTACCAATTATCCGATAAAAAAAGAACATGCGAGATAAGATAAAATAAACCAAACAGGAAATACATAAAGAAGTATTTAAGAATTTAGCGATATTGCAGTCTATATTCTCTTTCCAGAAATGCTGGTGTTAGTGCTACCTGGATTAATGTTGTAATAGAAGTACTTCCATTGGTCCAACCAGACCTCTGCGAGTCGCGCATTGTTGTGGTTCACTATCTTGCTGGTACCACCAGGGAATGTATATGGTGTTGACTTACGGAATACATGACCGACGTGCGAGCACGTTGCGATTTCCAATGTCCCACCACACATCCATATCTAACCAACTTAATTCTGTTAGTATGTTAGCAATTACAAATAAGTAGTTTATAACAAAAAAAAAAACAAAAAGAGCTACTATATTTGAAGTTTGATCAGATGGGCGCTCGTTCTTCTCTCTTGGTACCTATAATTATCGTAAAATGTATCAACAAAGAAGCAAGCAAATTCATTTTGTTAGTCGGCTGGATGGATGAGTGGTTAAGACTATACCAAAGTATATTGAAATGCAAAGAAATCAATTGTATTCCTGCAAATCAAATTTCATGGCTAAATATAACTAAAATATCAATATCTCTCTCTCCCTTTCTCTCTCTGTTTCACATACATACATACAAGAAGAAAAAATTTAGATAAATATACATAATATTAATAGTAATTACGATACATTTACATACATAGATATAGACATGTACATAGACATGTTAATGTAAAATTTGATGATGTAAATGTAAAAAAGAAAATTTGGTTAATTATTATACTAATAAACACGCTTAAGATTAATTTTAAAAAGTCAAATATAAATAAACTACATATAGCTATGGGTTAATTTCAAACACATAAATTGTTACGCGATGCTACTAACTAAATAAATAAGAATATTTATTTTAAATTAATATTCGAACAATTTTTTCATTTAAAACTAAATAAAAAAAAAAGTGTGCTGTGTATAATATTTTTATATTTATAATATTAGCATTGTCGTATCAGATACCCGTTAAGATATTTATATTAGTCTTATTTTTGAATTAAATTATACATACTAACAATGTAAATAATTTCACATTAAGTTTACTATAATAGTAAATATCAAACTTATAATTATTCTTTATCTTTTCTATTTAAAATCTCTTAAAATAATTATATTTTTTCGTTTAAAAAATTAACAAAAAAAAAAAAAACAAAAAAATGCACACTTTTCTACAACAAAACTTAAATACTGTGAAGATTGACTATTGAGTAATTAGCATTATTATTTGATGTTATCTATTAATTGATTGATAATTAAGAAAAAGTATACAAAAAAATGATACACGCTGTTATCTAACCTGGATTCATGGCATAGTAAAAATCTCTCCACTCATCCATCCAGACTTCGGCCACCCTAGCCGCATTGTGTAGAACTACTTTGCTGACACCACCAGGGAATGTATACGGACTCTTGTCTCGGAACACATGTCCAACATGAGAACATGGACTGATTTCTAACGTCCCACCGCATTGCCATACCTACAAGGTACTTATGACTTCACAAACGAAGATTACAATAACCATTATCTAAACCCTCTATATTTTGGAATTATAAATTTAAAATATTTCACAATAATTAAAAACAAACATATGATTAATACTAGAATCAAAATCTTTGAATATTTGATTTTTAAAATTCTAGTATTAATAATCAAATTGAGTTTTACCATTAGAGAATTAAATACATAGAGAGAATTTCAAACAACTACATAAATATAGGAAAAGTTTTTTTTTATGGAACTAACAGCATTGGAGAAAAAAAAAAATTAATTATAAAAGCAAATAAAAAAAATTTATACACAAATATCTTTGTTTTTATTATTGAAATAATAAATATTTCCAAATCACCTGGAAAACTTTCAGTCAGTGTAATCTGTATTAAAAAAAAAATTGAATATGTATAAATATTTCATGTTCAATACTTTTTTTTACTTGACCGCGTTTCCTAACTTCATTTTCATTTAAATAGATTGACCGCATAAAGTAAATACTGTCATCGATCAATACTCACCCGGAAGCTCATTTCGAGGTTTTCACCGCCCCAAATATCCATGCCCTCGTCGTACGCTCCCAATTCATAAAAATACTCTTTGTCAATAGAAAATAATCCGCCGGCCATTGTTGGTGTTCTTAGAGGAGCTGTCCTATCTCCTAATCTTCTGTCCATTTCTCTTTGCGCCACTCTATACCTTGAAAGTTTATAAAACTTCATATTAATAATTCAATAAATACAATAAATACAATAATCATTACAGAAATTCAATACATAATAAAATTTCAATGAAAAGAAAAAAAAATCATAGTATTACAAATATTTCAATTGTGTAAACTTTATAAAATATTGATGTTGATAACATTGATGCATAATAGATTATTCCATTCAAAAGTAGTAGACAGATCATATGCATTTCTGAAAATAAATTAATTATTTTTTTAAAAAATTAGGAAAATAATATTATGCAGTGATAATAATAAATAATAGCATATAAAAAATTAAAAAATATTTCATATTTATGTATTTAATATTTTGCTTTAATTATTTTACTCTTCTATTCATAATTTAATTGTCTTTTTATAATCAATAATTTATTGATGAATTAAATTATAATGCAAAAGATTGTTTTACATATTAAACCTCAAAAGATATAATCTCTTAAAGAATCAATTCACTAATTCTTACCATCTAAAATTCAGTTTCCAATTGAAACCACCCCACGTCATATCGCTGGCTGGAATGTACTCGAAAGTATCATCGCTAATCACATCAATGATGGGACAGACAACAGTGGTTCTGTCTTCAGCGATTCTAGACAACAAAGGTTCCAGCCAACCCTCTGTGCATTCGCAATGAGCGTCCAAAAACGTTATAACTTGCCCCTTCACATGTTTCGCCCCAAGCAGTCTGGCTCTGATTAGACCCGATCTCTTCTCAGTACGGTATACATATGTAGGGACTGGTAACGTTTTTACATAGTCCTCTAGGTCTTGCTTCAAGTGATCTGCGGATCGAGTGCATTGTGTGAGCAAAAAGGCGTGGAGAAGTGAAAGTGACGTTGACCACATTGCCAATAGTTTTTCGATTGAATTCACTGAATAATAAAACATTATTGTCGCAATTGGAACTGGTTGACTTGATAAAAGGTGCATAGAATTCTACGTTTTCCTATTACTTTTACAATAAGAAAAGAAACTTTGATTTGAATATTTATTAAGAATGACTATAAGATTTTGATATTTGGAAATGTTTGAAAGAAAAGTGCACGATCATTCAAGCTTTTGGATGAATCAAATGTGTCCTAAAAATATCTAATGAGATTTCTCTAAATTGATTGAAAAAAACTGTAAATAGAAAAATGTGAAAATTATAATCTATTAAAAAAAATGCTCAAGGAATTATTGAGTCAGATTTTGAGCAATTATTGTATAAAACAGAATAATTTGTTTTGTGCTAGATCTTTAAATAGTTTTATATTTTATATTTAAAAATTATTTTCAATATGTATTTACTACCAACGTCATATGTATGAATTTTGATTTAAAAATTCGATAATAGATAGATAAATAAATATTCCAATTATCAATTGTAATGAAAGCTTATTATATTATTAAATACTATTATTGAAAAATGACGTGGTGAATATTTTTATAAAATTACAATCCTACCATACTATGTATTAAATAAACAATTCACAGTACATTTCCGTGCCCATATATTTAGAGAAGCATTTAACATTGCAACATGAACTCGATCAAAACCACACCCTATCTATTCAAACAAAAAGCCCTCCAAGTCATGTCAATCCAGTTCCTTTATCGCGAAATCATTCTCATGCTCACCTTGCTCGCTCTTATCATCTACCAATATGATCTCCTTGAGCAACGTGCGCGGAGACCGATTAATGACAGACCAAACGGTCCTCAACAGGGTGCTCCACGCTTCGTTGTGGAATACTATCACGATACTAGTATCCGGCAGGTACTTGCTGTACTTCTTCGTCTTGCATCCGTCCAACCTTATGTCCTTGAGGGACCGATTCAACGATATCATGTCGCTCGCCATCAAATTGAACTGATTCAATTTAAAGAGCTCCTGCTGCCTTGCTTCATCTTCCGGCGAGATGTGCACCGCCGCGCCCATCTCGCCGGGTATCCCTTTGTTATCCCTAACTACCCTAGCTGGCCTCCACAAATGCAGTTCCGGTTGTTTGTACCGTTTCTTACTACTCTGCTGGCCAACCGGCTGGATCTGTTCCTCTTCTTTTAAATCAATCTTCGAATGGGGCAAACTTTCCTCGGTGAGAGATTGTTGCTGCTTCCCGTTCTCCGTGCAACCCCATCCGGATCCTCCGATGCAATCCGAATAGAGCATCAGCACCATCACGTCCACCAGGAACCATACCAGGGACGTGAGCAGTATCACTTGACACGTGTGAATGCGAATCTTGGAACGGAACATGTTGTGATGGGGCCGGTCGCCTGGTATCCTGAGCTCATCACCCGATCCTTCGCGGTTGGAGGCGCGACGAGCTTCCTGTTAGACCAGGCCGTATTCTGGGACCCGGCCGTTTAACTAACCGTTCGGCTACCCGAGTCTGAAGAGGAGATCAGCCGCCACTGTGCTCTTGTGGACCACTGAATTTACATGACTACGTCGACCGAGACTTCCGTGATCTGTAAATAAAAAAAAAATGAGGAATTAGAATTATTTTAAGGCGTGCAATTAAAGCATTGATCTATGGATGAATATTATAATTGAGAATATTTTTGGGTTTCTTAATTAGAATTATAAGAGAGAATTTTTCCTCAGATTTTTGATAAATGCTATTATATAATACTGATCTTCAAATTTCCACAATTTCAGAGTGACATACTGTTGATATATTTAAAAGTTTAGGATTCTATCGAATTTCCTAAATTTCTTAAATCCATGATCCTTACCTTTTTTAAATTTTATTTAATTCAATCGTCTTAAACAACATTAGTGAATTTCATCGTGCAATAATTTTCATAAATATCGCTATACTAATTTTAAAAAATCTCCATTCAAACCAATGATTCGTTTAAGCTGACAACAAATTCACTTTCGATATAATTTCCTCGCTTAATCCTTTGATCATAGTTGGTTGTCTTGCACGAACCAAAACATCTGTATCGACGTATCGGAATCTCACGATACAATGCAACAACTCCTTTACCACCTCCTTCCCTTTTGTACAAGCCGCCAAACCCAAACAAACTTCGACCCTCGCGAGACTAATCCTTCCAGCAAGCTCAACCCTCTTAAACGAGCTTGAAATTCATCCTCAAACGGTATCATCATCGGTTTTGCGGCAAAATGGGCGAAATATATTCTTAACTCTGCATACGTAGTCTTTTCTCGATAAATATTTCAACATATTACGTAAATAATTTGGTTTGCCGCATATCTATTTGTTTTCAGCCATTCTGTAAGTCAGTCTAAACGTTGTTTCTACTTGTATAAGAGCTCTTGTACAGTACAATCGAGCCGGAAGTCACGCGAGACCGTTTATTTTATCAGATGCATAATATATGGAGACTGTTTACCATTATCGATTCGTTTCCATTCGTTTCTTGGCTTGTACACACGGATATTATGTAATATATTTAATTGGAATTGAAAATATTTTTTTTCGATGTATTTGTTAAGTATTATAAATTGAATTATTTTAAAGATATTTTTATTAAACTTCATTGTGCAATATGGTGCAATTGTATCGTATGTTGTTCGATCGTCGCTTTAATTTTTTTTTTATACGAAAGATTTTGATTCAAATGTTGCTTCAAAGTTCGTCGCAATTTCTTATGATGCTATTTTATCTTCCTTGCAACTCAAGTTTCGTGTTATTCAGTACTTATTGTAACTTTTCACTGTAATATTATCCTAGAATTATTACGTTTTATTCATTTCAGTATTACTTACATACAATTTTTCATCCTATTATTTAAATAAATAATATTATATCATCACGAGATGATTTTTCCATTAAATTCAAGATTAGAATTATTCTACAATTATCAGAATCTTTTACTTTATCATTCAAATTTTTATAAAATTGAAACAATATAATTTTAATTTTTTTTGTGTTATCCTACGATTATTAAAAATTTTCATTATTAAAAATTTTATAAAATTAAAAAACCAAAATACAAAATTACCTGATTGTTTTCACTATTCTGTTTAATTATACCAGAATTTTTAAAAAAAGTTTTCTATATAGAAGCTCAAATATCGTATTATTCAAAGAATATCTGTATATATATATCAGAAGGAAAAAATAAAGCA
This sequence comes from Apis mellifera, assembly GCF_003254395.2. Lineage (NCBI taxonomy): Eukaryota > Metazoa > Arthropoda > Insecta > Hymenoptera > Apidae > Apis > Apis mellifera. The sequence continues at coordinate 3,779,140 of NC_037640.1, forward strand.
AAAGAAAGAACAAAATTCTCCGATAACTAGCGCACAGTGAGCGCATTCTTGCGTTTATGCATGATTCGTGCGAGTATTCTCGCCGTTGCACCGTGAATATTACACCGGATGAATGGGCAGAAAAAGCTACGGATTCGTCCTGGTCGAAGCACGATTTCGAGTGCGTAGAACAAAGACAGTTTTGTGCCATATTTCGTATGTTTTTGATTGACGGGAGGCTATTTTACCGGCTGGCCAACTTTTTTCTTTATGGCTCTGCAAGTGGAAAAGAGGATAAAATATAAAAATTGAAATTTTTTTCAATGATGATAGAGAAATCTAGCAAATAAAAAAAGATTTTACAAATAAAATCTTTTAATTTCGATAAGGCCTTTTTTAAAGTCTTAATTATGTTATTATTTTGTGGAATTAAGTATATTATTTTTCTAGGTTAGGTTAAATTACGTAGTTATTATATATAATTTAATTAGCGTTACTATTACATTTTAGCAAATTAATTATAGATATTGATTAAAATTTATGATTTATATTAAATACTAATTTTTTCGTTAGAAAAATTCTGAAAAACGATCTAATTCATAGATTTAATTTATAGAAACTCATTTCTAAATCTTATAGAAATACAATTAATTATTCGAAAGTAATGCGTATATGTGCAATTTAAATATAACATTGTTATAAAAAATGTATTATTATTAATTTATATAAATCATGTTTACCAAGTTGCATGTGTTTTATCTTTGTTCCTGATCTTGGTAACAGGGAAAAATTCTGTTTCCAAGTTATAAAGCAGAATAAAAAGATTCAGAAGAAGAGTGTTAATTGGAAAGAAATAATTAAAGTAAATTTGTAATAAAATTGACGTAATCAAATTTTTTTCAATAGAAATACTATTATATTCGATTTTTAATTAAAATCTTAGAAAAATCCCATGGCATCGATCTAAAGTTTTTATTTCTTGATTTATGATTTTTCTATAGATAAATAAGGAAAGATATAATAATAAATAATATAAATTGATTCTGTTTTTTTATTAAAATTTATAATTTTAAACTTTAAAGTTTTCAATAAAATCAGAATTTCTAAATAAGATTTTTTTGTAATGATAAGGATACGAATATTTCTGCGACTGACTGTATAATTTATTTGCAAAAGCAAAATGAAAAAAATTCAATTCTTTTTTTTCGATTTTCAAATTCACATTATTCACATTGAAAAAAATAAAAAGAATGTTTCATTTCTTCACTATTCTAACACTTTTTCACAAACCACAAGATATATCAAACTTCGTAACCTAAAAAAAACTAAATCTTTTTTTCATTACGAATATCACTTTTCCAATTCTTCTTATTCTTTATTCCATTTTCTTCATTTGTTATCCATTCTTCCATTGTTTTATTAACACAAATCGATATAAATACCAACAAATTTAAAAAGAAACTAATAATTTCTTTATTCAAAAACAGAAACGAATCAAGTGTTGCTAAAGAACAATGTCGATCACGCTCGTAGCGCCATCTCTTGACATCCACTTTCGAAATTCCAGAATTTGTTCGTCTCGCCAAAAATTTCTACCGTTTTGCTTCGATTCTAAATAATTTTCTTGTTCTCAAAAGTAGCTGAAAGTCAAGATAAAGAAGTAAGAAGAGCGGAAGGAGAGCACGACCATGTCTATTACTTATACAGTTCATAAGCTGCTTAAGACTACTTACCTTCGGTGAGATCTAGAGAGTAGGAGCGTGCACGCGGTCGTTGCCGCGATCGTAATAATGATCGAGCGATCGTGGCAGGTTGCAAATGTTCTGTGGAAATTTGTGGAAACAAACGAATCACTGGATACTTAAGCACACGAGTGTTTGTGTTCATGAGAGTTAGTCTAATGAGAACATTCATGGGAGAACGGTGAGCGGGCTGGAGTAGATCTGGTGATATTAATTAATTAGGATCTCGGCTAAATCATTCACTTTCATCGCGATATGAAACCTGTGTCGCGGTATATATATTAACAGAAGTTGATAATTGCCTCCCACAAAGAGAATACATGAGATTGCCATGTGAGACTGTTATTTTTTTTTCTTTTTCTCTCGAAATAATTGCGTGTGTGTGTATATGTGAAGTAATTGTGAGAATGTATGAATGAGAAAGTATGAATCATGAGTGAGAATTTTCGAAGATTTAAGAGATGTTCTTGATATATATCCTTGATGATCATTTTCTTTAAAAGATTATTTAATTTAAATAATGACCGAAAAATTGAATCGTTTGAGATCTACAAGTATTAAATAAATTTATATGAAAACCTGATTTTTTTTCATTTTTATTGTCTATATAATAATAATATTTTCATAATATTCATAAAATAATTTTTTATAGCTTTTAATAAGCTTGCAATAAGAATATTAATGTTAAATAATCTTATTACGAAACTCATTCAACTATTTTAAAACTATTAATTCTCATTAATTCCTTTGTTTTTAAGATTTGTATATTCACCTATTTTTCTTTAGGAGCAATAGCCAAAGAATTAAGAAAGATACAATCATTATACTCGTATATTTTAATGAAAAATCGGTCTGGATTTTCATTATATATTTTTTGTTCCACGAAATATCACGAAATAAAGAAAAAAAAAAAAAAATCAATAAAACTATTTATATTCATCATGTTTTTTCTCTGCTCATCAATTTTTAAAGATCTCATTATAATTTCTCATCCCTCCGCTTAATTTAAAATTCCATTCTCTCCTCGATCGCGGAAAAAATTCGTTCGAAGATTAAAATTGGTGGGTGAAATATTAATAACATATTGAGCATCTATTTCAATCGTTCAGCATGCAGAAAGTCAAGTTTCGCGCAACAACCACCACCGGCATCCATCCCCGATTGGATGCACGAAGTTTGATGAGCGCTCGAGGCTGCAGTCAAGTCCGCGAGGCAATAAGCAGCCGGACGAACTTCGACCCCATGGATGGGGAGAGATGTTAAACAAAATATCGTGGAGTCGAGCTCCAGTAGGGAATTCGCGGCGATACTTTATGCTTTGCATCGGCTTCCCCGGAAACGGGGATTTTGTTTGATTTTCCGTGGAAATCCGTGAAAGGTTTCTTCGCGGAGAGGAATCGGAAAGGACTTTATTTTAATTGACATTGTCGGAGGGAAATGAAATTGTGGTATTCGAGGATTTGCCAAAGTTTCTTCCCGAAAGATGAGAAGTAAAGGTTTCAAATATAATACGAGGCTTTGAACACGCATTGTTCATCATTGCATTAATGAGTTATAGCACAATTTATTGATTTGTAACATTAACGAATTGACGAGTTTTATGAAATTATGGATTTCTCTTTTTTTACAAACTTACGTTATTAAGTGACTTTAATATTTAACGTTTTCAATCTTCTTATCTCTACGCGATTTATTAAAATCTATAATTTTATAATTATCTTTCTGATTAATTATTCCAAAGGTATATAATTCTTTAAGGAGTTATAAACACGTCAATCTTTTGATAATTTCAATTAATCTTACGACAAATAAAATTTCTATAAATATGTAAAAGCTTATGCAATATAAATAGCAATCTAACCTATTATTAATTGCTAACTCTTCTTTTCTAAAATTATTATAAATTTTTAATTAATTTTCATGATGTTTAAATTCATTATGGAAATTAATTACAAACTTTTATTGATAATTTTAACATAACGCGATTGATATCTATGATTAAATTTATATAAAAATTCCTATTTGATTAAAGATAAAGATAGAAAAAAATATAAAGCAAAATTATAAAATTAATTGATATCTAATGATAAATCTTTTCTAAGTTAAATAAATAATTTTGTTGTTTTTTTTAAAATTGCTCTAAATTTTAATGACCAAAAATACAACAAACAATTAAGTTTGAAGTTTGAAGTTTTCGTTAAAACGAACAATTTCAAGTTGCTAGCATATTTCGTCATTAATTACGAATTCGTAGCCGCAGGTGTTCTGCAACATCTCTGTCAACGAAGCAAATTAATTACATTCCTCCACTTCTTAATTTTTCTGAAATATTCTTAAATTTTCGTAAACCCGCAAATTATCTTTAATTTAACAGAATCAGAATAATAATGAGCTTATTTATTTTACACCTTACAATTCTCAGGATCTCGGCTCATCTTTTCGTACCATCTTTAAATGATAAAAAGATTGCTCAAGAAATTAAAATTGCAAATTCAAGAACAACAACGGAATGCAAAGTTATTGAAATATTCAAGAATCGCTTTCAAACTGAAACAAAACCCGTAGCGATAAACTTATCTATTCACCAAACTATAAAAATAGAATTCTCAATTTGCATAGAAATTCTTGCGATTTAACATCATTTCGCAATATTCTCGCTATCAAGGAACGATTATCCAAGTGGATAAATCGTACGATCAACAATGTCTGGCAAAGAATCATATCGTTTCATCGAAAACACACTAGAAATCCTTTTCGAGTCGCGATTTAAATTTTCCCTAAAAATTTAAAAATATATTAAAACTGTTCAATTTTCCTCGTCATTTAATTGCATATGATTCTTAAATTTCATTATATAATTCTCACAATCTTTACTTATTTTTTTATCTTTCTATAATGAAGTAATCATTCGTGGAAAAACACTTTGCAAGAGATACAAATTTATCGAGATATTCAAAACATTTTTACACATATTATGTATGCATAATGATCGAATCAGACTACAAATTTTATCGTCTTCAACGACAAATTAAAATTCTCATAACCCAGATGTAAGATCGTTAAATCTCGAAATAGTTATCCAATAAATTATAATGAACTGATTCTGTAATATCTTTTTATTATATATAGAAGTTTATCAAGTTGTTCAAGCTACAAGAATTCATTTCAGAATTCATATATCTTCGATCGTAACATTTATAGATTGGACTATCTCAACTAACATTCAATATTAATAACGGATAAAACTATTTTTGGATTTCATACGATGACATTTGATCTTTTCTATCCGTCTGTTTTTTTAAATAAATATTTGAATATATTATTATACATACATTTTCAATTTATTTTCACATCTAATTAATTCCCCTTTATCTCTGTTATTTAACAGAGTTAATTAATAATTTTATACATAATATATATATATAATATTCCATAAATTCTTCCAGAAAATGCAAAATCGAATTATCTCTAAATGTCTTTAAGATTGTAACTACCTCTGATTGCATAATTTATCAGAATACTTAACAATAAACTATGCCAAAATTTATAATAAGCTCTGGCAACATCTCTAAACGGTTACCCAACAAATTACAATTGATAATCTTGTAACTTCTTACAGAAAGAAAATGCAAATTTATCGAATCGTTTGAAAATCCTGTTTGCAATTCAATGCAGTGTTAAGTGACCAATCTTCTCATTAATTATAATTGATTCTGAAAATATAAGGAGAAACTGAATAAGAAGAATGATACATACTGTGTATTCGATGGATGGAAGTTAATAACAAGTAATAATTAAAATAATACACAATTATTATTACTTAATATAAATTAAATATCTATCATATAAATATTTAATTTTCTCCAAAATCCGATACGATAAATACAAACATTAATAATATACTAAATAAATACTTGATATATTATCTCGCAAATTGACGCAAATATGATCAATTTTTGATTCAATTTTATGAAATAAAAATTTCTCTTTCCAGAGAAATTTAGAAGAACTCTTTCTCCCATCCTCTCGAATTCTAAATCATCCCTTCGAAATTTCTAATCGTACACATTACGTGCAATCGGACGTTGCGACAGGATTGGTTAATTATAAAATTGAAATCACTGCATTGAGGATGAAATGCCGAATATCTCTTAAAAGGCATCGTGTTTCGCAAGGGGGAAACGCTGGAACAACGGCCATTTACGAAGGCAAATTAGCGGAATAATAATGGCGAGGCGCAATGCACTTGTGCAAATAAGATACGGAAAAGAACCGTGTCGTTGCTCAACCTTTTCTTCGCGAATCGTACGATTCTACAAGAACTAATGCGAACGAGATACACTGGACGATGGGTTACATATTTTTGGAGGATATGGAACCACTTATTTGAACCACTCTCTGTTAATCTATTAATCCATTGTCTAAGCTATAATCAATAGCTTAAAGGAACTTTTTAAGACAACCAAGAATAGAATGGAAAGAAATAAGTGAAAGAAACTTTTGGAACTAGGCGGGGAAAATGGCGGCTCAATGTAGAAGACCATCGAACACTTTTTTAATCGTCGTTCCTTTATGGTCGACCCGTAAAACAGCCAGATTTACGAGTTTTTAATCTTTTTCTTTCTTATCGAGAAAGATACGAGAAGGAAATACAATCCGATCCGAAACGAGACTTTCGAAACGTGTTTCCATATGGATCGTGGGGAAACCGGATCGTTTGAAAATTTTTTTTTTTATCAGCAAAATTGTTACATTATTTTTCGTTTTCGTTTTGATCGATCAATCTTTGCCGATATACGCGGGCTTATCCTATAAATGGAGGCGCAGAAGCGTCAAAGCGGATGATTGTACTGTCAGAAACTAATTTCGATATATGGCGGCATTGTTTTCGAGGAAATTGATTTTAAATATTTGCCTGGTACACGTTCAATGAATAGAAAATACAGTGTGAGGCGAGATATTATACACGTGATAAATTTTATTGAATATGATAAAAAATAATAATAATAATAATTCTATGGAAACTCGTTACGAAGGGAAGAATCGTATAATATTCGACGGGAATGGGAATATTTTCGATGATAAGAATTATTTGATGCAAATATTACACGCGGAAATTTATATAAAAATTCATCAAATAATACGTCGAGCCAATTAAAAATAGAGATTTTGAGAAATTTGTTTCAAATGCAATAATACATACGTGAAAAAATTATAAAAGATTTATTTTAATTGAAAAAAATATTACTTTTTTTTTATTATCATATATAAAATTTTTAAAATTCTCAACATCGAAAGATAATTCACGAGTAAATAATATTATCGATATGATATCATTCCTATTTTCGGCAATTTAAATATTTGTTTAATACAACGCCTACAACTATATTATTACAGATTATCATCGAAAAGAGTTGGTTTTAATAAGATAATTTTCGATCAAACGTTTATCGATCATGTTGGCAATATTAATTATCATCGATAAATGTTCGATAAATTTTTATGAAATAAAATTTTATTGAACATTTATTGAAAAATGTTTTACAAAAATTAATTAATGATTTTTAAAATATACTTTCAAAACAAACTTCTTCGCGAGAACATTTTCCAATATAGATAATTTCTAAATTTCATAATAATCAACGATTAATAAGGTTATATGGCAGAAAAATTGGATCTTATCAATGACCTCGAGTTTTTTTTTTTTTTGCCACGGAATCATAACGCAATCAAATATCATATTTCTTTATATAGCAAGTGATGATAACACGATATTGAAGATAACATCGTTGCTTTTAAAAAAAATAAAAATTCGATGATACATTGATAATATTATTAAATTAAGTATTTTTTATAAATATAATTAATCACTTAAATAATTATCTCGTTCTCTATACTTAATTGCAATTCAAACTTTGAAAATAATGATTCAGATACAAAACAAAGAATTTCAAACAATTCCTTATACATATTTTATTCGTACAAATAAATCATTGACTCCGAAGACAAACAGCCATTCAGAAGCCAAATTGACTCTGCTTCCTATAGAATTTTTAATTTTTTTAATTACTATTAAAATTATAATCGATGTTCATTCTTTCGGAAACCAGATGATTCATCTTAATGGAATGAAACTTTATTTATCTAAAATGAAGAATTCGCGAAATTAAACAAATAAAATTTTGGTACAAAATTCATTCCATTTTTCGAAGAATTTCAATTTCTATTCGTCAAATAATTATCAAAACGAAATATTTTTCATATTTTTCACGTAGCACGAATGCAAGAGTGCTGTTTGAACAGTGAAAAGCCAACATTATCAAAACGAAATTTCGAAAATTTCCTATTCACAAGATGCAACAATATTGTAAGCATCGCTTTGAATCAAATATCCTTTGATTGACAAGGGTTTCGCCATGGATACGGAATGAAAGAGATCCTTTTTTTCCCCCTGCACAAGTCATCTCTGTAAATTTCTGGCCGAATTAACATTCGAGGATCATCCGTCCGTGTGGTCGAGTGATCACATGGATTCAAATATCTCTACTCTAACTTTTATTCAATTAATAACAAACTCAGAGAGAATTTGAGATTATAGCGCGTCCGTAGATAATTCGTTTCGAGAATGAGAATTTAAGAGATGAGAATTTGAATTTAACGCGGTCAGAAAAGGAAAAAGACGAGAAGAAAAGAAACGATTTAAATTGCACTGTGAATCGGAACAAATAATCGTACAAACGTGAATTATTCGATCGTTTACGTTTAGCTTGATTGTTCGGGCGAAATTGTGTGCACGATAGTGAATGGAAAGCAATCTTCGAATGGCGTTCGCCTGTTTTCTGCTGTCCGTGTAACAGCCCTTCCGATGATGCGTTTAATGCGTTAATCCTGCGAACGAGAAATGGATTCAAAATGTTTTAATCGTCAAAGAATTATCTGATTCTAAAAATTCTATAATAAAATAACGAATAAAAATATATCAGTAAATTAAATAACAATAAAATAAAAACGCGAATATAATAATAATAATAAAACGCGTAAAAGAACAGAATATTAAAATATTACGCACTAAATGGAACGCACGTCTCGAGAAAATTTCGAACGTCTAATCGACACGACGAGTAAACGTGTAATGTCACTTTGCGCTTCGATTTCGCTTATCGAACGGAGAGGGGATACTCTCGACATTCCGACGAACCAAAACATGTTTGAATATCAATCCAATTTCTCGGAAACACAATATTATAAGTAATGTTTAACAAAATATAAACATGGATGGAGTAGAAAAAAGTAAATAATAAATATAATAACTCGCACCCGAGACGTTACACAATATATGTATATATTTTTTATTCTTTATTTTTATTTCCTCTTTTATCTGTCATTTTTTTTTTCATTCATGAAAGCCGTTTCCGTGTAAACGAATGATAAAAGAGATGACGAAGAATGGAAAGTTTTTAGAGATGAGGGATATTTGATTATGAGAAATGCACTGGCGGAGGGACAGAGAGAAATTTTAATTCAGTCTGAATTTATTATAATTCTTATTCCTTTTTATTTTGAATATAAAAATATGTATATTCCATCTAAATTATCATAAAATTATAAAAATCTTACATACATTATTTTACAAGGAAATTCATCTAACGTGAAAAATATAATTTTATATGAAAATTTGAATAATGTGCATATAAATTATATTTATTCTTCGATGGGATGTATCTTTTAGTGTTTTCATCTTATATATACGTATATTTTTTTAACGACTGTAATATAGATATAAAAACAAATGTTAAATATAATAATGACAATGAATTTAAAACTCAAATTTTTAAATGGGATATATAATTCCATTTGTAATAGGATCTCGTGTTTTAATAGGTTTCATACCGCTAATACTAGAGAAATGATGAACGTAGAAGAACGGATAACAAGAGTAATCTAATAAAAATTGTTCGTTGGCTGTTTTCACGTCCATGGAAAAACTGGTCGAGACTGTTTCTGAATTTATACGAAAGTGGAATATCAAACATGACGAAATAGTAGTTGGAGATAAAATTTAATGATACAACTTTCATTTTCATAAAAACGAAACTCTAGTATCGAATCTGAAACTCGAATGTATTCGAATCGAATTATCATTTCGACGAAAAAACATAGTTAGGTATTTTTTAATTTCGATAAAATTCTATTCTTAAATTCCAAACTTTTTTTTTTCCTCTCATTCTTGTAAAGTTTGTATCTTGCATATCATAAACTTCGTTAATTCTAAAATTTAAATCTCAAATTATCGTATATTTCTGCATCGTTCTTTACATTTCCAAATATATCTTCCTAATAAAATTTTCATAAAAATGTAAATTTGTGTGATAAATATTTGTTAAACGAATATAATTATTCTTAAAATTAATATTTTAATTATTATTACTTTTATTCAATCGATTAATAATAAAGATAAATATGTAATCGTCAATTAGGCCAACGATTTATTTATTTATTCAATTATATTAATAATTAACTATTGAAATTTCTCAAATATTGTTATAATAGTTTATGACTGTTGTAATAGTGCAGCTGTAATAGTGTCCATTTAACACACAATACACATTCGCGTATATCAAACAGAATTTCAGCCAAATTTTCATTAGAAAGTAATAATCAAACAATTTAATCAACCATCGATGTTTAACGATTAATATTATAATATTTACTTATTAATACCGACGAGTAATTTTCCTAAACCAATGAAAATTACCAGCGACATTTTACGATTAATCCATTTCAATTATAAAGAATCAAATTAACGATACAACTAACTGTTATCCGATTGTTCGTTATTATTCTCGCAAAACTCTTTTTCAAAACTCTGTGAACAACAACCAATCGCAATATCGCATCATCGAAGCAAACGTTAACCCCAAAGATCGATCATCGGGAGATCAAAAGAAAAATATCGTCAGAAATTGAATTTAACAAAGCAATTTCCATTTCTCTGTTTTCGCGCGGGATGATGGATGTTCAATGGCCATTTTTCGATCGAATCTTCCTTCTCACAACAGCAAGAGTTCTTCTTCTTCTTCTTCTTGCAATAATTTTACCCGAAACACGTAGCTACAAAATGCGGGGCGCGCGTTATGGATTTTTATAAAAGCGCTTTTCAACTTTCTCACGTCGTCGAGGACGTGAAATCCTATAACTTCCCTCCATCGATCTCACTGTAACTTCGAATTTCCAATCGTCTTCTCACCCCTTCCGGAACGACGATTTCTTTGTGCAATTTGCGAAAACGAAATGGAGCGGAGGATCTACCGGTGAAAAAAGTTACATTGTACATACGTGTGGAAATGATAGAAGTTAAGTGGAGCGAGTGAAGACGGTTTCGAAATAGAATGATGGAAATGCGAATATATACGGGATATCCCGTTATTCGTACATATACAACCGGCAGAGGGTGAAGTACATTCTCGTGAAGTAATTTGGAAGGAAAGAATAATATGAGATTTCAAGTAGAGATTTACGAATAGATTAAATTTTCGAGTAATGAAATTTAAATGGCGATTGGAAATGAATTATGCAAATGAAATAATTCTGCGTGTGAAAATAAACAAAAAATATAGAATAAATTTTTTTTTTTTGATTTAAAAGAGAAAATATAAAAGAATTTTGTTCTCTTTTTTTTCGACTTACTTTTTTTAATAAGAGATCATCCCCCAAATTGTGCTATGAATAAGACATCCTGTATGTATACATTTTTATTCGTGTCATGGAATAATTTAATAGATGTGAAAGAAAGTTAATTTAATCAATTTTCTCTAATTAAGATATATATTTTTTTTTTTTTAGAAACAAAACCAGTTTTTTATAATAACCAAGTGACCTTCCTTTTCATAATTATATGAAGATATATGTTTGATAAAATAATTAAATATGTGTAATATTTAATTTTTAAAGATGAATTAAAATGGCGATAAATTAGAAAGAATATTAGAAACCTGTTCTAGCAAATGTAATATGCATAATCGTACATATAAATCTTGAATAAATATTTTTCCTCGTCTATCAGGATAGATCTTAGGCACTTCTATTTAATATTTGCATGCAAGAAGTAGTAGTTATATTGAAATAATCAAAGTGTTGAAAATTTTCATTACAGAAACTTCTATATAAAATAATTATAAATAAAAATAACTGTGACGATATCTAATATATTATTTTATTGTTTTATTATTTTGTTATATTCTTCAAAGTTTAAACATAAAAAATCTGATTGTCACTTAACATTCTATCTGTTCTAGATATATTTTTTTATGGAAACATGTCTTCAAAAAATTTTTTTATTGAGAAAACTAATTAAGAATAACACGTGAACGTTTTTTAAATAAAACCATCATTCCCTTCAAGGCATCGATTTTTTATAGATGAAATCATGGTGAATCTAAACAAAGATTTCTAATTTATTGTTTCATATTTTTTTAAATAATGAATACTGGTATAAAAACTTAAGCGCGAATTAAACAAGATTAAATTTGCTTTTTTCTGTTTAAAAATTTATTTTATCTAAATAAACTCATGTATGTCTTCCTATCTTCTTATCTAATTAACATATTAGATGCTTTTGGATAAGTTTGCATTGTAAGAAAGTGATTTATTACGTTGTAATAATTTGATATGTATATTATCATATTACAAACTTTGAAATTTGAGAGATTAATATCATTTAGATAAATTTGAATCCATTGTTTATTAATGAAAATAAAGATGGATAAAATTTATAACAAGAATATTAAATAATCTCATTATGACTAGTAACTAATAATTAGAATGAGTTTATAAATTGAATTTTGAAAAATAATATTATAATACGTATAATATTTTATAGAAATTCTATGTAAACTTTAAGAAAATTATAAGAGAATGTTAAAAATATGAAACAATAAAATTAGTCAATTGTGGAGGACTAAGTATATTATCATGTGGAAATTTTAATCAAATTATTTAAGAAAGCGACGTTTTATATGAAACAATGAACTAATATTCGAGCGAATATTTCTAATTAGTGTTTACGAGAATAGGTATTTGTATAGGAAAGCTTATGATCCATTTTCATCGAAACCACTAAAGTAATTTCAATCAAATTTTCACTGAGTGCTTTGCTAACAATACAAAATTGAATGGATGATTTTATCACAAACTATTTAGGAAAATAATTTCACGATAAATTCAACAGATATTATTTATCAATTTCCTTGATTGATTATATTCAATAAATAATATTAAAAATTATCATGGAAAAAGTTTTATCGAATTTGATTTTTTTAATTTTGAAAAAAAAAGAACAAAATAAATAAAATTAGAAAATTAATCAATTTCAACAAATCTATTAATATATACTTACAGCAAACAAATTGAAAATATTTTTCCCATAAAATTCTCAATATTTATTATCATCATTCAAATAACCATCTCAATTGGCGTTTAAATCCTATCTCCTTGAACAAACAAAATATCATTTTACTATAAAGTAAAAAAAAAAAAAAAAGAAGAAAAATTATTCAATGATTGTTCAATTTATCTTCACGAGAGAATCTAGTCCATTTCCGGTTGTTAGCGTTGGTCTGCGCACCACGAAATGAGCCGTAAAGCAAGACTGATCCAATATACGGGACAGAATTCATGGCGAGGCATCCTCCGGTGCAATGCAATTCGCAATGCAAGCGCTCCTGTCGTAATTAACTCGCGCGATGATTCAAGTTCTCGCGTCCATTGTTTGGTCCACGAATGAAATTCTTCCGTTGAAAATCGCGCCTGCCATATCATTCCATTCGTTCCCTATTCCCTTCCATTATAACCTGCATGAATTATCGATGAAAGAAAATGACCAATAACTCGAAGGTGACGAAAGTAGGTTAAAATATTATAAGCGTCAAGCTCTTCGTTAAGTATCGTTATGAAATATCACTAAGTATGTTTTAATCTATATCTATACGAGGTAACGAGACATTGGAAATACATATTTAAGATAATTATAATGGATAATTAAAAGAAATCTAGAACAATATGTGATATTTGTGCCATTTCCGATCACATAATATATTTAAATATTGCAATAAAATATTGTTCAATTATTATTTTTATTCCAATTCTTTTCAACTTTTTATCTCACTTTTTGAAATCCATAATGTCGGAAGTAATTCTAATTATGTTGGCGAACCTCATACAATACCGGCAGTACAATGAAGATCGCAGTATCATACGAATACCGTTATTATGCACCACTTTATACGGGTCACAAAACCGGCATTAACTTTTCTGGGTAATGGTGAATAAATTACCAATAATATAGGAAATATGAAATGAGTTGATTAATATATATTTTAGAAAAATTATATTAAAAAAAATATATTTAAAAATATGTATTAATCAAACTATTTTTGAATATCATAATGCATTATATACATTTCATTAATTTTGTAATTTAATGATATGTATAAAAGAAATTAAAAACTCTATCTATCATGTACTTTATACGTATCAATTTATAAAATTAGAATATATATCAATAAGTTTTTTATCTGCTATCATAATTATTATTAGATATTTTTAATATATAAAACATGTTTACTATCTATTTATCCTATATTTTTAAACATCTTTATGTCATTTATAAAAATATATTTAACCTAGAAAAAAAAATTATATAAGTAAAAAAAGTATTTAAATATATAAGTTTCAAATATATTAATAAATATCTAATACATGAATATATTAAGTTACTAATATATTCACATATTAAATAAAAATTATTTAGTATATGAATATGTTTTATATTATCATGGTTAAACATGATAATCTAAATATAAATAAGACTAAGTATAAAAAATATATAAGATTATAAGACTAAAATAGTATAAAATAACGCATATCTAATGCAAAAACAAATTTATATTTTTCTTCATAATCATTTAGAAATAACAATAATACAAATTGTTTAGATTAAAATAAAATATAATTTTAATTTGGATTTTTGGAATATATTCGGTGTATTTGATTTTAGTAGTCGTTTATAAACTTTCTATAGACTTCTATATATTAAATAGATATAATATCTGCAAAGTAGTTAAAAAGAATTTTCTTTTATCATAATCACTAAAACAAAATAACTATTTTAATCAATAAAATAGTTTTTTTAACTTGACAAATTCTACAAAAGTTAGTATATTGACCGATTAAATACCGATTAAACAAAAAAATAAAAAGAAAAGAAAAGAAAAAAAATGTATTTCAAAATAGCTATCAAATATATAGTAATAACGATTGTATCGATAATCGTATAATAAAAATTAATTTATTGATTTATTTAAAGTGTATCAAACATACCGAATATATGCAAGACTAATGTTCAAGCACGTAGTGTTACAAATCCAATCATAAAAGAACTGCGTGACTTGTTGAAAACCATGACTGTGTGGGTCGAGTGTCGTGAACCATTCTCGTTACATCGTAACGAGCTGTCTTTAAAGGTTTCTCGTCCAAGTATCGATAAATTGCAACGAATATAGGTACCTCAGTTTCATAAAGCCTATTAATCCATGCCAAGTTTATACACATACATGTTCGAACATTTACACAATTATCCTATCTTCGTTGACATATTAACACAATAAAATTAAATTTTTAATCCAATACTTTCCAAAACTTTCAAAATACAATTTTTTTCTAAATAATAATTTCATGTATCAAACATAAAATATGGTATAACGACAAATTGCGAATTATCCATATATTCGAAAGAAAAAAAATTAGAGATACGATCCGTATACGAATTCGATTATCGTATAGATAATTATAAGTCAATTTTATGACATATTACTGGTATAACACAGATTTCTAAAAAATATTTAGTGAAATAATTCATTTCAATAAATAATGCTGCTTATGCGTGCGAAAAACACTACTTATTTATATCGTTTACGAAAAGTATGTGCGTGTACACGACATGGAAGACTTTTGAACAAATTACACTTTTTATTCGATGCAGTCATGTTCACGGTTTATTTCACTCACGAAATCGTTGTTTAGTGATTCTATTTTCTTCTTTTCTTTTTTTATTTTCCTTTATTAAACGAAATGCGACGTATAATGACCGTTAACGTTTTAAAAGATCCTTTCCCGTGACTATACGTAAAACGAACTACAATACCGACAGAATCATATTACGTAGATGAAATTTGAAAACGAAACGGATATAGTGCATAAAATATAAGGTTAGTTGAAATTTTACGGTTCGTGCATAATTAACGCGAGATAGAAAATAGAAAAAAAAAATGCACTTTAACAATGAAATCTTATTATGATTGATTAGAATCATTTAATCTTATTAAGTTAAAGCTGTATTTAAAATAAATTAATTTAATAATAGATATTTTGATCCTCCAATCAGAAAAAAGATCGTTTTAGAACGAATTGTGTAGCCATCTTGAATCGATTAAAACGTTCCACTTTCGAACAAGTGAAATGAAATATTCATGTTTCGATTAAAGTTCTAAAAATTAATTTTATTCTTTGCTTGAATCTATTTATAATCAAGAAATAAAAAAAATCGATATTTGATTATTGATTTATTAGATTTTTAGAATTTATCGAAGATTATAGTTTCTAGATTGTCATTTCTCATAATCAGTATAAAACGGTATTTTATCAATTAAAAATTTAACTTAAAAATATTTTTCGTATAATTAAATTATCTTTTTTTTTTATTTGTATATAATTTACAACATATAACTTTCATTTAATTATTTCTTTATTATAATACTAAATCTACGAAAATAATATTGTTTTAATCCCATGAAGATATCAGGATTTATTCAAATTGTATCATGCATAATTTTCGAAATTTCTAAATCGCATATTATACTGACAGGAAATTTCATCATAATATCGACGTTAACCAAACGCAAATCGTTCATATCTGTTTATCATTAGTATTACAAATCGTTACTATAAGCAAATATGCTAATCGCGCGGCATTATCAAGCAAACGGAATTATCCGAAATATATCTCGGGATATTAAACGCGATTTTAATGCATTCTCCGTGATCAAATTTTCAAGTCTATTATCGCAATGAAATCATTTGTTCTAACTACACAAGAATCAGAATTGAATACACGTGTCCTTATAGATCGAATAGCAGGCCGTTTTGAACTAGGCAATTCACTTATCAACCTACGAGAAAGAATTTTACACGGTACACCTTTCACTCGTTTTATTAATCAGTGTCGAGGTATGTTGCATTTACTTATTTAACGTTCTTCGATGGAAAAACCCGGTTTGTCTTCATGAATTATTTATCTATCGTTAATGAAGGTTATTCGCAATGGTTCATAATAGATCGAATGATTTTTCGTATAAAATTAAAAAAAAAATAAAACTCATTGTTCAAAATCTATAAATGATTTAAAACATTTGAATTATTATATCTGAGTTCATGAAAAATTTAAATTTAACTACAATTTAAGCCAATCTTTAATTTGAAATTCAGTTAACCTAACCTAATAGAAATCTAAACCAAATTCAAATTTAACCTTATTTATTCATACTTGTTATTTTTAATTGGATTTTATGTTTAAATTTTTTAATTACACAGTAATTATGATTATTTTTATACATTTTTTATATATATTTCCATTCATACTTCATAAATATTGTATTATTTCAGAAACATTCGAATTAAAAATTTCCTATATTCAAAAACTATACTTTCAGATTCTACTCGTCTAATAATTTATTAAAAAATGATTCAATTAAAAATCTTTAATGGATTAAAACAAAATTTAATTTGAAAGACCTTGAAAATACAGTAAAAGACGAGCAGGTGTGCCGCATTCCTTTAAACGGAATACCGACATAGCCGGTAGAATAAGATTATTCGCTTCACGACCGGACTGGCAAGAACAGGATGGAATCCGCGCACTACAATTCTATAGTGAATTGGAAATGTATGCTACACTAAATATAAATATATATATATATATAAATATATATATATATATATTTATATATGTGCATATATATCGTTGCAAGAACAGTATAATTACACACGTCCACATCAGAGGACAAATATTACGTATATACCTATCCACGCAGCACCGTTACGTTGGAACACCACATGGTCGGGTAGCGGTCGCGTGATACGAGCTAAAAAGACATTACCCAGTTTTATCCTGCTCGAGAGCGCGTTCTTTCGATCGGTGTTTGGTCAGCCTCTGGTTCACCCGACGTTGTTTCGTTTTGAGCACAATATAAAATTATGAATGTCCGTCGGATTCGTGCTCTATACACCACAGTAGTCTGTTATTAGACCCACAGTAATAGCAACGTGGAATTCATCGCGGCACGTAACAAGATATCAATATGTCACTGTGAACCCGGACGTTTTGCGATTGTTGTAATCTTATACACGTCAACACGAAACGTTCGCGAAGCACGATTGTTCGTGTAGAGTACGAAAGGAAAGCAGGACGCGGAATGCACACACGACGATGGATCAGACTGGCGAGAGACGCCAGGTGCGAGCAGCGGACAATCGGTCAAACTTCTCGTCGAATGCACTTAACACGACGGCGTACCATGTCACACACGCGGTCTGTTCCCGTGACTGTAGACGTGTCTACTTTCTGCGAGCAACGGTTGATTAGCACGAATTTCATTGATACGCACCTCTTATGACCTAGTAACAAGAACGCCTCCAGGTGCACATCCCGTACGTCGCACATACGTGTACATCCGACACTGCAGAGCCACTGAAAGCAGCGCCGAGGTTAGAGTATCGAAGTGGGGACACCTGTTCAACATCCGTAGCAGCACTTTCTATACTCTGATGGCAGTGCGTGGCCCCGATATCGATAGTGGCCACGATTGCCAATGTACGCACAATCGAGAGCTCCGTCGACTGAGTCGAGATTTATCGGACGCGAAATAACTTTGCTACACTTCATTCAACGCTCGACTCGCTCTCATTGATTCGCAATGGCGATCGGTGCACCACATGTGGTCATTACTTGAATTACTTTGAAAACTTTAACTCGGTTCATAAAATCTTTGAAAAAATGAAATTTATTTGGAATAAATTATTTCTTCCTACCTTTATTATTATTATCTTTATTTTTTATCCAATATTTTAAATAAAACTTTTTAACAAATCAAATTCAATCTCTACGAGCAATTGGTAAAAAGTTTAATAAAGGTAAAATATTTAATATCGTTACTGTTGTTATTTTTTTTTATATATATTTTAAATATATATTTTTTAATGCGTAATTTACGATTTTTACACATCTCGTAACACATCCAGAAGAGATTTGTAGAATTTCGTGTCCGGAAATACCGATTGTGCAAAAAATGAACGATATTGTAACGTTATAAACGAGAAACAGAATAGAGGTGACATCTTACGAGATTTTGTATAACGTATTCTAAAATATTAACCTTAGAAAAGATGTTTCTTATGCCATCTAGCATATTATAATATAATTACACGTATATAAAATTAAATTAAAAAAACACGAAGTAAAAATCAGTGCTATATGTTTTATAATTTTAGGGAACTTTCAATTCATATTTTTAATAAAAAAGAGAGAAATAAATTTAAATCAAAATCAATATCAAATTATTATAGTCATTTGTTTCATATATAAGAATATATATAAAAAATTTTATCTATTATGATATTAAATATTTTAGAATTTAGTTTTGTAAAAAAATTTTTTTTTACATTTTTAATTGTTGAAATACTAGTAAGATTAAGTATTTTTTAAATTATAGTATACTATAGAGAATATAAGAAGCTAATTTTTTTGTGAAGTCGATATTTCAGAAATTATTTCAGAATATGAAGTTATATGATGATTTATCTACTAATAAAATAATCAAATAAAACAATTAGCTAACAATTATTAAATTTTCTTTTATTATTTTATAATTTTATGTAAAATAAAATAATTATAAAGATAAATTATTAAATTTTATTATCAAATTTATTATTTGCTAATGATCAATAATATTTGCTTATAAGATAAACTTCCTTATCAACTGTATATCGAATTCCTATCTTATCAATTGTATATGGAATTCCTATCTTACCAACTTCCTCTATATCAAATTCCTACTTTATCAACTACTAATAAAACTGAATTCTCTATATCATGGCATGATATAAAATTTTCAAAATTTTAATTCTAAGAATACAATAATAATTTTTTATTTGAATTATAAATAATTATATTCAATTTCCAACATTGCTTTGGACATATATTCAATCCATATTTTTAATAAAAATATCTTGTAATTTTCTCCATATGAAAAATTTTTCTATTTATTCAAATTAGTCAAACGTATATAGATAAATAATATTAATTTCTAAAAGACTATTTCGTATCATTATACATTTTAAATCTTATGAGCAATAAAGGCTGTCGTTTTCCCCCTCACTTTCGAGTGGTTCCATTTATAAAGATATAACAGAGAGCACTTCAATGTGGGAAAATCCGCTTTACTTCGCACCGCAGAAACTTTAGTCAAAGCTTTCCTTAAGTGGTTATATCACTTCGTATCTTTTAGCTTTTTGGATTTCAATAGAACACTGAGAATAAACCATCGTCAATGCATCATTTCCATTTTACGCGGAAGTATAAAATTTCTCGATACTATTTTTTTTTTTTCTTTCGAAAATCATCCTTTAAAAAATAATACACAATCTTCTCTCCTCCTCTTCTTTCTTCGCTCTTATTATTAATTTTTAAAATGCTTAATATCCATACTGTTCGAATTAATATAAAAAGAACGATTCGTTAAAATGATGATTCATATGTTTGTGCCGTATTTGCGGGAAGCAAAGGAACGTCTAAATTTCGTACGCTCGAATCATTTCGAGCGGAGAACCACGCGGGAATGGCAAGGATATCGTATTCGTCTCCAACTAAATTTTGCGTCTACGAGGTGGTTAGGGGATGCACACTTTGTGGTTGTGTTTGTTACCCTCTGTCTCGGTGCCTCTCTCCACCCCTTCAGCCACAATGGCATTAAAATTACCAAGGAAATTCAATTCCCAGTTGGAAATGTATCGCGCACGTGTAGGTCATACTCGTATAGACGATGTCGAGGGTAACATAGGTAAGAGGCAGGGACGTCGAATCACTACGGGCTCCTACGGCTACACATTTCAACCAATTTGCTCGAGACAACGAGTTGTATCGCTTCGTCCTAATAATTCAAACCGATCAATCGTCATTTCTCACCTCTTCTTTCTTCTTAAAAATTAACGCTCAATTATCCCTTCTTTAATGAAGAAAAAAAACAAAGAACGAAGCATCGATCGGGCTGTGCTCCTTCGAGAAATTTTTCAAACGCTCGCCCAATTTTTTAATTCGTTCTGGAATTGGAAACGGATCGGCGCGGGAAAATTGAAAATCGCGAACAATCAATGAACCAACAATTACACGTCCCTGCACGGGGCGATATAGAAAAGCAGTATAACACACGCGCGCCTCTCGTACGTACACCACGCTCGCTGTGGATAGCTTAGGTTGGTTAGTTAGCGTGCAAGTACACGTATCAAAGGCACTCAGAATCCGAGCTTAACAAAGCCAGCTTTGGGTTTACCAACCGTGTCACGTAGTACGTGTATACCTTACCTGCTCACGCTTCGCAAAACCTAAACCTCCTGTGGCCCGTCTAACTTTGGTCTTAATGCGTCAACGGGGAGGGATAAGTTTCGCCGGGGCAATTAAAACTAATTATTCCCGTCCGCGGTGGAGGATCGGCTAACCGAGAGGGACCCTTGCGGCCCGATCGTTCGTAATTATACACCGAATCGGGATTAACCCCGTGAATTTATAGAAAACACTTCCTTCCTCTAATTGAACCCGATTGAATTACCGACCTTACCTCACAGTTTTACGCCCCAGATTAAGCCGCTTTTAGAATTAATTCTAAAAAGCTTTCCGTCATCCCTTTGCGCGAGAGATTATCTACAAACGTTCTAAATTTATTAAGAATTTTTAAGTTTCATTCTAAATAAACAGATGATCGATTAAGTCTCAAGTATCAATTTTAGAACTGTTATAATGTTGTACACGTCCAGTGTTAGAAATTGCAGATATATTACACAAATTGTCAGACTATGAATTCGTTCATACTATTTTGCAACTAGGATCTTCTCGAAGGGATTTTTTTCGTTTCGAGCGGTTACACTCGCATCCATGAGGGCGTGTGTAACATAATAGTTGGCATAAGGGTGAATTGGGAAATTCGGATTAGCGTGACGCGTCCAGGTAGCGGTTCTATCGCAAGAGCGCGTGGAGATAGGAATCGCGGAATTCTGGCACGCTCTCTTGCAGCAGGGGTGTATCGAAAATTTCAAAGCCAAATGTGCAACTAAGTAGCTACTTAGATCCCATTTGATGCAGGGGGATTGAGATCGCATTTGAATGGGAGATTTACCCGGCGGATTTTCGCCCCGGGATTGAGCCATTGTGCTATTTAAACCGGCCACCTGACGGGGGCTCTTGACACGCCACCGTTTGCCTTTCTGCATTTTAAATACGATCCGACCTCGTGTCACGTCACACGAGCTCTCGTTCCTTCCAAAATCCCGCGAATCGGTTAAATAATTAATAATTCGATCCTCGAAAAATCGACGCGATGATTCGATTCGTTCTGGCAGCTGTCTCGATTATATATCTTTTTTTTCTTTTTCTTTTTTTTTTCCAAGCCACGGCGTCAATCTGCCCTCAGGCACAACACGACAATCTAATAGGCGATTCCACGCCCAAAAAATTAGCTCGAATGAATAAATACGGATATGGAACACGGGCGGTCAAAGTATTGTCGTGTTGCATGATAAATTCTCGAAGCGAGAATTTTTTCTTTTTTTTTTTCAATAAATGTTTCAACGGTTTCAACGGAAAGAGGGTTGGAATGATAATATGTGAAATAAGTACGATGGGACGATTTCGAGGATTTGTTTTTTGAGGAAAGAGGAGGAAGGTAAGGAGGATCGATCGTTGGACAATATTTTAGCTAGTAAAGGGGGATGTTTTGGCGCCCCAACGTGCAGAAATGGCCACCCCTCTCGTACTACGCGGCACCCCATCTATCGAATTATTTTGATTCTGCGATAATTCACCCTGCCTAATATCCCTCCTCTCTCTCTCTTTCTCTCTCTCTTTGGATCCGGATTGGGGAAGAAAAGCATTTTGATGGAAATAGGAAAACAAAAAGCGATCATTCTCGGAATTATGTGCTTTAGGGATCAGTAAGATTTATCACAATTAAAGATATTCCGTGGAAAAGCACTCCTCCTTTTTTGATTTATTAAATATACGTTTCAAATACACGAAAAATTTCATTCTTCTCCTCAAATTATCTTATTCTATTCCAATTGAATAATACCATTAACCTTTTTCTACTCGAATAAATTAATACGAGATCGAAGACTTCCAAACTTTGAATCCTTCCATACAACTTCAACTACCTCTACCCCTGTAAATCTTTAATCAATTCAATGCTCTCACGGTAAGCCTAACAATAGCTAGCCTTCTTCTTTTTCCATTATATATATTTTAGTGGCAATTTTCAAGAGAGATTCGAGATTTTAACGCGCGATGATGATCGGCTTAACGGTTCGTCGCACGTGCTCGGAACGCAGGCGAGCGATGCCGTTAACGCGATTCGTCGAAGGATCCGGGCCGAATCCTTGGCCCGTGACGAATTCGCGACGGGGCCGATTCCTGTGTAATTTTTGGAAAGTGCAGGAAAGACGCGATAATCCGCCGCGCATTGAATCGGGGCTCGAAATCGAATCTCGTCAATTAGATTTTAGGCGTTTACGGTTGGTTAGATCGTGCACCGGCCGGTGCACAATGGCGGTGACCACGTTTCCCGTGCGTTGGACAGCTGTGTCGATACGCTGCACTCTTTCGCTGCACCCTCCTCGTCTCCACCGATCCTCGCAATTATTATCGCGTGGCCCGAGGCCACGACGGATCATTCCACCCGGTCGTGTCTAATTCGTAAACCCTGTCTTTTCGCTCGCCTACCCGTGTTCGATCAATCGGTAACGAATTTCACGAGTTCAGTGAGATCGAGATTCAAGTCAGCCAAGTCGATCCGTTAATCGCTCTCGGGTCAGAAAAATTATTCTTCCTTGGATATTTCCAATTTTTCGTTCCACACGATCATAGATGTCTTGTTGTTCGTCTTCACAATTTATCGTGATTGAGAAATCAATGAAACTGTCAATTTTGTAAATTGATTAATTATAATTGAAAATTTTATAATTTATAATTACCACTGAGAATCTTACAATTTTTGATTTCACAAGATCGTAGATATCTCGTTGTCCGTCTTCACAATTTATCGTGATTGATAAATCAATGAAACTGTCAATTTTGTAAATTGATTAATTATAATTGAAAATTTTATAATTTATAATTACCACTGAGAATCTTACAATTTTTGATTTCACAAGATCGTAGATATCTCGTCTTCACAATTTATCGTGAATGATCAATGAACAAAATTGTGAATTTTGTAAATTGATTTATAATTAAAAATTTTATAATTTATAATTACCACTGAGAATCTTACAATTTTTGATTTCAGAAGATCGTAGATATCTTATTGTCACAATTTATCGTGAATGATCAATCAACGAAACTGTCAATTTTGTAAATTAATTAATTATAATTGAAAATTTTATAATTTATAATTACCACTGAGAATTTTACAATTTTTGATTTCACAAGATCGTAGATATTTTCGTCTTTACAATTTATCATGATTGATCAATCAACAAAAATTTTGTAAATTGATTTATAATTGAAAATTTTACAATTTATAATTACCACTGAGAATCTTAATTTTTGATTTCACAAGATCGTAGATATCTTGTTGTCCATCTTCACAATTTATCGTGATTGATAAATCAATGAAACTGTCAATTTTGTAAATTGATTTATAATTAAAAATTTTATAATTTATAATTACCACTGAGAATCTTAATTTTTGATTTCACAAGATCGTAGATATCTTCTTGTCCGTCTTCACAATTTATCGTGATTGATCAATCAATGAAACTGTCAATTTTGTAAATTGATTAATTATAATTGAAAATTTTATAATTTATAATTACCACTGAGAATCTTACAATTTTTGATTTCACAAGATCGTAGATATCTTGTTGTTCGTCTTCACAATTTATCGTGATTGAGAAATCAATGAAACTGTCAATTTTGTAAATTGATTAATTATAAAATTGAAAATTTTATAATTTATAATTACCACAGAGGATCTTACAATTTTTGATTTCACAAGATCGTAGATATCTCTTGTCCGTCTTCACAATTTATCATGATTGAGAAATCAATGAAACTGTCAATTTTGTAAATTGATTAATTATAAAATTGAAAATTTTATAATTTATAATTACCACTGAGAATCTTAATTTTTGATTTCACAAGATCGTAGATATCTTGTTGTTCGTCTTCACAATTTATTGTGATTGAGAAATCAATGAAACTGTCAATTTTGTTATTAAAATTGATTAATTATAATTGAAAATTTTATAATTTATAATTACCACTGAGAATCTTAATTTTTGATTTCACAAGATCGTAGATATCTTGTTGTCCGTCTTCACAATTTATCGTGATTGATAAATCAATGAAATTGTCAATTTTGTAAATTGATTAATTATAATTGAAAATTTTATAATTTATAATTACCACTGAGAATCTTACAATTTTTGATTTCACAAGATCGTAGATATCTCGTTGTCCGTCTTCACAATTTATTGTGAATGATCAATCAATCAATAAAACTGTGAATTTTGTAAATTGATTTATAATTGAATCAAATTTTACAATTTATAATTACCACTGAGAATATAAAATTGTGTATATAAAATTCATAGCATGAAATTTGCTACTTTACCTGGCAACGTTTTTCCTGAAGAAAAAAGGAAAAAAAAAGCAATCTTTGTTCTCGAACGGGCGATTGAAATGCCTCGAAGATCTCCGCCCGAGCGGACTTGGCGATTTGAATATTCCGCCGAGTTAATTTACTGACTGACAAAAGATGTTATCCTCTCGTCTTCTCTTTGTCCCCTCTCCCCGGAACAAGGAATGGAGGGAGGGGGAGGAGAAGTTTCAGGCCACGACGGCCGTCTTGGTTAATCACTACAATTGATATTCCGCTGATATCACCGCACCGAGTGACGGGGTAACGAAGTAACGCGATTAAAGGGAGCCTCTTATTGGCCCGCTCTCGCTCCTTCTCTTCAATCGAGTTACATGATTAGCCCCAAGGGTGAGGGGTAGGTAGCGAGAAAGAGGGCAGTTCCTTGGGCGACGAGCCTCCATCGGCGAAAATAACACAGGGATCGAAAGATGATCCTCCTTTTTATCGATTCGCGAATCTTTCATTAGAAATTTATTGTTATTATCATTGTTATTATTGTTATATAGAATATATTATACAGATTCACCTTACACCTTGAAAGGATTTCCACTTTTTTCTTAGTTCTTCAGAGTGCTTTCCACTTTGATTTCAAATTGTAACAAAATTAACTTGTTACGTTCATGTAGAAACGATATCCAAAGGTATTCTATAACCTTTCCAAAGTCTAGAAAAAAGAGAGAGAGACAATTAATCGAATGATTCCTCGAAGGAAAAAATTCGCGAGGATAGAATTAAGAGAAATATGATGCGTAATTCATTCCTTGCAAAGATTCGTTTAGCAGGGACGTATTGGCGACTTCCTGTTGGGCGGGGAATCTACGTGGATGCACGTACTCACGTCAAAGCGAAATCTGGAGAACCGCATCACGCAAGGGCGGTTACAATATACGGGCCCCTGATTTCCGACATTAATGACATATTTGCGACAACAATGTTGTGTGTAAACGAGCGTATTATATAATGACGAAATCACGAGAGGGAGAGAGAGAGAGAGATTTCGCTCGTGTTCGACCAACATCCGTTGAAGAATCGGTCGAAGTCTGTGGCGGGATCGGCCGTTACGTGTGTGCATGCACCCACACCCGCGCGAGGAACAGGCGGCCAAAGCCGTTTCTTGTCGACGTGTGGGTGGAAGATACTCACGGTCGCAGGAAACAGCGCATCATGGTAATAACCGTCATCAAACGACGACCACTTAGAACGAGACCGACTCCCCCCCTCCGTGGAAAATTCGTCCTTTTCACGCAGTGGACGAGGAAACCCGACGTTTCTTCTTCAACGATTTAACTTTTTACATTCCTTTTCGTGCAATGCAAGTTGTAATTTTACCCGTTCGATTTTTTTTCTAGTTAGTTTTTAGTAGTTTTGGGATGTAGTTTGTTATTTCGTTCGCAGTTTGAATTAATTTTGAAGGAATTCGAGGTTGTTTCTTTTTCAGAGGCTCGCTCGTGGAATCGTTAACAATTTCGAGGAAGTGTTCACACGGTGCCGCTTAATCGGATCGTTAATTTTATACGTAGAAGTGGTCGGTTCCTTGTTATTCACGATCGCGAGAAAGGACGTGTCATGGCGACAACGACGATGTCGTCAAAGACAGATTTTTTTTTTTTAGAACGTAAGAATTCCGTTCTATCCGTGGTATGGAATTAACGCAACGCCGTTTGCATCGTGATTTCGTCGGAAAGAGAAATTATTTATTATTACTTAAAAAGAATTCGAGATTCAATTTCATTAGGTACTTTTTTTCAATACTCAACAACTCGACTGATAATTCAAAATGAAAGGAGAAGAAAGATTTAAAATTTTAAAAATAAATCAAGTTTCTGAAATAAAGGAAAAGAGAAATTTTTAACAAACAACCGACCAAATCACTGGGAAACCATGTAAAGGGAAATCCTTCGTTATGGGATATATAAACAAGCTTAATTTCGTGCCAGCCGAGTTTCCAGTCTATTTTCTATCGGATCAAAGTATCATCCTCTAACAAGCGTTCGTGACGGCGACACGGTATTAAACTGTCCGCGATATCCGCCATTTGAAAACGGTCGGGGATGGAAATAGGCGGCGAAAAAGTGGAAGCGACGAGGATGGAAAACAGGCGGGAGGGGAGGAGGAACGCGACGAGAGAGAGAGAGAGAGAGAGAGGGAGGGAGGAGGAGGAGGAGGAGGGGAAGGGGAGCGAGAGAGCCGAGGATGGAGAGACGGATGGACAGACAGAGAAATTACAGCCGCATGCTGCGTTCAGGAAACGGCGCATTCTATTGTGCTTTTGTCATAGTTAAACTGTCAGGCCAATTTTGCGTCCAGCCAATTTATGCTCACGTGTCCCGATGTGTACTCCCCCTCCCGCCCCCAAATGGCACGTTATGTTGGGCTGCATAATTTTGCAAAATTTTCTGCCGCTCGTGCACCAAGAGAAACCAAGACGAAGAACGTTGTTTTCGTTGCCTGTCGAATCAGAGAAGGATTGTCATTATTATATTTTATATCGTATTTTAAGGATGAAAGTTTCCTTACTTTGCCCCATCAATGTGATTCGATATTGATGCAAAAGATTGATCACAGTAGTAGAATTATTGATGGAGAGATATTGGCTTCATAAGGGATATTGGTCTTCCATGAAAGTTGTTACGTTTATCGTCGTATTTATCTAAAAAATAAATTTAGATTTGTTCGTAATGCGATATCAATTGATAATAAATTTTATATATATATATATATGGGTCAATATGGATTATATTCAATAATTCAATGTTCGTGCATTGCCATTCGATGAGATGGTTACTACTTGGAGGAGGATTATTTTTGTTGTTGCGATGTCCATTTTCTGAGCTAAAAAGAAAAAACAAGAAAATGATGTAAGTATATATCTATTATATCTAGTATTTTTTTTTATTCAAGATATATAGTAACACTTGATACCTTTTATCCAAACAATGATAGTAGAAAATGTTAAGATTTCTTCAGATTTTTCAAATATTTCAAAATATGGAACTATTACTTATTTCATTTAATATAATGATGAAAGTTTCAAAAATGAAAGAAATTGATAACTATTATTTTACTTCTACTTCTAATGAGAATAGATTCTCAAGAAATTAAGAAAAAGAAAGATAAATAAATAAAAATGAAATTATTTTAACCCAACGATTGCGGGTCGTAAAAAAATATTCTCAGAACTCATTACACATAATTCAAACCCATTTGTAATATATTTTACTACGCTATCTTCCGTTCATCGACGTTATGCTAATCGTTTCCAGTTTCCCATTACGTCATATCGATTCCTCGCAGAACGAGGACAATAAAAAGAAGAAGAAGAAGAAGAAGAAAAAGTTCCAAGCAAGCAAAAAAAAAAAACGATCCGATCTTTGCAATAATCATTACAGAATAATTCGCAGTTTATCCGATTTCGCGATTCTGCTCACGTACGAAACGGTATCTACGCGGATTCGTTCGAATTCCACGAAGAGTTTACGTCGACTTAACGATCTCCAGAACCCCTGTTGAGCGGCTAGCAAATCGCGGTTGCCTCTCCGACCCGCCATCCCGCCAATTAGCTTAATTAAATAATAATTGAAAGGAGAGAACGGTTGGCCGGGACGTAGCTCCGTAACCGAACCACGCCCCGAGCATTCGTGATATGGCGACCAATCGAGAACCGCACGATATCCACCTCGTCTTAATCACACGACTCCGTAACTGTCCTTTAATCGAGAGGCCCGCCTTGGAAACAGGGTCGCGCGAATCATCGATCGAATCACTTGCAAAAAAATATCCACCGATTTCTTCGAAAGCGACACGCATCATCGTTTCTATCGTTAAAACTACTATATACATATATTTGTGTGTGCGTGTGTGTATCTTTGGGAATATTATCGAAGGCAACGATTTGTTTGCCACGCGGGCAGAATTTAAACTCCTCTCATGCATTATGCATAGCGAGAAAGTGAAACAAACTAGCGAGCGAAAAACTGGTCCGCCGCTCCTCCAAAATCGATCGGATGCTAATCGGTTCGAATCCGAAAAACCGATCGTCTCTAGACTTTATCCCGCGTTTTAATCCAACAGCTTTCGTGAAACAACGTCTTATACGAAATAGTTTTCAAGTTCAAATGAAATTCTTGATTGGATTACAATTGGAAATCTGCAATATCGATATTCGATACACCTTTTCGATAGAAATCTAGTAGTTTTTATCCTCCAATTTTAAAAGAAAAATTATTCTTTTTCAAGAATCGCTTACGACATTCACATACGTGATATAAATCAAAGGAATATTATATTCCTCGGCGGT
This sequence comes from Apis mellifera, assembly GCF_003254395.2. Classification (NCBI taxonomy): domain Eukaryota; kingdom Metazoa; phylum Arthropoda; class Insecta; order Hymenoptera; family Apidae; genus Apis; species Apis mellifera. The sequence continues at coordinate 3,809,175 of NC_037640.1, forward strand.
TCCGGAAGAGGCAGAGAATAGACAGGTCGAAATCGCGGAATGATACGCAATCGAGGCTTCCAGCTCGAAACTTTCCTCATTCGTAACACGTATCCGGCCAATTAGCCGAGGCGTTAAAGTATTCTATGGTTTCAAGGAAAGGCGGTTTGCGGTGTACTTAAACGCCGACTCCGGCAACACTTTCGATGCCCGATGTGCATGAATAAAACATCGTTCGGAGAGACAGCCGATGCGCAGCCGGGTGGTTGAGAAAAGAAAAAGAGAGAGAGAGAGAGAGAGAGATCGCGATGTATGAGAAACGATACGTTGCTCTCGTTCCCGTGACCCTCCCTCCCTCCCTCCTCCCCTTCTCGCAATTACGAGAGCGGGGAGGAAGCGGGGAAATTATTCGGTAAATGCGATCAGTTCCGATGACGGCGAAAATTAGAGGAACGATGAAAATTTTAAACGCGCGGCAAAATGAATTTTCGGCAACCGTCACGGAGGGGTTGCCCCGACACCTCCGCAACCCTCTCTGTTTCAACGCTAATTGCGTTACCGGCGAGCTCCTCGTTGTCCTTGATGACGTCAGCGGATCTCCTCCTCTAACGAAACATTCGCTCATCCTCGCCCAAGTGTTCCTATTCTTCTTCTTCGATCCATGTTCCATTGTAGGATAAGATTCGAATCGTGTTTCGAAAAAAAATGGATCCTGGAAAAGATTACTTTTATTAAATTTCGAATTGAACGAAAATCTCGCTATTAGAGATTGTTATGCAAAAATGTTTAAAGTTCCAATTTCATTTTTTCGTACACGCAAAGGGTTAATTAATATCCTATCCTGTGAATCGTTTTCTCATCTCATCGTTCCCATGATTAACAAAAATATGCAAGCTTCCCCTTTCGATCATACGTAGAATGGAAGAAGAGGGTGAATGGTTGGTCGCGATGATGATACGCGAAGCTGGCCGCTCGCTTGTGTCTTCAAGTGGCAGCACGATCTTCCAATGAAATTGCAGTGCATGTATATACGCACGGCCGGGTGGTACAAGCCGGCGCAGACGCGTTACGGAAACAAGCAGGAGGGCGCGTATTTCCACCCTCGACTTGGGCTGGTAATGCCGTGGCCGGGGTGTGAAAATCAGGAGCGAACCGTGGCTCCTGAAAGAGAAAGAGGAGAGAAGGAGAGAGAGGGTGGAGAGCGCGGGAGGAGGAAGGATAAAAAGGGGAGAAAGAGGAGTAGAGGAGGAAAAGGTTTGAGAGAGGGGTGAGAAACTGAAATACCCCTGGGTCCAGCAGCGAGCTAGGGAGGATAGGAAGAGGAGAGAGAGAGAGAGAGAGAGAGAGAGAGACGGCGAGGGGGTGGATATAGCCGTGAGTGAGAGGGAGAGATTGCCGCCATTTTACAGTGGCGCGGATCTGCATAACGATCAGAGACTGTCGTGTTTATCAAAGCTTTTCTCCGCCATCTGCATAATTTTCTGCCGCGCCGGGGTATAGAGAGGGGAGGGGAGGGAACGCCTAGATACACCCTTGCTCTTCCACTCTCGAGTGCATTTTATGTGCACGACTTATGAAACTTTAACGCCCTTACGAATAAATTACTCGAGTAAGCGTCGCCCGCTCCAGCCTTCCGGACGCGTGATTGGCCCATTTGCATTTCCAAGCGAGACGAATTAATAAAAAAATATTTGCCTAAGTCCTTCCCGTGCTTGAAACTTGAATTTCATTGTCGCATTCCATAACACGCTTCGATTACACCCCCTCCCTTTTTTTTTTCTCAAGGATTTCGAAATGGATATTTTAAATAAAAATTGACTTGTCACGAGTTTAATCGGTGGAAATTATATATTTACAGGCGTTGTTTTTGAACTTTAGCCGACAGTCGTTTAACTTATGATTCACGGTGCAAGCAAAGAATTAATTCATGAAATATTTACATAATTATCGTAAAATTTGCAAAATTAATTTGCAATTTCCCTCATATAGTGAAATCTTACAAATTGAACGAAAAATCGTGGACAGACTTTGAACCTTCTTGCCTACTTGATTAGATACAATTCGTATAAATGGAATTCTACTGTCGATTCATTCGATCTAATTTGTGAAAAATTTCTTTTCGGGAATAAAATTTGCAAGAGATGGATCGATGTTTCACGTGAAACTGGGTGGACGACATATGTATTAGAGCATCGACACGGCCGAATTCCCAAAGCGACCGTTGAGGAAGAAAAATATTTAGTGACAGTCCCTGTGTATCGATGGGGTGGTACCCGTTATTAGGGTTCTTATTAACCCAGCATATGGAGTAGAAGGGCGATTTTCAGATACCAATCTAGAGGGCCGTTCTCTCTCCTCGTTTTCTCTCCTCGTGTCGGTGATCGCGCGCAAAGATACCGCAGTTTGTAGTAACAGGTCCTATTTCAAGGGATTACAAATAGATTTAATCTTTATCGGCGATCTTCTGCTTTTTATCGGCCGGAATGCAAATGCTTCTGATTCGTAAGATGAAACTTAAAAAGAATCGAGCAAACCTAGTTTTCTAGTAACGTTACACCTTCATTGTTCGACGTTACACCATTTCGGTTTTGAATATTATTGATTCCCCGTTATAAAACTCAATATATTCCACTCTTGAAACATTCCCTATGTTATCAAATGAAATCTGATCTATCCTTTTACTTTATCTCTCCCATATATAACATATATATATTAAAATTCTTAAAAATTTCATGTTAATTAAAAAGATAATATTGGTAAAAGAGAATGATTATCTTGTATTAAAGTGATGCTTATGGATAATTACTTACTGCTTTTTCCTCTTTTTTCCCTATGTTATATATTTCCATATATAACATATATATATTAAAATTCTGGTTAAAAAGCTCATGTTAATTAAAAAGATAATATTGATAAAAGAGAATGATTGTATTAAAGTGATGCTTATGGATAATTATTTACTGCTTTTTCCTCTTTTTTCCCTATGTTATCAATGAAATCTGATCTATCCTTTTACTTTATCTCTCCCATATATAACATATACATACTAAAATTCTGGTTAAAAAAAAGCTCATGTTAATTAAAAAGATAATATTGATAAAAGAGAACGATTGTATTAAAGCGATGCTTATGGATAATTACTTACTGCTTTTCCCTCTTTTCTTCCCTTTCTTTGGAAATTAAAAACTTAACCAATCCGTTTATCAGAGAGTTCAAGGCTAGAACGGTTAACGCGTTAGTTCACATGATTTGGAGACTTAATGAGCCCGTTGACACTTTGATGCAGGGTGTCCCGCGTGTCGCCAGGGAATTGCCAGTTCAATAATTCAGAGGCTGGCCGTAATGGAACTTGTCCGCGGGACTCGATCTATCATAGGAAATTGCACGAAGCCCTTTTACCGGCGCACATAAGAAACATACATATTAGAAGAATAACAGCGGGTTAGCTCGTAACCTCGTGTGTCTGTCGTTTCGTTCCGAGAATTGATTAGAACCTGGAAATAAATCGTGCGTGCGTGTAAGTGTGTGTAGGTGAAATTTCATCGGCGCATGCGCCCTCGAAAATACTTGAGAAAAATAATTAAAAGATCAAAAATATAGCTAGATTTCGTAGAGACATGCTCGATCTTCCGTCCATCCGTTTAATTTGTGAGGAGAATCTTGACGAGTCGAGTGCTGAAAAATCGAGAAGACGGTTAAAAAACGTGGAGGAGAGAAAAAAGGAAAGGAAAAAAAAATAGGCGTTGGACATCAGAGAAATGGGCGAAAATTCATCGAATTTCCTTGTGACGGTGGCTAGATGGCCGTTGTTAATTAGCCGTCGATCCATTTAACTCGTTGACTGGCGCGACACGATTATATTTCGCGCTTAACGAGCATCCGATTAATATATTAATGACGATCAGAGAGGTATGGTTTGGGTACGTACGGTTGATGGCAGCGCGAGGAGTGTGACAACCGGAGTTGATTAATTGGCGCACTCGTTCCGGGGAGCAGGACCGGTTTCGAGATAATCGTCGATTCCGTTTGTGCGAAATTTTTCCGGAAGCTCTGAGCTCCGTCCCATCCGTTCGAAAACGCGGCGGAACTCTCCGCGCAACTCTACTCGCCGTCCGTCCGTCGGTCGAGAGAAACGCTCGACGTCAAAAGCAAAGCTCAGAGGCAATCATGAGCTTTCGAATGCAAAACAGCAGCTTTCGCCTAGCAGCACTCGGCACTTTTACATTTAAATGTAAACTCGCTGAGTGCGCGCCGCAGAGCCACCCTCGCCATATCCTCTTCCCCATCTAGCAACGGACCCCTTCTCGACCTCCCCTCCGCACATCCTGCACCCCTATCCGCGCGCCGTTTCCATCCGCCTCCTCCTCCTCCTCCTCCGTCTCTTTCGAGGACGTAGGCGATATGGCGGAGGCGCCTGGATTTAATATTTTACACCTCAAATGTTGGGCGCGCGCGCGGGCCAGAAATGCAAAACAGCTCGCCGAGTATCCCTCGAGCCACCCCCCCTCCATCCATAACGATTCCCTTCCCCTTTCGGCTTAGATTGGATTTAAAACGCGCTAATTTGTCGAGCACAACACGCGATCGTGTCTTCCACTTCCTTCTTTGCGACAGGGATGTGTGTGTGTGTGTGTGTGTGTGGAAAGAGTGAGAGAGGCGTGTGGGCACGGTGGGCCACATCTAAATTTAAAATCTGCTTTGCATAATGCCCGACCTCGTCGTTGCACGTCGACCCCGGGGCCGCCTAATTGCGGCCTCGTTCGAGCCCCGTGTCCCTTCGACACCTACAGCAGCCATTCTCGAAAAACCGGCTCCTTCCGCCCACCATCCCTCTCGCTCGCTTCCGCCACTTTGAATCGACCGACCAGATAACCGGACACCGTATCCCTCGTTCTCTCTGCCCATCGATCCTAACGTGGAGATCGATCATCTTGGATCATTTTTGTGAATGACACACACACACACCAGGCTTGTTCCAGGGAAATTACGGGGAAATTGATTCGAGGAAGATCGTTGAGGAGGAACGGTCTGTTTCGAAGATGAGAAAATTTAAGTTAGATTAAGTGAATTAAACGAGCTTTTTTTTATTAATTATCCTTTACCTTTTAGGGACAAAAATCTCTAAGGGAGGCGCAAAGATCTTTACACGCACACGAACTCCGTGATCATATAAATTTTCATCCCTTGTAATACAGTCATCGTGTATTGTCCAAGAAACTTGGTCACGGTGGTCACGGGGTAGATTCTCTCTCTCTCTGTATCGTGTTTAATGTAGTATTAAACGCAGTTATTGTGCTACGTCGTCCATCGTGTTTCACAAATTTATTTCCCGTTGCCGCTCCCCGTTGTCCATCCATCTCTCAGAAAAGGGGGAAGAAGGACGAGCACGTGTCCGTCCCCCGTTTCGATGCAAAGAAATTCGAAAAGAATGCGATTTCCCGCCTTTGTTCAAACTTCTGAAAGAGAAAGGAAAGAAGACAAAAAATTATTTCCAGTAAATCCGAATAGGAATTTTATAAAATTTGCATTCTTTTTTTTTATCGTATCATTTAAAATAATCGATCGTTTAATTCGATGAGAGATCTATTAAATGTTAACTCGAATACGAAAATAAGATAAATTAAATCGCGAGCGAAAATAAATATATTCGGAAGAGTTGCAAGCCTCTTACTCGTCGTTACTTGCCAGTTTCCTGTGATAACCCCACCATTATACTCGTGGCCCCTGAATAACAGGGGAAGAGAGTTCACAATGGGCCACAATGACTGAGCCAACATTACGAATTAGGCTCGGTTACGCGTTTATTGCCGATTCCGGTCCAGGGCAGCGGCGTCGAGTCGTATTTTCCAAACTGTCCGATTAAACGAGCGATAGCACGAGGCGCACGATCGCGAAACGACGCCACTGCGGAGATGCGAAGTATTAGCATTGGTTAGCTTTATGGGGCGTTCAGTTCCGCCGTTCTATCATCCTCTCTTTCCCTCCTCTTTTCGCCCTCTCGCTCCCTCCTTCCAACTCCTGTTCGGGAGCAGAGCAACCAACAGCGGCAGATCAATAAAATCTGTCTGTCTGGAAAAGTAATGCCAAATCGGCTGTCCGTTTTTGGCGGCGAACAAATAAATGTCACGAAAGGAGTGGAACCGTTCCTCGTATCGGCCTTCCCTTTCCTCACATGGTTTAAAGATTCGACTCTCCGCTGCCTCTATTTGCCAAAATTTCGCGGCAAGGGGAAGAGCAGATCCATTTTTGACAGATGACATTTTCCTCCAGATGATTTCGCCATGGTATCTAAAAAATGGTGAATCGTGAAATAAAAATGCAACATCCTATCCTCTTTCTTCTGTCTAACTAACTTTTAATTGATGGAACAATTTGTTTCTTGATATTTTAACATCAAATCGGGAAGCAGTTAGTAAATTTGGAAAATTTGTTAAAAATTGAAACATTGAAAGAAATAATGTTCGTAATGATGGACGATAATTTTTTCGAATTAAAAAATGGATAAATGATTGGAGGAAAGGTATCGAATAACTTAACGTTCGATAAAAGAATTTATTTTTTCGGCGATTAGATGACTAGCAAGTCTAGAGAGCATGCCACGAGTATCGAAACTGGGACGCAATAATTATTAATCAATTTCGTATTAATTGTTTTCTAGGCGTCGGGCTTAAGTGGGATGTTGTGTTCTGGCTTCTGGCAAGCTTTGCCCCGTAACCAGCCAAAGTGTCATACAAGAAGATTAATTACATCTCCACCACCCTTTATATACGTCATGCGTGTGACTACCCTTCTCCTTAACCCTTGGATATACTCGTAAAAGTATTTCAACTTGTGCGAAGATATCGAGAGAAATAAAATGAACTTGCGTGAAAAACTATCGAGTTAAATATTCGAGATAAGTATCTACTCGTGAATAAGCATGTTAAGTTTCGAGAAATAATTCTTTCGAACGAATTAAACTCGAATTCGAATAATTAAGAAATATCTACTCACTTGCGAAGAGTTTCTTTCTCAGCGCTGGTTGGTGAAAAAAAAAAAAAGGGGTACGCGAAAATAAAAGAGACCCGAGGGAATAAGATTTCGATGGTACTCCGTTCTCGATCCACGAAAGAGCCAAGTTAGTTTTATTTTACAATCCATCGGCTTCCACGACACGGAGGGGTGAGTTCCGCTGGTACCTCTAAGAACCAGAGAGAAAGAGAGAGAGAGAGACGTCGAACGGTGGTTGGATTCCTTCTGGATGGTTGGACGAGTGTCGAGGAGGGTGCACAAGTTGCGAGGGGGTGGACTCGGCTGTCAACTAGTGTTTTAAAAGTTTGCGACAGCTTACAAATTGGCTCGCTCAGTTCTTTTTAAAAGCATCGCCAACCAACCACGTCGCCTACCCCACCGTGTGTGTCCTTCATGCTTGCAGTCGTTGAACGAAAAGTTTTTTTCCAATTTCTAAAAGATAAATTTCAATGTGTAATATCATAGACATTCAACATACTTATATATTATTATGATTAACATATTAGATAAAGTGCTAATATTTATTGCAAAATAAAAATATTTTTAAAATGTACTGATTACAAAATAAAATTTGACATCTCATTACTCCGTTTCTTTGCTACAAAGATACTGTATGCAGTTACATAAACATCTATCTGTACAATCGTTACATTATTATAATTATCATGAATTCGAGAGAAATTTGCACGATGGAAAATTGTAAAAAATCACATCCATCGATGGGTTACTTTTAGACGGACGCAAATGATCGGCCAGGATGAAATGAAACGGCCGAAATAAATCGTGGGAAGGGGCTTTTTCCATCAGCCATTGTACCCTCGATCATTATTCTCAGGAGTTTCGCGAAAAGTTCCGACCATTTTCGGACAAATCGACTTCCATCTAGGAGACGCCGGTCCCTATATAGGGAATATGCTTACGCGCGATTCAAATCCCGGAAGTTTAAAAGTATTTCGACGTAAAACGTGGCCATTTCTCATATTTTCTATGCAGCCACGCTCCGTCGTGGGCGCATTTGATACACTCTATTAGTCGCATCCCTAGCCTGATTTATCGGTTTACCCGCATTATTATACATTTTCCTCGTAACGGGACCCGAGATTCATCGTATTCTGGTACTTTGCCTATTCTGCGCGCATTATTACATATTCCATTAGTCTACTAGCGACAGATCAATGGTTATTATGCGGATTTAAGAATCGAATCTTCTCCAGTAACGAAGATCTTTCTAAGATCTGATGATAAAAAAAGATCGTACGAATTTTTTTTATCGTAGAACGAGTTATTTATTATTAGATTGGCAACGTGTTATAATGTACTGATTATGATCTTATGATCACTTTTTGTGATTGAGAAAATCTTCCATTTTTTACAAAATAAAAAAAAAGATTATTGTTATTATTGACCAACTACGAATCTAATAAATTCAGAGAAGAGAAATGCTTCAATGGAAAAACTATAAACTATATTTTTCGAAAGTTTCAAATTTTGAAAATCTTACATACATGTAGATAGATTCAGATCCGAGTTTCTTTGATCAAAAGAAAGAAAATCAAATCTCAATCCATCTAATCAAAACGGTATAAATAAATAGATTATTATTAGAGATGCTTAACTCTGATAAATAAATAAAAAATTTATCTAAATAACTTGCATATGTTATAGCTTACATATCATTTCTCCATGTTGTAAGAAGCAGAAGGAAATGATGACCAATTTTGTCCGTGATCATTATTAACTTGCATCATTGATGTCATTTGTGTTATTGACTGTGAAGAATCTACGATGATTAGATTGCTCTTTTATCCATTTTTTCCGAGTATCATTCACAGTAGACCATGAATATATAGAAAATACTAGATTGAACATAAATTTCATTCGTTATTTGATTTACCTTGTATTATTAAAAAACAAATTTGTAATTATAATTTAATTATAATTTGATAATTTTAATATACTTACTAAGATATAAACCTGACATTGGAAAAAACCAAATTTCTGAATAAATAAAAAATGATGGTTCTGTTCGTGATAAATTTTGCATAAAGGAAAGAATGAACGACACACTTTGATTTATTATGCTTATTGTTTGTATGATTAGCCAGGGAATAGTATACGTAGGTTTCCTCTATGAACATACATCAAAAATAATTAATTTAATCGTTAAGTTTAAGCAAAACGTTCATAAAAAATGAAAATATGTTTTTTAGATATAAAAATCTATAATTGATTCACTTTCTGAATTCACAATTATGTATTGGTATTATTTTGAATATATTGAGATTTATCATATATATACTTACAAAATATGGTGCTATCATCAGATATATATTGGCTATGGAAAACAATGTTGCGAAGAAAAAATACATATACATGGAGAAGATGCTTATGATAGCTATGTTTGCTAAAATTTTTATTTTTTAATTAATCACAACATTTGTTAAAAAAAAATATAATATATTTATTTTAAAACTCACTTGAATTGGACGTAATAAAAAGATGCAACCAAATTGAACCAAGTGGATTCAAATATTGAATAAAGATATAAAAGTCAATTTCCGTTTTCGACGATATGTATTTTATCGAAAACAAGCTCGTTGTACATCCCAATATTATCTAGAAGAATATTAAAAATATAAAACCAAATGTCCAAAAATTATACTAAATATTAATAAAATTGAGTGGAAAAAAAGATTTTTATTAATTATTATAACAATTGTAACAAATTTTCGAAATTTTCTTGCTTTTACAAGAATGTATCCTTCCATTCGTCAAACTAATAATTATTCGAATTATTCGAATATTTCTATTGTATTAAAAATAATAATAAATATATTTTAAATAATAATTTTGCTCTTAAATTTTTGAATACTTGTAATTTGTTATTGATAAAAACAAATTCGTGTAATAATCTGATAGATTATTTTAGAATATTACATGAGAAAAGAAATTTCATAGACAAATCGTCCATTACTTACCATGTTGCATATACCAATAATTCTTGTGGCTGACAATATTTTAACGTGATATATTTTCTTCATGTTGACTTTTTAATATTTAATTCAAAATACTTGAACACATTAAAATGAGGTTCTTATTTTTCACAAACAAACACACTTAAATTTCGAAATTCTATCCAAAATTGATGTATTAAATATTTCTTTAATAAACTTATGCTCAATCGTCGATATTTTGCATCACACTGTATATCGATAACACTCTTCTAGTTCAAATAAATCGAATATTATCATCGATTCGATTATCAGTTTGATAATTTAACTTTCATCGTATTGAAAAATATATATATATATTTTTAAAGTAACGATTAGATATATTAACGATGATACAATTATAAATATAATATAAATAATACAGTAATAATATTATATAATTTCTTTATAAATAATTTTCGTCAAATTTTAAATGCAAGATTAATCATAAATCGAATGAAGATACTCTCGAAGTTGCATGCGTCATAATTTGCGCATGCTCAGTAGTGTCTTTACTGTACAGTAGTAGCAAGTATAAGTGTGTGCTTGACATGTGGTTTTAGGTTAGATCTCGTGTTTTTAAATATTATTTTAAATATTATACTTGTTTTCTATTAATTTTTAACGTAATATTGTTCTTTAAAGTGAAAATTAAAAAAATAATAGTTCGAAATGACTGTTCAAGACATGGATATTTGCTTAAATATTTCTACAAAACCTGTTGCTAAAGAGGTAAGTAAAAAGATGAAAAGAATATTGTTAATCTATTTTAATTGAATTGTACTTTTTAAATAGAAAATGGGAATAGAAAATGATTCTATTCTTAACTTAATGAGAGAAAAAAAAATTAAAGAAGCAAAAAATAAAGTTAAAGCAAGTAATACGTTAAATAATGTTTCCGTTAAAGAAACAAGTACTAGTAAGAAAAGAATTAAACAAAAATCTTTAAGAGCAATTGTTGCAAAAAAATTGAAGGAAAGTAATCAAAATCAATCTTCCGTTGTACAAAATGAATTAAAAGTTAAACCACAAATAAATAATATACATAAAGATTCGCAACAGGGAATATCTAATGTAGAAGCACATAAAAATAATACTGAAACATCTAATAAAATTAATGATATTTCTAATAATCCTATTATTTCTTTTACTAAGATTACAAAAGAAAATTATGGTAAAACTATAATGGCAAGAAAAAGAAAGATTATAGATACAAATTCTAAAAGAACATTATCTAGTATATTTTCAAAACAATCAGAATCGGAAGATGTTAGTTTGCTGAATTCATTAAAAAAAATACAACAAGAACAAAGTGAAAAAAAAGATCAAGAGGAATCTAAAGAAGAATCTAACAAAATTTCTAGTTCATTAGAAAAAATGAATTTTGATAAGAAAAAAAAAAAGAAACAAATAGAAAAATTCAAAACCGACAATGATAATGATATAGAAGATGATAAAAATATACATTTCTCTCATAAATCTCTTGGAAAAATATCTTCCTTATTTGGGCATAATCCAGAAATACCAAATATTGGACAAAGACTAGTAAAGCCGATAAATGAACCAATATTTACAGGAACAACTTTTACTGACCTTAATATTCATCCTTTCATGGTTGGTATTTTATATATATATATGTATAATATATTGATATAATAATATATATTTGATTAAGTATAAAATATTTTATTAGATATCTAATTTAGAACAAAATATGCACATTACTAAAATGACTACAGTTCAGCAAAAAGCAATACCTCAGATATTTTCAAGGAAAGATGTTTTAGTTAGATCTCAGACTGGTTCAGGAAAGACACTAGCTTATGCTTTGCCAATAGTTGAATGTTTGCATAAGATTAGACCAAAATTAAATAGAAATAGTGGGTTAAACGCTCTTGTAGTTGTACCAACTAGAGAATTGGCATTACAAACTTATGAATGTTTCTTGAAATTAATAAAAGTAAGTTTTTTTTTATCACTACATAATTATCAATGATATATAAAGATTTGAATCACATTTTGATTCAAATTATTTTAGCCATTTACATGGATTGTGCCTGGATATTTAGCAGGAGGTGAAAAAAGAAAAGCAGAAAAAGCCAGATTGAGGAAAGGATGTAATATTTTAGTCGGCACACCGGGTAGATTGTTAGATCATATACAACGAACTGCAGCTTTAAAATTAAGCGATGTTAAGTATTTCGTTTTGGACGAAGCAGATAGAATGTTTGATATGGGCTACGAAAAAGACATATCAGGGTATGTTCTCTTAAAATCGTAAAAAATGTGTCAATATGATAAGAAAAAAAAATTCTCCAATACAATTTCAGAATAGTGAGTGCCCTGAAAGTATCAACTCCGAGTCAAAATACGGGATACGATGCTATGAAAATATTACGTCAAAATATAAAGAAATTCACAGACGAAGATGTTGAACATTTGAAAAATAACGATGATTTAGAAGAATGTGAAAATGATGATCGAAAAGAATCGATCGTTAAATCGAACAGGAATATCAATTCAGAATACGAAGATAAAATAGAAGACGTTGAACAAAAACAAATATATCATTCCAGCAGCGATGATGATCCCGACGAAGGTGAGCCTTATGTTAAATCAAAAAAGTCAGATAAACAAAAGATTGGCGCAGCTCTTACGGAGAAAAAAGTATTAAGAGATAAAAATGATCGAAAAATGAAAGATGATAATAACAGCGAGGATGAATCAAGAAGACAAACAATTTTACTTTCTGCCACATTGACGCAAGCGGTTGAAAAATTAGCCGGCCTTGCTATGAATCATCCTGTTTTCATTGATGCTGCGAAAGAAAATTTGGAAACGATTGACAGCGATGGGACTGAACTTAACGAAGATTTAGTAGTTCCACAAAGTGTAAATCAAAGTTATATCGTGACACCACCGAAATTGAGGTTGGTCACTTTAAGCGCTTACATTACAGGAAAATGTCAGGTAAATTTAACATTTGTGAGATTATTATTCGTGTGCACTCTCTTTCTCTTCTTTTTTTTAAGCATTATTTGTACTATCAATAGAGCCACGGCCAACACAAAATATTGATATTTATGGCTACCCAAGACATGGTCGATTATCATACAGAAATTTTGTCATCCGTGTTAACGAAACCCATCGATGAAGATGACGATGATTCCGATCCTTTGGTAGTCATGGAATTTTTCAAGTTGCACGGTAGCATGACCCAAAAAGAGCGAATCGAGATTTTCAAAACTTTTAGACAGGCGAACAGTGGGGTTCTACTTTGTACGGTGAGTAATGCTTTACGTAAAATAACCAAATCTAGATATTTTCAATCCAATATTTTCAATGTAACAAAGAATGACACGATGATTTTACGAAAACTTTATGAAATTGTTCCGTGAAAGTAGAAATTATTATGGAATAGTGGCAAATAAACGGAGAAAAAGGAGGAAAGAATAGAAGAAAAACTAGGGATACCGGCGGCACTCCCCAAGCAGTAAATTACCCCGTGGCTTATTCTTTCAGGGCGGAATTTAATATCTCTGGACCCACGCTGTGTCCGGAGGTTAAAAATTATGCGCGCACACGAGGCCTTGGTAACGAGTATAATTATAATTGTTATGTTTATCTTTTATATTAATTAACAATGTAATTTGGGTAATTTTGAATATCGGCCTGAAACAAAATACGTATTCTTTTTTTGTCGATAGATATTTTGTGTCGAAAAATAACTGGATATCATATTTTTCATTCGATGACTTTTCTCCGTTTATTATTTAATAATTTTATCATCGTGATCACAACGAATCAACTTTCGCATATTCCACGACAATTATTTAATCATCAAACAGTGAAAGCGGCGATTCTCTACGTCCGATAAATATCGTTAAAAGTGTAATAATAATTAAATTCATTATCATTTATTTTCTAATTCTCTTCCTCGTCGATTAACATGAATTTAAAACCACTTAAAGCCTCCATCGCCAAGAAGAAGGAAGAGATCATGAAACTCCGGAAGAACGAATTTTAAAATTCATGATCCACGACACGCAACAGTGTTACACATGTGCAAGGCTCAAGGATTAATTTCTTTTAACCAGGCGATCTCATCGTTGATCCAACACGCAGTATTTCTCACAGTGACTCGTTACAAGTTGTCATTATCTTTCATCATTTTCGTTAGGTTGAAACAAAAACCTATTAATTGCCATCGAGATCCCCCTCCCTCCACCCCGAACGAACCGAATCGGATAAACTGGATGGACGGGATAAATCACGGAGAAGCGAAGAGAAATTTTTTTTGCCGCGATCATCGTCCTATCTATTCGTTAGAATTCGCTTTTTACATCGAAGATGTATAAACGTTAATGCCAGAGAAGGCATGAACAACGATGGCAGCCGCCCACATTTTACAGCGTCACTTGAACGGATGATACCATGGCAGCATTATTAATTTCCACGTTGAAAACTCACGAGAGCCCCCGCGGATGGAATGTTCCGCGGCTCTCAGCGGTGGTGAATCCGGATCCACGAGGTGATCTATGGCCCGAGTGAGATGTTTTGAGCGAACGATCCGTTCTCGATCCTCCTTAACCACGGATCGCGGCCTCTCTCCTAAACGATCGTTTGTCTTAATCTCTCCCATCGATCGCTCCTCGCTCCCCTGTTCCTCCCCCCCCCCCGCGCTGTATTCGCGCCGGTGGCAGCCACGATCCTCTCGTCTCGTCCCAACCAAACGTGGGCGTTTCCGTTTCGATTTCACCTTTCGTTCTAATCGCTCCTAATCAATTTACACTATTCCCAAACGATCCTTCGAGAGGATATCATTCTCTTTCGAAAGGAGATCGATTGTATTTGCGGATAATTATAAACGCACGAAAGAGAGAGAAAGGAAAAGAAAGGAAGAGAAAGGAGTATTTTATGGAAGAAATTTCTTTGCTTCGTATCCTCGGCGGCTGACCTGGTAAGCTTGCGTCTAAGCTTGGCGTCGAATTAATTCGATAAAAAGAAAAGGAGGAGAGGGCAGACACATCCGTATCGTGCCGCGAAAGAATTTTCGGGGCCGCGACGCCCCCCCACTGGTGGTCCAGGATTAGTCTCCAGGGTCGTCAAGCAGAAACTCGATGTGCCCCGTTCGGTAAATCATTGGTTAACCGAACGCAAGGAAATCAGGGCCGTGCTCAAACGTTCGCCGTTGGGGTCCCGCAGCGGGCGCCCGCTGCCAGCCGCGCTCATTCGCCTTGCTACAAAACGAGAAATCGACACGGTTTGTAAGACATTTGTACCGGCAGATCTCGCGCCGCGCTTGCTCGGCCCTTGCTCTCTCTTTCCTTCTCCTCCAGTATTATTGCCGAGTAATTCGAGAACCGAGTACGAATCGCCAAGATATCCTGTATAAACGTATTTCTCTCTCTAACGTTTTGAAATCGATCGATTCTTTTCCTTTTTAAGAAAAGAAAAGAAATTACTTTGTCTCGTGGAAGATAAGGAGTGGAAGATAAAATTTTTGAAGGGAAACGTGTATTTTTTTTTGTCCAGGACGTGGCGGCACGAGGATTGGACTTGCCAAAAGTGGACTGCGTGATTCAATACACGGGGCCGACGTCGGCCAGGGATTACGTGCATCGAATCGGTAGAACAGCGCGAGCTGGCTCTTCCGGTTCAGCGACTATCCTTTTAACACCGCCAGAAATTGAATTCGTACGAATGCTCGAGTCTAGGCGTATCAGAATCAGGCAGGAGAGCATGGACGACGTTCTGGATAGGCTGATGGGCCCGTTGTCCAAGCATTCATCCGCTCATAACGCGGCTGTCGCGTTGCAGAACGATTTCGAGAATTTGATACTCGAGGACACGAAGCTACGCGAGAGAGCGTGCAAAGGTAAGAAACGCGATAATGGTGAAAATTTGACAGGAATTATCTCGACTTGACGCGATTCTAAAATGTTCATGAAATTTGGCCAGAGGACGAGGGAGCTCTCTCGATTCAGTTGGATCGGAACGAAAGCGAGGTGACTCTAAGGGTGACCCTAAGCCAATAATTCGCCACCCTACTCGCATATAAAATAATCTCCGCACGTTCCGTCTCGGTTTTCATTCGGCACTTGGATATTTACATACCATCCGAACGTGGAAGAGGATGATCTTGTTTGTCATGCTACGCTACTTCTATCGAAGTCGTTAAGCCGAAGAATTTATTTGCCGCAATGATAAATCCATTAGAATTTCGAAGTCGGAGGGAAAGCAAGCAAGTTGTAATATTTATCACGATCCTACAGGCTTCGCCTGTAGACGCACATAGTGTTGATGGCCGTTGATAGCTGCCGTTTCTTCTCCAAGGTGATCGATCCGATCGAAAAAAATAAAGGTCATAAATCTTTCTAAGAGGTTTTTGAATTTCGTAGTTGTATCACGTCAAGCGTGGCTTTACACGAAGGTTAGCCACGGTTTTTGAGCGCTTAGCCGCCTCCAGATTTGAGTGACGGTACACAGTTAACCACTTGACCGTTCCTCTACGTGCTCCGAGTGATTGATAAATTAATTGTCGTTGATAATTCGACGCTGCACTTTCCCGCGGGATTGCAAAGGAATAAAAAAAGAAAAGAAAAAATAGAGAAGCCATGGAGACGAGAGATGAATACAAATTCAGATCGATTGAATGAATTTTTTTTAAACCAATCTCTAATTTTCCATGAAAAATATCAAGCGTTTTATAGCTATATATATATTTCTTTCCGTCCTTTCATCATTTCCTTAGAATTTAATTCGTGACCGATGTAGGGTCACGCCAGGGTGCGTGGAACTGGAAATCTTGCTAATTCGTAACATTATCACCCCAATAGAGCCGAACAACCCTCAATAGTGAATACAACTCCTGTGGAACAACCCCCCTCCCTGCTCTTCGACCACCACTAACAGAAATCCATCTATTCTATCTCGTGTATGTATACGTCCTTTATACCGATTCTTACCTATAGCCTTTTCGATGTAACTTCTTTTTTTTTTTCTCTCAATAGATTACAATTTATCGAATACTTTAGAAAAATTTAAAATCTTTCTCTCGATTCACATATTCTTCGTAATATTCAAACTCATAAAGAACACATCTCGTAAATTTGATAAATTAATAATAATATTTTACAAGTCGAACGAATCAACCATCGTCGTATCCTCTTAAATATATACAATTTCTTCTTCTTAGAGCAAAATAACGGGAAAAGCAGCAATGGATACGCGATAAGTTAGATCGAATCCAGTGTATATACTTGCTCGCGCGCGCCTTTCGCATCGAGGAGGGGAGGGAGAGGGGAGGTGGCCGACACAATCCAACCACTGAATGTGGCTTCCGCCAAAACCACTTACGCTTTGTGGCGAGAGACTCTTAACAATGCGATACAGGATACAAATACAATAAGACGCAGTTACATCACTTAGGAACAATGCCACCCCTGCGCGACCCACACTCTTGCACACGCCGCGCACCCCGCCGCTCAATCCACGCTCCTTCCTCCGCCTTCTGGATACCACCCCCCCCTCCCCCCACCCGCCTGTGATTTATGTGCTAAATGGAGAAAAACATTTCTCCCTTTTCAACAGCCGACACCGACGAGAAAGATCTTTGCAAGTTTCTTATGCGCGGAAGCGTCGAGGCAGGGATAGAAGGCAGACGGAAATCAAGGCGGGAAATGTCGAGGAATCATAAGGTCCCACGATGTGAATTATCGGGATAAAGACGCTTTATAGCTTCGGAGGGATGTTTCTCCTCGTTGGAAGAAATGTAATTCTTCTTATTAGATTGAATATCTCTTTTGATATCTTCCAATCTTTGTCATCGAAATTATTTTTAGAAAATTTTATAAACTTCTCTACGTATTAAATATAACAATTTCTCTCGTGCAATACACTTTTCGAAATATTCGAAAAGCTTGCCTCGTTAAAAATGCGGAAGAAGGACGAAGCTACGTTTAAAGAAAAAAGGAGAAAGGATGGAGGCATATCCCGATTCTCTATTCGAAAGAGAAAACCACCGCTTCACGGTAGATTTTTCGCACGGAGTGACAGTAACACTGGCACATGTCAAGTTCTCTCAGGATCGGTGAACCCCCGAGTTTCTCACCCGCGCGCGGAAGCTGGAGAAGTTAAGAGGGAATAAAGGGGATGACTATTAGCCACAGCACTTGACTCGACCCCCGTTAATGCCTCTTAATAGCTCACCGTTGCCCGCACACCCCATAGAATCCTGCATCCGTGGCCCCTTCTTCCTCGTGCCTCCCCCTCCCCCCTCCGTGCAACTTAATGGAAGCT
Organism: Apis mellifera; assembly: GCF_003254395.2. Taxonomy (NCBI): domain Eukaryota; kingdom Metazoa; phylum Arthropoda; class Insecta; order Hymenoptera; family Apidae; genus Apis; species Apis mellifera. The sequence goes on from NC_037640.1 coordinate 3,827,456, forward strand.
CGATTAATAAGGGCGCGTTACACGCGGCCAATGATTACGTTCGAGTTACCACACGTGGCCTCATTTACGAATTTTTCTCGATAATTCTTCTTTCCCTCGTCAATTCGTATTTATAACTTATCTCTCTTTACATCGATGTATTTTTTTTCTAGGCTGCTCAGACGTACCAACCTTTTACCAAATGCTCATACGATTGCAACTTTTATAAAGACAGTTAAAGAAATGGAATTTAAATCCCTTATATTTTTAAAAATATCATAGAATGTTGGATATATTTCTCCTCCTCGTCTCTTTTGCGCACATTGAAATTTTGAATCGATCAATCAATACTTTTTTTCCAGCGTACACGTCCTGGATACGTTTCTACTCGAGCTACCCTCGCGACATGCGGCAGATTTTCAATCGGAGGGACCTGCACTTGGGCCACTACGCGAAAAGCTTCGCGCTCAGGGAGACCCCCCAACGAATCGGCGGGATAGGGAGGAGACTGCACGAGAAGGAATGCACGAGGAAGCGGCAGTTGAACGACAACAGGTTGACGGGAAGCGGGAAGTAAGTGATTCCTCCGTCTCGAAAGAGTTCCAAGATATCAATGAGAGGAGAAAACTGGTCGGATCTTGAGGCAGATGTTGAATCACGGAGCTGGCTCGCACACACACACCGGTATTAATGACGGATTCATGCGCGGGTTGGCGTGTTAACTGGCGGCGATCTCTCCCTCTCCCTCCCTCCCACCGCAATAACTAACAAACGCAACCACGTGTGTTAACAGATAGTACACGCAAACGTAGCGAGTGGACAGCTCGTGGTTCCTAGAGAGGTTAGATACGTCAAAACTGTCGCTTTGTGTCATTCGTCATGTACGACGAACGGCTGGCGGACATGGTGTACGGTGGCTGGCAACCATAAGCCATACGGCTCTCGTCGTGCTCATCCTCTCTTGTTCACCATCTCTCTCTCTCTCTCTCTTTCTCCTCTCCCCTCCTCTCTATCCGTCGCCTCTCGTTCTCTCCAACCACGTCCTCGGCGTCTATCTCCCCGGGGTATGCATTTCACATGGCATTCGGCTGGCTTCTGCTCCCTTCTCCAGGTTTCTCTCTTCCTCCCCCTCCCCTTCTCTCTCTCTCTCTCTGTCTCTCGATTCGCCGTCCCTCGCTCTATCTCTCCATTGTTCATAATTATACAATACGGCTATTAAACAGACTGATGCGACCGCTACTTCCGGCCCTGGCTGCGCCATTTACGGAAACCACGACGGACGAGCACGAGTCTATGTGTCTCTCTCTCTGTCTCTCCTTTCCTCTTCTCTTCTCTTTCACCACTCACCGCCCCTCTTTATCCCCTCTTCCTTTCATTTCATTTCGCCTCCTCGCGAAAAACTCTTGCCGGCTATGTCACTCTCCCTGCTTTTCTCCCCCTAGCTATTCATGTTTCCACTGTCCTCCTCCCTGTCAACCCTCTCGTCTCGTCGAGATCTCTATTTTTTCCGGTGCGTGTGTATGCACCTCGCGTGGCGACGCACGTTGCAGCTTCCTGACTCGGCCATTTCTTTTCTGTCAGGCGTTAACACCGTTTCTTTTTATTATTATTATTATCGTTATTGTTATTCTTTTTTTCAATCCCTTTATATCACTTTATACATTCTTTCCATTCTCATATTGCACATTTTAACGTAATCTCCTTTTTCTTTTTTTATCTTTATCCTCGAATGGAAGGAATTTATTTTCATCATGTTGCCAATATAATTATCCGTATCAATTATATCCATTCGTTTCAATTAATTGAAAAAGTCTGAAGAGGTTGTTCGAATATTAAAATCAGAGAGAGAGAGAGAGAGAGAGAATGATCCATTTATTGGATATTGTGAAAATACTTTTGCCGACATTCTCGCTCGGCAAGGAAGGCGCACCACTTTCTTCGGGGCGGACATTAAGCACTAACTTGTTTAATGCGATTTGAATGGGCGTGCTTTCGATGCACACAACGGGTAACCAACGGGTGCCCTCCACCCGTAGAGAGAGAACAAGTTCGTTTTAATGGGTGAAAGGCGGGAACCGAGCTGACGGTCCAATGGATCGAGAGACCCATGGTGTACGCCTCTGTGGGTGCGATTACCCTTATATCCCCCTGTCTGCGTTTCTCTACGTGTATGTACATCCATTGCCCCCATAGCGGACGCACACATCCAAGCAGCATCTTCCCTGCGACGGATCATCTTTGAGACCAGGTCGTATTCCTTCATTTTTCTTTAAATTGGATAATAACAGTTTATCCTTATCTGCCTATAATAGATTAAATTTCAAAATCAATTATAATGCATTGAATAACTTAGAAAAAGTATTTTTTATTTTTCCAAAAAATATTTTGTTATTTCAGAGAGAAACATCTTGATGGTTATTATTAATTATTGAAATGAAAATGAATGATGAAATTTTTAGGAACAAAGGAGGATACTGGAAAAAAGTTGAGGAGAACAGTCTACCACAAACGGTAGATTGTAGATTTTAGAGATGGGTTCCTTCTTTGATCTACCTTCTCCTGGCCCCCCTCCTTTAAGATTTTAGCCGCATAATACGGATCGGCGGGGAAAAACATAGTGACGAACGTGGAATTCGGCACGGCAGTTGGCCCCAAAAATTCGCCGGCATCCCGGCAGGAGGAGATGGCCGTGCGATGGCGTATTCCCGATGTTTTAATGCGAGTCCGCTTTTTTGTCCATTTTCGATTACCTCGCTCTGTCCTCGCCACATGTCGTTTACGTCGAATTACCGAAAATTGCGGGTTAGCCCTAATGCGATGATCAAGGACCGTCTCTGCGTTTTCAGGCCCGACGGGGAGCCGGCAAAGAAGAGAAGGCAGGATCGTCAAGGTGGCGAAGAGGCGAAGATGGGGTTGCTGAGGAGAGTCAGAATGCTCAACACCTCCGAGTACGGGAGCGGCCTCGAGCCGGTCAAGAAGCCAAAGAAATCCTGAGCTCTCGCCGCCGTTGCCGCCTCGATTTTACTAGTAAACGGAATGCGATTTCCTTCACCGTGATTCCCATCTCTCGTGTAAATGTAATTTTGTAAAACAACCTTTTTCGTTTTTAAGCAAAATCCAGGTTACTCGCCCGCCGTTTCATCCAACTGCTTCCTCTTCTTCTTCACTTGGCAGTTGGGGGGTTCTTGACGTCCTATCGATTTCCTGGATACGTCGTTCGTTTGCTGCGACGATCCTATAATTTCCGGTTTTGAGCTAAATAAGTAGAACAATGTGCAATAATATCGAATAAGTGAAATACTTGAGATTGTGATATTTCCAATGTTCTTGTAGCCATTCAAAATCACGTTTGAGATCATAGAAGTGCACCAATCATCAGTTTCTCAAAGAAAAATTGGCCAGTTTTGACTTGGAAAGAAGAATTCAATTTAAGCATCTTATTTAAAAAACAGTCTGAAACATCCAATAATACAATTATCATAGATTATCGTTGCAGAAAACGAACGATGTAATTTCCCATAATATATACATAGAATACATAGTATACAAATATTTTTTCAAAAAAAAAAAAGGAATAATAAACGTCCAAGGTAGGATGTACTGCTTGTATATATATTCTTTCCTTCCTCTCGCCACTTCCCAAATGAAGTAATTAAATAATTTCAACGAATTATCTCCTCCTCACAGTTCAGTATCAGGGAATCGCAGAGCGTACGAAACAGCGCACTAAATCGCGTTACCAGCGTGCGCGGATGTGCAGTTTTTTGGTCGTAAATATGCGGAGGACGAGGCGGCGTAAGTAAGTATGTCGGTACGCGGACGGAGAGGAGTTGGAATAAAAGGGGAGGGAGTCCTCGGAGAGAGGCAGAGGGGGGAGGTGGAATAAGGGCGGAGGGATATGATTAATACGGCAGCATTATTTTCAGATTTTTTGCACCACGATCCGCGAGCGCAAATTGCTTGCAAATAAAGGCGGCGTCGGCTATCGCCGCTGGTAGGACACCGAGGAGGGGAAAGAACGAGGGGGAGGGTGGAGGGGAGGGGAGGGGAGGGTAGAGGCCGAGAGAGCTCAGCCTCGGCTTAATTTAATTTAATTATGCCTTCTTTCTTCGCTACCAACGCGTCGGAAGATAGATGGCGAACACGAAATCGGCCTCTCCTCCTCGGCTTCGCTCCGAATCGCCATTTTCTCCGATAGATTTTCCACTTTCCGTTAATTGGGTCAACCCCTTCGATTGATCGCCCAACATTCGGTGAATATATTACTCGATTCAGCGTGGTGAAGTTGATGATATCGAACGGGGTTGAAACAGGGTTGTCCTTGAAAAACAAAATTTATGAATCCAATCTTTAATTTTCTATTTCGATTGATTAGAGAAAAAAATTAATTATCTAATTTTCATACCTTTTTTCCTGTTTATAAGAGTACAACAAAATTTCTGAAAAAAAGGAAAATTTTGAAGCAACGATTTTAATCATAAAAGATAAAGAAGGATAGTTACACGAGATGACTTTATTTTTCATTAAAATGATTTTAATTTAAATGAATCCGAAGACGAGCTGCCCGAGTGTGCAGATTCGTTGGAGCAGATTCATTTACCTTAACGATTTGGCCGCGTGTCGAACGAAAGCGTTTTTCATCGCGAAAAGAACAGTAAGCGTCGCATGACACGGTGAAATTTAATTAAACGTAATGTCCCTCGGCCCCGATGCATTTTCGAAACCCACCCAAGTGGCAATCTTCGAAGCGGCCACATTAGACGAGGGACGGGGCAAAGAGTGCGATATTTATTCGTAATGTGCATCGCAATTCGTCGTGGCTTAGCATCAGTCATAGTCATCGCGAGCGTGCACACGCTCATAATGAACCGTACGATTAGGATATCCCGTTCGTTCATTCGTCGAATGGGTTTCGTGGACGAAGAAGTAATCGTAGATTGCTTCGAACGAATAAAAAGCCCAGGAAAGGGTGTAATTCTCATTACCGGAGGATATGCGCAGCTTGAGTCTGATTAATATGACAGAAAAGGGAGGAGGAGGAGGAGGAGGAGGAGAGAAAAAAAAGAAGAAGAAGAAAAGAAGAAGAAAAGAAGGGAATCGACTGTGCATTGGGGACCAACCGCGTATCCACCCTCGTTTCCTTTTTTTCTCTCTCTCTCTCTCTCTCTCTCTCTTTTTTTCTTGCGTAGAAAAATGCGTGTCCGCGACTAATGGGCCACTGAAAAAACCTAAGCAGATATAAAAGGAACCGATTATTCCGGACGATTACCGATTTCCGGCCGGTTAACGATTTTTTCGAATCGTTTACACCGCAACCACCGCCGGTTCATCTTCGCCAGTCGTTGTCTTTTACTACTTGCTTCGTCGTAGTTGTCCAACAGGCAAGAATTACATACATACGATTACAATGATGATCACAATTTACAAAGGAATTTATCTCAAGAGTGGTTTAACTTTGATTAAAAGTTTTTAGAAAAAAAAAGTTCATTGTTTGTTGGATCATTCGACGAGTCTCGCGCATTATTCGCGAAAGATTTTATTTCACGAAGGATATCTATACGACGAGTAATTGATAAAACTATTTACGGTGTATTTTCTGATTTCACGGTTCGAATTAAGGATAATCGTATCGAGGGAGATGATCGTCGATGTTTGGATCACAGGTTCGATGATGTTCTTTCTCGTGTACCACATTTTTTCCCCGCCTCTCCCCTTTCCCGAGTGTAATAAGCGGGTTGTTATCGCGACCATGGAAAGATATCGAGTTCTTTCATCGGCAATTGGAAAGAAAAAAACACGAGAGAATTTTATTCGTTGTTACGTTGTTCGAACGATACATTTAATAATTGAACCGACGCGAGGATGTATAATTGTTGCTCTAATTATTCCGATAATCCGGTGCAATTAAGTTTCACGTTGTAACGCGATTTGTGCACGGCCATGTGATGCACTCTCTCTCGCCTCGAACACAATGAAAGAGAGGATTCTTTCGTCGGGGGGAGGGTGGGGAGGGGGGCGAGGCAGGAAGGGACGGGCGGACTGTTTTTCCTTCGAGATCGGCAGGTGAAATCCGCTCGAAAATGCGTCACAATCGAGCAGGAATTAACATTTTACACGAACATCTCTACCTATGCCGTGCAAAATAACTATATTGCAAGGATCAGGGAATGGTTGCACGGTCGCTACTCTTTCTCTCGTTATTTTCTCGTCTATTTATGTACAACACCATTATTTAGTTGAACGTGTATAATATATCGGGTTAAAATGAACTACTATTTGGCTATTCATAATTCTCTATGCACACTCTCTACATCTCTTTACATTGAAAATTTCAGAATGGAATTTAAAATGATTGATACGTGTTATAGAAATTTTATACCTTATATTCCTTGTAATATGGTAAAGAATAATTATTAGGCGGATTATTATTTATGTATAAAGACATTTCATTCATTTATTCTAGATTAATTTCATTATTTTCCTTTTTTTTTAAATACTTTCCACTAATTTTCAATATATTTTATCATACGTTAAGTTAATTTTACACTCTACATTTTCTCTATATACTTAAAAGATTCTTTCGAAACGAGATTAATGAGTTGCGCGACCGATATAAGCAACTCCCTTCAAAGAAGATATATCATTTTTTCGATATGTATTCACACGTGTTGTACTTGCCCCGGCATAAACATATTAACAACACATGAGAATTGAAATTTATTGGCCTGTTTCATATTTATGACACGCGGTGTATATTTTATCGTATTACGATATCACGTTTCACCATCGTGCGCAAATTATAGAAATGATTCCGACGTGGTTGCTGTTCGATTGCTATTGGAATGAAAAAAAAAAAAAAAACAGGAAGCGTATAACCGCGAAAAATCGTATAAGCGAAAAATTGCGAAAAAAAAAGGAAAAATTGTTATACGATGTTTCATTGTGTATCGTTTCGAGCATCGTTATGCTCAATTCATGGTAGATTTGCCGGTCGATAGGATTTCTCGTGCATTACCGCATTAGTGCACTTCATCGCGATAAGTAACAAGCTGTAAACTGCTTTCCCCGATGTGATGCAGGACTGCGCGATTTTGTTGCCTCGGTACAAACGATAATAGCGCCCCGTATACACCGGTTACTTAACGTTCATTATAATTAACACGCTCGATGCCTTAACTTTCCCAGGAGGAAAGCGAGAATAATGCAGGTTTGTAATCGCCGACGCGTACGCATTTCGTTCTATCATTTCCTCGAGTGGCTAATGACCAAGGAATTTACCAAATTTAATATTAACCTCCTTTGCTATTAAGGATACACCGTTCCTTCGATCTTTATTACCGTGGATCCATAGTTTTAAATTAATTGAAACAATCGCATCATCGAGCAATGTGTGTCGTATACAATGGATTTATAAATAATCGTTGAATAAATGTTTCATTAGAGACCGCTTTGTAAGCGTAAAGATCTGTAAATTGAAGAAAAAAAAGAAAAGAAATAAAGATTGGAAAGGTACTGTTATAACCAATTAAAAAATATTTGGACGGAAAGTGACTCACTCAGTAGGAGGAGTTTAATGAACGGCCGGTAGAGTGTGGTGAAAGCAATGCAATCCCATTTCGTGAATTCCGGGTGTCTTTGAAGAGCGACGATCCACACAGCGATACCATGCAGCGCGCTCCGTGTTCCACAACAATTAACCGATGGCAATTAAGACATCTAAATTAATTCGTTATAAACAAGCCAGATATTCCGTAGCGAGCGGAGCAACGTAATTGCCCGGATTCTCACAAGCCTCGTGGTAAAGAGAGAGAATCCCCGGTGCACACTCACACCTGCGCAGCGTTATACATAATGTATATGCACGTACACCGTGCAATTTACCAACACCGAGCAATGGCCGCCCGGTAATAGCAACAATTACTTTATTTTACCATCTTCCCGGTTCTCAAACGAGCGCGCGCGCGCGAGAGTTCATCTAGGCAATTTCATTTCCTCGCATTTTAAATATCCGCCTTCAGAAGAAGAAGAAGAAGAAGAAGTCGCGGAGCTGACTTTCTTTTCTCGCCGCAGAACTGTTTAAGCGCGGATTAAAAAGGCTTCTGCACATTTAGCTCTGGTTGTTGAGCTGTGGAGCGCTGGTGGAAAACAATGCGCTGATTAGACGCTGATCTTTGGTATTTATGCCTGTCTATGTGTAGCCTCTCCAACGTAACGATGGCCTTAATTTCACGATCAAGATCTGAGAAAATTATAAGTTACCGTTTCCTGGAACAACTTCTCGTCCCGTGTAATATACCAAATTGAAATTATAATTCATACGTGTATGAACGCTTATTTACGCTTTGCGATTGCCATTCTCCTCGTACGCTTGGTGTCCCTTTTGCGCCCGATAGCGATCTGTAATTATACGGATCAATTAAGGGAAGAAAATAAAACTATCTCGAAAAACAGCGGATAACAAAATTGTGGAGCGAATGTTCGAATAATGCCAGTTTTATTCTCATCGTCACGAAATACACGGTTCGAGTAGTTTTATATAATAATTTTATTATTGCACGAATTCTCGACAGTTTCCTGATGCCGTGTTGTTACCGCTGTAATTGTCGTTTATCGCGTCCGTTTCCTCATTTTCAATTATTCTAGTTAAGTGATGCGAATAATAATAATAATAGATATCCACACGCTTTGAAAAAGTTTTGATAAAATGACGAGTGAACTTTATGCGTATCAGCGTGACGATGATTCGTTTCGTTGTTTATATATATATATATTTTTTTTTCAAACCTTTCACACGGCTCGAGCCGGCAACGAAATCGTTAGAAACTCTACTGTCGCAAACGCGAAGATATGTTTTGCGAAATTTTATGTAACGTATTTCGTCGTACTTCTGCCAGTTTCCTCATGCTGCACGTTAATTGTCATTTTTCACGTCCGTTTCCTCGTTTTAAACCATCCTACATATATTCGCTGAGCGACATTTTAGCGTTAACGAGTAGTAGTTTAACGACACTCCTGGGACTTAATTGGCTACCGGTGGATTCATCATGCCGTTCAACTACGCCTTTTTCTTTTGTTCCACGGATGCATCAATGTTGCGCTTTAACTTTGCAATCCCTTCTCAGCAGTGATTAATGTCTTGCGAACGAGACACGCTGATGAACAATGACAAATCACTCTCGAAACTGAATTGGCCTGCAATTTAAAAATTCGAATTGAAGTAACAAAAATATTTTCATTTCCTATTGAAAAAAAAAAGAGAAAAAAAGAAATTATAAAAAAAAAAGGAATCTTAAGAATTATTAATTAAGAAATTGAATTTGTAAAACAATTTAGATAACATTAAATTAGAAGTATCATTCAGATTTACCACCTTTACATAAGAATGAAGATATGATTTCTTTAGAATCATATTACTATTCGTATAAATTAATTATAAAATATCAAAATTATTTTTCATTTATTCGTTGGCATCAAACGATTAACCAATGATAGTCGACAAAATCGTAAAAGAAAACGAAGGATTACACAATATCGTGTTTGCTAGAGAATTCGAATGGCATATAATTGGAAGGAGCAGCGATCAACAGTGTGACGTTTAGCGAATCGATGATGGTGGTGGTGGAGGACGGCGGTGGTAAAAACGGCAGTTTGAAAAAAGAAGGAAAAAGGAAGCGATGAGTGGAAGAGGAGGAGGAGGAGGAGGATGGGGAAGGATACTCGAAAATTATTCCGATATGAAACTCATCGCGCGGCGTATCGCGTCAAAGGAGCCAATTTAAAACAGCCCTTTCCAAGATTATCAGCGCGTCGTTGCGGTGGGATTAATATATAAAAAAGGCGAGTACAACGAAGGTGGTAGGAAGGGTGGGTTCGAGAAGAGATAGAGAGGGAGATAGAGTGAGAGGAGGAGGGAGTGGGAGGAAGGGCAGAAGCGTGCGGGATTGGTAAACTTCCCGGTAATTTGTTCGTCAGTCGCTTTGAACCTCTTTTAAACAACTACTGTGTTCTCTTCCACCTTTTTTCGCTATCTTCCCCCCCACTCTCCTCCATCGTTGCTCGTTTGAAAGAGGGAAATTATTGCGGAAAGGTGGAAGAAAGGCGGAGAAAGGGGAAAAACTTCGTGATTAAAGGTGCTTCGGTTTGTTAAATTATTCGGTAAGAAAGTGGCTGCATTAAAGATTCTATCGTGGGAAGTTCCCGAAGATATTTCCCTTGCAATTATCGATGAATCTAATGAATTTGTTCTTCCTCCTCTCGCTCATCCTCATCCACAAATTTCCAACGTGTCCAGGATTTTATTGTCACTCGTATATGACACACATGTTGTTCATCTAATTAAAGAGGATGAGTAAGTTTTAAAAATTGACGAATAATGGTGCGGAATTGCTGCTATTATAAATGTGTTTCTTAATTGTTTCATTTTTATACATACGTATATTCTGGATCTTGATATTAACACACGAACTTCCTCCTCGGTAACGAATATCTTAAGATTGCCGCAATAAAGTGTTAATAAAATATCAAAATCGTAAAAACAAGTTGGCAGGCAACAACGATGATCAGATTAGTAAGTAGATATATTCGCCTCATTCAGTGTTTTTGGAGCAGAATTTGCCTTTTCGTAGTTGCGATACGATTTAAGCGCAATTTATGGCACGTCGAAGAATCTCTTTGCATTCTAATTAAAACATAAATTAAAGTTAAAAAATTATAAAGACTTATTAATTTGTTAAATTCGTTAAAAAAAATGTACTTACTTCTTTTTTTTCTTTTATTATTTAAACATACTTCTTTAATTTTTTTTATACCTTTAATTGATATGATATTATGGAAGTTGGAAGTAATTGTCGAGATATTATAAATCATCGTTGTGAAAAATAAGATTGTTAACTTACCGTATAATCTGAGTTATATATCTCGCAGCAAATGAAATAGCGTTGAATTTTCCGCTTCCTACATTTGTCGTTTTTTTTTTTTTCCTCTCCTCAATTCTTACGTGACTTGTCTCTGCTCCTTTTCAAACTAGACACGCAAACACACATATATAACCAATTGAACATTGCAACTTTATCATAATTGTAATGAGGCAAAATGATAGAAATACTTCCAAGTTTCCTTTCTCATTATTTTAATTTATCTCTCATTTTTAATAACGTAATAAAACCGATACAACCAAAATTCAAAAGTTATTCGATCCACTTGTGAATATTATATTGTAGGAACGATATCTCATAGATATAACTTCCGTCTCTTAATTCAACGTATATTCACGGTTATATCTCGGAGACAGAAGCAATAAAAAGCTGAAACAATCATTTGGACACACCTGTAACTGTATGGCCATTATGCGATGCAGTCGTGTCGATTTCGAAATTCGATCGCCTCGGATCACCTAAGGTTTCTCGACCGTTACTCGTTGTCACCGGCTCTGCCAGATTGCATTTGGATTTGCATATGATCGAGTCATGGGACTGCCGTGTTACGATCGCACTAACACGCATTCCAGTTTCCGTGTCGCATCATATGGAACAATTCAACGCGTTAATTACGGAAACACAAACGAGATATACGAGAGAATCTCAGGTAGAAACGTGTCACGCCGCGAAAACACTTGATTAATTAATCGACTTGGATACGAACAGTACATGGAATTGAATTTTGACAAAAAAGAAAAAAAAATAGTTGGATTCTTTTATCTAACGAATTAAAAACTGTTGGAACTTATCACGAAATACCGTTTGATGTCTATCCTAATTGAATATCGTAAATCATTTTAATTAAAAGGAGAAAGAAATGTCCATGATGACTCAGTTCAGATATCCGTTGAAAAAAATTACGTATGGAATTGTTCGTTACATATATTGCACTGATTAAACTTTCTTTTACACGCTACTTCCGCTTTCACTACGCCGGAAATGTTTCTGTAATTAATTCATAGGAAAGATTCGTATTTGGATTAAATGAACGATAAAGTAAAAGAGATTTCTTTCTTGATTTCAATGTTCACATCACTTTACACCTTATTCTTTCACATTCACAAGTAGAATCGTAATTGATAATATTGAATTTAACAAATTAACTCGTAGTTCTTATAATTAATCAATTATATCTTATCTTAAATTCAAAATGAAAAATGAAATTTAAGAAATATAATTAATTTTACGTAAATTGAAATTTGTTCGAAAGATGATATAGAATATCGAAACATCACAAGTCAAATTAATGATTAATATCTTAAAAAATAAAAATTAATAAATAATATAATTTTTGTTCATATAAATACTAAATATACTTTTAAACTACTATAATATACTTTTAAAACTAAAGCACAGAATTAATTTCACAAATTTAATAAAAAATAATGATCAATTTTTAATAAAATACGTTTTCGTTTCGTCAAGGTTACGATATGTATAGAAAATATCCCTAATAAAAAATCTAACCTAGAGATTTTAGTAATAATTTAGAAACATAATGTAAACGAAGAATAGTAAAAAAGATAAAAAGAAGTTACTAGTATAGTGAAAACAAATAAATCTTAGGACAATATTCTCTTTATTTTTTATATTAGATAACAATCAAATAACAATTCAGATAATCAAATACTACGTTGATCAAATTTCTAATTTTATAGTCGAATTTTTTAACATCTTTAATCGATGTTCAATATAATCGATCGTTTTGATAATCGAGATTTTATCGTCGATATTACTATTATCAAAAAATTCCGATTCATAATCGAATTTTTCTTTAATCGATGTTCCAATAATCGATCGTTCTGATAATTGAGATTTTATCGCCAATATTATTACGTATTAAAAAATTCGATTGATTCGTGAAAATATGGACACGAAATTTGCGAAACTTCATAGATATACATACGCAAGTAATTGTAAGAAGAACGGTTCGTGTATTACTCGGTAGGGTGTGTATACGGCGTACACAGAACGATGTTAGACGTTTGATTAATAGCGTCAGCGCTGATTGGTCACGCTACTAATAAAGGAGCGTTCACACGTATTAAAAGTTCGCGCCTCTGCGTCCACGCCGGTGTGCTCAGCGTCTTCGGTCATTGTAGTCTAGTGTTGGCACGATATAACGAGGGAATGGCGTGTCTTGCTTATAATTGAACCGAGCACCTACAATCCAATCGTTCTTAATCATTCGAATTCATCTCGCTTGCAAGTTCCATTCTCCTTTATTATTCGTTGTCTTACCAACCTGTGAAACTTATCCGAAATTCATATTCTTTTTTTGCCAATAACAGTAACATGGACAATATGGACAGTTTTGATTATTTTTAATTATTCAGATAGATTATTCCAACATGATTGTTCGAGGTATGTTACGTTAAAAACATTTCGATGGATGTTAAATACTTCAATCTGAATCTATGATAAAAGAAGTATGTAATAATTCCACTTTCTCTTCACTATTCATTGTTTCTATACAACTTTTAACGTTTTCATCGAATGCTTTGCCAAAGTTTTTACATTGCTCGTAGATTTTGTTCTCTTTAGAAAATTTTACTCGTTTCTCGTATCTATCTTGAAAAATTTGAAAGATTTTTCAAAAATTGGTAGGGAATTTAATTGGTAGGGAAAATTCGTGTTATAGATTTGAATATACGAGTCGAGACAAGTAACTGCACTCGTAAATTAATTTAGCTCTTTTCTTGAGGGCAAAAGAGCGAAGAGATTCGCGAAGAGCGAAAATGGCGGAGATTACGCGAAATTATGCAAATGCACGGCATTGTAAAGGGATCTGTTTTTCGTTTTATTGGACTGGGCCTGCGGTGTCCTCGGTCGTATAACCGAAACAAAAGCTTACCTAACGCGAGAACAAAGGGTATAGAGGCGAGTAGAAATCTCTTGAGGGCACACATGCAACGAATTTAACTGCTTCCCTAGGCATTACTCTTGCTGGGTTTCTTTTATTCCCGCTTATTCTCTAACTACCCTCGTCTATCGGTCTTCGTATCCTTTTCGTGGTTTATTATTTGTAAAAGCAAAGATTTTTCAGTTTAAATATAAAGTATTATACGGTCAGTCAAAAATTTTTATACGTTATCTTATAGGAAGTATTCATCCATCAAGGAAATATTCATCCATCTTGAAAAATTTGATTTCAACGAAAATTTGCATGCATATAGATTTTTCGATAAGAAAATCTTTTGAACGTGTAAAATCAATTTTATTTTTCAAATTTTTATTTTTTTTTGTGTTTTATACATTTATATATAATTTAGCTTCGAAATATTTTTTACAATTAAATAATAGAATCTTAAGTATCTTATTGTTTAAAATTGTGCTTTTTTTTTCTATCTCGAAATTATATTTAAAAAACGAAAATAATATTGATAATTGAGGTGATTAGATAATTTATTCTCTCGAAATGATATTTCACTAATAAAAGAATTATTTCGTATATAATCTATTATAATTTACGTATTTATAATATTTTATATAAAATAGAATTATTATTAATTTTGATAATATAATTTATTAGTTATGTTTTTTATTATTTTTTTTATACTAAATTATGCATTTATTAAAAGCAGATTTTTCTCTGACACAATATAAATCGATTACAGGGTCGAAAGACGGTTGCTTTGAAAGGATATTCATTATGTTCCTGAAAGTGCGGAGTCTTCGTAACAGCTTTTAAAAGGTGACAAAATCCCCTTAGAGCACGGTTCGCAAGGGTAGGCTAAATTACAATTAATTAATTGACTTCGACTCCCTGTAATTCATGCGGTAAGTCAAACTTAATTAATTACCCTTTAGGGTCAAAAAGAAGGGGGTTAGAGAAAAAAGAACTTTCCATCTTCTGATTTTAAGAGGTATTTGTAATGCTTTCGCTGTTTGGTTCTTAAAAATATATATCAATAATTAGCTTCGTATATCAATCAGAGCTAAGTGAAATTTATTTTAAGTACTAATTTAAAAATAATTACGTAAAATAATTTAAAATAAATTATACATATATATAAAACTTATTTCAGTTGATGATTATGTTTTTCATTTGGTCAATTAAAGGAATTTGAGGCGAGGTGAATAATTGGGAAAATAATTTGAAGAATTGATTATTTGAGGAACATTCAGAATAAGTATTGAACAATGAATAAGGTAATAATTGCAAATGTGTTAACTTATTTTTCCTACATATTTTAAAAATATATTTATCATTTGTCAAATAAATTTAAATATTGAAGTAATATAATTGTTTAATAAAAAAGAATTAGATTAAGATTATATTTAAACAAAGAATTCATATAATTATTTACGATTCATTTTCTTCAATTTTGTAGGTATATTCTAAAATTTACAAATTATTTATTCATCAAAAAATAAAAAGCTTGTTCAAAAAAGAAACAATGATAATAGAAATGAAAATACTATGGATGAAAGCAACAGTTTTACCTCGTATCCTACATCAATAAAGTAGGTTGAAATGTCAGTGGTTGAAAAGGCTATTAATTACAGACACCCTCCTCTATTGTAACGACGCCGATAACTTTTCTATTATCCTTTTAAAAGAAGATTTAAGGCCAAATAGTCTTAACAACAGCACGCTTGCAGGTCGTATAATCCTTACTATCATTATCGAAATTTTTTTTTTTTTCTTTTTTAACACGACTTTTTTAACATCTGCTCCGAAACGAATAAAAATCTCGTTATCCGGAAAAGACTATCCTCAGCTGTTAGGCTACACCTAACACAGATGTTTCTATTTGCAACACTTATGAAAGTATAAGCCAGAAATTTGACAGAGTATGATTTCATTTTTGGGAGTCATAAAATTTCAAAGGCAAGGACCACCACGTACACACATGCTACAACCCTTTGTTGTTAATGGAAGCCTTGATGATCGCGGACAATCGCCGAAGGTGTCTGTCTGCCTGACAAGCCGACACTCTCTACATTGTAATTAATCAATATTACATCGACAATACTTGTACGCGTGTTCGAGGCAAAAGCTATTGTCGTAATTTGCTGCCCTTCTCTTTTTTGTTTACGCCGCAATCGGCCACAACCGCGATTTTAATTGTACCGCTTTAAAGCAACATTTTAAAAGTTGGTTGCTCAAACGAGATGTACTTAATGAATCTTCGCGATGCTAATTGCACCGACTTGCAAATTGCTCCGACGATTTCCGCCTCATGCATGTATGAATTATAAAAATTTCATGAATCATGCAGTAAATCATTAAAATATTTTATATAAATCGTCGAGCAATAAAAAAATAGTTGTATAAGTAAACGTTTTTCTCGTGTTTTAAAATAATGCAAAAAAATCTATTGGTTTTTCTTAATTGCTATTTAATTTATTAGCTACTTAATTCTTCTATTTATCTCTATTTTATTTAAACAGATATTATGGATAATTTTAAAAAATGTTACATATGGATAACATCAGACAGAAGTTTTGCATATTTTGAATGTGAGTGAAAATTAATCGTGAGAGTTAAAAAAAAAAAAAGAAAAAGAAGAGAGTTAGAGCGAAAATTTGGCGAGAAGCGGGAAAGGGTAATTACTAATGATCGCGGAGGATCGTTATTAACCTTTCTGGTGGCGAGAGGCATCAGGACGTAGCAGGACCATTGTCCATTCCGCTAGGTTCATTACGGTGTTCCAGTAGGGAATGAGGCGATGGTCGGGTGGATGATGTAAAAAAGGGTAAAAGAGAAATAAGAAAAGTGTCGGGGGTCAGAGGAGACCGAACGGCTACCGTGAATGGCGCAGCCTGACCCAAGAGCTGCCGGGCATCAAAAGGGCCTCAAAAGGACCGCTTCGAACCTCGGCCTGTCCGAAGCTCATTTGTTTTCACCGGCGCATGGAAAGATCGATCGACCGATGTCTTAACCCTACACTCTCCACGGAATCATCCGCTTTCGATAAGAAAAATTCTGAGGCATTAATTAGATCGGCCTGTAATAGAGTCATGATGGAAAACTGATTGCCTGCGTCGAAGTTACGGCAATTTACTTAGCCTATCAACTATCTTCTCTGCATTTCCCTCCATTTTCTCCTCGGTAATGTTTAACATAGTTTTCTTGACTCATTTTTCTCAAAGATTCATTGTATCATTTTTTTGTTTGTAAGTTTATATTTAATATTTATATTTTTATACACTTTATTTTATACAAAATTATCTAATAGATCTCTTTTGATTTTTTTTTATTTGTTCTTTTCTTAGATCTTGTTGAGCTAGATTAACTATCTCTTGGATAACATTTTCAATATGACATCTATAGTCATGTATGACATCTATAGTCTTTGATATTTGTTATAAAATGATGAAAAACGATGAAATTGTTACGCATACTGGTGACAGGATCTTTACACGTAGAATAGAAAATTTCCATGAGGTATATATTCATGTTATCATGTATTGAATGTGTTAAACAGCATATACTTATCTTTTTTTTCTACTTCACACAGGTTTCTTGAGATCTTCTTTCTTCCTTTTGATATCGATTCGATGGATGATCGTTAATTTGAATGGACGAAATGATCGATAATATTAGACTAGATAATTCTATGAGCAAAACAAAAAGAATATAAATTTATATTCTCCATCGAATCATTGTATCTTACGTTCTCACGGCAAAAACACGGTAGATTATCTTACGTGATTGGAGTGGATGAAAATTCCACGTAGACGGACGTGCGGGGTGGAAGTGTTGGGAAGTTTTAGAAAAATCGGATGAGGAAGAGGTTACACGAGGGGATACTAGGATTGCATTTACAAGGGGGATTTGTACGGTAGTCGAGAAACGAAGTGAAATTATCGATGCGATTGCCACTGGAACAGACTCTCTCGGTTGAAGGGCCGACAAAGGGTCGATCAGTGATTCTCTCCATCTCCTTTCATCTCGTTCCTTTTTCGAAAGATAACCCCACGGTGGCCACCTTTTTGTTTGCACAGTGAGATTGCTTGCCTCTTGCTCGGAAATTGACCGAAGATTACGGCCGACCGACGTTTGCTCTGCGGCCACGGCCTTAACTTTGCGCTACCACAAAAATATCATTGGCTTCCTCCTTTTCCCTTCCAACTTCTTTGTCTTCTTCCTTCTATTATTTTTTTCCTTCGGGTATTGATTCCTTTCGCGTTTTATACATACATGAAAAACCAATCGATCTTTTATCTTTTTTTCTCGCTCAAAAACTTGAAATTTTAAAATTCAAATTACAAATTAATTTCCTCTAAGTAAATGGTAACGTATAACAACTTATGAAAAAATTATTCTTATGATCTATTGATACCTTGCTTATAATGAAAATTACAATATACAAATCTAATAATATTTTATATATCCTACATATTAGTTGAATAGATATTAGTATATTAGTTGCATAAAAAATTGCAATCCAGTCATTATTCTTGAAATTTTTTCCCAAAATATCGTATCGAAATCGATAAAATCGTTCTTTTTATTCTTGATTTACAAACAAAGTAAAGTATCATCTATCGTTCGTCCGAGAAATTATACGACAAACATTTTAACTGCGACGTAACCACAAAACTTCTCTTTCCCCGGTCGTACACTTCCCTTTCCTCCTTATCCCGAAGAGAGATGATGTCTAAGCTTATTATCGAGACCCTCGAGACCTCTCTTTCTCTCCATCTTGCAGGATTTGATCGAAGTTGATGGAGCGAGCACGGAGCTAACCGCCCAGAGTATTATGTGTCGAAAAATATTCAAGAAAACCTCTTCGGCCAGTCCTTCGGAGGAGCAATGACTTTTGTCCGCCACGATACTGTCAGAAGTGATTACCCGTAATGGATCAAGCTCTTTAATGCTCTACCCACGTGCGCTAGAAGAATTATCCGTTCGAGAGGCAGCTAGAGCTTGTTTAAAGGGCGTTGTACGCCCGTTATACGACGCGGTAACAAGCGCGATTTCAGCTCACGGTGTACAATTAAAAGTAACACGGCTCGATGCGCGTTAACGCGAGCGAGTCGAATCGTTTGATCCTCCGTAGAAAAATTGCGCGCTCTATTCCGAGAGAAAGAGAAAGATTTATGACATACGGTTCTAAAGATCGTAAATCATTTGGTATATCGTAAACAGCCAATAAGCCGAGATCAAAGAGACATTAAACTCTGGTCGAAGTTGGAGAAGTGGGGTTAGAACCGGTTAATCGTTGATAGAGGAGTGATTATTAAATAGGGGGAAAAAAAAAAAACAAGAAAAGAAAAAGAAAAGAACAGATTATTCTTCTCCTAGAGAAGGCTAATTATGAGAGGCATTAATTAAGCACTAACGACGAAGGATTATTAACGAACAAATCGGTTCTCCTTACATGGGGACAAGGTTTTGATCGACGAGCCACGAGTTTAGCCGAGGGCAACTACAACGACCAATCGATCTATCGATTGAGATCGATCGAATTACCGGTATGCACGATTCCTTGTATCGATATATATATATATGTATATGTAGATGTAAGGATCGATTGCAGAATGAAAGATTGTGAACTAATACGGGTGACAGAAGGGAGTGTACAGACGCACGGGAAAGACGCGATTGAATTACCATAAAACGCCATGATTAACGTAAAGTAAACGAATATAATGCCGCAATGACCGCAACCTGTTCTATAGCAGTTAGAGTATGTCCCCGCAATGGTTTCCTGTATCTCTACGTCCGACGCGATGTCTCTCACTTTTCTTTTATCGCATCGTTCTCTGTGAAATTAAATAATTTCGTGTACGAATAGATTTAAATTTAATTGGTAGTGGAATTTTGAGATTATCATCTGTGATGAGAAGTACGATAAGACTTTAAAAACTTCGCACGGTCATTCAATTATCGGGTTCGTATGTAATAGGTTAGGTAATACGAACATTGTGAATGCAGAAATAAATCAATTTACATAATATCCATCTATCTAGTTTTGAAATCATTTAAATTTTATGTAAGTATTGTTATGTATGCTAGGTTTTTATTATTTACGTATATCGATAATGTTATTCGTTTGTTTCAAATAATTGAAGCAAATATGTAAAAAAATACAACAAATAGAATAGAATATTTCGTGAATATGAATTATATATTTCATAGTAAAATAAATTAATTTAAAAATTACATTATATAATAAAAATACATTATATAATAAATACATTATATAATAAAAATTTAATAAGATTAGAGATAATATAATTCCTTCAATCTTCAAAATCTCTCGAAGGCGCGATCTAATTGTTTTGAAGCAGAAATTCTGATGTTTTTTATTTTATAAAAAACTTAAGTGGTCGATGTGCGTGCACGAGTGCGTGAGAATTGACATGCGTGCATAGGTGTGCGTACGCGTGACAGTGTACGGTAGGACAGAACATATGATACATATGGGAACGTTAGGCTCTGTGGTTTGAAGCCCGTAACGTGTGGCCAGGGCCGTATGAGATGTAAGGCGCCCCAACGATGAAAAGGGGGCCACGATCGGCAAGGAGAAACGAAGAAAGGAGACTAACACTTTTGCATCTTGCCACATATTATATGTGGATTTAGCCTTCGAAGATTACGCAAACGACACTAGAGGCTTGATTTCCGATCGATTGCAGTGTCTCCGATGACAGGAATTAACATCGTAGCCTTCTACGGTACTAAGATATTTGATTCTGTTCGAATTCCATATGATTAATCAAAATCTTTCGTTCGAAAGTTGTCTAACGCTCGAGAATTTACAATCTGATATTTGTCGAAAGATATTTTACGATTTATCTTTGAAATATGGTGTCTGGAAAGTGAGAGAGATTCAAAATGGCAGAATTTAAATTCAAAAATGTCGGATTCAAATTTATCTTAAATTAAATTTAAATTATCTTTAAAGTAACGTCGAATTTAAAAATTTAGTTTCGATAGAAACATTGTTAATTACTTTCTCGATAAATTTTTTGACTTTTTGATTAAAAAATTCGTTCAATTTTCTTTATTTTCAAAGTTTTTACGAATAAAAATTACAAATTTTGCAATAAAAAGAAAATAGATGAACAACGATATTATAGATGGCGTTCAGTTAAAAAAATGGCGGACGTGCGTTGAAACCGTTTTACGTTGTTCAATTTTTTTGTGTGTGATTAAAAAGTGTTATAGCAGAAAAAACTTCCCTTTGATTGTTTAATAGTAATCTTTAGTTTATCAAAATTAATCTTTGCCTTTATTTCGAAAGTTTATAACTAATAATTATTCGCAATTTCAATCGGATTTTCGAAGCGAAATCCTAACCTAGTAATTTTCGTTAATTCGATCAACGCGATTGGCCAACCGCTAATTGGTCAATTGTGC
Organism: Apis mellifera; assembly: GCF_003254395.2. Lineage (NCBI taxonomy): Eukaryota > Metazoa > Arthropoda > Insecta > Hymenoptera > Apidae > Apis > Apis mellifera. The sequence continues at coordinate 3,848,729 of NC_037640.1, forward strand.
CGAAAACGATCCATCTATTCGAATCACGAGAGTTAAAAGAAAGTGTGGAAAGTCTTCATTAAAGTAACTTATATCGTAAAAGATTCGTGGTGTGTGGTCATCATGGTCCTTCCAAAAGAGATGATTCGAAAGGAGGGTAGTGCATCGGCGCATTGTGTCTCATTCCACGGTGCATTGCGCAAGCTTGTGAGAGAGTCGATTGGCTGATCGGTTACAAAGTCTTTCTTGCGGCAAGACCGCATTCCGTCTTTAACCGGTCCCTACATCGACTCGTCGGCTCGATCTCATCGATGAATTCGTCGATCCGGCAATACCCAAGATTTTTACGATCCCTCCAACCAGGATCAGGCTTCATCGCTTCCTCTCCGCTGGGAAGGGGTATATTCTGCTCGTCGATCGAGGTACGTCGTACGACATATTTGTAAACCGTATACCGTTTCACGAGGAAATAAACTTCCGCGCGGTGGCGTTTACCTACCTATATTTATCATGCAAATTTGTCGTAATTTAAAATTTACGCGTGTCTTTGAAATTACACGTCTCTAATATATATTCCCGTAACTTTCCAACGTGATTTTAACATTGCTATTTTGATGAATGTGCGTTTTCTAGCGAGTTCCTCGAACTCTACCACGGCAGGTAGCTCTCTGGCTATGTTTGATTGATAAAACAGCACCGATCTGCATACCGACACGTACCTGCGTGAATATATAGGGTGTCTAATTTTATCCTATAAATGAGAATTACTCATAAGCTATTTTTTCTTTGCATTATTTAAAAAAAGATACTACGCTACTAGTATCTAGTAGTATCTAGTAGCAGTATAGATGATTTTTCTATATAAATTACGTTTGATACCTTTTGTAGGAAATATATAATTAAAAATTATACATTTAAAGGAATATATATCGTACAATCTCTACGCGTTTATCCATAAAAAGAAGATAATTAGATCTAGATTGTGAAATTATTTAATTTCTATCTGAATATTTGTACAATGAATGCAATTAGTTACGAATAATTTATAAAAAAAATAGAATTTATAATTAATTAAATAAGAAATATTCAAGAAGATATTCAGATATTTTTGGAACAAACCATAAATTCATGCCATAAATAATGGATAATGCATTTATGAATCATTCTGTACAAGTATTCAAGAAGAAGTATGAAATAAACAACAAATATATACATATATATATATATAAAATAAACCCGTGCTCTTCACCAAGCTATTTTTTTTCTCGTTATCCCTTGGTTCTCGCTAATGATGCAATCGACTAACAAGAATTCCAGCTATCAACTTCTCGTGGCCGATCGTTTCCTCTTTCCGTTACCGTATCTCGGTCCATCTCGTTCCTCAATCTCCTCTTGGTAATCGTTTTAATCTTTTCTTCGAGTGAAAGCAACTCCGGCTAAATTGAGATCTCGCCGGTTCATCCGGACTAAGGCCGGTGAATTTCATCGATTTACCCTTTTCCCTTTGAAAATCGCAACGCAATAATCATCCCTAGCCTTTCTAATTTCGCGCTCTCAATCTTCTAGGATACGAAAAAATGTACAATTTCATTTTCATTAAATAATCGACTCTTCTTAACTCTTTGAAGTAGATGTGTGATCCATATGCGTGATGATCGTATGAAAAGATAATTTTTTTAAATTTTATTAAATCCATTGAACCATCGGTATAGAAAATTGGAGGGATTAGGATAGCTTTGATTTTTAATTTACGACTTCTAATTTATATTAATAATTAATTACATCGCTGTATTCTACAGAAATATAACCCTCTAATCATTTAATACCGTTACTCATATTTCTATAATTCAATTTCCACTGAATTGCAAATTATAAAAGGATAAAAATCGTGTTAATTTTTCAAATTTTCCACCTTATCTTCTATCTAACTCGAAGTTATTTTAATGTTACAAAAGAGAGTCGATTAGAAACTAACTACTAACTAATTACAAAAAGTATTTACTTTATTTTCACGGGAATAGTTAGTTCTTTTTTTACCTAGATTTGAAGGAAACAAGGCGGGGGAAAAAAAAAAAGTTCCTCCGATTGTATTAAATTGGAGATCGGAATGGATTTTTAAATCCGTGGCCCGCGCCGCGTAGTAAAGTGTAATTTATCGGATTGGAGAAGCGGCGGGGTCGTTCCGTTTCTATGGTGCAACGAGTGCATCGAAGGCGATATACACCTTAGGCGGGAATAAAATCGCCGGGAGTGACGAAGGGTCGTGGCAAAAACGCGCTCTCGAAGAGCTAATTTTTCATTCGTCTTCTCGGTCTATTTGGCCCCCTCCACTCCCCTTGCATGCTACCACTTACGTGTAGATCGGGCAAAGCATCCATCAACCGCGCGGCGGTGGTGGTGACTTCTAGATGCAGAAAAACTTAATTACCTTCATTAAGGTAGAAGAGGCTGGCTTCGTGATCGCGGCCTGATCAGTCCTCGATTTCGTCCGTACCCCCCCTGTCCCTCGATCATTTTCGAACGATTCGTCTTGGATCGCCTGTCAAATCAACATTCCTTGTCCACGTCCGATAAAAATTAATCCCTCTTTTCTTTCTTCAGAGAATCCTCATAATATCTATCCCTATTTTTTCTTAATCGAGAATAATCCGCGAATGAGAGAGAAATATTACAAATCGTTCGTTCGAATTTTAATCGATTAATGATAAAAAAAAGAAAGGAAAGAAACGAGACACGAACCGATCGCGGCCAATTAGAAACTTCGGCTCGTGCCTTTCTCGAGCGAGCGAGAAAGAAGGCAGTAGTGCATGCATGCATACGCCGGTAACGCACGAGATATTATACAATGCCCTCTCCTCCTCCTCCTCCTCCTCCTCCTCCTTCTCCTCTTGCTCCCCCATCCTCCCCTCCCCCGCCCGCTTAATGACTCGGCCGCCGTAGTGCCGCCAAAGGGGCGAGCTTCGTGCCATTTTATTTTTACTTCCGCAGGCACCCTATAGGCACCCGCTATTAATTGCCGTCGTTCCGCACCGACTTCGCCGCGAATCCATCTACAACCACCACCATCACGGCCAATACTTGTGCCTCTCTCCTCTATAATACGTCCCGCGGGGTTTCCCCGCTTAAACTTGCGACCACGCGCTAATTTCTCCTCGTGGCCCTCTCCTCGTCGTCGTAGCCATAGGGACGTTCGATCGTAGGATCGTGGAAGGATCGCTGAAGTGAACGTCGAGTAATAGATATTTTGCGTGTTGTACAAACGCGTAGGTAAACGTAAAATATGTTGTAAAAATATTGGTTTCTCGAATGGAAAGAAATAACTTCTTTTGCGAAAATTTCGAAAGAAATATACAAGATATTTGGACAGATATTATTTCAGGAATAATTATTGGTGAAATTTATCGGTTGTGAAAAAGTAGATGGATATTCTCTTTGCCAAAAAATGTTAGAGCTCGAAAACTCGCAGAATCGAACGATTTAATTACTTTTCGTTGAAACATCTTCGTGTCCATGTATCATAAAGAAAAAATATTTGATCCACTCCCGATCTATATAACTACGTCTCGGTTGAATATCAGATGGCCTGAAAATCAAATTAGAGAAAAAGACACGTTAAGAAGAAAGAGACCTCACCTTTTCTTCCCCCCTTTCCTTTCGTGTTTCGCCAACATTTTGCCAGGGGAGGAGGAGGAGAGGAGGCAATTTTCCAGTGCATGACAATGGGAATGCGCGTTTCGAAGATGACGATAAGAGTAATGGGGCCCTCCCTTCTTGCTGTCATTATCGTCCCCGCTTTATTATCCCCCGCCTCGTTATTGGCCGCGGTTAAACGAGAGCAAAGGACTATAACGAAGGATCGTATCTTCCGTTGAAACCTCCCCCCTCACCACCGGTTGTTGTTGCCGGTGAATTAACGCGGGCATAAATTCCCATAGACACCTCCTTAATCGGCGTGTTCCTCTCCGCACCTGCCCCCCCTCTCCTCCTCTTCTTCTTCGAGGGGCAACACGTTCACGTCGCGTCTCGGTTGTAACGCATAAGCATACCATGAACACGTTGCTGACAATACCGGCTAATGCACGATACAGTAACTGATACAGTTATCCGTTCTTAATTGTGCGCGGAGATGCATGCGTTTGTCGCGGATTTCGTGTGGGAGATTCCTTCTTTTCTCTCTTCTATCGTCGATAATAATAAACCGGCGGGATGAGATGCGTATTAACAGTTTTCTCTTCAACGTCGAGGAGAGTTGAAAAATTCATATCTCGGAGGAGGAAATTTTCGAGATTGTTTGGATTAGGAAAATGTTCGTAGTAATTAATTACTCGATCTTCGATGGAATAACGAGACGAATCCTCGTTCAATTCATTCGCACGCTCGAAGAATTTTTAATCAACCTCCTCTTAAAGGTGGAGAAAAAAATTACAAAAGAGATATTCGAAAAATTTTTCTTAGAAAAAGTAACGAGAGATCACTAACCAGGAACACGTTTCGATCTCTCTACAAGCATAATTATTCGCGTCTCATTTTTCTTCCTCGATACTTGGAACGGAGTTGGTTGTGCAAACAGACGGCATACACACATATCGCCTCCCCAATACGAACGGAGAAACTTTCGACCTTTGTCGGCGAGAATATTTCAGTAGCAATCATATCGGGTAATTCGCCAGGCTGATTGTCCCTGACCGCAGCTCCTCCGAACGGGCATCGTTCCTTATTTTATTCCGTCCTTATTTGGCCAAAGGTAAACTCTAGCCGAACACTGCTGGCCGCATATCGCGAATATATATATATATATATATGATCGAAGGGGAGGATGAGATCAAAGGATCAGCATAAACGATCCAATCAGTCGAGTAATTCGCCGTGATTGCGTGGTATTCCGCGCTGTTCGGACCGTTTCTGCTACCGTGCTGAATCTATGCGGTGCGGGTTAGAAAACAATCGTCGAATTCCTTTCAGACCGAAAAAAATAAAAGGAAAGAGAAGGGAAGAAGAAGGAAGGAGGATCTCTCGTATATTATATCTTCCAAGTTCCCACGGCGGATAATTTCGGCAACACTTTTTAACTCTCACCTCTTTTCCGCCACGGGAGCAGCCAGGTTAATTGAATTCCTCTCGAAACTCGTCCTTGCATCCTATTCTTTTCGCTCGTCATTAACCTATTTGGAATAATTAGATGGATTTCCTTTTCCTTTTTTTTTGAATATATTTCTGCATAAATATCTAGCTCTCGTAATAATATTTTATTAGAGGATTGGAATTTTTGTAACGAAGGATCTTGGATCGTTAAATTCATAATAATAAACTCGATATCTAAAAATCGTCACAGTCGATTGTTAGAATCTCGAGGAACGTTTCTTCCCCTTCCTCTAAGAGTAGAAAAGATTACACCTTCGGCCCCGTGGCTTATTAAATTAGGATGATACGGTGTCTCACGTCCGGAACAATTACGATCCGCAGGGTGTTTTTAAAGATCATCGCCGGGACCGGTACGGTCAATTAGTGATCGGGATCGTCACCCGTCGCCCGCGTATCGTATTTCCAACGTGGGAGGTCCACGGTATCTCTTCCGAAACGATGAACCCGTGGAACTCTGTAAGAGGCTTCCACGGTATGCCCGTGAAATACTTGGATTACGTGGAATTTTCGCAACAACCTCCAAGATATATCGTTTCATTTCACAAAATTCGAAAATGTCTGATTCAATCTTTAGAGATTGCAATATTTAAATATCGTACATACTCATATAGATAATTGGAAAACTATTCACTCGAGGATTAAAAAAGTAAATCCTTTTCCTCGAATCGATAAATATAATACGAGGAACGATCGACGTGGTATCACGCGAGTTAACGAGAATCATTAATATACATCGTAGCCGAACGAGGGGAAGGGAAGGGTTGGGAGGGAGGAAGGTGTCCGAATTCGGGTGCGATCATGCAAGAAATCTGGCCGAACGAACTGGAAGGGACGGGGATCCCGTAACACGATCGGGCCAGTACGATCACTCCGGTGATCCCCTGACGAGGCGCACGTATGTAAACGTGAAATCGTGATATCGAGATCGCAGCCCGGGCACACTCGTCCTCGCCTCTTCCTCACGGAGGGAAACGAGACGAGTGTCGGCCTGTCCCCAACGATTAGCGCCTCGTCTCGCCCTATGAACGGTTAAACCCTCCTTTATTCCGTACTTCTATTCGAATATTATTACAAAGATTCAAGCAAATTTTATATCGTACACGAAACTGGAGAAATATTCGGCTAGGATGACAATTGGTTGAGGAGAAAGGAGAGGGAAATTTGGAAGATTCGAGCGAATAATTTTTATATCGTACACGAAACTGGAGAAATATTCGGCTAGGATGACAATTGGTTGGAGAGAAAGGAGAGGGAAATTTGGAAGATTCGAGCGAATAATTTTTATATCGTACACGAAACTGGAGAAATATTCGGCTAGGATGACAATTGGTTGAAGAAGAAAGGAGAGGAAAATTTGGAAGATTCGAGCGAATAGTTTTTATATCGTACACGAAATTGGAGAAGTATTCGGCTAGGATGACAGGGAAATTTGGAAGAAAAGGGCCCATTAGAGAGTTATCTCGAGGAGGATTCTCCGTTGAAAAACTCTTTTTCCGCCGCCGGTCCGTTACGAATCATCACTTTGAGATCGAGACGGGAGAGATTGTTCGGGACGTACCGTGAATTCGAACCTTTAAGGGTTGTTGGCTCGCCTCTAATGGAGGGTGTCGTGTCGACAAAAGGAGGAACCGGGTGTCCCTCGAGCTTGTTGACTAAATAAAGGATTGCAAATTTTCGATTCGAACGGGCACCCAGATTCTTCTGCGCCCTCCGCCTCCGCCCGGTTAACGGTCGCCCGATTTGTCACACGGCTTACGGAGCCGGCCTCTCTCTCTCCTTTTCACCGAATAAACGATTTTAACGCGGGTTTCGTCACAATGGCCTCCTCGTAACTGGTCTAATGTACCGAGGAGGAAATCATTTGCATTGTCGAGAGAGAAGAATAAAACGAACGAACCGAATCATCGGATCGAGGTTAATTTTTGGTCAACACCTTAGGGAATTAACATTTTTAGATGAAGGAAGAAAAGTGTGATCGCTACTGCAGCGGGAAGGAGAGGGGATATTTATTATTGGTACGGTAATAGCGGTCGTAAATTACTTTCTAAAGGGAGTGGAACACCTGCGCGGATCCATGCATAAACGTTGGATCGATAAGATCGAAGGTCCATCTTCGCGAGCAACGGCGCCGTAGGCTAATTCAGCTGTTTCTTTCTTTACGATTTCATTTCTTCCTTTATTTCCGTTTAATTTCCATAAATTGCGAGCCCGCTTACGTATCCACGCTCGTAAGTCGTTCGATTCAAACAACGTGTCGCATCGATCCGAATAATTGACGATTGTAACCGGTGTAATTTCTTTTTTATATCCGATTTTTCTTATCCGAAAAGCAAAATATTTTTATCGGGTGATAAATGATTTTTCTTCGAATTAAAAAAAAAAAAGAGAGAGAAAAGAATCGAAAAACAATTAGGTTATAATTTAACGTTATCTCTCAACTATCCGTGTCGTATGAAATACCTTCAAAGTTTCATTTCGATTGCATCTGCGTGCATTATATTTCAAAATTAATAATGGTAACCTTAAGATAACTCTTTCTGGTACCCATAATTTTTAGTTTTCCTCGCTCAATAAAAACGTAATCATCATTTTACAACCGCGCAATATTTATCTCTCCCTATTCTAAAACTTTTATCGTCGAGTATATACCCGATAAATTATTACACGTGTGTAGCCTCGAATTAAAAGAAAAGAAGGGGGGAAAAAGAAAAAAATATCTAAATTGAGGCCAGCTATTCGATTATACTAATGAAAATACTTTCACATTTCCATGTGGGAAGCGACGTTAGCGATCAGAAGAGTGGCGCGCATTAACGGGGGAACGCGTAGAAACCGTGGCTTCGCAAACCGGCCTTTTTGCGATAGAGCAGAAGATTACATTCCGGCAAAAGTGGAAAATAACTCTTCCACCTGCGAGAGCCGGGCCTCACAATAACCGTGAAAAAAATCAAACGAAAAACTATTAGAGTTAGAATTTTACTTTGGCCCAAGATACGTGATCCTCTCGACGAGAGAAACGGTATGCTCGATCCTCCTCCTCCTCCTCTTCTCTCCTCGCCGTGGTGATGTAATAGTAAGCAAGATCAAAAGTTCGCGTGGATAGAGTCGTCTGTAATAGATAGAAAGATTACGTTCGCGATTGAGGAGAGGGGATAACATTTTCTCTTCGCGAGATTAGTGCAAAATTACAGAGAGAGAGAGGATGGAGACGCTTATGCACGCGTCTTATAAATTTTTTCTTTAGAAAAGCGACTTTGATTATTAAACTCCTTACGCGTGTATCACCTGTACGATTATCGACCCTAACTCATCTGTATTTTCGGGGGAGGGGGACGTGTGATATCGATACCTGTTCTCGACGAAATCTAAGATGATACAATAACGAAAAACGGCACACCTCGACACGGATGGATGATTATCTATCTTTCATCGCACGCACCGAGATATCTCGAATATCTCTTAACGCAATTTCGAATCGCGATTTCGTGGATAAGGATCGAAAGATGGCCGATTATTAATCCCTCTCTCTCTACCCTTCTCGATCCGATCCGAAGCGAAATAAATTTCACGGGAGACCGCCGATCCCCGCGATTTTTAATTTACCGGGTGTCCGTAACGCTCTCTCGACCCGTAAATTCGATTAATATACAAAGCGTGTATAATTGTCGCCGACGCGGTGTTTGAGAGCCGCTGAGGCCTACAGATGTCTCCCCGCTTAATTAGGCGGGCGCACACCCGGAATTATATACCTTTCGGAGCCAACTGAAACGAAACACAATTCATTATATCCCGGCCGTGCTACGCCACCTTTAAAGCCGCCCGGAATGCGCTCGTGCCCTTCCAGGAGGACGCGTCATCTCGTTTCTCTAAGCTAAGTAATTGGACGTTAGACGGGCAGCTGCGACGACAGCAGGAAAATTGAAATCGCTAATTGTTGCCGGCCTCTTCTTTTTCTTTTCTTTTTCAAGTTTGAACCGCGAGTCTTTCGAGGTGGAGACAGTTGCGATCTCGCGACGAAGTGAAAGATACTGAAAGAAATCGAAGAAACTTTTGTAATTTTAGATTCGAAAATAATTACTCATCCCTGTGATTTCTCGAGATGAAGACGTTTAAATCGAGGCGCACAATGGAGGCAAGTTGTATATAAGAGAAACCGTTTTCACGTCGATTCGTTTCCACAAAAGGGGTACAGAATCGGGATTATTGTTGTCGTTGTGTTAGCAGGGCGAAGTTAGGAAACGATTTACCCCCACACAGGCGGCACAGTGCACAGTCTCAGCTGCCCATTGCGGAGGGGTAAAGGCCATTAAAGAGGTTTGTCCCGGGAGAGACCGTTGTTTACGCGGCGGAAGTGGGCTATAATCAGGCCACGGTGCACAAAACCGCAAGGCAACGATATTACTGTCATTTCAACGGCCCCCTCCCTCCCACCGTCCTCCCTCGCACCGAGGAAAGAAAGACTCCGGGGGGAGGAAGAGAAGACCTGGAAATTAAATGGATTGTTCCGTCGTTATTAAGGGCAAAGGAGAGGCGCGTAATTACCACCGATCGCGTTTTGACTCGTGGAAAAAAGCTGTTCCTCTTATTCCCCCCCTGTTCTGTTGTGTGATTGCGGGCGTCGATCTGCGCGTGTCGTCGTCCTCTGTCGAAAACGTGGGACGGCGCCTCCTCCCTCGATCCTCCTTATTATCAATCTCGAGAAAGAAACGAGGAGGCCCAGTGGAAGGTTTGATACCGCCGAATCGGCGAAAATTAAGTGTCTCACTGCTCTGATCGTTCCTCGCCGATTATGGGGTAATATAATTCTTCGCGTTTGTCCGACCAATGATAATGATACCATTGGGAGAAGAGAGGTATGCTGCCGGCTCTCTTACCCGGTTTCGATCGAAATCTCTTCTTCCTCTTCTTTTTTCCTCTTCTTATAAGAAGACGAAGCGGAGCGAAGTTAACGAAGCGAATCGTTGCGATTTAATTTACAATCCGCGACTATTTCGTATCCGCGAAAAATTCTAACGTAAATTCGATTCGTGATCGATCGTGTAAGATTATTATTATTATTATTGTTGTTGTCATTATCCGGTTTGATCGGTCGGGGCCGAAAAAATTAAACGCTCCACGAATCGTGCTCGTTACGAAAGCCGTGTTCGTTTCGCCGGGACAGACAATAACGATATCGAGTGGAAAAATACCTGAAACGAGTTCTCCGTCCGTTGTTACTCCATTCGAATGGAATCGTCCAATTACGGGCAGTGTCGTTCGACGGGCCCCAATAGACTTTCTCGACGACTACGATGGCCTATATCTCGATCGTGATCAATCAATTATGGACAATTTTACGACAACGGGCCTCCTATTTCCTTGTTCGAGTCTCGAATCAATTAACCCTTTCGATATACACGTATAATACAATTTTCCTTTCAAATTATCCTTTTCTCTCTCTCGAAAAAATTCTCACATTTTTATCTACTTTTAATTCAAAATTCCCTCTCTCAACTCAAACTATACATATATATATATGTAGAAGAAGGAACGGGTTGTGCGTACATTTCACCTCGTAAATCCGGGCAAACGTTGTCTCGTCGGGGGTGACATCTTCCTCATCGATCGGCAATAACGCGCGGTGCTCCGTGAACGATGCCTTTACGATGCCTTCTTATCCTCTGGCTGCGGTTTAATTTATCGTTTTATGGTCCTTTCTGGGGGAGGAGGGGGGGGAAGCGACCTACGCCGATGGGAGAAGAAGCTGCGGAGAGAAACCCTCGGAGAGAATCGGGATGGGCCGAGTCAGCCAGCCAGAAAAGAGAGAAAAGAGGCACGGACGCGAGACGGCGTCCCGGGTGGAGGGAGAGAGAAGGAAGGGCATTAGAGGAGGGAGGGAGGGGGGAAGGGAGGAAGAAAGGTTGGAGGAGGACGGAGTGGAAGAAAGACAAATGAACCGCGAGACAAAAGGGGCATCGGCGCGATAGATGGAAGTGGGGTTTGGCCAGAGGGTAACGAAGAAGGGATGAGGGGGCGCAGTTAGGGGGCGTGGCTCATGCGGTATTAAGCAACCGCGCCACCGCATTGTAAAAAGGCAAAGTGTTATTGTTTGCGACCACCAAAACTCTCGACTTAATTAGATTCAAAAACCAATTTTTCTTTCCGTATTTACCCCTTACCTCCGATTCTTGGGCGGAATTTCTCCCTCTATTCTCAAATTTTTCACCAAACGTGCGAGTTAAATCGTACCAATCAGCCTTTTATCTCATATTCTTCCATCTCTATTATACCTATGTATATATATATATATGAAAAATGTTTCCTGAAACATCTTCGCTTCCGCGATTTAACTCTCAACCACTATCATCCTTTTTCAATTATCCCCTCTTCGAATCGCGTTCCGATAGTTATCGATAGTCGAGCGAGCACCGTGCACTTTCCCTTCGAAAACACGTCCAAACGGCCAGGGTGTTGTTCTCCTCGCTTACTTTTCGAAAACGCTATTACAAATATTATGCGCGTAACCGCGCGTTACGCTCAACATTATTTCACGCACGCACCGGATGCGACGTACAGGTAACAGGAACTTTCGACTCGAATCCGCTCGGCCACGATACGGAATATAATGGAGCAGGGAGAGGAACTCGAGACGAGCTCCTCTGCCCCCCTCAAAAAAAAAAAAAAAAAGGTGCGAGAAGGTGTATTTCGTACGAAGGTGTGTAATTAGAGTTATTACTTTAACAAGCCTGTTACCAGAGAGAGAGAGAGAGAAGGAAAACAGTGAAAAAAGTACTGTAAGAGGCGCGGGGGCGCCGAAGGGGTTGAGGAGAGGAGACGAAAGAGAGAGAGGGAGAGAGAGAGAGAGAGGAGTAGGACGGTCGAGCCATTGTTACCGGCTAATGCTGGCCTTCTTTGCATCATAAAGGCAATGTGCAGACCTGGCCTTTTATGCAGGCGACCAGGATAGTGCACCCATACCCCGTGTTGTTCCCCGCGCACGCACACGCACGCGTGTAACGCACGCGAGAACGAAGGTACGCGGGCGGTGGCCCGTGCTACTACTCGCCTTCACTCGCCCGCTATCTGTATGCTAACTTATCGGAGTCAATTAATTTCACTTAGGCCCAGCTGCTTTGCCTCGCTTGTTAAACGAGCGTCGACAAGGAGTCGTGTGTCTTTGTTGGATCGCGTCGCAAACCATCGCCGCGGTTTAGCGTTGCATCACTGGCCCCGCTTCTTTCGCGCGTTTTATTTGATAAGCGTCTTTAAAAGAGTACTTATCCTTTTTTTATTTATTTATTTATTTATTTATCGTGGATGGTACAGTCGATGGCAAAACGTCATACTCTAGTAGGTAATATTTTAAAATTCTGATTTTAATTTAAAAGTTGGAAGAATAATTGAGCAATCATGGACAGGCAAAATTAATCAATTACGGAAAACGAATTATACCGTTTCGTTAAATAAAATGTTTAATTCGTGTGGTTTGACATTGGCAATGAATAAAAGAATTCGATTCAAAATCAAATTCGATCGAGGAAGGGAGATCGTATCCTCGTATCTGCTCGCGAAATGGAAGCGAGGTCTAATTAATCGCGGCCATTAATTCAATTAAGCACCTGAGCATCGGTCGGGTTATCTTTACTGTCCTTACGCGGTCGGAAATTCACACTATTGACTTAGCGAATTAACGCGGGCCGCCATTAATTTCTAACTGCACCTCGTGCGTTAACGCGGTGCATAAATTCAGCGTTTGTTAATTAAAAATCCACGGAAAGAAGCGATCAGCGGTACGCTAAGTGGAACATCGTTTCCCTTTAGAACACGACAGTAATTAATTTAATAGCCCGAGAAGATGCGTTCTTGAGAAGCAGAGCTCGTTACGACGTCCTCATGCATTTTTATTCCCTCGTAAAAAGAAAAAAAAATATATATATATATATATATATATACAACGTATCTGTATTTCATTTGTCCATATGTGAGAATTTTAAAAAGAAGGAAAATAACTTTTCACGAATCAATTATACCGATTTTAAAAGATCTAATTTCTTAAGCTCCGTTTTTATTGCAAAAGAAAATTAAGAAATCGATAAGGAAACGTTTATAAAAATATTCATCGACTAGGCAAGCGTTTGAAATTTTATATAATATACGCGATATGGAGAAAAGTGGAGAATCGGTGTGCGGCGATTCAAGTTGCGCGCGGAAATTTGTGCAAAAAGGGAACGGCGGAACGGAGAGGGAAGAATTGTCATAATGCCCCGTGAAATAAGACCGTTCCCATAACGCGCTGCTCGGGTGCAATGGGCCGGATAAATCGTCAATGTGTTTCGCAGAGGAATTTCGTGACGCTTCATTAGGCGAAACCATGGTCGCGCCGCTTGTCTCGGTGACAAGTTTGACAAATTATTCCTCGCCGGTCTTGTGCAGCTTGCTGGCGTCCTTTAACTTGCCTGAAAACCCGTCGGAGGATCCTTCAAAGGATCAACCTTACGCGTTAAACATCGGGGACAAGAGCGAGCCGATACTTTTCGAGGAAAATAATTTCTTTTGCTGATGGAACGAGGAGGAGGGATTTCGGTTTGTCCACAGATGGCGCGACGATCGTCGTCCAACGAACCATAAACCTCACGAAATTTCTTCTCACGCTTTAAAACGTGCGATCAAAGAGATTTAAAATTCTTCGCAAAGAAGAATCCTTGTTATGTATAATTCGTTGAGATTAATTTCGAGAAATAATGAGAAAGAATACGAAACTTGTCGTAATAATTTTCAACGAAATAAAAGAATCGAGAAGAGATCGAAGAGGTTGGACACGGCAGAAGTGAGAAAGAATAACGGGGAGGGAAAAAAAGGAGAAAATCGCGGCAAATGTGCTAATAGTTCGCAAAACATTTGGCTTTAAGAGCTGGCAGGGGTTCTCGATGCAATTCGGGGGGGGAAATTCGTAATTCACGAGGTTTGTCGAGTCCAAGGGGATGGTCGCTCGTTTATAAGAGCTTCTCGACTCCAGGAATTGGATTGGGGCGCGAAAGTTTTTGCCCTGTTATTTTTGTAATTAAAATTAACAACCGGCACGCCGCCAAATTGTCTTCTTAGTACCGTCTCCTCCCAACATCCAACGGTATCGTGTTGTTCCTTCGACGAGAATCTCCCTTGGCACTGGAACCGCTTTCAGCGGTGGAAGGAAGGACGCTAGCTGCTGCTGGCCATCATCAATACGTGTCATCATGTTATACGCTTATCTCTATACATACACACACATATATATATATATACACGCGTATTATATAACGATGCAGCATTTAACGTACAACGGCGTGCCACTATTATTTCTCCAATTAATCATATTTTTTACGATCGTTTTGATGTTTCTTCTATGCAGATTTCTATTAAACTTTATTTCTTCGCCTTGCTCCCCTCAACAGGGACAAATAGGGAGTGACGTCTCGTCATAGAATAAACAATTTTCTCTCTCTCTCTCTTCAAAGAAAATTCGAATCCTCACGAATCCTCGTTCATTCTACGATTTCTTCGATCCTCCCCCTTTCTTTTTTATCGTTATTATCGTTCTCGAAAATATGTATCCGGCGGAGAAAAGAAGAGAAAAAGGTGGAACGGAGAGAGAGAGAGGAGGAGGCGAGTAGTAGTTAAAAGATGGCAGTGCTACCATCATCAATATGTGTCACGGGATACGTACCGCTCTCGATACACTATATATATATATATATATATATATATAAGAGGCTTACAAACGAACGAGAAAGTATTTACCACGGGACCTGCCTTAATTATCTCTCTCGCCCTCTCTTTTCGCGGTATACGTACGCACGTCTCTTTCCTGATATCTGCCGCGATCTCGCCTTCTAACGACCGTCCCTATAAACTTCAACTCCTCTCGAGTACGAGTGAAACACCTCCTCCTCCTCCTCAGGAAGGAAGGAAGGAAAGAAGGAAGGAACAAGAGGCAGCTGCGGCTCTCCCCTCCTCCTTCCAGTTCCATTTCGCCTCCTCGTTATCGCGGAGAAGGTGTATTATTCGCTCTCCTCCTCCGATAAGCTTCGAATTGAAATTCTCGAGGGCGACACGATTTTTCAAAGGGACACGAGGACAGAGATCGCGATCATCCCTCTTTGGCAGATGGCATCTTGATCTTGGAGGGAGAAAGAAAGAAAGAAAGGAGGAGGATTAATTAAATTTACATCGAATTATTACACTCTCGATTTTCATTCAAGGAGAAACAGTGTAATAATCGCGAAGTGGAGGACTAAGATTCGACTAAAAATGATCCAATTTTCAAGATGGATCAAGGTGAGAGAGAGGCGTGTATTAGAGAGACGGTAGTAGTTGGAGGGCCTCGATCCTCGTGGATCGTTGAAATGATTCCACTTATCCTCTACGGGGAGTCCCCGAAGAATCCAACAGCGGGTACAAAAGCCGAACTCGATCGCCCCGGGACGCCCAGCTACCGAAGATATTTCATTTACCGGACAAAAACCGCCTCCCCCTCCTTCCCTCCTCTTCCGCTTGCCCCCCCCTCGATCCGTTGGCGCGGTCTAAGGGAGGAATTCGAATTAATATTCGGCGCTGACGTATGAAATTACAGCCAACCTTGTCTGCCGTCTTCTTCCTGTCATCGTCGTTCCCGTTCCTCGTTGCTTCTGCTCCGCTCGACGACGCCTCCTCACCCGCCAGGAAACAAATGAGCGACGATCATCCTGTCCACTCGCAGAGGCACAATGGGAAACGAGCTACTACTTGAAACGATTCGACGACATCTTACGTATTGGACAATGCTCCTCTTCGAAACTGTTCGAATCTTCGATTCGACTATCTCTCGATTTTCACGCAACGAAGATTCCATTTTTTTCTCTCTCGATTTTTTTTCAACTCGTTAATTTTATTTCGCGTATATTTGAAAAGTAGAGAGAGGAGAAAGGTTGAAATATTTCTTTCGATCAACAATTTAACGCCGTTTTCCAATCACGCGGCGCTTTAGATAGAAGGGGCAACGATTCTTCCGGAATGGAAACACGAAGCAAAAGAAGACTTCTCACCTGTTGGCCCCATTGTCCGCGAGATAATTTGGTTAAAGTAACTAATCGTTCGCTCTTTTCAGGCCCCGCCGCTTATATACTCGATGCCAAACCGCGGCCCCTTTTGTCGTAATTAATAGTCCTCCCCGCAAGACCTTACTGCTTCTTCTCTAAATGATTCTTCATCCATCATCGTGCAGCCCGACTTTTGAACCTTCGCCTTTCGATTTCCCAGAAACCGCTTCCCAGAACCGCATCCCAACCGCTCTCAATACCGCCAACATCCTTTCGTTTCAGTCCACGCTTATTAAACGAATCAATCCTCCAATTTTCTCCACAAAATCCATTTCATCTTGATCTGACCAATCGAATCGATAACAATAGTTTAACGTCAAACTTTATGATCGAGAGTTTGTACGCGTTTGATTGTTCTTCGAAGAGAATCGTTGAAAAGAAGAGAGAGAGAGAAAAGAAAAGAAATTAGAAATTCTCCTCCTCTTCTTTCACCGTCGGTCGCCCCCAGAAGCCGTTTCGGTGGATAATATCACCGATCTTGAATCCGTTTGCCGAGTCATCTCTTAAGATGATAGTAATTGTTCGTTAATTTGAAAGGAAAGGAATCCGTTTCCATCTTGCGTTTCGACAGAGAATGTAGGTAGGAAGAGAGAAAAAAAATTAGCTACGTTCCAGGGCAGCTGTGCCGGCTTTTTAAACGACACACCTGCTAATTTCTTCAAATGCCCCCGTGTGGAATTGCTCTCCGCGAGAGCAATCTTTTCCCGAGAAAAAAAAAAAGAAAGAAACAGAGAAAAGATGCCGAAGATTCTCCAGAGGAATCTCGAGAGGAAATATATATACAAAAGGTGAAAAAGAAAAAAAAGTGGGACGTTCGTAAAACGATTGGAAAGAATATCGCAACGATTCGTTCTACGATTTTATTTACGCGCGTTCGTTTAAAATTCGGTTGAAGGCGAAGGTGTTGGTGGAGGAGGCGGTAGAGAAAGCGTATGTATACGCGTCATCGTACGACACGCATAAGGGGGCTGAAAATATGGGCAGTGATTTAGACTTACACCAATCGCGACATCCGCAGGAAGGCAGCCAGGTAAACAATCCGGTGTTCACAAGCGGTTCTCACTGAATTCCACCTGCCGCCACACTTTCCCCTTTCATGCCGTGGATTTATCGAGCTCGCCGCCACTTCTCAAGGCAACGAAATTTCCTGAAACCGACGACCCACGCTTCATCCTGACTCCTTCGAATAAACGTTAACGAAATCCCGCATATATTTCCGACTAATTTCCATAAATATTGTAAAAATGGGACGACCGTTTCTTCGTTTCACTTTTTTTTTTTTCCAATTTTCGTTGCTTTCACTTTGGAACGCATGCGATCAACCACGAATCTAAAATGAAAAAACCATTTCCTTATTTTTTCTCTCTTAATAGAATTATATTCGAAAACTATTAGAAGATATCTTTTCATTCGATGAAAAATGTTTGTGCAACGAACAACATGAGGATCGATATCTGACACTTATCCAAAAAAGATCTTATCCAGATGTTTGTTGCGATTAGACGTCGAACCTGTATACACACCTTAACGAAGCGAATTTGTTCCTCAGGAATTAAAAAAAAAAAAAAAGAAAGAAATCAACAACGTTCATAAAGCAGTCGCGAGAGAAAGTCGTAAATTCCCGGCCGCGTATTTTATAAATGATTTACGAAACGCGTATGCAAATGTTCCCACCGCGCTAAAACGATAAGTTACAAAAATGTTGATAGTTGAAATATATCGTCGATTGCTAAATCTGATTCCCGCTTCCTCCTCTCCCCACTCCGCCGCCGCCGTGTCCACTCTTCCCTTCCTTCCTCTCTCTCTCGCCCCCTCTCTCTCCCCCTTTCCGCTATAGCAACCGCTCTCGCGCACACGCGAGAGTGCGACTGCACATGCAATCGCATCTCGATGACCGTACCTGCCAGTGATTTAACGACTTGTCACCCACTTTATCAATTTACGCCGCTGGAGACCTCGGGTTTACGCACGTAAACTGTGCCCATCCAGCCTGTGTACTTATAGTTTCTACCCACCGCGCGCTGTATCGGGTTAAGTAATGATTCCGTCTTGGCGTTGACTGCCGAACGGTTGCCGAGGACATTATTCAACCCTATATAATAATCTGGAATCGAAGTTATCGCGTGGAATTTCTTTATATACTTGTAATCCCCACGCCGATTTCCTAATGTCGGTTTTCAAGGGATTTCGTATTAGTCGGACGAATAGTTAAGCGAGTTGTTAAGTAAGATATACGTTTGTCGCGTTGTATGCAAACGAGGTTTTTCTTTTTTTGGTTATTCGTTGCTTCCCAGCATAAGTAAATTTATTTTGAATGTGTAATTTTAATATATAGATTCGTGGAATAGTTTTAGAGAGTCTGGAGATTCTAAAGATTAAATTTTATTTGTAACGTAGTTGATACGTAGTTGCGTTATTTTTAAACTTACTTGCAGGCACAAAATAGAATATTTAAAAATCGTTTGTTTTAGAAAAAGATAATATCTCTGATGTATTCGTTCGACACTGGTACAAAAATCCCATCTTTTTATCCGTTCGATCGAAACCCACGGAACAATTAGTCTGGACACGAGAAAACGCTTTGAGAGAATTCTGTAAAACAATATTTTTTTTTTTCCGTCACGGGCGGCGTTGATTCGAAAAATACGTTACGAGGAACGTGTTGTATCTTGGAAGGAGAATTTCAACGGACGGGGAGATGGGACGGGGCCGAAAATGGTCGGGATCGAGGAGAGAGATAAGACGGGAATGGCGTGTCCCGGCATGTTTTTAGAGTTTGCGTGGTAATTGTCCAACCATATGCTCGAAACTCGCCCACCGAAACGATAATCGGAAATAAGCTTAGGCTTACGAGCAGTCTCGATTACAAGCGTGGAGAGCTTCCTCTTAATTACAATATTTAAATTTCCCGCGCGAGGGCAGCCGCCATGTGTTCGAGTTCTACCGCGCCCTCTTTATCTCGGATACAAGGTGATGCGTCTATTTCGTCCGGTCAATGTGGCGGCTATTTGCACGGCTACGTGTTTTTGTTCGCATGCAAATTGTGCGAGGGTTACGCGAGAAAAATATTGGTTAAACACTGTTGGACTGGTTATCAAGATTGGACAACGATAATTCATTACCTTAATACGGCCGCATCAGATAGAACGTTGAGTGAGTGACTGGTCGAAGAAGCACGAGGCTACGTTTTAGATTATTTCAAAAGTGGTGAATGAATTACTTTTTTCTGTTTCATACTTTCCTCCGTGCGATACTCCGTGATAAGAAACAACATTGTGTTTCAACGTGGAATCCAAATATCGTGCGAGTAATATGGTAAGAGGTATAAAATAATTTATAGGAATAGGTTAAAAATATATAGGTTATAGAAATAGGTTAAACATATAGGTATACGAATACGAATAGGAATAGGAATAGGAATAGGAATCAAATTGTACGGATTCAGAAGTTTAGTTTGCGTTGAAAAGATTTAAAAAGAGGTTATAAACGTTTAAAGTTCGTAAAATTAGTTTATTAGATATTGTTAAAGCGTTATATTCCGTATTGTGCGTATTATCGTTAGCTATTGCGCATATTCAGGCAGGTTGGTCGCTGAAGTTCATTTTTAGGTTAAATCATGTTTTCGTCGTTGCACGTATAAACAGAAGGAAACACTTTTTAATACCATTACAGCATTATGGCTAGTTGTATTATATGTATTACAAATATTGCATATTTAGTTAAATATTATTAATTAGATATTGTTAAAGAGAAAAAAAGATGAATCGAAATTCCTTTTAGAAATATATCCTTATTTGTATTTCTTTGTTAGATATTATGTTTTTCCTCGTAGGATCAACGAAGATAACCAGAATAACATTAGAGTATTGCGTGGAATTCGTCGCGGATACCGGACGATGATTTGTCATCGGATGGGTAACGATGCAAGCGACAAATCTCACTCGTCTGGCGTATTGATGAACATCGATAATATACGATACTCAATAATGACAAGCTACCATCGATTATATCGTTTTCACTCCTCGTACACCTGCACGCGCGCCACGTATCCTTTCTGAAACTGGTGCGCGATTAAAGGATTCGATTAAACGATAAACATCGCGATTCCACGGTTTTTAATCTCTCTCTCTCTCTCTCTTTCCATATCTATATATATATATACATATACGTGTCATAATTTATCTTACGCGTCTTTAATGATGAATTATAGACGTACGTTTCACTTTTCTCGAGTGAGAAAAATTTACCGTATCGTCCGGTCAAAATGTTTCATTTATAATCATTGAACGATTAAAAAACTGTTTCGTATATAATTTAATAGAAAGATACGAGTGTCACGGATATTTCGATATAACCGCGAATAGTTACAAAGCGGAGGAATATTCGGCGACGAATTTTCGTTTGAAAGGGATCCGAGGCCAATTTACCGGCAATTCGTGTTCGACATTACGCTCAATTTTCGCGTACACGTTGGAAATAGGAGGTGAGAGCCGGAATGATTTTTTTTTTTTCTTTTTTCTTTTTTTTTTCCCCCGAACACACGCGCGTTTACGCGAGTAAGCGGTTCGCAACCGTGCGATTACGCTTCCCATCCGTGATCCCCTCGGTTTTTTCTCGTCCACCGGTTGCCTCGCGTTCCCTGTCACGTTGACTCGACCAACTGGTTTCGTCTTAATCTCGTTCGACGAATCTCCGTGACGTTGAGAGAAGATCGTTAACACATTTGCCATCGGAAGAATGCCGCGCATCCCGGCATTTTGCCGATTAATTATACGGCTAATCGCCTTGTTTCTTCTCGCCTTTTATCAATACCAATTGAATTCTTTTTTCATTCAAATGTTAAAAATTAGCATCTTTTTGATAAAATATATCATCAAAGTTAATAATTTAAACTGAAATTATAGTTTCCATGTTAGTCTCGTTTGCGATATTTTTATTGGAAAACAATATGTAAATAAGGAAACGCAAACATTTAAAATATTAATTACTAATAAATAGCGCTTTATTATTACGAACGGGAAATATACGAGGCAGAAACGAAACGTTTCTACGTAAATTATGAATATTTAACAAAAATCAGACAGGTCTGATATGCTGGTACATTAATGTATACAACTCTTGTTCCTTTTTTGCCTATTCTTCACCAATCCAAGTTATAGCTAGTTATACTCGGTGAAAATAGCTGCAAGATCTGCGAAATAACGAAAACTTTCCTGCCAATTTGTTAACTGTTTAACGTACCCTCGTAAAATCCGGCATAAATTAAGGTTAATCGTCATCGCTCCATACTGATTTTACACTCGAGCTCGCCCCGAGAACCGCGTAAAAGGAGTTCATTGGATATTCTTCAATTAATTACGCTAGCGTATATATATATACATATATACATCCACACACACACACGCGTACATAACCTCCATTTCCAGAAGGTAACATCGTGGTACCGGCAATTTACATGCCAACAATGTTGGCCGATTTCCCTGTTTAAGTACCCCCCAATTATATCGATTTCCACGCGAGTAAAACGCGATAAATAATATTTCGTTGCGAGGCGATTAAGCGCATTGTACACCACGAACGTCCATTTTACGCGAGGCCGGTTAAAAGGGCACACAAAGCTTCCGTGTGCGCTCGCCTCTTCCCGAAGTTTTAACCATAATGCGTGCTCTTGAAACGCGCAAGCGCGTGCATCGGACAGATAAAACCGAGCCGAGTGGAAGCGAGATAGAGGGAGAGCGCGAGGCGGAAGGTGGTAGAGCAGGAGGAAAGGGGAGGAGAGGGGGGACCGGAAGTGGGAGCAATTAACGATATAAGTGGTTCGCTGGTCTCGAAACCAGATAAGATCAGGCTAACTCGAGTCTAGCTCCTTTTCTCGAGACCGTTCGATGGGAAGATAGTAAACTCGAAAGAGGCAGGTGCCTTTTGGACACATTATACGCTGTTACCTCGATCCACCTTTTTCTTTTTTTCTCTCTCTCTCTGTTCTCTTTCTTCTCTCTTCGTATTTTTCTTTTCTTTTTTCTTCTCGTCTTTTTGCCTCGTTCCTCTCGCGTAATACAAGAAGATGGAACACTCTGTGCGTCTTCGATCCGCGAAAATAGCTTTATTTACCGCTATCCGTGATAATCGATCGCCCCGACCGGTTATTTGCATTTTATTAAATGCCCACCGGTTAATTGCATCTCGCTTTACCTCGAGGGACGCGTTATTAATATTAAGTAGGCGTCGATTCTTGGTAAAATCGAGATACATTGTTGTCTCTAAGAGATAGCGGGAAATCGATAAATCGATCGATGGTCCTTAATTCTTTACTTCTTTATTTATCGTTCGTTCAATTTAACGACGGGATAAATTCTGTAATTTCAGTTGGACACCGACACCGGTTTCAATGCGGGGAAAAAGTAATGTATTTTAAATTGGGATTTCGATAAGCGTCATGCACACGCAATTAACGTATGTATCAGGACTCATTTATACGTTGTTACAATAGATTACAATGTTTCTTTCTTCTTCCTCTTATAATCAATTT
This sequence comes from Apis mellifera, assembly GCF_003254395.2. Classification (NCBI taxonomy): domain Eukaryota; kingdom Metazoa; phylum Arthropoda; class Insecta; order Hymenoptera; family Apidae; genus Apis; species Apis mellifera. Next base: position 3,871,472 of record NC_037640.1, read on the forward strand.
CCATATATTGCATTCGTGCTAGATATATTTGAAGATATTTGACGTTCTAATAATAAAAAAATACTCGTGAAATTTCATATTATATACGTATATTTCCTTAAATTATTTACATACATAGAGTTAAAAGTTAATCTAATTATTCGCTCTTCTAATTAATCGAAAAAACTGTTTATAAATACTCATGATCTAACAAATATGTGTATACTGCAATAATCCTCTTTCTCATTTGCATAATTCCTAACGATTGTATGTAAATGAGAGAGAAAAAGAAAAAAAAGTCTATAAAATTAATTATTTCATATATGTACTTTGTACCCGCTTTATTGCTAATAATAAAATATAATTAAATTTTCTTTCGTAGCCATGATGCATTGACTAATCGCGTATAGCAACGAATATTAATATTTAAAAATATTAAATCTGCGCTATAACTGTCGATAAACAACGGAATCGATGCGGCTTTTACCTTTACAGCTCGAGAAGCGAGGGCAAAAGGCGGACAGGATGCGGGGGCAGAGTATACTCGCGTACTTTTGTTCCGGTGATTCTCTTTTGTCGCCCGTTTCAGGATGCAGAAGCCCGGCAAAAGCTCGATTTGACCGTGGGTTAACCACATCCTCTCTCGCCAGTCCCTTCTTCCTCCTCCTCCTCTTCTTCTTCTTCTTCGGTTTCCATTGGGGCGGCGTACCTTCGGGAAACCGACTACCGCGCGAAAAAATGAAACTGTGATTTCCTACCCAACTTTCAGCTAATAAGCGCATCCGTTCTCGGCCACGGTCTGCAATTATGCAAACCGCGCGCGCACTGGTTTCTTAAAACATTTTACGAGGCACACGTTCGCTGCGCGATATTTAACAACGTTGCATTTCATGCCCTGTCCCACGGAAGTGACGCTCCTTGTTTCCACCGACACGAACCTTTCTTCTTTAGAAAGTTTTTATTTAAAAAAAGGAAAAGAAAAGGGGAAGAAAGAAAAAAAGGAAGAATAAAAATATTTTATATTTTTTCCTCGTGTGTGCATCCTTTCACCGATGGATCGGTTAATAACGCTCTAATCTAACGGCTGAATCTTTGACTTCCTGTTTATCAAATATAATCAAGAAAGTAAGCAGATGATTGATATTGATTATTTCAATAGAGGATAAATAATCGATGAACATTTCATTATGATAATTTTCTCGTACTTTTCGAATTTTATTCTTTGATTCTTCGAGGATTATATACACTCTTTCCGTGTGAAAATTTCCTAAATTTTGTCTCCTCTATCTTCGCCGTTTCTTCGAAGAAATTAAAAATTATTCGAATTTCACCGAGAAATGGATATATAATATTCTAGATTCATCATCGATGCGGAGAAAAATATATCGTAAAAGGATAAAAAAAAAGTGAACATCTCACTTTCCTTTATCAAGATCAAGTCCTTTCACCGAAAGAATGTACTCAAGATTTATTAAGATTCCTCCTTCCTTGCAAAATCATCATAAGAGGTTTAAAAATAATAATTTCTCCTTATTATTAGAAGAAAAATTCAATCTCGAGTCAATGATCTAAAATATCAATTTAAATATTTCAAAAAAAAATCGCGATTAATAATAACAAAACTTGAAGGTTTACCAAGTGGTTTTCCTCGAGGGGGAGGAGAGCCGTGGAGAAAAATCGTCGGACCACCGCTAATGGGGTCGAAATTAATTTCACGTAATTGAGGATACAACGAGCGCGCGTCCTCCTCCTCCTCCTCCTCCTCCTTGCTACCCGTTTTACCCTAATAGGAATAAAATAAGCCCTTGTGCAGCAGTTAGCGCTCGAGCCTCCTCGCTCCTACATAATTGCAGCGTCGGCTGACCAACACCGGAAATAAGCAAACGCGATTAAAGCCTCGGCCACGCTGTCACGCTTCCCGGGTTTCGCCTTCGACGTTTCGCTCGTAAGGCCCTGGCAAATTACACACCGGGCCCCAAAAACACGGCAACGGAGACGGTCACCCCTCTCTCCTGTAATAATAATCATTTTTTTTTACGCTTTTGCGATTCTTTCGCGGGGACGAAACTTCGATAATCCAAGGATTGTTCGATTGTTTCACGGGTGGACGAGATATTTTGGACAATGTTAATTTTTGTTAATTTATCTTTGGATTAGGGAGGGATATAATATGTCGAAGTTATATAACTGTTTCGATGTTTAAAATAAAAATTTCCGTTTCTCTAGTCAAGTTCAATTAAAAATTTGCATAAAAATTCGCAGTCTGTTTATCATAAGGTAAACTGTCGAAATAGGCGGGATCAATATGCTCGCTGCGTTTCAATCTGAATTAGTGCATGTCCACCGTGTACTCATTTTTAGAATATTTGTACGATATCCATTTGAAATCGGGATTGAAAAATTGTGGAAAATAAATATAAAATTGTAATATAAAACTTGTACAATTTTTCATCATTCGTTAATGTATCTAAATTGTTCGATCGTGAAGAGAAGATAAGAAATTCGCGATGAAAATTAATAACGAATCTAAGAAAATTTGTTCACAGTGAACAATTCGAAACAGCTTAGCTTACATTATTCAATTATCACGATTAAGTGTAATAGTGTTTTTGGATCGTTTGCTTGGAAGATGCAAAACGCGATCAAACGGTTTAACATACGTATGCAAATGGGAATGCAAATGAGCGAACAGTACGCGATATCTGTGTGTTCAGGCATTAACCTGATCTCTTGAAATATGCATCGTCGCGTGAAAAACATTGGAAAGAAGGGCTCGAAGGGCCCTCATCGTTCGATTCAAAGGTCAATTCAGGGGGAAAGAATCGATAGCTGAAGGAGGCTTGCCTTTTAATAGTTGCGAATTTTTTTTTTCTCCCCCCTTCGAGGAAACACTGCGAAGAAAACACGCCTCTTCTTCCTTTCATTTTCACCTAACGACCGAGTTGTAGTAACTTTAATCTACGATCTCTGCTTCCGGCTCGTCGTTAATTTCGCGAATTAAGAAGAAGAGGAGGAGGAAGAAGAAGAAGAGGAAAGTGTTAATTCGAGAATTCGATTAAGCTTTACGCCCATCTTTATAAAAAAAATTTCAACGATTTTCGAATGCTTTCTTTTTTCATATCGAAATGTTTAACGATAATAACACGTTTCTGCTCGCTCTGCAATGATAAAATCTAATGTAACGTTGGCAGAAAGAGAAAAAGAAAGGGATATTCGTTAGAATGGAAAATGAAGAAACAGAGAAGAAACGAAGAGAAGAGTGGAATGAGAGAGGCCGAGCGTTAAATTTAGTATAATATATTTTCCATATAATAATTCTCGCTATACAGACATTATTTTACAAAGCATGATTTTTATTACTATGTATACGTCTTGCTGCATTACTTAACGTGTTTAAGTCGCACGATACCGTGGGACCCACCGATTCTGATGCGTCCCGACGGTTTTTTTACACAACAACGTCGTCGTTTCCACCAATCCCGTTGTCCCTTTACACCTTTATTCTCCTCGTACAGCCTAATTTTTTTACGTGTATTCGTTAATACTGGTATTTCGTCGTCTCGGTGAACAACAACGCGACGACAATTCGTGTTGCGGACCGTCGAATCTATCTATCTATCTATATTTTGGAATATGATCTACGTCGAGCTCGATTCGATTCATTTTTTTATAAATCCGTCTATCTAAAGCTTCGACGATCCAAACACGTGGTCGACGCGTTTGTCCCCTCTACGTATACTGAAGTCTGAAAAATACTTCCGGAATATCTTGGTTATCACGGTTGGCTTTCCACTTGGCGGAGTATCGATAACCAACCCATCGATTTCAATCCCTTACCGTTTACTTTTCGCCCCGAAAATACGTAGCTATTTACAACGTTTGTCCGCCGAGATGGAATGGAAATGGACGCCGCGCCAATCGAATTTTATAATTCTATTTACAATTTATTTCGATATAAGTGATTCACCCCCGTTCGAGGGGTAAAACTCCGAATGCAACGTTCGAAATTTTTCCAACATTTTTCCAAATATTCTCTTTAAAATTTTCACATACGAATATTGCACTCGGATCAACCCCCTTCGAGCTTTCTCAACTCGCTCGAGACAACGCTCTGCGAGATTGATCTTTGAGGCAAGGATCGAGGCGAGTTATTCGCGATATTATTCCCCTTTCTCCCGAAATGGGGGAGAATAAACACCAGTTTGGAGAAACTACGCTTCTCTCTTTTCGACCGCGTGTAATTTCGTGTCATTTCGTATCCCCTCCCTCCCTCCCTTTCCCCAGGCAAACGTCCCCTCTCTAATGTCGTATTAATCGCAGATTCGTGCGCGATCGCCTCGTTCCCTGGCGCGACTCCTTCTCTCGAGAGGTCTGGCTCTCCCTCCTTTCCTTCCCCTCTTTTCATCGGACGAACAGTTTCTTTTTTTTTTATTTACACCGCGAGAAAAACGTTTCTTTTCTTCTTTTCTTTTTTTTCTTTTTTTTCTTCCATTCGTCAATTAACTCGCGTCGTTCAACGACGCTCCGATCATCCATCGTTCCCTTTTGGCGTTTACGTTACAAACACACGCATCCACACGCACGTACACGATATTGGGCACACACGCACGCGATAAATCTGTCGAGTCGTCGTCGATCCTTCTCGATCGGTATGTAATAACGATTATTAGGTGTATGAATACTGGTCTCAGCGTCGTGTACCGTTCGGCAACGCTAATAAATCGTTCGAATCGCGAAACTTTGGTTAACCACATAACGCTTCCTCTTCGCCCATTCCCATTATCTAGGAAATCCCGGACGTCCCGTGCAATGTCACTTCCTCTGTTCCACCTCACGAAATCGACCGTTCTTTTTTTTTTTCTTTCTTTCCTCTTGTTTTCGATACTCCGTGGAATTTCGCGAGCTTTCGAAAGTTTTTTTCTTCAACGATCGACGACGAGAAGTAATTCTTCTTTTTTGTTTTTTTTTTCCCCTCCCCTCTCATTACATTCATCTGTTGGCGGTTACGCAAGGTAATAGTTGGGTTAGTTAGAACGGAGTAGTAATTGCTACAAAAATCACCGCGCGTCTTCTTTATAAAGACTCGTTCTCGTTGGCTGCCTCTAACAACATAATAGAAAGAATATTTTTTTTCGAGATATCACACGCACGCACACACACGCACACACAACTTTCCACATTGAAAAAGAAAAAAAAAAAAAAAGAAAGGATCTCCTTCCATCTAGAGCGAGTCTCTCCTTCCTCTTGGATCTCAACCCTTCACTCTCTTCCTTCTCCATCTCCACCCATCTCATTCGTATCCTAGATATCGTGTATACTCTCGTCGTCACTGTCCGCCCTTATGCTCTGAGGGCTGTCCTCCCTCTTCGGTGAACGGCTCGCGCTCCTCTCCCTCTGCCTCCCTCCCCTCCCCAAATGCTCCCTCTCCCTTCCCTCCATCATGTCCGGACTGTCCCTGTAATAACCGCCCAAACTCTGCATCCCGGACCCCGTCAACGAGGCGACGACGGTCGTGTTGCTCGGCCCCGGTTGAAGCATCGTCGACGGTGGATACAACCTCTCGTCCTTGACGCACATCGGGGACCTGTCCCTCAACCCGGCCGTCGAAGGGCTCTTGCTCCTCTCCCTCTGCCTCGACCCCCTCCCAATCCCCTCCCGCCCGTCCTCGGGGCTGTCCCTGTAATACGTGCTCAGGTTGGACAGGCTGCTCGAGCTCGCCGTCAACGCGCCTCCGAGGGTTGTCGCGTTGCTGGTCCCGGCCTGGACCATCGCCGCCGCGTAAAGCCTCTCCTCCTTCATCAACGGCGACCTGTCGCTCAACACCGGGCTCTTGCTTCTGTCCCTCTGCTGCCTGCCCTCCCCCCTCTCCCTGCCCTCGCTCATCTCGGGGCTGTCCCTGTAGTAGTTGCTCAGGTTGGACAGGCTGGAGCTGGCCGTCAACGAGCCGAGGGGGTTGCTCGGCCCGGCCAGGATCATCGTGGGCGGGTAGAGCCTGTAAGGTAGAGGCTTCTGCAACGTGACCGCGGCCGACGCTTGCTGGTAGAAGAGGCCGTTCGCGGGCAGCGCGTGCGCGCTCGGGTAGGGCCAGTATCGTCCCGCGGCGGGATGCGCGGGGACAGCCGCTGCCCCGCTCCCGTACAACTGTTGGAACGCCGCCACCGCGAAATTGTTCTCCGCCATTATCTCGAACCCGACGATCGTTTGCCTCTTCCACTTCGTTCTGCGAACAGAATGGAAACGGGGGGGAGAGAGGTTAATCTTTGACGCGATTTGTTTTCTTTTTTTTTTGTATATTTGAGGAGAGGGAGAGAGGTTAATCTTTGACGCGATTTCTTTTCTTTTTGTTATATATTTGGGGAGGAGGGGGAGAGATTCATCTTTAACGATTTGTTTTCTTTTTTGTTATATATTTGGGGAGGGGGAGAAGAGGTTAATCTTTGACACGATTTGTTTTCTTTTTATATATTTGGGGAGGGAGGAGAGGTTAATCTTTGACGCGATTTGTTTTCTTTTTACATATTTGGAAAGGAGGGGAGAGGTTGATCTTTGACGCGATTTCTTTTCTTTTTTGTTATATATTTAAGGAGGGGGAAGAAGTTCATCTTTGGCGCGATTTGTTTTTTGTTATATATTTAGGGAGGGGGAGAGGTTCATCTTTGACGCGATTTCTTTTCTTTTTACATATTTGGAAAGGGGGAGAAGTTAATCTTTAATGCGATTTGTTTTTTCTTTTTGTTATATATTTGGGGAGGGAGGAGAGGTTAATCTTTGACGCGATTTGTTTTTTCTTTTTATTATATATTTGAGGAGAGGGAGAGAGATTGATCTTTAATGTGATTTGTTTTCTTTTTACATATTTGGAAAGGGGGAGAAGTTAATCTTTGACGCGATTTGTTTTCTTTTTACATATTTGGGGAGGGGGGAGAGGTTAATTTTTAATGCGATTTGTTTTTTCTTTTTGTTATATATTTTGGAAGGGGGGAGAGGTTAATCTTTAACGCGATTTGATTTGAGGAGGGGAGAGAGAGAGGTGAGGAGATTTTGTAAGTTGGAAATTCGATATGAACGTTTATTATCGAATTTATTTTGGCAAAAGAAATTTTCTGATCCATCTGATAGACGGTGATAGATTATTTGATTCGATTATTCCAAGTTAAATTTGAAAGAGTATTTAGTTACGAATTACATGTTGGAAGTTTGTTAACGTTTAATTCGAGGGATGGATCGGATATTTCAAAGATCTTCTCAGATCTTTTTTTCCATCCAGATAATTTAGAGACGTATAAGAAGACGAAGAATTAATCTTATAAGAATTTACAAGATTATTTGAAAAGTATTACGTGAATGTGGAAGTTTGTTAATTAAGGAAACTTCTATTTTTTTTTATCGATAATTACAACTTCGCAAGGATACAATTTCAAAAGTTATATTGACCTCTCCCTTCCCTTTCGAATTTACTTTCAAATTATTTTAGATCCTTGATACACTTGATAAAATCGTCAGTTCGTTAGTTACTTCCCTATATATATATCCACCCTTTCGGAATAAAAATTTCTCCTGCCTTTTTTTTTTTTTTTTTTCCGATTTTACGATTTCTTCGAATCCGAACCCTCGAGACTCGTTCGATCGCCTCCCCAATCTCTGCTCGCGTATGTAAATCTCGATCTGGGACAATTATAGTAAAACGGGGTGGCGTGCCGCCAAGTGGTTAGGTTGGCCACACTGTTGGCGGGCTTATTATACTAACAAATAGCCCATGGAGTTTCACCGCCTAATCATCGCGTATCATGCCACGCGCGCGAATACCACCCGCCTTAGCACTACGCCAAACTGCTTGGACGCGTTTAGGGGTGTGCAAATCTTTCCAAAATTCTTACCCGACGAATAATATTCAACCCACGCTTGAACATGGCGATTAATTTTTTTTAGAAAATGGAAATGGAAATACACGAAATATGACGAATAATTAAGCAATGATAACTAATTCGTATCTTTCTATTCTCGATAAAATTTGATAAGGTGGAGTATATATGAGCTCTGAATTTTTTTTTGCACACCTATGTGTGTGCAGATGCGGCACAGAGGAAAATTGCGATCATTTGTAAAATAGAAGGGTAGTAGTTCGATCCCGATCACTGATAAGAAAATGTTTGCGACTGGGAGGGGAGAAAAAGCGTGCGATTTCGTGCCGAGCTTTTCCACGTCGCAATTATTACTTGGAGGAAACTTCTCCTCCCTTTCGAAAACCGTACCGATTTTCATAGAGAAAATAATGAAAGATTGTAACTGTCGTTTTCTTTTTTTCGCGAGCGACGATTTTTTATTCCGAATCGAAAAGGGGAAAGGCGTGATGATGATGATGATGATGATGACACGAGTTGGTTCGATTGAACCAATTACGCAACTCGGTTGGATAATTATTAAAGAGCGGAGAGGGAAATTATAGTCTCGCGTGGACGAGCCGACACGTGGTGATTTACCTCTCTCTTCGAGTATTTAAACTCGTTTGTTATTACTGTAAACGTAATGTTACACTTGCATTGTCTTCCGATTACATTGACGCGGTTTTTAAACGGCCTACGAAAACGATGCTCTCGAAATTATTATGAAGTTACTCTAATTTTACGCAGAGACGTAAAAGTGCGAGTCGATTAAAATCTCGGAAGAATTTTTATTTAATCACGATGATACGTAACGAAAAAAAGGAAAAAGAAGTCGCTCTTTCCTCGAATTATGTAAAAAGCCTAATAACTATATTACCGTCTCCTCGTTAATAATTAACGACAGTTATACGCGTAATCGATCTCCATTTAATATGGATTCATGGTTCAGTAACGATCGATCGATCAACCGACACGCGCTTAACTTAATTACCTAGGCCCCCCTAGCTAATTAGAAAACAAAAAGGAAAATCTCCATCCACGAGACCAACAATCGGATTGTATATAAAAATTTCGCGGCTAGGCAGCCAACGTCAAACGTCCACGATTATCCACAATGATAAATCAACCAACCCCGCTGCCCGTCCACTCAATTAAAACCCGACGAATTCGCTCGCCGCTCGGAATTCGGGGCGATAATTAACGAGTCCTTCCTTTCCCCTCGTCGGGGAGGAGAGAGGGGGACATTCGTTACGTTTTTCCATAAAAACAAACCGGCGGCGTTGGATGAAAATTAAATATATATATATATAAAAAACGAAATAAAAATAGATAAAAATAAAATAGAAAGAGAGAGAATGGTGAAACCTTCGAAACGAGGCCGCGGCGAGGGAGGAGGAGCGAGGCGAGCTCAAAGGGGGGTGAGAAAGTTCGTTGTCAGGGTAATTAATAATCAGGAGATCCGTGGCTGGCAAGGGACAAAGCGGGGCTCTAACGGATATGCAACTCGCACGGAAAATTCGACAATTAATATATTTCGTGGGGTTGCTGCACACCTCTCCCTCTCTCTCTCTCTCTCTTTCTTTCCCTCGATTTTTATCCAACGCGGATCGTTTCGAAATGTGGGCCACACATTCTCTCTCTCTCTCTCTCTCGATATACCCCTTTTGTGGGGAGAGGAGAGCAGTAAAATCGTTCATGAATTTTAAACAGGGCCCCCTCTCCTCGAATCGAGCGCGATCATTTCTCATTTTTCCGCTGCCACGTTGGCGAGAAGGGGATAGATAGAGAGAGAGAGAGACAGGGATAGAAGGGAGAAGCCGTGTAAACCGAGCGGAGATACGAGTCGGGGCGAGAAGGGGGAGACGACAAGTTGCAATGAAAACCACTCGTGCGATTATATGATGAGTAATGTTTTTTAATACCCCCACCGCGTGCACGCAAGCAAGGGGTGGCCGGTCATTTTCGAGTGCAGCCACTCTAAAACACCCTTAATTGCTGTGCCGGCTCTTTGTGAAAACGAGGGAGAGAGAGAGAGAGAGGGAGAGAGGGAGAGAGAGAGAGAGAGAGGGAGAGAGGGAGAGAGGGGGTCGGAAGTGGCTGCGGAAAGAGCAAGAGTCATTGATTTATCGTTCTCGAGAGCCGGGTTGCGAATAAAGCGAACGGTAAACGGGAGGGGGGAGGGGTGAAGTGTTAAGAAAAGTGTAACGATCGCGCTTCCATTCCAGGGCTTAATGATCGTCGACCAAGTAGAAAGGGAACCTTAGCTTCGATCCTTCCCGTCACTCTGGGAAACTGGTTTTTCCTTTCGATCGCGTATTATTATATTCTCAACGTTCGATGATAAAATTATTCTTTTGAATAACAATAATTAATAATCGCGCCCGATATATCTTTCTTAATTAAAGAAAATTTCGTCTACGTTTCTGTCTTATTATTACAATTTATAAGAACGACGCATAGATAAAGAATTACGCGAACGGTTAAAAGGGGGAGGATAAAGGGAGAGAGAGAGAAAAAGAGAGAATTAATTAATAATCGCGCCCGATGTATTTTCTTAATTAGGGAGAAAATTTCGTCTACGTTTCTGTCTTACTATTAGAATTTATAAAAACGACGCATAGATAAAGAATTACGCGAACGATTAAAAGGGGGAGGATAAAGAGAAAAAGAGAGAGAGAGTTAATTAATAATCGCGCCCGAAATACCTTTCTTAATTAAGAAAAATTTCGACCTGGTCTACGTTTCTTTCTTACGATTTATACAATTTCGGTCTACGTTTCTGTCTTACTATTATTATTAATTTATAAGAACGACGCATAGATAAAGAATTACGGTTAAAAGAGGGAGGATAAAGGGAGAGAGAGAGAGAGTTAATTAATAATCGCGCCCGATATATCTTTCTTAATTAAGGAAAATTTCGACCTGGTCTACGTTTCTCTCTTACGATTTATAAGAACGATGCATAAATAAAGAATTACAATTAAAAAGGGAAGGATAAAGGGAGAGAGAGAGAAAAAGAGAGAATTAATTAATAATCGCGCCCGATATATTTTTCTTAATTAAGGAAAATTTCGTCTACGTTTCTGTCTTACGATTTATACAATTTATAAGAACGACGCATAAATAAAGAATTACATGAACATGTTTAAAAGGATAAAGAGAAAAAGAGAGAGAGAGTTAATTAATAATCGCGCCCGATATATTTTTTTAATTAAGGAAAATTTCGACCTGGTCTACGTTTCTGTCTTACGATTTATACAATTTATAAGAACGACGCATAAATAAAGAATTACACGAACGATTAAAAGGGGGAGGATAAAGAGAAAAAGAGAGAGAGAGTTAATTAATAATCGCGCCCGATATATTTTTTTAATTAAGAAAATTTCGACCTAATCTACGTTTCTGTCTTACTATTACAATTTATAAGAACGACGTATAGATAAAGAATTACGCGAACGGTTAAAAGGGGGAGGATAAAGGAAGAGAGAGAGAGAGAGAGAGAGAGTTAATTAATAATCGCGCCCGATATATCTTTCTTAATTAAAGAAAATTTCGTCTACGTTTCTGTCTTACTATTACAATTTATAAGAACGACGCATAGATAAAGAATTACGCGAACGGTTAAAAGGGGGAGGATAAAGGGAGAGAGAAAGAGAGTTAATGCATTTATAATGGTGTTTTGGGACCGGTCGGTGGTTTTGCGGTTACGCAGTGTCCTCGGCGACACTAATGCAACCAACCTCGGTTTGCGACGATAAATATAATGTCGAGGAGAGAGAAAGAGAAGAACGAATAGAATGGGGAGACATATTTTCAAATTATTATTTGCTCGACTTGCCCCGTTCGAACATATGCTCCTCCATAGGATAGATATCTACGTACGATTCTCTCGTACGAAGGGACGGAAAGGTTATTAACATTCAACTCGTTCCCCAACGACAAATTCGAAACCATTTTCGAGAACCACCATTGGATGTGAAACGATGATCGAGAAGTAACGAGGTAGAAACTGTACACAACCAGGCTCTGTTATAAAAATTGCCGTGCCAGTTACAGTATTTTTACACGAGAAAACATAGTTATATAACCCACCTTCTTTAAGGCCGACGAATGTGCATGCAAATGTATCGTTACACCCTCCTTTGGTTAACCTCGTTTCTCTTTTTTTCTCTCTCTCCCTTCCTCCTCCTCCTCTACCTATTTCGCGAAATTCCACGGGCTCGCGAAATCACCGAACAGCTCGAAACACAAGCGTGCGATACACGAATCGTGACACGAATTTTTCCCGCTCGCGGGAGGGGAGAAAGAGCGCGTTTGACTAGCCGGAGAAATCAAGACGATCCGTTATAAAGCGGTTTACCGGAGGCGTGGGAAGCTCGTGCGTTCTTCCGGCTGGCGTTGGAGAAGCCTCGAGCAGAAACAACGGAGCCGGATTCTCACGATGCGCGATGTATCACGACGGCGTTGGCCGATGTGTCGCCATACGGCGGTGTTACGTACGTAAGGCGCCTCCGTTTCGTGGAAAGAGGGGGAGGGGAGAGGGGAAAAGGAAAAAGAAAAAGAGAAGAAAGGAGGGGGAGAAGAAGAAGCGGAGAAAAATCACCGCGCATTTCTCTCGGCGCCGTTTCTTTTCTTCTCTTCTCTTCTCTTCTCTTTTTTTTTCTTTTTGTTCCATAAATCCCGCGGTAAAATTTGCACTTAATTCACCGTTTCAATGGAAATGCTTTTTGCCGCTCGCCGTCTCTCTCTTAATTAACAGATATCCCCTCGAGGCGAGGAAACATGTTTAAACATGGGACGGTTTAGGTAATTGCTATATTTAACGAGAGAACTTTCTCCTCCTCGTTCGCCTCGATGTCCTTTTGCGCCGTTACTTTGTTTCGACTAATTGATTTCGTTAATTCGTAACGCGGATGTAACGGTACGATTAATAATGTGTCGAAAGCGAGGTGAAAATGCTCGTTTTATACGTTATATATTCACGAAAGTGTTCGAGGCATTTACACCACAACGATTGATTTATGGATTTATTTGTGAAATTTTTGGAAATTTTTCTTCCGTTTTATATATCATCGCTACAAACGAGAAATCGAATCTTGATATCGTATACGTGTAAGATCGAAATGTTAAAAAATATTTAAAAACGTGAAAACGTATCATCCTCTTATTTCGATGATTTGTGAAATTTTTGAAAATTTTCTCCCGTTTTATATCATCTCTGCAAACGAGAAATCGAATCTTAATATCGTATACGTGTAAGATCGAAATGTTAAAAAATATTTAAAAACGTGAAAACGTATCGTCCTCTAATTTCGATTCTTTTTCCAAATCCAAATATAAAACGGAAATTAAATAAATCTATCGATTCGCGTTGATTGTAAGCTCGTTCAATTTCACTTTCAAAATCAAAATTTAAAAAACTCGTCCAATTGTTACCCCGATTTAACGTTAATCCGAACGATCTAATAAATCTTCGCAATTTTTTTAACGCGATATTTAAAAAATCATCGAGATAGGAGGAAGATTCGACATGTTTTCGATGATAAATAATATAAAACTCGAATAATTTTTATTTATATTTGTGTAAAAAATACGTGTATTTGTGTAAAAAATAATAGAAGAGAAAAAAAACGCGTTAAACAACTCGATTTTAATAATCGACCGATCGCGACGACGAATCGTACGTGAATGCGCGCTACGTGTTTAACAATGTGTACGTGTATACGCACGCGATACGTATTTAATAACCGCGCGTATATATAAACACGCGATACGTATTTAATAACCGCGCGTATATACACAACTCCTTGGGCTCGGCTTCGATACGCGTATAAAAACAAAACAAGAATTTCGGTAAACGGTCGTCCTCCAAATTTAGTCGTAGTATATCCGCCGTACCATTAACATCGTCGTCGTATTTCTGCGCGTCGCGAAATTTTCTATCCGTTTTCAACGTGCGTCGTGCGTTTTTTCGATCCTGCCCTCGTTTTCACCCACCATCTGCCCCCACACGGTACAGTTCGTGCTTCCTGTGCATTCCTTGGTTGGTGAAGATTACCTCTCTTCGAGGTAACGTAAGGTAACGAAATATCTTCCGGTATTGATTAGTATTAAAGAATAGGAATTATTCGGGTTACTCGATGAGCACGTGGCGTGTTAGGGGGCAATTTTTTAATTTCCTTTTCTTTTTTTATCGGTATCTTATTATCGCCTCGGTATCTGTATCGTTAGGGCCGTTATACACCGCGTATCATTCTTCCATCCAACGCGTGCACGAGGTATTACGCCTCGAGATAGCCGTGTAGTAAAATATTACATCGTGTTCACGGTCGATGGTGTTTAACGTTGATGGTGTATAACGAGCGCAAAACCGTGTGAAGGATTTTCTAGCAAGCCGCGGGACAATCCTGCGTCCCAGGATCCGCGTTCACGTATTATTCGTTCGAGTTAGCGATAGTTTCGTCTTCTTTACGCGTAACGAAAGATTCCGTTTCGGTTAAAAACGATTCTCTCGGCTAGTAGGCTAGAAGGTGAACAATGTTATCGCGTCGAGATCGTAAACATTGGCGATCTCTTAGCTGTAGCAATAGGCGGGACGGGGGGATTTTGTGGCGACTGTTGGCGAGCACGTGTTTCGTCAACAATCTGTTTCTTATACACGCGAGGTTTTTATTTAGTTATTATCGTAGTTTAGAAATTACGTCGAATTTCGAATACGTTAGATTAACATAGACTAAGTTAGATGTTTCAGAGAAGAATGAAGATTTCTTTTTTCTATTGGCGACTACATGGGTTTGTAATAAATTTTATATACGCGCGACTTTTAGTTATCGTAGATTAGAAATTACGTCGAATTTCGATTAGATTAAATTAGCTTAGATTAAGTTATATGATCCAGAGAAGAAAGAAGATTTTTATTAGATTAGATTTTAACTTAGATTAAGTTAGATGATCCAGAGAAGAAAGAAGATTTTTTTTTTTTTATTTTGGCGAATCTATTGGCGACTACATGGATTTGTAATAAATTTTATACACACGCAACTTTTAGTTATTGTAGTTTAGAAATTAAGTCGAATTTCGATTAGATTAGTCGTCAATAGATTAAATTAACTTAGATTAAATTAGATGATCCAAAGAAGAAAGAAGATTTTTATTAACTTAGATTAAGTTAGATGATCCAGAGAAGAAAGATTTTTTTTTTTTATTTTGGCGAACCTATTAGCGACCATATAGATTTGTAATAAATTTTATATACGCGCGATTTTTAGTTATTTTAGATTAGAAATTACGTCGAATTTCGATTAGATTAAATTAGCTTAGATTAAATTATATGATCCAGAGAAGAAAGAAGATTTTTTATTAACTTAGATTAAGTTAGATGATCCACAGAAGAAAGAAGACTATTTTTTTTTTTTTATTTTGGTGAACCTATTGGCGACCACATGGATTTGTAATAAATTTTATATACCCGCGACTTTTAGTTATTGTAGTTTAAAAATTACATCGAATTTCGATTAGATTTAATTATTGTAGTTTAGAAATCACGTCGAATTTCGATTAGATTAAATTAGCTTAGATTAAATTATATGATCCAGAGAAGACAGAAGATTTTTATTAGCTTAGATTATATTAGATGATCCAGAGAAGAAAGATTTTTTTTTTTATTTTGGCGAATCTATTGGCGACTACATGGATTTGTAATAAATTTTATATACGCGCAATTTTTAATTATTGTAGTTTAGAAATTATGTCGAATTTCGATTAGATTAGTCGCCAATAGATTAAATTAACTTAGATTAACTTAGATGATCCAGAGAAGAAAGAAGATTTTTTTTTTTTTATTTTAAGAGAGGATTTGAATTGGCGATCATATGGATTTGTAATAAATTTTATATACGCGCGACTTTTAGTTATTGTATTTTAGAAATTACGTCGAATTTTGATTAGATTTAATTATTGTAGTTTAGAAATTATGTCGAATTTCGATTAGATTAAATTAGCTTAGACTAAGTTAGATGTTCCAGAGAAGAAAGAAGATTTTTATTAACTTAGATTAAGTTAGATGATCCAGAGAAGAAAGAAGACTATTTTTTTTTTTTTATTTTGGTGAACCTATTGGCGACCACATGGATTTGTAATAAATTTTATATACCCGCGACTTTTAGTTATTGTAGTTTAAAAATTACATCGAATTTCGATTAGATTTAATTATTGTAGTTTAGAAATCACGTCGAATTTCGATTAGATTAAATTAGCTTAGATTAAATTATATGATCCAGAGAAGACAGAAGATTTTTATTAGCTTAGATTATATTAGATGATCCAGAGAAGAAAGATTTTTTTTTTTATTTTGGCGAATCTATTGGCGACTACATGGATTTGTAATAAATTTTATATACGCGCAATTTTTAATTATTGTAGTTTAGAAATTATGTCGAATTTCGATTAGATTAGTCGCCAATAGATTAAATTAACTTAGATTAACTTAGATGATCCAGAGAAGAAAGAAGATTTTTTTTTTTTTATTTTAAGAGAGGATTTGAATTGGCGATCATATGGATTTGTAATAAATTTTATATACGCGCGACTTTTAGTTATTGTATTTTAGAAATTACGTCGAATTTTGATTAGATTTAATTATTGTAGTTTAGAAATTACGTCGAATTTCGATTAGATTAAATTAGCTTAGACTAAGTTAGATGTTCCAGAGAAGAAAGAAGATTTTTATTAACTTAGATTAAGTTAGATGATCCAGAGAAGAAAGAAGATTTTTTTTTTTTTTTTTTATTTTGGCGAACCTATTAGCGACCATATAGATTTGTAATAAATTTTATATACGCGCGATTTTTAGTTATTGTAGATTAGAAATTACATCGAATTTCGATTAGATTAAATTAACTTAGTTTAAAATATTTTGGCGAACTTATTGGCAACTACATAGATTTTTAATAAATTTTATATACGCGCAACTTTTAGTTATTGTAGATTAGAAATTACGTCGAATTTCGATTAGATTAAATTAGCTTAGATTAAATTATATGATCCAGAGAAGAAAGAAGATTTTTTATTAACTTAGATTAAGTTAGATGATCCAGAGAAGAAAGAAGACTATTTTTTTTTTTTTATTTTGGCGAACTTATTGGCGACCACATGGATTTGTAATAAATTTTATATACCCGCGACTTTTAGTTATTGTAGTTTAGAAATTACGTCGAATTTCGATTAGATTTAATTATTGTAGTTTAGAAATTACGTCGAATTTCGATTAGATTAAATTAGCTTAGATTAAGTTATTTTGGCGAACCTATTGGCAATATAGATTTTTAATAAATTTTATATAGGCACGACTTTTAGTTATTGTAGATTAGAAATTACATCGAATTTCGATTAGATTAAATTAACTTAGATTAAATTATATGATTCAGAGAAGAAAGAAGATTTTTTATTAACTTAGATTAAATTAGATGATCCAGAGAAGAAAGAAGATTTTTTTTTTTTTTATTTTTTGAGAGAGGACATGGATTGACGACCGCATGGGTTTGTAATAAATTTTATATATGCGCGACTTTTAGTTATTGTAGTTTAGAAATTACGTCGAATTTTGATTAGATTAAATTAGCTTAGATTAAGTTATTTTGACGAATCTATTGGCAACTACGTAGATTTTTAATAAATTTTATATACGCGCGATTTTTAATTATTGTAGATTAGAAATTACGTCGAATTTCGATTAGATTAAATTAGCTTAGATTAAATTATATGATCCAGAGAAGAAAGAAGATTTTTATTAGCTTAGATTATGTTAGATGATCCAGAAAAGAAAGATTTTTTTTTTTTATTTTGGCGAATCTATTGGCGACTACATGGATTTGTAATCTTATATATGCACGACTTTTATTGTAATCTAGAAATTAAGTCGAATTTCGATTAGATTAGTCGCCAATAGAAATTAATTTAGATTAAGTTATTTTGGCGAATCTATTGGCAACATAGATTTTTAATAAATTTTATATAGGCATATAGACTTATATATAGACTTTTAGTTATTATAGTTTAGAAATTACGTCGACTTTCGATTAGATTAAATTAGCTTAGATTAAATTATATGATCCAGAGAAGAAAGAAGATTTTTATTAGCTTAGATTAAATTATATGACCCAGAAAAAGAAGATTTTTTTTTTTTATTTTGGCGAATCTATTGGCGACTACATGAATTTGTAATAAATTTTATATACGCGCGACTTTTAGTTATTATAGTTTAAAAATTACGTCGAATTTCGATTAGATTAGTCGCCAATAGATTAAATTATCTTAGAATAAGTTAGATGATCCAGAGAAGAAAGAAGATTTTTTTTTTTTATTTTGGCGAACCTATTGGCGACCACATGGATTTGTAATAAATTTTATATACTTTTATTGTAATTTTATTGTAATTTAGAAATTAAATCGAATTTTGATTAGATTAGATTATACGATGCAGAGAAGAAAGAAGATTTTTTTTTTTTTATTTTGGCGAATCTATTGGCATCCTCGTAGATTTTTAACAATTCTTTTGTTATATACTCGCGATTTTTATCATAGTTTCGGAATCAAATCGAATTTTTAAAAGTTGATCAAATTTTTAATCGCGAATCGATATCTACCGAATCTATATATATATATATATATTTTTCCAAAAAATCTTAGACATCATAGTCTATACATAGATTTATACGTATCCACGTATACATATCTACGTACAGACTAAAAATTATTCACATATTTTCGGCTTCGATTAATTCTTCACGAATAATTATATATATATATTCCAAAGCACGTTTGAACGCGTTTCAAATTCTACTCGATGATTCATCTGCTACGCGTCTTGGGAAAATAAACAAATATTCGTGGATAGATTCCAGGAAAGATTGGAATCGACGAGAAGGTTGGCTCTCGCGATAAACAAAACGGGAGTAAACGAGATCGCGGGGCGAAACGTCGAAAAACGCGTCTCGCGATGAACGCTCGCACGGACTAGCATTTACGCCGTTCCTGAAATCCTTCCCTCCCGATCGACCATTTAAAACCCGAGTCACGGTGATTTCCTCGGGCGTACGTGTTTTCCGCGAAATCGATCACTGCCCCGGCTCAAATTGCCCCGTCGTCCACTCCTCGATAAGCGATACGCCACTTTTTCTCCACCGCGGCGAGCCTAGTCGCTTGTTATTTAGAAGTCATTAGGACTCGTTACCGTTGCTCGCTCCCCGTTTATCGGCTAATTGCGTGCACGATCGTGCATCGACTCGGCGCATCCATAAACGGCGTGCACACGCGACCGTTTTGGTATTTGAGCCAATCCAACGTGTCGAAAACTCGAATGTAACATCGGGAAATATCGATAAAATTGTTCAGTTTTTCGCCAAGTTTCGAAGAATCTCTCTCTTCCAGAGAATCTCTCCTCTAAAAATTCCAATTCCAGTTAAATTTCGCATTCGATCGGCTCTTATCTTCGAAACGAACGAACAGATTCGTGATCACATCCGATAGTAATAAGATTAGTCTTTTAGAATAGATTCTAATTGAAATAGGGGCGCGCTCGACTAGCGATTTATGTATCCGCGATGGATTCAGGATGGAGGTCGTGGTTGGATTTATCGAACGAAGCCTCACTACTTTAATTAGTTGTCGGCCTTAACCCTTAACCCTCGTTAATCCCGCTGGTATTTAGGTATTTTAGACGAGTGGACGTCATATCTGTCCAGATTAGAGGTAATCTAATCATTTCGAACTTCTTCTTCTCCTCCACTTCTTCTTTTTCGATCATCGAAACGAAACGTTTCAACATCCCCCTCCTTTCTTCTTTGAAAATTCCGCATTTCCATCGCTCCATTACTTTCCAATCGTATCGTTTCGAGAGATCGTCTGGTTTTTTCGCGAGATTCGATTGCTCGAGGAGAGGGTAACGATTTCGAAAAACGCGAGGCATCGAGCTACCGCGTAATACTCTAGAATTACGAGTCACGTCCCGGGGGCAGAGAGAAGATTCCCTCTCACGAATCTCCAAGTCGAAACTTGGCCTTTAATGGCCGGCGTGAGTGCATACGCGTCGAAGTGGCACGAAATTGCGCCGATATCGAAACCCGATCGAACAATTTTTACGTTCATTTTTACGAAAGTATCGACTCTCGAATTTCAATATATCTGTTGTAATCGATTAATAACAAGGAATCGTTTCAAAAGAAGCGTGGCAATATTTTCACGTTCCAATCTAAATTATCCATCGCCGAAAACCTCTCAAAAACCCCTCGTGTCACGTCCTTTTAATTACTCGTTACGAAAAGAAAAATTCAAGAATAAAAAATCGGCGAAGAAAAAAGTGTACATCGATACATTGAAAACTCATTTGTCACTCCTCCTCCTCCTCCCCTCTTCCTCCTCCTAAGGTGTGACGCTTCGAGAAATTCATCGCCGATCCATTCATCTCTCTGAACGCGTCCCGGCTACTCCTCGTTGACCTTCGCGAAGAAACTCGGTTAAAAATTGAACGGCGATAAAGTCACCCCTCGGCTGATAGTGGAGAAGGGGAAGGGATCCGTTCGGCCGTCGTGGCGCCCGAGGTGTGGTCGGCGCCTCCGCGGCCGAAAAGGCGCCGAGTCACTCGGGGCGAAGCGCGTACAACAAAAGTTTAAGCGGGCACTTAAGAAGCCGGCTGACAGAAGCGTCACTAATTTTCCCGGCTTTTTGCGCCTCCTCCTCCTCCTCCATCTCTGTCCCTCTCTCGTCGAAAATAATCGTGGCACGCGTATCATCATCGTCGTCATTCTCCTCGTTCCTCCTCTTCGATTAATTAAACTCCCCGACGATTTTCTTCTCGTAGAAACGTTGAAAGGAATTGAAGAAAAATTTATTGGGTTTTAGGTTTGGATCAGGCTTCTTCTTCGTATAACGAATTAGGTTATAACGAGGTTATCGTTTGTCCTCTCTCGTTCGTGCCATCTCTGTTCAAATATGGAGGAAGATTAACGGGTTAGGTGAGGTTGGATCGCAATTAGATTGTGGGGAAACTGAATAAGCCACCGAAATGGCCGATTTTTCGACGTCTGTCATTAACGGAGCACGGTAATTGACAGTCTAATGGCACGGTTTAGAGATTTTGCTCCCTCTTGGTGTTTTTTCTTCTCTCTCTCTTTGGTATCTCTCGATGGCTGGGAGATTCTCATTAACGATTCGCCTTCTTTGAGCTCTCGATCGGCCGCAAAAGTCGCGCAGTCATTCGGTTGTTGTGGGTGTTTGGAGGCTAATCACCCCGCGGGAGGAGTCCTTAACGACGGGGTGAAAATTGGCGTGAAGCCATTTTCGGTGGACGAGGAAATTTTAGATTGGGACAAAATTTCTTTTCGAAAGAAATCCTCGTGAGAGGATTTTCAACCCTTGAAAGAAGGGATTTTCTCTGAATATTCCTTTGAAATTTACAATTCTCTGTAAAATTCGACGGGGAGGAAAAGACAAAAGGAAGGGTTTCAATGACTTGGCATTAAAATTCAAGTAGAGTTTAATCGAATTCGCTTTGATTAGAATTCTTCTCCTCTCCTTTGCTCAATAGGATTATTCAAAAAGTTGGAACGTTTCTTCTTTCGTATCTTCTTTTTTTCTTTAGATAGAAATTCAAAATTTTTCCAAAGTTTCCCTCGAGTCTCGAAAGACGATCTTCTTAATTCTTTTTTCCTTTTTTTTCTTGCTCCATGTTAAATAACTGGATCTTCGTGACTAACGAGCGTGATGATCGAGGAAAGATAGGGAAGTATCGAGACGAAATTGCAGGCGCCACTGAATGACTCGGTGGAAACGAGTCGTCCGGATACAAAGGATGCCGCTAAAGATCCTAAAAATCGAGTCTCCTTCCCCTCCTTTTTCTTCTTTTTTTCCTCTCCATCGAAATTTTTAATTTTCCAACATTTTTTCCCTTCCTTTTAAAATATCCACAAACTCTTGAATTCTTTTCTGATCATCCTCGAAAAGAAGCATCGTGAACGAAATCTTTCCATCAAAATTATTACTTGAACGTGTATCGACTCGCGTTCGCGATGAAAATGATCCTCCCAAGAGATTTTTTCCCCCCTCTTTTCTTCGAAGGATCATCGTCGCCGTGATTACACCTTTGATAATACCTTTGGACTCGAAGCTCCGTTCGCAAGGGAAGGGAGGATACATGACTTTCGAAACGTGCTCCTCCGCGTTTAACCACGTAAACAGCCCCTTTGTTGGCCGCCGCGATTTCCATTTACGAATTCGATATGGCCTGTCACGAAAAGATTTTTTCGTGCCGCTACGTTTTGCCCAAACTCGCCTCGACGAGGAGGAGGGCCATGCTTGGATTGACACGCATCCAAGAATCATCGATCCTGATCTTCGTTATTTTCGTCTGTGCATAAAAGCAACGATCCGCGCAATAATAATCGACAAGGATTCTCCATGAAATAATCGTTAATCGGGAATTGGGAAGAGTTTTCTTTCAAACTCCTCGATTTCGAAGGAAATTCAATCTTCTCAAGATGGGATAAGTTGCTCGATATTCGTTCACCCAATTTCGAAGCGATGGAATTTCATATCTGGGAGGAAAAAAAGGAAGGAAGGAAGAAATTTTCCTCGTATTCTCGAATTTTAGAAGAATAAGATTGGAGAAGGTATTTATTGCCATTCGATCGATATCGGATTCGAAAGGAAAATGATGGTGGAGGAGGAGGTTGTTTACGATCAACTTCGAGATTACGTCTCCATCAAGTTATTATCGTCGAGGCGCGGTCGAATACGAAGTGGTGATCTGTGATCGTAAGTTTTCTCCGTTAAGATCCTACCTTCTGTTCTGGTACCACGTCTTCACTTGGGTGTCGGTCAGTTGCAGCTTGGCCGCGAGCTCCATCCTGTCCTGCACGCTCAGATATTTCTGCCGCTCGAAACTCTTCTCGAGGGTCTGAAGCTGATGATCCGTGAAAGCCGTGCGCGCCTTCCTCTGCTTCTTGCTCTGCGCCGAGCTCAGCGTGCTCGACGACGAACTCTTTGGATCGTCCTCCTTGCCACCTGGAAAATTGTACCGCCAGTGTTCCATTAAATCTCTCTCTCTCTCGGGCGAAATCGTATTGGGTTATTCGCGACATTGAACTCCACGGAATAGGAATATTCTTAATATATTTTTCTCTTCTATTTTTTTCCCCTTAAACCCATCCAATTAAACGCGTTTAATTGAAAAAGAACAGGTCTTCCTTTCTTAGAATACAATTTTTCGAATTTCTCCTATAAAGAAAAATTACTTCATCTTGGAAACATTTCAGAGGAAAATTGAAATATTTTTAAGACGAAGGAAAAAGTAAGGAAAAACTGAGAATCGAAGATCTTGCTCCTAGTCCAGTTAAACGCGTTTAAAAAAAGGGAAGGAAAAAGATAAGCCTTCCTTTCTTTCTTCCTTGGAATTCAATTTTTCGAATTTTTCTTATAAAGAAAAATTATTTCATCTTGGAAACATTTCAGAGGAATCGTTGAAATATTTTTAAGACGAAGGAAAAAAGTAAACGAAAGCCCAGAATCGAATATCCTATTCCTCGTCCAGTTAAACGTGTTTAATTGATCAATTGAATTCGATCTTTCGTGAGAAAAAGGAGAAAAAAAGGACACGCCTTCCTTCCTTCTTTCCTTCTTTTCTTTTTATCCAATTTTATATTACTTTAGAGATAGAAATATTTTTCTAATTGATCGAATTCAGTTTTTCGAATTTCTTCTATAAAGAAAAATTATTTCATTCATTCGAAAAATTTCGGAGAAATCATTATCATAATCGTTGAAATATTTTTAAGACGGAAGGAAAAAAGTAAACGAAAACTCAGAATCGAATATTCTATTCCTCGTCCAGTTAAACATGTTTAATTGAATTCGATCTTTAATCTCTTCGATGTTTGGCGAGAAAAAGGGGGAAAAAAGACCGGCCTTCCTTTCTTTCTTCCTTAGAATTCAACTTTTCGAATTTCTTCTATAAAGAAAAAATTGCTTCATCTTGGAAACGAAAGCTGAGAATCGAATATCTTATTCCTCGTCCAGTTAAACGCGTTTAATTGAATTCAATCTTTATCTCTTCGATGTTTAACGAGAAAAAGGGGGGAAAAAACAGGCCTTCCTTCCTTCCTTCCTTCCTTCCCTTTTATCCAACTTTATATTACTTTTATAGAAATATCTTTCCAATTGATCGAACTCAACTTTTCGAATTTCTCCTACGAAGAAAAATTCACTTCGTTCGTTCGAAACATTTCGAAGGAATCGTGGTCGCGATCGTTGAAGTATTCCCAACGCGAGGGAAAAATAAGAAAAATAAAAAAAGCGCGAGAGTGGAAGACCTCTCGTCCGGAGTTTGTTTTATCGGAAAGGGGAAGCGTAATAATCGATGGGAGCACGGTTTTTGCAGGTCCCTGTGCATGGCGATCACGGCCGCCTCTCCTCTCTCTCTATCGGCGGAGATCCTTTTGTTCTACGTGCGCGCAGCCGTGAGCCGATTGGCTGGTATCGCGGATTGGACCACGCAGCCGCGTCGAGACGCCGCAAATTATCCCTCCGGTTCGCCGGCACCCACGGAAGAGGGTGGGATTCCCCGAGGAAACCGATTACACACACCCGATACACGCGTCGCCTTGCTGCTCCCCCTCCCTCCTCCACTCGTCTCCCCCCGAATCTCGTTAACGGGGGGCCGCCTCCTTTGTTCTTCTTTTTTTCTCTTTCTCTCCTCGTCGGTGGAAAGATGCTGCTTCAAAGGGATCGACACGAAGAATTTTATTCGATTCGTACTTAATCGTTTACGAACGAAGCCTGTCGCGTTTATACGAGATTTCATTGGAATTCGAAAAAACGTTCTTTGTTCGTCCTACGAGAAATAAGATTTAATCCGTGGACAGAGAGAGAGAGGATAGTAAATTATACTAACACAAAAATAATCGTTTACGCGTTCTACGATAATATATCGATATTTCAATACGGATACCTTAACTTTAATCCCGCCAGATTTAATTTATATCTTCTTCGACTCTTTCTCTCTCCCCCTTTCGAAGGTATCCCCTTTCAGAAACGCGTTTCATACCTAAATTTTATCTATTATCAGTCGACATGAAAGGGAGAGAAGACGAGGAGGAGGAAAAAAGACGATACGGCGGAATTACAGTCGAAAGGGTATCCGTTCCGGTGTAAAACCGGAGGAGGAGGAAAGGGGGGAGGATCTCGAGGTTTCGAGGGAATCCCCGCTGGGGGACCGATCTCGCTCTCCTCCCCCTCCCCTCCGCTCGCGCACCCCCACGGGAGGAGAGACGTTGCCGCGCGCGGCCTTCTAAAAAGGACTGTCTAAAGGACCGTTGTCGCGAGCTCATCGATTGGAACGGTCTCTCTCGTGGGTGGTGCGGAAGAAAACAGGGTGGAGGGGTGCAAGTAAGAGGGAGAGGAAAGGAAAAGGGGGAAGGAGAGTGGCAGAGAGCGGTGGAGGGGGTATGGAGAGAGGAGGAGGAAGATATACACGCAGAGATATATAGGAGCGAGTTGGAGAGGGACGACGCGTCGTTGCAAGAGTGGGAGATAGACGGAGAGAGAGAGAGAGAGAGAGAGGGGCAGTGGATTGAGTTAACTCGAACGAAAGCGTGGCTCTTAGCCTCCGTTTGATCGGCCAGATTCGCTCGAACGGATCCAGGGCCTGGGTTGTCCGCCATGTTGAAAGATGGCCGACGATCCCTCAGGAAAAGCTCGTGGAGGAATTTCATCGCCGAGGTCTGGACTTGGAGGGATCTCGAGTCGCGGAGAGGGACTGGGGAGGGACGGTAAAACGGAGGTTGGAAAACTAAATTTACTATGTGATACACTTAGAGCTTGGGTCTCGACCAACGTCGAGCTTCTCTCTTACTCTCTTTCTCTTCCATTTTTTTCTTTTTTTTTTCGAACAACACTTTCGCGATGTTGGAACTTTTTCAACTCTCGAAACAGCAGAGAGAGTTTCTCGAGAACTATCGCGAAACGGAGTCTCTCTTTCTCCTTCGTGAAGAAAAAAAGCTTCCTTTTCCAGGTTTCTTCCACCGCTTACTCCCACGACACGTAGCTTCTCCAAGCTTTGTATCTTCCTCTTTACTACCAGCCTTGTCCCCAGCTTTGTACGTTTCACTTTACCTCCTCCCCTTTTTCTCCGTAATAGGAGTCGATGCTCTCGAAGGAGATTCTTGTTAGGGATTGAAACGTATGGCAAAATTCGTGGAAGTGAAAAGGGGCCGATCTTGTTACTTGTTCTTCCTCTTCTTCTTTCTATATTTTTCCTCGACTCTTTCCGATCGATCATCGGTTTAATTCGATGAAAAATGAGGAAGGGAGTCTCTCTCTTTTTCTCTCTTACTTTACAAGAAGTAAAGGATTCATTTTTCTTTCTTTCTTGTCTACTACGGTGACAGAGTGTTTCTTTTTCACTTGTTTTCTTCCCCCCTTCTTACGTTACAAGATGCCACCAGTCTTCGTACACTTCTTCTCCACTTTCGAACAAACACCGTATATCTTGCTATACCGTCCACGTATTTTCCATAAACTTTATTGTTTCCGCGAGTTTCTTTCGAAATGGGAGGAGGATCGAAACTCTTGCAGATTATTGTTTCGTAAACTTTGTATTATTTATACGTGATATATACACGGAATTTAATTTTCTTTATTTTTCGAATTTATTAAAATCAAGATCCACGATTACGTTTATCAATCTCTCGATACTCCTCTCGATATTCCGTCACAATGTAAAAGAAAAAAGATAGACACACTTAAATTATCTCTCTAAAGATAAAGATATTGTTTCCACGAATTCCACTTACTGATCGCGCGCAATTTGGATAGACGGTCGAAACGGAGCCGCGTTTCGTAATTGCATCGTAAATGGATGTAAAAGAAGCTGGGAGGGGAATGGAATAATAATATAAAGTGCATATATATATATATATACCGGATATAGAGAGGAAGAGGAGGCGAGTGGAAATTGTCGTGTTTCGTGTGCGTGGAACGGAGAGGGAAAACGAGGCCCTCGCGTGCTGCACAGCTACAATGTACGGAACATAAAAGTGAGATTAACAGGATGTTTATCGAGCAATTATTCCGCGGTGCAATTAGTGCCAGCACGTCCACGAGGTATCGTCTTCGGGCGGACACAGTGAGAGAAAGAGAGAGAGTGAGTGCGGGGCAAAAATGTTGCTCGGCCGCGTTTTACAACGAAACGCGACACCTGCAGGATGTACAGGCGATTACCGCGGAACGGACATAACTCGGGCGGGTTGATTACGATTGCCCCTCGGGGGAGCGTTATTTTTCAACGTTATCGATCAAATCTACCGGGAGAGGCAAGCGAGCAGCATCGTGGGATCGGCAGTATTCGGGGAATTTTCGAGTTTCGACCCGAGATTTCTATTAGATTAGAAGGGAGGGGGTAAATTATAGGGGCGTGTATCTCTGTTATTGAATGAAAGGCGTTATCTATTCTTCTTGTCGATGCTTTTTTACATTTTCGATGATAATTATTCGTACAATAGTAGACACGTAATGATTCTATAACGGAGAGAGAGAAGCGTAAACGGGATGGAGAAAGATGGATCAGGCGCTTTTTTGTATCGTCTAGTTTGCGGTCTGCATTCCTCGAATCGCGTTAACGAGTCTCCGCGGGTAAAAACGCACGCTACTCGGAGCTAGTTACCCGCGGAGTAACTACGAAATAAAGCAATAAGCGAATGAAATCGTGGCGCACAATGGAGGACCCGTTTCTCCAACCCTTCCGCGCCGCCCCCACACGCCCCTTTCCTCCTCCTCCTCGTGCTCCTCCTCCCACCTCCCGTCCTTCTTCCCCTAGCTCTGTCCTCCACGGACCATAAAGCGAGGCGAAGCAACGGTTTGCGAAACTTTTATTATCGTTGCTTTTACGATCTGTCCTGGGTTAAGTCTCGAAACTCTGCAGAGTTTTCCTCGTCCCCCTCGTTTTATTCCCCGATCGTAAATGGACGATCGTTGACAAGCGGCTATCCAAAGATCGGAAACCGTTTAGTCGATCACGCGGAATTAATACGTATTAATTGGAGAGTAATCTTTCGTATTTCGAGCACGTTGATTGATAGAAATCGAAGAGTTATTATTATCAGTTATATTAATTGTTAATGATAGAGAGAATACTCGTTGAGGAGTATATTGAAGGAAATTTATTATCAATTCGCGACAAACGTGACATTTTTTGGTCGAAGGGAAACGTTTAGGAATTTCTCTCAGGAGCTTATTCGAGAAAGTCGCGCACCCCTTACAGCTCGCCACGCACTCTCTCACCCTCTCGCCCATTGTGTACAAGGGCGGTGGTCCCCGACGGGGGTAGAATCTGACCCCTCTTCTGTATTGTGTTACCGTGTCGCCACCTTTGGGGGCCGGGAAACATCGGGGGATAATGTTATATAGGGTTAACGTTTTATTGCCTGCCCACTCTATTTCCACTCACCCCGGACAGGGGAGGGGGGAGACAAACTCGAGGGGGCGAGAATTTGAAAAACAAACTATCCTCCTCCTCCTCCTCCTCTTAACAACCCCTTCTCTTCAAATCACTCGTCGAAATAATTTTTTTTAAATGAAATTTACGATTCTCGGATACGTTTCGCTTATCCTCTGTTTAATTTAACGAAGAGGAGACGCGAGATTTTTTTTTAAATCGTGAAATTCTCGTTTTGCTTATTCATCGCCTCTGTTTAATTTAACGAAGAGGAGACGCGAGATTTTGAAACACGTTATCGATACACGGTGTAATATAAAGAGAAGGGGGGGGATGTCGAGCTGTTTTGTTAATACAAAGTCTGTCGGCGGTTTTTAAAGGGATCCGGACGAATGAGGACGGGGAGGAGGGAGGTGTCGAGTGTCGGGTTTGTACAATGATCTGTCTTAGCGTGGAAACATTATAGGGAAAAATGCAATCGGGAGTTACTGTCAGATCGAATTATGCGAGCCTAAGGTTTCGCGGGGTGCATAACGAGCGCGTTTCTCGAATTTCATCGGGCGCATTCCGCGTGGCCGGTGAATAGAGAGGGACTACACGGCGGGGGGGGGGGGGGAGGGACTAGTAGTGGGACTGCACACCATGCATGATCGTTCCGAAGTAATTAGCTAGGACACCGGAGAAGTTTTACGCAGTTTCCATCGACCGCACATATTTTTCTCCTCTCCGCCGATTGCGAACCGGTATCGGTATATTATTCTATATAACTATCGTTTCGAATGTCGTTAACTATGTGCTAATAAACTCTGATCGATCTTTTAACCTTTATGTTAGAATTACCTTGCTTTGGATCTGTACACACGAAAAAAAAAAAAGTAATAATAATTGCGTAACGTTACGTTTGCGCAATTTTCAATATCCCCTCCTCTTCGAAAATCTCTTCGAGGATCTCGAAAATTTGCATAAATACCTGAGTGGTGGAGTCATTGGTAAAAATTGAAAAGCGTTTGGCAATACCGTCGTAAAAACCTACTTCTCCTCCTAGGTATTAATCTCTATCGATCTGTTAACCTATAAAAACGGGGGAGGGGATTACAATCCATGCCATTAACTGGATCAGCGATCTAGAAAGAAGGTTTTCCTTTTCCTGGAAAATTTCGAAGAGGAGAAAAGAAGAAGGAAGGATTGAACAAGATGGAGGATCGAAACTAGGGGAACAAAGCGATGAAGCTTATATTGCGACCATCAAGACTCGTCAGATTCTCGTCTCGTCGTTGTATCTCATCTCCTTTCTCCTACAGACGTGAAACAAGGAAAAGGAAAAATATATGAGTGAAGGGAAAAGGGATGGAAGCGACACGATCTCCTCTCGTCGGCGAAAAATTCGGTCGAAATTGTCGAGTTATTGGGGAATAATAATCGAAGGTCGATTTGCAGCCACGCCGAAACTCGGTCCTCGCCAAGGCCTTCCCCCGGTCACGCAAAAGTCGTGTTAGCAGCGACTCGCCAAGTGGCCTCCTCGAGCGCTCCGTCAACGTTCCCCCCCGGGAGGGGGAAGGGGGTACACGTGTCCACCACTCGCGTGCACTTTTGCTCGGTGGTCACAGTTACGTGTAGGGCCGATATCCCGTGATTGTGTGGGCGCGCCAAGGCCCCTTCGTGACCGTGCTCGCGTGTTAATTGGTGGCGGCCTGCCTGCACTCGTGCCTGATACGTGGAAGGAAATTTGGCCAAACGGCGAGACGCCTGCGGCGATTAACCGAGGAATCGTCTCGAACAGGGGAGGAGGAGAACTGCTTCTTTCAAGATCTCGAGAATTTTCATCTCTAAAGGAATTGAGATGATTCGGAGAAGAATCTTTTTCCTTCTCTCTCTCTCTCTCATTATAGAAGTTTTGATTGCAGAAATGTTAGAGAATGGATTATCGAGTTAACGTCCAGTGTTTACAAAGCGGCCGATCTTAGATTAGAAGAGAGTATGATTAATTGTTCGATGCTCTTCTGATAGAATGAAACGGATCCTTGGAAATCGTGCAATTTTTTTTTTTTAAATAATTTAACACGTCTCGATGATGAATAATCCGTTCACATGGGTGTCCTTGAAAGTGCAACCACCGTGACGACGCCTTTTGCTCCACGTTACATCTGCTCTAAGGAGGAAGAAACTAAAGCTAGCTCCTTATTCAAATTTCAACTCGTCGATCACAATCTCTCTTACAGAGGTGTTATAAATTGGGAATTGAAGATTGTTTTGTTACTATTGGAAAAATAAGAAACACAAAATAGTTGGAGATTCGTCGAGATTTTAAAATTTTAGAAGAGTTGTTAAACAATTGGGAAAGATTGGGGAAGTAGAAAAGGAAAATATATATGCGTGTATGTGCAAGAAATTGAATTGTTTCCCGATCGTCGATGGATATCGGATTCCTTCCATTTATTGTTCTTATGGATGATTTACTTTGGCTACTCGAGTATCGAGTCTAGACGATCGGTTTACTTTCAGTCGTACAATTTCTCAAATGCAATAAACAAACGTTGGCTGTTTAATGGTAGCGGCAAAGCGAGGTCACCACTGTCAACGCTGGTGGACGAGGTGGTTAAGAGGATTTCCGATCCCGAATCTTGTTAAGAGAACGTTGAAAACGAAGCGTGCGAATCCCAACGACAGCGGTGTAGCCAGCCGGCTGTCGTGCGACAGCTATGGAATGTTTAGGAAATCCTAACCTGATAATTCGTACTTTATTTACCGGCCAAGTATCGCGTATAATGATATTAGTCGTGGATAAAAAAAAAGGGAAAAAATCCAAGCATTGGAAAAATGCTCGATCGAATCGAATCGAAAATATTCGATATTTTCGAATTTCTAGATTTGAAGTATCATCGATAATTGATAACGATTGAGCGAGGAGAGAAATATTATGAGTGATTAAAAAGTTTAGAAGAAAAAGAGAGAGTTATCCTTTCTCGAAAATTTAAACTCCATCTTGAGGATCTTGGAAGGATCGTTTGCACTCTCTTTTAATTTTTCGACCACGAAAAGTTTCGCTTGGCTTGCTCTCTTGCGAAACGCCTTTCCCCCCTTCGAAAATTTCAACCTCGTCCCCGATTTCACCCTTTTCGACGTTTCTATAAAGACGCGGGCCCTCGATTATTCGGTGCACGGGATTAATGCTTGGATAGAGAGGTGACAGCCGGTTCTCTCGTTTGTCCTCGTACGGGGCGCGAAAAAAAAAAGAAAAGGAAAGGAAATGAAGGAAGAAGGGAAGAAAGGACGAGGAGAGATAGAGAGAGGGGGAAGGCTTTCGACTCTGGTGGAATTATTTCCTAATCCGAGCCGAGATCTAAACGGTTGCCAATCATTTCCGGTTCTCGGATTAGTCGCGCGCGAAAAGTTGCCTTCTAAGGGCGTGAAACTGGCCCCCGTTGGCCCCTTCCGCCCAACAATGAGAATCTTGGGCACGAATGCTGGCTTCGTAAGCGGATTACAAACGATTTGTACACGCGCCTCGAAAAACGCTCCTCTCTCTTTCTCCATTCGGCTCACTTTTCTCGCCATGTATAACAATATTTCGAGGGAGAGGAGTTGGGATATCGTCGATATTATCTTTTCACTCGTTTTCAAGAAATTTTCAAAGTCGTTTCGAGAAAGAGAAGAAAGAGAAAGTGTCATAGAACGGAGAATCGGAATCAAGGAGCCTCCCATCCTCATTGTATCGTTGAAAATTTAGGAAAACTCGCGATGTTCGATTGATTTTCGTCGAAGATTATCTTTCGATTCGTTTTAAAGAAATTTCCAAAGTCGTTTCGAAAAAGAAAAAGAGAAAGTGTCGTTGGTCAGCCTACCCTCATTGTATTATTGAAAATTTAATTAGAACGGGAAGGAAAACTTGTGATATTCGATTGATTTTCGTCGAAGAAGAAAAGAGAGGAGCCACGATTACCTTTCGACTCGTTTTTAAAAAAATCCAAAGTCGTTTTAAAAAAGAGAAGAAAGAGAAAGTGTCATCAAGTCATCCTTATCGTATCGTTGAAAATTTAATTAGAACGGGAAAGAAAACTCTGGATGTTCGATTGATTTTCATCGAAAAAGAAAAGGAAAAAGAGAAGAGCGACGATTTACCTTTCGACTCGTTTTTAAAAAAATCCAAAGTCGTTTCAAAAAAGAGAAGAAAGAGAAAGTGTCATCAAGTCATTCTTATCGTATCGTTGAAAATTTAAATAGAACGGGAAGGAAAACTCAGGACGTTCGATTGATTTTCGTCGAAGAGAAAAAGGAAAAAAATAAGGCTACGATTGAGATGGTAGGAAAATTGGTGTCGGGCAAAGTGGCGTCGCGCAAGCGTGTCCGACGGCAATTAAGCGACGACGGCTCTTACTCCTCTCGGTTAATTGGCTTTCATTAATTCTTTATTGGATTGAACGAGCAAGGTGGACAACGCCGCGTGTTACCTATAATTACTCCTGCTAGATTAGATTGCGCGCGCGCAAAACAGCTGTACGAGATAACGTCAACCCGTCGACGTCGACGAATACCCCCTCCCCTCTTCTCTTTTTTCTTTCGCTCCCCCTCCCCGTTCTTCCTTCTTCAAACGCCCGTTATCCTATTTTTAATAATCGTCGCGTAATTCTTTTTCGAAGAGAGAGAACTATTTCGATAATTATTATTGTTTCTTTCCTTAAAAAAAAAGGGAAGGGGAATTCTTGGCGAGGGAAAGGGTTGATGAATGATGGATCGCGTTCGCTGCTGTAATTGCAAATTATTCTTTCTAATAATTGGCCTTCCTTAATTCCTCGGCCTCAAGTTAACCGCGACTGATAACAGTTTATTCGATCGAAAGAAAAGAATCGATTCCTTTTCTTCCGCATTCTTCCTCGAAGATAATCGGAAGAAAAAACTGTAAGTATAGATTCTTTCCTTCTTTGAAATACGTTGATGCACGAAAATTTCAAGTTAATAAAAAATAAACGTATTATCGTTCACTATCGAGACTGCGATGCGATTTGTTTGAAACGGATGCGTGGAATCTAAGATATTTTCGATGCATCACGAATTTTATATTATCTTATCGATCACGGAAAGATTCATCGTGATTAAATTTTAAAAGAATTTAAAAGAAAGGAAGGGGGGATTGGCACGACGCGACGAATCGTTAAAACACGAGCAAATCCTGAAACGATTTAATAAATTGCCCCGGTTGCCGTGACCTCTTGCTTCGTACGTGATTTACAGGCTCTCGAGATCGATATCGAGGGAAGAAACTCGCGAGTAGGATAATTGTTCGAAGCGGGATAAAACGTTGTTTCCGTTTTTTCTTTCCTTCTTTCTTTCTTTTTTTCCTTGCGCGCGGAGGAAAACGCCGGCCAATTCTCCGGTTCTCACAGCCAAGAAGCAGTATTAGTGCCTCTAATCACGTAGCGGCCGTAGTCATGCGCGTAATTGTTCTTAATGTCTTTTTTCCTCCTTTTCGTTGTTGTTTTTCTCCTTTTTTTTCTTTTTTTTTACGAATAAAAATAAGCCGATTACGAAAAGTATAAGCGAGTACGAGGTTTTAGCCTCGAGCAAGGGAAACGAGCCTCGTGGAACGGCAAGAGGGAGGAGAGGGGGGGATGCGTGTTTACACGATGGTTGAAAATTGACGTTGGAAATCGTCTCGAGATTAACTGGATTAATGCTGCTCCTTCCCTTCTCTCTCTTTCCGTGGCAATCAAAAAACGAGTATCTGTCTCTCTTCCTTTTTCCTTGTAATTGTCAACGAATCGATCGAGGTGTAAAATAATATTCCTCTTCTGGACAAGTAAAAAGAATGATTTCGAATAATAAAAAGCAAGAATAATAATAATAATAATACTTGTTTCGAGCCAATAGAGAATACGTGAGACGGGTTAGCGAGAAGGATCTCGAGTTAGGATTTCTTTTTTTAAAGCGAATTAAATGAAAAGAGGAAAGAAAGGAACTCTATGAGCGGACGGAAGTGTCGAAATGGTGGTTGGTAATGATCGTTCGGGATATTCCATTAAAATGCCGAAAAAAAAAAAGTCCCGCGGCCTCTAATTAAAGGGGGGACCGAGGAAAGGAAAAATCATATCGGGATCGTTAAAGAAGAGAGAAAAAAAAAAAAAAAAAGGAAGAAAGAAAGAAAAAGCGCCGCGTTCCGTGAAATTTCGAAAGGCAGATCGATCACGATGTTACATATTATTACGGCCGGCCGTCCTCAAGGGTCAATAGCCGTGAAGCATCGGCCAATTAAAGGAGAGGGCCGAGGTAAACTCGCGATAGATAGATGGTCCAGAAATGAGGAATGGGAGGATTTCTTTTTAAAGAAAAAAAATTGCTCGTAATTCTCTTGCGATACGAGCGATTATTAATCTCGATGCTCGAGTAAAAATTTAAAGAGAAATGGCACTTTGAATAAAGTAGAAGAGAGAAAAACAACTGTGAATTCACTCGACGGCCCCCCAAGAGGAGGGAGGACGCGTACAGCCAAGAGTTGAACAAATGAGGGTAACATAATTAAAGCGTTGGAGAGCCGAAGACCAATTTCGGACCATTAAAATCCCTAAACGATGTCGGTTCGATGTGAAGAAGAAAGACCCTTGTATCTCCCGGGAAATATCCACGTTTCTTTATCGTTTCTCTCTAACATCCGCCCCCATAAATGTCCTTGACACCTTCGTGAAAGTGGACGCGAGCGTGCGTGCGTGCGTGGAGTGGCGAAATTAATTTCGATTCCCCTCCCTTTTCCCCCTCCTAGATCCTCGTACCTTGAAGCGGCAGTGATCGATTAAACGGTGGAGGATTGGTCGGAGAAAAGGGAAATTTCGGGAGGATGCCGCTTACCATTGGAAGTAACGGAAGCGCCATCGTGGTGGCTGGCGTCGCTGTCCTCGTCGAGGTTGCTGTTGCTCAACGACGTCCTCGACTGGTGCCTGACGCTCAGGTCCCTGGGCGTGGACGGGGGGCTGGCGGGTGGCTCCTGGGTCTGGAGGGCGGCCTGGTGGTGCATCTTGCTGGACGCGCCGCCGAGGATGTCGGTGATCATGAACCTAGACCTCTGGGGCATGGTGGTCGAGGACGCGTCCCCGCGCTCCAACCCGTTGTTGTTGGGGCCCCCGTGATTGTTGCCCCTCGCGTCGACGAGCCCGTTCGACAGGCGTTCCACGCTCACTCCGTTCCTCTCCACGATGTTCTCCAGCCTGTGGGCCTCGAGGCCGGACATCCTGGTCAGGTTGAGGCCACCGTTGCCGTTGGCCACCGTGACGCCGCTACGTGCCGCCACGTGGTGGTTGTGGTGGTGATGGACGGTCATCACGGTACACGTAGGTGGTTCCTTCGGGCTACGGCCACCCGCGGGTGCCTCTGTCGCCACCCCAGGACTCGCCCGATACCTGGGAGACAGAATCTTGCCGACGGTGACGGGGCGTAGTCCAGGCAGAGTCCAACACCTCGAATCTTCTTCTTATTATTATTCTCTCTTCGTTCTCTTCTTGTTCTTCTTCACTTCACTTTATCTTTACTTCCTCCTTCAAACACCTTTCTTCCCGTTTCCTCCTGTTCGCCCCCCTTTACCCCTGACATTCTATCTCCTCGCTCAGCTATCCGATATATCCGCTCCTCCACGAATATTTGTATGTTTTATTACACTCTTCTGTAACGAAACTCGCGAAAAAACGCGGATATTTCGAGATGACGCGACGATTTCGAAGGAAAATGCGACCGACGCACCTTGCGCTCGTTCCACCTTCTTCTTCTTCTTCTTTTTCTTCTTCTTGGTCGTCGTCGTCGTCGTCGACGTTCTCTCGTAGCGGGCAATTAAGGGGCGCTCCGCTCGCCTCCTTGGTTAATTGCTAATTGGCCACTTAACATAATTGCCGCGCGTAACAGCCAGTTCGTCGGCCATTTCCGCTCTGCTTTTTCCCCTCCCTCGCCCCTCTCGCACCCCTCCCCCTCCTCGTTTAATTATCAATTATTATTATTATTATTATTCCTTTCACGACGCGGTGGAGGAAACCTTCCCTCTTCCTCCCCTTTCTTTTCCTCCCGTTGCTTTTTCACGCGACACCGCGTGGCGTGACGATGACGACGATGACGACGATGACGAGTATAATGATCCGTACACGTACACGCGTACATACGAGACGAACGAGGGAAAACACCCTCGAGAGGGAGGGAGGAGTGACAGCGCCGACTCGGTTCTCCTCCTCCTCCTCCTCCGCGGAGAGGTGTCTAATCGGCCGCCAGCCCGGTTCCACAGATATCCCCTTAATGGAACCGGTGGCCGAAGACGACGCGATTCCACGGGATCTTGGACGAGGCACACTCGATCATCCGACCGGTTAATCACTGGTGTCGCACCGCGATTAATGGACGGACGGAGCACAGACCGAACGAACCGGTTATATATATATTCCCTCTTCTTTTATCTGCTCTTCTCTTCTCACCGAAACTCTCCAAAAATGTTCCTTTCTTCGAAGCGAGGAAACTTGTGCTCGTTCGATTTCTCTCGTTCACCTCCGTGCAACGATACGAACTTGCGTCCAACAGGAGAATGACATCCTTCTTTCCTTTCTTCCTTTCTTCCTTCCTTCGAAGAATCGATTTCAATTAAGCCTCCGATTTCTCTCTCTCTCTCCCTTCCTTCCTCCCTCTCCTTCTCTCTCTTCTATCGGAAGAAGAAACTGAGGCGCGCGCGCGCGCGTGGAATCGGAACTCGCGGCGATGAATGATCGTGGGACGCGCGAGTGATATAGATTTCGACGGACGAGGATCGATGGAGAATCGTCTCGAGAATCGTTGTCTCGTGTTGTTGAGAAGATCGGTCGGTTCGAGGCCGAGGCGTGCGTGCGTTGTGGCATCGGGTTGCCTCGACTGATCTGCTCGCACTGAACGGGACGCCGACCGCCTCCGTTGCTCGTCCCTGGGCGGCCATATCGCCACCCGGCCACGCCCCCCGCTCCCCCACCCCTTACGGCTCGCGGCCAATCGGGGGGAGCGGCGCTAACGAGGCGGCCAATCGGCGTTACGGGGACCTCGGCGCCTCCGCTACGTGGCGCGGCTACGCCCAACTAATTTGAAATGTGTTTCAGCGGTAATTCGATATAAAATTGTAGTTAATATCTTTCATTATAGCGCGGCTCGGGTGGGAGGGAGGAGTCGAGAGCCGAGTCCCCGCGCTTGGAGCACAAGCGCTTGGGAGGAGGAGGGAGGAGGGGGGTCGAGAACCGACCGAATCGGGGGAGGGGAAGAAGGGGTTCTTCGAAAGGAGGAGAGAGAGAGAGATTGTGATACGAGGCGCGCTTCCAGAGCTTCCACCGGATCTCTCTCGAGCGAGGAGGAGACGCAACCACCTGGAAGGGGGTTGAAGAGGCATCGAGGACGAAGGGTGGTGGTGGCTGCTTCCACTTCAAGGACCAAGGATGATATTCTGCTACCTCCGTTCGATCCCCCAAGTTGGACGATTTTAAGGTTCTCGAATACTTTTTCGATCGAAATCGTGTTACGAAACGATTATTGTCGAATAATTCGATGCGTGGTGCAAAGATTGTAGTAACTTTTTCTTCGATTCTTGGACAATTTGTTCGAACTGCGTGGAATTTTAATCGCGTACGAGTTTTGAAAAGAGATATCGAAACGAGATAAAAATAATGAAAAATTGTCGTCTTCGATTAGATGGGAAAAAAAGGAAAGGAAAACGCAACTTTCCCAACACCACCAAAAATTTCACCACCGGCGGATCAGTGAATCGGATCTAACGACCATCTGGTTCGAAGGTGTTTCAAAGCCTCCTCTCTCTCTCTCTCTCCTTCTCCCTCTCGCCTCGGTGTCTGCCAACTATGCCCGCTCCAATTTACGTACTGTGTACGTATATATGTGTGTATGTGTGGATGCTCTTTCTGGAATCTATTGGAGCGTTTCGAACGTGAAAATACGGTTCACGCTCGGAAACAATGAGCGCAAGCTCGCCGAGGAATAATTATAACAGCGCTCGCCTCGTCGACGAACCAACGAAATCGGATTAGACACACAGCGGCGAATCGAAATGGAAGAATTATAGAAATTAGGGTGGCATCATTTAATTAGGGGCGGTGGAAGCCGATAGGCGGATGCGTATTTACGAGACCCCCATATGGCGTGCTGTGACAACGCGATTACGTCCTACACCCTGTGTTTGAAAGTAGGATAGAATTTAATATATATATATATATAAAAAATCGATCGAATTAATCGATGCATCGTATACGCGTTTAGATGAAGCTGATAGTATCTTGTAAGGATTCTTTCGTATCTGTCCACGCTCGATTATTTATTTATTTATTTATTTTTTTAAACAATCGATCTTCTTTTCTCCAAAAAACACATCCAAAATTCGATGAAATACGACGAGCGAGAATCTCTCTCCTTCCATTTCTTTCCATCGCGAATATTACGTGGAATAATTATGAAAATAATCGCAGTTGAATAGTCGAAGGGAGAGTGAAATTGCGAGCATCAAACGAAACTCGTGCCCCCTCCCTCTCCTTTATCGAACAAATTACGAGGCCGAATCGGGGTAGCTAAGAAATGCTCCCGTCGTTAAGTGCTCGGCAATTCGCGCTAACTACGCTGCGTGACGTGTTACCATTAAGCGACGATTATTACACGCCGTAGGAAAGAATAACGAAACGTTATATCAACGTCCTCCCTCCCTCCCTCCTCCCTCTCCACATTTGTACGAAACGAAAAGGGAAAAAAAAGAAAAGAGAGGCGAACGACGTTGGCTCGACGGTGGAAAAGGGGAAAAAAGAAGGAAAAAAACAGGTTAACGGAGCCTGTAATGAGATCATCAAACCGTGACACGATTTAAACCACGGCCACCGCGGCAAGAAAGGCGAACGCTTAGCTTTTCCTCCCTTCGGTTTGCACCTACTCCTGCCTCTGCCCTTTTGCGGATGTGCAACACCCCCCTTCCTCCTCCTCCTGTCGCCTCATTAAAGGAACATGAGAATTAGTCACGAGGGAGGAATGAAAGAGAGGCTTCGTTGAACGGAAGGCCGAACAATGAGCACGATTCCGTGATTTTTCCACGAAACGAGGGAAGAAAAAGTTACGTTCTTAAGGTGAGTTGTTTCTTAATCGATGATAAAAGTTTCGATTATTCGAGAATTATTCTTTTTTAGAGAGAGATTCGTTTCGATTGTATTTTTAAATATAAAAATATTAGATTGAGGATTGGTTGGAAGAATCGATCGCGTTTTACGAGGGGGGAGGGACAAGTACGCGTTTCGTGACGCGAACGTGGCTGGTTTCGAGGATTTTTATCCGATCGTAAAGCAGCTTTCACGACCGATTTGTGAACTTATTTCGTTAAACGTTCTCCTTTTCGTTCCCCTCGAAAGAAACCACCCCTTTCGAAACGAGTCTGAAATCGGGTTAACAGGTTTAGAGTTTTCTCTTTTCTCTCTAGAAGTTGAAAAGGTGAATTTTTCCTTTCTTTCGAGATTGTTACTTTTCTTTTTTTCAATAAGAAATCCTTTCCGAGGTGTAAGATTAAGCCGAGGGTTAATTGCAAGTTGATGAAAACAGTTTTAACGCTTTTAACTTTTCACTTGGTCTTCTTCACACCACGAGCGGCGAGACTCTCATGTATATTTAATAAACCGACACGTGGGTACACTTGTCTAACCTGTTAACGCGATACATGGTGTATCCATGTTAATTCGCTCTCGAGGCTTTAAAAAATTCAACAACCTAACCGCGCTTCTTCACGCCCGGCTGCGCCCTCTTCTCCTTATTCGATCCTGTCTCGTCGAACGGCAGAAATTAAACTGTTCTTCAAATTACTCTAAAGTCGGTATCCAGAGAAAAGTAACGATAATCTCAACGATCGTATCGAGAAGAGGCAAGAAAGATTTTATCGCATCGAGGAGAAATAATCTCGTAATTGCTCGATTAATCGACAGAGCAATCTCAGCTCAATTTCGAAGAATCAAAAAAAAGGAAAGATCGTTCGATCAATCGAGAGACATCGATCTCGACAATCTTGGATTGTTAATTCCAAAGATCGAGAGGAGCGTTTGTTTTATTTGCATCGGTGGAGAATCGACGAGGAGAGGCGATCCCGCGCGGCGGTCGGGCGATAAACGGGCCGAAATTAACGATCCTTTAAAACGGTCGTAAAATTCGGGCGGAGATAAGGATCCACCTTCCACTTGCTTCCTCCGGTATCGGCCGCCAAACGTACTCGCGAGCTCACAAATTACTCCCACGCTCGGTTAACAGTGTTTCGCGCGTGCTGTGCAACCTGCACGCTCTTCCTACGCGCGCGCCTTCCTCCTCCTCCTCCTCTTCCTCTTCCTCCTTGCAGCACGAGCCGGCGCGGTGTTCTTCCCGCCCGCAAAAAGTAAAAAGGAAAAATCAAATCCTGTCCCCCGTGGTAGTGAATTATGATAGGACGAATAAAGGAAAGTGTTTAGAGACGTTGGATTTTCTTTCCTCCATTCGTGGATTCGTATTTAGAAAATGTTACGATAAGATAAAACGTTGAATAACAGGAAACCGTCATATCGATCTCTTAAGTACTTAAAAGAAGGAAAAAGATACATTTATAAAATTTTCGATCGGGTAGGTCGAATCTTGGAAAGCTTGGAAATTGAATTCGAACGCGAGATTCGTTGGTTGATCGATAGGAAAAAGATATATTTATAAAATTTTCGATCGGGGAGGTCAAATCTTGGAAAGCTTGGAAATTGAATTCGAACGCGAGATTCGTTGGTTGATCGATAGGAAAAAGATATATTTATAAAATTTTCGATCTTGGAAAGCTTGGAAATTGAATTCGAACGCGAGATTCGTTGGGACGGGGGGATGATAAACGGAGAGCGAATGAATTAATTGCGATCGCGACCGCAGGCACCGCAACCACGATCAATCAGCACGATTTTACTCGATCCAACTTGGATCCCCTACCGATACCGCCGTTTACCGTTCGAATCGAGCCTCTCCCTGGCTGTCTCCTCGAGGAGATTTCCCTTTCTTTTCCTTCTCCTCCTCGCGGCGGCGCACACTTTAAACCGAGTGTTAAATAAAAGGCACGTGAAGAGGGGGGGTTCGTGGAAACGGAGCGTGAGGAGAGCAGAGCAGAGCAGAGGGTCGTCGCGCGTACGCGTTTCGCGCGGTGGTGGTGGTCGTAGCTCGTACCGTGTCCGATGCATATTCATACGGCCATACATTATACCGGTGCACGCGGCAGGCCAGAGCCGAGATCTTAGATTAAGGTAAACGCCGGTTAAGTTAACGGCTAAACTTCCATAAGTCGCATGCGCATCGCGCCTCTCTTCCATTCGCCCTTTTCTTTCTTTTTTTTTTTAGATTTCCATAGATTTATCTTATCTTCGAATCGATTTCCCTGTCTTTCTTCTTCTGTTCTTAAGTTTCCTCTCAAATTTTCTTTAAGAAGACGCGTAAAAACGTTTCTTTTGTTAAGCATTTCTCGAAGCAAGAGTATATTATATAAAGGCGGGTGCGCGTTTAACTGCTCGTTAACCGATCGGTGGAGGAAATTTGGCGCACGAAAGAGGAGAGCGGCGTCGAGAAGGTGGACGGAGAGTTAAACGGGTGGGTTAATCGAAGGTGAAGCTGTATAAGGCCGCGTTTCGCCTGTGCAAATTGCGTGCAAGCGAACGAACGTTTACGTGTCTTTACCGATGGGGATCGGCCACGAACTCGGCTCGATGATTTTCAACGGGATTTTTTTCTTTCTCCTTTTAGTACAACGTCCCATTTTCCAATTCGAAACCCGCGAGAGTTTATCGCGTGCAAAAATTGCTACATTACGGTTAACGACGCGGGGTTATCGATCGGTGGAAACGATTTCGCCGCAAATAAACGCGCGGCTGTCGTCGATCGTCGGTTTGAACGATCGGACGAGGGATTGGTTTAAATCGTTTATTATCTATCTAGTTTGCTAGGCTAGAGATTCCTTGCGTAAGAATGAATTGGCGTCGTTTAAAAGAGACGTGAAGTGAAATAAAGAGCGAAGAATAAAGACCAGATTTCTTCACTTATTCGTCCAAGCTGAGCCCAAGTATTTGTGTCTGCATGAGAAATTAATTAAAGACAGAATATATACCGGAAGTTGGCCAAAAAAGAGCTTGCCAAATATAAATCGAAAATTAATTCGTCATCGCGAATGTTGAAACGAATTCGCCGATCGCCAAACTTGATAAACCATTGCTCACTTCGTGATAAACGAATATAAAGAGAGACAGAGATAGAGAGAAGAGAAGAGAAGAGAAGAGAGAGAGAGAGAGAGAGAGAGAGAGAAGTAACGATAAAAAGAAAATCAATTTTTTCTTTTATTTTTTTATCTTTTTATTCTTTTTTTTTTTTTTTCAATTAAAGACTCTTTTAAAACTCGACACGCAAACGCATTCGATAACACCTCGAGATTTTCCTTGGACGACACAATCGTGCAGGTGAGACGATTAAAGAGAACCGGCAAACGCCGAGCTCCCTTATTCCCGTACGTATCCGATTTCGTCTAAGAGCCTCCATTACCGGCAATTTGCATTGATAGCGAGCTAGATAACCTTGAAACCTTGAATGTAAGAGCCACTTTGCGTCTCCCGAACCCGCGCCCTATCCGTCCAGAGAGCCGTCGAACAAATGAAGGAACTGAAATTTTTTCCCTTTCCCTTCTCTTTTCCACGTGTGTGATACACTTTAAACGTGCCCTTTCCTCCCCTTTTCTATGCAAAATCATTTGGGAAGAATTTTCACGAGTACCATCTTTTCCCAATCATAAAATTACATTCCCTTCGAGATAATATTATTATTATCAA
This sequence comes from Apis mellifera, assembly GCF_003254395.2. Lineage (NCBI taxonomy): Eukaryota > Metazoa > Arthropoda > Insecta > Hymenoptera > Apidae > Apis > Apis mellifera. Next base: position 3,914,632 of record NC_037640.1, read on the forward strand.
TTTAAATAAATATAAAGGGAAAAATGTGAAATTCTTTTCCCACGAGGAATTAATTCACTTTATCGAAACCGTTGTTATTATTATTATTATTCGCACCGTTTCGTTTCCACCGAGTCATCGTTTCTGTGCGATTTCTGTGGGCGGTCTCGGGGGGGGGTGGTTTTTTTTAGTGGGGGGTTGCTTTTCGAAAGGTGGTCGCGGCGGTCCCCCTCCCCGGTTCCAGGAGTTAATCTCGACGACGGGGGTCGTTGTTGCGCGGCCGCAAAGTTGAAGGAAAGAGAGAGAGGAAGGAAGGAAGGAGAGAAAGAAAAAAGCGTTTCCTCGTAATGGCGGTACTTTTCTATAGCAATTAAGATAATATTTGCATTCGGGGGTTGTGATTTCCTGCAGGTGTTGCCGAAGCAAAGAGGGTTGAGGGGGCTCTTTATATATATATACCGTGTGTTCCGCCTGTTACGTACAGGCGTTCGCCCACCGTCCCTTCTTTTATGCGATATTCGCGTTTTATATAGATGGACAGGGCTGATTATTGCAACGTTTCTTTCTTTCTTTTTTTTTTTTCATACTTTCGTATTTTCTCGTTTTGTATAACATTATTTCGATAGAATTGACGATAGATGTAATTATTCAAGCATCGATACTCGTATTGTATCAAAGAGATATTATTGGGATCGATGGTTGGAAATATCTGTCGACTTTCGGAAAAGAGAGATGTGAATGAATCGAATCGATCAACTTGCTACACGAAGCATAATTAGATTAAAATTATTTGCGTGACAAATTATAATATTTAAAAGTTTAAAGAAAGAATATGTTGAATTAATTATTTCGAAATAATTGAAAATTTTATAATTAAAAAATAATGTAAATGAAAAATTTTTCTACCTTTTGATTAAAATTTATTCAATAATTTAAGTATCTCGAAAATAAGGGACCTGTTCTAAAGAATCGAAAATTAAAGATCGATTTCGAACATTTAACTCTCCGTCCATTCGATGAAATAGCGATCGATTGAAGTAAACTTTCCTCCAAATAAAAAAGAAAAAAAAGAATCAAAGAATTTTCACATCATCTCGAACGAGGAAGCGATAAACCTCGCCGTATTCGAGGAGACTCGCGAACGATCGGTATGACACATCGAGGGGATGAGGAAGTGTGTGTGTGTACGCCTTGGCGCGTGTACCCAACGCACACACGCTCTGTGGAGGGAGGTAGAGGGCTATTAGATCTTTCTCATGCTGATAAAAACTGTATAATGGGCTTAATCGGTTTGCTAGGGCCCGGCCTGAATTTTCGTTATTTTTCACGGGTGCCCGGGCAGACATCGAGAGAGAGAGAGAGAGAGAGAAGCACGTCCGCAACGACAACAAGCCAGCCGCGCCCTATCTACCTCGACGGATCTACTCCCGTTTTTCACCCTCCCTCCCTTCCTCCTTTCGTCCCTCCATTCCGCCTTTTGTTCCACGGCCGCGAAATCCATTGATCCCGCGGGACACGCACGTCCGGCGGCACCGCACTTTGACGGGGGGGGAGGGGCATCCATCGTTCGGGAAATTTTCGAAACAAAAGGAAGGAACAACGCCGGCTCTCTCTCTCCCCCCTCCCCTTTCCTCCTCGACCAAGATTATTATTTGTCACTTGTCGCGTCTCGTCGATCCGATGATCCTTTTTTTTTTCCCGCCTCCCCTTGGCCTCGAATTTCTTTTTTTTTTAACAAAAAGAGAAAGGAAGTGCGTTGGAATAAATTTGGCGAGGATCGATACGAGGAAAGGTGTGGAAAGGAGAAGGAGTTTTTTTTCCTCTTCGAAATTGTGGTTCGAGGATAGCCGACACTATTCGAAAATCGAACGATGAATCGGAATTTCTTTTCCATTCTCGAAAAGCTGCCTCGAGACACAACGCGTGCAAATTGTCGGTTGCGCTCGAGGAGGGGAGGGATTCCAGCATTATTCCGCTGCCCATCTCGTCGATAAGGGAGAAGAGAGATCAGAGATTGGATCTTTCCTGCGCCCGCAATCGAAGAGAAAATAATTCCCTTTCGATAAGAAACTGGAGAAATATCTCGATAACGGACGATAATGGACGAATGGAAAGAAGAGGATATTATTATTATTATTGTTGTTGTTGTTGGTGGTGGTTGGCGCGCGCGTCAAGGGTTGGCGTAAAAGTGGAAATTAAACGGAAGGGATATACAATTACGAGGCAGCGGCACGGTACAGATGCAAATGCCCCGCGCATATATTATTGTGGCAATTAAAGTTGCCTTTGTGGCGCGGTGAAACGCGGCAACGTACCCTTATAGGTATGCCGCTCGCAAGGGTTGGTGGAGCCGGCTAATCCCGACTAAACTAAACTAATATAGGAAACTTGCTCGTACTTATCTACCTGTAACGCCGGTGTAAAACGAGTAGTATACCTGGCCAATACGTGCCCTGCCTTTTATACACGTGTGTGTGTGTGCACGTACGAGTGATTCATCGTTGTTTTATTATCGGCATTAAAAGAGATATTTCTCGACGATGACGAGTTATTGAAAAAAAAAAAAAAAACTAATAATATTCCAAACCATTCGAGTTTGTTTGAAGAAAATTCTTCTTTTTTCTTCTATTATTAAATAATAGATAATACGTATCCGATGATATCATCCTGTATCCTTCATTTTGCATTTACGAGGAGGTTGTTCAAGGAAAGTCAAGAAAATGTGAAATTTTATTTTTAAATATTATTCTGGATATTTTCGATCAATATTTATATTTTGATAAAAGAAATTGTTGGAACTCCTCCTTTAAATCGAAATTTAATCCTGGGAACGAAGAAGACGGCTGGCTGGGTGACTCGACTTGGTTTCGAAGTTGGACGCGCGCACAACTATTCCCTTCTGGGCGAAGTTTGGCCCAAGAGTTTCCGCATTAACTCGAGCACACGAGCACACCTCGGCTCCGTCCGTCTTTGGATAGCGGCTGATTAGCATAGAAACAGCGGTAAACTCGTGGCTAGCTTACCGAGCTAACAGCGTGTAAAATAACCGCTAAGTTGTCAAGACAATGCCTCCTACGCGCGCGTAGCGCGGCCGCGAACAGGCCGAGTCTGAACACCGTCGCCACGGGCTAAGTCCTCGGCGAATTACTTCCTTCGCCGAGGCATTGTCCAAAGAACTGGCGAGACGTCGCCCGACTTCCGCTCTACCTCCTCCTCGCTCCGTTTCTCCGTAGGAGAGGATCGACCAAGTCTCGTGAAAAGAGAAAAAAGAAATAGAAGTGGAGGTTATCTCGTTTCCTCGAAAAATCTTCCTAGAAATGAAATAAATACATAGAGAAAGAAACAACGGATCGAACGATGTAATAATAATGACTCGTGGTGGGTGTTAGTCAAATAACACGACGGATATTATGATAAATATAATTTTATATTTATCATAATTAGCGGTTCTCATATTTATAATTCGAGCTTTCCTGCTTCCCGTAATTATTGCAATAATTTTCATAATTTATATAGCTTTCATTTACGCGGTAATTACACTCTCGTACCAATTCATTTCCTTTCCTTTCTAATTTTTTCCTTCTCGTTTTCTAAAAATTTTCCTCTATTAAAATAATCGTAATAGTATAATAACAATAATAATAATTCTCTTTCAATTAGACGTTACAATTTCTTAATAAAAAATGTCTTATTAAACGTTTTATTAGTTAAACAGCGAGCAAAAAATTATCAATAAAACTCGTCGTTCCATTCGAAGTGTTCGTCGAATCTCTTTTTAATTCTTTCTCCTTTACATAGATAAAGGGATTAATCGAGTATTTATAAAAAAGGAAAAAGAAAAAGGAAAGAAATGAGAACGAAGAGGGGGAGGCCTGATTTCGAAGGAAAACTGAAAATATAAATTCACGGCAATCGGTGTTCTTTCTCGCTGGTCAAAGCTGCAGATTCACGTCATTATCGAACGTTCGTGCGTTCATGGTTTGGTGAATGCGTGATAGCGAATTGAATCGCGCTTGGCGTAAGAGCTTGGCCGGGCAATTTCATATAATATAAATCACCGTAATGGCGGCGAATTAGTTTGATGTCAGGAAGTAACTATACTTCATTATATGCTACGGCAGTCGTGAAAAACTTTTCGCATTGCACGCCGATTTTGTTGCTAAATACGAGCGATCTTATCCAACCACCGCCATATTTATATATATATATATATAGCACACACACACACACACAACATGATACACCGTTGATAATTTCGTCGTTTTATTCTCTTCCTCCATGAATATGGATCGAGGATGAGTTATGAAAAAAAAGAAATAATAATAATAATAAAATAACCGCGATACTCGTTACGTGTACGCGAGTTGACATGTTCTGTATTTTTTCCTTTTCTTTATTAATCAGAAGCCAAACGATTTCTAGCATGTTACGGTAACGGGTTGCTAATTTGCAGAAGAAATCTCTGTTAAAAAAAATGTCTGTTGCTCGTTTCTTGGTTCCGTCGTTACTTTTTTTTTTTTCTTGTTCTTTTAGAAATTTCTAATCCGATTATTTGTCGAAACTTTCCATTGCGATCGATAGGATAGATACGCTCTACGTGGAACGAGAGTCAAAAGTGAGCGTTGGAAAAATAATATTCGCTCGTCGCGGATGGGCGAAATCTGAACGTGATACGACACGTGTTTTTTTTTCCCCCTCCCCTCCCTTTTTGTTTCGTTCATAACAACTTTTTCAATCGATCTCAAAATAGAAATTACCGTAACTAGATCCTCGAACCTAGATTCTCTTCGTACGTGCTATGGTAATAATAAACAATTGTGCAAAACAATCTTCTTCAATCTCGATCGAAATTTATTATTATTCGTTTGGAAAATAATAGAAATCCAGAAGAATCCTCTTGAACCAAGATTTTTTTTTCACCAATTCTAATCGTGTTTTTTTTCCAGGTAGCAATAATAATAATAATAATAATAATACTGTCCATTGCATGGAAATTTAAGAACGAAACGCCAGCAATTTTTCCTCCCTGGAATAATGGAATGAGAGTCGCTTTCACATTCTGCCCGCCACGCCAATTGAAATATTTTTTCCAACCGGGTATATCGCCTCCCGCCACCCCTTGGCGGCCATTCCTGGAAGCCAATTAACTCTCTGGTGGCGTTGGATTCGATCGAGCTCTCGAGTCGAGAGAGGCACGATTATAAGAGAGAGAGAGAGAGAGAGAACGATCGCGCAGGATCGCGATGTGAAAAATTCCTGCGAGGAAACGATTTAACGATTTAACCTAATCCCTTTTCCACGAGAAGATATATATATATATATATATATATATATATACATATTGAAATGATGTTTAACACGAGATCCGCGTGGAGATCGCGTGATGCGTCGAGAAGGAGGAGGAGGAGGAAGGAGGTCGGCGAATCGCGATCAAAAAAGGCGGCTTTAGATTCTTAATTGCCGCCAGTAAAGAGTAAAGTGCGCGCGCATGCGCACAACCGTGTACTCGTTCGTTTACGGAAACTCTCGTAGGAGGATTTATTTTATTTTATTTTCACGTTCACCGAGTTCCTCTCGCTCGTTCATTCGAATAATTTCTAAGTTCCAAGTTTTCGTTGCTTCGTAATTCGAACGAGATTTCGATCGATCCATTCTGCAAGTTTGGAAAACTTGATTCTCGTTCCGATTTCTCGCGTTGTTATTTTTAGGTTATGTTGAAGAAGCGAGTTTCTTCGATTAATTATTTATGTCCGATTAATTTTCGTTAATTCGCGTATCGGATCGATCTGTTTGGAAGTTTTCTTGTGCTGTTGTTTTAGGTTATAATGTTATATGTTCGATTAATTTCGAGTTATTGTTTCGAGTAAGTTAAGTAGTTATCAATTCGATCGATCTGTTCTCGTTTGGAAATGGAAATAATTTTCGATCTGATTTCTCGTGTTATCCTGTTTTAGATTGTTATGTTTGGATCGAAATTTCTACACTTTTTTCACGGTATTTGTTCGAATAATTTCGTTTTAATCCTCGTTGTTTGATTCGAGTAATCAACTTATCAATTCGATTCATCTATTCGCGTTTGGAAATGAAACGGTTTTCGATCTGATTTTCTCGTGTTATTACGTTTGAAATTTCTTACAGTAATTATTGGGATAATTTCGTTCGTTGATTCGAATAATCTTTTGTTTTTAAACTTAAAAAAGGATAAGAGTCAAAGTGATTGTTGATGCTACTAAAATTTAATATCTATGATATTTCTTATCGAATTAGGCTCGATCGAGTAGAGTATCTCTTTGCGAGCTATTTTTAAGAACCTTTTGTCCTTTTTCAACGTTTAAAAAAACAGAAGCGGAAACCTAGGAATAATCTAATTACAGATAAACAAAAAAACCGCCGATATTTCCACAACGTTTCGCCTTTCAAAAAATTCGCCTCGCCATTCTACTAATTTTTTTCGTTACAACACGCGATAATTAGCGTGTTGATTCCATTTCCATTTTTATCGAGGAGAAATCAAAGGAGAAAGTTTTTTTCCTACGAAACGCATTGCTCCATTCGTCGTAATTAATCGCGGGCAAAACGAATTTTTAGCGAATCACACGCTCACCGGAAGTGCGATGTGAACGCGATCCGTACTATCCACCCGTCGTTATCGATCGAGGAAATCGTCCGAGGAAATCGAAAAAGCGATCTTCTCCGTTCTCTATATACATATACTTTTCTCTTTCTCAAATCTCTCCAAGAATGGTAATAAAAGTCCTCCTTCTTCTTGTTCTCTCTGATCTGTTCTCCAAGCAGTTTTCTTCTCTCTTTCCCTCTCTCCCCCCCTCTCTTTCCCTCTCCCGTTTGCGAAACGCAATTAAACCAATTACCGCGACCAGAACGGAGAAATGAAGGCGCGGGAGTTACGTAAAGTAATTGGATGTGCGCGCGGATTTCCTAAAACGATAATTAACGAGTTATTAAGCGGCGGCTATTCCTGCCTTCGACGGTTGCTCGTCATTATCCGCGTTTCACACGAGAGCCGAGTGAAATCGTCGGCCGATCATTCGTAGATAGTGGTAGGGGGGGAGGGGAGGGAAAAAGAAAAGAGAAAAAAAGGGGTTAATAAAAGGAACAAGGAGGGGAAGCGGGAGTTTACGGGAGGTTAAGAGAGAAGGTAAGAGGCGAGGCGTTTAGAAGGCGTTGCGCGCGCATCGCAATATGGCCGCCGCTTGGGCGAACAGCTGATCCGCGTGTGTGGACAGGGCTTTAAGCGTGGGCACAGGATGCAATTACACAGAGGAGCTTAAGCGTTATCGTTAAAAGAAAAATATGCGGTCATAAATTGCCGGTTCTCAGTCGACGCGCATCGCGCCACGGCAATGTATCATGCAAATACGCGAGTTTCATGCTCGTACCTTTGGAATTCATTACACTTAATTGTTCCCGATTGAGATGCTACCGCGTGTTTTCATCGAGTCGAGTTTAATTGCGGGTGTTTCGATCTCTGCGACTTTGCTCGACGTCGTCGAGATGTTACGATATATATATTATACGTGTGTATGCGTGCGTCCGTAATATCGTTGATATCGTTACGATATTATATTATACGTGATGAAATTAAATTTTATTTTTTCTTTTCTTTTTTTCTTTTCCGTAAGCAATAAGTAGTTTTAGTAGAGCAATGGCTTCTCTCCGGAGAAGCAAGGCTAATTACCGAGCAACCTCGAACCAATTTCTATGAAACCAGCGTTGCCTGTTAGAGAGGGTTTTTAAAAAAAAAAAGACGCGTTTGAGAACCGTGAAAATAATTAACGTTATAGGGCTCACTGCTCATCAATGATGGCTGTCGGATAAGGCGTACTTGTTAAATTACATACGTTCGCCGAACCGCCGTGCGAGGCTACGGTACGTGAAAGCGGCCATTATCTAGTTTTGCTTTTGCGCAACTGTGTTACACCTTTACCAAAACGTCGTGTCGTCCCCTTCTCGAGGCCTAGTTATTTATCCTTACCGTGACGCAACGGTACACCGATTATAAATCGCCATGCAACTCTTGTTTTGTCACGAAAGAAAAATTCGCTCCTTTCCTCGATCATTATATTACAGAAATCAACGCTTTTGAAATATATTTTCCAGAAAATTTGTTTTTTAAATTTCGTAATATCTTCGAATCGTTCTCCAGAGAGACAGAAAGAGAGTGAGAGAGTTTTAAACTTCGAAATTATAAATTTGAAATCGTTCCGTTTCCCCATTATCTCTCGAGGCCGAGTATATTATCGTTCCGGAGGCACGGGTGATACATTGTTGGTTAGCCGGATCGAAGAAGATTCACGCGTGCCGCGTCGTACACGGAGAGACGAAAAATATCCCGTCCCGTCCCCATCCCGCCGTGGAAGATGCTGGAGAACCGCGTGATTGCACGTCTTCCACGGGCCATGATGGCCGCTCTGAGCACGGGTATTGGTCGATGGGTAATCACACGGTCCTCCCTTCCTCTCCACCTCGCCTCAAAGATACCGGAGCCACCGCTGAAGGCCCGGCGCGCTGTCATTACTCGATCATTTTTTGTTTCAACGGCATTTAATTTGAATCGCCCCCCTCCCCCCCCTCCCTCTATCTTCTCTCGCGTTCCTTTCCTTTCCCTTCCGACTCGAAAGCTCGGCCGCTTTATCTCTTCCTCGAACAACCTCTCCTCGATATCGTTCCTCCCTTCTTATTCCCGGTTCGCCCCGCGAGACCGAAACCCGTTGCTTTATCCGACTGACCACGATTCATCCTCCAAGACGACATGTTATTACGGGGGATCTCCGGTAATGGATGTTCCTTCGATGGAACGCGTGGATGTAATAATTTGCTCGTTTTACGACCGAGTAATTAGGCACGAGGAGGATTGTCCTCTCCCGAACATCTTCGTATTATAGATAGATATATATTGATTCGATTCTTGAAAAGTTTAAAAAAGTCATTTCGAAATAATTTTTCCAATTGTTGGACGACTCGTTTATTCGTCGTATCTCGACGAAGATTATACACGCGTTGGATATTGAAATTAATATATTCAAAAAGTTTAAAGGCAACGTTAGGTTACTCGATCGATCTCGATCTCGATGTGTTCCTCTTGTTCGAAACGCTGGATCCCTTCGAAATCGGACGCAGTTTCGAACGACGGACAACTCGTGATCGACGCATCTCGTTGCATCCTGTCAATTAAGGCGCGTTCCAAAGACCAAGGACGGAAAAGGATGGAGAGGTTGGCGCCAGGTAGAGAATCGTGGAATCGTCCCACGCATACGGGGAGGGGGAGGAGGAGGACGAAACAGGTACACGACGAGCTAATTTCGTGGTGCAACCGTGGCTGGCCGCAGGTCTCTTCCTCCCCCTCGGTTCCCTCCCCGCGTGGAAGGTGAATGAAAGACTCCCCGCGGGCACGAGCGACTCGCCGCGTCGTCGCCCGGCCAGAAACGGAAATCCAGCCGAGAAACCACGGTCCATTGAGCGTGGGGCGGCGGAGGGAAAAAGACGGGCCGCCCGAAATCTCTGAATGAGTGTAATCTCGTTGCCCCGGGCGAGGGAAAAACGGGGCCTGGGCCAGCGTTTCTCAAACCGAAGGATTCTTTAAACATTTGGGAGAAAAAATTGCTTTTCCATTCCACGATGAAAGATATATATATTCGATATAAAAAGAAAGAAGGTACGATGATAATACGTAATCGACGTGTTCATCCTCGAGTTCGATTGGAAGGAACCGAATAAAAAATTTATCGAGGAGGATTGTTGAGAGGAGCTGAGAATCGGTGGAGAAGAGGGAGGATAGAAATAGATGTGATTCGCGCGGGTAGAGGGAGGGAGGGAGCGGTGTATCTAGGCGGTGCACGATGCACGACGAGAGTGTTCATCTACGCGGCATTCCGCGCCGCGACCGGGCACGAAATTACGAAGAAGAAATGAAATGACACACCCGCCTCGGATTATCTCTCGAAAACGACTTATTAAGCCCTCCCTCGAGACGATGGAGTTGGAGGATCCATCCCCGTCGAATCAATCGCGTACAATTACGTGCGATCGAGCCTAGTCTCTTTCTTTCTCTCCTCCTGCGCCTTCGTCGTCGTCGTCCGTAGAAAATCCGCCCAGAACGAAAGATATGTAATTTCGATAATCAATCGCATGAACGTCGTTTAATTTTTACGATACAACGCGCCGCCTTTTATATATATATATCTCGCATGGGAACAACGATGAAACGTTGCTGCTGCTGCTTTCAGAGAACAGAGATCGTAGTTTAATCGATTGTTGGATACGATAGAGAGAAATCTTGCAATTTTTCGTGTGGAGGGTAGAAAAAAATTTGAACGGAGTATAATCATTTGTATAAAGGAAGATACATGAATTCTCTTTAACTCTTTTATTTATTTCGTTTGTTGTAAGAGAGTTGGAAGATAATTATAAATCTTGTGAATAATAAAATTGGTTGTCGAGTCATCGTTGATTGGAGAGTATGTTTAATCTGGAAAAAGAAAGGAAAGAAGAAACGACGTTTCGTTTAATTCAATCGAATTAATACAACACGGATAAAAATCCACGGTTGTAAATTAACCAGATATACTCACGTATCTGGTTTGTTATCGTGAAGGGGACGGTCACATCCCGCTTGACCTATTCGTCGAGCATCTCTCTCCATCAACATTCCCCCATGATTTGTCCACTAAATTGCTGTTTAAGAGACGATTCTTAAAGACGCCATTTAAATCCACGTCGCCGGGTTGTTGTCCGTGCTAGGGCGCCCCGATGGGAGAAAATCCATCCAAGCCAGGATTATCTAAACACAGAAATAATGACCGTCCGTTTTATCGCGTACGAGAAGGAGATACAACTTCTAATTATGTTTCGAGAACCCTTTCGTGGCTCTCTGTCTCCCTCTCCTTTCTTCCTCGACCGGTTCCTTTTTTTGGGTATCCCTAGGAAATCGCGATTTATCCCTAGGATTGATTATCTCCTCTTATACTCGAAGAGGAGAGGAAAAATCCTTTGCGTTGTAATATCTGATAATTGGTCGATTCGAAACGCTCATCTTAATTGAATCGGCCAATTATTACTCGAATGAATGTTTGAGAAAAAAAATGTTTCTGCAATTAACGATACTTGGAATTTTATTCATCCGTAAGTAATTTTCCTTTTTCTACGCGGATTAGAAAAAAAAGAGGAATAAAATTATCGTCCACGGATTCTTCAATCTTATCCTTATTTCAGGGATGAAGGATATTCCGTTTTTTGAAAAATAAAATTCGATGTCTTGGATGTATTTTCAGCAAAAAATTACTGGGATTCGCTTGATCTTTATCTCGATATTTCTTTGAAACGATTCGAGGTCGTCGATCCCATCGAGCTTCTTCTTCTTCCCTTCCAACCGATCCCAAAATTAGGAGATAACTATACACAGTTTCCGTGTTACGTACACTGAAATTCAGCCGTTCCTATTGCTATAAGCTTAACACGTCGATTCGCTCTCCGCGTCCGGTTCAGAAGAATTGCCGCAGCAATTTCCTACCATTATTCGACTCCACCTTTGCCAACGCCTGAAACCACTCTTCTTCTTACCTACGGTCAAGAAAATATTACAATATTATTATTATTATTATTATTTCCTCGAAGAGGCGCGGCTGCCAGCGCAACACGTTTGGATTAATAACATCAGATTTAACGTAATTAAACCGACGTTTCTTCCACGTACACGCACGCCGTGTATTTCGCGATTGAAACATGTTGCGCTTTTATCGCCGTTGAATCGGCATCGAACCGCCTCGGGAAACATTTATACTTTTGAATTCGCGTACGTAGTTCTCAGTTTCCATTCCATTCGGCGGGGGAAAAGGGGAAAAAGATCTTGATACGAATACGGAATATATGCAATAAATAATATATACGGAATGATTCATAAATAAATGAGTTGAAAAGAGATACACGTTGGAAATAATAAGATATATTATATAGATCTCTTGAAAAACAACTCTCGTACATCTACATACATAGTAATAATCTTTTTGCATTATCTTTTGCGTGTAATCTCGATTCGGTAAAAGTCAAATCCCTTCGTCTCTCTCGATGGAAAAAACGTAGCTGTTTTTCAGTTTACGCAAAGATCGTATCGTTCGTACGCGCATACAGAAAGAGGAGAAAAACAACTTATTTACGATCGAAACGTACCCTTTCTTCGAATTATATTGTATCAATCTACATCCTACGAATATATATATATATATATTATAATCCTGGGCAATTACCATCGTTAAGAGGGAGAGGCATTGTTGTTTTCCGCAAGTCTTGTGGCGTAGAAAAGAGTAGGAAGAAGAGAGGTGTAACTCTCTTGGTTACATACATAGTTACGTTAATTGCAACGCGCATTACCGCGGAGCGAATTAATCTCGAAGGGGAAGAAAGGAACGATTTCAACGATCTGCTTTATATCCCGCAACGATGATTACGATTACGGATTCTTTTGTGGTTTCTCTTGGGGAAAAATAAAGGAAAGAAAAAAAAGAGAGAAAAATACGCGCGCGAGCGAGCGTTGGACATTCGCATACGCTTAGCGAAACAATTAGACGATTTTATCGCCGCCACCGGTGCATTCTGTCCCCTTGGCTGTGCCCCCACAGGCGAACCGGAAGCTGCGAGCCGGCCGCAGGTGTCGTTCTCTCTCTTTTCCCCGGAACTCCCCCTCCTCGCGTGCACGCGCACGCTTCCGGCGACGCTCATTAACGCGGTGGATTTGTTATTCGTAATCGTGCACGGTTAATTCGATTTTCACGGATTCTTTTTTTTCCTCTCTCTCTCTCTGTCTTTTGTTCTCTTTCGGAGGATCTTTATGCCGCGCGGCCTCCATTGTTGGAGGGGGGGAGGGTAACCTTTTGTTCGAGGCGATGACTAAGCGTCGAGGTTGTAAACTGGATCGGGGGAAATTGGGGAGGAGGGAAGTGAGGTGGAACGGGAGATGTTTTCTTGTGGATAAAATTCGAGCGAAATTTGGAAATTTGAAAGCTCTTTGATGGTGAAATTATCGCTTCGAACGTAAGAAGAAACGTAAGATTTAAACGCAAGCCTGTTATTTATCGAGTCGATAAATTAACGATCCCCCTAATTCCAATACGCACTTTACCAATTTTCTCGATTACCGGCACGAAAAGCTGTCCTAAGTGGACGGTCATTAGATTAACCGGAAGGCTCCTTCCCTGTTGAATTATCCTTCGGCCTTCATTTTCCTCGCCTCGGAAATGCCGGTAATTTCGGTGACGAAACACTGCCACTAACCACCACCTTCGACCCAGGTTTCGATGGATTCTAACAGGTGCAGCTCTCTTTCGAGAGTCACTCAGAGAACAAGGGGAAATGATAATTGGATGGAAAGTTTTTTTAGAAGAATTATTTATTAATTAACGAATTTCCCAGAGAAATGAAAAGTTAAATCAACCAACTATCCATTATAAAGAAGAATGCAACAAATTCCATATCTCCACTATCGTTCTTTGCCGAGCTATAAAAATTTCAATCGAATTGGAATCGATGCACAATCAATTACTCCAAACGATACTAGTGTCGTGTACATAAACATTTTCATTCTCGAGGAGGAGGGAAACAAGACGAGGCAACGAGAAGACATCTTCTTCGTCTTCGACAATGTTCAAGAAACAAGCTCCGTTAACGACACCGTAGGATACATGTCGATCTTTTAATTCCCTCGTAAATCGTGCCGGATGTGACGTAACGAAGAGAGTCGTACTATCCAGAAGAAAAGCGAGCCATTAAAAAGAAATTTCAAGAGATTGGCCTGTCGAACGGTGAACGAGACACGCCTCTAATTGGAGCTTCAACTGTACACGCACACCAATGCGGATTAAATTCGCTAATTTCGACTAATTTCGAGGGATCTTGTCCTTTTTTCTCCCTCTTCCTCCTCGATCGATGGTTCCAGGACCGCCCGTGGCGTTCTCCTCGAGAAATCGATCACCCACCCACGCGCGAACTCATTTCGAATTTTCAAAAGTTGGGAGGGGGGGAGTAAAGAAAGTGGACGATAATTTGTTCGGGAGTAAAAAGAGCGGCAGCACTCCCCGTGGAGCGAGTTCGACGAATAAACGAAATCGGTGTGAATGGTAGCCAATGTTGGAAGAAGGCCGTTTATTCGGCGAGGAATTGTATACCGTGTTGGAGACAGATGGTGCGTTTTAATGATCTAGTTTCGAGAAGTTTCTAGGTCTCTGATTCCTGGAGGAAGAATTTTTTTACAATAAGAAAAATCTAGAGTAGAATTAGACTAGAATTAGAATTATAAAAATTAATAAAATTAAAATAGAAATAAAATTAGAATAGAATAGATTGTTCGATTTGTTCGTTTTTCGATAAGGTTAAGAAAAATTATTATGTTTATCGATAATAATATTGAATGACGCGACTGTGAGAGAGTCATTTTTCAACGAAGAAGGGAAAACTAATTTCGTTTAATCAATGTTAAACAGGGGAAAAAATTTTTATTAATTATACAAATCGATTCTTCTTTGAGGAATCTTCTTAAGGAGAAAGATATATGTTAGAAATATTCATTAAAATCTTCCTCCACTCTCGATTCTTCCAAAATATCGAATAAATTCCGATAAAAATCTCGACGATCCTTCACCTTTAAACAAACAACATCCCCGAAATTCAAAATTTTTTCCAGCCCAAAGACACACAGCGTCCCTCGTAAATAAACACCGCTTTATTTATATATTTATTTATTTGCATTTTTTCCAAACCGATTGCAAAATGGAGAGGGAAGAGGAGGAGGGCATGCACGGTTTCGAGCCAGTTTCCTCTGTTCAACGCGCGGGATATTCTGGCGGAAAAACGATCTTCGTGCCGCGTATTTCCATTTTTTTCCCTTTTCTCTCTCTCTCTCTCCCTCTCCCACCCCATCTCCCTCCAACCATTCAGCGTGATCGTTTATCCGGCGCTGCGGGCAGCGGTGTCGGCCATGTTGGCCGTGCGGCGTTAATCGATGCCCAGAAAATTAGATTAACGCATTTGGCGGATACCACGCCGCGCATACCTACGCGGGATATAACAACTGACTAACGACTTTCGCCGGTGCGTTAAGCGCTCCCATTGTTCTGCCGCGGAAGTTGGCCGGTGAGCCGGAAACGCTCCACTCGGCCGCAGTCATTCTCGATGTCGTGAATGACAGAGCGTGTTCGTTAACACCAATTACCATGCACCCGCGCCCGCCCCCCTCCTCCTCTCCGCTATTATATTGAATTATTGGAAAATTCGGCTCGAAAGTGAATCTGGCAAATTTTCGACGCGGTTACATGGTTGGCCTCGAATCGAGCGTGGCCAATCAACCGGCGATTCCGAATTTGAATTTTCACGCTCACGTTGCGTCGGTAAACGGTTTTGTAAAAAGCGAGATGCCTTTCGCCCTCGATAAGTAACGCAAAGGAAAAGGTATTTAGTAAGGTTATTTTCTCGTGTTTTTAAAAGGTAAGAATAATTCTTGCAATTATTCGTATTTATACGTGTATTTTTTTTTTTTTTTTTTTAAGGACACGATGCGAAGGATTGTCTACCACCACGCGTTAAGAAACAATTATAATAATACGTGGCCGTGAGATATAATTGCCCGTTTCGCGATAGCTAAATGGATTCAGACGAAAGGGAACGTTTCTCCTCCTATTTCTCTGTTTCTTGGAATGGAATAATTTTTCGAAATTTATCCAGGATTAATACGTAGAAAAATACGTGTATGAATATTCGTAAATTGTAAACGAGAGTTGATAAATATCGTGGATGATAAAAAAGAAGAAATTTTGCGAAACGTGTCGTCCCTTTCGATATCGCAAATAGGATCGTTACATCCACTCTATTTCATCCGCTTGTATATTACTCGACATAGCGATATATAGAGCGGGAATATTCGGTGGCGCAACCGGCCGCAAAACTATCCCTCCACCAACCCTCTCTCCTCTCCACTTCGAGATCGATCGCGCAACAACGTTTCGTCCATTCGATCATTAACCCACGAGTTTCCAAGAGTCGTCCGCGAATCCCTTTCCTCCTCCTCCTCTTCTTTTCTTTTTTTTACCTTTTTTAAGTTGGTCGTTAGCCGCGACTAACCAACGATCACGGATCGTTGGAACAGCGATGAGAGAGGCATTAGATCGATGGAAAGGCAGGAATCGAGGAAGTTGCGGTTACGGGTTGTGGTGCCGTGTTTTCGCGGCCGAACGATCAACGAATAATGGAAAAAAAGCGCGGGGGAGGGGGGGAGGGGAAGACTGATGACAGCGGGTGACAGCCGAGGAAGGGAGACGGAGAGCGTATGAAAAATTGAAAAGGAAAGAGGAAGGAGGGCGTAAGTGGCACAAGTCGAGCACGGCACCCCCGAATGAATCGTCAATTTCGTACGGCGAATAATGGCAAAGTTGCCATATGTCGCCCTTTTCGGACTCGTATTCCTTCTCTTTTCCCCTCCTCGAATATTTATATATATATATACGTATACACGCACACCTGAAGCCTAATTGTTGGTTAATTATCCATTCGTCGGCCGTGGTGCGGTTTGTACGCGTTGCCGGGTCAATTATTACGGGGCAAGCGAGCGTGGCGAGCGCGCAGCTCTTCGATTCGGCAGCTTTAAACCGTTCCTCTCCTCTCTTCGAGGAAGGTTACGATCGAAGGGGGAGCGTGACGAAAATGACCCTCGTTAAATTTCGATCGGGTTCATTAACCTCGTAATTTGATCGGACGTGATTAGAAGGGGGGAGGCGTAATTGGACGTAAGCGGATGGACGTTTCCTTCTTCTCGATATAAAAAATAATCCTTTTCAAATTCCTTTGTTTCGAGAATTCGAAGTATGTACATATATATATATATATATCTCGTATCTTAGCCCGATGTCGTTCCACTCGATACCCAAATTCCTTTTTCTTTTTCCTCCTTCCAAGAAAAATCGTAAAATCTCGGATGGAAGGATCGCGACGATTTCGCGACGAAACGATCATCGCCTCTCTCTCTCCCCCCTATCCTCCCTGCACGAGAGGATGCGAATGGTCGAACACGACTAATATTTCATCGAACGTTTTCCCCGCCATTATCGGGCCGGGCCCGGCGAAAATGTACGAGCGGTGTTTAATAAAAATGACGATAATATGAGCATCCCGTGTCGCGGTAATGAGACCCGTGGATCGACTATCTTCTCCGGTCCGTGTCCCCGATAACCGAGCCGCATCAATCATCCCCACTCCCGCGTCATCCGCCCTCAACATCACCTGGTAATAAAGACGAAACTTTACGGTGCCTCGAGAGGAGAGGAGAGGAGAGGAGAGGATTATTTATAAAAGAGGTTTTATTAAAAGAGGTTACGTTGAAATTATTATTATTATTTGAATCGATAGTTTCGAGGAATTTGTTCGAAATAAATATAATATATGTTTGTAGGAAAGGATGGAATATTTTTTTTATTTTTTTTTTTTTTTTAACTGTGCATTACTATGGCTCGAAGAGAGTTGAGCTGTATTTACATTAGTCATAAATGGCTTGGTAATCAGCATTTATGACTTGTAAATTTTTGCCGATAATACATATAGTCGAAAATTGTACGTACTAGAGAAGAACTAGTTGACCGTGTAAACATTTTAAAATCGTAGTTTGCAGGCGATACAAATAGCACCCACTTCGTTTTTTAAGTGCATATATTAATTTTTATCGATATTTTTCTGTTCTCATATTTTTAATATTTTTAATATGTTTACTTAGAAAATAAATGCATAAGATAACCTTCTTATCTTTGCGGTTATTATCAAATATATAATGAACGGAACTAGCTTGGAAAGATACTAACACTGGCTTCGAAAATGAAGGAAAGGAAAAGGAAAAAAAAAAAAAAAAATTTTAAATATTGTTTCTAAAAAGCGAACAACTATCCGTTGTGTTT
The DNA here is from genome assembly GCF_003254395.2 of Apis mellifera. Classification (NCBI taxonomy): domain Eukaryota; kingdom Metazoa; phylum Arthropoda; class Insecta; order Hymenoptera; family Apidae; genus Apis; species Apis mellifera. Next base: position 3,932,553 of record NC_037640.1, read on the forward strand.
CTTTTTCCCGAGGCGCAAAAAATATTTTTACGAATAAATCGCGATAACAAATTATTCGCGCGATTATATAATTTTTCTCTTCGACGAAAACCTCGAGAAAAACCCTACGACAAAAATATATATACATATTCATCTATTATTTTTTAAAATCTCGAAATCCAATAAAAATCTCTGGAAGAAATTTTCACCTTTTTCCACGGGAAAAATAATCGCGTTTCGCATTCGGGTCAAGTCTAATCTAAACTACCTTTACTACTAAAAAAGAAAATTCTTTTTCGATATATCTGTTTCGAAGGACAACCTTCGTGGAGGAGAAACGATAGGAAAGTCGTGGGTGGATAAAATACGTAGGCGCAGCAATTATTTAATTAAACGTCTGGCCTGGTGTAATACTCTCCGGTATTGTCGTACGAACGGATGGAATTTCCTCTGCCTGCGACCTCGAGCCGCGATCCAGAGTGAGAGGGAGGGAGGGAGAGAGAGAGAGAGAGGAGTATCGATGAAAATCAGTAAAGCGAGCGAAGGTAAATCGCTGTGATTACGTTGTCAACGATACCAAATAGCTCGTGTTCGCGACACGGTAATAACGGTAATGGGAGAAAGAGGAAAGGGGGGGCGGTGTTAGATTCGATTACCACAGGCGAGAAGTCGTATTTTCTCGCGGTTCGTTCGCGCTTACGTAAGACGAATAAGGCGACGCATCGATTCAACCCGTTGCAAATCGTTCGAATCCGATGAGAGTGGCTCGCGCAACCGTTTCGCAGTCGCACGCGTGTTACTAAACACCTTTGGGATCTCTCGATGGAATCTGTTTGCACAATTTTTTTCTCCCTCTCTCTCTTTCTTTTTTTTCTCTCCAAGCAAGACTGTGTAACGTTAGAACGCGTACGTACGTACGTACGTACGTGTTTACGTAACCGCGAAACTTGCTTTAAACCCGTTAAGGAAACCGATGTATGAATTTTTTGTAACTAAACAAAGTTAGTAGTTTTTATCATTTGAATAATCTTCCTAATTTTTCCATTTCCAAAAAAAAAAAAAGAAGAAAATAGAGGAAGAAATAGGAATAAATAAATTCGGTTGAGAAAATTTTTGTTCCCTTTTCTTTTCGAATCCCTGTTGAGGGATACCGGTGGATGGAGACGTTTAATTTGTGAACAGGTCCCCGTATCGGCCCCTTAACTCGCCTTATAAATTAGCTACAAGACCACGCGGCCAGATAAAGCGGGTATATACGCGTGCTTTCCACCTCGGATCGCCCTTTCTTCGAACAGGTAAATGTACACGAAATTAAGATATCCGGCGACGAGGCCGCTAGACTAAATCGTTCCCATTTATATAAGAGGTCTCTCGTTGATCCCGGGGAGGGGAGGGGAGGGGGAGGAGGGACGATTTATGCGAGCCGGCCTCGTACAAATTTGCTCTCGACCTCGCGTCGATTTCGTCACTCGATCGCCGCGTGAAAAAAAGAGGGGAAAGGAAAAGGAAAGAAACGCCATAAATTACACCATGGTAATTTACGCGTCGTGTCGCGTTTAAACGGGAATCGGTCACGAGCAAATCTCTCTCCTTGGAGATTTATCTTCGTCGAGAGAGATGGAAGAAATTCGGTCGGTTTTGCCGAAATTATTATTCTTTCGAGGTCGGGGCGAATTAAAAAAAGTCGAGTTACGCCCACGCTCTGCCAAAGATTTGATACGCGGGGATAATGAGTCGGAGCGAGCCACGATAAACGCGAATTACGCCTAGCCTCGGGGATATAATCCAGGTCGTAAGTCGATTCTATGCTAGATTCGAGTTACGTCCACCTACGTGTCTGTGTGTGTCGTGTAATAAGTGGATCGTTTGTGGAAATTTTTATGGACAGGGAAAGGCTGTAAATAAATCTGCGTCCGAAGTATAAAATACAAATATCGTATTCTCTATTATTTAGTTTTCCCTTTTAAATGATAGAATAATTCGATCGAATAATTATTATTAAAGGAAGCCATCAAGTAAGTCTCGAAAAATTGAAAAAGAGAGAGAGAGATTTATCTTCCTCCTCCTCCTCCTCCTCAGCGAAAAGGGAAATAATTTGTCCGAAAAAAAAGAAAAAGAAGTTTTAGTATGTTTTAGTCCGTTTTAGTTTTCTCTCTTAAGTGATAGAATAATTCGATCGAATAATTATTATTAAAGGAAAGAAAAATAGTCAAGATCGAATCGCGATATTATTATTAACCGACGACATTTACAGGGACCACTTCGAAAAATTGAAAAAGAAAGATTTGAGAGATTTATCCTCCTCCTCCTCGGCAAAATAATTTGTCCGAAAAAAAAGAAAAAGAAGAGAAAAACGTCGAGGCAGAGAAATAATATTACAGCTCGTCGTACCTTTTATATTCGATTTAGTTTTCCCTCTTAAATGATAAAATAATTCGAATAATTATTACTAAAGGAAGCCAACAAGTAAGTCGAAAAAAAGTCAAGATCGAACAGGGACCACCTCGAAAAATTGAAAAAGAGAGAGAGATTTATCCTCCTCCTCCTGCTCCTTTTTCTCGACGAAAGGGGAAATAATTTGTCCGAAAAGAAAAAAAAAAAAAAAAAAGAAGAGAAAAACGTGGCCCGAATGGGTTCACAGGCGGGCAAAAGACAATCGTAGGAGGCAGAGAAATAATATTACAGCGGGAACCGGCGATAAGGCCGGGGTTACGTGGAGGGGGAAGGGGGGGGACCGAGATAAAAGGACGTGGAACGAACAAAGCGCGATTACCATTTGTCATGCCGGTAAACGATGCGATGCCGGACGAGCCGTTATAAAGTATAAACGCTGCGCGCGGAGATTACGAAACTCTGTCGTGTTGATAATGCGTTTCGCGCGACACGCATGCGAGAGAAATGGGATACGGCCGTTCCCAGATACCTTCGCAACTTACAGCCACTTATTATCAGATCCTTACGTCCTCTCTCTCTCTCTCTCTCTCTCTGGAAAGATTAAAGTCTCTCGAACGATGATCGTTCCAAGGACGAAAGAAGAGGAGGAGGAGGAGGAGGATAATATCGTTGGAATGGAAAATTTTAACGGTCGTCCTTTTAAACGAATCTCTGGGAAAGAAACAGAGACTTATTTTTTTTTCAAATCGTTGGAATGGAAAATTTTAACGAATCTCTGGGAAAGAAATTTATTTTTTTTCAAATTAATCAAAGAAGAACATCAACATTCGAGTTGAGAGGAGAAAGAAAGATCCGACTCTCGAGTTTATTTATTCGTTGTTGCCACGAATATCTCTCCTCCTTTCCTTATTCTTCTTATTATTGCGAAAATCCTGTTGCAATCCAGATGCGATATTGGACGGAAGGGGATCGGAAAATCGCGTAAGTGACGAGAATTTTCGTTTTCTGTTCGCGGTGATTCGTGATACGAGGCGGGCCGTAAATCGGCGTGTAAGCAGATAAGAGGGCGAGCGTTCGTAAATCGGTAGATGAAACGGAGTTACGAGCGCGACGACGACGAGTCTCTCGAGTGGACGAGTGTGGGTATAATGGTGGGGCACTTTTCCAAAAAGGAAAAGGAAACTCGACAATGGGTGTCGTAAATTTCGGATTCCCTCCCTCCTCCTCCATCTCATCGATGGAGATTAGACAACACGTGGAAATAATTGTGAATCGTATTCGAAAAGATTCGAAATTAAAAGAAAAGGCGAATCTTCAAAATCGATCTGTGTTTCCTGTGTTTATCTTTTTCTCTGTGTCACGAGATGGATAATAAAATACAAATTGCATATTATTAATTCACGTATTCGATGTTTCGAGGGAAAAAGTAATCGATTTAAGAGGATGTTTTCGAGATCGATCGTTTCACGAAAAGGGTGGAAAAAAAAAAAGGAATCAAACGTTGGGATAAAAATCGATATAATTAAGGTCGGAGAAGGGTATAAAAGCGTGGCGTGTAAAATCGATCGTTTCGCGGTCGGGACGTGGGACGTTGTTCTTGTTGGACGGGTTCCTTGGACGAGGGCCCCCTCTAAAACGCTCTATCTTCGGGAGGAAGGGACACGATTAGTATAAGGCATTCTTGTTATCTTAACAGGGAGGGGGAGGAAACGGGTTGTGGCACCAGGGCCTCGCCTTAATCTCTCCTAATCATGGCTCTATTTAGATCCAGGGGGGACTCCTTTAAGAGGATATCCGTGTTTGACTCGAACGCGCTCGCTTTACGACTCTTTAATCGTACGAAATTTGTTGCTGACCACTAAAAACGTCACCTTTTTCCCTCCCCGATACTTCCTCAAAGCCTGCGATACCCCATCCCTTCCTCCTCCTCCTCTTCGAAGGAAGGAAGGAGAGATCCTTTCCTTGGGTTTGTCGATAGGATGTATACGATCCCTCCTCGTTTAAGATTACGCTGTTTCGTGAATAAGTATATCGATATCGACCCCTCGATAAAGAAGGAACCCCCCTTTTCTTCTCCAAGATTAGCTTTGACGAGAGAAACCCCCTTCCGTGTATAAAATTGATTAAATTGATTTCCAGATTCGTTCAAGAGGAAAATATTAACCTGTCGTCAAACAAACTTCTTTCGTCGCGATAAGTTAAGAGGGTTGAATAAAAATTCAACGAGGTCGTCGGTTTCGAAAAAAAGGGAGAGAAATGTGCGAGATCTGCCTCGAAATCCAAGCCTTGCAAGATTATCGATGTACCGAGTGTACGCGCGATCGCCGCCATAAAATTAATGGCATCCGCGAGCACGGTTTCCGATAGCTGTTTCACCCTCGTTGGCTCGCGGCCTGATTGCCCCCCGTCATTGGCCGAGTCGTCGATCGGGATCCCAGCGTCGAGCGTGTGCATCCCCGGATCCATTGAACGACTGATTACGATCGTTTCGCAGTTATCGCAGCAATAAAAATCATCCGCTCCTCTTTGACTATCAATTCGAAATTGAAATTGCTACGCTCCCGCGGCGGCCGCCTCTCTTCCCTCCTAGTACGGGATAAAACGTACTCGCGTCATTAACGTCAACTACCGATACTTCATGATCGTTACGAGCATGGGCCAATTACTCATACCACTCGTCCGCTCCGCAATTCGAAATCCAATCCTCGACAATCGTACCTCCTCCTCCTCCCTCGCGTCCTTTTCTCGCGGGAGAAAATGGAAGAATCGTTGAATACTTCGTTTCATCTTCGAATAATTCGATTATTGCGATTCTTTTTTAAAAAAAAGGAAATTTCTTCGATCGATGTGTAATAAAAATAAATTTCCTTTCTCCGATCCCTGTGTATTCCTAATTTATTAGGAAGAAATCTTTCGACCTATCCTCGATAATTGTATCTCCTTTTTTCGCGGGAGAAAATCCCTGAAAGAATCGTTGAATACTTCGTTTCATCTTCGAACGCGAATAATTCGATTATTGCGATTTTTTTTAAAAAAAAAAGAAATTTCTTCGATCGATGTGTAATAAAAATAAATTTCCTTTTTTCGATCCCTGTGTATTCCTAATTTATTAGGAAGAAATCTTTCGACTTATCCTCGACAATCGTATCTCCTTCCTCGCGTCCTTTTCTCGCGGGAGAAAATGGAAGAATCGTTGAGTATTTTGAACTTTCATCTTCGAACGCGAATAATTCGATTATTGCGATTCTTTTTAAAAAAAAAAGGAAATTTCTTCGATCGATGTGTAATGAAAATAAATTTCCTTTCTCCGATCCCTGTGTATTCCTAATTTATTAGGAAGAAATCTTTCGACCTATCCTCGATAATCGTATCTTCTTTTCTCGCGGGAGAAAATCCCTGGAAGAATCGTTGAATACTTCGTTTCATCTTCGAATAATTCGATTATTGCGATTTTTTTTAAAAAAAAAAAAAGGAAATTTCTTCGATCGATGTGTAATAAAAATAAATTTTCTTTCTCCGATCCCTGTGTATTCCTAATTTATTAGGAAGAAATCTTTCGACAATCTTATCTCCTTCCTCGCGTCCTTTTCTCGCGGGAGAAAATGGAAGAATCGTTGAATACTTTGAACTTTCATCTTCGAACGCGAATAATTCGATTATTGCGATTCTTTTTAAAAAAAAAAGGAAATTTCTTCGATCGATGTGTAATGAAAATAAATTTTCTTTCTCCGATCCCTGTGTATTCCTAATTTATTAGGAAGAAATCTTTCGACAATCTTATCTCCTTCCTCGCGTCCTTTTCTCGCGGGAGAAAATGGAAGAATCGTTGAATACTTCGTTTCATCTTCGAATAATTCGATTATTGCGATTCTTTTTAAAAAAAAAAGGAAATTTCTTCGATCGATGTGTAATAAAAATAAATTTTCTTTCTCCGATCCCTGTGTATTCCTAATTTATTAGGAAGAAATCTTTCGACCTATCCTCGACAATCGTATCTCCTCTCTCGCATCCTTTTCTCGCGGGAGAAAATGGAAGAATCGTTGAATACTTCGAACTTTCATCTTCGAACGCGAATATTTTTTAAAAAAAAAAAGGGAATTTCTTCGATCGATATGTAATGAAAATAAATTTCCTTTCTCCGATCGCTGTGTATTCCTAATTTATTAGGAAGAAATCTTTCGACCTATCTTTTCAGTCATAACTTATTCCATTAAAGAGAGAGAGAAATGATTAGCATTTTTAATCGTCGATAATAATTGTTTTGTCAATTTCAGGGGGAGGCAATTTCACGGGGCGCGAGATTCGTATCTCGAGTGATTGAAATTGAATATGGTGCGATCCGGGAACGGAATCGAGAAAGAGTGTATGTTTGTGTTTCGTCAAGTGCACACAGGTACGTATACACTTCAATTTACCGTTATCTCCTCCCTGAAAAATTAATACCGGCGCGGTTGATCCTCGGGCGTAGATATCCGCTTGATCCACCCTTAACCACAGCCACTGATCGGCCTATCATTTTCGATCGTGAACGGGGAAGGAAGCGTGCTCGCGATCGTAATTGCGGCTGCCCTTCTTCGTTGAACAAAGAATCGAGAGGGAATGAAAATGGAACCGGGTAAGATGATTTTTTTTCTCTCGATTTAATTTTACGGATATCGTACGATGTAATAGCGAATAGGAAAGCTAGGAAAATGTTGCCTTGTTCGAGAATATCGAGAAACGAAAGATATCGAAATATTTATCACGATTGATAAATTCAAAATTTTTCCCATTCGATTGATTAATGCATGTAATGTATTTTATTTATATTCTCAAATGGTGTCGAATAATGTAAGATTTGAGCGGGAGCGTAATAGCGAATGTAAAGCGACGTAGAACAACGGTTAGCAGCAGGTTACCCGTAGATTTTAAATTACGTAGAACTATACCGCCAATAACTGGCTGTTAACCTCGGGGAATTACGTAGAATTACGTAGAATTACGGTAATGGCAAGTAGCTACAAATTTTCGAAAACGATGCCAGTTAATCTGAAGATTTCTAAATAACGTGGAAGCAAAACGTTTGCTACGTGCAAAATATTTCTTCTTAAACTCGTGTCAATAATAATATTAATTTAAGAAAAATTTCCCAAACGAATTTTTACCACAATTTACATATTTAAATATCGAAAAAATCGTAAATATAATTCGCCATCGCGTTATCCTTTCCTAAATAAAATTGGTAATTCCAATGACGTCAAGCTACCACCAGCATTTCGAAGCTGGAGGAGATACGAAATTCCCCCCATCCGTTTGGAAAAAGCAAGATTCCGCAATTCCAATCGTGCGTATAATCCCAATAGTTGGCAGCCACTTTGGAAATAGAATATTCCTTCTGGTATTGGTGTTTCAACGGAGCGGCGACCCGTTGGTTAACCGTGGCGCAGATTCCAATATCCGTCGGCCAATCTCGGAGCAACAACCGGTCGACGACGAGCATCGGAATCGAATTAGTATTCGGATATCCGGTACAATCTCGGCCCTGGGCTAATGCATAGAAAGCACGTTGGAACGTACGAAGTGGCCACGTTTTGTATTTGCGGTGTCCAACGGTTCGATATCGGCCGGTCACGCGAAATCAAACCATTGGTACACGACGAATGGTGGCCACGCCACCTGCCCAGGTAATAACGAGACCAGATAAAACGCGCGGCTGAAACGTTATTAATTTTAATGCCGGCCTTCCAACGAACTCGTCTTTCTTTCTTTCTTTCTCTTTCTCCTCTCAAAGCTTCCTCTGTAATAATATTTTCATTTATATCTCGATGGAAAAAACGTGGATTAGTAATCGAGATTTTTAGTTTTTTTCTTTTCCCCCGCGAGAAAAAGATAATTGGCAGCCAAGGTTTTCGAGATGATTCGTTACACGCGAGAGAGGGTAAAATAATTTTGCGGCTCGACACCGATTATTATCCAGCCGCGTTTTAACGTTTTCTCGTGACAAACTGTCAGCATGCAAAATTCTTTCGGCGAAGAATCGGTCGAGAACGGTGGCACGAGAAAATGGTGGTAATAACGCCAACACAAGTTCGGTTAAACGTGTTTTACGTGACTCTTTTCGAACCGCCCCTCCTTGGAGGATATACCGTGATAATGGCCGAGTCGTTTTCTGATCGTATCGCGGCCACGTGCCAGCTTTTGCGATCGAGCTTAGATCTCCTCTCCCCCCGATTGCCTCTCGGCCATTAGATATACACAAGTCGAATTACTCCGCCGCGACCTTCTCTCGTCTCGGGGCCGAGATTGTTTTATTTCGAGATTTAATCGAGGGGACGGAATCAAGGACTCGCGAGGGAATCGTGATTTATTATTTATTTAAGGCTCTCTCATCGATCGAACGATGATGATCGATCGCAAATTGCTGTGACCGCCATCGTCGCGTTTCCTTCTTCCGCGTTCTCGCGCGATAATTTTTCGGCTCGCGGTGAGAAATGGTTGATTATTCAAGGTTGATCGAATCGCGTTACATTACGACGCGAAAATGTCGGCGGTGAAACGCTTCCAACGCAATAATCATTTGTCCTCCTATGTGGTTAATTCGTTTTTTTTCCTTCCAAGCGAAGCCTCCCCCTCCATACCTATCGCTTTTCCAGCGATGGGATCGAGTCGGGCGCGTGCACGAGAAAAATTCGTTTCGATGATACTTTTATGAGAGGATTTATAAGATCGATTTCGAAATATTTTTCGCGTTTATACGCTCGTACAATATAATGGGAAATGATACAATTTGAAACAAGGATGGGATAAGCGTTGTTAAATTAACATGATTCATTCGTGTCTCGATCCCCTCGCTATCATCCTCGCGGAATTCCTTTCCTCGCTTAATAGTCGATGAACACCATCCATCGACGAATTATTCGATCGATGTAGCAGTAATTTGCAGTTAATTTTTCTCCTTTTTTTTTTTTCCCCCTTTCAAAACAAGCTAGAGAACCCACGCAAGAACATTGCTCAAGAAACAACACAGCGACGCGGATAATGGGTCTGTAAAGTCCTCGAAGGATTCGATCCTCGAGAGAAGGGGAGGGGGGAGGCGTGTCAATTACGAGCGTGTCGTCTCTCGCAACGGTTGAATATAAAAGAGCGGGGAAAGCTCGAATTGGCGGTCGGAGGAGAGGAGAGCTTTGAATCCGTAATGGATGAAGAGGAACGCCATTAAAACGCGCGAACAATCAACTCGTTTCCGCCGCCTTTGAGGGAAACAGAGCTGTTGATATCGGCTCGCTTTGAGCCGAGAGAAGTTCGTCGTATGAATTTTAATCCGTCCGCCCGACGGAAAATCGCGGAAAACTAATTTCGTCCCCGCCAACTTATATATTATATATATATGTTCAATTTCACCCAAGTTTTCCACGAATGATTTCGATGAGAATCTCTTTAAGAAACGCAACAACGTTCTTCTGGATTTCGAGGAGGAGTTCGTTGCGAATGGAAAGTTTTTCAAGAATATTGCGAATAATGTTTGGGAGGAGAAAAATAAAATACACGGTGTATTTCGATCTCGAGGTGTTGTTGATGAGAACCTCTTTAAAAAGCGTTCTACTGGATTTCGTTGCAAATGAAAAGTTTTTCAAGAATATTGCGAATAATGTTTGGGAGGAGAAAAGTAAAATACACAGTTCGATGTTGGAAAGTGGCGCTAAAAATCTGTGGAAGAGAAGTCGAGAAAGTTTCGCGTGACGCCGAAACAAATCGTCTTCATCAGGGAGGAGAGAATCGGCTGACGGTTGCCGAACAATAACGGAATCGGCTCGAAAGAGAGGAAAAAAGGAGGGATTGTTGTTTGAAAAATGGCGGTGGCGTGATCCGAATCGACGCAGATACAGTCCGCAGAAAAACTAACAAGAGCCTGTCATAACCGGCTTTCATCGATATTCCTCCTGTCCACGAGGGATCCCTTTCGTGATCCCAGGGCGTGAAATTTTCAAATTTCGCCGAGCGTGAAACTGTTTCGCCCCGAACGAACAATCGTCGAGAGAGAAATCGCGTGACGCGAACATCCTCAGGACCAACCGATCTGGACTTGTCAACCCAGATCCATACGCGAAATCTCGTAATTATCGTGGATGATCGCGTGATCCAAACTCGATTATTCATTTTCGATCGAATATTTAACTACTTTCCTTTCTACAAATTTTTCTTTTCTTCATAATCAACCTTACATCTTTGCAAATCATCAAACCATTGATTCTTTTCGATTTCTCGAATTATCTTGCCATTATCTTCTTATTATATATATATCTGTTGGCGTGAAGACAGGCAACGATGACGGTGGTCGAGAAAAGGATTAAGAAGATGGAGTGTTCCTTTGTTGTTGGGGAGAAGAGGTTCCGGTCGAAAGAGGGTCGCGTTATAGGGCGTTAATCTCGACGCAAAATCGTGAAACCGCGAATTCGTGTTGGCGGGAAGCACGCGCTTTCGCGCCCCGGTTCCGCTTCTCCATATGTTGCGAGAACGCATTATGCGCATTATGCGCTGCAGCACGCGTGTGCAGCAGGCGCGTTTCGTGATCTCGGTGGTCGGCCAGCTGCCGACCGATGGTTGCCTCCTCTTCTTCTTCTTCTTCTGCCTCTGCTTCTTCTTCTTCTCCGCTCCGGGCGTCGTCGGTGATTTCCTCTCGGACGATTCAAAAAGGGAGGGGGAGAAGAAGGGAGGAGTTGGCCGGACATCCGAGACACATGACGGAGGAAGGAACCGCAACGCGCGATTATATTCCCCCGCAACTGTTTTCTCGTGGATCACGCGATACAACACTGGCGGTGCCCTGCACGCGCTCGAAAAAAGCCCTTTTGAAAGAAGTCGACCGTTCGAAAACCATTCCATTTTGATGGTGAATATTCCCTTTCCTCCTCCTTTTAATCTCTCTCAGTGTAAAGATAAAGTAGATGATACAACGTTCGAAGAGAAGAATTTTTTATCTAATTTCTAAATTCATCCAACCGTCTGATAATGGAATATTTGAATCGAAAGAATGAATTCCCTTCTTATAAACATCTACCCGTTTACACTCTAATTATAATTCTAAAAAAAGGGGGGAAAAAATGATCCAATTATCCCGCGTTAAAGTATGATTGAAATTTCGTTCAAAAGGGTGACTCCCTCGGCCGGAGGAAATTTTCGTGGAAATTTTCCACCACGTTCCCAGGTGGGAAGGCAACGTTGAATTTCATAGGTTGACTCGTCGATGATCCTTTTGAAGGGGAATCCCCGCGTCGTCCGACAACGCGCCGCGACCATCCTCCCCCTTCCTCGTCTTCGGCAAACCGGGGGAGAGAATAAAATATACATGAATCTCTTTTTCCGAAATATTCAAATTCTCCATTCCTCAGATCGAATAACCGCGGAGAGGGAGAGGGAGAACGGTATCGGGTCGCCGTGTTGGCCCCGAGGTGGTCTCAGGCCATGAATATCATGACTGACCAAACTCGGTTCCCATACTAGTCACGTTCTGACGATTCCCGTAAGGTGTGGTCCGCAGAGTCGGTTTCCGGAAATCAGGCTATCGGGTTTCGCGCCCGCTACGTAGCCTGGTTTCCGTTTGGAAACCGCGCGCTGTGTGATACATTTCAAACGAGCCTCGGTTATTAATTCCCGTGTGTCGATCATCTTGCGATCTGCGAGAGAGAGAGAAGGAATTATTCGAAGGAGGAGCAAGATTTGGAAAATATTATTTCAATTCAAGAGAGAAATGATTGTAGTTTTAGGAGCAAGTTTAATATATACGTAGAGGAGAGAGAGATTTATTATTAATAATAAAGATAAAGAGAAAGGAGTTAGTTAGTTAGTTTTTACTGGGCCCTCAACGTTGTAACGCAACGTTGATGAATTCCAGTGACAATGGAGAAGGCCCTTCGGATCGGGCTCGTAAATCGAGGCTCTCGTCAATGGACGGGGGTTGGCTACCCTCTCTCTTTTTTTTTTTTTATTTTTTCAAAGAGGACGGGCGCGATCGAAATGCACCTCGTTTGCCTTGTGCTCGTCGCTTCCGGCGTAACGAACGGGATCGTCGTTTCATCGAGCCGCCTCGTCGACTGACGTTGATCGTCGCGCACAAAGTGTCGAAAGCGAGTTAACTAACATTTCCTACATCTTTCCCCTGGAAATTTATAATTTATTTTTCCTTTTTCTTCTTCCTTTCCCTTGAAAATAAATAACGGCAGGTAAAAAACGTTCTTGTATTTCGCACGATATATTGCGAATATATTCGACCTGCTCGAAACTGGTGATATGATTGATTCTCCTTGGTGGCATTTGCAGATAACGAAACGTGTGCAAAACGGGTGATCGGGTGGGCGGAAGTTCATTATCTTCGTTCCAATTTTCGTCTGTCGCGATGGGCGACGATTAGTCAAAGTTGAGCTGAACGACGTATGGAAATTTCCGATAGGAAAAGTGCGGGAAGAAGATCGAAGAAGAAACCGTTATTTTCTCTCAATCGCTCTGTTAAATCGAAACAAGAGATAAAGCGAGTAATAAGCGGTCTCGTTATTTTAAATGAATTTGTTCGTTCGTTTTATTCCCTCGAAGATTCTTCTTCTCGACGAAGAAAAGTTGCAACTCTCTTTCGAGGAAGAAAAGAAGAGGAGGAAGAATATATGCGAACGAAATGATTCGAATCCAAGATCGAAACACGAAGCACCGATCTTCTCCTCCTTCTTCTTCTTCTTCCCTTTTCGAAACACTGTAATTCATCCGCGATAGTTCTAACGCTGGGCCATCTTTTATAATACCAGTGTAAAACCCGGAATAATAGGCCTTGCAGTGCCGCGAGATTTTCGTTGGTTTACCGTTTTTCTGGCAACCGATCATTTACTCGATCATCGTACCGATGAACCAGCCATGGATGCATCCTTCAACTTTCACATTCCTTCGGAGAATCGCGATGCATCGAGATCCTCGAATCGATACCCAATTTATTCGAAAGCGAGAAACAAACATTTAACGCATCTCAGAGAATCTCTTCTTCCTCGAAGGAATTCTCTTAAAAAGAAAAAAGAGAAAAAAGAATCGAAGAGACCGCCCAACTACGCATCTGCACAATTTCGCAAGTCGAGAGTCAGGGGGCGAAGAGAGGCGAGTGCAAGGTTCTTCTCGCGAGAGAGGCGCGTAATTGCGAATCGGCGGTACTTTGGAGGGGAGAGAGAGGAGGAGGAGGAGGTAGAGGTTGCCGATGGCAACGTGACCGCGATCAGCCGCGCTATTCAACCGCGTATCCAATATTCGACAGGGAAGCCGGTGAGGTGTTGCGGTAATACACGATCGGCGGAGGAATGCCATTTGCCGGTGCTTGATTTATGCATTACAGAATATATATAGCGGAGACAACCGTTGCCGCGGCCCGTGGGGGATTCGTCGAGGGCGTGGATCGGGGCCAACGTGAGTATTATTCAAAGTGTTGCTCATTTGGACACGTGGACATTGGGGAGGGGGGGTGAGGGGGTAAATCGGGCTTTGACCGTAGCCAACGACACGTGACGACACGTGCCACCACCGCGTTGCGCGTTTCGTGGTCCGCGAGTTCCAACGAATCTCTCGTCAACCTGGAGAGAAAGTAAATCGCGGGGGACTAATTTTGAAAAGATTATTTATCTCGTATCTTTTTCACGCGAGTTGTTCTTGACTCGAAAGAAGGGAAAATGTATTGGAGAAAAAGTGTTTTTTGTATCGAATTTTATAAAATGTAAGAAGCAGTTAAAAAAAGATCATTTCGTCGGTCGGAGAACAGCCTTGGAAAATAAGAGAAATAATCGTTGATATTTCTTTCCTCTTCTTCTCCATTTAATCTAAATCTTATCTTAACTTTAATCCGTATCTCGATTGCACAATTCACGGGTATATTTATAACATGTATGTAATATTAAATCCGTGATCTCATCGGTAGTTTTTATATAAGTATGTAAATGATAAAATTAACTTCTTCCCGGGCTCTGAATGTACTGAATGTAAAAATTCCTCTAAATTACAAACTTGGATCCAATTTGCACACACACACATATATATATTATTTTCTATAATTTATTTACTGTATAATAATATTGGATATGTTGCGATCCGTTTTCAAATAAACGAATAAATAATAGTCGAAGAACGAAGAGGAGAAATCCAAAATGGATAACTAATTGGATATATATATTCCTCGGATCGTGTTTTTTGCGCGAATTTCCTCAAAGGCGATCGTGTTGGCGTTATTTGACGTTAATGGAACTGAACTCGATCTGTATACGAATCGGTGCGGAATAGGAAACGATCGAGTTTAAGATGGAACGCGGAAGAGACGCTTGACGGTTTCTTGCAATCCGATTCTTCCTCTCGTGTTCTTTCGAGGATCACATCAATTTACAGAGAAAAATAAATAAATTAAGTAAACGATGTAATGTGATAATAATCAGAATGTCGAATTTTTTCGATTCAATTCGATTCATCGATACGTTGTACTCTACTTAGCCCGAATTTGACGTGGTCACGTTCTCTGGCCTTTTCTAACGCCCTCCGTCACGTTTCTAGATCGTTTCCAAACCGTTTCCAAGCTTTGAACGAGGCCTCTCATCGACAAAAGGCGCACTCGAGTTGCGCCACCAAATCGCTCGCTACCAGTTGCATGTTCGAGGACCGTCGAGCAAAGCACTCGAGCTTTCGTGAAATGAAAATCTTTCTTCGATAGTGTATTTAACAGGGTCGAGTGCACGGCCGAGTCTGATGGGTGGCCACGTAACGGGTGATCCGCAAGTATACGATATCGATCGGATCCTCTTCGAAATTGCTTTCCTCTTTTTAATCTATACACGGCGTATTATTTGTAATTATTCTAAATCTTTTCAAATCCTCTTTCTTCGAGTTATTCGAATATTTTCGCTGAACGATCTTGTGACAACAAATTTGAGAGATTCCCTGGCAATCTTATTATAAGAAGAAAAGAAAGAAATAATTCGAGAAGATCGTGAGATTAAGAATTAAAACAATCACGTTTATTTTGCAGGCCACGCGATTCCTCCTCCACTCGAAGAGAGAATCAGGGATTCTCGCAGGGACACCCGGTACACACGCGCGAGGAACGCACGATTCTTCATTCTCCACGTTGGCCATTTATGGGTGGCGTGCCACTTGACAGGACGCACGGCGTCACGGGGTAATCAAAGTGCCATTATCCATGGGAAATTGTAACCCCCGATCTCTCCAACCCCTCCAACTCCTTTGCCACGTCGTATTCAGTGCGCGAGACTTTTCTCTTTCTATCCCGAGACCGTAACCGACCGCGACCCCTCCGATCCTCGCACGTCTCGCACCTATATGTATACATATATACACACACGCACACACCTTTGATGGTATATCGAAGGGGTGGTGGTCGTTACGCAAACCTCTGCCTTAACCCTCTTGTAACGCGCGTTACACGGTCTGGCCGTGGCGAGGGTCGACGAGTGTCAAAGCGGAGTCAACCGGTGAAAAATGGCCCCCGACTTGTTGTCACGAAGGATTCGTTAAGTAATCGTAATTCTTATCGGCTTGGGGGGAACTGCTTCGACCTTGGTGTGTAATTGTAATTGTTCCCGTGACGCATCGTGACTCGTGTTAATCGTTAATACTCGTGTACGGCACGATTGTAAAACGAGGTAAAACATCGGTTATTAAGTAGATTTTTAGCCGCGCTCGATAAGATTTCGCTCGCCGTATTCGCGAAGCCGTAATTTTTTTTTTACATTCCGCGTGACTCGAATAAATGGAATGTGCTTTTTTAGCTACGGTAATCGGAGCCCATTAAAAAAAAAAAATCCTTCGATTTATAAACATCGTTTCGTTTAAAACAATATATCGAACTTATTCAAGAAAAACTTTATTATTTAATAGTCCCCTTTTTCTTTTCCAAAGCTTTGCGAACTCGGGACGGAGCTTCGTGTCTCCTCGATCCTCGATTCCTTCGACGGAAAAATCCGTGGCCGTGGAAAATGAGTTTTCGGATAATCGATAACGGCTCCCCTTGATATTTAACCCCGTAATTAGCGGGATGTCACACCCGCCCAGTTATTCCCAAGCGAGGCCGCGTCTGGTCGCGCCGAATCCTCGTGTTTCACGGGTGACGGAAGCGCAGCACCGACATGGTTTCCCTCCCTCCCTCCCTCCCCCCGCCGCCAGTGGCGCGAGTAAAAGTATATTCGAGAGGGTGGAGGAGTGAGAGAGAGAGAGAGAGAGTGTGGCGAACCGGTTCGCAGCCTCCGTTGCAACCCCTCCGCTGGGGGTTTCCGCGGTAGCGTGATTTTCTGATTAGCAGCGGGTCGACTGGTTGCGGTTAACCGTTGTTAGGTTACCGGTCAATTGGTATGCATGGGCTGGGACTCGTGCCCACGGTACAGCCCCTGAACCCGGCTAACCTCCTCTCCCTCCTCCTCCTACGCCACCGACTAACGGCCGCGCACCGTGCTGTGTCTGCTTCGCCACCTTCCTCAATCGTTGGACCTAGATCGTTCGTTTCCACGTTGCGGTTTCCACGCCACTTTTTTTCTCTCACTCTCTCACCGGCCTAAAATTTTCTCCACCGAATTTCGGTGCTCGGCTAAGGGGTGGAATGGATGAATATTCCGTAGAGAGGCTGGTGTAATTTTATATATATATATTTTATAATATAGTATTATATCGTGGATAATGTAATTGTGGTATATATGTAAAAGGAAAATGTGAGAAGAATTGATGAAAATAAATCGAGAATAAATAGGAATAATATAAAAATATAGGAGAGAAATGAGAATTGTAACAGAGAGTTGTTTTCGTTGTTTCCAGGTCTCCTCCCTTCCAGTCTCGTGGATTGGAAAGGAACGCGATAACGTGTCCATCGTTTCGGAAGTTTCGGGCCCTTGAAATTTTCTTGGCGAACGCACCCTTTCTTCGCAAAGGATCGGACTGCAAAGTGAACGCCGGTCCCACGACCGACGAGGAATCGACACTCTCGCATCGGTTACGTTTCGAGGGTGCGATCTCCCCTCGAGTTTTTCGAGAGGCGTGCAATGGTCGAGAGTACCTCCTTGACGAGGTATTACGCCCGTGGGTAATAGATTTACGACGCGGAGAAAAGGTCATTCGATACTATCGCGTGATGTATTTGCAGAAAGGTTGTTCAATCTTTTCAATTGGTGACGTAACTTTTTCACTTTTTTAGTTATCATCTTGGTGATCTCGTCAATTTATTCATTATTTTGAAACGAAAAGAAAAAGTCGAGAAAATATTCGAAGATACATTCATACCTTTACTGTTGAAAAAATCTAATCGATTGATCGAAATCTTGAAGTTCAACATGGATATCTGAATAAGTTTTAAGCTTAAACTCTGTGAATCTGAAGAAGAAGAGAAATCTTCGACAGATCATCGACGATAATTGTTTAATTGTTTAATTCGAAGGAAGGACGAGGAAGGAAAGATCAAACGTTTCGAAGTTTCTCTCCCTTGTTTGGATCCAACCTGGAGGAGGGCAGAGCAACGACTTTTAAAACGCAATTTAAAACGCCGTTGCTGCCGCTTTTGTGAAAATAATCAAGCACTCTCCGTGCTCCGGTGTCCCATGTGATTCGATCGGTTCCTCGGATCGTGGAACTTTTTAAACCGGCGTCCGGTTTACAGGCGGTGGAGGGTGGAGGGAGGAGCCGTGGAAAGGGATTTTCCAAGGCAAGGAAAAGCGGCGCGATCGGGCGGGAGTTTAAATTAGATTTCGTACTTCCGAGACGCTACAAGAACCTTAAAAGAGGAGGTAAGCGTGGACAAACGTCCTCCATTTTATCAGAGCTACTACCAGAGAGAGTTTCTTAGTTTCTCCTTCGCTTCTGTCCCTTTCCATCTCGAACGTTTCACTCTGTGAAGAAAGATCTTTTAAGGGTATCTTTTAAATTTTTTTCTTTTTCTTTTTCTTTTCCTGTCCAACTCTGTATTAGTTATTGGTATAGTTTACAAAATAGCTTTGATCGCTTTTGTTTTTCAATCAAGAAGAACGAGAAGATTTTTAACGAGTTTACAATTAAATTAGTAAAGTTGAAATTTAATTTATGAGTTAATTATTTCTTTTTAATGAAACAATAAATTATCTTATACATTTTTTTTTAAAAATTTCTTCCTCGAAAGAAGATGTATAAAAATAACGTTTTTTTATGTGTTAATTACATTTCTTCCTATAATAAAATATTTACTTCTATTTCACTAACAGGGATTCTATAACGTTTACCCGTTATCGAACTTTTTCTTGTCGTTCCCGATAGAAAATTCGAACGAGGGGGGGAGGGTAAAAGAAGCGCGTTCTCGTATATATATATATATATATATATATATAAGGGAGGGGGGGAAAAAAAATGAGGGAAGCACAGAGCAGGCGTACGCAGAGAAAAGTTTTCGCCAAACCGGATACAAGGAAGTTCTACCGTATTCGCGCATCCGGTGCTATAAATCTCGGTCTCTTCCCGCCTTCTCGTGCCCGCTGGCCAAGTCACCGACGAGCCCTCACTCTGTCCGACGAATAAATTTGCGATCAAACCTTTTTCCAGTTCACCGTCTTTCTCGATCGATCGGTCGGTTCTATCGATTCGAAGGAATCGTTCGTGATCGACAGCCGCACAGACAGAACCACTTGATCCGTCCACGAATCTGTCGATATTTTCTGCTTTACCGATCGATCTATATCGCGGAAATACGTATGGAATATCTCTAATGATCAGACGTAAGTTGAAATTAAAAAGTGTATCGGTTCACGTTTCAAATCATTGTGTTTGTATTGTGTTAAGATTGTAATAAAAGTATAATTTTTAAAATATAAATCTTTAAAGTATAATTTTAAAGATTATGATAATGACAAATTGTCAATGTTTCAGGTTCCGGTAGATACAACAGATGTGGATCACGCAATGGATTTCTGCAATACCAACCGATCACTTTTTCTTAAATCAGTGGTTCTCAACCTCTAAGTAATGAAGAAAGAAGATTGCTGTTATTTAGTCTTAGAATTTTAATATAATTGCGTTATCAAGGATGATCAGAACAATTCCTCTACGGCAAATTATAACAATTATTAATTATTTTTAATTTTGTATGAAAAAGAAGAGGCGCAAGATATTTTAAAAAAAAAAAGGATTGCAACAGTGATAGATGATCTTGTTAATCAATATATAATATTATTGAAAGAAATTGTAATCGTTCGATAATCCTATGAAAACTTTTTTTCCTCGAGCGGATTTTCTACTTAGAAAACGACACAAGACGAGTATTTATGAGTTATTGATGACACGTACGCTTTCAGTATCTTAGAGAGGATCGTATAATAACGTAATTAACGACGCGTTGACAAATTGAATCGGCGGCGAATTTATTCTTTTCATCGTGGCTGTACCCCGGTGCTCTCGCCATAAATATTTCATGGCGGTCGGGCGGGCGGGCGGGCGTCCCCGTGTCCGTGGAAAATCGTAGAACGTTCAATGATCATCCCCCAGCCGCTGCTACACACCCTCGAAAAATCTTCACGAGGAAACCATGAAGAACCGATAATCTTTCATCGATCAGCATCAGAGAGAGAGGATAGAAGGAAACGTTTCTCGAAAATGGAAATCTTCTTTAGAGGGGGAAAAAATGAATTACGTATATATAACAGGCATGAGAGATTTGTCTCTAAATATACGAATAGAATTCCAGGCCTATCGTAAAACCGAATCGACAACTTTTTTCCTTTAATTGATTTAATTTATTCATTGACGAATAAAGAAATTGTTTTTTAATTGCTTACAAAGAGAGAGAGATTATAATTAAGAGATAATAAAAAGAAGTAAATAAATTATATATTGTTGTTTCATATTGCTGAAAAATATAATACATTTTCAATTTATTTAACTATTATAGAAAAAGAATGTTTCTCCAAAAAGATTGAGAAACACTGCCTTGGAATGAAATTAAATAAATTAAATCAAATTTTATAACGCTCAAAATTGTGTATCAATTCTGTTATAAATTGTCAAGAAAACCGTACTTCATTTCTACAACAATCTAACGATATGTGGATATTTTTTCAACGTGCATATTCCATTTTCAACTCCCCCTCCACCCCGGATAAAAACGGGAAAATTCTCTTCGACGCTCGTCAAAATTTCAAAGTAACGGCGAATCTCGATCTCGAAGAACGGGGTTTAGATAAGCGCCCCCCACAGGAAGCCATTAACCGGAGAGAACGGCGTGAAAAGCAAGGAGAATATTAGAGCGATCCGGCGATTGGCTCCGATGCAATTTCGCACGGTACAGTGGCGGCACGTTGGGCGAAGGTGTTAAATTCACTGGATGTACGTCGGACGAGCCATTCTGGGGTAGCCGACAAATCCGATCGTATTTTCATCGACGCCAAATTGGCAATATCCTCGCCGGTGACGATTCCTGAATTATGCATCAGCCACGGGGACAGTCGCTTCGCTTCGCTTCGAAGTTTATCCATCCCGCTCGTTTCCATCCGCAGCCTCGACCCGTTCGACTCGCTTCCACAAGGGGTAGAATTTTCTGCCCTCGCAGCTTCCACCCTCGCGACCACCCCCGACCCGAAACACCCTCCGCCGCCTTCTCCGCCGCCTCTGCCATCCACCCACTCCTCCTCCTCCTCCTCCTCCTCCTCTTGCACCGTTTCCTCCTGCACCGCTTTTCACCCCACTGTTCTCGATCTCGCTCGCTCTCCCTTCCTTCGGGCCCTTTCTCCAATGGAAACGTCACTTATTGGTCGAACGAAAGGGAGGAAAAAGAGAGGACACCCTCGAATCCGACCAATCACGGTGAACGTCCGTGATAATGCTCGCGATATTTGCCCGTGGTACAGCCATCGGCAAAAGTGTCGTCTTGTTTTTTTTCCAAGAGATCGCGAACGATCGAGAGGATTCATTGGAAGGAAATTTTGACCATTGTTTTGGTTGGTCACTGTTAACGTTATTTACACGATAAGAATTTCAGAAGGGAAATTGATCGATAGACGGTAGAACGGTCATTAAATTGCGAATTTACTGAATTCAGTGAAGATAGAATCGTCATGAATGGAATCAAAAGTGGAATGTTTTTAAATGAATTAAATTAAAAAACCGTACCGCTCACAAGACTTTTATCATATTTTCTCCCATATATTTGATCTATCGCATATGTTATTTCTAGATATAATCTGGATATTCATGGATATAACAAAGTTATAACCGTACGAAGTTTGTAAAGTTATAATTATAATAAACGATTATAATAAATAAAATGAATAAAATGAAATAAATTCAAAATGTCGAAAAAATTAATTACGAAATATATAATTATTGCACATCGTACAATCATGATTGCAACTATACTATTTTACCATACGAGAAGAAATCTTGGTTCTGTTGATGAAATCAATTTAAAAAAAAAAAAGAAAAAAAAAACTAAATGGAAAACGAAAAAATGGATCGTTAATTATTTGTTTTCGCGAACGAGCAAAAAGTATGTAATGGCGGGTCTCGAATGTACAAGAAAGAGATACCCGTGGATGATAATCGAATCGAGCGTTTGGAAACAGCCCTTAAGCCTTTACGATAGGGAGACAAACAATGGAAGGTAAAAGTAAAGCGTCGTTCTTGGAATGGAGGGGCTGCACACCCCAATAATAAAATGATAAGAACCCCGATGTATCCTTTTCCCTTTCTCTACATCCCTCTTTCACCCCTCTATCTATCGCTTCCTCTGTCCGGACCCGGCTCGTATATAAATGTCGATATTATTGTAACGAACCGCTTTTGATGGCAATTTCTCCTTCCGCGCTGTCTATTGCTCAGACGAGCCCACGCGATCGGACACTCGCAAATTCGTTGAATCGACCGAGGAATTTATGGTTTCCGCGTCGTGTGCGTGACAGAAAGAACCACCAAAGCGACGCGTCGAGATATCTCGATTCGATGTTTCGTCACTCATTTTGCCGATGAATCTATCTATATCTTTCCGCTCGTCTTTTTTGTTACGTTCTAATTGAAAAATTTAAATTTAATGTTTCGTGTAAAAACTTACCAATCGAAATTGAGTTGCTTATCGAATCCCATTTGCTATTGGCCACTTGGTATTCTACTTCTTCTTCGTAATAATAATCGGTTTCACTAATCACATTTGATTAAAAATATAATTTTTTAAAAAATTTAATCACTGATACGAACGAGAATTTTTAACTACAACTTTATTGACGTATGATATATATATGTTTGTACAATTTGTCTTTGGTCTCGTTAGCGGAACTTTCACCTTGCGATTAGAGTACGTGGAAATTTTGATCGAATCACACAAGATAAATATTCAAAAATTCTGTTGCTGCGTTTTCCCGAGCCTATCCCTTTTCTCTTCCTCTTCGTATCCCTCTTCCTCTTCGTTCTCCGCAAAAATCAATCGGCAAATCCCTTAACTCACAAGGTCTATACAAATTTAGACTTGGACTTCTTTAAAAAAATCTAATCGAATGTATATCGAGTGTCGCGTGACCCAACAAAGCTCGTTTCGTTGTCGTTCGAATTGGAATGCTCGGTCCGAAAAGAAGAGAGAGAGAGGTTAGGAAACAGGCGAAAAATTTTTCGAGACGTCTGCCACATTCCACGACGGCTTTTCACCTTTCTCACGATTGTCGGGCCTTTACGTGACAAGACTCGGCAGCACAACGAATGAATTTAAGACGAAAACGCGACGTCAGGCACACGACAAAGAATATACACGAACAGGTCGACTCGTTCGCCCTCTGCGTCCCGTTCCACGGATCGTTAGAGTGGGTTCACAAAGATGAGACGACGTCGTTGGATAATTTCGATTGGTGCTCGACCAATCCTTGGAACGAGAGCTGACGAACGAAACGACCGAAAATATCGTTGACGACTATCGATCCGTGAAAGGAAATATCAATTTCTGATAGACCTCATGAGAAATTACAATTCTGTACATCTTCATGTACATCTGATGTCCATTTGGAAATTCTCTTCCTCTGAAAATTAAAATATTAAATGCGTTGATATTTTATGAAAATATCAAATTTTTTTTTAATTCAGTATCCAATATGACTTAAGTTGTCGTCCATAGTTGCCTCGCCATAAGTTCACCATTTTAATTCCTTAATTAATCAACAGGGGGCAATTTTCAGAATTTCTTTTACGAAACGAAAAGTGTGAACGAACAATTTTTATCTTATATGTGTTTATCATAATTTTTAGTAAAATACAAAAAAAATTCAAAATATCTAAGTGTTAAATATCTAAGTGTTAAATATCTAAATATTTATCCATTATATCAAAAGTATTATTCCATAGAATATTATACGCAGTTATTAATAAGAAATTTTTTGGAGGTTAGACAATTAATAAAATAATAACTCAGCTTATTGGAATATAAAACAAAATTCAAAAAAAAATTATTTTAAAATATTAACGTTAAATCTACAATAACAACGTGCCAACAAATATCAGTGTTAAATAAAATCCACTCAACGTATCATATTTGTTAAAATAGGGTAAGTAATAAAAATTATTTCAAAATAATTTCAAATATAATTCAGATATAAAGATATTCCTTTAAATATCGATTTATAAAAGTTAATATTTTAAAATAAATTCATTTTACGTGATTTTGTTTGTTACTAACAATATGTATTCAATTTGTAATATATCATTAATCATCAAATATGCATCGCATCATCGTATATTTACTGTTTCCGTATCGCGTATTAGTATATCAAATATGATGTAACATTTATTTTTTCGTTGATACGTACGATGATATATATACAAACATACGTTCAGTAACAAAACAAATCATTTCACTATTCATAGTAATATGCATCATATGATGAACGAAAACAAAAAAACTAAAGCAAAAATAGCAAAATATTCTTACCTTATGTTTTCTTCTTCTTATTCTTCCTCTTGTCCATATCGCAGGACGCCTTCCTCTTACAAGTCGGATCGAATTGACATAAAGTAGCTTCATGGGGACAGACGTATTTTTCCTTCTTCGGACATGGTGGGAATTTTGGCTTGGCTAACTTTGGCTTCTTAAAATCGTAACAGGGGCATGGTCCAGCGGGCAACTTTGGCGGAGCTGGGCATGGGCAAAGTACTACCGGTTCCGTGGGTGGTTTTGGTAAAGGCGGTGGCACGCAGGTTTGCTTCTTCTTTTTCACACGATTATCTTCGCACGGAGGTGAGTACTCAAACTTGGGTTCCGGGACATCTGGACAAGGTTTGGGCTTGACAAACTTCGGAGGTGGACACTCCTTAGACCCATATTCCATCTTCGGTGGTTTAGGACTGTCGGGTAATTCACATTTTCCTCTTGGAATGCATTTCCCTACACACTCCTCTATCTCCTTCTTCTCCTTTTTCTTCTCCAACTTTGCCATCGTTCTACCTTCGCACACATCTTTCTTCTTTTTTTTCTCTTTCTCGCAAGGTATTACAGCACATTCGTCTTTTTGCTGTTCGCAGATATCTGCCATTTTCGCGCAACTATCTTTCTTATCCTTTTTGTCCTTTTTATCCTTTTTATCCTTTTTATCCTTTTTCTCCTCGGACAGCATGGAAAACACGTGGAACTTTCTAGAAACGATTCTTCGAGAGAGAAATTTAGATGGAGCGTGATACGTGGACAAATTTCTTTTCTTCAAATTCTTGCTTTTTTGACTCCTCTTAGGGTTGGAAGATTTGGGACAAGAGGGGACATTTTTGGGACACTCGACCGACACCTCGGCTTTTTTGGCTTGTTTTATACAAATTTTGGGGCATGGAGGAGGCGGACAAGGTTTAGGACAAGGACAAGGGCAACACGGTGGCGGGGGTGGGCAAGGAGGAGGTTGCGGGCATTCCGCGCATGGTGGACATGGTGGACAGATCTTAGGCGGGGGCGGTGGCGGACAAGGAAGAGGCTTGGGGCACGGGATCGGTTCTGGGCAGGGTGGGCAAGGTGGCGGAGGTGGACAACATGGTGGCGGACAGGGTGGTGGACAAGGGCAAGGCTCACAGGGTGGTGGCGGTGGACATTCCCTTTGAGGTGGACATTCGAGCTTAGGTATCTTTGGACACTTGGGCGGTTTTGGTGCAGGAGGCGGCGGACAAGGAGGCGGGCACTTGGGCAGCCTGGGCAGTTTAGGCAGCTCTGGAGGTGGCGGTGGAGCAGGAACCTTGGGACATTTCGGAAGTCTGGGTAATTTCGGAGGTAAGGGACACTTTCGATAGCATATTTTGATCTGCGGAGGTCCCTCCACTTTCTCTTTCTCCACTTTCGGGCACGGCATCGGGCAAGGAGGCGGACACGGAGTTGGCGGTTGGACGGGGCACTCTGGGTTCACCGGTCGTTTACGGCAACACGGCGGAAGGGGTGGTATGCACTTCTGCGGCGGTGGACAAGGCTTTTCTCGTTGGTACGGTCGTTTGCAAGGCACTTTCGATTGAGGAGGACGTTTATCGCACGGCACGCATGGTTTCCTCTCCTTCGGCTTGGTCATAAGGATCGCGTCGTTTCGAAAGGACCTCGTTTGCTCTTGTTGCAGATATCTGGACAATTCTCTCGACAAGCAAACTGTTGTTGCTGGCTCCAACGGCGCGAGAACAGTGCTAAAGTTTCTCGCGAAGGCGTGGCTATCGTAACGTCGTGTCCTCGAAAAAGACGCCAAATTCCAGCCGTGGAGGAAGGAGGATCCCAGACAGTAGGGGCTTTTAGCTCGGAAATTACCGATCGTCGCGATGGAGAACTTGAAGCACGGGCTCAGGAACGGGATGATTCGATCGTGTTTCGCCTACGACACGAACAATAGAGATTTTCGATCGATAGAGAGGGGGGGTCGTTTTGCCCGCTGCATCTGCCGCTATCTCCACGTACCCTCTGTCTCTTGGTGTGCGAGACACCTCTGACAAACTCTTTAATCTCTCTAAACTCTCTTTTTTTTGCACGGTTTCTTTGGTGGACATTTTACGCAAAACGGCTTCCTCTCCGGCTTCGGTTTCGAGGGATAGCCCGGTGGCTCCATGGGTGTACAGGGGCCCTCTGGTGGATGGCAAGGGCTCTTCTGATCGTGCCAATCGGGTGGACCCTCGCCACAATCAGGATCGCCCAATCGTAGCTCCCTTATTTTTCCTACACCCTGGATACATATTCATATTCATTCGCGTTGATTTTTTTTTATTTTGTTTTTTATTTTTTTGTTTTGTTTTAGATCTCTCTCAGGTCTCTCAATTTTTTTTTTTTTTTCTCTCTCCTCCAATCGCAATCGTGCAACGCCTTACCTCTGGTCCACCTCCCTCCTTCACCAACGGGGGTTAGTTAATCGACGGTATAATAAATGGACAAGGATGAGAAAATAGCAATGGGGTTCGAAAACGATCGACGTTTCTCGATGGAGATGGATCACGATCGCAAGGTGAAATTCGCGACGGACGAAAAAGATTTCTCTTTCTGTGATCTTGGCATATCGAGCAAGGGTATGTATGTATATATATATATGTACGAAAAAAAGGGGGGTAAGATACACGAGTATATATAATTAATGAACGAAATTTTTAACTACATAATTTCCAGTGACAAACTTAAATTAGATAAAATATTAAAGATATTAGAATAAGTTTAAACTTAAAATTAAACGATCGACACAACGATGTGATGTTCAACGATGTTCGATCATTTTCTCGACCAAGGTTTTCCTCAAGGGTTCTTGGATGACTCGAAGCGATCCGTCAAAGGCTTTTTTAGGGTATCGCCCTTAGGATTTATCGGAAGCATGTCCAATTCTTCCTCCTTCGAACGCCTTTTGTTCGGATAATCTTTCAGAGGTTGCCTGTTATCAAAGCCAATCTCGTCTTCGTAATCCTCTCCTTGAGGAAAATAATCGTCATTACGAATTCTGTCACCCTCTTCGAATAACACGGTTTCCCGTTTCGTCATATTTCCATCGTGGCCAATTTGATCCTTCACGGCGTTGCCGACGATCCATGAAACGCCGTGATCTTTGATCGATGTAATCGTGAATACCTTCGGTTCAGAAGAGATGATCGACAAAGGGCCCCTGTTCCTTCGGTCCGAGACTTGCACGATCGATCCATCGATTCCGAGCGGAGATGTGCTCGTCCTCTGCGGGGAGAGAGGATGATCCGACATTTTTGACTGATTTCTTTTTATTTTTTTTTTTTTTTGAGAGCAATGTTTTTTACTTTTCTATTTTTTTTTTATTTTTTTTTTGATTTTTTTTTTTTTTTTCGTTTTAACGTATTTCACGGTAAAATTTTTTGGAGATGAGGAAGAGGCAGAAGGGAGGTGGAGCCATAGCGACGAGTATAGATTTCACGCGCTGCTCGATCGATTATCGTGATCGGGAGTAATCGCGATCGATTATCGAGAGAGGCGATTGATTGAAAAGTTGGTTAAATAATAAACTGTAACTGTAATCTGAAAATTTATTTTTTTATATAGGGACTTACGTCGATTTCGATACGATGCTGTTGCTTGATCAGGGTTTCTGGCGTAGCCTTCAGCTGGAATTAAAATTAAAAACACAGAGATGGATTTTTTTTCTTTTCTTTTCTTTTCTTTTCTGCTATTTTCTAATTCCCGTTATAGAAGGAAAGGGATGGTGCGGGATGGTTGAGAAGGTAGGCACAGATGTGGTTGGAAAAGAGGTTTAAAGGGGGGGGAAAGGAGAAAAAGTAGATGGGACACTTGATTGAAACACATTTATTCGACAAACGAGTCACATGTTATTTATAGTAACATAAAAAATATCAATTCCATATCCAATCGAGATGTTTCGGAGACAAACAGGTTAAAAATATCTATCTCTATAATGAAATTCCGTGAATTTTTCCGCGATTATTCGAGAAACTTCGAAATAGAATAGAAAAAAAAAAAAATAATAATAAACGATTAAAATAAACACGTTCGATAAATTCGATAAATTTCATAAATTTCCCGTTTTCCTAATTTACATATAATATTATAAGTTCAAAATAACGCTCGCGCCATAAAAAAAAATACATATATATATGTATATATATACATACACATATATATATATATATACATATATACATATATTCCGGCCAAAATCTTGTTGAAAATCAATCTTCCGTCCTCGTTAACTCGGGAATGAAAATACTAAGATAAATGAAATTAAGATAATAATATTAATAATAATAATAATAAAAAAAGATTAAGAGGAGATCACGTCCGCAAGTTTTCGGCGTAACACGAACTCGGCACGTTGAACACGCTCGAGTTGAACAGGCCGATCTTGTTCATCTTCTCTTGATAATTGTGCTCGGACTTGGCCACGATATCCTTCAAAAGATCGACACTCAGGATACCCTTGAAATCGTCGTAAACGCTGATCTTGGAGATGAGGGTGGAATATTTCCTGTAACTGCCCTTGTCGCCCGAATCCTTGGGCGGGCATCCGGGCGCCCTGAACACGGGCGGGCACTTGCACTTGTCCTCCTCCTTCTTCTTCCCGTTGTCGCACTTCTTCTCCCTCTTGCACTCGTCCCTCCTCCGCTCGCACTTCTCCTCCCTCCTCGGCGCCTTGCACTTCTTCTCCCTCTTGTCCCTCTTCTTCTTCTTCTTGCACAACGGGCCGTGGATGTCCTCGTTGTAGAATTGCTCGCAGGGGTCGTCGTCCGGGAACGGCTCCTGGTACACTTTGCACGGTTTCCCGTGTTGCTCGTTCTTCAACGGGGTGCAGGGGTCGTCGTTGGCTGCCCCCCCGCACGTCGATTGACACCTCTTTTGCATAACCTCCTGCTGCTTCTTGCACAGCAACTCCCTCTGCTTCCGCCCCGCGTTCTTCCCCTTCCTCCCGTACTTCTTCCCCGTCCTCATAGTGCTCGAGTATCTCTTGTTGTTGCTGCTGCTGTATATGTAGCTGTAGCTGTTGCTGTTCCCGGGGATCGCGTTGCTCTCGCTGAACAGATCCATCGAGGCGATCAATCTCAGCTCGTTCTCGCTCGACGAGAATACGGACGTGATCCGATCGAACTCGTCCCCCCCGGTCGTCGAGGGAGGTTTGGTCCCGCAGCAGGGGTCGGCGAACAACGAGTCGAGGTTGTAGGAGGTGAGGCTGGCCAGGGATCGCGACTTTTTCCTGTTCACGTTCAAATTCTCGAGGAAAAGGGCGATCTGGGAGGAGATTTTCCTCGGGCTCTGGGACTGCGACTCGAACACGCTGACCGCGTCGTTCTCGGATCCCTCGTAGCTCGACGTCACCCCCCCCTTCTCGTCGATCAGCTTCAAATTGTCGTCCAACTGGTCGACGGTGATCGACTCTTCCGCTTCCTCGGCTCCCTTGGTGCTCTTGTCCCGATTGCTACCGCTCTCCTCCAACTCGGGCGTCACCTCGCTCATCGAGGTGGACGCGTCCAGCCTCTGATTCTGAAGGGAGAACATCTTGTAATATCTCGATTGATGATCCCCCCGCCTCTTCAACAGAGACCTCTCGTTGCTCCCCCCCACGGAAGAGGCGAGGTTGTCCATCTTGAAGCAACCAGCGACCATTTTGTTGTTGTTGTTGTTGTTATTGTTGTTGTTGTTGTTGTTGTTACTGTTGCCGCTGGCGGCGACGCTACCCGCGTTGTTGCAATATTCGTCCGAGGCGAGCTCGTTATCGCGAACGTCGAAGAACCTCGTGAAGAAGTTGGTGAGAGGTTTCCTCCTCTGCCTCACCAAACCGTACAGCATCTTGGGCTTCTTGTCGGACAACGCAGCGGGTATCGTCCAATTCTTCGACCTCGTCTGCCTTCCCAACTGCGACTGTTGTCTCTCGCACGTTGCCAGGCTCGTGATCGTCTTCTGCAACATGTTCAGCTCGTTCTGACACTTTCTCGCCTGGCTCCCCCTCCTCTTCTCCCCCGTCTTCTGCCCGGCGGCGCCCACACCACCCCCCCGGCTCTCCCCGTCCTTGCACACCAATTTCTTCTTCATCAATTGCTCGGACGTGACCACGTTCAATTGTTTCGCCTCCTTCTTCTTCGCGTGCCCCTTCCTCTCCGCTTTCTCGATTAACGCCGCGGGATTGTTTCTCGCCGCCACTTTCCCTTTCGAGGCCGGCCGGGGCTCGAAATACGGGATCAACTCGGGTATGGACGTTTCCAACACGAAGTCGTTTGCGACACCGTTCGACAAAGTGACGTTCGAGTACCATCGTCGAGTCGGCGCGCCGACGTGGCTCTCGTTGAAGCGATTCTTGCCGACCGCGAAATCGGGGATCTGGTTATAAATCTCGGAAAAGATCCGGCCACCGTGCGGGAACGTAGCAGGGCCCATCTCGGCGAGAATTCGAGGACCTTGCAGCTCTCTAGCATACGCGTAGTTCCCCTGAGAACAGAGAGACGGAGAGACGAAGGTCGTTCATATTTTCTTTTTCCTTTTTTTTTTTTTTGTTTTTTTGTTTTTTTTGTTTTTGAAAAAAAAGCTCTTTAACTCTGGCCGTTTGGCCGGCGGCCTCGAGACGGCAAAATAAAATCGATTTCCTCGAGATAGAGGAGGGGATAGAAGATGGGAATCGTGATTAACCCTTTCGCCGTGAAAAGTGAAAATTTCGTTTCTTAAAGATTAGTCTTTTTTTTTTCTTTAATTCGCTGCTACGCGTGAATAATTTTAATAATGTTTTCAATTTCGATTCAGGTTCATTTTGACTAGAATAAGACAAGAGGCAAATGGCTATTGAACTATTGGACCAGGATTGAATAGAAGTAAGTTAATTCGTTTCTATTATAATCTTTTTCAATTTAAAGAAAATATATATATATATATATATATGATATTCGGTTGTTACAGGTGTTCTTATTTCCTTGGTTCGAAGGATAAAATTTTTGAAAAATAATTGGACGAATTTTTATATATATATACTTTATACACGAGAATTAATCGATCGTTTTCAACAACAAGGGATTTATCATTGTACGTGTAATATGATATTTGAGAAACGAGAAATATATACAGCCGATTTAGTAGACGAGTTTTAGCAGCGAAAGGGTTAATGAAAGGAGGACTCGTCGCTGGTATAACCAAATGGAAGAGGAGAAAAAAAAAAGAAAAAGAAAAAAAAAACAGTTGGGACGTTTATTTGGCAGGTTTAACGCGTTCAAAGCCCGTCCATCGTCTCTCGTCATGCATTTTCTAGGGGACAGGAGGGTATATATTGCAAAAAAAGAGGCGCGCGACGTGTATCACGTACGTGATCCGAATGCCGCGTAGGATTCGAATAACGATTTGAGGCGAAAGCAATCCCTTCCGTTGCTTTCTCTTCGCGAATTACACCTGCTCCTAAGCTAACAACAATGTCCGTTGTTCCCCCGACAAAGGAACGAACTCTTTGATCCGCGCTACTGTTTATTATTATTTACCTTGTCTTTTCATCTTTGGGATAAAGAAAGAATAAATAAAAAAAGAAGAAGAAGAAAAAGAAGATAAAGAAGAGGAAGAAAAAGAAGGAAATTATCTCCTCTCGTCGAGAGAGAGAGAGAGAGAGAGAGAAAGGTTGCTTTTTTCTCTCTTTTTAAATTTTCCAATCTTCCACCGATCGTTATTCGACGTGCAAAGAGTGATTGTTGTTTTCCCGGTATACAATGAACCGGAAGTCGCAGCGAAATTATAACCTTTGCGCAGCCTCGTCAGCTTCTCATCCCTATCCTCCTCCTCCTCATCCTATGATCATCGACGCGGTAACAAGTCGACGAGACGCGCCAGTCGAGAGTTTATATGTATAGACGGGTCATCGATACGTATCTTTAATCGATACGCGCGAAAAAAAATCTCGATCTCGTTTTCGCATCCGAATATTTGGAAATATACACTTGAATTCGGATTGTAATTCATTATACATATATGTGGTTAACCCGTTCTCGAACTGACAAATTGCTTTTTTCTTTCCTCTTTTTTAGGTTAGGTTATGCTCGGTGAAAAATTTTAATTCCATTTCGACGAAATTAATTAACGCAAGGTTGTTGTGACGATTTAATGAATCTATCGACAATTATAATTTATGATTCAAGATTGTAGATATTTCTTTTTTCACTTTTTCACGATCGAAGTTTAAATTATACATCGTCGAGAATTTATTAATTTTTGAAATTTTCGTTTCATTATTATTATTATTATAACACCGAATTATTCAAGAGATTGGATTATTATTTTTATCAAAAGATCTGGGAAAAAGAAATTCTATTTCAATAAAAAAAGAAAAAAAGACAGTGGACGTCAGAGAACGTGTTAACGTGGTAATATTCCATTCTTTGTCCGAATGAAATACATGTCGATAAAAGATTGTGGGAATGCACGTTAAAACGCTCTTACCTGCGGTTGCTCTGGCGTTTTCGAATATTGATTGGTGGCGCATTCTTCCGCGGTCGGCAATCGGTGAATGTTAACGAAATCCTCGGTCAGATTCTTCGTACAATACGAAATATATTTTCAATAATATGCCCGTGTATGTGTATCTTATCAAACTATCTATCAATTAATAGAGATTTTTTTCAATTACCTCGTTCACGTTCGACAGACGATAATCACCTTTGTTTGTCCTTGATTTCTCCAGCATCGTTAACATCCGCGAATTCTGTTCCGAAATTCGAATTAAAAGATTTCGTTAAAGTTTTGTATAAGTGAATAGAAAGGATTACATATATATATATATATACACATATATATACATATATATACATATATATATATGTATGCGTATATATATATATATTCCTCTCAGTGAATAGAGGAATCTTACCGCGGTATTTGTGATTTTAGAGTCACAAAGTTTATTAATCTCGATCGGAGTTGAAAATCTCTTATTCAACGCGGCCACGTCATACAGTGCAAGGACATCCAGCTTAGAACTTTGTTTCAGCATTTGCGACAAAGATCTGCCTATCTCCCCTGCCCCTCCGATCAATGCCAGCTGCATTCGTGATAAAAAAAAAAAAAAATATGGATAAAGAAAGGCTAGATATATATATATATATATAGATTTTGTAAATTTTAATGAGAAAGATTTCGCGGTTTATTTTCGAAGAAAGATCGCGTGCAATTCGAAAAGGGGAAGGATGATAACGGAGGGGGGATTCGTATATTCCTTGAGAAATTTCACGTTTTCACGAAATAAATGTTATACCTTGATGTTCTCTTCACCAGCGGGATATTTTCGCTGACCGATGGTTTTCACGATGGATTTGGCGGCCCGGGAAAACATTGTTATTCCTATTGGTGTATTACTGGAAATTTTTGTAACGCCTACATTGGGCGCCCGGTATGTCCAAATTATGGCGACTAACGAATCTCGTTACCAGGTGCAATGTTGCAATTGTTTCGCAAACACGTTTCCCAGTTTGCCATGACATCGGAAGAAACAAAATAATAACACCGAAGGGACGATTGATTTCCGATTAATGCGAATTAATTTGTGTATGAAATAAAATTTACGGTTGATGAAAAAAATTTTCATATTTTTATGCGTGTATATGGTCGAGCCACTTTCTAAAGAAAGGGAGAGGAAATGAATTCAAATTGTTCGCGCCCTTTCAAGAATCGTCGTAGATACTGCCATCTAACGAAAGTACGGTGAAACATAGAAGCGTAAAACAATCGGTATGGTTACAAGGAATTGGTTTTGAACGCGGATACAGACTATCAGCGCCATCTCTTGAGTGGCAAAAAACAATTTTTTCGAAGTTGTGATAATATAGAGTAGGAATTGACTTGTAGCGCCATCTCTCGAGTGGCAAAAAACAATTTTTTAGAAGTTGTGATGATGTAGGGTAGGAATTGACTTGTAGCGCCATCTCTCGAATGACAAACACACTTTTACGAAATGGTATGGTAAGGTAGGAGGAACTGACTTCCAACGCCATCTTTTGGATGTTAAAAATGTTTTAAAAAACACTCGAGAGATGGCATCGCAAGTCAATTTTGACTCTATCTCTATCCTTTTTTCATTATCTACTCTCTTTATTTAAATTGTGTTTCATTTGCGGCACTCTAGAGATGGCGCTGATTCCCACATTTTTATCCTATCTCTGTCCTTGTCTCGTTATTCGGTCTCCTTGTCTAACTTCTGCAAAATTATACGTTCAAGAAATAAATGCTCATCTATTTTTTATATTTTCTTTCCATCAGATATTTATACATTTATATATATGTATATGTTATTAATAGTATATATGTATATATTATTTTATATATATACTTGTATATACTATTTTTTTGTATATATTAAATTTTTTTATGCGTAGAAAAATCTTTAATATATGTATAATTATACATATATTATAGAGCATATTTTGTACATATTTATATGTATAAAATCTTTGCAAATATTTGAAAAATTAAAATCAACCTATCTGTTACATGTAAAAAAAAAAATTTTTCTTAGAATATTGATTTTTACAACATATCATCGAAGTATTTTATGCCCTGTACATCTATGATAATTACTTGTATCTTACCTTTGAAATTATTATAGGTAACAACAGATGGCGTTCCTAGTATCATTTCCCTGTACATCTATAATAATAATTATTGTAGCTAACAACAGATGGCGTTCCTAGTATCATTTCCCTGTACATCTATAATAATAATTATTGTAGCTAACAACAGATGGCGTTCCTAGTATCATTTCCCTCCAAAAGTTAGTACAACAAGTAAAATTCTTACAGTCGCATGCGTCGTAAGTTATGAGAATATATTAAAATTATCGTAGTAAATATTATTTATTATAAAAAATAAATATTAAATAATGGATCCAAGTGAAGTAGAATTTCTTGGTGAAAAAGAATTAGTCACTGTTGTACCCAATTTTAGTTTTGATACAATTCATTTGATTTCTGGCTCGGTAGGTCCTTTTCGAGCTGGTTTACCTGTCAAAATTCCAATTTGGTTGGCTGTGAATTTAAAACAACAGCAAAAGTGTCGAATTATTAATCAAGACTGGATGGATGCCGAAAGTTTAAATGAAGCGAAGGAAGAAGAAAAATTATCAAAGTAAGTAAATAATTTCCCTTTTTCTTTTCTTTCTTCTTTTTTCTTTCAGTAAAATACCCCTTAAAATAAAAAATTTATACTTATTCAATATTTAGATTATTTACAAAAATGCCTAGTAATCATTATGTGGATGAAAC
The DNA here is from genome assembly GCF_003254395.2 of Apis mellifera. Classification (NCBI taxonomy): domain Eukaryota; kingdom Metazoa; phylum Arthropoda; class Insecta; order Hymenoptera; family Apidae; genus Apis; species Apis mellifera. The sequence goes on from NC_037640.1 coordinate 3,968,085, forward strand.
GCAACTCTTATTAAGTGCTGCAAGTGATGATATACACGAAGCAGATAAAATAAGGACAGCAGTGAAAGTAAGAGAAATCATAATTATTTATATTTTTTTAATATTAATATTGATAATTTTTAGGATTTGTGGGACATAAGAATGTCAAAGCTTCGTACGTCTATAGATGCATTCCTCAAAAGTGATGGAATGCATGCAAAATTAGATCATTTAACTGCTATGGAAATCAATAGTGTGCGTCCATTACTTCCGCATGCTCTTGATCAAATGATGAGAATTCAAACTGTAAGTATCTTTCACAAGAAGATAATTTTATTACAAGATTTACTTTGTTATTCATCGAATAAATTATTTTCTCAGATCACAAAATCAACACAACTTCAGCAACATTTAAACAAGGTATAATAAACATTGAATATTTTCTTTTTTACATATTGTAATATTACGCTATTGTAATATTATTTTTTAGAACGTAAATTATATTTTATATGTATGTATATATACATATATATACATATAAATATATATATATTTATACATATACATATATACATATATATTTATAATGTATTTATAATATATTTTCATTGATCTCATTTATATGGAAAAAAAAAAGGAAGTGGACAATAAAACAATTCATTTATATGTAATATATGAATGTAATAGTTTTATTATTTCTTATTTCTATTTAGATCATTACATACAGTCACTAGCATCTCAATCACAATTTCTCATTATCACTAATGTGTGTAAATTCGTATTTACATCGGTAAATTTGTCGCTTCGATTAATTATTTTATTATTTTATCGTATTTATTCGGCGCTATGATTATTATTTTTTTTTTCTTCACAATATTTACATCCCTTAAACTTATAATACACAGTCCTTTAATAATCTTTGATTTGAATTCTTAAAGTAGAGTTTTCGTTTTAGCAAACTTAACATTGATCAGTTATGCTAATCAACTGGAAAAAATTAATTTGCTTTAATATCAGTCAAAACATCAATCTAATGTTAAGTTTGTAAATCGAAATATTCAATAAAGAACGTGGAAACTTATCATGAAATGAAAGATGAAAATAATTGGGAATTATAACAAAGTAAAAATTCAATGTTATAATTAAAAGTTGAAATTTTAAAATTTGATATAAAATGTTCAATCAATAATTAATTAATCAATAGTTACATCTAAATAATTATAAGATCGCTTATTTATGATACATTTCTTATTCAAAAATATTCTCTTATTCAAATTTCTTAAAAAATTACATTATAAATATTCATAAAGAAATAAAGATAATTGAAATTCAAAATTTCCCAATTCGTATCCTCCAAGTATTTCATTTCATTAGTTACTATTGTTTCCTAAATGTTTCATGTATATTCTGTATAGTTTCACTATATATAGTATACTATCAGTGCAATGACGTAAGTACCACGTGCTTTGTATATGTAAAGTACTTCTGCCTATCACATCAAGTATACAATTAATAAATATCAAGTACCATTAATCGTTTACTGGACTGACAATACATGTAAAAATAAAAAATGCGTATAAACCACATTGAAAAACACACATGTGCACGCGTGTGTAACGTAACAGTACTAAGTGGAACGATAGCGATTGAGATAGTATGATACAACGTATTAAAGAAATACGATTCTTGTGAAAAAATTAATTCTTTCAAACGGCTACTATTTTACTAGGATCGACCTTTACTCGGATGAACATGGTGTTATCTTTGACAAAATGTCGTTTCTTTACCATTTCATGAGAAACAAATCGAGGAAAACCAAAACCAAGGGAATCGGGTTCACGACTGGGCCTTTGAAAGTTCTTCCATGTTGGATCTGGTATAAAACTTTCTACAATATTGCACGCTTTTTCTGCGACTACTGTTTGATCGAATATGGTGAAAGACACGCTATGGGAGAATGGCCATCGCAACAGAGCGTCATACTCTCCGGGAAGAATCTTTATGTATATTGAAATATGACTTCCTTCGCCGGTTCCGTTTCCGTTTAAGAAAACTGACGCCTAAAATATTAAACATTTGTACAATTAATACAATTATAAATAATTGTTTTTAATTGAATAATATTAATTGTAATAATATTTAACTAAAGGAAAATGATTTGAGAATGTTAAATATTATTTACCTGTAGCTTGTAACCATATTGACTAGTGTAAAAGGGAGGACTGACGAGTTCCATTCCTTCCTTAGCTTTCGCTTCGGACATTTTAGCACTGTAATCCGTGATTTTCCATATAAGCGTGCCTGTATAGTTTAACGATAGTTTACTAATAGCAGATTTCAGACTGGTTATTTGGTGCTGCTGTTTCGTTACCACACTGCACATCAAGCTTAAATGCATCTTTGCTGATTCTTCCAGATGTTTGTCCAACGAGAATCTGTTTCCCTGTAACAATGGGTAATGTTATTTTACACTAATCTGAACAAAAAACGGAAATACAAAGAAAAAATATTTATATAATTTAAATTATTAAACAAAGGATATACCTTAAAACGGCAACCAGCATCTTTGAAAGTACAAGATAAGAGATGTGTAGTGCAATGATCTTTCAAATGGACTTCAAGATCTTCTCTTGGTAAAACAGCAGTTTCACAACGATGTGGACAAGCGACTGGAAAACGACCACACTTAGCGTGATGAGCACCAAGAGTGTCAAAAACGAACTCTTTGTTACAATAACGACATGCCACCAGTCTTTTCGCACATTCGCCCAACTTATGCTGACTGAGATGCCTTCGTTGTACCTTCATACCGCATTTATTCTCGCAGTAGAGCGGCTCGTAACCACACGTTCCTGTGTGTTTCTGTATAAGAAGAAATAGAACTATCAGTTATATCGTCAATCTTATTAAATTTCATCACGATACCAAGTTATCGTATAAAAAATAAAAAAAAAAATAATATTGACATATCTCCAAATTAAATCAAATTGAACTTTCAATTATAACCTATAAAAATATTCGATGGAAAAGCAATAGTGTCTATCCATTCTATTGAAACGAAAGAAAGAAAAAAGGAAAAAGAATTTGAAAAATTTTATTTGAACTCATATGCTTTCGCTTCCAACCATCCGTTCCCACTGCAATACAGTTAATATTGTCTGGCACTCGATCGCGATTCTTTTAATTAATGCAGCGGCGGTTACCTCGAGCGTGTGACCGGTGAATTCTTTGGCACAGAAGTCGCAGCGTGCTCGCCGCTGGGCACAAGTGTATTTCAAATGGTCCTCCATCAGTACACGCGGAATCATCGCGCCACATTTATTGCTGCATGGGACTGCGTCGTGTTTGCAGGTATTCAGGTGAGCCTAAACAGGATATAATGCGATTTTTACATTAGGCACAACTAATGCAACGTAGTAGTGCATTTCTTTTACTTCGATCGGATCTTCGGATCTATTTACACTCGTGTTGCGACAATCAGAAGAAAACTTGGATGAACGAATCGTATACCGAAGATTGAAGGAATAGCAACAATGGAAGGAATAGAAACAAACAATATTTACAAAATTAAAAAAAGATAATCGAGTTGAAAGATAAAACAGTGAATATATAAGAAGTTTTATCACTATTTAAATCTTAATTTTTTTTAACATTATCGAATTAGTTTTTCTAGAAAGAAAAGAAAGAAATTAGGTTAGGTTAAGTTTAAAATAAAATGTTTCGATTTATTAATATAGATAAAAGTGTGAAAAGGATGGTAAGGATTTAATTGCTCAAAATCAATTTTTAAATGTTATTTTACAATAGCTTCTTACAGGATTCTTTTAACAATAGAATTTTCTCATTATTGTTTATACCAAGAAGTACAAAGCCATTTATAGCGACTATTTTCCACTTATAGAGTATTTTTAACTCGCAATTTATCGAGAGGTCATGCAGAGTTTGATAATGATAATAGAAGAAGAGATGATAATTGTTCTTATAAATGACCGGAAGGCCGACACGAGTTATCCTTAAAACGCGTGGGAGTCGTAACAGTGCCGAGACCACAGTTCAACGACCTATCAATGCAAGGTCGCTTAAAGATCAGAAATGTATAATTAAAACAATCTTGGAACCATATTTGTATAGTTGGGAAATTTTTAATACTTTTTACAAAGAACAATAGTCTTAATTCTCACGTCAAATATACTAATACTCATAAATTTCATATTTTAATTATTATAATCGATTATTAATCGATATGATTATTAAAATTGAAAATGCATATTTATATCTGCCACAAAATATTTTGATAATAATTATCTTTTAAAGGATTCTGATCAATTTTCCTTTCTTTTAAACTTCCCAACTTTTTGAAAAAAAAAATACAAATTACCTTTAATTTCCGAAGTTCGTCCGACCATTTGCACCCGTCCTTATGATGTATACAGTACACAATGGATCCCATTATTGCCTTTTCTGCTTCCAGATCCTGGAAATTCTGCAACATACAAAGAGAACAACGATCTTACCCATTGTTTCCTCCAATTTCCAATGCAAATAACCATCTTTCCGCTCAAAAAATTACAGTCTATCAAATCGTTTTGACTCGACGAAGCGAAAGTAGATCAATTAACGAAACACAATTGCGAAACCATGACAATTTCGTACTTGTTCCCTCAACAGAGGAACGATGGATCGTGGAATAATCATCCTCAATCATTTTTGAATCTGAACGAATGGATCGTCGAACTGTTCTTGTGTTCATCCAACGCAGAAATACGTGGGTAGCGATTAATTGAGTAACAGGTAGTTGTTACCAGGCACTCCTGTCTACGAGCGTGCACCTCTCGTGCCCAATAAACAAGTCGTTTGATATTCCATCCGCTGGTGAAATATGGTAATCAATTTTCAAAGAAGTGTCTCTAAAACGGCGATTTTTGATCCTACATTTCATTTTGTTAGGAATTCTTCAGATATGCGGTTTCGTATGAAGTCTTTTCCTGGCTGTTTTACAATCGAGAGATAATAATGATAAATAAAGATCGAGATAATGGATCTTTTTTTTGTCGTAAGTGTTTAAAAGTTTTTAAGAAATCTAGTTGAAGATACAATTTATTATTTAAGATATTAGATATTTTATATTTATTTTAAAATATATTTAAAAAGTAGGATAGTAGATTTATTGGAAATAGAAATAAATTGTATCTACATAAATCAAATCAATTCCTTAAACTCTTCAATAATAATAATAATAATTAATTTTTTTTTCTCATATTCTATTTACAACTTTTATATTCAATAATAAAATTTATCAGATTTTTGAAATATAAGATAATTTAAAATGTAAGCAAAATAGTATCAATAATAGTCAACAAATAATTCTTTTTTTTTCTTATTCATTTCCAGAATTGATTCCAGAATAAAACTCATAAAATGTTTCATCATAACTCGAAGACTACGATATACGTAACACATTTTCAAACAAAGAATTAGCACTACAATCTCTATTTGTAAAAATCTATTTGTTCTTGATAACGCTAGTTAAAATTGTCAAGTTACAGAGCACAGGAAAATTTTTTTAAACAATGTGACGATAAAACTGACATTGAGTACTTACAAACAACAGTGCAATATTGAACTTAGAAATAAAAATTCTGTCATTACAAGTACTCATAAATCAGATAATATCCAGTCGTTGATTGATAAAGTATACTAGGTCTAGTTCGTATAAACAACTTTCTCCGGAAACATGTTACATACATGAAAATACATTAAAAATTTGAAATGACTATGGGGAACAATGAAATCGGTTATTTAATCCTTAATTATTAAGTGGCTGCTGGTAATTTCGCATCAATGATTCTTATGATGTTGCTTAAATTAAATGATAGACTATATCGATAAACCGAAGTTTTCATTGTTTGTATGCTAAATGAGAATCCCATTAGTGCCATAGTGAACGATCAATAACTACCAACTTATGTCTTTAAATTTCTTTTGAATTTAGTTTGGATTCAATTAAATTAGTTATTAATTAATAATTCAAATGCTACGTAAATTTTTCTTACGTCGACAAATGTAATTTTCTACTTAAGATTATTATTTATTTTCTAGTTGTCAATATCGTACGATGATGTCATAATATTGCAGAGATATTATGAGCATTAAGATATTGCTAAAAACTTCTGCTAACTTAAATTTTTTACGTTTTTACAAGATTTTTACAAATCTAATTTAGATTTAGTGAAAATTTTTTTTCAAAGCAATAACTATTCAATTTCAGAATAAAATTAGAATTAGTGTTGAATAAGAAATATTATAATATTAAAAATTGAAATATGCAGATTGAAGGATAACATTATATTTTTATATAAATGATAAGTATATAAAATATAGGAGAAGAGAATAAGAATATTTTTCCTTTCTAAATTATATTTAGAATTATATTTAGAAGTACAAGATATGATAAAATGGTATTGAATTTTAACGTTACATTTTTTTTAATACTGTAACGAATTTAAATTAATTCCTAACTAAATCAAAATTTAAAGTAGATTAAAATAGACTATAAGAACACTTTAGAGGCTCATGCAGAGCATGTTCGAAGTGGACAAGCGATAAAATGGCTGAAAATACACGGGAAAACAAACGATGGACGGTGTAACAACTGTCCAATAAATCTAAATCCGTCCGTGGAAGACTTTCCCCATTACAAAGGAGGTATGGGTACAGCATATGGGAAGCGGCATACAAATCTTTTTAGAATTTTTATGCCATGTTTCTGGTTCCAGGAAGAACCATCGACCATGGCAGTCGACGAAGAAGTCGTGACGGTTTTCGGAAATAGCGAGGTTCAATAATAACCCTGATGCAGGAGGTGAACCCGTACTGAGAACCATGCAGGAGGCGAGAGAACTGGAATTAAATTTAACGCGTTACGTCGTGCATGGAAATAATTATTGGCTCTATTATTAATACGTGATACGATTTTTAATATATCATTGTTCAAAGTATCCAATTCTTTTGCAAATTATTAGACAACGATACAATCAAAAACTAGTGCTATTTTTGAATGAATCAACATAGAATTTCATTCATTTGGATGCCAATACTTAAATGATACTTCTTAAGTATTTTTGATCTCTTCAAAATTACTTTCTATATCTTAATACTAATGATTCTATAATAAATTTTCAGAATTCCTCAACTTGCTTGTGAAACGATCATACAATAATTTTCCAAAAAAAAAGAAACTATTACAAGGAACTTTTAATAATCATTTTCACTGGAAAAAATTTTTGTTCCCAAGAGACATAATGGGCGTAATAAAAAGGGTATAAAATCTCTCAAAAACTGTTCATTGCTGAGGCTTTAGACTCATAGGAAAGTTCATCGTGCAAGAATTTATCAAGATTATACCACAAGTATCAGAAATTAAATAAATCACAATACTCGATCAAGGATTTCCTCAGATTCAATCCTTTCAATCATTAATAATTTGATGCTCATTAATATAGCTTTCATCTTTCAGATATCCCGCGCCGATACATTGGGCTTCGAATCAGACATTTTCACGCAGGTACACCCAGTATAGATGTCTGTAGGTGCCTGCAAGTTGAAACCTGCACGACCGGCAAGGTCGAGGAACCTAACGCAACCAGCCACCGCCGGCGCGATATAAACACCGCCGGGAATGGAAGAGACAGACCTACCTCTTCAGTTTCGAGATTGCGAAAAAAAAAAAGGAAGAACACAAAGAAATAAGAACCGACCACGCCATAATACCGGGAAAAATACACTTGCACTGGTCGTGATCGAGACTTCATTTCACTTTACGGTCTTCTACTTTATAGCCTTTGTTCATTTGTCTACGACTTTTCGTCCTAAAATGGAAAATCTTTCTCTGTATATGGTATGTTGAAATTCGAGTTTCGGTTATTTATAGCTAAAAAGTTGTTTTTTTTTTTTCAGAGATATGATTGGATAATCACGCACTTTTATATATATATATATATATATATGATTTGTGAACTGAAAAATAGAATAGACATGCATTAAAATTTTGGAATATACAATAATTAAATTTATAAAAAAAAATTATGTTAATTGCATGTAAAATAATGAAATTTTGTAATTGTAATGATGTAATTATATAAATTGGAACGTTGAATCCAAAATTTATTTCTTTTTCTGTGATAAAAAAGAATAAAAAAGAATAAAAAAGAAGAAAATAAGTATGAAAAGTATTACATATTTAAAATATATACAATTTCTTTTGAAATAAATATTTTACGTCGGAAAGATTATTCTTTGTGATGAATACATGGCAACTGATAAGTGTATCCTTCTGCGGCGATGATGGATTATGTTTAATTAGAAAGATAATGACGTGACTTCGTAGAATTGGTGAAGCGTGTACCATTAGAGGTAGAGTTTGGAACAATCGAAAGGAAGCCAGGCGACGAATTAATTAAAACAAAGAGCGGCCAATTAAGCCAACGGCGGGCAACGATCTCGCGTTGCGCAAGTTCCGTAATACCGTCAAAACGAGACGGTGCTTTCTCTTGGGAAACTAAGCGGCAACAGAAAATTGTATTACCGAAAGTATAATGTTACATAAGTTGGAAAGTTTGATAATAAAATGATGCGTCTTCGCAAATATCAAAGATCGATGTATCAAAGATTGGAATTTCGTGTTTTAATCGTATGAATTCGACGTATTTAAATTCAACAATAAATTGAATTCAAATTTAAATATTTGCATTGAAACAAACGCCGCTTCATTCGACAACTTAATAAGTTAAAACGATCGAAGCTCTGTCAAATAAACAAACTATGCTATTAACTTCGTAAATTCAAATGTGTATATAAATATAGTAAATTCTTAGTTTTAAAACAATCAAAAGTCTCATTCATAAAAGATTCAAATATTCCTGGCATATACAACGAATATTTCCAATTCTAAATTCCTCGAAAAACAGGAATATAAATATCGATTATTCAATCTTAAAAAACTTCCAATCATTTTAAATCTCAAGATACGATATTTAATAATCTGTAATAATTGGATTTCTAATTCCTCTAACTGCAAGTGATAATATAAATTAATAAATAAATCCAATAATCTCAATTCACCGATAGATACTTTTATCAAGAAATTATATCTTTAAAAGAAGTTTTTCTAAAAATATAGCATAATAAAATAACACGATATAAAATAAAATATCTACTGTCATTATTTATCATTAATTTATTAATGTTAACTACTTGTCAAATCGAACGATTAAATGTTTAAAAGAGGTTCCTCTGATTGAATAGCGATGAATCCAAATGAATTCATGCATCTGATTCCACGAAACATTATAATGCTTGAACAAGCAAATTAGAATACCGACACGAAGCATCGCGAGGCTGACATCACGGGTAGTTTCTCTCCATAGCGTTCTTACAGCGGTTACAAGTCGTTGTGACGTCACAGCGAAATAACGGACACAATCTTCGCGTACGTTCCACTTATTCTCGAGGACGATGATCATCTCTGCGTTATGCGGTCCCGCAGGAATTTTCTAACTCGGTCTGCCGTGTGAAAATTCTCTAGAAACGAGGAAAATCGTTAAATAGCCATTTTAACACAGGGAAACAGGTAATAGAATTTATTCAAGAATTCGATGTGTATGCTTCAATTTTTTTAATAATTCTTTTTCATGCATTCAAGATCTTCAGAATTTTACGCGAAGTTGCCTTCATTTTGAAATAGATAGATAAAAAAACTAATAAGATTCTGTAAAGAAACGAAGAAAGAATGGTAATTATTGTATCGTCAGTGGATATTTTTTAAAATGCAAATAATTTTTAAAAATACATTTATAAAATTCGATTCTTCCAGAACTGATACATCAGGCAAGGAACGCACAGTATTTTAATGAAACGGAAAGCAGTCTGACGAGAGTGTCCGGTATTCGAAAAATCTTCCACTGATATTAGCGATGCACGAACATGATGGTTACGCATTCGAATCCAACGGGTGAATCTCATTTTTTTTTTTTTTTCGTCAACTCGAAACCATGCGACCTTGACAACCCGATGACTATAAGATTAACATATCATATCTCTCGAATCGCTTGTTTTAATCTGTTTCAAACTCGGTAAAATTCCTCAACAAACCCAGTTCACAGAATTCGTAATTTCGATCGTTTCTTTTTTATAATCCATTGATATCATTATTTAAATTTTCATTAAATTTTTCGAGAAAAACGTTAAGAAAAACATAATGAATCATTGAGAAGATTCATTATTACAATCTTTCAATTTTTATATCATTTCGTGTTTATTTAAAAACGTAGCTTTCATTTATTCCAAATATATCATGTCTGATGATTAATACACATAATATTTTATTATGAATGATCGAATTACGTATCAACGAATTAAAAATCGATTTTTCGACTGTTGTATGCAGTTTGTATCAAACCATTATTTTACACGAGTGAAATGCACGTTAATTTCAATAATTACGGGTTGTACGCTTGATTTCGAGTTTCCCGTCGTTAGAATCGCTATTTGCGGATCGATCATTCTAGCCGGAGGAAGACAAGATGATCGCGTGCGAAAGAAAAACTTCCGGTCGGTTACAGAGATCTCATGATTTATCCGGGCTCGCCTGTACACTTCAAATCCTATAAATTAGAGATCGTGGGATGGCATTCAACGATTTCCTAGTGGTAATCTTGGTGATCCATGAATTTCACACATAGATTTTGCATGGATTAATCACACAATGGATTGTTAATTAAGATCAGGTTCACCGGTTTTTTTCACTAAAGCGAGAAAAGTCGATGGAAAGAGAAAACTTTCATTTCTCTATCGTTGAAGATTTTTCTTGACATTGGAAAAAATAGAACATTCCTTTCTTTGTTCTCATGGAACGAACACCAAAGAGTCGTAACATAAAATTTAAGGGGTTCCAAAAGAAGTTCACGACCCATGAACGAGCATAATTTTAGAATTTCAACAAGGTCATTTTAATTTCAAACAGTTTTGATAGTTGTATCTCGTTTAAAACATTCTAAAAAATAAAAAAATAAATTTTTATTCGAAGATACGATCAAAATATGTACTTATATACTTATATTCAAACGAACAATTACATTTAAAAACAATGTAATTAAGAATTAAGTAAAATGTGTGATTGTTTCTGGAATTTTTTTCAAAATTAATGATTAATGATTTTTTCAAATCACACTCAAAATAATATACATTTATAAATGACCGATTTAGATATATTTTTGTGTACAAATTCCATTCGGATGTTATATTTAAGAAGACGACTGGAGCGATAGATTTCCAAGTAAAAGCTTACCGATAGCCTTTTATCTTTCGAGCATGTTTTTCTGGTATCTTATCTAGTCATAGGAATCTACAAACTTTTAAATTTCGACCAAAATGCGGTTCATTCTCTGTGATGTCATATCAGGATTCATGATCATTGTATTTTTACCCATAATCTTAACAAAAATAAATATAAATAAATGTATTCGTAATATTGCAATCAGAAGATACCAGAGACAGTCCAATCATTACGTAAATAAGCACACATAATAGTTGCTATATTAATATTAATCACTGACAATCATAATTTATTATCAGTATTTAAAGAAATTAGAAATTCTTGAACTATGAATAAATATTACGTGTTTAAGAGATATAAATTGTTTAAATACTCTTAATACTCGTAATTTCTATTATTGATTGTTTTATATATCTATTTTCTTAAATCATACAGTATCAGAAAAAGATAGAAATTGTTCATTACAATGGAATGCGTAGAGGGAACAATACTGGAAGAAACAGGCATCATGGCAACTTCCGGTCGCAAAGAAGGCGGTGGCTTCTATGAGAAGGGAGACGGGGATTGCTTTTAAATTAACACGAAGTAATTACAGCGACTTGTAAGTATTTGGCGTTATCTTATATTGCTAAATAAAAGTCAAGAATCACTCTTCATATGTAACTTAATAAAAACTAATTGGAGATAACTCTCACAGACAATTAATTTAGCTATATTTTTAGGAATTATCCAGAGCCAATTGTCCTGTAAAAAGTAATAAAGAAATCAATATGATTGGATTGTAAAATAATTTGCAATTAAATAATTGAGAAAATAGAATGATGACAGTCCTCACTTTTTAAAGATTTTTTAAAACAAGAGCTCATAATTATTTCTGACAGTTATTAAAATGCAAACATGAAAGGAAACAGAGAGTTTCTTGTAATGCGTTTATATATATATATATCATTCTTCATTAAACTGTGATAATATCACTGTTCATTAAACTGTTTTAATGATCCCGTAGGTCAGCAAGAACCATAGTGAAGCAAGATAACTAAAATGATGTGATACAACGATTTCTACATAAGCATATTATTTCCTGAAGATTATGTATTTGTGATATTTCCTCTGACAATTTCCTGTATTGTCATCAGTTTCTAACTCCTGAAATTTCGTGATTGATTGGTTAAATTCATTGGAATTCAAATTAGATCTAAAAATAATTCGATTTTATTACTACATACAATAATATGACTGCAAACATGTTAAAATATATCTGAATGCCTCCTGAGACTTTACATCATTGTTAACCTCTCAATCTATTCTTCGCTGTCAATCGAATGATATACATTTCGTAAGTTAATTACATAATCTTATTTCTTTTAATATTATTTATTTCTTTATCTCATGATGACAGTAAACATGTTTTGCGACCTACGTGTCAATTTAATATTTTTTTCTTCGAAAATTAAAATATTCATTTTATCGATTTCTTGAACATTTCGCAATTTTTTCGATTATCCTGTTTAAAATTAAAAAAGATAGTAAATCTAAATATTGTATACTAACAATAATAATTCACAAGAAAATTATCGAATCTAATTATTTAAATTTTTGCAGAATCGAATTGCATCGATACATAGAACGTACGAAACGCGCGAGAACGGAAAGCAAATCCGATGCTACGAAGGTGCACGAAAGAGGCCGAGCGGGTTCGGAAGCAGCCGAGGCCATCTGTTACGCTCGGTTCCCACGCTTCCGCCGTCGCCTTTCCCCGCCTTTGGACCAGTCTTCATCGGTCCTTTTCTTGCCTCCACCTTCATCGACACTGGCAGCTCTTGCTGTCGCTTTATTTTATATAGCCCGAGAACGCTTGAACGTCTTTAACCGCGACTTTGCGTTTTCTGTTACGAGGCTAAACTTTTGTCCATTATCGCGAAATTTCTGCATATTCACAGTTTCAATTTAGTTTTGTGGTAAGTAAAAGTTACAGTTGATATATTTTATCGAAATCGAACGATTTTTTAAATTTTTATCGATCGTAAGTTGTTGATATCATAACAAAAACAAAAATATTATCTTATTTTTTTCCATTTGTTTCGAATAAATTGAATTTCTTTAATATTCTTAATAAAAGATTAAATATGTTTATATATTTAAGGTTTCTTTAAATATGCATATTTATGTGAAAACAGTTATATAAATTCTGCAAATAAGTTTGTTTTCTCTGATTTATTCATCAAGTTGTCTATGATACTTGAAACTAGTCCATGTAATATGCATATACCTGTTTAGTAAAATCCAGAAACAGATCGTTTTTCTAGTAAAGATGTTTTTAAGTTAAAATACGATTTTTAACCTAATTTTGCCATAACAGTTCATAAACTATTTATATATAAATACAATATTAGATTAGATTATAATTATGCTAATTATTATTTTAAATACGATTATTAATTTGATGTGATTAGACACATCAATAACACGAATTAGTGTGTGAAAAAAAGAAACTTTTAACGTAAGGCACGTGCCGTCAAGCGGCTACAGTCGTGCCATTGTCATCTTCTGAGGCTGTGTTTACACAAACGAATATCCCCTATCACCCCTTGCGGAAACTTGGCACTCCCAATCATTGTGTACAATCGTTCACAAATGTGTTCGTATAAAGAGAATCATAAACGACGTGCACGTGTGTTGGCAACGCGTTGCTGAGGGGGCTAGAACGATTAAACCGACCGCAAAAAAGATGAACTCGATTCCTTAAATACATGGTCAATATGGCAAGGGGATGACAGTGACAATGTCAAGTGACTTCCAGCGATCCCTTGTTTACCCATGAATAAATTTCATTTATTTTGTTATACAAACACATAAAGAATAAAGGATCAAAAATATAATAAATCAAACATTTGAAGCGATCTAAATATATATATATAATGTGACAATTTTTAATAATTTTAAAACAATTCCTTGAACAATTTAAAAAATATAAGGAATAATTTCAAGAGGAACGATTATATTTTAAATTCGATATTGATAAATTCACATCGTAGTTGGTAATCGAATAATTATCGAATAATCATCCAATCGATAATAAATCGATAATAAAGAGACAATCGATCCTGAACGAAGTCAGATTCAAAAAAATCAGATTGCAAACAATTTAACGATATATTTCTAACTATCGAGATAAATCGATTCAATCGACATGATAGAAAGATGGCGTTAGAAGAGGTTATGTAGTTTCGTCTACGATTCTGTTGAAACATTGTTGTTTCATGATTTTTTTATCCATGGAATTGTTTTAACGAAAGATTATTCGATTAGTGGTGTTATACAATTAAAATTTTTTGCAATTTATAGATAATATAGCCATATTAATTTACAAAAAAAAAAAAGAATATTAAGAGAAAATATTAAATATTAGTAAAGAAGCATGTATTCAAAAAATAATTATTACACTACATTACACTATATTATTAAAGCTGCCATAAGGATAATTTAGTTTTGCATTTAGAATTGCTTGACTGCACTCAAAGAATGAATACGAAAATTCTCCCTTTTCAACTTATACAATGTTTTGTTTCTGACAAAAGTGCTCACAAATCGATACCAAATGGTTACAAAGGTATGTATTTGCTTTAATAAAAGAACTAATGTATAATATATTAATAAGGGCGCGTATAGGTAGAAAACTGAATCTATGCCAATAACGATATAGAATCATGAATGGTGCTGTTGTAAATGATATCGAAACGCAACCCTCTGTTTCCGTTTTGTCCAATAATAGATTTCCCCCATTCTGCGGTTTCCCTTTATTCGCATGAAGATTAAATTACATGGCTGTTCGACATGGTTATGAAATTGAATATAACGAATAATGAACGTAAGTAAAATTTGTTATTTTCTAAAAATTAAAAAATATATGTTTTTATAGTAACTTTAAATAAATATGATTGGGAGATAAATCTCAATTAGAAGTAATATAAATTAATGTCACATTTATTTAGTAATACTTTTTTTTAATGAACTATCAATATGTGAAGTATCAATGTGAAAGTAAACAAACGCACAGGCCACTACAAGTGCAAATGCAAGAACTGAAATGCAGCATATAACTGACGATTAAACCATGGTTGCTTGAAGCGTATAGCAACAGACCGTTATCTGAAACACGTATGACGATAAACTTGAAACGCTGCTCCAGTATATTCGAGGAATGACCTACGTGGAAGTTGGCATGCCTAACTGAGATCATTTATAAGTTAAACAATATATAAAATTAAATTTTTATATTTCTTTAAACGAGGTTATTCACTTTGCAGAAACTAAAACACATTTATGTTTACATATACAAAGAATTACACAATCTACCATTATTTTTCTCTCTTATGAAATCAATCATCATTAATATAATATAGATTAAATTTCCAAAAAGCATTACCATTAACCACGATAAATATGTTAGAATAAAAAAAGTGAGATTCTAACCTCATCGGTAATAATCGGCGCCTTGTCCATGTTGTCGTTGATAGGGCTGGGTGGCGATGTGGGACTAGCACTGGGGCTCACATGAAACCCTTTCGACTCCTTGGCAGGCCTCTGGGGGGACACCCTCGCAGGGAAGCTCAAGGTTTTCGTCCACTGCGACAGACCACGCACCATCTTTTTCTTCTTTTCCAAAATTTCACCGATATAATATACAGTAATACTACTATCTGTACGTATATATCTAATTCAGTAAGTTCAATGCGCGTTCCGGCACTCGCGATTGTTTAAAAAATTGGCAAAACACAAGAAATAACGAGGAAATTCGATGTCGGCATTTGTTCAGACGCAAATCTTCTGTAGCCTGATCTTCACAAACTATGAATTCACTTTGAAGCGTTAACCAACCGCTTATAAATATTAATAAGCAGTTCGAGAGATCGGCTGGCGTGTATCCGTGTCGTGACACGCATGGAAACGGTCTGCTAGCACGCGCGCTAGCAACGCACGCCACGAAGTTTACTGACAGACTGTTCGCAGTCCGGTCGTTCGGTCCTCTCTGTGGAACGGTCGCGTCAGCCCGCTGGACCAAGCGCGCTGATTGGTAGATACGATAGAAAGCGAGAAGCAACGCGTACGAAACAAGGACGAGCATAGTGGAAAATGGCTAATGGGGTGGTTCGTATTATAAGAGGAAGCGAGACTGTATAAAATGATATCGTAAGACGAACGCAACCACGATATAATTTTCAAGAGATATAAACTTTTTTTCGTCAAACTAATATGTTACCTTCTTGTTTTTTCTTTATTTCAGTGAACGAAGAAAAAGAGAAGAACGAGAGAAGTTTAATGGTGTTGATGAGACAAGGACAGTGACCAGGGAAAGACGGTGAATGAAGGAACGTGTGAAAGAGATTATCGGATATGTGGCACAAGTACAATCGCCGCTGACTTCATGGATCGCGGTTTAGAAATCGTTTAAGGTTTATCTAGGATTCGCATCGATTCAATATACGTAATAAACGATATGATAACAATTTTAAGGTATGATTAAAAATAATAGAATTCAATATTTTCTATTCTAATTTTTTTTTTTCTAATTTTTTCTCAAACTTATTCCATTTTAATGAGATTAATAATTATATAAATCAAATAAACAAAGAGTAATAGAAAAAAAGTAATTTTAAAAAACGTATCAACAAAATTTATTATTTTTAAGATTAACTAATGTTTGACTAAATATTTTTTAATAGAGGTTAAGAGGAATATCGAGGCCAAATCATTTCAAAGATCCAAGTAAATGTGTTTGAAGAAAAATTATCTATGTTCCCTTTACAATAGATACTTCAAAAACTAATCAAGACTATTGATGTGTTGATTGGAACCAGGTAGTCGAAGTGGCCGCTATCAAAGCGGTACTCTTACTGACGCCCTTTCCAAGACAAAGAATTTGTCCGATAGCGACTCGTGATCGGTAAAGACATACTCGTGTTGCCAACTGCAGGTCCGTCACGGTGGAGGGGAGGAAAACGACATTGTAAGGCCCAACTGGCAAGGTATGTTCCTTACATTCAACCGCGTTCAGCTGTATGTACGCGGACAGGATCTAGCCAGCTGCGGCCTTCTTCGACCTTCCCCCCACCAGACCGGAATCGAGCCTTCTGGCCAGCTATACAAACCGGTACCCCAGCGTTCTAACAAGGAACATCCGCGAAGACTCCGCCTTCGATCTTGGTGAGACATTATTTTGCCAGGACAATCGAAAACAGAGCACATTTATATATTATCTCTTTATATTTATAGATGGTGATAGTTAAATGAAAGACAATTATGCCATATGGAATGCAGTGGAGAAATAGCAGAATAAGTGGAACAGAAAAATAAACGATTTAAAAAGAGGAAGACAGAACAGTTAGTTGATTTATTCTGAATCATCCACAGATAAAAAAATCTTTAACAATTGAAATATATCGTCCTCAAATTTCTTCCCTCTGAATTTCTTCTTTTTTCATGAAAAGATTTCAGATATTTAATTTAAGGAATTGTACAATTTAATGCTTTAATCAATTCCTTTATCACCATAACTTGTCTAAGCGACACAATTTCGACCAGTGGCTTTACCCTTTGAGTTCATATCCATTATGGGCATTCAAAAGATTCGTAGAACTATTTGAATTTTTAATTCAGCCCGCATAGTTGAAGAATTCACATCTGTTCCCTATTTTCCTTGACCAGAAAATTCCAATTGACCATCAGATAAATGGGTACGTCATTTTTCTCTGTCTGATATATTCTGAACCTTTTTAGGGGACCAATTCACAATTCAAATTCGAAGCACGCTCCGTTCAAATAACTTTCTAAATCGATATTAATTGGTTTAACATATGTTCTTGCGAATAATCCAATTTCTTGACAATCCCTAATTTGATGCAATCACGATGTCGAAGACAATGAAATCTATTTCAAAAATCGAAACGGATCGAGAGAAACGTTATTACTATGAGCTATGTCAGGGATAGTTGAAGTCGATTGTAAGGATTCCTATTTAAAGCCTTCGACAAGCTCATATAAATAGCATTGTTCACCTTGGATGGATAACGAAGTATTATCGTGAACGTTGTTCATTCATTGTTTTATTTTTACATATGTATGAACAATGTATATGTATCTATAAGAATGATAAAGAAAATTATTTTGATATTTGATATTATGTAAAAATAATTCAAAATGAATTACTAAATTATTAAGATAAATTCCATAATTGTTAATAAAATTATATAAATTTTAAATAACAATAATATTATAATTCAAAATAGGGTTGTTTTTCTTTTTTAAGTGAGAAGCTTTAATATTGTATTAAAAAGTTCAAGAAATTTATCAATTTAACTAGACAAGATATGATTGCATTATCATTAATTTTCTTGGCAAAAAATTCAAATCAGTTTCCTATGGAATTTATTTTTTATTAATTGTAATATTCTACTAGCAAAGTACATTTGCATTTATTGTTTCATTTTTATTTGTAGCTCTTGTTTTCACAGGAAAAAAGAAACGTTGAGAAAAGAAGAATGATAGTGATGGTTTGAATACAAGGATTCTTTTATTTAAAATTCGCAACAGGTGCGCTATGTCAGGTTGTATTAATTCCCTAAGGACATACTATAATTTCACAGACATGATATTCACGATCACGCACCTTTTCGTCCCTTCTTATATATAGGGCAGGTGTCTCTCCCCTCTTTTTTCTCTCTTCAGATCAAAATCATTCTTTCTTAAGAGTAAATTTACATTAATTTCGATGCCTGTCGTCGACATCACTTTTTACAGATTTCAATTTGAGTTTCTGAAATATTTTATTTTATTTATTTATATTTTAGAAAAAATACGATATAGATATAATATATTAAAGTGTGTACACTACATGAGGATAATTGAAAAGAACTTCCATAAGTGTACATGAATTACAAATTGCAAAATTAAATATTTCATACATCAAAAAAGATATCCCGAATCAAAAGAAAATTTTCATTTGAAAAATTATCTTCTATTTGGATCTAATATGAAAAAATATGGTGCAGAACGTTGCATTTTCCAACAATATCAATTCAGGCCACTTTTACGATGAAATATCGAACACTAATGTAATTGGTGCGTAACGTTTCTCGTGTCAAGGGATCCGATATCCTTAATAACCAGTTTCTCCGATTTCCAGACCAGATGCTGACTTATCAGAACCGCCAGCACACAGAATATCTCAATGCAACCGGAACTCAGAAAAACCGTCCTCTCATCGGCATCTTTTTATCATCCCGATCTATTCTAAACCAACTCGATTACATGTCGATAAACGGAAATGGAGCGATTCGAACGAGAATTTAATGATTCACCATCGTTTTTGTAAGTAAAAAAACAAAGTAGAAAGTTGTCAAACATGTTACAAGTTATCAAACTACAATCCATATTGTAAGTTCGAAATCATAGTAGATCTTTTTATAGTCAACAGGTTTGAAACTGACAGTTTCATGATTTTTCCATGGATTCCATGGTGCACGTTTTTTGTAATCACGAGGGAAATCACGATTACGTAGGTTCACTGGTAGCAACACGTTTCCTTGACGTTTAGTCCAGTTTTGCATCCGGCACAGGTACATACTGGGGAAAGGTCGAGCTACCGACCTGAATATGTTGATGGTTACGCAATAATTCGTGCACTGAATATGTTTTTTATGCTTTAAAACTGATCAACTTGGAATCAAGAATAATATTGGATGGAGATAATTATATAGAAAGGAATAAATTTCAAAATGTTTTATTTTAAGAAAAAAAATATGATTCTGATTTATGAGTTATAAGAGAACGAATGTCTCTTCAAGGAGGAAAATAAATTTTTTTTGTATTGCAATCGATTGATATTCAATGATGAAGTAATTTTTAAAGCGAATAAAATTATTTCACAAGTATTGGATATTATATATTTGTTAAAAAATTTAGATATAAATATTCAATCGAAAATCAATCTTGCTTTGGAATTCCTCATAGATAACATATATTGCAAAAAATCTTAAAAAAATATGAAACATATTCCATTTTCTACATAAACTTTAAATAAAAAATTCCTTGATACAAACATACAGAAAGATGAAGTGCAATATCTCTTCAGAAAAATAATTTTTAATGCACGTTTCAGAAATAAAAATAAATTTTCTTCACATCACAATATAACATGAAATCAATAAACATTCATCCCAGATCGATATTGAACAGGGGAGACAGCGCATAGAGTATTCAGCTCGAACAAAGAAGGATTTTTCGAGGCGCCGATGCGAGCAGCACCTGGAGAGGCTACGTGAGGGACCATTCGGAGGATAGGAGCGGCCCAGCAAATAATATTGGGAAGTCTGCAGCTGTCACAGCAGCTGCAACCCTCCTCGCTTGGCTCACAATCTGACCGGCAGCTTTTCTGCCTCCTCCTCATCCTCTTCACCCACCTCTGCCACCTTCTCCTCTCGTATGCCATTACCTCGTTCTCATGGTCTAACTTCTGCCTCGTGTTCTCATTCCGGTCCTTCCAGAATTGAGGTAAAAACCATCTTATGGAGATCATTATTGGTTTAATCCTTCAGTTTTAGCTTTAATCTTATGAATTTCTTGGAGGAAATTCTTTGAAAAATTTTTCTACTGTTTTTCTTCAGCTTGATTATCTTTTTTCAGGTAATAGTGCCAGAAAATTATGGAATTTAAAAGAATTTATGCAAGATGGAAGGAAAATTATATATGCACCCTTCTAATGATAATGATATTCTAATGATATTATGTTTTAGATATTGACAATAAATGAGAATGTTTGGAAGTAAGATAATCAGTCTTTATATATAGGTATTTATAAAAGATAAAAAAACTTTATAAGATAAGAAGCGCATTATATAATAAAAATTTATATGGATGGATTCTTAATTTTCTTTTAATTTTTTAATATATTAATTCATAATAACACATGTTATATTTCCTATAAACGAAAGTATTATATAATTTTGAATTTTTCTTAATATATTTACAATGAAAAGTGAAAAAAAACATTTCATTTGAAATGTTTAATCAAAAAAAATTCACGTGTATATTACTTCATATATAATATTAATTCATATATAAACAAATATAAGAAAATATGCAATTCGTTTGAAAAATCTGCAACAACCAATGAAAAGAAAATGAAAAAAATAAAAATAATCATAAATCTTTGATTTTAAAGGGAACAACAATATTCTCAATGATTCATATTGAGTCTCAATGACTCATATTCACAAACGATTTAGAAAAAAAAAAAAGAAAAAGGGAGCTCATTTCCCGTGTCAAATAAGCATCCCTTAAAACATGAAATGAAAGTATGCATTGAGGAAATGAATGTGCACATTAACGAAGTGGTCTCTCAAATAGGGGGCCCCCCTTTCCTTTCCGCGCCAACATGTGGGTGTATATCTAGGCCGTACCTAGCTCCACGGAGCAATCAACCCCCCTTTTTCGAAGCCAACCACCGAGACCATCCTCTTGCACGAGGAATGCGCGGTGTAGGTCAGCTGCTCCTCCTGTAAAACTAAACTTCCTGCGTCCACGTGCACATCTGCTCCCTTTCAGGCACCTGGAGGGGGAAATCTCGTGGTCCTGGATGAGTATACGTAGTCACGTATCACGTGTATCCCGAGGGTTCTTCGCGACTCGATGGTGTACATGTATAATGACGGAGGAACATAAATATTCTCGTCGTTAATTGCAGGTATGGAAGATTTATTCTTTGTTTCGCGTTCTCTTCGGTATTTATGGGGAATAATAATGGATTGGTATTGTTACGTCACATTGACACATCGCCCATAAGAAGTTTTTATTGAGATTTTTATACGGTTTTTACATTTGAATATTGTTTCGTATATCATAATGTGTAAGTTCTTGAATGGTGTTTCCTGACTCTTTGAATGATCAGAAGTCTTTAAATGAATATTTTCTATTTTTAGGAGGAGATTTTACATGAATGTATTGAGGAATAAATTGTGATAATATTGATTTTTATGACAACCAAATTGAAAAGTTGATTCTTAGAAAGATACATGGAAATGAAATAGACAATATGTATATATGTGGGAAAGTATTATTGAAATGGTTTAACGAAACAATTGGCAAAATTGGTATATCGATTATTTTTCTTCGTTTGAACTAAGAAATTAATAGGCTACTTAAATACAGAGAGGTTCATTTTTATTCAGTTCGATCGAATTTTTCTTGTTAAATGGCTTTAATTAACTTAAGTACTTTGGAGAAAAGGTTAAACCTGAAATCGCATTGGAGAACGATCAATAAAAATGAATACGAAATTTAATACGATTATATCAAGGTATTAATAATAATAATTTATTTAAATATTAAAATAAAGTTGATCTCCTTCGAAGTTAATTAAATCATTTAGCTACTAATAATTTAGAGATCATTTTCACTTCTAAATTTAACGTCTTAACCTTAATTAACAATTATAAAATATATCGTAATGAGCGTTAATTTAACCTCAATTTTTGCAAGTCGTAATACCATTCAAATTTATTACTCTAAAGTTAAATCATCTTGAATTCGTTAAATAATTTCGAGGCAAGACATCTCTTGAATTTATCAGTTTTTTGGAATAAATCGATTTCAATTTATCAATTGCTTCCAATTACTTTTGAAACTTCCTGTTATTTCGAATTCATTACATACTTCGAAATATATTATTTTTTGGATTTATTGAGTTTCATTACTTATTAATTTTTTCAATTTAATTTATCTCTTGGTATCAAATTGACACAATGCAAAAAATAAATGTAATAAGAAGATAGATAATTAAATTTGTACACGATCCAATATTCGAATTCAAGATGACGTTTTTCATTAATTCATCGTATTCATTCATTGACGAAAGCCATAGTGATTCGGTTGATCCGGCGGGAGACCGGAAGTCGAAACTATTACGACCGGTTTCGAGAGATTGGCCGCTTATCCGGCGCAATTACATTGTAACCGGCTCATCACACGGTGGTTGTTACGAAACTCATCCTTTTCCAACCTATAATGGACGATCCAATATTTCGTTGAGTCGATAATTCTTCGAAACTATTCGATCTTCTTTTCTCGCATACGATCGAGAAATAAATCTCGACGTGATATTCACATAAAGTTTCAAGTTTGTCCGTGGAATCTATGCATTCCACTCGAGCCATTAACACGAAAGCAGTACTGACAACTTACAGGCGAATTCTCAACAAATGGCTTTAAGTGCATCTTCTTGCCTTCAAGCAATATATTTAAGAAAGTCGTTAGTTCGTGGAGCTACTATATAATCGTTTTCCACTACCTTGAGCATCTCTGGGAACTTGCATTGTTCCAATTTGTCGGAATTCTTTGTTCCCAAACTCGACAAATTGTTAACCTAAAAAGTTTGTTCGATGTTTGTTATCATCGGTATGTTTGTCAGTATTGAAGTGAATATTTTGTGAAAGAAGATGATGAAAGTTGTTGCGGGTTTAATGAACTTTGACTGGAAATATATATAGGGTGGTTTATTTGTTATTTAAATGACGAAGAAGTACAAGAATCGTAAATTCTCTTTCTCTAATATATCCTATAAAACACGTCATGAATATAATTAATCGAGTATATAATTAAACTCTTAATATGAATATCATAAATTTTCCAATTTTTCATTCACTTCGAAACAATCAAAAGTTAGAATAATTGAATGATTCTAATAAAAATTACAAATTTGATCTCTCTTTAATCTCGATATTTCTCTTTTTAAGGTTCATCAATGAAAATTTCTTCAGTTCGAGGTAACGTTGCAACGAGCAAAATCCTTGAAATGTTAGATACTATATCGGGAAAGTGGCAGGAATTCCGAGCAAACGGGACACCCTGTATTCGCTTGGTTGTGTAATCGGCCTTAAGGATAAACGGACGCACACACGTTTAAGTACCATTCGCAAGTAGGGAGGTTCGTATCACAAAACGGCCAAGTGAAAGGATAGGCACCAGTTCATCTTGTGTCTCAACCTCCAACCAACCTTCTCGAATATATCCATTCGTGCTGCAAGTGCGTCAGCTATTCGCATAAAACAACGGTTAATTCGAATTCACGTCGTTCACTCGGCGAGCGAAACGAGAAACGCAGTTATATTATTTCTTTGACTATTTTTTCATAAGGAAAATACATTCTGTTTATTCGTTGCTTGTTTTACGAGGGCACGCATAAGTTATTACATAAATTTCTACTATTCATGGGTAATGAACTTAATTTGCTTTTTTTAATTTTTCCGTGTATAATTTAAGAAGTTAAATTATATTAAATTAAATTAAAATTAAATTCAATTACGTTAGATATGAATTTTAATTTTGGAAATTAATTTCATTATCTAAGATTATATCTAAGATTGTATACACGGAAAAATTAAAAAAATTCTTTAATCAATTCATAATTTTACTTGTTTTCGTTTTTCAATCCTCTATCTATTAATTTTACTTTAAATCTTTTTTCTTTTATTGCTATTGTCCAATTCTATAAAATTCTTTTTTCAATTTTTTTCGATCATTTATTTTTATCATACCTTTTTTTCTTTATTACTCATTTAAAATTAAATTTTCTAGTGATATCACACAGACATGGATAGAAGAATTAAAAAAAGTTACGCAACGGCTAAAATATCGTAGAAATCCACCTTCTATAATTCTCAACAGGAAATTTCAGCAAGTATTTCCCTCAATTTACCTAACACCACAAAAGAATCAACCAACAATTTATCATCACACGACATCTTTCTCTTATTTCGATCTCCAACAGTGTAATTAAGGATCATGAATATTCGACCGCCATTCCGTTTCCTTCTTTCCATCGATCTAAACTATCAGGATCTCGATCTAGATAACTGACTGTAACATTTCCACGAGCAATTCAATCTTACGCAGAGGGAAAAGCGAAATCTGAGTATCAACGATATATCTCAGACGTTGAACATCTTCGAGAGCGTGCACAACATCTGTCCGCCTCAACTTTGAAATCACCCCAAATTTTCAACGTGGAAAGAAACCTTTCGAACTCAACTCGACTGGACAAAATAACGATGAAATCACAGAGGAACGCGCCGCTTGCACGGATCGAGGATGCACCTGCATCTGGTGCATTTTCGGATGGATCACTGGCCAGATGTCTCTCATACCCGTGTCGAGCTTTGGTACACGTTTCTGGCTGCTGTTCAAAATTATCCAGAATTCGATTATTCTTTTTGAAGTGAATTTGCGAATAATTTAACGTAGAAGATTTTAAATACAGTTCACTGCTTTGATTGAGTGCTGTTACGTGAAATTATGTTGTACTCGTTGAATTGATAATATGAATAATAATGAGATAATGTGAATAAGTTTAAGAACTCTGATAAGAAGATTTTTGGATGATATTCAAATTTGGAATGAATTGATACTCATCATATCTGTTGAATGATTATCTTATATAACAATTAACAATGCCCATTGTCTATTAAATGAAATTACCGAATAAATTTATTTTTATCACAATCTGATCACAGGATTAACGAGACACATAATTTCATAGAATTAAAAATTTGAAAAGTTGAACGGAAAATTGAGATGATTACTGGAGAACATTATAATTATTAAAACATTCTGTTTATTACAAGATTGTGATAATATAATGACAATGGAACATACAAAAATCTTAATTTATAATCAAAACAAGAAATCAATTTTGTTTCAACAGAATTCTATTTTAACTATCTTTCTCATTAAGAATTATTCAATATATTCGTGTCCCACAATGAAACTTTATCTTTCAGTTCCAACTAATTTGCAATAAACAGGATATAGAATATCGTGACACGCCGCCCACCACATGAAATATCGAAATATTGAATACCTTTATCGAAATACGCGCATACACTTCAAGGACTACGAGTTCCAAACAACGCGTGGAATTAATCACAATACTCGGGTTATTATTCTCTAAAAGATCCACAAATAAAACGCATCAAATGTGCACGATGAAACACGTAAACACAAATTACACGGAAATTTATTTGATCATTTCCATACGAGTAACCAATCCTTAAGATCAATCGACATTGGATGGAAGAATGAAAAAGTTGTCTACTGGTAATTATATATTGTTATAATTTATATGTGTAATAGGATATCATATTGCGTCGTTTCCCTCTCTTTTTCCACGGTCTTTTTATCGGCCAGTGGCGTGCGACCAGCACGATCACGATGCCGTGTCCGACGTCTTCCGCACATGGAAACCAGAGTAACCAGTGCAGTGAGTAAAAAGCTGCAGCTGTCACACAGAGCGGGCAGCTGCAGCCGCGATGCATCGGGGACTAGCGATGAGAGTAACACGTTTCCAAGCAGTTTTAGTATTCACGGCGATTTCCAATTTTGCATAAACTCGCCGAACCTCTGTTAAACAGAATAGTCTCCGAAACAGAAAGACGAAGAAGCACTCGTGATCGTCGTCTGTATCCCTCAAAGTGTTCTTTAAATAAAATGTTTAAAAATTGATTAGTTTAACAATCGGATATGGCTTATGAATATTTCGATATACATCTGATTATAATGTTATTAATTGTTATTAATCTTTTGCAGAGAATATTTTTTTTTTTTCGTAAAAAATTCCAAAGAATATTCGAAATGAAAAAGAAACAAAATATAGGATACGCGATGTTGAATCTACGATCGGAGCAGGTGGTACTTGGAATTACAGACCCTTCTCCTATTCGCATATATGTACAGGTATGCGCTGGAATTCGGTGTTCTCCCTTTCATACTAATTCATTCACCTTAAGCAGGTATGTTGAAACTCGGTTAAACGTAACACGAAGAATTCTTGTAAGGTTTAGCAATTTAAATTCGCAAAAAAAAAAAAAAAATGAATTTAAAAAAATAGAATTCTTTATTGAATTAAATTATCGCTCTTTTTACTAACAAACGTAACATTTTCTTATTTCAGAATATTTTAAAAAGTTCTATATAGATTTTTGGAGGATCTTGAATCGGAATTAACTCTGAAATTTTTTCATCCTAAAGAAACTAAATTCTAGCTGAAATATTCAAAGAAGAATTCAAAGAAAGGAGGACAAAATAGAGTGATTGATACGATTTATTATGCATTCACGCGATAAAGAAAGGATGAAAAATTCAAGCATTCCTGAAATTTCAGAAGCAATTTGAATCGAATCGAATACCATTCGTAGAAAAAATTCGTAGAAGGCGCCATGAAAAGGTAATTGATCAGCCTTTGATCGCTTTGATCGTCACGGGTGTTTATCGGTCAGCAGCAGCATTCCGTGCATATGCAACCGCACACCTAAGATGGATGCACGGAGATGAGAGAAAGTCGGAGATCCTGGCCTCGAGGTTGTCTTCGAGAATGTAACGAAGCGTTCGTATGCACGCGCGCGATTCTTGCCAGCAGATAGGCGTGAACGTGCCGCGAGGAAAATGTCATTGGATGCACTCTTGCCATCCCACGCTTTTAATATTATTATTCTCATTAATTTTCCTTCTCTCTTTCTCCATCCAAGAGAATCATACCGATTGTATTCGTAGAAATAACAAAATTTTACTTTAGAGAAAAACAATGTTGTGAAGAAAATATAATTTAATTAAAATCTTCTTTGAGTTTTGATTCTCTTTTGAAACAATTTATGAAGGAAAATTAATTAATGTAGACTTTCTAAGTTATATAAAATTAACGATCAAGAAATACATATAAATAAAATTACTTTTCACATTTGTAGAATTAATTTTAAATCGACGAATTAATTAAAAAAAATTATGAAAAGGATTTCAATCGAGAATTCTATTTCGAATTTTCTTCGAAGAATTCATATATGAATATTGAAAATTGTAAAATGATCGAAACTAAAATTCTTGTTAATAAAAAGTTGTTAAGAGCGGATAACTGTTACATTCGATACGATTAAATTAACGTTTATTAGCGGAGTATTTTCCATTGAAACGAGCCACTTAGCAGCCAGTAGCCGAGAAACGAAGGTAGATACCGAGTTCCTTTGTAATAGCACACGCGGCAATAAGTAAACAGTCGGGAGAATGGTTGATGCATGCGGCCTCATTATTCTCCCTCGTCAATCGGATTGTTTCGAATTAATAATTCACCGTTCCAGTTTATATATCACTATGCATCCTTGTTATGCGTTGAACGATCGATGCAATTTAACGATTATTAGTCGGCAATTAATATGATCGAATATCGAAATGCGCGTAGAATTCGAATAATTTTAATCGATGATATTAAAATTTCTTCTGTCGAATAAAAAAAAAAAATTGGAATGAAATCAATGTTGAGAATGGAAAGCCTCGTTTATTGTACAAAAAAAGAAGAATTAAGATTGAATCGAAGAATGCTCGTGAATTAAAGGAAATAAGTTTTTCTGAAAGTAAAAATAATTCCTTCACTTTCTTTCGCTTGACGAGAGAAAGAAATAAGAATTATCATGATAATGATAGTTTAACGTGTTTAGAATTTCCTCCGGAGTTATTTCAAGCGAATAAAGTTTCAAGAAGAGGATCGTTGTGGGAAAGCTATGGAAGAATCGAAATTGCTCGCTCTTGGAACGCGGCCGGAACACGTGCGTATTCACGCCAACAGGGACGCCATTACAGCCGCCTATGAGAAGAAACGCATGAGCCCATTGTTTCAATAGGTTTTTCTACATGTCCTGACTAGCAATATCCGAAATTTGCTTTTCAAATCAGGACTCCGGGGATTTTCCATCGATAATCACCTCTATCGATCGTGAATATTTTATGGCACTCTCTAATATCTTTAAATCCTTAGGTAACGCTGCTTACTTGCGATTAATAATTTTTCAAATATTGGAAAACAAAAATGGTAAAATGGAAAAAAGATATATTAAATCCATCGATCTTAATCGTGAGGAAAATTTTTAAAAAAATTTTTAATTTTAATCTATTATAGATGTAATATAATAGAAACAGTAGAATATTGTTGATTTTTTAATTAAGAAACTTGTACAAGAGTTACTCACCGGCTACGAAATCCAGATGACATTATAAAGCACTGAAACCAACGATAAAGAAGGAATCAGCTCCACATGCAAACAGTCACTTTACAGTGAAGATTCACCTTTCGGCTTCGAGAAACGAATTATTACACTTAAACAAAAATCCTTCACTATCGCAAGAACTCGCGAATATCGAGTCGAGACCTCGGCTCGTAAAATGGAAAATGGATCGTTGGGCACGCTCCTTCAGCTGTTTCAAATCTTCTATGCCATCCTTGTTGAAACGTTCCACAATCTATTCTTCCTTCTTCTCAATCAGAACATGAAAAATAAAAACGTTCCTTATTAAACAATATCAATAACAACGATCCAAAGAAGAAATTCTATTCCAATAGAGATTCAAATATCAAAGATCCGAACTATGCTTCCTTTCAAGAAAGATCACAATGGGATCGCGATGGACCCCTTCAATACCTGTTATTATTCAAGATCTAAATAGTAGATCCTTTCTTTGGAAAAATACCTACAAAGAGCCAGGTAGAGCGAAAGAGGTAATAGAGAGAAATATATATATATATAAAAAAAAAGAAGAAATAGGATTATTTATATTAATCGAACCTTTCGATTCCAATGGTTAATCCTGGAGAAATTGAATTATTCGTGGCCGCGGAGGATCGCACTAATGATCGGGCGCAGATTCGCCGGTTCGAGGCGTGACTGTTATCAAGTCGGGAGAGGAAAAGCTCCGATAGTCCGGCCGTGGTGAACGACAGCGTAACATCGACTGCGTGTAGCGAACTCGGCGTGTTTCCAGGTGGAATGTGTGCGCTAGTAGGCACAAGCCAGAGAGTACACCGTGGCCGATGAAACGAGCGGAGAAACTAAAGTCCCATAGGATACACGCTTTGCTTCTATACGCTGTGTACACCTAGATAGTTATGAAGGCAGGTGCCGGCAGTCAGGTGAACGTGGCGGAACACAGGAAGTGCCAGAGACAGAGAGGCATTACAAAACTGTGGAATGGTGGGGACGGGGGCAAAGGACGATAGAGGAAAGAGGAGAAAAGAGGAGGAATACCGTGTGACTCGAGAAGTCGCGTGCCCCCTTGTCGATGAAATTAATTTCCCTTCGTGAATCTGTTGTTTCGCGATTTTCAAATTCCTCGAAATGCTGTGCTCAAGCGCTCAAGAAATATCCCATAAGTTGTTCATTATGCATTACCATGCATTAACAATAACTTTCTATTCAGTAAACACATTACAGACATTCAATTTATTCGCAGACATGGTATTCAGACATTCTAACCTTTTTTGTTTCACTTGAGAAAGGGTTTAGGTATGAATATCGTATAGCTTTGAAGTATACGTAGCCCATTTGCCCGATATCGAAATTCTTGAAGGAAAATTGCTTATCCTTCCATTCACGCCATAAATAGCCAATGAAACGGTGATGGTAATTCTTAGAATTATCAGGCGCGCTTTAAACTTGATTAGTGGCGAAACGATTGACTAATACGATATATTCAACGCGGCTCGACAAATACCTTTCATTAAAATCGACGATTGAATGAAAACGAATGTGAAGATGTGTTTCCACGAATCGCATGGATCGCACTCTTTTCTAAGAGAGTAGAGCAAGGAATTTCGAGATGTCGTTGCGTTATCAATCCGCCATCCCATCTTTCGGCCGGAACGAAACGTAAGTACATAGCCTCGTATAGGGCTTGTGTTGTTATGCTACTTGCGACTCCAGGAATAGCTTGCAAGGCATAGCCCCACCTTCGCGATCCACGTGCGTGTATGCGGTACGCCATATTTCCCGCATGCAACAGTGCACGTATGTGCAACACATCCGACAAAGTCGTTGACTGGAAAACGAGCACTGGGCCTAGGAAGGAACATGAGGAACGGCAGCGGCACGTTCTTCATACGCTCATTTATTCGCACTTTTACCCGGTTCGTTTAAGTGTAGCCGGTTTGTTTATCGATACTTCTTGTTTTTAGGGCCGAAGCTCTGTTATCCTCCTGATATCTTGATATTCTGATATCGTAATATGCTTCGAGACATCTTCAAGTTTCAAATTAGAATGTGTTCAATAGCAATGAATAATATCATGGAACGTTTAGAAATTTCTTATTAATAAAAAATTGTTTTAATAAATAAAAAAAAATATTTGAAATATTCCAGTTATTACAGTTATTACCTTGTTTCAATCTTGTTTCAATCTTAGAATAATAATATTTGATTCATTGATTATTGGATGTTTACAAGTAATTGGTAAGTAATATTATACACATAAAAACATAGTAGTTTTTTAAATTTAATTTAAAAAAGTATCAAAAGATTACTCAATTTACCGCTTTTACCTAAAAAAGGATTATTTGTTTATTAACATACATAAATATCTATAACGCTTGCATTTATACTTGAAAACATTTTTTTTTTCCTAGGAAAAACCGTTAAACGCATTACCAGTGCTGATTGTTCATTGCTTCAAACAAAAATGTAATATACGCAAGTCAGAGTTCCAGTTTTTACATCGTAGAAAATGACATTATGAGTTCATTTTTTTGTCAAATTTCCAATAGTCTTCAATACAATATGAATCCGTGCAAATCACGGAAATCATGGAACAACATCTAAATTTACCTGATCGTCATTGAAATCGATTAGTCATTGTACATCAAACAACATTGAATTTGCAGTTGTATTACAAAATACTTTAAAATTATGTACAATTGTAAATTATTTTTAATATTTTTTTTAATTTTTGAAATTAGAATGTATCAATAACAAAAAAGAACAGCAAGAAAAAGAAAAAAGTATTAAAGAATTAAATTAAGGAAATATTAAGTACAAATGAAAAGTTTTGATATAAAAAGTATATAAAAATTAATAATATTAAGATATGAATATTTTTTTCTATCTTATAAATGAACTTGATTCATTTCGGTATAAATTAAAAACGAAGAATTTATTCGTAATCGTAATGTTATGTTTGAACTTTCGTGACTTCCGGTAGAATCCGCCTTTCCGGTGCCCCCATCTGCCAGCCCACGCACTCTAAGGTTTCTTTCAAACATTTCCGTTTCTTTCTCATTGGGCCGCTTCGAGTACCACCACATGGCAATATTTATTCTCGATCCTGGTTCAGATGGCAGTACAGTACAGTACTACGAAATGATATTTGATGTGTCAAAGTAAGTTTTAAATGAATAAAATAAAAATTATATTTATATATATATATATAAAAAAAAATTATGGAATATCAATCTTCTTATTGCATCCTATGTTTCATACTTCATACGGCTTATTTTTCTTATTATAATTAAGTTCTTATGACGGTACTTATATATTATTTATAATATATTATTTCATTAATCTTAGAATTCATCAAAGAAATATGTATTGTATTTCTAATTGAACGTCAGTATTTTCCTGATAATTTATGGGGACGGGTTGTGACGGAGTAATGAAGACCATTTTAATCCATCGTCGGGAGTCGTTGGGATTTTCTTTGCAGATGAAACAATTTTTAATGTTTCAGTATCCTCGTCTTGGATAATTGCCTTTTTCTGCACTTTATGAGGTGTATTTTTACCTAAACCATGATCATGCATTGATACTACATAGTCATTTAAAATTGGGTTAGAATCGTAAAAATAACCTAAGTGTTTTAAAACTTGATCTGGACAATCTTGCGGCGCCGATTTTTTTTTGTTAAATTTTCTATTTTTTTTTGGAGATTTTTCTCTTGAAATTAATTTTGATATATCACCATCTGATACTTGAGAAGCTCTGCTTACTGAAAATTTTAATAGAAACAATTGTAGTGAATGAGATATATCTATTTTTAACAAAACGAGTAATTAATTTTTACCCATTATAATGTCAGGTTCGTTTAGAGTTGCTAAACGATTTTTTAATTCTTTCCATTTATTGCCAGAATTACTTTTAAACTTTTTAAAATATTTTATTAAATGAGGTTTTGTTTTTTTACCGAATAACGTTCTTATCCTTGATTTTAAATTGATAGTTTTTTGTTCTGGTAAATGTTTATTCTCTTTCGTTTCTTTCGCAACAGATTGTTTGTTTTCCGTGATTTCTAATTCATTATTTTTTACGCGAGGCACCAAACTGCGCAGTTTTGCATGTAATTTCTCAATTTCATCAAGCTTCTCAAAAATTTCCTTCACATATTTTTCGGACATATTATACCTCATAAAATATGTAACATATTTGTCAATTCCAAAAATATATACATATCTATTTTAGTATTTAATTAAAATACAAGAACAGATGAACTTCGCGCCAATCTGAATTTACTTCATTGTAATGTCACAAACATAACCTATAATTTCATCGTGAAATAATGTAAACACTTAATGTAACATAGAAGAAGAAATTAATTTTTTTCACTTCACAAGGCAAAATACATTATTATTGTAAGCATTTTCTTTTGAATATATAATATGCTGTTATATAAAAATATTAATAGAAATGTCAATGCATGTAAAACAATCAACGACAAATCGTTGTTATTGTCACGTCCAAGATGAAGAAATCAATTTAAATGATATTGCGAAAATTATAACTATTGTAAATCATAAAATTCTACAATTACGAGACGAAATCAGTGCTCTAAAAAATGTCAACTATGATAGAAAAAAGAAATTATTTAAAAAAACTGAAAATGCTTGCAACATATCTTTCAGTTTTGAAAATGATTTTAACACTTCTCAAAGTAATATAAAATTTGATAAAGTTATTTTTTCGAAAAAATCAGATATTCTTGTAAGTTTTTTAAAAAATAATTTATTAAATAATTATAAAACAAAATATAAAAAAATTGATGATAAAGCATCTAATTATATAACAGATTTAAATAATCTTTTAACAAGTGAAAAATTACAAGTAAGAGATTCAGAGTTTGTTTTTGAAAACATGGAAAAAGAAAGGAAGATGAAAATTTCTCAGGGAACTCAGTGTGACTTAACAATGGATCGTAAAAGAAAACGATCTTTTTTAAATTTTTTCAAGATAGAATCATATATGAAGGATAACAATGTTTTAAAACCAAATAAAAAAATAGAATTTTCATCGAAAACTAATCTTTTTGTAACTTTAGATTCTGATGTAAACGTAACAAAATTAACAAATACAAAAGAACAAAAAAATGACGAAAAATATCAGTTAGAAGATTTGACAAATAGTGAAAACAATTTAACTTGTGCAAAAGTTAATTACATGTGTAAATTAATTGAATCTGAAAAGAAAAAATCGCAAGAAAATAAAATTGAATCGAAAATGAAAAATGAATTGACTAACAATAAGTACAAAATAAATCTAGCAGACAATATGGAAGATAAAAGTGAACTTTTCAAATATTCAATAAATCGAATGCGTGGTGGCGCAGAAGTTCGTGGAAACCATTTCATTTCAGATTTTCATAATAAAATACAAAAAATTAATTTATTAAAGAATTCAAAATTTGATGCAAAAAATGTAAAAAGAAGATTGGATGCATGCATAAACGAATTAAATGAAATAATCGAAGATGCTTCTTTAATTTTTTCAAATGCGCAATGCAATATCATCGAAAAATTATAAAAATAAAATATGAAAAATATTTATAAGTAACAGAATAAGTAAACAGAAATTTTTCATTTTATAAAATTTCTAAATTGAAATATCATATATTCTCTTGTTAAAAGAAAAAAAAAGAAAAGAGAATTCTATTTTCGTCGTCTTTTTTCATATATTTTTGTATATTAATGAATCCTTTTTTGAAAAATATTTAATTATGAAATTTTCGTGATATATTTTTTGTAAAATATTAGGGAATTTTGTTGCATCTGTAGTGCAAGTAATCGCGCGTGGATATAACAGCGACTATGATCGTTAATAAAAGTGCATATGTTATCATACGGTACATTCAAATTAAACCAAAGTAACCTCAGTGCACTTCGAGATGCATGAGCGATTATTATTCACTGAGGCCTACGGGAGTGAGAAAGATAGATTTTTCGTCAAATCAAAAGGTATCTGTATTCTGACATAATAAACATTACTATTAGTTTACCTAACCTATCGCTTAACTTCTACAGACGAGCAATCGATAACTGAACTGTTATCAGACACAACTAGAACGAAGTCTTTTTATTCCGGTTTAATATCGATTATAAAAGAAGTATTTTTACCTCAAGGATATCCTGATAGCGTTCATCCCGATTATACTTCTTATCAAATATGGGATACAGTTCAGGTTAGTTTACATAGAAAGATACAAAACTTATTTGCAATATTATGAATGAAACTATTGTTTTTAAGTGAAGTTTAATCTGTATTATTATTTTTTAATTTGTTGTAGGCATTTGCAAGTACCATAATGGGAACTCTCACAACACATTCTATTATGCAAGGAGTAGGTGTAGGTGAAGCTGCAGCAACTCCATTAGCTGCAGCAATAACATGGATATTAAAAGATGGAACTGGAATGGTTGGTCGAATTATGTTTGCATGGTGGAACGGGTAAATAAAACAATATACAAATGAATATAATACTTATAATTAATCTTTATAAAAATAACATTTGTTTTTCATTCATTAGGACAGATTTAGATGGACAATGTAAAAAATGGAGACTTTTTGCTGATATTCTTAATGATTTAGCAATGGGATTAGAATTACTTTTACCTTATTTTTCCTCTTATTCTCTTGGAATATTATGTATTTCTACAGCAATGAAATCAATTGTTGGTGTTGCTGGTGGAGCAACAAGAGCAGCACTTACACAACATCAGGTAAAAATAAATTTAAAAACAAATTTATTTAATTATAATAATGAATTGTATTATAGGCATTGCAAAATAATTTGGCAGATGTATCAGCTAAAGATGGAAGTCAAGAAACATGTGTAAATTTAATAGCATCTTTTGTTGGTATTTTAATACTTTCGATCTTTCACAATGGCCAGTAAGTATTTTATTACAAATATTTATTGTTTTTATAATAAGTGAATTTAATTTTATAAGAAACGTGTTAGCAATATTGTTAATGTATCTATAGCATGTATCTATATATCTGCATGTAGATACATAATGGAACTCTATCTCTTCCTCGTGATAATACATCTTTATGCAAATTATTCGGCGGTAAAAGCATTATGCTTAAATTCTTTAAATGAAGATCGTTTAGCTTTAATAGTAAAAAGTTATATTTCAAATGAAGTCATTCCAAAACCAGAAGAAGTTAACAAAAAGGAATCAGTATTATTATTAACAAAATCTAGTAAGAATGTTTGATTTCAATTTAAAATATTAAATTGATACAGAATGTTACTTCTATTAATAATTTTTTTTTGCAGCAATGAACATATGTGGATTTAATATAAAAATAGGTGTCTCTCTTGCAGCTCTTATAAAAAAAGATTTAATTTTAACAAGTGACACTGAGCTTTCATTGAAACTCTTTCTAGATAGAAAATATTTGATTTCTATTGATGTACAAAATAAAACTATTTTTATATGCCTTAAAAAAGACGCGCAACCGTACGATGTGTTGGAAGCATATTTTCATGCTTGTCTTTGCGGCTTGTTTATTTGTATGTCTTTAAAAGTGCCACTTGTAAGTAAGTCATATAAATACATTTGTATGTTTACACTTCTAACATTATGCTTTTTTAGGATGTTTTCTTAAAACCTGAAGTAAGTGATTTGTCGTATCCCTTGATGCGACTTTATGTACTTAATAAAAAGTATTCAACTACAAACAATGGCATACAATCATCAAAAGCCATAGAGAGTATTTATGCTACGAATTTATTGATTTCTAATGAATTTAAAGCATTTATTAGTGATCTTGAAAATAAAGGTAAATAATTTTATTATTATATGATGAAAGTTTAGAATTTGTTTTATTTATGTAATTTTTTATATTAATTTTTTTAGGATGGAAAACAGAAACTAATTTGTTACCAGTAGCAGGGTGGAGATTTTTATAAAAAATTATAAACTGGTAAAAAAAAAAACAGCATGAACATTGGAAATTAAAATATTGTTGTTCCTTATTATTTACCTTGATAAAATTTTATAATTGTTAATTATTTAAGCAATTTTATTTGCATATCTTGTAACTATGTTTGTTGGAAATGAGATAAAATTATTTATAAATATTTTTTTACAAATTTTTATCACAGGTGATTATATTATTAGTAAAAATCTATATGGAAACCAGTTTATTTCCAATAATTTATAAAAATATAATACGCCTT
This sequence comes from Apis mellifera, assembly GCF_003254395.2. Lineage (NCBI taxonomy): Eukaryota > Metazoa > Arthropoda > Insecta > Hymenoptera > Apidae > Apis > Apis mellifera. Next base: position 4,005,706 of record NC_037640.1, read on the forward strand.
TAACCTGTACAAATATTTCAATGAAGTTAAACTATGACTCTTGCTCTTGTTTAGGGCCAGTCTGTGATAAATGTTTTACTATATCCACCCAATCCCATCCTCGTGGTTTTTCTCCTTTTCCATCTGCTTTATTCCATTGTCTGCGCTTTTGAGCTTTAGTTAGATGTTCCTTCTTTGGCTTCTTTGTTGTTTCTTCCAGCTTGACGTAACATATTGATTCTCTTATATATGTATCTTAAATAAATTTGTAATTTGATATAATTATTTTTTACCTTTTGATGTTCATCTGCTATTTTAAGTTGATTAATTTGCGAGTTTAAATCAACAACAGTATCTGGTTGAGCTGAGATTAATTCGGTAAAATGTTCTTGTATAGATTGAAATAATGTGTAAGTCATAGCACTTCCTAACCATTGATCGGCCTCTGCTTTCAGATGTTGAACCACTTTATCTTTTACTTCTTGCACACTGTATTCCAATCATTCACCTTTAATAAAAGCAACAGAATGCAAGGATAGTCAAAGAACAACATGGTTGGACTTACATGTGCTTGTTATAAAAGGTATTCATATTAATAGTAGGTCTTTCTGATGGATATGTTGTGCCCCACGAAATTTCCAATAGAAATGATTTCATATCATTGTCCTCTCCATACTGTGTATAAAATCAATGTTTTATATATATATATATATTTTAACTTAAAAACCATTATTTTAATAAAGCTCGAATATAATATAATTTAATCATGAATATTTATTAACTTTAAAATTAAGTTATTATATTTCACAATACAAAAGAATAAATAAATATATAATGAAAAATTTTTATATTTTTATGAAGGACAAACCTTATACTGAAATGTAGTAGGTGTCAACTGTTTAAAAGCTGGATCTCCATCATATATCGAAAGAAGTACTTCTCTTTCCTCTTCCTGAAGTTCGGCATCGCTCATTTCCTTTTCCCAGTATTAGATTTTGACACTCCAATTTTTTTTTAACGCATGCAACTCATGCGTTACTTTGAGGTTAGAAAAACAGCCATATATATATATGTAGATATAGTTGGTAATCGATTGTGCTGTCTCGATCATACCATACGTATCATATCTCGATTATCATTATCATGATTTAATTTATGATTTAAGAATTATTTATTTCAAAAGTTAAATAAAATGAATACTTTTTTTTATTTTTAAATAAATTTGTTATATATCTTGATATAAATGAAAATTTATTATAATATTTTAATGTTAAGCTTAAGGATAAAGAGGATAATGATCTTAACAACAAAATTAAATAATTACTTCTTTATATACCAGATGACGCCACATTTCAGTTATATTAGTTTTCTATTAAATTAAATTGATTAAATAAAAAATAATAAAGAATTAAAAGTTAAAAATTTCAAAAAATTAACTTTTCAAATCTAGTAAAAGTGATATGAATAAGAAATAATAAATATAAATTTGGCAAGAATGAAAAAGAAAATTTGATGGAAGAAATATAAAGTGTAATAAATGAAATATACCATTCAAGTTATTTTAAATCTGTCACATACACAAATACAAACATTTCTCACAATATTGTTCATAAACAATTTGTTTAGTCATATGCCATTACGATAAATAACAGGATGTGAAAAGAGAAATAAGACGAAAAGTGAATAAAAAGAAAACAGAAAAAAGTAATAAAAAAAAAATCTAATATGTATTAAGTGAATAGTGAGCTATAGATTAATGTGAATTTTTACTTGACCTAACCCCATATTTATGTGAACATCAGTTCTTGATCCTGTTTGCTATTTCGTTTAAATTTCATCGCGTAACGCTGTATCGGGAATCTAAGAATGTATCAGCTGTAACAACGCATCATCGATTTCCTGTCAAACGAATTTTTCATTCTTGCTTCACGCGATGTGCTACTGATAGCTTCTTTTTTCTGCTCGAAATATATTTGTATTAATTTTTCTTCAATATTGGCGTAACTTAAAGATATACTTTATTTATATTTATATATTTTACAAACAAATGTCGCAAAATAACTTTAATGAAGATGCCATGTTAGATTATTACAAATTACAATTAACAGCAGACATTTTGAAAAATGTCGTGATTTGAATTTTCTCAATTTCAATTGGATCAAATGTAAGGTAAATAGCACTATTTTAATTCTTTGAATAAAAAAATTAAAAGATAAAAAAAAATTGAAATAAATTTTTTGATATAAAATATTATTACATGCAATTCGTTAAGCAGATATCAAGATCTCGGATAATTTCATTCTATCCTGATTCGATTACCAAGAACTCAGTGGGTGATAACAATCTACAATTTGTTATTTAAGCAAATCGATGGTCGATCGATTAAAACAAACGAGCTTATAGATCGCGTTCGTTTCGCAAACACGCGTCAGGACACGTGGCGAACGTAAGTCATGCCAACCCTTTCGCCGTTCACCGGAAAGGAGATTTCGTCGAATTCATCGATGATTCTCTGAAATCTCTGAGATTATATTGCCTCTACGAAACTGTATTTCGCAGTAGACGCGTGTACAGGATGATTCTCTTCTACGAATTCGGCCTGCATGACATTCCCGACGAAATGTTCCGTCTGTCCATTATTCATTGCGACCACTGAAAGTGTGCACGCACATTTCGTGTTTGAATTTTTCTTTTATCCAGGTATGCCTGTATCCAATTCGATTCGATTCAATTTCGTACCTTTTTTTCTCAACTTGAGGAAAAGAGAATATTTTAAAATGATAAAAAATTGTAAAATTTATAATAAACTTTGATGAATTTATTTCATTCTTTTAGTTTGAAATGTAAATGAATTCATCTAAATCTATCTAAAATTTATTTCAATATACTGAATACTATGAAATAATGAAATTATTAAAAAGCAAACATAATTTTTATATCTGATATAAAAATATGAATATGAATCATATCTCATAAAAAAATAAATTAAAAATTATTAACAATTATTATTAACTCATCAATTAATCACTAATTAATCAATCAATAATTTTTATCTTTCTTTAGTTTCAGAATTTTATTGCACTCAAGAAAACTGTATCACTTGCACAATTAAGATTAATAATTTGATGAATGAAAATCTTCCTATGTGTTACATCCGCTTCAAACTTTGAAATAATGAAACTTTTCGTTTAAACGAACTTCGGCATAGTAATCGCTTTATCTCACTAACAAGGGTTCCCTACAACTTTCGTTCAACGCTATGAAATATCGACACAAATGAAGTTAGCGATTTGAATCAGGATCATTTCATGGAACGTTTGTAAGGAGCTTCCCCACTCTTTGTGGATAAAGACAATTATAATCGCGAGAAGAAAAAGGTAAGGGTGGCGCCGTAGTGTCGCGAGTGTATCGATCACAAAGAATCGCCTAGGTACCTGTGATTCAGAGCAGCGGCCTGCCTCCCTCGGCTTGTAAGTGCTTGTACGTGGCCGGCCCTTTCTCTAGTTCGAGCATGAGGAGCCTCATGAAACATGGATCGAGAGTCGCCCTGGAAGGAGCTGCGGGAAAGAAGCCGACCGCCTGCCGTGCGGTTGCCGATCATCGGCGATAGTGATGGGATTAATACTCTCACGTATCGTATCGAGAATCCGGTCAAACAAATTATATGTTACAGTTGAAATCATAAGTAAGGTATGGTATCGTTGTTTAAATGAAAGCAATACTTTGACGAGATATTACGACGTAAAACTGGAGAAGAAATATATAACGATTGTTATTGTAGATGGTAGCCAAGAAGTTAGAAAGAAAATTATGAAAATATAGACGTATGAATTGAAGATACGATTCAGAAATAGGAAATATATCAGTATAAGAGTATGGAAATTGAGAAAAGAAATTTCAGGAATAGAAATTGAAGAGTATATGAATTTAGATACAGATGTACAAGAATGCATAGAAAATTTTTGAAATATGAAAGAATGGAAATTTTGGAATTTTAACAAACGAAGACTTGGAAGAAATTACTGCTTGTCTGAATGATTTCGCGATCAGTCCCATCACTAATCACCGATGTGACCACGCGGTTACTTTTCAAGCGGCTGTGCAAGAAGAGCTTCCTGGCGCTGTTGATTCACGGAAATTAGTGCCACCGCGGTGCGTGCTCTGAACATTACTTTGTAACTCGATATGCATTATGTAAAACCGGCGACTACCGCGTCGTAATTGTATCGTTTTGATAAGTAAGCTCGCACGCTTGTTTCCTCATCTCCGATTTTGTGATTTCACTTTATTTCTTGCGTTCATCCCCTATCTCTGCTTTCGATTCCACGCGAAAAATATTCATTTCGATCATTCATTGGTAATTTTTTTCGTCATTCTCGTTGTTACGAGTAGTTAAATCTCATCGGTTGATAATTTATAATTTTATACTTTATTGATAAAAACGATCTCTAGAATAGAAAATCCTTTTAGGATTTCCTATTTCCCTTTCTTATAGAATAATGATTAAATTTTTAATAGAATTGATCAACCATGACATTACAATTAGTTTATGGTGGATGGTTGAATTTAGAGTGCATTAGAGATCGAATAGTACAAAAGGTTTAATACGTAACGAAACTACGGCATAATAATCGTGTCTGTATTTAGTGCGTTCTAGTACCAGGAAATTCACTTACGAACACATGTGATTGGAGATTACCGTGATTATTTCACCGGATTAACTCTTCTGCCGAATGGTTGGCCAGTTATTGTATACAAATCTGTGAGATGTATCTAAAATGTATTTGCAAAACAATATAAATGCAAAGATTATTAGGAGATTGAAGTCAAGAATTTAAACTTTCAAAATTTTATCAAGGAAAGAAATTTATATATTTTAAAATATTTTAAAATAATTAAATATTTCTTTATTAAATTATTTTTGAAATATTACGTTCTGTTGCTCTGTAAATTATAATAAATATCTCGAGAGGAGAAAACGGAGATGGGGAGAGAGAAAACAAAGAAGTATGAAGATTCTACGTGAATCAGAAGAAAATATTTGTCACGGATGATATATGTTGGTTGATATGGTTGATGATCGAAATCGGAGAGACAGGTCGCAGATTAAAAGGGCAAATAGAAAAGGCACAGCCTCTCTGCTTGATTGCACGGCTCGTGGAGAGATATTTGTCTTGGAGATGAAATATGTGCGATGCAATTAGACCGGAACGTTTGTAGGAACTAGCTGTATGAAGAAGCAAACAGATGTCTTAAGAAATTCATCTAATCGAAATAGATAAATCATATTTAGAATGTGAAAAGGATATGAAAATTGATAAAATATGTTTTATAAAGTAACATACCAAGATGTACAGTTTTTACTTACTTTCAAAACACTCTGCCAATATGAAAATCATTATATACAATCATTATCAAAAGAATTTCCAATTTTATGAAATGTAATATTTTCACATGAATATTATACAAATTGTATTAAGAAACTGAACGATCTTAATGGTATTTATTTATTAAAAGTATATATATTCAACTATCATCTTTCTAACCATTCACATTTTTTTGATTTCAGGTTCCTCAAATTTGGCCATGGAAACTTTAAACCATCATTCACAGCAGACAGTTTTTACTTATAATTACTTACTTTCAGAATACTCTGCCCAATATGAAAATCATCATATACAATCATTATCAAAAGAATTTCCAATTTTATGAAATGTAATATTTTCACATGAATATTATACAAATTGTATTAAGAAACTGAACGATCTTAATGGTATTTATTTATTAAAAGTATATATATTCAACTATCATCTTTCTAACCATTCATATTTTTTTGATTTCAGGTTTCTCAAATTTGGCCATGGAAACTTTAAACCATTATTCACGGCTCCTTAAACCTTCGCCCTCGGTCGCGTTAATTCTCAAGTATTATCAATTCAAGAGCAGCTTCAGAGGCACTCGACGCGTCATCAATAAACGATCAACCCCTGTTCGGATCTATCTCGTCCTAGGATCCTTGTCTTGTCGATCGTTCGCGTGGATCCCATCGATCATCTTCGTCGGCAGGCGTTCGACGAAAGTTCAAAAAAAGGAGAACACACACACGTGGTGTGTCTGACCAGAAAAAGGAGAGGAAAGGAAAGAAATTGATCCTGCCTGTTGAATCCTCGTTACAAAATACTCGATACTCACAGGAGGTCGGCTTTCGTTCGAAACGGCTCTATCTTCATGCGAAACCATGGGAGAGGCAGGTGGCTCTGCGGCCATAAATGGGTGATGGACGACGTAACGATCTCTTCACTCTCTCGTATGGACGTCACAATTAGCCATCTACGTAGACACGGCTACGAACCAACAAACGGACCGAACAAACTGCCCTGTCTATCTGTTTGTCTATCGGATCTGTCGCTTGCGCGGCAGAGAAGCAGGAATTGCGTTCGTTCAATTAACGATAGACTCGATTAACTGTATTCCCTCCGGTGGTGAGCTGGCGCGAATATAAATTAGCGACTTCGATCGATTGTTTTGCCGTAGGTCCGGGAGAGATTGAGAAAGCAGGTGGCGACCGATCGCACGCATCCGGACTTTGAATCGCCGATTTGGAGTACTCGGATTTAGGGAGATTGATTCTTCCAAGGACGAGAATAATTGGAGTGTAAGGATAATTTCATTTGTTTGAAATTTGTTGAAGAAAGATCGTTGGAAAGCACTTCTCACTTGTACGGAAATAGAATGAGAGTTGTGATAATTGATTAAAATCTCATTTTAATAGAATTCTGTATTTCAGGGAATGTTCATTTGTCTCTGTTGGATAGTCTTTTAATTTTTTTACGTCTTTAGTAGACATTTTTTAAGTTTAAAGGAAAAGAAAAGAAAGTTTCTCGGTGAGTTTTCAGTCAAGATTGTAAAGTCAAGTTTTCTTCGCTGTGAATTCCACAATTTTATTAGGTTTATTCAACGAAAAATACCCAACTTGATGCTATAGTCAAGGACCTAATTATCTGATTCTGAAAAAAGCTTCGCCTCGAAATTGAAGTTTCTAAACTACCATGTGTTAACATTATCAACAAAGTTGGTCACACTACAGCCAAAACTTTTCTATTTTCATTAAATTGCTCTTTGATTTCTCCTGATCTTGCAGAAATCTTGTTGCCACGAAAATTAGGCTAAACTTAACTAAAAGAGGAATTATCCTTTAAATCCTTAAATCCTTTTTGATGGATTGAAAAATTGAAATTGAGCTAGAGCTAGATACATTATAATTGAATGATAAAAATCCAAAAAGAAAAAAATGGAGGAGAAAGAGTATAAGAAAAATAGAAAATGAAAGAGAATAAAATGTATTCACTTTTGACGAACTGAAATTTTGAGTAACGCCACGTGCTTTTGGCATTCTGCACTTTTGACATTTCACGAGCTTTTCACCAACAGACAGCGATTTTCAATGGGATTGTCCTACGGAAAGAGAAACTTCAAAGGGAATGGTATTCGCAAATTGAGCGGAGTCGGTTGGAATACCTTTTTGTAGTTTCGTAAATGCAAAATTCGACAGACAATGGGTGGACGGGGAAGAGAATGGGAAGAAAAAAATACAAGCAAAATCAAGATTGTACAATACGTTCTCTATAATGTTGTCATTGAGAATTACTATCTTCTTTATTATCATTTCCTTCCCTCTCTTAAGAAACATTAAAAAAAAGAAAGATAAAATATGGAATAATTCAGGAATAGTAAGTAAAAAAAGAAACGTATACATTTCAAAGAAATTACACTTACGAAAATAAAATCGTCCAATTTTCAGGTTTCAGAATTACGCCAACGATCCAAACAAAAAGAAGAAAGAGAGATGCAGGAATTTGCTAGAAGAACCCTCCCATCAGGATCGAATTTCCTTTGCATCAATATTCGAAGGACTGTCTTCTTCGAGAGAATTGCTCCAATAAAACCCACGCGTATTCGTAAAAGTCGCTTCCCTTCTTTGAGCTTTTCGCGTAGGAAAGCGTAGAGTTCCATCTGCTCGATGGTGAATAAAAATGAAAGGATTGTTCTTGGATGCTGTTTGATCGTCGCCGAGTCTCGCGCGCATTTCTTTGCCCGTCATCGAGCCTCTTCTCTATAGTAACGTGCGTGAGTTCTCTAGTTGCCCAGATTCGTCGAAGGAAACACAAATAAACTTGTCCATGGCACGCTTTTGTTCGTGTCCCGTGTGCACAAGTAATCATTGATCCGATTTTCTTGTTGGCCCTGTTACACACTTTTTCCGGATCGACACGATAAACCCAACGATAGCATCAAAGCTTAATCGAAAGTGCGTCCCTATGTTCCGTTCACCGATTCAGCCGCAGTTCTTCTTTCTTTTTTCTTTTTTTTTTTTTCGATGAACAAGGAACAAGGTACGAGCAAGTTTTTCACGCCATTTCGAAGAACAGTGCTGTAGATTGTAACTGAGAGATTGAATTATTTACAGACCCGATCGGTTTGCTCCTGCCACCCGGAGAGTGTTTGATTCTATTTGTGTTGAAGTGAAATCAGTAACGTATTGAAATATTAAATTTATAAGGATTGAGAATTACTATTAAATTCTAATTATTGTTAATTAATAATAGATAGAAATTGTTAAGGAATATGGATATAATGGAACACGGATATTGATATTTTTATTTCTTAAAATATACATATGATATAATTATAAAATATTGGAAAAAATATTGGAAGTTTACATATAATTATCTTTTAACAAATTAAGGCAAGTCTAATTTCTGTAATATATATATATATATATTGTTTAATTTAAATCACTCAACTATAAATTTCAAGAATTTAATTTCTTCTCCGTTAAATAATTAAAGTTTCTTTCCGTTTAATCACAGATTAGCCATCAGTAAAGTTCTTGGACCACAATATCCCTTCAGAAGACGTCATTAACCTCCTGTTTCGGTTTATCGTCGCGGAAGGCATAGGAGGAATCAGCTTTGATCCTGGGCCACGCAATTCCTGTCGGAGCCTTGGGCGATGGTGAACACCGTGGCTGCACCGTCAGAAAATTTCATGGGACTAGCACAATGTCCGATAGCAGAGATTGCGTAATAGAGATCACTTGGCAGAGAATCTGATCAAAGTTGAATCTCATTGGCTTTCGTTTCGGTGGTAGGGACCGACGAGGGAACTGCCTTGTCTCTGCTATGGAAATCCTAGATGGAAGAGATAAGGGATACAGAATAAAGATACGAGTTTTTGGGAGTAATGATATTGACCGCGTGTAGATTGCATTAAGATTTCTGAACTCTCTTAAGCGTGATAATTGGATAATTTTGGATAATAATGGTAAATATCTTTTTATTTTTATTTTATTATATATTTCTAAATTTGTATAAATGCTAAAACAATTATGAGAAAGTAAAATTTTATTAACGTTATTTACTTAAATTAAAAATAAACCAGACTATTATAAATTAAAAGGTGTGAACGAATTCTAATGGTAAAGTTTGATAGCTTTTTACAATATGTCTTAATATTTTAATATCAATGAGAAGATAATTTGTTTCATTTAAGTTTGGTAGAATTTAAAATATCTCTGGTAAAATTTATTAAAGCAATTGAATGGGAATTATTTTTATTAAATGTAAGGCAAGTAAGGATGAAATGATTCAAAGGCAAATAGTAATAAATTAATTACTATATATATAATATTATTGATAACCAAATATTTAGCCATTCACCATAATTTATCCCATTATATAATCTGGTTTATATTATGAATATAAATTAGCGAGATTTATGAACATTTATTAGTAAAATTATATTTATCCTTTCTATAAATTTTTAGCATTTATACATAGAAAAGTGTAAAATAGAATAGAATATATAATGAAATAGAAATACAAGATTAATTTTACGATTTATCTTTGAATATTTATTTTATCCATATAATATCTATAATCTTGAATAGATTATATGGATCGAATCTAACGTGTGAAAGGTGAAGAAGTGAATTCTCAAAATTGTTGTAACGAAAGGAGTTACGTGGGAAAGAAGCACAAGCTCTCAGGTTTCCAGCAGAGGATTAGATTTTATAGAAGATGCTGCATAGATCAAGGATATTTTCATTTTTCATCAACCACCAGTTGCCCAGTTTGTGCTCTCTCGTTCCTCGATTATACATTTTGCTACATGACTTAAAAACCTGGTCAGAGGTTGTTCCAGTTACGCTTTAATAATGGTAATATTTCCTGAGCATCGTGTACCGTGTCGTGTATTACGAGAAGCCAAGATTCCGCGTCAAAACATATACATCTTAAAAATTAATTGATAAAATGGCGGATACGATGGTTGAATAATTTTTAAAGAATTTATTATTAGGAAGAGGAAGATATAATGAAAAAGGAAAATTTCGAGATCTATTTGGGAAGAACGTGAAATTTCATGCGCAATTTCATACGCGAAAGAAAACAGAGTAAACAGAAAATCGTATTACCAAGTAAAATGATTTTGAAACGGAATAACGTTCTCCATTGAGATGCGGAAATACCGTACAAATAACCGAGATGTTTGCATAGGATGGGGACACCGGGCGAAACTCATCTTTTCAGATGTTTCCCAGTACACCGATAGTCGTGGTCGAGAGGAATGAATTAAAAAAGAAACCATAGAGACAGGCTGAACGAGAGAGAGAGAGAGAGAGAAAGAGAGAGGGAGAGTGAAAGAGAAGAGGAAAGGAAAGAAAAAGTAAGAACCTGTGGGAAGAAGACAACAAACGTCTATTCATATCTTCGAGCAATGAATTGAGTTTGAGTTGTGCAACATAAAGATTGCAATAAAATAACGAAGATTTTAATTGTTTCCTTAATTTAAAGTGTCACTGGCAATGTAATTACCGTGCTAAATTTAATTTCATAATATAAATATTATCTGTGCATACACATATTATTGAGCAATTTTTCTTTTACATTTACAAAAAGCTTAAATTAAAATATTCCAATAATTTAAGAAATAGAAAATTCAATAATCAAAGAGCTCTATATTTTTACCACCATGGATTAATTATCATAATTATTCAAAGAGGCTAACGAAAAAAATTGTGAAGAGAATTTTCATAATAATTCATAAATGAAAAGGTACAAGAATAAAAACGCATTAACAATAAAAATGTGATAATGCAGCAAATTTTAAAACTTCTTCATAAACCGACTTCTTATGTCACAGGGAACGCATCCTCGTACCTAGAAGTATGTTTGCAAAGGGACAGAGGAAGATGCATCCTACGCGGAGGTGGCTGAAGATAAGGAGAGAAGGGACACGCAGGGCTGGGGTTCGAGAGGCGGGGGAGAAGAAAAACGAAAAGCAGGTAGAGGACACCGCAGTGAGAGGCGGAGGAGGCTGGCCATTCCGAGGAGGGCAGAGTGCGTTTAAGCGTCCGCTGGACGAGGAGGAAGCGAACGTAGGATGATAAGAAAAAGAAAAGGTTCGGAGGTGAACAAAAGGTAGTGGTCCGAGAGGTGAGCAAGTGCATAATATCCGGGAGAGAAGGAATAAATTCGGCAACGATGCTTGCTTATCGATGAAGAAAATTGGAGAATGGAGAGATAGAATAAATCTGGATAATTTTTTATATTTTTATATTTTTTATATTTTAAAATAATTCAAAGGAAAAAGTATTTAGATTCGTTAGTTCAGAAGAAAATTTTTAATAATATGACAATGATATGTTTTACAGATAAGAAGAAGGAAATGATTTATTAAATTTGGATGAAGTTGGAGTCGTTTCATCCAATGTGAAGTGAGTCAACGACAATACATACCACCACTTTGTCATAGCGCTTATTTTCATTTTTCAAATAATGCTTCTTCGTTCAAATTCAATCGGACCAAAAGTCACACGTATTTCCCTCGTGTTCTGATTTAATCAGACGTAGTACGAGTAGAATCGTGTGAACAATACAAGTACGAGACGACTTCTTTACGAACCATGTGGAGAAAATCATACGTTTACCGTACAAGTAAGGCAGGAAGGAGAAGAAGAAGAAGAAGAAGAAGAAGAAGAAGAACGAGCGTTTAAATATACGCTAAGCGATCGGGTAAAATGAAATGCGGTAAGAAAGGTGGAGAAGAAGGCGCGAGGAAGCCGGTGGTTCGGCGCTAACGTAGTCGAACGAAGAAGATAAATAAGGAATGTATAAGGCGTGCAAGAAACGAGAAAATTGACATTCCAATCTCGCGGAAAATAGTATGCACGCGAAGAGTGGAAAGGAAGAGGGACGGGGGGAGGGAGAAAAAAAAAATATGCGTGTGGAGCAAAGAGCGGATGGAGGAAGGAAGAGGGTCAAGGAGGCGGAGATGAGATGAGAAAAGAAGAAATGGAACGGCGAATCGTTCAGCGGACGAGGAAGAAAGGAGTCTGCCTGAGTAGAGGAAACGAGTATCGCGAACTGGAGGAAGAAGAAGAGGAAGAAGAAGAAGAAGAAGGAGGAAGAAGAAGAAGAAGAAGAAGAAGAAGAAGAAGAAGAAGAAGAGGAAAGAAGGGAGCCAAGGTAAAAGGGAGAGGAGGCGAGGGGACGAGGTCTGGGTTGGGTAAGGTGAGGGCTCCTACGGGTGAGTACCACTCACTTCATTGACTCGTGCGTACGCCCGCACGTCTGTCAGTCCATCCTCACTCACTCGATCCTCGCTTGGTCTCGTAGCCATTCTAACGGAGGCCACAGTTCTCTACCTCGAGTTCCACGTTTACCTCGTCCTCGTCCTCGACGTGGACGTAACGTACACGGCCACAGAAGTGAAGTCGAGGCCGGCGTGGTTCCTTTTCTTTTTTTTCGCTTCGCTTCGCTACGATCGAGGGAATCGTGGTGTCGTTCGATCATTCGGAAAAATCTATCTTCGCGGGTGGATGTCGGCTGGCAGCAAGAACAGGATGATTCTGGGAGGCAGTCTGGGAGGAATCCTCGCTGTCCTCCTATTCGTGCTCGTCGAGATCTCGTGGACCAGGGCCAAGCCTCAACAGATCAAACCCGGTGAGTGTTTTCCTTTTCTTTTCTCTCTTCTCCCGACCAATTATTCTTATCCGCCTCGTACGAGATAATCAATCGATCAATCTTCCAATCCATGGAATATCAATCAATCAATTTCTTTCATTCGAGTAAGAATTATATTAAAAAAAAAAAAAATCCAATTTTATTCGATCGAAAATTTAATTTATGATCTCCGATTAATTCTCCATCAAAGAGAAATTGTTCAATCTCGAAAACATTTCTCTCAACGTGTATGCCAACGTAATATACGTATACGTGTATAACATCTTTCATACTCTCGTACGAATTCTTTATCGCGTTTTGAAGGATTAATTAAAACGCGGCGGATCTGTAACGAGGGAAGTAATACTTCCTCCTTCATTACGGTTCACGGTTTATCGTTAGCGATCAAATCACCGTGATGGAAAAAGAAAGAAAGAAAGGAAGAAAGGAAAAAAGGAAGCAAGAAACAAAGAGACGCAATGCCATTGTTCGCGGTTATATTATATATCGATCGATTCTTTCGAAGAAGAAAGTATCCGATGATCGGTATTATCGGCAGATGTCAGAAACGAAAGCACGCGCACACACACACATATGTGCGCGCGCGCGCGCGCGCCTCGTCGTCGTCGCGTCGTGGGAGCATTCGAAACGCGGCATTGTTCGATCCGTGGATCGTCTATTGCGCAATTCCATCGGATCAGGGTTAACGTACCGGCACGATTACGTTACCGGAATCCGTTCGCGGTAACGATCGATCGATCATGCGTCGTGATCGATCGTGTTCGAAATTTTTTTCCTTTCCTTTTTTTTTTTCCCTTTCCTTTTTTCGCACTGGAAACGCGGCCCGTTCCTTTCTACCTGACCGGCAGGGTGGTCCAAGCCTGTTGGATATCTAATCTGGCGAACGGAAGTCGCTTTGTGCGAGAAGAGAAAGACTCGAGCGGAGCAGTTGTTCCTCGCCTACTTCGATAATGATGTTCGAGATTTTATCTTGATGCCTAATATTTTTTTGCCCCACTTTCGACTTTCGACTCGCGTTCCTTTCGAGGAGGAGGAAGTTTTTAACGCGCGGATAATTTTCTTGCTTTTTTTTTTTTTGAAGATAGGCAAACTTAATATTAATATCTTTTTTTTTTCGAATCTGTTCAGCAAGATGCTTATTTCTAATTCAATTAATCCAATCAATTATGCTATGAAGAGTTTCATTTCTTCATATTTTTTCATTAAATAACAAATACATTCGAGCACAATCAAATTTCAATATATATATATATATTATCGATAAGTAAAGCTAAATCTAAAATCTAACCAATCGATGAGCTTATTAATTAATGGAAATTTATTCCCCAACAATCGACGCGTCTTTCTTTCTTCATTTCCTCGGCCATGATGTGTACCTCGTCCAACTCTCGCCTCCTATAAAATAACGATCGAACAGTGATCGAAGAGAGGACACCGCGTGCAGTTAAGCATCGCGAAGTAGTTTGTTCGGGTCCAGCCGAAAGGAGTTTACGTACGCTTGCAGACCGCACGCTTTCGGCGTTATACGGCCGCCTACGTGAATGCCCTAAGAGAACTTTAGCTGTATTTCGCCCTGCACGCCGCCGTTTGTCCCCCTTCCGGAATTATTGTCTCGGGACCGAGTCTAACTCGCGGCCTCGCTCGTTTCAAACTTCTTCGCGGCGAGAAATAATATTTCAAGGCGTTTGCAAGGCTCGAGGGGCGGTCCTTGTGTTGTGTCCCTCGCTCCCCCTACGCTGTAAACGGAGAAATATATATATATATATAATAAAGGAACAATGATGAAATTTTATAAATTATCGGGTCAAGTTATAGTTGTTGGAAATCGATTGATCGTGTTTTGAACTTTCCAACTCGTGTTGAATTGTCTCGAGGAATGCGTTCTGTTCCCGGGGAGGAGCATTGAGGAGAAACTTTTCGATTTTAACGGAGAATAATGATAAAAGAGATTGGTGCGGTGAATGTTTAATAAATCGATCGGTGGATCGATCATTGTTAACTCGAGAAGCTTCAACGAGTTTGTAATGTACACTGTTGGAAATGATTTTTAAGATCGAGGAGAGGAATCGGCGCCGATCTTTTTGCCATTGGCATTAGTTCATCATCGAGGAAGGAAAATGGAGGAATAGAAGATCGCACGTTTCTATATCGACATCTTGATCTCTTGCGTCTTCCATTGTCTTCCCGATCTATCTGTGCCATCTTGCAAAATTTCCCTCGAAGAAATTAATTAATTTCCACCAGAGTCACTCGTTGCACATCCTTTGGAAATTTAAGAGATTAATTCTCGAGGAAGGAAAACAAAAATTGAGAATGTACAACCGATCTAATGGTACTAATTATCGATCAATTCGAAGAGACTCGAAGAAGTCCTCCATCTGGGTGGGTATTTTTTTTTTTCTCTCCTTTCTTTTTCAAACATCATGCACCGAGATCCATCATCCCATTCGCGCTCTCTCCACTCGATCTTTCGCGAGATCTCCAGCCTTTTCCGTCCAATTATCTCTCTCGATCGAATTCGATCCTCTCCCTCCCTTTTCTCCCTCGACGATTCGGTGGCGAATGAATCTTACATGCTACGTCCAAGCCAGGACTATATATCATTTCTTGGTCGGAAAACTGGAAGCAGGATAGCCTCCTTTCCAGACCGATTTCAACGCCAAATGGCGGATACGCGGCTGGTCCACCGATATGGAACCTATTCCGGTTTATTGGAGATGGCGTATGCAGCCCAAACATCTGGCTCCCGCGAGATATATTTCCGCGGCGATCCGAGAAGATTCCGCCGGATGTTTCACACCGGTTAGTCTTTTTTAATAGTGGATTCGATTTCACGAGATAAAGATTTCTTTTTGTAGAATTGGAGTTTGGGGTATTAAGAGAGGTTTGCCTTTGTTTTGAAGTGGAGGATCGAATTGATTCGAAGAAAATCGAGGTGTGGTAAAAATTTATCATTTTAAAATTATCGACACGTGTTGAAGAAATTCTAAAGACGGATGATTCTGATAAAAATCTTATTCACCGGGTTCAGCAGGTTTTTCCTTTCGTACAAGTTCCAAGTTTTAATGGAAGGGACACCGTGAGATAAATTACGTCGACATTCGGGATAATTAGAGAGGCATCGTGTATCGTGGCACGTGCTCATCTCCGTTTTCTCCATCGATCTTGCAGCCTCTGCGACGACCCACCCACCCTCCTACTCTCTCCCCTCCCCTCCTCGATTCGTATGCCCTATTTACCCTCATAGTTCTTGCAACGTTTCCGACAGGTTTGACTTTAAAAGAAGTCGTATTAAAATTCTCTTCACACTCTTTGGAAATTTACAAGTTTCCAACCAGTATATACGTGGAAAAGTCAATCTTTCTCGCGAGAATCAAATCGGATAACTGTTTGAAAACTTTTGAAATTCCTTTTCTTTTCCTTTTTTTGCCCGGTTAGTCTAGTTTTGATTCATCCATTCATAGTTATCCATTCATAGTTCAACTTTATCCCCTTTTTTTCTCTTTTTTCGATTCCTCTTCTTTTATGAACTGTTCAGAAAAGAGATTTGAAATTTTTTTGGTAGTAAATGTTTATTATAATTATGCAAATGTATGTATTTTTTAAAAAGATTCGATCATTTTGAAGTTAGAAATATTTTTATTAAAGAATGAATAAATAAAAATTTCAAACAGATTCAAAAGTAAACGTTTCGCTCTATTCGGTTAAAGATTCCTCGATTCCCCCTGCAGAAGGTTAAATCAGTTCAATCCCCTTAAAAGATATATATATATATCAACCCACTACAAGACAAACAGTACACTCAGAGACAAAGTAAACTTCTCTCAGAAATAGCAGGAATATTCAAACCTTCTTCCTCCTACCACTGCTCCTCACTCGACGAAAGATTACAATTTACAACGTACACCACCCCCATAAAAGCAGAGAACAATTCTCCCCAAGTCTGTCGAAGAAAAGTCAAAAGTTAGGAACAGACTCACCGTTCAGAAAATGCAGATCGTCTCGCCAAAAGAAGATAGAGAAAAACAGTTTGACTCTCACGAAATCTACCAACCCCTTCCGTAAGATAATTTTCGAGTTGGCCAGTCCCGGACACCCGGCGTCGAAAACGAGCTTTCCATCTTAATTAACGTACTCTTCCCCTTGTCACGGTTCTTCGCCCCTTCGACAGAGGGCACTTGTGGCGCTAATGCAGCCGGACGACCGCCGTTTCTTGCAATCCGTCGTCGCAAGAGAGCGAAGCATATAACACGAACCGAACCCTTTTCTTTCTCTTTTCGTTCAGAATCCCCTTGACCCGGTTTTTCTGCTCAACCTCGAGTAAAAAAGGGGATCCTTGGGGGGCCAGTTTCCCCTCGTGGAACAATCCTGTGAATGAAACGTGTGGATTGAGATTAGGTTAAATAATCGGGGAGTAATTTGATTGGGATAAGAAAGAGGATCCCTGTATGGATTAAGATCAAGTTAAATAAGAAAAAGGAAGAAGTTGAAGAAGGGGAGTTGGTTTGGATTTTGACTCGAAAGAAGACTCCTTTTTTGATGGAAGAATAGAGAGAGGGAATATTATCTTGGAAAGAATAAGTGATATCGTTTATCCATCTTCTTATCGCGAACGTATTTAACGATACGCAACCCTTTTCGAACGCTTATCTGACAATTTTTCGCTCCAAATAACGCGAGCCAAGATAATAATACGAAATGACTCGCGCCAATTCGTTTGAACGAAAACAGTCGGGATAAGAGGCGAGGAAGGGAAAAAAGAAAAGAGAGAAAGAATAATGGCGTCCTTGGTCCCGTTCGAGCGCGTTCCAATTAATAAGCAACTTTTGAACTGGTTCTCAACGACGATTTAACAATTTGAAAGGCGTCCCTTTTCACTTTTCTCGATCGGTGGGCGGCCGTCATCCAACATCCGGGATCGGTGGGACGGAAATTGTTCATTTTCACAGGAAAGGAAAGAAAAGTAGCCGGGGCCCGTATCGTGCAAATATTGAATCGAAAGGCCGCCGGCTTCCACGGCCTTTCCACGGCTCATTCATGCCAGATTAAATTTTAATCGAACACTAGGCCGTACACTGGCTGTCATCTTGCCAGCTTTTGGCCACGTTCCATCGCGGCCGTTCCGTTGTTAACCCGTCTAACCGGAATCGAATCTTTGGAGCTTTGCAATTGAAACGAGGCGCTATTAATTGGAATCGTGTGGAGGAGTGGGACGACGAGTTCGAGTCGTGGTGTCGGTTCGTTTGAAATTGAAATGATTTTAAATCGGGATTATAAAATAGATTTTTGCGAATCAATTAATTTATCCCTTTTTCCTCGTCTCTTTCAATCTATTAATTTCTTTTAAACGTAGCGTCAGAAATCATCGAATTACTGATAACAGATATCGATTACCGACAAATCAAGGTTTTCAAACGACGCTCCTCAAATTATAAAGTATCGAGAATTCATTTCATTTCATCGGGGATCATCACGCATAACGATCCCAAAAACGATCCTTTTCCATCCCCCTCCTCCCGTCTTGGTGAAACGAAACGAGCTGTGAAAATTCCGCAGAAGTGGAACCGGGGTGGGCAAGTGTCATTACGGCGAGGAACAACAAGGAAAAAAAGGAGGAGAGAGGGGAGGGGGAAAGGGGAGCGTGGAAATCGGCGGTGATTTCCTGGTGGACACCCGGTATATGCCCGCTGCGCCCAGGCTAATTACCCGTACCGAGAACACATAATAATGGCAGGTAGTGGAGGGTCGGGCTGGAAAAACTAGTACAAAGTCGTGTCTCCTCTGTGTTCTCTCCTGCGGCCTCAAACCTCTCCCCACAGTCACAGTCGTGAATGAGCTCGGTTCTTGTCCACCTCTCTTGACTAAATACCAGCCGATGTCGGCTCTCATAGGCGTCGATCCCAACTCGCGTTGTTCACCCTCCAGCCTTGAGAATCTCGCGCTCGCTTCTTCTTTGCGTTTCCCAGACCAATTTCTCTCGTCTCTCTCACCGATGCTCATCATTTTTGTTCTAACGAGGATTTGAAAAAATCTTATACACTTTGACGAGATATTTCGATAGATTCTCGAGTTAAATACTTGGTAGAGTCTTTTTGAGTTAGGGCATTTAGGGGTAAATAGGGAAGGTGGATTAGAGGATGTAGGAAATGTTAAAAATTAATCGTCTCTTGTTTCTTATATAATTATATATATTTACAGATTGAGTTAAATACTTGGTAGAGTCTTTTTGAATTAGAGGATTTAGGGGTAAATGGGGAAGGTAGATTAGAGGATGTAGGAAATGTTAAAAATTAATCGTCTCTTGTTTCTTATATAATTATATATATTTACAGATTGAGTTAAATACTTGATAGAGTCTTTTTGAGTTAGGAAATTTACTTATATAATTATAAATATTTATAGATTGTATAAAAATTATTCGTTTCCATTTATTTTTCTCTTTGCATTCCATTTCTTTCTTGGAAATTAAAAAAATTCCGATACTTGAAACTTTGGTTCGCAAATGGAATAGAAGGAATGGTCGTGGGAAAAACGATCGTAGACAACAAACGTTCACGCGGCATCATCCGATTATGCGATTCGCTAAATTTGTAACATGTTTCGCCTCTATTAATTATTATATTAATTATCTACGTATCGGCGCGACCGTCGACACGCGCCGACAAATTAATAATTAAATGTATTCCTCGTTGTGCGCGATCGAAACCCTCTCCCCTCTCTCCTCCCCGCAGAATTAATTTTCAACGTCGAAAACGCCTAACGTCACGTAAACGGCTTCCGGCCCATTCGATCGTGCGCAATTAACGTGATCAAAGCTTTATGAATCATTAAACCGAACTCGTCCGAACGTTTTAACCCGCGCGCCTGTGTGTCGCGACAGATCGATCAGCTTGTACAAATCACCTTTCCCTCCTCCTCCTCGCTATTCGGCGATTGTATTTAATTCTCCCCCGAAAAAAAATTTCTCTCAGGATGATAAAATATCGAGCTATTTTTGTAGAGATCTTCTAATCTTTTTGGAAGATGTATAAAAGTTTAATTTAATGTTATAGGAATGGAGAAGATCATGGATGAAAGTGTAATTTTAATAATAATTTCAATTCGATTATTCGTTAAAAATTATTTATTTTCTTCGAATTTTTCAATTCTTTTAATTGATTATAATTACAAGCCCAAATCGATAGGATGGTTTAAAGGAAAGATTTTTAGATTGGAATAATTTTCGATCTAAATTTCATCCAAACAATAAATATAGATGGAAAATTCGATGTATAAATATTTTGATGAAGTCCAAGTAACGGAGATCCGTGGAAGATTTTACGATAAAGATTTTACATAAAATCTGGATCGTAAAATATCGAAAGGGGGAGTGAGAATCGCGACGCGAAACGAGTTTCGAAATCGATCCGAAATCCCCCGTTTTTCCGCGCTCGTTTCCGCGCGAATCCCTCTCCGTTTACCGGAGTGTAAAATCCAAGCCAACCTGATCCAATTAACCTGATGCGTGTTAAAGGCGACCGCCTTCTTTAAATTCGCCCTGTGCAGCGTGAAAACGCAGATGGACTATTTATAAATCTGTCGGTTTCCATCAAGGGGAAGACGGTCGTGATTAAGATTCAACCGGCGACGAATCGGTCAATTGAATCAAGATACGCCTCCTATGACAATCGAATTGTCGAAGCATGTGGAAAATTGGAAAGATTCGAAACTTTTTTTCTCGCAATAAATAATTTTTATCTTTTCAAAATTTTTATTTTCTTTTTTTAGAAGATTCGATTAATTTCGAACGAAGATATCGTAAGATTATCGTCTATTATTATTATTTATAACGTTATGAACAATTTTAATAAATGGTATAATATATAAATCCTCTCGAGGATTATCGTTTGTCATTGATTAAATTTGCATCGTGATAGTGTGGATCGAATTGATATTTCTAGATTATTCTGCCAAAGGGAAGATCCACTTTATAGATCCCTAAAATTATTTATCGTGAGGATAAAACGAATATCTATTTTTAACTATTATATAATTTTATTTCTCTTTAAATAAGCCATTCCCAATATTCGCAATCCTTTGTGATCGTCCGATTACAAGTGCAAGGGATACGCACTTAATCTCGAGCTAATTGCAAACTTTATTTATTCCAGATAAAAAACGCATCTATTCAATTACAAATACATCTCGATGATATATTTAATCGAAACCGTTGAACAACACAGCTTAAATCAAAGAATCTTGTTTGATCCTGGACGACAAGGTGGGCGGCGGAATTAATTATCCATCTTCGATCCCCCTTCCCTTCCTCCTCCTCCTACCTCGTACAAGAACCAAAGAACGAATAAGGAAGTATTCTTATTTATCGACGATCGCATCGATCCCTCTTGCTCGATTGTCGATTTGATCAAAGAGAGACGGACCATTAAGGATGGATTTAAAAAATTGGGCCAACGTAATTGTCGTCGCATCTCCACGACCATCCACTCTTCTCCTCTTCTCTCGTTCCTCGTCGTCGTCGTCGTCATCCTCCTGTTCCTCGAAGAGGTTCTTGGCGGTCGTTAAGACGGCGGGGAACGTTTAGGGGAAGATTTGCATTGCGTTTAATTACGAGTCTCTCTCTCTACTCTTATGATCGTCAAAGGACTGATTCCACTCGGCGGATTCCTTGAAAATTAGTTGCTCGCGGAGGCGAGCCTTTGTTCCGCTCCCGGAGAGTTATGCTATTTAGACAAGCACTTAACTGACTGACACGGTTTTCGATGGTAGCTATGTTTTTCCAGTCGTGGTAAAAATCGGAGAACACGGTGGAAATCTTGCGGTGGAACTTTTGTTTCGATCATCTTTCGAATATTTATTTATTTATTTATTTTTTTCGAAAATTGTCGAGTTACGTTGAAAATAATCGAATGCCTTTCAAATTTTTTTTTTTTTTTTGAAAGCCAGGATGGAAATATCGAAAATTAAAAACATCGACAAGTTTGTTTTATAGTTTCGTTTAAGCCCTTGGTTAATGGCTGCTTTATCGAAAATGTCAAAATCCCTTCAATAACTAAAAACTGGATGTATTAAAAATCTCTCGTTAAAAAATGATTGCTTGATGGAAAAAGAGAAAAAAAAATTGGAAATTTTTATATTTCGTTGAGAAAGAAGAGGAAGAAGAAAAAAAAGAAAGGAAAGCCAATCTCATCGTTTGATCGATGGATAGATTATAACTTTTAAACGATATATTTAATTTCGAATGAATAAAGATGGAAATCGGGAATTTCGGGGGATGGAATGAAGTCATAACCGTTGTTGGCCGGTATGAAATTGCACGCACGCGAGAATGGCGGTTCGTGTGCAACATGCAAACGACTTTCTTCGTCGGAAGTTAACTAGGTGTTAATTTGGTATTCACGAAACGTGGCTCGCCGAGCACACCTAGGTATGAAGGATCTGCCTCGCTCTATTCATTGGGTCACTACATCGTCCTTATCGTTTTTCCCAACCCTTTCCTCGCCATTCCTTGAAAAACTGCCCAAAACTTCCTTCCTCTCCTCCTTCCTATCCAATCAAACAATCCAAATTTCTCTAATTCACCAGATAGATATAATCTGCTATTTCAAATCGATCCTTCATTTCATTTCATTTTATTATACAAAATTATTACGCAAAACTCGTATAAAAAATATCCCACATATTATTTTCATATCCATTCTGATGTTGAAGAAAGAGTTGTTCAAAGAGCGTGCACGTACGAACGATCCTCCTCGAGAAAGAAAGGGGAAAAAAAGGGGAGAAGGATCGGAGATATATCGACGGGAGGAGAAACACGATCGGCTGTTATCGAAACGAAAGTCGTGGGGCCAGTTTCGCGGAGGGGGAGGGGGTATTACGTAACATTTCGAACGATCCATGAGCGATCCGTGAGCGGAATTCTTCTGCTCGGCCGCGGAGGCCAAGCGTATGGTTATATACGTATACGTTGGCGAATGGTCACGGCACCACTGTTGCCCGTATAATTTCTAAAGACCTTAAGGTCTGACCTGAGTCAACAAGAACGAAAGGGGTTTTACACGAAGCGGGGAACGTGGGAAGCGGAGTGTGTGTGTGTGGACAGAGGGAAACATTGAGGTGGACATTCGACTCGAAAACATTCCGAGCCGATCATCCATCTGATCCACTGTTTTCATCCCTCCCCGGGACGAAATATTTTAACCCGCCATCTTTTCTTTTTTTTACAAAAAAACAAAAGTTATTGTAAAATTCGAACTTCGTTTCCATCGAATCCATTATTTTAATAAATTAATTTCGGTATACAAGATCGGTATTTTTAGGTAAACGGTAATTAATTAAACGTTGATAGGATTAAATTAAACGAAATTCTTACGTTACGCAAAATAATTCGAGAATTTGCATAAAGGATCGTGTTTGCCCGCAAACATTGGCCGAGATATATGTACTTGATTTCCCTTCCCTGCCCTTTAAACAAACCGTTCTTGCTTCCGGTTATTCCGATTTCTTCCGTGGCTGGAAGGGGAAGAGGGGAAGAGGAAAGGGAAGAGGAAATCAAAAATGGACGGATTGCGGGAGGAACAACAAACGAAGAGGAGAAATCTGATCGATATTCCATAAAACGCGAGATTTGCCCGGTTATATCGAGGGTGAACGATTTTCTTCCTCCCACGTCGTGTTTCCCTTTCGATTCTTTCGAAGATAAAGGAGGGGGAGGGGGGATATTTACCCGCGGCGAATCATTTCGCGTGTTATCTCCCTCTCGTCGATAAGCAAAAATTCTGCTGCTGAATTATTTTTTTAAACCTGATTTTCAGGAATTTGGCAAAGTTAGAAATTTTAACTTTTGGTTGGCTCTGAATGGTTCCTTTTTTTTTAAATTTATTTTCTATTTTTTTTGTTTTAGTGATAATTTTCATTGAAGATAAAAAAAAGAATTGATCTTTTATCATTTTATGCGGCATTATTAAAGTTCAAAATGCAAGATGTGCTACGTATATAACACGTCACGCGATTAAACTCGACAAAGTTTTTAATCGCAAGTTGAACGAGCCTTAAAAATCTCGATAACTACCAAAGGGAAACTTTAACTCCTCGAGAAGAAAATATTTTTCTTCTAATTACCCCTTTAATGAACGTATCTCTGCTTACGCCATCGAAACGCTTTTTGTACGGGGTCATTTGATTTTTTCCACTGATAATCAAATGGAAAAATGATAGTAAAATTCGATAAAATTCGCGAGGATAAACGAGGCGTTTCGAATTCACTTGGGATCCTTATTAAAAAAATTAAAAATTATAATTACATTCAATCGAACGAAGACGAAAACAGAACGAGAAAACGGGAAATAAAAAAAGAAAATTCGTATTATCGTAGGAAGATTCATTGCTCTCCATTAAGAAATTAAGAAGAGGAAAAATACGAGATAATAAAAATTAATTGGATATCTCGAAGATGCTGTGAAAAGAATATGCCAGTAGAGTATTTAATACTAAAGAGAATTATTTGAGTAGAGAAAACTTCGAACAAGAATCAAAAAAAAGATAGAAGATGCCGAATAAAAAAAAGAAAAATTAACATTCACACCTAATCGAAAGAATGATAAATTAATAATTAAAGGATAAATGATTCACGAAAAAAAAAGACATTTCCGGCTCGTTCCAAGCTTTGTTCCAACTTCCCCTCCCTTCGAAGCCATCACGGTTTCGTGCTGGACGCTTTAATTCCTGCCGGCACCGGGTACACAACACCACGCTGTAAATTAAGTTCGAGCGCAACGATTTCTCTTCAACAACAAATCACCACCATCTTTTGAATTACCACAATGGAAGGTGGCCATAATTTTCGGGTTGCTGGATGGGACTCGCGAGGCCAAAGTTCCTTCCGTTCCAACTTCGTTCGACCCAACCTTCCTCCTCCTCCTCCTCCTCCTCCTCTGCACACACGTATATACTTGCACAGGCGTGGATGGACAAGGTAAAAAAAAAAAAAAAAAAAAGAACGATGGCCAATCGAAACTGTTCGGCCAAGTTTAAAGTTTCTTCGATGTACATCTGTAATTTGTAAGTTTGGGGCGGAGTTTTATTTTTCTACGTTTTCTTCCGATATTTATTTCCCTCCTTTTCCATCTTTCTCCCTTTCTCTCTTTCTTTCCTTTTTTCCCCCCCTCTCCTCTTCTCCTTCCCCGCCACGGTTCTTGCTCCTCGTTTTAAGGTGGATTTAATTGCACGTTAAGTTTGAGATTGTTAGAAGGCCGATATTATCGGGGGGGGGAGAGATCGGAGGATTGGGCGGATTGAAAAGTTCGGTTGTTAAAGGAGAGGGTTTGCGTGGAGAGGGTAATGGGTTAGCCTCGGTACTGCACGTAATATCGTGTAGTATCGAGAAGGTAATTGAATAGTCGAACTACACATTTCTCGTTGAGCTTGATTCCTTCCACAGATTATTCACACGAATTATTTTAACTCGTTTTCGATTTTTGATTACTCGGTAAAAATTTCTTCTTTTTCGATCCTCAACGCGGTAAAAATACTTATTATTTCTTACTTTCTCTCAATTATCAAAAATTCGACCGTCTCTCTTTCGTTTCGAACTTGTTTCTATTCAAAAACTTTCCGCTCTTCCATTTATCCAAAGGTTCATCGACCCTGATACACACATTCCTCTCGAAGGGAAACGATAACCAAACGCGAATTGAATCGCTTTAGCGGCCGGGGCAGGCATAAAACGCCTAATTATTCGCGTCATGAATTATTCAGTTTACAAATCAGTCAACTGTCTAGCAAAGGAGGGAGAGGGCCGAAGGTAGCTGCGACCGGTCACGTCCCGTTCGAAATTTTGGTAGTCGCACGTTTCCGGATAATATCGAACAATATCCAACTCGACGGATGAAAAACTGCACCCTTTTATCCCTGAAAGAAGAATAGAAAATAGGAATCTTACCACTCATCGACACTTCTCTTTTTTCCAATAATTCGGAATCAGAAATTTGGAAAGAAATATCGCGGAATAAATTCGAGGAAATAATTATTCGCCTCGCCTCGAGGAAAGCCGATATATCGGTACCATCAGGTTCGCTAAAATTAATGCATGTTTTCTGTCCGTCGCTTCCTCCCTTTTCTCTCTCTCTCTCTCTCTCTTTTTTTTTTAATAAACGAACACGTTTCCGCTCGACGAACGCGTCGTAAAAATCGGTGATAAAGATATATATCGCGTTGGACAGCGAGACGACAGTGACACGTAGCGGCGTGGCGCAAAGATGAAAATATTGGGCGAAGCTTTATTGACAGTGGCGGGCCAGGGTAGGGAAGCGCGTCGATGCTCCCGGCTCCACAGCTTCCGCCCATTGATACGGAGGAGGACGCATTTTGTTTCCGCCCGGTTTCCACCGCCTTTTTTTTTTTTTTTTTCCCCCCCCCATCGTGGAAAGCGTTATACCTTTAACAGGTAACTGCCTCGCCCGTCAAATGTTCCGTCCAAACGCTCGTCGATGGGATTATCGCGGATCTTTTTGTTGCGCCGCATATATATATATATATTGGACTGGTGTCTGGTTTTTATCTCATTTTTTTATATTCTTCTCTCTCCTTCCTCTTTTTTTTTCGCGTCTTTTGGCTTTCGAGCGGTTTGCTCGAGACGAGAGGGGATTTTTCAATCGTTTCGATTAATTTTTCAGATGCATTTCTCGTCTCAGATTGACGATTTCTTTTTTCGTATCCAGAGAGGAGGAGGGTTGATATATTGTGTATTTTTATATTAATATTGGTGTCGTATTTTATATTCTTTTGGACTACGTCGTAATAATAATCGCGAAGAAAAGAAAGATTCTTATATTCGATTGTTACGATTCATTATATTGCATTGCGTTTCGTATATTCAAATGTCAATCATCGTATTATCAAAATCATATTATCAACGTATCAATTTATACTTGGCCAACAATCATGATGCTCGTGATGAAGATCGAATTAGAGGATGCTATTAATAATCGATAGTTAAATATGCAAATAAATTAAATTGTATTCATACATTATCGTTCGAATATATCACTCGTCGAGAGATATTTAATTATTCAATATTTCCCAATTATTAGCCGATTGCGCTGTGTCTCAAAAATTTTAAAAATAATACATTTTAATATTTAATATTCGATTAAATTTAAAACACGAATCATCCGCGCGAAAATTCACCAATAATTTATTTCAAATATATCATTTCTCGGAATGATAAAAAGAAAAATTATTCGCATTCCATTAATTCCCTTCGACGAAAAAAATCGACGAATTCAAAATTCAAAAATTATGCTCGAACGATTAGGAACAAAGAATTTTTCTTTTCCTGCGATCGGAAGTGGAGGGGAGGATTAAAAAATAGCGCGGGCGGTGAAGAATTCCCGGCCGGATTCCCAGAAACGATTATTTGATCGATCAATTCACGATGGATGTTGGCTCGCCGTTCGGAGGAGGACCCATCGAGCGTTAGCCTCGACACGCGTACACCTTTTCCCTCGAGAGGGGCCCCACGGGCCCAGGTGTGCGAGTGAGGCCGAGCCGAGGGGTCGCCCGTTTATCATTGCATAAGATTCAGAACCTGTTCCGGTCCATTCATCGCCGCTCTCTCGTATATACAACTTCGAAAGTGACTCGTGGGATGGGCTACGAAAGGTGTAGCCGCGTACGTGCTGCTCCATTGGCGTGGAATTTGCTTCGTCGGGATATTTTTTTTCTTTCGGAATTTTTTCTTTTTTACGAAATTTTGTTCGGAGAATGTTTCTTCTTATTTTCTCGTTTATTCGTAGATTTTTGGAAAGGAAGGGGGAAATTTGAGGGGAAGTGGTTGATAGGAATTTTCAACCACGAATCAGTTCTTCTCCTCTCAGAAGGGATTTTCTCGAAAGTAAAGTTTATCTCGAAAAACATTTTTCATCATCGTCGCACTTTTAATCTCAACTACTTGAACTTTGAAAACTCTTTTCCTTTCTCTCCTCCCCATTTATTTTTCAAAAACCACGCTTTATATCACTTTCTTAACTTACCTTCTTTGTATCGATCTTTCCGATCACAGAGGAGCTTATACATCAACTTTGATCAATTTTTTTCCCCCTTTTATCCTCCTTTATATCAATTTCCTTATCTAAAACTGCTCACACCTTTATCACAACGTATCATTTCCAACATCATTAAAACTTTTCCCTCACGTATCGCTTCTCAACTTCTCAAATTCTCCTCTCTCAACACTATCTCCCTCCCCCCTTCCAACCGTAATCCATCTTCTCAAAGGATGGACAAACACTCTCTAAATCCCTCTAATTACTTGTTAATTAATTTCCATTCGCTCGAAGATTAATCGCCAATTAATCTCGATCCTCGATATTTCTCTTACAAACGATATTTCTTCTTCTTCTTCGTCAAAAATTAATTTCATCAAAAAAAAGAAGAAAAACTTTTTCTTCTCTCTTCGTTTCAACTTCGTTCCACTTCCAAGCAGCAAAAACCACGATCCATCTTCACGAAAGACACCGGCCTACCAAATCTCTCATCTTTCCCTCTCCACGTCCTCGCTCAGATGGTCAGAAATTAATTATCATCTCGATCCACCGATCGATCGAAGATCGAACTCTCGACCATCCTCCGTGTTAATCTCTCCACCCATGTGTCTATCGATCGATCGTGGTTTCGTTAGCCAGATTCACGCTTATCACGGTGACCACGGTGTCCAACCGCGGAAAATATTTCGTAATACGTGGCCCTGTATTAGTTTATGGGAAAACTATGGTAATCGCGGTGATCCCCGCTCGGCCAGCAATTACACGCCCCCTTCTCCAACCGCGAAACCCTCCCCGACGCTTTCAGACAACGGGGCAACGATCCGTGAAGATCGGCATCGGAATTAACAACAACCGATTCGAAGATTCCCAAATTGGTGGGTGGAAAATGGATCGATTTTACGATCGATCCTTCTTCTTCCATTTATTTTTCCAAGAGGGAAAAAAATGTTTGAACAAATTCGAGTTGAGTTTTCTCTTAATTTTCCTTTTTTTCTGTTTCGAAGATAAATATCGAGGATAGGATTTAGGATTATTCCTAGGTCTCATCGAAGCTTTTAATGATTTTTGTTTCGAGTTTTTTATTTATTTATTTATTTATTTTTTTTTAGAAGATTGGAAAGGATAAGGGAATTTCTATGTTTATTGATCGAGTGAAATGGGATACGGGTATGCGTTATATGTTATATCGTTGATTTGTGTTTTGCTAGCGTTTCGTTAGATATTTTTAAAATTTTTCCCGATTGAAACACTGTAGTTTGGGTTATTGGATTAGGACTACTCAAAGCTTTCGAGGTTTTTTTTTTTTTAGTTTTATTTATTTTTTTTTTTCAGCGAAAATAGAAATGGCGGTCCACGCAATCGTTCGAAGTATGCTCTCGAAATGCAATTCGATCTGCTCCAACTTTGAATTTTAATCGTATTTAAGTTTAAATTCTAACTATTTCTTCTAATTCGAAATAATTAATATTTCGGATGAAATAAATTTTTCAATGGGATCAAGCTTTTATTTCAATAGTTTGGAAAATTTTTCTTTTTTTTTCTCAAGATCATTCTTGATTATTTTCAAATTATCTTTCATCTTTCACGAATTTCGTTTCTCTCGTAATATATATTTCTTGTTCGCGTTCTCGAATCGCGCGATTAAAGTTGATAGCCCATCTCTTCATAGCAAACGTAATATCTTATAAAAAATGATGAATCTTTCTTGTTCCTTCCCGCAATGAGTTTCTCATAACGAATTTCATTTGTATCGTTTATATCGTATTATTAACCGAGACCTCTGGTTCATTAAGAAATATAAATTATATTTCCACGTTTATTATAAAAATATAATTATAACCGATTAACGGGAGATAACCGATAATCAGGCGTAGTGAAAAGGAATTGGTTGGAGGAATCAATCGTTTAATGTTTAACTTAACAACTCTTCTTACTTCGTCCTTACTTAATTTCTTAAAATCGACGATCTTATTATTGCATTTCTCCTCTTTTTCCCCTTTTGCAAAAAAGAAGTCTTCTGGGAGAGAGATTCAGGAAATTAAAATACGAAACGGAGGGGGAGGAGTGTGGGGGAGAATGTATTGTAAAAATATCCAGAAGAAAATTCATTGATCACATTCGCAGTTCTCACAGTTGTATCCTTTTTCACTATAAATATATATATGTGTGTGATATCGATAATGGATCCACGAATTAGAATTTCATCGTCCATTAATCGAAGGATCGGCTGATAAGTGAAATTTCCAATTATCTCGGGAATGGGTTTCGGTTCTATTTAAAATTGAACGAGTTAATCGAGTTTCGAGTTAAGAAACTTTAGTAGCCTCGGCTACGAACCATTAGGGTTCGTGCGACGAATTTCGTTCAAAAATCACATTTCGATTTCCAATTTTAATAAAAGCGGCGAAGAGACGAGATTTTTCGAATATTACCATTTCCTAGGGATTCTAGGGATATTTAGCGTATCAAAATTGTTACTTTTTCCTATTTTCTCTAAAAAAAAATTATAAATATATAAAAGATATATATTTCAAGGAGAAATTCTTTTCGTAAGTTCCAGTTTTTTTATTTTCAATTCTCGAAGTAATTTCAAATTGATTAAAGGCGAAGAAGAAAGAATATAGGTTAGGTTTTCTCTTCTCGCAAGATGATCAGTTTAATTTGTGAAATCGACGGTAGATAGTGTCTTGCACATTGGATAGCTTCGATTTCAGTCGTGCCAATCGTTCCTCGTGCCCCCTTGGGCAGGATAAAGAAAAAAATTGGAGATATCTCACGAATCTTTATACCATGGATAGCAATGGACGTTTCGATCCTTTCAAATCTGGGACGAAACGTTTCGAAATTTTCTTTCTTTCTTTTTTTTTTTTTTCGTACTCTTCGATCAAACGACTTACGTTCTATCGTGAAAATAAATTTTCGTACGTTCTCATTTCTATTTTATACATCATCCAGATTTTAATTAGAAAAGAAAAGAAAAAGGAATTAATAAGCAAGAAAAATTAATTTCCAATTTTTTTTTCTTTCTAGAATTTAGAACATAGTCTTGTCTCATTTTTATTATTTTCATCTCGAAATATATTCACGATTCTAATATTCTTACCGAATAAGAGTATTATCAGTTTTTATAATATTATCATGCAAGTTAATATCCCTTTACATATTAGCAGGGAAAGAAAGGTATATCTAATTACAAGTTGCTAGATTACAGTTACGCTTGAGATGGAATTAAAAGATTGGGAATGAAAAGGGTTTGAAATTAAACCCTGGGAATTTTTTTTCACTTTTCCCATTCTTTTACCTTGTAATTAAATACAGAGTAATTAAAACTTGTTCATGTGAATTAATAAGGCGACCGTCAAAGAGGGAACCGTATTTCGAATTAAGTATCCCGCGCTATTCCCTATCTTTTCACTTTTCAATTCTTCCTCGATTGCAGTTATTGTCGGAACAAAATATATTCCGTTAAATGGAATAATTCAGGCAAAGATCAAATGGATATTCACTTTTCGTCGAGAAGTGTTCATCAGATCAAAAAAATTACAAATTATTTCAATCAATTTCTAATAATCATTATTATCCAAACTTATTCCATTCAAAAAGAAAAATTCAAGAAAAATTGAACCTCTCCCCTCCCCAAAAAATTTAAGAACAATTTTTCATTTCAAGAAAAAAACAGATAATTCCAATTCTTCCAGAGGAAACAAAAAAAAAAAAAAATCAAAAATGGAGAAACATCAGCGATGTCGTACGAGAAGTTTAATCGACCGCCCGTCGCGGAGGTGCCATTTTCGGCGTCCCTCTCCCTCCGTCTCCTTTCCTCCAGACAGGAAGTGGTCCCGTTATCCCCGAGGCGTGCGTCTCGTATTTATCCAGCTTGATTAAGGACGCCTCATCGCCGCCCCAACAACGCCCGATTTGTCAGTGTCCGATCCGCGTTTTATCCCGGCCGCGTATTTTTCGAATCGCTCCTCCCTGCGTGTCGATTCCCCCTTTTTTTTCTTTCTTTCTTCTTTTTTTTTTTATCCCTCTTCCCCAGAGCTTGATGGCCCTCCTCGCCCCTCTCCCCTTGTCCTCCCTCCTTTTTTTTTTGACGCCACGCTGTCATCGACGGCATTTTACCGTCCGTTGTCCGTTTTTTCATCTTCAATTCTTGTTGCGCAAAACAATTGCAATTATATTTTCCTAGCTATTCTTTTTATTATTGTTGTTGTTGTTGTTGTTGTTTCATTTACCACAACGTGGATTGAGAATATAATTTCACTCGAGCAGTTGAGCGTTCTTTGCCGACGATATTCTTCCTCGTAATTGAATTTTAATAATTTCAAATTTGTTTTCATCATTTTATCTATCTGGACAACGAGGGGATATAAATTTAATAATTCTTGATGAAAAAAACAAGGATGAACGAATTCAATATTATCTCTCTCTACATATATCCAAACAATACATTCCCAAAATATCCTATTCCCAGAATTATAATACAACAATCAGATCACTCCTTTCTGTTTACATATTCTTCTTACGAACGAATCGTTTCCAAACACTTCGATGCTCGTAGCTCGATGTTGATAAATTTTACTAAGCGGCCGATTTACTTACAAAACCCGGGGCCCCCCTTCATTCGACGCTCGACCGCCGATTAATTCAACGAAGTGTATAAACGCTCGCGACGATTTTAACGGGGAATTTTCACCGGTTATCAGAGAGATACTGATCGTGGCTGCATATATATATATATATATATATATATGAAATTCAACGGTAATATCGAGGAATGGAAAACAGAGATACCAGAGGATATACCTCGATCGGGTTATATTGCACCGAGTTCTAACTACGAAGTGATTAAACTATTAACTTTGATCACAACGTATCGATGTCAATATCACCGGGGGAGAAAATTATTCACGGTAATTCGATATTAACGCGGCTCTACCTCCTCCCTCCTTTCTCTGTTTGTCGGATTTTGTAGCTGTAATTGCGATTACCGCCCGCTTAGAATCGATATTGTGTGTATAGAGACTGTTAATAGAGACGGATATCGTATGTTGCGGAATAATCATATTAAATGGGATGATAAAGTTGCGGGGACGATTTTCGATCGAAGGGGGAATATTTTTTTCACTGTAATGGATCGAACTTGAATCTTCTCGTTTCGAATCTTTCCGATTTGTCGTCGATTTATCATTGATAAATCCGATGATAAAGCATCTGTCGTAATGATTGAGATTGATTTAATAAATTTTGAGCGAAAGCAAATTTGGTTCCGTGACCTGGTATATTTTATTAATATAAATGGATGATCTTGAAAATTGTATAAAAATTATATTTCCGCGTGTATGTAGATAAATGTATATCGATAAATTTTTGTAAAATTATTTAGGAAATAGGTTTTATAGGAACACCAAGTTCGATCCATTGAAAATTTTCAATCGAATTAGATTATTCGATATTGGATTTCATCGGTGTCACGCAACAGCCAACGCTAAGCATTTCCAAAAGCTTACGTTGCATCGTTAATTTATGGACCCATATCGAATACCCTGTTTCGTCCTTTGGTTATATTATTCAGAAAGGGTTGTTGCGATAATTGCAGAAATATACAATGCATTTCAACAATCGAATTTCATGCGGTATTTTTCTTTTATTCGTAGCCATAAAGATATTTGAGAGTAAAAGTTTGGATAATTATTTTCCATTCGTGGAGACTGTTGTAGTATCCAAGAAATATATTCGAAAGTTATTTTTTTTTTTTCGTTATTGGGAATAAATGTCAGGATAATTATATATTTTTCCAGGTCCGAAAAAAATATTGCAACTATATGAATTCTGTTCGTATTTTTTGATTTCCGTAATAACTTTGGAAATTTCCGTGTCCGAAAAGGGCACAGGTTTACAAAAGCTGAAAGCATCGGCAGTATTTTCTTTTAACCATCGGGATCAGTTGATGGTTCCATTTGCTCCTCCTAGATGTGTATTTTTATGTCTCAAAAACGACCATTAGAGATCGATCACCTGTTGCTCTCGCTATTGGAAAATATTCAAACGCCTTTGAAATGGCACAAAAAATGGCAAATAATATCTATTGACGTATGAAATTTTCGTTTACAAGCGATGTTTGAAAAATCACTTTGATTCCATCCGGTTTCCTAGTTTTTTTTCTTTTTTTTTTTCATTAATATCTATTATTTTGCAACGCGTAATTTATATTTTACCGAAATTTTTATAGAAATATCAGCGATCTTAATACGTTAAAAAAAGGACAGAATTAATACACGTAGATAGATTATCACATCCTTTCTATCTCGATCTTCAAATCGATACTCGAATAACAGCGCGTTCAAATTCTTCTTTTTTCCAACCATTCAATTTTTGAAATTAAAATTGTTCATTAACTTGTAATAAATTGTTAAAAAGTATCTTTAAAATGGTTTGTAATCGTACTACATTTGAGAGAAGATGTATATTCTTTTTATATAATAATAAAAAGAGAATAATCTCTTGTGTAAATTATTTCACTTATTCCTCGGGTTCTCCATTAATCCTCTGGGAATTCCTTTTTTTTTTTTAAAGAAACGTGAATTTATTAAACGGCACTCGAAGATTAAAATGACAAAGCGTTCCTTTTTTTAACGTGTATTTCATTAATCAGATTTGAAAGATAACAAGATAATCTATATAGATACTTTATATTTGATATTCTCTAGAACGGAGAA
This sequence comes from Apis mellifera, assembly GCF_003254395.2. NCBI lineage: Eukaryota > Metazoa > Arthropoda > Insecta > Hymenoptera > Apidae > Apis > Apis mellifera. Next base: position 4,040,470 of record NC_037640.1, read on the forward strand.
TGGAAACCCCAGCTCGACCATTCGAATTTCATTGTAATAAGAGAATTCCATGTTAAAGTTCATACACGTAATTGTTATTTAATTTAATTTATCATACTCGATAATGATAATTTCTTTACAATTTGCGTATAAAACGTTTGTTTTATATTATTAACGAGGATAAACTCACCAATTTTAATAGCATTAAAATATGTTAGAATTTAGTTTAGAAGCAGCATCATTTTCAATATGGATTTTTCTTATACATAATTATAGTCAAAAAATTATCTTACAACGACAATATTTAAATTAAATTCTTTTTTTGTCGAGTTTCACACCACGAATCTTAGTTTATAAATATCACACTCTTGAGTAAGATACGAGATATTCAATATATTTCCTGATTAAATTACAGTGATGGAAACTGCTTCAAAAATCATACCTTTCCCATCCACTCTTCCATTCCTTCAGAACGAGCGAATTTTCTTTTTTTTTTTTTTTTAATATCGTTAATATGAAAACGATCTCTCGAGGAGGAAGCAAAGGCAAAAGCATTAATCGATTAAATTTTCCACTTTTCGCTTCCCACTTGAAAATTTTCATTGTGAATTTCGATAAATCACCGACCTTCCCACGCTCGGATAAATCATCACGGTGTGAAATTACATCACTTTCGAGGGCTCCGAACTCGAATTGGCCGGACTGGGAGGGCGGAGCTGGGGGAGAGGGGGAGGTTAAAAACGTTAATAAATAACAAGGGGAGGGAGAAAGGCTGGTTAAACATTTCTGTCGGAATTATCCGCCATCTCGTTACCTCGATGAAATATTTTCCCGCGTGTGGAAACAATTACAAGGGTGTGGGAATAATATTAAGAGCGTGGTGAGAAAAGTTTGGATTCTTTTTTTTCTTTGTCCTTTGAACTCTTTTCGATTTCGAGCCGTGTGTGTCGCGAGTTTGTAAGAGGGAAAGAGTTTCTTTTCCATTTGATGCGTGGAAGGATTGAAATTAAATTTGCTCTATGAAATTCAAATTCAAAATTTTAAATAACATAAGTGTCTTTTAAAGAAGGGATGATCTTAATCTCTTTTTTTTGGACAATTTTCATGATCTAGAATTTAGACGTGTATTGTAATTGTATGCTTGACATGTTTCAGATGTATGATGTAATAATAGAAAGAAAGAACAAAGATGGAAGATTCATTGAGGAAAAATTAAAATAAAATTTCTTTGGAATATCCTAAAGAAATATTCGACTAGAATTCTCTAACCAACGAAGAAGAAAAATTTTAATTCATCGTATTATATTTTGAAACGGGAAATTAATTTTTACAATTTTCTGTATCGTTTTTATAATAATCCCAAACATGGAGAATAAATTTAACTCGAAAAAGGTTGGAAAATAGGATAATAATAATCAATATCTGTTTTCCAGTTTGTTTAATACGAATCGGAAATCGAAAGATGGTGGATGAGTCCCGCGAGCTGAGCTTCCGGCGATACCGGAAGTCCGCGATTCGATTGGCCAAATCTAGCAAGAACGAAGAAGTTTAACTTGCGCAACATTTCATTGGAAATTGAAGCAACGATCCACTTCTTCGATCTCGACGAAAATAAAACGATGAATGGCAATACCTTTCGCGTAAATATTTATGCAAACAATTCTTTTTAATTATAGATTACTGATTCAATAGATAAAATTTTGACTATTAGTAAAAAAAAGTAGATATTAAGGACGAAAAGATACAATGGAAATTAAAGTGTAATATTTAGTTTTAATAATAATCCTCGAACTATCTAATTGAAAATTTAATTAGAAATGATAAGAATAAATTTCTCAATTAAATAATCATCACCTTTCAATATTCAAAATTTCCAATATTTTTATAAGATATTCGTTTAAATATGTAAAACCTGTTCGCCATTATTCGAAATCTAAAATAACACGTTTCCAATATCTTTTACAATTCTAATCTAAACAAAAAAATGCGCTCAACCATTCTCCTCCAACTCGTTCAACGATTCCAATCCAAAGAAAATACAAGATAATTCCATATCGAAACATGCATTATATAAAATGCACGTAATATTCAAAATCGAGAATATTCTCAATCTGAGATGAAACGTCACTGCGTCAGTCACGGGGTCAGTCGTGCGTTCTTTTAAAAGACAAAAACGAGGGATGGATGGAAACGAAAAAAAAAAAAAGAAAAAATAACGAAGAGGAGAGAAAGAGAGAGAGAGAGAGAGAGAGAGAGAGAGAGAGGAAAAAATTGGGTTGGCGTCGCGGTGCATCGAGCAGATTGACCAATCCGCGTCTGGATCGCGAGGATCTCTGCGTCGCGCTGATAAATCGGATTCCAGCTGATAAATCAGCCGTGGCGCGACGATAAATTCGGCGGACGTATCGCGAGGAAATATCGCGTGATCGTGCCCGATTAATAACCGGCCGATCGGCCATCTTCGACCGCCATGTTTTAATTAAAAACGCGCCCTCTCGAGCCACCTCCGCGATCTTCCTCTTCGCCGAATCTTTATTACTCCATTATACTCGTTATCCAGCCCCCTCCCCCTCCCTCCCTCCTCTCGTTCGAGATCGATTTTTGGAGTTTTTGGAGAATAATATTTTATACACGTCTTTACGACGAAAGTTTCAAAGTTGGAAATTTGAAAAGTAATTAATTTTCGAAGAGATTTTTCAGAGATTTCATGTGCGAATGTTTAACGCTGATTTTTTCGATTTTCGTTATTATCATTCAAAATGGATTTTTGGGCTTTTTGAATTTTTGGTTGTTGATTCAATTATTTTTCTTTCTAAGAGATATTTATGCAGACGAAATTTTGGTAATAAGCTTTTTGGTAAAGCATAACAAGTAAATGGTGCATTGCTCGATAATGACGTCGCTTATGGAACACCTGTTAAATTTAATGCAATAAAGGTTTGCCCTCGAGTTTACCAATATCCTCTTCTTTTGATGGCATTTCTCAAAGGAGTCGACTCTGTAAGGATTGCCTTCGAGGAGACTGGTTTATCAAGTCTAGCATTGGGAGCATTGTTTAAAAAAAGGTGAACTTTATTTTACAAAAGTAGTACATTTTTTTTTCTTTCATAAAAAAAAGTAATTTTTCTAGGACGAATCTGCAGGTTTCAAGAAGACTCTTTTAAATACCAGAGTATTTATTTATTTTTTAAATTGAACTCCATATAATTGCGCAGACAAACAGAAGAAAGGAGTGAATATATTTAAGAAGAAGAGAACTGTTATAATTGTTCAGTTATTCGATCAGTATTACTTCCTGTATCTTGTCTGGGAAAAAAGAAAAAGAATCCCGTAATCTATTCAATCGTAATCTTCTCATGGCTCGAGTCTCGACACAAACACACACACACACGCAATGACGATTAAAAATATTAAATTCTTACAGATAAGTATAATTTATGCCAAAACGGATCGTTAGAGGATGTAATAGTACAAGATACCATACGGTTTACGAAAATTCCTGTTACCCTTTGTCTTCCATCCATTATTCGAACATTCATCCTGCGAAAATTCATTATACATTCACGTTTCATAGGTATTGCAACATTTTAATTGTTAATTAAAATAATATCACGATATTGGCTAAGAATCGAGATATACAAACATCTGTCAAATTTTTATTCCAATCCAACTAATTTCTCCACTCTCATTGTTCATCCATCCTTTTCCAGATGGACCAAAAATTGTACAAAGAATCTGCATAATATAAAATTCCTGGCACACGTGATTAAGGCCAAGAGCAAACGCAAATAGAAAAAAATATCCCTTAAACTTTATCTTCATTATCTTATCATCCATTGGACAACGATCGAAATATATTTCATGGAGTGCATCGATACACGAGTCTTCTCAGCCTCATCATAGCGACCATCACCTTGCATCGAAGACAAAGGTCATCGGGCGCAGCCTTGGTCCGTTGGCGTGTGTGAAAACGTCACGTTTATACACGCGTGTATAAACGTTGTTTAGCCCGCGGCCGGATCCGTTCACGTGGTTCGTGGAAGGAGAAAGGTTGAACGAAACGGCGGGAGGGTCAGAAGGGAAACCGTGAAGGCAACGAGAGAAAGGAGGTGGAGGAGGAGGAGGGGGCAGAGTTCGCTCCATTCATAGCTGCAGTATGCACACACGCCGCTCCAATGTGCACGGGTGCACCGTTGCGCTCGGTGCAGTGCGTGCATCGCGGTGCAGTGACTCTCAAGGCTGCGCCGTGGCGGCGGCTCCGCCCCCCTAATTGACGCCAAGGTGACGATCCTCGACTCGAGGATTTCGATTCTCCTTTTCTTCTCTCCAGGATTTTCAAATTTGTACGAAAGAAACGAAACTCTTCTCTTTACTCGAGATTTTAGAGAATTTGAATTCTACCACTCGTCGTGGATGAATTTGTTTTTGCAAGGAAAAATTAGGAAAGGATTCATTAAAAATTTCGACTCGAGTTTTTATGGATTGAGAACCACTGATCCAATGGAAAAAGTAAACGAAATTCTAAGATTGGTGTAGTTTTTTTTCTTTCTCGTGTTATCGGAATGTTGGAGGGAATGTTAAAGTTCCACCCAACAAATTTGACTCCCCTTCCCCTAGGATAGAATCTTTCTCGACGAGACACGCCCGTTCCTCTGGCTCCTCTTCCGGTTTTGCACCACCACCAGCCAACTTGGCTTCCTTTCCCCGCTGAGTCAACAATAAAGCGCCCTTTCCCCTTTGAGTCTTACCAGTTCTTTCGACTAATAGCACTCTAATTCTTCTCGTAGTCGCTTCGTCAACTTTCCGCTTGTTTTCGCGGTCTCGTAGCGCATGTAAGGGAGGAATCGCGAGGTTTTCCATTATTTGGCCGCAAAAAATCGATGATACGACTCTGTTCTTTCCTTCCTTCCTTCCTTCCACGTTGTTTGTTCGAACGTGGAAATTGATGTAACAGTAATAGCATAGTATATCTGTCACACTTTGTGGAGTCGATTACGTTAGGATTAACTTTTTATCGATTCCAATAAAATTTTCTGATCGATCGTAAATGTGTGAATATTGAACGAAAATCGAAGGAAAAGTTTTATCTCGTTTGAAGATGAGAGGAAAAATATTGGATCGAATTAAATGTTAACGTGTGTACTTTTCTAAGCAGAGTAAGTAGAAACATTTGATTATTGTCAGACGCCTTGACGCATCCATTAAATTTTAACGGAATGTAATTTTATTTTCCCTTAAATCCGATTCATTCGTATTCCTTTTTATCCAATATTCATACTCTATACACCTGTAATATCTTTATATCCGTTTATGTATTCGTTATTAAATCTTCTTGTTCGTAATTTAAATCATTCAAACGCGTAAACAAAATAAACTCATTCGGCGTTAATTTATATTCCTTCTCCTATTTCTCGATAAATATCGAATTAATATCAATTTACAATCACATTTGATAATCTCGCTTCCATAAACAAGCCAATTTCACAGTTTGCGTGATAAACATTCATTTCCATCTTCGCTCTTAAATCCTATTATCCCTCCTTTTCAAGCATATTAGGTTAAACTAAAAATATCCCCATATACCTCGTATCTCTCGAAAATTAATTTATCGCACGTCCATTTCACGTATTTTCACACACACACACACATATATATATATATATTTATTTTTCTCTATTTCCTCCCCTCCTCCCCTTTTTTTGGCTTCAAACAAAGATAACAATTTTTTTTCAAACGAAAAAAAAATCGTTGCGATCCAGTCAGGGGTTATTTCATGATCGTGTTATTCTAGCGTGTACAGCTCCATTACAAATTGTTCCGCAGTGATTTCACATAATCCTATTCACTTGGTGGAATAGGTTTTGAAAGCGAGATTTTGCCGCGGTACGATCGAAAATTCGTGTGGAAAATCCGACAAAATGAGTCATTCAAAATCGAATCGGAGCGGTGGATTAGGAAAAAAAAAAAAAAAAAAAAAAAGAAAGAAAAAAGTTGATGGAAATCTAGAATTTTGAATTGTTTTTGCATTTCGAATGGCCAATTTTTCTTTCAAACTTGTTCCAAAGCTTTTTTTTTTTTTTCCGTTGAAAATATTGCTGAAATAAATTATGAATTTAAAAATATATTATTTCCTTCTTAATTTAAAAAGCGATGTTTGTTGAATTTCTATTTTTTTTTTTTTTATCTTTCTCGAACTGTACGAATTGATAATATCGATTCGTAAAATACACGATCGTTTTTCCATTTCGAGACAGAGAATAATCCTCATTTTCGTTCGCGAATTTTAACATTAAATATTATTTGTACGTAATAATCGATAAGGTAAAATATTCGTGTCATTTTCTTGATAAAAGTTTTTATTTGATCTCTTATAAATATCGTATTGTATTAATAACTTTGAAAATTTCTGTTGTAAAATGTAATCGTATTTATTTTTCACATTTTAAATGAAATTAAAATATCTCCAAACGGGATAAAATCGGAAAGGTTTTGATAAAAATTAAATAAACGAAATTTATCACAATTCATTTATTTATCGAATATTATTTACAATTTATAAAATTTCGTTCATTCATTCATCAAATTATAATATCACTTTTACTTTCCTTCCATTCCCAATTTTTGTATTTTTTTATTACTTGTCTCAGAAAATTTTATTTATTTTTTTTTTTTTCTTGAAAAAACTACATCAAATAAATATACGAATATTCGCATTTTTCAACATTTAAAAGAAAACGAGGGAAAGGGTTGCAATTTATTTGGCAATTATATATTCCACGAATAAAATTCTTATTACACACCACAAATTTTAATTAAAATATCACGGAAGGAAAGTTATCTTATTATTACAAAAAGGGGTTATTTATTTCAAAAAATATTTCAAGGAAAATATTTTTTATTATATTATGCGTATCGCAGAATAATTTATTAACTGGAACGAGTTGGTCTGTTGCAGGGTGCAGATACGAGGGCCGCAGATACGAGGAGGGCACGTCTGTGATCACGTCCGAGCCCTGTTTGCAGTGCAGGTGCAACGAGGGCGCGCTCAGATGTCGTCTTCGAGTTTGTCCACGATTACCAAATCCACCACCCACCGGATGCACCGTCCGCTCCCCGGAAGAGAACGTCTGTTGCGCGGAATTAGTTTGCAGCGAGACACGTTAGTACGACTATGGAAAAAGAAAAAAAAAAAAAACGATTTAGTTGCAATTTATTGATAAAATTAAAAAATTGTTAATTATTTTTCTAATATTGTGAATGTATATAATTAAATTATATAACATTTTCTTAAATGTTTCAATCGCACAAAATTTTTTTACGAATTAAATTATAATTCAAATATTCATTGTTTCAGGTGAAGCCGTGAGCACGCCACGAAGATCTAACGCTCACGAGGAGCAAGATGAGGGGGATGAGGATTACCAGAATCCTCGTTTTCGAGGTAATTGTCGTGAAGACGGAGCGTATTCAGAGGAAATTCGAAGATAACGATCAACATTGACGGTTATTGTTGTTTCGACATGTTGTTGCGGCAACGGATATGTAATAATTGAAAATTCGCATTGAAATATCGCGATAAGGATATCCGATAAGGAAGTCCTCGAAAAAGTAACGTAACACCTACTTTATTATTACGAGATTCATCGTTAGGGTGAGAATGATCGTTGTGCTTTATGACCGCGAGCACAACTATGCTTTACACTTTGGTCGTTGTTATCATAATCTACGATATGCCAGCGCGATCCCACCATTTAAGGGTTGCCAGCCACTATTATTACCCTCTACTTAGTTAGTATTACGGTTTACGAGTTGAAAATTATCGCCTCTGTAACATATGATTCAAAGTTCCTATTATAACGGCCTGTGATTTAGGATAATTGTCCGTTAAACCACGCGAGATTCAATTTTTGCTATTACAAGCTTATTCCTACTACCGATTCTAATCATTAACTCTTGAAAAAAGTCTTTAGAAACTACTCTCTTTCCTTCTTCTTTTTTTTTCTCTCTTAAAAATTTCGAAATGATAATTCAAAATTTCAACAGTTTCAAAATCTCCAAATAATATATTTTCCACGCGTAATATTTTCCTTTCACCACATCCAAATACAAATATTACGAATTCTTTTAAAGCACACTTTCTCGATCACTTTCTCGATATTCCCCGCATTCTCCGATACTTGTTTCCTTCTTCCCTCCTTTTGCACACGCGTGTAAAAAAGTAAAGCAGGCAACTTTCAAAAGCAGACCACGTCCGAGAACGAGCTCGTAGTTAAAAGATTCAACCGGGCTGACGGTCGTTCGTGTTAACAATCAGGTTGCCTGCACGAAGGCGTGAGATACGGGCCAGGCTCGGCCATGATGGGCTCACGTAGATGCGAGTACTGCTACTGCATTTCCGGCGCGAGAAGATGCATCAGGCCGAAGTGTCTCCTGCCCCTGCCAGGATGCACCCCGCTCTACGCCCCGCACTCTTGCTGCCCTGTTGCCTACAATTGCACCCGTGAGTACCAATCCCATCCATCCGCGGGATCATAATTCGTATACAACTCTTTTTATCCCCCTCTGTTTCTTTTCCTTTTTTTTTTTTTTTTTATCTTTTTAAGATCTCCATTCGTCGACATTGGCGCCGATCACGGGAAACGGTGAGTAAATTATTTATTTATTTATTTGGTTTGTTCTTTGAGGATGAATCTTTGCTTCGGATATCAAATATTCAATGATAAATATTTTATATTTTACAAATACGAAAGATTTTACGAAGATTTTTAGGTAAAATTGATAGGAATAGATCGAATAAATATATATTAATTGAAGAAAAAATATAATAACAGTTAAAATATTTAAATTTAGGAATATGGTTTCTCTAAGAGGCGTAAAAATTAAAATTGTATAATTTAATTTGGAAATATAACTCTTAAAAAAAGAAAAGAAAAATTTAATAAAAAATAAAATTGAAACGTAAAGTATCAAAGATATTATAATGAATGATAAATGTAATAAAATATTTTATATTTTACAAATACGAAAGATTTTACGAAGATTTTTAGGTAAAATTGATAAGAATAAATATATAATTAATTGAAGAAAATATATATAAACAAATAAAAAATATAATAACAGTTAAAATATTTAAATTTAGGAATATGGTTTCTCTAAGAGGCGTAAAAATTAAATATGAATTTTTTAATTTGGAAATATAACTCTTAAAAAAAGAAAAGGAAAATTTAATAAAAAATAAAATTGAAACGTAAAGTATCAAAGAATTATAATAAGTAATAAATTTCCTCCAAATTTCGCCGTTCGCCCAAATCAATTCTCTCAATGTTTATATATTTCGACGCGCAGGTTAACGATTGTTCGCGCGTGTATATATGTTCGCTCAGTTGCTTCGTTTCTCGAGAGGCGTACGGACGTCGCCTATCCGGTGAAAGTCGGGACGAAAAGTTGAACGCGATAAAAAGGAAAGTTTGCCTCGGTCGCTGTATCAGCCGCCTTTGGAACAAGCCCTCTTTCCCTTCCACCCTTGCTGGCCGAGTTTAAATTTAAGCTCGGCTTATGAGGAAAAATCGCATCGCGGCACAAAATCAGCTGCATGGCCAACTTTAATCCTTTTAAATTGTGCTCGGCTTTATCGCGCGCCGAGTACCATCTAATTATCCTTACAAAGCACCTTTTAAGAATTCCTTACTTTCCTTCTTCCCTTCTTTTTTTTTTTTCCTGCTCGATACGCTATACGTTGTTTTTTAATCGAATGTTTCTTTTTTTAAAAATTCATCGTGCTACGTATGAGTCAAGGAATATCACAATCGATCAATTTTTTTGAGGGCATTTTTACTGTACTCTTTAATATTATCAATTTTCGTAGTTTTTTGTAGTTTAATAATTTTTTTTTATAGAATATTTTAAATATTTCGAAAAACAATGAAAATATTATTGTTCTTTTATTGAATATACTGAATCGTTTTATTGAAGTATAAAAATAATTTAGATTTATTTCTAAATTATTTGTTTCAATTGTAACAAATAAATCAAAATTTAAAGTTTTATTTTGAATATTATCATCAACTTTACAGTATTACTTACGAATTTATCTTCCAAAAAAAAAAAAAAAAAAAAAAATAAAAGTCAGTCAGCATCATCAACGATACAAATATCCTAGATTTAGATAATTTCTTCGATTAAGAAACAATCGTAGAGTTACAAAAATAAAGATGCGTGGAAAGACTTTTTTTAAAAAAAAAAAGAAAAAAAAAGGAGAAGAAAAGTTAAGGAGATAAAAACGTCAGTTCTAAGTAACTCGGGGGTAGCGTCGAAAACGAAAATTCACGGAAGTAAAACAAATGCTCGACGTCGCCGTTTCACGCGTCAGATTTGCCGGGGAACATGATTTCTCATTTCCACGGAAGAAAAGGGGCCGCCGTCGTAAAATTGAATGAAACTGGGCGTTAAGTGAACGAGCGGAGGAACGACGGCCCCTGCCTCCGTGGAAATCTTTCCGAAGCGAGGGAATGTCACGGGATAACGTACCGTCGACGTGCACGCCGTGCTTTTATTGCATTAAAACGGTTCCTTTCAACACCCACGTATATATACACGCGCGCTACGTATGCATTGAGATGGCACGAGAAAAATCGAGATTATTTTTCTAATAGCGAGGAATATTCGTGTGAAAAAAAAAAAAAAAAAGTAAAAGTAAAACTTTTAAGACGTTGTAAATTTTAGGGATGCTGAAGTGATTTGATTTTACTATTAGATAAAAAAAGAAGGAAAGGATAGAAACGAGGGAAAAATTGGAATAATATTCATCCAATTATCGTTTCCTTTCGTTAATATATCGCTTTAATCGATCAAAGCAAACTTTTCGCTGCCTCGTCAAGGGACCAACATTCTCGGACGTTGATTGTCCGTTTAATGGCCGGTTACACATGACCACTTGAAACTTAAACCTCCCTCTAAAGCCTCGTTTCCACCCCATTAGAAGTCCTCTCCGACCGCTGACTTAATCCCACGCGCCAGTTTCCCCGGAAACTATCCACGAAACTGGCCTTCCTCCTCGGCTTCACCGAGTCACCGCCAACCGGAAGCCCGTCCGTGAAAACATTGAATAACGATCGAGTGCAACGGGCTCTCCCATTGTTCCCCCTTTGCGTCACCGATCGACGCAGTAATCGTCTAATAACGTCCTCGAGTGACGTTCTCGAGAGATAGAATTCGAGGGAAGAAGAATCGATCGAGTTCCTTTTTATTCCTCCGGGTCGAATAGCGAGGTCGCGAGGAAATTGGCTTCCATTGGTTTATGACGATTTCCGGTGAACAGATTTCGCAGATTCTATTGCCAAGAAAGTTGTTTCGCTCGTAGTTGAAGATACGATTGGAAAGTTAAATTAATGGATTATCAGGCTTTTGAAAGTGTACAAGGAAGAGATAGAATATATTTGGAATATTTTATTTTAATTTTATATATCTTATCGACGGATGATAACTTCGATTATAAAATAACTAGAGTAACTAGAGTTAACGAAAAGTAACCAATAATAAATAATCTCTACGCTTATAGAGATAAATCGGACAAATATTCTTCTTTAAAAACAATTTAAGATTATCTATATGCAAAGATATTGATCATCCTGTAAAGAATTAAATCTCTAGAATTATTCTGTTCAAAATTACTACTCGAGGAAGGGTTGAATCTTTGGAACTGACCGAATTTCCATTCCGTAGGGTGCCGCGTGGGGTCGAGGATGTACGAGGAGGGCGAGATGGTACGGGACATCGAGTGGAAGGCCGCCTGTGACAACTGTTTCTGCGCCATGGGCGCGATACGTTGCGTTCCCCTCGCTTGCGCGCCTCCTCTTCAAGGCTGCAGCCCGATCGTACGCGAGGGACACTGCTGTCCGTCCACCTACAACTGCAGTGAGTCGCAATGCCTTCGCATCAGGGTTGCCACGATTTCGCCTTTCACCCGACTTGGCCCACCCTTGGATTGTGTGTTTTCCGCCTCCTCGATTATATTCGAGCCGTGGAATTATTTTCTTATCGAAACTTTTTTTCGAAATTTAACACAAGGATTGAAATTATAGAAATTTTCTTAAATATTGAATTATAATAATAAAATAGGTAGATAATGATAGATGATAGATGATATTTATATATTTTAAGAGTTTTAAAAAAGATTAAAGGATCAAGGATCATTTATCCATTTATTTGGTTTTGTTTTAATTAGCTTATTTTGAATATCGTGAATTTTTTTCGAGGCATAAAGTTCAAGAATTGGAAAACATTTCTCCATAAATTAAATATATAAATGAAATCAGATTTTTAATCAATTAAAGAGATACTCATTGAGATTGATATCTAGATATTATTGGCATCTTCAGAATTGAAATTCGAAGTTTCAGTAAAAGTATGCGAAGATGGAATATGAAATCGATGGTTTGTTACGACGAAGATATTGAAGTTGAAGTTGGAGGATTTCTCGGGAGGTATTGAATGAATTTTTTAACGGGGGAATCGGGGGCATGAACGAATAAGTTTTGGATCAAGTTAGGATGCTGAATGAGAATCTGCGATGGATAACGGGTCACTGAGTGAAAAAATATGAAAAGCTTTCAATATTTTTTTTTTTTTTTTTTATTATTACTTTCGAACCGAATCGTATCGTATTATTAATACATCAACGAGATTCAAGATTTACACAAAGATTTTATTCCGCGAACAAATTTTCCAAAAGGAATTAAATTTTTATTAAGAAAAAAAAAAATTCCAATTCTAATCTCGTAAGATTGAAAACGTCACGGCATAGCGGAAGTTGGATTGAATTAGGAAATCGCGCAGGAAGCGTGGAATCGCGTGGAAAATCATTAAATTTGAATGCTCCGTTGAGTATCCGGATTCCGTGAAAAGGATAATATCCTCGGTGATTTTGTGGTTCCCGTAAGGATTTGGAATTTTTATCTCAACCTCTCTTAATTTTTAAAAATTTTTCCTTCTCTAATATTCTTTTAAAAATAAAATTTTTCTTAATTATGAAATATTAATGGTATATATATATAAAATTTAAAATTACGTACGAAAGAAAAAAATTTCAATTCGAAATGATTCTGAAAAAATTATATTCGAAATAAATATTTATCGCTACTCCGAATCTCGGAAATTAACTAAAGAAGAAATCTTATTCTTCTTCAAAATTTTTATATATTTTAATAGCGAATAATTTCTTTAATAATTCCAACAAATTTCTTCAATTTTCCAAAAGTCGTCATGTATAATAATAAAACAGTTATTTATTAAAATAACTGATATAAAACAAAATTATAAATTTTCATAAGATTAAAAACGAGATTAAATATTTATCGTTTATAAAGTCTAGTTTATAAACTTTATAACGAAGGAAGAAATCTTATTAGTCTCAAAAATTCTCGTAGCGCTTCCATCGATCCGACTTTAAGCAGGAGCACAGGAGGCAAACGATCGTTCCAATTTCCTTTCGGTTCTCCTTGTTAGGGCAAGTCGGTAAAAGAAAAGGCGGAAACACACAAGCCGGATGGGGCGCCCAGCAAAAACCCTGTGCTCTTTCACAACCCTGATTACCACCTAGGTGTTTTAGCCCGAATGCCATAAGAAACTGACAGATTAAACGTTCAAGGCGGTAGCATCGAGGTTAAGGCCACCCAGAACTACGCCTCGTACGCGTTCATCAGCAAGGACTACGCCAAGTTTCGCAAGGAGACCAATTTCTTTGTACGTTTCTCATTTATTTTTCAATTTTAAATCCTTTTACTAAAATATTCTAATTTTCTTTGTTACATTTTCATATTTCTTTTTACTATATTATAGTTGAGATAAATTTTTAAATCTTTCCTTTGAACGAACCATTTTAGATAATTTAAGGTTATCTTTTATTAAAAAAAAAAAAAAAAATACTAGATGAGTAAAAGATTTTTATTTAGTAAATAATATCATAGGGATATTTTTTTATTTTATTGTTACTGAATATGTTTAATTTCAAGAAAGATTTTTAAAACTTTTATTTTTAATAATATTTTTAATAATGTTCACTAATGTAAATGTAAAATATTTAAAATGTGTATATAAATATTGAATATTATACAATATTTACATAATTCTATATTTATATTTTAATATCTCATTCATAAAATCGATATTGCGAATGCAAAGAGATTAAAATAACGTTTTTAAATTTTTTTCGATTCTGAATTTTTATTACCTTTTTTAACAGTCAATATTATCATTTCATTTTATTATAAATCTACAGTTTAAGTAAATTTCCATGTAGAATTTTTTTTTTATTCGCAATATAATATTCGAGAAAGATTAAAATAAAAATTACCAAAACATCATTATCTTCTTTTTCTCTTCATCCAATTAACGGCTTGCAAATTTTAACACACGTTTTAATCACGACTATAATATCCTTTTAATTACAAATATTCGAGCGCAAGAAGTGTTAGATCGGGCTAATCCATCTTCCAATATCACGAACATTTCCCAAAGCGTCGAACATTAAGCGACAAAATCATCGAGACAAATGACCGTATAATTGTTTCGAACAGTAACAGCTGAGTAACAAATACGAGGAACAGGACCGATCGGTTGAGTACCCGTATCTATGTACGAGGAATGCATCGCGCTGCGTTCCTCAACTAACTAAGTTAAACATCTAACTGACATGGCACCCATTCCGGCGGGTTTGCATTAATTAAATTCCACTAGGCTTGTAAATCACACGACAGAGGGCGCGAACGAAACTGGTCATCTTTTATGACAATGGACGACAAGTAGAACTGAGACTCGTTGTTACATGATCTATTTAAAAATAATTTTGATCATGTCTCTAATATAAAATATTATCGATTATCATTTTGTATACTTAATTTGTAAATTTTGGTGAAGTTTTGATATTGTGGTAGAGAAGTTATATTACGATTGTTAATGTATTAATAAGATTTGAAGGAAGATGGTAATTATAACGTTGAATTTTAATTCTTTTAAAATTTTTCTCAATTTTATGATTTTAATAATAGGATTTTAATAGAATATATAATATAATTTCTAATTTTTTAAGAATACAATACGATATTTATAAAAAAATTAATGATTAAATCATGTATCTCAAGTATCTTAACTATTTTCGATTATCTATCATAAATCTAAATAAATGAAATCTATAATAATGATAAATATTCCAAATAGCCGGCAGTCGATCAAATAACAAATCCTCCGGTGGAGGGACGAGGTCATCGAGTGGTCGAGGAACGGATCGATTCCAGTACGAAGGAACTCGTGGAGGAATCTTCAATAGTGACCGATTCCACATCCTGGCCGTCCACCTTCGAGACAGACATCATGGACAATGAGATCCTCGAGACAGTAGACTACGTGAAATCTAATCCAGAAATTGCCACTACCACTCCTGCTGCTGTTGACGAGGTAATTTTTGAATTGAAAATTTCGTGAAATATGCGCTTTATAGATAAGAAGATATGTCCTTTAGATTTTTCAAGACTGTTTTAGGTTATCATCAATTTGATAAAAATCTTCTACAATTTTATTTCAATTTTAAAAATTTAATTTCAATAAATTTTTATACTAGATCTTTTTTCTCCCAATTTTAAATTATTATATATTAAATCTCTTTCTAATTAAATTTTCCGAATGAAAATTTCAAAATCAATCGTACATCACTTGCAATCAATTCAGCCATTTTGTACTCGTGAAAATTCAATATATCAATTTAAAAATTACATATCAACCATTAAATCAAATAAAAATTTCAAAATCAATTACATGTCATTTTACAGTCAACGACGGTTATTGATTCGACTACTATAGATTCAACTTCGTCGATCAGAGATGACGATTTGAACGATTCATCAACGATTTTCTCGACGAACAGTATCGTCGAATCGACAACGATCACCGTGATCGAAGATCTGTCGTCGACGGACGACACAACGACCACCACGATCACGACTACGACTACTGAATTGACCACCTTGTTACCAGAAGCGAATGGAAACGATACAGTGACGAAAATGCAGGGATTGGAGGAAGAGAAGATGCACAACGTGACTGTGAGGAACAAGAATACGACATCGACGACGAGCGGAGATTTCGAGCAGGATTTCGAGCACGCCAACTCGACGGTTAGTGTGCAAACAAATTGCTCGAGGATTACAAATAAATCGAGGATTCTCAAGAGGATACGGGCGAGATTCTCTTGGCTCAATCGCTTGGAAAATGTTGTTCTTGTAGATAATTTGTATTTCATTGTGAGAAGATGATATGATTTTAATTAGTGCAATTGAATTGAAAAGTCTATATTGTCGTGAGATTTACATGATTATGTAATATTATATAATATAAAAATCATGATTTTAGGTTTATAGTCTTCATAAGTTAAAAAATAGTTTGATTGTAATATAATATAAAGTAATTGAATATAAATTTTTATAAGAAAATATAAAAAGTTCATAGGAAATTAGATTTTCTTGAAAATAAAATCTTGTAGTATTACAAAAAAATTACAAATTAATGCCTCAAAGAAATAAGGCTTCATTTATTTTTTACTCTTTTCAAAGAAGCTTGTTTTCATTATAATTAATCACAATTAATTATTTAGGATAAAATTCATTTAAAAGAAATAAAAAATATAAAAGCAAAAAGAGTCAATAAGAAAGGATAAGAATAATTTTTTTCTATTCCCCATAGTCTAGATCATTTTTGCATATTTGTAAGAAGAAAGACTTTAAAAAAGTTTAGTAAACATTGATATAAATATTAAAAAATTAGTGGAAACAACTAACAACTAACTAACTAAAAATAAATAAAGGATAAGATAGAAAAAGATCGATCTTTCACGATATTAAACACGTCATTCATCTTTGACTTTTCGTAACCTTGCCATCGATCAATTAACGTCGAGTTTATCCGAACAGTCGATATCAATTCACAAGTCGAGGCTGAACTACATAACCTGTTGCCATTAGGCGGAAACGGTGGAGACCACGGAATCGATGGGCAAAGGGACAGTTACCAGAACATCATCCACCGTGTTAATGCCAGACGACATCCTGGTGATGAACGTGACTGTGAAAACGAACGTCTCGGTCAGTCACATACAGGGTGTGACGATCAACCCGATTAGGTCGATTCCGCCGGACGTTGAGGCTATCCTAAACATCACTCACCGTGAAAAGGGCGAGGATTATGATTACGACTACAGCGAACCAACATTGCCGCCATCGTTACCGAATGTCAGGTAAGGTAAATACTATGCGGTTAATCATGTTACTGGAACTATACAATTAGATTGAAAAAATTTATTCAAAATTTATTTTTTAATTATTTTCTTATCAAAAGAAAAAGAATTGATAATAATTCAAAGAGAATTGAGATATTTTATAGAAATTTAAAATTTTATGTTAAGTTGTTTTTTAGGTTAAGTTGTTATCTTGGATTGCATAGGATTTTTCTTTCTTCCTTCTAACAGGAGATACGTTTTATAGTGAAAGTGATGTGATGAAAGTGAAGTGATAATTATTTAATTAAAAATGCCCATCTCGAAGTATTTTGATAAGATTGAAAAGAAATCGAAAGAAATTGTGCTTGCTTATGAACATAAATATATCGACTCGATTTATAATGCTATTATTCAATTGCTATTGATTCGTAAAAAGATTTATTACAAATACATAATTTTTCTAAATTCTTTTTTAGAAATAATAAATCAATAAATGAATAAGAAAGATAAATATGAAATGTATGAAAATATTAACCTAAAAAGTAGCAAATATTTTCATATTATCAATCTTGTATAAGAAAACACAACGAACGAACTTTGAAATTGCAAAAAATAAACAAATGAAGTCTGAAAAAAATAAAAAATATCGAATTTATGCATTTGAATACAGGATAATTCCGTTCGTGGCGGCAGATGCGCTTGTAAAAGACAAGGCAGTTCCATCCTCGGTCACCGGATATCCTTCCGGTTCGGTGGTGGTTCCTCCAGAGCTACGGCCCACAGACACCTCAGGATTTTACGATATCGCCACTCAGGAAAACAGATTCAGCCCGCCTGTGGAGACTGAAGGTAGGTCGTATTTTAAACTCGTTTCACTGATACATTCAGCAGCCGCTCGTTCGCGTTTTACGCCCTTTCGTAAATCAAGATTTCTCGTTAGGTGACATTCTCGAGAAATCTCGCTTTTATATATTTTTCTTTCTCCTTATTTATTGTTTTTTATTTTTTCCAGGTTCCATTGATTTTCTTATAGATTGCTTGATCGAGAAGCGAAAAGTTATTAATAATCCTTTAACTCATTGTTTTAAAAAAATTTGGTTTCTATTTTCTTTTTATTTTTATTGTATTACAAAATAATTGGAAGTATATATAAGTATCACTATCATTTAATGAATCATTTAACAATTTCATAATCAATATATCATTTGCTGATTTAATTATTATATGTATATGTGAGTATTATATACATTTAAACATTACATTACATACATTATTATTGAAGTTGAATAATTATTTATAATAGAAATTTTATTCCATTAATTTTGAATTATTTTTTAATAATAGATCAGGAAATTTATTAGCATTATTCTTTATTTTATATTATTTTCTTTTTTATTATCTTTGATATTATGATACTAGAGAAATAAATAATTGATTTGAAATTTATGATATTAGAATTAATATTATTTTTCTAACCTAATTTATTTTTCTTATTTCAGGTGGATTCGTACCAAGAGAACCGCCCTATTTCGATCCTTCTTATCATTCTACCGACTTGAATCTGGAAATCGGAACAGGCGTCACTGTGGTTCCGGCGCCAATCACGAATCCTCATCGTAAAAGCGATGGTAAAGAATATATATTTCTTTCCATTTTTTCCTTGAATTCAATATTTCCTTGTTACACCATATTTTCACACCGTTAAATGCATTGTCAACTCTTCATGATATCACGTGGCTCGAAAATTAATACATATTAGTGCAAGTTGGGAAAAATTTTAGTTATAGATTGCTGAATTATAATTTGAAGCTAAATTTAAAATTCAAAAGAATTTTCGAAGCTTGCAAGATCAACAAAATTCTATGCTTTTGTTTCATAAATCTCAGCCAACAACTGTCTCTTCGAGAATATGGAGTACCGTCACGGAGAGATTTTGCCGAGCAGCAGTATCTGCGTGATTTGCATGTGCTACCTAGGCGAGGTGATGTGCTCCTCGGAAAAGTGTCCGCTCCTCAAGATCGGATGTAGGAGGATCAACACCGACGAGACGTGTTGCGGAAAAATCGTCTGCGGTATAAGAAACTTTACACAGATTATTTAAAAAGAAAGCAGCAAAATTTTAATATTAAATTGTAATTTGAAGATTATTGTTGCATGTGTTTAAACACTTTTTAAAATTTTTAAGTTGAACATATTTGCTAGTAAGATATTGTATGTAATTATGCAAAGTATAATTTACATACTTTTTTTAATTTACATACTTTTTTATATTTAGTATATTTAAAAATTTAGAAATATTAAATTGATTAAAAATACTTATGAAAGTATACTTCAATTGATATTGAATCATATTTTGCAAAGGAATTCAAATTATATTAAATACAAAACTATACATCAAACATTATGCCATCAATTATGCCATCTTCACTTTAAAATTTCAAAATAATTTCAGTGGAGGCAGACGAATCACCAACGGTAGTGTTGGACCGAGCAGATGCTACAGCACCTTCACTTCATCAGCCAATAGTATCACCAGATCCGTTCCGCGATGTGATTAAGACCGAGCCAGCTCCTGATCTGCCATCCCTGATCGGAGAAATGAAGCCTCTGCAACCTAATTTCGATTTCATAAATAAATTTCCTCTCCTGCGTCTACCTTACAGACCGGAAGAAGATCCAAACCGATTGATCTCCAAAAATAAATACAATCTGGGCCAAGAAGGTCTTATACAACAAGAGATTTCATCAAATTACAATCTTAAAGAAGCTGATCAGACTTTGAATCACATTTCTGAGACAATTCCTCAAAGAATTGGCTCTCTGATGATAGATCACAGTGTCAAGAAACAAGAAAATGACACACTTCCCTGTATCAATGCAACAAAGTCTACTTCTGTCAAATCTAATGTTTCTAAAATTGATGATATTAATATTTCAACGGATGCCAAGGTTGGAGAGATATTTGTAAAAGTGAACGATTCTAAATTTTATTCTACTACCAGCAGTTCTTCTGAATCTTCTGATCTAGATTTAGAGGATCCTAACGATCAGAGTAGCAAAGATACGAAAACAAAAGAAGTATCGACGACTAGTAGGTCGACTACCATCGTCAATCAGAAGCCAGAAGAGGAAAATAAGTCTTCCAAGGCTAGTGAAAAGATGGAAGATTCCACAGAGAGTGTAACGAAAATTATAGAGAACGAAATTCCAATGTCTGTGACGAGTCTGTTGAAACTGGCTGGATGTAATATCTATGGAAGAATGTACCGTGTTGGAAGGATCATCACCGAGCTGTCTGGACCTTGTTTGGAGTGCAGGTGCACGGAGATTGGGGTGCAGTGTAAGCAGCTCAAGTGTTGATCGAGGTTGCCCGTGCTCGGGCAACCTGTTTTCCTTGCAATTAGGTTCGTTCGAGTTAATAGATTCACTGCTGCTCGATGCGTTTCCGGAGGAAAATCTTGAGATAATTGATTGACGATCTCTAACGATTTAGAATTGAATGGATCCTTAGATAGAGTGCTGGTATATTGTATTATAACTCTAATGTGTTGATTAATACTTTGTCTGAAAGAATTTGGAAGAATTGGAAAATTGGAAGAAGGTAAGTGAAAGAATAAGTTTGGAATAATCTTTTATGGTTATTGTGTTGAAATGGTAAATTATGTAAATGTCAGATATAAAGATTTTCAGGATAAATAGGAAATTATTAAAGGAAAACTCATTGTATCATTTTTCCTCTTAAAAAAAATAAAATTTTTCTTTTTCTGACACTTGCACATCATTTATCATTTAAACTATACGATTGGGTATCATGTTTTTATTTAATTTTTTGAATTAAATTCCAATCTTAAATTTAAATTTGATTAATAGTATTGCATTTTATTATTATTATTTTTTTTTATTAATTTTCACGACCAAGCATATTTATCAAACAAAAGAAGGTTTTATATTTAGATTGAGTGGAGTGAATGTGTTAATTCCTCGAATCTGTTTCGTTCAGCGAATTAGCTTGTTGGAGGGTGATGCCACGAAGGAAATTCTTAAGCAGTTGACAAGATTTTCAGGCACGTTCCGAGATTCTAAATTCCTCTTCCATCGTTATAATTTCAGAACTATGCAATCATAATATTTCTAAGTAAAATATTCTTAATTAGGATTTGTGCGTGGAAATTTGGTCTCAATTATATATCAAAATTAATTAATCTTATAACAATATAGTTAATTAAATATTATAACAAAATCTTTGATCTCTTATAGATTTTTTTTTATCAATATTCCAATTATCCTCGATTGTGAAATTATTTCTATCAATTATCATTGAGGATTCAGAGAAAATGATTTTTCAATTTCAAATTTATATCTGCTAAAACTTTGCACGATCATCTATATAAATTTTTATCCTTTTCAATTACATTTTATGGCAAAAATTCCTCCAAAGAATGAAAGAAGATGGGACATTTTTTCACCGTTAATTCTTATTAAGCTTTTGGTTGTCTGGAAAAAATCCACAAGATTTGCAAAGATCGATCAGGATGTAATTATGAAGGATAGCAGTTCCATGTTCCCCAAGAATAAGTGGATAAAGGCAGAAATTGCCACTTCGAGCCCCGTCCCTCTGCTTTAGGAATTAACCTGCTATTGGCCGGTGTTTCGTTTTGATTTATTCGCGCGATTTAGTTCATTTGATTAAGTGGCGCACGATAAAGCTATTAAACCGTTCACTAGATTCTGTTGGATTTTTCATCTTGTAATATTTCATGAAATAAAATCGTTACAATTTTTTTTTTCCAATTACAAATTTTTATCGAAAAGAAACGAAACCTATTATGAAATATATTATATTGTATAAAACTTAAATTACGTTCCCATATATTTTATATTACAAGAATAAGATCTGCATTTCATCAAAGAGTGACTTATTTAGTGAAATATTTATATAAAAAGTATGAGAAGAAATTAAAAATTTTATTATCGAAACGCATTCAAAAAATAGAGGAAACCGTGCCATTGAATTTGCTTTTTGATTCGTCCAAAAATCTCGATCGGTTGCCGAGATATAAGAACTCAAAGTATCCATAATGTTTGTATTTAAGCCAATGTAAAAACGGATGTGTTCGTGGCACAGTGACCTATATTTTTTCCAGGAATCGCATCTATTATTTGTTTGGAGTTTGGGATAGGTCAGTGAAACGAGGCGTGAAGCGAGAGTTCTGAGTATGAGACGAAGACGAAGGTAACAGAAAATCGAAAATTACCTTTTTCTTTACACGACGATATCTCGGGAACCGGAAGTCGTATCGAGATAAATTAAAAAGCATTTTAAAGGGGAAGGTTCCACGTTTCCAAACGATGTTTCGTTTATTGATCGGAAATCATTATCTTCAAAATTATAGCGATTTAAAATTTTCATAATTTTAATACGATTTAATGTGCTTTCAAGCGATAGATATAGTTATTTCTGAAAGGATGGTTACTTATATCAATCTTACCAACCGATTCGAAACTCTCTGAACTCGATTTAAATAAATTCATCCTTCGATAAAATAAAAATTCGATATAGGAAAATTTACGTCTCGGAACAATTGCCATGAATAATTCTATTTATTTCAATCTCATAATGCGTATCAGTGGCATCGCGTCCTCCATAGATACATCCAGATTAATCCTGTACGTCGTTTTTTTTTTTTTTTATCAACCAGATCCCGTATACTGCGTAAATATAATTAATTATAATATTGTGATTCTTACAATGTGGTGCTATGATCACACTGCTATTATTTAGATCGTAAGCGTAGCCAGTAATTAATCTTAACATAATCAATGAAGAATAAGTCGATATATTGTAATCGAAGATTAGTAGAACGATTTTCCTCTCGGCGAAAAGTCTTCTCTTTCCTCTTTTTCCCCGTTCCTCTCGTTTTTCTTTCCTCGTTTTAAGAGTTGTAGGGGGACACACCGTGCCGGAAATGGATCACGGGTAAGCGTAATCGTTTCTGTATCGCGTTAGCAAGGCCGTAAATTCGCGCTGAATGCCGCACAGAGGCTTGTACTATACGTTTTATTGTACGATTGTCGTAATAAACGTTTACGGAATTCATGCTGGTTATTATTCTTTTGTTACTCCTTTTTTTTTTTCTCGTATTTCAGGAGAGAATGAATCAGAATAAAAGTTCGTTTATGAAATCCTTGTGGATTTATGCATCATAAAAATTGTTTGTAATTTAAAAATTTGGAAAATGAATTATGAAACGTGCAACAATAATTGATTTTCATTATTTTTCTTATCTTATACTTTCTCTCCTACGATTTTTTACATGCAAAAAATCTTACCTTTGAAGTTCTTCTTCAACTCTCCTTTTTGGAACAGTTGTTCTATTCGAGATTAAAAATTTAAAAGATTTTCATTACGATAATTTTCGAATTATTTGCTATTAATTTTATTACCATTAAAATCGAAATTCGGATAATAATATAAAAGATATTAGAAGAATTATAGATGGAGGGATTAATCGCTAAATTGTGAGATGAATTGGTAGATCAATTTCAATTTATTCAATGATAAGAAATTAACCATGAAATTGGTCCATGAGGGTTCCATTACGCGTTTGTTAAAGGTAAAAGGCAATGGGATTACAGAAACCATGGTATGATTTCGACTTTATTGCAGGCAATCGATTGTTTTGATACACAGTTGGAGAGGTGTGACAAACCCCTCCATTTAAATATGGCCCGTGATCAAATCACAGCGTATATAATCGTATTTATATTTATATCCAATTAGTCGGTATTTACAGATATATCCGTGTTCATCATTATTATTAATCGTGTCGACGATATTATATTTTATCGAGTTCGTAACACTAACATAATCACAGCCAGTTCGCCACGTGTTTTTGGTATATGTGTGTATATATATATATATATATATGTAACTTTGTAAGTGTGTATTAATATCGTTAAATAAGTAGGTACGATGATCGACTAAATTGCCGGAGAGAACACATTTTTTTTTTTTTCGTTCGAATTCCCCACAAATCGATTTAGAAATATCAGAGGTAAGAAAGATATATATATTTTTTTTTGATGTTTAATTCTAAAATTTTAAAACTACTTTTTTTCTCGAGGAATTTGAATTTATTTAAGAAGAAAAAAAAAAGTAAAAGAATTAAGAATTTTTCTTCGATTACGTTTTTCTCTTGAAAATTTACAAATTCTACTTTTAGAATCCATCTTACGTAAACAAAGAATTACTAAAAAAAATCTTTCTTTTTCTTTCCTCGTTTAAAAAATAATTTTCTCCACGAAGAAAAATCAAAATTTTAGATAGATAGTTCTTATTGTCTGACAAAGCCTTTTTTTGTAATAAAAAAAAAACGTTCGACGATTCATCGTCAGAAAATCAAGCGAGAAAGTTGTGTTTCCAAGATTTGTGAGTAATCGGAACACGATACGGCGCTACTTTCCTATCTATCGATTAACTCCTACGTACGTAATTGTAAATGTATTCTTTTCTTTCTGTATTTTGGCAGCGTGGTTAATGCCTTCGTCGCGATTCAACTCAAGGAGACAATTTTCTAGATTGTTGGCTCTTTGGAAAAAATTCTTCACCCTCTTCAAACTCTTTTCTTTCCTTTTTCACCATTCATACTTCCTCAATATTCAAAAGATTCATGCATTCGTAAATTCTTAACGAGCGAAATTCTCTAC
Source organism: Apis mellifera (assembly GCF_003254395.2). Classification (NCBI taxonomy): domain Eukaryota; kingdom Metazoa; phylum Arthropoda; class Insecta; order Hymenoptera; family Apidae; genus Apis; species Apis mellifera. The sequence continues at coordinate 4,065,419 of NC_037640.1, forward strand.
TCGAAAAATTATCTAAACTAAAATTGGCTATCGATTAAAATTTTCTTCCCTAATACGAAAAATCTTTCGCACGCATTCATCGACTTCCGATTTCTTTCCTTTTTTCCGATTCTTCGTTTTGAGCTGAAAATTCTCGAGAATCCAAGATTTTGAAGAATCTTGAGAAAGGAATCCAAGAAAGAACATTTTTTTTTTTTTTAAATAGCATTTCTCAGCTCCCAATCCTCAAATTCTATCTTTAATTCATTCTTCCATTGCACGATAATTGGTTTACAACCAATATTTGTTAATTAAAAATTCGACCATTCAATTATATCATTTTCTTATTTCTCTTATCACATGTTGATTGGTAATCAAAGGAAAATATTAAATATTCTTATTGAAAGATTTGAATTTCTAAAGATAATTTTTCCTCTTTTCATATCTCTCACACACTCTCTCTTCTCTTTTATCACGCATACATGTTAATCGATCAACCGATTTTACGATAATTATTTAATTACTTTCCTCCATTGTACAACAATCATTCGATCGCCAATTTCAAAAATTCCATTTCATCAAACGTAACAACAATTTTATTTTCGACAGAATAATCGGAAATCGTTTCTTTCCAAGCCTCTATGTAACATCAATAATTTTATTCTATCTACTCTTAACTCCTTACTTCCTTATCACTGTACAATTGCATTATCGTACATTGCACTGACGTTAGAACAACAAATGTTCCTGTTTTCTAATGAACAAGACGAAATAATGTTATATAACTTTTATTCGAAAGAAAAGAAAAAAAAATTATCACTTTAACCAATTAAAGTGCAATCTTAAGTGTCCTTCAATCCCTTGCCTTTTCTTTTTACTCAACCACTTATAACCCCAATTTATATATATTTTTCCTTTAACCTATCAACTTCTCTTCAAAAATCGTATCACCAAATTTTTTCCTCTATTCTGAAACATCTTTTGCCTTATCCAAAAAATCCAAATCTTTAATACAAAAAAAAAAAAGGAAACTACTCATAAACTATATTATATTTCACAAGAAAAAAAGGCCTTCTTTCAAGCGTTCCCATTCTTCAACATAATCCTCAACATCCAACTTGCTTTCCTTTATCGAGGCAAAATCATAATTCCTTCCTTGGTCCGCGAACGTGACCCGATATCACGAGGCAAGGGGTTAAATTCTCATCGAGAATCGCGGAAAAGACACTTTCAGCTTAGAACTAAAGGTGTGACGTCGTAAATACAAGAGGGTGCAGGCGACGCAGAACTTTAATTCCTCCTCCTCCTCCTTCTCTCTTTCTCTTATTTAGCGTGGACGGGTGGAAAAAGATGGAAATTCCAGCCACGTTTGTGTACGTCCACTCTTGGAAAATTTTTCGATCTATTTCGATTAAATTCCACCTCTTTCGATGTTTCTTTCATTGGATCCGAATAGTGATTTTGTGAAACGATGCAACAACCATTTGCGCTCTTGATCTTTACTCGATATTATATTTAATTTGGGATGGAAATTGGATTGAAATTTTTATCAAGATATTTTATTTTAAGTTAAATAGCCCAGGAAACAGGAATCGTATTAATAAACGACATTTATACGTTTCTTGTTCGATTAAATATTCGTGTTATATTTATATCATTTCACATTGCAGGGGATGAAAAAAGAATTGGTGAAAAGAATTGTTATTCAATAATTTAACAATTATATTTAATCATTTAAGATCAAATTAGATTAAGAATGGAAATAAAAATCTTTGCAAAAACGAGCCACCAGCAGAAACTACTGAACTTTTGAAACGATGCAAGTTTAGAATGCTCAATTGAGAAATTCCATTGCGGTGGCCCTGCCGCATTCACAGCCAGAGGAATTCGTAGCAACACAGCAATTCTCGCAAGTTCTCGCCTAATCATCCTGTTCATGCGAATATGTCCTCCGAGACGCCAGTGGAGCGTGAATTTCACCTTCCACCAACGTCCGGGGCCAAGAATCCCTCTTGGGGGAGCCTTATTAATGAGTCCATTAGCAGGCCCTGGACGACACCGCCATTTTTCTTTCTTTTCACTCATCCCTCTTTTCATTCCCCTACCTTTTTTTCCCTTTCTCCATTCATCCGTTATATCGGATAAAGGCGCGAGTTTGAACGTTGGAAAAATTTGGATAGAATCAAAAAAAAAAAAAAATGAAAATGAACCTTGTCCTTCCGATAAAAATATCCACGATGATGAATTACGAGATATGAAAATCAGAAGGTTTCTGGTTCAATGAGAAATATAAGTGTACATGCGAAGAGAGACAATATTGAAAGGAAAAATTTTATATCTGGAAGGGAAAATATATGTATGTATATATATAGTAAGTTTTGAAATATGAAAATGGAAAATATTCCGTGAAAGAAGAATATTATATATAGAGAAAACAATATGGAAGATATGCATGAAATATGGAAATTGGTAAATAATAAAGGGAAAATTCAATGTGAAGGATATTTATAATAACAAGATACGAAGATATAAAAATTTGACGATACAATGGAAAAATCCTTTCTGTCTACTTTATTGTAAAAGGACGGAATATTGGCAGTGTTTTTAAAATTAATTTTCATCCCCTTTTCGGAGATATTGGTTTTCGTATTTTTTTTAGAAAAATTCCTCAATTTATAGAAAATACAAAATTTAGGCATTTTCTGGAAAAGAAATTTTCATCCTATATTTTAAATATAGGATATTTTTCAAATTTCTAACCAATTTTTAAAATCGCTCTTATCTATGACTTGATATAAATCGATGAAGAATCAGAGCGCAAAAGATTAGATCAGATATCAAATATTCAAAAATCGTACGATATTGCCATTCGAATTAAATTTAAGAAAAATATTAAAATTTCCAATAGACGCAAACGATTCGTAAAATCCATTCCATTATGCAAAAATTGAACTATATAGTAAGTGTTACACGAGACGCATAAAATTGATAAAAGGTAGTCGTACGATTTTTCAGAAGGAAATCAGGTCGTTCTCACGCGTCATCTTCGACGACAACGACGTCCTCGACGTCGACGACCATCCACCTCGATCGAGAAAGCATCGTTGTGTCGATTCTGAAAATTTCTCGTCCAATTTTTACCAGATTTCGTCCACGGGATCAGGAGAGAAACGAGCGATGAAGGAGGAAATTCGTGTTTTGCAGCCGCCATTAAATACCGAATACTTATCCCTATTTTAATTGGTAATCTATAGCGAAGAATTATTTTAGAACGTTCTTATTAATTAATGTTCCTGAATTTGTGGAAAATCGAATGAACCGAGGTTTTCTTTTTTTTCAATATGATAAGAAGTTTCTAAAAGAATTTAAGAATATTTAAAAGTTATAATAAAATTGAAATATAATATATGAAACAAAGAAAATGTTTGTTTAATATTTATATCTACAGTTGAATGTTATATACAGAGTATTTTAATTGAGAAAAAGAAATTTAAAAATTGCTAAGACATTAAAATTTTTAATGAACTTGAAATATTAAGAATTATATTAAATATAAATATTTTATATAGAGTATTGATAACAATAGTTATTCTTTTAATTGGAATAATAATTTTTCAATAATAGAAAATGGAGGAAAATTATTGAATGAAATAAATTACAAAAAACTTGGAAAGAGAAACAATTATTATATCTCTTCTGTTCATCGGTTTTCACACAATCAGGGACAACGGCCTAGCGATATTTTACCAATCAACGGATTTCAGGCTTACTGCTAGTCGATTGTACACTCGTCACTTCAACAATTATCTCGTCGATCGACATCGTTCGCTATCAATTCTTTCCTGTCATTGTTCCGAACGTTTCGATTCAACAACAAAATCATCCTGACCATTTAACGTTCTTCCAACTTTGTTGTATCAGTTTTCATCGTCCACTTGTTCGCGAGAAAGCATTCTTCAAAGTCTTCAAAATCTTTGATCTCTCTTTCTTCTTTTTTATCAGTACGCTCAACAATTCTAGTTCGATCATTATTAAACAGGCTAATCTCTTCGATTTTCTCGACACTTTTTTTTTTTTAACACTTTTTTCGTTTGAAAAAGAAGAAACTTTTAAGTTTTCTTCGAATGCTCAGCAAATAAGTATGTGGATCCATTAGAGGATCCTTCAAGAGTCTAACTTTTCAAAATCCTTTTTCTTCGTTCATCGAAAGTTAAGGCCAAAAATTTAAAATCACTCTCCTATATTGAATTGAAATCGAAAATTATGTAATTACGTATCATTAGCAATTTTCTTTAATTTCTTTAAAGGCTTTTGAAGAATTTTTATATAATAAAATTTCTAAATCTTTTTTCAATTTCTTAACTTGGTAATTCCAAACTTTTGGCCAGAATACCAAATCCATCTTTTAGAATAATTCAGTTTCTTTAACTTTTGCACTCATTTCTCTGTCCATTCACTGAACGTTCATTTAAATATAGCCTATCGGATCATTGCACAGTTCAACTTCTTCTTTCGATTCTCTTTTTCACAAAACTACAATCAAAAGTTCCATGTCGATCGAGCTCAATTCCTTCTTTTCATACACCAGAAGCACATATAAATATCGTCAAACTTCTTCAGTCACCATTTTTATCTATCAAAATCATCTTTATCGATCGTATTGACAAAATAATCGCGGTCCAGCAAGCAATTTATACGGTTTCTTCTAAGTGTCCATTCGTCGTTTGAACGACGACGATTCGTCAAAGTTCGAAAAAACACCGTTCACAAATCACCTCTAATCTCACTATTAGAGACAGTTTGGCCAACGTAGATTTCTCTTTTCAAATCGAAGACATCACAAAGTAAAGATAAAAAGAATTAGATCTTCTAAAGGGGATATTCTAAAAACGTGGACACGATGGTGTTGCGGTTCTCTCGAAAAAGAGATTCTCGATCATTCCTGTCGATACGCTCAAAGAAACTTCGATCGAGCTACCTGGAATTCTACCAATTTTCTTTCGTTTCCTTTTTTTTTTTTCGGTAAGAATCGCTTAGGTTCCTCTCGTGTCTCTTCTCCTTTCTCTTTTTTTTTCTGGTTGATCGATTGATCTTGTTTTTTCCATTTTTATTACTATCTTCTTTCGAGAGGGAGAAATTGTTTGGTTGATGGATGGTTCTCTTGTGGCAGTTTTTTTTGTAAGCAGTGAAAATCAATGGATTTTTCAGGGACACTATCTTTTCCTCGTGTCTCTTCTAATTTTTCAGAATGTCTTTCCTTTTTATAGTTAAATGCACATCGTTTGTTCGTTTATTCTCAAAGTTCAAGTGTTATACAACTCTTTTCGATATCTTTTATTCTTCCAAGTTCAATTTATATTAAATTAATTCCTTACTCCGTTCAATTCCAAAATCATTTCTTCTCAATCATTCTTCCAAACCATCAGCACCATGTCTCTTCTAACCGATTCACACCTCGTAAAAAATTTCCTTATTTATTAATAATCCACAATATTTCCAAGATTCAAAGATTCATATCTCGGATTTCATCGTCGAATCTTTCTTCCTACAATTTTCACACGATTCCAATTTTCTCCCTGGGTCCAAGCAAACGTGGCAAATATTCCCATTCCAAAGAGATAAGATTGACGAGGACCTACTCGAAAACGCTCTCGGCGGCTTCCCTGATCTTGACGATAAGGAAGGATCGTCTGCAGAGCTTGACGAGCAGCTCGATCCTCTGTCAGGATGGTTTCCTCAGTTGTGGAAGGGCGATCAGGTAGATGTTGCCCAAGATGGCGCCTACGACGAGGAGCATCACGCTGATGGCGGATAAGAGGCGAACGAATCTGACGAATCTTCGTCCCCTTGCGTCCTTTTTGCTCTGGTTTGGGAACACAGCCAGCCCCAGAAGAGGTCCTGCCAGTGCACCGGCTACGTGCGCGGCCCAACCGACTCGACCGCAACCTAGAAGGGCTGGGATTGGCAGTGAAGCAACGTCCGCGCTGGCTAAGAGTAGTACCGCGCCTAGCCGCCAGCCGGCATAACGGAGCTCTCCATGACACTGGAATACATAGATGAATTTTCTTGTTCAATGGTTGTTTATGAGTTGTTTTTTGATGAATTTACGAACGATGAAATTGGATCGAGAAATTGGAAAGAAATTGGGTTAAGGAAGGAGTTTTTAAGAAATTAATTGAATTAAGTAAAATTAACAATTTCTTTATATTTTTTTTGCCAGAAAAGTTCTTCTGGAAGAATTTGGAGGAACAGCAAAGAGCAATAAAAGTTAAATTAAAGTGAAATACTTTTAAATAAAGAAAAAAACTTGTTACATATATAATAATAATTTTACAATTTTGAGAAGATGAAGGATGTTTCGCAATATCATAATTAACAATATTTCTTGTGACTTACCAAATAAAGGTGTGCAAGATGGCTGGTAAGTAAGGCATATACACCTGCCGAGGCACCAACCAAGAAAAGGCTTGGCTGAAGAAGGGATGCCCCAAGTGCACCGCAAACGCCACCTCCTAAATAGATGGTTGCCACTCCTATTCGACCCTGTTCCACCTATGATCATCGATAATTTCTTTCCTCCCATACATTTCCCATGTCGTTAGAAGAATTTCTTGTAATATTTTAACACAGAATGCTTCGTTAATACAAATAAAAATAGAATTCTTCGTCTTTCCATAAATGTTTCAATTAAAAGACGTTGAAAAGAAAAATTGGACATCGGAAGAAATTAATGTAAGAATTATTATAAATTACTAAAAAATTTTACGTTATAATAAATTCAAGAACAATAATATATAAATTTTACAGAGACGTAAGTATCCATATAAATAAATTCTTATTACAATTTATAAAAGTCCATAAGTCCATAATTTAGATCCATTGGAAAATCCTGACGGCGTTTTTAATCTAGCTAATATCGTAAAATAAGGGAAAAGAAATTTCAAAGAGGGAAATGATTTTTGAATTGAATGGGCACGGATCGATCGGTCTACCCGAAGGATACACATTGCGGGAGGTCGCCGTAAAGGGTGGCCAGCCAAAGGTAGGCAATTAGTCTGATTAACTCACCTCGAGAGGGGTGGCCAACACCAGCTGGATGACCACGTTCAACGCAAGGTGAAGCGCGTTCGAGTGCAGCAGCATGTACGAGGCGAACCTCCATCCTTGCACCCTCTGACGGGGGTCGTAGACCAACCACCTGCGCAGCGTCGCTTCGTCTCCCAGACAGTGTACGGCTATCTGTCGTCATCCAGAATGCGATTTCATTGCCTCGTGTTCTGGCGTACCGTATGAATATAATGTGCACGATAAATGGTGAACCGTGCAAGAGTTTGAGTTTTTGTAAACGTTTTGTGTTTCAGTTATGCAGTGCACGGTATGCAGTATGCATGTACATGGTACATTGAATATTTATCTAACAGCTATTGGAAATTTAACGCAAATTTCTCATGGGCTTGTTATCACCATAGACGTGATTAGATTAACGTTAAAGGAATATGGATTGTGGAGGAAAAGTATTTGTATTTAAAGTATTTGTTCCTGGGAAGAAAATTATTTTTAGAGTAAGTATTTTTTATTTAAAATTTATTTGATCAATGATTGCAGGATGCTGGATGTTGCGAAATAAAGAAATTTTATAATTTAATTTGATTTTGATACAATAGATGGATTTGTATTTAATTAATGTACAAACTATTATTGCAAATTATTATTCCAATGATCCAATACACTATTTCATTTCATCAATATTGTACAATGTGTGAAATTAATTAATTTATCATAAATATCATCGAATAATCTTGATTTATTCGCTGAAATGTGCATTAAAAGAGAGGCACGTAATAATGGAAAAAGAACAAATCTTCAATCTGGTTGCCTATTGGAAAAAAAAAAAAAAAGAAGAGAGAGGAAAACGCGTTGCGAACATTTTCATCGGCGAAATTATTTGCAAATTATTGCCATTACCACGAGAAAGAACATTAATGCGTTTCTGGATGAAAATACCCATCCCCTGTGCAAAAGAGTTAAAAATTCGAATGCGCATTATCGATGAACAATCTAGCGAATAATTAATTCCATTCCCGTATGGAAATTCGAGCGGGCAAAATGGTAATTAATCAAAACTGCTTGTTTAATGCCGAATAAACCGCCGTCGTTGTCAGCCTTTAAATAATGAACGATCTGAATATCCCTTCGTGTTATTATGAATGATAATTGACACATCGTGCGAGAGAAAAGACGCTGCATTATCCAGAAATCACCTGTGATGCGAATTCAGATGAAGCGAAGCCAATTGAAATATAAGTAATTAAGAAATAATTAAGAAAATGTATATATAATGTATATTAGAATGTAAGAAAAAGAATATGTAATAAGATTTTGTTATTTCAATTGTAATAGCACGAATATATTTGAGAATAAAACTCTGAAAAATTATTAAGACGAAAAATTGCTCTAACGTGTAACTTTGATTTTATAGAATTTTATTCTTAAATATATTTGTGTCTAAATGTTAATAATTATTAAATATATTGTAAATTGTTCAACTAATAAATTTTATTACAAAAATTTTATAAAAAAAATTTCTTAATATGTATATATATATATTCAATCATAAAATATTATATATATACATATTAATATTATATATTTATAGTATATTTATATGTATAGATATATGTATATTACAACATGTACAAACATTTATATAATAAAGCCTTCATTTTTCTTTTTATATTCGATTTTTTATTTTATACCCATCAACTTATCCTCTACCAACATAAATTCCACAAATATCCTTTTTCCTGTTAAAAATAATCAATACAATTTAAAAAACAATAAACAAATATCAAAAAAATCCTACGTAAAAATAAAAAATTTAATACATAAAAGAAAATTGGACCAGAAAGACTGCAAGATCGACGGCTGCGAGAAATTCTTAGTGCCACCTCCTTAGTTATCATATTCTCCTGTTAAAAAGCTGAGAATTTGGACGAGAAACTTTGAAAAACTGGACTCCGTCTAAGAATTTTTAGTGCCACCTCTTTAGATATCATATTCTCCTGTTAAAAAGTCGAAAAATTGGGCAGAAAACTTAGAAACCTTCGCCTCTGTCTAAGAATTTTTAGTGCCACCTCCTTAGTTATCATATTCTCCTGTTAAAAAGTCGAAAATTTGGGCAGAAAACTTAGAAACCTTCGCCTCTGTCTAAGAATTTTTAGTGCCACCTCTTTAGTTATCATATTCTCCTGTTAAAAAGTCGAAAATTTGGACAGAAAATTTAGAAACCTTCGCCTCTGTCTAAGAATTTTTAGTGCCACCTCTTTAGTTATCATATTCTCCTGTTAAAAAGTCGAAAATTTGGGCAGAAAACTTAGAAACCTTCGCCTCTGTCTAAGAATTTTTAGTGCCACCTCCTTAGTTGTCATATTCTCCTGTTAAAAAGTCGAAAATTTGGGCAGAAAACTTAGAAACCTTCGCCTCTGTCTAAGAATTTTTAGTGCCACCTCCTTAGTTATCATATTCTCCTGTTAAAAAGTCGAAAATTTGGGCAGAAAACTTAGAAACCTTCGCCTCTGTCTAAGAATTTTTAGTGCCACCTCTTTAGTTATCATATTCTCCTGTTAAAAAGTCCAAAATTTGGGCAGAAAACTTAGAAACCTTCGCCTCTGTCTAAGAATTTTTAGTGCCACCTCCTTAGTTATCATATTCTCCTGTTAAAAAGTCGAAAATTTGGGCAGAAAACTTAGAAACCTTCGCCTCTGTCTAAGAATTTTTAGTGCCACCTCCTTAGTTGTCATATTCTCCTGTTAAAAAGTCGAAAATTTGGGCAGAAAACTTAGAAACCTTCGCCTCTGTCTAAGAATTTTTAGTGCCACCTCCTTAGTTGTCATATTCTCCTGTTAAAAAGTCGAAAATTGGGCAAAAATTTTGCACGATCGATGTCTGCGAGAAATTTTTAGTGCCAGCTCTTTATATGTTTTTTTCTGTAAAAAAGTTAAAGGTTTGGAAAAATTTTTAGGGAAAGGGAAAATGAAGGAAAAAAATAAAAAAAATAGAAGATATGTATAATATTCGTTTATTAAATATTAAATATTGTACATTACATATACAATTATTTTACATTACATAGTAATTTATTTACAATTTATTATTTTACATGACATATATAATTTATACTTATATAACTATATTACATTTATATGTATGTTGGTTGCTCGCGATTATGTTGTCTTGGCACTTCAGTTTCAACTTGAAGATGTTGAAATGATGATAGCGATATAGGGGTTGCTGTTGTATAAATCTTCTTGAGAATGATGTTGCTAATCGGTCCAATTCTCATGGTATTTGAATTTGTCTGAGCAATCTTCTGTCAATTTCTTCTAATAGAAAGGTAAAAAATTGACTGCGAATTTCATTCGCTCGAGAGTTTCGATAATTCCAAGAATGTTTTGTTATTTCCAAGAATTTGATGTCGTTTCCAAGAACTGCTAAAATTCTTGAAAAAATTTCTTGGGAGACCTCCTTTTAATTTATATTTTCCTAATACGGAAATCGACTAAGTTTTCTCAAATTGATTTTTTGATATAGGAGAATATAACTGAAAAAAAAAATAGTATAAAATTTTTAGATTTTAATATACTTATCTTTATTTTCACCTTTACATTTATATTATTTTGATGTTATGTTTTCAGAAACAAAAACATTTTTTAATCATTTTAGTTAATTCTAATTTGTAAATTTGTTATACTTACTTGTTTTATAGTTTCCTTCCATATTTTTATTTCTTTAAGCCATTTATCGGATCAATAATTTGTTTAATAATTTTTCTTGATTATAAATAATTGAACAATGTTCTAAGATGTATTTATTTATTCACAGATTTAATATATTTCATCTTTTTCACACTTATCTCTTTAATTTGTTATATATGTTCAGAAATTAAACACTTTTTTAATCATTTTCTAAATATTTTTGATTCTTCTAAGATTCTTGAGAAATAGAATCCAAATATTTGATTTCTAAATGTTGAAAGATAATTTTCCTTTATTACTCTTAGTTTTTTTTCATTATTATTTTTATTTATTATTTTTAATACATCAATATTTGTGATATCATATCTTTATAGAGAGAAAATATGCAAATGTTTAATTACATTTTAATAATCACCGTGTTATACGTTTTACGCAGAAGATTTTTAACAAACTGTTAAAAAAAAGAAATTAAAATTTCAAATAATAAAATTTCCATAAATTTTAATCAAATCCACTTCAATGCTTATTGCGTATATGCGAATTTTCGGCTTTATTATCAGTGATAGGATCGGCCGAAAAATTTCAGCCAATCAGAATCTGGTCAAATCGAGAGAAATGGTTCGATGACGACAGGTGTTTCTAGCCTGACAACTATACGCCTCTGACAACGATCCAGTTTTAGCTGAAAAAAAGGAGAGAAAAAAAAAAAAAAGAAAAAAAGAAATGAAAAATGGAGGAAAAAAAGTATTGATGTTCTCGTGGATGTTTTGACGTGCCCTGTGTCCTATGAAAATTTATTCATCTCGATAAATGGAAAGGATATTTTATGAATGATTTCGTTCCAATAGATTATCCCTTGAAGTAACACGAACAAAATTATTTGCAAATTATTTATTATCCTTTAAACTCGATTTGTATTCATCAAATTCGTAATCTTGCAATATAATAATAATAATAGATATTGCACAGAGTGTATAATATATCCGTGAAGAGTCAATTCTAGAAATCAAAACGAATAGAAAAATTAATATGAAAGAATATATCAGTTGATTTATTAAATTATAAACAATTTACGTTTCCATTAGACAGAAACGAGATAAAAATAGATACAGCTCTATCTGCATCTCGTTACATCTAATGCAAACCTAAAATTGCTAATATAACTAATAAATAAATAAACCAAATTTTTATACGATATAAAAATATCTTGTAAAATAATCATTATATAATTATCATTATATTTTCCTTGTCACTTATTTTCGAAACTTAAAAAAACTTTGAAAAAACTATCCAATCATCTTTTCTTTTGTATATAAACGTATTATCCAACCATTTGAAGTCATAATTTCAGCTGCAATCTTTTAAGTAACTGCGGATGATCGAATAGAAAGTTTCTCTGTGTTTCGTTTCCGTTTCGAAATCGTGAAATTTTATTTCCAACGAGAGGGATTCGGTCTTAGATGGGCGGGGGAGGGAAAAAATGCACTTTCAGAGGCTATTGGTCAGAGTTGCCGGAGATATTGCATCACTCGGGAACGAACGATAACGTATATGGATTGGTCGTGCACCAGAAAAATGCTTTTCCCCCATTAAATAAATCATAAACTATCGAGTATAACCGTGGAAACAAGCGGATACGACTCGGCAGCAGTATTTCTCGCCCAACTATAAAATTTTACACTTGCCCTATACACATGTATTTTTACCAAAAGACGAAATTGAATTATGTAGCTCTAGATTTTCGTCGTTGAACACGATTGTTAACACGTGGAAATCGATATCGTGGAGTTTGCATTATTATAGAATTTCTCCGAAATATTCTACTTCAAATACAATTTCCACATTAATTATAATATTATTATCGATAATTATATTATAATTTCAATTTATACAGTGAAGTATTATATATCAAATGTTGTAATATATAAATATATATATATTATAATTTCAATTTTATATTTCGAGAAGAAAAAGTTTCGATCTAAGAAGTTATAATGAATATTGAATTAAAAATATATTTCCATCTTTAGAAGATGTACACATAATTTTATTATAAAAATACTTTTGTTAACCAACTGTGAATACGGATCTACAATTATATAAAATATAATAAAATATCTTACAATTTTAAAGAAACAATTTTATCTTCTATTCGAATATAACGCATTTTATTACACGGCTCCGAGGAAATAAAATGGCGCCGGTAACCGAGATTGATACCGAGTACTGTAACCGACTCGTAAATTTCCTTCTTTTATTTTTCATCGTTACTCAAGTTTCTTAAAAAAAAATCGTATATACTTAATAAAAGAGAACATTAAACAAGAATAAAGGCGCAATAATTATCCAAGAATTCCAAATTTGAAAATTTCATCGAGTCAAAGGAAATGTAAGTATCGAAATTAAAACCGTCGATAAAAACAGGAATCGTCGATACCATAAGAGCGAAAAAATTTCGCAGGTTGAGAACCGCTGAGCCCTTTTCCAATTTAAAAAAACCCAGTTTTACAAAGTTTCTCCTTCTACTAAGGTTCTCAGAGCCGATTTATCAGAGCTCTCTTTTTTTCTCCAACGAGCTGTATTTACGTTTCGTAATGCTGGAAGAAAACACGGGACAAACTCAAACACGCGTGCGATTATCAGCGGGACGGAAGTCGACTTTTCGGCGGCGTTTCGGGCCGGATATCGCCGTTTCCGCTATCTCAGCGTTTTCATTAAAGGCCCGCACACCACGTTATCGTTCACGTTTCATCGCGCGAAACTGGACGCGAACGCCGATTGGATCCCGACCAACCCCCGTTTCGACGAATCAGCCGCTCCGATTTTACCGGAGAGAGAAAGAGAGAGAGAGAGAGAGAGAGAGAGAGAGAGAGAGAGAGAGAGAGAGAGAGAGAGAGAGAGAGAGAGAGAGAGAGAGAGAGAGAGAGAGAGAGAGCCGTTACGTTGGAATGCCGTTTATCGCGGGAAGAGTATGGATTTTACTCGATTCTGGGCAAATTCCTTGATTCGCGCAAAATTAAGGTTAGGATTCAAGATGGCGAATCTCGAAACTTTATCTTCTTATTATACTTCTGAATAAATATCGATATCAACTTTACTAGAATTATTCGTATAATAATATATTATTTTTAAATTTTAAAATAATTTTTTCAATATCCAAATCGTTCCTTTTCTTTTTTCCCCAATCTGAAAAGATTAAAATCGAATTAATGATACGACGATATAAAAAAAGGAAAATTTGAAGAAAAAAATTCGCCCAAATTACACGAGAATCACCCCTTGTCTTTAATTTTCCCGATACCCAAATCTATCCTCCGAATAATCTCGGGAAGAGGAAAATTCAGAACAACGGCAATAACCGTTCCAAGAACATCATCCCCCGGTAAAATAATCGTTTCGCCTCGAATTCTGCCCGATTATCGCTGCCCCGAAATCCGATCTTCGAATCGCCTCTCCCCACCCCTCTCGGTGGCCGCCATTCCTCCACACCCCTTTCTCGTTTCATTAACTCCCGTCGACACCGTTAACTTCTGTTTTATTGCACCAAGACTTTGCCCGGTGGAAAAGAAAAGAAGAGCGCGATTCAAGTTGGCGGCTTTAAACTCCTCCTCCTCCTCCTCCTCCCAGCATTTTATCCGCCACGTTCGCTCCTCGTGCCGACGATCCCCCGGAAGTGCTCGAATAAGCTCCCCTGGAATTATTATCGAGCCAGAGGGAAAAAGTCCAAGGAAAGAAGTGTATATATATATATATATATATATATATATATATATATGTACTAGAAAAAGGTAAGGAAAGATGTAAGGAGTAGAGCATGGAGGAACGTCTCGCCTCCCTCCATTTTTTTCCCTCTATCCTCCTCTCTCTTTTTATCATTCTTCCATCCTCTTCTTCCTCTCCTTCTCCTTCATTTTCTTTCTTTCTTTCTTTCTTTTTTTTTCCTCGTTTCGTTTCGTTTCTTTCAGAGTTTCTTGAAATCTACCGGCACGACGATATTCCTTCGTGAACTCGTGCGAATAATTGAGACGGATTCCACATCGGTCTCTTCAACAGGCTTCAACGACGAGCATTAGCTCGGTTAATGGGAAATTTTTCGAGGTTGGACGAGTCGGTACAGACGCGAGATCGAAATTTCTTAGTCGAGGCATCCTTACTTGCATGATATTACGCGTTTTTTCTTTTTTTTTGAAGTGCTATAGGTGGATGTAATTTCGTGTGTAATCTCGAAGTTTTCGTTTAGTTTCGAAACTATATGTAAATAAGATTAGTTGATAATATGAAATGAAATGATCAATTTTAAGAAAAGTTTATTTTAAGGATGTATTAAAAGAAATATCCATAGATATTTCTGATTAATTAAATATTAATAGTTAATGTTGAAGAATAAAAAAAGAAGAAAAGAAGACAGGACAAGTTTTCTAATTTTTAATAAAAATATCCTTATTACTTTACATTTAAGCGTTATTATTAACGATTAAGCGTCCAAGACGAAGAAATTCCTTTTAAAATTCTGGATCCATTTATCTCGATATAAGAAGCAGAAGGAATTTAAATAGTTCGCCTTCTGGAAATTAAACTCCATCAAAAGATTAATATTTAATTTCACGTATTTCCTTTTGAAACGCGATAAACGAAGAAGTAAAAAAAAAAAAAAAAAAGTCTGCTTCTTATAATTTAATCAGAAACACGATTCGTTGAATAACTACTCCTTGCATCCGAATTAAATTTCGATACATTTTCTTTAATAAGTCATAAATCATTCCGAGCAATTTCCAAGTCCAAATTAATTCTCACCCCGGTTCGTAAATTACACCTGCAGTTTACAACCCATTCAAAAACATCCCGCAACTAACTTCCACGCTCTATCTCCAATTATAAGTCTTACTTAACTATTCAAAAACACATATCCAGTTTCCCAAATTGTCGTAATCATTTCTACTTCAAATTTCCTAGTCACTCTTTGACACGTTAATTTCGTATCCTTAAAAAAAAAAAAAAAATGAAATGCCATTTATATACTCGATACCATTATTATGAAAATTGCTTTAAAAATTACCAAAACTCTTCCTGAAGATTAACAAAAAAAAAAAAAAAGAACTAGCACATTGAATAAAGAAATCTATATATGTATAATGTTACTTGTTTGATAAACTGATATTATTATATTCAATAAAACAATTCTTTTAATAATAATATTTAATTAAATTACAATATTTTTTATATTAGAATCATCGATTTGAACAGATGAATAAGAAATAAAATAACTATTAAAATATTTTTTGCCAAAAGCACACAAATTTGTTTAGAACTATCGATTTGAGGAAATGTATAGGGAATAAAATAATTATTAAAATATTTTGCCAAAAGCACATAAATTTGTTTAGAACTATCGATTTGAGGAAATGTATAGGGAATAAAATAACTATTAAAATATTTTAATACCAAAAGCATACAAATTTGTTTAGAACTATCGATTTGAAGAAATATATAAGAAATAAAATAACTATTAAAATATTTTAATACCAAAAGCACACAAATTTGTGCAAGTAATTGTACAACAAAATCAACTTCGATTAATTTGATGTTGAATAAAAATTGACGACGTATATATTCGATCTCGATTTATTTAAATTTAAATCCGCGGACGGATCTTCTCGAGGATGAAAAAGCAAATCAATTTTCGAGGCTCACCTCTATGATGCTGATGCAAATCATGAGATAGGGCGGTCGTATCCGGAAGTTGGGCTTCCTGGGCGGTAGTGGATGCCTGGGTGTCGGCCTAGGCGTGACCTCGTCATCCTTTGTTTTCTTGTACGAGGACGAGGTGACGATGATGGGCGATTCCGGGGAATAGGGCGAGCCGGGGCCCGAATACGTGGTGTCGGTGCAATCCGACGAGATGGTCGACAGTGTTGGAGAGTTCTCCAGCAGCGCTGCCTCAACGTCCATGATGGCCAGCTGTCTGTAAAGATTCGAGAAGCCCGGTTCAGAGGAGAGTTTCGCGATAATAAAATCGAGAATACGATATCTCTATTTCCGCTCGTCGATTATTTTGGCGTGTTATCGCGTAATATAATTAAGAGACGAAAATTATTGAAAAATTATCTCTGAAAGAATTATTTTTCTTTCTTTTTTTGAGAGAAATAATTATATTATCATTTCGTAAAACGATAATTGTTTTATGAATGTTACGCGTGTATCTTCCTTCATTTTTCCTTTCCTCGAACATCCGTATAGTTTTCTGATCCTAATTTCAATTTAATCCAAAGCTTTCTAAAATTTTCCACTGCCGGAAATTTCACAACCTTTGTTTGCACATAATTCCATTTTAAATTAACTAACTCGACGAGAGAGGAAGGAGAAGCAGATGTTGAGGGAGGGAAAAAAAAAAAAAAGAAACTTCGAATCGAGAGAGAGAGAGAGAGAGAGAAAAGAGAGAAGAGAAAAAGCGCAACTGGAGATTGCCGTAGGAAAAATGGCAACGTTTCGCTCGACTGAATCACCGCTCGATCATTGTCCAATTATAGCGATAATCTCGCCGCAGAATCGATTAATCGTAATTTACGAACCGTATTCCCTGTTCTCCCCTTTATTTCATATCAACCACCGATTGTTACGAGCGAAATATCTTTCCAGAAATTTTTCTATAAATTTTACGAGAAGAAGATTGTTTTCTCTGAAGAAAAATTCGCAATATATATATATACTTCCAAATAAATTTGCAGGAATAATTATGTTTTATTCAAAAGAATTATAGATACAAAATATATTATAACAAAACGAATCAAATTTATTTTTATGCATTTTAAAAAAAGCAATATCAAAATTATCATTCCTGTTAATTTTTAAACAAACGAATGCTTGAGAAACATTAAAATCTTTATTCCCTTCGAATTTCCCAAGAAAAAGTAGCGTGTCGGAAATAAAGTAGTGGAAATGTAATTTTCCTCTTTGAGAGGGAGAGGGGGAGGAAAGGAATCGACGTGACCGGAGAAGGAATATTAATTAAACGAAGCTGAAGGGGAGTAGGAGGAGTTAAAAAAAAGGAAAGGGAGAAGGCAATGGAACGGAATCCATAATTAGGGTGAATGGGTTAGCACACGGTTACAAGCTTCCTAAACTCGCTTTAGCCGCACTTTATTGCTCGCCAACTGGTAGGCATTAATTTGCGTGCGGTTTTAAATATAGCGTACACCGCCATTTTCCACTCTCTCTCTCTCTTTCTCTCCTCGTTCCTCTACAAAATAGGCAAATTTTGCCAACTGGAATTATAATTACCTTGAATAGAAACAATTTTATATCGTAAATCATTGTTAAACAAAACGAAGAAAATAATAAAAAAACATCCAACATCCCCTATTCTCGAGCTTTTTCGTTCAAGAACCTTTATTTACCCTTTATTTTCAACCCTTGCAGTTCCTCCTCAGCCATGGTTCACACTCTTTAATTCAACCGCAGCTGCACGCATTCATTTATCCCGTGCGTGGTTCCCGAAGTGGAGACAGAGAGGAGGGAAGAATGGAGGAGAGCGAGCAGGACAGGAGAATGCAAGAGGAGGGAAGAGGAGACGCGACAAGTTTCGCGAGAAGGGTCAATCCTGGTGGACCCTTTTGTCCCCTGGCTGCAAGGCCTTTGTCCTGCCACCATGCCTGGTTCCACGGAGCCACCATAGAATTTGTCTCTGAATTATTGGGGCTCGACTCAGAGTTTGCCAACTCTCTCTCCCACGATTCGCGTACCCAAACGCGATTTCATCCGACGAGGCCATTCCATGCCTCGAATCGAATCGATCTTCGATCGCTCTGCGTTTCTGTCCGGGTTGGATCTTGTCCTTGAACGAATTGGGAGGGGGTAAATAGTTCTATGGAATTTTCTGAGTGAGCATGTACCACTGATATTCCAAAAAAATTTTCTTTTTGATGCAATTGATCGCAGTATCGGTATTGGAATTTTTTCTTTCTGAATTGTCTAAATTTTTCCGATGTACAGAAAGAGGATCACTGATCGTAGATAATTGAATCTCGAAAGAATTTCAGGAAAAGATTATAGGGAGGAAAGAATTTGAATTTCATTTTCTTTTTTTTTATACAATTAATTTTATACGATTAAATTTTTCAAGGGAATTGATAAAAATTCCATTGTATTGAGATGTACAGAAAGAGGATCACTGATCGTAGATAATTGAATCTCGAAAGAATTTCGAAAAGATTAAAGGGAGGAAAGAATTTAAATTTTATTTTCTTTTTTTTTATATAATTAATGAGCAATATTAGTATTGATATTTTTTTTTTCAATTGTCTAACGCAATTTCCTCAATTTTTCCGATGTACAGAAAGAGGATCACTGATCGTAGATAATTGAATCTTGAAAGAATTTCAGGAAAAGATTGAAGGAATTTTTTTTTTTTTTTTGAATTGTCTAACGCAGTTTCCTCAATTTTTGAAGAGAATTGATAAAAATTCCTTCGCTATCGAGATGTACAAGAAGAAGATTACTGAAGTAATTGAATCTCGAAAGAATTTGGGGAAAAGATTAAAGAACGAAAAGAAATTGAATTTTATTTTCTTTACTGCAACTTTCGAAGACAGCAACGATTAAACGCAATCCGCAACACATTTCAATTCCTTCAATTTCTTCCGCATTGCGTTCGAATCGTCCCCCCTCCCCGCCAACGCGATCATCGTAACAATACCATCGTCGTGCGAAACGAAGGATGGTGGAAAACGAAAGAGAAAGAGAGAGAGAGAGAGAGAGAGAGAAAGGAGAGAAACAAATAACGGGAGCGTACCGTGAAATAACCGGGAATTAAAATTCAAGGCTACTAAATGTTAAAAAACACTACTACCACGTGCCTCATCCGTCCAACAACCGCCGAACAAAATGAAAAACCCGCGCGATTATAATCTGGGCGAGGAGTGGAGGGGAAAAAGAAGGGTGGAACACTGACAATGAGCCGGGCAACGGCGCGTATTTTCGCGTAGAATTCATTTGGCGAATGTGGGAGGAGGGATATAAACCGCAACGGGATCATTTATCAACGAGACGGAACGGAACGATCACTCGTTCACAAAATAATGAACGTTAAATGGTGACGGCGATGTGACGGTCGATCCTGGCGCGAGAAAATGCGGTGGGAAAACGAGAAAGGGATGCTTGATTCAACTATGCTTCGTCCGTCCTCGTAGATCTCGCGCGCCCCTAAGGGCTGGACCCGTGTTAAGCTTCGCGTAGAATTGCACGGGTGTCGAGTGGACGACGACTTTTCGGAGAACGTTTCCAAAACGGCGGAAAATTCAATTTGAAATCTGTCCTTAATTCAAAATTATACCAATATCTGAATAGAATTATTTAATCCTTACGCTTTTCAAAAATTAACTCGAGAAATGTTATTCTTTAAATAAATTCTTCGCGAACAAAAAGAAACGAAGTAAAAATTAATTAATTAACGATAAAAATATGTTAGGAAAATAGAATTACTTATTCTTACTTCTCAAAATTTACTTCGAGAAACACTACTATTTAAATTCCTCACGAAAAATCGAAGTAAAAATTAATTAATGATAAAACCATAAATTAGAAAAATCGAAGTAAAAATTAACGATAGAACGATAATAAAATAAGTTAGGAAAATAAAATTAGAACTTATTCTTATACTTCTCAATTTACTTGGAGAAATACTCTTTAAATTCTTCACGAAAAAACGAAGTAAAAATTAACGATAATAAAATAAGTTAGGAAAGTAGAACTACTTATTCTTACATTTCTCAAAATTAATTAACGATAATAAAATAAGTTAGGGAAATAGAATTATTTATCCTTACACTTCTCAAAACTTACTTCGAGAAACGTTACTCTTTAAATTCCTCGCGAAAAATCGAAGTAAAAATTAATTACTGATAAAACGATAAAAATAAATTAGAAATCTTACTCTCTAAATTCCTCCTACATAAAAAAAAAAAAAAAACGGAGTAAAAATTAATAGATAGAACGAGTTAAAAACAAGTTAGGAATTGGAGGGGCTCGCTCGAGTCGTTCAACTCGGGCGTGTAGCTGTCCGCTCGTAATTAACGTAACGGCCACGCAAATCAAACGTAGTACACGGGGTGCGGCGGTGTAATTAAGGCCTCTCCCAGCCTGCACGAAGAACAATGCGACTCCACCCGCGTGTGTCACGCGTCAATGGCCACGACGTGGCCGATCATCGATAATCGGCCACGTCCAAGTCGCTCCTCCTCGACGCGTGACAGGGGATGGGCGGCCTGCCTTCTCGATTCAACGTTGTGTACAACAATGTGGCAGAAATTCTTCCTTTCGTGATTGTACGTTCGTATTACCTTTGTTCCCCATCAAAGGTAATTATCGAAGGATTTCTTTTTTCTCCTATTTCTTTTCCCCTCTTTTGTTATTGTTCCCGACGAGTAAATGGATGATGAATTATTACGTCGAATATTCTTAATTTCTTGTTTTGGAACGATAATGTAATCCTTGTTTTGATTTTACTTGGCTTCTGTATTTCTTATATTTTTCTCTTTCTTTTCAAAGAGAAGAAATAATTGTTCTTGATACATCTCTGTTGGAGAAATATCGTGTACGATTATCTTGATATAAAAATATAAATTTCACTTTCGATTTCCGAATCATCGAATATTATTAAATAATTGAATTAATTTTCTATCAAACAGACGAGAGATTAAATCGATACGAAAAGAAGAAGAAAAATTATAATATGATTAACTTACGTGGAAAATTGGATGGATTTCGTCGAGTGATATGGTTATTTCAAAAGCATGGAAGGAAAAAATTCAAATCTAAAAAACTTATTCACTCGCCGATGGAAGAAGCAAAGTTGATCTATTCCTGGCGATTTAAAGCGGAGCTTTCTCGAGCGTGAGGCTTTAAAAACAAACAAAGAATTTTTTCGATACTTTTCTACTTGAAAGTCTGCAGACGTTAGGATTTTGGTCAGCGAACTTTAATGTAGGTGAGCAAGAAGGCGATGAATAATACTTTCGTGATGATGCAACCGCTAGAAACAGAGTTACGGTTCAAATTTTGCAATTCATGAGGAACAGGTGAACCACTAGGCTCTTTCGAGCTCGACATTTTACAAACCTGTCATTATCCCATGCTAATTTTCAACTTGAGTGAATCGTACTTCTCAAAAAGGAAAAAAAAAAAGTGTATTTTCCAGATTACAAAACCTTTTGAATCGAGCTTTTATACAATCCTCCTTCGTTACGATGTACTCTAAAATATTAAAAAAACGATCACATTTCACGAAAGCTGAAATATTAAAATAATCATATCAAAGAGAATGAATTCCAAGTTCCAATATCGATACTCTGAAAGATACTCTTCACTCAATAACAAAAATCACCATGAAATATTCAATTCAGTTCCTTCGATGCTTCCTTCTTTTTCACGATAATTAAATAATATCCGTAAATAAAAATTTGTCAAATCAATGTAATCGTCCAATCCTTTCTCCTCCTCCTCCTCCCGATCAAGGCAAAATTGATCCATTTCCCTGGAAGAAGAAGCAGGATGCGTCAGGGAAATGCGACGGGGGGCTCGAAAAGGGAACCGAAGAAATTACAAATAACGGGATCATTAATTATGCCAGGGACTCGAGCGGCGTGGGGTACACACGATTGGCTCATTAATTTTCAGCGACGTTCCTATCGACTTTCTGTCACGAGGCCTTTGCCAAGCGCACCGAAATCCCCTGGTCGGGACGACGACGACGACGACGACCGCAAATCAAAATCGTGATCGTGCATCAGCCTAAATAATTTCCAACTTTAACCCGCTTCCCCTCCTTCTCCTCCTTCTTCCGCCATTATGGGCGTAAAGGGAATTGCAAATCGTACGGGCGAATATTTAAGAGAAATCGATGACACACGGTGATCCGAGTGCAGTACTCTTCCTACCTAAAAAATTTTATTTCATTGGCAAATAAATAAGAAAGATGTGGAAGTGCATCTATTGATTTCTACTGCTTTGAGAAATTATTATTTAAAAAAATTGGTATAATCGAGAGAAAGATTCTTTTAGAAGGCGTCTATCTAATTTTTCCATTTCCATCTTTTGATAAAATGTTATGTTTAAAATAATATTTGAAAAATATGGAAATGAAGGAAAATTGTAAGGGAATCTAATTTTAAAATTATATTTCGAAAAATTTTTAAAAAGGAAAATATTATTTTAAAAGAAAATTACGTTTGAACGAATTTTGACTAATTTTTATTTAAAAGAAAAAAAGGGAGAGATTCGTATATTTATTTATTTCTTCTTTCTCTCGAATGTATCAAGTGGATGGGTGATTTATAACGAGCATAAATTGATATCTCGATTACAGATGGGAATTGGGAGTGTTCCGGAAGTTGGACGCGACCTGGTTCGTGGGCAGTTTTAGGGCTTGTTTGATTTAGGAATTGCTCCTCTCTCTTCAGAAAAATTTTGAGGATCTGTCTGGGAATACTCCTTAAAAGAAGTTTCTGAAACACGTTTTAGAGAAGATCTCTCTTAGAGGTTTCGTTTCGAGACTTAATACTTTCCTTAACTCCAAATTTTACTCGATTTTTTGGAATTATTATATTTCTATATTTAAATGTTCAAATTTCATGGAAAATTTTATAGAAGATATTATCTCATTTTGAAGTTTACGAGTAAAAAGTCTAATTTTAATGGATAGATTAATTATTGCGCAAAGAGTTTAATTCCATTTATTCCAAATCTATGAAAAAAATAAAAAAGAAATATATATACACATAAAAGAAAACTTAAATTTACCACCAAATTTACTAGTAGTAACCAAGTGTTCGATACTCGATATCCCGACACGTGATTTTTCCTGTTCAATTGATCAGCAAATTTCAAACACTGTGAAGTGGGACACGGGTCCAGTTCATGCTCCACTTAGGCTCGCTAATCGAGTTCAGCTTCTAGTCTATCGTGATCGAAACCACGTTTCGTAATTCAAGCAATTTTAACCAATTTTAGCCTATTTCCGGCCTGGATCAAGAGCTATCACTTCGATTCCAATTTTCGTTCACAAGGGAAGAGGGGAGAGAGAAAGAATTTACTTAATCCTATATATACGTTTGCTCTATAAACGTATATAAAATCTAGGGAACCCTAGGATCGATAGGATAATATAACGCAGAGGGCGTGTTACGTGTAATCTCGTGGATTCGATGGAGTAACATGTTATACACGATATATACGTCAACATTGTAAAATCCATCGATGGGTTAAACTAATCATGTACCGGGTGGTGAGATAAATAATTGATGAAAATACAGATATAAAGGAAATGTTTGAATAATACGAAGAAGAAAAGAAATACAAATATATCTACGTGCCAAAAAATTCTTTATTCTCTATTGTTCGAGTTTTTCTTTCCTGTTTGTACCATTTTTAACCAGTCCATGTTACGTGTATCATAATACGGGATTTGTTAATTTTGGTCTATTTCTACCAGCGGACACAAATGTTGTATCTCGGCGCCTTGATTGTCAAGCACAAACACCAGGAGAAGTACACATATACACGATGCATGACAAATATCGATTGATCCGAGCTATTCGGTATAAACTGCAACTTTGTGGATGTCAATTCTAGGTTTTATTTCGGCTCGTTCAAATCATCGTCGAAGAATTTACTTAAAAATGTAACTAAAGAAATGTGTTCGACATCGATTGTTCTTAATTATATTCCACATGATTTTATATCGTGCATTGTTATAAATCAGAGATTGATAATAAGTTGTAATTACACGAACATCGATCCATTTTCTTTAAAAAAGCGTAGATACTCACTTGATTCAACAAAGAATATTCGAACGAATCTTTCGAAAGAGGGCATCCAATCACAAACATTTTATCAGACAACTGTTGTAATATAATTCTCATCGCATCTCAGAATTAAAGAAGCTATTTAACCGCTGTTTTCAACGCATCTTCCATTCACTCCCCACTCGACCCAAGTCTAAGCGACCCACGTTTTCCAAACACCGTCGAAACCCCATCGATCCCTGTGCAAACTAGTCGCCTTCTATCCTTCCACGGTCGACCACGAACACGAACTATCAACTGAGAGACCAAACTAACGCACAGCCTCCTCCGCACGAAACCGATCTACCAAAGATAAAACTGGGACAGTGTGTTACGTAAACCGGAAGTAGACGATAAACCGGCTCATCGACTCGCGATTCCAGAACCGAGTACAGAATTAGAAGTTAAACTGTTTCTCTGGCCAATCTATATTTATTCTCACTTGATTTTTAAAAGGGAATCGCAAATTTTGATTTAAATTACAATTTAAAAATGGAAAAATTCAAGTTTAGAGTTTATCAAGCTTGCGAATTTCTCGAAATATTAAACATTGTTTTTTCTTTTTAAATACTATCTGGTTAATTTCAATTTTTGTTAACTATTCTTGCTCCATAAAAATAGAAATTCGATACTTATACCATTTTATTATTCTCTCGAAAAGCTTGTAATTATTTTCAATAATTATTTCTTACAATATACATTTTTTAACTATTCGTAATATTTTAACACAATTTTTATGTATTCCGCATAGAAATCTTCCGGGATATATGTATTCCGTGTTGCTCATTTGTTAAAATTTTGTTAATAAACCAAGTTCTCTCTCTCTCGTGACGAAATTTAATACACTTAACTCTAGCACGGTATATTGTTGCATTTCGTTAAAACTTTTACCCATTACTATTCATGTTTTCAGAAACAGGTTGACTGGCTGCGACAAAACATTAAGCAAAATCGTCCACGGCCACGCTCCAGCTTTTTGCATAAATTATGTAACCGCGACACACAAGGTTGTACGTATACCGTGGAAACGGCAACGAGCTTCTGCCTCGATCAATCGGGGCCAACTTCAACTTGACCCCAGGTTGTCGCCAGAAATTGACTAGGTCGTCGTTTCAGAACGACGGGGGAGAGGAAGGGAAATTAAATGAATCCGGAAATTCAACGCCAGTTCAGTATTTAACATAATCGTTTTCGTTCGTCAGATTTGTCGAACGATACGACAATTTTTCGTTTCTCTCTTAAATCCTATCTTTCAAAACACGATGTAATTCTCAATTGTAAATCTTCGAATCTTCTTCTTTCTTTTTTTCTTTTTTCGAGTTAAATGTAGAAAAGCACACGCATATATTAATCATCGAGATTTCTAAAACGAATAAAATGATGGAATAGAGAAAACTGAGGAATATCTCTTTACTTACTTTCTTTCAAATCTGGAAAATATTTTGGAAAGTTATCTTTCAAAACACGATGTAATTCTCAATTGTAAATTTTGCGTCACGAATCTTCTTCTTTCTTTTTTTCTTTTTTCGAGTTAAATGTAGAAAAGCACACACAAGCATATATTAATCATCGAGATTTTTGAAACGAATAAAATGGTGGAATAGAGAAAACTGAGGAATATCTCTTTATATTTATTCACTTTCCTTTAAATCTTCCTAAAATATTTCGAAAGTTAGTTGGAGAATGAAGAAAAATTAAGAGAGACAAGGAGAAAAATTTGACGATTCTCACCACGAACTTATTATCCTTTCACTCTCGAAACAAATATAATCATATTAGAAATCATATTCCGGGATCAAAGTCCACTTTCATTATTGCATCGAACGCGAACGCCAAATTAACCCAATCTAATTAACTCGAAACTCAAATATTTCCCCCAATTATTCGCCGCGACCGGTATTTATTACCGGTTCGAAACCGTTCGAGTCCACTTTGTAACCGAGCGAAAAACGCGCGCGCACACACGTAAGGCAAAACGATTCCCGCACAAAAGGGAGGGAGGGGGGGAGGGCGAGCCATTTTTACACGCCGCTATTTACACAAAGCGCCATTTATTTCACTATTTTTCTAACTTTTCCACCGAAGCTCGGCCAAATATTTGATCCGCAAATATTTGTCGCGCAAATAACCGCTCTCTCTCTCTCTCTCTCTCTCTTTTTCGTCTGTTAATATTTCGCCGCCACGTCTCCGTCCACGAAAATAACAGTTTTCCGATCGAACGGATCGAAGAATTTCTCTTTCTTACTATTATTATTATTATTATTATTATTTTCCTTCGTTATTTTTTTCACCTGTACAGCAGTGTACCACGCGAACCGCGCCTCGAGGGCCAACACGAGGTCGCGGCGATTGCGCTGGATTAGAGCGACATTACGTTTATTAAATCATTCCGACTCGTTTGTAATCAAGGGAAGGCCGCCGTCTCTTGCCGCGTGAAACATTGTTTCATCAAAGTAATGAAAGATTTAATGAATATTTCAAAGAGGAGGGCTGACGGAGGTTTTCGTCCCGCGTACACGGTTTCGCGCTATATAGCGTATATAGTTCTTGGCTGGATTAATTCCGCTCGTTTATCTTTGAATCGAATACTTCCGGGAGGAGGAATTTTGTTTTCGAAACGGTGTACACGTTTGTATACTGTTTGGATTGGGAGAAATGATTCGTTGTGATAATATTATCGAAAATATAATTAATTGGATAGATATGAATGTACGAATGTTTCTATTGTTTGAATTCTATCTAGCCTAGAATTATTTATTGTGCAAATATATCCTTATGATATCCTTTATTATTCGTTGGATTATTTTACTATTCAAATTTTTCTTGCTGATGGAGTATTTTAATTGTTAAACGTGAGTGAGAATTTAAGGATTAAATTGAAAACTCTAAAATTTGCAGAGGGCTTCGTTGGCCTATTGATTATAACTTTAGGTCGATTTGCTCCATGAAGTAAAATTTAAATAGCTGCAATATGTTGACAAAGATAGTATAATAAATTGTCTTTTAATTGAATAATTGGATAAACGAATTAATGAAGTAATAACTGTCTCTAAATTATAAAATGAGTTTAAATTTTTAGTTAAAATTCTAAATTTATTTATATTATTAACAAGTAATTCTAATTGAACAAGTTTTCATCAAGTTGGACGTATGTTTGTAATAAATATATATATCTGAAAATTATATCCCTATAAATTTCACAGGATTATTCTTAAAAGATATAAAAATTCTTTAACCTCTTGATGATTACAGTATTCATATTGTAATACTTATAAAACGGTAAATCATAAATTCATACATCCAAGACACATTGTGAAATAATTTAATAAAGCTTCGCGATATAATTTAGCAAATTAACGAATCAAATAAACAACTGAAACGATTCTTTATCTCTCCACACGTGCAAAATATTATACACGACTAGAACAATATCCTACAAATTCCTCCACATCATTCCCAAAATTATTCACTTTATTCGCTCATAAACTACCCCATCCTTTCAATTTCCTTTTCCACGAATAAATTTACACGATTGCGCACGTTTTTACACGAACAACGCTCGCGAATTATTATTCCAAACGATCCCTCCCCCTTCCTGCTTCGCAAGAAATTCAGAAATAGAGAGATACCTGAACATTAACAACCGTGCAATTAGTTCCACCAAGTACGATCCACCAAACTTCTCCTTCTTCCCTCCCTTCCTCCCCCAGCCAATTTCATTGCTCAAAAACACGCGCGCAGTTCGGTTGTGCATCTCAAAAACCGGGCCTGGTGTTTCGCGGATGGAATTTCATCGTCCATTAAGTCGAACTTACCGAAACCGAATTATTCCGGGAGCTTGCTCGAGCGTAATTGCCTACCCGTTTCGCCCCATTTTTCGTTTCCCCTGGCGGGGAACAAGATGGCGGAACTATGTGACAAGTGGCGCCCCCCTGGGCCAAAGGGAAAAGAAAGAAAGAAAGAAAGGGATAGAGAGAGAGAGAGAGAGAGTTTCTCCGCAGCAGTTAAGATGACAGATCGAACGGAATCGCGTGCAGGGAACAAGTAGAGTGGAAAGCGCGAGTGGAGAGGCGCGATCGGGCCACCCCCCGTGATTTAATGCAACGCGACTGGCAACGATCTTATCCGGCCGAAAACTCGTTCTCCTAGGGGAGACGCAGCCCGATTGCGGCTCGAGAGAATCCGGAAACGTTCGATCCGGAACGATAAATTATTCCGTCGTCAACTTTCGAGCCCCCCCTTCCGTGAGACGAATCGCTTGGGCAAAGGGATCTTTCCATTTCGAGTCCTAGGTATTCCTAGATGGTATAGGGAATTTTTTTTTAATATTGGAAGAATAGTAATCGTTAACTTTTATTTGCATTTCTTTTTCTTCGAGTTTTCAAGGGAAAGGATCTCTTCGTTTCACGTTCAATTATTTCGTTATTTCTCGCGAGATAAATATTGGAAGTATTTGTTTAATCGATCTGTAGTTTAATTTTGTTTATATATATATATATCGATCATGGAAAATACGGGTTTTTCAAAGAGGAGAGGAAATTTTCCATTTTCAAGATTCTTTTGAAAGAGGTCGCAGTGGATTGCTTGG
Organism: Apis mellifera; assembly: GCF_003254395.2. NCBI lineage: Eukaryota > Metazoa > Arthropoda > Insecta > Hymenoptera > Apidae > Apis > Apis mellifera. The sequence goes on from NC_037640.1 coordinate 4,094,575, forward strand.
TCCTCGAATTAATTCGAAAGTTTCGCGATCGATCGACAAACTGCTCTCTATCGCGTCCACCCAATTTCTCGTGGCATTGCGAAATAAGGGAGACAGGGAACCGGCGTACATTTAACCAACGTACGGCCGTCTAATACGGTAATGGAGCCAGAGACAAAGCCACTCGTTAACTTTCGACATTTTATCGCGAAATATCTCCGGCAACCCCTTAGTCGCCAATTTCCCTCTCGGGTCATCGCGTAACTTTCGTGATATTTTCAAAGCCTTTCGCCAGCCAAGCCTCGAAACTTGATCTTTCATCTTTGAGATTGAACATCTTCCACCAATTCCTTCAAAATGCATCCTAATACACGAATCTTGAAACGAGGATTCAAAATCATTGGCACCGAAATTCTATTTATTTCCAATTATCAATGATTGAGAATCCATCTCGAAATGTTTATCATCGTGATCAGGTTTCGCGAGCAGGGTCGATAAAGGGACCCAGCAGTTCTCCCCAGTAGTCGAGTAAAGAAAAGCTTCTCGATCCATGGCGCGACACCTCTGGCGTTTCATCCTTTGGCCGCGATCCAAAACTTATTAATTTACTCCACTTTTCGTTCGACCCGTCCCTTTCGACCGACTTCCCTCTGTTAATTTCCAAGTTCGCGCTTGCCACGGACTTTCTCGACTCGAGAACCTGCTCGAGCGCGATGCCACCCCTCCCCCTCTTTCCCTCCTTGTCATACCGTTCCTCTCCGCGTTCTTGTTCCGCCTGCAACTTCGAGGGGAGGGGAGGGAGCGACTTTGTCGTTTCTTTGATTGAGCGCAGGGGGTTTTTAAGGGAGGAAAGGAAACTTGGGTCAGATTCTTGGCTCGTTGGAACGAGAATTTTTGAGGGATAAAGTAGGATAAATTGTTTTTGCTGGCTCGGTTTAAGTTAATCGACAGTCATAAATTTAAATCTCAACACTTGGAATATACGTGTTAATTGTAATTAATTTTACATTCTGCATCATATACATAGCATTTTGTCCTAGAAGATTATAATATATTTTAATTTCATTGTATTGAAAACGTGTATATAAACGCTTGAACGAAAGAATTTTAATACGAGAAACATTTAAAAAACGAAAAGGGAAATTGTAAAATAAAATTCCTAAATAAAACAATATCGAAAGATCTGACAAGAGTTCTCGGGCGGAGAGCAAAGATTCGTGGCAAAATGTTCCTTTTTCTTTCTCTGTTCGTAAAACTTGGGGAACAGAAAAGGGGGGAGAGAAGAAGCGGATCGAGCACATTGTTCGCCGATCTCTCTCTTTCCAACAAATTTGTCAGGCGTCGTAAATTCGACGAGAGGCGCCACGAGACGAGGTCGATTCCCTCGATTTACGACCGCCCATTAAGACGCTATTTATTCGTTTATGGGTCGACAGAGACCCGCTCAATACGTTTTATTCCGCGCTCGAAACCGCGTCGAACGTGTAACCGATTTATATATTTTAATACCGGATGATTTCCTCCAGCAACGATCTTGTGATTTATATCTCGAGATATAAATCGTTGCAATAAAAGAAATATCGTAAAACGGAGGAAGAGGTAACGATGATTAATTAAGTTTTAATAAAAACTTGGATCAAAAGTGAAAATTTTAGGTAATAAATTGTTTCGTAGAAAAAAAAGAAAAACTTTTCTGATTAACCTCGATTAAACTCGGCAAAGCTCGTTTTAAAAACTTTTATTTCGGGCGAATGAGATTATTAACGCGAGAGTGTGAGAAAAAAAAATAATTAGCAAGATAATTCGCGATCAACGCGTGAAGAAAATTAACGGAACGATAAGATTGAAAGAGATATTTAGAGTAGGAAAACTCTCGCGGGAAATGGCGAGATCCGAACGCGGAAACGTTTTATTGGATACCGTGGAAGATACGCCGGAAGTTATTACTACGTAAACTAAAATCCGTACAAGTTATTTGTATACCTTTGAATGATCGCGATCATTAGTAAACGGGGCACGTTTTCGTAACGATGAAATTTAGTAACTGCGAAAAGCGAGATACGATACTCGTTTACACTACGTACGTGTATGTATATATATATATATATATATATGTGGTTGAAGATGCTGTGGATGTGAAATTCTAGCACGTGAGAACGAAATCAACGTTGTGTGTTCGCTTTAAAATTTTTCTTTTCTTTTTCTTTACCTCTCCGTTTAATGGAAAATTTAAATAAGAGGGAAATAAATTAAAAGAATAAAAGTACTCACGAATAAAAATATTCGAGTGTACGTCATAACGCAGTCTATTTGTCATATTGTTTTTCCAAGATGGAAAGATTAAATGTAACTAGAGAAAAAGAAATTTGTGATAGAATTTGCGAAGAGGAGGAGAGAAATGTTAAAATAGGGAGCCTCTTTCTAAATGGGGCGATACATTACCATTACGTGGTTGTAGTTGATAAAAAGACTGGATGGTCAGATACTCTTCTTTCACGCCTTTATCTCTAATGCACGTTGTTCCACTTTTCAACGATCAAAGCTGTGCCGCTAATACGTATACTTTTTATGAAATTTTTGTCCCCACAGAATTACTAGAATTATTCATTTACAATTAGGAAGAAGAAAAATCAAGTTTAATATTGTTCCAATAATTCTGAAGATAGTAAAAGAGCAATTATGGATATGGAGAGGAAAAAAGAAGTGTTATCGATATTATCGGAAAACAAAAAAAAAAAAAAAAGGAAAACACAGTAACACGAGCTAGTAGGAAAAATACGTGCGATATCGCGAAACAAATAAAATTCCATCATCAATTTCACCCATAAATCCGTCAAACTTTCGCGTATCACGAAATACCTGTATTTAATAACAAATATTTATACAACAAAATCTATAACATAATTACAAATTCCGATTAAAATATTTTCTCCGTTCGTTCGCGAAACCTAAAAAAAAAAAAGTTTCGTAAACGATTATTATCGCGTCAAACGTTCCATTTGTCGCGCGAAAATTTAAATGCGCGTAATATTTAATATTGAAAAACAAAGAGCAGATGGAAACGTTAACAAAAACTTTATATCTCGAGGAGGAAACAAATTTCTTTTTCCATAATCTTCGTCTACAATTATCGTTTAAACGCCAATTTTATATTTATCTACGTAGAGATGAATGGGATCATCGGAGAAAACACGGCTTCCCGACCGCAAATATCGAATTTGATAAGTGTTTATGAAGCGGCGATGAACCCGCGCGATATTAAACCCGCGGCCGATAAATTAATCCTCGCCGGATCGACGTGCCGTTCGAACGCGTGTATTTTTTTTCTTTTTCCCTCTCCTCTTTTTCTCGTTTTGCTTACTCTCTCGCGACCGGCACGACACTCGTTTCGATCAATTCGTCTCGGCGCACGGTTTTTGAATATTCACCGATCGAGAGAGAGAGAGGAGACCGGTTTTGTCGCGTGTCGTGTTCGATTCGACGAAAAACATGGGAGGGGGAGGGCACGAAGTTAACTAACAAGTGGCATGAATAAAGATTAACAGAGGGATGATGGGACGCGCGTGAGGGGAGGCGTTGTTTCCAAGTTTATGTTTAAATGATGTAATTCGATTTTTCTTTTTCTTTTTTTTTTTTGGAGTTGGTAGTTGCGAAAAATTAAGGTTTTAATTTGATTGGTGATTGGTTAAGTTTCAATCTCTATGGATGAATTGCTAGGAGGAAAGTTATTTTACGAGGTTCTGTGAAATAATGTATTACTGTGTTAATTATTCGAGTTAGATATTTTAATAAAAAAAAAATTAGTTGTAATAAATAAATAAATGAAAATATTAGAAGATGTGGTAGGGAAGATCGATAAATTTTTATCAAATGAATGAAACGATAATTAAAGTTTCGTGTAATTTTCTGAAGAATGGAAAATAGCACGCGAAAAATATTATATATTTTTTTTTTATCGATATCGAGTAGCATTTCACTCGTATAAATATTGTGATATCGCTGTGTTTTTCCACGAATTCATATCAATACGAGTAATATACCGAATCTGCAAACTGAAGTAACAAACAACAATAAAATAAATCTCTAAACCTAGGTGAGGCGTAAAAATGGAACGATAAAAAATGGGAAAAGAGGTCAATTGAAAAACTAACATAAAGGGAACCATTTACGTTTACAAAAATGCATTTATCCATATTTGCAATTTTCCTTCCTGTTAATCATCTCGAATAATAACAAATCCTCCGATGGATTCGTCGTCAAATAATTGAAAAAAAAAAAATCGATCTTTCCCTTACAAACTTGATCGTATCTCGAAAAATCTCAAATATATACGAATAAAGATTATGCATGATTTTTCTCATACTTCCAATCCATCTCCTCTTCTGAATTCCACGAACGTGAACCGGTCAGAAGAAGAAGAAGAAGAAAAAAAGGAATCGCAAAAAAGCTTGCAAACAACAATACCACACTCGTCCGCCCATCTTTATTATTTTTTCATTCGCCATTCTTTGAATAGCTTTCACATTCAAATTTTGCAATTTCAATGGTAAACATCGTCCCTCGAAATACTGTGGAAAGAAATAGACATTGGAAAGATCGAGAAAGGAAAATTTCTTATAGCGCCATCTTTGACGAATCGAGCTAGGCATAACTCCATTTTTTTTCTTTTACAAATAATATAAAATTGGACTTGAAAAAAGAGTGTAAATCGATTAAAAATACGCAATGCTTTCATTTCTGGCAGAAATGAAAAAGAAATTAATCTTAAATATATTCTTTTAAACAGCTTGATTTAAAAAACTATTTTTCGATATTTAGCGAAATATTCGATCGAATTCAAAACATATACTTTTAATACGAATAGATGGCCATTGAAAATCGGTGCAAAATCTTTATTTCTATTTTTAAAGTTCGAACTAAATCGAACAAATTCGAATTGTCCACAGCCATCAATTTCCATCGACCCGTGCTGTAAAACTAATATCTTTAAAATGTTTCTATAGCGCAACACGAAAGCCTTTAAAGTCCTCAATTGTCGTCGCGTCGTGCACGTGCTCCGCGATAAAAGTATGCCGAGAAGAAGTTTATCGATAAGTCGAAAAGTTGTTCCGCAGCCCGGGGGGGAAAGGTAACGATTACGCCCTCGCCCCGCCAAGAAGCGTAATTAGAGAGTCGTTTAAAGGGCAATTTGCAGGGGAGGGATCGTTGGACGAGGGTGAAATTTGGAAAAATCTTTGGTAATTAAACCGCTGTTTCGCCTGCCCTTTGTATCCAATGTTGCACTCTTCCTTGAAATTTCTCTCTCTCCCTTCTTTTCGAGTGAGGCGGGTAAAAAGAGAATTACTTGCAATTATTCTTATCACACAGGCAATTTTAATTGAATCCAGAGTTTAATAGAGTCTCCGTTCTTTTTTTAAGCTTCTCTCTAATTCCTTCAATTCTCTCTTTCTTTTATAATTTCTTTTTTTTCGATCATGGAATTAATTAATTAATTAACTCCTTTTTTCTTTAAACAATACAGAAAGCATTGTGCAGCGTTGATTTTCGTTGGCGTGATACACTTCGACGAGATGAAAATGAAAATTGGAATGTATTTACGATTGATCTTTTCCCGTCGAGTTACTACTTCCGGTTTTTTTCCACGACGAGAAGGTATATCGGAATTACGAGTGCCATTAAGGGTTGTAGGGACGGGGGTCGGGAAAACGACTATGCGGGGAACCTCTTTACGAGCAATGTCCCCTGCTGACAGAAGAGAATCGAGTTTAAGCGCTTTCACAGGTCGCATCGAGAAGCCTTTTACCATGGCCTGGTCCCCATGGAGGGGGAAAAAAAGAAAGAAAAAATCTATAACGTGTGGAATCGTTGTTGGAAGCTTTAAAAAGCTGTGTCTCCCCCAAAGTCGCTCCTTCGCGTCGTTTTAAGGAAACGGTGTCTTCTCGTCATTTTCCTGCTTCAGGCGAGTTCTTCTATTGTTTATGCAAACTTAATTTCGAATTGATCAATTATAATCGCGAATTCTTTCCAGGCCCAAAGATTCAAAGAATGTAAGAGAAGATCGAAATCCTTCAGTTTTGGAAAATTTGGAGTCTTCTACGAATCAAATATTTTTTAAATCGAAAAGCTGTGGAAAAAATATCAATGGAGATAGCTATCGAAGGAAGTAAGAAGTAAATCGTTAATAAATCATCCGAAATTTATCATTTGGGGGAGGTCATTGTCATTGGCTCGAGATGAATTATTACGATGTTTAACTTTCGTGCGCGCAATTTTCGAACTAGTACCACGTTGGTGGAGTCGTGACCCGGCATCAAGCGGGAAGATTCGACACTTTATCACGATTAATAATAATGTCCAGACGATGTCATCGAAGGGAGCAATTTTATTCGGTTACACGATTGATCGTCGTAATACCGTTTCCAGTCGCTGAATCGAAATCGTGAGAAATAGTTCGTTTCGAGGCATTTACATTTCATCCCTCTCCGTGTATTCCGCACGCGTTGGGAAAATATTTATAAAACGAGAAATCGAGAGTTGGCGATTAATTATGACGATTGTTCGAGAGTAGAGTGTTGGATAATTCACGGAGAATCGTTAAATTTTAAAACGCTTTGTCTAAATATCCGTGAATAAAGTTTGATATAGAAACGAATTATGAGTTTAGAAATTATTGCGTTTCACAATGGATCGAATTATGGAACGAAATAAATTTTAAAAAAAGAGAGAGAGAGAGAGAATGCAATCAATATAAATGCATTCAAGAAATGCATTATATTTTGCAAAATTAAAAACGGGCAGCAATTTATCGTCATTCGTTATTATAACTTAATGCATCCTTTCACGTAGAATTGCAAAAAACATCGATATAATGGAAAGATAAATACGTAGATACGTTTGGAAATTCTTTTATCGAAGGGAAAAATAGTTGAAAATAAACGGAAATAAAATTTCAATATATCGTGGGATAAAATTGTTCGCAGTAAAATATACGCAGATTATATACCGTGTTTTTACATTCATCGCAATATACCGGATTGATCATGAGAAAGGATGGAAAAAGGATTAATTTAAAAATTTTCCTATTCCCAACTTTTCAAAATGCTTGCTGTATTTTATTTATAGTTATACTTCAGTCAATTTACATTACCGGCAATTAAATTTTTTTCAACAGAACAAAAGTTTCTTCCCATTTTAAATATCGAGCAAAATTCGGGAATTTATAATAATTCTCTCTGTGGGAAAAATTTCCAGTTTCTCTTCTTCTTAATTAACACGGAAGAGTGGCCAAAATCTTCTTCATTGTCCTTGGATTACGGACAAAATTTTACATTTTTCGCCTCGGCGGCCGCAAAAGTTCTTGTAGCGGTGCTTTTATCCGCCCATTTCGCGGACGCGCCTCGATATTCGCGGTTTCACCGGTGGCGCCTTGCGTTAAAAATGGACCCGAATCCCATAGGTGACACCGGCCGAGCGACGTTCCGGTTGGCCGCGGTGATTATTTTCGCTAACTGTCGCGGTTAGCCCGCGAACGCGGCCCCCATTAAACGCCTTCGACCAAAATGTCCTCCGCCGCTGTCCACCCACTCTCTCTTGATTGTCCATTTTGCGTTTCCAACCGCGTTTAACATGGAACGGGGACAAGGTGAGAAAATGAAATACATTCTGCGAAAACGTTTTCCGAGTCCGCGAGATTTGGAAAAGTTTGCCATTTCCGAAAGATTGAAAAATGATAGAGGGTTTTTTCCTTGGCTCAAAATTATTCAAAAGCTTGAAGTTACGTTGAACAATTTCAAAATTATAAAATAGAGAATATGTTACGAGGATATTCGATGGAATTTATTATGAATATACGTGTATTATTTTTGTACGTATTTACGTATAGCGAATCGCTTGTTTTTTTGGAAGATTTGAACAATAATTTAAATGTTACAAATCGCAACTGGAAAAAGATTAAAAAACATTGGTACGCATACAATTCGAAATTTTATTTTTCCCGCCAGTGTAAGTATCTGGCATTAGATCGCTGTTCCATCTGTACGTAACAACGCGATTAAAATAAATCGAATCGCGCTTGAACATGCGATTCCGACGAATTCAATTTTCCCATCGGATACGAATACGTACTCTGCGCATACATTCTCGCGCACGGTCGGCCGCCATTACGATCCCGCTAATCCCATTATTTCGCCTTCGCGGCGAATATTCCGAACGCATCCTTGACGCTTGTCGTTAGCAAATTCTACGCAATTTCGAGCGTGACACGAAGCACGTGTCTTTTCACCGTTTCCACGATGTGCGTCGACGCGAATAAATACGTATTGCACGGCGTGCAATAGAATTGTATACGGAGTGCAGGTGTAGATCGAGTCGCGCATTGTAGGTTAGATTGTCCGGTTGAGCGAGTTACGAATTTGTCAAGGTATTGTCGCGTCGCGGAACAGAGTGTAATTTTCCAGGAGCGCTTAGAAAATGGATCCTATGAGGTTGATGGAATTGTTTAATTGCGTGCTGGAAGTTGGACCGTGGTTGAATCAGCGTGGAGAAAAATGGGCGGATTGTCGCAGGTTAAACGTGGATCTTGATACAGGTTAGGTTGCCTTGAGGATTACAATTTCGAAAAGTTCGAAACCAAAGCGATACATAAATCAATCTCCGAGTTACTTACACTTGTGCTATAGAACTCGATCCTTGCAAAGTAATAGTTTACTCGGTGTGTCTTCAATCTAATGACTGTTTCCTTTATCACTTTATACGACTCGATCAATCATTCTGGTCGTTGCATTATCCCAGTTGTATACAGAATGTTTCGTGCGACTAAACTAACTAGCTGTAAGTTATGAAAGATAGCATAAAATTTTATGAGGCGAAATTAAATGCTTTTGGGCGATGCATCATGTATTATTATGTGCACGCGCTTGAAAGCAGAATGATACACTTAAAGATAATGGAATTATATATTTTTTAGTTAAGTGAGGTTAGATTAAAAGATAATTTTTAATCTCGATTCCATTATATTTATAATTTATCTGTAATCAAATTATTCAGAGTAAAAATAGTACATCCTGTACGATTTTTCTTCGCTGTTTGTAATTTTTATGTGACAGATAGACAATTATTGTATCTAAAATCGTGCAACTCTTTCTCTGCTTCTCTCTCTCTCTCCCTTCCTCTCTCTCTCTCTCTCTCTCTCTCTCTCTCTCTTGGGTTCTTAATCGAAACCCGCAACTCATTGAAACTTTGGATTGAATCGGGTTACTAGTTCCGGATCTAAGCCCCTGAATGGTTGATACTAGCAACGCGATAACACACGTTACAACCTCCTAACTTTGCCCCGGAAGAAGGAATTAATATTCGGAAGAATCTATCGCTCCGTTCGTTTCAAATTAGTGTTTCCCGCGGAACAAACGAAAACTAGTTGAGAAACTAATTTAATAATAAAGGATCGTAAACACTTCATCCATGACCCGCGCAAAAATTACAGAATTAAAAAACATATTTCCTCCGCAAGGAATATTCGAAATGTTGGAAGATATTCACAAAAATTGAATTAAGTTAAAAGAAGAGAGAAATAGTGCTAATTTCTCGAGGTGATCTCTGAGAAAATTCTTTCGAACCCGCAAAGAGAAAAAGGAGAGAAAGGAGAAATCGGGAAAATTCTCTATCCTCTATCTCAAAAGCTTCGTCGCGTGATTTACATGTTTGCGGCGTTGTTCTCGCCAACAGGAAGATTCCTCGCCGAGCTTCCGCCAGTGCATCAATGTTTTCTCGGAACGTTTACAGCGTCGGGGACCAGCCAGCTTGTTTACCAAACCGTCCGAACCGGCGGTTGCGTACACGGGGATCTTGGAATGCTTGTGCACCGCCCTCTATGCATGCAAGTGTACAAGGCGTGACGCGTAAAAGTGTGTGTATGTATATATGTGTGTGTGTGTGTTAACTTTGCAAGCCGGAAGATTCATCGGGTAAAGTGCATTTTTAATACCCGGAAAAAGGGACTTCGCTTTCCCCCCTTATTTATTTACGAGACGGTCTTTTGCCGCGTTAATGTAACGAAGAGGAATCGAGCACGATGGATTTATGCGATTGTTGGGTGGTGAATATTTTCTAGGAAGAGGGCGAGCCGTGTAAAATTTATTGGAATTTGGTTATTTCGGATGTAAGATCCAGGAAAGCGAATGATCATTGTGCCGCTACGTTGAATCACTTGCGATTGTAAATTTTGAATTATGAATTGGCGAAATATATTCTTCTTTCGAAGAATAGAAAGAAAGTGTTGAAGCGAAGTTTCTTGTTTTCTAATAAAATCACGATATCTTCAGAACCAAAAAAAAAAAAAAGAAAACACAGAGATCGAGATTTTTTTTAATTTATTTCCAATAATCGTAGAGATTGCAATAATGAAATTTAACAGGAACGAAAACTTGCCTCGTTAATGTTCGAAAACGTATCGATTGTCGAGTATAAACAAGAGGAGAGCAAATATCTAAAGAACATTCGAAAAAAAAAAATACAACTCGATAATCGTCCAATGAACGAGCTAAAAAAAAAAAATATTCGATTAATTAAAAAAAAAAAAAGTAGCGAACCGAGGCAAAGAAGAGGTGTTCCCAATTGTGAAAACAAAGCGGTGTAAAAAACAGGAATTCCAGGTACATAAAAAAAAAAAAAAGAAAAAAATAGCGGCACAAACAACGATCCCTCATCCTCCTCCTCCTCCAAAAAAAAAAAATAAAAAAAATTCCAGGGGATAAATCCAACAAACGATCCGAAAAACCTTGCCTCGACGCATCGCGGCGTTTAAAAGGCAACTTTCTCAATCATTCAAAAGCCCCGCAACAACCGTCTCTACCCTCCCCCCTCTAACCTAAAATTTCATGCGGCAACATCTCGTATGGAAACTGGCTTTTAGCTTTTCGCGGAAACGTTCGTTTCGTTCCGCCGTGTTTTCGTTTCGCAACGGCGAAGAATCGTTTTCACTCGGGAGAAGAAGAGGTGGAACGCGATAACAATGGCGGATGATCGATGACAGCGAAGGAAGGAGAAACAAGCGTTGTGGAGGGTCCTCCCCCTCCTCCCTCCTCCTCCTCCTCCGTTTGTTTGCGAATAATACGGCGTCGTGGCGCACCTTCGTACAGAGAATCCGCAAACAGGGCCGCTCTACAAACTAGGGGAATTCTAGGGTGTGACGCGGAAAATATACACACCTCTCATTAGCGAGACTTGTAAATTATTAAGTTGAGTAATGGGCTCATTTCTTTCTTCGTTTTCCTTTGTGATATCGTGAAAATTTTACTTGATTATTCCGATCACGGAATAAATATTTGTCGATGATAGAATTTGAAATGGTTGAGCTTTTTCTTTTTTGTATTTGTTTAATTGTTCAAGTGTTATTTTGAAGATATAAAAAATGTAAATTGTTTTTTACAATTATTGTAGAAAAGAATTACAGGAAATATTAGATAGAATTCGATTGTCTGGAAAATAATATAAATTCGTTTAATTAATAAAGATAATGCAAAATAAGATACGCAATTACGTAATTGCACGTATCTTTTTTTCTTTATCGGTGTACAATAAAAGGAGGAGGAGGAGAAGGAGGTTGGTGGTTGGAAAATATGTATTTAAAAATTCACAATATCAAGCTTGAAAATGGAGACAATATCCTCTCTCGTCCTCGAGGAAAAATACACGGACGAGAGAAAGAGTTCGGACGGAATTCAGCTGTCTGACTTGTCGTTGACTCGTTAGTGTCACGGGATAATTGGCCGGAGTTATTTAACGGAGCCTCGCTAGTGAAATTTTGACTTCACTTGTTATTAATGGATGTTGTCCATATGTTCTTCGTGTTCCTGTTGTATTTATTCGAACGAAGTTGATATAGAAAATAAATGGATGAGAAATATAACTATACGAAGCTGAATAATCTAATCATCTCGATTGTTTTCGTGAATACGTAAATTTATTCTGTCGAGAATATTTCAAGAGATACTTGAATGAATTTTTTTTTTCTTTCATACATTCTTGAATAAAGAAAGATTTCATATTCCATCGATATCATTTGCATCCAAATGAAATGTTCTTTGTAATGATTTTAATTTATTATTGTTATTAATAACTCGAAAAAGAAAAAAGTCGCAACAAAAATAAGAGAAATTGGTTGATGGAATTTCAAGTATGATAACACGAAAGAGTGCCAATGATTTTGAATCCTCGTTTCGTGCATTAGGATGAGAATGATTTTTAAGTATTAATTGGAGATTTGTAGGGAATTAGTAAATTGGTTGATGGAATTTCAATCATGATATACAAGAAGTGCCAATGATTTTGAATTCTCGTTTCATGCATTAAAATGCATTTTGAAGGAATTGATGAATTGATTGATGGAATTTCAATTATGATGAATTTCAACACAAAAGAGTGCCAATGATTTGGAATCCTCGTTTCAAAGTTCGTGCATTAACATGCATTTTGAAGGAATTGGTGAATTGGTTGATGGAATTTCAAGTATAATAGAATGCCAATGATTGATTTTGAGTCCTCATTTCAAGGTTCATGCATTTTGAAGGAATTAGTGTATTGGTTGATTGAATTTCAACTATTATAACACGAAAGAATGCCAATGATTTTGAGTCCTAATTTCAAGATTCGTGTATTAGATGATTTTGAAGGAATTGATGATTGGTTAATGGAATTTCAACTATCATAACACGAAAGAATGTCAATAATTTTGAATCCTCGTTTTAAGATTCATGAGATTAGAGAGAATTGGTGAATTTACCTGAACGCCATCAATGTTGCATAAAATATTTCAACCAAAGATGACTCCCTCACCTGCAATCAAACGAAATCAATCTTTAATAACGTCCAATCTAATTCCTAAAAAATATTTCTCTACATCAAATTTCTTTCCTAATCCTCTTAATAGAATCCTTTCATAAAAATCAATTATACATATAAATAAATATAATTGCACGAATGAATGATTTTATCCCTCTCTCTCATCAAAAAACATAATCGAAAGACAATCAAATTGGCGTTTCAATTCAATTCGAACCTAAAAAACTCGAGTTAATGACACGAATTCGCGAATTCGATAATGAATCACATCCACCTTTCCTTTGTGCAAATGGATAGACGAAGGGATTTCGCGTGACCGTCCTTCCTAATTCACCGACCTAACACACAGCCACGGGGACATTTCTGTTCATCATCAAAGAGAGAGAGAGAGAGGAGGGGGAGGTTTCCCGTGGAACTTGGGGAAAGTAACAAGCGTGTTGTTCAGAACTATTCCACCCCTTCGCGTAGAATTTACACTTCCACTGTTACGGCACTAGGGGGCAAAAGACATTCCCCGGAACAATGTTCCCCGAAATGTCCCTGTTCATCACCGGCTTCATCGATCTTCTTCCTGAGAGACACAGCTGAAGATAACAAGTGTATCAGAATCCCGAATTTCTCTTACACGGAATTCCATCCCCCTCGATACACCCCCGCGGGGGTAATCTTGGATCGAGAGGGGAACTAAAGGGGTTGCTTTACTTTAGGACATCGATTCTTGTAGGCGGATATTTCAAGTCACTTGAAATTTGGAGATTTAAATATCCGATGGATGATACAATTCTGTTTTCTTTCAATTTAAAAAATATATATATGTATGCAGGATAAATCAATACAATAATTTTCCAAAAAATTATTCTCGATTTAATCGATTTAACTGATAATTTTATATCGCTAATTAAATTTCACATCATCGCGAATTTATTCGAAAATTTTGGAAAATTCGTATATATGTACATTTCTTTTTTTTAATTAACTACGATATCCCACTCATTTTCCTCGATGTTTAACTTTCATGCACGATTAATTTCCCGAACTTGAAATATTTGGATCGATAATATTTATACAATTGAAAGTTTCGATAAAGCAGAATTAAAATATGAAAGTTTTACGCGAAACAGAATATCGTCTTTCTGGAAGAATAATATTCGAATGCGTTTTCTTTTCTTTCGTTTATCTTTCGAAAGAGATACCAAGTGTATCTTCGGGTAGCGACGTACGTACACCTCCGCCATTACACCGTTTTTCCATTGCCACCAGAAACATCTCGTTAAACAACCATGTTATCTAAGAGTTAACGGCTCCGTCTCGGAGTAACAGGCAAAAGAAAATGTCTTAAGGTGTGTGCCTTAAGTAAGGTGCATCGTTCAGAAAGCTTCTTCCATGGAATTTGCACGTTTTTAGGGTAGTCCTTGCTCCAGGATATTTTTCAAGACCGCGTTTATAAGCGTCGTTGTTCACAAAATATGAGAGAATCCTGGCAAGAAGTGTGCAATTTTTGTACGATATTTAGAAGATTGTTCAAACCGTTGAATTTAAAAACCTTGTTTTTTTCTTCTTTAATAATTTTTTGATAAATTTTGCTCACGACAAAGAAATTTAGTTTATAGGCATTCGAGTTTTTTTTCTTCAAATTACACCCAAATTTCTTTCAATATTCTGAAATTCGATATATTAAAAAATATTCCCAAAATTAAACTTGTACCGCAAATCGAACCGCAAAGATACTCGATTCTTAAAATGCCTCCAGAAAACCTGTTCCTATTCAACTTTTCCAACTTTTTCCACCAAAACACTTCGTTCATCAAAAATTTAAACGAACAGGAAAAAAACGCCATCTCCTTGGTCAGAAGCGAAACTCAACAAAATCGAGCCCGCCGCGTTGTGAAAAAGGCTCGAAAATCCAAACTAAATCACAAAAGTTCCCCTTCGAATCGGCCAATTCCAAAAACCACCCCTTTCCTCCCCATAGTCATCGTGCAATTTCATCCACGTTTCGAAAGGCAACCTGCGAAAAATCGTCACGAAAGAAGAATGGAAGAGGATATATACATGGTGATGATAAAACAGTCGATAAATTACAGAAATCCAGATACAAAATGGTAGAAGAGGAATGTCGATGAGCGATACTTCGTTCGAAGAAAAATGATCTCAGAAAATTAATCAGAGACAAAGATACGAAAAGAAAAAAATTGAATATTCCTCTTCCCATCTGTTCCATATAAATTCCAATATTAATAAATTCTCTAAACGAGAATCGAATTATCGTAAAAGAAGTCCAAATCTTTCTTTCGATTTAACGGAGAAGAATCGTCGCTTTACTTTCCTCGAATTTAACATTTTCCTTTCAAGAGGACGAGATCTATTCGAGATAACAAGGATATATATATATATTGGCGCGATATTATACGCTAAGATATCGAGGGAGGTTGGCACGCAAATGGGGCGGCCCCGTTTCGATCGAGCCTTCTCACCTCGGCTACTATAATCGTGTTAATTAATTGGCCTCCGGCTCACCTTGCAGCCTGCGGTCCGCGAGGCTACGTTGCGGTCTGGCCGTCGGTTGCCAAGCTTGTCTCGTCCCTCGCCTCCGCGCGCGTGCGAGGTGGCGCGATTGTTGCCCTCCCCTCCTCCCCCCAAACCGCCGCCGATCATCCGTTCCTCCCGCGTGAAAGAGGAATTACCGTGTCATTGTGATCCCTGATCGAGGCCCTAATTTTCCCGGCAACAGCAACGGTTCCGACAGAATTCGAACGGAATTATTATCGGACACCCGATATTAACGATAAGCCGTTCAAACGGCTCATTTTATCAGGTTGGAGGGAAAGTTTTTTGCTATCTCGATCAAAGATATAAATTCAGGATGATTATTTCGTTTAATTCGTATAAATGGAGCATCGTTTTATCTTTTAGTTATATATATATTCATATTAGACGAAACATATTTTATTGTTCCTATAAATTAAATTAAATAGTGTCTGAGGAATTGGAATTATTATTCTTTTAATATCAATAGCAGCTGCATTCGTAGGATATGTTTTACCTTGAGGACAAATATCATCAATTGAGGAGCAACAGTTATTACTAATCTTTTATCAGCGATTCCTTATATTGATGATACAATTGTATTATGAATTTGATTACATTTTATTTTACCATTAGTGATTCTATTTATAGTAATTCTTCATTTAACTGGATCATCAAATCCTCTTGGATCAAATTTTAATAATTATAAAATTTCATTTCATCCATATTTTTCAATCAAAGATCTAATATAATTCTTTCGCTCCGTGATATTAATTTCGTAATCAGTTTTCCAGGATCTCTTCAGAATTTTATGCAACAACAAAACTTGTTTCTCGTTATTAAGAGTGCATTTTACGATACAATAGTTAAAAACCGTAGAATTTCCTTTCCAACCTGATATTAGATTTCACTATCTTCCAATCTTTGAATTCTTCGAGATCTATAACGATATCCCTTCTAAGTGACCAAATAACGAAATAAGAACAAAAGTAACGAGGAGAAAGATACGTAAGAGAGAGAAAGAAGAAAGAAGAAGAAAAAAGAAACTATGGTCGTCAAGCGGTTTAATTATCCCGAACGGTGGTGGTAAGCGCGCTTCATTAAAAGCACGGCATTTAATTTAGCCCGCGCTACACCTGCTCGCCGCAACCGAAACGGCCAATTAAGATTCCTAATTTCGGTGTTATCGGGCCGATCGTCCATGGACAGGCCGTAGGATCGATCCAACACAGGCGACACCTCGAGAGTCGTGGATACGTTTCGAGAGGAGGGGAGGGGAGAGAGGCCGATAATACCCGGTGATCGCAACGAAATGCCCCGGCCGACTAATTGTTAGTCGATTATTCCCTTCCACTCCGCTCGAATTACTCCGATTCTCCTCCGTCCGTGTTGTGCGCCCTTTCAGGCTTTCGATCGATACTTTATTAACAAACTGAGCACAAGGAGGCAACGTGCTTCCCCCTTTGTTTGGAACAACTTTGAGCCAATTTGTCGAGTATGAAAAGTAGTGGAACTGTACGAAAAGTTTAATAATTTTTTTGAAAAGAATATTTTTGTACGATACTTACAAATATTATCCAGAGTGAAATCAATCGTCAGAGATCAGAAACACGCGGAGAAGAAAAAAATTGGTGGGTTTGCAAAACCTCAAAGACAACATACATCGATTGTTCCTTTAGCTTAGGGGTCCTCGCTTGGGAGTTTCAACTTCTGAAAGCCTCCTCCTCCTCTCTTTCCCAGTCTTAAGTGGTCGAGAGTTAAAAATAAACGCGATGGACGAAACTTTCTATCGAATCTAGGAAGGGAGTGGGTTAGGTTCGATTGAAAAGGATAACAAGGATACTTTTCTTTAATGGACGAAATGATTTTGATTCTCTTTCTCTCGAGATTAATGATTCGAGGATTCTCCTGTTCGATAATTCCTCGAGACGAGAAACGATACAACTATTTTCCATAAAGATCGAAGGATAAATTTCATTTATAGGAATTCTAAACGAGAAACTTGGCAAGATCTAACGTAATACTTTTTCATCTTGCAAAATATTTGAACTTTTATAAATAATCCTCTTAGGAGGAAGCCCTATGTATATACGCGCGTACATATATTTTGCAAATATCTAGAATCAAATCTAATTTATTTCTCGCAACAAGAAATGAGAACGCAAAGAAGATGATGATAATAATAAAAAAAAAAATCTTCCCTTCCTTTACGTTTGAAAATGTCAGATATAATATTTCATCCTCGACTTTCAAGCAAAATTAGAAAGCCCCGTGTATTCTCTGCGAACATCTATATATATATATAATCGTATCCAATTTATTACTAAAAACTTCCCTCCTCTTTCACATTAATCCCGAAACGAGAGAAATTTCATAAAAGAAAAACCTTTCAATTATTATACGTGACATCTGTGTTGCAATGTTAATCGAAAATTACAAAAACAATCGGGGAAAAGACGACGATCGATCGAAACCTTCCATCTTGCCGAATCGATATATTAATAGGGGATGGACGGTTTTTGTCACTTTGTTTGCCGCTTGATAACGGTGTCGAGTGTCCGTCGCCAGCGTCCGATTCCACGCCACGATATACACCAGGTATTGATTTAACAGGGGCTGCGGACGCTTTGAACTACGACACCTGGTATCCCCGCGCGAAACTGGAATCGGATCCGACTCTTCTCGTTGTTCTTTCCATCCTCGATCAAACGATTGACGCGTTACACGTCGTCCCTCGATTTTAAACGACCTGTTCCAATTAATATATATATATATATATATATATATATATCTCGAGGGATTTGTGATTTATACTACGAGTTTTCGTATACACTCGCGTTATATCTCAATTTTGTCAGATTTGTATTTATAGGGAATAATGAAATGTAAATAATAACTAGATTCGTTATAAATAAATAGTGTACGTTACTTGGATATAATAAATGTATAAATAAAATTTCATAGATATTTTCATTATATAATTTTTATAATCGTTAACAGAGTTTGAAAGTACTTTATAATTTCCCTTCTAACTTTCTCCCAACTTCGATAAAACAATATTTTCGCGATCGAATAATGCATCGTGAAAACGATATTATTATTTCTCATTCGTGAGAATCCAGACGTGTTTTGTCGATAAAATCCGATCCACGCTTTATCGACTTTGCGGATAAGATTCGATCGATCGAGAATCGACGACACAATCGCGATTAACATTGCGCCATTGGGAAATTTCGTTTCCGCTCATTTCGTCCCCTTTGTGAACTTTAACCGAGGGGAGGGGGGAAGTTTGATTTCCCGATTTAAATTCCTTTCCACTCGGTTTTTGTTCTCCAATGTCATTGCCACGACAGACAGACAGATAGAAAGGGATTTTGATTGTTTCGTTTTATATAAATTAATAATTATCCCTGTAATTATTTTAATAACGTATTATTATTATATCGAATTAAAATAATTCTAATTCTCCTAAAAAAAAAGTATAATCATACAATAATTAATACAAAAATAATAAAACTCCTTATACATACCAAAGTAACTTTCCTCGAAAGAAAAAACCCTAGTTCTTTCCATAAATTAATAATTATTCCTGTAATTATTTTAATAACGTATTATTATTATATCGAATTAAAATAATTCTAATTCTCCTAAAAAAAAAACATATAATCATATAATAATTAATACAAAAATAATAAAACTCTACTTATACATACCAAAGCAACTTTCCTCGAGCTTGAAAGAAAAAACCCTAGTTCTTCCTATAAATTAATAATTATCTCCGTAATTATTTTAATAACGTATTATTATTATATCGAATTAAAATAATACTAATTCTCCTAAAAAAAAAAACGTATAATCATACAATAATTAATACAAAAATAATAAAACTCCTTATACATACCAAAGCAACTTTCCTCGAGCTCGAAAGAAAAAACCCTAGTTCTTCGTTCGAGGAAGAAACGACAATTACTCGAATCGATCGTTAATTCATCCCCTCTCCTTTCCTTTCCATTCCTTTTCCAATCCTCCTAATGAAATTGATAAGTATCGGTCCTTCGATCCTTCTTCTCTTTTTTCCCTCCTTTTTTCCCCCTCTTTTTCCCTCCCGTCGATAAATAGGATGGAACGCGACCAGTGTACGCGATATGGAAAAGCCATACTATTCCATATCTCTCGTGATGCGAAAGGCGACGCGCGGGGACCGGATGTAAAATGGGCGAAAACGCGTAATGGGATGCTGATAGAGGAGGAGGAGGGAGGAGGAGGATCGATTTTTCTGAACCGGAAACCGTCGCTCGGGTTTTTCTTTGACCCGAGGTGGAGAGTATACGTGGACGGAATTTTTTCGAAAGGGTGTTTCTCGAAATGGACTTTTCTTTTTCTATTTTTTATTTTTTTTATTTTGCGTTGTTTAATGGATTTCGAGATGGATCGAATGGAAATAGGGAATGATAATGGGAAATTATCGAGAAGGGAGGATTAGTTTGTCGATTGGTTTTTTTTTTTTTAAATTGAATAAAGATGCGATTTATCACGAAAAGGGAAAGTGTTGTTAGGATTGTTTAATCGAATTTGTTTAATCGTTTGTTTCGATCGAACAGAATAAATTTTTGGAGATTTTGAGAATTTGAAAAAATTATAGTGCGTGTAGTGCGTGAATGCGTGTAATGATGAATAATTGGATAATCATTTTATAGAAATTTTGATATATAATATTAACAATTGAAAGTTGTTCCATAAAAAATGAAATTGGGAATAATAATTGAGATAGAAGAAATTATTGATATCGGGGCGCGTTGATTGTTTGATTTAAAAAAAAAAAAGAAAGAAAAAAGGGAAATTAAAAAAAGAATATTCGAATAGAATTTGTACAATAATTAAAGCGACAATGGTGGAATTAATGTGATCAAATATTGACAGAATTAGATTATAATATAATCCTTAAAAATGAGTAATAAATCGCCAACGATTGTGAAACTGTAGTAAATCGTGCAAATTATTGGAACGGTTATGTACATGACATTCATCCAAATTCTACGTAGAAATTCATTTTATTGTATCGAAAACACGGACAATGAATTTACTTTCATCAGTTTCGAAATCGCAAATTAATTCCAGCTGGAAACGTTCGAATTAACATTTTGAAATTTCATTCGCGGAATTCAAGGCAATTTTGTTGAAAAAAATTTCTTCTTCCTACCAAATTTATCTATTCAAAATTTTTTTAGTAATTATAAAAACGAATTTTTACAACCTCTCAATTCCTCTATCATTGTCAAAAATTTAAATGACATCTCTAAAATAAAACCAACAATCTCAGATCAACAAGAATCACTTTGAAAAATTCGGAAAAATATCAATAGAATATCTCTAAAAAAAATTACTATTAATTTTACCCGACAGAATAAAAATTCAAGAAAAACGGAAAAATTGATCTCCGTCTACTTTCGATTCGAACGAAAACGGGAAAATTATTAAAAAAAAAAAATACCCTCTCGAACAAAAAAGATCGTATTCCAGCCACGATCGCTTGGTAAATTCTCCAGAGGGGGAGGAGGGGTGGCCGCCCTTTATCCCGGGCGACAGCTTGACAAACACTGATTACGAGAGAGAACCGAGAAAGCGCCGAGATAAAACACGGCATCGCCGATTTCCTTTATCAGCCTAAATTGCCCTCGTTATCGAAAAACTATTTCGCCGCGGCTTGTTTCAACCCTCGTCGCGGGGGGTAAGTTCCTTACACGGAGAGAAATACAAGAATATTTTCGAATCCGCGAATTGGTAATTTCGAAGAGCAATAAAAAGAAAAATTTTTTGTTACGAACAAACGAGAAAATTTTATCTCGATCGAGAATTCATCGGATTTCGACGGGGCGTTAAATCTCGATATCGAAATTTCTGTTTTCGAAACGGCTCCTTTAAAAGGTGTTTAGCGAACACCGGTATCGTTAACGATGCGTGTTGCGGAAAATTTTTAATTGAGCTTTTCCACTCGTTCACCAGCCAGATTGAAATTTCTATTTTTTCTGGATTAAATCCAATAAACATCTAACCCTTACTTTAAACCGATAATAATTCTAACGTGAAAGAAATAAAAAATACATCTCCGTTTCAATTATTCTCAAACCGAAACAAAAACCTTTAATCGAAAAATAAAAAGATAAATTGATCGAAGGCAAACAGCTATCGAATAAAATCCTCGATTATTTGAAATTGGATCATCGACTCCATCCCTCCAAAAAAGAAAAACGTTTCGAATCGTCACCACTTTGCTTCTTATCCCTTCGAAAAAATTCTTTCATCTCCACTTGTCTTCTTATCCATCCCTTCGAAAATTTCTTTTACTGTCGCGGCATAAAATCACAAAATTCGTGCCTTTTTGCAAAAAAAAGAAGGGAGAGGGGTGAAAACGCTTGTTTCCATTAAACGATTT
Source organism: Apis mellifera (assembly GCF_003254395.2). NCBI lineage: Eukaryota > Metazoa > Arthropoda > Insecta > Hymenoptera > Apidae > Apis > Apis mellifera. The sequence continues at coordinate 4,116,350 of NC_037640.1, forward strand.
GCCACCGATTTGCCTGGAGAAACGGAAACGCGGCTCGTTAACGCGGGGAGAGGGGCTCCCAGCCGGAAATCGGACGTTTAATTTGATTAATCGTCTCGAGGGTCTCGAGGTAAGCAGCCCAGGGCAACGCGCCACGCCCGCCAAGAATATTCTTCCGGGGGTGAACCGGGAAGGGTGTTTAATTAAATTAACGTTACCAAGCAGCTCGTAATTACACTCTTGAAAGACTAATCGGTGTTCAATTTGACCAATTCTTGGTGCATTTGAAAATGCAAATGCATGGAGATGTGATTCTTTACGAGCTTTTGTTATTTTTACAGTGATGAATCTTCAGAGGATACGTAAGAGAAAAATGAAAGAAATGAAATCCTTTCTTTGATTTTTCTTATTCTTTGTAATTTTTCGATCCAAATTCACTGATACGAAATCCTTTCTTTGATTTTTCTTATTCTTTGTAATCTTTCGATCCAAATTCATCGATACGAAATCCTTTCTTTGATTTTTCTTTATAATCTTTCGATCCAAATTCACTAAACAGAATTTAAACATATCCTAAATTTTTAATCGATATTGATGTTATATATTTTTCGATATACCTTTTACTTGTCCATATACAAAAAAAAAAGAAATCTAATCAACATGAAAATGTCAAAGCAAAATTCCAACGATCGATTTCTCATTCAAACAATACAATTAGCGCAAAACGAGATAATGTTATCACTCGAAACTTGCTTAAAAAAAAAAAAAGAATAAATTTCATTTTCGCCTGCTAGGATTAACTTTTTCCAATCTATCTATCTTGGGATCTATCCGTGCAATTACGCTCTCGAGATCGCGAAAACTTCTATCCCACAGAATGGAGTTGGAGAATCCGTGAAAAAGATTTCACGGATGCAAAGTTTCTGGCGATAAAACACCGCGAGGGAAAATAAGCTTTGGAAGAGAGAGGGGAGGGGAGTGGAAAATGGCAACGGTTCAATTTCAAGAGAAGACGATCGTCGTTAATAAACTTTTTTCACCGCGATCTCATCGACGTTTACCCTCTTCCTTTCTTCCTCGAACGTGAACTATCCTTACTATCACAATTCTTTTCTTTATAAATATAAGGATTGTTGACAAAATCGAAATCTTCCAATCAATTTTTTTTCGATTAAAAATTAAATTCCAAGTATTGATAAAAAGAATGTATAATTTTGGATTGGAATGAAATGTCTCCTCTCTTCGTTCCAAATAATTCCAACGATTTTTAATTTTATTAATTTTTAATATCGAACAAGACGTTCGTCTTTAAATGAAGAAAATGTGATGAAAAAAAGAGATACGGAGAAAGAATTTGTCTCTCCATCGAATGAAAGAGTGCAAAGGGAAGTGCGGCTAATTATTTGAACTTCATCAAGAATACTACCGTCATACTACTTTCGAAAGAAGTAATAATAGTCAAAGAAATGCGAAGAATTGTAATTACAGTGCTCATTAAATATACTATACGTCGGAATTTCTGACAATTTTTTCAGAAACGAAGAATAAAAAACAAACCACTCGTAAAATTCTTCCATTCCAAAAATGAATCGAAAGAGGAAGAAAGAAAATAAATCAAACTATTTATACAATTGAAAATCATATCCACAGATGCTTATTAACAATTAAAACTGAATCCCAAATAAGACCCTTGTATTTGTCTACCTTCTCTCCTCTTTCTATATAAAAAGGAAGAAATGAAAGAAACACTATCAAAAAATAATAAAGGATGGTTGAAATCGCCTTCGAACGCGTGCAAAATCCGTGGGTGGGTGGAAAAATGATAACAGAGTCGAGAGACACGATAGAGGGCAAAAAAAAAAAAAAAAAAGAGAGGGGGTGGTCAAAGAGGAAACCGTGCGGAGAATATTCGCAGCTACTATCGGCATCCAATAAAAGAGGAGGGGGGAGGACGAAGAGCAGCTGGAATTGTTCCAATGGTTTATATTTATAGATTGAAATCCTCCTTTCCTTATCTTTTTCCACTGCTACTCTTGTGTCTTGTCCGATTGTGTGCCCGCGTACACGATAAAAATTGAAAAGTTTCGTTGCACTTGCCTTTGACTTTTTCTCGCGGCAGAAAAATTTCCCAGAGAATATTCGATCCTTCCACGTTACGTGCTCGATGATCACTGATCGCTGTTATTGATCAATTTTCGAACGATCTTCAAATGATTGTAATACGTACACGTAAATATTACGAGCACGAGCACGAGTTTAGTTTTAATCGTATTTACATTATATTATTAGAATATCGAGAGGTACAATGTATACATAAATATATGTATTGATATCGTTCCTTTTTCCTCGTAGAAGAATCGTGCAGAGAATGAAAATATAATTTACGATAGAAAATAGAGATCGTATATTTTTAATATTTTTAAACCTAGAAAAATTTTCATAAAATCATCACCGTTTCATCTTCCTTCCTTCCTTCTATATTCGTATTATTTACACGCTTGTTACTTGTTGACTTAACTCCTGTTTTGTTATTGACGTTCGATCGTTACTCGAAAAATGTTTTCGCTGCAGGATAAAAATAACGTTCCCAACCATTTCCCTTTTCAACTTTTCATCAAATCTTCCCCTCGATATTTATTATACCAGAATTTCCAAACTTGCTCGATCCTGCAAATATAGACACAATATTCGAAAATATCGGGGAAAAATTTTAGAGGAACGTAAAAATAAATTATACAATATACCTTACTTGTTTAAATTAAATTCTTATTTGAAAACTTGCTCCCTTTACTCGAAATAGGGGTAGCTTTATATTAATTCCAAACGATGACGATCGAGCAAAGCTTCTTTCCACCTTTGTATCTCCTTTTATTCGATATCCTACTCCTATTTTCCTTCCCCTTTCCTTCTCTCCCTCCTTTTATCGGTCGATACCGTCGTCCTCACTTGGGCCAAATGACGGACACTTGATTCACCCTATTATTCGCCCTCGAGGATCCTCGAAATTCACGAAATATCGAGAGACAGGGGATGGCCGAGAGACTTTTTCGAGTGGCGAACGAATTAAATTCATATCGAAGGGAGAGGAGGAAGGCCTTCCCCTCTTGTTTTCATTTATTCGAAGGGAGGAAATTCTCCGGGGAGAGAAACTTAGAGGAGGCTTGATTTTCTTTTTTTTAATATAGTCGTTGATATTAAATAAAGGAGAACTCTTTCTATCCTTGAAGATCTTCAAGCTTTTTTTTAAATAGATTTATCGATGATAGGAACGAATCTTTGAAATATTATAAATACGCGATATTAAACGTTTCTAGAAACTTTTATTGGATTATTAAACCTTCTCTGCGATCAAAAAGAAACACACTCCAACTATCGAATCAAAATACAAAGGATTTCTTTCGTTTCGAAATTATAATTTATAACTAAATATCCTGAAAAGAAAAAAGATGTTAGAAAAAAATCTTTCTAAAATTTCCATATATAAAATTCCTTCTCCATATATACAACCCCTTCCCGGAATCGTTGGCGATTCGCATTCAAAATCCCCCCTCCACATTCTAACAACAAGAATTTCTTTTTGAAATTTACACGTATAATTTATAATGATATATATCCTGAAAAAAAAAAAGATGTTAGAAAAAAGTCTTTTATAAAATTTCTTCTTCATATATTCGACAATTCTGCCAACAACCTTCCCGGAATCGTTGGCGATTCGCATTCAAAATCCCCCCTCCACATTCTAACAACAAGAATTTCTTTCGTTTCGAAATTTACACGTATAATTTATAATTATATATATCCTGAAAAGAAAAAAGATGTTAGAAAAAAATCTTTCTAAAATTTTCATATATAAAATTCCTTCTATATACAACCCTTGCCGGAATCGTTGGCGATTCGCATTCAAAATCCCCCCTCCACATTCTAACAACATCTTTCCCACGTAGCAACGTCTTGAAACGTCCCTCCCTCCTCACCTTTTACACCCTCTTTTCACCCCGTCGTAACGTTTCACCGGTTTCCACCAGCACCGCTCATTTCACCACCCACCCCCTCCCCCGTTTTTGTGCGCGCACATACACACAGTTGCACACCCACAGAGACTGCGTATCTATCCGGCCAATGGATGTCGTGCCATCCATTCCGTTTGATCTCGCGACCGTGATATTTTTCCAGATTCCACCCCCTTCGTCATCCATCCCGATTGAAACAAAAAAGGAAGGCAGGGTAGGGGGTCGCGCTTTCACGTGCCTTTCCACGAAACCTGGAGAGGAAAGGGATCGATGAAATTTTCGTTCGAGGAGGAAGGAAATTATCTCCCAAATTATAAATATTTATCTCGAGGCAAAGAATAATTAAATCGGATTTAAATATTAAGAAAGCGTTTGACAATTGAATTTTTCATTGATTGAAAATTTTATCGAAAGAAGAAAAAACACGACCAAACTTCAATTTTAGATTAACTCACAAATCTCGTTAATTCGATTCCAGGAAGGAAGCCTTCGAATTCACCCTTTTCAATCGTGAAGCACGAATTTTTGGCTCTCTATATACGAGAAAAAAAGAATAATACAGGAGGGAGGGGTGTACAATTTGCCATAATCGAGAAACAGGATAGTGGACATCTATATCGAGAGGGGAAGAGAGAGAGAGAGGGAGGAGAGAAGGTGGGCGGCCGCGATAACCGCGATTCGACGAACGCTGCTCCCAGAATTTTTGTTGATATCGAGTTATGAAGTTTGGTGGACGACCAATGATAAATGCGATTACTAAATTTTATTGACTGTTCGGGGGGAAACGTTGCTCGTTCGAGATCCGCAATTTTTATCGTTTCGACCGTTTTCCTTTTTCAACCGCGTTTCGTTTCGTCGCACGGGGAGGAGAGGACACACGTTTTTCTTTGATGGAGAAACGGAATTCCATTTCGAGGAGAGATCGTGATGGAGGACGAAAGCGTTTTGGAAAGCAGAGATGGAAAGCCTCCTCCTCCTACTCCTCCTCGAAACGGGGCGCTATCTGAAATTCTATCTGGATTTAAGCTCTTGTAATTACATTTTTAACCCGTTAACCGGGTAATTTGTTAGGATTTTGGCGAGATTTTCGAGACACCGATTTCAAGATTAGCCGAGCGAATTTTTAATTCTATTTTAATTTCCACGTAGATAATTGCATATAGAAATAATAATACGAATCGTAAAAAGACAAATAATCAAAACAAAATAGAAAAAAGACTGAAATGTATTTACAAATTAAATAATTATTTATAATATTCTGCATTTTTTTACTAAATAAAATAAAACCTACCAAACAATGTAATCTTATTTAACCACGAATAATACTCGAAGTATTTTTCTCCATAACTCGTGCATTACTCACGCCTAATATAATCCCCCACGTAAATGCCTCCCTCCCTCTCCCTCCCTCTCCCTCTCCGTAATACATCGCAACGCAAACAGCATCTAATAAAAAGCTTGGGGCAATTAAGACCCGATTAATTAAATCGAAACTAAAACAAATAAGCTCGCGGCGCAGCTGTTTTAATTATCGGCGATGAATAAGATAAAAAAAGTGGAAGGGGGTGTACGTATATATATACCTCTTATCGTGGCAATTTGTCGTCGAGTCGAATATCGACGGATTAAAAGGAGGGAGGGGGAGGAGGAGCTTTCGCCCCCGCGCGCCACGCCTCCTCTTTTTTTTTTATTTCGTCGTTTCCACCGTCGCCGATCGAACGGTTGCTTAAGGGTCGCGAGGGGAGAGCAATTCCCGAGCGAAACATATTGTTTTCCTCGTGAAAGAGGGGGGGGGGCGAGATCAGGGGGGCGGTTTATTCTTCCTCCAAGGGAGTTTTAATGAACTGCGCTGCTCGGGTGGTGTTTTTTTTCGCGATGGATGGTCGTTGATTGGGATTATAGATGGACAGATACGTCTTCCTCTCGATTATTTTGATCTGTGGTTGAACGAGATTTCGAGAGAAATTGTTCGAATAGAGAGAAGGAGGTATTTATATAATTAATTGTTGAAGATTGTGATATTTTCAAAATCTGAAACAATTTTAATAATCCTTTCCTCCCTTTTTAGGGAGAAGAGAGATAATAAACTCGATGAAAATTACAATAATCGAATCCAAAGTTTTTCGAATGAACCGTCAATCAATATGCACCATCGTGTATGAATATCAACAATTTTCCTTCGACTTATTTCTCCTCTCCTTCATCGAAAAGCTTATATTCCCGTTTTCCTTTCATCGGACAGCCTCCCGTGTTTGTTTGTTTCCCGCTTAATGAACGCGAAATTGCCGTGCAAAACAAAAGCTCTTCCACCCCCCCCTTTCCGCCCGGCATTCGTCATTTATTTATCCATCGCTCATTGTTCGCCGGAAAAGAGAAGGAGAGAGAGAATGAGAGTAAGAGAGAGAACAAAGTAAAAGTCAATCCTTTGGTTTCCATTGTCCCCCCTCTTCAGCTTGTAATTATTACTGAAAAATAAATATCTTCTTTATTTCCCCGTTGAACGTAATTATTGCTATGAGATAAAAAAAGAAATCACCCTTCCATTGAATATATATATATATTTATATACGTCATTATCATTTCAATTTCCGTCTCCGTTAATTCTTTTATTATCCAGTTTCGCAGGATCCTCCTGGGAATCCTTCTCTCGAATCTTTTCGGCACTGTTAATCTCCTTTGTTCTTCGTTTTCCTGTCCTTTGTCAAACAAATCGCGATATTTGCTTCCCTCGTCCCGAATTTAGACCGAAATCGCTTTCTTTCTTTTTTTTCCCAGAGATAGAGAGAAAAAGATGATTTTTTTCGTTACTATTTCTCTTACTTTCGAAACAATTCCACGTTATACGAACAGAATCGAAAATGGAAGATTAACCTTCGATTTTTCTTTTATACTGTTCCATCGTTACGATAGAAAAAGGAAATTTCTTCAAAAAGGTACTGCAACATTTAATAATACACTCGAAAAGAATATTACGGGAGACAGTAATAAATTATTATTTAGAGCGAAATCGCTTTCTTTCTTTTTCTTTCCGAGAAAGAAAAAGATGATTCGTTGCTTCACTTTTTTTTTTTCGTTACTTTCGAAACAATTCCACGTTATACGAAAACAAAATCGAAAATGGAAGATTAACCTTCGATTTTTCTTTCGAAAAAAGAAAATTTCTTCAAAAATCCGGCGCCACAACATTTAATACATTCGAAAAGAATATTACGGGAAATAAATCATGCGGTAATAAATCATCATTTAGAGTGAAATCGTTTTCTTTCTTTTTTTTTCCGAGAGAAAAAAAGATGATTCGTTGCTTCACTTTTTTTTTTTTCGTTACTTTCGAAACAAACAAAATCGAAAATGGAAGATTAACCTTCGATTTTTCTTTCGAAAAAAGAAAATTTCTTCAAAAATCCGGCGCCGCAACATTTAATAATACACCGTTAATACACTCGAAAAGAATATTACGGGAGACAGTAATAAATCATCATTTAGAGCGAAATCGCTTTCTTTCTTTTTCTTTCCGAGAGAGAAAAAAATGATTCGTTGCTTCACTTTTTTTTTTTCGTTACTTTCGAAACAAACAAAATCGAAAATGGAAGATTAACCTTCGATTTTTCTTTCGAAAAAAGAAAATTTCTTCAAAAATCCGGCACTGCAACATTTAATAATACACTCGAAAAGAATATTACGGGAAATAAATCATCATTTAGAGCGAAATCGTTTTCTTTCTTTTTCTTTCCGAGAGAAAAAAAGATGATTCGTTGCTTCACTTTTTTTTTTTCGTTACTTTCGAAACAAACAAAATTGAAAATGGAAGATTAACCTTCGATTTTTCTTTCGAAAAAAGGAAATTTCTTCAAAAATCCGGCACTGCAACATTTAATAATACACCGTTAATACACTCGAAAAGAATATTATACCGGGAGACGGTAATAAATCATGCGAGAGCACCCTTGTCCAAATAAATTAACCCCACTCGCGCGTCTTAACACCCCTATCTATCACGGCCGATCCGCGCACCGATAACCGCTTCACAACGCGTGTCTGTATCCAGGATAAACCATCCATCCTCGGCGCGATATCCATTCAACGTAGGAGGAGGAGGGAGGAGAGCCCCGACATACGAGCCGATTGTTTCGACTTTCGCGGAAATTACACGGGTCGGGGAGCAACGATTCCGATCGGATACCGCGGATGGAACAGGGGAGAAATTGGGCCACAATTCGTGGAAACGTAGTTGAACGGGTAGCAGCAGGTGGCGAAGGGGAGGGGAGGGGATCTGGGAAAGCGAGGGGGAGGATTCCGCCGCCGATCATATCCCTAATTTGCATTCGATCATTCGTGGTGGTAATCAAATCGATTCCACTGTTCCTCTTGCTACGTTATTTCCGGTCGAAATATGAAAACGGGGCGCTTTGATTGAACAAATTCGGTGATTTTCTTATTTTTTTTTTTTCTCGTATCGTAGAGAGAAGAGAGATTGAATAATTATTTTTTTACGGATAAAGGAAGTGGAATATAATTTTAATAATAGGAAGAGGAATTGAGATACAAAGGAACAATTTTCTTCGAGTTTCTCCATTATTTACGCGCGGTCATGTTCACGCGTGTACGAGAGGAGTGTTTGCAGTTTAATGAGCACGGTTACGGCCGGCTTTCACGAGGAGGAAGAGTAGATTGTAACGAGGCAAGTGGAATAGCTTGATTCCAAAGGAATGACACGCGTCCAATGCTACTTACACGGATTTGCTCGAGCAACAGTTACGACAAACGTAATTTCTTCTAAGCGGAGTAATTAATTATTAATAATTCAAAGTTTCTACAAATTTTCATTACCAATGGTGAGTAAGTGTAAAATTCCAAGGAAAAGAAATCTGAAATTATTAAGCAAGCATTAAATTAATTCTTTTTCTTTAATAAGAAAAACTTGAGCATCGTGAAGCGTTCGATATCCTCTCTCGCCATCCCTTTTGGGCCGAGAAATTACGAACCTCCCTTATCGAAATTGACTTTATCGATAAGCCTGCCCCGCGCAATCTACGCCTCAAATACGAAAATAATTTACGAAGGCGGGCCTGAAAATACTTCCTCCCTCCTCTCTTCGATTGATTTATTCCATTATCTAATTCCCAGTTTAATAAACAAAATGATAAATAATAAAGTTGAACTTTATTTCTCGAGTTCATCGATGCCCTACTTTAAAAAAAGAAAAAGAGAAACGACTCTTTTCATCGACTAATTTCGTCGAAAAGAAAAAGCGGGATGACGTCAATTGTAAGATCATGAGAGCTAGATTCGAGAGCTAGGGGCTATTTGAAAGGCGTCCAGAATAGCTTATTGGGAGAAATAGATTCTCGGTTTGATGTGTTGCAGAAATGGTAGAGGGATGGGAGGAAGGGGAGGGATCATGGAAAATGGACACGGTCCATTTTCGTAGCGTAAGAGGCACTGCGGAAGATTAATGGCGCGTTTGGTATCATAGAAAATGGATATGGAAGACTTGTAAAATTAATCTTCCACGATGGAGCGACCATCGAGCGGAAATAAATTTTAAAAGCCAACGTCTTGCGGGCAGGATCAATGATATATATATATATACACACACACTTTGTTGTTGAGGGGAACAGACGTGGCGGTACTTGAGAAATTAAATGAACGAGGAAGCGAGGAGGAAGATAATGGAACGTGTCTTCCTCTTTTAAGTAAATTAATATTCCAAGTGGAAGTTTCGAAGAATAATTTATACGTGGAAGAGATTCATTTCGAGAGGAAAAAATTCTTCTTATATTATATATTCGACGTACGATCGAATTCATTCTTTTAACGTGAAATAAATAAACGAAAGATACCTCCTTCTACGTAAAATTGGATATTAAGAATTGATAATATCTCCAAGATTTAATAAGTAATCTACCGTCCTATTTAATCGAATTGAAATCCCTGGATAAATAAATGTTTTCCCGATTACAAGAAACGCGGAATTTCTTCCCTCGATTCATCGAGAGATGAAAAATCCCCCTCTAACCTAATCTGACTTCGTATAAAAGACAAATATTAGGATAAATCTCGACCGGGGATGTAACGGGGCGGTATACGGTTCGATGAAGAGAGAGAGAGAGAAAAAAACCCTAGAATCGGATTCTATCATTGTGCCGGGTAATAAAAATTTTAATTCAATCGTACCTCTTCATAAATTGCTTGTTTGATCAAAATGTAAATGAGATTCGTCACGAATATTAATTAGTAATAATTAATCGATAGAATAAAATTTTATACCAATATAAAAATCATAGAGAAATTATGTAAACAAAAGTATCGCGTTTCAACGCTGTGAAAAAGTGAGGTTAAGAGTTACACGGGTAAACATCCTAGGGAGAAAAACATAAATACAAAGAATGTCTCCAATATCTGGTGTTTTTCACGTTGAAAAATTATTCCCGCTGTGAAAGAAATCGACGAATCCGGCACATTTGGAGAATCTATACGATTCTTAAGCGATAATAAGAAAGACATATTCGTCGAATCACGGACCGCGTGTTCCAAGTTTACGAGACGCTATTACTTCTTACGATCTGGCTTACTTTTATATCCGAACGCGTGACACATATTCTTTTTTGGCTCCTTTCGTCTTGGATCTTATCTTTCTCTTTATATATATATATATATATATATTTGTTAAATTATCCGGAAATAAATTTATTATTATTTTTAATAATTTAGCATTTAAAAAGTATTCGCTTCCTTCACGGTACTCCAATTTTGTGCGAATCGTATAACGCGTTATTTTAAAGTATAATATAATCCATAACATCGATGTTGTTCGTACTTTTGTTACGTAAATTATGTTGTGAATTCTTAGAGAATAATTCCACGTTTAATATTTAAATTTGTTCCTGATATATAAATTGGCAATTGGGAAATGTTTTTGTTTTTGCATCATGTTTTATTCATAACATACCACGTGAATATACCACGTAGTTTGATTCTTTCTTTCGAGGGTGAATAAAAGATTACGTTCCAAAGTAATTTTTCCTTCGAATAGATTTATCGCATAACTTTTCTTATTACATTGGCAAAAAGAGAGACAGTAACATTGTTAATCTTATTTTTAAAATTGGATCCGATCTATTTTTCTATTCCAACTGTTAATTTTTAACTTGTTATATTTTCTAATTTTAATATCGTGCTCATTTGCCAAAAGAGAAATAAATAGATGAATGTATGGAAGATTCTCTCGAAATATAATTTAATTCGGGTATAATTTAATTTAATAATTTTTTATTTTCTATTCCATCGTTGTAATTCAATTTTTCCTTTTAATCGATGCCCTCTATATTTTGAATTTCTTTTTTTTTCCCTCTTTTCGCTCGTCTAAAAAAAGGAGTCTTTGATATTTTTATAGTTTTAGTATTTTCCTCTGACATTTTGCTATTTTTTTATTGCTGCAATATTTCACTATCCGCTTCCTCCTTTTTCCACGGCCACACCGCTTTTCGCTATTTCACTTTTTACCTTTTTTGATTTTCTCACGGTTTCACGTTCTTCTTCTGCCCACCTCCTCTATTTTTCACTATCGCAATGTTTCATCCTTTCTCCCCTTTTTCTTTCTTCTTTTTTTTTTTTTACATTCCGCTTTGACTCTCCCCGTTTCTTTTTTTTTTTGTCCTTTAATAATCTATTAATATTCCGTCCTCTCTCTCACATCTCCATTTCCTTTTTTTCTCCATTTCCATTTCTAATTCTCGCCCCATTTTTCTCTAATTTTCTACTCTTCGTGTTGTATCTTTTTATATCTTCTTAAAAAAAAGAAGAGTAAAGAAAGATATCCGTCCCACTAAATTTCTCTTTGCTTAAAATTTTCCTTCTTCTCTACCTTTACATTCTCTTCTTTTCAATCCTGTTTTTCTTATTTCTTATTCCTTTCTACTTCATATCTTTAAAGATTCATACTTAACATTTTTTCATTCCCCATTCTCAAACATACTCTCTCTGCAATATTAATCCAAAAAAATATATTCTCTCTCCATTACTCCAATACAATCGTTTACTCTTTCTCAAACATTTTTCTTATTACTTCCCCCCCTCTATTCCCATTTCCCCTATTGCCACTTCTTCCCAACTATTCCTTCGCCATTTCTTCTTCTACCTTCCCTGTCCCTCCCTCTCCAACCCAAAAACTTCCATCTAGAAATTCCTTCCAGTTACACATACCGACACAGGTATGCAGTCGAGAGTTCGAAAGAGCGAAAAGAAAACCGTGAAACAAGGAGCGTATGCCCCGGGTTATCCGTGTTATCGCCAACTATTCCAGCCTCGAAAGTTTTCCCTTCTTCTTCTTCTTCGAGGGATGGAAAAAAAGAGAGAGAAAGGAGGGCGGGATTTTAAGATTCGAAAGGTATTTCATTACGGCTTTCGTTCATCGATCGTCCAAGTCGTCGTTTTGCAGCCGCCGTTTATTGAATCCGGAATCGCGGATGTAAGTTGGGCCAAGTTAGACGGAAATCCATTGGTTGAAAATTGGGAGCTGCTCGTCCGGGATAGTTTCTTCTTCTTCACGTGAAATTGTTTGAACATTGTGGATCATGAATCGACGATGGATGGATGGGTGACGGAATTGAGTATGATTGAATTAAATCACGCTTGTCCCACGCCGCGTTGCGTTTGGAAACGTTTGGTAATCGATGTTGGTAATGGCCTCGATCGATCGAGAAACGATGGAGGGGGGGCAGATTTGGAATGGCGCTTGTCAAGCGTCCCGTATATATATATATTGTATAATTCTGTTGCGTTTTATCGCATTGCAACGAATGATTTTGGTGAATATATTTTTTGGGATATCTTTTATTTTTATGACGCGAAAGATCGATCAAGAATTTTTATTATATTCGTCGTTTATTAATTCGTTGTTTTATTAGATACTTGATGGAAATATTTTTTTCAGGAACGTTTATCAAGGAAGATTTATGGAAAATTTATAAAAATCCTTGAAGAGTTCAAACGAAAGTTATAATGAAAAAATATTTGTCTTGATTACATCGAAATTAATTTCACAGAAAAAGAATCTCGTCTCGAAAATTCTTTTAGAAAGATTAATATTCTTACCCTTCATCGAAAAAAAAAATGTAGAATGCTACGATCATTCCACGTGCAAAAATTCATATCGTACAATTCTACAATCTTATTCGCGAAATATTCGTACCATCAAATTAGATCAGAACAGAGAGAGGGATGAAGAAAATTCCATTATCTATCCCAATAAAAGTGGTATTAAAAATAATAATAATAATAATAAAATAAAAATAAAATAAAAACCTGCAATATCCATTCGCGAACGAAATTAAATTGAGCTTCGAATTAAACTAAAAGAGAAAAACAAAAATAGAGGGAGAGAGAACTTACACTATCGAATCGAATTAAAAATGGATATTGAAAGAAGGATCCTGAAAAACAGTTATTGAAATTCGTGTCGTTTCTCGTTGGACCGAGATCGGGACCAAAAGGTATGATGTGCAAAAGTTGGCGTGGCATAGCGGCGATTGCCAAATCCTATAAATGAATCAACAAGTTGCGAATTCGATAGAAATTCGGGCGTCGAGATTGTGCAATCAGCAATACGCTACGTATCCAGATAAAAATAAACGATATCCAAGACCGGATCGCTCGATCGATAAGGAATTTAAATTCAATCCGGATACCGATCGAGTCGGACCTCACTTTTCCGAAACCCTTCTCTTCTCCCCCCCCTCCCCTCCTCGTTTCGTTCGTTCGTTCCTCGCTTATCCGCCATCTTTCAATCCTTCGAAAAGAATTTCTTTCTTTCTTTTTTATTACCTTTTCCGCTATAACGCGGATTAATTTGAAACGTGCAGCAATTTTCTCGAATTCAAATTTGTTCCTCTTCCAGATTATTTTTCTATTATTTGTTCATAAACGTGTGTTAATCTTTTCGATTATTGTCAAGATGTGATTAAATATATTTACTTTTTATATTTATAAATAAAATACGATCTTTGAATCACAATTGCACAAGAAAATATAATCAATCAAATAAATTAACAAAAAACAAAATAATTTCCAAAATTCAAATTGATCTTGTAAATTAAAGACAAAAAAGAAGAGAAAAATATTTATAATTTATAAATAAAATACGAATCACAATTACATACGAAAATATAATCAATCAAATAAATTAACAAAATAATTTCCAAAATCCAAACTGATCTTGTAAATTAAAGACAAAAAAAGAAGAGAGAAATATTTATAATTTATAAATAAAATACGATCTTTGAATCACAATTGCATACGAAAATATAATCAAATAAATTAACAAAAAACAAAATAATTTCCAAAATAATAAGATCCAAACTGACTTTGTAAATTAAAGACAAAAAAAGAAGAGAGAAATATTTATAATTTATAAATAAAATACGATCTTTGAATCACAATTGCATACGAAAATATAATCAATCAAATAAATTAACAAAAAACAAAATAATTTCCAAGATCCAAACTGATCTTGTAAATTAAAGACAAAAAAAGAAGAGAAAAATATATATAATTTATAAATAAAATACGATCTTTGAATCACAATTGCATACAAAAATATAATGAAATAAATTAACAAAAAACAAAATAATTTCCAAGATCCAAACTGATTTTGTAAATTAAAGACAAAAAAAGAAGAGAGAAATATATATATAAAATACGCATCCTCGTACAATTCCAAGCCACGATATTTCCCTCCTCCTTCCTTTCTTTCTTCCTTCCTTTTTTTCTCGTCTTTCCTTCCCCCCTGTGGGAACGCAAGTGCGACCAGGTGAGAATATTCATAACGAGGCCGAAAGAGAACGTATGGCATTAATGGGGGGGAATTTAAACGGTTCCGGCGCGAGGGAAAATTGCGATCCCGCGGAAATTACGAGGGGGCCCGGCTTCATCGTTCGAAAGACGAACAGGGGATGGAAATCCGAATCGAAGCGCGTGGAACCACGAAGGATGATTGGAGAAGGTTGAAAGAGCGATACGAAACTTTCGACTTGTAAATGAAAAAAAGAAAAAAGATTTATTTTTTGGAAAATTTCCACCAAATATAAAATTGGTGGATTGATTTATCCTTGCTACGATGAAATATTAAATATTATAAGATTATTAATTGGATAGAGGAAGAGGAAAGCGAGTTGAAGTATGACGAAGTATATTCAATTATTAATTATAAACAAATTCAACGTCCCGAAATTAGAATTTCAATTTCTATTGAATCAAAAAGAGAATTAATAGAAAGAAGGAAAGAGGAATTGAAAGGATCTTCCTAAGAGAATAAAAGTAAGAGAGTTTACGCGTGTCGAATATTTAAAACGACGATTAAATAACCTTCGAGTCGCAATTTCATCAATTTCGAACGAGGGTTGAGAGAATGAGAAGGATGCGTTGGTCAACCCGTGCGCAGGTGGATGACCGGAAGAAGGGGGTTAGGTAGTAGCCGCGTAGGTGGAGAACGCTGGAGACGATATTTCATCAGGAGAGGCACAGTGGTCGAATGGTTTTATTAAAAAGCGCGAGTTGGCGTTGTAAAAAAAAGAGGAGGGGAAAAAAAAAAAGAGGACGCTGGATTTATGCCCGAGAAAATCGGGAAAATTCGCGATCCGCACCGGTTCGAGGGAATTCTCTCCCTTTTTTTTCTCCCCCTCCCCTCCCCTCCGTGACCATCGCGATTTCTTGCCACCGAAACTGCATTCATCTTTCTACTCTGCCGCAGGTTTTTGCCACGTTTCAACGAGATTTCACGTGTCCTATGTTTAATGAGGCTTCCAAGATAATTGGCTCGTTAACCGTGTTCGTTTTTGTATCAATTTTACAAGTGTTTTCTTTAATATATATATATTTCTGGTTTTATGATCCCAATTTTAATGTTTCCATTCTGAATTGATAATTTTTTTATAAACTGGAGAAAGATATTTCCTGCTAATTTCTTTGTTACATATGATCTGGTAATAAGAAAAATAATTTATTGATAAAATTAATTCATTACTTTATAGAATAAAAAAAAGAATCCAAATTTTCTACGCGAAATATTGTTTTACAGATTTTATTAGGAACTCAAATCATTGCCACTCGACAACACGAAGCCAACGAAAAATAAATCATTCTCGAATATCTCCGAGCTGCATAAAAAGGGGAAAAGGGGCGACGAGAATCGTATCCATCCGTGTGTTGGCCGGCAGGGCATCTAGGCGCGAAAAAGCGCGCGATCGGGCGGAGAAAACGGCTCGTTTCCGGGGAATCGAGCACGGGTCAACGATGATCAACGATTTCGAGGCGCGTTAAAAAGTAATGGAACATGGTGTTTCACCTAGGCCAGGGCAAGGGTTGGTATTACGGGGAGGGCGCGGCCACCCCTTGTCAATAATTCATCCTTTCAATTTTCCGCGTTATCCGGTTAACGCCGCTCATCCCGTCTCGTGTTTCGCCCGAGTGTGTTGGCATAGTCGTGCAAACCCATCCAATAATTGTTGTTCCGATCGACCTAAGTGACGCTAATTTTTACGAATTTTTTTTCCATTCTTAACTTTGTGGAAAAGTTTGCACGAGATCTTTATCAATCGTATTCAATTGTAATGTATTTTGTTATCTGTTAAGTTTAAAAGATATAAGTTATTTTAAATATTCGAATGTAGAAAACATACGTCACGTAAAGGCAATTGAGAAACTTTCACATGGAAAATATGAGAAGAAAATTAAAAAAATTTAAGTCTCAACTGTTTATCTCAAATATTCAGATTGCAAGGTTTCCAAGTATTCATTAACACAGTGCAGAAATTACGGATGAACTCGTAACTCAAACTTTTCCCTGGAAAAGTATTACGTTTTTCTAGGAATCGTTTGTTTGTTTGGGATAGGTCGGTGAGATCCGAGCAACCGATAAGAAGATGGTCGAAACGATTAAAAATTATCTTTCTCTTTACGCGACGATATCTCGGGAAGCGGAACTCGTATCGAGATAAATTAAAAAGAGTTTTAAAGAGCGAGCTTTCGCGCCTCTAATGATCTTTCATTCGTCGATTGCAAGTCATTATCTTCGAAGTTATAACGGTTTAAAGTTTTCTTGATTTTTAATGAAATTTCAAAGTAAATCACGCGACAGATATAATCGTATCTAAAAGAATACATTAAATAATGACATGTTAAAGATTAAAAAATCGACAAGAAGAATTTGAATTTATTCTTCAAGAAAATAATACTTCAAAATTACTCACAATTATTGTGCTGTTCCGAAAGGAATGGCTCCGTAAGGAATTCTCTAATTTTATTAAGCTTCGTAATACGCATGGACAGTACCTGAAACAGAAGAAAATATTGTATTAGCGTAAGTTCAATGAAAAGGGATTTTAGGGAAAAATTGAGAAAAAAAAAAGATCGATGAAATTAATATAATAGGAAAACATGGTACGAGATGTACTTTTTCAGGATAAAGAATTTCGACGAAATTTATAAGCGATTCAACCAGCAATTTCAATTCGTCGAAATCGTGGAAACGAGAGAGGATACTAATTGGCATTTCCGGCGCACGTGAATTCGATCGGTTAATTAATTAAGAGTGCCTGTCCTGCCAGCTCGAGCATACATTCGATAAATGGAGCTAAGCTCCTCCTCGTCCTTTATGTGGTTTAGATTACTCCCCCTTCCCCTATCAAATTTTTTTATCTCTTATCGATGAGGAAATTGAAACAAATATTTTCTTATCCACGCGATATATCTCGATTCACGAATATACGAATCATATATTCGAGAGAGGAAAATTCGATATGATATATTGTAATTTTATAATCCACAGAGATAAAATGATAAAAGCAACACGATGATTCATCTTGGAATAATAATTTTATGAATTTAATAAGTTCTATTAATTAATTCTGCAGATTTGTAAATTTAAAGATTTTTATCATATACGTATATATAACGTGAAAAATATTACACGATTATTTTTCTCGCATTTTTTTTTTTTTTTTTTTTATATGTATGACAACACCATGTAACGAAACGAATTTCGATTCTCCGCCGCAAAATATCAACAATGCAAACATATTTCAAACACGAACACGTTTCATCAGATCGTCGTCCATCGTGATAAAGGTTGCAGATATTTCAATACAACATTTTCTACCTTCGAATCATTTTTAGTTTACGTTTTCAAAACTATATTAAAAAGAAAAAAAAAATAAAATAAAATAAAAAACAAAAATGACATAAACAATTGTTATTTCCGTCTCTGTTCATTTTGTGAAATGTAACTTGTTTGAATTTCACGTCATAGTGATTCGTGACTTTATAAACAATTTTCTCTTTTTATTACTCTATGATGGCCTGTTTTTTTTTTTTGAAATATTTATTTATTCTTTTTTTTTTTTTTTTTTTAATATTTGAAATATCTATCGCGGGGAGAAATAAGCGAGGCAAAAACCGATTCGTTATAACGCGTTTTTTTTATTTTTATTTATTTATTTTTTTTTCTCCCCCCATCGATGAGAATAATTTGCAACAACGAGATTAAGCTACTTTGCAATTTTATCTGCCGGCCGATCCCGTTAATTCGCCCCTCGACTTTATCAATAATATCGCGTTCCCAACATTTATTGCCACAATTGATCCGATTATCTTATAAATATTACGCGAGCGCGCCAAGTGTTTTAACTCTTTTGTATACGTATACTTAACACTGTGTATCGTGAATAGAATTCTCGATCTTTGATAATCTTTGATCATCGATAATTTCGAAAGGAACTTTGAAATTTAAAGCAATATTTTTCAAATGAATACGTGTAATAAATGCATGTGTGAAAAATCACGAATAAATTGCTAATTTCATGATTTAATTTTAAGATTCAAAAAAGATGGAAAGACGAAAATTATAGTGAAATTGATGCATTCAAATTTCAACTACATCTTTGATGACGAGTCATCGATAGTTTCGAAAGGAATTTGAAATTGAAAGCAATATTTTTCAAATGAATACGTGTAATAAATGCATGTGTGAAAAATCACGAATAAATTACTAATTTAAATGATTTAATTTTAAGATTTAAAAAAGATGGAAAGATGAGAATTATAGTGAAATTGATGCATTCAGATTTCAACATTATTTATATAACGCTACGTGTTTCGATTCGAGAACTTGAAATAAAACTTTCATTTATTATTAGAGATTATTTGAAAATTATGGATATCATGCATCCTTATAAATTGTACATGTAATACTTGTTGTTTACGATTTTAGATTTACATATTGGATTACTCCATTCTCCATGTCACGGATTTATCAGTATATATCTTTTTAATTGTTTGAAAGATCAACAAGAAAGTTGTTCCGTTGCATTGGATTGCTTGCAACACGAAGAAATTTCTTTGCAAAGTTTACAAGGAAGTGGAAGTTGGTGTTTACGATGCAACTTGTATCTAATCTTACCGTGAGCCAACTTGTTTAACTTCGACGTAAAATTGTCAAATTGCACGAATACGTGACCCGAATGATTATTCAGAGATATTTTTCAACATTACTTGCTCGTCGTCCAAAGATTAATCTCATCTAAATTCTGTTAAACAGCGTAAAGAGATACTCACATGGATACTACATTATGAATATAATTAAAGATGGTTAAACCTCTTTTGTATCAGCAAATTTATATTAAAAAAAAAAAAGATCCTTTCTCCATCGACCAAAGAAATAAAAGATTGATCCTTGTCAATGCTCATCTCTCTCTGAAAAGGTATAAAAATACATTAGAATCTTTATTTTTTCAAAATTTAAAGAAATCTATACTTATTACAAAAGAATCTATACCCAATTAAATATTCTACAATTTTCTGAATCTAAATCCCAAAATTACCAAAACTTTTAATTTTCCAATAATCAATTCAATGAAAATAATAGATCAATTTCAAGAAAAGACGCGAGAAGAATTATGTAAACTTCTTCCATTACAGAGAAAAAAAAAAGAGAGAAAAGAAAAGGAAAATAACATCAAAGATACAGATTTACGATCAATTTCAAGAAAAGACACGAGAAGAATTATGTAAACTTCTTCCATTAGAGAGAGAGAAAAAAAAAAGAGAGAAAGGAAAAGGAAAATAACATCAAAGATACAGATTTACAGAGAATAATGGCGGATCAAAGTACGCAAACGAACAAGGCTTCACGGCCCTGTAATAAACATCTCCAATTGCTCAAACGCAATGGGATTATCAAATATCATCGGGCTGTGCATTAATAAGCCGGCCATTTATCGTTCGCTAATTTTCTGTAATTAAATAATGGACAATACGCGGCCATCGACAATAGAAAATCTCGTTTGCACGCAAAGCGTGTACACTGGCACAATGTACATCGGATGTTCGACGAATTTTCCCTCGAATTATCCTTGCAAAATGTCATCCGACGAATCCTCCTCTGTCACGAGCCGGCTCCGCCTTTATCCGCGTGAATTCCACCGGTACACGGTAATCCAATTTATCGGGGATCGTGTATCGTGTGTTTGTTATTGTAAAAAAAAAAAAAAAGAAAAAAGAAAAAAGAAAAAAGAAATTGAGACAGGGTTGTTTGCAATAGATGAATCGATGATAACACCGATAAATAGAGATTCGTTTTATCTAATAATTTTAGGAAGAGGAAAAAAGTATCGGTTGATCGATATGGAATTTTAATAATTTTTTCATTTTTTTTATTTTTAAGGGAGTATAATTATTTACGATGATGATAATGAATTTTCGTTTGGGGAAAAAGGGAATATTGATAATCGATAAAAATTTGTAAAATTTTGTATCGATGATAGCATTTTATTTTAAGGGAATGATTATATTTTTATGCGATTTAATAAATGATAGACGATAAAATATTGGAAAATATAAATTGTAACTATAAATTAGGAAAATTTTATAAAAACCTAGAATTTAAAAAGATACAAATATTAAGATAGAAGATTTCTCATAAAAAATTAAATCTTGAAAGTTAATATTAAAACTGAAATTCTCAAATAATAATTAAAAAAAAAAAATTATATATATTACAATTTTAAAAATACATATATTTAAAATATATCGTTCATTTAAATTTTGGAAAATGGTCTCATTCCAAACCGAACGAAAGAAACGATAAATTTTCCAACAACCTCTAAAGCGAATTTGTGAAACAGGATCCATCGTGCACGCATTTTAGAAACCAGACGGAGTAGAAACAAGCTACGTTGTTCATTCCTACTTTTGCGTCTCATTCAGCATTTACGCGATCCCTGCTCAGGGTATTTTTCCCAGGGCGCTGAGACACCAGTAATTCAAGGGAACGCGGCCACACCGAAGAAGCTTTACTTCTCCACTACGAATTCCTCCCTTGGGAACTTGGTCGCCCGTGTGCACGCTTCTTCCTGCCTCTTTGTTTTCTCTTAGTGCTCCCTTCGCTTGCAAAACTTATCGCGAATTTCCTAGGATAAGGTTTAAAAGGGTTGTCTACATAAGAAGAAAATGGATATATCTTCTTTTTTTTTTTTTCTTTATATATTCCATCCGCTTCTTTTGTCCATGCTTTTCTTTTCTTCTTTCTCTCTTATTATTTTTTTTTTGAAATTTTGAAAGTAGTAATTTGATTGTGAATATAATGAAAATCTTATCTTGGTATCTTAAAAGGAATATATCTTTGTATAGAGTACAATGGATTATATGAAATAATTTTTCAAAGAGATGGAATTAATCAGAAATAATGAATGAAGAAATCTTGAAATAAATATTTTATTACTTTTGTGAAGTGAAGTTGTTTCTGTGTTATATATAAAGCTGATACACGCTAATTCTTAATCCAATATTTAATATTCAATTTTTAATATTTTCCATTATTCTATTTGAATGGTTTATCTTCAATAAAATTTTTCATTTATGAAGAATGCATATTCTAATGAAATACATATATATATCCATTTATTATCATTACGCGACAGAATTTCCATTGTAGGATTTTTCTCTAATATAATAACTAATAACTAATATAAATTATGCAATTCCTGTTATCAAAATAATTATTCCCAGAAGCACGATAAAATAATCTAATTATCATTATTTTCAATCCGACCAATTTCTAATCTATTTCTATAATTTTAATTTATCATAAATTTAAAATACTAGTGACATAAGTAGAAAAAGAACTATCTGTTCCATGAATTTAAAAAGCAATTTTCAATATTCAGAATCGTGTCAATGGAATGTTTCCTTTATTATCGCGGCCATTTGAAACGAATTTCTGGATCACGGAAATTGGATTACGATAGTTGATAACCCAATGTAACTAACGACCAAAAACAATGATATAATTTTACCGAGTTACAAATTGAAATATCAGAAATTTTCTAGAAAAATCTCATTTGGAATGATTCATTTCTCAATTATTTCATTTTTTAGCAATATCGAATCATTTTATGTCGATGATTTCGCAAATATTTCTAAATAAATGAAAGAACATTGTGAAATACAATTGATGCACTGTTTGCATTGATTTATATTTGATCTTTGATATTTAATAATTATATATATAATTATAACATATATATTTATAATAGAAATTTTATTTGCTTCTGAAATAAATTCTTATATCGAAAATTAAATAGAATAATGATAATAATAATAAAACATTATTTGACAATAATATAATAACCTGTATAATAATATAGGTTAGGTTAAATTAGACTTCTATAATTTCTAGATATAGAAATAGAAATATACTTATTTTTGAAAAAAAAAAATTATGATTTCTTACATTAAAGTAAAAATTGATAGAAAGATAAGATTTTCAAATAATAATAAGTTATGATAATTAAATTTATATAAATTTTTATCTGTTACGTTCTTTTTTTACATAAATTAAAATAATGGTCAACTATATTAACTTGTTTTCAATTTAAATAAATTATTCCAAATCTTATTCAATTCTTCCAAAGATTTCATAATCTATTATAATTGTCTTCATTATCAATACATTTCCAAAAAATTTTCATGATACCTTACATTTATTTATTCTATAAATTCTTAATTTATAGAATAAATTATTAAAATAGTTTAAAATAGTCTGTTTGAATTAAAAAAAGGTAATATTATTGATTATTATTTATTCTATAAATTCTTAATTCATAGAATAAATAATAATCAATAATATTACCTTTTTTTAATTCAAACAGACTATTTTAAACTTGATTCAAATTTAACTTACTATATCTTTTCATCTTAAAAAATTCTCCATAATATTTTAATCTACATATAATTAAATATAATAATTAAAAACAATATTTTTTTTAATCCAAATAAACAATCCTAAATCTAATCCAAATTCAATGATTTTACAATCTATTATATAATTATACACATTTTTATCTTTAAAAATTTATAATCTAAGTACATTTTTATGAGTCATTATTCATATTAATTCATAAAAGTTTTCAAATCTAACTAAAGTTAAAATTTAACCTAAATCTAAATATCTCATTATAATTACATATATTTTTATCTTTAAATTATTTATCTTAAATTCAAATTTAACTAAAGTTAAAATTTAACCTAAATCTAAACCTAAATCTCATTATAATTACACATATTTTTATCTTTAAATTATTTATCTTAAATTCAAATCTAATTAAAGTCAAAATTTAACCTAAAACTAAACCTAAATCTCATTATAATTACACATATTTTTATCTTTAAAAATCCATAATATGTAAATGTATTTTCATAACTCACTATTCATTATTAATCCATAAAAATTTCTACCCAAGAAAATCTAACCTAAATCTAAATATCTCATAATCCATTAACAAAATTATTTTTATTCCTTAAATATATTCTCACAACAAACTATTTATAATCAATACAATCCTTTTAGACAATCTATACAAAACTAACCTAAATTCCAAAATTTCACAATTACTATAATTACATACATTTCCATCTTAAAAAATTCTTCCTCTAACATCCACAAAAATTTCTATCCAAGAAAATCTAACTTAAATCTAAATATCTCATAATCCATTAACAAAATTATCTTTATTTCTTAAATATATTCTCACAAACTATTTATAATCAATACAATCCTTTTAGACAATCTATACAAAACTAACCTAAATTCCAAAATTTCACAATCCATTATTATAATTACATACATTTCCATCTTAAAAAATTCTTCCTCTAACATCTGAAGCATATTTTTATAAACTATTTCATTAATCCATAACATTAATCCTATCTTTTTCAATGGAAAATCTATTCTAAATTCAAACATTTCATAATTCGTTATTACAAATAATCAAAGTTTCATCTTCGAAAATTCTCCATAATATCCCAAATACTACTTACTTTCTTATAATCCTTTTATACAATGCTCATCTCAAAATTCCTTTCCAAACAGCCCATCCAGATTCACAAAACTGGATCTCATGGACCCCAATACCGTATACGTCTCTCGTCTCGGTGGAATTTCAACGATAACAGTTCTTGCAAGTTACATTGACGAAAGTGCCGACGAGAACGATTCTAATCTTAGACGGTTGTTCACGTGAAGCTTTTGCTTGCGAATAAGGAAACGTACGTGCCCACCACCGAGTCTTGCCTTTCTCGAGATCATACCTTCTTACGGCCCCTTTCTCCATCGCGTTTACGATATCCCGTTATATCGTTTCTACGAACACTCGATTATTAAATTTTCCTCTCGTTCCAATATACACTTTGTAACCCTTGTTTAACGAAACAAGAAAGAATCTACTTTTTTATACACGGATCTAGTCGGCCATTGAAGACTGTAACTGTTCTATTAATTTGAGGTTATAGGTTGATTTTTAAAAAGCGAACTAGTGAAATTTCGGCTGTACTCTATAGTGGAATAAAAACGTGACTTTAATAAATAGATATGTGAATAAAAGAAAAAAAGGATAAATTTGATGGATTCTTATTTTACAATTTATATAATAGTTTTTATTAAGAATTTAATTGGTTATGATTTTAAAGAATAAAATTATAGATTTGAATATAACAAATAGGGAAAAAAAAGATGAGAATATATATTAATTTAAAATTCTAATAATTTTGGTGAATAATTAAAGATGGTATGATTCTAGTGAATAAAATTGGGTGTATACAATTTTACAATGATTATATTGAATCGAAAAAAAAAACGAATTTATATAAATTCAAATAATAAATGTGAACAATTAGATAAATCCATTTTTTCAATTAAATAAAAACAAACAATATTTCATTATATTTACACTATAAAAATTGATCGATACTTCAATTACACGAAATATACAAAACAAATATCTGCTGAAACAAGATATGAAATCATAATTTAAATTCTCTCTTCAATTTTTTTCCCCAATAATCAATTTATGAATAAGAATGAACGAATAAGATAATTTATAAAAAATAAATCATTATAAAAATAAAAAAATACATAAAAAAAGAATATTAAAAACAAAATACATAAAGTAAAATAAAAATTGAATCTTTTCATCAAATTTAATACTTGCACCATTACCAAAAAATCTACCATTTTCCCATCGCTAACCAACGACTCCCTTAACAAGCACGCGATGTCCCGTGGGAGTGATTTAGCTTTTACATTAACGATGCATTAACGAGGAACCCGAACGATGCCAAAATTTCTCTCCACCCTCCGTCGATTCCCCTCTAAATCAATTATGATAATTGGCCGGCAATAAATCGCTTATTACTCGAACGAATCGATGGAACGGGGGAGGAAAGATTTCCGGTCGCCCCATTTTAAATCGACCGGAAAAATCGCGGAGCACGGTTCGTAAAATGAAAATCAGCGAAACAGGAACGAGCTGTGTTTTATTAATCTCAGCCCCGCTGTTGCGGCAATTAGAGGGATTCGGCGATCAAACTGTTTTCAACCGCAAATTGTCTGGAAATAAATTGGCAAGGGGTGGCGGGATTTGGGGAACAGTGAAAGCTATCGACAAAGTCTTTTCGATGATTCTTTGTAATTTGATTTTAGTATTATGTTAATTGAATTGTTAGAATTATATTCTTTGCACGAGATAATTGAATTCATGAGAAAATAGATTATTGTGACATAGTTTATGTTTATCGATAGAATTGTTTCATTGGAAAATATTTGTGAATATATATTAATAGTAATTATTAACTGTTTGCGAATATGAATTAAAAATAATTATATTTTATTTTTATATTATTTCTATTATTTTAATTCAATTACAAAACAAAGTGCAAAATATAATTTGAAAAAATTATATTAGAGAATTTATATTCATTATTAATTTCAATTATTTATTATTACAAAACGATAATCGAAAATAATTTTTTTCCAAATCCTCTAACTTTATCTATCGAATTAATACTTCCAAAGAAATTTTATCCAACAACAAACCAACTCGCTAAACAATCTATTACTCCAAGCACGACGCAAACATAATGTTTTCTTCACAAAACCGTTTAAAATCCATCCCTCAATTATCCTCTGAACAATCGAATCTTTTTCTAACGAACCAAAAGAAAAAAAGAAAAAGAAAAAAAGAAAAAAGAAGGCTTCCCTACAACTAGAACACTTTTTCTCAACGCGAAACAAAAGCTACCCCCAAGCGTTTCTCGCTTTTTACTTTTTTTTTCCTGTCTTAACCCTCCATCCTCTTAGGTAGAAATTAAATTTTACATCTCACTCGTGTCCGCTCCTTCTTGTCGACTTCTCGCTACCGTTACCAGGCGTTAAAGGGAGAAATCCTCTCTCCATCGTCCCTCGGTATATCCGCGTTTCCTTTCCCCTTTTATTCGCGAGAAAATTTTTCCCCAGGACCAGGCTTCTCCTCCGTTGGCGAGACATTGAATTATGTATATGGAATAAATAAAAGCCGGATGAACGAAATTAGACGCAAAACACGCGTCGTCGTACGCGACTTAAGGGCAATTTGAATTTTCCCGCCCTTACGATACGTGCTCTTTATTTGAATTCGACGCGGCAATTCGAACGTGTGGTTTGGTACGTATTTTTAAATGGAGAAATTATTGAAAATACAGATCACAAAAGCAATAAATTTGTTGAAAAGTTGCTGAAATTAAAAAATTATAAAATTAATAATATTAAATACTAAAATAATATTATTTAATACGTACTAATAATATTGAATGATTTTTAAAAATCTGGATATTTGAATCGAATGTAAGAAATAACATACTGATTTTTTCTTACTCTTTTTTCTTTTCTCTTATTGTTGAAGTATTTAAAAATTCAGCAGAATATAAATTTTTTCAAGCAATTATTATTATTATAGCATTATTTTATAATTGCTATCAAAGAGTTATTTAAATATAAATTAAAGATGATTAAAAAAAAACATTGTGCTAAATTTTAAAAACTTCAAAAGTTTTAATAATTCAATTCTTAAACTCGACAAATTGGAGTTGAAAAATTTTTCATTTCTTATGAATATTTCCTTCAGAAACTTATTGCTTCTTTGAACTTTTCCAACGAATATTCTCTTTTACTTTTTCGAAAATATTTCGAAGAATTAATAATTCCGATGAAAACCAAATATTAATTCCTTGAAAATAAAAAAAGAACACGTTATAAATTTAAATTCTTAAACAAATATACAAAATTAGAAAATTAAACAAATATTTACCTTGCTTCTGCATTTTCAATTACATATTATAGCCATTTTTATCATGAAGAGATTTAAGATTAAAAGAGATTAATATAAATTTTAAGAAAAAAAAAGATCACGCGAGACGTGAAGAAAACTCGAGGAGGAGATTTTTCATTTAAAACGAGTTTCGATATAATTCTTGTTTTTTCAGGAAAATTTTCAACAGCCTCGCGTATCGAACTCCACAGGCACGATGCTCCAGTTTCGAGAAATTCACGATATTGGTTCACCGTCTGTTCACTACGGGAGTTTTCAAATCGCGATATACCGTGTTTTCTGGCAATTTTCTGCTCGTTAACAGCAACCATTCTCACCTCTCGCAATGTCGCGAATTTTCGAACGATCTTTCCATTGGTATCTTTTTCATCAAATGTTGTACATTGATCTATCTGGAGAATTTTATGATACAGTTTTTCTTCTTAATGATTCGTACGATTTTTATGAGAATGAAGAGGTCTATAAAAATTTTATCGGATTATTTAATAAATATTATCATTCTAAGAGCTTAATAGTAAAATAATATCCATCTGAATTTTTAAAATTGATTAATTTATGTAATCTGTTTTCAAAGATTTTGTTTAAAGAAGTTTTTATTTTAATTATAATATCTTTTATTTTTACTACATATTTTTTCTATAAATGTAAAATATATTACAGAAAAAGCTTTTTGCAATTTGCAATTACTTGTTTTTTTTTTGTATCAAAGTTTACTGGTTTAATTATTCAGATGAATTTTATTTTAAAAGTTCAATAAATAAAGAATAAACAAAATTATTTACAGAACGATCTAATATTCATAAATCAATTTTAATAAATTTCGAACGCAATAAAGCAAACATGTATTATTCAAAAGAATGCAATAAAGATGCAACGAACGAGACGATATTTTCGAAGATGGTTGTTTTATGAGGTGATTCCAAGGGTTGTCGAGTATAGTAGTAACTGGCCATTTGAGAACGAAATATTCCATGCAAGAGGATCCAAGGAATCTAGATGTAAAGTGCACGCAGATCCTTTTAAATGGTCCCCATTTATCAATCCAATGACCAGTCATATTCTTCTTCTCTTTAAGCTTGAAGAAACCAGAGAGATATTGTTCACGATGAATCTGAATTGTAACATAATTGGTTGTTGGTGAAATACTTTTTATTGCAGAATGCAAAATATTACTTTTAAAAGTTTCTTTCATTTTTCCATAATGCACATATTTATTCAAAATTTTCATATTATTTTTATGCTTCTAATATATAATTTAAAGAAGAAAGAAATAGATTTTAGATCTTTATATTTTATCACAAGAATTCAACAAAGTTTTCTTGTCTTTCATCAACATATATATTAACGTTTTAATAATAAAGCCTTTATTAAGCCCTATTACTTAGAACTCAATATTTCTTCTTGATATTGAGTTCTTTGAAAGAATAAAAAAAGGAGTGATAAATTTCAGTAGGAATTAGAGTAGCTTGGATATTATTTAGGGTTTCCACAGAGTGGGATTAGGTTTTAGTTGGGTGTATGACCTCAACTGGATTAGAGTAGGTTAGGTTTGGATCAGGTGTGGATTAGAACTCAACTAAGTTAGATCTCAGGTAAGATCTGGCAAGGATTAATCCAGATTTCAGTTGAAAGCCTGAACATTCGATCCAAGTGACGTTAAGTTACTAACTTTATCACACCTTGATTTATATTCCAAATTTTTAATTCGACAATATTAAAATCTCCGTCATTACAAATCTTTCAATTTTCAACAATATATCCAACATTTCTCTAAAATCCTTTAGAAATATACCAAAGAATCAAAATAAAAACTTTCTTTTTACCTTCTCAAACGTTCAACCTTCTCAATACGATCAAAGAATAAAATCTTCCTCTTCCACCTTCCTCTCTTTCATTTTATCTCATCAAACAAAGTCAAGTTTTCCACAAAATCCGCAAAAAACTTGCAAAAAAAAAAATACGGAATGATTTGCCAGAGGGTAGAGCAGATTTCACATCATGAAACCTTTAAGCTTTAAAATTCAAAAGAGGAATGAAAAAAAAGAGGGGAGAGAGAGGGAGGCCGAAAGGCTTGAGCAAACGTTTTAAAAACACCTTGTACAGAGGCTTCCGAAGGGGCCTCTGTAAGCAAATAATCCAATCAGATTTTGTCGTCCAGTCTCCACTGGGGCTCATGGCCCTTCTCGAGGATTCTTTTATCGGCTGAAAAGGGTTGAAGGAGGATGGAACTACTTGGCGAGTCAATTGGAGCAAGCGAGAGCAACCTCGTGTTTTTCCTCTATTCCAGCTTTCTATAGACTTCTTCGCGAGTCCTTCTGTGTATACACCCGGTGCCTTTCTTCCTTCCATTTCCGCCGTTTTCTTTCCCTCTTCTCTTTTTCTCTCTTCAACTCGCTTTTTTCCCCTCCCCTCCCCTTCTCAACCTCCGTTTGTTCCCGATTCGAAAGCAACTTTCATCCCCCATTTTTCGCTGGTAAATCAGCGGAGCGTAATTTCCGGTGATTAATAATCTTCTTTCATCAGTTTGGTAGCGAGGAATTGCTCGATGACTATCGATACGTTCGATCATCCGTGAGGAAATGCTGCCACCACCGCTGATTTTTTTTTTTCTTTTCCTGTCTCTCTTTGTAATATGATTTTCCATCCTCGAAGGAGATATCGCTATATCGATTCACGGTTGTAATTCTTTGATGGATTTGCTTGATATATCATCGTTCGATGATTACATTTCCCGTATTAATATCTTCTTCTGCAATTAGAAAATTAAACAAGTTGAGCAAGTTAAATTTAAATCTGCCGTGTTAAATCGATTTTAATCTCGTATGCAAAAGAGGAAATTAATGGTCATAAATGTAACGAAGCTGAAAAATTGTTACACGAAAATTTTTTAATAAAGTCAAAAGACAAAAAATCAGTAATTTTCCAAACCGAACCAATTCCAAAAAGCTTATAATCATATATAAAATATTTCTAAGAAATAATGAATATTTTTAATATATTAATATATTAATCTAATATCGTTAATTCTTTGATAATAATTAAAAAAAAAATAAAACGTTAAAAATATCAAATATCACAACAGATTTCTAAATAATTTATGCAAGCAATGTCGAAGACAGGTGATTCATGAATATCCAATCTGTTAGAAACCACTTTTTCCATCGTCAAGTTGAAGGAAAGCAAGCGGCTGAGAAGCACGAAATCCGGCGAATCCGCGGTGGAAACCGGAAGCGGGCTGGGGATTATTCAAAGCAAGAGAGCAAGAAACAACAGACAACACAGAGAGAGGGACAATTTACATCTTCTTCGGGTGTTCTTCCAGTGATTAACTTGCTTGCCGCGCGGTTAAGTGACATAATTTCGAGAAAGCTTGGTGCTTGGTTAATTACATTGAACGAACCAATTTCTCATCCTTTTGGACCATTGTCGAATTCGTTTCTCTGTCGAAGAGGTTGTTGGGAAACTCAAACGTGATTCTTCACTTTTGTGATTGATCACTTTACAGTTTATCAAAATTATTATTGTATTATATGACAGGTTCCATATTTTAAGAATATGTATCACAGTAGATTATTCAATAATGTTGTATAAAATAATTTAATATAGTAATGATATTCAATACGCATAATATATTTAATAGGCTTTAAATACATAATATTTGTTGTATGTAATATAATTATTATTTAATGTAATTTAATACTTGAGGCTAATTGAATACAAATTGAATTGCAAATTATATGCTATGATAAATTGTATTTTAACATCCAACTGAAGTGTTTTTCTTACACAAATTGATAAATAAAAAAAACAACCTTGTAAAAAATTAACAATAATGATTAAAAAGTTTCATATTTTTTCATAAACATTCTATATTATTCTGTACTTTTTTCAAACTTTTTTTATAAGTAAAATTCTTCAAAATAGCAGACAGAAATTATGAAGAAGAAAAAAATTTCCTTGAATAGGGTTAATTCGCGGAACGTAAAACCGCTTCTCGCTACATATTTCGTTTGTATCTCAACAAGGTAATCTCCGGTGAAAGTAGCGACTGAATGACAGATCTACGTCTTAAAACTTCATTGCAACGAGCTGAATCACAAGAGCCTTCACAGATTTCATTTTCCATTGCTTAACAAAGTCCACGTATTTTTTTTCTCTTCTATATATATATATATATATATATATATATATATATATATATATATATATATATATATATATTCGCTTGAAATAACTTCTTTTTCAAGCATTGCGGTCATACTTTCGAGAAATACATCGTAATTGAACTGTCTCATCCCTTTACAACGGCTGTCTCTTCTTGTGTTCTCCAATGAGAGAAACTCACTCTCCTCTGTTCATTTAAAGTATATATGTTTCGTAACCGAGAAATGAAAGAATTTCTTTAGGTTTTTTTTATCTTTTCTTTTTTTTAAACGTCAGTGATAATTCATTTCTCTGTTTCAATTTTAAGACAAGGAGATATATTTTAAGAGAATGTCGTTTTCTCTTTTAAAATGAGAGTACTTTGTACTTTTCTTTTCTGTTTCTTAATATTTCACAAAATTCTAGTAGAAGATAGAAATTTGTTCCCTCTTTGTAAATTTCTTCACACTTTATTACTTATAATGAATATATTAATTTTGTTTCTGGAAGAACACTTTTTAAAGCTGCAGCAGTATAGGACATGCTTCAAACACTTCCCCTTTCATAATATTGCAACATTGTCAGGATGTGAATTCCTTTGGAAAGGTTATTTTCAAAGGATTTTATGAAAGATGAAGAAATCTGAGTCTTCTCCCTCTCTTCCGTTTCTTTCTCTTTTGTTTTCCTCTTTTCCTCAAGTAATTTCACATTGGAAGAGTTTTTATAGCATGCTTGTACATACAAACTTTTCGTAGATGTAATATCTGGTGCACGTGCTTGAATGCTTCTTTTCATTCAATAATTAACGTTTTTTTCGCTGAATACATCCAGCAGGTTAATTCAATTTCAATTTAAACGGCTATTTATTTTTGTTTTTTCTTTTTTATATTTTTCCCTGTAGATTAAATGTAAAATTCATTAATTTTCATTAAATGTACAATATATTCAATTCCTTTATATTAATAAATCCTTTCAAATTTTTTTATACTACAAAAATTTATCGAGTTACACGTTTTACTTTTTACATGGAATAACAAGCACCAAGAATTTTATTTTTAATGATTTTACATTTATATACAATACATATCCTAAATTTAATTTTAACTTTAATTGTAATTCACAGAAAAATTTTCTTCACTCATCAAAGGTTTGAAATATTCATTACTTGTATCTAAAGCCTTAACTATTAAACCATGAGTACTTATGCTCTACTTAGTCTCCAATGTTATTTTTGACTACTTGATATATTCATTTTAATAATACAATCCTAACAATAATAACCTTATTTATTTTTTTTAAGTACTTATTCCATTTTTCTGTCACTCATATTAAATTTCAATATTTTATATTCTATATTATTACATATTATCTTATATTCTTCTATTAGAAAATGTATTAATGTAAATCTCTCCTCTTCTCCTACATACCGTACAAGCAAATGATTCATAGTTTTCCACGATTAATTATAATAATCCACATTTTCTTTTATATCAGTCCTCAACAATTACCTTAGATCCAACGTCTCATAGACTAACTCTATCTTTTGTACAATGGCACGTATCCCACATTTTACGGTTTCGGGCCCGTTCTTTCAACGACACAGGCGAACATTCCGCGTAAATTTTTGGATCACGTAACGCGATATAATACGTGCCAGAAATATCGATATCCACCATCGAAGCCCTTACTCGCGAGTACACGTCATTAGGAAGGGGGGAGGGTTGGTCGTGCTATCAGTTTTCAACATCCGGACGATTATGCAAATGCGATAATTATTCGGAATTAAATCGAATTCTTAACCGTGACCGGAATACTGGCCCAATCGGTGAACAATATCGGGTTTTACTATCAGGGGGAGGGTAGTTTTACAGTGTAATTGAAATTTTCAGGTGTAAATTGCTTCAAATTATCAATTTATGAAAATGCTTCAATGTAAGTTGTTTGTAATGGAGTTGTCAATAGATCTCACAATGAGAAATATAATAAAATAGATAAATTAATGTGAAATTGAATAATTGGAAGAGAAGCCAGGAATATTAGATCCTTTTTCTTTCATAATTTAAGAAAACAATAACCTTAAAAAGAAAGTTTAATAATTAACTAGACACATTTGATCAAAAATCAAAGTTAACTTATATCATCAATATATATTCTAAAAGAAAAAAATAATATAAGAAATTCTCCTCGACCAGCATAATAGAAAATTTCTCAAAAAAAAAAAAAAAATAAAAAGTCAAAACATACTTACATACGCTCTACATCTCAAGCGGAAAAAATTTCTTTAAAATCCACGCACCACCTCCAGCACCATCCCCTCGTAAATATATCCCGATTTATTCGACTTGGGCTCAACAACGAGCCGTCAAAAGTATCATTGCAGGGGGACGTAACACGGCCGGGTTCCGGTAAATCACTCGAGCCATGCCATTGTTGCATTGTTTCCGAGTGGCGAACAATACGGAACCTCCGCTCGTAATCGTTAGCCCCGCCGCGCGCGTTTATTAGCGCGAGAACGCGCGTCTATGGGGCAACTCGCGCGCGCATAATCCACGCATCATTCCACCCTCGCACAGTCGTGTATACTCGATCACGCCACGTCGCGTTATATACCGTTACCTCGCCTGTTATTTCGTAACGGGCCATCGTTATTACCGCGAATACGGTCCCCGGTTATCCAGAGAATTGATTCAATGGCGGAGGGATGAAGAGTTTATGGAGGGTTTATGCGCGGTTGTGTGTGCCCGTTTTAACCGGCCATGAAAAATACAAATTTCACGGGGGTTAGTTAGAGTGCAGGGATTTTTGATTATTTGTTGCGATTAATCGAGTGAATTATTGGAAAACTGTTTGTATGTTACCTTTAGTTCAATTTATTGGACAGAGTTTCATTTCGATGGCCTATGATACGTGAAATGATTCAGCGTTTCAAGTGGAAAGTGTAGTAATACTTTGGATATATTCCTTGTAATTCCAAATATTTCTTAAAATGTCATCGTTTCAACTTAAGATCGGGAAACAATAATTTCAGGAGGTTGGAGTTTGCTTCAGCGATAATCTAAAAATAAAATTTGATCGTTAGTATAATCAAAAAAAAAAATACTTAATAATGATCAATTAATGTTGTATATTAATAACGTTAATAATAATAACAAAGTTTAAAGATTTTGATAATAAATCTTGAAATTTACTGGAATGCATCTTGCACGTTTTATGCCCCGATCTTCCCTATATATTTATCAATAGAGGAAGAACAGCAGTTTATGTTTGTTTAACATCGAATCTTCAAAGATTTATCGCCCGTTATAAAAGTTTGACAAATTGGATCAGAGCGAAAGCTCGATAGCACGTATGAAAGGACACATTTTGAACGAAATTGAAAAATATATTGCACAAATTGTAGGATTAAATTTGTCGCACGGTCGATTCGTTGAAATCTAGAGACAACGACAATATTGACAGATATTGTTGGAAACGTTACACGTGCTAGATTGGGATCGGAATTAATCGTGTTTTTTCCCTATATTATTGAATGCAGAGTATGGCCGGGTGAGCACGAGATTAAATTCTATCATACACTGTCACGTTCGATTACGCCGATTGCTACGAGTTATATTATATGAAAAACCCCGGAATTGGTGCGCCATTTTTCGGAAAATAAATCGCGATAAAATCATCGAGATTTGACTTCGAAAAGGAGTTTCGACTAATTTCATTAATATGCAACACGTTCTGAATAATGCATCAGCTTTTTATTAAATTTTCAAATATTTTAAAAGGGAGGTAAAAAAAATACTAATTTAAAAAAAACCATACAATTTTAACTCTAAAACGACTTATTTTAAAAATAATGATATGTTAGTTTTCAAGAAATGTTGCAATCAAATTATTAAAATTTGACTTTTAAAAAATATCCTCCATTTTAAAATTTTATTTATCGTTTATTTAAATAATGCATTCAATTTCACTGAAATTTTGAGATAAAAATTTAAAAATATATCAACTTTGAAAAAATTGATTATCTTTCAGTTTATAGAACAAAATTTTTTTTATTATTTGCACTAAGTCGAATGCATGAAACATCCTTCAATGTCCAAACTATCTAAACTAAACTCTCCAACTCCGCAGCCAAAACTCAAAATTCAAATACAAGTAAAGCCATAGAAACAATCGTATAACAAACCGGGAAACACTTTGAAACGCCGTAATTATCCTAATTTCTGACAAATTGAACGCATGAAACCTCCTTCAACATTGGTCAAATCGTCCAACCCCAAGTCTCAAACTTTCCAGCCGAAATTCAAAATTCAAACACACGGAATTGTGGAAACAATCGTGTAACAATTCAGGGAACACGTTTTCCTCTTCTAAAAATCTTTCTATTTACCGATTTCTCCCGGAAACTGAGAAATTCACTGATAATTCCAATTACACAATCACCACAATAATGCACCATTGGAAACAAACAATAACGCGTAGACGAATCTTGTTGCATTCACTCATTCTGCATTATTCCTCTATTCTTTGTTTCAAAGAACACGTATTGCGAAACCACACGATCGATCCTTTTGAATCTTTTATGAGTCTTCGTAGTAACAATACCTTTTGATCGAGAGCTAAATAACAGATTATTTGTGATTAGTTCAAACGTTTGTAAATAAATTGTAAAAAATATTCATAAAAATATTATAAATTATTTACATGTATTGAAAAATGAATAAATTGCGTCATATATTTTATTCGATACACTCGTTCGATACTATCGCATACACTCGTTCGATACTATCGCAATACTATATTGCTAACTTCATTCTATTTTATTTTTATTTTATATTATAAAAATATATCAATAAATCATTTGATGTTGAATCTAGTAATTATTATCATCTATCAACATGTGATCCTTAATATTTATTTAATTCTCTATTGAAAAACGCACAGATTCGACGAATATCCAATCAACAAATCACCTATCGCATACGATATCCACTAAACTCGAACAATGCATTAGAATATCTCTTAGCCTAAGATGAGCACGCATCCCTTATTATGCAACACAAAATGTACTTATCAAACGAATTAAGCCGCTCATCCCTTAATCGTACGTGTGGCTCACATTTCCAAGCATTCTGTTCGACCGCTACATGGTGGCTTAACTATTCCAACCTCGTACATAGAGAGCCAACTCACGTATCCCAAATCCTGGAACGCGAATTTCAGCCTATAGATAGCGTACATGTTCTCCAGAATAGTGTTTCAACTGTCCACCACCATCGCTGCGAGTATCGGCGCGAATCGTTTTCGGGCCCACCCGTAATAATTGGTCCTGCACACTGGTCGTTCATGCACTCGACGGCGGTTACGTTATGTAAATTCCACGATCATACGCCGCGATACAGCGGAATTAACGTGTACACGCGCCTGAGCAGCCGGCCGATGTAATGGCTTAAGCCGTTTACACGTCGTTGGACCGTGCGGATCTCTATGGGACGGGATGGTGTCCATCTCGGCCTCTCATCGTGTTCAATATATGCGAATGCGTTTAACAGAGTCGATGGTGAGTGTGCACATGTACGCGGATATTTCGTGAGAAATGGCGGCGTGTATACGAGTATATCTTCCTCTCCTCTGGACGCGGGAACGAGGAAGCTCGTGGATTTGCATTTTAGGGATTGGTTGTTGGTGGTTGTATCGTATAGGTTAAGGTGGTTTTTGGGAAATTGAGTGGTTTGTTTGGAATTGGGTTAGTTGTTTGAGAGAACTGGATGCGTTAAAATACAGATTTTGATTGGGGACGGGAGGTTTTAGGGACGGATGATAGAAAGTTGTGATGTTATTTATTTTGTATTTAATTGATGATGGAATGGATAAAGTTAGATAAAGAATTACGAAAAATTATTTTAGCAACATTCTTAATGTTGGGATGATAGCTATACCAAAGAATCTTTAAGAACATTCGAAATCACTCACAATTTAAATAGATTATAATTTCGAAAGTGATTTGATTCTATAATAAATTTATATACGATTCTCTTATATACGTGAATAAATTGTATCGATAACCGTTTATATTTGAATTTTTCTGTAATGGAAAATGTCAAAGGTAAAGGAATAGAAAGGATGTCGATAGATATAGGATGATTTTCTCTGACAAAGAAGAAAACTTGTAAGTAGAACAATCTAATTTTTCCAATGTCTCGATAATAATACATCATATGAAAAATATATATCCCATTTTTCAATCTAGGAAAAGAATTATTTCCGAAACTCATCATCGCTGAAAAAGTTATGATAATTAATGAAAAAAAAATGATTTGCTATTCTTATTCAAATTTTTAAATTTGATCTTTCAAATTATGTTATTTTTATATTTTAATCATATATTTTTACAAAACATTATTGAAGAAATAAAAATATATTATGAAGTTGAATTGAAAAACAAAAGTTTTTTATTACATTTAAAGAAATCAAATTTCAACAGGTTAAGTATTATATTTACTATAGAAGCCTTTTAAAAATATCATGAATATCAAATCCATAAACATTCAAAGAGAAATATCAAATTCAGATTTCAACAGCTTACGGAAATGAAAACTCGTAAAATCGACAAAAACAATAATTTTTTGCCATGTTTCAAAATATCGAATTCATATTTCAACAGACTGAACATTATATAAGGTAATCCTTCATCCACTATTAGAATATAATAAACTCGAAAACAAATTTTCTAAACTTGCTTCTAATCCACAGAAACCAAAAAGATGAAAGAGAAAAATCGTCCACAATAATCCTCGTCTCCACAATTTCATCTCTCGAAAACTAAAAAATCGTGTTTCGTCGAGACCAATGTATAAAGGATCTTTTATATCCGGTATTACATCCGTCGTTTATGACGTAATACAGGGAACGAAACTGAGCAATCGAGGACATTCAGCCGAGCAATCTGCGGCCCGCATGCATACAGAAGTTGCTATGAAACCCAACACAGAAATCTAAGTTCCGTCAAGCAACGCCAACATGCTTCCAGATAATATTCTCATCAGAGTAATAATTACCACGATTCCTACGTGTCGCGTTACCTAAATATTCCTATTAACAGAACTAATCTAGCCACTCGACGCGACCACGATTCGTTTGTTTCTATCAAACTTTGACTCATGCCGGAATTAACATTGAATCTACATACGAAAGGAAAATGATGTATTCCGTCGCGATTAAAGGTGATAATTGGTTTTCACATATGTTAAT
Organism: Apis mellifera; assembly: GCF_003254395.2. Lineage (NCBI taxonomy): Eukaryota > Metazoa > Arthropoda > Insecta > Hymenoptera > Apidae > Apis > Apis mellifera. The sequence continues at coordinate 4,155,417 of NC_037640.1, forward strand.
ACAATTCTAAAAATTTAATTTGGAATTCTCTAATTTTTCTCTTTTATTTTTTTTTGTGTTCTATTTCTATACGTGTTTCTTATTTTCTCTTTTTGACATTTCTTTGTTTGCTGTCTATTTTATGTTCTATTTAATTCAAAAGAGAATATAAAGAAAATTATTTGCAATAAATTCAAAATTAAACTTTTGATACATAAATATTGAATAGAGAATTTCAAAATGTGTAAGATTTAGAATTAATTTTTTCATATCCAAAATGATACTTAAATACTGGAATTTTGAAATTTTTACAATTAAATATAAGAATAATTATTTATAAAAAAATTTAGGCATAACCTTCTTCAAAAAAATTCAAAATTAAATAAATAATCAATAGGATTGTTATCTGGCAATCAAATCAACTATTGGACAGCATCGAGAATTTATACATATTATACAAAAATTCTGCCTAGGGCATCGAGCACAGCTTTCTCGTCGAACTAAGGCCAGACAACTCGATGAAGATCTATAGGGAAACACGTGGCGCGCATTGGAGGAAGAGGAAGAGGAGAGGGAAGAGGAAACTCGTTTCGCGGACTGAAATTGCAGCCGAGAACCCCGTGGAAAGTTCTTGACAGAAAAAGATCGAGTTTCCAACTGTCTACGCGGCTCTACACCACCATCCTCCCCGACGCGCCATCTGCAACGTATATAATCGTCCGCCGGAAGATAAGACGAATCTCTGCGTCACAGAGACGCGGCGCAACTTTTTCGCCGGACCAACTGCTGATTACAACCCCGGATACCGGACCACCCTCCTCTGTTTTCCAAAAGAAAGGGAAGCAGAAGGCTTCTTCCGGTCAAGTTTCTTTCAGCCTGATTGTAGATGAGATAGTTGGAAGATTGATTTTAAAGGGATAAGGATGATTAATTTTTCTTCTGGTTGGAAAGAAGAAGAAAAGTTTCCTTTCTTTTGAGAAACTTTTGATATATGAAACTGTTTATGAACATTGAAGATGATTGTTGAGATGATTTTGTGAGAATTGACTTAGATATGTGAAACAATAATTCATGGTGAAGAGAGAGCTCATTCATAATTTCATTAAAAAGAAATATATATCTTGTGATAATTTAAAAAGTATCATTGAGAAGGAAGAATTATACTTTAAATATATAATTTGAATAATTCTCACAAATCGTCCAATGATTCAAAATAAAAATATGGAACACAATGAAGCAATTATCCAAGCGAAATGGAAATGATCAACCAAGGGGAGCATCGATCACGTCAACGATTTCAATCATTTCGATTCCTTCGGGGAACATCCATTTCGGGTAGTCATTTCGAACGTTTCCCAACCCTTTCCCGGGAATATCTCGTGACGGTTCCGACGAATGGCGTCGATAGATCGAATCCTCCGCCGGTCCCGAGAAATCGACGAGTTCCACGAGTCTGCGATGCGAATTTCCGAATCCATGGCGAAAAAAGCGAGGGAGGGAAGGTTGAAGCTCGAAAAGTCGAGCTGTCGATCCGACGAATGGGACAGCTTTGCCTGGCAAATTTCGTATCTGAGAAATAAATGGGAACCGTAGCATAATCTCGTTCGCTTACCGGAGGAACCCTTGCAAGACAGGCTTGAGGTATTGGAGGCTTTTTTGCTTTCGGTCAGGAGGGTTTATATTATCGGCAAGGAAGAGATTTTCCACGTGACAGGAAAAGATAAGTGTTTTTCTTTTATTTCTCCTCTTTTTTTTCTTTCAATGATTATTATTGATATAAACGGATGGACCATCTTTGAAAATCTACAAAATCTTGTTATTATTATCTGGACAAAATAATCATTAAGTTTCTAGAGATTAATAAATTTAAAAGAATTTTCCATTTACTTTTTTCATCTAAAAAAAGTTGTTCCATCTTTGTTTTGAAAAAGAATCTATCTATATAGAGGGAGGATGATTAAAATTTTTTGTAAAAAAAAAAAAAGAAAGAAATCACTTTGATCTTCGTGATTAAAATCGATTGTCTTCCAGAAACGATATGTGGGTTACGAAATGACGAGGATTGATGAAGTTGGTAATGCCTAAGCACTATCATGGAGAGATCATAGAGGGATCGTAGAGAGATCAAAGGAACGATAATCCCTCCAAGGAGATCATTTGAAGCTTATGCTTACGGCTCGAACCAGCGCACTGGCCACAATTTTCCCAAGGAATTTGCCAAAGACACTGTAAAGGATTCATAATCGTAGGTTGAAGTCTTTGAGGCTTTAACCCTCGTCAACGTGGATATTCAAACCAAACGTAACAACTGGAAACATTGACAATTTATTATTTATTATAATTCTGTCTGTATCTGTAATATAATACAGTAAGAATTCCAATGAAATAAAAAAGAAATTTACTCATGTATTATTTAATTTTGTTTTAGATTTTACATATCAATCTGTAAAAAAGAAAAACTAAATAATTTTTTAAATATATTGAAATTAATAAACGCATAAATTTTCACGTTCTAATAATAACAACTTACGTCATTTTAATAATTAATTGAACACCACTCGAGCTTCCATTGCTTGAACAATTATTCAACGTCACAATGCAGTTATACAAATGATTTTATAATATTGTTACTCTAAAAGAGGGATATATATATATATATATATATATATATATATATATATATATATATATGCGCGTTTATGTTAGTGGATATATTAGTAATGGTTCCAGACCCATGTCTTGGCCACTATTACAGTGGAGGTCATATCAGGAGATGTTAGTGTCACGCTGAACCTCTCATGAATATATCTCTAGACTAGACCCAAGTGATTAGCCTATACCTGAAAAACTAGAATACTGATTCTAGTTTACAATTATGAAGATAAGTATCTAAGATAAGTAATTACATCCCATTTGTTATTATTTAATATAATTAAAATTCATTATTTTCTTAAATATTTCATTCTCATCGATTATGTTTTTATTTTTAAATCCTCTACTTTCTGTTTAAATTAAATAGCAATCGATTAAACATCTTCCATTCGACGAATCTCCTTTTAAAATAAATAACAATATCAATTTGTCACTAGGATCTTTTCGAAACACCCTCTATACAACAGTCCAGTAAAAGCGACCACCGTTCAGATAAAGAAATAGCCACGAGAAAGGACGCCAATAAAATCCTCGCCGCGAAATCACGAATGAAGTGGCTCGTTTATTTTCCTCTCGATGAGAATCGAGAGGAGCTGGGTCAACAAGCGCGTGGTGGAAGGCGAGGAACGAAAGAGGAAGGAGAACGAAATCCGGATGAAGTTGGAGAGCGGTAGCCTCTCCGCACGCGATCCGCTTCCGCCTCGGCCTCTGTTCGCCGTGGAAAGCGGCTTAAAAAAAAAAAAAAAAAAAAAAAAAAAAAAAATGAAAACGCTTGATGCGGCCTTCTCAAGGGGGAAAGGAGATCCCGGTTTCGAGAAACGAAACGTGTATTTTTCCACCCTCGATACGAGGGATCGATGATTCAATGGTAGGATGGTTAGGGATGGATGTAATTGGGGTTAAAATCGAGCGGAGTGATTGCTCGAAGATTGATGAAAGAGGATCTTGAGAAAGATTTTTTAGGATGATTTTTTTTAAAGGAGTAGAATTGTTCTTTTTTTCTTTTTTAAGAATTGCAAATTGTAATTTTGGATGAATTGGTAAGATGGGGTTAAAATGGAATGGAGTTTAGAAGATGGAAAAGAATCTTATGATAAAAAGATGATGTGGTCCTTTTTCGAGAAGGAAAGTTAAGAGAACAATTTCGAATGATAAATTAAATACTATTAATATTAAAAGTACATCTTTTTATAAATAATAATCCAAAAGTTTTCTATCTTTAAATTTATCGAGTTGTTCTCTTTTTTCAATTGTGTCAGATTAAAATATAAAAATAATCTTCTATTTTTAATGACCAACCTACATAAAAATTAGAAAAGAAACGAATGACAGAATTCCCATCCATTATTGAATCAAATTAAATTTAATTTGATGAAGTTATATTTGATCCAAATCATATCAGGTTTGATTTAATATCATTTAATTAAACAGCATTGCATCAGGTGTCTCCCAAGTGTGAATACTCTGTTGTACATATGTAAGAACATATTGATAAGGGTTAATTGCGTTTAATCGAATTAAATTACAACTAAATATGGAACATAATTCTATAAAATAAAAATTAAATAAGATATTACAACTCTACATTTTCATTTCATTATCAATTCATCCATAAATCTGATTGTTCCATCTTAAATAGATTCGACAGTAATTATGATAACTAAAATATCTAATTATAATCACGAATATTTTAAGAATACAAAAATTGTTAAATCCTATTTAAAAGTTATTCCTATTAGATCATATTGTGAGTATCTCAAAAATCAATTAAACTACTTAATCTTAGAAAAAACATTATAAATCATAATTATAAAATTAATAAATATTTATTCTTTCCATAAACTATTTCCAATTCTATTTTTCTATTTTTTTTTATACAATTTCTAAAATTAAACGAATAATTCCTCCTAAATTTACAATCTCTAAGATCGATCAAATCTCTTCGCGTTCAAACCAACAAATCAAATTACCAAAATCAAATAAAGCACAAACTTTCGAATAAATCAACTTTAATTAAAATTCTATCCAACAATCTACAATTCTCCATAAATCAATCCTTTCAGAAACTTCTCTTGATCCTTCAAAAATCTCATTTCCAGTCATCAAGAATACAAAACCATCATCCCATTAATTTCCAAGACGAGCTAACACGAAATCAGATCAAAAACAATCGGTTCCTGTTTTTTATCTAACCAAAATCGAACTTCCAACTCAAGATGTCGAAGAGTAGAAATACCAGAGTGATCGAGGATAAAGAGTAACGGATTGGGATAAGTGAAAAATTAACTGGAAAAGATCTGGAAATCGTGTACACGAAAAGGTTTGAGTTTCGTGTGCGGTTTCGTGGCAACCAGTGTCAACGAAGCATCGAGGCGAGTGAAATGGAATTAAATCAAGGTTTTTTTTTTGAAATGAGAAAGCAAGAAGGAGGATCGAAATGAGACAGTTTCGAGCGGAGAGGGAGGGGGAAAAAAAAGTGGATTTGTACTAATGACGATGCAGCGAGAGCCAACCTCTCGTAGAAACACGTCGAAAAATAGAAAAGAATTCTTTGAATTCTTTGAGCTAAGAGTCGGAGAGTGTGTTAGTTTATTCGTGATGGAATTAATTAAACCATAATTTCGTTGGGATTATGTAGGTACCGTGAGAGTTGCAGAGCAGGAGTTGGATATTTGGATTAGATAATTATAGAAAGTGTGGATTTTGATGTGGAAACGAAAATTCACGAAACCTGATGACATGCTTGAAAATGAATTTTTTTGAAAGAAAAGAGAAAAAAATAGAATATACAATTTATAGAAAATATCCAGGAGAACAGACTCTTCTTCTAACAAGAATTATAAAATTTCCAAGTTCCAAGAATTCTAAAGAAAAACTTTTAATTAAACTTGGAACAATTCCTTTATACAAATTGAATTGTTCTTAAAATGGAAAAAAATCACTTGGTCACAATTATCTCCTCAATTTACAGATTTAACGATATCTCTCCATTTGCTCATAAAATATTAAGAATCTTGACCAAACCCATTCAATTCCTTCTAACCTTACTCCTCGGGATCTTCCATCGTTCTTACATCTTTACCACGTCTCCAGTTAGCTTTTCCATTCGACAAAAGTGGCTTGCACGAGGCTGAATCTCTTCATCCTCCCTTTTGGCTCGTGTCTCCCTTTCACCGGTGAATCTCTGCACCCTGGTATTCCGTCACAGATGAGCCAGCACCGGAAGCCACTCGTGGAACCTCAATATCTTATCATTGGTCTCCTCGTCCCAGAAAAATACACGAGAAGCCACCGCATGAAACTCGTCCCTTCTCTATCTCTTTCTCCTTATTCTTCCTCCCTCTTTTTATTCTTATTCTCCTTTTTTTTTCCTTTTACTTCTTTATTCTTATTTCGAAGAACATTTTCTAATCTTCCTCCTTCTTATTTTGCGAGGAATTTTCTTCCACTTCTTTCCTCTTTCTCTTATTTTTTAAATTATCCTCGAGGCTTTGACCCTTCCTTTGACTCCTCTTTCCTTTTCTTTTCTTTTCTTTTTCTGGAGATTCTTATGGTCTTACGTATCGTTCAGTTTCCAGTTTACGTTCGACTTGGCCACTTCTTGGAAACGCCTCGCTTCCTTTTCCTTATCACCGCAACGCCGCTTTTCACCCTCCTTTCGACCCCGTTCGACCACCCTTTCCGTCACGTTCTCGTTTCAAAGATCGTCGCTTAAACCCTTACCGTACGCGACACGTTTCCTCGATGAAACATTCTATCCCCGTATCCCCGATTCGATACGGGAAATATCCGATCCGTTCCGAATATTTTTCCGAATTTTAAGCAGAAATCAAGGTATTACCAGTGAGAAAATCGTCGAGATTCTGAAAAATTATATATACATACACATTATAGAATCCTTAAATAAAGTAATCGAATCAAAAAGTATTCGATGAAACTTTTTGAAGATAATTTTGAGAACAAGTTGGAATGAAATACGAATATTCGATCTAAGGAAAAATTCTTAAAGAACTTGTACCCGTTCGAGAAGCCTGATAAACGTTATTTTTTTAATTTCTCTTTCGAACATCTTTCGAACGCAATTATAAATTTATAATATTTCAATACTTCATTTTGATACATCGAGTTACGTAGAGCGTAAGATAAACGAAAATAAATCTGCTATTCAATAACACAGTAAAATTACTCTTCTTATCTTCGAAAGAGAACGAATCAAAAACGATACAACGAAAACAAACGGATACGAAATAATTCCTCGACTTTCTCGCCGCGCGAAAAATTCTTTCGATTCTCGCACGAACCAATTTTCGCCGCGAAAGTGAAATTTTTCACAGCGTGTCCGACTATTAACATGGGTAAGATCTGGTCAACGTAACGTTCGCAATTTCGTTTACGAAATTCCGAAAACGCGCGTCTCTACGAAGGAAAAGAAGGAACGCCACGAGGGGGGCGCCATGTATTTCCGGAATGCGGCGAGAAGACAGGAGGAAAGCGGAAAAAGAAGAGCCTTGGCGTGCAACCGAGTTGAAAATAAACCGAGAAAACAACCTTTTCCAAGCAACCTCTTTCTCCCTCGAAATGAGCGAAACGCCACTTATCCATTTCCTCCGATCGAAATTATAATATTGGAGGAGATAAATAATATTGCAAATAAGATTTTTTAGTAAGATCGAAAGAATTTATCAATTAATCCCCTCCAAGTGGTCGAAAATATCCTATTCTCTTGAAAGAATTTATTAATCCATCTCCTTCTTTCTCTAAATAATCGAAAATATCATAGATTCGATACCATATTTATCCTATTTTCTCCTCTTCCGAAGAATCGAATATAAAAATGTTGGAAACGAACAATTCTTTTCGAATGTATTTCTGATAGCTTTTCGACAGCCTTCTCGATTAATCCGGGAAGGAAGGGTGGGGGGAGGGAAAGGAAAAAAGAAAATCTGGGCGAAGAGAGCGCATCGTGGCGAATCGACCAAATCCCTCGGAAATAAAGGCGAGCGCCCGGGTTTCTGGTTCGCGCTCAGAAATTAATTCCCGGACTCATTAAAGTAATTAAAACGAGGGAGGAGGGGCGGGAGAAAGACAACTAGTAAATGGAGAGAGGGAGAGAGAGAGAGATGAGAAGCTGTAATGAAGGAGGCTTCGAAAGTTGGAAACGTTGGGCTGGAAAAGTGCAAGGCACACCTGAGCTGCTTTGATTAATCTGAATGTTTGAATTAAGGGGAACGGAGGGAGGAGAGGAGAGGGATCACAAAGGGGGAAATTTAGTGTGTTGTTGGATATTTGATCCGCTTTGTGCCTTGGGCGCAATCCTTTATTATCAACGCTTTCCTCATTTTGTAAATTCACTTGTCGAACACTCGTTTCCAATTTTTCTTTTCACGTTTTCTTTTTTTTTTTTTTAAAGTAAGGCAAAGTTGTCTGCTCTCTGCTTCGTTTGTTTGGTTGATACAAATTTTATTTGAGATATCCGGAAACGTTGTTGGCATCATCAAAATCTTTGTAGTGTAATAATTTTTTCCTAAAAAAAATTCATTGGGTATTAAAAAAAAAGGGAAAAGGATTAGCTCGTTTTCTATTTAAAAAGAAAGAAAAAAAAGGAAACGAAGTTAATATTTTCATTAAGGTTTCTGAGAGAGCAATTTGCAACATTTCATTTGGACTAATGACCACTTTAATTGGGAACTACCGCTTTGAATGAATATTAAATCGTTGGTGAAATAAATATTAAATATACAGGGTAGATTGTTACGTTACAGTCTCAATTATTTTCATTATTAACTGAACGTCGGCTCTCGCTGTGATATTGTAATATTACGTAACGAAGAACGTGTAAGATATTTAAAAAAAAAAAAAAGAATTGCCGTGTTACGTAGAATATTTTTTTTTGCACAATAAATAAAAAAAAATTGAAAAGAATTGAGAGTAAATTATTATCGTTTTTGAATTTTGCAAGGGAATTTTATGATACAACGAGTGAAAATTTTACAGAACAGAGTTAAATTTTTTGATGAATTATAAAATCATTCGAAAAATTGAAAATCATTAAAAATTGTGTGAGGAAGAGATCTACGAGAGATTTTATTTCACTCGTTTAATATTCGATATTTAACGCGTAATTTATCAATTCAAATAATATTATTAGTTGGTAAATTATTGTGTAAAACGATGCAAGGTAATGAATAATAAATTGTACGGTATTGATATGTATCAATGGTACATTATTAATAAATTTTAATAATTACTGATGTTTCGAAAATTCGTATTAACAAAAGGTGGAAAATAAATGGCAAATTTCGAGCAATAAAAATTGATTCATCACGCATACATACATACATTCGTCGATCCACACAAAATTTCCATTTTTTCCAAGGGGTGAGAAGAGAGCCAATTCCATTCGGTCATACCTGAAAATAAATAATGAATGATTAATAACGTTGATAATTCATATTATACCTATTATCATTATATTGTAGCTAAAATATTAATGAGTTATTATTACGATATTGCAATTTAAATATTGCTAAATAATTAACATTCCAATGAAAATTATTGTAGGATTCTTGAAATTATAAAAATCAACTCGCATCTCATTCCAAAGATAATAATATGATCAAAATTTTTATTACACTTGCAATAAGCTGCAAATATTATATCATTGAAAATCAATAATAGAATTAATTCTTATGATACATTAATCTTTAAAAAATATCACATCATTAAATAAGATAAAAATCAATCGCATTTCACATCTCAAACCTCATCTCAAAAGCTAAACTCTTAAGCTAAAATTCTAATGATCAAAATTTTTAATATCAAAATTTCCAAATCACCAAAGAAATGCCAAATTAATAAAATTAAAACGAAGAATATCTCATCCCAAAAACTAAATACTAGCTTACCTAATTAACCTAAAAAAAACATTTCTCTTAAAATTCTTAACCATGTCCAAAAATTTCCACAATAGTAATCCACTAAATACCAAATAAATAAATAAATAACGATCTTCACCGCACGAAACCTATTCCATAAAGTTAAGCATCGAAAACGTAGAAAATTCGATAACGACAAACAAGCGTTAGCTTCCCCTTACACGGTCGAAGACCAAGTCTGGAATAACCCGGGGCAATCTTAACAACCTCCCTCCGGTTCCTTTTGTTCGAGACAAGGGTTGCGAAACTGGGTCGCGAAACCTTGGGCCGAGTTAATAACGCGGAAGAAGGTTGGTTTGCAAAGGGGCGGTTGGCCATCGGTTCGCCCGCCAAATTTGCATACTGCATTATGCACGTATGCATGCACGTATGTATGCAAGTTGCAGGGAGAAATAGACCGACTCTCAAAGCGCCACTTTTTCCTACCTTTTCACGCCTCGAATCCCCGCTCAAATGGAATTTTCCACTGGAATATATTATATAATTAAATAGGAGGAGTTATCCTGGCTATACAGTTTCAGAAGCGGGCGTGCAAAATGTATTTTGACGATCAAACGCTTTTGGATGGTCTATGGGCTGTTTACCGATTTCTGCGAATCGAGGAACTAACTCTATATGTGTATATTTGTGTGAACTTGTTTGTATTTAGAGGCTGCGCGCGCCTATGCGTGTGTACGTGTATGTGTGTGTTAGAGTTAGATTAAGTTTGACTATTGAGTATGCATAGTGGGAGCAGTTGCCGATTATTGCAGTAATGAAACAAATAAGTGGATGAATCTAATTGATGAAGATTGCTATTTCCTAATTTCCTCTCCCTCTGTTTTTCTCTCTCTCTGTCTAGAAATAATGTATGAAATCATCTGTTTATCTTGCGAAGAAGAATATATATATAGTAAACAATAACAATATAGATTACTCACTGAATTCCTGATGGTTTAAGCGAAACAATTAATCCAACTACACAGACAATTTTAACTTCTTTCTCAAACTGTGTTTGCACAATGGAAACATAAGTTAACAAGCGAGTCTCAATTTTTGTACATCAACTTTTAAAATCAATCTCCATCTCATAAAATAACCTCATACTCTACACCGTACCTTCATACGTAATGAATATTTATCACACCAGGCATCGCTAGTGTATACTTTTTACACAACAATACGCGCTACAAATAAGAAGACAGGAAATGAAGTCACGAAAGAGAGAAAATGCACCAAAAATTCTCAATTACTCACAACCGAAACTGGGCCATACGACGAAGGAGCGTAAAAATGCGAGCAGAAGATTTTCTGCTAATATATCGCAGTCATCTCCATGCAGCTGGCAAAAGATACCAGACGCTTTCCACGACAATTTCAACCGGGATTACCATATACTCGCGACCAGCCATCGTTTGTGTACACTTCTACGGTTACTGCCACCGGCACTGTTCATTTTTCTTCCCCGGTGGACTATCTTTATCACCCTACGTGCAACGATGAATTACACGGTTGTACACGGTAATTCCCTCGTTCAATGGTGTATTTTTGTTTTTGTTTTTTCTTTCTTTGAACAAAGGGGAAGGATTATTAATTATCGTCAACGATTTCACAATTAAGAGATGAAAACACAAGAGAGGATATTTTTCAAATGACGAAATAAATGAATTTTAAGTTAAGATGGAAATATAATTACGCGTATTTATTTCAATCAATGCATCATTTATATATGAAATAAAAATATCCTTTGGATCTCATCTTTTAATAGAATTATAGTTGAAAAATTCTTTTCTACATAAACAAGAATATTATCTAAAGGATTTGAAAAAAAAAATTGCAGAGAAAAATTAAATGTAAAATTGAATTATTAGAAAAAAATAATAATAATAAATAATTGACAATTCTCTTGGAAAATTCTTCTTGCCTGGATGACTACCAAATTTATTACATACCTATATTTATCAGACAATACTGTACTATACTTCGATGCAGTCGAAATTGGCAATACTTTCAAGTGACAGAAAAGAAGTATCACCCCGTGGAGCGGAGAACCAAGAGAACCAAGGGGTGAGATTTATTTGGACAGATTTAGCGATTTTTGCACTCAGTGGTGAAGGTTTACGATGTGTAACAGGGGTGAGGTTTATGGAATTTATGGAGGAAGAGAAATTAGTTTGCGGCCAGGAAGGATTGAGATGGAAAATTTTCCTAACTGCTTGTGCGAGTTAAAAGGTTGTTTAAATCGGTGTGTGCAGAATTAAGTAATGGAATAATCTCAGACGAAAAAAAAAAAATAAATAAAGAGAAAGATACAATTCAAAGAAGAATTCGTAAAAATAATTCGTTGGAGGATTACATTTAAATAATTAAACGCAAGGTAGAAAAAAAAAAAAGGAAGAAGAAGAAGAAAGAGCGGGTAGTGGAATTTACTTGGAGGATATTTTTACGTTTAGTGGCTGAACTTTATGGTGTGCAACGAGAAAGTTTATGCAAAGGGGGAAGAGAAATTGCAGTTCGCGATTACCGGGGATTGGAAAAGATCTCATAGGATTGAGTTAAATGTAAAATTTTACGGGATTAAGGTAAATTGATTTTTGACGTGTTCAGCATTTCTACTTAGTCAGAATCTTCAATTTCTTTCTTTTTTTTTAAATTTGCAGATAACGTGTACATTATGATACATCAAACGAAATTTATATCTCTGATTTATAAATTAGATAAATTTATGTAAACGCGTGAAATAAAATATGCTTTTTTTTTTTCGCATAAATCGTGTCTCGAATATTTAATGAAAGCAATTTACGCATGATTCTCTGCTCTCTCTCTCTCTCTCTCTCTCTCTCTCTCTCTCTCTCTCTCTCTCTCTCTCTCTCTCTCCTCAATGATTTATTTTATACATTTAGTATGTACATATTTCAGATTTGATATTTAAAATTCAACAAATTTTTACGAATAACAATAGATAAATTAAATACACATGAAATAAGAATCTGAAATATATATAAAGTTAAATATCTGTAAATAATTCTACGTACAGTATAAAAAATATAAAAAAAAAAAAAGAAAAATAAAAATACAAATATTTCACTGTAATATTATTCTATTACAAATACTTGTTATTTCTATCACATCCTGTTATTGAAAACTTTATATACGCCGAAATTGCGAGCGTATATTTTCCTTGAATAAATATTATTCATCGATCTACATTTCGTTTTATAAATAAGTCTGGTATTATCAACAAATGAGAGCTGTCTCTTGTTATTCTCGATTTTTCTAATGCGAAGAATCACGATAATTAATTGCAAACGATTAAACGATTCGAGAAGAAATTAAGCTTGATACGGTCAAAGGTCACTATTAATTATGATATCATAAGTTTCTGGCCTGAATCGCTGCATTCATGATTGTGATACGCTATTCAATTCTCCACTGAATGGGGACAGACAAGTTCCAGAAACTCTGATTAAAGTTTCAGCTTCTTGGGACTCGAGGGTATAAGTTTCTTTAAGCATATGAAGCTTGGCGCTCTCGAAAGTGACAATCAAACTCTGTGACATAGCTCGAGAGTTCATTCTCAGTATGACACAAATAAACGATAACTTTGCCAACGTGTACATAATTAATTGAAATGTTTAAAAAATCGAATTTTTTTTTTATAATTTTAATGGTCAAATATTTAAAAATCGTGAGATTTCACTTTTCGTCGATCACCGGAGAATTTTTATCGAGTTGATTCAATTTCGAAAACACTTGGAAATCGTTGAAATTCGATTTGACGTATGAGTGTATCATCAATTTAATGACGAGGACAACAAACTTGTCAAACTTTTACTTTCTTTCTCTTGAAAATTTTTACGCTCAATTTGATTTGAAAATATTTATCATTTCAAGTATGTATATTCACCCATAACGATTCTTGATTTCTCTGAAACGAAATAAGACAAATATTAAAACAAATTTTATATTTTGTTTTGCAAACAAAAATCAGCGATCAACTTACTGAAAAATCTAACCTTGCAAAAATTGTTGTCTGTTCTCGCTCGCAAGGATCGTATTTTCGATGAAGGCCGCTTTTATCGGATGGCCTTCGGCACTTTAGATTACCGTGTGCTTCGCCAGTTTCCAAGATAGATAGGTTCGATGGAAACGTGGACTGACAACGAAGTATTGCGCACCGTGCAATCTCCGGATAGATAGAGACGCGCGATGCAAGAATTTCCATCCACCGCTTTTGAATTTCCCGCGCTCCGATACGCCTTCTTTATCGCGGACGCCGCGCGAATTTTAAATTAAATCACCTCTTCCGCGCGAAAGATGATTCGATTTAAGGATATATTAAGGATATTTTCCGCGATTGATTTAGATTTTTATGGATGTGAATACCAATATGATTGGCCACAAGATAATAATGTATTGATTATTAATTAATCGCTGTAATAAAAATTGTATTGTAAAGTTAATTTGTTAGAACTATTATTTTATTATTACTGTTAGAGAAATTAATATTTATATTAATTATATATAAAGTTTTTTTTCGAACATTAAAAATCGAATTATAAAAAAAAAAGACTTATCCAAATTTATTCAATTCTATCTAAGAAAAAATTAAATTCTATCAAGATCAGTAGAATAATATAAATTACTAAAGTTATAATATAAATAATATATATTATATAATAAATATATAATATAATTATATAATAAATAATATAAATTACTAAAAAAATTACTAAATAATATAAATTAATAAAGTTTTTATAAAAATTCTTTAAAAAAAAAATAAACAAAGAGCTACATTTCACTTAGTTTAATAGATCATTTCAAACATACCGTTTCCTATCATTCATTCGATCCACCAAGCTCAACGTATATTATATTACAACCCAAGCTTAAATTTCAAATATGAGCCGACCGATACCGAGAAATAATCGGTTGGGTGAACGTGGCACGGCAGGTTAAAAAGTGAGATCCCCATGCCGCGTTCTTGTCACGTTTTCGACTCATTGGATGGCTGGTGGTCGATAACGAGAAAGATTTCCGGCAAGGCAGAGGAACGGGTTGGCACGAGCACGGGTTACTCTGCCCACGAATTTCCGACTTTCCAAGCCGCTCGTTTTCCAAACCTCCTTTATGGTTGCCAGAGCTTCCTGTCCCTCCATCTTTAAGAAATATTCGCGGAAATATTAGCTCAATAAAGGATCGAAACAGCAATTGTAAAGAGTCGATAGAAACTTGGAAAGTTAATAAGAAATTAGTAAAATGAGATTCTAAAGATATTTTTATTAATTTGACGAGCGATGAAAATTATCTTTCATTCATCGTTAATTTCATAATAAATTCATGATAAATTATATGTAATTATGATTTAATATTTTGAAAAAATCGAGTTAAATTATCACTTGAATTTTCAATTTCTTAGATTTAAAATAATTAAATCTATGTTTATGGATTCTCTGCTTTTCCATGCTGTTCCTATTATAATTTCTAAAAAATAAAATAAAATAAACTATTTTGTTAAAATTATAAATATTTCATGATTCTGCTTAATGAAGATTGAAAAATTGTTCAAATGATTAATTATATGTGGATAATATTTTTCTACAATATAATTATAAATAATATAGCAATTGTTTAAAAATCTAGAATTAATATTAAAGAGAATTTAAATTTACTGAAAAAAAAAAACAAAAATACTATTCTATCTTAAAAGAAAAAAATCAAAAAATTTTGTTTTCCTATACCTTCAATAAATTTATCCTAAATATACATGCAAAAATTTATTTAAAATCCGACATATCATTAGAGAAAAATTATTGAAGAAAAATAAACAAGAGGAAATTTTGAAATAAAAAATATATGTATTAAACATTTCACTTCTCAACATTTCATATATCAAAATCCTTTACATTTAAAATTACACATCTTTAATAAATATATTCTTTCATCCCTGTATGTAACTGATTCCATGAAAATTTAAAATTGAATTCCCAAAAGTACTCAAGAAATCACGCAAAACTCTCTCGAACTACTTCCAAAGAACAAAGAACAATAACAGGAAGACCTTAATTATTTACAACAAAACGTTGTTAAAACTCTCTCAAGAGCGAGACCGTATTTATATACCATATTTTCCCCCGAGACATGACAAAAGAAATACTTTTCTAGAATATAACAAAAGCGAAGCACACCCTGTAACATGTTCAATTTATCTGATACACGTTCTTCATAACGTTGACAAAGGCGATTCCCACCTAACGTGATAGAATGGGAACAAGCATATTCTCATTTGGTGTACAGGATCTCTACGGCCACGAAATCTTGGACTTCCTTTTCCGAATCCCGTTCCTCGTCCATTCCTTCGGCCAATCCCTCGTGATTCGAGGAAATGAGACGTTGGCGGTCTTCCAGGGACACCCTTGCGTCGTTAAAAGGATTCACGAGTCTTTGACCTGACAATAACAAGTTGCAGAAAGGTGAGGGAGTGATATAGGGAGGCGATCCAGCCTTGCATGATGTGAATAGATCACTTTACAAGAAGGTACAAATGGTAAGATTCGAATGGCGATACATGGTGGAAAGAAAGCGGATATAATGTTAATGAGGCAAGGATCTTGAGTTGAGATTAAAGTAAGATGAAGATGGATGAGAATATAGAAGTTGGTGAAATGAGAAAAATGAAAGATTGTAAAAGAAAAAGGTTTGATGTGATTATAGGTAAGAATTTAAGGATGAAACAAAATATTGTTGGGAAGTTGGTAAAATAGTGGAAGTTGTTTAAAGTGGAAAGTAGAATATAATAGTAAAAGATTATAGATTATATAAATTTAGATATAAAGAATATTAAAGTGTAAATAGCTGTTCTTTGGAAAATAGAAAAGTTTAGAAAATAGTAGTACATAGAAAATCAAAAATAAAAAAAGTTTGAAATGGTGTTGAAAAATTGTAGATTATAAGTTAATAAAGAAGAATATTGAAATACTAAAATATAAAAGTATTGAATAGATAGCAAAATAATCTTGATTAATTTGAATGGAAAGAAAATAAAAAAGACTTGGATAAATTAAGAAAATAATAATAAATGTAGAGGAGAATTAATGTAATGGTGGAAAAATGTAAATTAAAATAATTAAAAGAAAAATATTTCATATATTATAATACATAGTATAAAAAGAGAGTGATTATTTGATTATTTTGAATGGAGAAAAAGATTTAATATAGTGTTTGAACACTTTAGATAGTAAGAATTTATTACTGGTAATGAATATTCATGGCTAGATAAAAAACTGTCTTAGTTTTAAAATAGAAGGTAAAAGAGGTTTTATATAGTGTTGGAGTACTTTAAATTCTATTTGTAAATGGAAATGAACACTCAGGAATATATAAAAAAGTAGTCTTGTAAAGGGTGGAAAATAAAAAAGAGTTGAGCACTCTGAATTCCATGGAGAAAAATATCCAAGAGTATATGAAAGAATTTTTTAAGATAGAAAATGTTATATAATATATTGATATAGTACTTTAACATGATATTAAATATAATATGATATAACATAAAAAAAATGCAATATATAGCAAAATATCTTTTTTATAAAATATAATAATTTTAATATAATTTTGTATTACTTTGAACTCTACAATATATTAAGATATAAAAAGGTTATATTAAAAAAGATGATATTGGAATACTTTCAAACCTTATAAATTTAGAGATAATTCTGTAGCAATATTTACGATTCTGTATAATATTTCAATTCTCTCGAATTTATGGTGGTTATTTTTTTAAAAATAAATCGAATATTATTATATTCGAGTATTATCGATAATTGTTATATTATAATAAATTTTGAAACGGAAAAAAAATGAAAACCAAAAAAGAGAAAATATTTTAACTAAATTTGCGTTAAATTTACTTACTATCTTTAAAATCTTATTTCTTTTCCAAAGATTAAAAAATTCTATAAATTTAAAAATAATTCGTTGTAATTTTTACTGATTTACAATACCCTCTATCGGATTCTATAAAAACTAAGAGCAAGTAGCCATCATGGTTGCCACAATAGAAATTTATGTTTGCGAGTGAACTAGATATCCAAAGGATCTTTGACTTCTCTAGGGAATCTAGTGAGCTAGGGATTGTTAACCAGTTTAACCGGTCTGTGAGTAAACTGCGGTGGATCTTTAATGATTCGAGTTCTCAGGGATCTATGATGCGTCTCACGAGTTTAGAGATAATTTGTGGTATCTTACAGCTCTGTAATGATCCCTGATGGGTTACGACTTACAGAATAATATCTGTAGCTGTACTTCTTAATGATACAGTGAATTATACATATGTGTTCGTAAATCGACTACGATGCAATTAGCCTAGTTTTACGCGTTTGAAACGATTTATACAGTGTTCCAGTGAGATTCGATTAATTTTGTAATATGTGAATAGTGCACAATGTTGATGAAAGTGACGTCATATCAGGCATATTAAAATCGATTTTTAATTTAGAAAAAAATACCATTATGCCCTGTTTTCAATGCGTTTCATACATATCTAATTTAAATGAATTCTCCATGCTTATTGGCTCGTACGTGAATTCAATTATTCCGTGAATTCGCTGTGAAAAAATTTATCACGGTAATATTAACTTGAATCATTACGACCATTCATACATTTATAATCGAACAAATTAATTAAATCGGTTTTTTATTTTCTTTTCCTTTTTTTAATTCTTTCTTGAATAGCAACGTAACCAGCCATGTTTGAATTATAATTGCTTCAAATTCGAGTTAACAAAGCATTAGTATTATGCTACTCTCTGTAATATAAACGTTAATGTAATATTAATGTAACGGTACAATGTACGTTGCATTACAATTACATTATTCTATCTGTCATTTTCAATTCTTATTGTATTTCTACAAAATTAATATAGATTTACGATTTTGATAATTTAAACAATTCCTAATTGATGTAATATTAATGTAGATGAATTTTAAAATATGTACAAGAATTAATTTTTTTTTCTAGTTATTATACTAGATTTTATATCGATAACATTTTCAATGTTATTCAACTTTTGATTTCAATGATTTTTTCGTAATAAAATTTTAATTGTAGAATATAAATTTACAGTAAATCTATCAATATAACAAATATTCGGATGAATTTGAAAATTTTTTGAAGAGAAAATAATTAAATAACTTTTTAATTTTACGTAAAATAAAAAACTGTGAACGTAAAGGTTAGGTTTTGCGAAGTAACATTCGAAATAGCTTTTTTATAATATAATAATGTTAAAAGTTTTATGAAATTAAAATATTATTCGAATAAAAAAAAGAAATATAACTCTATAAATATTAAACACGATAAACACTATAACAAAGATAATCAATGACGATCATTCTTATAAAATCTCGATGCAATAAGCCAAAACAAACAAGGCGGCAGAGACACAAGACAATAAGAAGCTCGAATACAATTTTCCATGAACAGCAGATGAGCTCTAGAAAACTTTTGAATCTTGTTCTTGTATTCGCTAAAAAAGTTTCATCGTTTCCATAGTATTAGACTTCATCTCCCACTCTCTTTCTATATCTACGTCTCCATATGTATATCTGTACATATAGGATATACAGAGTGGTCCAATAATTTTAGCCAATTTGTTTTTAAAGGTATGAAAAAGATTTTATTTCTAAATGATAAAAATTTGTATAATTGTATAACTTTAATTTAAAAATATATATGTTTATTTATAATTAAAATTAAAAGAAAGTATAATCTATTCTGTGATTTGTAAATATTTCATCACTCTGTGTGCAATCTTTTTCATTTATTTCATATTGCAATCTCAAAATATATTAAAATATTTTAAATTTCACCAAAATTTTAATCAAAATATCGAATAATAATCTTTTTTCTTGTATAACGAGTATTGTCGTTTCTCCATGACGAGTATATTCGTCAAACATAATTAACAGATAAAACACAATTAAAAGAGAGGGGGAGAAGGGGATCAGATTCCCAAGAGATCAAATTATATTTTAAATAAATAACAACCGAATGCAAATCTGTAATCCAGTTTTCCAAAACTGCTTGCTTCTTCCTTCCATAAAGTCTAGAAAAGCTTAAATACGCCGATCAAAGTCAATCCAAGTTTTCTCCCTCGAGATCGAAAGTTTCGGTTCGAGTTGACGCCTTCCGATGTCAAACCTAAGAGAAAAGTTACCCAGTTCCTCTTTTCTTTTTTTTCTTTTTTTTTTCTCTCCTTTTGCTTCCTTGGTAATTGCCTGTACGTATATACCTTTAGGATCTTCTGCCGGGATTCTTGAACAGAGTATACCCAGATAAGATATTTTTGGCGCATAGCCAACCCCTGATTCTGTCCCCTAAAAATTCGCGAATAACTTCGTTATTCGTGGAACAAAAATCTTCTCTCTCGTACAGATATTGGTACGTATTTTTCACGCGTATACAGGATGGCTCGATAGCATCGATAACTTTGAATATCTCCATTATATTTAAAAATATGAAAGAAGTTTACGTGGATGTTGATAATCACGTTATTTTGGATATAGTATTAAATAATTCTGGTCTGAACATGTGATAATAATTTTTACTTTTTATTGCAGTATCCATTCCTCTCCAATTCTTTCTTTCTTAATGTTGGACAGTTTGTTTAAATTAACTCGACGAAACTAAAGAGAATTGAGGGAGTTCCCTTCAAGGTGTAGACGATAACTTTAGGAGATACTCTTGACTGACGTCGATGAAGCTAGATTAGTTCTAGTCAAGGCATAAGAATACTCGATATCGTTTTTATACAAGGAGAAAAAAACTTTGCAGACAACAATGGCACCACAATGGAATTAAGGATTCAATCAAGTACTTTCTTTTTCAATTTTCTATTATACTATACAATATTTATAAAAAAGATAATGACAATAAAGAGAAAATGGTGTAGATGGCTTTATACAAATCTTTTGAATGATTAGAAAGATAATTTTTGGAAAGGATATAAATTGAAAGCAATTTGAGTAATAGAATGGAAATGATATTGTCGTTTAACAGGTTGGCTTGTAAATACCGTTGTTCTATCTCCGATGCATCAAGTACTGGATTTGTAAATAGGTATCCACATACCATTATTCTCTATTCCCGGTAAATCACTATAAAATTAACCCTCGAGCGTATACAATTCATCAAATGAAAATCATTGTTTGTGTTTCATAGTAACACAAATATTTCATCGCTATTATGATGTTAATAAAAAGTTGATTGGTAATTAAATTTTTATTCATACAATTTGGAATTCAAAAATCATTTATTCCTTTGCTCCTTGTATCTACAAAAGAACATTATTTTAATTTCTATTTCATTATTTACAGATTTATTTTATCTTCTTCAATAAAATTTATTTTCTTCTAAATTTCTAAAAAGAACATTTCAATTATTTAATGTGATGTATAAATATGTTACAGGTATATATTGTACGTATGTATTCCGCATTCTCCATTTTTCAATTCTCTCTATTCCACACAAAAATCGATCAATCATCCGCAAGAGTGGTGGAAACTACACTATATCTAGGATATAGTTCACACCGATTCACCTAAAAATTCCGGCAGAGTCGGGCGTAAATCTCCAGGGAGGGCGCCATTAAAAATTTAGATCCAACCCTGAAGGACACAATTCTCGCCATCGTTTCCCGCAGCCACTACTGGAAAACTGGAACTGATTCTGTTGATTTATGCGGCTAATATAGCCATTAGAAGAGATTTATCACGTCGAAAGAGGCGCATGGCGAACGTATTAATATTTACGTTTCCACCAGCTTGATATCTAACACGCTCGTACACTCACGCTGAGCCCATATATATACGTGTGTGTGCGGGTGTATGATACACACTGCTTTCAATGACACGTGAATTATTATTGTAAAATGATTTTTATTGCTGAATTTTATCATGGATGTGCAAACTATTCTCAAAATTTTATTGTTATTTGAAAATTTGTTGGATTGATGTGCATGGAATTATTCAATTTGACAGTAATACTTTTGTAATTTATTTATATAGAATATCAATATTTTTTCTTTGGAGGATACATATGAAAAATTGATTCTAGAAGCCAAAACAAATACAAAATTTGAAAGAAAGATAATATATTCTTTTTCTCACATTGAAAAAACTATTGATATTCCACACCACAATGAAAATTTGATTTAGAAAGATGTAAGTAATAAAATATTTTTAACACAATTTAGAAAAGAACAGATTTAACATTCTGTATTAATGAGAACTTCTTCATTTTGGAATTATCATATTTAATTTTACAAATAAAATAAAACATTTGAAATTATTAAAACTAGTAAATTACTTATTCGCCAATAATTCCTTTTTTCCATAATTCCATCACGATTAAAAGAGTATTCACATACCTATGAAGTGTACTAATACAAAAAAACACGTGCTGTGGCAGAGCAAATATAGCTGGGGTCAAGTGGTGAAAACGAAGGGCGGGAATAGACGTGGAAAAGTAAGGAAAATAAACGAACGGGGGAAGAAAAAGGAGGACACAGAGAGGAATGAAGGATGCCTGCGGCCGCGTACGCTTTTTGCTTGCTGTCCTTTCGTCGAAAGGGAAAGTGCGGGGAGAAAGGAAGGGGGGGAGGGAGAAAAAGGGGAATCATCCCCTTTGTGTCCTGCGGGGATAAAGGACAGGCCGCCCGCTTTCAGCGATCGTTAAATTCACCTGTCGACCATAGAGAAAACCGTGTTTTCATTGAAATTATACATCTTGATCTTTTACAATATGATCTCTTGACGCGACACTGTCGAGGATTTTTTCTAAAAAAAAAGAAAAAAAGATTCAGAAATTAGTATCACAA
This sequence comes from Apis mellifera, assembly GCF_003254395.2. NCBI lineage: Eukaryota > Metazoa > Arthropoda > Insecta > Hymenoptera > Apidae > Apis > Apis mellifera. The sequence continues at coordinate 4,177,840 of NC_037640.1, forward strand.
TAATACTTTAATTTTTTAATCATAAGATAAATGAAACATTTCTCGATTCGTGAAATTTTAAAACAGGAGAAATTTTATTTAGGAGAAAACTTTCATTAGGAAGCTTTTCATCGTAAATTGACACGATGAAACAATTTGTGTATAGAGAAAAATATAAAGATACGTGTTGATTTATATTATTACAATACCGTATTTTCTGAGTTAATACGTGTAATTATAATATTGGATTTCGTATAATAATCCATGTTGTTTTGCTTCTTATTATATGATTTGCTACTTTATATTCGAAATAAAATTGGTAGGTAATTGATAATAAGCAAACATTTTAACTTCGAAAATACACAGAATATATATATTTGAATAACTCGCGCGCGAATTAATGAGATATGCGCGTTAATGATACGCCGAACGAGAAGTCTCAAAACACGCGATGACTAAAATTTTCTAAAAAATGCACGAATCTATACATCTTGATATTCCACTATAATATTATTATTATGGAATAACTTAATAATTTAAAAATATCGAAAAGTTACATTTATAAACTAATTAGCAAATATTATTATAAATTATATATCACATATATAATTAATAATAAATCTTGTTTCACCATTGTAATTTAAAAATATAAATTCATTCTACACTAAAATTAAGATTTCTTTTTAATAGCTAGACTTCCTATTCCATTTTATTTTACAACAATCTAAATACATAAATTCAATATATACAAAACTCAATCCATTATCATTCTTTATCATATCAATCACTCCATTGAAGAATTCTTCGAATCTATTAATTCCTAATTTCCAATTAAAAAATTAAAATTTAGAAAAAGAACGTCTTCATACGATCTCACGTTCTTTTCGAATAAATCTCTCTATATAGACAACAAGTAACGCCAATTTTTTAACCCAACAAAACTAGGAACGGCATTATCGGATTCCAGGCTCCGATCTTGAAGCCTCTCCAAATGCGCAACATTCACATTCGAGTGTCGATTCCCATCCCGATCAACCAGCCTCGATTCAATCCACTGGCCCTTCCAGTTTTCATTTTTACCGCGCTTTTTACCCCTCTTTCACGGATCCCCAATCACTCGAACCTTCATTAATTTTCATCCCATGTTTTCAGATTCAAATGAGTTCTCGTCCCTAATCAATTCCTCGATTTCTTTTATTATCAATTATTATTATTATTATTTCTATTTAAATTTATCGCGTCACAGTGTAAACAAGTGTATTCTTTGATTTTACTTGTGAAATACACTATGAGTTTGAGAATAATACTCATCGAGGAAATAATTTCTTAATCAAAACAACTTGAATAAAATAGAGAGGAATGCTTCAGAATAGATTTATCCTACTCAACTTGATGTAACAATTCAAGAATGGGATTCAGAAGTATCATGGCATCTATTCTTTCTATATTCCCTCGGATGCAATGAAAATGAAACAACGCGTCACATTTCGTGTTAAACATTTATTTTGATCCAACAATTTCCCGCCCACCGAATTCCATCTGTTCCAACGTTCATTTATTTTTACCTTTCACGATAGATAAAGTGAAACCTCGCGAGTTGCGTCACAGGAAAGCGCCTGAAAACGTCGTTGAGACAGCATCGTATCGACGGGAGACAGACAGTGGAGAACAGCGGAAATCGGGGTCGAGCGACATCGAGAAAGGCATCGTCGATTAATTATTTAAGCCGGAGCATCGACGCCAATCCACCCAACCCCTTAATCCTCCCCCTCTCCCCCCAGTCTTTATCCGGGCTGACACTGCACCGACGTAACCCGCGATTCGTTTAATTAGGTTAATTTAATTAAATTTCATCCCACTCTAATTAGTTGCGCAACATCCTCGACCAACGGAGCAAAGGGACTCTCTCTTCTCTGCCCCCCTTTTCTCTGCCCGCCATTGTGTTCGTTGCGCCTCGTGTAACCAACTCCCTGCCCCTTCTGGCGGGGGGCAGAGACAAGGAAAGAGAGAGAGAGAAGGAGGGAGGAAAAAAGAAAGAAAAAAAGGGGGAAAGGAACAGCACGATGAGTACATGAGCCTCTACCGAAGGTGTATCGATCGATAATTATTGTATATCCAACCAGATATAAACGAATTTTTATAATTGATACTCTCAAATCCAATTTGGATTTTGTACAATTGGTAAAATAAATTAAATATCATCATATATATATAGAAAGAAACGAAACAATTTTTAAACTTATGGGATAATTTGCCTGAAGAAAAATAATCGTGAAAAATAAATGAGTTATTTATATTCGTATATTCCAAACTAATTATACTTCATGAGAAAGCAAATCATATCACAAGTATCGATACATCCAATCTTAAAATTTTTATTTATTGGCTACCTTTCACCGCGAGGGTGGTCTTAAAACCGACAAAACTTTTCCACCGTTCGATCCCAGAAGCGGGACCGGGTTGGATCGTAATTATCGAAAGCTTCGATTCCCTGGCCACTCCATTAAGGGAGGGGGAGGAAAGGGAATTTTATGCGACGGATCGTTCGCGGAATTTTTAAGAAGTCGTTCCACCCTTTATGTGCAACCCTCCCCCGACGCAGAGGGAGGCGGAGTGCACGGTGAATTTTACAGTTCAGTCAGGGGGGGAGGGAATGGAAGAGGGTTTCCGGCCCCAGTCTCGCCCCTCCCTCTGCGCCACGAGGAAAGGAAATTCGAGCTAATAAAAAGGCTACCTTACGGATCCTAATTCCCCCTCGCATACCGCGTAAATATGGCGGCCATCGTATTCTTAAATTTCGAGTAATATGGAACATTGTTTGAATTTCCAAGGCAGTGTCAAAGTACACGAAAATAATATGGCGCCCATCGTATTCTTAAATTTCGAGTAATATGGAATATTGTTTATCCATATTATTTAATTTTGAACAGAATTTCCAAGTGTACATGAAAATAATATGGCGGCCATCGTATTCTTAAATTTCTCCATCGAATAATATAGAATATTGTTTATCCATATTATTTAATTTTGAATTTCCAAGGCAGTGTCAAAGTACACGAAAATAATATGGCGGCCATCCTATTCTTAAATTTCTCCATCGAGTAATATGGAATATTGTTTGAATTTCCAAGGCAGTGTCAAAGTACACGAAAATAATATGGCGGCCATCGTATTCTTAAATTTCTCCATCGAATAATATGGAATATTGTTTATCCATATTATTTAATTTTGAACAGAATTTCCAAGGCAGTGTCAAAGTACACGAAAATAATATGGCAACCAAAGTATTCTTAAATTTCGAATAATATGAAATATTGTTCATCCATATTATTTAATTTTGAAGAAGAATTTCCAAGGCAGTGTCAAAGTATAAAATAATATGGCGGCCATCGTATTCTTAAATTTCTCCATCAAGTAATATAGAATATTGTTTATCCATATTATTTAATTTTGAAGAAGAATTTCCAGGGCAGTGTCAAAGTACACGAAAATAATATGGCGGCCATCGTATTCTTAAATTTCTCCATCGAATAATATAGAATATTGTTTATCCATATTATTTGATTTTGAAGAAGAATTTCCAAGACAGTATCAAAGTACACGAAAATAATATGGCGGCCATCGTATTCTTAAATTTCTCCATCGAGAAATGTGAAATATTGTTTATCCATATTATTTAATTTTGAATTTCCAAGGCAAAATGTGAAAATAAAACGTATAAAATTATGTTTAAATAAATAGAGAATTTTTTTCATCCATCTTCCAACATTAATAATTGTATACATTTCGAATATTGATTAATCCTCTTATCCAACGGAATGGTATACCAACTTCTTCTAAAATCAAAAGGGAATATACGTGTGTGGAGAGAATATCCAGGGTCGATTAAAAAGTCGGTGGCAGCCAGTGAAGCGTCCCTTTCATCGAGAACGATGACAAAAGGGTGGCAGAGAAGGTAAAGCGCGTCTGAGTGGTGGCTTGAAACCGGGGAATCCCGTTCCCCTTTCGGGATAACTAAGTCTTCTCCTCGTCTTTCAGACACCGCCACCCTTCCTGAATCCACGTCTCCTCCACTTCCGACATCGCGTGCCCTCCTCCCGCCATTTCGAGTAATCAGCCTATCCGAGCATCGACGTGAAATCGAGTCGAAAAATCTACTTCTCTCTCTTTTTTATTTTTTTCTCTTGCTTTTATAGCTTGTCTCTCCATTTTCTCCATATAATAAAATAATGCACGTACATGAGATGAATTTGACGAATTAGTTTTGAATATTAATCGAAGAAATTATTAAGAATGATTTTCCACTATACTTGATTATTTTCAGCAGTTTGCAATGATCAGTTTAAAATCAAATGCTGAACTTTGGGATGATTCTTGAACGAAAAAGGACGTCTGTAGTGGATGATTGTGCCTCTTGCAACAACAGAGTTAGTTTCCATTGTTAGTTTATGCGATGAACTGCGTGTTTCCTTTCCTTCCCTCGTTCTTTAATCCTTGGGTGAAAAGGCCGGCAAAGAAAGGGTTCGTTCTTCTCCATCCATCAACCCCTCCGCCATTTAAACGTTCAAATAATTAACGATAATAAGTAAAGCAAGAATAAATACAGGAGGAGTGGTGGTCGAGGCATTAAGGAGGCCCAGAGAGCCTCGAGGGCCTCCAATTTTTATTTCACCCCGCGAATAATTCATTATCCACCTTTTTCTCGGCAAGAATGGAGATTCGATGGATCATTATTTTCTCCTTTGTCCTGAATCGAAAGTCGTATCGATTGTCGCGATTTTCGAGAAATATATTAAAATATTATTCCTTCGTTTCTTGGAATAGATTTAAGATAAATTCCCTTCTTCTTTTTTTTTAAAGAGAATTTCATTATACGTTTTATTACACTTGCTTTATCTAACCGTGCACAGGAAATATATATTTACGAAATTACGATCACGATTACCTCGTTGAAAAATGATAAATAAAACAATTAATCGAAATAAAAGGAAGATACTGGGATCGGAATTCCGCGAATTAAATCTTCCCTGTTATAAATATGTTAAAAGCAAACTGTATCCTCTATAAACAACAACGTTATCGATCCATTGTTACATCGTTTACACACCGTCCTTGCTTCGGATGTAACATCCGTGTAAATCATCGTGTAATTGCTCCCACGATTCGTTCGTTTCGAATCGTTCGCAGGTGACGATTTTTTATTCCCGGTATTAACGATCGTAATTTTCAATTACTCGCGGGAAATTTGAACGCGAGTATAAGCGTATATTTGCATCGAGAAATTAACGGCGTGCTTCCATTTTGAAAAGTAAAATTTTTCTTCTCTCTCTGTCTCTGATGATTCAAAATCAAAGATGGAGGAAAATGATACGATTCGTAAGAATTTAACGCTCGAGTAAAGGAAAAAAAAGGAATTCTTCTCTCTAAAATCGAGCCTCGAACTTCTCCCCCTATTCCATTACCACCATTCATCTCGATCACCGATCGTTACAAACCTTTTAATCCTCATTCTCATGTTCGCGCGCCGTTAATTTCGCACGCAATTCTCGTCCATAAACCCGGCGTGCGCTGGACGCGAAAGGGTCGCTCGCATCCCCATTGGAAAACGCTTCCTCATTGATTCCTCCACCCCCTCGTGTCGTGTCGCAATGCGCACCACCCCTTCCTCTCCCGTTAATATTTAATCGTTAATTTTATTCGACACACGGTAAACACACGCGCGTGTTAAAAATAGAGAGAGGGGGTTGGAATAATAAGGGGATTGCGTCAGGATACGATGTTTCCTGTGATTCTTTTTTTTTTCCCCCTCCTCGATGAGCGAGATCGATGATTATACGCGAAATTTTGTTTTTCTTTTTTCTTTTTTTTTCATTTACCTCTTTTTTTCATTTACGCTCTCGAGGGAAATGGCGTTAATTTTTAACGACACCCTCGATGGGCATCCGTCACGGGCGAACGAGCCCCGTGGAAACGAAATTTCGTGGAAAAATCCACGCTACTTGGACAAGTTCGCTCGATACCTGACGTGGCTTCGAAAAAAAATGCGAACTTTTTTTCGTTCCAATACTTTTTCTTCTCCCCGTGATTGATAAATATTTATCCTTCCTCTTTTTATCGCGTAAATTGATTATTTTTTCACATACTTGATAGATTTTCGTTTTAAATTTTATTTTTAATTTAAATTTCACCATCTCCAGTTTTTAATTTTCCATAACTGTTTTCGATGGGGTTTCTCTTGGAGGGAAGAAGAGAAGAACATTAATCGAATTGCCTCTCCGCAAACGGAGAAAGTCAGTCGCGGGGCGAGGTTGGGGGTTGGTTGTTCGTGATTCGTGACCATGGCGCGGCAACTTGCAATTTTTCCTCCGTTCCCCTTCCTTCCGTTCCGCGATTCAAAGCGTGTGTTTGCATCATTAAGACCGGTGCGGATAACGACGTGTATCGCGTTCAGAACGAGTAAACCTACCCCTCCCTCTTTTAAAACGGTTGCCGGAAATTGCTCGTTATTAAAAGTTCCTCAACCTCTATTCTCCATCTTTTAATGCGGTCTCCAGGGAGGGGAAGGATGGATTCAGAAGGGAAGAATCCGTTTTTCGGTAAGATTCTTTCCATTCACTCCACTGTGATTAAAGCTACATTAAACTCGCGATTTATAAATAAATCTTTTACTTCTGATGCTTCCTTTCTTTAGAAATACGCATTATTTTTATCGCATTTAAACAAATAAAGATTGCAATATTTAATTGCAACTAATCGAATCGTATTCGAAAAAAAAATAATAATAATATTAATCCGCTCTTTCGGATAAAAAATAATAAATTTATTAATCTCTCTTTGAATTTATAATAAATATTAATTCATTTACCAAAGGAGTCTTGGAGGAGAAAATAAATTGAAAAATTACAAATAGATAGAAAAAAAAAAATGTATCGAAAAACAACAACGTCGAGATTCGAAAGACTTCGTTCCTCCAACGATCTAATAACATTCCCCTCGAATTCCCAACCGAAAGAAAAAGAAAAAGAAGAAGAAGAAGAAGAAAAGGAAAAGGAAAATAGTGGAACGAAAAAGAGAAAGAAAGAAAAGAAAATAAAATAAAAAGTAACGATTACACGATTCCCTCCACCCCTCCTCGTGGCAATTGTGCCTTGCGGAGGGGCGGAGCGCCGCTCGTATTTTCGCACGCAACAGGAAGAGGAGAGAATGAAACTGCTGAAGTCACCGGGTCCCCGCAAAAATGCTCGTTTCCGGGGTGGCGACTTATCGCCATTAGCCGACACTTGAACCGACGGTGCGCGCTTTTTCATCGGGCTTTGCAAACTCCTCCCGAGAAGGGGAGAGGGGATGGAGGGAGAGGGGTGGGTCGTCGCGAAAGGATTGCAAGCGCCGTTAATCCCGGAAAGAAGAAAAACGAGATTACGACGGTTTCTAAGGAAGTAAGAATTCCACCCCCTCGCGTATATTTTTTTATTCTTCGAGCAAAATTGCGGACAGAGGGTGGAAGCGATCGTTGTTCGTCGCGCTGAAGTTATTGTTGAGAAGGAAAATTAATTGAAATTCAAAGAGAGAAAGAAGGAAGGAAAGGCAATAATCGATGAGAATTCCAAGGCAAGTGGAAATTATACTTCGACGATTATACTTAATTAAATATTTTAAATATTTAATTATTATTCGATTATACTTAATTGATCGAGGAGAATATTCCATCGTGTTAAAAATTGAACGACTTCTACTAGTTCGAAATAACTTGTTGCTGAAAGCTTTTGTTAATTCACGTTTCTGTTTATTTATATCTCTCTCTCTATTGCTTGTCTCTCTCGATTCACGATCTTCGACGCGTGTTTATTTACATTTTATTTCGTGATACTTTCGAGAAGTTGCATAAGAAGGAGGATATTCTCTCGACGACAAAAAGTTAAGGAATGTTGATAATCGGTTGATAAGTTTCTAAGCTCAGCCGCTTGGAAGATAATTTTTCCCTTTGAAAACCGGGGAGATAGGGGAGAAAGGTCTTCTTCAATTACCGCGCAAGTGCACACGTCAGCGTGCCTTCCGGCTACCGCGCTCCATTACATACTCTTCTCTCTTTTACCCGAGAAATGTATATGATATCTTCTCTCCTCCTCCTTCTCCCTAAAAATATATATTTTTTTCGGAGGAGATTCGATCACGATTAAGACGGAATTCCGTTAAATGGTTCGTTTTTGAAAAGCAACATTTTTTACACGAGTTAACTCGTTGGGAGAAAAAAAAAGAAAGAAAGGAAGTTCAATGAAAATTTATGAAAAGCTCGGAACTCGTCTCTTTTTGTCTAAAATTTGCACGACGAACGCGTAACAAAGAAACGCGTGGATAGAGAAAATCGTTGCATTCAGGCAGAATTTTAGGGGATTGTTTGAGGAGGAATTTTTGATTCGAATAGTTTGTTGCCAGACGTTTTGGATAAATGTCTAAATAAGCATCGTATAATTTTAAATAAATCTTTTCGATTAATAAATTACATTAATTCTATATTCTAATGAATCAAAACGAGGAGGAATAAATTCTTTCGATCAAAAAAAGAAAAACTTTCTTGTTACCCGAGTAATTTTTGATTCTTGATTAGTTTGAAACGCGGATTTAAGAGCGAGCTAGTTGGTCGTTTGTGAAAATGGCGGGGGGTGCGGTGGAACCCTTGGGACGTGGAAAGTTATCAAGTGGCAAATACTGGTGGAAAGATGGAAAGTTGCTACTACGAACTCGAGAATGTTTCACGAGTAGAAACGATGCTTCTCCATGTTTCTCGGTATAATTAATTTCACTTCGAATTTCGGATAAGAAGAAATTACAAGGAAGAATTTCGAGCAATCTCAGACGATTCAATTAACCCTTTTGCAAAAAGAAAATCTTATCTTCCGATCTTTTTCTCTTTCGCGAAATTTTCCTAATCCCTCGAGAAAATTTTTATTCTATCCTAATACCATTTCGAAGATTAGAAATCTGGCTCTTAATTACCCCCCCACTGCTCTTCCCCCGCGTTATACGCGAGCCAAACTCCAAACAGCACAAATCTTCCAAGCTTAAATCCTCTAAACGCTTTATCAGCTTAACAATCACGCAATCATTAGCAGTGAGTAGAAATAAGGGAGCAAACCTGCGTCTAATGGCAACCTTAATTGCCTCCACGGTATATATATGTGTATATATATATATATAAAGACGGGTAGAGATCCTGCAGCAAAATCCTCTAAACGCTTTATCAGCTTAAAAATCAGCATAAACTGTAATATCCGCGTAGAAATAAGGGTGAATCTAACGATAACTCTAATTACCACCATCGTGCTCATGATCCATCAGCCAAACAATCCTTACGTAAAAAATCCTCTCGAAATTCCAAAATTCCCAAACATCTTATTATAATCACATAGTAAAGCTCCGTTATCCGTATTAAAAATCAAATCCAAATTATTAATTTCATAGTAATAACTCATACAACTAAAAATTAATGAATTCAAATACTGGAATCCTATTCTAATTAATACGATCCACTCTTGTATCATAAACATTCATAATTCGATGGACGAAAAATTCCTCCTCCTCTTACAAGATTGCAAACAAAATTTCTCTGTTTAAAAATCCTCCGTTACTCTCGAAATTCCAAAATTCCCAGACATCTTATTATAATCACAAACAAAACTCCATACTAAAAATTAAGTCCAAATTATTAATTTCATAGTAATAACTCGTACAGCTAAGAATTAACAAATTCAATTACTGGAATCCTATTCTAATTAATACGATCCACTCTTGTATCATTCATAATTCGATGGACGAAAAATTCCTCCTCCTCCTCTTACAAGATTGCAAACAAAATTTCTCTGTTTAAAAATCCTCCGCTACTCTCGAAATTCCAAAATTCCCAGACATCTTATTATAATCACATCGCAAAGCTTCCTATCCATACTAAAAATCAAATTCAAATTATTAATTTCATAGTACAACTAAAAACGAATTCAAATAAATGAAATTTCTATTCTAATTAATACGATCTACTCTTGTATCATCCGTAAACATTTGTAATTCGATGGACGAAAAATTCCTCCTCCTCCTCTTACAAGATTGCAAACAAAATTTCTCTGTTTAAAAATCCTCCGTTACTCTCGAAATTCTAAACTTCCCCGACATCTTATTATAATCACATCACAAAGCTCTATTATCCATACTAAAAATTAAATCCAAGTTATTAATTTCATAGTACAACTAAAAGTTAACGAATTCAAATAAATGAAATTTCTATTCTAATTAATACGATCCACTCTTGTATCATCCGTAAACATTCATAATTCGATGGACGAAAAATTCCTCCTCCTCCTCCTCTTACAAGATTGCAAACAAAATTTCTCTGTTTAATAACAGAGCGTTTATCAGGGAAGAAAAAGAGAAAACGTTCCAGCAACGGCAGAAATGGCGTGCAGCAACAGGGGTTGGAAAACGCAACTCTCTCTCCCTCCCCCTCTATTCCCAATAAAGCAACGTCGGTGGAACGGAGTAATTTTATACCCTTTCTCGTCGGGCGGCAGCATGAATACGCGCGTAAACGAAACGTGTCACGGTTTGCCGGCAGCTCGTTCACAATTGCCATTCGCAGCCGGGACGCAAATTTTATTTGTCAAATGTACAACACGTGAACGACGTGTCGCATGCCTGGCATAAACGTCACCCTCCCTCCCTCCTGGTATCGCTTACTTTTGCAAGCTTGCCACGCACCAACGGTTCGAGGAGAGGAAATTCAAGGGGGAAAATCGTGCGATTCCTCCTCCTCCTTTGAGAGAGAGAGAGAGAGAGAGAGAGGTACGTCGTTACGTCATTAGCGTCGTCAGCTCGTTCGCGTTTATAACGTTAGACCGCGCCATTTTTCCGCCCAACTCCTCCCTTCAGACGATCGTCAGGGGGTTTTAAAAGCGTTCCAACCGATGGTTCTTCCCTCCTTGGGAATTTCCCTTCTCCCCAACGAGGCGAAACTCTGATTTGCGGTAAAGATCGGGATGGATATCTCGTGTATCGTACACGTTGGATGCCTTAGGATATTAAGGGGTGGTATGCATCAGTGGAATAATTAATTGTGATTTTTTTACGCGTGTATGTAAATTTTTCTTGATGCTCCGGTCTTGGAATTTTCTCATTGTGAGGATAAATTTGTTGTAGCGTGGAAAAATGCTTTTTTTTCTCTCTCTCTGGAATATTATGATAATAAGTTTAATATTATATATTATGAAGATATACAGAATATTGATATGGTGACTTGTTATCAAGTTATGATATTATAAGTATTTAATTGAATATGAAGGAAGTGCAAGATTCATCGAAAGCTTTGAATTAATTGTATATAAAACCGATCTCGTAAAATCTATATCTCGTTTTCTAAAAAAATAACATCAAAATTATCTACTTTAAACCAGTTACAAAAATATATTATATATATATAATAGAGAGAGAGAGATTTCAATTTTTGAATATTAAAAAAAATTCAGATTAAATATCCAAAATGAAAATACTTATAGCGGATATTTTTCAAAAATACCTCTCCACGAACTCGCCAAACTCCAATTCCCCTCCCCCCGTCAGAAGCGACTTTACTTTTGATTACCGTCAATTATAAAACATCCTGGCAGCCTCCTCTTCAACCCTCCCCTCCGTTCGCCAATTCCATCGTCCATAAACGAGCCTCCAGAAAGGGGGAGGGAGGGAGATCACCTCTGACGTTGGTGAAGCGACCCACCACCACCACCACGCGCGCACAGCCATCTCATCTGCGGTTCGTGTCTCGGTAAAGAGAGGTAATCGTGGTAAATTTAGGGAAAATCCGAGGACGTGGAGCCCCGGCAGCATCGTCGATTCTCTCGTTACGTCATTAACGTCCTCCGACACAATGTGTCCCGAGTTCGTTACCGCGAGTGCGATCACTCGCGACACTCTCCTCTCCCTACGACCTCGTTACGCCGCTGCACTCCCATTAGAGGAAAATTGATAGTGACTATATCTCTCTCCCTCTGCCAATCTCCAGTTTAAGTTTTACTAACCTCCTCCTGGTATCCGCTCTCCTCTTTCCATCTTCGTGCCTCCTTTGTCCTCGTTTCGTTCCACTCTCTCTCGTTTGTCGAGGGAGGGAAAGAGAGAGAGAGATGGAAAGGTGTATGTACCAAAAAATGTGGACAACGATGGAAGGAAAAAATGTTAAGTGTTCGTTGAAGGAGATGTATCGTGGGATAAATGGAAAGTATAAAGATGGATTTTTTTGAAAATTAAAAAAGAAATTCGGTAAATGAAGTTATCTTGTTTCCTCTTGCTTTTGAAATTTCCTTAGCTTATTATAACCGTTTGTCGCTACGTATTTTCATTTTTGTCCCCCCTTTTCCTCCAGTTTTCCACTTTTTATTAAGCTTTCCTTTCTTCTTATTTAACGAAACTTGTCTACGTTTCGTCGTGCAATTTCTACTTTTTCTGTCCCTTCTTCAAGGAGGGATGGACGGAGTTTCTGTCTTTTTTTTTAACTACTTCATCTCGTGCAATCTTATTGCAGTCAAGCCTCTAATTTTCCTTCTGCTCTAAATTCTCCCCGCTATTGTCTTTCGATCTTTTTTTTTTCATTTTCTTTCTCCGGGTTCACAATTTACCGGCGCGAGTTACTTTATCCGTTTTACGGGTCTCTCTGTTCAATCCTCGTAAAAAACGAGGGTTTTTGTTTTTGTTTTTTTTTTTTTTTTACTCCATGGATGGATTCGATCCTTTTAGATCCCTTCGGATCATTGTCCCGAGAATCTCTCCGCGCTCTTTGTTTTCATTTCAACCTTTCCGGTTTTATGTCTTCGTTTTTTCTCCTCTCTTTTCACGAGTTTATTTCGTTTACTTGTTCTCTCTCTCTCTCTCTTCCATTTTTGGTCCTGGGTATTTTTATCTAATTGCAGAATAAGTGCGACGTTAATTGATATACAGGAAAATTTCAGAGAAACGAGGAAAAAGTCGTAATGTTATTAGAAATGTAAGAGTGAGCCGAGTCAAAAATATTAATTTTAATGCAAGCATCCAATATTCCACGATGAGATTCTTCCTTCGCAAAAAATTGAAATAAATCCTTCGTAATAATCTACCAAATTTTTCAATCCACTCAATTCTTCTTCCACGATTGCTCCCCGATAAAAGAATCTTCATTTCTCCCTAAATCTCCCCACAACTATTTCTTCTCAACTGTTCGCCAAGTTCCAAAGGGAAATTAACGAAACGAAGGAGCATCATTCGCCGTGAATTACGCGTCGAGTGACCCGATATATATACCCGGGATCGAAGGAAATGGACCCTCTTTCACCTCTGTCACGTGCTCCAGGAATTTCGACCGGGTCTCCTCCCTGATAAATCGTCGTGCGGATAATTTATGAGAGAGGAAGAGAGAGAGAGAGTTATCGACCCTCGTGCTGTTTACCTCCGTGCGTTTGCTAAATCTTTCGCGATCAATTGCCCCCCACTTTTTTTTCGTTGATCGTCGGTGAACTATCCTACTGTAATTTATTTCTCGTTTCTTTCCTTCCAAGTGGAGGAATTTTCGTACCATCGAACCTGATAACGTTTTAACGACGTCCTTTTTTTCTTTTACGACGACTAATCGTGTCGCTGATACTAGATCAGAGTGGATCGAGCGAATAAAAGGATTGCGAATGTTTGGATTGCTTTTCTTTTTAATTTTTGAAGAATCGACGTTCGACCGATAACGAAGGACACGTTGCCTCGATCGATAACGCAGTAAGAATATTCAAAGGGCAATATTAATTGAAAGGTTTATATGCTTGTTCTCTTTTTTTCCAAGCTTCCATTACGCGTAATCGATTCGAGACGCGCGAGGTTTCACGGTGGAAAATTAACGAGGGGCGGCGTATTAACGATAGAGACGATTATTGAAACTGAATTAAGTCGGGAGGGGGGAGGGAGGGTCGATTTAAGCAAGCCATTAGGGTTCGCCGTGTAACGTAAACCTCGAAGGAAAGAAGAACGTGGAATGGCACTCAAAGGGCTCGATCTCCTCCCTCTCTCGGTGAGGAGAAAATTCATGGATAAAGTTCCAATTTTCAAATTCACCGGCTGCTTTTACGGAGAGTGGATTAATTTTACTTTCATATCTGCAATTTTGATGTATAAAACGGCCTCGAGAGAGAAAAAGAGAGAGAGAGAGAGCCGTGCAGGTCAAGTAAAAGTGATTTAAATACAAGAAAACAGACGTAAAAAAGGGATATAAAACTTTGGTTAAAAGTTGCGTGAAAAAAGCTATTAAAACTTGTTAAATAATTGAAAATTGAATCGATTAATAGTCTATCCTACGATTAATTATTTTAAAAATACAATTACTTCATGTAGAAAAATAATCTACTATTAATTTAATTTATTATACATCCAACAACTTTACAACACGATTAATTACGATCTTTCGTAATGTAATTATTGGAAATCGGTGTCAATCTAGAGATTCTATAATCAACGATATTACCTGTTGACAATAAATCGAATGGACGAAAATTTCACCAACGAAATCATTTAATATTTACGACCGTTTATACGAAAAACTCGACCAACCTTCCCTTTGGATAATATCATATTCCGTGTTTCGTTTGTTACGAATGCTCCCCAAGGACAATGTAAAAATTGGGCAGCTATGATGCACGATAATTGAAATAACTGGTCCGCTTGTTCCGCTCCAAATGAACGCGAGTGCGGTTTCATTAAAACCAGCGAAATATACGGAATATCTAACGGGATACGTTATATACATATACATATATATATAACGTGTACGAGGAGCGAGAATTTTGTTTTAGAGATAATGCAACGAAATGTTATTAGAAGTGACTGTAAGTGATAACACGCGAGCGTGATAAATTATGAGCATAAATAAATATCAACCGTTATTTAAAGAAATTCCACTTGTTATTAACTTACGAATATTATTATCCCGAATAATTATCATCTAAGTTACTATTATTCTATCTTTAAAACTATCCAAACTTAACTTATACTCGATATAAATACATATTCGACCACTTTATTATCTTTTTAAGAGGAAAAAAAGAACCATCTCACGAAAACTCATTTTCGATTATTTCAAAACAATAAATTCCTCCACCATCGATCCAACCTAACCTAACCCTATATATATCAGATTCATAGACTCTGAATATACGTTTATCCACGAAAAAAAAAAAAAAACTACTCCTGGAACCGTGGAAAGGATTTGCATAATCCCACACAAACGTATTCCTCCCTCGCCGAGGGGGGTGTAAGCGACGTTAATTGTCATTCAAATTGCACGACCCGATCGAAAATGAAAAATACACTTCCTTTGTATCCGCATCCCTTATTCCCTTCCATCCATCCGTTCCAGGTACAATTGAAAATTTCCGCTCGAAACGGGACGATTTATCAAAGCCGCCCCGATAATTCGCCCCCTCCCCCTCCCTCGATAACGCGTAGCGCCGCGTTAATTGCCGTTTTAATTGCGCAAGCCGTCTCGAATCTTTTCGTGGCGGCCACGCTTTTTTTAAAGAAGCGACGGCGCACCCTCCTCCCCTCCCCATTGTCTCCGTCGTTTCCTCTCGAAAGTCTATTTAATCTCGCTCCACCGTTTAATCTCGGGAACGCGTAGTCGACCATCGTGATCATTGTGATACCTTTTCCCTCCTCTGTTGCCCGCCACGCCGGCTTTAATTACATTGATTATCATCGTAATGGGCAAGAATTCGCGACACCCGTTATTATTCCGTGAATCCATGCGTGCTTAAACCGTCAAAAAGAGACGCGTGGATTATATTCGAATTTTATATATTATATGGAAAGATCGGAGAGGGAGACAAATAATCGAAATTAAACGACGTTGAATTTTCTTTATCCTTTAAGAGATCACGAGCTCGGTTTTAATTCGAATTATTTAATCTCATATTTTATATACACGAAATTCTCCTGCAAGGGAGAAAAATTCCAGCGAAAAAAAATCGCATCCATCCTCGGCTCGCGTCCATTTCCCATCCCCGAAACGAAAAAAATCTAGGCGACCCGAGATACTCGGGGAAAAAAAAAAAAAAAAATCTACGTCCAATTAACCGCTCGTCGCCACCTCCAAAAATTCGTCGAAAGCGTCGACACCCTGTATCCGATAGCCGTATAAATCCAGGCGTCGCGACACGGCCGTGTCGCAAAGTCGAGCACGGTGAAACGAACACGGCTCCCCCCTCTTTCCCCTCGAAAAACGAAGGATACGAAGGAAAATGTGTAGCGAAAAAAAAGAACGAAAAAGAGGAGCGAGAGAAAGAATGGGAAAAGTTGGGACGATTAATTAATACTTTCTCCCTCTCCTTTCTTTCTTACCCCCTCCATCAAGGGGATGGAAGACGTAGAAGACGTTTCTTTCTTACTTTGTTTATTTGTCCAAATTTTCCAAATTTGTAGACGAATAAAAATCGAGAGGATAGGAAATTGCTTGAATGAATTTATATGACGAGTTTTCGAGATTCACCAGCCCCTTATTCTTATTCTATCTTTTTCGTGGTTTTGGGAGATTCCTTTAGCAAAAATTACCTCGTATCCCTTGATGGACGAGAGGGGGATGTATTTTATTCAATGACTATGGGTCAGAGTAGTTGGAGGAAGAGATTTCGAAGGGAATGAATTTACTTTTCTTTTTTTTCTTTTAGGAAGATTAGAAGAAGTCGAATAAAACATGTTGTTGGAAACGTGATTTGGAAGATACAATTTATATAAAATATATGTATATATAATATATA
Organism: Apis mellifera; assembly: GCF_003254395.2. Taxonomy (NCBI): domain Eukaryota; kingdom Metazoa; phylum Arthropoda; class Insecta; order Hymenoptera; family Apidae; genus Apis; species Apis mellifera. Next base: position 4,194,618 of record NC_037640.1, read on the forward strand.
TATAAAATATATAATATATATAATATATAAATATATAATAATATATAAAAAAAAATATAAATATAATAAATATATAATATATAATATATGTATATATAAAATATATGTATATATTTATGTATATAAAAGAAAAAGGAATTGCCAATTTCAAAAATTAGTAATTAATTGCTTCGTTTCTTCATCCTCTTTCCAACATTCTCTTTAAAGATTCAATCGAATTACTTGCACGCGATGTGAAATATATATATTATTCCCATTCCCGTTATTAATTCCATCAAAATTTATGCATAAAACATTTATATTAATATTTAAAATAAGAATAGAATCTTTCTCCCCTAACGCGATAATCGTTTCAGAAGCAAGGCAAACATGGTAGCATCGCGATAACAATTGCTTCATCAATTTTCTAATTTGGTACGACTCCAACGACTAACTAACGGCAAAGGAGGGGGGAGAGAGGGGGCGTCGAAGAGGACGAGAGACAAACGTTAACGAGGCTTGCAATAATCCAACGAGACGAGAACAGAAGTTAAACTTGTTCGAGTCCCTCTCTCTCTCTCTCCCTCTCTCTCTTTCTCTCTTGGTCCCCCGGGCCATCGAGGCGGCCTCTCTCAAAATCATTTGGTTAACGAATCGCGTGCCTCCACCCATTCCATCGAAACGCCCCCCATTTACGTGTTCTTCGACGACCACCAGGGTGAGGAAGAATCTCCGCTCGTCTCGAATCGATTCTTGAAAAAAAAAAAAAAATATATATATATAGTCTCGACCTTCGACCCAACTTTCCCCAACTTCGACGCCAAACTTCCACCAACTCCTCCTCTTCGAGAGCGAGGCTGAACATTGAATGTTCTCTAACAAGTTCCCTGCTCTTTTTTAATTTCACCTACGGGTTTCGAACGTATATAGTCTCCTTCTTCTTCTTCTTCTTCTTCTTCTTCGTGTTTTCTTTCGCTCTCCTCTTTTTCCCTTCGTTCGAGTCTTCTTCGTTAAGTTTTTTTTTCTTCCTTTATCGAAGCAGGAGAAGCACGATGAGACGATTTGTATTAATTTTGTAAAGATTAGATGGACTGGATTTTTTTTCAGAAAATAATTAATTAAATATTCTTTTATTAAGATTTTTTTTTTTTCTGGTGTCGGAATAATGAAAGTATTTTTTCTCTCCTTCTTTCAAGCTCCATGTTTTTTTTATTGGTTATTTTATTGATATAAAAATAAAACTTGTAAATTAATATTGGAATTACGATTGATTCCGCAATTTGATAGAGGATGATTTGGGATAAGCAATTTTCGAGCGAAAACCAGATAAGATTTTCACGTGTTCTTGATTACTCTTTATCTTCTTGAATGCAAAATATAAGTTGAGCAAAGTTTTTTTCCCTCCTACAGAGAGTACCTCAACGTAATTCTCTCTACGTTTTTTTCTCTCCTCTTCTTCTCCCTTTCTATTCGAAAAAAATATGCAGATTTATTTACGCGAAGAAGAATAAGTTTCGCCAAGAAGTTTTTAACGGAATTTCCTGTGAGAGGTTGTTAAACAGTAAGATGCATTTCATGAACTATGCAATTCGTTCTATTCTTTTCTTCTTCTTTCTCCTCTTTCTTTTTTTTTCCTTTTACTTTTTGCGTTGTTAGTCGATCTTTTCCGTTTACATTCTCTTTTGTAAAATGTATCAAGTTTAAAGAATTATATTTAAAGGAAAGAATCGATAAGAATCTTTTAATAACTTTTACTCGAAGAAAGTTGCTTTATCTCGAATCTCTGGAGGCCAAAAAAAAAATTTGATCTTACGTTTATTATATTCCCAAATTGAACCTGAATATTATTTAAAAAAAAAAAAAAAAATTATAAATATTTCTAAAGAGAAAACTTACGAGTATAAACTAATAAATCTAACTAATTTATTAATAAAACAAAATTACATTGCTCGCGTTGAAAAGCGAAAAAGAGAAATTCTAAAAATCATCCTTCATACTTCAACGAAATAAAATTAAATAAAATCTTCAAAATAGATATTTACTATGTAACAAGAAGAAAAAAAGATATTACATCCCTGTAATAAAACTAACTATAATAAAAACGAGGAGAAAAAAAATCGATATCCATCAAAGATCAATATATACGTGTAATTACTCTTTCATAAAAAAAAAAACCCTCGATTAACTCGCACTGTAAAAAAAAAAAAAATACGAGATCACTGTCAATATCCCTTCGACGCATCCATCGATGAAAAAGTAAAGAGAAATCGGCTCCTCGAGCCAAAAATATCCACCTTAATTTCGACCCCGTTTTTAATCAAGCATCGTTTCAATCCGTCCTCCCCCGCATAATCGAAAACGATAAATCTCGCTCTCTTTGGTTTTCATCGATGATTCTCAACGACGAAATTTTTCAGACAATCGGAAAACCTTTATTTCCCGTAATCTCGTGATCACGAGGCGAATATACGGATTACAGGATGAGCGATTTCAATTTACAAAATTTAATTATCCTCCGCAATAATCGTTTTTAAAAATATTTGGAACGGGACTCCTCGTCGCGTTGCAACAAAAAGGGGAGGTTAATTTCAATTTGAAACGTTATTTTTATAAATGGATGACTAAAAATGAAGATTGATTTTTTCTTCTTCTTTTTTCTGCGCTCATTTCTTCTCTTCCCCTTGTTTAATTTGATCAAATATATTTTTCGTATTGTATTTTACGTTAGTTATTTTTTCTTTTCTCTCCACTGCTCTTGATTCTCTGAAATTATTTATCCAACTCTGTATTTTTGATTACAAGATCATCTCTGAAAAAATCTCTTGGAAGAAATTTACTTGTTCCATGCATCCAAATTGTCCACTGAAGGTGTAAGATAATAAAATGGATTGAAATTTCAAAGCTTCCAGAGACTTCTTCACTTTCTTCTAACAATGTTAAAATATAAATATCGTATAAAAATCAACACGATGAATTATCTTTTAAAGACCACTATCACACACACACACACATGTTCAAATATTTACAAATCGAGTTTAAAACACTTGGCAAACAGTTAAACTGCTCTCCCTTCCTCCCTCCTTTCATAATTGCACAAATTCCCTTGAAATATCTTCATCGTTCTCGTCATAAAACGAGCACATCTTCGCAATTTCACCGAAATATCCTTCCTCCACCCTCTTCCAAACCCGTGAAAACACCATAACCAAAGAGAGAGAGACCGAGGAGGGCCAGCCATTTCCGTTCACCGTAACCGAAAATTCCTCCAAGTGTTTTATCCTGGAGAAAAGGTGGGGAACAGAGCAGTTTCCGAATCCAGTTTCTTCTTCTCGATCTCCATCGAGTGGTAAACCGTCGAACAGAGATGTTTATCGGGCAAAAAGGCTGCGAAAAGGGGGTCGTCTCTTTCGCCACCTACGACGAGGAGGAGGAGAAGGTGTCTTCACACTATTTACGTTCCCCTTTCCTTGGGAGAATATTCTCTCCTTCCTTTATGCGGTTGCGTTTTCTGGAAATAAGAGGGAGGATCCTTCGAGTGGAACTCTTTCCATTTCTTCCCATCCCCTTCTCGAAGCGTTCGGATCGAGGGTGAATTTCTTCGAGGGAAGAATTTAGAAATCGTTGAAACGATCGAAAGTTAATCCTTTGAATTTTTAAGGAAACGAGAAATTATTGAATATATTTATTGGTATAAATATATATCTTGCTGTGAGAATGATGAATAGCAACGAGAATGTTTTCGATGTCGACTGGTCGAGCGATTTCGAGGGAATGAACACGTGGGAAAATTATTCCTTATCGATGTAAATATTTCCGTCTTCGGAGAATTAACGCGAACAAAAACAAAAGTAAAACCTAAAATCTATCTGTGTACACTTTCAGGTGTATTATTACTTGTAAAGAGGATTAACACGGAGAGACGAACAAAAACGAAAATAAATACCATACCCAAATCTATCTTTGTATACTTTCAGATATATTACGTTTATAAATATATATTTTACATATTCGAATATAATTATTAAACAATCGATATTCCAACACGAAAATTATTTATTTAAAAAAATAAAGAAATTACTTTGATAATTTCAAATTTAAATAACTTAAAAATCATTCGAGGTAAAAAGATTCGAAGAAAAAAATTCGATCCAATAATTAAATCTTACATATTCGAATATAATTATTAAACAATCGATATTCCAACACGAAAATTATTTATTTAAAAAAATAAAGAAATTACTTTGATAATTTCAAATTTAAATAACTTAAAAATCATTCGAGGTAAAAAGATTCGAAGAAAAAAATTCGATCCAATAATTAAATCTTACATATTCGAATATAATTATTAAACAATCGATATTCCAACACGAAAATTATTTATTTAAAAAAATAAATAATCGATTATTCTATCTATCAAACGTGGACAAATAAGAAATTACTTTGATAATTTCAAATTCAAATTAAAAATCACTCGAGGTAAAAAGATTCGAAAAAATTCGATCCAATAATTAAATCTTACATATTCGAATATAATTATTAAACAATCGATATTCTAAAACGAAAATTATTTATTTAAAAAAATAAATAATCGATTATTGTATTTATCAAACGTGGGCATTTGGAAATTACTTTGATAATTCCAAATTCAAGTTAAAAATTACTCGAGGTAAAAAGATTCGAAGGAAAAAATTCGATCCAATAATTAAATCTTACATATTCGAATAATATATTAATAATTATTAAATAATCGATATTCCAACACGAATTTAAAAAAATAAATAAAACGCTGCTCGATTATTGGACGTTTAGAAATTACTTTGATAATTTCAAATTCAAATTAAAAATCACTCGAGGTAAAATTCGATTCAATAATTAAATCTTACATATTCGAATAATATATTAATAATTATTAAATAATCGATATTCCAACACGAATTTAAAAAAATAAATAAAACGCTGCTCAATTATTGGACGTTTAGAAATTACTTTGATAATTTCAAATTCAACTTAAAAATCACTCGAGGTAAAAAGATTCGATTCAATAATTAAATCTTACATATTCGAATATAATTATTAAACAATCGATATTCCAACACGAAAATTATTTATTTAAAAAAATAAATAATCGATTATTGAATCTATCAAACGTGGACATTTAAAAATTACTTTGTTAATTTCAAATTCAAGTTAAAAATCACTCGAGGTAAAAAGATTCGAAGGAAAAAATTCGATCCTATAATTAAATCGGTAACGAAACTCGTACTTTCGCATTCCACGGATAATAATAAACAGGCCGATATCGTTAGCGCATGCTTCTATATATTATACACGCGTTGACCGAATTTCGACGGCCGTGTATTTCGAGGCCGCGATCAGCTTCAATATTTGCATCGAGCGATCCGGCGCCGATTAATTAGCAAAATGTATATTTGTTCCCAAGTTAATGCAACAAGATCGTTTCGGTATTGCTTACGTTGTTTCATTCACCAACCACGCCCGGATCGTGATCGTTCCTCGTCGATAAACAAAGTTTATCGAACCGTGGCAACGCGTAATCAGACACGTAAGACCGAGCGAAACTTCGATATCTCGATTTTTCATCTCGAAGAGAAACCGTGATTTTTATCCAAATTGTCTCGAAGAACAATACCTTTCCTAATTAACAATTAATTGACAATTATTAAATCGTATCGTATTGAAAAATATTAATGAAAATTCTTCCAATCTTCGCTGACAAAGAAGAAGAAATATTCGCCAAAGAGGGCAGAAAAAAAAGAAAAAGAAAAAAAATCAAAAGTAATCGTCACACAGTTTTAAAAAAAATAATTAAATAAAATAATAATAAAAAAAAAAAATTTAATAAAAATAATAATTCAAGCGCGTAGATCCTCCTCTATCAAAATTCTTTCTAAACGTTGCTTTTCACGGAAGAACCCCCTTTCGAATGAGGGGGAGGAAGAAGTCCCGAGCCCGAGTCGAAGAAAACAATCCTTGGAGTAAGTTTTAATAGAAACCAGTTGCCCTAAGTTCCTCGCCGGTGACACGTCATTAAAGAAAGAACATTTTTCCCCGACGCTTGTCGCCGCCCCCGCGAAAATTACACCAACGAATCTCCTAACGCGAATCTCGTTTTCCAACGAGAAGAAATGGGAAAACGCTGGATAAGAAGATTTTTTCCCCGAAAGAAGAAATAATAATAATAATAATAATAAAGGGAGAGAGAAAGAGGGAAAAGAAAAGTGAATCGTCTCGTTGAATTGATTTCGATGGAACGAAAGATCGTGGAAGAATTATATCAGAATTATACCAGAAAAAAGGTATCCCTCTCCTGTCTGGAATTTTTTTTCCGAAAATTAGATTCCTTCGAGATTCATATTCCGATCGAATATTTTCTTTTTTTCTCTCTCTCGTAGATTCGGAGAGTTTGAGATGGTTTAGGTGCGAGGAATGGCAGACAGGTTGAGACAGAATGTACAGCGTGTACAGGTATGGGGGTTGGAATTAATTCGAGGCTTCGATGGTATGACTTGATCGCTTTGAACGATGAATAACTCTGGTTTGCGTGCATAACAGGGTTAAGAAAAAAGTGAATAACTTGAGTACTTATTAACAAGCTCGAATCAAATGTATCAGAGAAAAATGAACGATTACTAAAAAATAATCAAATCGAGCAGCACGATAATATATTTATTCAAACTTCAAAAATTCGTATCAAATAAATGTTACTTGTTAAAAAAATTCCTCTCCCTCCTCGAAACCATTCAACATTCTTCGCTTTCGTTAAAACCAAACCGTGGACATTTAAATGGCCTCCCTCGTCTGGAACAACAACCCCTTCTCAACAACGCGAACCCATACGAATACGTTTCTCTCCTACCAACAACAACAACAACAACAACAACGGAGCAAGAGGAGGGCGAAAAAAATCCTCGAGAGGAAGTGTACTCGCTCGTTGAACCGAGAGGGGGGTTGTCGAAAAGTTGTCCAGAGTGGCGCGAACGCGACAAAAAGGGGTGGAGCCGAGACAAAGAAGGCCTTCACCAACTTTTCTTATCAATGCATCAACCCTCCTGATAGAATTATCCTCCTCCCTCTCTCTCCGCCTACTTTTTCGACCTTTCCGAAAAAGGAACCTGGAGAACAATGGATCCCCCTCTCTCCTCGAAACGAGTACACGTGAATACTAAATTTTAAAAGTAAGCCCCCCCCGGGGAAATTTATGGCCGGCTACAAGTTTACACAATTACACGGAAGAGCAGGGGAGAGGGGGAATCCGCATCTTAATCCCCTTTTTATCTCTCCACCCACCCCCATCCGTTCCACCTCCCCCTTTTGGCCGGTTATCCGTGACCTTTCACGAAGGAAGGGGGCAGGAGGAGGAGGAGCAGATGGCAGATACCGAAAATCGGGATTAGAGGGGTGGGGGAAGGGATATACTTTTGGAAATTTGCCGATCTTTCGAGATCTTTGGATTTGTAAAACTGTGTCTTTACACTTTTTCGTTATAATTTTGTAGGTTTTTTATTGAGGGAGGGAGAAAGAATGGATGGATGATTTATGGAGAGAGAGACATTTTATGAGAATGTTGAAATATTCGAGTAATTCGGAATAAAAATTGTCATTCGAAAAGAGAATATAAATACATTGTACATATGAAAAATTATTTTAAATTTTTGTAAGTATATATATGTAAAAGATTAAATTTACTTGAATAGGAAAATAGCTCTTTGCATACGTTTCCGTTCGATGGGAATAAATTTCGGGCTCGAAATTTCGGTTTAAAAATAATGCAATCCGCAAAATAGGTTACGTCGCATATAGGTATATAGGTTAAACAGAATCGCGGAAGCGGTACGTCAATAAATAATATCATTTATCGCGAAAAAAAGAAGGGAAATACTCGTTGTCGAACGTTATCGAAATGTACATACACAAGATACGGAGAACCATGAAATATATAAAAATCTTAAAGTACACAAACTGTGTGTAATAGCTGAAATACATGTGTATTTGAAGAAGATAAAATATTGAAATTATTCCAAGATCCAAAATATACAAAAATATACGAAAACTGAATTGTGCGATGAGAAAAGAAAGCACACGCTTCCTAAAAATATATATGTTCCATGAAAAAATATAATTTCGAAGAAGTAAAAAATAATTTTCCCAAAATATTAAATAAAATCCCAAAATAAAAAAAAATATCCGTAAAATAATTTAAAATTTATATTTTCACAAATAGCAAAATATTATCAAATCGAAATACGAAACTGAGATCCTCGAATTGTGCGATGAGAAAAGAAAGCACACGCTCCCTAAAAATATATATGTTCCATGAAAAAATATAATTTCGAAGAAGTAAAAAATAATTTTCCCAAAATATTAAATAAAATCCCAAAATAAAAAAAATATCCGTAAAATAATTTAAAATAGCAAAATATTATTAATCGAAATATCAAAGATACACTCAGAATATCTATAAAACTCTATCCTTTACTAAGAGCAAGAAACAAAATAAAAAAAAAAAAAAAAAAGAACAGGAAAATAGCACAACTCGCGCTTCAAACAATTTACAGAGCAATCAATTTCCCGGTTACCGGAAGCAGGATGGATTTAACCAACGGAAATACATATATAACGGTATGCTTTAAACTCCGGATGGGATAGCAGAAGGGCGGCAATGACACCGGAGGCAAGCTCTGCAAGCTCTTGATACCGTCTACCGATTCCCACACTGTTTCCATCATACTCTAAATTCCAAGTTTATACGCGCAACGTCATTGGGCAACATCTGCACGGACGCACGTGCTCGTCCAAATTTACTCTCTACCCGTCTCTAGCATCCTTCGAATTACACCCCGGATAACCCCCTTATTACGATTGAAATTGGCCCCCCTCGAATTCGCCAACGGGTTAAATAATTAACGAGGATCTTTGCACCGATTCGATTATAATGCATCGTTTTCCACGAAAGAAGAGAAGTATTCTCGAAAAAGATTGATTATTTATATTATTGTTCTTATCGTTAAATTAATGTTTAAGATGGAATAATTGGTAAGAATAGAAATTTGCTCGAAACGATTCTTGCCAAGAATCGTGATATCTTAAGGGAATTGTCGCGGTTTGTCTTTCGATTAAACGACTAATTGCGATTAAGGCAGGGCGCGGTGACATCTCGACATCTCGGAGGATTGAATTATAAAATTAAACGCAGCTTGAATTAATAACATTACTCGTGCTGTTGTTATTCCTGTTGTTATCTAATCAGATTCAAAGGCCATCGTGTCTTCGTGAATAATCTCTTTATCTTATTACTTTTCTGATTTATTTAATATATATTATATTAAAGTTTTATTTTTAAAAAAATTTATCAAAGAGGTTTAAAATATGTATATTTATATATTTCGATTAATGATTGTAGATGAAGAAAATGAAAATAAAGAGAAACGATTAATTTGTAGCCGGACGAACGAAGCATTAATTCAAAAAAAAAAAAAAGAAATTTAAATCCGCATACGCGGAAGAAAAAGAAGTTGTTTCTTTACCAACCTCGACTAAATCCCTCGAAATCTACATTTTACTAAAAGCATGAGAAATAAAAAAATAATAATAATAATAATAATAAAAGTCCCTTTTCTCCTAATCCTGGGAAACCTAAAACGTATAACCCGTTCCATTAACGGAATATTAAAATTTACTATAAAAATTCCCGTATCGCGGGAAGAAAAAGAAGAAGCTTTCGCTGAATGAAAATAATTTCGATAAAATTTGATGTAACGCGGAGAAATTTCGATTTTCAACGAAATCCGATAAAAAAAAGAAAGGAAGGAAGGGAAAAAAAAAAAAGAAATCACGCGATAGTGCGGACGAAACGAAAGTAAATAAATAAAAGGAAAACACGTACCTTTTCCCTCGTTCGAGGGAAATCGAAAATACAAATGCCGCCTCTGTAAAAGGTGAATAATTAAATTTTACGAAGAAAAATATTCCCGAAAATATACAAAACAAACTCATTTCATCGAACTTGCCTTGAAATAAGAACGCAGGAAAGTGTAGAAAATGCAAAAAGTTTAAAAAAAATATATTTCACAAAATAAAATGATTCCACAAATATAATTTCCTTCAATATTAACGACATTCTTTTAAAAACGTTCTTCGAAAAAGAAAAATAGAAAGAGACTATTACTTTCCAAAAAAAACTCGGAAATATTTTAAATATCTACTTTCTTTTCAAACAAGAGAAAAACGAGAAAAGATTACCTCGACCGCAAAAAATCCAAAATCCCGCGCAGACATAGCCAGCGAAGGCTATTAATTCGAAGGGAGGAGGAGGAGGAGGAGGATGCACGTGGCGGTGGAATGTTTTTTTTCCCCCCAACGGAGATAATATTGTCGATGCGGTAGAGCATCGGACAGAGATCGCGGCGGGGTAAATCAAATCGAAAGCGAAAAACTCATATCGGTTTAATAAAGCGCCTCTGGACATTCCCCGCGCGCTGATTACACGCCGCCGATGGGGTTATTCACGAGCTCCGTTTCCTTTTTTTACCCCCTCCCCCTCTCTTCCTCTGTTTTATTTCCACCCTCCCTCCCCCTTCTGAAGCGAGTCGGTAACGGTGAAACGTGTACGGGGTTCGCGATCGACGCGAAATTGGTCCGATGCCAGATCGAGCTTAAAGCTTTTCCACTGGCCGCTGCAAATAGCACGGCGGAGCATCGCATGGTCAGATGTATATATATATATATATATATATATATTTGAAAAATCGGCCGTCGCCGATCCGTTTGAGAAAATATTTGCAGTTTATTTCGCCCACGGAAACTGGACACTGGGGCAAGGGAAAAAGCACTATGTGTGTGTGTGTGTGGAGGGAGAGAAGAACGTTGCTGACTTCCGATCTGTTTTTTTTCTTTTTCTATCGTAACACGGGTATGGAACGTTAACCAAGAGATGTACGATAAATGGTGATTTTGGGAGGAAAAGAGAAGAGGAAGTGGATGTGCTTGAATGATTTTGAGCTTGGGATTGGATGATCGAAGCCATTGGAATGTTGAAGCTGCTATTGCTTCCGATCTGCTTTTTTTCTTTTTCTATCGTAACACAAGTATGGAACGTTAACTGAGAGGTGTAGGATAAAATTTAAGGGATGGGAAAATGGTGATTTTGGGATCTTTTGGAGGGAAAAGAGAAGAGGAACAGCGTGGATGTGCTTGAATGATTTTGAACTTGGGATTGGATGATCGAAGCTATTGGAATGTTGAAGCTGTTATTAAAATTATTATTATAAATTTTAACCATGAAACTATACCAATTAATAATATAACTTCACTAATTAAATTTAAAGAAACTGGAGATCCTATATTTGATGAACATAATATAAATCACAATAATGATATTGAAAGTATAAAATTAATTATACCCTTATTAATAAATATTAATCGTCTATTAGTTTGTCTATAAATTACATTAACTAAAAACTTAATCCATGAGAAATTATTATTAAATATCCCCCAATTAATCTAATTTTAAAAAAAGTTATTATTCTTATAATTATTAATTCTATATGAACAATTGATGAAATTGCAATAATTGATTTTATATCAAACTGTGATAAACATATTAATCTTAAAATTAAAACTCCAAAAGAATTAATTATTACTAAAATTTTTTGAATTCAAATAAATTCATTTTTATAAATAATTATTAATCGTAATATCCTCCTAATTTTAATATAATTTTAATATAATTGAAGCTAAAATTATTGATCCATAATAAGGAGCTTCAACATGAGCTTTTAATAATCAACCATGAAATAAATTTTTTCTTTTTTTCTTTTTCTATCGTAACACAGGTATGGAACGTTAACCGAAAGGTGTACGATAAATGATGATTTTGGGATCTTTTAGAGGGAAAAGAAAAGAGGAACAGAGTGCTTGAATGATTTTGAGCTTGGGATTAGATGATCGAAGCTGCTATTGCTGACTTCTATTTTTTTTTCTTTTTCTATCGTAACACAGGTATGGAACCGAGAGGTGTACGATAAATGGTGATTTTGGGATCTTTTGGAGGGAAAAAAGAAGAGGAACAGAGTGCTTGAATGATTTTGATTTTAAGCTTGGATGATCGAAGCCATTGGAATGTTGAAGAACTGCTATTCCGAAAATTATTCGTAGAGGAAATGCATAAGAATTGAATAAAAATTATTATTTAATTATTATTTATTATTTATATATATATAAAATTATTATATATATATAAATTGTTATTTATTTCGAGTAGACGAATGAAAAAATTTTAAAAATCTCGGAAGATCGGATTCGGTGACCGAGTCAAAGGGATTGTAAAAATATCGATCGGCAGAGAGAAAGATACATCGATGGAATAATGGGAAACCTCTGCTCTCATTACAGGAGAGGCGTGTTTTCGTTTCGAATTCGTTCGGCTCGACCTCGTAAATTTCTAAAGGGGATGGCAAAAAAAAAAAAAGAAAATAATTTCACGATTTCCTATCTGGCATCTGGGAAGGGGAGGGGAAAAAAAAAAAAAGGAAGCCAGTTTGCCGGGATTGGAACCGATCCAGACTTTCCTATAAATATTACCAGCCCGTTGATCATATCTTGAAATGTTAATTTGAGGGAGGGATCGAATTTATTATTGGATTTTCTGACAAACGCTTCGTTCCTTCAAACGTAGTATAGATACTCGAGGGTTGATAAAAAAAAAAGCAAAGGAAATTTTTCGTTTCAAAAGAAATGCAAATTTAACAAGTACACAATGAAGAATTAGATTCGTATATTCATATTGTAAAATATATATATTCTTAAGTTAAATCTCGTTTTGATTTATAATAAATCTACACCTGACTTTAACTTTTCGCAAAAGATAATAGATTTTGTTCAATAAGATAAATGTGAAACATTATTAGAAAAAAAAAATAATTAATACATCGTTTAATGGAATTAAAAAAGAAAAGAAAGCCATACCATTCTAATTGCTCGTTATACAATATCGGCGAGTTGGTCACGTATTTCGATAAAGGAGAAAGGCGGTATGAAAAGGCGAGGGAGGAGGGAAAAAAATTTGTGTAAACCATGATAAGGATAGAAGAGATGCCATTGTACGGGGAGGACAATTTCTTCGTGGAACAAGAATGCTTTCGAAATGCGAAAGAGCGTCGTCCTCGAGTTTTTCAAATAGAGCAATATATATATATATATATTTTCTTCTCTCGACGCTTTTCAACCGATCTTAACGACGTATGAAAAGCCAGCAGGACAGATGTCTTTCGAAATCCTTTGTCCAGAGACTTTTTAGAAAACATTGTGTACGAGAGGTGTTCGAGACATCCTTAACCTTCGTTACCTCCTCTTTTTTCTTTTTTTTTTTCTTTTATGAAAGCAACTTGTATGCGCAAGAGATGGAAGACTATTTATTCAACTCTCTCATTCTTGTTGAAAAAAATATATACGGCTATTAGTCTGTTTAAAAACTAGATAAATAATAACAGCATTCTGACAATATTCTTAAAACATCCATTTAAATCCCCGATTATGGGAATAAGAAGAATAATAATAAATGTATTTATCCTTTCGATCCTCCAATAATGCAAAGTTTTATTCATAAGATTTGTCTCGTACATTCCGATTATATAATCTATTATGCTATTATGTATCCAGATTTGCAAACCCGTTCGACCGCAACGCATACCTTGTCTCTTAATCACCAGAAATTTCATCATCGCTCTTCTAACCGCGATTATGAGCATTCTATTATTTCAAGAGATAGACGAATTCTAAAAATCTAGATTTTTAATTTTATATCTCGAGAATTATTTTTCGCCGAAAGCTAAAAAAGCTTGTCCTTCAAAGACAATTTTCAATCTTTCCAATCTACATAGTTATAAACTATCGCTTCAAATAAATTTTAAAGACACGTAATTTTTGCTCATTTCTCTAAAAGAAAATACATAAGAAAGATATTTTATTGAGATATTTAAAAAAAGACCTCGAATCCTCCGCCATAGCACGAGTTAATCATTGCTTCATACCAATCGCGACACGCGTGTCACGCGCAAAAGGAACACCAGCCCAATAATAGCTGCGTCTAAATAAACGTCAGTCGATCCAGCCACGATCGAGAAAGGTGATCGATCGAGAGAGAGAGAGCGAGAGAGACGCATTGCACGGGACAAATCGCATTTCCGGCCAAAGCATCCTCTCGCTTCGCATCCCCCTCGTCGTCGACAATGGTCGATAGAGAAGTGAAAAAAGAGAGGAAAAGAGAAAGAAGAGAGAGAGAGAATCACGGTAACGAGACATCGAGGAAGACGACTTGGCCTCTTTGATTCCGACGATGAAACAACTTTCACGCCAATTGCGAATCGATGGGGAGCAGTGCATCCCCTTTCGTTTCTCTAATTTCAATCGAGGCGAAAGAACGGATTCCACGTTGGAGAAACGGTTTAGTGCTTCCTCCTCCGGGGTACGATTACTCCTCTAACTTGGAGCATAGACGAAGGAATTAGAAACCTGAGAGAAAGGGAGAGGAGAGGAAAGGGTTGCTATTTTGGTTGCGAAGTTTGGGGGAAAAGAGGATGGGGAGTTTAATTAGTGGAGGGTTGCTGCTTTATGAATTTTTTATCCTCTCGTATCCGAGAAAATGAAATTGTTCTTGGTTCGAGAATTATTATCTCTGTTGATCTGCTACACAAGTTGGGCTGTTCAGTGCGGCTATGGATAATGGCGAGACGATATTTTCGAGAAGGATTGTTGTTTTTGTTAACGTTTCGTTGGTTAAATTACAATGCGTAATTTATTTTTAGGAATATGATTAAGAATTTGTATTGTAATTCCTTTGTCGCGAAGGAACGATTTAAAATTCCATCCTGCGTAATATCACGTTTGATAACGATGTGATATTTGATTACGTTTGACGCGGTAAGATCATATCGTCTATTGGATATCCTGTATCGTTTCTCTTTCTTTTCTTAGTGTAATTATTGTCGTACGGAAATTAAAGGATATCTAGGATAAAATTCTTTAAAAAAAAAAAATGAACGTTTGAAATAAGGATATACGTAAAATGTCGAGTGAGAAAATGAAATTTTTGAAAATATATGTATCTAAATGAAATTGATTAATGCAAAATGAAATTTTTTCTCGTTTTTTTTTTTTTCAGAAAATTGAATCTGAAAATACGTCAAATTCGTGAACGTGACTCTTCACGGATCATTTGAACACGTTCTTGAAAACTCAATTTTAGTTTACAATACGATAAACCAACCCTCCAATACAAAAATACAAAAATTACCCATCAACCTGATTTCATATAAATTCCTTGATCTATGTCCAAAAAATAAAAATTTCCATTCTCTTTAAAAAAAAAATATCTACTTCAAAAATTAGCCACTAAAAAAAAATCTATTTCGAAAATTAACCAAACGTTAAACTCAATTTTAGTTTACAAAAATACAAAATTTATCCACCAGTCTGATTTCACAAAAATTCCTAAATTCCTTCATCTACGTCATAAAGTCCAAAAAATAAAAATTTCCATTCCCTTAAAAAAAAAAAATCTACTTCAAAAATTAACCACTAAAAAAAAATCTATTTCGAAAATTAACCAAACATTAAACTTAATTTTAGTTTACAATACATTCCCTCAATACAAAAATACAAAATTTATCCATCAGCCTGATTTCATAAAAATTCCTAAATTCTTTGATCTATGTCACAAAGTCCAAAAAATAAAAATTTCCATTCCCTTAAAAAAAAAAAAAAATCTACTTCAAAAAGTAGCCACTAAAAAAAAATCTATTTCGAAAATTAACCAAACGTTAAACTCAATTTTAGTTTACAAAAATACAAAATTTATCCACCAATCTGATTTCACAAAAATTTCTAAATTCCTTCATCTACGTCATAAAGTCCAAAACATAAAAATTTCCATTCCCTTAAAAAAAAAAAAAAATATCTACTTCAAAAATTAGCCACTAAAAAAAAATCTATTTCGAAAATTAACCAAACGTTAAACTTTAATATAAAAAAAAGAGAGAGAGAGAGAAATTTCGCAAATCCGGTGAAAAAAAAAATTCAGAAATTAACGAATCTGATAGATCCCCCGCTGGGGGAGCGAATTTTCCCACAAAGTCCATCGAAAGCAACGATATTTGTATTCGTATGCGGGCTCAGTCCATATATCCGCCGCGTGGATATTATAAAATCGCGATGCCGCTCGGCCCACCGTGAAATCGTTTAATAAACGACGTCGACCCTCCGGTGTGTATCGGCGAATTTTGAAAACCGGTCGTGCAATTTTTCACCGTAACGAGAGATCAACAACGAGGCCCGTTTAGAGTAGTTTCGCCAATTCGACCCTTCATTTTTTACAACACAACCGTATAAAAGATGCAGGAGATTAGAAATGAAAATTTAAACTTTGGGTCAAGGATAACGTTTTATTTTTCTCGCGTTGCATTTTATCTGAAGAAAGAACAATTTCTTCGCTTTTAAACGAACGACGGGATGGATTCGTTCGAAAAGATGGAAAAAGTGTAAATTTGCCTTGCACGTTCGAAATTTATTTAGGGATGTTTTTCTTCATCGTCATCTTTCGCGCTTCAAAGAGAGCATCAACCCTTCTCACTTTTCTCGCTAAATATTCCCTCCTCGGAAGGCAAATGTTTCCCAGAAACGTTATCTCAACAGTTTTACGATCGAATCGAAACACGAAAATATCTCTGCTTGATTGTTCTTCATTTTAGAAGTTGGTTCTTTTTTTTATCTCGAATAGAAATTTCTCTGGAGAATTATTCGCTTGCGTTGTTTATTTAATATCGATTTTAGGAACGATGGAGAACGTGTAAGATTATAACACGAGCGATCATTTTAGAATATGGACGATATAAACTGACTTATTTTGTAAAATAACGTGCAATATGAATATACATTAAATTTGAAATTAACAGGAATATATTGAAAATTGCTATTCTAAAATAAATCGTATAGCTTTTAATAAATTAAAGCTCGTGTACATTGAATTCTGTCTTCTACGTTTATTTATGAATTGTAAATATCATCTAACGATTTAAATCGATAATCGAATTAAAATTCTCCCGTTATTTCAAAGTCTTTAATTAAAAATAACCACTTGATAAGTTTCTCCGGAAGCGAATTCATTCCTGTTCGAGGAATTTTACTTGACAATTTTCCCTTAACCCGATAAATTGATATTCGAAAAAAGTTAAACGAATTACGATTAACCGATTCTCCTCCTCGATATTCCTATTAATGGACGGCCAAAGATGACCAAGACGATACTTAACTCCGACAGGAGCCGCCTTCGATTCAATTAGAACCCGGAAGAAGAAAGGGATCCCCGGTGACCCGGATATCTCAATTAATAAAACAACCCAGCACCGCGAACAAAAGGGTTCCAATTCGAATCTCTTCCCATCTCCGACCACGTCGTCCATCCGTTCCCAATATGATCCTCGGTTACCCTTAATTTTCGATCCCCGCGCACCTATCCGATTTCCGCTCAAAGAGAAGAAAAGAATAAAAAAAAAAAACATTCAAGAACGATCCGACCTATAGAAAAGTGTCTGCATTAAAAATCGCAAACAATGGTCTCGACCTCAAAATCCGACCAACCGATCGAACACGTTCTTTCTTTTTTTTTTTCCTTTCTCTTCTTCCTCTTCGATAAAGTTGCAAATAAACGTTCGATTTTCGTGATATTGAATTGAAAATATTCTACGAGAGTTTAATTTCTTCGTATAACAGATTTATGAAATTCTACAATAATACATTCGTATAATAAAATTATGGTATTAAGTATTATGGTAAAGCGATTAATTTGTTTCCCATGTAAAATATTCTCTGGAGAGCTTTAAGTTATAATTAAAAATTGTGAATTTAAAAAAAAAAGGAGGAAAATAATATTCTACTTTGTAATTTCTTACTTTAATATTATTTCGAATTTTTTAAAATTCACAATTCTTAATATTTGTTTCCTACGAAATATTCACAACTATTCCCAAGAGTTTACATTTCGCGAAGAGAGCAGGTCGAAGTACCAATATTAATTCTGACCTAATTACTTTAACATAAACAAATGCGTGCAAACTTGATAAACAGTGGTTCGAGAATATTACGCATATAAGGGGAAAAGGAAGAAGGAAAAGAAAGATGATCGAAACTACTTAAAATTAACAGATTTCACGTCGAAAGAAAAAAGAAAAAAATAAGAATTTTTGCAACGCGTGTAATTTAAAGGAGGAAAACTCGCATACTGGAATATTTAATTAAAAAGGGGAGTGTTCAATTAACCGCGACTCTTTTCATCATTACTCGCATCTATTGCAACAAAAAGAAAACAAAAAAACAAAACTATTCTCTTTAATTCTCTTGAAATATTTCCTACTTTTGAGATATGCTTTAAAAATTAAACTCTCTATTTCCAGACCCGATTTTAAATCCCTACAAGAGAGTTTGTTAATTTTCTAAGAAAAATTAAAATATACATTTCTTCTTGAAAAAAAAAAATAACAAAAATTTGATTAATTTTTTTGGCATAAGAAAATCCCGATCGATATAAGCGAATGTAATAATTTTCCCTAATTGACTGTGATATCGTTATTATAAATCGTATCAGATTTCCTTATCGCGATACTATTACTGTAAATTGCATTCTACAACGGTTACCCCACCCCCCCATTATCTCCGTGCATAGCGCGGTATAATTATTAGTTTCTCCAGTCGCGACACACACTCGTATTAGCTATCGCTTGAATTTACATCGGCGCATAAATCTCGCAAGTCCTCGCTTGATTATCCTATTCGAAATATGTTCTTTGACGCGTTCCAAGTGTACGAGTATCGTACCCCCCACGTGTTTGCTGCACGTGCAACCCTTTTCGCGACTATGGGCTCCATATCGAAATATTATCCGTGGATACGTGCCCTTTCGTTATTACGCCAGATATAGCAAGCTCGCTAACTGTTTTAAACTCCATATATACCGTGTACTATTATAATATTATCAATTTCTAAAAGAAAAAAAAAAAAAAAAAGAACTTGGCTCGAAAGGGGAGATTTGGATTAAATTTCTCCGACGAGGAGAATTAAAATAGGGGAAACTTTTGCACGAAAGGAAGAAAAATCTATTTACAAATTCTTGCATAATTGGAAAAAATTGCTGGAATAAGTGCGTTCCGATTTTTTTTAAGAAGCAAGGAGAAATACTTCTTACAAATAAAATGAAGAAATTCAATCTTGTATCTTTAATTAAATATTAATAAATTTTTAAAGAAAGATAAAAAAAGGATTTAAAAGTTATTTTATACAACAACAATCTACACACATCTTTCGAAAATCATAATAAAATTATAATAAGACATTTTTAATTTCAAAATAGAAAAGAAAAAAGATTAAAAACAAAAAAATTCCTCCGCGAATATATTAAAAAAACGTTTGATCCAGATTCACGTTTTTCAAATAGAAAATATGGGCGTAGTCTCGTTCCGTATCGCGTAAATGGACAAATCGACTCTGAACCGGATGCAAATGCACGCGGGGAATCGTGCAGCGAATACTGAAGAAGCTATTTCCGAGTTTGAGCAGTCACGGATCCCTTTGAACGAAGGGAAGGGTGGAACGAAAACAAAGGAGAGGCAGAGAGGCGAGGCGAGGCGAGCTTATTCGAAAGGGAAATATTTGGACTGGGGCGCGTCTTCGCGGTGTTAACCTTGAAACAGGCGGGTTGAAACGGAAGTCGGCGGCGTGTGCAGCTTCCGCCGAGGCGGAATTTGGCGGCCGGCTCTTTTAAACCGAGCCGCCGCAAACCCCGTCTCGGAGACGCCATTTTGTGTGTACCGTGGATCGCTCCAACGATCTCAGGTGAAATTACATCGCTCGAAATAGAGCGAGTTCGCGAAGCTTTGGAGAAGACTTCCGGTTAAGTCGATTTAGACTGGCTTCTGTGAACAGATGCGTATTTCGTGCTGATTTATAAATGAGACGCCGCGAATAATGCGAGAGAGCGAGAGAGACGTTAGGTCTTTGCACGGTCGAGAAGCTCTGGTTTTTAAAATTCGTTATCCTTTTTGTTCCAAAATTTACAGATTTTAATCGAGGAGTAATCTATATCATTATATGTTAGAGCGAAGTGAAAGATATGGATAAAATTTATTTCAGTTATTAAAATATTGTCAACAGTTTGAAAATTATTATATTCGTTAATTTTATAAATGATTTCGGAATATATTTCGCAATGAATCATCCGAAATAATTGCTGGAATTTTGCCCGCCACGTTTAATTAATATTATTGTGTTACGTTCGATTTAAAAACGTTTTTAAAATTTTAATTATTAAATTTTAATACTTTCTAAATGGGACGAATAAAATAAAAATTTCTTTAAATTAAAAAAAAAAAAAAAAAAAAGGAAGATAATTTTTTCATTCTGTAATAAAGGGAGCGTAATTTTCTAAAAGTCACTAAAATATCGAACAAAAAGCAATGGTTGCATCTACGCGAACAACGCGAAGTTTAAAAGGGTCGATAGTTCGGGTGAAAAGCTTTTCGACCTAACCAAAATCGAAACGACGAGGGAAAAAAAATCACGAAAGTGCATTCAGCCCGAGGATAATGCCGCTTTCATCGTAACCTGATAAACGACGCACTCACTTCTAACGCGATCTTCAAAACTAAAAGCAGAACGAACCACTCGATCGGTGGTTGACAGAGATTGGAACACTTGAGAAACATTCGTTTCCATTAACGTGTCCCAACGCATCACTATATCGTCCTAAAAACGATATTTTTATGTTTGAAAGCAGGAAAATATGCATTGTCACATATTTTATTCCTATAATAATATTTCGAGAAAAAATTGTCCGATTCAAATTTTCGCGCCTAAATATGTAGTTGAATAGGAAGCCATCTTGTTTTTTTTTGACGCATTTTATAACTATTTGCTCAACTTTATATTATGCGATTGTACCGTTCTATCGAACGCAATATCGATATAATATCAGTTGTTCAATCCACACACAAGCTATTTCGTTCTTTTTACAACGACTGCCATGTTACGAGAAAACGTTTCTCAATATCCTATCGCTTTTATCGTTTCAATTTTACCGGTTGACAACTAAGCGTCAGTCAACGATACACGTTCGTTACGATATTAATGCACGAATATTTTTTAACAGAATTACAACAACGATTCCGTCAAACGCGATCGATTTTTCCAATTCGATAGAGACGCCTGTAATATATCGATGAATATAATACGACACTCACCTTATTCGAGAAGTCGATGAACAGTCACTCCATGATCCCTTTAGCCACGATGAATTTTGATCCTTACGAAACCCTTTTCAGGCAGTTCGCTGCTTGTCCAATGATACAAAAACACAAGCACTGTAAACCGACGGTACGAACGACACGAGAAAGTTAAACGTCACGAAAAATTCGCACAAAGAGAACATAAACATACGGCTCGACGTCCGCGCGTGCACTGACTTCTGTTCGGTCGCAGTCCATCCACCTTGGAGTGTAGACTCGTCGCACGGTTGCCATGACGATGGGTCAACAGCACGCGTTGCGCGCGCAACGAAGATAGTTCCACTCCACGTTAAATGTTCGCAACAAGGATCGACGAGTCGATCGTGTCGTTTCTTGTATGTATTTTACGTTAAGTCTACGAGGCCAAAATTATAACACGCGCGCGTGGAAAATTAATAACGACGCTTGTTAACTTGGAATATGCAACTGTGTCCAAAGTACACGATCACTAAAAGTAATGATTTATACGATTGGCTAGCGGACAAAAATGAAACACGATATCTGATTCGTGGAAATTAATAACTAGCAAATTAATAACTAGCCTACTACGTAGTTCAAACGACTGTGTGAAAAATCGACATGCGATCGAAGGATAGTTATTTTAAGTTTTATTTCAAGCTTTAATAATATAATAGGATAAATTGAAATAACGAGGTAATGTGTTATACGCAAACAAATATCGTGTTTAAAATTTAATCATAATTCAGAGTGTCGAAAATGACTAGCGCAGTAGTCGTCGCGATCGTGAATAGTAGAAATGGCGGGATTTAATCGTTTTCTCGTGGTCTGTTTCGTCAATTTCCGAATAAAGTGACATGATTACTGTACACGTTTAGAGTTAATAAAGTTAAAGTGTTAATAACGATCGTGGTGAAAAGGTGCATCGAAGTCGAACTAGCTGATGCTGCAAGAAGGTATTCTGTGAATATATAAGCCAACGCGACAGGTTTTCTGTAATCAGCGTGTTCCAACGACGACAACTCCCTAACCTTCCATTCGCCCACGTTGGCAGATTCGCAAGTAACGCAAACACGCGAAGGGATGAATTATAAGGTAAGAGGCAGAGTTCACACGTTAGAAATTTAATCTTAACACGAATGAGATTTCTCGTGGTACGGCTGAGAAATGACTTTCGTCTATGTTGGATGCTTTTTCATGTTTCGAAGTTAACCTAACGAAAATGTATTGCGACTTGGAAATATTTTCGCGTCGTTCTTAGCTCGGAGATAAATAACTTCTCTTAAATCTTTTTAATTTATTTTTCATCGTATTTTTTTCTTTTCCTAATTATATGCATTAAATAATAATTATTAATATAATTAATATTAAAATATTTTGTTGATATATATCGAGCAACGCGAAAGCCATTTTGAACGTCGCAATTAACCGATGATGAAGTAAGTACACTGTCGGAAGTATGCATTTATATTTATTATTCCCTTGAGAGGGGTTAAGCTTCCATATTGCTCTTTATATTGACCCTTTCTCGTTTGAAATTAACATTTCTACGAGCACATGGTATCTTCAAGGCGCACATGAGTCCGGTATTATATTAATTAAATCTTGTTATTAGTATTTATGGGTATGATTTGTAATTAGTTATGAATTTGTAGCTAATTAAAAGTTAAACGTCTTATTAAATATATAGGAGATTTTAGCATTACAAAAACGCTAACATCTAAATTTAAAACAATTCCTCAACCATTCACATACACATTTCAAATTTACATTGCAAATATTAAATATACATTTTAAACGTAAATATATACATAAGTATATACATTTATGCTTTTATGCATATGTATATAATATAAAGATAATACATATTATCCTAAATATTAATTAATGACAGGCCTAGCTTTAATATTTATTACAGCTGAATATGCATTAACGTTAATGGATGTAATCATTCAGCAGCTAACGTACCAAAGCAATTTTGATAATATTTAAAATTCGCAATACTTTTAATATTACGATATTAAATTACATATTTTCTGAAAAAATAATTATCAAAATAATTATTAAGAATTTGTCCCATAAAATATATTCCATTTCTTACTCTATTAACACGAAATGTAGAATAGTTAGATTAGTTCAAGCTAACCTAGTCAGTAATACAGATCGTTATTCTTACAAGATAAACAAAATTTTTTAATTTTTACACTTTTAAAAAAAAATACATTACTTTCTCGACTTCCTCTTCACCGATTTTTCATTTTAAACATAAAATAAAAAAACTTTGTGAGAGAAAGCTGTAATAAAATAGTCAAAATTAGAGAAGAATGATTAACCAATTTTATTCTTTACGACGAATTTTTCGAATTTTTCCCGTGAAATCTATCCCGTCACCGATACGAGACTATAATCAAATACGCGAACGAACAATGGCGAGAAGGGGCGCAAAAGAGCACATTTTTTACGGGGCTGTCGAAAAAATGCACTTGGACCGCGGTGCATCATGACGACGAGGTGAAAAGTGGCCCGAAACATTTTACTGATTTTCACGAGTTACAGTAGTACGCGCACGTCGTTATGTAGTACCGATTCCCCGCGTTCTCTCTCTCACTTTTTTTTCCTTTCTTTTTTTTTTTTTTTCCTATCCCTTCTCCCGTTCCGTCCGCGCGAATACACGTACAGAGACACGAGAGGACGTGTGTCGTGCGCACGAAAAGGGATCGTAAATTTAAAGCACGTGTAGCGCCGTGTATTCGGTCAATGAAATACCTAGACGACCGTGTACGACTGTGTATCGCGACAAAGGGGAGATATACCCTGATAAATGGAAAAATAATTTTTAATCGCGGACCGCCTCCCGTGTAATCCATTTCGTTGCGTAAAATTCGCTGTATTAACGGCGGGAATTATACGCCGCCACGTATCACCGGGCATTAAATTTTAATTGGGCCGTTGAATCGTCGAATTCCCTCCCTTCCCCCACTTGGCTCGCTTTTCGTTCCCACGAAAATTCAAAAGGGGAGAAAATCGTGAAAAGGAGGAGATGGTGTTGAAACCGAGAAGGTGAAAGACAAAGAGAGGAGGGAGGGAGAGAGAAAGAAGCTCTCTCATAGGTAGCCGGCGGGGAAATTTACATTTTTAAATTGCATTTATTGCGAGCCGGCTATATAGCGGCGCGCCGAGTGGTTCGAGAGCGCTTACCGTGAATTAAAGCTGACTGATTCATCGATGGCTCGCCGCTCTTTTGAATAAACCACGCTTTACGCGGCCGAGCTTTGCATTCGGATTTCCCCTGTTATCCGTTTAATTGATTATTTCCACGGAATTTTTGCTACAAAATTCCGTGTACCAAGATGATTAGGACGGATGCGAAGAGATAGATTGGGTTTTTTTTTCATATTTTTCCAGTTTTTGATAATCAAACAAAATTACGATCTTCGTATTTGTTCGGGAAGATTAATTGTTACAGAATTACGAGATTAATCATGGATTTGCTTAAATTGGAATATTATCGCTTTTTTCTTTTCATTACAAAATTTAAAATGATTGATGATGAGTAAATAATTTCCAACTCTCGAATACGATATGTTCTTGACAGAATATTGTAATTGTATACGATAAATTATTTTTTACATTTACCCGATTATTCCTTATCGTAATTTTGCGTATCAAGATTAATTAATAGCAGGATAATTAGGATGGATGTAGAGAAAAATTGGGGGAGGGAGGGTAGCATCGTTGATATTTAATTTAACGTTTTCCGATATTTCTCTATAGTTATCGATAATCAAATAATTGTCGACCCTCGAATTATCGGTTCATATTTGCATGGAAAGATGTTATTATATAGAGTTACGAGTAATTATTGGATTTAGTAGAATATTACTGCTATATCGGAGTAATGAAACACAGTAGAATTCCGTTTATACGAAGCCGACAGAGGGGACGAACAGATTTATATATAACCAGGTTGTTCATATAAGTAGAAGTCTATGTCGCGAGTTATGATTTTTCGTTCAATTAAGAGGAGTTAATGCTCGTACGAGAGGATTTTATGAAACATTTTCTCTCGAAACGATGTATCGCGCGTTATAAATTTAAAAATAATTTTGCCTTGCGTGATAATCGCTCCGATTGCTTCGTGAATTAATTCTTAATTATTTATTTTTTGTCAATGAATTAAAAAATATTTCCGATTACAATACATCATTGCTTGCTATATTCGGAAATGAAATTTATTTTTCAAATAATTGCAACGAAAGGTAAATTATTTTTCGAGGGAATACTTTTTCGATCTTTTCGAGATCTGATCAATTATTATCGAAGAAGATACGAATATTGCAATATTTATTAATTTATCCCGCGAAAATTTTACGTCCCAAGTAAATTTTCTTTTTTCGAAAAATCGTAGGGAAGGGAAAATCGCGGATAAAACGCGGTAAAAATTCTTTTATATCCTCCTTTATTGTTACAAAAGCTGTTAACACGATTCAACGTTCCTTTGAGTAAAATATTGACTTGGAGAATTCGACGTTCCTTTCAATAAAATATTAACTTTAGAAATTCGAAAAATTCCCCTTGAACAAAATTTAGAAAACTTGCGGAATTACGTTTTCACATTATATAAAATGGAATAAAATTTTCCTTATATGTAATAACCTCGGTTGTTCGACGGAAATTCGGGGAAAATTTTTCGATAAAAAAAAAAAAAAAAAAAAGAAAAATTCTCTCTTCACTTTTTACAAATCCACGATTGAATGGATGAGGCCTGGATTCAATTTAATTAAGAAACCTCTATGCGACCCTACTTTTCCCATCATTTTTCAACGAACTTTCAATCTCATTTTTTCACCACGATGAAACTGCTAATGGTATCGCGATAATTAATTTCGCGGTGGAAATTGTACACGACTTAGACGGGGGACAAAGGAGAAACAGCCGAAAGTAACAAGCGCGGAAAATAAGAGAGAATTGTCTATGAATACGTCTCTCTTCTCCTTTTTTTTTTTTTTTTTTTTTCCTCTCGTACCAAGTATTTCTCCTCGCGGATTGAAATCTCTTAAAAACGAGGCAAGGAAGGAATAACTGGGTTTCGCAGTCGGTATTCGTACGTCTAGGATATTAATAAGAGGAACGATGTAAACATGCGCATCAGTCTAGAGAGACATAATTAATTCGCGCATCCCCTATTTCGATTCGATTTGGAGCGAGAGATTAAAATAGATGGAATATTGAACGTGTTTTGAGAGAACAAATTTTGACGATTTTGAAGGAATTTCGCAAAGGAATTTGTTGTTAAGATTTTTATTAAACGTTAGTTTTATTTACGTGAGATAGAATCTTTTATTCGAGAGATTTTTAAATAATAATAGTAAGGAAATATAACAAATAATAGTTTATCGTATTTACGAGAAAATACGACGATCTTTATCTTGAATCAAGATATAAAGAATTTTTTATACTTTTCTAAAGTAAAGACAAATTAATGCCGGGATAAAATAAACAGGTATTAAAATAATTTATTACGCGATTAAATAAATACAAATAATAACCGTTTGCAATAAATTGACAATTTACTTCCATAACGATTAATCCTGGTTTAAAATCAACCGTGGTGTGGTGTAATTTATCGAGTGTAAAATTTGAAAAAAAAAAAAAAAGAAAAAACAATCATATTTATTCGAACTTAATAAATATACGCAATTATCGCGATGTCGATATTATTAATAAAAAATTATCATCGTTGGTATAAATTCAATTTTACACGCATAATGACGAATTTTCGTCGAAACACACACGGCGCTGCGGGATGAATTATTGCGGGATAATAATAATAAATTTCCGCGTTGTTGTATTCTTTTCTATTTTCCCCCTCCCTCTTCTCTTTTTTCCTCTCTTTTTTCTCTCTTTTTTTTTTTTTTTGAGTGCTTATACATTTTTCCTCCCGTGTATCAATGTGATATACGAGGGAACGAGGGCTTATAAATCCAGTTAAATCAGGGGAAAACGTATCGCGAGCTATGGAAACACATATTTACCCGTAACGGAAGCACGTTCGCGCTCGAGGTTTATCGAAATACGAGTATGACAAAAGTAACACAAAACCCATTCAGAGCCAGCTTTTATATACTGCCTCGCGCGTCATTTGCATACACCGCCTCTGCTACTCTTCGACCTTTCCCAGATATTACTGACGCGAAACCCGGCCGCCTTCTTGGCGAGGGAACGCAATACGAAAGTATCGCGTATTAGACTCACCGTTGGCGGTAACTTTATAACACCCTTAAAATGGCGGAGTACACGAGAATTAATAAAATATTTTTGATCACTGTCGCGTGAGAAACCTTTTATCTTCTTTTCTTTCTCGGTCTTCTTCTTTTTAAATAATATCTTAAATAAGAATCGGTAAAAAATTCAGGGACTATAAAAGTTTCTTTCCCTAAAAGGTTCTCCTAAAGCTTTTGGGATAGAAATATTGAATTTGAGTGGAATATTCGTCGATTCTTTTTTCTTCTTAATCGTATATATCAACTGTATATTATAGAAATTTATGTGAAATTAATAAGCCTGCATCTACCGAGCAAAATATTATCGTCGATATTTTAAATTTAATTAATCGTTTACTCGTTCTATTTTCAATTCATATTCATCCAGTTACAGTGATACGCGCATTTGCAAGACTATTTGATTAATTATTGCGAGTTAATCCATCGAGAAACCGGTTTCAATTCAACAATTTCCCGCGTACTATCAAAGAAAAAAAAGAAAAAACTTTATTTCTCTCCCAAAACCACCCCGCGTCTCATTTATCGATCCATTTATCAATCAGCCTCGATGGATCGTCATAAAAGTGTCCAACTCGACTATAACTGACCTCAGAAACTGGCCAAAACGCTTCCCAAACTCTCTCCAGTAATTCGAACCAACACTTGACCGATTCCTTACCTCCTCCCTCCGTCCGGTTCCTCTAATCGCGCTGTCCTGTCGGTCGTCGTAGAGCTCCGCGTTATCGATCGGGCGGGCCTCGAAGGGAAAAAGCGACGATCCATCAAGCGAGGGAGGGATCGTTTTTACGAAATTGCGTCGCGCCCGATCGATCCTCGCGCGAGGGGTTGGAAAGGAGGGAGGGGGGGTAACTTGTTCCGCGGACGACGACGCGTAAATTATGATTCGGAGAGAAAGGGTTGGGAAGAACACCGATGAAAGAGAGCACCGTGCGTCGGGGGACGAGTCGCGACGCGAGTCTCGTTAATGGGCGCAACCGAGGGCGTCGAACGAAGCCCTCGGATTCGACGCGCGGATTTGCGTCAAACCGAAAAACCTCGACTCGAAAGAGTCGGCGAGAATTTTATTTTTCCAAGGGAAAAATTCTCTTCCTTATCCGCCTCGGGATTGCTTGTTTCCCCGATTTTATTTTCTCGGTTTATCGGCCAATATTCGGCGTGAATAAGGAGAGTTTTCGAAAGAAACATGTTCTGCGAACGAAAGAATGTAAGAAGCATTGATAAAGCGATCGAAAATGAAAGAAACGATGAGACAACAAAATTGACACGCGTGAAATCCTTGCGAAACTCGATATTTTGCTCGATATCGGCCAATATTCGGCGTGAATAAGGAACAGAAAGAAAGGTATTCTGAGATAGAGAATTCGAACGAAAGAAAGAATGTAAGAAGCATTGATAAAGCGATCGAAAATGAAAGAAACGATGAGACAACGTAATTGACACGTATCCCTCGCGTGAAATCCTTGCGAAACTCGATATTTTGCTCGATATCGGCCAATATTCGGCGTGGATAAAGAAAGAAAGGTATTCTGAGATAGAGAATTCGAACGAAAGAAAGAATGTAAGAAGCATTGATAAAGCGATCGAAAATGAAAGAAACGATGAGACAACGTAATTGACACGTATCCCTCGCGTGAAATCCTTGCGAAACTCGATATTTTGCTCGATATCGGCCAATATTCGGCGTGGATAAAGAAAGAAAGGTATTCTGAGATAGAGAATTCGAACGAAAGAAAGAATGTAAGAAGCATTGATAAAGCGATCGAAAATGAAAGAAACGATGAGACAACGTAATTGACACGTATCCCTCGCGTGAAATCCTTGCGAAACTCGATATTTTGCTCGATATCGGCCAATATTCGGCGTGGATAAAGAAAGAAAGGTATTCTGAGATAGAGAATTCGAACGAAAGAAAGAATGTAAGAAGCATTGATAAAGCGATCGAAAATGAAAGAAACGATGAGACAACGTAATTGACACGTATCCCTCGCGTGAAATCCTTGCGAAACTCGATATTTTGCTCGATATCGGCCAATATTCGGCGTGGATAAAGAAAGAAAGGTATTCTGAGATAGAGAATTCGAACGAAAGAAAGAATGTAAGAAGCATTGATAAAGCGATCGAAAATGAAAGAAACGATGAGACAACGTAATTGACACGTATCCCTCGCGTGAAATCCTTGCGAAACTCGATATTTTGCTCGATATCGGCCAATATTCGGCGTGGATAAAGAAAGAAAGGTATTCTGAGATAGAGAATTCGAACGAAAGAAAGAATGTAAGAAGCATTGATAAAGCGATCGAAAATGAAAGAAACGATGAGACAACGTAATTGACACGTATCCCTCGCGTGAAATCCTTGCGAAACTCGATATTTTGCTCGATATCGGCCAATATTCGGCGTGGATAAAGAAAGAAAGGTATTCTGAGATAGAGAATTCGAACGAAAGAAAGAATGTAAGAAGCATTGATAAAGCGATCGAAAATGAAAGAAACGATGAGACAACGTAATTGACACGCGTGAAATCTTTGCGAAACTCGATATTTTGCTCGATATCGGCCAATATTCGGCGTGAATAAAGAAAGAAAGGTGAACAGAAAGAAAGGTATTCTGAGATAGAGAATTCGAACGAAAGGAAGAATGTAAGAAGCATTAATAAAGCGATCGAAAATGAAAGAAACGTAAACAATATAATTGACACGCGTGAAATCCTTGCGAAACTCGATATTTTGCCCCGCTAATCCGCAATATTAAGTCACCAGAGGATGGAAATCCTGTTCAAATTTCTCCAACCTTTCTCCTTTCGAGCGGAATCGCGTCATTTGCATTTTTCACGCATCGATTCGGGATCGATTCGTTCACGAAATCGGCGATTTCGTTATTTTATTCGCAATTTTAATCCCGGGCACTGCTAATGCAAACGTGGATACGCATCACTGGTCGCGTATCAATCAGTGCCTTGCCTCATCGTGATCCCCCTTCACGATTATTATTGCATGCAATTTTATTTCTCCCTTTCGAGATCGAATCGTTAAAATTGATGGGGGAGGCGGGAATTGCGGGAATTCGAAACGGGGGGATATTATCGGCGCATACGTGAAAATTTGACGATTCATATTCTCCTCCCCCCTCGTCCATTCTTCTTTATTAACCTCTTGATTCTTTAATCAAGATTTGATCGAAAATTTCGTCTTTTTTAAAGTTAAAATATTCTCTATTGTAACACGAAGAAATTTTCTAAATATTGTTGAGAAAATTAAATTGATTGTAGATCCCTTTCGAGAAAATACTCATCACATATTTTGATCATTTTCGATACATTCAATTCGAAAGATTCTCCATTTTGAGAAGGAGGTTAATTACTGGAATTATAATACGATCGTGGAACTTTATCCGACTAAATGACTGATCTTCTTGCAACGATAACGCAAGAGAAGAGATTGTCTCTTCCGCATTATGAAAAATGCCCCCCCAACGTTTTGAAATATAGTCGAAGGAAAGGTGGTAGATTCGTGTCATTGAAAATTCGCGGGGAAATCGAGGACAACTTTCTCCATCCATTTTCCTTATCTTCCGAATGGAAAATCAAGATTTATGGCTTTGTATCGGCCGATGTTGCTAGATGTTGGCCATTAGCTAACGGTTACGGAAGATCGATATATTTTCTTTCAAGTCGGAGGGGATATTTCGCGTTTATGTATGGAAATGAGCCGGCAAGCATTACGGCACGTGTTCACGCGCGTGAGCATTGCTTCGTAAATTCCTCGTTGGGGATATAAACGTGGAAAAGTCGCGAAGTTACGTTCGAAATTCTCGTATGCGACTCTTCCAACAGTTCTTCCGTTATGATTCGAATAAAATACTTATATTCGCTCGAGATATCGACGGTGGTCGACTTAAATTCATTTTAAACTCGTTCAAAACTTCGCGTGTATATATATATTTCACTCGATTTTGGAATAATATGATAGCAAAGAGAATGGTGTTTGCAATTCGTGCAATTTATTTATAGAATTACACTCGTTCTCCAAAATTCGAATCTTAATCATTCTCTGTTGTCAAATAATCAATTTTCAGACTCTTCTTTTATTAATGACAAATAACTTATTCGATTGTTGGAAAAAAAAAGAGAAAGCTCGCAATCAGATTTAAATCTGGCAACGTTTTCATTCACGACGAGACACTCTCTTTCTTTCTCTCGGTTTCGAGGGATGAACGGTTAAGAGACGACAACGGTTGCAGAGACAAAAAGATGAAGGGCTGGGAGGAAAGGACGAATAGGGAGGCTGCGTCGCGCTATTTAATCACGCGCGCATTATGCAAGATTAGACGCGTCTCGAAAATTAATATCCGTCTCGAGTTAATGTTTGCCACGTCTCGTCGTGGCAAACGCGAAGAATTCTTCGACCAACTTCGCCGATATTTTGCCTCGCGAATAATCCCCGATATTCTTCTTCAATTAAAGAGGGAATTTGAATGATGCTGATAAATAAAAATTTCGTCTTTGGAATTACTTTAATTATTCCAATCATACTTGGAATTTTTCTACGATCTGTCGTGTCCATTTTCCAAGATTGAATATTATTTTGATCTTGGAGTAAGAAAAATTTAAATTAAAATCGAGTTAAAATTTTACTCCTTGGAACTCTTCTCAAGGCTTTCTAATAAAGCGGATAGATATCACGTTTCGAGCCAACTCGAGGAGGAAGATGGTGCAAACGTATTCGCAGGAATTTCTTAATGAGACTCGCAATAATATACAAGACTCCTCTCTCTCCAAGATCCCTCCATCCCTTCCCTACCCCTGTAATTCTCGCGATCCAACTTTTCCCCGAGTTTATCTGTTTCCACGAGCGAACCATTTATTACCGAGATATCGCCGTCCATACGATGGTTTGTAAGTTAATGTACCGAGAAAAATGCGCGCGATACGGGAAAATTTGCTTATCTTATCTTCGACTGTATTGTCGCATCGCCGCCTGAATATAATTTTCCGTCCTTCCTCTCTCGACGAAATTTAAAATTGTCCAAAAAATTTATAACTTCTCCCGCGCAAAAATTCCAATACCAAGTTTACCAAATTATCCTAATTTTTTTATTATAATTTATACATTTAATTACGCTGCATCCCCTAAAAGAACGATATTGTACTCTTGTTTTCCAGAAATGTGAAAATGAATTATTTTATCGCGATATTTCAGAGAATCTGAGGAAAAGTATTCTCTTTAATTTTCTAAAATCCTGATAATTCTATCTTACGTTCTTGGAAATTTTCAAAAAATCTCGATTAGAAATTTTACGAAATCTTATACGTTCGAGTTATTCTGTAGAAAATTTACAAAAACCAAAAATTTAGAAATCAACGACGAGAAACTTCGCTTCGTGGATATTAATAGAAACCGCCTGTGAAAATCGATTTATATACACGCGGTTGTTTTCTCGTCAGAACATCACCGATGGAATAGTACGAAATTGATAGTTTCGTACGAGCTTTCGACGAGAATTTCTCCTCTTTTTTTTAATTTTTCCCAATCGAAAAACTCTTGGCAACCGAGAATCGGTGTGTCGATCGAAAAGTGGGGAACAAATTTAACGAGGCGCGTGGCGTGCGAAATTGGAAAAGAAAGAGAAAAGGGGGGGAGGGTGAAAAAAATAATAATTACCAGTGGAGTCCTCGTTTAGAGTCCCCTGCAATTATTCCCTCGAAAAGAACCAGCCTCCTTTATTAAATCGCGCAATTTCTCATCTCTTGCCTCCCCTCTCTCTCCTCGTTCGTTCAACTTTCCTTTCTTGAACGATCCCACCTCGTCGGGGGATAGATAAATAGCGAGATAATGTCCGTGGAATGAGACAGCAAGGGCGGAATTAACGTTTCCCTTGGCCTATGATTTTTTAGCCTCGCCCTCCATTCTTTTCTTTTCTTCCCTTCTCGTGGGAAGATCTTACTTGCGGTATCGATTTTTGTTAATAGAATCATTAAGGAGGTTTCTTCTTTTTTATTATCTCAATCTTCTTGCGTAATAATTATGTCTTAATTTTATGATCATATAATTTGGTGTCTGTCGAATTCTTGAAACTTTTTATTTTCTAACTATAATTGTGGTATCGATTTTTGTTAATAGAATCATTAAGGAGGTTTCTTCTTTTTTATTATCTCAATCTTCGTAATAATGTTTATCATTCGAGAATAATTATTTAGTCTTAATTTTATGATTGTATAATTTGGTGTCCGTCGAATTCTTGAGACTTTTTATTTTCTAACTATAGTTGTGGTATCGATTTTTGTTAATAGAATCATTAAGAAGGTTTCTTCTTTTTTATTATCTCAATCTTCTTGCGTAATAATTATGTCTTAATTTTATGATTGTATAATTTGGTGTCTATCGAATTCTTGAGACTTTTTATTTTCTAACTATAGTTGTGGTATCGATTTTTGTTAATAGAATCATTAAGAAGGTTTCTTCTTTTTTGTTATCTCAATCTTCTTGTGTAATAATGTTTATCATTCGAGAATAATTATGTCTTAATTTTATAATTTGGTGTCTGTCGAATTCTTGAGACTTTTTATTTTCTAACTATAGTTGTGGTATCGATTTTTGTTAATAGAATCATTAAAAAGGTTTCTTCTTTTTTATTATCTCAATCTTCTTGCGTAATAATGTCATTCGAGAATAATTATGTCTTAATTTTATGATCATATAATTTAGTGTCTGTCGAATTCTTGAGACTTTTTATTTTCTAACTATAGTTGTGGTATCGATTTTTGTTAATAGAATCATTAAGAAGGTTTCTTCTTTTTTATTATCTCAATCTTCGTAATAATGTTTATCATTCAATAATTATGCTTATGTCTTAATTTTATGATCATATAATTTAGTGTCTGTCGAATTCTTGAGACTTTTTATTTTCTAACTATATTGTGGTATCGATTTTTGTTAATAGAATCATTAAGGATGTTTCTTCTTTTTTATTATCTCAATCTTCTTGCGTAATAATTATGTCTTAATTTTATGATTGTATAATTTGGTATCTGTCGAATTCTTGAATACTTTTTATTTTTTAACTATAGTTTAAGAACAGTTGAATTAATTTTATTGGATAAATATTGAAAGAAAAATTCTTCGCGAATTTATTTATCATTTTTCGACGAGAGGAAAGAAAAGTAGATATTAAAAATTTCGCGCAATACCGATCTCTCCGTTTAATTAACTGCACGAGAGGGGATATAAAATAACGCGATATAAATGGCGTAAGTGCATGCATCCCCCCGTGTCAATAAAGTTTCGTTTTACACGATAGAATGGCCTTCCACTAGAGGCTAGATTTTCATCGCTGGCTCGTGTTTCGTGTTTCCTTCGATACGCGTGTGCATCATCGTTGTCGATCATCGCAAAATTCGAATAATTCTACCCGTTCATTGTTCATCATATCCATTAATAATAATCGAGATTCCCTCCCTCTTAATCGTTCCATCGTTCCATTCTCGTTTCGTTTCGTTTCGTTTCTCTGTCGTGTTATCCGTGAACATTAATGGAGCGACGAGTTGTTAATCCTTTAAGCAGTTATTGTACGTATCGCGGTCGAAATCATTGCGAAACGAGAACAAATATATTTTATTCGATCTATAATGGAGATAATATAACGTAATAAAGATGAAAATTTCACGTGATAACACTTCGAATGTAGTATTAATACGACGTATGCGTGTAACGATGAAAAATTTCGCCGCCTGTCATCCTACAACCGTTGCATATATTAACTTGACTTATTAAGTTAAAATGGATCTGTAATTTCCCATTATTTTACGTTGGTGTTATATTCCAATTGAATATTCCGTTTTAATTGTTAATGCGTTATTGTATCGAAAATTTTACCATCTTTCTTCTCTGTCTTCATACAAAATTGTTTATATCGTTGTATTTTTATTGCTTACTTTCTTATATTATTAAAAAGAAATCTTTTACTCTTTATCCAATTCAACATTTGGCAAATTGAGTCTTCAATCTTTCTTCTCTGTCTTCATACAAAATTATATCGTTGTATTTTTATTGCTTTCTTATATTATTAAAAAGAAATCTTTTGCTCTATCGTTCGATCTAAAAAAATCCTCCAGAATGATTTCCAATTAATTTGTAAACGCAGATATACGTTCACTTCGTGTTTATCCAATTCAACATTTGGCAAATTGAGTCTTCAATCTTTCTTCTCTGTCTTCATACAAAATTATATCGTTGTATTTTTATTGCTTTCTTATATTATTAAAAAGAAATCTTTTGCTCTATCGTTCGATCTAAAAAAATCCTCCAGAATGATTTCCAATTAATTTGTAAACGCAGATATACGTTCACTTCGTGTTTATCCAATTCAACATTTGGCAAATTGAGTCTTCAATCTTTCTTCTCTGTCTTCATACAAAATTATATCGTTGTATTTTTATTGCTTTCTTATATTATTAAAAAGAAATCTTTTACTCTATCGTTCGATCTACAAAATCCTCCAGAATGATTTCCAATTAATTTGTAAACGCAAATATACGTTCACTTCGTGTTTATCCAATTCAACATTTGGCAAATTGAGTCTTCAATCTTTCTTCTCTGTCTTCATACAAAATTGTTTATATCGTTGTATTTTTATTGCTTTCTTATATTATTAACAAGAAATCTTTTACTCGATCTAAAAAAATCCTCCAGAATGATTTCCAATTAATTTGTAACCTTTTTTAAACGCAGATATTCACTCCGTGTTTATCCACTTCAACATTTGACAAAATGAGTCCTAGCCCTATCGTCAAGTATCAAAAATTTACACCATCTCTCTGTTCTCGAATTTCCCAAGAAACGAACGAGTTCGCGTTTGCCACAGCGGCAAAAATAATTCATACTTTCGCCGCGTATTCGCTGCACACGTCATTAATTTAATCCCCCCGCACTCGCCCATCCCGCGCAAACATTCATTCGAAATTTCATTAAAGTTTCCTTCCAACGTCCCCGCACGTCCACGCGTTTGATAATTAAATCGTATCACTCCTGCGCGACGTTCGAGGCGAATTATTTGATAACGTCCTCCATCGTAAATCCACGATTTTAAGAAAATCGGCCGAAATTTCCTTCGGGACCGCGCCTCGAAATTCGACCGTCTGTCGCGAAAGTCGCGGCGAAAATAGAACACGTTTCAATCGTCTCGAGCGACAACAATCGGTTTATCCCTTCCGCGTTAATTTCCGCGCAATAATTCGTAAATATTCGAGCTCGTTGATTAAAAGTGTTTATGGATAAAAACTTAACACTTTTTTCCCGTCGTGTAAGTGATTTATTATTCATTTATAATTTATTTAACTTCGCGAGTTAAAAAGCGAGGCTATTTAAAAAACTGTTGAATGTGTGAATGTTTTTGAAAGTTTTTTTTTTTTATACGAAATTTTAATAAATTTTTTTCTTTTAATAAAGTTTTTGCCAGTATAGTGGATTACACGATTTTTTCTTTCTTTTTTACTCGAATATTAAGCATGCTTTCTTTCTTTCTTTTTTTTTTTTAATATAACGAGATAAAATTTTCAATTACAAAATATC
Source organism: Apis mellifera (assembly GCF_003254395.2). NCBI lineage: Eukaryota > Metazoa > Arthropoda > Insecta > Hymenoptera > Apidae > Apis > Apis mellifera. The sequence continues at coordinate 4,231,752 of NC_037640.1, forward strand.
TCTTATAAGTGCTGATGTATCTAAAAAAAGAGAGAAAGAAAAATTCCCAGGCAAAATTGTATTTTGAAAAACGCGAAACTTTGATTTTATCCCCTCAAAGAGATTTTCTCGCCGAGTAAAAAAAAAGAGAAAAAAAATTGTAACTTATTACACGATACCGTGTGCCGTGAATTTTCATTAAAAAATGCGTACGCCAAATTTATTAATTAAGTGATAACACGTAAAAAAATTTCCGTGAAAAATTCCAATAATAAATTTAAAAATAATAAATTTATATATCAGCAATACCATTCGTTTTCGAAATGGAGAAAAAAGAGAGGGAAAGAGAGAGAGAGCGTGCAGCATCCTTTCCCTCCCCTCCCCTTTCCCCGATACAGAAATTCGTTATCCAGCGCCTCGACTCGTAAGGGATGGAGAGATCGACTGGTCGGCCAGAGGTCCAGGTGGGTGGAAAACCTTTTTAGGCGGGTGTTTCGCATGAGAACGGTAACGGAACACGATTTACGGGCGGAAAATAGAGAGGCGCGGGCGAAAAGCTTTTAGTCGTTGGGGGTAGGTCGGCAAATATGTGACTAACCCGGAGCTCGGGGGTGCACGCGGCGGACCTCGCTTTCATCCACCTGTGTAATCGTCCCCCCCTCCCCCATTTCTCCCATTCCCCTCCCCCCTGTTTTCGTTCGAGGCCACCCCTCTCCTCCGTCCTGTCGATGATGATCCTTGCGAGACCACCCCTCCAGGTGAAATATTTAATAATTCGGGGGGGGGAAAATTCCTCTTACAACGATTGCTCTCTCTCTCTCTCTCTCGTTCCTCTTCTTCCTCCTATTTTTATTATCAACGAGGGGGTAAGCTCGATTTATCATCTCGTTTATCACCCTAAAATCTTAAAATATTCATTCGAAAAAATATTCTTTGATTTTGTTTATTAAAGGAGGGTGTGGAAATATTATATTTTTCGAGAGTTTCGAATATTTCTAATATTGTTCTATTCTCGAAAAATCTCGAAAGGGTTGAATGATAACCAACCTTCGATCGTAGATTGAATTTTTCGATTAATTCAGAGAAAGAGAGAGGGAGAGGGAAAGAGGGAGAGAGAGAGGGAGGGAGAAGGAAGTAGTTATATAATTATATTTATCAATCTCGTAAATATACCCTCCATCCCCACGAATTTCATCCATTATCTACAAAATAATTTCCACGTTTCTACAATTTCTTCGATCCACCATTACTTGCCAATCGCGCGCTATCATTCGAAAGACTCGAGAACGGGGAATTAATTGGAATCTCGTTCGCGAGGGAAATCGTTCGATTCCCATCCTTCCTCCGTCTTTTTTCTTTTCCTCTTCTTTCCTCTTCCTTTTTTTCTTCCCCTCCACCATCGTCGAAGAGCGAATTTAAATTACCGTGGAAGGGTAAATGAAGCGAATTCTCCCCGCGACCGAATTCGGTAATTAGATCGGCGGACGATACGCGTTTTCCACGAGGAGTTCGCCATTCGAAATGCCTTCCTCCTCCCCCTTTCTCCCTCTTCTCGTCTTTCATTTTCGTGCGCCGTAACTTGCAATTTCTCGATAATATCGTTCCTGGAATCGCAACGGGTCGCATCGTGGATAGCGGAAGGGTGAAAGGCCACCCCCTTCACCGCCTTCGAGATTAATATTCAGTCGGGTGAAATATAGCGGATCGGGCGACAGAATTTTTATTATTTTCCGGGACGATGTTACGATTCATAAAAGTACACGTTAGATGAAAGTTTCTTTTCTTTTCTTCTTTCTTCTTCTTCTTTTATCCGTGAATATCCGAATGTTTTGTTATTTTTTTAAGGGATGATTGATGTAAAAATTTGTAAAAGTGTTCCGTCGATTGATTTGATGTTTAGTAATTATTTTTTTGGTAATATTTCTTCATCTTGAAAGGATCGATAAGTAGTTAAGGATAAAAATTATTATTGGTTTTATTATTACTTTTTGAAGGAATGTTTCTTGTCATTTTTCTACTTATTAAAAGTGATGGTTATTTCTTTCACTATTCCAATTCGCTTAAATCTCTATAACTGAAACAAAATAAAAGAGTTTTATGTATAGAGGATTGTAAAACAGATCGAATAAATGACAAGAAATTTATGCTTCGATATTTTTCTAGAGAGCATAAAATTAATCTTAAAATATTCATTCGAAAAAATAGATAATTTATTGATACTCACAATCTAATATATATACTATTTCCATCTCTAATAATAATTCCTTTCAGATCTTCTTCTTAATTAAAATATCGTTCCATACTTGTTCCACGATTTATCGATACGAAAACACGATCTAACATGAAAAGGAGTTTCAACCCCCTGTTCAAACACCGCAGCGATTATTCGCGTTTATTCGTTGCCTCCTCCAAGTTTCTTTCGTTTGGGTAAACGGAAACTTTTCACCTCGGATTTCGTCTCTTCCTTCCCCCGCCTTGCATCATAGAAATTACACGTAATATAGAAAAAGTTTTGGAAAAGATATACGAAACTTGAACTCGATCGAACACGCCGTTGTCTCAATATCGAGATCGAATATCTTTATCGACTTTAAGCAAGTTCCGATGTAGGAACTTTCTATCCGATCGAATGCCGTTTCATTCAGAAGAAGATTCATCTTCGTTGTATATATATTTGATTGGGGCAGAAAATGGTTTTCGTACGAGGCGTTTACTCGAGAAGAGAATCCTGTGTAGTCGAAAACATTCTCACGTGTATCCTTCGAAAAAAAAAATAATATATTTTATATATAAAGAAATCTGTACGATAGTATCACGCAGATTTATTTTTAATAATATTTGACATTAATATTGCCGTCCAAATTGATGATAAGTAATTAAGGAAGAGAGGTAATTAGAAATTTCACGTTGTAAATAATTTTTGTTTGAAAAAGAATCTGAGAAGTGAATAATAATGAAAAATATTATTCGAAAAAAAGAAAAACTTTCGATTTATAAGAAAAAAGTTTAAAATATATAGGAATTAAATTTCCAAAAATTGATAAAACGAGACAACCCTTTAATTATCAACTTTCGACATTAAATAATCGTCTATATTCAATTGGACGGAACAATTGTTAAATTGATAATTAAGGGAGAGAGGTTAATTATAAATTTCATATTATAAATAATTTTTGTTTGAAAAAGAATCTGAGAGGTGAATAATCTAAATAAATTCTGAAACAAGAAATGTTTTATTGATTCGAGAAGTTAAAAAAGAAAAACTTTCCATTTATAAGAAAGAAGTTTAAATTTATACGAATTAAATTTCCAAAAATTGATAAAACGAGACAACCCTTTAATTATCAACTTTCAACAACATTAAATAATATTCATCTATATTCAATTGGATAATTATTAAATTGATAATTAAGAGAGAGAGGTAATTAGAAATTTCACGTTATAAATAATTTTTGTTTGAAAAAGAATCGTGAGAATAAATTTATACGAATTAAATTTCCAAAAATTGATAAAACATTAGCATTCACAAAACGAGAAAAAACCCTTTAATTATCAACATTAACCTGAAATAATCGTCTATATTCAATTGGACGGAACAAGTTGTTTTTCAAACAAAAATAAGTCTTACCCTGGTTTTTCAAAGCGCATACAATTTTCAAGATGAATCCCCGGTTCGCTTTAACGGAATGAAAGATCGGAAGAGAACACGGTGCATTCATCGACCATATTAATCGATTCAATTCAATTTACCTTTGCAATCCGGTTCGCCGTCCCTCGTTTTTTTTCAATTTTTCTATTTTTTTTTTTTTTGCTTCTATTTTATTTCATTCGTGTTACACACACACACACCGATTCCACCGCACACAGTGGCCCTCCTCAATCGGTTCGTTTCGATGCTCGATTTCCACGTTTCCGCGTCGAAATCGCGGATTAGCCCCGTAACGGGCCAGAAATGAAGAGGGAGGGAGGGAGGGCGAAAACAAAGTCCTCTGCGGAGGAAAATCAGAAGGAAAAAAAAATAAAAAGGAAGGGTCGTCGCAGACGGAAAAAAGAGAAGGAGAAAAACAGGAAAAAATAACGAGATATACCGCGAGCGGAGAGGAAAAAAGTGGAGGAAGGGTTGCTGTAAACCAGAGGGAAATTTCAAAGAAACTAGCCGAGAGAGGTGAAAAAGGAGGAGACGTGTGGTAAAAAGGATGGAAGGGAAGGGAAGGGAGGAATTGTAGAAAAACGCGAAAAAGATTGAGGAGAGGTGGTCGAGGAGAAGTATAAAGATGAATGCCACGCTTTTTGGGTCGAAGGAAGGAAACAACGATTGTCCAATTTGTTGCGAACTCCTTCGCGCGATTGCTTGCATGAAAATTGGAGATCTCGTTTCTTTTTTCTCCAAATGTTACATCGATTCGTTCGAGAATAACTATTCGTTTCGAAGGAAGGAGAGCTCTCCAAACTCTCTCCAAATTAAATCCTCGTATCTTTACACTTTTTATTATCGTATCATCATGTTTCAGTTGTTTGTCGTTGAATTATTGAGAAGCCGATTGAATGGAAATAAAAAAATAGAAAGAGCAAGGGAGTTAAAATTAGATTTTTAGATCCAATGCTCCTTCGTCTCAAATTTTTTAAAAAGGATATCCTTCTATACTTTCTTTCATATTTCGAAACTCTTGATTAAGAGATTCCAAAGAGACTCGCTTTCGATATTACAACTCCGTATAACGTCTCCACGAGTATATGGTACTGGAAATAAAAAAAAAAAGAGAAACGAGACTTGAAAAGCCGGTTGCCTGCGCGAGGAAGAAGAAGCTGGGCTTATCAATTCCCCAACAACCGCTTGAACGACGTCGTCGCTTCCAACATTCTTCGAATCATCTTTGCCCGAACTTCGGCATCCGAAGGTATCTGGAAAGGCTTTTTCCATCCACGAAAACTTTTTTCGCGATTAGCTTGTTTTTCACCAGAGATAGGAAAATAATATCCTCGATAAGGAACGTATATATGTACCTGAAAGTTCGAAGAAAATTATAATTCGTCCATTTTAAGAATGTATTTCTCTCTCTATGTCGATAATTCTCTCGATAATCGTGTACAACGCTCGTCGAGTTTTGACGAGCTGAGAAACTGGTTCGAAGATCGAATCGAACCAGTCGTTCGAACGGCCGCATTATCTACGACGACGAAACTTTCTTATGGCTCGTTTCTCCTCGTCGACAATTTGCCGCTTCGCCGGAGGATCCTCTCTTTCTAAAACTAAGTTCGGATGATCCTTGTCGAACGAGCAAGCTGTGGTTCTTCCGGTTATTGGGAAGGGAAGGATAACCGCTTGTCCGATTTTCAATTTCCCGCTTCGTTTCGTTGCTGATAACGTGAGAAACGACGGTGTTGAAATAGGCCCCGATCATCTTTATTCTTATTCTTTTGTTTAATTAAAATTCTTTTGCTCAAATTTGTTATTACATTCCTGATACGAATACGTGAATTGTTGAGTTTTGAAGTAATTTGTGATCAAAAATCTGTGGATTATAAACTTGATTAAAGCATCTTCAAGTAGAACAAGTCGGTAATTCCAGCGTCTTAATCGTAATTTTAATACTTGATTAATATATGTATATTTATTTGGCACTTGACAACTTCTTAAATTTCTAAATTCTTTTATAATTTATTATTACATTCGAGTGATACGAATGCGTTCGGTTTCGAAGTAATTTCTGATCAAAAATCTATGGATTATAAACTTGATTAAAGCATCTTCAAGTAGAACAAGTCGGTAATTCCAGCGTCTTAATCGTAATTTTAATATTTGATTAATATATGTATATTTATTTGGCACTTGACAATTTCTTAAATTTCTAAATTCTTTTATAATTTATTATTACATTCCTATATACAAGTGATACGAATGCGTTTGGTTTCGAAGTAATTTGTGATCAAAAATCTATGGATTATAAACTTGATTAAAGCATCTTCAAGTAGAACAAGTCGGTAATTCCAGCGTCTTAATCGTAATTTTAATATTTGATTAATATATGTATATTTATTTGGCACTTGACAATTTCTTAAATTTCTAAATTCTTTTATAATTTATTATTACATTCCTATATACAAGTGATACGAATGCGTTTGGTTTCGAAGTAATTTGTGATCAAAAATCTGATTATAAACTTGATTAAAGCATCTTTAAGTAGAACAAGTCGATAATTGCAGCGTCTTCTCGGTGCTTGGTTAATCGTACGATAATTATCTGATTGATCACAAATCGATAATTTTAACACTTGATTAACATATATATATTTATTTGGCGCTTGACAACATCTTGAATTTCTTTCCAAAGTTTTAAATGGAAGTCGAGTATATGCTCGTTTCGCGACGACAAATTGTGGAAATTTTGTCGAACATGCGTGATAATTAATCCTTCCGGCAATATTTTATCATAATCGACGCGTTCATAGCGCCAAGGGAATAACGACGAGCGAACAATGATCGGCAATCCGGAGAATAATTTCGGCCGTAGTGAACCAGTTTCAGGTCGAGATCGATCAATCCTGTTTAAAATGGCTGACGGTTATTATCCTAATTTCCAGCCAACCGAATTTGTTTACGAAACGCGACGATTAAGCGACGATAATAATTTTCACATTACGAGGCGATGAGTGTTCAAACTTACCTTCGACCCTCGTCAAAATTGTGAAAAAATCTGAAAAAGAATCAGAGAAATAAAATAACCATTTTGAAACTGATCTTTTACTAACAGAATCTAAATTGTATTCGTACATTTCTTATCTAAACGAACTCTCAAAACTTCTCAAAATAAAATTATAAACGTTCCAAATCCAAAATTTCAATTCAAAAGGAAACCGAATCCATCCCAATTAACATCCTGCAAATCAACAAAATTATAATACATCCCTCCTTACTTATCCTTATCACAATCTAAAAAAAAAAAAGATCTCTGATAACCCTTCGAATATTGTCCCAAGAGGCACCCCTTTGACCCGCCCCCGATTTACATCGAAGGAAAATAACGTTATAAAGGAGGCTGTACGAGCATTAACGAGCGCGATTATCCGTGGAGAATTACACGGGGATCCATACGTTTCCCTCGTCCCTTATCCTCGTGGTAATCGTTTTCAGATAACGCGGAATAACGGTATGTAAGAGTTTAGTATTTGCATGGCCCTTGGGAACCGAGGCCGTATAAACATGCCCGCATCTCCTTTTCTTCCAATCCCCCCCTCCAACTCTCCTCCTCCTCGGGGAGGATCGAAAACTCATCCCAATAGAGCCGATTCCTTAATTCCTTCGGCCGTTCGTCTTCCTTCTACGGTGGTGCAGTCTTTGGACGGATAAAGTGGAGAGGGGGGAGGGATTATCGCGTGTAATTCAGTGCTGCGATACGACGATTCGTCTGACGGGAGAAGAAAGAGAATTATAGATCGCGTAGATGGATATTTTTAAGTTTTAAAATTAAATTAGGAGAAGGAGAATTTTTGTATATGAAGTTGGACTCGTTTGTGATTAAAACCGAGCTCCTTTGAGTAAGCTGAAACTTTGATTTCTTAAGTAGAGTCTTTCCATCGTAAAAAAAAAAAATAGTAGGCTTTGTGAGAAATAAATACTTCGAATTTCAATAATTTTCCGTTCCTCTCTCCCTTTTTTTTCGTGAAAAAGGAAAATTTGTTCCGATTTTCGGCGCAGTTGCGCCAGCTCTTTTCACTCGAGATCAGGGTCGCTTGTCGCATTTCGGGGCGCATCCTCCGAGATTGAAAGCTGCTCCCTTTATGCATTTTCTCGGGCAGCAACAACACGGATATGAGGGGGAAAAAAAACAATCGATAGGGAAAAAATGAGGATGGAAAGAGGAGGGGATCAGGAATTGCCAGTGTATCGTGGTTGGAGGATCGATGCTCGATCGATGAACCAGCTCTGAGGGATGAGCCGTAAGATTAAAAAATAAGACGAGAGGGAAAATTGCGGAAATTGTTCCTCCACTTATCTCTCTCGTTAATTATCTTCCTGTAATATATTTACGATTCGACGAATTTTTCTTTCTTTCTTCGTTCCATTCATTTTCTCTTGCGGTATATAAAATATTCGTGAATTTAAAAATGATCTATAAAAAAATAATTTCCATTCCAAAATTACTTTATCCTTATAATTACCTCCTATATATAATTATCGTGTTACGTGTTGCACGATCAAAAACTCGATCCCCGAAACGAGATCCAAGTTTATTAAACATATTCTTCCCTGGAAAAAAATCGCTTTGTTTTAATACAATCCGTAATAAAAAGCCTGTGGAAATAAGAACAAGCCCAACGGACAGTTACTTGGAAGAGATTTAATGGCCACTTGAATCCAGTTTGCAGCCCTTTCGCCCTCTCTCCATCGAGTTTCTTCGAGGCGAAAAAAAAAGAGAGAGAGAGAGAGATAGAGAGAGGAGGGGAAAAAGGAAAGAAAAGGAAATGAAGGAGAAAAGGGAGGGGGAGGAATCGTGAAAACGAAAGATCCAATTTACTCGTAATCGCGTCACCGCTTTCGGCTCGATTAATTTCTCGTTTCTCCCTCTATCTTCCCTCTTATCTCCGCCCCACCAACGACGATATCGCGTTATGCTTTCCTTTTTTTCACCCTTTTTTTCACGTATCGAGAAGATTTCGCTCGGATCCCATTCGAAATGGATACCAATGATTGCGAGATATTTCTGGATGTTGCAATAAAACAAAAAAAAATTGAAATTTGGGATGTAGTTGTTTAAAATAATTTCTTTCCATCGAAAATTATTGAAATTAAAAAAAAGGTGGCCTGTAATGAATTGATACGTCTTATTAAAAACCGATAGAAAAAGAGAAAAAAGATCGTCGTCACTGGGCGTTCTTTTGCGAAATAAAAATATTAATTTTGAATATTGTAAAGTATCCTTAACAAAATTGCAAAATATTCACGAGAATTTGGAAAAATGATAACGCTCGATTTTCGTCGCCACTTTTTTCAACCCTTGTTTAACTCGATCGAGATTGAAAGCTACTTCCATTATTTCGAAACGACTCGAATGGATCTTGGGGAGGAAAAATCTTTCCACTGCTCGATCCCCGTGAAAGTAACCTTGTCAAACTCTGCCGTTGGATCGCCTTTTCATCCCCCATTTTCCTCCCCCCGTTTTTTCCCTCGCCGCCTTCCATTCAATTCTCATTTCTCCACGGCTTTTTCTTTTTCTTTCTTTTTTTTTTCCAACTAATTTCATAACTCTGTTTTCTTCTCTCTCTCTCTTTTTTTCTATTTCTTCAGTTTCTCCCGGATTAAATTGCATTATTTTCCATCCTCTCTTCCTCTCCCCCCATTCTCGTTTCATTCACGACGAAGGAATTAATTTCTTGCGAATAATCTCGTAATCTCGCGTTTTTTGAAACGAATGAAAGAAATTTCGATAGACAATAGATGGATCTGAAATCTTATTGAGACTAAGTGTTCGTGGTTACACTTTAAGCACGCGAGAATTTTAAATTTCCTTAAAGAAATTACATTTGTCGAACAAATCTCAAACGAATCTCAAACATTTCGCTCCATTCCTTTTTTCTTCGTATTTTTTTGTATAATATTTGGAGAAAAATTAACTCTGATTACATTATTTATATTATATATTTCTATTATATTTGTGTGGTAAGTTTCAGCGATTTTAATCGAGGAAGAAATTTTCCTTTCCTTTTATTTAACGGGTTCGCGTAATTCGTGGCAATAATGGTTCATCGTAGAAATTTTAAAATAGCGAGATTGGTATAGAGCAAGAGGTTGCACGAATTAAAAGACCTCGTCGTAATATAGGCCACGGCGTAAAATTTTACGATATTGCGCCTGTTTATCAGGAAGTTGGTTCGCGAATGGGGAGGGTGGCGCCGAGTCATTCCCCATAATCGAAGAGAAAAGATATTATCACCTTTACGAGCGCATCTTCGAATTTATTCAAATGGCCCAGCAATTAATTCTTCCTTCTATTTCTTGCGGATACTTAATTATTCGTCACGCTCCGATAAAGTGTTCGTTTCGTATCGCAAAATAAATTACTCGCGATTAAAACGAAAACCTCGTATATTTTTCCTTTGTTCGATAAAATTTTTAACTTTCAACCACGAATTATTCTCCACGCGTTGCTTCATCCTCGCACATATTAATTTCTTTCTGCAAATTCTTCTGAAAATTTATAATGTTGCAGAAACTGAACGTTCGTTATTCAACATCTCCTTTCTTTCAATTATTTTCTCCAACAAGATGACTTGTTTCCTCGACCATAATTCTGCTTATCTAAAAAAGTTTCTCAGTTTTATTACGATTAAATAATTCAATCTCGAGCTTTCGTTTATCGAATCTTCTTCATCAAACGATAATTTGACGATTTTCTCGAGCTATTCGACGTATAATAAAATTGAAATTTCCATAACGTGGGTTGATACGAAAGAAATATTATAAAAATAAACGTCTATGCTGGCTGGTAAAAGTAGAAATTAAGAGATAGAGAGCGAAATCCTGGAATGAGATGGATGAGCATCGAGTAAAATACCAGAGAATCGTGGAGCGTGCACGTACAGTGATTCCGTAGGTCGGACGTCTGTTTTGAACGGGCAAAGAACCCGATAAGACCAGGAAGGAAGTAGCTCGGCTTGTTTCCCATTGTTGCCAGCCACAAAGAATGTAAGTACGTCCCTTTTCTTCTTGTTTCTTGCCAGATAGTTGTCCGATCTAATACGGCCGAATTAGGTGGCCGGTCAACGATAGATCGATAGAACCATGTTCTTGAAAATGTTCTTTCACCGATGTTCTTTTGCCTCGAAAACTTGGAAAGATTCATCTTGTCGTAATTCGTGCGTTTTCTTCGCAAAGTGGATTCCCTCGGACTGCTGTTAATAATAAAACGAAAAGAGGACTTTGTATTAATTTAAAAGTTAATATTCTTAAGTTGCATCTTTATTTAATCGATCTACGTCCAGATTAATTATGTCGATTAAGAAAGTATCGAGTAACTGACGAAACGAGGGGGGGAAAAAAAGAGTAAAGGAATAATGTTGCTTAATAAAATTGAGTAAGATTACTCAATTAGTTTATTATTACGTGTAAAGGGAATATTATATAGATGAAATAAAAGTAAAGGTAATCAGTTAATGCAAGTAGAATATTAATGCAATAATGGGCGTTAAGGAAAAGAGGATTGGATTATAAAAGAGCTCGCTAAAAATGGTTATAATAAATCGTTGGAAAAATTCTTATCAAAGTGAATGTGTATTCCTCCATAAACGATCTTTGAACGATTGTTGAACGTACGAATTTTAAGGTTATGTCGTATCTATCTAGATCGAAATGTTTCTATTAAAATTAGAAAAATTCTAAATCGTTGTAATTCTAAAAATATTAACTTCCTATCAACGAATGAAAGATCGTTAGAAATGCGCGACTTTCTCTTTTAAAACGCTTTTTGATTTATCTCAATACGACTTCCGGTTCCCGAGATATAATCGTGCAAAGAAAAGAATAATTTTTAATCATTTACCTTAAATTAATCCTATTGAAATTAGAAAAACTTTGAACAGCTATAACTCCAAAGATAATTACTTCCGGTCAACGAATCAGCGATCATTAGAAGCGCGGAACCTTGCCCTTCGAAACGCTTTTTGATTTGTCTCGATATCACTTCCGGTTCCCGAGATATCTTGTGCAAAGAAAAGAATAATTTTTAATCATTTACCTTAAGCGGAACCTGATTAATCGTATTAAAAATAGGAAAACTTTGAACGGTTATAACTCCGAAGATAATTACTTCCGGTCAACGGGAAAACGATCGTTGGAAGCGCGGAACCTTGCCCTTCGAAACGCTTTTTGATTTGTCTCGATATCACTTCCGGTTCCCGAGATATAATCGTGTAAAGAAAAGAATAATTTTTAATCATTTACCTTAAGCGGAACCTGATTAATCGTATTAAAAATAGGAAAACTTTGAACGGTTATAACTCCGAAGATAATTACTTCCGGTCAACGGGAAAACGATCGTTGGAAGCGCGGAACCTTGCCCTTCGAAACGCTTTTTGATTTGTCTCGATATCACTTCCGGTTCCCGAGATATCGTCGTGCAAAGAAAAGAATAATTTTTAATCGTTTACCTTAAGCGGAACCTGATTAATCGTATTAAAAATAGGAAAACTTTGAACGGTTATAACTCCGAAGATAATTACTTCCGGTCAACGGGAAAACGATCGTTGGAAGCGCGGAACCTTGCCCTTCGAAACGCTTTTTGATTTGTCTCGATATCACTTCCGGTTCCCGAGATATCGTCGTGCAAAGAAAAGAATAATTTTTAATCGTTTACCTTAAGCGGAACCTGATTAATCGTATTAAAAATAGGAAAACTTTGAACGGTTATAACTCCGAAGATAATTACTTCCGGTCAACGGGTAAACGATCGTTGGAAGCGCGGAACCTTGCCCTTCGAAACGCTTTTTGATTTGTCTCGATATCACTTCCGGTTCCCGAGATATCGTCGTGCAAAGAGAGAGGTAATTTCTGATCGTTTATTACCTCCATCCTTGTCGGTTATTCGGACCTCTCGCTCGCGCCTCGCCTCACTGACCTATCCCAAACTGCTCGACAAACGACAATGGATTCCTGGAAAAAATGTAGGTCAGTGGGTCGCGAATTCGTTCGTAATTTCTTACCATCTTTGAATCGTTATATCTCGGGAACGGTTGGAGATATCGGGATAAATCAAAAAGTGGCTTCAATGGGACGATTTTCCCTATTTCCCAAACCTTCTTTGATGACGAAATTTTTAATTTTTCTCGCAATTTTTTTTATCGAAAGCTCAAGGTTTCTCTCTTTCTCGTTTCTCGTTTCTCGATCGCGATCTATTTGTACTTTTATCGTGATAATAAGTAAACTACATAATTCCACGTTCGTATAAAATTTTTCTATCTAAAAATTAACCTAAAATTACACACACACACACACACATATATATATACATATCTTTAATAAGCAAATATATAAAAAATCTATTCCCAATTCAATTTCCACGCACGAGAACGATAACATTTTCTATATTTTTCTTCAGTTTTCAATCCCTACTTCTATTATACTCGCACGCAAACTCCGCGCCCCACTATGAGAAAGGCTACGTTCGACGGTAGCCGAATTCTCCGGATAGTTGTTGATTCGTATCGAGCCACGGGCGGAAAAAAAATTCAATCAATTCCGCGGCAACTCAATCAACTTTCATGACAGAAGGTAAAGCCACTAAATTGATCGATACACGTATACATATATATATATATATATATATCCTGCCTATACCACACACTCGCTCGCGCACATGCACCTACTACTACGAAAACGTACGTATCCGTTCTGGAATCGAGGTTCGGAAATAATGCCGCGGAATAGATTTAAACAGCAAACCAGAACAGACTCGGTTACTGTACCGAAACGTATTTCACGGTAATTTCGAGGGAAAAACTGTGAACAAAAGGCCGGCCACGGCTGAAAAGCGGCCGTTATCGGCAGAACAATAGGAAATCCAGCTGAAAATCTTTATTATCGCCGGGAATTGGGTACATATATATATATATATTGTATACGCGCAAAGAAAGAGAGAAGGAAAGAAAAGGATGGAGCTTCGAGACAAATCTTTCACGCTGTCGCATCGACGTATTTTTTCCAAAGTGTTTTTTACTCGAAATTATGCCATCCTGTTCCATATCCTATCACTATAAATTATTAACAATCAACGCTATACAATATTACCTGATATATCGATGATTTTCACAAAGGATAATAATTTTTCCAGAAGAAATTTTACAGAAGCGTGTTCTCACGACGTAATATTCTGCTCGACTAGAGACACCTGCGATACATAAGCTACGATTCTTATCTTCTAATCCGACTCGATAAACACAGCTGTGTTTCCATCGCCTGTTCTGTTGATACTTTTTTCCAAACGTTTGGAACACGATTCGACGCAAAACGACACGAAGATAACGATACACGAGTGTAATAAATTCGAAGGAAATAATATTAATATAGAGAGAATTCTTACCATTTCTTTAAATTGAAATCTCTTTAAAATTTCCTCTGGGACGATGGACGATCGGAAATCGTTAGGAGGAATCTCGAATCCTAGAGCTCGTCAAACCCAGAGTGACAGAGTGGGAACGAATGTGGGCGAAAAGTGGAGAGGTGTGATCCGCAATCGCGAGACTTATCGACTGGCGGACTCGTCCGCGGAAAGGGGGGACGGTCGGTAAAAGGGAACGAGGCCGGAATAACGACGTCAGCCCGAACTAGTTTCGAACTAGTTGGAGCGGATTGGCCGGGCTGTGAAAGACGGCGGACGGCAGGTGCGTGGCCGGTTGATTGTCGAGGTGTGAAATCGCCGCGATTTCGAGCAGAAGAGGGCTCACCCTCCCAATTTGAAATTTCGTAAAATTAACTAGGGAGGGAATTCGACACCCTCCCGTGTGATCGATCCGCTTCCATTAATACGCAGGGATCCAGTTTAAAGTTTGAAATGATGGAAAAAGGATTATTAAAAACGAAACTGAATAACCATAGAAGCCTGTTATATTGTAATAGTGGATGCAGTATTAGAATTTTGATATCGTCTTATTATCCTGAGAGAAGATTCACTTTCGTAAGTAATTTTCATCGTGCACGTTAAATTTCGAAAGCTTAGCTTCTGTAAAAGATATTTAATATCTGTGAGAAGGGGAAAGGAAGGTTTGTTTTGCAGATACGCGTTTCTGGAAAGAGTTGAAGAAATCGTATGAAGGAGGGTTCAAAGGAGGGACGTTTTCAAACTTTTGAAACGCAGTGCAACAAAGCAGTGTCCACCTTGTTTCGCGGCGGAGTTCTTCTTTTAATGAAGGGGAAACTAATTAAAACGTCTTCTGGGAAGACGGAGTCGTGCGTTGCGGGAATAAACGAAACTTTCTTTTGTTCCAGCGCGGAAACAAAAGGGAAACGAGGTTTCTGACGAAATATCTTGTTTTTTCATTAAGGGGATATAGACTTATCAGATTTTCCATCTTATTCTAGAAATAATCCACGGAGAATCTAACCTTTCAAGCGTTTTATAACTCGTCGATACGTGGAACTCGTCAACAATGGTATGCTATATAATGTCATTATAAATTACTTTCTAGAAAGAGGAAAGAAATATATATATTTTCAATGAAATAATTAGAAATAATTATACTATGTTAATCTTATGTATTACTTAGATTGGAAATTTTTCCAATTTCATAATTCTTTTAATTCTTATTCTAAATATTCAAATTATTAAACGCAAAACTCGAGACATAATTATTCAATTTTCAAACGGAATAAATAACGTGTTGAAAACAACAAAATACCGATACTTGGAAGTAGAAAAAAAATAATTATACTATGTTATAACGCATCTTATGTACTATTTAGATTGAAAATTTTCCCAATTCTTATTCTATATAAAAATAATACTATATACTCTATATACATATAATACTATAATACTATAATGTATATACTCTATATAAAAATATATAATCATAAATATTCAAATTATTAAACGCAAAACTCGAGACGTAATTATTCAACTTTCAAACAGAAGTAAATAACATGTTGGAAACAACAAAGTACCGATACTTGGAAGTAGAAAAAAAAATAATTATACTATGTTATAACGCATCTTATGTATTACTTAGATTGAAAATTTTCCCAATTTCATAATTCCTTTAATTATTCTATATAAAAATAACACAATCATAAATATTCAAATTATTAAACGCAAAACTCGAAACGTAATTATTCAACTTTCAAACGAAATAAATAACACGTTGGAAACAACAAAGTATCAATACTTGGAAATGGGAAAAAATAATTATAGATACATGTTAATGCATCTTATATATTACTTAAATTGAAAATTTTTCCAATTTCATAATTCTTTTAATTCTTATTCTAAATATTCAAATTATTAAATGCAAAACTCGAGACGTAATTATTCAACTTTCAAACGGAATAAATAACATATTGGAAACAACAAAAGTACCGATATTTGAAAGTAGAGAAAAAATAATTATACCAGATGTTAATCTTATGTATTACTTAGATTGGAAATTTTCATAATTCAATTTCATAATTCTTTTAATTCTTATTCTAAATATCCAAATTATTAAACACGCAAAACTCGAGACGTAATTATTCAACTTTCAAACAGAAGTAAATAACACGTTGGAAACAACAAAGTACCGATACTTGGAAGCGAGGAAAAAAGCGGTACTCGCACGATTACCCGCTTTCTGAGTTCAAAGAAGAGCGAGAAAGAGAGAGAGAGAGAGGAAAGAAACGCGAGAGGATTCTTCGAAACGGGATTGCGTCTCTCGTTATGAATGACGAGAGAGAAAGAGAGAGACATATAGAGACAGATGGACGGACGAGAGAGAGGGGGAGGGGGACGACGAGGAGGAAATCTGGGTCAGTGGTGGAGGGCGGAAAATCGCCGGTTACGGCTCGGTTGGCGACCGACAGATATTAAAGGGGCGACGACCACCTCCGTCGTCCCAGAGTCTCTTAATGCCTCTTAATTAACGTCGACGAGAGGCCAGGCCGTGTGCATCCCTTTACCACCTTCCTTACCCACATTGCCGCCTCGCTAACAGGCTGCGGAAATTGGCGTGGTTACGCGTCGAAAGCGGCGGAAGAACGGCGACAACGATTTTCGAAAACTCGATCGATGATTATCCCGATCGATCTTTCTTTTTTCTTTCCTTTGCAAATGGAAATTGGAACGAAGAATATGGTTTGGGAAAAAATGTATTATTAGTTTGAGTCAATCGTTTTATTATCTTAGCGTTGTGCGAGTATAATATTTCTTTCTTCTTTCTTTACAAATGAGTTTAATTCGACGGCGATGATAATTGTTGAGGAAAAACGAATTGAATTAAACGTTGATACGTTACATGGATTAATTTTTCCACTTGTCAATAATATTATTAACTTAAATTATCGTATTAATGTTTGATGAAGGAAGATTATTAAGGGAAGGTAGATTACATTAAATCTTTTTAATTTCACTCCCTTTGAAATATAAACATCTCCTGTTTTCGCATTCGCTGTTATTACGAGTGCAACGCGTTCGTCCATTCGTCAAACGACGTTCCTTTGCATTTTTACAAAGATAAACGACAATACAGTGGTAAAACAGTGGTGGATAGAACGAGATATGCATCAAGAAATGAGAAATAATGCCCGATATTCGAAACGAAATGGTTGGACTTCCGTTTTGTTCTACAGTATAGTAATATGTGTACGGTGTTTTATCGGATCAGATATAGAATATCCGCGAGAATTGGTGTTAGAGGGGGGCACACAAGGGTGCGGGAGGGAGGGAATAAAAGGCGGGATTCCATCGAGAAAATATTAAACACCGAGGCGAGCGCAATTAAAGGTAACACAGCGATATCTCGATATTGGACTACATTCTTCCTTTATGGAAAAGATATTGGCGGGCACAAAGCGTCGACGCTGCACCTCCATATTTCATTCGGCAATTAATCCAACCTCACGGTCCAATAAACTCAACGGGCAAATAAATTGCCGAACAAAATTTTCCACCGAATAAACCCCCCCTCTTAAAAGGAAAAAAAAAAGTCACGCATCGATTGAAAAATCTCGAAGGAATCCATTCCTTTTTTTCGTTTCGATCGGTCAAAAATCATAATCGAAAATTTCATTCGCGTAAAATGATAAACTTTGCAAAAACCAATTAAAACTTACCAATAAATTTCTTCGTTACTAATCTCGAGAATTGAAAAAATCTTCTTTCCAACAAATATATCCCTTCGTAAGATTTCCAAAAGTCTCGTTCAATTTCATAGAAAGAAGAGAAAAAATAAATCCTCAAGCAAATCCTTATTTCCTTATTTCACGTCTAATTAAAAATCAGGAATAACTCTCTCTCTTTCTTCGTAACGAACTTCGAGAATTGGAAGAAGAAGAAAAAGAAAATCTTTTCCAATTTTCCCTCCCCCTTCGAAATCCACGTGTAAATTCCACGATGAAATTTCCAAGTTTCGAGGATTCGTTCGCGTTAATTCCTCGCGAGATCAAAATTAATTCCAAGAAACGGAAGAAAGGAAGAGGAGGCGAGAAAAATCGAAGGAAAAGGGGGGGGACGATCGAGGGTAAATCTACGCGAGGAACAATGGCGGGAAACGTGGAGAGGAGTAGAGTAGAGGAAAGGGGGATAAAGCGGAAAAACGCGGTCGTTCGCCGCAAGCTCAATTTCTACGTGGAATGCGCGCGATCCACTTTTCTACTTTATCGTTCCAAAGAGAGAGAGAGAGAGAGAGAGCACTCGGCCGTTTAAACCCTGCCACGCGATCGACAAGGAAATTTCTGCACGAGTTCACCGGGATTATGTTGTCCTTCCCGTACCCGTAAATTGCCCCCCGTTGTAGTTTAATAAATTTCTAAGGATCGCCCTCTCCTCGAAACCGCTCACCTCTCACTTCCTCAATTACACAGCTGTGCAATTTCTTTGATCGTGCCTCGTGATGATTTTGATCCGTTTCTTCCTCCTCCATATCCGTCTGTATTTCTTCGATAGAAAATTTTCGAAAAGTGGAAGAAGAAGGATTATATATAAGATTCTTTTTCTTTTCTTTTTTCCATCAACGTTTTCGTAACAATAATTCTACTTCTATATAACAAGATATCCATAAAATCATCGACACATTGCATAAAACTACTCGCCATAAATAAATAAAAACGAATGATTCTCTTGCAAATAATCACCCTCTCCTCTTTCCCTCCACCTCCCCTCCTCTCCACCCACACGTTAGATCGTTCCTGTAATTTACATGGTCGAGGGCGGGAAAGAGGATCGATTCGAAGGGGTTGTTGGAGCCGTGTAATACGGGGCATCCGCGCGGAATTCACCGCAAGGATCGTTGAAATCCTGTTAGGGCCGGCCGTTGGACGGCCATTTAACGAGACAGACGTCCCGCCCACGGATTAGAGGGTAGAAACGACAGGACGTCGTTTGACTCTGAGACAATCTATCGTCGGATAAAGGCGAAAGATAGGCGGCCCTGGAGAGAGGGAGAGGAGCAGGAGGAGGAGGAGGAGGAGGGACGTCTCTATCTATCGGAATCCACTTTGCAGACGGATGCCGGGGAATTTTGAATGTCCCGGCAAGAAGCGGATCCTCTCTCCCCCTCTCCTACCCCCGTATCGACAGGTCGAACTGTATTTATGGTCGGTGGACCGGCCTTCGAGTAGGAATCACGGATGTGGGCGAGGGGAGGGGGAGAGAAGGGGACAGCGGATCCGATTCCCGGATGCCGGATTTATCTTTCGATTGTGTTTGGTGAAATAACGGTGGATTTTGTTCGTTTCTGCCCTTCTGTGAAAAGGGATATTATATCCGATTTTTTTTTTTTTTGTACGTTTTCTCTCGTTACTTCGCAAGTGATTAGGTAAATTTGTGTTTTAATTATTATTTGTGCAGTTTCCTTTTTTTTCTTCGAATTTGTTAAGTAAAAGGAAAACATTGAAATCTATTTACAAATGTGGACTCTTATGTCAGTGTTTGATTATTAAAATTATTAAATAGCAATTAACAATCGTGAGAGGGAAGATGATGTACGTAAAGGAATAAATAAATAATTCTCACGAGAAATAAATAAATCGAAATGGAATATCTTTATATATGTATTCACGCGAGGATTAAAAAAAAGAATTTACCCTTCTTTCCGTACATGATCAATATCTCTCGCGTGTAAATATTTTTTAATAAAATACTTGTTTTACACGGACACGGTTCGAGCACACCAATGATATTGACAAACACTCGCAATTGTAAATATTCATCGGCACAGAACACGTCACCGTCCGATGAACATCAAAACACCCCTCGTCTCTCTCTCTCGAACCCTCTGAACCGAAACCACCCTTTACGCGCAATTTAATTATCCTGTAATTGGACAGGACTTGTATTTGCCAGGAATCGGTGAAAACGATCCCTAGGTGATGCGAATTCTCGAGAGGGAGGGAAGGGGTGAGTGAGTTGAACGTCGAGCATTCGTGAACTTGGCCATCGAGGATTTTGGAGGATTTAAAGGGAGGACTTGACTTCCCTCCCTTTTCTCTCCTTTCTTAGAAAGAACAATTTTCAAATATCGATAACCAATAATTTCTTTTCTTTCATTTTGCTTAAAAAAGGTACTTTTATCGAGGATGAATCGATATGATAATTTCGAAAAAGTAATTAAATGTATTCACATTTATCCCTCCTTTACAACTCCTCCGCATTAAAGGTGAAAATCTATCGATAACTGGAACAAACTACCCCTCCCCCGAACTGGAACATCGTCATCCTCCTCCCTCCATACCCATTTAAATTCAAATTCGCCCACTTTCCCGCCACTTCTTCCCTCCGCCAAGAGACCACTAAATTCTCCATCTTCGAAAACTCGATTTCCACGGGAGCAGAGTAGACTAGCACGGCGGTAGACCGTAGCACGATTTGCATAATGCTGTTTAATCAACAAAATATCGATGCCGGGGCGGGAAATCTATGGATATTCAACCATGAATACAATGCCCAATTAACGTTATACACAGGGACTCGCGTAAAATTGGCCTTTCTCCTCCGCCCCGAAGTTTAATATAATGGAAATCCTGTAAGACGCGGCGCGGGGGGAGAGGCGCGAGCAAGTTGGGGAATCAATTTCCCCCTAGAGCCATCCAGCGTCAAATCGCTCGAACAAAGTTGAAATCACGCTGCAACAACACCGATAACGGGTGTTCCTGACGCGCTGCAACCTCTGTTTCCGGTCGCGAGAAGAGCTCACAGGAGGAACGATTCAGAACGATCTTCGAGCCTCTTTCTTTCTTGATCAAATTAAACTCGGAACGAGTAATCTTCTTTCTGATGTCTGATTGATTCTTTTCTTTCTTTTTTTTTTAGAATTTTTTAACGATGATTGTTTTTACGATACGTTTTCAAGGGAAAAGTTAGATTAGGTGCACGATTTATTTGTTAATTTTTATAATTTTGCATAGTTGTTTGGAATTGATCGATGAATATCTATCGAACCTAACCTAATTTTCAGAGAAAATATATTCGGGGGAGGATCGTATTTCTGGATAATTCAGTATAATAAATTAAATATTGGGAAACCGGATACAGTTTATTTGATACGATAATATTTGTGCTCAATGTTTAATGGATTCGGGTTGACGAAACTACTGAAACATTATTCTACCGAATATCAA
Organism: Apis mellifera; assembly: GCF_003254395.2. Classification (NCBI taxonomy): domain Eukaryota; kingdom Metazoa; phylum Arthropoda; class Insecta; order Hymenoptera; family Apidae; genus Apis; species Apis mellifera. The sequence continues at coordinate 4,253,025 of NC_037640.1, forward strand.
TGTTATTTAAACAAATCATCCTAACGTGTTATAATTCTAATAAATAATAAGTTTATAAAATATTCAATTCTTAATTTCGATCTATATATACAGAATACGCATCTCTTAAATTTTAATTTCCACAAATCTCGATCCTTTCGATGATATCTTGATGCCCTTCTCCGATTTCAATTTCAAAATCTTTTGAGAATCGAAAAAAAACAAAATTATTAAAACCATCTCACCCTAAGCCTCGCTTAATTAACTCGAAAAAGAAACTCGAAGAACGAAGTAACAAAGTGAGCCTTCCCCCTCCCTCCCTCCCCAATTATTTCAAACGCCAGAAGAGGTACGTACCAATTAAAATCCACGGGGAGAGAGAAAGGTTGATACACACCTCGCGTAAACGACAAAGTCGTTTGAGCGAACGATCCGCTAATTATTTCCAACGACAAAGTCGTCGTAAGCAAGCGGCGGCTTACAACAAGCTTTGTCGCCGATTTTTCGATTTTTCGCCGAGTCAAACTTGTCACGACCTATTATTTCCCCTTCCTGCACGTGTGCGTGCGTGAAATTTTCGTGAAAGAATATTTTTCTAACTGTCACCCACCGCCGTTGTTTACCCGCTACTCGTGCAAAAGCTTGTTGTGGAAGCACGAAACTGAAATTTTCCCGGCCCGGGAATATCGTTCGAATTTTATTTCGTTTCGAAAGAGATAAAACGAGTGGAGGAGGGAGAGGAGGGGGAGGAGATATAGGTATCGGCTCCTCGTGTCGCGAAAGGAACACAATAATGCCGAGAGAAGGGAGAAATTGTACGCTCGAGGAGGAAATTTATCGGCGATGAAAGATGGTCTGTCGTGTATTTTCGTGTATCGAGGTTTTTTTTAATTCGTGAAAAACGTATTAATATGAAATAGATCAATTTATGGAACGTGTTAGTTTCTCCTTTTTTTTCTGATTTTATAAGTTTTAACATTTCTTTTTTTTTAGAATTTTGTACGAGCATATTTAAAAAGATATAATTGCAAGAAACAATTTATTCGATTTTCGCACCTGTTTCGAAATTTGCGTGTGGAATACAATAGGAAAGGAGGATATATAGTGGAAATATTCTTGTTGAGGATGGGGGATGGACTCGTTCGATTTGTGGGGAGTACAATTCTGAGTTGTAATTGTTGATGGGCAGGTTGATTGTTTAGGAAGAGTGGTTCGTTGAAATGGTCGAGGGGTAGAATTTATTCAATGCGTAGAATGATGAAGCAAGTATAGCGGATATCGATCCTCGTGTACCGCGCCTCCTGTACATTTTCTGAAAATGTTGCGTGCACGCGTTAAAATAGAATGGAATTGGATATTTTGCTTACTATAACGAAATTTTAGTTTGACTGAATTACGTTATACAATAATACATAAATAATTTTTATAATAAAGCTTCGTAATTATATGCATAAAAGTGCAAATCTTCGTAGAACTTAATTATCCTCGACAAATTGAAATAAATGCGCGATTAAAAAATTTATTTTTTGTTCATAAATAATCTCATAAACAATCGTTGCAACGCATTAAAACGAGCCTTATATTTCGAAACCTTCATAATCTTTCTCTCTCTCTCTCTTCCTCGTTTCGAATAGAAACGAAATAAGGTGGAAACGTCCTCGAATCCTGTAATCCAACCCTGACTTCCGGTTTAATTACCGGTTGGCCGGTGGCTGTGTGTTCGTTTGTCCCGAGTGCAATTACATAAGCGCGTATCTCGTGTCAAAGGGGAAAAAGAGAGAGAGAAGGGAGGAAGAAGAAGAGAATCGAGCGTTTTCGAGTTGACGGTCGTCCTAGTTGGGAATTTTTCCCACGACTTGGAGAGCTCGCGGCCGGAAACCGCCTCGGCCAACGGAGGAGAACGTCACAGAAAGAAACTGTAATACGCTCGTTAGCATGGTCATCTAAATGCAAAAGTGCGCCGAGGAGAGGATGCTGCTTGTAACTGGTCGCGCCACTTTAATTTCATTCCTTCCTTCCGGGTCGTCTCGGTCGGGTAAATGATATCTCGCAGTCATTTTGGCAACCTTGCCGCCAATTACTGCCGATTTCTTTCAATTTTCAATTATTCAAGCCCTTCGAATTTTTTTCTTTTTTCTTTCAACCCGTTCTACGGAATATTAAAAAAGTGAAAAATCTTGATCACGATTAAATCTCTTTCTAATTTTTTCAAATTGAATATTTTCCAAATTTATGAAACCTATTTATAAACAAAAGGAAAGATAGGTTTGGATTCGAAGATGATTCCGTCTTCCGGAATGGATCAATTAAGCGGGCAATGAAAATAATTCGTGTAATTACGGAGCGCGCGTGTGACGCTAAACAAAAACCTATTATAATATAGGTTAATATATATATATATATATTTTCCTTTAACTACGGAATATTAAAAAAGTGAAAAATCTTGAAAATTGTTCGCGATTAAATCTCTTTCTAATTTTTTTGAAATTGAATATTTTCCAAATTTATGAAACCTATTTATAAACGAAAGGAAAGATAGGTTTGGATTCGAAGATGATTCCGTCTTCCGGAATGGATCAATTAAGCGGGCAATGAAAATAATTCGTGTAATTACGGAGCGCGCGTGTGACGCTAAACAAAAACCTATTATAATATAGGCGGGCGAATTTGAATATCGACTTAGTAATTAATGCGACTGGAGCAATTATCGATGCTCATTTGGTTACAGGGGCTGATATTCGCGCGTATAATGTATGTAGATCAAACGGGATCCCGCGTGATCATACAATGGTTCCCGCTCTCAATAATGAATCTCTCTCGTATAATTTCCTGCTGGTAAAATAACAAAAGATATCCGAGCAAACGGGCATTGTAATCAATATTGGTTAAAACTTGGTTGTTTTAACGAAAGGGTGGGGGGGATCTCTTTTTGCGATCCTCCCTCGAAACAATTTTAATATCATAATACGTAAATAATAATAATATTAATCCGTTTAGGCCGGAGATATAATTTATTTAATAATAATAGATATTCCAATTTTCATCATTCTGCAAATCTTGTTTATGATATTTCCATCGTTGTGCCAGCTAATATATTGGATTGGCAACTAAGTAATTGCGGATTTCAGTTGAAGTTGATGACGATCTAATCAAAGCAATAATCGATTCGGATCGTCACAGTACAACTCGTGAGATTGCAGAGAAGCTTCATGTATCGCATACATGCATTGAAAACCGCTTAAAACAACTTGGCTATGTTCAAAAACTCGATACATGGGTTCCTCACGAACTGAAAGAAAAGCATTTAACGCAACGCGTTAACAGCTGCGATTCGCTAAAGAAACGTAATGAAAATGATCCATTTTTAAAACGACTGATAACTGGCGATGAAAAATGGGTTGTTTACAACAATATCAAGCGGAAAAGATGGTGGAGCAGGCCACGTGAACCAGCTCGAACAACATCAAAAGCTGGTATTCGTCGAAAGAAGGTTTTGTTATCGGTTTGGTAGGATTACAAAGGAATTGTCTATTTTGAACTCTTACCACCCAACCGAACGATCAATTCTGTTGTCTACATCGAACAACTGACGAAATTAAACAATGCAGTTGAAGAAAAGCGGCCTCAATTGACAAATCGAAAAGGTGTTGTATTGCATCGTGACAATGCAAGGCCACACATCTTTGGTCACTCGGCAAAAATTATTGGAGCTTGGTTGGAATGTTTTGCCACATCCACCATATAGTCCTGACTTTGCACCATCCGATTACTTTTTGTTTCGATCTTTACAAAACTCCTTGAATGGTAAAAATTTCAATAATGATGATGATATCGAATCGTACCCGATTCAGTTTTTTGCTAATAAAAACCACAAGTTTCATGAACGTGGGATTATGATGCTGCCTGAAAGATGGCAAAAGATCATTGATCAAAATGGGCAACACGTTACAGAATAAATTTATTTAGTTCCATGAAAGAATTTTCTAAAAAAAATCCGCAATTACTTAGTTGCCAACCCAATATATAAAACACACAATTGAAAGAAATGTTTCAACTATTAAAGTTATAATAATTGACAAATCTTCTAAGTAACTTGAAACGTTTAATCGTATTTCCACACCTATTTGCTTCATACAACAGCGATGGTTCTGCGAGCCATCGTTCTCTCTGTTTCGTACCTCGCGTCAAAGAACGGAGGAGACTTGGAGGCGAACGAGATTGCGCTAATTAGAGCCTCGACTGCCACCCTCTTCCCACGGTAGACAATAATTATCACGGAGGGATCCGTGGTTAAGAAAAAAGGGAGAGAGGGAGGGTGTCGTTTTGAAACGCGGATCGCAGCCACAAAACCGGATGCTAACAACGTTTCGACAAAACGCCGTTTCGAAAAATCGTGGACGCGCTTTTGTCCCCGCGTCGACAACAACAAGCGTGGAAAACTTCAATTTTTTTTTTTCTTTTTTTTTTTTTTTTTTTTTTTGTATCGGGCGAGCGATGTAATTTTCGATTGAGATTAAAATGCTTTCCGAGAGGAATCGGGGGTGGTTCTCTTTACCATCGGAAAAATTGAAAATGGAAGAACAAAAGGGTGGAGAAAATATTTTTAAAAATTCATTCATCTCTAACCGCGAATGCACTTTTTTCTTTCTTTCTTTTCTTTTTTTTTTCTCGTTCTACTTATTCTATTGTGTTCGAAACTAACAATTTCAATTTTCAGCGTGAAATTTTTAAGTGAAATTTCGGGAATAGAATTCGAAGAATCGAGAAGATCGAGAGGAATGTAGGAAGTTGAAGTAGGGATGATTTGGTCGAACTCGTTATCGAATTCCAAACTCGAGGAAGGATTGTAAAAAAAAGGAGCAGTTTTTGAAGAGTCGTTATTATAATTATTTATTTAACATTGTGGGAATGTAACGAATAGAATTGATTCATCGTCTGAAAAAGTTACTAAAAATTTATCAATTTATATATATATTTCTGACAGGTTTTTAATATTTTTTTATTAATTATATACAATAGATATTTATGTACCTATCACTAACAATTAGTTATCTTCACCTTCAGCGAGTTTCATTAATTAAAATATATTTAACGAATCATTTCATTTGGTATTTATGATTATTTTCCATATGGAGTGTTAATAATTAATAAAAAAATACAACAATTATATTTACTTCATTCCATACATTTTTATATGATTATAAAAAGAGAAAATTATTCGAGTGTATCTCAAAAAAAAAGAAAGAGGGAAGGAAAGAAAAATAGAAGAATCTCGCTTGGTATCGGTTTTTTTTTCAATAATTCGTGGAAAAAGATCGGTTTACGGAGATATGAATTTTAATCGCGCGTCGATGATGCGAACAATGATAAAAAAAAAAAAAAGAAGAAAAACATTCGAAGCGTATTAAAAAGCGACAATTAGCAACATCAGAAAGAAGAGAAGACCGTGTGTGTTCCTCGCATCGATGCATCCGATTGCGTTTTCAGACCGTTTCATATCTGCAGATATATGATTCGATATTATATTAAGTGATTGTGGATTTTATCGCTAATAGCATCGTTTTATAATTTATCGCGAAAATTAACGAAACAACTGATGCGTGCGTGTATCCTTCGATTCGCGGAGATTATTATAGAATCAAGTGTATTATTCTTCAATTTTCAATCCTCGATACAATGCTCACTTTTAACGAGAAATAATTCTAACAATAATACAGTTATTTAGAAATATATTTGTACAAAAATCGAAAACCATTTCTTTCAGATTGATAAAGTAAAAATTATTTTTCATCTTCTTTTTCTTTCTTCTGATTTTCAATAATAAAAGGAGCGATATATTATAATTGTTCTAATAATTAAAAAGAATAAACAAATCAACGAGATGAAAGTGTTAACGCAAAAATATTAATAATACAAATTTATAGAATCTTCGATAAACGAATTTTTCTCTCCAATATTTCTCAGCAAATAGATCCTAACTTTCCTCGATTCTCAAGTATTAATGAATTCTCGAAACGAATTTTCCAAATTCCACGCAATTATTGCGATAATTTTTCACAACCCACGCGAATTTCCAATTATTTTCTTCCCCCGTTTCAAAGGAAACAAAATCGCCGCGATCGATCTCCATCGACGGAATTTCTACAAACATATAATTAACCGAAGGAAAAAGTCGATGCAACGCTGGGATTATCCTCGTAAATAACGCTGGGGGAGGGGAAGAGGGAATACCTTTATTAATGGTTGCATACGTTTTCAGATTCCGCGCTATTAAACGAGATTTCTCGCAATAATTATCGCGTATAATCCGAAGGTCGAGACCCTAATTAGCGCGAGTCCAACGTTTCTCATTTTCCGGCCAATCGGGCAAACGCAGTCGTGCCAACTTTAAACCGAGAACTGGGCCCTCGAACGCAATTCCCTCTCGTTAAAGGGATGCAAGCCGTGGCCCTCGTCATTGTACACCAACCTAATCGACGCGTTCCAACCAATGGCTGCTCGTTTTTCTTGGCCAATTAAGAGAACTTTCGTCTCGCTCTCTCTCTCTCTCTCTCTCTCTCTGTTCACTTTTAACGATGTATATGTAAGGTAAGTTAGCTACGTTGCGTTCTGTTGGATGGATTTAACTTGTTGACCAAGTAATTTTGGCTTTTCTTTCTCTTCGCTAATAGGAGAATAGTTTTTTTTTTCTTGTACGATTATTTGAGAGGATTGTTCGATTTTATGGGGAAATCAATTTGATTAAGTAAGTATCCTCAATTTATAAAATTGTAAAAGTTTGTGTTTTAAATAGTTCAAGTAAGTGAGGGGTTGTTTCTTTAATTTTTCTATATTTGTTGTTATCAGATAGACGCAGTTGTCACATCTTCGTAAAAGGAAAAAATCGGGATCGACATGTTTCAAAGTTTCTTCAATTTGCATGGTATAATTCTTCGTTTGCTTATATAATTTCCATTTATATGAACAAAGTTTTTAACGATATCCCGGCTGAACTTGTTTATTATCCAACACATATGAATTTATAAATATATATATTCAATTAAAGAAATATCCAAATATATTTCTTGAAAAGTAACGATGATTCTCGAATCGAGTTGGAAAAATTAAAAAAAAGGAAACAAATCCAAAGGGAGGATCCTCCTCCTCCTCCCCCGTGAAGGGTAGGTTTATCACGTGCTCAAAGAAGTAATTCTGAAGTTTGATCCGGTCGGTCGAATTGCCTCGAAAATGAGGGAAACGCTCGAGGACGTTAATTAGGGGTTGGAGGAGCACGCGAGCACTCGCGAATCCTGCACGCCGATAATCGTGCACCAAGGGGTGTGGAAGGGGTGTGTTACATCGATTTCGGTTTTTAAAAGCCTGCCGGCTTCGTTAAAACTTCCCCGCCGGTCTCGTTTCCACAATAACCAAACGGATAATCGTTGGATGGCTCGTGGAAACTCGTGAGGATATCTAATTAACAATCAACAGTGGCGGAAAAACGTGTGTATCGAGGAGGGGAGGATAGAAGAGGAAAGGATAATTTTGTTTCTTTCTTTCTTTCTTTTTTTTCTCTCGAATCACGTTACAATTCTCTTACTCTCTATTATATATATGTATGTATGTGTGTGTGTGTATCTATTTTTTCCTTCCTTTTTTTTCCTTTTGCAAACTACCTGTCGATTATTTTCACGTGGATCGAGAGGATTTTCAAACAGTTTGTTAGAAAAGCGTGGCTCGCATAGCCGACAAAATATTCTCCTTGTAGAGAGGCTTTCTTTTTTTTCTTTTTTTTATTCATTTTTCCCCTTTTTTTTTCTTTTTTCTTTCTTCCTTTTTTTTTTTCCTTTTTTCCTTTTTCGTGACCAACCAACGACGAGTTAAAGCCAGCCAGACGATAGGTCATTAAAATGCAAAGCGAGGATCAAAGGATGGGATTGGATCTCCCCGTTAGGGGGGACTGGCTGCTGGGTTGGTGCTGCTGCTGCAGCAGCAGCAGCAGCCTGAAAACTTTTTCTATACACGCGAATTCGAAATCGAACGTGCAAAGGTGACACGGTGGTTTAACTACAGGCGAACTTGTTCCTCTTTCAATGGAAAAATCGTTTCTCCTTTTTTCCCTTCTTTTTCTAATTACTTTTTTCTCTTTTTATTTTATCGCGCGCGATGTCAATCTTTTCTGGGATTCACGGCAGACACGTTTCAATTCTCGAATTCTTGTGGTTATAAAACAAAATTTCTCTGTACACTATATCTTTAACTAATAAAGATACAACTCTCGTCGAATCGAATTTTTTATATAATTTTCAAAGAAATTTTGATCAAAGATCCAATCTCGAAACGCCAAATCTAATCATACGTGTACGAAGCATAAAATTACACGGGAAAAAAAAAAAAAGGAAGAAACACTCGTCGACCCTCTCCAAAAAAGCGCCCACTCGAGGAAAATTCGCCGGGAGACGAGCTATTAGAGAACGGAATAAAGTCTGACGAAGAAGAAGAAGAAGAAGTCTGGGGTATCGATATCGATGGGTTGAAAATCCATCGGTGAAAACGTAGAAGCGGCTGTCGTTACCGGGGGAGGGACCTCTCTTCCCCTGTTCCACCCAGTGTCTCGCACCCTCGGGACGTATAGAAAATGGGAGGGGGAGGGGCAAGGAGGGCGGAGGGGATGCTCACCTCTTCCTATTACCTCGAGTGACATCCAGGCTAATATCCTTCCACTTCCTGTCACTTCGTCCCCGCTGTGTCTATTCCCTTCGAGGCTGGAGGATACTCTCCCTCTCTTTCCCCGCGTCACGGTTTGTGTACGACCCTCCATCCCTTGGGGAATATTCGAGGGACCGGCACGTAGAAAAAGGATGTCGTCGCTTTTGCGAGCCGAACGAAAATTCCTCCTGGCGATTTTCGCCCATCCTTTTGGAGGATGGAAAACGCGTTAAATACCGGTGAGATATTATATCGAGGGAGAGGTATCTTTATTCAAGTTCGAGAGTAGATTTTTTTTGAAGACTTTAAAATATTCAATGATAAAATTTAAAACTTTGGAATTATATATTTAATGCTTTTAATCTATATTCGTGGATATATATAGGTTGTTAGCAACGTTACGGATATTGAAAAAGGGAGAAAAAAAAAATCCTTCGTTACAACTCGACTATAAATCTCGTTACGGGGAAACTAGTAGAATTTTCAGAATATTTTTATAACACTATCAAAGCCGTTTCAATCGAATCGACACGATTTTCGATACTACCGCGTGCGATATACTATCGAAAATAGCGATATGAATGGACAGAAAAGAGAGAGAGAGAGAGAGAGAGAGAGAAAGGAACGAGAGTTTCGCGATTCCCTCCGTCTTTTCAATTACGAATTTACCAAAGGGTATATCAGCGAAACAAGCCTCCGCATTCAAATGTAAAATACTACGCTACTGGTTGAAATTCGGGCGAATAGAGATAACGTGAAAATACGTTGGAAAATGGCGGATCAATATCCGGATTTACGCCGGATGGAAACTTTCGTCGGCGTGGAAAAAAAATCATCGATGGGAAAAAATAGCCGGTAAATTTTCATTTGGGAAAAATTCCTTTCCCAAGCCGCGGCGAAAAATTCGCCCCTCTGTATCGGTTTATTAATGAATTTTCGCAAATTGCGTGTTAGCAATTTATAGTAACTTCGAAACGAAGTGTTCGTTCGACAACACTGTTTCGAAAAGCTTGATTCGTTCAAATTTCATTTCGTCGAAACGTGAAACGTGCTGATTAACGAATTATTCCCTTTCCCTCCTCCCTTCCTCCCCATTAGTTTTTGTTTAAAAAAAAAAAGGAATAAAATAAATTCGTACACATTCGATATGATTGAATATATTACAAGTAAAAAAAAATTAAATCCTCTCGTGTTACGCGAAACGCTCGATTTGTGTAATGATGTAATTAACTTTACTCGTAAAATATACGGGCAAAATTAAGTTGGTGTTAATGCCGCGGATAGAGATTGGATTTACGGACAGGAACGTGACTCCATCGCTATTTTTCAGATTAAGAACTTTCCACGTATTTTCTGTGTCAATATGCTCGTTCCTTTATACGCGGGAAAAAGTCCAAAATTTTAATCAAGAATACGGGAATCCTTTTTTTTGTCGCCAATCTTGTTTGCTTTCTCGTAAACTCTAAATTTAAAAAAAAAAAAAAGAAGATAATATCGTTTTAATTATACCACGAACGATTTCTCTTTTTAATTTTTCTTAAAAAAACTTGACTCTCGTAGTAGAATTTACAATTTATGTTTAGAAATTTTAAGTAAATACTTGTACAATTTCACTCCATCGATTTCTGATTATCTTAAATCTTCTAAAATTATAAAAATATCTGTCTCCAAATTTCTTTCAATATATCGCTAAAGAAAAACAGATATGTATAGATAATTAATTAAAAAAAAAAAAAAAAGAACAGGAAAAATAAAAAATATACGCGTTTTTCGAATGTTAATTCGTAAAACGTCGACGGTTTCTGATTCCGTTCGCGGCAACGAACGAATATTCGTCGACGCTGACGTCCTTCCGGCCGCCTGCCGGAAGTTTGAACGCGGCCCGCCACCGTGGCTGAAAACTTGTGACTAACGAGATAATAATTTTGACACGTAAGGGAGGAAGCAAAGCGCGAGATAGACGAAGTTACACGAGACGAGTTATACGCGTTTCCGTACACACGTGTACGATATTTACGCACATCCACTGCTGATGCGTGGATGGAAATTCCATTGTAGTTGGATGGAAAAAAATACGCAGAAACGCGTTAATTAACTCGTGCGACGAAAACTCGTATCGCTTGGATCTAACATCGAACGCGTCCTCGTAATAAACTCGTCCACTGTGTTCATCATTTTCTCTGATTCGATTACGCTTAAAAATTGTTCTTTTCTTTTTCCCCATTTTTTCACGTCCCCTTAATTTTTAATCATTCGTCGTCGTTGCATACCTTTAACGCGCGGTGCAAAGAACGTAATACATTTTTAATGATAAAAAAATCTTTGCGCGGTGTCGCGTTACAGAAGGAGAAAGTTCGATCAAATTTTTCGCACGATTTCGAACGAATAATCGAGTCCCCACTACCGCGCCCGTCTAAGGTTAAACGAGCGCGCTCGACGCCAGTTTACAATCGAAAGTCGCAAGGAGCGGTCGCGTTACGACTTTTCTTAATTTCGTTCGATCGATTACGTTTTCCTTCGATCATTTTTTAGCATCTCGTGTATTTTTTTATCGAATTGAATAATTTTTCGTCGAATTGAAAAATTTTTGACGATAGATGAAGCGGTGTATTAGTTTTTTCCATAGTTTCTTTATATCTTTTATTTTTTTATTTTTTTTAAATAGTTTAAATTATCAATTTTATTATTCATTTTCGTCTCTCGATCCATTCTCGTCTATTCGTATATTCCCTTTCCAACTTGTTTTCAATTTTGTACAACTTTTCGATCGAAACTTTAATTTTTAATAAAAGAGGAGATTTTTCTTTTTCTTTTTCTTTCGGTTTCGAGTAATAGTTTTTTTCTTTTTTTTTTTAGAATAATACATAGGATACGGCTTTGTTTAAATATAACCATTCGAGGACGATGATGATGACGATGATAGGCGATATATTGTCGAAGCCTGCGCGGAGCGTAATCGATATGCGTGCTCGATGAATAACTAAGCGTTAATCGAAAGTCGCAAGGAGCGGTCGCGTTACGACTTTTCTTAATTTCGTTCGATCGATTACGCGTTCCTTCGATCATTTTTTAGCATCTCGTGTATTTTTTTATCGAATTGAATAATTTTTCGTAGAATTGAAAAATTTTGGACGATAGATGAAGCGGTGTATTAGTTTTTTCCATAGTTTCTTTATATCTTTTATTTTTTTATTTTTTTTAAATAGTTTAAATTATCAATTTTATTATTCATATTTCGCGATAGCGTCTCTTGATCCATTCTCGTGTATTCGTATATTCCTTTTTCAACTTCTTTTCAATTTTCAACACAATTTTGTACTTTTCGATCGAAACTTTTTTTTTTACGAACAAAGTATCGATAAAAAGAGGAATTTATTCAATAGATCGAATTACAATTTTCGACTCGAAAGATAGATGTCGTTTATTCCATCGTCTTTGTTCGTGTCGCGAATAGAAAATAGGGGAGAGTATTTGTTTTATCGAAAACGTTCGAAGTGATTACCGGTGTTGCTCTGATGCGTAGAAGAGTAGAATTCTAGTTCGAGGCTGTTAGACGCGAAGTACTTAACGAACGTAAACGAAACGAGGATCTTGCCATCTTGAATAAGATCAAATGAGGGGAATTACGAGGCAAGTGACGGATACGAAGTAAATGGGTAATCGATGTTCGAATCGATGTTATAAAATAAAAAGAGAGAGAGAAAGAGAGAGGAGAGATTCTCAAGAAAAAATTCACGCGATACCAGCGAATTTACACTAAATTTTAATACATACTTTGGCATAAGAAAAAAAGAATAAATCGAGCAACTTCAATTTCAATTAGATTCTTTTCAAAAACAAAATAATCTCTCCTTTATTACCTATTCTCTCTCCCTTATTATCATCTCCTCGTTCTCATTTTCATTTCACCAAGATAAACTCCTCTCCACTTTTTTTCTTCCCCCCTTCCCCTTTTTCGCCGTTTATCTCAACAACAACAGTTGCACATCTCGTTACAACGCGATTCGTCGCGTATCACGCGTTGACATCTCGTTGCTCTTTGTGCTAGAATCACAACGCGTGATTCACCTCTTTCCTTTTTTTTCTTTCTTTTTTTTTTTTTTTTTGAAGGACTGATGACAACGTTCGTCGCCGGCAGACGACGGCGGTTGGAAAAATGATCCGCGGTTCTTTTGAAGCCGCGAACGTCGTCCTACGGTAAATTGGAAACCGGTATTTCAAGAGCTTTGAGCCATCCTGCTCGCGAATCAAAGTCTAACGAGAGAGAGAGAGAGAGAGTTACGTTCCTGCGCGACGTATTCCTGAAAGTCTTCGCTTTTTCCTTCCCCTTCGCTTCATCCAACGCAATCGAATGGGACGTTCGTTCGTCTCTGCCTTTAAAGGATGGGCTTTAAATCATCCACCGGATTATAATTCATCCTGCTGTTTCAAATTTAGGATAATTGCATCGATATTGTATCGATCAAGCTTTCATTGTTCTCAATAAATTTATTAACTTTTCTTTTAGACCGTCTTTTTGTAGTATTTTGTTATCCCAGTATTCTTAATAGAAAGACTCTCTCATTGGAGATACACTTGATAAAAAAGAAAATGGAATTTTTATTTTCTGAAATTCTTCGAGCAAGTATATATCCAATGAGTTGAGAGATTTTACCAAAAAAAAAAATCGAAATAAAGGAAGGAAGAAAGGAAAAGAAAAATTGGGTGGAAATGATTTGGAATTGGCAATCGAAATGGTGGAAAACATACCGGGTGAGTTTGATCGACCGCCTATTTCTCGAAGGCAAACGGAACTGGAAAGGGATAAGTGGCAAGGAGACGAAACTCGCGTGCCGTACCCCAACTTTCCCCCCCGGCTAAAGAACAAACTGGAAGGAACGGGGTGGAGGAGCGGGGAACGAAATCGAGGAAGAGGATTATCGGCGTTGGGTTTCGGTATTTTCGCTCTTTTATTGCCGTTTAAAAGTTCCTTGCCCTTTGATCGGCTTCGAATCGAAAAGTGGCGATCGTTGGTCGCGTTGTCTGCCCGCTTGAAAACTTTTTCTGCCAATCATATTGGAATATCGAGTTTCGATATCTCGATATCCGATTTCTATATCCGAAATTTTCTTCAAGAATATTCTTCGACGAAAATTTATTTAAGACGAGAGATTTTCGTTTCAGGAAAAAATTGGAAAATTGTTTTTCCTTTCTTTTTTTTTCTTTGGCAACCCTCTTGATGATATTTAAAGAAAGGAGAGAATATCGGAATCGTTTAGAAACGGATATCGAAATAAAAGTTTTATTGCAACAAGATTAGCCGAATATGGAAAAAATTGGCAGCCATTTTCGAATATTACGAAAATTGAAAAAAATCGTCAATCGCACAATTTGCAGAGAATCTTTCTCTTTAATTTTGATAATTCTCGAAAATGGAATATTCGGATAAGATTTTCGTTTCCTTCGTTAAGGAATAATCGTCTACGAGATTGAAAGAGGAAGGATGATACGCGATTCTGAAATATCGCTAAAATTCCTCCGAACGAATTGGAATAAATAAAATCGCCTGGAATCGACGATGGAACATTGTCCGCTCGAACAAGTTCCAGATGTCCGTGGCTATTAACGGTACTACTCCCACAGAGCGGGAAATTGTCACGAGGAAGCGTTTTGCCACGGTCCCTTGAGTAGTCGAAACCGATTTTCACGCTTCGCGGAGCAATCGGCTAACGATTCGCGACCAGAGCCCGAAAGCTAATTCGTGCGGACACTCGCAACAGCTGCCTCCCCCCTCTTCTATTTATACGTGTAGAAAGCACGCGTTTCCCCTCCAAACTGTCCCCTCTTTGCCGAGGAACACACTTTTCGTCCAAAGTTGCAATGCGATCGATGTATTCGAAAAATTGAAGAACGATATATGGCTTGCCTTATTCGATGCAACTTCTCTTTCTCGTTATTCTTTCAATTATTACTGTGAATATAAAAATCTCAACAGATTCAACGAGGTTAACATCCCCTTATACATCGACACGAGAGATTCTAGAGTAGCCAAATTCCCCGGAGACTCGGCCTTGCGTGTCGCAACAATTACCCCAACAATCGACTCCGCTCCACCGAAACCAGTATAGTATAACGAAATTAGCCTGCGCAACCCCTCGATCAAAGAAACATCGTGCCGTTGGAAAGGCTGGAAAATCATGAAAGGAGGAGGGGCCTCGATTATCGACGACAAAGATGTCGTCGATCGATAATCGAAAGCACAAAGCCTCGCGATCTCGTACGTGTGTGCGTGTATGGCCACGCGTCTCCATACCCGTTCCTCTGTGCGTTGTAGCCGGTGTGTTTGTCCACGTGCTTCCGTGCAAGCACGATATTTGCCATAGGAAACCGCACAATGGCCCGTCACACCGCAGCTCGAGCATGGCGGACGTGCCGTATGTCCACTGTGCCAATGCGAAATAATGCCGCCTCTATCCAACGATACAATGAAACTTACTTACGAAAGAGGGGTTAGGTTAGGTCTCTCTCTCTTCTTTTTCTTTCTTATTTCGAAGTTATTGGTTAGATAAAAATGTAAAAGAAATTGATGAGCGAGAAAATTTTGTCAGATGAGGGAAGCAGTTGTTATTCGTGAAAGAATAAAATGTTTCGAGTATCATCGTAATTTAATTAATTAGATTAAAAGGTATTGTATTTATATGATAATATTTTCATACGATTATAGATAATTTGATATACGTGGAATATGATTGATGAGATATATATACGCGCAAATACTTTTTTTTTTTTTTTTTTTCATAAACGATAAATCACGTTCACGTATAACTGAATTTATTAATTTGTATGTGATGGGATTATTTGAATATCGTGTTGCTCGTCGTATGGAAATATCGATGTGTAATAATACGAATGATTTATCGCAGTTTGTATAAATACGAATAGAATGTTTCTTTCTTTCTTTTTTTTTTTTTTTTCGATTAAATAAAATAGATTGAAAACAGAAGAATATTAGATTACGTCGATGTGTAATCCCTTTCCTTTTTGATATTCGAAATATACTTGTTCTGGAACGAATCTGGAACTTTTATCGTTTCGTTAATTCGATAATTTCTATTATTGAGTAAACGATATTTATTTCCATTAATACGATAATGAAAATAACGAGAGAGAGAAATATGTAGATTATGCAATATTAATCGATAGATTGTAGATTAATAACGAGTATTTTTTTTTTTTATTTAAACTTTGATTCGAACGGGGAAGGGAGGGACTGTTTCATTTTATCGGAAATTTATTTGGAACAATAGAATTTGATATTACTTATGTATCTCGTGTGTATGGACGTTTTATACGAGAAAGTTGTGCGGTATCGCTGGAACTCGTCCAGAATCGTATTTCATACGGAATCGAACCTCATATCCTAAACTGCCACTGAATTTCTCCTCTAAACAAGTGGCTCTCGCGTTTAATACAGTGGATGGTTCGCGCCCGCCATTCCAAAAATTTACTCGTTCGTGAAATATGCACTTACGTGCTCTATATATATATATATATATATATATATATATATAACGAACCCTTGAAATCTATCGAGCAGAAAATTCGATTGTGTTTCCTTTATTATCGTAAAATTTGCCGCGAGAGATTGTAATTCGAGATACGATAATACGAAAGATCCGTCGTGATAAATATAATTAATCAACTTGGGCGGGAAATTATCGAATTAACGCGTGATTAAAAATTGATAGAGAGTCAAGTAATCAAGAATAAAAATAAAAGATTTTATTTATTCCTTGGAAGTGGATAATTTAAAATTTCGAGGAGAAAACTTTGAATTAATTTTTACGTCTTTTGGGGAAAAGTATATAATTACGAAGGGATAATCGTTATTTTTACCAAAATTTAAATTAATCCACAATCTGTTTCATCTTTTATTTCTCTTATTCGCGTATTCCTTAATTCTAGCAAAAATAAATTTCCAAATTTCGTTATTTTAGTCTAATTTATTTGTTCTCCATTTTTTTTAAATAACCAATTATAATTTCTCTAAATATTATTCTGCGAATTTCGATGAATATTGGAATATTCTTTCGTGCTATCGATCTGTATCGATAAGATTCGAACCCGATCATTTCAATTAATCGTTTCCCTTTCTCATTGCAATATTTAAATATCTCGAGATAACCAACTATATACATTCACATTATATCGATACACGAATCAAATTCCTCGAAAGTAGGAAAAACTCAAACAAATTCCCTTTATCGCAACACAAACATCCACTTACCTTCCTAAATCTCGTCGAAACACACTTTCTTTCGAACAACAATTAAAAGAAACCAATTATTCACTCCGAATGATCCTCTCTCTCAAAGAATCGACTCTCTTTCGAGATCCTCCCCCAGAATCGTCGATCATCATCTTGGACGTGATTTCTCTCCAAGCAAGCAACGAGCCACGGGGGCTCCTCCTCTCGAGCCTCCTCTCGGGTTACGACGCCGGCCGTAGAATCGATTGATCTCTTGTCTTTGAACACGGTAGACAGACACTATTTGCCCGCCGACCCAATGTATATGTATACGTAGTTACCCCGAGCTTTGGCGGGTCAATGCGTCGAATTGCGCGCTATCGAGTTTCGGGTGTACGCGCCGTTGCGACCAACAACCATCCCCTTACCTCGCGTATATTGCCTCGTAGAACCTCGTGGTATCATAAACTAAAAGGGGAAGGGAGGGGAGGGGGTGCAGGTATTTGCGGGAAACAGTTCCATTTCCTAACCGAAGGGGTTGGGGAGGGAGGGATGTGTTTCACCCTTGGCCGTTCGCGTGTCGACGAAACTTTGGATTTATATCCCGGTGGCCACGTCGAAAGGGATGCCCTCGGGCCTCGTGATGCCTCGTGTGCGCGACACAGTTTCCATTCCATACTCTTTTTGCTTCGCTTGGGTTTCGAGTTATGCGTGGCGACACAGCCAGGCTTCGTAGAATTGTTCTACGGAGGGATATTTCGAGGGATCGTTTCTTCGAATGTATTTTATATATATATATATATATAATGGAGAGTATTTGGATAGAGTTTTAATAGAAGAGGTTTCTTTTTTTTCTTTTGGATTGATTTGAATTGGAGAAAGAGTTTTTTTAGCGTAAGTTTCGAGGAATAGTATATAGGATGATAATAATTTTGTAAGGGAGGGAGAAAAAGTGGACGAAATTCCATTGTAGAAAAAAAATACGCAGAAACGCGTTAATTAACTCGTGCGACGGAAACTCGTATCGCTTGGATCTAACATCGAACGCGTTCTCGTAATAAACTCGTCCACTGTGTTCATCATTTTCTCTGATTTGATTACGCTTAAAAATTGTTCTTTTCTTTTTTCCCATTTTTTCACCTCCCCTTAATTTTTAATCATTCGTCCTCGTTGCATACTTTTAACGCGCGGTGCAAAGAACGTAATACATTTTTAATAATAAAAAAATCTTTGCGCGGTGTCGCGTTACAGAAGGAGAAAGTTCGATCAAATTTTTCGTACGATTTCGAACGAATAATCGAGCCCCACCACCGCGCCCGTCTAAGGTTAAACGAGCGTGCTCGACGCCAGTTTACGATCGAAAGTCGCGAGGAGCGGTCGCGTTTCGACTTTTCTTAATTTCGTTCGATCGATTACGCGTTCCTTCGATCATTTTTTAGCATCTCGTGTATTTTTTTATCGAATTGAATAATTTTTCGTGGAATTGAAAAATTTTTGACGATAGATGAAGCGGTGTATTAGTTTTTTCCATAGTTTCTTTATATCTTTTATTTATTTATTTATTCTAAATAGTTTAAATTATCAATTTTATTATTCATTTTCGTCTCTCGATCCATTCTCGTCTATTCGTATATTCCCTTTCCAACTTGTTTTCAATTTTGTACAACTTTTCGATCGAAACTTTAATTTTTAATAAAAGAGGAGATTTTTCTTTTTCTTTTTCTTTCGGTTTCGAGTAATAGTTTTTTTCTTTTTTTTTTTAGAATAATACATAGGATACGGCTTTGTTTAAATATAACCATTCGAGGACGATGATGATGACGATGATAGGCGATATATTGTCGAAGCCTGCGCGGAGCGTAATCGATATGCGTGCTCGATGAATAACTAAGCGTTAATTAGCAAATCGAATCAGCAAATATCAAAACAGATTGCTGCTATCCGCATCCAATCTTCTTACAGTTATCATCCATCCGCCATATTTATTACCTTCCAATTAATTATTATTCGCATCTTGGTAACAAAAAAACCGCCAATCGAGCTTTTATTCATCGTTTGTTCCGATTTTTAGGTTTCAACCAAGAACATCGATCATCAACCCACGCTCTTCCGTTTCCAAGCTCGAGTAATCGTTTGGGGAGAAGGGTGGCGAGATAGGGAAGAGGGGAAAACAGCATTTCCAACCTGCTAGTTACTCGAAACGCCGCTCGGGGTCGAGATTAAAGTTCGAATTGAATTGGAACTACTTTGGATCGGGCCGAATCGGGGTTAATTAAGGATTAAGAGTAAGAAGACTTTCGTATCCTCGAAATATTATACACACGCGAATCTTTCGAAACGGATCTACATCTTTAAAATAGATCCAATCGAAATTTTGAAATCCCCTTTTTATGAAGAATAACTCGTTACGTAATTACGTATCGAAATTTCATTTGTGAGAATTCGATTTGAAAAAAAGAGAAAAGAGAAAGGGATCTGCTTCTTCGATAAATTACGAGATTCTCCTTCGAAAGAAACGTGTGGAGCGAGATCTTGAGGAAAACATATCCCCCTTCCTCGTCGAATCAAAAACCGTTCTGACGTTTGCATTAAGAGGGCCAGCAACTTCTTCACCGGGAACAATGCATGCTAATTACCAGCCGGCAATTATGATCCGCTCTTGTCGTCGAGCCGACGAGGGTACAAGCTGGCTCCTATACACACGCACGGGTGGAAGAGGAGAGGAGCGTAAGATGGAAGTTTGTTGGAGTGTAACGAGGGTTGTAGCTTTGAAAAAGGAGGAGGAAGTCGTAAAGATGGCGCAACTTCCGGCTCGATGAAAGAATTACAGGGAATAATAAAGGGGATGAGAGGGGGAAGAAGACGTTGCACGGAGGAGGAGGAAGAAGAGGGAACGGCGTCGTTTGAGAAATTGGAAAGACCGAATGGCGAGATGCAGTTAAAGCTGGTGGCTGTTGCCTCGAATTTATCGCTTACCCTTTCGCCATTGTTCGATAATTCGGAGATCTTTTATGCCAGTGTTTCTCAATCTCGAATTTCGATTTGTTATTTCTGAGTAATGTAAATCGTTGTAATTTGTGGTGTATGAATAAAATATAGATTCTTTTTCAATGTTAATGGTTTCATCGTTCATTCGACATTCCCATCCTCTCGTTTGAGCAAGTATGATATATTCATTGTTGCTTGTAAAATTTTAGTTTTTATATGTTGTGAGAAAGATTGTTCATCTTATTTTTACGAAAAGTATTGTCTTGAAGAAAGGATTTTTGAGAGACGTTTTATCAATCTGATTTCTGTGTAGAAAAGTAAGCTTCTATTATTTCTATTGTTTATTTAAATTAAGCATCGAAAATTTCTCGAAAAGGAAAGGCAAAAGGTGTTGAATTATTGTTAAGAGATTGAAAATATTCCTTTTCTTGATTTTTCAATTTCGAGATATTAACAGGATATTCTAAATAATTGATAGCAAATTTATCAAATTCGTTCAAACTTCCAATTTCACGTTGTATTATCAATGGAGCTAGCATTTACAATTAATCTTCTCTCCAATATTTTTATAATCTTCTCTTCAAATTCTATATATTTTTCTTCAAGACGGTCGAGATATAAATAGAAAAATTTCCGTATACATTTCTTCGTAAGAAACTAATAACGATCACTTGTTAAATTCGTATCTGGACCAAGAATCATCGTACTACACATAACCATCATCGTGTTCCATAATCGCGGTTTCATTTCCCCTCCTTCCAACTCCACCCCGCTTCCCTCTAAGAAACTGCTCACGATGCGACGTGACACGAGCGGCGTCCCACACCCGCACATATTTCTCCGACGTACACGTTATCACGGAGAAGAATGGATAGAGGATGGGGGACAAGCGTGGGGGGTGAATCCGTGGGCGTGCAAAAGGGAGAATGGCAGAAGGGATTTAGCAAAGTCCGGCCATAAAGAGTAAATTACGATGTCTGCCCCGCTTCGCAGTTTTACGTGGGCCACCCTTGTTCCACTCCCGCTCCTCTCCCATTGTTGCTTACTTTCTGACGTTGTCCACGAGGGGAGGAGGGGGTCAAAGGCTCGAGGCTTTTCGAGTATCGTACGAAATGCGAATTAGTTGCTTCCTTCCAATCTCTCATTTGGAGGTTCCTTTTTCTTTTCTTTTTTTCTTTAATCGCTCATTGCTGTTGTTCATTATTGTAGTATTTGTTGTTAATAAGATGGAATATGTCAACAGTGCTTCGAGTTTTCTTGGAAAAATTTTAATTTCTTTCTTTTTTTTAATACATTTTTTGATGGTATAATTAATTAGTTTCCTATTGTTATAGTACTTGTTAATAAGATGGAATATATGAACAGTGCTTCGAGTTCTCTTGGAAAGATTTTAATTTTTTTCTTTTCTTTAACACATCTTTTGATGGTACAATTAATTAGTTTCCTATTGTTATAGTACTTGTTAATAAAATAGAATATGTCAACAGTGCTTCGAATTATCTTTGAAAGATTGTAATTTCTTTCTTTTTTTAATACATCTTTTGATAGTACTTGTTAATAAAATAGAATATATTAACAGTGCTTCGAGTTCTCTTTTTCTTTTCTTTGACACATTTTTTGATGGTACAATTAGTTAGTTTCCTTGTAAAGTGTGTCTCGTTCGATTAAAAATAATAAATGAATTGGAGGAAAGAATTATCTTGCTCGATAATCATTAACTACTATTGTAATCAGTGACACAGATTGATTGTAAGATACTTTTAAAAGTGTGGAATAAATTGTCTATGTATAAGATTCGTAAGGAAACTTTAGAAATATTGTTATTGAAGTGGTTAAAAAATTACACTAGCAAACGCTTTCAGTGGTAATTTTCCGGGACCAATTAGGGTTCGTGTTAAATAACATCGTGTATCCATTCAGTCGGAGCAAAGTGAACAGGCCGGGGACATTGTGCAGAAATGACAGACATCCGTGGGAACAAACCGCGGGTGTATAGGTAACCCGTGTAACAAAAGAGCTAACGATTATAATATCACCGTTGTA
Source organism: Apis mellifera (assembly GCF_003254395.2). Classification (NCBI taxonomy): domain Eukaryota; kingdom Metazoa; phylum Arthropoda; class Insecta; order Hymenoptera; family Apidae; genus Apis; species Apis mellifera. The sequence goes on from NC_037640.1 coordinate 4,274,950, forward strand.
AATAATGAACAGTGGACAAACGCAAATCCCAGCATTGTAGCGGCGCTCGTGTGCACGCGTTTAATCAGTGGACACGTTCGATAAAATCTAAAATTCGAATCAACGATCGCCCGTCCGTTCTCCCATGAATTATAAAATATACACGCGGAATGAATTGAATTATAAAGTACTACTAGGCCACCCGATATATTACATAGCGAATAACAACTCGTTAACTTTTTATAAAATTGAGAAATGTTTCAGATACAAATTGTACGGTTCCAGGCAAGGAATATTACGACAATAATTTTGTTATTAACAAAAGGATAAATGTAATAATATATGCAGCTATTCTCTATAAAAAAATCTTAAGTCATTTATAATAAAAAATCATTAGTTTAACAGTCATTACATATTCAATTATTTTCTGAACTATAAGTTCTCTCCTATGTGAACCAAATATATTTTTACGAAGGCAAATAATACACATCAATTACAGCAATGAAAAATTTACGATTCTGCCAAATAGATATTGATATTCATAAATACTTCAACATATAAAAAAAAATAAGCACATCAAAATCTGCTTCTCTTGAAACCATATAACATTTACTCGAAACATTTTTTAATATTTCCAAAAGTAAGCTAGATACATCAGATAATATCGTTGGGACACCCGGTATAATGTATTATGCATTTGGACATTAAAAACATTCGGTGCATTCCGAACGAGAAGAGTACAATGTTGGAAGTTTAAAAAAATTAAAAAAATGATAAAAAACACTTGAGAAATGGCAATATTGGCGATAAAAGACAAATTAATGTCTAAATTTACATAAATTGTGAAAAAAAATGCTTTATTGTATCGAGAGAATGGCAAGAGTAAAAAAAAAATGATAAAAAAGTAAGTACGAGAACGATAAGTGTATGGAAAATGTGAAAAAACTCCTGTGAAATTATGTTTTCCTAATAAAAGATTCGTACGTGCGAGATTCACTTGGAAATTTCCGAGAATTTGACGTCAGTTCCAAGAATCGTAAAAATTCCGAGAATATGACGTCAGTTCCAAGAATCTTAAAAATTCTGAGAATTCGACGTCATTTCCAAGAATTTCGGGCCTTCCGAGAAGTTGGCGTCATTTCTTGGAAGAGTTCTTCGATCGACCTCCTACCGTATCATGTTCCCCTAATACAAAGTGGTATTTTTGGACAAAAATTTTTCCATCGCTCGAGGATTTTCGGTATTAATCTTTTTATTTGAATATCTCGTTTATTATTCGTAATATTGAAAAATGCTTGGAACAAAAGTTGAATGGTTTCCAAAGGGCTATATTCTGGTGCCCTCAATTTTTTTATAGGTGCACTGATAAAAAACTTATCATCCACAATTTGAGTTTTTTAACGGCAACATGTACATTTTAATACACCAATCTGTGCATCTTGGCATTCTCTACAAAAATGTATAGAACCATTTATAGTAAAAAATCATTATTTTAGAAGATATTTAATAAAATTTATTTAATTTCGAAACTATCAGTTTTTTGTTATATATAACCTAGTACTTTTTTGTAGAAAATGCCAGGGTACTTCAACTGGTGTAATAAAAAATACATGATTGTATTCAAAAAGTAACATTCACTTTCATATATCGTTTAGATTTCGAGATATCAAAAAACTAATAACAACAGGATATATTCCCTTCGAAACCATGCAACTTTTATTCGAAACATTTTTTAATATTTCCAAAAATAAGCTAGATACATCAGATAATATCGTTGGGACACCCGGTATAATGTATTATGCATTTGGACATTAAAAACATTCGGTACATTCCGAACGAGAAGAGTACAATGTTGGAAGTTTAAAAAAATTAAAAAAGTGATAAAAAACGCTTCAGAAATGGCAATATTGGCGATAAAAGACAAATAAATGTCTAAATTTACATGAATTGTGAAAAAAAATGCTTTATTGTATTGAGAGAATGGCAAGAGTAAAAAAAAATGATAAAAAAGTAAGTACGAGAACGATAAGTGTATGGGAAATGTGAAAAAACTCCTGTGAAATTATGTTCTCCTAATAAAAGATTCGTACGTGCGAGATTCACTTGGAAATTTCCGAGAATTTGACGTCAGTTCCAAGAATCGTAAAAATTCCGAGAATATGACGTCAGTTCCAAGAATTTTAAAAATTCTGAGAATTCGACGTCATTTCCAAGAATTTCGGGCCTTCCGAGAAGTTGGCGTCATTTCTTGGAAGAGTTCTTCGATCGACCTCCTACCGTATCATGTTCTCCTAATACAAAGTGGAATTTTTGGACAAAAATTTTTCCATCGCTCGGGGATTTTCGGTATTAATCTTTTTATTTGAATATCTCGTTTATTATTCGTAATATTGAAAAATGCTTGGAATAAAAGTTAAATGGTTTCCAAAGGGCTATAATCTGGTACACTCAGTTTTTTTATAAGTGCACTGATAAAAAACTTATCATCCACAATTTGAGTTTTTTAACGGCAACATGTACATTTTAATTCACCAATCTGTGCATCTTGGCATTCTCTACAAAAATGTATAGAAACATTTATAGTAAAAAATCATTATTTTAGAAGATATTTAATGAAATTTATTTAATTTCAAAACTATCAGTTTTTTGTTATATGTGGCCTAGTACTTTTTTGTAGAGAATGCCAGGGTGCTTCAACTGGTGTAATAAAAAATACATGATTGTATTCAAAAAGCAACATTCACTTTCATAGATCGTTTAGATTTCGAGATATAAAAAAACTACTAAGAGCAGGATATATTCCCTTCGAAACCATGCAACTTTTATTCTAAACATTTTTTAATATTTCCAAAAGTAAGCTAGATACATCACATAATATCGTTGGGACACCCGGTATACTGTATTATGCAATTGGACATTAAAAACATTCGGTGCATTCCGAACGAGAAGAGTACAATGTTGGAAGTTTAAAAAAATTAAAAAAGTGGTAAAAAACGCTTCAGAAATGCAATATTGACGATAAAAGACAAATAAATGTCTAAATTTACATAAATTGTGAAGGAAAATGCTTTATTGTATTGAGAGAATGACAAAGGAAAAAAAAAATGATAAAAAAGTAAGTACGAGAAGGATAAGTATATAGGAAATGTGAAAAAACTCCTGTGAAATTACATTCTCCTAATAAAAGATTCGTACGTGCGAAATTCACTTGGAAATTTCCGAGAATTTGACGTCAGTTCCAAGAATCGTAAAAATTCGGAGAATATGACGTCAGTTCCAAGAATCGTAAAAATTCTGAGAATTCGACGTCATTTCCAAGAATTTCGGGCCTTCCGAGAAGTTGGCGTCATTTCTTGGAAGAGTTCTTCGATCGACCTCCTATCGTATCATGTTCTCCTAATACAAAGTGGAATTTTTGGACAAAAATTTTTCCATCGCTCGGGGATTTTCGGTATTAATCTTTTTATTTGAATATCTCGTTTATTATTCGTAATTTTGAAAAATGCTTGGAATAAAAGTTGAATGGTTTCCAGAGGGCTATATTCTGGTGCCTTCAATTTTTTTATAGGTCTATTGATAAAAAACTTATCATCCACAATTTGAGTTTTTCAACGGCAACATGTACATTCTAATGCACCAATCTCTGCATTATGGAATTCTGTACAAAAATGTATAGAACCATTTATAGTAAAAAATCATTATTTTAGAAGATATTTAATAAAATTTATTTAATTTCGAAGCTATCAGTTTTTTGTTATATATGGCCTAGTACTTTTTTGTAGAGAATGCCAGGGTACTTCAACTGGTGTAATAAAAAATACATGGTTGTACTCAAAAAGTAACATTCACTTTCATAGATCGTTTAGATTTCGAGATATAAAAAAACTACTAAGAGCAGGATATATTCCCTTCGAAACCATGCAACTTTTATTCGAAACATTTTTTAATATTTCCAAAAATAAGCTAGTTACATCAGACAATATCGTTGGGACACCCGGTATAATGTATTATGCACTTGGACATTAAAAACATTCGGTGCATTCCGAACGAGAAGAGTACAATGTTGGAAGTTTAAAAAAATTAAAAAAGTGATAAAAAACGCTTCAGAAATGCAATATTGACGATAAAAGACAAATAAATGTCTAAATTTACATAAATTGTGAAGAAAAATGCTTTATTGTATTGAGAGAATGACAAAGGAAAAAAAAAATAATAAAAAAGTAAGTACGAGAAGGATAAGTGTATGGGAAATGTGAAAAAACTCCTCTGAAATTATGTTCTCCTAATAAAACATTCGTACGTGCGAGATTCACATGGAAATTTCCGAGAATTTGACGTCAGTTCCAAGAATCGTAAAAATTCCGAGAATATGACGTCAGTTCCAAGAATCTTAAAAATTCTGAGAATTCGACGTCATTTCCAAGAATTTCGGGCCTTTCGAGAAGTTGGCGTCATTTCTTGGAAGAGTTCTTCGATCGACCTCCTATCGTATCATGTTCTCCTAATACAAAGTGGAATTTTTGGACAAAAATTTTTCCATCGCTCGGGGATTTTCGGTATTAATCTTTTTATTTGAATATCTCGTTTATTATTCGTAATATTGAAAAATGCTTGGAATAAAAGTTGAATGGTTTCCAGAGGGCTATATTCTGGTGCCTTCAATTTTTTTATAGGTCTATTGATAAAAAAGTTATCATCCACAATTTTTGTTTTTTAACGGCAACATGGACATTTTAATGCACCAATCTGTGCATCATGGAATTCTGTACAAAAATGTATAGAACCATTTATAGTAAAAAATCATTATTTTAGAAGATATTTAATAAAATTTATTTAATTTCGAAGCTATCAGTTTTTTGTTATATATGGCCTAGTACTTTTTTGTAGAGAATGCCAGGGTACTTCAACTGGTGTAATAAAAAATACATGATTGTACTCAAAAAGCAACATTCACTTTCCTAGATCGTTTAGATTTCCAGATATAAAAAACTACTAAGAGCAGGATATATTCCTTTCGAAACCATGCAACTTTTATTCGAAACATTTTTTAATATTTCCAAAAATAAGCTAGATACATCAGATAATATCGTTGGGACACCCGGTATAATGTATTATGCACTTGGACATTAAAAACATTCGGTGCATTCCGAACGACAAGAGTACAATGTTGGAAGTTTAAAAAAATTAAAAAAGTGATAAAAAACGCTTCAGAAATGGCAATATTGACGATAAAAGACAAATAAATATCTAAATTTACAATAAATGTCTAAATTGTGAAGAAAAATGCTTTATTGTATTGAGAGAATGGCAACAGTAAAAAAAAATGATAAAAAAGTAAGTACGAGTACGATAAGTGTATGGGAAATGTGAAAAAACTCCTCTGAAATTATGTTCTCCTAATAAAAGATTCGTACGTGCGAGATTCACTTGGAAATTTCCGAGAATTTGACGTCAGTTCCAAGAATCGTAAAAATTCTGAGAATATGACGTCAGTTCCAAGAATTTTAAAAATTCTGAGAATTCGACGTCATTTCTAAGAATTTCGGGCCTTCCGAGAAGTTGGCGTCATTTCTTGGAAGAGTTCTTCGATCGACCTCCTATCGTATCGTGTTCTCCTAATACAAAGTGGAATTTTTGGACAGAAATTGCTCGAGGATTTTCGGTATTAATCTTTTTATTTGAATATCTCGTTTATTATTCGTAATATTGAAAAATGCTTGGAATAAAAGTTGAATGGTTTCCAAAGGACTATATTCAGGTGCCTTCAGTTTTTTTATAGGTCCACTGATAAAAAAGTTATCATCCACAATTTTTGTTTTTTAACGGCAACATGGACATTTTAATGCACCAATCTGTGCATCATGGAATTCTGTACAAAAATGTATAGGACCATTTATAGTAAAAAACCATTAGTTTAGAAGATATTTAATAAAATTCATTTAATTTCGAAGCTATCAGTTTTTTGTTATATATGGCCTAGTCCTTTTTTGTAGAGAATGCCAGGGTACTTCAACTGGTGTAATAAAAAATATATGGTTGTACTCAAAAAGCAACATTCACTTTCATAGATCGTTTGAATTTTTATATATAAAAAAATTAATTACAGCAGGATATATTCCCATCGATACCATGCAACTTTTATTCAAAACATTTTTTAATATTTTCAAAAATATGTGTGATATATCCCATATTACTGTTGGAATGGCCGTGCATTATGTAATTGATATTATCTATTTAAGAATCTGTAGGGATTATTACGAATCTCTTAGGTGATTATTAAGAAGTCGAATAACTTAGTCATATGTGTTATAATATTTTAGAATAATTTCTAATCTTTATACATTCTTTAATTGTCTTCAGAGCACCCGTGATACGCACGAAAGATTGCGTAGAAGGGAAAATAATCCCGATACATGTTTCGACGCATGAGGAAGAGAATTTTTTTGTTCGAAAAAATGAAATCGAATGATAAAACGATAGCGAAAATGAATTTTCCTGGGGACGACCGGTATTCCGGTAGATCGAACGGTTTTTAATTAAGGGCTGAGGAACAAAGCAAACGAACGAGACAACGTTCCCCAGAAGTTTCTGAAGGGGAAACGAGGAACGTACGATCGTCAAAGAGAACGAACGCTTCGATAATCCCGTGGACGTAATTAAATCGTAATTTACAGTTTCCAGATGAATCACTCTTCGTCCATGCAATCTCTTGACATTATTCTTACGAATCTCGAATTTTGTTTTCCACCTAGTATAATTCTCCTCCCCTCTTTTATCATGCATCATGTCACCATTCTTTCGTCTGCTGTTCCCGAAATATAAACAATTTTGTATTTTACGTCCTCCTCTCTTTCTTTCTTTTTTTTTTTTTATGGAAGGTTTTTCATTTTCATTTTTGGCATTTTTATAATGTCTAGTCTCTCTCTTTCTCTCTCTCTCTCTTTTCCTCCATGGAGGTATCGTTTTCACGAATTCAAGCGTATCGCGTAGCTTGATCCCGAGTGAGTTACCTCCACCACCTTTCATATAATATACTGTGCGCGCTCGGTTAAAACTGGAAACGACGGAAAAAAAAACGTGGCGCATTTGCATAGCTACGCGAGACTCATGTGCGACCCACTTCTCCTATCGACACTCGGTTTATGCTTACGCGAATCGGCTCTTTGCCGCCACAAATTCGAGATTCGAATATGACTTTCGATCGATCGAAGATAAAAGAATTTCCAAATGCGCGGAGGAAAAAATTTATCGGATTTTTTTTTTTTTTTTTCTTTTTGAAATTTCACCATTATCGATGATTTATCGTCGAACGAACGTGTTCGAGCGACACGTATTTCCCTCATTTCCATTGTTACTTAAATATTCGATTGAAATTTTTCGAAGAATAAAATTTAAAAAATTGGAAATATTTAGAATATTGTTTGTTTGATACTTAAAACTGTATAGATTGATATTTATTTCAGATTAATAGAGTGGAAATTAAAACATTGGTTTCCATTCAATTACCACGCTATGAGATGGAAAACTGAAGATATCTATGTTTGATATTTCGTTTCGCAAATTAGCGCGTTGTTTCTTTGACGTTGTACCGTAGAATGGAGATTAAAGCAATGTTTGTTCGACGTTTCATTACGGTTTGTAAAATAAAACCCGCCTTTTGTTCGATTATTCCGGCGGAAATTACAGTGACTTTCGATATATAATACATCGAATCGATCTTCGCTTGAAATCACGAAAATCTTTCCCTCTTTCTTCACCTCCTATTCTTCCTCAATTCGAAAATTACCAAGAAATTCTTTCCAAATTGCATAACTCGAAGGAAGGATTGATTCCCTTCCGAATGTAAAGTGACGCAAAATTTAAAGACTCCTCCAGATTGAGAAAAAAGGAGAAGCGAAGAAATATAAGGAAAGAAAAGAAAAAAGAAAAATTACGGGAAGAAATTCGATCCAAGAATGGAATATGATTCGATACTTTTTCTCGGCGAAATTGCCGAGGAATCGGGACGTATCTCTCCATTCCCAGAAATTCTCTTCCCTCCGTGATGGAGTCTGGAGCCGGAAGCCACGTCCTCCTCCTCCTCCTCCTCGAAATCGCGTGGCGGATATGCAAATGCGGCGACGCGGCCGCTTTCTGCTAATTCGTTTCGCGTACTCCACCCTCAAAATACGATTTCCCGAAAGTTGCGCAAACTTGTTATCCTTCGTTTTATTCCGGCCAAGTCGTGCGGCTTTATCCCCTCGCTAAAACTCTTCGCCCTCGATTCTTATATATACTCGAGACGTTGAGCGTATTTCTAATTGCGATTAAACGGTAATTGATGGTTAATTTTTGGTAAAAGGAAAAATTTCTTCTTTGTTTCAAGAATTGCCTCCATTTTTCGTTCAACTTTGTTCTTTCTTCCCCCGATTTCATTATTATTGTTAATAATAATCATTCGCTTCTTGTCATTTAAAAAGCGTAGTATTTTGTATATAAATACAAAATAAATTTATGGAAGGAATATTATATATGTAATTTTAATATTCAAAATTTTTCAAAGAGAATACAAATTTCTCCCTCCAAAGATGAGAATTCGTTAACGATGGGCACGAAGAATGATAAGAGACGACGATGCATGGTTTATCTTGCATTGAACGCCATCTTGCTTCGTGTCACGTGAACGTAGGAAGAATCGGTGGAGGAAAGGTCTCGAAATTCAACGTGTGTACGTTTATTTAGAAAATCGATTACCAAATACGCTCCACCGAAATAAAGGAAGAAAAATATACGGGAACATATGGGTTTTACAACGAAGTTGTAAGAAAATACGTGTAATATTTCCAAGGGTATGTTGATTTTTAAGAGGCGCGCGAAATTTCGGTGCAAAAAAAAATTACTAGAACGATCTGATGATATAAAATGTAATCTTGCGGAAATTTCATCCGCAAGAAAAACCAGTCGAGTTGGAAAATTAATTTAATCGCGATAATATTATTCCAATGTTAATTGGTAGATTCCCCTCGTAGAATTTACGACAACCGATGAAAATTCGGAAAATGAGGTTTTTAACAATAATCGATTCGTTTCAATTACGATGGATGAAATTTTTCAAATCGAAATATTCCGTACGTTCGATTCTCTAAAAAAATATAATCGATCGACCCCTTCTGTTCACGTTCCATAATCGTTGAATTAATTTCCTATGTAAACGCTCCCGATATCGTTTGCCAAATAAACAAACGTTCGAATTGTTCAAACGTTACAACGAAATCGGTGGTATATGGTTTTCATAAAGTATTATTCGAGCGCACGGTTTGTTCGCGATAAAAGTTTTCCAATTTTTTTGTCGCTGAAAGAAGGGGAGAAGAACGGGGGAAATTAATGAAATGTGGTTCTAGTTGCAGGACACGTGAAACAACGATGTTCGGGGACAATCGCACGAATGTGATCCCTGACGTGGTTTTTAATTATTTGCACTTTGCGCGGTGAAAAAAAAAGACCAGGTTTGTTTGGAGGTTCGATTGGAACTCTTTTTTACGTGGTGCTGTATATATATAAAAAAAAAAAAAAGAATCGTGCAAAGAAGAGAGAGAGAGAGAGAGAGAGAGAAAAGAGTGGCGAAACAATCGATTCGCAACAAAGCATAAAACTTGTGTTGAATTAAAGCAAACAATGGGGAAAGCAATTTAAAATATGGAATTGCGTTCGATAACAACTTTTTTCCTATTCGATAAACTCGTAAAAAGGACAGATAATGCGTCGAGGAAAATATATATATATATTTTTTTTCCAAAAATCATGAAAATTTTATAATCGCAAACTCGGTTCAACGACAAGCATCGCGATTCGTGGTAGTAGTTTTTTAATTACTACGTTAAACCGAAAATCGAAAATGTCGGATTTATGCAGGAGAAATTGTAATTGTAATTGTATTTTCAAATTTCGAACGAATTGTGCTATGTTCTTTCAAAAAAATCCAAACATTCTCGAATATACGAATCGAATAATTTATTCGACGATGGCAAAGTGTCGCTAATAGCTCGATGCAAATTACTGTTCTCGCATCGAATTACCGATCCAGTCAATAATTCAAATCCCATCAAGGATCTAAAACCATCTCTTCTTTATTATTCTTTCTCCCTCCATTTTGTTCCGTAAATAATTCAAGCGTTCATAGGCGTTCTTCCAACGAACGGATAAGAAACTCGATTATTATTATTATTATTATTACACGATGATAATCACACGATGATGAAAAATGATCATTGTTCGTAAAAGAAAACAAGATCGAATCGAAATTCCTTCGAACAGTCCTCTCACGGAACTTCGAAATAGCTTTTCCATCTCGAGATGAGGAATGTTCCGACGCCAATGGGGGGGAAAAAGTATCTGAAATTCATGAATCTATCGGCGACGAAACGCGGCGTCGGTTTAAAATTCCGATCATATTCAAAATAAATAATCAAATATGCATTTTATCGATCCCAGTTTCGTCCCCATTTATTCGTCCCCGGATTTACCAAGTTTTAATTGAAAAAGACACGGAAACGTCTTATTACTCGTTGCACGTTTCTCCCTTCGATTATTCACAATGAATGACGAATCTTACCTATCTGTGAGAGTTTCTCTCTCTCTCTCTTCTAATAATTTCCTTTCTCCCCGTGTCGTTATTCCTTTTCTTTTTTAATCTCAGCATATTCGATTCGCTCGAAAGGTTGGTTGGAATTTTGAAAGCATGCAAAATTGAAGAGATCTTGTGCAGCCATCCCTTTGTGTCGCGAAGGGCGCGATGCGACGCGACGCGACGCGACGCCTCAACGAACCCAAATGCAAAATAATCTCAGCCACGATCAAAGCAGCCAAGCAACCACGAAACAATACCTATCAACGCGAGCGCGAAAAACCTCTGTACATATATATATATATATATATAAAATACATAGTTGCCGTGCACGTCGTGGCTCGTTAAGCATAGGAATTATCAGATAATTAATATGCAACCCGGCCGCCCTTCTCCCCCTCCACGTTGACGTCCCTTACGCAAGAACCTTCTCTCTATCCGCTCCGGTAAACCGAGTCAATAGATAATACAATTAACCGACAAGTGGATGGGGGGATGCCTTGGGCGGTGCATCAACGCGCAGAATTAACGCGGGCCCGCGTGTGCACGTGCAGATGCACGCCCCTATAATCATGTCCACGTGTATCCCTGCACATCTGCCGGGATCCGGGTGTCAATCGTCTTCGGATATTGGTAAGGTCGATGAATGGAGACGCCCCTTAGTTGAGGATTTGATGGAGAGGTGTTGACAGGCTTTGATGGATCGTTTTTTTTTCGTTTCTTGTTTATTTGATAGGTATAGTATAGTGTCGTACGAAATTCAATGTGAGTTTAATTATCTGTAGATAATAGTGAAATTAAATAAATTTATATCTCTGTCTAGCGATAATGGATCAAGGAATTTTGACATTTTACGTGAACAAGATTAAGGAATTTTGTCCTTAAAATACATTGAGAAAACTGTTGAAATCACTTTTTGACTCATCCCGATATCTCAATCGGTTCTCGAGATATAATAAAGTATTCGTAGCAGTTAAGCGGGAATTATGAAGGAGTCCGCGACACAATGACCCACATATTTTTCTTAGAACGCTGTTTTTATTTTAGGAATCGCGTCTGTCACTTGTCTGGAATTCGAGATAGGTTAGTGAGGCGAGTTTGAGTTTTCGCTAAAAAAAATTGCGAGAAAAATTAAAAATCTCGTCATCAAAGAAGGTTTGGGAAATAGAGAAAATCGTCCCATTGAAGCCACTTTTTGATTTATCCCGATATCTCGAACCGTTCCCGAGATATAACGATTCAAAGATGGTAAGAAATTACGAACGAATTCGCGACCCACTGACCTACATTTTTTCCAGGAATCCATCGTCGTTTGTCGAGCAGTTTGGGATAGGTCAGTGAAGCGAGGCGCGAGCGAGAGGTCCGAATAACCGACAAGGACGGAGATAATAAACGATCAGAAATTACCTCTCCTTTTGCACGACGATATCTCGGCAACCGGAAGTCGTATCGAGATAAGTGAAAAAGCGTTTCGAAGGGCAAGGTTCCGCGCTTCCAACGATCGTTTTCCCGTTGACCGGAAGTAATTATCTTCGGAGTTATAACCGTTCAAAGTTTTCCTATTTTTAATACGATTAATCAGATTCCGCTTAAGGTAAATGATTAAAAATTATTCTTTTCTTTGCATGACGATATCTTGGGAACCGGAAGTGATATCGAGACAAATCAAAAAGCGTTTCGAAGGGTAAGGTTACGTGCTTCCAACGATCGTTCACCCGTTGACCGGAAGTAATTATCTTCGGAATTATAACCGTTCAAAGTTTTCCTAATTTTAATACGATTAATCAGGTTCCGCTTAAGGTAAATGATTAAAAATTATTCTTTTCTTTGCATGATGATATCTCGGGAACCGGAAGTGATATCGAGATAAATCAAAAAGCGTTTCGAAGGGCAAGGTTACGCGCTTCCAACGATCGTTTACTCATTGACCGGAAGTAATTATCTTGGGAATTGTAGCCGTTCAAAGTTTTCCTAATTTTAATAGAGTTTAATCAAATTTTCTTTTCTTCGCGCGACAATATCTCGAAAACCGGAAGCGATATCGAGATAGATCGAAGAGCGTTTCGAAGGGCAAGCGTTTCCGCGCTTCGAACGCTTCGTTCCATCGTTGACCGGAAGTAATTATCTTCGAAGTTATAACTGTTGGAATTTTTTTCTAATTTTATAGTAGGACTCGATTGAAATTCAATTCAATGTAAAATTTCATTCGATCGAAAATTAGCTTTCGAAAGAGGTGTAGGATAAAAAAAGAGAGACACGATCGTTGAATGGATACACTCCGGCCGGAGGATTTAATGAAGAATTGTTCAGAGTTCGGGTGTTGTTCGGGTTGGTTTTTTTCAAGCACGCAATTAGAGTAATTGAGAGGTCTCGTTATTGTTTCCGTTTCGCGGAACTTCGAATCCCCCATGGAAATGTTTGCTTTGCTTCGGTCCTAAAGGGAGGGGAGGGGGGAAGGGGTTAGAGTCACAGAGCTTGTACATTTACGTGAAAACTTTCAGTGTTTCGGCGAGCCGTAAAAAAAATAACCGCTCGATCCCCTCTTTCGCTAAAATTTTATGTTTCACGATTGCATTGATATTGTTGATCGAAGCGTGACAAATGATTTCGATATTATTCAAATTTATTTTTATACACCAATTTTAGAAATCTCTCTTAATCAATTCGTTCTGATCATTATTAGCATCAACTTCTTCGCTCCAACTTCTTCCTCCAACTTTCCTTCACGAAAGATTTTTAAATACAAAACAATCAATGAAAGAAATAACAAGCTTCTTTACAAAAAAAAAAGTATTTCGTACTTCTTTCATTAAAAAATTTCTCTCGATTATCCGTCAAAAAGAAATAACAAGCATCCATAAAGAAGAATAAAATAATCAATATCTTCAAATCTAGATAAGATTCGAGCAATTGGATTCTAAAGGATACGCAAAAATTTACAAACTCCTAATTTTTAAAGCCTCTGTTTCGCACAACCTTAACACACCCTGCACAACAAAAAAAAAAATACCAAATTTTCGAACCCACGTATAAAAATACATTAATTTCTTCTAACGTGCATCTCTCGCGTACAACTTCTTGATACTTTCAACAATTCCCTATCCTTCCACGCCCACATTTCGTTACACGAAAACATATCCATACCATATTCCTTACCAATGGTGCACGCGAGATATTTCTGGTACAATGTATCGCGTGATAGATGCTCCTCGTGTTTAAACGGAGGAATACGGAAACGTATGCCGGCCTGGTAAAGAAGTGTACCGTTTTATAGACGATTATTGATTTCCACGGTATCGAGAATAACCGTAAAAATGGATTTACGTGGTACCGCGACGATATAATGGCCGAGGAGAGAGGGGAGGAAGAGGGTGGTTACGCGACGGGGTTAAATCGCGCGTTCCGCGCTATTCTCTGCTCGTGGAACGACTCCTGCTATATCACAAAAAAAAAAAGAAAAAACTCACGAAATATACACATACACGTACGTGTATACGTATATATAAAATATGTGGAGGCGTCGTTTTCCTCCATCGAGTCGATCGAGTTCTATGAATGGTAGAAAAGAGAGGGAGGGAGGGAGATCATGGAGATAGAGATTCTGGGGAAATGGGAAGAGGAAGTGACGAAAGGATGAATGTTGAACGAACAACCGATCGAGCTATATGATCGATGGTCGCGTATTTTCTTTTTTTAACGGTTATGGAAATTGTGGATTTCTCGTATCGTATATTGTTTATGATAAAAACGAGAGTAAATTGTATTTATTGGTTTCGATCTTTCGATTCTTTTTCTTCGATTCGATAGGTAGATTATTATTATTATATCGGGTATAGGAGAGAGAGAATCGTTTAATACTTTGATAGTGTATGGAAGTATTAAATTGGAAGTTTGGAAATAAATCTTCATCGATTTGTCAAAAATTATAAAGAGTCTGAAAATCGTAATTTTATCTCTATTGATGAAATTACTTAGAGTATACTTTATAACGATAAAATTCAAAACTTGTAATAATTTAGGTAAAAATATATTTGAATAAACGTTTTGGTTTTAATATCATGTGACTTATTTATTAAGAAATATTTTTTATCTTCGATAATTCATTCGTAGTTGGAATTATTATCAAGTTTCTTGGACTTGGTTCATCGAACACTTCGTCAACGAGAAAAATAATGGTCGAAGGCAAAAACTCGAGTTGATTATGTATTCAAGATACTCCCCCACTTCTTCCTCGTTTTCTTCAGCAGTAGTTTCTAATTAAATGAATCTCTCTTTCTTCCCTTCCCTTCTTCCCTTTCTCTGTTTACTAATTTTATCGCCTGCAACGCGTCTCCTTTTTTTAATCAACTTTCTGTCTTTGTGATAGAAAAATTTAACGTTCCGTTTTTGGATTCCGTATTTGAAAAAAATTTGCAGTGGAGTAACTCGATGATATCTCCGCCAATGTATCATCACGTTAATTCAACACGTATTCACATTTGGTATGCGATTGTCGATGTGTTTCTTTCCACGCGTATTCATCAGTGTGATCGTTTTGATATAAAAATTTAAAAATTTCGTTTAGCTTTATTTTCAATAAAAATTTCTGTTTACACAGCAGTATAACTCGGTGATCGTTCTGACAAATTTTCATTAATTCCACACGTGACATGTATTTCCATAAAGTTGTTGCGTATTTTCCATATTGTATTGTTGATTTATCTACCGATATTTTAATAAAATATTAAAAGTTTCGTTTAACTTCGTTTTCTTTTTTTTTTTTTTTTTTTGAAAAGGTTACATACAATTCAATCATTGGAATAATTTTTTTATAATTCGAAAAGTATCTACAATTCATATGTATTTCTTTTTTTGTTTGTGCGTATATGCATTTTACATCGAAACCATTTTCACGTTCGAAAAATTATTAAAAATTTTTAATTCAGCTACATTTAAAAAAAAAAAATTTCCATTTAATATAATTCGATAATTATTCAGATTTTTCGTAAATAAGATGACGGACAGATATCCTCGAATACGAAAAAAAAAAAAAGAATTTATTATTTAAAAACATTCCAACGAAAAATCTCTTTTTATTATTGTTAATAAGAAATTTTTGGTAAACAAAAAAATGTCCTCGGTCGACATTAAATCAAAAACTTTTAGATTTTCGGTGAAACGATCGGTCCTTTTTATTAAAAACATTCCTTTCGTTATCGAAAATTTTTTCTCTTCTTTTATATAATCACGTTATTGAAAGTTCTCTCCCGGAATTTTTAGCTGCATCGCAGATTTCTGGCTGCCTTCGTTTTCAGACCGGCGAACAACAGAGTGTGAACGACTGGTCTGAAAATAAATTATATTCTGAAAAATTTAATTAAAATGTCTATTATACACGATATTTTTCATAACCGAGAGATCAACTATGTCCCGTATTACTTTTATACATGCGTGCACGCATACAACGAATTCTGAAAAGAATCTTGTTATAATTAACTTTTCTCGATTTAATTCTCCTTCCTTTCCTCCTCTATTTTTTCCTTATTTTAATCGCGTGCGATTATTCTTATAATTACACATTTGACGACTCACACGTCATTTACGCATATAAATGATTCGAAAATAAAATATAATCTCTCTTAAGATTGTTTCACATATTATTCTCATGTGCAATGCAAATAAAATAGATTAACCTTTCGATAATTGAATTTTCTTTTATTCCTCCTATCTCATCTCATGGCATTTTATTCGTTAGTTCCGGATAGCAATTATCAGAGATACAATATATTTCATTAAAATTAGTATATCCACTCGACACGACGATATCTTTAAATTGATCAAGAACAATTTTTGCTTTGTATCATTTTCATCGTCACGAAATAAAATCCGCTATCGATTATAATCCCATGTCGTTATTTAATTTTTCTCTTGTTACAATTTTCGTATTTATTTCGTTAAAAAGAGGAAAAGGGGGAAAAAATTCGATTGATTAACACGCGTTTTTTTTAACCATATTCAACCAATAAAATCGTCGACGAGTTTTACCAGTTCAGCTGAACTTTCAAATTCAAATTTCAATTCACGCTCGATCCGTTATTATTTAATTAAAATAATAATAATAATAGATCGATCTTCTTTATTAAGAAGGATTAATCAAGTTTGCTGGAATGTAACCAAATTTGCATACAACGTTCGTCGAAGACGTTCGAGGGAAGCTATCGACTCCTCAGATTCATAATGCATCGCACGTGCATCGAGTCAATCCGATTACACGGCTGAACGGAGTTAAACACGCTCCCCAACCCCCCTGCCTGGGATGACGTTTACGCATGGTCGCCCTCCTCCCCTCTCCCCCCCTCTTCCTCCCCGGCTTATGGTATATTCCGTCTCGACTATATTCCCTCTCCCTTGTTTCTTTTCGCTAATCCTCCAATCTGGTTAGTTACTCCGATACCCTTCCAATTTTTACCGACCGAGCCTGTAATACCTTGCCGATCGAGCAACTTTACGTTACGTAGGGAAATTGCGTTACTTGGGCAAATTTATGCATACCCTTGTTCGAGGCTCGGCATACTAAAAAAGTATATATATATAGCCTTATATTTATAAGGGAAGCCGTATTATGGAACAATTTTAAAAAAAAATGAAGTTGCAGTAAATTGTAATAGATACAACGCGAATTATGTCTTAACTTAAGAGTGAAACAATTATCTTTAGAGGGGAATTAAAGGAACGAGGATTAGGATTCTTGACTCCTGTTCTCGTTATTATAAACTTATAATTTAATATTTTCTAAAAGGGGAGGCATCGATCGAAAATATATTTAACGAAGGTAAAAATTAAATTGTAATTAAATTTTAATTTTTAGATCAACAGTAATTTTTAGATAACAAAAAACGGTCTCAAACAAGTAGCCAAGTGCATATATATATATCCTTCATCTTTCATGATGGAGTGCATGAGAGGGTTAAGACACGCATACATGGGGTGCGTGGGGATTCAACGATCGTCATTACATTTAATTATCGCAGGGGCGGTTGCGTTTAACCATTAACAATGGCCGAGATGGTAGAATGCCAACGCGGTGTGAAAACGCAGCCCGTCGTTTTCACGATTTCCACCGTGATTTTCGCGGCGCTGCGATCGCTTTAATGATCTCTGACGGTGCGCCATTAACAAAGCGTTCTGAAGGGTCGGCTTCCTAGATGAACCAACGCTCCTGATGGCACCTCCTCCTCCTCTTCTTCCTCCTCCTCCTCCTCCCTCGTCCCGTGACACGTCGTACACGAGGCCTTTTCAACGCAACGACCCTCCACAAATTCACCCCCTCGTTCTTATCACACGCGTACATGATTATGCATGGCCGATGGTGAAAGGCAGGTGTTGTGTATGGTTTCCTCCATGTTACGAAGTCGTAGATCTTGTTCAGTCAACTTTGTTAACAACGACTATACCTTGGATAAAATAATGTCTTTGAATTTTGTCTTTGATCATGTTTTTTAATTATTTCCACATCGTCACGAAGAAGAAAAATAATGTAACAATACAGAGCCTAAAATTTTTTAACTCTTCTAATCTAATCAATTCACGAGAGACAGGTATATTGAGAATCTTACGAAATTACAAACTACTATAATATATGCATGATCGATCTTAAATTTTACAAAGAAGGGAGGGATGGAATTCTTCGCGTCGCATCAACGATGTCGGTTAACGTAGAAACGCGCGTCACGGTTTACGTATACAGAGTTTAGCAATGCGTCGCTCTGCAACGCTCAGCAACATCGAACATTAAACTGCAGTGTGCGCGAGCCGGTTCATCCTGCCTCTAGTTTATCGTTGCAGGATTTCCTCCTTTCGTCGTTTGCCCGCCGCAGCCTAATGGGGAACATTTACTTCGAAGGGTTGAACCACCTCGGAGCCGGCGTTCAACCATTTTCGTGCAGGATAAATTCCACGAAAGATCAATACTCGAACTCGAATGTTGGCTTATTTAATTGTATCCTCGGGACGATGAACGTGCACTAGTTGCAGGATTAGTCCATTAGATTGGTCCATTTCCATCCAGGAAAATTATATCGCAAAAATGGAGAATAATTGAGAAAATTATCAATCGTTTGTATTTTTATTATAAGATAATTTCGAAATTATTAGAATCGTTAAGAAATTCATATATTCGATGCTCGATATATATATATTTAATTTTTCACAATATTTCATTTCCTTTCTTATATCTAATCCATGTATTTTAGGGTAATCATATTGAATAAATGAAAAGCGAAGAAATAATTGTAATAATTGTCGTTCATTATATTTCTTATTACTCCTCCAATGCTTCTTCTTCATATTCGCAAAGGAAGGGAAAAAAATCTGTGAAAATTTTGAAAAATGTATCCCACGATTCCATTGAAAAATAATGTATATACAACGCGAAACATTCGATACGTCAACACTTACCTATCGTTGAAGACGAGTCTTCAGGCGACTCGGAAATATTCGCTGGAAAAATTCAACCGCAAATGCCCACCCACGAGTTTCCCCGTTTAACAGGTAACTACCGAAGGGAACGGTCTGCTGCGTTGGAAGTGAATCTTTTAGCTTGTCGAATGCAAAATCGTCGCCAGACAGCTGCCCCTGGAGCTCCTTCCAATATATTTCATTCTTATCTACACTTCATCGTGAAGGTCTCTTTTTCCCCTAGCTCTTCTAGGGGACTTTGAGCGCCGCTATCTTTAATGCCAGGTATACCATATATGTGTACACGCACACATACACACATACGGGGTTTCATTTTAATCTGGCATGAAAAATACCTGGAAAAAATACGAAAAATGTTAGATTACGGGATATTTATTTGTTCATTTAATAAGTATTTTTTGTATATTTGTTTTATATTCCACGTGCAGAATGTATCTTTCGATCTTCGAGATGTAAATGTGGAAAAATGTGAAGATCTGAAATAGATGAAAATGGGATCAAATTATTGGGATCGTTATTTAAAATATTATTATATGAATAAAATATCCATAAAAAAAAAACATATATATATTATTCTAATATATAACAATGTTCAACAGCATATTGCAGGAATATTATCCAAGGAAATAAACGAAGAAAAAAGGATCAAGAACAACGAGATAATTCCAACTTCCAGTATCCTCTTACAACCGACTTCCGTTTCTCCATGAAACCCGATCGGCGCCGGTTACTTATAACACCGGAAAAACGCTAATCCCGAGACAGAGAGCATCCGGTTAACGAGGCAACGCCTGGCCAGAGGTAAATTGAAATTATTAGACAGCAGTGACGCGAATTATTATACGTAATCCAAGGAAGTCCAAGAAAAATATTATAATATCGATTTTATATACAGGAGAGTATAACAATTGACCGATATCGCGTCATCTTGCACTTTTATCATCGATTAGAATTCGTGGCATGAATTCGTAAATTGATACAAACGAGATCAAAGTTAGAAAAGTCGCACAGTATGGAAGAAAGTATTTCGAAAAGATTATAACGTAAATCCATTTCAAAAGAAATAGAAAAAAGCAAAGTGTGTGGCAAATATAAATGAAGGTATTTTAACGTATATATACAAAGAAATTCAATGGCAAACGTTCCATCTATGATTTGCGACTGGCCCTTCGAGTATATTTCCGTCAAAATAAATTGTTGTTCCCTCTCGAGAATTCGAGGAGGATGCACCGCGTGTGTGAATCCACGAATGCCCCAAACAATATCGTTAGTACCTTCGAGAACTCTGAAATCTCTCCTTTCGTCTTTCTCTCTCTCTCTCTCTCTCTCTCCTTCCTCCAGTTCCACCATCTCGCTCCGACCATGTCCAACATTTAAATTTATGGCACGTCGCGCATTTATATGCCCACACCCTCCATAAATTTGACTTTACGCGCATGTAAGTGGCTCCACTTTTGTTCATAGATTCCTACGACTGTCAGATTTATACTCGCGTACGATTCGTGCCACGATTCGATGCCCGAGACATGATAAGGGCGGGTATCCGAAAGGGGAAGGATACTGTCCTGTTATCGGGCAATAAAACTGCCGAATATAATTATACCGTGAGATATTGAGAATCTGCGTGTATAAGATTTTTATTCTATTATTTATTGTGTATTTTATTCGATTGAAATGCAAGTAGTGCGGAAAAAATTCTCGAAAACTGGAAAGTAACGATAGAATATATATATATATATATATATATATGTACATTCGGATGAATATCGATAGATATAATTAAATTTGATGAATTAATATATGATGCAATAATATATTGATCATCCATCAATTCAATATCATAATTCGATTTACATACATCACAAAATTAAAATTGAAAACTAACAAATATAAATAGTATCATTAATTCATTAGAAATATCAATTATATAGTATGTAAATAAAATCTATAATATAATATTACATTGCATAATCAATTGTAATCAATAATACATTGGTTATAGATTGAATTAATTTTTACATGCTATCAAATATAACAAATATTTGAGTCTGTATCGAGTTGAGTATTGTATTGATACTGATTATAAATATTTTCTATTAATAAGAAATTTTTACTTTTAGGAATAGAAAATTATATTGTAAATATGATATGTAGAACAAACAAGGAGATATTCGAATATCTCTATGATATCGAATAAGGATAGTAGATGGTAAGAGAAGGACAGAGATAAGATAAAAATATGAAAATCAACGCCATCTTCAGTGTGTCGCAAATGAAACTAATGAAGGGAAAGAGAAAATAATAAAAGAAGGATAAAAATAGAATAAGAATTGAAAATTAACGCCATCTTTTGAATATAAAATAAACATTTTTTACAAAAAGCACTCAAGAGATGGCGCTAATCCTCAATTTTTACTCTACCTTATCCTATTTTTAAAAAAATCTCTTTAGTACTCAATAGATAATCTTTATTTATTTTATTTATTTATTTACTATTATATCTTATTTATATATCTTTATTTTTTTCTTACTATTTGCTTATCTTACATTATTTTAATCTCAAAGATATTCAAAAGTGGCGCTAATTTTACAATTTTTAGTCTATTTTTATTTTTTTATTCTCTTTGATTATGATTTTTACTTAGCAATTCGTTAAAATTTCAATTTGGATTTATCAAGTTTTTAAAGAAAATAATTACAAGATTTTCTGACGAAACACAATAATGAATATAAACAAATAAAAATACAATTTCATAAAATGTAATGAATTAATTTTTTTTGTAAAGTAAAAAAACAATGAATTCACTCATTTTATTCTGTTTCAATATAATGAACTATAAAAACATGTAATAATATAATTTTTAAAATTAAACTCGTAATTCTGTATTATTTTATGATGATTCCTTCATTGAACACATTTTTTCAAATTGACACTCTTCTTCTTGGTCGGGATAAAGTGCTTTCATAGTAGACAATGAACATGGTATATTTATAGGACATCCTGGTAAATATAATGGTCTTTCCTGATGCATAAAAAGAACACTGGAAATTCCAGAACAACTAAAATAAAAAAAATTACAATATTATATATAATTAATACAGTATTATAATTAAATTATATATATAAAATATAAGTAAATAATTACTTATATAGAATGAATGCAATATTAGATGCAAAAGTATCAATAATTCCAGTTCTCCAAGCTCTATCGTCAGAATATAATGAAAATAAATCGTGTGTTAAATGTTGATCATCTTTTGCAACTCCTAATAAAGTTAGCAACTTTAAAATAGTGCCTGAATGGGTAAAATACGCCGATACCAACAATTCTTCATCTGATCTATAAATTGAAAATAAAATTTTAATAATACATTTAACATAAATATTTCAATTTTTGGAGAAAATTTATTCTTACGCAAAAAAGTTAAAAACATCTCTCAAAGCAGGACATGCTTGCTCATAAGATAATTTATATCCATATCCATCATTCCAATAATATTCTAAATCATCAGCAAATTCAAGTATCTAATAAAATATCAAGTAATAGTTAACAAATTAATAATATTCAATAAATTTAATAAATTTAAATCAAATTTAAAAATATACCTTGAAATCATGCAATGAAAATACTTTACACCATGGTGATTCGAATTTTTTATTCCATGCTGTTTCAAATCCACACATCAAATACATTAAATATATATTTTCTGAAATATAAATATTTTTTTTTTACGATATATTTTTTTTTTCATGTTTTGAAATTAATTGCAATATATTCCGCATACCGTGATTAATTTGATAACCAATACGTATAGAAACATCATCTAACATTTTCTTATAAATTTCACTTTTCAAAAATTTGTCTTTTTCTATACGCGAGTTTGGGTTTTTGTCAATTTCAGAACGCCAACGTTCGCAACGTTTATAAAACTAGAAACTTAAAAAATCATCATATAATAGAAGATCATATAATTATTAAATTACATAATTATAAATTACTCTTAATATAGGATCCTTATGTTCTGCTTTTGGATACTGAACTTGATGACTATTGTATCTTCCAAATAGACCAATAACAAAATTTTTAGCACTTTCTTCTGTGCGTTGAGTAGCAGTGTATTTAAACTAAAATTAATTCTTAATTAAGAAAATATATTAAAAATAAAAAATATATATTATTATTTACCTTATAAGTTTGATTATTATATATTTCTGGCATAAGATTAGGAAATCTGGATTGATATCTTTCTCCAATATCGATCATTTCATTTTCACCTTCTTCTGTTAATTTCATGATATTATCTTCACTAAAACTAATTTTCCATTCTTTAAATAAAACTGCTTCTTCTTTTGTAAATTTTGTTTTGTTTTCTTTATAGTTGTCTAGAATAATTTTTTTTAATTTTGGCAATTTCTCAATCATAGATGATGCATATTTTTTACCAGGATATCTTGTACCATGCCTTAAAAGCAACCATATTTTTTTTGAAATACAACCTATAGTTTAATTTTAATATAAGTTTGTTATTAATAGAATAAAAGAAAGACAATACTTTGATCTTATCCAATTAGTATTACCTGAATATTCAAGAGGAGAATCATTATAATTCGATATAAATCTATATGGTGTCTTTGTTCCTAATTTACATCTATAATCTTTATTATGCAAAACACAATTATGTGTAAATGTGAATATTACATTTATTGCATTAATAATTAAAAGTATTTGAATATTTAATAGCCACTGCATTTTTTTATTTGTTTTTAACAATCTAAAACATATTATATATACATAAAAATTATATTCAATTTAAAATATTCAATATTATTGAAGAATTAAATTTTTACATGTTAAAAATTTTTTTTTAAAGATATACTTTAAAAAAATAATCAACTTATGTAAATTTAAATTGATAATGATTATTTAAAATGATTTAACTTCCAAATTCTAAAAATGTATAAAATATACAACTATTTCTATTATTTATTATTTATTTTTTTAACATATATTTATATAAAACAATAAACTCAATTAAAATCATATAATTTCTTTTTTTTGTTGCAACAAAATTTTGTAAATCTTTTTTAAAATTTAAACAAATTTAAAACATGTTATAAAAATATATAATATATAATATAACCAAACTAAAATAATAATTAAAATAAAAATATAAGATATAATAAGGATAAAATTATAAAAATTTGAAAATTAAAATATATCAATGATATTATTAATACAAATATATTAATTATATTGAATTAATTGATATAAAGTATACTTTACCTCTGAAAAAGAAATCATCGAGTTCGTTAAATGCATAAAATTACTGGAAGTCGTTTGATTTGTGTTTTTATAATAATTATTAGTTCCTAATTAATATAATGTAACTTTTATTCGAAAAAATTGAAAAAAGAAAATAAAATTAAAGATATAATAAAAATTATTTAATTTTCATTAATATCAAATAAAATTATATTTAAATTGTACTTAATATTCTAACCTCATTCTTTCAAATTCTTAATGATACATATATATATATATATTAATAAATAAATAAATAAATAAATAAATAAATAAATAAATAATAATTTATCGTATCTTTCTTTGATAATAATAATTATACATAATTTTTATCTCCAAAAGAAATGTGATTTATATTTTTTAGTATACAAGTAAATTAAAATCAAATTAAAAGGTTTGTAATAAAATAATATATGATACTATAAAAATTAAAAAAGTTATTATTAAAAATTTATATAAATATTCTAATTGTTTTATATGGGAATTCAGATGGGAAAAAAAAGAAATAATCAACCACCACCTGTGCCAATACCTGGTCGTGTAAAGGTAGAAATAAAAGATGAACTAGGTAACAAAAACTTACTCATATTTCATAATTTCATTAGTAATAGATTAATAGATTAATAGATTAATTAGTAATAGAATATTACATTAATGTGTAATGTGTAATATTTAATAATAAAATATATTTTATTCTATAGGAGATAGTGATGTACTTGTTGCAAGAGATCGTTTAAAAGGAGCTCTTAGAGAATTATTACAACATAGTGATACAGGATCATCAGCAGATTCAAGTGAAGAGAGTTCTACACAAGATTATAAACATCAAATAAAAAAAATGTAATCCTTTTAATATGCATAATTTCTTTTATGTATTTATTATAAATCATTAAATAATTAATTTTTATGCAGTGATAACATATATAGAACAAAATCAATGGGTTTTCAACAACCACGTAAAGTAAGACGTCGTAGACAAGTGCAAATGGATACTGCATTTCATCATACATATGTAATGAAATTATTTGATAGAAGTGTTGATTTAGCACAATTTCAAGAAGATACACCACTTTATCCTATATGTAGAGCATGGATGGCAAATCAACCAAGAAATCCTAATCTTGTTCCAAAGTGAGTAATAAAAAACAATGAATAATAAAAAATTATTAATATTTAATTTTAATATTGTTTCATATGTGTTAATCCTGTAATGGCATATGAAAGTTTTTACTTAGTAAGTAATTAATTTTTATTTGAACATTTAATTATATATCTTAAAGATAAATATTTATAATGAATTTTTAAAAAATTTTTTATATAATGTAAACTATTGTGTTATCATATGTATTTAATAGAAAGAATATGCCAATGCAAAGTTAATGCTAATTTTAACATAATTATAAGTATTAATTATTCATGATATGTCACAGGAAAAATTATTTTAATGATTTATTATATATTTTTTAAGATAAAAAAAAATAATACAAAAAAAAATTGTATACTTTTTTGTTTAGAATACGTAGTCCGAGTCCAGAGATATTAAATGAAGTTAATATAAGTAATAATATATTAGATAGTAATGGAGAAGTTCGTGATGTTTATTATTTGCCACCTCCATTACCTTGTGAAGAAGCTATACCTAGAAATCGTATACCTTCACCAATAATTAGAGAAAAAGAGGAATTGAATTTAGATTATGTAAGATATTTACGTTAATAAATCTTATTTTGTCTATTTTTATAAGATAATTTAACCAATACATCATAAATTTGTAAATATTGTAAATACATAATATATTCCAGGACGGACAAACTCTAAAATCACGAGAAATGTTATTAAGAGAACACAGAGTACATTGGAATGCTGTGCGCAAAAAATGGTATCAACAAGCATATAAGAATGAACAACGTTTCACACAAAGTGCAAATATATTAAATACTATATTTAAGAGGTACATATAAATATCTTCAAATTATTTGAACGAATATAAATAACATAAAAATATTGTTCAAATGATATTTTATACTATGAAACGTAATTATAATTATAAAAACATTATTTCTTTTTCTTTCAGGGCACAATCAGAATTTGAATGAATTATTATCTGACAAATTAATTACTATCATCTATTAGTAATAAATATAATTTTTGCTTATGTTATATAAATATTTTTTTTCACACTTTTTCTACATATTTTATTTTGTACACATACTTATACTTGTTATATACTACTTGTAGAAATATACCTTTTTATTACAATATTAATAATATACTACAATTACATTTCATTATGACCAATTATTTAATTTATAAAAAAGATTCTGTTTTAAGTAATAATTCAATTTTGAAATAGAAATTTTTACAGATATGTAGTTATTATATTTGTCTTTTGATAAATTATTGGTATACTGACAACAAATTAATTAATAATTCTTTTTTTCTTTTATTTCATACACTTAATTTGTACTAAACATTCCAACAAAATTACTTATCTACAATGCATAAACTACAAGAAATAAATAATACATTTTCATTATATCATTGCTATTTTTAATAAATTGAAATGCTACTTACAATTATTTTATCACGGGTATAAAAAGGAACTTGGAATAGTTTTAATTGCCTGAACGTTAAGAGGCAGTTTTGTTAGTATATTATTCGATAAAATATTAATTTGGTATATATCCCTAAATTTTGATACTAGAAATTTTTGAAAATTCGAATCTAATTATTAGGAAAAAGGATAAAACAGATAATCATTGAAGACTTGAGAATTACAAGCTTTTTATTTGAAATATTGACAGTCGTAATTTGCTTACAATACAATAAATTCAATAAGAATTTATCTCTATTTATTTAATATCATTTAATTCGAATATAATTTTGAGAGCCAGAAATATTCTGACTTTTCTGTTAGAGCAATTGTAATTTTCAAGACTTCTGAGTATTATGCATAATATACCATGTATTCCTCCATGCTATTCAATTTTTTAATTCATATAAAATGTAGCTAAGAAATAAATAACATAATTTAAATTATTTACTTTCATAGTTAATGTTATATTATCTCCACCGTTCGATTTATATATATATATATATATATATAGTTTTATATATATATATATATATAATATTTTAACTATTTATATATATTATAACAAATGACTGTTGTAAACAACAGGTTTATTTAATGCGTCTTATGAACTGTAAGAAATGATTTCGCGTTTAATAGCCATGCTTTTGGAAGATTTCACGTAGTCGTGGAAGTATAATTTGATCAAATTTGCTGTGACTATTACACATTCATTTGTCTGTGAGAGATAATTCCAACACTTGTCGAAACGTTTCTTCTTCTAATAATCGACGCTGTTCTTCTTCTAACTGTTGTAATTCCGAAAGTCTTAACGCCAGTCTTAATTGTTCCGCTGTATCTTCGAGCGAGTCACTGTTTTCTAAATCATTTGTTTTATCCGTGTTATTTCGACCGCTCGCACATCCAGCAGTACTATCTTGACAAAGCGCCAAACTTGCCTGTATAGCTCTGTTTTACATATGAGAGAGAAAAAAGAGATAAAAATTTACAATGACTTATTAATAAAAAATTTCCTAATAATAATATTCTATACGTACATTAATA
The DNA here is from genome assembly GCF_003254395.2 of Apis mellifera. Taxonomy (NCBI): domain Eukaryota; kingdom Metazoa; phylum Arthropoda; class Insecta; order Hymenoptera; family Apidae; genus Apis; species Apis mellifera. The sequence goes on from NC_037640.1 coordinate 4,302,929, forward strand.
TGTACTAAAAAAAATATGTAATATGTATAATATAAAAAAAATAAAATATCAAAAATTAAATTTTTTTTTAATATCTGCTACAATTCCTTGAATTTTCTGTAAAAATATATATATATATATATATATATATATATATATCGTTAATTTATTATGCATCTAATATTTATAGCAATCTATCACCCACCTTTCTGAATTTTAATTGTTGAGCAAGAACACATGCAAAATAAAATTTTAGAACTTTTAAAATAAAAGCAAAATATCTGAAATAATATCTGAATAATAAACGACATATTTTCATACCTTTGTAGCTGCCTTTCTTCTTCAGTAGTCATATTAGGCGTAGTAGGTCGTGATGGTTTTTGTGCTCTTAAGGCTTCCCATATATCAACCTTAATAAATGATATTAAATTATAAGAATTTATTTTTATTAAAAAAATATTTTTTAATAAAATATAAAAATATAAAAATTTTAAATATCTCTACCTCATCACGTTCACTTCCAACTTCTAATAAACTTTGTTGAATAGCAAATTGTAATAAATCGTCCTCTTCTTCCATACTAAATTGTGTTCGAACTTCAGCACCTGCTAAATAAATAATTACAATTATATTATTGTTATGATGATAAAAAAGTTTTATCAAATGAATAAGAGCATTTAAGAACAAAATAATAAAAATATAAATTATAAATACTTTTATTTAATGTTTAATTTGTATAAATATTAAACTTACCTAGTTTTACATATCCCATTGGCGCTTCAAAACAAATATCATCAACTAAACAAGTCATTCTATTAGTTTCTTGTAAATGTCCTACATGAGGTACTTCTTGGTCCATACCAAAAATATTCCCGAATGTTATCCTTGCATTTAATATATGAAATAAAGGAATTTCTATAAAAAAATTTGAATACTTAAAAATTATAATTTATATTAAAAAGAATAAATAAATAAAAACAATTTAAAGCTAACCAATTTTAACAGGGAATCCAGCTGGTAATTGCATTTGAATAAAATCCTTTAATTTTGCAAAATGTGAACTAGATATCGCCATAAGATCAACAATTGGCATAATTTGTTCTTGAAGACTTAATGGATATTGTTCACTAAGCCATAAAGTTGCCTATTGTTTTATATTTGATTATATTCATTATATATATAAACATAACTAGTAGATTTAGATTTTTTAGATATTGCTAATAATTTTTTATTATTATTATATATATATGTATATATATATATATATATATACCTTAAATTTTTGAATTTTTGTATTAACTTCTTTTGGTCTACCTATATCTCTTCCATTTAAATCAATATCTGGATCAAAATATTCTTCAGCTGTTATATTAGAAGGATTTCCAATATTATTATATTCTTCCTAAAAACGAATGATAAATAAATTTCATTGTTATTATATTTACAGATTATATATATTATATATATATAGAAAATAAATGTATAAGAAAAGAAAATTACACTAGTAGTTGCGCTATTACTGTTCTCTTGCTGCTGTTCAGCCATACCAAGAAATGATTGAAGAGGTGTACGAGGTGCACGAGCCCGTGCCTTATCAGGTTCAGATAAATGTTCTAATCGAGTTTTCGTTATTAATTCTACATTACATGCACTAAACACTTTACACTCATGTCCATTAACTACTTCACTTTTATCAGAGCGCCATCCCCATAAACCAGCTTTATTACTAATTAAACATAAATAATTATTAATAAATATATATGTACTAATGGGAATGATAAAGAAAAACAATTACCGTTCAAAACTAATTTTATCTGTATCTATATATGTAGTAACTATTGGATTTGTAAGTCGAGCTAATACTCCTTCTTCAGAGGGTTCCATTAATTGCATATCATCAATATCTACGAGTTTAATATGCTCAACATATACTTTTCTTGTTTTATGATCTACTTCCATCATTGTTGCTCCATCATCTGTATAAATAAATTTAATTATTATTGTTATTATTATTAAAAATATATAAAAAAATTTATTCAAATAAAGTTTTCTACTTAAATTTAAAATTTTTTACTGTTAATTATAACAATTTTAATCAAAACTTTTCAAATTTATTATATTAATCATTATTATATTAAATTACTCATAAAAAACATAGATATAAATAATATGTTAATAATAATTATTTTTACTACAATATCTATATTACACTTACCATTTAAAGTTTCAATTTATTATATCAGCTTTTTAAAAAATAATAAAAGTAATAAAATTACAAGAAAATTATAAGAAATAGAAATATACAAATAAATACATATATAAGAAATAGAAAATTTTCCTATTTTACAGAGATGTTTTATTATATTTTTATATTTTCTATGATTCTGCATATGACAATTTAATTTTAAAAATAATTCTGTCACCTGACTCTTGTCCAACCATACTGAACACATAACTCCGTTCACATCTAATTGCCACAGGTACATGTGATGCAGCTTGCATTTAATATATACAATTAAAGAATAAATAAAAAACTCTACTATTAATATAAAAGAAAAAGACACAAAAAAAACCTGAAGATTAAAATAAATTTATATTAATGTTCATGCAAAGAATTATATTCAATTACTCACTTTGTCCTTTAAAAACATAACTACGATTTCCACGTTGCCATTTTGTATGATCAAATCCTAATAAAGTTGTATCAATTCGCACATTACTGCCTTGTTTATATACTTTATAAGTATCACTAGGACATATTCTAGAGGCAAGAGGAACTAATAATAAAACATTAATTTAATTTAATATTTATAATTAAGACAATGAAAAAGTTATAAAATCTATAATTACCCCAACTAGTAAATTCCCATTTCATTTCTACATAAAAATCAGGAGCCTGAAAAAATATTTTTTTAATTTATAGATATCAAGATTTTTATCAACCAGGCAAATGTTTTACAAATATTTCTGAACTTTTTGATTTATATTATTGATATGAATTTTATTATTTGTATTTCATATTATTTTATTTAAAAAATCAAAAGAAAAAATTCTATTCATAAATATTTGTTTAATGAAAATGCTAACTAAAAAATTTATATTATGCTCATAAATATTTGTATGTATATTTTAACTCACTTGTTTAAGCTTATGGAGCAATTCTGGAATACCAGCTACCCGATTACAATATCTTTGATAATCCCTATGTGCTAACACCATTTGTATTAATTCAGGATTTCCTGTACCAACTGCCTCTTGTACCACTATAATAATAATAAAATTAAAATTATAATATTAATTAATTTGATATTTTATTGAATAAAATTATATGATTAATACCAGTCCATCCTTGAGTATTCTCTGTATTAACATTAGCTTCATGTTGCAATAATACTCCAACAGATTCAATGTGACCCAAAGTCACAGCTAACATCAATGGTGTTCTTCCTCTATTATCAAGTTTTTCAATATTATGCTATAGAAAATAAAATATTATTTTCTTAATATGCAACAATATAAATAAAATATTGTTAAAATATTTTAAATATATTGTATTTGAATCTTAAGAAATACATATAAATTATTATAAATATATTATTATAAATATTATAAATATTAAAAAACATTTTTCTTTATTTTTTTCCCAATTATAAATAATATTAAGTTCTATCAATATTAATAATTAACATGGTAGAGTTCTTATAAGCTTTATCAAATTCATCAATGATATATTGAACATATAATATCAAAAGTTCCAAGTTGATGAACATTTATGGTTTCTACTCATGCAAGGCTTCATTCATCAGATTCTGACAATATCAAATGATTTTCTTAAATCAATAATAATAATAATATATAATTAATTTCTATAATTTAATATTAATATTAAATATATAATTTAAAAAAAAAATTAAATTTATATTTTATATACTAATGTACAATTTTTTTATACAATGTACAATTTTTTTAATATTAATAAAGATATTTTTATCACGTGTACATGTATATTTTTCTTTATTGTAATTACCAACTACAGTTACGTCTAACATAAAATATAAATTGTCATCTGTCATATATATGTATTTTATACAAAAAAAAACAATTGATGAATTGTCAATTCGCATATTTTTATTGTCACCATTAGTTTAATCACAGGTATAGTTTACTTAATAATTGACACTTTTCTTTTTTTTTTCTAATTTTTTTTTCTTTTTTTTTTTTACCAACCAGCTTTGTAGATAATTCCTCTTCGAGTTCTACATAATTGTTATTCCATACAAGCCAATGCAGCGGATAATTTTTTTGTATTGTGTCTATATTCACCATTTCTATAAAGTCTTGTTAATGTTAACATACACCAACAATTATTGTAAGTTCCACAACTTGAAGGCACAACATAAAATTTCGTCTAACAAATACATGACACTGAAAAGAATAAGCAACGAATGATTTTGATCATTCATTGAAACGACAAGAAAGCTAGATAAGAAACCGCGATTATCATATTGAATGCACCAAGCTAACGAAAAAATGTTGCAAGTGGCGCTTATATATAGTTATATATATAATATATATATATATATATATATATATATATATATATATATATATATATATATATATATATATATATATATTATATATATAGTTATATATATAATATATATATATATATATATATCAAATAAACGTTTCCAAACTAATATATTTTAGCTTTATTTTGAAATAGTCTTAAATGTATTCAATGCATATTTCTTATTCAGTGAAATAAAATTATTTTTTATTGTAATACTCATAAAAATAATAATAATAAGATTATTAATTCCTCTATTAAAAACTTTTCAATACTGAAAGAAGACAAATAATATATTTTAGAATGATAAATATAAAAAAATATATAAAAAATATTAAATAGTAAATTTTATAAATATAATATTAAATAAACTAAAAATATTATTGATAGAATAGAAAGGTAATCAAGAAGAGCGATTTTGCGAACGCGAATATCGTTCAAATAAACGTACTGAGATCCTGGATTGTCGGGCACCGATTGACGTCACCGATAGGCGGCCAAAATGGTTGTCAATGTTGATAAGTGGTTTGGTTACACGAAGAGTCAGTAATAAAGCCGTGACCGATAGGAGCCTCGGGCAAGCGAAATTATGCCTGTGAAATAGGAGTTAGCCTCGTGTAAAACGAAACAAGAGGCCGTCATCGTGACACGGGATGGCGGACGGTGAAGATGCTGAACAAGAAATCCGTCGAGCCTTAGATGTCGTTCAATCCATGATTGACATCTCTGCTGAACGACTCGAAGGCTTGAGGACCCAATGTTCAACCAGTGCAGAACTTACTCAACAGGAAATTCGAACGCTCGAGGTATCTTGAAGAGCGCGCAATTCTTTAGATCCTTTCCTATTTTTTCCTTTACTATCTTCAAATGATTGCCTTGACCTCGTGAAGGATTGCTTTGTGGTTGTCAACAAGTTGCAAATATATTTCTTTATTAACTTGAAATCTGTGTCTACGTGCTTTTAATCTAACTTCCTTAATATTTTGATATCTTTTTTTATTTTCAAAATACTTATTTACTATTCTTTTAATATTTCAATAAAATTCAAAAGATTGTAGTTTATATCATTGAGTATAAAATATTCTTAAAATAGCAAAATTAGTTTGATTTTTCAAATCAATTTTTTGATTCTAATAAGAAAAATATTTTTAATTTATATTTTAAGTATCAATAATTAAAGTATATTTTTAAGTAATTATATAATTTAAATAAAATAACTTAATTTGATGATAAAAAATAATAGATTAGATTTTTTTATTTATTTTAGGGAAAACTTATTAAATTATATTCAAAGCAACTTGTAACCAAAGCCAAATTGGCTTTAGAAGAATCATTACCTCCAGAGATGAAACAATATCCATCTTTGCAGCAATGGTTAAGAGTAGTAGGTCTTACTCAAGAGTCTATTCAGGTATGAATAAATATGAGTTTTTTTATATTTTAATTATATTATTAATAATTATTAAAATTTTATATTTTTATTACTAAATTTTATATTATTTTAATATAATTTTAATTATATTATAATTTTTAATAATAATTAATATTTAATAGTTATAATTATAATTTTAGATGATTTGTTCAAAAGCTAATTCACTTGAAGCTCTTAAAGAGAAATCTGAGCATGAATTAGGTAGTATGTTGGGAGAAAATAATATTAAACATGAAGAAGAACTACGTAGATTATGTAGAGCACTGCGTAATCTTCGTCGATATATGGGTAATAATTTATTTACAGTATTTGATATTATGATTGTAAAAATATATTGAAATATAACATATAACTTTATATATATATATATATATATATATATATATATATATTATAATTCTTTATTCAGATGTTCTCCTAAAAGGAGATATGGATAACAGTGATATGAATTTATATTGGGATTCTTGGGATAGACACCATTTACGTACAGGAGCATCTCCTAGGCCAGCAAGATCCCGTACAACAAGATGCTCTGTTCCTTCAGAAGACAGCATTCCATATCATAATAATAACAACAATCTTAACAGTGATATATTAGCACAAGCTTCTTCCATTACATCTTTATCTTCAACTAGTCCACCTTCCACTCCTCTTTTGCAAAGGCCAGGACGTGGTAAGTATAGAAATATTTCATATTTTTTCTATAAATTTATTATTATAAAAATATAAAAAAATTTATTATATTTATTATTATTATTATTATATGTGAACTAGTTATATTTAATATGTAAAATTTTACTTTTTCAAAACAGGAATTAAAGTTCCAACAACTCCTCCTCCTTATAAAAAACATCAAATAGGTTTACAGAATACAATATCACAACCAGAAGTGTTTCCTTTAACTAAGTCAAAATCTCATGAATCACAATTAGCAAATCGTCTTGAAAATGGAGATACAGCTTCAAGGTAATAATTTAGTTTTTATTATAATGATTTTTTTAAATAAAAAATTAAAATTAGTATTAATATTAAATATTTTTTATTATTTTCATAGTTGTGGAAATATGGACCCTGTCAGTTCTGTAGGACGAAGAAATCGTTTACCTACAGAAACAGGATCTTGCAGTAGTAATGCAGACATTACAGGGGAAAATCTTTTATTAAATAGTAATAGTCCTGTTAAGTCACCACCTTATTCTAGTGCAGAAAGTGATGATAACAGTTTTAAGGGAACAGGTAAATGTAATATATTATTTTAAAAATTTTATATTATCTCGTATAAATAGAAAAAATTTAATCACAATTTTTAATAGTAACAAGTCTCCAAGTGCCAAAGTCACCGCGTACTCCGACTGTAACCCGAGGAATGGGTCATATAATTGCTCACCGTTTTACCAAAACGTTTAAAATGATGACAACATGCGATTATTGCGATAAACAAATGTTTATAGGCACTGGTTTGAAATGCAAAGAATGTAAATATAAATGTCATCGAGATTGCGAATCCAAAGTACCACCATCTTGTGGCCTACCTCAAGAACTCTTTGATGAGTTTAAAAGAACTGTACAAGGTGATGGTATGTACATAAAATTATTTAAATCTAATTTTATTAGTTTATAATTTGTTTTTATAAAAATATTAAAACTAAAATTTTTTAGGTATGGTAAATGTTTCTCCAATATTAAGCAAGCCTGGTATAACATCTCCTAATCATCATAATTCAAATTTATTAAGCTCTTTAAATCGAAGGGATCGAAAACGATCACATCCACATTCTTCTATGAATATACCTTTTCAGGTATGTCAATTATGATTTTAATTTTTTGTTTTTCATATTAAAAATTAAGTATACATTATTAATTATATTGTTTTTTTAGAGCGCGGATTCTAGTTCAAATACCTCGAGCTGTAACAGCTCAACGCCTTCTAGTCCAGCTTTGCTACCTGCCAATACTAGCCAAACTCTACAAGCACCTGCCAAACAACAGTTCCATTTTCCAGGTAATTTTTTTGTAATATATTTCATTATAATAAATGATATTGAAATTCATAATATTATATTTTTAAATTTTTAGATGTTGTGCTCAATGAGAAAGGTGTTACATTAGAGACTCATCAACTCGAAGGTACAACTATGTCAAGTGATAGTGAAAGAACGGTGAGCGTTTCAGGATCTGGTAGCGTTAGCACAGATTCTGAACGAACACCTGTTAGAGTTGATTCACAAGATTCTCAAGTCTCTGATGGAGAACCAGGAGATAGTCGTTGGCCTCGACAAAATAGTGTACGTAATTTTAATATATATTTATAATATTATTATTATATTTAAATTAATTTAATATTATAGTTATCTATGCGAGAATGGGACATTCCTTATGATGAATTAAAAATTGGAGAACCCATTGGCACTGGAAGATTTGGTACAGTGTATAGAGGTTACTGGCATGGTAATGTCGCTATTAAAGTCTTAAATATGGATTATTATTTAGATGATGACAAAATATTGGAAGCATTCAAATTGGAGGTATATATAAATTATATTATAATATTTCATATAATTAATAATATATTTAAGATATAATGATTTACTCTCAATTTTGAATATATTTGAAATATATATTTATAATATATTTATAATTTAATTATTTATTTATTTTTATTTTGCATATAAATGTTATTTTATAAATAATTATTAATATAATATAATTATAAATATTGAAAAATATTGCATAAAATAATTTGAAATTATTTTATTGTTGAAATTAATTTACATTCATATTATTGAAATTATATTTAAATTTATAGGTGGCTACATTCCGAAAAACTAGACACGAAAATCTAGTTTTATTCATGGGAGCTTGCATGAAACCTCCACGCTTAGCGATAGTGACTAGTATGAGTAAAGGAATGACTCTCTACACTCATATTCATTTACGTAAAGATAAATTTAATATAAATAAAACCACCATCATCGCTCAACAGATTTCTCAGGTATATTTTTACTAAAAAATATAACTTTCGATATTTTAATATATTTTAATATGACTTATTATGTAGGGAATGGGATATCTTCACGCTCGTGGTATAATTCATAAAGATCTCAAAAGTAAAAACATATTTTTAGAAAGCGGAAAAGTTGTAATTACGGATTTCGGTTTATTTAGTGTTACAAAACTTTGTTATGGAAATAGGTAAATATATTTTGTTTATTATATTATATATTTATTATATTTAATTATAATATCTGATAAAATATAATTATGATTTTATATTTATGGTTTTATTTATAAACAGAAAAGGAAATGCATTGAGTATACCACCTGGCTGGTTATGTTATTTAGCTCCTGAAATTGTTCGACGATTGAGACCTCAACAAAATCGGGATCAGGAAGAATTACCTTTTACTGAAGCTTCTGACGTTTATGCGTTCGGGTTAGTATAAAAAAAAATAATATAAAATATAATTTTAATCACTCTTTTATAAATTTATTAAAAAATTGTTATAGAACTGTATGGTATGAACTTTTATGTGGAGAATGGCCATTTAAAGGACAACCTCCTGAAGCAATTATATGGCAAGTTGGCAAAGGAATGAAACAAACCTTAGCTAATTTACAAGCTTCTCGTGATGTAAAGGTACAAAGTATAATAAAAAATTATTTTACAAATTTTAATTAAATTTTTTTATTAATTTTTTGTAAAATAATTTTAATTAGTTATAATTTTTTTTATTAATTTCTTTACATATTTCTAGGACATCTTAATGCTTTGCTGGTCATACCACGCAGAAAATCGGCCCGATTTTGCAAAATTGTTAACTACAATTGCAAAATTACAAAATTGTTTAGAAAAGTTGCCTCGCAAAAGGTTAGCACGTAGTCCTTCCCATCCTATACATCTTTCTCGTTCTGCAGAATCCGTGTTTTGAATACATTTAAGTCTATTTAAATACACTGTTGTTCTCGTAGTGTAAATATAGAACTGTGCAATTATTGCCAGATCTTTGTTCGTGAAAAGTAAAATAAAAATAATCACTGAAAGTTTCATTCGTATATCCTTCATTTAGATTAAAATATCACTAAAATAAACTTGAAAAAAAATTAATGAAATTTTATTTCTTATATAATACTACAATTTTTATGCAGAATATTGTTTCATCTTCCATAACAATAAATAATATGAAAACAAAACGGGAATTCATTACTATGCAGTAAAAAAAATTCAACTTAATGTACTTATACACACAAAAAATAGAGAAACATTGTCTTTAATTATAACATAAATTTTCATCAATTATATATTTTTTGTAGTTCTTGTAGCTGCCTTCGAAGATATGCAGCACGTAATTTATTTAAAGCTATCCTTTTCTTAAACATTAATACCAAAGGCTTAGTAATTATATCTGTTATATGAACTAATGTTCGTGTTCTCACTGTAATTAATAATTGAATTAATTTTTGTTATATTAAATAAAACTTTCAAATATTAAAATAAATAAACTAACCAGCATTATTGTGTATGCTGGCAAGAATATCTTGTTGATCTTTATATGTTTCTGCCATCTCTTCTTCTTCTTGTACCAATAATTTTAATAAATTTGTCATTGTCTAAAAAATATATAGAAATTATAATTGAAATTTAATTACAAATAATTCTAACTAATTATATATGAGCTTACTTTTAGACATGTATTTGATATTATTGGTGTATGTACAATTTCTAATGGAATTTCTGTTAATTTCTCATTATGAGATTGAAAACAAATTAAAGAAATTTCTTGCTCCTATAAAATATTTCATTTAAAAAATTGAGAATATAATAATATTAGAATTATTTATTTATTGTTTACCTTAGATTCTTTACTTTCTGAAAATACTGAAAATATTAAACCTACAAAACCATGATCCATTGTCTGATAATTTGTTTGAGTTCTAATATCTAAAGATAAATTTTTTAGATTAAAATGATTTTTAATTATAATTTGCTTTTACAAAAATATATATATATACTGACCAAGATGTGATGGCCAAACTGTTATATGAGGATGAGAATGATACCATCCAAGAATACGTACAGGACGTTTTAATTCTTCACTTAAACGATCTGCTTCACCAACAGCTTTTAATAATTGTTCAGTTGAAATTTCTACTCTGTCTTTCTTTTTGTCCAAATGTCTTAAAATAATGACTGCTACTATTCTTGCAACATTATCTTCTGTCTAACAAAAATTATTAATAAAATGTTTTTTTATATAAAAATTTACATATTACATATTACATATAAAAATTTACATAAAATAATAAATATATTCAAAAACATACATCCCCAATTAGTAACCCCATTACTTCAAATTTTTCTGTTGACAAGGCATGCTGCAAGCATACCATGTATACATCAGTTTGTAATTCTACCTTTGCTAATGTAAATGTAGCCATTATGTAAATTTTAAATTCAAGTATAATTCAATGTAATATAAATGTAGAACCTGTAATTATATTATTTAACAAATTTAAAGTATTAGTTTTCATATCAAATAAAAAAAAATATTATTTTTATTTTTTGTTTTACTTAAAAATCTGAATTTTATAAATAAGCAAAAAAAGAAAATAACCTTTAATATTATGTGAACCAAAATTAGGATAAATATAAAATCGATTATTATTTAGATTATTCTTACACTTTTATTTTCAATTATTTGTTTAAATTCAACAATTTCACGAAATAATAGTTATTTTATTAATAATAAAAATCATTTAAAAGTCATTAAAACAAATTATATATATGTATATGTATATATATATATACATATCATATATATATATATATATATATATATATATTTACTTTTTCATATGAATGAAGATACAAATTTAAATTGTTGTAATTTTTTTATTGTATTTTTACGTATTGTTATGCAAATTTCATAAAACATAATATTCAAACCAACTTCATCATCAATTATGCACCAATGTACACTTATTATAGGTAAAATTCTCCTAGATTTATATCTAGAATACAATATCGTAATGATTTAATGAAGATAGGTGGCGTTAAAAAATTTTTTTTTAGTAAAGATTATATTTATTATACTTATATATAAATAATAAATATATATACCACAAATTATATATAATATATTTTAAAATCAAATAATAAACTGAAAATATATTTAAAAATTTAAAAAAGAAAAAAAACTATCCATAGAAGTACTTTTAAATAACATGAAATTATTTTAACTATTTAAATAAAGAAAATCTATAATAAAAAAATGTAAATGTAAAAATATTTCATTTGTTAATTGAAATTTAAATTCAATATAAATGCATTATTTATATATTTTATCTATTTTTTATTAAAAATTTTAATACGTTATTAACATAAAAATAATTATATTGATAAAAATATTTTTGTTTATTTTTTTTATAAATTTTTTTTTAATATTGAATGTATGTATTGATATTTTTTTTTTAAATAATCAAATTTTAAAAAAAATTATGTATTAAATATAAAAATAATCCTTGATATATCATATAAATCATATTTTATATATATTTTATGTATTACATGCATAAAAAGTTTTAAAAATATTCACTAACAAATTTTATATTCGTTTAAATAATCCAAAAAGAAATTTAACAGAATTAGATGTTTCCTACACTGCTTACCATTAGACTTACAGATTACTTTACTTCATGGCGAATCAAGATTCATAACAATATCGAATTCTTCTCGACAAATTTTTAAAAGTACTTGAAAAGCATTTTGTGTATGTTGGATTAATTAATAAGCAACGATAATTAATGATGAATACATTTTGGAAATAACATTTTGTTAAATCAGTTAAATAGTTAAATAATACCGCTCAAGATGAAATGTCGGAAATGTGCATAACTTTTAAAGCTAGTAATACATACATCGATCAATAACACTTAATTAATTTTTCATTAATAAATGACTGACAGAATGGCTAGTAGAGAAACATCAATTAATTCAAAAAACTCGGATGATCATAGTGTAGAGGTTTGTAAATTTGCAATGTAATGTTCTAAATTTTTGTAATTGTTTTTAACAATGTGTACTTTAAATTGTATACTTTTTTTTATTAAATGAAATTATAAAAGTAATGAAATATAATATTTTAATTCGATATATCAAATTTAATATTTTAATCTATAATATATAAAAAAAAATTATTTAAAACTTAAAATATACCATACCTACTACAAATTTGAATTACAAATTTAAAAATATATTAACTGATTATTAGATTGCATATAATATTATAATTATTAATTGTACAATATTATTATATATATATATATATATTATAAATTAATATAATATATACATATATATTATAAATTAATATATACATAATTATTATATCATATATATATAAATTTAAATTTTTATTTTAGACATTAGCAGAAGTCTTCAGGTGTTTTATTTGTATGGAAAAATTGACAGATGCACATCTTTGTCCTCATTGCAGTAAATTATGTTGCTACACATGTATCAGAAGATGGTTAACAGAACAACGTTCTCAATGTCCTCATTGTAGAGCTTCCTTACTTTTACATGAATTAGTAAATTGTAGATGGGTTGAAGAAGTAACACAACAACTTGACACACTTCAAGCTGTTGGTATTTCAAATTCTAGGCACGATGATTCCAGTAGAGATAGGTATATTTTATTTATAATATAAAAATATATAATATATAAAAATATTTAAACTTATGTTTATTTTAATTATTACTAATACTACTGTCTATGTTTTTTTAAATAGGTGTACTGTGCACCGTGAGAAACTGTCTGTTTATTGCTGGACTTGTCGTAGATGTATATGTCACCAATGTGCTCTTTGGGGTGGCACTCATTCAGGACATACTTTTAAACCATTAGAAGAAGTTTATGAACAACATGTTACACAAATAAAAGCAGAAGTAGGTCAATTAAAAAGAAGATTGATGGAGTTAATAAGCCTTGTTCAAGAAGTAGTATGTGTGGATTTTAAATAAAATATTAAATATTTTAAGGAAATAATCAAAATATTATTTTATATTTTTTATTTTTTATTAGGAACGAAATGTAGAATCTGTAAGAGCTGCAAAAGATGAAAGAGTTAGAGAAATCAGAAATGCAGTAGAATTAATGATAGCACGTTTAGATTCTCAATTAAAAGCTAAATTATTAACGTTAATGAGTCAGAAAAACTCTTTGACACTAGAAACAGAACAATTAGAAGCATTATTACAAGAAGTAGAGCATCAATTACACACTTGTACTCGTTCTGAACTTATAATTAAAAGTGCAGATCTTTCGCGAATGATACATCAAGTACGAAAGAAACCAATGACTAGTTTTGTTACTGCTCCTGTTCCAGCAGATTTTCATAGGTATTTGATTTTTGATATATTTTTAGTTATAAAAAAAATATTTAATAATTTTATATCTCTTATAATAATTATAATTATAATTATTTTAGCGAAATTGTTCCCGGATATGATAGCGCTACATTTGCAATGCAAAATTTTACACAATTACAATTAAAAGCAGATCCAGTATATTCTGCACCTTTACATGTTAATGGATTATGTTGGAGATTAAAAGTATATCCTGATGGAAACGGTGTTGTACGCGGAAATTATTTATCTGTTTTTCTAGAACTAAGTGCTGGTTTGCCAGAGACATCAAAGTATGTAGGAGTGATTTTATTTTTAATCATATTTTATTCAAAAATAATTTTTTTCAGATATGAATATAGAGTAGAAATGATTCATCAAGGATCTCGTGATACAAGTAAGAATATTGTTCGAGAATTTGCTTCTGATTTCGAAATTGGTGAATGCTGGGGGTACAATAGATTTTTCAGACTAGATTTGCTTGCAACTGAAGGATATTTAAATACCGAATTGGATACTCTTATATTGCGGTATGTTTTATTTTCACTGATATGTAATAATAATATTCAAGTATAATGTAAAAATAAATAATAGGTTTCAAGTACGTCCACCAACGTTTTATCAGCGTTGTCGAGATCAACAATGGTATATCAGTCAATTACTTACAGTTCAAAATCAATATGCTACACAAATTAATGAATTAAAAGAGGTAATATGCGAATTTAAAATATTTCATTATATATTATATTCATATATAAATCATTTTTTTTATAGAGATTAGCAATTGAAATATCACGAAATGCTATGGCAGTAACCCGAGTACCTAGTGGAGCAACTTTATGTGGATCAACATCAAATGTGACACCTATGATTATGCAACAACAATCACAAACTGCTGGTGATTCATTAGTTAATTCCAATTCTACTCGTTCGGGTGAAACATATCAAAATAGCACATCCACAAGGTAAAATAATTTTTTTTTCGAAATGATATTTTTAAGAAAAAAAAAATTTTAAAATTCAAACCTTATATGTAATTTTTAGTAGATCAGTACAAAATGTACTTCCTGGTGGAAGTAACAGTGATGTTTTATCTGGAGATCAATTAATGCCTATGTGTGAATTAGGAGAACCTTCAAATATGCGTCCTCTTGGTTCTTCTTCGACGTTATCTTCTATTTCATCAAAAACAAGTTTAAAACAACATAGAGTAAATAACTTAAGCGTTGTTGAAGCTGAACCACCTAATATGCATAGTACGAATGATAATTCTGTGGGAGATTGTCCAGCTACAAGTGCTCATTCTCCACCTCCTTCATATTCTTCACCAACAGTTAATCAACAACAACTGAATCTTTTGTCTAGTAGCAGCAGTAGTGATAGTGGAGTAAGATATTTAAATTAATAAATTAAAATTAATATAATTATATTTATGGATTTTAATTTTGATTGATTTATTTATTTATTTATACTGATAATTTATGTTTTACTTTATTTATTACTATAATTTATTTCAGGAATTAAGTGAACATGATATATATTTGGATGAATGTGAACATAATGAACCACATCTAACACTTTTAGATGACAATTCTAACGATGAAAATGATGTAGATGATGAAACAATGTCAGGTATGACATAAATCATTTATTATTATTTTATTAAATGTAATAATTTATAATATTAAATTATCCAAATAAACTAACATTCCTTTTTATATTATTTTATCATAAATTGTATATACATAATGTAATACAATAATATACTGAATTAGGTACAAGTTCAAACAGAGGTTCTATAGATAATGTGCAGAGACAACGAGAAAACAAGTTAGATAAAGGTGTTGAAAATGAAAAGCCCACGAATGAGAAACCAGATGAAGATTTTATGAAAGAAAATCCCACTTCCCATACTCCTAATCATTTTCAAGCAGTTTTATAAGAAATTATCTGTCTTTTTTCAAATTAATCTCCGTCCTTTTATGTTTCATTTTATAACGAAAAATAAATATTCCTATATATGTACTATAATATTCAAGTTGACAGAAACTTGATCTTAATTTATTTATATTGCTTGTGTTATCTTATATGAAATAATTTTTATAAATATCGTACCGTAATTTTGAGTTATTTATAATGTTTTTTAGTTACATCATAATTAATATATTTATTAATTAATGAAATATGTTTGTGATATTGTCGTATTTGCAGGAGAAAATGACGTAGAAGTTGCCGAATCATTATCAGCATGGATTCAGAATAAACAACGTACAAAACAACAGAATAATCGAGAAAGTACAGGAGATATTTGGAGGTATATTATTGAAAATAAAATTTTGCTATGATTATAATTTATAAAATTAATAATTTTAATATAATTTTATTATAAATAGATTAGGAGGTACTGATAGTTTAGAAGATGAGATTATGTTGCAATTATTTGAGATGCAAGATCGAAATTCTGCTTGGACTTCATTATGTTTTAATCAACATGTAGATGATACTTGTGATTCAAGAACATCTTTAATTGCTATACAACATCATAATTCTAATCCTTTACAACCAGAACATGATTCAACATGTAATGAACAATTTGCTGATAAACGTTCTACATGTCCTTCACATCTTTGTCAACCTCAAATGATATGTAGTGGTAGATCAAAATTAAGTCAATTACCTAATATTTGTCAGCAAGAAATTTCTGGATTAATAGCTTGTGGAAGTCAAACAAGATCTGAACCTGCAACTCGTTCAAATTCAATAGACTGTGAAAAAGAACTTCCAAAGATATCTATGGTTAATAAAGTTAATCACGAAGTAGAAATATCTAGATCTGATTTGATAGTGCCAAATGGTAAATAAAATTAAAAATTTATATAAATTATTTATATATATATGTATTCATATTTATCATATGAAGTATACTTTTTCAGTAGTACTGGATAGTAATAAAATAGTATCAAAACATTTATTATCACGACGACAATCTTCGCCATCATCGTCTACTAATGTTAGTATTATAAATAATGAAAATAGCAAAATATTTGAATTTGAACAATTGTTGGAAACTATTCAATTATCTCCAATATCTCAAAAAGATACTGCCAGTTGTTTCAATAAATTAAGGTATCAATTTTTTCTAATTATTTAAAAAAAAAATGTGTGCACTTTTAATATTTAAAAATTATTTATAGAAAAAATATTCCATTAGAAGGAAAATCTAATGGTTGCGTCACTGCCAGTATAAAATCTACTGCACTTTCTTTAGGACATGATGTTTCATTATCGTCCACAAGCAGCACAGATGCTATTCCGAGTTCCAATAATTATAGTTGGGCACCTGCATTATATCAACATAAACACGGTAAAATTATTTTTAAAGATATAATATAAAATAGCTAAATATAATAAAAACCATAAATCATTAAAATAAGCTTTTATTCTAGGTCAGAAAAATATTTTAGAGGCTACTGCATCATCTAATGATACTTCCAATAAATGTACCGCGGAAAAGTAAATATAATTTCCTATTTCATTAATGAAATATCTATATAATTTTATATATATAATATTTAAAAATATAAAATTATATTACTATTATTACAGATCATTAGAAGAAACTAATTCGTGAAATTAAATTTGAGCTGTATCTGTGACATTTAACACTATAAATATTCTGTGATTTTTTTTTATTTACATATATACAATGTGTTAATATTATTAAAATGATAAGTAATAAGAATTAGAGACTTGATATTTGAATATTTTAACAATAGTGGTAAGTGTAATATTTTATTATAAAGATGATATTTTTTGTACTAAATATTGTAAAAAAATATTGCATGTTTATTTTATTGACTATGTCAATACTGCTTAAATCTTAATTGGATATTAGTATTACAATATTTATTTTTTTTTCAGTTTAAAAAATATATAAAAAAAAAATATTATGTATATAAAATATATTCAATTCTAAGTAAACTTATATTCAATTATTAATATATTGTATAATATCAAAATACTCAATATGTTTATCTCTGCAATTGGTTATGGTATTATAAATATTATAAGAACAAATTTTATATTATTTTTATGTGATTGCTTGTAAATATACATAAAACGAGCACAGCCCATGACAGTAAAATAAAATAAAGAACATTAAATATAATTCATTACTATAGTATCTACTATATACTGTTAAATCTTATTATAAGTACATAAATTAACTTTTAATAACAATATTATCATTCTAATGGAATCAAAATATAAATTAATTACTGTTTGCAGTTCAGGCTTTGGTGTTTATTACATTTGCATGATATTTATATAATAAAAATGTCATTAAAACATAAAACATTTCTCACTCTTATTATACATATATTCATACACACCTATTATCACATATAAATCGAGTTAAAAACCAGAAGATATTATTTATCTGAGCTGCCAACAGTATTTTAAATAATAGAAAATTATATGTGATACACAATTTGTACAAATTTTGTTTCATTTCATGTATCATTCGTTGCTTTTTATAATTTTTTTTAAACAAAAATTTATTAAAAATTGTTTAAAAAAATTCATGATAAACTGTATCACAAATAAAAAATTTTTTTTAAATTTTCTTTTATGAAAATATTTTAAATATTATTTTTTTTAATATTATGCGCGGGATACATAATAAGGAAAAAATAACTATTTTATCATACTATTATCTTGTATTCCAATTAAGGAATATAAATTGTTAAGTAGTATTATATGTTATTCCATTTTGCATATATTCAACAATTAATTCATTGCAAACTTTTTCATCTTCCGGATATTCTTTTGCTTTTTCTTCATTTGGTATATAATGTGCACCACTGAACTTATAAAAATATCTGCCAATTGCATGATGATTTATCCATTCTGGATTAGGAGCCAGTAATAAATTTTCTAATAATAAATTTATATATTAACAATATTTTGTTTTTTTATAAATAAAAATAAAAATATATAAATAAAAAACAAAGTAACAAATAATTTTACCTTGAGCTGCATATTGACATGAACCATCATCTACAAATATTTTATAAAATGGTTGATCTGCACCTTCTTCTAATCCATCTACATTCATTTCATTCATCCATTCTGTAGATGCCATACAACGGACATCCCATCCTGTTATTACACATAAATATCCATATATTTTATGTTTCATTATCAATCCTATTGCATATTTTACACTTGGAATTCTTTTCTTTGGTTTTATTTCTTCCTGAATAAAGTATAAAGAATAAATATTATAAATTATAAATTTTTATAAATTTTTATTATTTGAAAATTTTAACAAACATTACCTTAGGTTGTAATCTTTTTTGACATTTTTGGAGTGTTTTAAAAGTCTGTGAAATCATATTTGCTTGTCCTCTTGACATTAACTCCAAATCCTATAAATTTTAATAAGACTTTGATACAAAAATAAATTTAATCCTTCATAAAGTATATTATCAATTTTATAAAATACCTTTTGCATATTTTCTAATATTTTTACTAATTCAGTCAAATCCATATGTTGCGACATATATATTCGTCCTAATTGTAAAACTGTGTTTGTGTCATTGGGTTGTATCATATAACGAAGTTCAAGTGCAGAACGTAATCTTGCAGTTCTATGAGTACCATTTATATGAGTATGTTGTCTGGCAGCTATTTCTAAATTATTTGCCATTCTTGTCACTACCTATTAAAAATTATTTCTATTATAAATTGAAAGAATAGTATATAACAATGAATTTTAATTCAAAAAAACTATCAACCTCTACAGCAGTTGCTTCTTCATGAACATTATATTTTTCTATTGGACATCTTGAAACACCTCCAATTCTAGGACAATTTTTTTTAGTTAGAAATTGACCACCATTGAAGACATCAATATAATAATTTTCAGTATCCTTAAATTCTGGTGCGCTACAATGAAACATAGAAATATTTAAAGTAAATTTAATTAAATTAATGAAATTTAATATCATAATTATTAACAACAATTAAGATTCTATAAGGATTTTTGTTTTTAGAAAAAACTTAAAATACATATTATTTATTATCTATGAATCACATTAATAATATTTAAAAACTTACTATGTTTCTTTCCATCGTAATAAAAAATGAGATGGAAAACTAACAGGCTCACAGCGTATACCAAGTCTTCGAGCAACACTTTCAAATACTATTGCTAAAGTTATAGGAATTCCGCGTCTACGTTCTAAAACCTAATAAAAAAATTTTATATACATTCAAATATAATTTCATATATAAAATAATTCGTTATTTTTTTATCTTTTATAATGTTTATTCATAACTTACGCGATCTATGAACGAATTTTCTGATGAATAATACATTTCACTATTTCCATAAAATCCTAATTTTTCAAATAATACTTTACATAATGCATCTGTTACTTGTCTTGTTTCTGAAATATTCCACTGATTGTCATCAATAATATTATTTTTCCAAAAGATAAATCTCTCTGTTGGAATTGAAAATATAGAATGATTTGGATGTTGTTCTTTGAGTAAATCTTTTGTTTGTTCTGCAATATTATCTAATATTGATGATATTGTTGGATATGATACATGTCTTTCTGGCTGACTCCATTGTGCTACAATAGTTGCACCACGTTCTAAAGTTTGTTGTTTTGATGGTAAAGATATGAACTTTTGCCATTCACCTTTCAAATGAGTTTGTTTCAAATATCGAATAACTTTAAGAGCATAATATCTATGTGTTAAATTGCTTACTCTAGAAATATTAATGTTATTAAATAATAATAAATTCTAAGAAAAAAATATATTTGATATTGATACTTACATAGCAGGACATTTAATCAATGTTGTAAGTTCATCTATTAAAAAATAATAAGCTAAAGGATGAGCACCTTCTTTTGGACAAAATAGAAAATCAAATTCTTTAAATTCAGAATTGGATAATTCTTGTTTTTTATGGTGTTTATTAGACATAGAAGATAAAAGATAAAGTAATATAGTCCTACTATTCAAACTAATTTTTACTTCTTCTTTCCAGTTTATCATCTGATGCTCTAGTTCTTTACTTGTTTGATATACTTCTTTTAAAAGTGGCCATCTATTATTACAAAAAAATTAAATTAAATTAGATCAAATAAAAATACTTGTAAAAATTATTTTAATTTCATTTAAAAGATTTTGTATCTTGTTATAATTAAAAAGAATAATATTTTTTTGTTAAAATAATCTGTATATATCTTTATAATGTTTTAAATAAATATAACTTGTAAATCTATTTTTTAAATTAAAATAACAATTTCATTTATTTTGTCTAATATAAAGAAAAATTCAGTTTTGATTTAAAATCATTATAAATTTCATAGTAAAAATAAATAAAAAAACAATTATTTTCCAATTAAAATTAAGTATATATATAATTTGTTTGATTTTTTATTGCAATAATTTTTCAATATTCAAATTGATAAATACCTTTGAAAAAATTTAGTCTTCCAAAGTTTATTATTTTCATTGACAATTTTGTATAAACTTTTACACGTTGAACTAAAATTAATGACATCCGAAAAGTCAAGTAATTTATCTTCCAAAATATACACGATTATCTCTCCAGGTAACGAGATTATTGCGTCACTTGCCATGTCTTGTTATTCTGCCTTATAATATATGGCTAACTTTATTTCTTTCGTTCAAAAATTCGTAAGATATTTTTACATTTTCTAATATCATAATAACAATTTTAACTTTAAAAATCCATGCAATCGAAAGTTATATATATGTAAAATTATATTTTATGAGTTACTTCGACCGCCATTATGATTTTATTCACAATTCATCCAATGAGAAGAGTTTCTTGTCCTTCATGATGACGTCATATATATCTTACTTATATATCTTATATATCTTGTTACCATTTTTACCGACATCTGAATAATTTTATTTAATTGCACAGATTTTCTAAATTTTAGGCTAGATTTATATTACAATAAGATTATCTAAGAAATTTTTTGTTTTATTCATTCTATAGCATAGATAATTATTATATCAATTTGCAGATATTAATATTACTAGATATCGGTAAAAATGGTAGTATAAATAAAGACATATATCAGAAGATTATAGATGAAAACCATAAATTCTTCTCATTGAATTATTAAAGAAACTGTCAAAACTATGACGATTGAAATAATCGGTAAAATATTGTAATATTTTCACATTTAATCCATTTGATATATTTTTTAATTTCAGATTCTTAAAATTAAAATTTTTATTTTTGAACTTTACTTGACAAATGTCAGAAGATATAAATATATCACAAATTTTTGATTCAAAAAAATAAATTAATTCAACATGTAATTAAACTGATCCTCTATATATAAAATATTATATAAAATTAAACGAAACACATTCTATATGTATATTTGTCATTTCACTGCCTCGAAATTAAGAACTTTTGTCAAGAACACTCAAATTAACACTTTTAGAAAAATACGCGGCCGACCAGGAAAACCGCACTGAAATGTTGTTTCTAGATAGATAAAACACTACTATAAAAATAATAGCAATACTCAACTTGACAACCAGTCAGTATGAATCATAAGTATTAGCCAATAGGAATAAAATTCTCTTCTAAACTAAATATGAACTTCCAATAGTAATATTTTATTGAAGCACAATCTACAAACTAATGAAAAGTATATGTATATATTACATATATCATAAATACGTATTTGTCTGAGATTAATACAAAATACAATTTCAAATATCATATTAAATTATATAATGTTTTTGTTTCTAATGATATATTCAATTAGTTTTTTTTTATATATACGAAAATTGTAATATAATTTTAATTTTTATATTTTTAATTTGCATAAAAAATACTGTTATTATTTTTTTATATTTTATCATATAAAAATTTTAATGATGTTATTTAATATTTGAATTAATTTCAATATACATGGTAGAACATACTTTGACGAAGCGTCATACAATCGACTTCATCAATTTTTAATGTATTTGTTTTAACATTAATATCTTCTTCAATTTGAATTTGCGTTTTCAATAAATAACGCAATGATGCTTGAGCCTGAAAGAATAAATATAATTATTACCATATATATTACATATGAAATTAAATGATCACATAATAAATTAGAAAATGTAAAATATAAACCTCAAACATAGTTGCTTGCAATTTAGACATAACATCGCGTAAATCATATACTTCTTTTACAAGATTATTTTCGACTAGATCTCGTGTAAGTTCTAATCCTGGTCTTTGACAACGATTACCGAGTCTCGTATGAGCCAAAGCTAAGAAACATTCCTTTTCTGCAATTGATTTTTCTATCCGCGTAATATTCTCCTTCATTTCTTCTGCTTGTCGCATTATCTGCATATATATAAAATATATAAATATATAAAATAAATTTTTTTATTGACTTGTATTCGAATTAATAAATATATTATAATATTTATAATGTTCGTATTTATATAATGTGGGCTATTTTTATAATTTTTAATTAAAAATCTGATTATACTATATACACACCTCAGAATGCTGTAATTCTAATTTTGTTTTTGCTTCCTTGGTTTCTTCAATACGGTGTCTGAAAGCTTCATTAGTAGCATTTTTTTGTTCATTTAGATCATCGATTGCTTGTTTTATAATTGTATCGATATAACAACGCAAAGTTATAGCACAATTTATTTCTTTCGAAGCTATCATGATATTGTTATTAGTTTGCATTTCCCATTCATTCAATTCGATAGTTCTTAATGAATAAAAATAAATTTTAATAAATCAGATATATTTAAGAAATTAAGATGAATAAAAAAAAATGATACTTACGATGGATCAAGTCGTGAACTGCCATGATAAATACTTAAATTTAAACTAGTTTCTTTTAATGTTAAATTATGTTTATCAATACGTAAATTATTTTCTTTATCCTCAAGTTCGTGATCCATATAATAAAGTGTCGCTTTTAATCGACGTATTTGTTCCTGAGTTTGTTCTAAAGTTCGAACTAATAAATTTTCGACACCCCTAATTACTTCGCATTCTTTTATCAATTCTTTTTCAACATCATCATGAACTAAATCAATTCCTAATCTTTGTTCTCTATATATATTAAAATAACAATAAAAATACTATTTATTAAATTTTGTAGTTCAAGTCTTATAAAAAATTTAAAATATTTTTATGGTTAAGATACAAATTATATCTCTATTCTTAATAAAATTAAGAAAATCATATTATTTGATTTATTTGAAAATCTACTTAAATTAATGAAAATAGACATACTTTTCTTTAACAATTTCACATGCATAATAAATTGCATAATAAATCATCAATTATTATATCACCAATTATATTAATTTATATTTTTAATGTTATTTTGAAAAATTTTTGCTGGACATTCATTTATTCTTTTTTTTATATTTATTAAATCTTACCTAAAAACGAGACACTTTTCGCAAATAATAAGAGCACTTTTCCTTATAGATGATAAAGCATCCATAATACGTTCTTTATATATCGATAAAGTATCAATTTCAAGGATAACTTCTTTCCTTATACGTAATAGTTCTTTTTTACGGAATTCTATATCTCCAATTTTTTCTTTAAGTCTATGATCTGTTTCTTCTTTATTATTTTTTACTGTTTCAGAACTCAATTCACAAATACGTTGAGATTCATTAAGTAATCGATCTGCTAACTCTTGCTGCGCTTCCGAACATCGATACCTAATAAATACTTTTTATATTCAATTATTTTGTCTTTTTTATTGTTTAAAACTAAATGAAAGAATAAATGTGATATTATTGTTTATCATTGAATATTCATACCTATGACGATTATTTAGATGCCACTGATATAAAGTAAACTTCAACGGAGGTGGAGGAACTAATTCAAGTGGACGATTGTTCATTTTATTTTTCAATTTCGAAAATACGTGCAAAGGAATAACGTTTTATTAAAGCGACGGGTTCACAGGTTTGATCTATATATGAATGAATCAATTCAAGTTTCTATAGAAACGTTTAATATTTAACCTATAAATTAATTTTTTTAATTTTATAATTTATAATGAAATTATATATTAAGTATTGCATTGCAATACAAATAAATTATTTTTACATGAAATAATATGTTTCTTATTAATGATTAAATAATCTATTTCTTAATTTACATAAACAAAAAATTATTTAAATACCAACTATAAATAAGACGTAGAATATATCTTCATTTTATAAAACTTCATATCCCACGTTTTTAATTATCCTTGAATTGAATTATCTTACCATTTTCATGTTATACGTGACGTTTGTTGGTCGTTATTGACGTTTATTTAATATAAGCGAAATTTCGAAAGCCTATCACATTTAATTTGATTGAAACTTTGAAGATAGCTTCATGAAAACAATGTTTAAAAAAAAATTTTGGCGATTTAAAAATTATGATTTAAAAATTAAAATTAAAAATTAAAATATTGCAAATATATTTTACCATTTAGTATCATTTTCAATGTTACCGACAGTACATAGAATTATAATGGAATTCAATATATCCGAATAAATTAATTTAAATTTATCTTTATTAATTTTCTACATATGTATATGTTATATCATCTATATATTATTGATAAAATAAAGCTTCTCTAATTTTTATCTTAAATCATAAACACAAATATAAATACAAATCATATATACAATCAATTCATTTCCATATCTTCATAGAGAAATCCTTTGGATCTATTTGAAAATGAAATATAAAACAATCCTGCGATTGAAATTATGATGAAATTACAATGATAAATATTAAATATAATGTTGATATTGTTATTATTATAACTTTGATTGTTATAATTTCGGAATTGAATGCAAATAAAAAATATAAAACATAGAGTTTAAGTATAGCATAGTATAAATATTTCAAATTTCAATAATCTTAAAAGAATTTTACGAAATTTTTATAATGACAAATATACAATTCAGTTTATTTTAATGTAATTTTATGCTATATTATATCGATAACGAAGAGATATTATATTAAAATGTTTTTTGCAAAATTTGAATTGCTAAAAATTTTATTTTTAAAATGAAATACTATGTAAAATTTCAATTAAATCATGATAAATTTTCAGAAATAGAATAGAAAAATTTCACTTTAAAAAATAGATATAATAAAATATAATATAATATATAATATATATATTTATTATTATTAGTAGTTGTTTTTAATATAAATTATAATTAATAATTATATGTATATATAATACATATATATTACTAAAAACTAATATTATAATTTACTTTAAAAATACTTTAAAAATATTATAAAATAAAAATGAAATGAAATTTTTCTGTATTATTGAAATTAACTTTTTTTTGAAAAGTGATAGTAAATTAATAAAAATATATTATCATTGTGCAAAATCATGATTTTTTGTACAAATTTTATAGTGTAAGTGAATTCATCAAAAGAATTAAAAATCTGAAATCAAAATTTATGATTCAAAATTTTCAGATAGGTTAGGTTTTAATATAGATATTTTAATATCTTTATTAATTATAATCTACAGTTATATTAATGATTTTTGAATTGATATCTATTATTATAATTTTATTTTTAATCTTATTTGTATGATAATTAATTAAAAATAAAGGAAATATAATAAAGATCCTCCATTAAAAAACATGTTAATTATTATTGTGTTTATTCCTCTTCTCAATAAATTTATAATTTTAAAATCTATAAAATAAATTATTATAAATTGAATGCATAATAATATTTTCGATTAAAATTTTTTAAAGAAATAATATAAAATATATAAATTTAAAGAAATATCATAAGAAATATATAAGTAATCATTCTTAAATGAAATGTCTAATTTTAAAATAAATCTGCACTTACATGTATTAATTTTTAATGTTTTGTTTTTCTTTTAATTGATATGATAAGATGACATTATCTATCTTTCTTAATTTATTTTATTCAATTTACGTCAGATGGACATACAATATAATTAAGAATCCAAATGAAAATATAAATGATAACTATGTTTCTTATCTATTTAATCTTTATAATCATGGTGAATAGTATTTTAGCTTTATTTTTTGATTTGCCGCGTATGCAATGCTATGATATAATGGCGGCTTCCGTTATAAGCACGTATGTAGAGTTGGAAAGAAAGCATTCGAAAGGAATGAGAATTTGATTGGTTATTTCTGATAGAACTAATACAATCATATAAGTAAGCACGCATATTGGCCGAAAGTGTCACATTTACAAAGACGATCATATAACACCGCGTGTCGATGAGCAAAAGAGGGGAGGATTCCCCTTGCCTCTATATTGCCCCATGAGACTTCTTTCTAACTCTGCATAGTACTTTTTGTCGACCGTTTTCATAAAAATGTAAAGATCTGTCGAGAAAACAATCTTTTCGACAGGTTTTAGATATCTAAAAATGACATAGTGATATCGAAACTTTAAGGTATTTGTGGAGAGGATCGCTGGTGGTATTAGTATACGTTACGAGGTACGGATTCTTTTGATCAATAACAAAATTTCAAAGATTGTAAGCAATAAATTAGATATAAAGTGTTTGTTTTTCATTTTCAAATTTTTATATATTTAAATTTTCAGACAGGGAAAAACGCTTACGGCAAAATGTCAAAGCGGCCTGCAGAAAGTGGGGATTCAGGTTCCCAGCCACCTATTAAAAAAGTTCAATTCGAACCGATTTTAATCGGACCTATTTCAACTCTTGAAGAAATGGATATGAAAGTTTTACAGTTTCAAAATAAAAAATTGGCCCAGGTTAGTTGTCAAATACACATTTATGGAATTATGTATGAATTTGCAATGTTTAAGAAATATTAGCCATAAGATTATATTTTAATATAATCAATCTTTATAATAAAACAATTGGCATTTTTTACAACTAATATTATTATTATTGTGATTATTCATTATAAATGCAGATGCCATATAAAAGTAGTATTTATTATTAATAATGTAAAAAATTAATTTATTATGTAAACATAATATTATTCCATATTTGTTTGATTGTTAACAACATTGGATCGAAAAGACATAATATATATTTAGATAAGATTATTATTAATATTTTATATATTATATATAAATCATAATATTTTAATTTATTAATTACATTTTTTAATTATTTATGTGATTTTAATTATTTATTTATGATGTTACTTATAAGGTAAAGATTAATTTTCTAGTTGATTATTTTTTTTATATCCTTTTATTGATCAAAATATAAAATTATATTCATAGTTTCCTTTTATATTACATTATCTTGATTTTTTAGAGATTAGAGCAGCGTCATAGAGTAGAAGCTGAATTAAGAGAACGAATTCAACAATTAGAAATACGACAAATGCAAGATGATGCAGTCCTTAATGTTGTTAATCGTTATTGGAATCAATTAAATGAAGATATACGTATATTACTTCAAAGATTTGATGCTGAAACAGCTGATGAATCTGAAAATAAAAGTAAAAAAATCTAGATAATTGCATTTATTAAATCTCTAGATTTTTATAATTTATAATAAATGTTTTAACATAATTATAGATGAAAGTGAAGCTACAACATCATTTCTCATGCAGCTTTCTTCATGGGACAAAGAAGAGTTAAATGATAAATTAGCAAATCGTGTTCAAGTATCTAAACGTGCTGTTTCTAAAGTTGTACAGGCATTTGACCGTCTTTCTCAAAGAAATGAAAAAATTACTCTTGCACTTAAAGGAGAATTTGATGGAGGTATTTTATTGAAATATATTTTAAAATAAAAAAATATTTATTTTTAAAAAATAATAAATTTATTATGAAAAATTATTATTTATATTTAGAGGAAGCACCTAATATTGATGAAGTAGTGCGTAGAGCAAATGCTGAAATACAAATGGAAAATAGGAATCTTCAAGCAATAAATATACAACTTCATGAAAAATATCACACTATTTCATTAAAGGTAAACTAAAAATAAAATAAAATAATCTTATTTATTATTATTATATTTATTATATTTATATATATATTTATATTATATATTTATTATATTTTCTTATATTTATTATATTTATTTTAATAAATAATATTTAAATTATGTATTAATAAGTATATTTCTTCACAGATGTCAGAATTACAAG
This sequence comes from Apis mellifera, assembly GCF_003254395.2. Taxonomy (NCBI): domain Eukaryota; kingdom Metazoa; phylum Arthropoda; class Insecta; order Hymenoptera; family Apidae; genus Apis; species Apis mellifera. Next base: position 4,332,530 of record NC_037640.1, read on the forward strand.
ATACCATAACAGCAAAAGATACATTTGCTTTAGAACTTTGTAACCAAGTAGAAGATCTTCAGTATGAATTGAACAAAATACGAGCCCGTAATGATAAATTAGAACATCATCTTGGAGAAGCAATTGAGAAATTAAAAGCATTTCAACAAATACATGGTACAGATGAAAAAGGAAGTAACAAACCAAATACTTTAGTTGCATCAAGTGTGTCACAAACAAAGGTATAATATATATAATAATATTACGATAAATAATTATTATATTTTATTACGTGATAGTTTTTTGTTAAAATCATTATACTTACATGTTTTTATTTTGTCTTTTATAGCTTGAAGATTTACAAAGAGAATTAGAAGAAACCAGAGAGTTAGCTAATAATAGGCTGCAAGAATTGGATAAACTGCATCAACAACATCGTGATGCATTGAAAGAAGTAGAAGAATTAAAAATGGATGTGAGTTCTTTGGTTTTTGTATACACTTTTATGATATCCAGTATAGAATGTAAATTAATGTCATGTGCAATAAATACTTATGTTGTATTTGCTTTTGCCGATTTCTTGTGTTTTACTTTTTTATATTAAAGATAAAATATAATGTAAAAAAAAAATTAAGTAGAAAATTATATGATCATATTATATTCAACTATTATTTTTACTTATTTTTACTACTGAAAAATATTTTATATTTACAGATACGACAACTTCCAGAATCAGTAATTGTTGAAACAACAGAATATAAATGTTTACAATCACAATTTTCTGTATTATATAATGAATCAATGCAATTAAAAACGCAATTAGATGATGCTCGACAGCAATTGCAATCTAGCAAGAATGCTCATTTACGTCATATTGAAATGATGGAGGTAAATCTATTTTTTTTTTTTTTTTCATAAAATTATCAAAATTATATAAATTCATTAATATTTTTAGAGTGAGGAATTAATGGCACAAAAGAAATTACGTGGAGAATGTATACAATTGGAAGATGTTTTAGCTCAATTAAGAAAGGAATATGAAATGTTAAGAATAGAATTTGAACAAAATTTAGCAGCAAATGAGCAAACAGGACCGATAAATCGAGAAATGCGACATTTGATCACATCTTTGCAGAATCATAATCAACAGCTTAAAGGCGAAGTTCATCGTTATAAACGAAAATATAAAGAAGCTTCATCAGAGATACCAAAAGTACATATATTATTGACATTATATTTAAAAAAAAAAATGAATTAACAAAATAAAAGTATTTATAGTTGATATATGTTTATTGTAGTTAAAAAAAGAAATTGAAGAATTGACGACAAAATTGGGTCAACAAACATCTCAAGAAAATAAAGAGGGCAATAATTCAGATGGTAGTGGAAAAGAAGAAGATGCGTCAAATTCTCTACCAGGTTCAACACAGGTAAAATAAATTATTTTAACATATTTTTTTCATATTGAATCTGATATTTTTCATATTATAAAAATAATTCTTTGAACTTTTATATTAATTTAGATAAAGGAGGAGAGTGGAGTTTCAATAAAAAGAGAATCTGGAGAAGAAGAAATAGAAACTATTGAAGTTGGAGAAGGAGAAGGAAATAAGGGCACTCCGGATTCCTTAACTTTAACGTCTCCAACCTTAAAAAAAGAAAAAGATATTAAACGCGAAAAAGATATAAAAAAAGAAACTATAAAAACTGAACATCGCGATCCTGCTCATCGTGCCAAAGATACGAAAGTAGCAGAATCGGAACTTGTTAGAGATTTGAAAGCACAACTTAAGTATGTTGTGTATTATTTTCAATTCAATATAATTTATATTTATTTATTATTTATACTTAATCATTTTAATTACAGGAAAGCTGTGAATGAAATGAAAGAAATGAAATTATTGTTGGACATGTATAAAGGTGTTGGAAAAGAACAAAGAGATAAAGTGCAACTAATGGCAGCTGAACGGAAAACAAGAGCAGAATTAGATGAATTACGTCAACAATTAAAAAAAATTCAAGTACTTTTACCATTAAATTAAAATAATTTAAAGTTTTATATTTATTTATTATATTTCTTAAAAATTTTATTAATAAGTCTGTTTTCTTTCTTTTTTTTTTTTAGGAAAGTAAAAGAGAAGAACGTAAGAAATTGGCAGATGAAGACGCACAAATAAAGATTAAAAAATTAGAAGAACAAGCATATACTCTTCAGCGTCAAGTTGCTTCTCAAAAGCAGGTAACTTTATATATTTGATAAATTCTATAAAACATAAGTCTTATTTAAAACTATGAACTATTGGTAATGCTAAACAGAATTGTGTGTGGTTTCAGGAAGAAGAAGCTCTTTTGAATGAAATGGAGGTAACTGGACAAGCTTTTGAAGATATGCAAGAACAAAATTCTAGATTGATTCAACAATTACGTGAAAAGGATGATGCGAATTTTAAACTTATGACAGAAAGGATAAAAAGTAATCAATTACATAAATTGGCTAGAGAGGAAAAAGATGTTTTGAAAGAACAAGTTTCTACCTTAACAACGCAAGTTGAAGCTGCTAATGTTGTTGTTCGTAAATTAGAAGAAAAAGAACGTCTTTTACAAAATTCACTTGCAACTGTTGAAAAGGAATTAGCTTTGAGACAACAAGCAATGGAAATGCATAAGCGGAAAGCTATTGAAAGTGCTCAATCTGCAGCTGATTTAAAACTTCATCTCGGTAAAAGATTTATTTAAAGATATTTATATTTATAATATTATATATATTTAATTAATTACAATAGAATAATTACAATAGAAAAATAAAAAAATATTAATTGTCTTATTTAGAAAAATACCATTCCCAAATGAAAGAAGCACAACAAGTTGTAGCTGAAAAAACAAGTTCTTTAGAAGCAGAAGCATACAAAACAAAAAGATTACAAGTAAATTCTTATATTATTATAAAAAATTTTACAAGTTAATTAAAATTTAATTATTCTCATATATATTTCATTATAGGAAGAAATAGCTCAATTAAGACGTAAAGTTGAAAGAATGAAGAAAATAGAACTTGCAGAAACATTGGATGAAGTAATGGCTGAGGAACTTCGAGAATATAAAGAAACTCTTACTTGTCCATCTTGTAAAGTTAAGCGTAAAGATGCTGTTTTAACAAAATGTTTTCACGTATTTTGTTGGGATTGTTTACGTACACGATATGAGACTAGACAACGTAAATGTCCAAAATGTAATTGCGCTTTTGGAGCTAATGATTATCATCGTCTATATCTCTCCACATGAAGAAGAAAAATTTAAATTATTAAAATTCATATTAATGTCTCTTAATTCAATTGTGTAAAATTTTCTTACTTATTATGATGTGCATTTTTTTCTTATTCTTTCTATTTATTCTCGTGATCATTGGTAAATGAAAAATACAATTGCACGTCTTGTGAAAAAAGAAATTGAAAAGAAACAAAATATGTAAAAAATTGTTATTATTTAGTCGAATGTAATATAAAAAAAAATACTGCATTTTTTAATCATTTTGTGGTAATTTTTTTGAATTAATTATAATTTTTTCATAAATTCTGATCTCATGTAAAGTAAAATTTTGTAAGAATGTTTTTTTTTTTTTTTTATAGTAACACAATGAGAATACTGGAATACTGGAATGTATAATAATTTTAGACTTAAAATTCAATTTAATTTCTATTTATGGAAATTGAATAAATTTGAATTAATAATTTGATTAATTTGAAATGGAATATTGTAATATATTATAAATAGACGCTTAAAGTATATACTATAATTTAATAATAAAAAAATGAAGACATTTATTTTATAATTGTTCTTTTAGGAACAATTATATTTAAAATATATTGAGAAAATTTCAGTTTTAAAAATCACTTGATACTATCTTTTTTCCTGATTAATTAAACTATTAAAAAAGTAGAAATGTAATTTATTATATCGAAATTATATAAAATATATAACTCAAAAGTAAAAAAAAATAATTAATTTTAAGAATTTTATTTCTTTAATTGAATTTTATATTTTGCCTAATATAATTTTTTTTTTATTTTTGTTAATAAATATTTTAATTAAAAAAATAAAAAAATGTGAAAATATCGCTTGTATACATGATATATTACTATAAACAGAAATGCTAAATCAAGAAAATAAACCTAAATGTAAAAATAAAATGATAATCATCATTTAATGATGTAATTTATATTTTGTAACAAAGATCAAAAGATATATATCAATGATTTAAAGTATAAATAGAATATATCTTTTAAATCATATTTTTAATTTATAAAGATTTATAATAATTAATTATGCCATTTTTTAAAGAAATTAAAACAAATATATCAAGTTACAGGAAAAAATGTTTCCTGAGATACATAAAAATCTATTATCTTAATTTTAATTTAAGTATAATTAAAATTTTTTTTCATGGTAACAATATAATATTTAAACAATCTTTCTTGTGTTTAAATATTAATAGAAATAAAAATACTTAATTCTATTAATATTTGATATCTGTAACTAAAAATATATACTTACATTAACCATTTTTAAGGAATTAAATTATATATATTTTCATAAATTCTTATGAATAAGATTTTATTATGTTGTTATGATAAACAAAAGTTATGTTATTGCATTTATATAAGATTATTATAATAAATTAGAATATTACAGATTACATAATATTTTAAAATATTTTTATCTGAATATAAATTATAAATTTAGGAACTGTTTTGAAGAAAATAAAATATTGAAAAAAAGAATTATTATAATTAAATTGTACATATTTTTAAATAACTTCTATGTTTATGAATTATATGTTTTTTGAATAACTTCTTGATGAATAAAATTAAAAATTAAATTTTTTCAAAAAGATTAAATTTACTGAAATAATTGATAAAACCATTATATAAAGTGTTAATATATTCATAGAACATCTTGTTTAAAAATCAAAACATACAAATATAAAAATATTGATTGAAGTTTATTTATCAAATAATAAGCAATTTATGTTTTTAAGATTAGAAAAATGAAATAGAAAGAAATAAAGTCATATTATTTCTATTATTTTTATTATATTGCTATCATATTTTTGTCTCATTTTACCTAATGTAAACTTAAATTGCTTATAATTGAATACATACATTTTAATTGACATTTTTGTGTACCAACTTTTATGTTTATTTTGATTTTTAAAATTGAAAGATCCAAAGATGTCCTACAAATATATTAATATTTAAATTGTCCTACAAATATATTTATATTAATATTATTTAAAACACTTTAATTGAAAACATTAAAAATGTGCAGCATTCAAAACTATATAATATTTTATGAAAATTGAATTTACTTAGTTACATAGAATATATTATATTCACATTAATAAACATTTTAATTATAAGACCCATAAAAAATGAGCTATTTATAAATAATATTTTATCTATAATTTTGTAAATCATCTTGTATACATATATTTATTGCAATATAACAATAATACAATAAATTTAATATTATAAATTTATTTATCTGAAGCGAGGGACCTAACGTCCTTTTACAAAATTAATTATTATCATTATCGTCGGCAATTATTAATAATCTTATTAAAAGAGACTCACTATTATTAAAAAGTAATTGGAAATCCTTTGATATCTTGCATTTTACGAATTATATAACGAACACTTTTCATTATATGCAAGTTTCTTTTTCAATAAAAAGCACATAATATGTAAGTACTTACATATATTTGAGTACCATGTATATATAAAAACATGAAAATATTAATGGAGGACAAATATATATTTCGTAGTAATTATTTTATATTAAGAATTTGTGCTAACTATATATAATAATCAAAATACTTTTTTAGGAAAATGTAAAATATTAATTTATGCATAAAATATAAAATTTTTTTAAAATTATTTAAATTAAAACCAATTATAATTTAATGAAAGCTACTATATTTTAAATTGTGTAAAAAGATTAATTTATATAGATACATTTATATTTTTTATTTAAAAATCTTTAGTAGAAATAAATTACTATATAAATTAATATAATAAATAATACTAATAATTAATCTAATTATATCTCGATACAGTACTTTTTTCATAACTTTCTAATATTTTTCAATATATTATTACAATTTATATGAAAAGTGCTTTGCTTTTAAATAAATAATTTTTAAAAATCTTATAATTGAAAACATAAAAAATTTATTTTATGTGAATGTGTAGATATACAAATAATTCAAATTTAAAAAGAAAAGATAAAATCAAAAAATTTAAAAGTCAGAAACCATAACACTATATTTGTAATAATTATTCAAATATTTGTGCTTAAAAACAAGCAATTATATTAGTTTATACAAAACTTTTTAATTAATAATCGAAAAAATTTATAACATTCTTTTATTATTTATATTTTACGAAAATGAAAGTTTTGAAAGGAAATCATACTTATTTCTATATTCTGTTAAGTAACACATAACACTATTAATCAAATACTACTTAGATCAAATATATATCGATTCATTATAAGTTAGTTTAAAATTATATATTAAACAACAATGAATTAATTTGAAAAACAAGAAGCTCTTTGTAAATATATGTACATTTCTTATTTTTTTATTATATTCTAATTTTAAAAAACATGAAACGCTTGAAAAAGGACACTTTTTAAATGTTTAACTGATTTCTTTTTATTGGTGAAAAAGCTTCCATTTAACCAATTGATTACATTTACTTTACATAACAAATATGTAATTCCGCAAAGTCAACCGTTCATCGATAGGGTGTATATTTGACGTGTAGTTTTTATTGATGATAATCGCATTTTTTTTAATAATTGTACCTATATATGAGTCTCTTTCTCTCTTAATGTCTTTGAGTGTATAAGTGCGTCTATTAAAAGCACGAAATCCTTATCAGATGACCGGTCGCGCACGCCAGTGCATGAGTGCATACATGCATGTGTGATTATGTATGTGATTGTGTTATGTGTGACTGTGTAAATTTTTTCGTCTATTTTTTCAATTAAACGAAAGATGACTTAACAATAGTTTATAAATATCTCGATACGAATATATGTATATATTATTCCTACAAAATCATATATACCAATGAAAAAATCGATTTTATAATCGATTTATAAATGAAGTTTGATTATGAAAAAATGTTTATGGCTTCTTGTATTTCTGTATATATTTTAATAGTTATATTATAAAAAAAATGTGTGGTACAAAAAAATTTTAGATGGTAATGATAAAAATCACTCAAATAAAGTTGAAGAAAAACTTCAAATCAATATTATGAGATATTAATATAAATATTTTTAAAACAAATTGAAAGATTTGCAGTAAAAGAGATGATTATATTAATTATTAATTCTATATTTTCATATTAATTTTCTAATTTTCTAATATAACTATTTTTCTTATTGTTATAAAGAAATTTTTTCTTTTTAAAAATAAAAATTAATTTTTACAGTGATAATAAAAATTCATATAAAAGTTATGAATTGTTTATAGAGAAGAGTTTCTTATTTTAAATTAAAAGTTTTATTTATGAACATATTGAATAGTTCGCAAATTTATATAATTTAGTTTAATAATTTTGAGAAAATTCAAAAAGTAGTCTCTCACTGCAAATTCTCTAATTATATAACTATAAATCCATATGTATATTAATATATATAATATATTATATGTGTATATACATATATATCGATCGATATAAAAACTCGATAAATGTGAACGAGTCACACAACAGGAAAAGCCAAAAAATGGCGATTAATGTGAGCAAAGAAGATTCGATCATGTATACAATACAAACAAAAAAAATAATTACTTGTGAATGCAAGTTATATCTACTTTTTAATGTATAGTATCTTTAGGAATGTTTATAATATTCCCATCTTGTAATTGTGATATACTTAAAACATAATCGTGTTTTTAAAAAATGATATACACATATGTATATGTTATATTTTATATAAATATATAAATATGCATATATTTATATATTCATATATAAATATGCATATATTATATATTCATATACATAATTTTCATAAAATTATTTGCAGTTTTCCTTTTCTTTATATAATTTCATAATTGACTAAATTTTATATTGATGTGATATTAGCTAGAACGAGAGTTGTGCGTACACAATCCCTTATAAATGTGCGAATGCACAGTAGCGCATGTATAATTTTTCATTTTACATTTCCTACTATATTCTTCTTATAACGAGTTTTATTTACAAAAATCAATATCCCCTTACAATGAAATTTTTATTTTTGACTATCTATGCACTATAATCTATAAAATATTTCGTTCAGTCCGCCAAACAGTACTCTTATTTCTTCCGTTCGATTTTTTTGTAATTTTTATTACGGAAGATGTACGCACATAAATATTAAAAAAAATCTTTTTTCCAATAGGAAAACTTGAGACCATATATTTTTTTTCAACTTTTCTTTTTATCCTTTCAATAGATTTCATTTGTAATGCATAAAGCTTACTCGAAATCGGATTATATAAAACAAGATACCTAGCTTTTTCTATCCTACTATTAATCTACTTTTAAAATGGGTTTAATTTAATAATTTTACGTAAAATATGCATATAATAAAAAATTATTGTTTTTTTTATTTTCACTCTTTACTTAGTTTCAACTCGTTTTAATCAGACTATTTCATTTATTTAAAATTGCAGTAGAATTAAAGCATTTTTCGGAAAAATAAAAATTTTAGAAAATAAAAAATTTAATTACAATATAGAAAAGAAAATTAAAAATATTTATAAATAATTTTACATCAATAAAATTTTTTTAAAATTATTAAATTATTTATATAGATTATCAAATATTATTTATATATAATATAATTTTATCATATTTAAGTTGTCCTATCAAATTTCGATTGCCTCTACTATAGAAGTCTCGTATTAAATTATTATCGTCTTACGTGCTACTGAGGCAAGATTACCAATCTATAATTTGTTTTTTGTTATTCAAAAGATTTCAGAAAAGACGATAAGTAAGTTGGAGTACATATTCATAAATATGTAATACATATTATCTTATATGCACAAATTAAACAACCCATTATGTTTTATATATAATCATATCTTTTAAATAATGATGTAATTTTTTTTAACAGTATTTGAATTGTGAGCAATAATAAAATTAATAAATGAATGTACAAATGTTCTTATGTTTATCAATATCGATAAATAATCCATTGAATTCAGTATATTTAAAAAGAATTTAATATTGATCTTTGGATCTATATTTTTTTCGCTGTTAATAATGTTTAATATTATTCTTAATAATGATAATAACGTTCCAATTCCACAGCAATATTATTTGTGAGACCTATTTATAATATTCATAGGAATCGAATAATAGACTATATTACAATGTAATTTAAAAATTATGAATATTACTATTTAAATAGTATTAGTACTGCATTTTTGCTGATAATCGAATAAATCGTTTACAGTTTCCACATTACACGATTTTCTATTTACAGTTCAATTAATTTTTATACATGTGTCCATTTATTTCACGATAATTACCTCCAGGAAGTCACTATTAATTCTGACAAACGCAATAATATATCGACACAAAAAAAATCTAATATTTTTAATAATTAGGTCGATCATATAACGTAAAAATATGTTTTCTTTCATTCACAGAATTGTCGAGTCAAAACAGAATTTATACCTTCAAAATCTGCATTCAAAAATATAAAGTTTTTTTGTAATTATTAGAATATTCTTGATATTTAGAATGCAGAAATCTTTTTTTAACTTTGTTTAACTTTGTTCTCAATAATATTTATGTGAGAACACAAAACACTAATTCTTCCAATAAGAATAATTTTTTTACACTTTTTGCACAAATTGAGCAGTTCCATGAGTATTTCACTATACAACACGTGAGAATAAACACATTCATTTGTGTGAGTTATCATTCTCCCGAATTAGATTCATCATAGTGAGAAAATTTAAGAAAAACTTGTTCCAAAGTAGTTTGGCTGAAACTGTATTCTTCAATATCTAATTCAAGCTTGGCTAAAATTCAAAATATTAAATTATTAAATTATTAAATTAATAAGAATTTTTAATGGTTTAACTTAATTTACTTGATGTTTACCTTTTTCCAATTTCATAAAACACTCGGCCAGCGAGTTAACTGCATGTTGGGGTACAGCAAAAACTAATCTATCGGCAAAACTTTCTTCTAAAGTTGCATCTGGAAAAAGACTGGAAACAAATTCCTTCAAACTTGTAATTCTATCACCGGAAGGTGTGGTAGGTGTACAATCACCGCCTAAAAGTTTCATTTCAAGAGTATAGCCTGCACCATATAAATTCTTCAGATGTTGAGTAGAACCAATACACCTTAACTCTCCTTTTACCATTATACCCACTCTGGAACAGAGAGCATCAGCTTCTTCCATTGAATGAGTAGTTAAAATCGCACCTCTACCACCCTATTTTATAATAAATTTATTTATAAAAAAATTATCATCAACAATCATATATTTAAAAAAATTAAAAATTTTAATAAAAAAACAAACCTGAAAACTAGCAAGAATTGTATCCCATAAAAATCTCTTAGATCTAGGATCCATTCCTGCACTGGGTTCATCCATTAAAACAACTTTTGGACCTCCAATCATTGCCATAGCAAAACTAAGTTTTCTTCTAGTTCCACCCGAACACTCTTGAGTTTGTTTATCGGCATGTTCATGAATTTGCAAACCAGTAAGATATAAATCTACAATTCTGAAATATAAAATTTTATTTTATAATAATTTTTTAACTAAATGTATATTTAAAACTTTTATAATTATTAAATTAATTTGAATTCAATATTATAAAATTTATAATATTTGAATATTATCCCAAATATTCGATATCTGTCAATATTATCCCTATCATCACCTGTCAATATCTCCCCACGGTACACCACGAATCGCAGCGTAACATTCTAAATGTTCCCTGACAGTAATATTCTTCCATTGAGCATCATGTTGGGGACAATATCCCATTTGTTTAAAAGCTTCCGTTATACTGGAATTAATATTATAACCACCAATTTGTACTCTCCCTCGAGTAGCTGCTTCTTCTGCTATGATAATTTTCATTGTTGTTGTTTTGCCAGCACCGTTGTGACCAAGTAATCCAAATACTTCTCCTGGTTCAACTGCTAATGATAGATTTCTTACAGCAACTTTTCGTTGTATTTGACTAGCTTCTTCATCTTGTTTTGAACAGCAACTGCATGATCCTGACTCTTTTTGTCGATATTCTTTTCTTAAATTCTAATAAATATTTAAATTCAATTATATATATATATATATATTGATATACATAAATTAAAAAATATTAAAAATAAAATAATATGTAATAAAAAATAATACCTGTACTAAAACTACAGGTGGTTCTTGAACAGATGACGAAGTAATAAGATTAAAAACTTTCTGTCTTTCAATTTTAACATCTCCATCTTCGTGTTCTCCAATATCAGAGTTTTCCATTATTTCTTCACCGATTGAACCACCATTACGCTATGAAGATAAAAAAACTTTTATTTTATAAATTAAATATCTATTTAATTTTTTAATCTGTTATATCAATTATACTAACCAAAAAATGCTTCAATATATCGCCAATATTACCACCACTTTTTTTAATATCCAATAATAAAAGCACGAAAAACCACATCGGACAGTGCAGAAGCACACCAAAGGCCATTAAAATGATTTCCGTGGTTAAATAATCGGACATAGTTAGATGATGACAAGCAGCGTTAATAGAGCACATTATATGAACTCTTTCTACATAATATACTGCAGCATATGGTATGTATAATGTGTTTAATAAAGAAAAAATTACGTGTAAAACGAATGCTGCTGTCCCACCTAAAAAATTTATTAACAGATCAATATTAATTTATAATTTATAAATTCTTAATAAAAATTGGAAGTTACATCTAAATAAATGAATTTCTATGAATAAATAATAATTTTTGAAATATAACTTACTAAGACCTAGCATATCAAGAGTTGTAACTAGTATAAATGGTATAAGTCCAAAAAATGTAGCAATATTGGGTAAAATGCTTTGAGCTGAATCCATTTTGTCAAAAATATAACTCAAACATGTCGAAAATAGAATGGATGATGGGCAATAAAGCATCAGAAGACCACCTAAGGTAATAAGTGCTGGTATTTCTTGAAGCGAAGGCACATCAAAGACAAATATGATGCCAAGGATGCATAAACTTATGAATGTCATCAGGCCGATAAGTACAATAAAATATGTTAGGAAGTACATAGAAAATGACAGACCATTAACACGAAGTTGATTCTTTGCTTTTATCTAAAAATATGAATGTAAGAAATATTGTTTTATAATATATAATATGATTAATTATTTATATAATATAAATAAATAATATAAATATTTAAAATAATAAAACAAATAATATATTATTTTAAAAATACGATTAAAATAAAAAAAATCTTACTTCACGATCATAAACCATATCTACAACTAAGGTTATTGGTAACAATATAAAATGCATTCCAATAAATAGAGCAGAACTCGCTGTGCCAATATTAAATTCTTGTGGTTGAGAAGTTTGTTGGAAAGGATGCGTTTTAACTTCAATATGTGTTAAATTATCTTTATCTGAGATCAACCTAATTAGAAGAAAATAAATGAATTTTATATACAATTATTTAAATTTGCGATATATTGTTGAACTATTAATTATACCTATAATAGGTGTTTGATAACAAATTTATCAAGATTGGTAGAGAATGTTGCATAGTATCGTTATATGCGATAATCAAATTGATTTTAGATAGACTATATTCATTGATATTGAAAGCGGCAACATGTGGTGCAATTTTTAACAAATTTGCAAAATTTCCATGGTATTCTTTAATATATTTTACATCTTGACCTATTCCATCGATTAAATCTGTGATATCGTGGTCGGTACTATTTGTGTACAAAATTTTTGTCTGATTTCCGTAAGTATCTGTAAAAGCAAAAAGAAAAAAAAAAAATTTTCAATCCAGATAAAAATTATTTATTAAGATACAGTTATTCCAAAATATACCGTTATTCAATTTAAGAGATTGCATTTTGACCTCGACTGTTTGAATGCTATGTAAATGAAGGCCAAGAACTATCAGAAAAAGAGGCGCAACGATAGTGAAATACAATAACTGAATGTTCCTAAAAAGCCTGAGTATTCTTAGACGAAGCATAGCATACAAAGTTTGAATGAAATTAGGCCGAATTTTTATGGGGTCTAATCCAAGGCCGAGAACTGGAGGGTTTCTATCACTATGAACGCCATCCGGTAAATCTCCTGCCTCTACAGTAAAATAAAAATAAAATTAACACATTATAATCTTTTTAATATTTTGAAAATATTAAATTGAATATACCTTTTGCTTGACCATCATTCTGGACAGTAACACCTTCATTTTGCAAACTTTGATAAGAAGTGCTTTTCGATTGTAATGATAAGGATCTACTTAATGCACGATTGCGCACCATTTTTTTTGATAAATTATCCATCGTATATTCAGGACCTTCATCCTTTTCTAAATGTAAGAATACTTCTTCTAGAGTAGTCATTGATACTCCATAGCTACTAATGCCCAATCTACTTGACCGAGTTTTAATCTCATGTTCTATAGCTGAAAAAAGTGGTGCAAAGCTTTCTACTGAATTATGAGGTAAAATAAAACTCAGTTCACGGCCATGACGTCTCGCTTTTTCTGCTTTTGAAACATGAGACGTTACTAATCTAGTAATAGCGTGTTCTCTTCCATTTCCTTCAAGTACTAATCTGTAAGAAACCAACAAATATATTTTTATTAATTATACTATTTATTACTATACTATATCATTTTTCATTTTTTAATAAATGTTAGACATACGTTAAATGATATCCAATGCCAAATTTATTTTTTAAGAATAAAGAACTACCGCAGCATCTTAGTTTTCCTTTACTAATAACTGCTTTCCTATCTGCTAGTATATCCGCTTCATCCATAAAATGAGTCGTCAGTAAAATCACTTTTCCGTGACGTCTAGATTGTAAGAAAGACCACATCTGTCTTCTGGAGTAGGGATCAACTCCAGCTGTAGGTTCATCCAGAATAATAATTTTCGGATCACCGATAATGGCGATACCTACGGATAATTTCCTTTTCAGTCCCCCGCTTAAATATTTTGCAAAAGTATCTGCCTTCTCAATTAAATCGATATCTTTTAAAGTTTTATTCACCTAAAAATAATCAAATATAACAATTTGTTATTCATAATTTATAAAAAAAATTTTTTATATAACTTGTTCATATTACCTCGTGTTCAATCATTGATCGTGGAATACCACGTACAGCGGCAAAAAATTCAAGATGTTCGCGAGGTGTAAGAAGATCAAAAAGAATGTCATGTTGTGGACAAACGCCCGTCATACTTCTAATCATCTGCATATCATTCGAATCCCGAACATCGTAACCAAAAATCAAGGCAGTGCCAGCGGTAGGTGCAGTCAAACCAGTTAATATATTAAAAAGACTAGTTTTGCCAGCTCCATTATGTCCAAGTATCGCTGTGATTTGGCCTTCGTAAATCGTTAAATTAATACCATTTACAGCTTTAATTTCTGGTTTACGGCATTTTTGATAGGATTTGTAAAGATCAACTATTCTAATTGCTTCACGACCTTTCATTTCACGCACTACTGGTTCAACATCGCGATTAGTTTCTTCACCAGGAATAAAAGAGTTCGATTCACCATTTGATGATGGTACCTATAAATACAATTTTAAATATATTTGTTTTTTTATTTTTATATTCGTTTCTTTATTATTATTAATGAAATTCACCCGTGGAGCTTTTCTTTGACACCAAAATTCAGGCGTGAAACAAAACCAAGGAGTTCTTTTTGTTCCATATTCACCTAAATTATATATTTAATATTTAATTCGTTATTAATAATTTAATGGATATAACAAAGTTTATTTTTAAAAAACATACTTGGTATGACACAATCAAAATAGTAAGCTAAGCAAGCATAGAGAATTATGTCTAATGTCATCATAATAAGACTTCCTCCAAATGGTATACCAGGACCTGACCAAAGATTGTCAAAATTAACTCCTTCTCCTTGTAAATCTAGTACAAGTGCCTGTAAAAAAATACAAACATTTTTATATAAATATTTACAAAATATTTCTTTTGAATACATTATTTTCTTCCAATACAAACTTTATCCATAGCTAAAGCAACTCCTGTTGGACTAAGAAGAGAAACCAACCAAAATGGTACAGAACTAGAATCGTTTACAAAGACTTGAATAAAGTACATCAAACTCATTATTGTGACTGCAAAATTGCCAAGTACACCGGCAGTCTGAAAATAGTTAAGATTAATTTAATAAAGTAATAATACAATAATAGTACAATAGTACCAATAAAATACTTACTCGTGACTTATCGAAAAAGGGTGTTATCATAAAAGCGAGCATGATTATAGAGAAACTGTACAGTACTACTAAAAGAAATATTGGTAAAAAGTGTGTATGTTGAAACATTTGTAGTGTAAAAAGTAATATTACTCCGACAGCAGAAAGTAACAAAACAAAAACGCTATAGATAATGAACCATGATAACCTGAAATAAAAACATTAATTAATTTTTAAATATTTTCATTTTTTAATTTATTAATATTATTAATATTTTATATATTACTATATACTAACATTTCAATATAAAAAATTTTATAAATAATATTCATTTACTTACCAGAAAATCGAATCTTTTAGGCCCATTATCTTCATTCCTTCCTTAATCTTTTTTTCTTTTTCACCGACTATCAGGATCAGAAGATAAGTAACAAATTGTGAAATGGCCAAGACCATAAAAAGTGGTATAACAACTCTAAAGGCCAACATCCAGTCTAAATAAAAAATATTCTTAGAAACATGAAAAAAAAAATATCAAAAAAAAAAAATAAAAAAAGCAAAAAGTTTAAACTTAATTTATAAATTATAATTTATTTTTATAAATTTTAATTTATACAATTATTATAATTATATAATTTAAAAAATCCACTAATTTTTAATCAATATGTAGAAAGATGGAAAAATTATTTAAAAATATTTGTAATTTACCTGCGGTGAAAGCTTCTTTAGGAAACATTTCTAATTTAATATCCGGTACAGTTATATCTGTATTCCTCGTATCTAACTAAAAATTGTTAATATAGAGATTCAAATCAGTATAAAATATTTTTCGATTACGAATTAATCTAAAATATCAAGAAACATACTCTTATCTTTGTAATGTCCATTATCATTTGTAATGCCAAGAAACCTGAGTGCAAATAATTGTTCGCAGGACACGATCCACCAGTTTCTATTGACAATACACCACCTAACCAGTGGCTCGTATCTTTCCGACAAGTAACTGGGGCAGAATACAATTCAGTCGGCGAAGGTGGATTCGTATATGATGGATTTGTTCTTATCTCATATCTAATGTAAATTAGATAATTGCATTTAAATTTCTTAATTTTAGTTATTGCAATTGATTATTTCAATTAAATATTATTAAATATTACAAGAGATGCTGAGATATTGGTTGAGAATCTTCGAAGATTACTGCTAGGGGAACGCTGTATGGATCTCTCCAATATGCTGCTTGCAAATCATCCTTTGTATCAAATACCATGAAATTTAAAGGAAGCTTGCCAGGATAATCCCACATTGATAACCACAGAGCATTCATTGAATTTAAAAAGGCCTAAAATGGAAATATTATAGAAATTGAACATTGAGATAAAATTGTTAATACAGGAACATGTACCAAAGTTTCTGTTGAATTTGGAACAACAGCTATCGTATTGTTCTTGTAGCCATTGAATGTCTCGAATATACCACCTTCTTGTCTTTGTGTTGTCATTGCGGGATAATTTGGATTCGGTGGTAATACTTTCACCACAATTAACACACCTAGAGTGCAAAGAGGGAGGAAAATCTCCTGTGAACAATAAAACAAAAACAACATAAGAAAAAACATAAAGGAAAAAAATATTATAAATCAAAATTAAAATTTTAACATTTTTTAAAATTATTTTTATATTCTTTTATATATATTTTATGTTTAATTTAGTTTAATTATGTTTAATTTGAAAAATAATTTATGATGAATAATAAATTGTTCAAAGTAAAAAAAAATTAAAAAAAAATTAAATACAAAAAAGATATACAGAATAAATGATATTTTTAATTCTAGAATCGAACAAGTTTTTAACTCAACTCTCAACCGTTACCAGCAGCTGTTCTTTTTTATATGTATATAATTAAATAATAAATACGTTAAAAATTATTCACGATGACTGAATATAGGAGAGAAAAAGGTGCATAGTTTCTAAAAGGAACCTCCCTCGTGCGTGCATAATAATTATTCCACCTGCACCCTCTCCCACAGTTGTCGTGCAATGAAAACCTGCGCAAGCGTTCGATACAACCTTTGTTGGTTCGTTTGAATATGAGAAAAGTGGATATACTAGTAGTTCGCTTTCGTATTCCGTCACCATGACGATCAACAACGGACCAAACCAGTCCGATTCATTAGCACGATTATTCTTGGTTTTACAGTCGTTCACAAGCGATTTAAAATTTCCTTTTTATAAATCGAAATTTTTTTTATTCGTAGAAGAATTTATACATAAAGAAAATTAGTTAAAAAAGAAAAAAAAATAAATAATGGTGTACATTGTAATAAGATAAAATAGATTGGAAAAAAAAGATAATATCAGAAATATAATTGGTTTTGAAGAATTTTAAAAATTGAAATCCAATATATAATTAATTAGAAGATAAAAATTCTTCTAACAATAATGAAACGTAGTTTTTCAAGAAATCATTTTGGATTGAAAATTTCGAAGTTTTCCCTTTATTGATAAAATAATTCAATTTTAGTGCAATTTAATGATTCCTTCTTCTCGACGAATAATCAAAAATCTTTATTATATAATTTCTTCTTCTGAATTGATGCTTCTTCTGAATTTTTTAAAAAATAAAAGATGTTTATCATTCAAAAGAATGATTTTTAATTAATAAATATTAAGATCCATATAATATTTAATTAATAAAGATTCGGAATATCTTTCGAAATCGTTCTTTGTGGGAAAATTGATGAACGAATATTAAAAAAAAAATCTATATATATATAACTCAATGTCTTTCTTCGTCGATATCGTAACGGAGGATTCTTTTTACGAGAATCTTACATTAGGTGTGGTCAAGATTCTCGAAAGTTTTCCATACGTAAAAAATGTACGAGTCGATCGCAGAAACGGATGTGAAACTACAGTCATTAATAGCTGGGAACAACGCCATTGTTGTATACTCCCGGAAGATGTTAAGAACTTTTACGCCTCGATCGACGGTTTTCTGCTTCAGTGGAATCTTGAGATAGCAGGTAAAATTCTAAACTTCTATTCTAAACTTATCCACGCATTTCGATAATCCAATTTGTCGGCTTTCATCCATGATCATTGCTTCCAATCCAATGTGTTATTAATAATTATTTCATATCTCTATTTCTGACTCTTCAATAGCATCATAATTTCAACTTCTGTTTTCTATTGTCTTTCTATGTTTTTTCTAATATAATTTTTTCTTTATAATTCTGCAATGAATAAAAATAATTTTTGCTAATATTAATTAATTTTCTATTAAAATATATTAACACTAAAATTATCAAATTATAATAAAAGTTTTAGATTTATTTTTTGAATTTATTAAGAAAATAAAAATTTGATGAAGATATTAATTTTTATTAAGACAGAATTTTGATTATATTCATTTATATATACTATAATGAGATATATATTAAAATCTGATATTCTAGTTCTAATATTATAATTATATTAAGTTGATAATATTATTTTAAAATTTTTAATAAAAATAATCCTTTTTCATTTTATTTTTTTCTATGAAAAAAATAAAATAAATATTAATATATAGTATTTAATCATATTTATCAATCATCTCATATGAAAATTATAATTAAATTATATATTTTATATCAAACTAAAATAATGTAATATCATTATCAATTGTTATCAAATTTAAAAATTGATAATATCTTCATAAAAAATTTATTTATTTTATACAGGTGAAGAATTTCCCATAGGATGCATGGAAATTGGTACCTTTTCCTCTTTAAAACGCTATACAAACAATTCTAAAAATTATCAAACAGATGCTACTAAGAAAGAATCTTACAATGACATCCATAAATTAGAAAATGAAACCGTTTGCGGTAGTTCTACCGATCTTGAGAATACAATTTCATCTCATTTGCAGGAAAATGATTGCAAAATGTTTGAAATAGCAAGATGCTTTCCAGAAAGTGAAATTGCCAAGATCTATTTGGTATATCGTATAAAACCGGAAATGGAATCGCCAACAATCTGGCTACATCGAGAGAATACTAATAAATGGTATCGCTTAGCAGACAATTTTACTATATACTTTCGTATGATGCTTGTTCACTTGGGTTTGCCATTGTGGCAATGTTGTGTGGCTGGTTTGTCTCTTCCAGCATGGATACAACAAGTTTATTTTTTAATTGGTCCTCATTTACTTCCTTCTACCGTTGAACCAATGGAGACTATTTCTACCTCTATGTGGAACAATGGACCTACAAATATTATCGATCCAGCTATTTTTAAAGGAAGAGAAGGAAAACAAAAAAGTTCAAAAAAGAAGTAATTTTTATAACATTATGGTTCATTATCACTCTTCTTAATATATGATTTATAAGATTCAAGAGCAGATAAAATTAATATTTTTAAATTAGTAGAATGTGCATCTACATTTATGTACGTAAAAGTAAATTATAAAATTATAAAAGTAAATATTTTTTTCATGAAAATATTTTTTGTTAAATATATTATTGTTATGATATCATAATAATAAAATTTCATTAAAGCATTAATAAAACATGTATTAATACATTTTAATATATTGATAAAATCTGCCATTATTTAAAAACTATTCACATTTTCCTCCAAATGTCAATCATTAAAAATAAAATGTACTGTTGAAATCGACCACGTGAAATCATCAAACAGTAAAGCTAAATGAGTGAATTTATTTTGAGAACTCGAGATCATACTACTGCTCTAATATATTCACATTGTCCTTGGTCAAGTGTATCAAAGAGGAAACAAAGAGAACTGTGTTCCATTTCTAATCTATTTTTCAAGATCAATGGAAAAATAATAAGACGAATTAGAAAACTTTATTCTTTCCTTCTTTTCTCCTCTCTTCTAGACCCTTCCACGACGACCCTTGGCCCAGTTGGCACAAAGCTAATATAAAAACACCTAATGAATTGGCAATACGCCTTCCCCCGTTGGCAGACGTGAATGTCCACGGAACGTAGTCACTTCGTCGCCGTCCATGGAAACTATCTGCACATCTTTCTCTCCATTGTAACTGGTGAATTTGGATTGCAGTTTTACTGGCACCCAACATATACATTTTTTTTCTTTTTTTTTGTATTCCCTCTTTTTCTGATTCTTGCATATTCGATATATTCTGTCTTATTCTATAGTAGACTGACTTAGACATCCAATTCACCAATTCATATGTAAATTTCTTTCCAATGAAATTTTTTGTAATAGTAATTATTTTCAAAAAATCTTTTAATGATAAAGAATTGATAATTTCAAGTATCTATTAATGATTAATTTTGGAAAATTATTTTTTTCCCCTTATTTCTCTATTTATATCAACGTAAAATCTTTAAAATTTCTTAAAAAAAAATAAATTTAAAATATTTAAAATAAATAATAATGTATAGAATATAATCTGTCCCACAGATTGCAGAATTCATTTGTCAAGATGCCAGAAACGCCACAAATATTGACACTAGCGCCAATAAAATAAATACTTGTTATATAAAGAATTATTATGAGCAAAAATTTCTCAATAACAATGATCAGGTAAGATTAATAACCATTTTATTATATATCCATCTCATGTTATTAATAGATCTTTTTTTAGCCATCTATTTTAACATCAATAATCATCATGTAAATTTTCATTATTTAAAAAACAATATACTTCATGATGTCATATAAGTATGTAGTCACATTCTTTCATACAATTCAAATCATTGTTATAGTATCTTATTACCAAACAGATTAGCAATTATTATTTTCTATCTTTCAGATTACAATAAAAAATTCTAGAATTTCTTTCCTTATAAGCAGATTAAGTTCTATTTATAGAGAATTAATAAATATTAAGTCCGTACTCTTTCTTCTTCAATTTTTAATTGATGTTTTACTGTTGAATCTTCTTTTTTTTCTTTCACATAAAATGTGTTATTGTTCAAATATTATTCTGTTATACTGTTCATCAAAACTTTTGCTTCGATTTGTTAAGATAAAGGGCAGATCGAAGAGAAGAGAGGAAAGGCGAGTCTAAATATAGCTCGTTAAAGGTAGAGAAAATCGATTTATACATAAAATAAGTATTCGTGTCTATACTTAGTTCTGGCCTCCTAACGCAAACTACTACTCGAATAAGACTCTTCGTTCCATAAAATGGTAACATAAAAATCCTACGATAACAATTCAGGTGTATACTTGAACCTCTGCATGATAGTCTGGATCAGATTTCTCATTCCTTGACAATCGGTGAAACATAATTCCTTCTTAATGCAATATATGCTGACACATTCAATACAAACTTGAAAGATTCCACTGGAACCTTGAAACCAGGTCAAACAGCTGTACGGCATTATTTAATTATACAAAACTAGCGATTTTGATGAATTATTCACAATTTCGTCGTTTCTCTTCTTTAAGTATGTACTTGATTGAAGTTCCATTATATGTATATTATTGATGATTCATAGTATGTGGAATTCGATAAGATCAAACAGATATAACTTAGACATTCCACAGATAAACAGCATCTCATATTTCATATTCATTTAATTAAAGTTTCATGATTAATAATCAAAATAATATATAGAATTCAATAAAAATTTGAAAAATAAATTAATAAATTAAACGTTTTATAATTAAATTGGTGTAGCATAAAATAGAAAAAGAAGAAATCAAAACTATAATAATAATAGTTTTACAAAAAAATATAAGTTTTTTTTTAGTTTCAAGTTAATCATGTTAATTAAATAACGGATGTTAAGTCTTGTTAAATCAATTTTGGAGTGTTAATTGCTTTATAATTAACATACCGCCGTAGTCTTCCGTTTCTCACGCTTTTTCAAGAGAAGATTCCTCACGAGCATTGCTCGCAGTTGAGACAAGTAGACCCCGCACGTACCCATTTTGCGAGATGTACTCGTCTTTGTAATTTCTGCAACATAAACGGAGGCAAGATAAATTTTCTTTTTTTATAAAACAGAACATATGAAATTTAAATTAATATAATATATTGATTCAAGTGTGCCATTTATCAAACTGGCAAATATATCTGTGAATTTAACGATAATATAAAAATAAAATACTTAATGATTAATATTATACATGTTTGTTTATAAATGTATAATTTGCAGAATTTTTTTTGAAAAATATTAAATTATTAATCGATTACGAAATATAATGTTTTTATATTTCAACAAGATTATCTTCCCATTTTCCCAGAACCAATCATTTTATCTTTAACAAATCAGATAACCATCTATCATTTTTATTACTTTTTATTACAATCTAATTACACTCAAATCCTACAATTCCATCCAAATCTTTGAAAACTTTTACTTTCTGTCGACTTTACTATCCTATTATAATTTCCATTTCACTAAGCATTCCCTATTAATGATCTCTTCAACCTCAAATCTATTCATTCGATTCCCTGATCCAATCAGACATTTTAAATCTAATATTCTCTCCACCAATCACTCTAAATCAAATAAATCCGATCAGAATGCAAACTTCCTTCCATATTCAATCATTAAGTTATGGATATTTCTAATTATCATTGTATGAGAAGTTGGCCACTATATTGGCTAAAAAATGTACTCACTTATGATTTTGATGATGACAAATCAACAATACGCAATAGCATTAATTTTAATATTCTTATTATAAGTCTACAATAATATAATATTTTGAAATTAATATCGGTTTTTCTAAAAAACTTTGTTCCATTTACATTATATGATTATATTTGATAATGATAATTTCCTGATGTATTTTATTCTTATGATTTTTCTTAACCAAATTCTTACTTTTACTTCGTACTTCAATATATCTCGTTTTTTTTTTCGATAAACATGCTCCTCTATAAATAGATTTGCGTTATGAGAGTTTCGATTAGCAATAAAAATTTATGAACGCTATATTTGTAATCGTACGAGAGGAAATACAGGCCTACAATCAATCAAACTCAAATTCCTTCCGCTCGTCAATTTCTCATCTCTGAAACAATAAGGCTTTCCTAAATTTCAGATTCGTATGGATCTATATTTCGCGGTGTCGAGTGAACCAATCGCGGAAAAAGATTCTTTATTGATTAACATCCAGCTGTGCCGATGATTGGCCCCGGCCGTGACGAAGGTTTTCGCTTCGACGTTCGGACTTTTTGTTGGAAAGTCACGGGCCTAGTAACGTCTGCTTGCCACGTAAATACATAGATACAGCAGCGATGTGGTCGATAATTCGTCGTTTGCACTATTTAAGCATTCGCGCGTGTAAGAGCGAGCAATATGCCATCGAATATGTCAAGGTCTTCGTATATAGTTCCTCTATAGTAACCTATGAAAAAAAAAATAATTTATTAGTGGATAGGTAGATGGTGGAAGTAAGAGTTGAGACCGGAATAACAATGGAACCGAAAAGAGAAGATGTGGATAGAATAGGAGATAAATGTGGACGGACACGTGATCTTTTTAATGATTATTAGTATTATATCAAATGATTTTATTAAAGAATCAATGTGATATGATAATCACTTTGACTGAGTTGAACTTGAATCAATAACGGTAATTATATTTTTTTATAAGCATAAATATTATGCTTATTAACATTAAAAATATTCTATTGTTCTATTGTAGCATTAAAGAAATTTATGAATAAAATATGATGTTAACATATGATTTTGTTGTAAATATTGAAAAAATTTAGAAAATATTTCCTTTTCAAAAAAAAAAAAAAATCAAATTTGATGATACAATTAAGTTTTATACAAAGACGATAGGAAAAATGAAACAATTCAAAAGATCATACATGATATAATTAATGTACGATGATAACCAACGATGCAAATAGTTGATAAGAAATTCAACGTGCATTCTTTTCCCTATCATGGCATCAATAGACGGTTGTTGCATAATACTGACTTCATTCTACGTGCAAGTTGAATTTCCGGTCATATCAGAAATTGCAGCTGGAAACTTCTTCGTTGGAAGATAAGTAGAAACTCTTTAATCTCGTCGTTTAGATGTAGATCTCGAGATTCAAAGAGGAATAAATTGGCGAAAAAATTTTGGACGACTTTTACTCGATCCTTGCCAAAATTGATCAACTTGATGTTATTTTTTTAGGCAATATTATATATAATATTATATATAATCCAGATGGTTTAATTGGTTCTTGGAATAATGTATTCCACGCTTATTGTTAATTATTATAAATTAATAAAATTAAGAAATCGTATATCGTGGCATTATTATTTATATTATATTGCATCAGTATACAAAATTTTGTTATTTTTATATAAAGCATGATTTTCTCACTTAAATTTTTTTTTTATTATATTATTTCTTTTTGTTGAACTTGAATTTTATAATATATAAATAATATATGCTATGATATAATGAAAAAAAAAATATAAATCAAGTTAAAAATTAATGCCAATTGATTAAAATTTCAATCTTTTCTAGAACAATTTGTTTTTCTTAACAATTCTATGATTCACGTTTCATGCTATGAAACACGAACAGCTAGTCGACGATTAGTTGATTATCATCTATCAAGTAACTATACACGTTAGACATTTATATCTACAAACGAAGTACGAATGCGCGATTCATAGAAATCGAATCGTAAAAGACACAGTACTTGGCAATAAAACCAATAACAAAGCGTTTATAAACTAATTTAACCGATGGCCAACGGGGTTTTATCGAAACGATAAGTTTATCTTATCTTAACCTTTACGAAAATCGATATTCCCTTTCTTTACACTTGTTTGCGCAACAAAAGATGTATTTTTTTTTCACAAGTGAACATTATCGCAATATCAGTAGCAATTTTTGCATAATTTTTTAAACATTTTAATTCTTCTTTTATTTATTAATTGATTAATTTTGTTTGTTCTTCTTCTTATATATTTTTTGGTTTTATTCCAGTTAAATAATTGGACAACTATTAATCTTTCTTAATTTCCAGATTCCCTTCTTTTTAAAATATAAAAATCTACAAATAATTATTCAAGTAGAGTCGTTAAATAAATTATCTAAATTATTTACTTTCTATTAATTTCCAAATAAAATATTTTATAATTTTTACAATTCATTTTACTGAAAGCATAAAAAATCATTAAATATCGTTATCGAATTATCCTTCGCTTAAAAATAAAAAACGCATAAAAATCCAAAACCCCATTTTGATGGAAATTCCAAAGGAAAAAAAAAATCATGCTCATTGACAGCAATATCGATAAATAAAAAAAAAAATTAAAAAAAAAAAATAAAATAAAAAAAAATGAGGTCGTTCGATATTTTCCATCAACACGAGAGAAGAAAGGAGGAGGATAGAAAAATAGCAAAGAGAAGAAAAAATCTCAATCTTGCCTATTCAATTGGCCCAACAAATGGAAAACCAAATAAACAAACAAAGAATAAAGAGAAAAATAAAAAAAATAAATAAATAAATAAAAATGAAAAAGATAGCAATTTTCTTTATTGCAAACGTGAAACTTACGTGAATCACGTGCTGCTCGGCAGTTGTATCGAAAGGGGCGACTCTAATCGACCGTGCCCTCTCCCTGATCGAAATTGGCAGCGTAGCCAGTGTAGGCAGAGGTAGCAGTGCCGTGGCCGTTTCTATCGTACCCGATTCCGATCGATCGTGATTCGCGAACAGACGTACTACAAGCTGCGACAACGGCATCGCGATGAACGACGATGGTGCGATCGGTGCATCGCCGGTGCGCGTTTGTAGAGCCGCTGCTCCTGGCCATCCTCGTCCCCGATTATCCAAGACTTTTCACACGCTGCAATTCATCAAACGCACAGGTTTTTATAGAGGGAATCAATAGAGGGGAAACACGTAAATCGTGTTAAGAATTGATCCGGTGGAGGATTTTTAAACTGAAAGCTTTAATCCTATATGTTGGAATATATAAATCAGCGAACATGATAGCGGATAGAAATTCAACCATTCGTGATAAAATACATGCAGAGATATAATGAGATTGTAAATGAAATCATCGGTACCAATCGGTGACGTTTGAGAAATCCACTTAAGAGTTTTGCATTTTGTTTTTATACTGGGAAAAAGATGATGATTAACGATGTTTCATGAACATTGAGAATGAGAGATTTTTAATAGAAATGTAAATGTTTGATTCTTACATAAAAAGAAATATGTTTATTTTACTTTTCATTGATTTTTTTTTCTTGATCATGCTGTATGTGTAAAGTATATTTAGGGATTATTTTGTCTATCCCAAGATTCTTTAATATTTTAGGTTTTAAAACTTATGAAAGCATGCTAAACTTGCTAAATATTTCTATTTCATAATCCAAAAAAATAAATTAATTGTGAAAGTTAATAATAATAATAATGTCATCTTAATGACATATATTTTCATATATTTTCATATTGTACATCTTATATATTTTCTAATCAAGATTAATATTATAGAAATTAAAATAATTTCTTATCTAAACGAATTCTAAGATATTAACATAGCTATCTTCATAATAGGTTATCATAATATATGATATGTAAATATTAAACAATTACAAATTAACAATTTGTAATCTTATTTAATGTCTTACTCACGTACATATACATATAATACATATATTACATATACATATAATACACGTGTATGTAAATTTTCTGTACTTATGTCTGGTTTTAATTTATACGTTGAATGCTGTAGATTATCAAGAAATATATGATTGAATCAGAGCAGTTTCAAGAAATCAGTATTCTTCACTAGCTGTAGGATTATTTTATAATTTTTTTTTTTAATAACATTGCATCAAATGATCTCAAAATTTTAATATGAATATCTACAAGTATAATTTATAAATCAGTATATATTTAAAATTTGTACTACTTCACTGTATTTCTTTCATGATGACGTATAACGTTTGGGATAAAAATATCATTGCAATAATTATCGTATGTTGAGTTCTTAATCAGAACAAGTTTCCGTTTAGAACAGATTTCCATTGTGCCAATCAGCATATTTAATTTCATTATTATATTTATATTATTGATTATTATAATTTCATCATTTAATAATATTATTTGTTCAATAATTTTAAATGATGATCATATACATTATCAATGATATTATTTCTAAGAAATAAAATATTATATAAATAATATTATATATCAATTGTATAATTATAAAGAAAATAAATTTGTAAATATAAAAATACATATAAAAATCGATTAAAATAAAGGATTTTTAGTTAACTATAAATTTCTTATAAAGAAATAATGAAAAAAATAAATAAATCATTGATACTTAAGGTATTTAACGACAAAATACTCACGTTTGGCCAGAACGTCCAAAAATTAATCCAGTTCCTAGTCGTCGAAAGCAATTCGATGAGAAAGCAGTTGAGGACTAGGATGGCAACTTTTAGGATGGACTCTTAGCCCTTCTGGCTTGATCCATCCATGTAGACTAAGTTCGATTGGAATCAAAGGGTTTGCCTTTCATCTACGAACAAATAATAACAAAAAATACTTTTTTAGTTATTCGTTATAACCCAGATTGAAAAATAAAGAAACTTTGTTCGACATCAAAAGATTTAACGCATGGAAGGAAAACTAATTTCGCAAGAAATTGAAGTTAACTTTGAAACATCATACAAGACAAAGAATTGATATGATATGAAATAAAAGAACAAAATTTCAATTTTTATTAAGATACCTTATTAAGATAATTACAAAATATCTCAGTATGAAAAATACTTCATCAATTTCTTGTATAGATATTTTAATAGCATAAACAATTCAATATATATAAATGCTTTATCTAAGGATATTACGTCACGCGATTATTCTTACTTGTATATATGTTTAATAGTAGAAACATTAAACAAGCAAAAATTCTGTTTAGATGATGTCACATCTTATTAAGAAAGCATTGCAAATAATGACACTTAATGAGATCATGGAAATAATATTAGATATTATAGTTGTTCATTTTAAGTTATTAGTTTTACTAAATTTTTAATAAATCTATTTTAATAAATTAATTTTAATAAATCAAGTATAAGTTTTATATTTGATTTTTAAAATAATATGATTATTGAATTTTTTCGTGTTTCTAAAAATATTTCATATTATTTCATATTAAAATTTTTTTAAAAAAAACTTTTCTATATTTTTAAAAAATTATATACGTTATTTAATATATAAATATTATAAAAATATATTTTTTAATATTTTTATTAAATAAAAATTAAAACATTAATATAAAAATTGAAATATATATGCATAGAATACAATCTAAATTCAGAAAAATTCTTTTTATTAAATCCTAGGGATAATCTCGATTTCATTTTTTAAAATTTAAAATTTGAATTTTTAAAATTCATCAATATTTCAATAAGTTTAATTATATTGATATTAAATGTAAATCATCTAAAAGTACTTACATAAAATTCTTTTTTTCTATGTAAAATATAATTAAAAAAAAAAAAAAAAAAAAGAATAGACATCATATATGCGTTCAACAAAATTATTGGCGTACGAAACACGCGACATTTCCTTCGTCCCTGAAACTTAATTCATTCCGTTGAATTGTACGGAAACGCGAGACCCTAATTGTTTTGATCTTATTATATCTCCAGCAAACCATATTTTATCAAGAATTCTCCTGGAATCCTTTCTCGACGAATTCTTTCAATATATAAAGAAACAATTTAAGAATGAACTAAAAGTTATAAATTATAAAATAATATTAATAATTTATAACAAATATAACATATTACAATAGTATTATTAAAATTTAAAAATAATATTTGTTACAAAAATTATTAATTTCTTACCAAGTTATCAATTCTTATAGATTAATATATGAATTTAATAAAATTCTCTTTCTAATATATCTATATTATTTCATTTCTTTGAGATTTTATTTTCTTTCTTTAATTACTTTCTTTTTCTTCATTGATCTATTCTTATATTTTCAAATTAAAGATAATGATTTATAATTGATTGCGTTCATTATAATTTTCTATATAAGAAAAAAAAATAATTAAAAAATTAAAAACTATTTAAAAGAATTTTCTAAATTTATTTAATTAATTATAGTAAAAAAATAGAAGAAAATACTGTATTTAGAAAATTATATATAAAGAAAAATGAGCAAATAAAAAATTACATAATTTATCTTATAAATTAAAATCAATTTGCTATAATATTCCATATGATACTATCCTATTTAAAGGAACTTTGAATTCTTGTTGAGCTCTCTTAAGTATTCCTTACACACAAATGATGCATCCTCATTCACATGGGTAATAAGTGAAACACACAACAGATGGACGAGGATATAAATAGTTATAATTCAAGTATAAATACTGAGTATGCGGTCGAGTTTTCTTCGATCAAACCTTGCGGCACGTTCCATTATTCATTCGATTCATGCAACATAGCAGAACCATAAACAACCAAGGTTTTCCGATAAAAATGCAAATCCGACAAAATTCTGTCCTTTAATCCATGCTATGTGAGATCAACTTCTCCGCGATCCAGTAAACGAAGATGCGGAAGAATTTATGAATTTCAAGTGAATTCTTCGATTCCTCAAAGAAATATTGTCCTGTTGATAAAAGAAGATCTTACAAAATATTTTTAGAAATGTTGTATTTATATTAAAAAAAAAAAACTAAAAGCTAAAATCTAAAAGATATCAATTATATCTAATAAATCTTTTTCTTGATAAAAATTTTATATTTTAGAAAAGTTTGTTAAATAATTTAGTAATATCAGAATTGAGAGATAATTGTTGCATTATTTATTGTGCATAATATGTTTTCTGATGTGAATATTTATAATTTTGAATTGAAATTGTAATCAAATGATAGAATATGATAATAGGGCATATGTAAATCTAGATTATTAAACAATCGACATTCATGAATAAGAAGATAGATAAGTGTTGTTTTTGTATATTAATTGAATCTTGAATTAGAATTTGAACTTAAGTAGAATAATAAGATTCGATTTGTTAGTTAAATAATTTGTGACAAAGGATTACATGAATCAATCACATAATTCTTAAACAATCGATTAATTTCAATCATTTCAAATTAATTCAATTTAATTTAAAATTATTTAACATATTAAAATCTTTAAATTTAACGTATTAATTCTAAATTTATTCACCTAAATCATGTAAAAAAATAAAAAAAGAATTTTAATTTTCTATTGCAAGATCTTTTGAAAAAATTAAAAATTATATTAAATTATTTTCTTTAAAAATTAATTCAATACAATATTATGAATATATATGAAATAAATTTAAAAATACGAGCCATTCAATTACTGTTTTTTCAGAAATTTAATGTTATCCAATACAGATAATAAACCCGTGTCGCTGTATTGAATTTGACTGTTCATTTTGAGAAATGCATGATGGGAAGATCTCCCCCTAATCGTATAATTTTGCATCGGAGGGCACGACGCGATACTCTTTTTTAACGAAGTGGATTTCCCGCGCGTATCCTACCGGATGTAGACACTTGTCGGCGTATAAATAATAAATACGAAATGCACGGGAGACTCTGGCTAGACACGCAGGGTCTTCACCCCACGACATCGAGGGTTGTCGAGGTAAGGAACATGCCAGACAAACCGACGCCGCGTCATAACGACGATATTACTGACCAACGTTGGATGCGGCAGTAATTTTTTGAATTACGTGGCAATATAATATATATTAGAATTATTAATTATAATTATAATAATAATTATTAAGTTAATGATAAATTTTCCAATTATATAAAATTTGCATGATATAATTTCCAGTTTTGGTTAAAATTTAATTTATTTCTAAATTAATATCATTTTTTAATTAAATTAAATTAATATTTTATGAATTTTCAAAAATATATATTAAATCTATAGATCTAGCATAAATCTATACATATAATTATTTGACTAATTCAGATTGTATTTGAATCTACATATCATATCATTGCATGTCATATCATATATGTGAAATAATATAAATAATGGAAAAAAAAATAACAAAAACAAAAAAAATGAAATCTTCGTTATGCAATTAATATACAAATTAAAATATCACATTTGCGAACTTGAAATAAACATATACCATGAATATTTTCAAGATAAAAATATAAGAATATAGCATTGTAAAAATGAAACAAATAAATGATAAGATCAAAAAGATGAATTAGAAAGGAGCTCGAAGACTAAACTTATTAAAAATAAAGTGGCATAAATTATAGTGTAATCGTATTTTGAAATAATTAAAGATTATAATATTAAATCTACATTAATATTTTTAAACTTTTTTTTCTTTACTTATATTATATATTGTTAAACTGATTTAAAATAATTAGAATATTTTTTTAAAGAAATATTTCATTTCTGCTTACTTTAAAGGATTAATAAAATGATCAATAAATTAAATATATAATTATGTTTGCATTGTTATTAATTAATTTGTTTTCTTTAATTCTTTAATTGAAATATAAATAGAATCTTCTAATTACTTTAAATGTTACATTGTGACAAATATATACAAAGTGATTTAATAAATCAGATTAATATTTTTCATTAGGATTGATACCACAAGGTTGACAAGGTTGTAAAGAAAGAATAAATGTGTCTAAAAAACACATATGATATAAGAAAAATTTTTTTCCCAACTGAAGAAGATTTTCTATGATATTATTAATTCTATATTTTTTAAATAATGATATTATGATTCTTATTGAATAATTCTGATTTCAATTTGTTAAAACTAAAAATCACTTCTGAAAAGGCTTAAAGTAATTCTTTAAAACTCTTTTCTATTTCATTTTTTTATTCAAAACGAGATCTAGCAGATCTAATACTAATGATTATATAAAATATAATAAATAATATAATAAATATAATAATAATAAAAAGCAGATTGCAACAGAATCACCTTTATTATAATTGTTTTAATGTATTAAATTTTTAGGTTGTTATTTTAAATGGTATTACCAAATGTAACTGAATTAAATTAGAAATTAAATAATGATTATCAGATTTAAAGATTCTCTTTCATTTCTCAAAATATGAATTCATAATGAATAATATATGAAGGGAAAAAACGGGATTTAATGTCAACAAGACAGAGAATACGAAAACCCTACACATAAACGTATAATCTCGAAGCACTACAAAGACCTTAGAAGATTACTTGTTGCAGTTGCAGTCATACACATATCCAGGATTTAATCGTATCTGACGAAAGTCACGTAAGCTGTAAGCAGTAGACATTATTTTTTGCAAAAGAACATCTTGTTATGTGTTATTGTTATTTTCACAATAGAATAGTAATAATTAATATTAATTCAATATGAATAACTGAAAGATGTATTATCATTTTTGTTTGAGATCATTTTTTTTAAAAGAAATATAAAAGAATATATCAACATGCTCTATATCATAAATATTATTAAACGTTTAAATGAATTAATTGAACTTTAATATAGATTTGTGAAACATAGATGAGCATGGATTGATTTTTTTATAAAAAAAAAACATTGAAATATATAAATATATATGATTATATATATGAAATATATAAATATATTTTCACTTAATATCAAAATAAAAATTTATTATATTATGAAATCAATGGAAAACTGTATTTAATATTTTGTATTAAAAAATTTTTTTTTATTAAAAAATTTAAAAATGGAAAATATATTAAATTATTAAGCTTGATACAAAATAATTTTTTATTGCGCAATTATACATTTATTTTCATTATTTTGATTAAAAAAACAATTGCAATAATATTATATTATTAATGTGCATTCATTATAATTATAATATAAAATTTAAATGCTAAAAGACTAAAAAAAAGTATTCTATTTCAATTTCAACTACAAAAAATCAAATCTTGTTATCAAAATTTAAAAATATTAATTAAAATAATAATTAAAATACATTTTTGCTTCATTAATTGAAAATTTAATCAACATGAGATTTTCATCACTGTTTGTGTACAGTTTCACTACTTCAATTTATGTCATTTCATATATTTGTCATATATTGTTGAAGATAACAATATTTTTTTCCCAAAAATATAAAAAATGTATTTCTTTAAAATATTAATATTTAATTTAAAAAAAATTAAATTTTATTTTACTTAATAATCTCTAATAGATTGATAATACTTAATAATTTCATATCTCACTTACCAATAATAAAACTTAGAGATGAAAAAGCACAATACTTTGAAAGAAAATCTCAATTTGTTAAAACTAAAAATCACTTCTGAAAAATTTAATATTATGGACTATTAAATGTGCTTATTAATTCGAGTCATAGTATTTCGACAATCCGATTACAATTTCTGTATTCATTTCTCTTCAATTGTAATAATTCTGACGAAATACATAAAAAATATAATTATCATCAGTCTTTCACTATACTTCATTAGCCATCACATTATGTATGGTCTATAAAAATTTAATGGCTATAATATCGATTTAGAAAATGTAGCAAAAATAACAGATCTTGTTATATAATATAAATATAATATACATATTATCATGATTATACAATTTTCATATTTTATTTTCTTACTTTTTTCACTTCGTCTTCATCCTTTTTATCAAGCGCATGAGAGAGAGAGAGAGAGAGAGAGAGAGAGAGAGAGAGAGAGAGACACGTCAAGTTGGGTCTATCGACCGGAGGAGAATCAGAGGGCGGAAGAGGGTCAGAGACGCGGAACTTCACTAGAACGAAAATTCCATCCAATTATTGTTCGTATAATCCGCATATAATGTTGATACACAATATTATTTATACACGAAGTATTTCGTTATACGAGACGCGTCATCTTTGTTTAAAACGGTCAATGGTTTCTAATTCATTTAGGGCGCATTTAAAGCGATTATTACTTTTACACTGGTACGTAGAGGTCGCTAAACATCATCCTCGTGATAATAATGCCCTCGATCATTTTCTAAAATAGCATCTTATTAAACTGTTTTCTTTTTGTAACAAATTACATTTGTTCAAGAAATCAATCTTTATTTATAAATCAATTATAAATTGACTTAATTTTCAAAAATAATGCGAAAATTTATTTTTGTAATATGTATAAAGCACAATGGCTGAAATTGATCTACCATGAAGTCTCATTTTTCGTATGAATTACTCAATCTTTGTGTTCTCAATATCTTATGAACCAAAAATAAAATTTATGATAAATATATTATTTCAATTATGATTATATAAGAAACAAATTTATAATCTATTTATATTTTCTAATTTTTTTCTGATGAATCAATTTATAATAATGTCATTGATATAGTACTACACCGAAGCGTGTTTCGATGAAAAGTTCCTTTGGTTGCAAGACGTGTTGGAACAGTCAGTTACCAGAAATACACTCGTAGGTATGAACGAATATGAACAAAATGTAAGATGCAACTAAATAGAATGAGAGAAAGAAAAATAGACTAAAATAATAAAAAGAAATAGAAACTACCAAAAAAAAATATATTGATTTAAAAGGGAGATAATATAAAATATAATAAATCAAATACAGGTGAAAAATTAATAAAAATAAAGGAAAAATATTCATTTTATCTCTGTTATCTTTCTTCTCTCTCATTCGATCGTAGCACATACGTTCGTTCTCTCCCTCTCTCTTTCTCTCCCTCTCTCATAGCTCCCGCTTCTCTCTTCATGAAAATCGATTCGTTACCGGCCTGGACAGCAGTCCACATCGAACGATTCAAAATTGTATTTTTTTTTTGTATTAAAATCTTATTACCTTATTACCCATTGCATTAATTGGCGACCATCGAATGAAATTTTCCACGATAGAAGTCACAAAATCTCATCGACCGGCATAACTAATTTTCGCTTGCTATCATTGTATTACAGATACAAACTTTGCAACAACACTCAAAAAACGAGTCTCGCGAGAGACACAAAAGCAAATGTCACGATTAAAACTGTTGAGAGTATAAAGAAATAAAAGAAAGTCACGATTAAACACACCCTCAATGCACACCTGTCGGCCGACGACGCCAGACTGCGCGAGAGCGCCACCTTTCTCGCCTGTTCCATTCCATCCCCGCCGCCCCTCGTAACGCTTTATATTCGCTATCTTCCTCTTTCCTCACACCGTTATTATTCATTCTATCCCTCTTTTTTCTTTTATTTTTTTATTCTATCGCATTCTTTTTATTTTATAATATTTCATTTTCTATAATTATTAATTCATATTCATATGCCATATTTATTTAATGAATCTTTGTTTCTGTTTCATTTCATTACTTTCTGTTTCTCTTATATTTCATCATATCATATATCTTATATTTTTATGTCATGTTTTTCTATATTCTATTCTATATATACCTATATTCGTTTGCTTAGTGTATCTTTTTTATTTTCTTGTTTTCACTCTAATCTTTTCACGTCATGCAAACTATCTCTCTTTATCGTTTTTTATTTTTTTTCTCTGCTTCTTGTCTAAATTCTGCTTCAATCCACGCAGTCGCGTAACTCTGAGACCGCCATCATAAATGAGAACTCTATCTTTTTAATATCTTTTATTTTTCTAATTTTTTTATTTTTTCGTTATTCTCTTTCAATATTTGGAAATAATTTAGAATTTATCTATTCATCTCCTTCTGAAATAATAATGCAACATATTTATTTATTAATATTAATTGATAGATGATGATATGCTTTTTATCCTTTTTATTATCATTATCAAAATATTTAGAAATAATATTAAATAAAAATAATATCTATTTGATCCTCAAAATATAAGTTTACAATATGAAAATTCAAATTAATAAATATAAATAAAAATTAAGTTTATTTTAAAATATTATGATGATATACAATTTTTAATTTCTTATTTATTTCTTTATTACATACATCTTTATTATGTATTATAATATTTGTTTATATATATATTAATAAATTTAAAATTAATTGTTCTATATACAATTATAAATTTTAAATATTTTTACATAGGAATTTATAACTTTTTAATAATAATGAGATGGCGCTGATAGTTACAAAAAAGAGTAGAGAGAATATCGATATATCGATAGAAATTATTGTTTAATGCAGGAAAAAATATGTATTCAGCATACGTTTTCACGGTCTTATATCATACATACATTATTATATACATTATTTGTACATGCAATTACATTTAAGTAAATTCGAAATTATAATTAGATTCACAAATTCACAGTTAAAATAATTATATAAGGATATATAATTATATTATACTTATTAAGAAGATAATATTAGAATTTTACTATATGTTAAAAACCTTTTGAAAAATAGTTTTGAAAAATAAATTGTAAGACAAAGATCTTGAAATATTTGTCAATATTCTTAATTCCTTTCCAATTATTTTAATATTGTTAAATTATATTAAACAAATTTTCATTGAACAATATCAAGTATATATTTACATCCAAGAAATACGATGTCTACTATATTACTGATACATTCTCCTTATAGTTTTCTGTGATCAAGAAATTTTTTCCAAAAATATTTAAACAAGTGTCTTTAATTTTTATATATATCTTTCACCATATTATGATGCTGCTATAATTATAAATCATTCATTAATATTATGCAAAAGTATAAATTTTATAAAATAAAAATATTACATTCATAAAATATTTCAATAAAAATAAATATTTTATAAAACAAAATATATTTAAATTATTTATAAAAAAAAATTCTTATTTTTTTATATGAATGAAAAATTTTTATTCTATAAATATATATATATATATATATAAGTTTTTTATAACAGAAATTAAAAACCATTTGAAAATCAAAATGTAACATTCCATGATAACATGGTATATTATTTGAATGAATGAAATAAATCGAAAGAAAGAATCATTTAAACAATTGATCATTTTAGGTGTGGTCTAGTCAAGATAAATTCACTATGTTCTGATTAGAAAAACGACACACCCAGAAAAATTTTGTCGTTAAAAAATAAATATTAAATCGATATCTATTCTAAAAAAAATAAATCTATAATATCTATTCTAAAATTAAATATTTTTAATTGAATAAAAACTTTGATTAAAATTTTAAGTTAGTATTAGATATTATTAAGTTAGTATAGATATTAAATTAATCTAACTACAATAAGTTTAAATTTATGACTATTTTTTAATAATATGAAAACAATATCGAAAAGATTATCGCTTGCTATAGATAAATAACAATTTATTAATTATTAATAAACTTAAAATTAACTTATCGAAAACTATCTAATCGACAAAAATTTTGATCTTCTAGATTGAAAAAATATATAATAATATATATATAATGTGGTAATTTAAATAATTGATTTTTATCAAAGATATAAGAAATTTTGATTAAATAATATATTAAATTATAATATTATTTGTAATTTATCAAATAATATTAAAAATAATAAATATTAAATAAATGATGATCATAAATAAAATATTCGTAAAAATAAAATTTATTAAACTTATTTTTATAATATTTTTTGTAAAAATGACATAACCTGCAATGTCTAATTTCTAATTTCTAATTTTATTATTAAAATTAAAATTTCGCAATTAAAATTTCATGATATTTTTATCATATTTGTTGAATAATATAAGTTTACAGTAATATCATAAAAAAATAGCTTCGACCTTTGTATTCGTAATAATGTCAGGACATGCGAAAACCATTTCATTCATTTCTTACGTCACATTGACTCTTCTATCTTTTTCTATCAAATCAAATGTTTCGAGGTCACGTTACGAGATGTTTGTTATCAAAAAACTTAAAATTAATTTCATTAATAAAAAATAATTAAATTTATTAACTTTTAATAAAAGTATATCAATTACCTTTTCTTCTTATTATTTTCTATATTACGTTATTTATAATTTTTATTAGAAATAGTTTATCAAAATATTTTAAGTTTCTGATTGGTTTTATAAAATTAGATTCCACAATTCTATAAAATTTAAAAATAATAAAAATAAATATAAAACTAGATATAATATATAATTATAAATATAGAATATATATAAATAATTTAAAAATAAATTAAATTATTTTTTAAATCTATGTATATACTAATTAACCTTATTTTGTTCTCAGTTTCGGTCCTCAAACATAAAACCTTCGATAGCTCAGTTGGTAGAGCGGTGGACTGTAGTTGGCTTCTTTAAAAATTGACAGATATCCATAGGTCGCTGGTTCAAATCCGGCTCGAAGGAAATATTTTTTCATTTTTTTATAAATTTATATAAAGATATAATAAAATTAAATATTATCTTTTATAATTAATATTGTTAATGAATAATAAAGTAATAATTTTGTAATTTTGTATGTAATTATAAATTCTAAACAAACTAATATAAAGTATATTAATCCAGATAACTAGGAAACTAGAATTTTTATTTTTTTTTTGTATTTAGATTCTAAATTCATAAAAAGATATAAATTATTTATTTATTAAATGAACTCATTTCTAATAATAAAATAATTTTTTAATATGTTGCCCAATTAATTTTTTCCGAATATATATAAATAATATATATATAAATAAAAACATTAACTTAATAAATATAATACATTGATTCTTATAAAAATATTAAATAAAAAAAAAAATTAGTTTAAACGACCGTGACAGGACTCGAACCTGCAATCTTCGGATCCGAAGTCCGACGCCTTATCCATTAGGCCACACGGTCAGTTGTATCACATCATAGAAATAATTTTTATTAAAGATTTTTATATTATTTATTATTTTATAATATTTAATAATATGTATCTTTTTTATGTACGTAATATGAATAAAGATAAAAACTAATAATTATTTTTTATTTCTTAATATATTCTAATAATAATTTTTATTATAAAATTAAAGTTTTCTTAAAATCGAGAAAACTATATTATCGATTTAAAAGATCGATGTCTTATTATCTCAATATAATTATTCAAATAATTTAAATAAAAATATGTCATTTGCTGTTCAGAAAGCAAAAGAGAAATAAAAATATATAAAATGGGATTAACAACTATAATATTCTGTTTTATATATAAATTATATTTTTAAAAATATTATATTTTTAAAATTACTAATTTTAATAGAATATTAAAAATTAGAATAAATTTTTAAAATAAAATATTCACTCGCATGATTTATCTACAGCTAACTATGAAAATACGAATATTTATATAATTAATATATAATTCTTCTTTGACAAACCTCATCTTTATTATTTATCCATATAGTCACAGTTCTCAAAGAACTTATTCATTTCTGGCTTCATCATTTCTACAATTGTATTTTGCTATTTAAAAATCAAAATTATATGATTTCGTAATTTAAATAAATAATAGGAAAAGGATAGAGGTTAAAAATTATGGAATCAGCGTTATTTCCAAAATGTCATAAATAAAACAAATGTAAAAAAAGAAAGTAAATGATAGAAAAAGAATAGAAATAGAATAAGAATTAACTATTGGTGCTATCTCTTGAATACTCAAGGCATTTTTTCAAAGATAATGTAAGATAAAGTAAGAATTGAAAATCAATGCCATCTCTTGATTTCTAAACACATTTCTCTAAAAATATTTATAATAAAATATTAAGTTATCATTTATTATTTTACGTTATAATATGATTTGATAAT
Source organism: Apis mellifera (assembly GCF_003254395.2). NCBI lineage: Eukaryota > Metazoa > Arthropoda > Insecta > Hymenoptera > Apidae > Apis > Apis mellifera. The sequence continues at coordinate 4,372,709 of NC_037640.1, forward strand.
AATAAAATTTTTTTATTATTTATATTTTATGTATTTTGATATCTTAAAAATTTTAAAAAAATATTTATATTTTTATTATATTTTCAATCCACAAGATGGCATTAAACACTGAAAACAAATCAAAACAATAATAAATTTAGATAGAACAGTATTATTTTATTACCACTATTTTCAAATTTCAAAGAAGAATTAATTTATTTAATTTTTTCGATCCATTGTTTTTTATAAGAAAAAAATCTAAGGAAAAAAATGACAACTTTTCAAACTCAACTTTTTTATGCTTTAGGAAATAAAACAAAAATTCTTTCAGAATTAAAAAAGGTATTTGTTCGACCTTTGATTCAAAGTAAGTTTAATTTAAATAATATATATAATATAATAATTTATATATAATAATATTATAATAAGTAATATTAGATAATGTTTTTGTATGTATATGTATATCTTTTATTATCATATTTTAAATATTTTATTTTGTGAAAAAAATTGCAATTTATTATTTATAGTAGCTGTAAAAACAATAAATCAAGAGTATATAGAAGAAGGCATATTAGATAGAATAAGTCAAAAATACAATGTATCAGAAGAAATTATAGATGAATATTATTCAATTATTTTTACAATATTAAAAATTCATTTAGGTACATTATCACAAAATGTCAAAGTTACAGAGTTTAAACAAATATTGGAAGAATTAAAGTATGTATTTTATAAATATTATATATTATTTCATTATTTTTAATTTTATTATAATAAAAATATAATATTGTATCCTTAGATTATCACCAGAATGCATTGATGATCTTTCTATAGTTGTATATGGTCAAAAGCGGTCAGAATTAATATCAGGATTAATACAGAAAACAAAATTTTATCCACATTTAATATCTTGTAAATGGCGCATAGATATCACTATTTCTTCCAAGTAATTTTATATTTTTATTAAATTTTGATATTTGTAATATAATAAATATATAATGTAATTTAGAAAATATTTTTATAAATATTTATAAATATTTAAGAAATATTACTTATTAGTTTGAATCTTTTTAGTGTATTAAATAGAGTCTTAGAACCATATATTATTATGGAATGGACATTTAATAATGGGAAGCATCAAATATTTGAATTATCTTTGCCAAAGTTTCATCAATTAAGACATGCTATAGCAACTATACTTGTGGAAATGCAAAAAATTGAAAAACAATGTGCTGCAAAAAATATTATTTGTAGTTGATAATAATATAAATTTTACTACTGTTAATTTTATTTTTATTTTGTATAGTATTGAATTAGAAATAACCAAAAAGATATAAAATATGTATAAAAAAAAAATATACAAAAATTATTTTCTTTAATAAATAATTATGGAATAAAATTATTATTATTAATTATAAATTAATAACTATAATTTATTATTATAAAATTATTAAATTTTATAATATATCTTATTTTTTAATTTTAAAAAGTTTACATTTATATATTACATTATATTATACTATATTTATAATATAAATTTATTTATTTATTTCATATTAAAAATTTATATTCTTTATTTTTATTATATGAAAGATAATTTTAAAGATTAATTAAAAAGATAATTTTATATGTTAGCATCCTCATATGTTTTAATGTTTTAAATAAATGTATGTTGCAAAATGTATCATATATGTATTTAACTATGTAATTGCACACATACATATATATATATACTAACCTAGTATTACATACCTATATGGGATGAGTGAATCTGTTTGAAGAGAATCGAAGTTTTTCGCAAAAATGTCATCTTTATTAAAAAATTATTGGAAACTCATGAGAAATCTTCCTGTTACAAGCCCAAAATGTAAAAAGTTTATTTAATAATTTGTTAATCTTTCATATTTTATATTATGTAATAAATTATAAACTGAATCAATAGGTTATCCAAAACTTCTTCCTCTGACAAGAATGAATACTACAGAAACTGAAAAAACAGAAACGCGACGTATGTAAGATTATAATTCATTATATATCTAATAATTTAATTTTTAATAAATAATTATAATATATTTGTTATAGTTCTCTTTTAATATTTAGAATAATCTTTATATTTATATATGTATACTATAGTTTATACTTCTTTTAATAGCAACAATACGTAAAATTCAAACTGATTTGGAAACTATAAAAGATTTGGGTTTATATATTGCTGCATGTTTACCAAAGTATGTGCAAAAAACTCAGATTGTTGCTGGTGATGAACTTGAAATATTAGTATGTCCAGAGGGGATTATTCCAACATTAAAGTTTTTAAAATTACATCAAAATACCCAATATACTTCATTATCAGATATAACTGCAATGGATGTTCCTTCAAGACAATATAGGTTTGAGGTAAGTTATTGTTTGAAAAATTTTATTGTTTTAAAAATTTTATGTAACAAATATTATTTCATTGATTTTTAGATTATCTATAATCTACTTTCTATAACTTTTAACAAACGTATTAGAGTAAAAACATATACAGATGAATTAACACCTGTACCATCAGCAGAACCAATTTTTGATGCTGCTAACTGGTATGAACGAGAAATATGGGATATGTTTGGTATATTATTTATGGGACATACAGATCTTCGTAGAATTCTTACAGATTATGGTTTTGAAGGACATCCATTAAGAAAAGATTTTCCTCTCAGTGGTTTTGTAGAGGTAATTTTATCTTTTTTAATTGTACAAATATTTTTAATTAATTTATAATATAAATTAATATTATGCTTAGGTACGCTATGATGATGAATTAAAGAGAGTTGTATGTGAACCATTAGAATTAGCCCAAGAATTTCGTAAATTTGAATTATCTGCTCCATGGGAACAATTTCCAAATTTTAGAAGTATACCTCCATCTGATGAAAGTAAGGAAGATTCAACTAAAGATAAAAATTAAATTATATTGTCATTGCATATAAATATAAATTGAAAAAATATTTACATTAATATTTATTTAGTGATATTATTATGTATTCAAGAAAATAAATATAAAATATAAAAATGAAATTTTTTATAATTTGTTTATTGATTCTAATAGCACGAACAATTTATTTTATTTATTTATTTTAATCATTTGATTTTATATATTATTTTTTTTTTATAAATTATATATTATAAGACTTTATAAACTATTTTAAGTGAAACATATAAATTTTATATTATTATTTATTTTATATATTGTATAATATAAACATAATTCATTAATTACAAAGTGCTTATATCCTAATTTTAAGGCATATTTTCCAGTGAATTGTAAACAAATCGAATTAATAACAAAATTGACTGATCCTATCTTTAATATTTATATATATATATATATATAACAATAAGAATTACTATGTATTCATTTTTTTCATAAAAGATGTGTACAAATACTTAATCTTTGCATTTTACAATTGTACATATGCTAAGAACATTTTATATGTAAATTATATTATTGCATCTTTCATTTTTTTTATTTAATTACAATAGCACCAGTAATTAGTATATTTCTTAACTAAGTACTTAGATAAATATACTCATATAATTTCATTTAGTACTAACAAGAACTTACTTTCACAGAATAAATTTTTTTTCAAAGTGTAAGGCAAGATACTTCCAATTTAGCAAAAAAGAGTACTTTTGTGTTTTTAAAAATATACTTTTTAATAATTATTTTCTTATTAATTTTTTTGAAAATGTGCGTGTAGATTATATATATATATATACATAAGGTCATCACAGTGCCAGTGGTTTATAAGTACATACATAACATTCGTTCTAACATCACAGTATTTCATAACATGTCTTGTTATTATATGTGTATATACGTATATGCATAATTGCGATACACATTACAAAAAATTTTATAATGATCATATAATTAAGCTCTTGTCTATGTTCAATTTCAACTAATAGATAAATTATAATTTTTCAATTGGACTCTCTTTCTCCATAATTTTTTGTCGTTTCCTAATAAATGGAACAAAACCCCATAATGATGCGCCTACCACTAAAACGATTCCTAAGATGCTAAAGATTGGACCATAACTGCCGATTTGTTCATATATAATACCGCAAATAGGGGGGCCAACTAGTTGTATGATTCCATTTACAAATAATGAGATACCATAAGATGAAGTTAATTTTTCGGTTCCTAACATATCTGCCATTATAACTGCGGTGATACCGACGTAAATACCGGAGGCTAAGCCAAAAATACCACAATAAACTGATAATAGAGTGTAACTTGTAACTATAGGAAGAAGGGCCAACGAGATTCCAGAAATGAATAAACCACCAACAAAATACCAATGCTTTGGCATGATCGAGACATCAGAAAGAGCAGAACCTCCGATACGCCCTATCAAATCTAATACAGACACAGTTGAAAGAAGAAGGGAAGACATATTTTTATCGAAACCTAATGAGATCGCGTATGCTGGTAGCAAGATGACAAAGTTTGTATAACTGACAGCGTTTGTGGAATTTGAGATTAAGATTACCAAATAAATAGGATCCCGCAATAAACTAAAGTCAAAGAATTTGTTCTTCTTCTCTTTTACTTCGTTCTTGTTCGTTTCTTCAGTACCTTTCCTTGCGAATGTGCTTGATATCGCGTTTAAAGTTAACGTAGATGCCCGTTCCGGATGTAAAGCGGAAAGTGTACTTCCATGATACGGTGTGCTGATATAATTAAAAGATGACATGCTGGGTGATTGAAAGGGCGATTTCTGACGTTTCGATAGCTTGCCAGAATCTGTAGCACGTTCCGGAACCGCATGTAGGGCCGGTGTACTGTGCATCTGACCCGTTATCTCTCGTCCCATTGGCATACTAATTTTTCTTGTTCGACCTTGAACGGGTGTATTCTTGTAATATTCTAAAGCAACACTGGACGCGCTCTTTGGTACTATTGGCGCGGCTTTCTCATTTGTGTTCGAAGAAGAAACAACATGATTTGATTGCTTCTCATCTTCGGGACTAGTTATTGTGACCGAAGCGGCTTCCAAGTCGACATCGTTCGATTTGTTCGACGATGATGCTGGTACCATGTGTCTTTCCACCGGTTCGTACAAAAGAGCACTCGCCCATACATTCAAAGTGACAGCACCCATTATTAATACTGCACCTCTGTAAAAAAGTAAAATGAGTTTTAGCGCTTTTTGTTTGGTCTAACAATAAGATTAACTATAGCTTACAATATCGTCATCAGGCAATATTCCACGGCTGTTGAGAAAAAAATGTCACTTCATTAGATCAATTATATAATATTTAAATTTGTTATTAGATCAGTTATATTAATATTTTCCAAATATAATTTTTTTATACTAATATTTAATATAATTAACCAATTAACATTTGTTTGATGATATAAATATATAACTTAAATTACATTGTTAGTCAATAATTAAAATCACATTTAATTGTTAATTTAATTAATCATGATTATGTAAGTATGGAGTGGAATAGGAAATGTTTAAAAATTTTTTATGAATATTTTCTAAAAAATAAAAAAATAAAAAAATAAAAAGGATTTTTCTATATAATGATTTATGATGCACTGAAATAAGAATAATTCGAAATATTATAAATATAAGCGTTTATGAAAACGCTTTATTATTACATTTATTGCATGTTTTTAATTATTTTAATTTTTAATTATAATTAATTTATATTAATAAAATATATTATTTTATATTGTATAAATAAATTATAAAAAATACAAAAATTAATATTATTAAATATATACAATATCTAAATATAATTTGCTAATCTTCTTAAGAAATTCACTTATTATAATTTTTGGTAACCAATAAATAATAACATGTAACAAATCTTAACTTTTAATTAATTATTAATATAATTTTAATACCAGATTAAATTTTGTAAATTATCATTGAATATTAAAGATAAAGCGTTATATATTTTAAAATATATAAGCTTATTTATTAGTCAAGTTTCTTTTTTAAATAATATTCTATTATAATATTTTAAATAATATTTTAAATAATAATTAAAAATTCATATATTATAATATATGTTTTATAATTTGTGCTTCTTTTTTAGTTAGAACCGACTATAATATGTACAATTCGTGCGTCAATCTGAAACAATTTTTTATATCTATTGAAAATTAAATTAATAACATAGATAAAATTAATTAAATTAACACGTAATAAAAAAATAAAAATATAATTTAGGCAAACATATCATTGCAAATATCTTTCATTAAAAGATATATTTTCAATAAATCATCAATCTTTTCAAAACAAAAAAAAAAGATTATGAAAAAGCAAAATATTTAATATTCTTTTCTCATTTATAGAATAAATCAGAATGAAAATTATATTGAAAATAATCTGTGTTTCAGATTGCGTATACAGTATTCTGCGGTACGAAAGAAATTCATCTTCTTCGAATTGTCCTTTTCTTCTTCCATGGAAAACATTTTTCTGCAACAAAAGAAAAAATAAAAGGAACGCTTAGATTGATAGAAATTAAGCCAGCTTATATCTATTATAAATACTTATATATGTTATATATGCATATACATATATGTATATATATGTAATAGCATTTACAAGATGTATAAAAAATATGATTACATCTTGAAACTTATATGATATTCCATATTTGCATTCGTCAAAGATTAGAATTTTTATTTCAATATACATATTTAAATCAATTTGATTAATATTCTTGTAGTATAATATATGAATTTTTGACAACATATGCTGTCTCGAGTCGCTGCAAAATAAAACTATAAAAAAGTAAACAAATGCTAATATAAAGAAATAAAAAACACGAAATATATATTGGAATTGATTTACATTCGGAGAAACATACATTGGTTAATTTATACTTTGATTTTTCAATATACTTAAATAAAAAAAAATAATTACTTATTGTTCACGTTCAATTGATAATATATTAGCGATATACAAGTGAAAAGAAATAAATTTACTATATTCAGTTTATGGAATAAAAATATTGCATAGATATTAAAAAAAGATAAAAATACTTTTTTTAAAAGTGATAAATAATTTTTTTACTACACTATCACAATTACTATAATAATATAAAATACATAAAAAGGAAAGTTATCTTAATTCCATTTTTATGACTCATTAACTCTAAACACGTGAGTATCACGCGTTTGCCATTTATAATGCGCACACTAAAAATGTGCAAGCACTTTCAACGTCAAACCGTACGTTTCCGCAGTTCTCGCACGGACGTGATTATTACATATGCATATACAACGAAAGACATACACGTGTAATTATATTCGCGGTTGTTAATAGATATTTCTTCCTTCTTCCTTCTATTTTATTTTCAATCTAGCGATTCGTTTTGAAAAAGATAAGAAAAATATATTATTTTCTTATATGTATATATACATATATTTCAAGACAAATTACATTTTGTATACTAATGATGATACTTTAATTCTAATACTTAATTGTAAAGAGATAATTGATAATGAAATAATTGATAAAAAGACTGCATCATTTGCACTGATGATTAAATATATAAATATCGAATCGCATTTCATTAAAAATCACATCCTAGTATTTAATTATCAAGGATCAATTTTTATCATCATGGAAAAAAGTCGTCATAATAGGTTGATGATACTGGTCCAGACTATTTCATCCTTTTCTATCGAAGTTCAATGTTGTTGAGTCTAATTCAAAATCAAGCGTTAAAATTACGCGTGATAAAAATTTAATAGCGACAAGATAGAAAATAATAGATAATTTACCATTAAAGAATATAACATAAGACAAAAACGTACATACAATACGGAATAAATTCTTACCTAAACCATATCAGATGAGTTAAGTGCCATTTTCACATGCAGGCTTCAGGGTTAGTATATAGAATATTTCTGCGCCTTTTAAAATTAAAAGAAACGTTAACTTTCCGCGAATCTAATATTTTTTTGACAGACAATAATTATTTTTATACGTATGTGTACATTACCGTATAGTTAATATTCGTTTTTAATAACAACATCTTTGAAAAGGCTATAAAATAACTATAGATATTGTAATTTTCGCAGAGATACAATAATGAAGTGTACACAAATGCACGCGCGTGGTTGGTCCGACATGCATGATTGATTATCATCACATTTAATTAGTTTTAATAATGATTTAATAAATACTCACCAATAATAATCTTCACAAAATATATAAGAACTTTCTATGACACTTTATGTACGAATCTTCATAAGAACAAGAAGATGCACGTAATAATACACAGACTTCTCGTATTTTTTTTTTTTGTGTTCACAAATTACATAAAGTTGGATAAATCAAGCTCACAAACCACAGGTACATTCAATTTTGTCAAAAATAAAACGAATGTATTAAAACATATTTTAATTAATTATATTATTTAATCAATTAATTTTAAAATATTATTAATAAATTAGAAATAGCTGAATAAATTTAATAAATTAAATATTATTAAATAAACGTTTTATCAAAATAAAATAAAAATTCAAATTTTGATTTTATTATCTATTTATAGATTCTTTGATTTAATTTTTAACAATCATAAAATAAATTTTTATCAAAATAATGAAGCCATACCTGTTATTTTTTATAAGTATGAAAAAAACCTACCTGTAACCATATTCTCGTAGAAGAATTCCTAAGATGGGTGGTAGAAATATTGAACCTAATGCACTGCCAGATATACAGAGTCCATTTGCAAGTCCACGTAATCTTACAAAGTATGAAGTTACTATATATACAGTTGGAGGAAAAGCTAAACCTGCTCCTGTTCCTACCAGAACACCATAACTAAAAAATTAAACAAATAATAAAATTACAATGAATATTAAAAATATTATATATTTATGTACTTTTATTTATTAAGAGTATATTAAGAGTTACCTAATACACAAGAAGGCTACAGAATTTGCAAAATAACTTAACATCATTCCTGCAGCAGCAAATGTTCCACCTAGTAAAGTTACTGTTCTATAAGAATATTTAACTGATAATATACTGGAAAGTGGACCTGTAAAAAATTAAGTTTTTTATTTTTCATTTAAAATTTTTAAAAATATATAGTTTTATTTTTAATGTCTTACCAAGTGAACTATAGAGAAAATAACATAAAGCTGGAATCCAAGCAGCTGCAGCAGGTGATGCATCAAAAACTTCAAGAAATTCAACAAATAAAACTCCAAAAGATTTTACTGTTCCAGGAATAAGTAGATTCACCATAACAGATGCTAACAATATAAGCCATCCCCATCCTCCATCTGGTGGGACTAAATCTTCTTCAACAGTTACACATTTAACTAAAAAGAAATAAGGTATTATAATATTTATTTCATTATTATTATTATTTATAAATATATATTATATTTTATTGATTTATTAAATTTGTATTAAATATTTTAATATATTTTATAAAAAAAATTGATCAATGCTAAATATTATAATTTTATTAATTCAAAAAACTTTTCTTCAATATTATAGTAATTCATTAAAGTATATCATATTTTTTAAATTTGAAATACACTTAAAAAAGATATTATAAAATATTAGTTAGACTTTATGTTATTTTATTATATCTTTATAATTAATATTTATCATACACATTTTAAGTTTTTATAATTATAATATAATAGAATACAGAAAAAAATAATATAAATTGCTTCAGAAAATTATTGTGGACATCTATTTATATTATGTTTTTTCTGTTTTATATTATTTTAAAACTAGTAGCCATTGATTTTTTAAAAAAATAAAGAAAAAAATTAAAATATAGTCACAATGTAAATAACTTACTTTGTTTATTGGTCCCATTGAAATTACTTTTTTTTTCATTCTCGGAGTGCTGCGATACAAGTCTATAGCTTCCTTTTTTGTTTTTGTTTGCACCGAATTTGATGTTGATTCCATTGTCTTGATCTTGGACTCGTTGCATTGTCATCGACCTTTTCTTTTCTTTTCACACTAGCGCACGCGCGCATACACACATGTATAATGTATCTTTGTAATTATACAAAGAAATGAATTCACTGTGAAAAAAAAATCTAAACCACTGTGTATACACTGTCGGCACACGAATACTAATTAAAATGCCACAATATAACAAAAAAATAGAAACTAAGAAAGTGAAAGGGAAATAATGAAGCTAGCAATGCACTGGATTACACGAATGAAATATATTGTGATCTATGGTTGCATCAGCATCAATGTTCACAAACTGCAGGATCAGCAGTCGTGTCCTCTTCTTCGATTGTTTCGGACTTCATCAATTTTAATCTGATATTGATAGTCACACCTATATCATAGCTCTTTCTATATCTCTGATAGGATGAACTTCGTGAAGCGGTCATAGACCCTAATCGTATGAACAATTTTCTTCGAAAAAGAGAAAAATATCTACGATTCAAGTGATTCGACGTCACTAATAGCGATCCGCAATGCGTCGATATTGTGAATAATTTCACTGGTGTTATAGCTCCACCCGTAACTTTTACTTTCGATACTTTGACAAATTGCATAGAGCACGTAAACAATGGCATGTATACAAAAATTCTTATATATGATTCACTGTCATTCTATGAAAAAATTTCCTTCGTTTCAATTTTATACTATCAAGTTTATACTAAAACAACTTGTCCGTTACAGAAACGACGAACGACTGACTGATCAGCTGTGTCGCTGTCCCACGCAGCGCAGGCTACCACTACTTCATCCTCTCTCCCACCACATTCATATCCTCCCATTTCAATCTTTCTTTCGATGATTAGTCGATTCTTCTCCTACTCTTTTAAATGATATACTATTTTTTTTCTTTCTGATTCACTTTTTTTTACTATTTTTCTTTTCTTCTATCGAAAACTTCTTTCTTCCTTTGTTATACTTTCTATAGATCTATTCGAGAATATATCAAGAAATAAGAGAATGGAAAATTTACGATATGGTATAATAGTATCATAATCAAGAATCGCGCAGAATGTATCAAATGAAGGATTTTTTATCTTTGTGATGCAAACATCGTGTGAATTTAATGTTTGTCGCGTGCGACCGCGTTCCATTTATAGTGAAATCGAATAGAAAAAACAAGCTTAAAGCATCGATTCGAAGTTTTCGCATTCAATATCAAATCGCTATCATAAAAAATCATTTATAATCTCACCTTTTAATTAATTTAATTAATAGAAAAATAAATTTTCAAGACATTCATTAACAAATTTACTCACCTCTTCAAAAATCATTAATTGATGATATTCTGTATAAAATGATGAACTAATTCATCGATGTTTTTACAATAAATAATACACATTGTAAATTTATAATATTATTAATAAATATGTTATTTTAATTTTTTTCTAAATAATTAATAATTTTTTAACTTTTTTAAATAAAATTGATTTTTTTTTAAATTATTTGTCCAATACATTATAAAATTTAAAACAATATCGAGAATAGTATATTTCTCTTGTAATGACACTATTTGGTTTCGTAGAAAAGCAAGATTCTATCGTTTCAGTCATATCGCAAATTGGTAGTATTATGTGTTTGTTAGAGAAACCATTGTGCGTACATTTGATGATGATTGTTCAAAGAATTAGAACGAAATATTTATGATAACACGAACATAATATAATCTTCTCAATGAACACTAATTATACTATTCTTTGAAAAATTAAAATATTAAAAATATTAAAATACTTTTATGTTAATTTTAAAAATTTATAATTTATATAAATAATGTAATAATATTCTTAATTTATTATATTTCTCATTAGTTAATTTATTTTTCAAATAAAAATAATTTTTTTATTTGCGAAAAGAACAATATGTAAATATCGATTGTATATAAATATTGAATCAAATATATAATTTTTTTTTAAATAAGTTTTCTAAATAACTTGTGATAAAATTTTTTTAATCAATCTGGATGCTCTATTTTTTTCAAGTATATAAAGGTACGCACTTCATTTTTATCATACTTTACATACATAGAACATATTCCTGATAGTATATGTATATTGATATTTTGATATGTCCATCATAAAACGTAGATTTATATTAAATCTATAAAATTCTGATAAGCATTCGAAACATCTCGAAAATATATATATATTATGTTTCTTATATGTACACGTATATAATTACATTGCATTATATATTTATATATTTTATAATATGTATGCATATATAATGCATTATTATAAATTATGAGTGATTTTCATTATTGACTTTATTTAATATAGTAAAATCGATTGATTAATTAATAAAATAATGGAAAAAATAATAGATATTTAATTTTCAAAATTAGAAAGCAATTTCTTAATCAAAAATGTTGGGCTCCTAAATAGTTATAAAAAACTATAGGCAATATAATTACGAATTAACGAACTAATTGTTCTTCACGAATTAACTTGAAATGCACAATTGGCACTAACTACATATGACTCAGTTTATATTCGTTCTTATTAAGCATCAATTGACGTTCTGATGATAGTTATAAGAGGAATGTACAAGTTACTGATTCAACTCAACTTTTTAAATTCATTTTAATTGTTTGAATCGAAATCTTATTCTAGGAAATTACTCGCTATGAATGTATGTAATTCCACTATATGGATAAAGATACAGAAATGTGAGTAAATATTTAATCGGATATCACGACTATGAGGAAATCTAAATGCTTTCATGTTATGTTTCTTGTTCTATATTAATATTATGTATGAATGAAATTATTTTTACAGAAATATCAAAAGATATATTCAACGGGATTGAATCATTAAAAATTTTAATTAATAAATTTATTCATTGAAAAAATATGATTTGAATAATATATTTATTTTTTTTCACATGTAATATTGCATGAAATGATTGAATTTTTAATTTTGTCTATTATATATTTATTAAATTAAACATAAGAATGAAATTGATAAAACGTATCTATCCTTATCCGCTTCTTTCTTCATCGATTACGTTATTACATCGTTGTTGATGGCGTAATAAATTCGTATAAAAACAAGTACAAATAGAAATGTTTTTGTCAACAATTTAAATTGCCATTAAAATAGTTCATTTACAATGTGCATTTGTATTAATAAAAATGTTTATCACAATGACATATTACTTTATTGTTTATTGTTTTATATTCTAATAAATTTTGATTGTGATCTGAAACACTTCCCGTTGATTATGTCATAATTTATAACTTTTGAAATTTAAAAATTGATTATTTTACAGCAAAACTATAAATTTACAGGGATGAAATTGATATTTTATGAAATAATTCAATGAAAACTGATATGATAACTTAACTGTGATAACAAATGATAACTTGGTTAAAAACAGTACTGATACTTAAGCGTATTAATTGAAAAAACCTGTAATTGTTTAATTAAATATATTTATTTTTTTTTTTGAAAAAATGAAAGAATATATGCAAGTATTACATTAAATTTTATATATAATTTAATATACACTTTTTCATTCTAATCACAACACATAATTTATGAATATTGTTATATATAAAAATTAATGAACAAAAAACAAAAAATAAGATATATAATTCTAATATTTTTTACTATCATCTGAAATATATCAGAATCATGTTTCATTTTTATTCTTATAATTATCATTATTTTTCAATTTTTGTTTCTGTTTTATATTATAATCTGACAAAGCAGCCTTAATTGCATCTTCTGCGAGCACTACAATATATGAAAGAAAGAAAATAAATAGTATATCTTTAATCAATATTAAATATATTCAATATAAATAGTTAATATTGAGTAATAAATTCTTCATCAACATAAATACTTGAATATTGTACAATATAAATTATTATATATTATATTATTATTATTATTATTATTATTATATTATATTATATTTCTTAAAAAAAATCTTTATAAAATTTCTACTCATATTTCATAGCTTATGAAAAAGATATTTAAATAATGATAAATATTACTTACTTGAACAATGTAACTTGACAGGTGGTAAGCACAATTCTTTAGCAATATCTCCATTCTTAAGAGCCAGTGCTTCATCAATCTATAATATAAATTATAATAATTCTTTTTTTTTGTTCTATATAAAAAATTCATGAAAATATAATTTTACTTACAGTTTTTCCTTTAACCCATTCTGTGGCTAAGGAACTTGAAGCAATAGCAGAACCACAACCAAAAGTTTTAAACTTAGCATCAATAATCTTTCCTTTCTCATTAACTTTAACTTGAAGTTTCATTACATCTCCACAGGCTGGGGCTCCTACGATACCTGTACCAACCTGAGAATCATTTTTATCCAAAGAACCTACATTTCTTGGATTTTCATAGTGATCTATCACCTAGAAATATTATAATATAAAAAAAAATAACTTTCATGTTTTATTTCAAAACGATTTGTAAATATTTTCAATTAATAGTGAAATAATAATAACTTTGTTATATCATCAATAATAACCTAAAATTTTTTACAAAACTAATATGAAATATTGACTATTATATTTGGAAAAATTTATTTTTTAAAATAAAACCAATCAAGATTATAAATTAAGGTCAAAAATATATATATATATACTAATGATAGATCCAATATTGATTGCATAAATAAACGCAATATATTTGTCAAAATTGTCAAAATATTCTATCATGAAATAGTAAATACTTACATTTGGATGATAAAATACAGCTGGGACACTTCGAGATATTAATTTCGAAGTTTTGTTAAGTCCTGAAGACAATGATTGCAGTAAAGACATTGTGTTTATTTTTGAATTAACATTGAGTAACTTGAAGCAATCTGTTCGTTATGCATAACACTTCACTAAGCAATCGATATTGCCTTGAAGTATATGATTTAAATGTTGGTAATGTTCAAAAATGGTACTCTTGTTTCAACCTGGGAATAAATAATAATATGAGAGGATTTGTTATTACTTTTTTATAAAATTAAAAAATCAGATTATTCTCTTTAATTAATTAATTTTTTTAATAATAATAAAGTTAAAATTATATAAAATTAATATTGTACAATAAATATTTGTAAATAGATAATTTTAATATTTTAAAAATCATTGCAATTTATATGTTTATATAATGAAATCAATATTATATTCTGTATAAAATGAAATTTTAGAAATGAATTATCCATAAACTATATATGTGTATGTATATATATATATATATATACTACATTATTTTCTTATTTTATAAAAAAGTTAAAGAATATTACAAAAAAGCTATTCCATAAAATATAACTATGATTTCGTAATTTTGTTAATATTTTTAAATGAATCTATGAAAAATTTGAATTGCTAATGTGTTCAGATAGTAATTTTAATATCTGTACTGGTTGGACTCAAGAATGGATATCTTCAAAAAAACTTCAAAAAAATAAACATCTTGATATACAAGAGATAGTACGTGGACCATTTTCTTCACCAAGATTATTAAAAACTTGTCCATTTATAGTGTTTTCTTGTCCACAACAAAATGAAAAGATAGAAAAAGATTATTGCAATATACGTCGAGGTATACCTGATACTTGGAAAGAATATCTAGCGTGTAAAGGTTTTTGTAATACAATAGAAAAATATATATTGCAAAAAAATTTGATATCTTCCTGTGTCAGATATTTTGCTACTGATAAAATATGGACTGATACAGGTTTACATTTTACACAAGGAATTCCTGATCCATGGAAATGTAAATCTCTGACAACAAGCCAGTGCATTAAACATCCACGAGCACAATGTTCTCGCGCCAAAAATATTTGTTCTACTCGAATGACAAATATATATGACGGAGACGATGAAGCAGAAGTAGAACTCGATGAACAGTTTAATAAAGATCATATTGATAATAAAAAAGATTCTTTTCAAGAAGAACGAAATAAATCAAATCATCCGTCAATTTCAAACAAAGAAGTTAAAACATTAAAAAATAATACGGAAGAAATTGAAAAAGAAGAAAAAAAAAATACAAACCAATTAGTTTTAAATAAGAATTCAAAATTATTATCTAATCAGAAAAAGCATAGAGAAAAAATAAAAATTGAAAATACTGAATTTAATAAAACTGAATTAAATAAAACTGCCCTTAAACCTCAAGAAATCATATCTAATAAAAATAAAAAAAAAAATATTAAAATAAATGTAGATGAAAAACAATTTTCGTCAAAAATACATTCAAATGATTTAAAAATTAAAACAAATAACAAAAAAGAAGTTCAAACTATTCCAATAAAAGTTACAAATGAAGCTGTGCAAACTAATATAATTGAAAAAGAAAAAACTGAACAAGTACAAGATTCATTCTTTGTAAATCAAGGAAATCTTAATACTGTCTGTTGCAATTGTATATTACAAAATTATATACTTTCATGTATAAAACATTTTTCTAATTTTTCAAACTTATTAAAAGGCATAAACCTATCAAATCATATAATATGTCAAAATTGCGAAAATATTTATTGCAGAAATAATTCCCAAAAATTAATTTCCGCTGTGAAAGAGTTAGAATTTTGTACTCCAGATCCAGAAAAATATTCAAAGCAGAAAAAAATTTACAAATGGACAAAATTAAAACTGTGTGCTTGCATGCAAAAAGCTAAAAAACAATTCGAGAAACAAAATAGATTAGAAAAATGTATGAAAACAAAAAATTCGATTATTTCTAAACAAAATCTAAAACTAATATGTCATCATTGCGATAGTCCTTATTTAAAAATTATAAAAATCAATAATGCAAATACTTACGATCGAAAAACATGTTCATGTATTTGTAAAAACATGTTAAATGTATCGAAGAACGAACAAAATAAAACTAAAGATTGTACTTCACAACATTCAATTGCAAAAAGACGAAGAAATCGAGATTCCAAGAAATGTTATACGTGCAATGAAAACATAAAGCATGCTTCTAAGAATGACCTTGAATGGGCATCACATTTGATGGCTACTGAATGTGAAAAAGATAGAATAAAAAAATGTGATCATAGATTCCCGAAAAAAAATAATTGCGATGATAATATTTTAAAATTAGAAATTCCAGAAATTAGAATTAACAAAGAAGAAGACATTCGAAATTGTTCTCAGATATGTGATAATAATATGATATATGAAAATATAATCAAAATGCAAAAAATGCAAAAAAATCTTCAATGTAATCAATTATTTATTGATAATGAAAAAAATGAAAAAAAATGCAAAAAAAAAATATTGAAAGATAAATGTTTTAATGTTGTAAATACTGCGACTAATACTAATGAAGAAATTAAAGTTCAATTTTCAAAACAAATTCAATGTTCAAAATTAGACAAAACTTTATATTCTGTAACAGATAGTGGAGAATATGCGGACATATCTGATAACATATCTGGATTTTAATATAAAAATCAAATGTCAATGACTTCAATAACTTAAGCACCATGATTAATACAATTCCAATATTGAAACCATCTAAGAGAAAAAAATTTTAAATTATAATAAATTATAAATCATCGAAAGAAATCATATCATATATGTAGATTTTGAATTTTAGAAATCAAAAACAAAATCAGACATGACATCAAAATTTACAAAGTTAATCAATTGTGTAACAATATTTCTTGTTTCATGTTCAATAAAAAAATAAAGATGATAATTATGAATAATTAATTATTGATTATGAATAATTAAATAGAACAACAAAATCAAAGGATAAGATATATTGAAATATATAATAGATAAAGTATATAATATAAAAAAATATAAAAAAAAATATCTGATATTGTTTTCACAGGATAATATAATTATGTTAGTAACATATAATTGAGAAATGATTAAATGTAAAGAAAAAATTAAATTGATCATATTCTTCTAATTAACATATAAATAATTTCTAAAACAATTTTTTTGCTACATCAATAATACAATATTCATAAATTTTTATTATCTGAAAAAATCTTATTTATATTATTTTTTATTTATATTAAAAATTATTAAATGAATATATTTATTAAAATTTACAAAATTAATTATGAATTACAATTTAATTAATATTAAATTATGCATTAATATAATAGATGATTTAAATAAAATCTCAAAAGAATTATTTATGCATAAAATAAATATAGGAAATTATCAATTATTTAACCAAACAAGATTAGAATATCATTGTAATTAAATATCTTTTGACATTAAAGGATAAAATTGAAAAATACTTAAAAGATATTTAACGGAATAAATATAAAAGATAAGAAAATTAATTTAGAAAATTATTGTTTATTTTTCATTTTATTTTGTATAAAAAATAATTTTTCAAACAATATATATTATATTAAATAAAAAGATTATTCCTAATTTAATTGAAAATTTACAAAGTTAATGAACTTAAGTCGAAAAGAATTTTTCTTTTGATAAAAATAATATATCTTATAAAAAAACAATTAATTTAATTTTTTTGTTATTTTTGATTTTCATAAACACAATATAAAATAAAATTCAAATTAATTAAGAATATTTCATTATTCAATTCAATGAATATAATATTTAAAATAATATATAAAAAATATATTTATTATAATGTAATAAAAACAGATTTTTAAAAATTGACATGTTTTTTTTGATATTAAAATTTAAAATATTCGAAATATAAAAAATACATGTTTAAAATACAATAAAATAACATGTTAAAATAACTTGAAGAAATTTTAACCTAATTTTAATTACAAGATATATTAAAATTAGTTGTTAGTTATCTTCACGTAATAATGTTTTGAATTAGACAATCAATTTATTTAAGAAGTCAAAAAATTAGAATTGAAATTCTTTTAAGAATAATAAGATATATTTATTAGAAAGATTATAATCTAAGACAATTTAAATTAAATTTTTTCTAGTAATATAAACATAGATAAAATCAATTGATTTATGTGTAATGCTAAAAAATAAATTTTCATCTGATGTTAAATGTTAATGAATTAAATTATTTGTTGATTGTAATTATTAAAAATATATTTATTATAATTTTCAATATTTATCATTTCATTTATTAGGAAATACAGTAACATTTATATTTGAAAAATGAAGAAAAATTATAATTAAATAGAAGATTTTATAGTTTATAAAATCATAAATTATCATGTGTTATTAATATTACAAACCTTATATGTATTTAATTAAAATAAAAACACAAAACATCTTCACAAAACTAAATTACGCGATTGGTCCATTCTCATAATTGACTTTTATCGCCATCTATTAATAGGATTACGAAATATTTTATATTGTGTTTCTTTTATATATTACGGCTGTCATTACTTATTAGCGTAATGCTAAGAGCAACAAAAAAATATTTAATGTTATAGTGAATGCTCTTAAAATGCACCCTTATCGATATAAAAGTTATTTTTGTGCTGTGATGTCATTATTTGACAATATACTTTAACGTTATAAATTCCTAGTCATATTTAAATTGTAAATAACCTAATCTTAATTAAATATTTTTTCGTAATATGGCAAAGACTAAAACAATTAGTAAAGGTTGCCCTAAATGTGAACAACAGGTAATTATATTATGATTATTTATATTTATATGATATACTTTATATTAATTTTATTTTTAATATTTTATAGCTATATTTAATTACATTAATTGCATTAAATTTTTTTGAATGAGTTTGGAAAAATTCAACAAAGAGAGAATAAACTCATATTTTGTGAATCATAAATTTTATTATTATTATCAAAAAATATATATTATCTTTAAAATTAAATATAATTGATTAATTTATGATTTCTTTAAATGTAAGCTTTGAATAATTATATTAATTTTTAATAATAAATATATACAAGAAAATATTAGATTTCTATTTAGAATATACATAAATTATATATATTATTTATAAAATTCATAATATATTTTTATATTATATTATATTTATTATTTTATATTTTTTTTATATTAATTACATTTATTTATCAAGGTCCCTGTAGCTTGCAAAGCATGTCCATGTGGACATTCATTTTTCAATGCAAGACGAAATTCAATAAAAAGTCCTCCTAGTCCTGATAATGGGGTAATGAAAACAAGACGAACTAATCGAATCAAACGTGAAAAACCAAATTATTATGATGCTTTAGAATATGATAAACAATCAAAAAAGAGTGCTAAAGTAAGATATTATTTATTTAATCATATAAGTATATATTAGAAAGATTATACAAAACTTTAATTATCTTAGATTAGAAAAGCAACAGATGCTGCTAGTGATATAGATTGCAGACAATTAAATAAAAAAAAGAAACGAAAGGGAAAAGGTAAAGGAAAAAGTGGAAGTAATAATGGAATAGGAGATGATGATGATGAAATGGAAGGAATTAATAGTTTATCACCAGAAAAACAGCTTACATGTTCTTTAATATTACAAGAATTAAATAACAAAATGAGAGTTGTGGCTTGGAAACCAACATAATTTTTCTTCATTGTGACATATTTCTTATTCTAAGAAATTCTAGTATCCAGTTTTAGTAAAACATAATCATTTTATATAGGTATTGAATTGTATTTAAAATACTATCTATTATGCAATCTAAAAAATTAAGATAGTATTATATAATGTTATGCAAATTGATAGCATTAATTTATATAAATTATATATAATTTTTATTAACAGAAATATATATATATATATGTATATAAGATATACATAATGTATATAATATATATATGATATATATTATAGATAGATTTATTAATAAAATTATATATAATTTGTGATAAAAGATATATTTTTTTTTTATAGCCATTTTGAGATTTTTAAAGTTTTTTAAGTATTAATTTGAATGTTGAATTATCTTCCAAAGTAAAAAGAAAAAATAATATTACATTAATGAAAAGAATACAATTTTTATTAAAGATCACTGTGTTTAATTACATCTGTTTGTATGAAAAATATGTATTTCCTACTAAGATTATTTCTTTCATCGCAGGATCTGCCGCAATTCTTCATTCTCTACAAATAATCATAATGTAACATGTAAATATAATGTACATAGTGTTAATGTGATATATAAGACAAATTACAAATATAAATCAATTTTTTTTAAAGTAAGTCTTTATATCGTGTATATATGTATATGTATAAGAATGTTTGTTCTTCGTTTTTACTTTGAATGTAAATGAAAATGTCATTTACCAATAAAATGAGAGAGATGTGCATTTATAAAAACTTATAAAAATTACCCTTACCTGCAGCAAACGAGGTATTTTATGTAAACGTTTCGAATACATTGAACCAATTAATACATCATAGTGGAATAATTGTAGCGACAAATGTGGTGATTTATTAGATTTCTATTACACATTCAATCACATTCGCAAAATATCTTTATTTTTTTGCAATCGCTTCTCCTTGACAGTTACTGTTCTTGACATTATTAACAGTCATCTTCGATGAATTCGATACTTCGTTAAAAATCAGAAGTAGAGGTAGACCTCCCATAACCATGCATGTGCCCATGCATAGAAAACATACGGAATAACTTCCGGTTACATCGCGTAGGTATCCTGAAATTATTTGAATATTAATATTATTATCACTGTTTACATTTTAAGTAATTAAAACAATATTTTGTAAATTAATATCGAATAAGTATTTTTATCTTTATTATATTTAACTATAATCAACATTTAATATATTTTAAATTTATTGTAATAAGATAATGTCGTACCTGCTAAAGGCGGAATAGAAATTGCTCCGACGCTCTGGAACATCCTAACAAG
Source organism: Apis mellifera (assembly GCF_003254395.2). Taxonomy (NCBI): domain Eukaryota; kingdom Metazoa; phylum Arthropoda; class Insecta; order Hymenoptera; family Apidae; genus Apis; species Apis mellifera. Next base: position 4,394,499 of record NC_037640.1, read on the forward strand.
ACCGTAAGTAGAAGATATTTTATCAGTTCCGTATTGGTCTGCAAGAAGGACGGGAACCAAAAGAAACCAACAGCCTAAGCATAATCCGTACATGCCTACGGAACATGCCAACACATAGAAAGAATGGGCCATTGGAATTGCCAATACTGCTACACCAGCACCCACAACACTGTTAAAAATAAGCATAGAATATTTTTATTATAATAATAAAAAAGAAAAATACATTTTTATAATACCTTCCGATATATCCTTTCCGTCGATCAAAAAGCTTCAAATCTGAAAGCCATCCAAGTCCTAATCTTCCGCATAAATCAAGCGCGGCGGAAATAGCTACCAAGTATCCAGCTTCTGACTTTGTGTAACCAGCAGCATGCACATATGCCGGAAGATAATAGAGCATATATGGACTTCCAGTTGACATCAGACTAACGGAAAAGCACATCATGATGAATTGAGGATTTTTTAATAGAGATAAATCGATATATTGCGTTATTCTTTGCATTAATGTTTTCTTTTCCTCCGGCAGTTGTGCTTCGTTTTGAGGAATTGAAGTTCGTTCTGGATATACCACAGTAATCGACGACTTTAATGATCTTAACGATGACCTGGCCTTGTACACACACGTGGAATCGGTCGACAAATCTTCGACACTATGCAATATACTTGAACTACGTATTTTCGAGATTGGTTTCATCTGGAGACCTTCACCCATCACGTCCTTCTCTTCATCGCTGTCTGTCAGTTCGACCGTCACCACACTGTTCTGATGAAATAATTCGTTCAACAGATTATGCTTTGCAGTCGAGTCGTTCGCGAATATTAAATCTAACTTTTGTTGTTTTGCTGACTCTAATTCCTTTGTATATTCGACCTTTTCCTCTTTCTCTGGTATCTTCAAATCTTCCGGCGCATAGTTGTTCTCTAAAGGCCGATACAGAGTTGCACTCACGCACACGTGCAACATGCAACCACCAAGTAGGAGAATGGTACCGTGAAAACCAAAATTATCCACTAGAATCTTGATTAGAAGTGGAAACACGAAACTACCAGCCGCTGTACCAGATACACATATACCATTTGCAAGGGCTCGATGCTTGTCGAAATATTGGGAAACGAGGATAATACCTGGTGTTGTCGAGAGACCACCACCAATTCCTAAAATTGTTATATTTATAATAATTAATTATATTATTCTAAAAATATTTCTGTTCAAATGTTCGCAATTTAAATATTATTAAAATATTATTATCATTATTATAAATATACGTTTATATCTTTTTCTTATTCTATTGAATCTGCAGTTTGTTACGTAATCGAATGACGTAAGTTAATAGGTGTATGTATAACTAGAAAGACATAGCGATATAGTTAAAATAAAAGTATTTCAATGATGATTTAAATGATTTTAGGGAAAATGAAGAAATATCATCGATCAGTACTACTTATGAAACGATATTTTATAACATCGCTATATCTTCTCAATTGATTATAAATGGAAATGAATATGATTAGAGAAGAATTTGATAAAATTAATTGTTAATCTTACAAACCTGTCAAAACGCCGAATGTAAAAAAGAGATGTATCAAGCTCGTGGCAAAATAACTTATTGTTAATCCTAAAGCGCAAAACAATCCACCGACGAAAACGACAGCCCGACAACTGTATTTCTGACACAACATACTCGTCACTGGAGCTGTATTCGAAATATTCGTATGTTAATTTTTCAAATATGAATGTAACACATGTATATCATGCTATTGTTACATATTTCAAAAACTATCTATCTATCTTTTAAAAAATCTTCGTTAAATTTTTTATTAATCTAAATATATTTCCAAAAGTTTGTAAAGATTTATTTTTATTATTTTTATATCATTGTTTATAAAAGTACAATAGTTCTTTTGAAATAATTCTATTGAAAATTATCTAATAGTAATAAATGGTATCGTGAGAAATATTAAAAAAGAATCTTAAGAATCAACTTATATTTATGAATTGAAATTCTTAAAAAATTACTTACCAAGTGCGAGACAAAGACAAGATAAAATAGCTGGTATCCAGGAAGCGACAGACGCTGAGGAATCCTTGAACGTTTCCATCACCTCAACATATAGCACTCCATAAGATTTCATAAGTCCAGTCACCCAAAACTGAACGAAAAACGCCCCGAATACGATAATCCAACCGTAACCACCATCTAATGGAACGTATGTAATATTTCTTGATTTTTTTTTCGTTTCGCTTTTTTTAGGTTTCTTCTTTTTCGTACTAGAGTTTTTACTCGATCGAAGTTCACGAGATTTGGCAATCAACGGTCTAGCCGTGAGACTCGATATAGTCAGGAGATTGTCGTTATCTTCGTCCTCTATCGTCTCTGGACTTTGAAGATGCGGTGGTACAACTGGCGTCGAGGTTGCTGTCGCCTGGACGGCTAAGGAGGCTGGTCTCTTAGGCGATGGCACACCTGTACTCAAATCGAAGACGGGCGCTGAATGTATGGACAAAAGGGAACCCAGTTGATTTTGTTGATTCATATTTTCGTCGATGACAGTCGTGCCGACCATCTCCTGCGACGCTGTCGTCGGTGCGACAGCGTCACGTTCGACCGAATCCTGCAGGCACCATTCTCGTGGTAACGACATATTTCTGTAATTTCGTTTACGCGACGGGGACCGTAATACATTGGAGTTATGTTACTTTTCTTCCCCTTCGTTTGCTTTAGCTGGCAAACTGTCTTCTTTCACTTATTATACTATCTTCTTCTATTTTTCTTATTTTTTTTTGAAAAACGGAACTTTTGTTTCACTAACGTTCTATATCTCTATTTATGTATTTCTTCACTACGTTTTCTATATTTCTCTCTACCCGTCTTATTGTAAATGTCAATCAAAATGATCTATTTTTGCGTCGTTACTCTTCGTTCAAATCTATAAGCTTCTTGGTTGCAGTTACGCGCACCTTATCAGCATCGGCCCACCCGATTTAATTTTCTTGTTATCTATGCTTCCTCGATTTCCTTCTCACCATTTGCACGTTCTCCAAAGTTCTCCTGACTCGGTCTAAGGGTGCTTGGTAAATAACCGAAATGAAAAGGGTGCGCACGCAGAGGAGGTCGCCACCGAATGGAAACTTACGGGATCGATATGTGGCCACAACTGACGCACTGGCATTTCACGGTGTAATCACCACCACGTGGCTTGGAAACAATGCAGAGCCTATCGGTTTATTGTCCTACTAGGCGACCTACTTTTCCTTTTCTTGGTTTCCAACTTGTAATTCCATTCAGCAGGCTTCCACCCTATAATTTTTGCAGAATGACCTTCGATTCTTCCAAATCGCGTGTTTTTTATTCTTTTGCAGCTTCAATTATTCGAACATCTTACATCGAAAAACAGAGGTTGTCGATCGATACTAATCGTTAAAAAAATACTAATTCGAAGGAGATGTTACCACTTGTTATGATAGTTAGTATAATCTTTTAAATTTTGCTAACTATTTTTCCTCCTCTTCCTTTATATCGAAGACTGAAAGAAAAAAAACTATATTAGAAAGATTGAATTGTTATTCAATTTTACATATTATTCTTTTTAAATTGTTTTACATTTAATATCATTATCAAAAAAAAAAAAAAATTTGCATTACTTCTTATTCTTTACTTTTTCAATTTAATAAAATTTATATTAGATTAATATCACAATGAGAAATCAATATAATGTAAGAAAATAAAAACTTAAATCAAACAATTTTTATTAAAAATTAAAAAACTGAAATTTCAGAATATTCAAGAATAAGATCTACAAATATATTTTATATTTATTACTAATCAAGTTCATAATAATGACTAAACTTGGAAGATTAAATGTAAATTTGAATCAAATTGATTGATTTTAAAAATAAAAAATAAATAATAAAATTAAAATAACAAAGAAAATATATACTTTGAAAAAGATTGGAAAAATCTCAACTGAAAAATGAATTAGGAAAATATCCTAATATTATAATAGTGGGGACGAAGTCTGTGCGCAGCATCCGAATGGATCAATGAATCTCCAACTTCTGTCTCTCAGATCTACTTTTGCGCTCATCGTTAACACTGGATCTGTTCATCGTGTATTTAGATAAGGGCGTGAACTGTTAACAAATGAATCATCAGCCAATCTATACATCCCCAAATATTACGTGAACAATCGAGAACTCTGCACTGATCTGGTACGTTCAGATTTGATCTTTAACAAAATATTTTTGAAGATAATTATTTCAAAAGAATATGTATTTGGAATTTATATTCGTAAAAATAATTTTTTTTTATTATTAAATTTATTATAATATAATTAATTATTATATATAATAATTATATAATTAATTATATTAACGTATATTTATAATATATATTTATATATTTATAATTATATGTAATTATTAAAATGTGATATAATTTTCATGATTCATTACATATATATATAATTTTATATAGTTTTTTTTGTTTATACTTTAATTAATAGATAAAATTCACTTATATATTTTATTATAGGTCAATTTTTAATAATGAAATACGAAAGTATCGCATTATTCATTTCTTTGATTATTTTAAACGATGAAATATATAATATCATCGCGAGTCCACAATTAAACAATCCCACCTTGTTTATGATTGGCGGTGTTTTCTCCAATAATAAGAGTAAAAAATATTTCGAGCAAACATTAAACGTAAGTAATATGAAAAGAAAAATCTTAAAATTTTCTTAAATTAAATCCAATAATTTAAAATATTTACTGATTGTTTTATTTCGATATTTTATTAAAATTTAATTCAACTTGATTAAATTTTCATAATTTTTTAATATAACTTCTCCTTTATAATCTAAAATAGTTAACTTTAAATTCAACATGAGATTTAATTATTTTTTCTAATGAAACATTAAATATAATCACAAATCTATATAGAGATCTATATCTATATGGAAATGGAAATTTCTAAGTATTTAATCATCATTAATTTCGCGTTTTCTTTGGTTTTCCAGGAATTAAATTTCAACTTAAATTATGTTAATAAAGGAGTGACTTATAAGCACACAATAATTGAAATGGATTCCAATCCAATTAAAACAGCTTTAAGCGTATGCAAGTCTTTGATAGAAAGACAAGTGTATGCGGTAGTGGTATCTCATCCCCTTACAGGAGATCTGTCACCAGCCGCTGTTTCTTATACAAGTGGATTTTATCATATACCTGTTATAGGTATATCTTCGAGAGACTCAGCATTCTCTGACAAAGTGAGTCAATTAACAGGTTTGATAAAGATTTCTATTCTATGAAAATCAATAAAAATATTTGTTAAGAAAAATAAAAATATAAGAAAATATCAATTACTGTAATTATTAAAAATTAAATAGTGACATAAATCAAATTTCTTTAGAAAAAAAATATAATTAAAATTTCTATATTATATTAAAACATCTTTAATATGTAGTGAGCATTTTTTATGATATGTATAATATAATTTTAATATAATTAAAAATATATAGATTTTGTAAAAAATTATTTTTTAACATAACATATTTAGATGTCTCTTAAATTTCGATTCACCAGAATGTTCTATACAAATAAGATTACTTATAATAGTATTACTTTAGTATTATATTATCGGTATTATATTATTGTACCGTATTGTTACGTTAAATATCTATATACCATGCATGAACTATGTTCGAAACTGAAATGATTCTGGATAATATTTCAAATCAATAAAATCGAAAATAAATTTAATACTTATTCTTTTAGAATATTCATGTTTCATTCTTAAGGACAGTACCACCATACTCACATCAAACAGATGTTTGGGTTGAACTATTGAAACATTTCAATTATATGAAAGTGATCTTCATTCATAGTTCGGATACAGATGGCCGTGCATTACTTGGAAGATTTCAGACAACTTCTCAAAATTTAGAGGATGATGTTGAAATCAAAGTTCAAGTACGTATAAAATTATCAAACTATATCCATCTAAAATAGAAATAGTTTTTAATAAAAATTTTATGAATTATTAAATTGTTTAAAAGGTAGAGTCTGTGATTGAATTCGAACCTGGTTTAGATAGCTTCACACAACAATTAATAGAAATGAAAAATGCGCAAGCAAGAGTTTATCTTTTATATGCTTCGTAAGTATTAATTGTTCCAATTTAAAATTTTTCAATTAATTTTTGGTATTAATCTAGAAAGAGAAAAAAATAAGATTTATAAATTAAAAATATTTATAATAAATATTAATATAATTAATATTATATTCTCATGTGATAATTTTATAAATCTTTAACAACAAATATATTGTTCTTTAATCTTTTCTAAATTTCGTTTTTATTTGTTAATTATTAAAAAAAAATTCGTTTATTTTTTAATAGAAAAATGGATGCAAATGTTATCTTTCAAGACGCTGCAGTAATGAATATGACCGGTGCAGGATATGTTTGGATTGTGACAGAGCAAGCCTTAGATGCGTCGAATGCACCGGAAGGTCTTCTTGGCTTGAAATTAATTAATGCGGAGAATGAGACAGCTCACATCAAAGATAGCCTGTCAGTTCCTTTCTAATCATATATATATATAGACATCCACGCATGTGTATTACCATAGTTTCATGTATTATTACTGAAAAGACCTTTTTCTCCCAAAAACAGAAGAATACACGCACGGAGAGGCTTAAAATAAATTAATAGATATCTCATAATTTTTTATAAAAAAAGAAACAAGGAAAATGTTTTCCTCTTTCTTTAAATTTCTTTTGATGTAGATTTGTATTGCATGCAATGCACAAGAAACATGCATCTTGATTTCACAGCAATGTACAATTGATTTCAGATCACTGGATTACATACTCTCTTAGCACATCCTCCCAATGGATATTTCATTCAGCAAACGCTGAATATGCTTTGAACATATGTGTGCACAAGTAACGTTGCTCTGTCCCTCTATGTGAAACAATTTAACAATTTCAGATACATATAATTAGTAGTTAATGAACATTCGATTGGATAGTATAAAAATAATCTTGAATATTCTTAAAAATTATTTAATTTGAAAAATTAATTATATTATTATATAATTTGAAAATTATTCAAATAAAGAAAATTTAATATTTTAAATTTTTATTATTTTGAATTGGGCAAATTTTATGAATTTGATTTTTATAATTTAACACATTATATATATTTCAGGATAGTGCTTACATCTGCTTTACAAGAGATGAACAAGTCAAAATCAATCACAGAACCGCCGAAGAATTGTGCAGATTCTGGCTCTATATGGGAAACTGGCAAAAACTTGTTTGAGTATGGTTTATTTTTATTATTTTCTTTTTCAATTTTTTAATATGAATTAACTATTATGTGATACAACTTCATTCTATTTTAGATTCATCCGCAAACAGGTATTATCAGGTTCCACTGGCAAAGTAGCATTTGATGATAATGGAGATCGTATTTTTGCGGAATATGACATAATTAATATTCAGGAGAATGGTGATCAAGTCTCCGTTGGACGATATTTTTATCCAGTGAGATTAAAAAAAAATAAATATAATAAAATAATAAAAATAACTTTTTTTTATATTTATGATTATTTTCTTTAGATAATTATTTAGATATTAATTTATATTATTAATTATTTAAAAAATGAATAATATTTTTCTTAAGAATTATTTGTCACAATTTTTAATATAACAAGTAATGATACTTTATGATAGATTTATACATATATAATTTAATTTATAATTTAATATTTAATTTAATATTTTAAAATATTAAAATCTAAATATTTTGTGAATATATCTTTTTGCTTCTTTAGTATTGATATTCAGTATCATATCGTAGAATGGTACTGAAAAAATGACATTAAGTGTCAACGAATCGAATATAACATGGCCTGGTCGATTACAAACTAAACCTGAGGGTTTCATGATTCCTACGCATCTCAAAGTGCTCACTATTGAAGAAAAACCATTTGTCTATGTTCGTGAAATTGCATTCAGTGAATCATGTCTTCCAGAAGAGATTCTATGTCCTCATTTTAATGTCACTGATGGTGAAAGTAAGAATATTAAATCACAATCAATATATAATATATCTTTTTCATTATTGACATTAATTAAAAAATATTTTCAGCTACAAAAACATTTTGCTGCAAAGGATACTGCATGGATTTATTGAAAGAGTTATCAAAAACTATTAATTTCACTTATAGTTTGGCTTTATCTCCCGATGGACAATTTGGCAACTACATAATCAAAAACAATTCAGGTGCGAATAGAATTATGATAAAACAATTATAAAGAGATATATAAGACATATAAGATCTCACTTTTTTGAAAGTAAACTTTAATGTGAAAAGATAATTTATATTTATTTTATAAATACCTTTTTTTAGTAGGAGGAAAAAAGGAATGGACTGGACTCATTGGAGAACTGGTGAACGAAAGAGCAGATATGATTGTTGCTCCTTTAACAATTAATCCAGAACGTGCTGAGTTCATCGAATTTAGTAAGCCATTTAAATATCAAGGCATCACTATTCTTGAAAAGAAGGTATATTTTTTAATAATTAATTTTAAATTAATTATAATTAAAATTAATTTTAAATTAAAGAATTAAAGAATTTAAAAAATAATTATTTATTTATTATTTAATACTATATTTCATAATAATAATTATTTGAATAAATAATTAATATTATTGATTAATAAAATTGATTAATAAAAAGATACTATAAAATATACTACTAATATTAAAAAATATTTATTTTTAGCCATCAAGATCATCAACTTTGGTATCGTTCTTACAACCATTTAGCAATACTCTGTGGATACTGGTAATGGTATCGGTGCACGTAGTGGCTCTAGTTTTGTACCTCCTCGACCGGTTTTCGCCTTTCGGGAGGTTCAAGCTAGCAAACACTGACGGTACCGAAGAGGATGCTCTGAATTTATCTAGTGCTGTCTGGTTCGCTTGGGGAGTTCTTCTTAACAGTGGAATTGGAGAAGGTTCGTTATTTTCTTTATAAGAAAATCTATTCAAATAAAAAAGAAGAATTTATGCACGATTTATGAAAATGATTACTTTAGAAAATGAAAACTTATTTATTATATTAGCTTTTTTTAATACTTATATAATTATAATTTATAATACTTTAAAATTTTATTTAACTTTATTTATTTAATAGGAACTCCACGGAGTTTTTCTGCTCGAGTGTTGGGCATGGTATGGGCAGGTTTTGCGATGATTATCGTTGCTTCTTACACTGCCAATTTAGCTGCATTTCTTGTATTGGAACGGCCAAAAACGAAATTAACTGGTATCAACGATGCTCGAGTAAGAACAAAATTAATAAAAACAAAATTAATATTAATTTTTTTAAATGCTAATGCAATTGACCAAATCGTGTACAAATCATTCTATGACAATATTCAATATTTAACTGTATTGCTTTAGATATAAATCTTTGACATCTGAAAGAAAAATATTAAAAATAGTAACAAGAATTCTATAATTTATTTTTAATAATGATATTCATAATAAATACAATATTATACTGCATATATTGCATATATTTTGTATGTATTTTTTTATTATATTTATGTTTTTTTATTAATATTTATAATTTTAAATTCTTTATTGAGTTATTTTTATAATATTTTATATATATGTATATACATTTATCGATTATTGCTATTGTTATTTTGTTACTGTGTTAATATTGATTTTAATCAAAGTAACAAAGATATTACATTACCTGCGAAATATCACATGCATGTATTTATAGCATATATTTATAGCTTAGAAATACTATGGAGAATCTTACATGTGCCACGGTAAAAGGTTCTGCTGTAGACATGTATTTCCGTCGCCAAGTCGAATTATCCAATATGTATCGTACAATGGAAGCGAACAATTACGATACTGCCGAAGAAGCTATTAGAGATATAAAAATTGGGTAAAGAAAAAAAAAATTCTGGTTGCTATAAAATCATTACCAATTCTAAGAGAATATAATTTTAAGAATTATATTATGCTAGGAAACTTATGGCTTTTATCTGGGATAGTTCTCGATTAGAATTCGAAGCTGCTCAAGATTGTGAATTAGTAACTGCTGGAGAATTATTTGGTCGTTCTGGCTATGGGATTGGTTTACAGAAAGGTTCTTTATGGGCAGATGCAGTAACTCTTGCTATTTTAGACTTCCATGAAAGTAAGAATTGATATAAAATATTACCTAAAATAATTGAAAATTTTTTTTGATATAATTTTATATTTATAATATAAAAATTATCACATATTAAAATTAATAAAAAAGAAATAATTAATAATTTTTTCACTTATTATTAAATATATATTTTTAGGTGGCTTTATGGAGAGTCTCGACAATCATTGGATTCTCCGAAGTAATGTACAGCAATGCGAACAACTTGAAAAAGCTCCCAATACTTTGGGCCTAAAAAATATGGCCGGAGTATTTATAGTAGTTGGTGTTGGAATTATTGGTGGCATCGGATTAATTATTATCGAAGTAGCATATAAAAAGCATCAGATTCGTAAGCAAAAGAAGATGGAATTAGCAAGACATGCAGCTGATAAATGGAGAGGTGCAATTGAGGTAAAGAAAGACTTGAATATACTAACTTTTTAGCAGAAACCTTTCTTCTGTTCGATATCTTTCGTTGTCTTTTTCTCAGAATTCTATGTTTATTAGTAAATTGCAAGCAGCCAGGACAAATTAGGGGAGCAACGCAGGAAATTCTAACAGATCTCAGTAACAAAAAAGAATACGATTATCAGATGAACATTATAGATCAAAGCACAAATATTCATCGCTTTGCAAGCTTTAATAATAAAAATAAATTAGTCAATGCAATGAAATTCAACTTTTAATGAAAAAGGTGTAAGCTACGATGAAAAAAAAAAAATAATTATCGTATTCTACACCAAAATTGCTTCTTTTATATTGCATCATACAGTGGCTTTTTTATATTAATAATTATACTGATACTGATATTACCTTTTTAGTCTTTCCTTTCAAAAATATATATATAAAAATTAAGAGAAAATTTCTAGATTTTAATATGCTACTGCAAAAAGCTATCATTATTATATCATAGAAACGCAAAATATCACTATTTATAATTAATTTTTAATATTTTTTATATATTGCAATACAAATACAATAGCATTAGTTAAAGCAATGAAATGAATGCAATTGTTTAAGATATTTAATATTTGTATCTAGTTCAATTTTTTGATTTTTGATTTTTAAATGCAGAAACGGAAAACTTTGCGAGCTTCGATAGCTGCTCAACGAAGGATTCAAAGTAACGGCCTTAACGACCCTACAACCGTGAGTTTAGCAGTCGATACGGTAGCTAGATCAAATGTGACTCCACGAAGTCCTGGTCGAGCATGGCCAGGAGATAGTGATATCCGTCAACGTCCTATTCCTCGTTCAGATGATATCAGATTATCACCAGCTGCATATACAGCAAACGTCTCACATCTCATTGTATAATCAAACTAATTTCTATCTTAATTTATTAATTACTTGTATTTCATAAAATATCAAAATATATCATTACCTGAAAAATTTGTTAGATGTACACATATAACTGTGTTAAGAGTAATAAGATTTGTTTTATACAATAATAAAAATTATTGTTTTAATATGATGTTTTGATGCTCAATAAATATACTTTAATTAATATCATAAGTTATTTTAATTGATGATTTATTGAATAAGTTTTGTTAATTTCCATATTCAATAATTATTGAAAAAATATTTAATAATATTTAATATAAATAACTTCTTACCATATTTTATTATTTTTTAAAATTTAAAATTTTGAACAATAAACCATAATCAAATGTGTATTATTATACAATTTCATAATTGTATATATCGAATTTTTGAAATTATATATATCTATATATAAAAATGATCATTTTAATTATTTTTATGGTTATGCAATGGATTTTTCTAAAAATATATTATATTCTAAAACATTTTTATTTTATTATTGTTTATTAATTATATATATAAGAGAAAGCACTGATATATATCAATTTTTAAATATTTTTAAAATATTTATTTTGTATAACGTATAATAACTAGAGTCAATATAACTTTCGATTAATACATAATAACTATTACATATTATTAGAATATTTAATTATATATTTAATTTATTTAATGTAATTTTACAATATTATTATATTATTACTATTAATGAAAGATGATTATATTAAAATTTAATCAATTAAAAATATAAATTTGACAAAAACGTAGTTTTTAATATTATTTTATAGATGACATAGTACACGTATCTTATTTAATTTGTAAGTTTCCTCTCTATCTCCATTCTCTTATATCATAACCACAGACATAACACATGAGAATAAATTGTGTCAAGTTTCTTACCGCTGTCATTTGACGAACTTTCATTATCCATTGTATCGAATTTGTTTTTTAGGTGATATTTAAACTGTTTAATTAATTTACAGTTAAAAAGTATGGCGGATACGACAGTGGACGCTACACGTCGTTTAAATGTTAAAAAACAGACTCTGGATGATGCTTATGCAGCGCCTGCAAATTTTCTCGAAATTGATGTGATTAATCCAATCACACACGGCGTCGGCAAAAAACGATACACTGATTATGAAGTTCGCATGAGGGTGAGTAATAAATCCTTTTTATTTTAAACTTATTTTTATCTAATATTATAAGTTTTGTTTATTTTAGGTATTTTTCTATTCTAAATGTCAGTTTTTCTTTTGCCGCTTAAATGCAACATAAGACTATATATTTTTATCGATATATATAAACTCTTTATTGTATTTTTACGTAATATAATAAAATATTTAATTAATTAATTCTTATTTATTAATATAATAAATAAAAATTAATTACTTATATATATAATACATCATTTTTTTATAAAAAAAATTAGCATTAAAAAAAATTAGATACATATATATATATATATATATAATACAATATTGTTACATTTTATTAGATAATTTACAAAAGTTTGCAAAAATAAAATTTAAATGTTTTTAAATATTTTTATTTCATATATAATTATGACATTAATGAAAGAAGTAATTTTATTGTAGATATTAACCAAATCTATCATGGGCAGTGTCTGTTATCTTACTTTTAATGATAATTTGAGTAGATATAAAAAAATATACTATTGAAGTTATAAACCTTAGATTAATGTTTATGGATTATTTTAAAAAATTAAAGCAATAGTTCTTTATACAAAATAATTTTTATATAATTTATTTACATTATATTATTTATAATATTTTATAATATATTATAATAATTATAATATAATATAATATATAATAATATTTATAATATTATTTAAATTAATTTAAAATATTAATATTAATAATATAAATATTTTATTGTTTTAAGATAAAATTAATTATAAATTATACATTTTTATATTATATTTTAAATGCTATATAAATAAATTATAAAAAAATAAATTTTCATTTCAGACAAATCTTCCAGTTTTTAAAGTAAAAGATTCTACAGTAAGAAGAAGATATAGTGATTTTGAATGGTTAAGAACTGAATTAGAAAGAGATAGCAAGGTTAGTTAATAAAATATATTTAGAAAATTAAATTAATTTTTTTAAACATGTATATTTAATATTGGCAACATTGACTCATTATGCTAAAATTTTTCTATCAAAAATACCAATATTATAAATAATATAAAAATAATAAATAATAATAATGAAAAATATTTGCTACAAAAATATAGATAGTAGTGCCTCCATTACCAGGAAAGGCTTGGAAACGTCAAATGCCATTTCGAGGAGATGATGGTATTTTTGAAGAAGATTTTATTGAAGATCGAAGAAAAGGTTTAGAAGCTTTTGTTAATAAGTAAGTATATTAAAATATTTTATAACATAATATAATTAAGTAAATTATATATATATATTTTTTCAATTTTAATATATAAAAAAATTATTGAAACTAAATAAAATTTATAATATTTCAGAATAGCAGGACATCCATTAGCACAAAATGAACGATGTTTACATATGTTTCTACAAGAACCTGTAATAGACAAGAATTACGTACCTGGAAAAATACGTAATACATAAGTTACAATAATTCTTATTTCAAGTATATTTTTCTCCCCACCTTCAATATATATGTAAAGTTATATTTGATTATTTTAAAATTTTAAATTTACAATTTATTAAGATCCCTCTATATCTATGCAATATTTAATCGAGCTTTCTATACTGTGATGTTGGACTGAAATTTGTTTCTTAAGATCATTGTGTTTGAAATACAATGATAAAATATTTGGAGGGATTTTATTATTGAATATCATTATCAGTCATAGAAAAAAAGATTAATAAAGTTTTTTCTTTTCATTTTTTTTTTTTTGTTTTTGTTTTTAATAATATTATAGCTATATCAGTTTCTATAAAATATTTATAAATTTACACTTATCAGTTTCAGAAATTGCAGAATAATGTTGTATACAACAGTTCAATTAATACATAAATATATGAAATTTATGAATTTCAAAATATGGCTTGAAAAATAAAATATTAAGACAAAAAGTATTTATTTACAAGTTATTCAATAGAAACTATAATAAAGATTTGATCTTTTTTAATAGCTTTATCACTGTTTTTTGTATACAAATAATATCAATATAATAAAATAAATTAAATAATAATATTTTATTATGCTGTTTTTGTTTGAATAACTTGTAAATAGCATATAAGTTTATTTGTAAACAAAATTATTACAAATAAGTAAATAAGATAAAATAATTTAAAAATAGAAATGAATCTCTAAAAAATTGTTTATAATTTAATATTCTTTGCATAAGAAAAACTGTTAAAAATCTAATATTTACTAAATTTAATCTTTGTTTATTAATGATAAAATATATATATATAATTAAGATATTTTGAATCTTCTTGTTATGCTCCTTATTTTATTTTGAAAATAAGATATAAAAATATTGCTTTATGGAATGAAAGTAAAATCAATAATTCATATATTATGTTTTCACATTTTTGTAATTTATATTAGGAAGAAGTAATACTTTTGAAATATTTATATTTATCAAAGGGACTATGTACAGGGCATAGATTAAACTATTTTACATTATTTTATTTAATTTATAATTAAATTTGCAAAAAAACATTTTAAATATATTTCATTAATTTAATATAAATATATTTACGTGTATATATACAAATGCACACATAATATTGCATACTAATAGAAATATTATATATCAATATAAATAATAAGGAACATAAGAATAATTAAGACTGTGTTTTAAATATTTATTTTTATGAGAATATTAAAAAAAAATTTTTATTTGAGCTTATTTTATGTGAAAATTTTCATTAAAAACTCAATATTCTTGAACTATAATACTTTACTTTTAAATTAAAAAACGTTCCTATAAATAATCTTAAATTATTATTTTATCTTATATTGCATTCTAAACTTAGTTTATAATAATTTAATATAATATTATATTTATTCTTTTTTTTATAATAAAACATATAATTTTGTCTTGATTTAATCTCAAGTTTAAAACTTTTATTAAATAAATGCAATATTAATAATTGAGTTATATGAAACATTTTATGAGATTTTTTTAATCTAACATTAAATTACATAACGTATATTTATAAATATACATCTTGTTTAGTTCTAATAAATTTTTTATTTTTAAAGTATGTTTCTATATATTTGCTCACACAGTCTTGTTCTGAAAAATAAAAAAAATGTATTATATTAAATAATTTTTAATGGTTTGTTAAGAAATTTAATATTTGTTTACTAACCAGGAAATGTATTTTCAATAATAAGCATATCAGCTACATGTTTTGCAACTATTTTAAATAATTGCCTATCTTTAATTCTTCGTTTTTTATAGAATGGCATCAAATGTTTTACAATCCATGGTGCTATTCTTTCTTTACATGCAGTTAAATGTTCTTCTATACAAATTGGTGAATCTGGTATCATTTCTTCATCATCAGTTTCTCCAAACAATTCAATAAATTTTTCTTTAACTCTACCATGTCTTCTATAATCTTTTAAAGATAATTCTGTCATTTTTGCTTTTAATTTAGATACTTGATATACACGTTCAACAAACCAAATACTATTTATTCTACGTTTATGTTTATTTTCTACTGTTTCACTTTCAATTGGTAATAATTTATTAGTTTGTCTGGTTTTCATTTCTTTATAATAACTAAAACTGTATTTTCCTGTATTTGTATTTAATGCCTTTAGATTAGTATTCTTAACAGAATTAATTTTTATATTATTTTCAGGCATATTAATAGAGCCATTTGAATTATGTGGAAGAAGAGCATTAATTTCCTTATCCATATTAGCTTTAGTAACACCTGAATGTTTTTCAATTAATGTCATAAGATCGCTACTATCATCACTATCGCAAAACATGTCTTCCATATGTTGTAAAAGTGAATCCTGTGAATTTTCATCATCATTTTGAATATTAGGTTGATTTGGAATTTGAGAATTAGAATTATCTTTTATATAATTAAAAATATTGCTATCTTCTTTCATTGTCTCTTCATCTACTATCATTTTTTTATTTATTTCTTCATCTGATTTGATATCAAATTTATTTTGTATTTTATCATGAGTAGAATTTACAGTAGGTGAAGTTGTATTATTGCAAATAGTCAATTGAGAAGATATATCATAATCTTCACTTTCATTATTTATATCATCTTCTTCTTTATACTTTGGTGTTTCTTTATGTAAGGATAATTCTTCACAATTGGATGTGATACATATACTTTGTATATTATCTGCCCTTTCTAATTCTGCCCATGTATTAATTGTTTGAACCCCAATGTCTACTTTAGTTGATGGGGTTTCTAAAAATATTATTAATTTTTTATAAGCTTTCTTTTCTGATGTATGTGATTTTACATCTGAAATCTATAAATCTTAATTTCAATTATTAATCAATTTATTATATTAAAATACATCAATAAATAGACTTACTAATTTTAACATATTTTGTCTATATAAAGTAGCTTCTAAAGATGATCGCACTGCAAGCAATTCCATTTCATTTGCACATTTTTTTAATTGACTACTTGGAATATCTTCATTTTTTTCTTTATAGCAAAGAATATAATTAGTGAGTAAACATTTATGAAGATATGAAAAATATACAGCACGAACCTGTAATAAAAATTAAAATATTAAATATTTTAACATTTTATAGATATATCGATATTTAATTAATTATAAATTATAAAAATCAATTAAATAAAAATTATAAAAATTAAATGTATAAAAATAACTAAATATTTAGATTTTAATATTTTGAAATATTTATTGTATTTTATACAAGAAACATGCCGTAGTAGTTAATCGAAGAAATTCATCATTTAGATCAGTAGGAATGTGAAATTTATTCGCCGAAAGTGAAGGTATTGATATTGATAGAAGATCGTTAATATCCTCGAGACTTGTATTGTCATCATCAGTATCTTCTATATCAAATTTTTCTTGTCCTTGTTTCAATGTGAATGGTAAAGATGTATCAATTTGATTTATCGTTGTCATATTCAATAGTCTGTAATTAAAATTTTATAGAATTATTTCAAATTTTTCGTGGATATTTGTATATTTCGTAAATATTCACCATGCAATATCTTGTTCAACATTCTTATGAATCAAAAATCTATTTGTTACTTCGTAAAATGAATGTAGTAATTATTAAATTTTTATATCAATATTATAATTCAAGGAAATTAAATATTCTTTTTATTATCAAACGAAAATATTATTTATATCTACACTTATTTGACTCCACAATTGTAATTTATTAAGTAAGTAACTAACTTCACACGTATCAAAACTTTATATGTACATAAAATGATTTTTATATAATTTATGACAATCATTAATAAAAAATTTAAATAATTAATAATTGTTTAAATATAAGAAAAAATTTTTACTATATTCTAGAATATTGAAAAATATTTTTAATTATTGAATTAAATAATAAATTATTTATCTAATTATAATATAATCACAATTTAATATATAATTGAATAATTGTTTGAATTTGAAATATATCAAAATTAAATTTAAATAAATATATCAATATTAAAAAATAAATTATTGAAAGTTTTACATACTTCTAATACAATTACATTCCATTTCTATAAATATTTTTTAAATATTTCAATATAAGTTTATATGATAAAACTAATAATTTTCTAATTTTTATATTAAAAAATATATTTTTATAAGAATTATTAATTTATATTATAATAATTAATAATAATCACAATTATTAAATTCATATAATGGTAAATTAAAATACACGTTATTTTTTTATAATTTTTTTATATTACAAATTTTATTATTCTTTAATTTAAAAATAATATTAATGGTATAGAAAAATACAAAACACAAAATCGGAAAAATTTGTTTTAATGATCCTGATTTATATTTGTACTCTTTCAATACCAATTTTTATGAGAATGTTGAATTTATGTTAATATATGATGAAATTGAAATAGTACTGAAATATTTTAATTGTCTCTAGTTTCTGGTTCTTCATCATATGCTCCCATAACTTTTTCCATTATTTCCCAAAGTTTATCTCTTGTTAAATCTTTACAGAAAACCTAAAAAAAAATTACAATTTGCTTTATACTTTTGATGATTGATGATTTTTGATTTTTAAATTTAAAGTTATAAAATATTTTAATTATTATACATTAAACCAAGGTTGCTGATCACATTCGTCCATTAATGGCACTACTACACCATAAATTTGTAATGACAAATTAATACAAGCAATTGCTATTAAATTTGGCGGATAATCAAGTATAGCTGGAGAATGATGAAAATCTTGCAGAAGTGCCATACTGGTTTTTGCAACTGGATATTTAGACCATTCTTCTTCTCCAAACCATGCTTGCAAAGACCGTAAATAATGTAACATATACTAAAATTAATATTGATTAATATTTATATAATAATATAATATTTATGTAATATAATATATGATTAATATTTACTTTATGTGGATGTATTGGAGTTACTTGAAATTTGAGCATGCGCATGATTAAAAGTTCTGCTTGAACTATTGCATCTCTCATACTCCAATATTGATCTCCCAATTCTAAGGGTTGTGATCCTCTATGTAATGTGCTATAAGATACATTCATTACATCTCTTATTTTTAAATTATCATCTTTCACTTTTCCAGCTAAATAAAGACATGTTGCAGCAATTAACTAAAAGATATATATATCTATATAAATGTTAATTATAAAAAATATATATTAGACATTTTAATTAATATTATAAATGTATAATTTACATAATTATCATAACCTCCTGGAACAGCTTCTTTTATAAATCTATGATATAATGTTGCAGCTGTAGCAATAGTCAATGGATGAGCTTCTAATTTTAAACCTATAATTTTACAAAATTTAAAATCACTTTTCATAGATATAATTTTTTTGAAATACAAAATTTTTAAAACCTACCACATTCAAATATAAATCTTGAAATTGTGAAACTATCACTACTTTTTGTATAATCAATTGTAATACTTTTCTGCAAAGTATTCCTCTTCTCTCGTTGCATAGCTAATACATCAATAACATCTTTCATTTTGGAACTATACAAAATTTGAAAAAAAGTTTATTTTAACAATATATTTTTATTAATTAATCTATTACAGACATATTATTAATTATAATGATAATATGATATATATATATAAAATATTAAAAATACTAAAAAATACTAAAAATTAAAAAATTAAATACTATAAATAATTTAAGCATAAAATTTATTTATTTAATATATTCTTGAATTTTTTAAATATAAAATAAAAATGAGATAAAATATTAGAATTACATAGAAATTGCATAGAAAATGATTCAGCATACTTTTAACTTAAATTTAAAAAAAAAAATTTATTTTATACAATTAAATTATATATAATTACCTTAAAGTTTCAGTACTTGTAGGTTCCGTTGGATTCATTTTGATGATATTTTAATTGAATTTGTTTATAATGAAAACAATTTGTTCTGTTACAGGTTATAATATTTATTTACTGTATACTGCGTATCAAAATTACCAACAGTCAATTATATTCCCGCAAAAATTCCTTCTTAAAGGAATGTGCTATATGACTATTCTCACTCTTATATCTCACTTTACATTATGTGATCTTCACTTTCATTTGTCAACAATTTACAATATGATAATGTTATTATAAATTCATTAATTAATTTTTCCTTAATACAATAATTCTATTTATTACTTTTTTATTTTCTACATTAATAATTGATCAATATGCTGCCAACTCTGATTATCAATATGTACTTTTTTCCATTGGAAATTTTAATACCAATATTTGAATAATTAAATATTGTATTTTTTTAATAAAATTAATTCAATGTATGATTAAATTTTATTTTGATATATCAAAAATTGATAATTTTTTTTGTTTTTCTAACTTTTAACAAAGAATCTAAAAATATTAATTTTAAATTTAAGAATTCACTAGTTCAAAAATTATTCATATAAAATTGATGCTTTTTAAAGATATATATTACATATTGATTTTACATATACATATTATAATTATTATATATACATATTGATTTCGATCATTGGACAAATCAATAAAATATTTAATAAAATATTAAATTTTAACACCATTAAATAAGTTAAATATAAAAAATTTTTGAACTAGTAAATTTTTAAACTTAAAATTAATATTTTAGAATTCTATTCATTAAAAACTACAGATACAAAAAAAATATTAATAATTTTTGATATTTTAATAAAATTAATTGATAATTATTTGCATTTATTATCAAAGTTTTTTTTAGTATTCTTTTTTATTATTGAATGTGTTTAATATTAATGCAATTGTATATAAATATTCTTCTATATAATTTTTATTCTGTGTTCATTCTTGTGGCTTTTATCATTAATATATAAATATGCCTTTAAAAGGTATAAAAGTATTAGAATTAGCTGGAATTGCTCCAGGTCCTTTTTGTGGAATGATATTAAATGAATTTGGTGCATCTGTAATTAAAGTAGATAAGGTATTATTAATATATAATTTTTTTTTAATTGAAATGAACTAACATTTGTTTTTTGTAGATTGATGGATTTTATAATACTATTGATATTCTAAGTCATGGAAAAAGATCAATTGCATTAAATTTAAAAACTTCTCAAGGTCTTGATATATTTAAAAAACTGACCAAACAAAGTGATGTGATTATAGATCCTTATAGAGCTGGTAGTATTTTTTAAATATTATTATTATGTAAATTATTATTATGTAAATATAATAAATCACAATATAATAAAATTCTTCAATAGGAGTAATGGAAAAATTAAAACTTGGGCCAAAAGAACTTATGGAAATAAATAAGAGATTGATATATGCTAGATTAACAGGATTTGGTCAAAATGGACCTTATGCTAATATGGCTGGACATGATATTAATTTTTTAGGTTTATCTGGTAATTTAGTAATAACATATATATTATTATGTATTTATATATATTTAGTTATTTTTATTTCAAATATTTGATATTATAAGAGTTTTAAAATATTTTTAATAATACTCAGGTTTATTATCATTATTTGGACGATACAATCAAAAACCAACACCACCAGTTAATCTAACTGATTTTTCTGGTGCATTGATTTGTGCTTTTGGTATAATACTAGCATTATTTGAACGTAGTAAAAGTAACATTGGTCAAATAATTGATGCATCAATGGTAGATGGATCAGCATATATAGGTAGTTGGATGTATAGATCTCAAAATATATTTGGTTTATGGGGAAATTCTCGTGGTAAAAATATGTAAGAATTTTTAAATTAAATCATTACTTATTTTATTTTCTATAGTTTTATAAAAATAAATAACTAATTTTTTATAAATATAGATTAGATTCTGGAGCACATTTTTATGATACATATGAAACAAAAGATAAACAATATATATGTGTTGGAGCAATTGAATCTAAATTTTATAAGATATTTTTAGAAAAACTTGGTATTTCTTCTGATGAATTACCACAATTTGATAAATTTGAAAAAAATCGTGAAAAATTAGAAAAAATATTCAAGCAAAAAACTCAAGCAGAATGGTGTGTCATATTTGATGGTACAGATGCTTGTGTAACACCAGTTTTAAATTTAAAAAATGTTGCATTACATGCACATAATAAAGAAAGAAATACATTTAAGATTGAAGATGATGGTTTAGTTACTCCAAATCCTGCTCCTCGTTTATCTCGTACACCTGGTATATCCAAAAAATATCAAAAAATTCCTGAATTAGGTGAGCATACTATAGAAATTCTTGGTGAATTAAATTTTAAACATGAAGAAATTACTAATTTTATAGCAAATGGAATTGTTAATCAAAAAATGAAACGTTCTTCACTTTAAGCATATATTTGATTTCTATTGAAATTTATATATCTTTATTAAATATATAAAATTATATAAAGACATGCCTATACTGGTAGATAATCATTTATAGATGATCCAGTAAATAATGAGAATAGAAAATATATACAAATATATTTTTTATATAATATTATCTGTGATTTATATACATGATTGTGTAACATTATTTCATTATTAAAAGATATGTATGTGAACTATTTATAAATAATGTCTGTTAGTATAGTCATTTTAATATGATTGTACATGTATAAAAAATATTCTTTTGTTTTATTACTATTCAAATATTTTATATTTTTGTAATATTATTGTTTTGTTTGTTATATTTTGTTATTTCATTATAAATATATATTTTTAAATTATTATTATATATTTTATTAATTATTTTTATATATTATATTATAAAATTAATATAGTAAATTAAAGGTCTGTACTTCTCTTTGGATTGCAAATTAAGAATATTTAATAAATTGTGTTTTATATCTTTTATTGTTAGTAATTTCATAAAAAATTATTTGATTAAATCCATTATTCATATAAATCATTAGATTTTTCAGAATTTATAGGACATAATATTCTTAAAAAATATATATCTTAGATATTTTATCTTTTATGTAAAATATATAAATATATTCTAATACTCAGCAAACAATTTACATATTTATATATTATATATAAGAGAATAATATTGACAAAATTTTCATGTAAGAGGGAATATATATTTGTAAATAAACAAATTATACAACTGACAAATTGCAAAAATCTACTAAATATTTAATATAACATCGAAATAATCTTTCTAACAATATGTCTAAGTATTATGAATCACTTTTTATAATATATAAATTTTATTTACAATAAATAATTATTACAATATCTGTTTATGTAATACATTGTTAATTAATGTCAATTTTTTGCACTTTAAATTTTTCACAAATTTTTTACATACATCTTTTAAAATTAAAATTTATATAAAATATATTTTGTTATTTAATGATAAATACCTATATAATAAAATTATTTATAATAATGTACTTGAAATTTAATTTAATTTATCAATTATATATAATAATTATATATTGAAATGTAAAATTTTATTATAAATATCGAATATTTGCTACAAACTACATCAACAAATATGAAGCATATTATTGAATTGGAGATGGTTGCACAGGTTCATCTCGACGAGAATCCTTTTTAACAGGAGGAATAGACACAGATTTTATTGACAATAAAGAACCAAACAAAACATGTTGAATAACAGGGAATTTCGCCAGAACCTAATATTTAAAATATAAAATTTTTTAATATAAAATAAATATAAAATATTTAAAAATTATATTTAAATTTTTTATAAATTATTAACAATAATATTTACCTCAACTCTATACATTTTAATAAGACCGCTATTTACTTTGACCCATGTAGACACTGCACTCACATTCCATAATTGATTTGAATGTTCAGCAAATGGACCTGTTTTTACCTAAAATAATTTCAAAATTTAAAAAAGAATTAAACTATACTTATACACATATATATATGTATACATGCATATATACATGCATATATACAAACCTTTGAAATGAATTCAATGCAACCAAGAAACATATATTGCTTGCTAAATGTTTGAACAATATCTGATTCAACAAAATGACGAGGTTCTATACGAGAATGTCCTAAAATATTTATTTTATGTATGTTTATGTATACATGTTTTAAATATATTATTATAATAAAAAAATTGAACAAAATAATACCAATTAATTGAGCACTTCCCCATATAAAAGGAACAAATTGATAATCATCTAGACTCCATACACCATGACTACCTGCTGGTTCCATCCGATAAGTTAATTGTAATCTACGTACTAATTCCAGATATCTTTAAAAAACAAATAATTTTGTTAAGAATATATAAAATATTGACTTTTAAATTAAATAAAAAATAAATTACCTATTAAATATTTTTATAACTACTGCAACTTTATCATCTTGTGTAAAAGCACCAATTTTGAACATACAACATAAAAACATTAAAAATGCCATTTCATGTCCTGTGCCATAATCTATACGTGTTGCATTCCCAAAGCCTTCACATAAATATTGAACTATTTCTGGAACTGCTCTGTGTAATTTTTGTGGCAATACTTTTTGTAATTTTGTTATTCCATTCTGAAATATTATTAATCAAAAAATTTTGAAGATTTTTATAAAATATATTATTTTTTACCTGTTGTAATCTTTCATGCCATATTCTAAATGATTTATTTCCAAAACGTTGGGGCTGTTCAGTGGGAGGTATCTGTGTTATCCATTCATCAAATTCATTAAGCATTTTAATAACATTTCCTATTGCAGGACTTTGTGAGCATTCAACATCTAAAGCTTTTCCTTGAACTGATTCATTCAAAGCCAATATAAATCCCAAATATTCCTACAAAAGTATTCTTATATTTTTTTCATCTATTTAAAGATACTTAAAAATATTTTATGATTTTATGAATTAAAAAAAAGTTATAAAAATTCTCACAAAATATGCTTCGGATTTTTCCCATATTTTCATATGAGCCGGTGTTTTAATAGATTTTTGTGGAATAACAAATTCATGATCATCAGCTAAAAATTTAATAAAAAACAATTATTTGAATCTATTAATTACAATTTTGTAAAATACATACGAGATATTGGTAACTTTGACGTTGACATCGTATTTATTGTAGAACTTGACTATCATATATTGAAAATAAATTCGGACTATGAAAAAAAAGAGAGAGGTATACTTAAATTATATATACATATATATTAAATATTATAAAACATTTGAATTATGTATAAATACCAGTGTTAAAAAGCTAAGTTATTTTAAATATTAACACAGTTTTATTCGGAAACATACAAATTTAACTTAAATTATTAAAATTGTGTAAGAAATACGTTTAAAAAATGTTTTTAAAAAATTGATTTCTTATCATATCAAAATTTCATAAAGAAAAAATTAAAATACAAAAATATATCATTTATAAGCATTAAAATTAAATTTTAAAGATAGATCATATACTACTGTCTTATATACAAATTTATTACTAAAAGTAAAACCAATCATATTATATTCAAAAGTTACTGGAAATATAACTATCAAGAAGTTACTGGAAATATAATGATTGAGAATGAAATTTTTCCCTAGATAGTAAAATAGTATTATTCAAATTAAATAGAAACGTTTAAGCAACAATTATCAATAAAATAAGTTATTAAATTAATTTAAATTAGAAAAAAATGAAAAAACTATATATTGTTATGTATTTTGTAAAATCATATTGACTATACAAGATTTATAAAAAAATATATACAAAGATATATACAAAGAATATATACAAAGAAATATACAAAGAAAGGTATACATTATATACACATATATATAATATAAAAATATAATATAAAAATTAAAAATAATTAATAACATTTTTAAAATTATAGGCATGAATTATTCTCAAGAAGAAATTGAAAAAAAACGTTTATTAGCTATACAACGTAAAAAACAAGCTCAATTAAAAAACAGTTCATTTAATTCTACAAATATAGGAAATAATATTTCTTCTAATGACAATATTTTAATTAATGAAAATAAGTCAAATAATAGCACAAAAGTTTTGGGATATGGACAATCAAAATATATTAATTTCAAAATAAAATTTGGAAGTAATTCTGATAAAAATAATGCAAAATTCAATAAACAAAAAGAACGTTTTAATCCTATATCAGCCCAAAATTTTTTTGGTCAAAAGTCTTCTATTACAGGAAAATGTTATATGATAAGTGATACAAGATTTATATTAGAAATTTCATCATATTTTCCTCCACTTATTGAAACATTAAAAACAATTTCAAGCAGATCATATGGTAATATAAAAAATAATTTGATATAATTTTATTAATTAATAATTTAAGATTTAAAATAAAAATAATAATATTTATAAAATATGATATATATTTTAGATATGAAAACTAAAAATTGGAGTTTTCATTTGAAAGATTATGAAACATTAATGGAAAAAATTATTAATTTCAAATCTAATGTACAAATTACAGGATTACCAAAAATAGTTCTTCAGGTACATTAAAATATATATTATATAATATATATATATATATATATATATATATATATATATATATATATGGATTTATATATTTTAAATGTTTTTTAGATATTTAGAAAAAATGATACTTCAATAAATACAATTGAAAATATTGATCTATCAGATATTGATCCTAAATTATTAGAAAATATAATGCCATTTCAACGAGAAGGAATATGGTATATGATTTACATATTTTAACAAATTTTTTAAATCAAATAATATTAAATTTGTTATTTTTAGTTATGGAATATCTAAAGGAGGTCGTTGTATGATTGCTGATGATATGGGTTTAGGAAAAACTATTCAAGCATTAGGCATTGCACATTATTTCAGAAAAAATTGGCCTCTTCTTATAATTGTACCTTCTTCAATGAGGTTTGACAATGAAAAATATTATATAAAATACTATATAAATATATATTGTATATATATTATATAAATATATATATTTCATTATAATCATAATTTGTTATAGGTATCAGTGGGCAGAAGCAATATATACATTTTTGCCATCTGTACCTACACATTATATTTATCAATTTACAAATACAAAAGATGTTATTGATGATAGTAAAATTGTTATAACAACATATGATCTCTTAGTACGAGCTGTAGATACATTTCAATGCAAAATTTTTGGTTTTGTTATTTTGGTATGTTATAAATATCTTATATACATATAATAACATTTTATTGAGATATAGAAATTTATATATTAGGATGAATCTCATGTCTTAAAAAGTTCGAAAACTGCAAGATTTAAGGCTGCACAGTGTATAGTTTCGCAAGCACGTCATGTTGTTTTGCTCTCAGGAACACCCGTGTTATCAAGACCTATAGAATTGTATTCTCAAATAAATCTTATAATGCCAAATTTTATGGGGTAATATAATATTTTTTATATATTTTCTATTCTTATATAATATTAATCTTATATTTCTTAATTTATGCATTAAAAAAAATAAAATATTATAAATAAAAAGAAATTATATTTATATAGATATCATGAATATGGAATTCGATATTGCGCAGGAGAAAAAACTTCATTTGGATGGGATTTTACAGGATCATCAAATATGCAAGAATTGCACTTATTATTAAAACGCACTTGTATAATTCGTAGATTAAAAAATGATATTCTAAATCAATTACCAATAAAAAAAAGGTAAAAAATAATATTAATATCTTAAAATTATATATAAATATATATTTTTATAATAATTATAAATGTTTATTTTATTAAATAAATTTTAGAGAAGTTATTCTACTAAATCCAGATTTAATAAAAATTGGTAAAGAAATGTTAGAAATATCTAAAAAGCTAGAAAAAAAAGTTTTAAATAATTTAGAAAAACATAATACTCTTTTGCAATATTATAATGAATCTAGTATTGCTAAACAAAAGGCTATATGGTAAATAATATTATTATAAATATAATAATATATTATTTAATAAATACCTTTTTGAGTCAATAATATTTGTAAATGGTAATAATATTTCAGTGATTATGTTTCAAAGTTATTTATAAATAAACAAAAATGCATTATATTTGCTCATCATCATAATATTTTGAATGCTATTTGTGAAGTTGTGGAATCTATGAATATAAAGTAATTATATTGATTATATTGATTATATTGTTATCTTTATGCCAAAGACATGAATATGTAAATTTTTTGTTAAGTAAGAATATAGATAATAAAGAATATTATATTTAATTTCAATTTGCAATGATTTAAAAGTATTTCATAGTCAAATTAGCATTGAAAATAAATACTGATATCTTAAATATGTTGATTTCAATAATTGTTTTTTGATTTTTAATATTTAAATTATAAACTTCCATAAATTATCAAATTGCATATTCATATCTTTAATATAAAGGGTATGATATATAGTATTACAGAAAGATAAAATTTTTATTTATTCGCAAAATTGTATGAATGTTTTAGATTCATTAGAATTGATGGGAAAACGAATCCTGAACGTAGAAAATATGAAATTGATAAATTTCAAAATAATGATTCTTATATTGCGGCAGTATTATCAATTACTGCAGCAAACGCCGGAATTACACTCACAGCAGCACAACTCGTAATTTTTGCAGAATTGTTTTGGAATCCTGGAGTATTTATCCCTTACATTATTTTTAAAATTATTATTATAGTTATATAAAATTAAAAATTAAATTTATTTAAAATATTTTATTATAGATTTTATGTCAAGCAGAAGATAGAGTACATAGAATTGGTCAATATAAAAATGTTATTATTCAATATTTAGTTGCGAAACATACAGCAGATGATTATTTATGGCCTTTAATTCAGAAAAAAATGAACGTATTGAACGAAGTTGGACTGGATCAAGATTTTTCTTTGAAAAATATTGATTATACTACACAAGGATTAAATTCGAAACAAAAAACTTTAAATTTTTTCATTAATAATGAACAATATAAACATGAAATTAATAAAAAAATAGTACAAGATAATGAAAATGCAACAAAAAATATATCACAAAATCAATCTTCTATAGAAGAATTTAAAGAATTACTTAATATGAATGAAGAAGACTTTGATTTTTGTGATTGGGACAATATGGAATGAAAAAGAATTATTATAACTTTATAAGAAGTGTATGAATTTCTATTTAAGTAATAAAAATGTTTATTTTTTAATATTTTTTTTTTAAATTATTACTAAAGTTTTCGCAATAAAAAATGTGTATTTCAGTAATTTTTCATAAAATTTTAATTGCAAATTTGTGAAATTGTGATTCTAGATATATTGTAAAATCAAAAATATATTATTTTATTTTTTATAAAGATTATAATTCTAAATAAAAATATTAAGATTATAATTCTAAAATAGAAATGATAAAGTTGTGTTAAAATTGATATTTCATATTTTGTCTGTAATATGATGACCAAGAATAAATATATAATAATAATATAAAATAATAAAAAATAATAATAATAAAAAAAATAAAATAAAATAAAAATTAGTGCCATCTATAAATAATAAAATATATATGTAAATAAGGACAAATAATGGAAAAAGCATAGAAAAAGATAAGAAAAATTGACTACTAGCGCTATCTCTTTAATACCAAAAACATTTCATTCAAAAATAGGATAAGATAGAGTGAAATTAAGAATTAAGTGCCATCTCTGAATGCATTTAGAAAGATATTTTTTGGAATAAAATGGCGTTGGTTTATGCACATCTTATATGAATATAGTAATAGGTTATACTTTGAATATTTACCGCACAAACGAATGCTTTCAATGCAGTGTTTTTTCTGAAGCTTATGTTTGTTCGTTGATTAAAGTCGTGCGTGAATCTCAATTTGTATTTATTTATAACAAATATATTTGCAATGTCCATTTTTAACGCGCAGCAGTTTTTAGGTGCATTGTATAAACGTTATATAATTTCACTGCCATCGATAAATTTATCTAGAACTCAAAAAGCAAGTATCTCTTTTTGAGGTTAGAATAAATATATTTACATTCAATAATTTTGACATTACATAATATTTAAAAAATGATATTTCATATTATTTTTATTATATTATTTTTCATAATAATCTGAAAAATATTTATATTATTATTCCGTATGATATTACTTCGTAATAAAATAATTAATAATATTTTAATATCTTGTTTTTCTTTTTATAGATTTTTATTATTTGTCTTACGGGAGGATCATTGCTATTAGGAGGATTAGCACAATTTTTAAAAAGACGAAGAAGACATCCTCTCCCTTCTTCAAGAAGACCTTTAAGAGAATTAAAACAAAGATATGCTGCTGCAAAAAGTTCTAATTTTGGTAATCTAAACTAAAATATATAACTATATAAAATAAATTTATAAATAGATATTTAATAATTGTGATTAATAAGTATAAAGTATTATAATATTAAAATAAAATTGTTTAATGTTTTTTTTTATATGTATAGATGCATTATCACAAGCATCATGGGCAAGAAAAAGCGAGGCTAGCACCAGAAGTTATATAAGTGATCGAGTATCACTTATATCTTCTGTTCCAGGAGGTCCAGATGGTGATGTAAGACTTACTCCACAACAATATGGAGTTCTTGGTAAGTCATTTTTATATTTAGCTTTTATAATATATTTTTCTAGTCATATTTTAAATATATTCTTATTATATATTCTTATATTATATTTTTTATAATTTCTAAAAGATTTCTTAAAAATATTTAATATTTTTATTATTAATATTAATATTATTCTATTATTATTAATATTTAAAAATGATATACAAAAAAATTATGAACCATTTTTTTTTCTTTATATGAATATTGGAAAGTAAAATAATATAAATAATATTTATTAATTTTTTATTTTATTGAGATATTTTATAATATATAAGAAATAGGAATATACATAATATCATTGAAGATAAAAATAATAGATACAGAATATAGAATAGATATAATTTTTTTTATGTTCAAAATTATCCTTTATATATGTATACAGAGAGAGAGAGAGAGAGAGAGAGAGAGAGAGGGGGGAGAGAGAGAGAGAGAGAGAGAGAGAGAGAGAGAGAGAGAGAGAGAGAGAGAGAGAGAGAGAGAGAGAGAGAGAGAGAGAGAGAGAATGCATTTATATTTGCATAAGAGAGAAATAACAATTTATAAATGATATAAAAATTATGGATAGTTGGATTATGGTTAAATGCAATTTTTTTATGTTAGAATTTTTATTAACATTTTCTCAGAGGCATACAGAAATATGAAGAAGCAACAAAAAAATAAGCGATTATTCCTTTTTCAAATACACAGATATCCTATTATCTTTTGTTTCTTTATTTTCAAGATAAAATTAATTTTATCTTGATACCATATTATTGATTTACTTTGGGTCACATCCAATGTATCTTTTTATTCACAATGAGAAAATATTGAGTATTAAATATCATTACTTTATCTTCTATCTATTTTTTTCTTCTGTTTCATTTAAACACATAACATTCTAAAATTTACATGACCCAATCTTGCAACAAATTATTGCTTTCTATTATAATTAACAAATTATTTAACAGAATATGTCATATCTTTTTACATCTACATAAATCTACATAAATTTTTTACTGAATATATCACAATATTGTGATTAGGCTTACTTTGTATACATATTAGAAAATTATGAACATTTTATTCAAATTAAATGATTTATGATAATTTTCGCGTTATTTTTTTCATTGGTGCATGTAATGTAATAAAATATGAATAATTCATACGATGTTATTTACCGTTCTTAATTATAAATGATTAAATAAATTCGTACCAGTTATTCCTAATAAAAAGAAATATAGAAATTACGTTATATACATATAAATGTACTAAGAAAATATCGAGAATACGTAACGAATGTATGATAAATATTATTTTATTTTCGAAATTTCCAACGCAAAACCAAATTCTATTAAATGTAGTTTTTAAATAAGTTCGTATTTCTCGTTTTCTTATCAAACAAATGTACTTTACAAGTTATTAACATATCTATACAAATTAAAATACTGCATTCGTTTGCCATTACAATTTCCATTAATAATTATTTTTTAGGAATCTGCAAGCCCTATCACTTTACATGAGACAGATGGGTACATAAAATATTGTATTATTTTTACTGTATTCAAAACAAATCATTTTAAATAATTATAGAAATATTAATATCTTCTTTTTAATATTATTTGAAAATTTACATATTATTATTCATTCTCAAATAGTGTGCATTTTATTATTATTGTTATTATTATTATTATTATGAATACGTAGCAAATCCTATTATTTTTTTATTTATTTTATCTAAGGGTCTTTCAAAGCTTTACATCAGTCGATTAAATAATACTAAAATAGCATTGGAAAAATACCACGTACCCATCCACCTGATCTCTACATATTCTTATTTGCTACACCTTTATAAATCTTACAATTTTCTAAAATTATACTGCACTCTCAAAAATATATAACTGCATTAATTCGCGAATCTTTGTCTCTCCACATTCTTATTCTCTTTTATTATTCTTCAATTTCCATTCGTTTACTCATCATTAAAAGCTTTCTTTAGAAGCTATACACATTCTTATATACATAGTTGTCTGAAATAATACCTGTGGTAATTCTAAACTCTTTTTGAACACGTCTTTCCCAAAAAAGGATATCATTCTTTTCTTTTTTATTCTTTTTTCCATTCAAAGCTTTTCTTCAAAATTTTTCCCAGAGAAGATTCTAGAATGTACACTTTGCGAAGGCATAAAATAGTTTAACTGGAAAATCGATTCACAGCAAGATTAGTTTAAAGACGGAATGTCATTAGTTTACATTCATCAGTTAATTCAACAATATAGAGGTAAATGTTAACGATCCATAGTTGTTAACATATCCATATATATGTTGGCTGCGATCGCTTAACATGTACTTAACATTCGTCATGAGACTAGCTCATCGTTAAGATATTTTTCACTATCCTAAATGTGTATATATATATATATATTTTTATGTGTGTATATATATATATATATATATATATATATATTAAATATGAAGTATTTTTTATTCATCTTTGAAAGGCAAGCACTATGTCAGTTCTGACACGGCATTCTGACTGATCAGCAATTTATAACGAAGGAGCTTTTTTATTTCATATCCACACTCGCTATATGTATGACATTACAGCAATATTTCGGTGTGATTTTTTCTTCTATTTTTTTCTTTTTTATGCTATTTTTTTTTCCTTTTTTTTTTGGTGTATTTTTTTTTTTTTTGTAATCTCTGGACAATTTTTTCTCTACGAATATATTACTATTGCAACTTAGGTAATTAGAATATTTTTTAAAGTTGTAATTATTTCAAAGTTGTAATTCTATGGACGATAATTATTAACGAAATTATAAACATCCCTAAATTTATTCTAAACAAAGATGTTCCAGAGTGCGTCGTTTCTACTTTATTCTTCAATGACAACGGTCCACCGTCGTCGCTTTGCATATTAGACATATCCGATTTTTTCGGCGGTATGATCATGTTCTCATCGTGATCCTCGTTATCATCTACGTTATGCTCATGAAGAATATCTTTGTTCACGACGAATACCTTTATATGTTTTTGAGAAATTGTGGTAGAAGTAGTAGTGCTCGGTTCCGTTGTTGGCGATGCGGTGGTTGTAGGAACTAAACTGTAATTTCCAAGGAAATAGATAGATCCAAATTCGGGTTTTACATCAAATATTGTCTGTTCGCTTCGAATACCGCTTATGAAACGAGATTTGGTCTCTCCATCCTCGTAATGCGAAATTAAGGTTCCAGAATAGGGTACTTCCATATCGATACAATAACCTTTTAAAGTAACATTTATTCCTGTACCGGGTTCGAGGACTATCTCCACCCTGTTTTAATAAATAAATATTAAATGAATATAATATAATATTATATTTATATAATGATAATAATTATAGATATGTTCATAACATAAAGTATAATTTTTTTAATCAAATAAATTATTTAATATTATTTAAAAGCTGTCAATAATTAGTTATTATAAAGGAATATCCGTTATTTCTCATATGCCTTAATTGATTTATTTTAAACGAGACAGAAAATACTCACGTATATGCATCAGTACGAGTACTAGTTTCCTTTGTGCCCCACATTATTTGTGGCAAAGTCGTACCATTCATCAATATAATTGATGTTTTTAGACCTTTCAGAATGGCGTGGCCTTGACCCCAGTACATAGAATAATTGTACGTGTAAGTGAAAGCTTTCGCCATTTTTGCAGCTTCCGGTCCATTATTGACGATGGTCGCGTTATCAAATATACAAGGATTGATACTTGACATTTTGGTCACTCGTTTTTTAGGCCAATTTAATTTAACCATCGTCAGATTATAATAGATAGGTTCCGTTTCGACCAGAACGTCACCACTCTTTGCGATTCCTTCTGTACCATCCTAATAGAAAAAATATATAATGCTTTTTTAATCATATTTTATTAAAGAAAAATCTATATATAGTTCAATATTTTAATTTTTATTTTATACAATATTGAGATGCAATTCACAAATAAAACAAATTTCTTCTAATTTAAAATAAGCATCAATCAATTACATAGCCGATAAATGAAATCAATTTATTTATCCGTCATTTACATGCAAGATTACCCTTCAATCAATTATATTTTCCTGCTCTACTCTTACGTCATCCTACGTCAATCCTTCCCTATTCCATGTTAAATAAAAACTTTTCAACGTATAAAACGTATAATAAAAATATATATACAAATTACAAACAAAAAGAAATGCTATTGCATCGAATATAAATCAATGCCGCTCGAATCGCAAAGGGTTTAATTCACCGCAAATCCTAAAACCCGGTGGCAGTGCCCCGTTTTCATCCAATTCCCTCGAATGAAAACCGACCCGTAAACGCTTCTTAACCGCAACTTCACATCTGAAAAGGAACACCCTCCTCTCCTGTTTCTTCTCGCTTCAATTCCCTCCACCACTCTCCATTAACAAATCTCTATTACGGACATGGCAATTTCCAGCATCCTATCCAAAAGAGGAGACTAACCCCCAGTATGTTTTCATTCCATGATATGAATGGCTTAATCCCTCTCCACCACCTTACAAACGCGAAACGCAAGCATTGCAATCTCAACTACAAACATCCATCAAGAAAAAGAGAGAGAGAAAGAGAGAGAACACCGTATATTCCACTGCGTGCATGAGCCGCGTAGCAATTACTTACATCTTTCACGTAGCTGATACTCTCTAGAATGTTGTCGTTGGTGGCCAAGGTGCCGATATAATGGGTATATCTCACCGCCGATGTGTTCTTGGGGGTTTCCGCTAGGTGCCGAGCGACGAACATCTTCTCCGTGGCCACAGCTCCCAACGGGGTGGGTTTGTATTTATCCAAGTACTCCCAGTTGATGCGTGCTGCATTGTTCACGTTCTCGAGCAAGTCGTATTTATCGTACGACTGCACGGTACCGTGCATCGTCACGGTGCATCGTTGCTCGTTACCCCTTTGGGCACCAGCCACCCAGACAGTCGTGTGCAACACCCTGCATACGTACAGGGGTATTCTTTTTTCTGATTTGTTTGCTTGATTGTTGAACGAGTCGTCTGCGGAAAGAAAGAAAGAAAGAAAGAAAGAAAGAAAGAAAGAAAGAAAAGGAAAGGAAAAAAATAAATGTCGACGGATTTTTATCGGAAGAGACGGCTGGATATTTTTATTCCAGCCAAGGGAGGGGATGAGAATTGTATATTCAAGATATTGTCAAGAGAGAATAATCCTGTCTGGGCCAGGTGTATAGGCGAGAAAAGTTAATTCATCGGGCTCTTTTGAAGATGTTGCTTCGAGGCGATGTTGCTTAGCGGCAATTAGTAAGAACGGGAAATTAACGCGAGCTTGTGCAACCGTGCAGGGCTTTCCGAGTGTAAATGATATACATTACCATTCACAAGTGGTGGCCGGACTTCATTTCGACTTAAGGATATATCTTAATTATGGGATTGTCGTGATAAATAAAATATTATAACATTTAAACACAATTTCTTCGAACTTATTCTTTTAAATATTTCGAAAGGATTTTTTTTTTCAATTTCTATTATAAAATTTGAAGGATGAAGATATTAAAAAAAACAAGAATGTTTAATTAAATTTATATAAATAATTTATGATGATTATACGTATAAAAAACTAATTTATTTTAACGCATTTTATATTTCAATGCTTTTCCATAACAAAAATTAAGACTTTTTGACAAAGTTAACCATCGAAAAGATTACATCTCGTCCTGTTTTCTCCTCTAATTCGACATACCTTCCGATTTTTCGATCTCGAAACCACCAATAACTATTTCCTTGAGGTGATCATAATGGGTGCGGGGCAGCCAGTTCAGGGTGGTCGAAGTGATCAATTGGTACTTTGACAGGATGTGCACGCTGTTGTCTGCATTCGTCAGCAATAGAAGAACACCGAATAGTCCTACTGCGAGGAAGACCCTTTGCCAAGACATCTGCAATTTTAACGTTTCTGTCATTGTGAATGAGAAGAAAGAAAGAAAAAAAAAAAAAAGAAGGAAAAGAGAAAAAATGCCTGTGTGAAGAGAATAATTTTTGGTGCGAGCTATTCGCAAAAAAAATCCACATGCCGGAAGTTCAAGAGTATAGTTGATATCTAATCCAGAAAAGGGTTGAACACGTGGTGAACGAAGGAGACGAGCTCTAATGAGATCGTTATTACGATACAGCAAGCTAATTTAGAGGTAATTTGAGATAATAAGGCTCAGCTTGCACCGTAGAAAAAAAACATATATCGGCAAATTTAACATCGGATGCGTTATTAGCTTTTTTAACCTGTGTATATATATTGTTGATGGATTGAAGCTTCGAGGATATTCTTAACATTGCGTGGAATTAATTTTTGGGGATTTGCAAAAGTAAAGATAACAATATTTAAAATGTTCTAAAAATCAGAATATTTTTTATGATAAACGAAGATTTCTCGCTCTATTGATGTTGAATATTTCTGTCTTGGAGAGAAAATTAAGTAAGAGAATTTATTTGAGAGTAAAATTCTTTTCATTTTTTTTCAAAATCAATTATAGATAATATATTTTTTTTTTTTAGAAAAATAATACATTATCATTTGCCATACTTTAAGGCAATGTATATTTCTTCCTTTTTCTTATTATTATTTCTCTTTTTTAAACTGACAAACATAATTGCTTCCGACAAAGTGATTTATCATGATTTACTTTTTTTTATATAATGCATGATGTTCTCAAAAATCAGTCAAGTTTCTAATTTTTAAATACAATGTTACGCAACGTTTCAACGTGTTTTATAGCGACCTTAACTTTTGTAACAGTAATACCTTGCCTCTTTGCGATTATGTTTCTGCTTACAGAGCGTATCTTTAACACAGCTCGCGTATAACTGGATCTCCTACTTCGCCTCCTGTGTTTTCGCTTCAGTTAATGGCAAGAAAACGAAACGAACACGCGAATATTTCTAGAGTGTCCTGTGTGATCGAGCCAAAATATTCTCTCATTGCCATATCGTTTTCATGGCCAAT
The DNA here is from genome assembly GCF_003254395.2 of Apis mellifera. NCBI lineage: Eukaryota > Metazoa > Arthropoda > Insecta > Hymenoptera > Apidae > Apis > Apis mellifera. Next base: position 4,432,342 of record NC_037640.1, read on the forward strand.
TCTTTTTATTTTTATCAATTTCCTGTTTTTGAATTTTTACATTATTCATGAGGTATATTTCTTTGGTAGTTCTCGGTTGAAGAATTAAAATTTTATACAATTTTGCACGAAGTTAATGATATCGTTAAGAAATATCGAGAAAAATTCAAGAATTTACGATAAAATGTTTCGAATTCTCGAAAAATAGCAATAGATCTTAAAGCATCAAACAACAGACTTTAAAAGGGAATCGAATATTTATAATAAAATTTTCAATTGTAAAGAGATAATAATACGTACATAAATTCTTAAGAGATTCTTAATTATTTAAAATTTTTTAAATAAATTAAGAATATCGATAGAATTTAAGAAGGAAAAAGAAATTATAATTTTATAATAAAAATATTTAATTGTAAAAAAAGTAGCAACAGATTAAAATTTATAGTATATTTTTCGTTGTAAAAATTGAACCTTGAATATTTTTCTTCGGTCACTGGAAATTTTACCTTCAAGCTACACTGCATGGAACGTGTTAATGTATGATTTCCTGTATTTCTTCTTAAGTTTCTTTTTATAAGGATATTTTATATTTAGCAATTTCTAGATAATATTATATAGTTGGACGATCCAAAGTTGTTACATTAATAATAGATAAACGTTGAAAAAGAAGAGATTTTTCTTGAAATCAGTCCACAATAATTTGAAATAATTGATTTTTTATTTTTCAATAAACTCTATATTAGATTTATAAATTTAAGACATTTTCAAATTAAATATTGGAATATTAAAATTTTAAAATTTGTCCAAATTTCTTTGCGAGAAATTTTAAAATAATTGATCAACAATTTATTTTTCGAATAAATATAACAGAGAAAATTACTTTTTCTCGTCTTGTGAAAGAAATTATATTTTTCTCTGTTCCTGATAAACTTAATCGGTCATGCTCATCTACGCATTCGCAGTCAATGGTGTAACGGAAGTCGCAGGGTTTTACCCATCATTAACGGAGATTAAATAATATAATATCGAGTTGGAAAAAGAAAAAAAAAAAGAGGTTCGGTCGTAAAAAATGTTAGTCTGGAAGGAAGCATGGAACGCACTAGTTTCCTTTCAAGGTGTACCTGGTACATATATATCTTCAATATACATAGAAGTTACTGTAACGGTTCCGTGGCATATCCGTTTACGTGATAATACACTTATTTTATAACGCTCGTGCCCCACTGCGTACAATTCTTTGCTTTTTCATTTTAGGATCTCGCTTGACTGACTTCTAAAGTTATCTGTGTGAACACGGGCAAATCTTGACTCAATTTTTACGCGATATTTAATACTATTTTATTGCGGCCGATTTAATGACGAGATGGAAAAATTCTTGCACGATTATGGGAGGAGGGGAAGTTTTAGAGAAATGTTTATCTTTTTAAAGGATTTAATTAAATGTTTGATGAACAAATTGGAGGAAATTAATTTCCTTGAAAACTATTTGAGCTATTCGTCTTGGATTATTGATCTGTTGATCCGTGACTCATATTTTTGAGTCATAGAGAACAGTTAGGTTATGTTATTTAATATAATTTTTCCTTATAAAGTACACGTAGAATACATTATATTATTTTGATCATTGAATTTTTAATTATTACATTAAAATAAAATAAAATTCGAAATTATTTCGATACGACGTGTAATAATAACGTGGATTAAAGAAATAAGAGAAATATTTTTTTCAAACGATTTATATATTCTTTAGAAAAAAATAAATAAATAAATAAGCAAGTAGTATATATTTGAAAGACTTGGTTGTCGATTTTTGGGATAACTCCAAATTGTAAGGAGGGCTGTTCCATAATCTAGTTTGGCGAGTAAAATAGATTAGGGTTCACAAAGAGAGGTGGATGCTCTTTGTTCCATTGCGTAAAAAGCTGAACAAAAGCGTGACGTTGTAGCTAGAGGGAACAAAAGAGCATCTGTGTTTTTCGTTCCAAGTGATCCTGAATCGCGACCGGGATCAATTTCATTTAAGAAATGATGCAATTTTATGCGGCAAAGTGCTCCGCGTTTAAACACTCAATTTAAAGATCTTGCATTCACTTTGAAATAAAAAATTCAAATAGAATCCTTTGTTTTGAAACAAATATTTCGAAATATATTCGATTAATTACAAATTCGACCCATTTAGAAAAAAAAATTATTTATACATATAATACTCTATATTATGTTTATTAAAAAAGAGAAATTGTATTAATTTATTGTCCTGCCAGTAAGAATTAATTTATTTGAACAATTGCATAAATTACATAAATTACATAAATTAATTTCAAAGATGGAAATTTCCAAACACTATCCGATAATTAAATTCTATTCCCATGATCCCCTGAAATTTCATTAATTCTTTTAAATTGATCCTAGACACGTGATCCTTCGATTCATTTAATTATAAGTTTTGTATATATATATCTTTCACAAAACCTTATTTTCAACTGTATCTTACTTTCCTTCATCTTATTTTTTCCTTACTGATATTTTAATTGATAAAACAATATCGATGTACATATCGACAGTCACAATTTTATTCCGCGCTACTTGATGGATTAAAAATCGTGTGTTACCACTCTTCTTCTTCCCGTTTACTTAAAATATTCTATTCTACTAACATTTCCCAAAATACGTTGCAATGTTTGAAGTTTCACCTTTCTTTTTAAGCAAAAGTTAGAAAGTTTGAAACGAACTTTGTAAAGGAACGGCACAAAGAAAATGATAAAAGATCGACTATTAAAGATGACAGTATTTTATTTCGTATTTGAGAGTTCGAGAGGTAGGTAGCGTGGAACATACTCTCTGTGTTTACTCATAGTTTAACAAAACGTTTCCGTTCTGCCCCACGGATTCCCGCGGATGCATCGGTATTGTTGCCGCTTTCGATCGAACGATCGAAAAAGGGCTCTGACCTGGTGGAGATATCGCGTATTGTGCGTTCCCTACGTGGAACGCTAGACCCAGTGATGGTCGGTCGAGCATGTTGAACGACCAAGCAATAAAATTCCCCACCTTGTCCTCCCTAAATCAGAATACCTCAATCGGCTCAAAAGAATTCGTTTTTATAAATTGATCGTTAAATCGATATTTCCTGTTTTTCCCCTCCCAATTTTTCAATTATTCTGCGACATATTTCTATGCAATGAGTTTTTATTACATTTAAGTAATAATTTTCTTTTTATTTTGAATTGCTATTCAATAATGTATAAAAAAGATTGTTGGGTTTTCCTAATCAATATTAGAAATATTGGTTTTTATATTATTTTTTTGATTATTTATATTTAGAGGTGATTCGTTAATATTGTGTTAAATTATGATTGATTTTTCAGTAATCTGTTCAGTAATTATTTAAAAGTTTGATTACCTATTTTTCTTTCTTTCTTTTCTTTTTAATTTTGCTTTAATAATAATTTTTAAAAATGTATAATCATAGATCATTAATCTTAATTCTTAGATTTCGATACATTATGGATCAGCTGTGAGAATTTCCCGTCGTTCTATTTCCAGTTGTTCGATCAGCCGAGCGGTTTTATTGAACGACCAGTCGCTCGTGATTTAATTAGCCTCGAAAACGAGGTATCTTCTGTCGAATCTCTAGCTGCATCTCCATTTATATTCCAAAATGGAAGTATGTCCTACATAGATGTGATTTTATAAAACATCAACGGGATCGTTGCTAGATTATTATCGAAGTGTTCCAACATCGGAATAAAATGAGGAATATTTTTAAAGATTAAATTCGATACGTAAATACCGTATTCTGAATTTGTTTCAAATATCGAATTATGCATTTCGAAACTAGGCTAATAATAAAAATGAAGAATGCTAAGAATACTCGAGCAAATAAAAAATAATTTATCCAAAGTTTTTATCAATTCACGAATATTATTAATTGGTCAAGAAGATTTGATTATTTGAAGATATAAGAAATGATATTACACATTATACATGGTCAGATAAGGTTATAAATTATTTGGTGAAGATAGATGATCTGTAAATGCATTTGAAGACGGAGAATGAGAGAAAGAGATTAAATATTTACTTTAAAATCTATGTTATCTCAGTATCTGATGATAGATTCTAAGAATGCACATGGAAATTATTCCATGATGACATGTGGAAAGATACTACCAAAGGATTATCAAGTGATTATAGTTTGCCTTTCATTTTTTAATCTCTCACTGTTTAAATGTACATATTTTAATCTAAAGAATACTTCATACATAGTAATCACATATGCATAAAAATAGATCAGATACAAGAAATATTTAAATAGAATGCTCTTATATATACTCTGAAAATACTCGATCAAAAAAACAATAGAAAAATTAATAATCATGAAAATAACACAGAAACAATATATATATATATTTTTATCATTTTATATCATATGCTTTTATTTTCAAAAAATCCACATATAGAATATTTTATTGAAACTAAATTATTACATTAAACAAAAAAAGGAACTGAAAATCATTTGAAAATTATTTTTACATACGAAAAGGAAAAAAAAGAAACAAATCGGATGAAAAAAATACGAGACATTTGATCGTGACATTGGAGAGATACCAAGCCCAGCTTATCATCGTTCGACCGAAAATAATTGGATAAAGAGGTGGTGTCCACATAGTAGGTGGCCTGTCAACAAGTTACTTTGCAACCAGTCACTTTACTCGATAATGCGAAGCGCCAATCTCGATAATGTCTCGAATACAAGTTGAAGAGCTTCAATAATAACCATTTTACCATTTTTTTTTTTTTTCTTCTTCTTCTTCTGTTCGAAACCAAGGGAATTTATATTCATGAAAAACGTTATTCCATCTGCTCGTTTCACGTAAATAGCCTATTACGTGTATGCAGTACGGAGAATTATTATCCTTTCCCCTTTTTTTCTTTTCGCGTAAAGTCTTGTCTAGATTGTCCAGAATCGTTTCACCACGAGGATCACGGTCCATTGTGGAATTCTGGTTACATCATTTTCCGGCTTCCGTGCGATTCACACCGAGGGAGAGTAAATTGCCGATTTAATCGTTGCGTTTCCTTTCGAAATCGCTTGGCACGTTCAACGATACGGAATAACTACAGCTTCGAGGGTATACATATACATAAACGAGTTGGATGAAATTGCTTTTTACGTTAGCTGGAAACGAGTATTTTTTATTCATAAGGGAGAAAATTTACCGTGTATTTGATAAATGGATTATTAGATCGTTAAAATCGAAATATTATTAATTCACTTTGGAATTTCGATGATAAGATTAATTATCAAGAGAACGCTGTAAATTCCATTTACAGAGAAAATTATTTAATCTACCAAAACTTGACCTGATTCTATTTAAAAATTAAAAAAAAAAAACGCTTCAATCATTATTCTTTTGATCGCGAAAACATCGAGCATCCTCTCTTCAACCCCTGCAAAATTCAATTTTCCCCAAAGTGACCATGAAAAACGGGCATCGATTGCCATCGAAAGCGGAGAGACAGAGAGAGAGAGAGAGAGCAGGTTTCTCTCGTTGCGGCTTTCATCAAGATAGATTGGTTGCGACCACGCGATTCGATATCAAATACACGATACATCAAAGGGATCGAGAGCCGCGAGTCGAGAGCAAACATAATGAAACGGAAAGAGAAAGGTGGGAGGGGGAAAGAGAGGAGGAAAGAGAAGGAAAAAAAGAACTGCGTGCCACCCTAGTCACGGATGATGCCTTGAAGGCGCGCACGATTGACAAGATTTACAGACAGAAGAAAGAGGGAAAGAGGTAGAAGAAGAGGCTATATGTTGTGCGCTATGTGTGCCGCATGCATTATTAACACGCCGACATCGTCCTTCGTGCAATTCGGTCGGGTTGGATTCAGTATATTTCATTTGATACGACGCCGACCTACTGACCTTAACTGGTACGGAACTTTTATATACGAGTCGAGCGCATACCGGCACATAAAGTTTATTTAATTAAGATCATCGCGTACCAGAAGGTACATAAACGTCTGAGACGACGAAGAGGAGACACCACAGTGGTGAGGATTGTGATTATTCCTGCATAACAATTTGAGGCATCCTTCCAAGTGATGATATGATACGACGGTGCGTACGTGTCGTTACGTTTACTGCTCCAACTATGCGAAGAGAAGAGTACGTATATTCTTATTTGCGATTATTATTTTATTAACGTAACATGATTTGTTACATCAATTATTTTCGTTATTAGTGATCGACGGAGGAATGATAATCGCACTACACAATCAATAATGACTGTTCAGAAAAAACTGCATCGTAAACTGGAATGATAATTCAATACGTTTATATAATGTTAATAAGAGTATATATCTCTTATTCGAGATGATTCTATTTTTAAAGAATTAATACTCGTTTGTTCAAGATCAATCGATACAATATTATGACAACTATACTATATCTTTTATATAACGTTAGAACGTAATTCGAGAATACATATCAAACTCTTTCTTTGGTTTAATAATGAAACAAATTCGAGAGATATGGATTATATTTTTAAAGTTATCATATACTGAAAATGTTTTTAATATATGAGTAAAATTTGATTGAATTCTCAACAAATTGGAATTGATTTGTACAATTGTTTTGTAAAAAAATCTCAATAAGAAGTTTTTATTCCCAACTAAAATGCTCGATTACGTGATTGCACACATCAGTAAGATTTGTAAATGTCTTTTTCGTAATCTAATACAAAATCTAATTTGATTCAGCATTAAACATACTACGCCACAATAAATACGAATAAAACGCTAATAAAACGCTTTTTCTCTGCATCCTTCATCATCGTGCTTCATCATCAAGTGAAAACAAATATACCATTTGAACGACTATTCAAGAGAAGCACAACCTACTACAAAGTTTTTCGTCCAATAGATGCCACTTTCTAAAGTAGTAACGAGAAGAGATACGATCTCGTGTTGGAACTATAAAAGGTCTTTGACCTTTCTTGGCACTAAACTCCAATGAATTTCGAGGATTTCGACCAAGGCAATTCAAAACTATTCCACGGTAATTCCTTAACATTTCAAATTGTATCTTATAAAATCGTACCCCTATAAAGATCGCTCTAATTAAAGAAACCTTTCTCCCGATGATACGGATTAAAGTTAAAAAGAAAAAAAAAGAAAAAAAAAACGAAAATCACGCGATATACCGGTGTGCATTTACGGTGAAACGTTACCGATGAAATTAGATAATTGACTTTCACGCTAAATTAGCTTTGAAATGTCTTCGATCTCCTAGAGCTAGTAATTTTAGAGAAAGTCTGGCCATTCTCTGACCGTAGATTGCTCTTTCGTTCCTCGTCGAATACGGTTTCCGATGCTCGTGGGAATACTACACCTCGTCAGAATTTATTTCAAATCTTTTACTTTGTCATGGAATCACCGTGCAATATAAATCGTGATGGAAGCGCGATAAAGACACGTTGTATTTGTCCATTGGAGATACGTTGCTTATCATTGGATGATCGATAATGGGTGAGCGAGGATCGAGAGAAAATGTTACTTTGAAAAAGATGATGAGAAAAATTTTTAAAAATTTATTTCTCTTCTTTTTACATAACATTCTATTCGATCGTTCAACAATTTGCGATATTTTAAAATTAATTTTTAATGGAAAAATTGTACGCAAGAAACAAAGTTACAGAAAGTGAAGGGCGAATGTTATTCGCGCCTGTCTTTACAACCGTCCATTACCTACGTTAACTTGTATTCCAATTACCATTTAGTACCACGTGCCTACTTATGCCATCATTAAATTATGACACAATTTTTCGTCATTATCCCGACAGCACTCTTTTCTCTTCCTCCTACAGAATCAACCTATTTTAACATTGTTCGTATTCATCACTTATCCACGAATTTTTTTTTTTTTTAAATTTTCAAAGAGAATTTTAAAAATGATCCGTCGCATTTTAAAGAGATGATAAAGTGTAGATGTTTTAAAGTGAAATCAGCTAGATGCTTTAGGACGAGGTAAATTGGCATATACCGTGAACGAACACGATTCGAACATCGAAGGTCGAGTTTTAGAGGCCGGTAAAGGTGGACACTTGAAACCTTTGGTATATATCGTAAAAGGAGCGAGCATTGGTCGATTGCGCATGAAAGGGACCAGTCTCGAGGGTACACATATGCACTGATAAATAGATTATCGTCCCCTGCACCGTCGCGAAAACCGATACGATCGACGAAAGATATTCCCAGTATTATTCGGAATGCGGGAATATACTCTGATATTTGTACAATTTGATAACAATATAGGTAAATAGTTTAGTCTGAGGAACATTGTCCAGATACGGAGGATTTATCTAGAAATCGTACGAATATTCCTCTAAATATTTATTTCGAAAGAAATTTTTTCGATGAAATTTAAAAAAAAAAAAAAAAATGCAATTAATTTCGTTACGTCGAAGGAATATTCGCTTTGTCGATAAAATTGTAACATCTGCCTTCCAAACCTGAAGTCTGAACTCACAACTCATATATCTTCATCTCGACCAAGTGTTGGATTACTCCAATTTCCCGGTTCCAAGTTCAAAGTAAAATAATAATCAGATTGATCTCCGTCATATTTAATTCGATTCCACGGTTGAAATGAAGTTAGCCTCGTTTCACTCACGGTGTGTACAGTACAACACAAAACTGGCCCGATTCGTGAAACGCATGACCGCCCCTCGAATTTATATAATCCATGCGTAGATTAAATAATTCGTTTGCGTGAGAAAATCGTTCTATCGTGTCTGATAGAAAAATTGCTGAAAATTTTCCAATGTCGACCGCATTTAATGGGCTACTTATTGCAATTGCACTACTGTTGCGTTGTTTGATAACGCACTTCCTGCATACCCAACATGTATGTATATACATGTTAAAGTAAATGTTATTAAATACTAGCCACGTATTAATTTGACAAATATAATGATATGTATTCGCAAACGATATAACGGTATTGCGATACTATTTCATTTTTCCTTTTACATATATATATGTAAATGTTTTATATTAAATTAGTTTTGTAAAAAGATCGGTGCGGATTATTGAAGAATATAATAAACCATATTGATAAATATGAACAATTAATTTGAGTGAGAAAAATTATTTTAAAATAAATTTCTTCGTAACTGGCCTGGACCCTTGTGAACGAAGGAGTGTGCTATGCACAGTTTTACTATGCATTCAAAAATGGAAAAGGTAAACAAGGGTCACAGTTGGTATGTCAGGATGGTAGATAGGGCCCTTGCCTTGGAATACGAAATGAGAAAGGTATCGACTTTCCACAGTCGTGGTATCAGCGTTACCATGATAACACCCCCGCATGGCAATCCACGCCACGAGTGAAGAACACTTTACGGTTTTGCTTCTTAGCCACGTGCACACACGCAGTGTTACTAGTTGTAGTTATTCCACTTCTTTCGTTCTCTGTTGGCCTGGCATTGGTGTGAAGTAAAGAAGGATAGGGAATGAAAGAAGGAGAAGAGAGAGAGAGAGAAAAGAAAGAAAAAGCCGCGACAAACACTTCAGACTGTGGTAATGACGAGGAGGAAGTAAATTTTACCGGGTACAAAGCAAACATCACGAGGAGACACCTCAGGTACACCCTACCGCGTCGTCACAAGTCGCGCACAATGGGACAAAGAACTTCTGCTTGCTGATTCGTCACTGTTGTTTCCCTCAACTGGGATATATTGTGTACAGAATCCTGTTGAAGCGAGGATAATGACGATTTAATGGAATTGTTGACCGACTATTGAACTTTAATTAAATTTAATTTAGTTTTTCTTTTTTTTTTTTTCTGAGTGAAAGGATTTAAAATTTTTTGATTGAATTTAAAGAGAAAAATTTAAAATCTCTTATTTGTAAGTATTTCGTGTATGCTCGACTAAAAAATAATTCATCGTGGTTAATTGTGAATTTCAAAGAAACTAGATTAAAGTTGATGGTAGGAAACCAGTGATATTTTTAGCACAACTCCGTTTATCTGAATCATTAGAATAAAAAACAATTTCATAGAGCCAGCTATGATTTTTCATTCGAATAAGAGTTTACCTTTGGATTAAATTAAATTCAGAAGTTAATTCATATTGAATTAATAAATCCATATTAATTAATTAATTAATTAATTAATTGTTTCGAGGTTTTTTATTATCTTTGTCTTCAATTATCTGTACTCTTCCCATTTGAAATCAAGCTTTCTTTGATGATCACCATGAATCATCATGAATGACCTACGTGACACAGGAATTACATAGGATAGAATTAAATCCAATTACATGAGAACTCATAAAAATCGAGGAAAATTTTTACAACAGAGATGTAAAAACTCGCAAGAATTATATTATCTCGTTTAATCAATTACTATCGTCCATTATTATCGACATCATAATCAAAACATCAGAAATGAATTTCAGAAAATTGACCCTGATGAGAACTTCCTGCTACTGGCCAATCGATAATACGCTCAGGAGAAACGTGATTCATTGCGTGCCACGAATGCGTCAGCTTCCCCGTTTCAAATTCACGAGAGTTTGAACATTATTCGATCATTTATTAAATTACGATTATTTCTATTATGAAATATATTACGAAAAAACAAAGTTTGTTTCGAAGAATTATTAATCGATGATACATGCAAATCAGTTAAACGATATATAAACGAGCATTACAACTTGTAATACCGGTTTTTTTCTGAACCTTAGGTAGTCAACGTGATCATTCTGAATTTTTCCCCCATTTCTTTCTTTTACCGTGGAATTGCGTCACAGTACAAGAATATTTTATCATCGTTAACAATTGGGTTCTCGACTTGTGGAACAAGTAGTGGTAAAACGCTAACAACTTAAAGGTCATCTTGCTATAGTTATTTGCTATACTGATTCCATGAATCGTAAGCTTCCTTGACCCGAAAATTCTCTTTAAACGAACCTCAATATATCCCCATTTTTATTTGTGGAATTTCTTTTATATTTCAATTCTGAGGATGCAAAAATTTTAAATCAATATTATTCATGAAAAATAAATATTTTTCAATAGAAAACTGTTGAGAGACCTAAGAGTCGGATATTAATTATTTTAAATTGAATACTTCCACACGTTTGAAACTAATAATAACACTTGTTAATATGATAATTTGTACATGCTATATATATATATCCATCTATATCCTCCAAATACAATTACCAAATCGATGGAACATATTATCGTCTGCAATAATCATTCAAACTATAAAAAGAAAAATATTCGAAATTATCCAATCGTTATTGGGTATGATTTTATAGTTATTGCCGTGTTAATATAGCAAACTGATTGGTACGAAGCGATAAAAGTGACAGCACGATCTACATAGAAATTTCTATATAAAGAGAAAATAATCTTTTTCAAAAGTGATTGCATCATATACAACAGATTGCAAAATAATAAAATCGATTGTCAAAGATTCGAAATCGAGGTTCTCCTTATTTTCATATGGAATATCCTAGTGGCAAGGCACTATCACAGTATCTATTTATCACTGTCAAGGGCACCTATGCAACCGGATCATCTCTCTGCCATTGTTAAACTCATTTCCGTCGCTCGATTGCTCGTGAGTGCATTGAAAATTAAACCACCAGTTTATGACTAACATCCTCTCCTCTTATCATTGTCCGTGTTGATGCCACACTCGGAAGAAGATTATGTTGAAAGTAGTCGTAGGTAAAAATCATTTATTTTTAATTATATTTCATTCAGAAAGAAGAGTGACTCTCTCTAATAAATCACTTAATCGTAAAGATTTTCAAAAATATCTTTTGAAACTGGGCTAAGTCATTTGTAAGAGATGAATGAAAATTTCATTAAGCTAAATTAATCTTTTCATATTGCAGTCTGTGAGAAATTCAAACAAGTCATTGTTATTATGATAAACTTATATTTTAAACATTACTTTAATGAAATTATCGAAATGCATACAAAAATTTGAGAATATATATTCTTTTGTGTTAAAATTTTTTTATAATGAAAAAAATTGTTAGTTTCTAAATCATACATTCTCAATTATTTGTTATTGTATTATTGTATATGGAAAGTTTAAATGATTTCAAGTGGTGGATCTTGTAATCTGTTGCTTGCTCCAGAAGTGGAGAGGTGCTTCAAAGATTTCTGGACCACTTCTATGTGTACATATATTTTTGTAACTTAACTATATATGTCTGCATAAATTGATGCATTGTTTTTATTTTCTTTGAGAAAAGAATTGATATAATTAATTTGAAAAATTAATTGTAGATCTTGAAGCTACGATTCTTAAAATATTCTGTACATGTATTGAATAGCAGAAGATATTTACAATATTGTATATTATTTAGATCTCATATATTTTCTTTTCTCTTCTGTTATTCTTAATTGTTTATAATATTTCTCATTATTTATTTAAAATCGATATCTTTTTATTATGATGCTTTGAATTCATTTCATTGAATTTATCGTTCATTAGCTTTTATTTTATTCTCTCATGCAAATCTGTATGAATAATCGATTATGAACGAAGCTTCGTGTTTAATTCCACAAGGTTTATTCAAACCGATTTGAAAGCAATCCTCGAGTCCTTCAGATCCAATTCAATGAATCCTCCACTTCAGTTTCGTTCCAAGAGATTGGAATCATATTCCTTGAACTCATCTAGCAAAGTTTCTAACACTTGATTTCCACGAACTTCCTTTACAATGTTACATTGTCTGTCTTCCTCTCATTAAACCAATGTGTCATCTCAAGGCAACGATCTTTCTGTCAAATTAAAGCTAATGAACTAGATTTCTGACTGTAGTCATACCTCATGCATATATCATCTTTCATACAATGCTGTAAAAAAAGTAATATTTATCAAATTTTTTGTTTATTTTTTTTTCTTTTTTAATTTATAATTAAACTTTTTATTTTAGTTCATTTTATTATTATTATTATATATATAAAAGGAATATAAAACAAATATATATTTATGTTGCAAAATAAAATTAGTAAAATTAAGTTAAATTAAGAAAAGTCTATTTTAATAATTATTTAAGTTAAAACATTAAGAATATCTAGAAGCTATACTATGAAAATTAAGTCAAAACAATTTTAAAAATTCATTAAATATAAATGCACTAAATTATTATTTTTTAACAATGAAATAAATTATCAGTAAAAAATAATATCAATGATAGGAAACAAATCATTATTAACAATCATTATTTACAAATGTACAAAATCAAAAATATATGTTTAAAGGAAGACTTAAATCAAAACATAATTTCTTTTTTTTTTTTTTAAATTAAGCTTAATATATAAAGATTTATTCTATATTTTTGATTCATAGAAATTATCCCCTTCATAAAAAAATCATTCGTGTATTACAAAATCCTATGTATTGAGAACATCTCTGCAAATGAAAAATCACTTCATGATACCCGGTTGATGATTCATCCTGGGTATATAACAACGTTAAGAAGAAAGCGACTGTTTAAAAACACAAAACCGCTATGTTCGATTCGACTCGATGCAATCAATTGAAAATTTCCATTCTATTTCTCACAATTTCGAGGATTCAAAATGGAGCGGTAATCTTCAAGTCGAAAAACTCGAAACAAATGGGAATAATGAATAATTACAACCGTCATTTATTTACACCGATCTTACGCCACTTTCATATTGCACCACATTTCCAGGTACTCGAATTCCGACTCGTTCCATGCTCCAACCGATTCCATCGAATACGAAGCTCCCCCACACGCCCACGAGAAACGTTCTAATACCTTGATGACGTTCAATGAATTCAAACGGGTTCAACTGCGAGCTCGGCCGACAAGGGAACTCGCGTTTATTCGAGAATAGAACTTGAAGAAGAAAACTAAGAGATATTGGAAGAATTCTATGAGGAAATTCTGTGAGAAGTCAAGTTTTTTGGATTTTAACGTGCTTGAAGTGGAATTATCTTCTCAAATCTATTCCTCTCCTTTTTTTATGAAAAACACGTTGTTTGAAAAAGAAAAGTTTGAAAGACAAAAGTTTGAAGAATTGAAAGGAGATTTGAACTCTAAATTAAAAAAATATATATTCGAATATTTTGCACTCCTCTTTATTCTCAAAATACTTCATTAAGTTGGAACTACAAGATATAGAATTTATGGATAATTTGAAAAATTTTATATCACCATTGATATTCCATTGATATACTTCAGTATTTCAAACTTTGATTTGAAGAAGAATGATTTCCGTGTTTCCGATGCGAGTAATTTCTAATTTACCAGAAAAAAGAACATAACCTTAAACATTGGATCTCGAGATATCTTAAAGATATCTGAAAGATCTTTTCAGCTGACATGGCTCGTGTAATGTGACCTTCGTCGTTTACTTTATGAAAGTAAAACCCTAAGCGGTATGTACACTTTTTATTCTTTTTCCTGTTTCATGATCTTTCAAATGCTTATTTTAAAATAGTAAGTAGATATTTTTTCTTTTACTATCTATAAATATTATGATCAAACAATGAAATAAGACGTTAAATTTGCATAAATTGAAATATTACAACTGAATTTTTATTGAAAAATGTAATAAAATGTAATTAAAATAATTCTTAATATTGATTAGATAAGAAAGAATTAAATAAATAAGAAACACTAAAGAAAAATTCTTATAGAATTATAGATCTAGAAGAAAGAAAATTTGTCATACTTTAATTTTCTTAAATTTTATAAAATTGAGATTTAAATAATAAAAATAATGGAAAAATGAATAATATATAATAACAAAATAATAATAATATAATAACAAAAAAAATGAATTAAATCTATTAAAATTTTTTTAATTCGTCCTAACTATAACGTTAGGAAATAGAATTCCAAGATGTAAATTGATTAAAGAAGAATCACAGATGAAATTTAAAATCAATATTTCTTTGATGAATTAATATTATTATTTTCATTTTCAATTGATACTAGATGTTTCTTTTCATAATTTAGAAATGTTAGATGTGAATGTTAGATGATAAAACAAGATAAAAAGAAAAATTTGCCGATTTTTTTTGTATTTTTTATAAATACTTACTTTCTTTGTTATCTACCGGCACTAAACAAAAAAAAAGCAAATAGAGGGTAGAGCTTTCATGATGATGTGAACCAGATTATGAAAATCAGAGCGAGCCACGTAGGTTAAAAGCTCGTTGTGGCGAGCGATAATGATGTCACTTTTATTAGGCTCATCAGGGTCGAAGCATCCTCGACAGGGGATCTACTATTACCTAATAATCGACACGATCATATCATGTCTCTTGTAAGTTGTCTATAGCAAAATTTACATTCATCCATCGACAATTGGCATATATCACACGTTTATAATTTCCACTTTGAATTGATTTTTAATAATATCACTAAAAGTTATATGGTTCTTCAATCAATCGATCGATTTTTGAATTTTCACCTAATTTATTAACAATTTTGTTTTTCTATTTTTCTCATCCTTCTTTCTTTGTTTTAATCTTTTAATTTAAAAAAAATGATATAAATAAATAATATAATAAATAAGATAATTAATATAAATACATAATTTGACCAATCCATTTATGAAAATTTTTCCCCCTTTATTAAATATTTTATTTCACACTTTTTAATTTCTTTTTTTTTTAATCTCATTTAAGTAGTATAATTTTAAGATTATATATTGTATTTATAATTATTAATATAATTATAATCATAAGTATAATGTTAATTCTCTTCAAATAATCAATTCTTCAAGGTACTATCTGATTCTTTAATTTTTTATTGTTTGTAATTTATAATTTGCTTTTATATTAAATGAATAATATAAAAAATATATAAATATACTATAATTTATTTCAATTTAGATATTATTGATTCATTATCATAAATAGTGCTATGTAATTAGATCTCCGCTTAGGATATCGGTTTTTTTGTTTTATCATACTATTCTATTGTAATGAAATTATTTTTTTCCATGTATATCGACTCATACATTTATATCACTTTATATCATTTATTTTCACAATAAACCATTGCCCTTTTGGCAAAATTTCAATATATTTCAACAGAATTTTCAAGTAGAATTCCACAATTGTATAGAAATATTCAATTATAACAATAATATTAAATTCTTTATACTCCAATTTTTATTTCTTCTTTTTATATTCATGCACTTTAATAATATTTAAATTAAAACAATATTTTTATCAAATAAAATCAAATAAAAATTAAAATAAGATTAAATTATAACATAGCAAGATTATATCTTATATTTAATTTTCACTTTTTCAATTTTATTCATTATTAAGTGTTGTTTTAATTGTTTAATTTAAATTTAAAACATTTTTGTTAATGTTTATATATTTGATCAATTTTAATTTTATTGTATTTTTAATCCTTCATAAAGATTTGGATAAATTTCATTATCTTAAATAATGCCAAGATCTTTTATATTTTGCATACAATATGTATCTTGATTATGGTATATCACTCGTCAAATATGCATCACGTTAGGCGCTTGTACTTTAAGATTTAATAGAAACATGTACAGTTCGTATAGGACAAAATATATGTAATAGATACGCAAATATCACGGGTGCAGGAAGTGCGCGTGTGCTAGGGAAATTTCCAAGTTCACCAGCGCACCAGGCACCTCCATCGATCTGCCGGTACGCGGTGCTATTGCTACATTTACGGCATTCACTTTTATTCAAGATTCAACGGGTATGAGGTATTGACCCCTGAACTTGACCTATAGTGAAGACATATCTGATCTTGAACAATTACAGAAACAGACAAGTTTTTCTTTTAAAAAAATACCGAGCATTTAATATTCTTGGATGATTCTCATGATATCGTTTATTCAATTGAAAACCATGCAATATTTTGAAATCTATAACATTTCACAAATTTTCTTACTATTGAGTCAATTAATTGTCCAATCAAAAATCAAAAATTATTCTTACTTTTATACATTACTATTAATTTATTTTCTTATCTAAGAAAATAAAATAGAATGTTTATGATATCCTTCACATAAATCATTAAATTTTATAGTAGCATCATTTGAAAATTTTATTTTCCGTTTGCCAGTTAAAATATAACATCGTTCGAAAGAACAATTGTAACGATTTAAAATGTGTAATGATAAAAAATTTTCTATAATTACATAATTCTTTTTTCAATGAAATTCGGTCAAGATCATTGACATTCAATAATCAGAATAGAGAAAGAAACAATCATACTTACTATTGCATTATCTTAATCCAAATAATGCGAGCGTCCAAATGGCATCAAGGAGATGGGGATTACGCGCTATGGCACTAGATCTTGTCCAAAGATTTATTCTGTATCGTGTAACAGAACGTACGTTACAAAATATTTCTCCAAATACGTTTATAATTTTTCGCGTATGTCAATTATTCGTCGTAACAATCGTCAAAAAATATATAAGCACACTACACCCGCCAAGGAAGCGGTAAACCGAATAACTGACGCTAGCGCCGAGGACCCACGATGTGTCCCACCCTCCCTGCTTCCTCTGCGCGCTCACTATCTAATTCGATCTTCGTCTCTCTCGTATTGCTTTCGCGTGTTCTCCCTCTTTTCTTCGTATTGCTTTCTCAAACCTTCCTCGTCGTGGTGTTTCCAGCAGTGCACTACTAGCGCGCCGAACCGCGATGCCGCAACGCGTGCTTGGAGCACACTTTGAGACCGCGCGCGCCTCCCAGCTGCCGTATCGACCCCTCCCCATTGGATGACACATCCTCCAATAACGAACCTCGAAAAGGATTACGTCACTTTGGTATTATTGACGCCAACCATCCGGCAGTATCGCAGTGCTGGATTCTTCAGGGTGTATCTTTTCTCTAATAGGGGATGCAAGAATTCTCAAGGGGTAGTCAACTACATGAAAGTTTTTCTCCATCTAAAACTCACAGAGAATTTCTATCTTCGTTAAAAAAAAGGATACTTGTACTTACTACGAGCTTGAATAGCATGGTTTGTATTATTTTTTAGGTTATCTCCCTTTTAACATATAAATTTTCAATTGACCGTTTATAAGAAATTCAAAAAATTAAAAAATTCAAATAAATAAAAAATTAATATATAGTTATTACATATATTAAAATTTTTATGAATTATTTATGAATTATATTAAATTCAATATAAGTATAAAAATATTAATTTCTTTTTCTAATTAATGTTATAATATATATATATATATATATATATATATATATAATATTTTCAATTCATTTAAAATATTTTCTATAAATGTTATATACATTTTATTTTCATATTTTTTAATAATAAATTTCAATTTTTAATAATAGAAACTATGTAATTGCTTGCATAGATACGTCACTGGTAAACACCCCAACTTTTCTTTTTGTATTTTTTTTTTTTTTTTTATAAACATTCCCTTCTCTAAAATTGAAAAAAACTTAATAAAAATAAATATTTTAATTGAAGAAAAATATAAATATTATTTATCTTTTATATAATATTTATTTATATTTGAATGTCACATTATTTTTTTATAACATAAATTTTGTTTAATACAGGTATATTGTGTAAGAGACAGTAACAACTACTTATTTTATTTATATATATTTATATATATTTATGTTACTGCTCATTGTCAACATATTGTACATATATTGATAAGTTTAGTAGATAAGTTTATTTTTGCGCAAATTAAAAGTAATAGATGCATCTTTAAGATATGAATTCTTTTTAATTAATACGACGCGTGCTTAGTTTCCGTCTCACAACAAATTTCGTGTAAGCATGCTGATTTATGAGTGATAAAACGTTGAATACGGAGAATGTCGTCACCGACTCGGAATTTAAATCCTGCGACAGTGTGACAACGTTAAGTAGGTGCTCTCAACCCTTTACTCTTTGCTGACTGGTTGACACGCCGGCCAACAGGGTCTCTCATTTGTAAATCTTCTGTCGTTGCAAAATCAGTCGTTGAACTTACCTTTGCCTCTTGTGCGAATGTCAAGTACCGAAGTCGCGACATTCGTCTGAAGCTTCTTTCCGTCAAGATATTTCCTGGTTGACTGAAAAAATATATATTTTACTCATTTTCTTAATTCAAAGTATTATTATTTTCTTTTTTTTTTATTATATTTTTAAATTTGTAAAATTGCATTTCACGAATTCTATAGTTATTTTTTAATCAATATTCCAATATATACATATATAAAATATAATTCAAAAATATGAATCGAATAAAAAGAAAGTAAAATTCTGATTTTAAGATCTCTATTGTTATAAAATTAATATTTCTTCTATTTGAATAAATGCAAGAATTATGTCTGAAAAAACTGATTATAATAAAACAATTATTTCATAGAAAGCTCTTAAGTTCACAAAAACGAGAATTTTAATATCCACTTCTTAGCCTTAACTAATAAAAGAAAATATAAGATTTGTCTCTTTATATCGTTTAAATATATTATATTAATATGTTAAATATAACTTTAATACATGAATTGAAAATATGAACAAATTACAATTATACAAAAAAATAAAATACTTATTACTTATTTATATATTTGAAGATTTTTTCCAATTATTTTTTATTGATTTAAAATACTTTATAATCAATTAGTCAATAAAAATGATAACATTTCAACATAGCATATGTAGAAATTAACTAGTTTGTTTTCTAATATTCTTGATATACATTTTTTAATAATTGTTTCATATTATTTTATATATATATATATATATACATACAACATAAATTCATTTATTTTTTTTCTTAACACTTATTATATATTATATATTATCAATATAATTCTTTTAAAAATTTAAAATAATATATTTATGAATAAAAATTATAATTTTTAAATGATTTATAAAAATTATCATAGATATAACACTAAATCATAAGATTATTTAGGATATATAGGATTATTTAGTTAAGAAAAAACAAGCAAGTTAATAAAGACAAGCAAGTTGTAATAAAGATCAAAAGAATTGACATACACAATATATATATATATATATATATAAATTTAAAATTAAAAACATTAAATATTATTTTGATTACTGATGATTAAAATCTTTATAATAAATTAATAAATATAATAATTTTTTAAAGAATATATTATATTTTTTATTCTTCTTTATTTTAATTCAAGTAAATCTATAATAAACATAATGTTAATAAATAAAATTTATTTATTCTTGAAAAAAGTTTAATTAAATTTTATTAATGTTTTTTTATCGTAAATAAAAGTTTCGTAAAAAAAATAATAATAATAAAATAATAATCATATAAATCTCTTTTATGTTGCTGTACGTAAATGTTTCTCAGAAGAAATTAAATAAATTCGAATTCATCATTTACATTATATACGCTAAGGAGGAGAATGAAAATTGACAAATGTAAAACGATGTAACTTAATGATACAGGATTGGAGGCTCTGGAAAAAGCTCTCTATTGCTGGGAGGATGCTCTTACAGCGTTCAGCTCTTCACTCAATAATGGTACGCTCGCATTACCGTCTAAGGCGGATGCAGCATTTACGCACGATGTGCAAGAACTTCTCGATATGGGTTATCAAATCCAAAACCATGCAGAACTCCTATTTATCGACCAGGTAAACATATCAATATACATATTATTTTTCTTTTCTTTTAAATTAATAGATTTCTATTATTCCTAAGATAATTATATTATTTAAAATTATTATATAATATAATTTTATATATAAAATATAAAATTTAAAATATAAGAAAAATAAAATATATTTATTATAAATAATTATATAAATAATTATATATTAATTATATTAAAATATTTTGGAATTATTTAATAATTTTATTTTAATGCGTTATTATAAATTATTTTAAATAAAAAGTAATAGTTTAATTTAATTTTGATTAATAATAAATAATTCCTCCGTTATTTAATTAAGATTTTATAAATTTTTTTCTATTTATTTGAAATCTTTTCTATATCATTTCAATATTTATATATATTATATTTATATTCTCTCCGTTATATTCGCAATTTTTTTTTACCGCATAAAAAAATACAGAAATTAATCCAATTTAAATGATAACTGACCAGAGTAATTAATGCAATGAGTTACTTGACCTAACAACAGGCAATAAAGAATTATTATTATTATATATAGGAAGTTTATAGCTACTGCTATTTTAATTTAATCTATGTTATGTAAAATGTTGTTATATATATAAATATTAGTTATTTAAAATATATATATATATATAATATATATATATTTCAATTGAAAATTTTGTTTTATATAATATCTTTTTATATTTTTTGTTATTTATCTATTAATATTGCACAAGCGATTTAAAAATAAGTTGTAAATTAGAAAAATAAAATAATTTATTATAAATAATGTTTCAATATTAACAGCATTCAGTATTGTTCCGAAATGAAGATGAGGAAAGTATAGATAGTCATAAACCTTCGAATATAGGTAGCCGAATATCCGGGAAAGATAAAGCAGATGCAGCATCTTCTCCAGAATCTTTCGAATCTGCACGTGATGGAGTAAGTAATTCTTTCGTGTCTTTGAATAAAAATAAATAATAAAAAATTATTTTTAATATTAATAATATATAAAATATATGTAATTTTTAATATTAACAATGTAAAAAAATTATTGATATTTATATTAATATAATATTACATTAATTTATGTAATGTAGGTAGCAGATTTACGGGAATTTGAAGAATTCTCTGAATTTTTTCCACATTTCGAAAAGCAAAAACTATATCATGCTGCTCTTAAACAACACGAAGACAAAGGTATTCCATGCAGGTAAATAATTTTAAAATATGTTTAAAAATTTATATTTAAATATATATATATGAATTCATTATAATTTATATTTATTATAGACGATTACATACGGAACTAGTGAAATGTGGTTCAGATGTAGAATATTTAGCAAAGGTACATTGCTTACGACAAGCATACACGAAATTATTTACTGTATCTTCTGCTGCAGAATGGATTGCAGATATAGGCCGACAAATTATTAGTGATTTGATCATGTATGCAGACAGGGTATACACAACATATATATAATATCAATATGTATAATATTATTTATTTCTATCTAAAAAGAACATAAATCTTAAGAATAGTTTAATTCGGATTTTAATAAATAATTTTTAGTAAATTTTAATAAAAAATTTCTAATATTAGGATCCTAAGGATTATTTAATACATTATGAACGAATGTTAGAATTCTTACAAGAACAAAACAATCGTAGTATTATGGAAGAAGAACTAACTAACAGAGGTGTAAAATGTATAAATTTCTACGACGTTTTGATTGATTTTATTTTATTAGATGCCTTTGAAGAAGTTGAAAAACCACCATCATCAATTAAAGCTATTTTACAGAATAGATGGATATCTGCTAGTTTCCGCGAAACTGTAAGTAAAAAAATAAATTTATTAATTTAATTTTTTATTTACTTTTATTTTATGTTTAAGGCAATTGGAACTGCAGTTTGGTCAGTGCTTGTTGGTAAAAGACAAATGTTAAAATATGATAAAGGATTTCTAGCCCATTTTTATTCAATTTCCGAACAAATTTCTCCAGTACTTGTGTGGGGTTTCTTAGGCCCAGAAGGAAGTTTACGTTCTACTTGTCATTATTTCAGAGATCAAGTAATAGAATTCCTTATAGATATATTTAATTTCTTTAAAGTAAGATATACTACTGTTGATAATCTTGCTGAAGATATACTCAAGGAAATGAAAATAAGAGTTGAAAATATAAATCAAAGACTTTCTCTAGAAGGCTGCTAATTGAATATAAAGTAGGTATATACTATATAGGTATATATTAATATTAAATACATATAAGATGTTGGTATATTTAAATTGATATGATAATGATTTGACATAATTTTTATCATGTAATAGATTTAAAATTGTTGAAAATAATTTAAACTAGGAAATAATTTTTATTCTTTTGAAATTCTTTATTCAAATATTCATATCAGTACAAGTATTATATGAACATTATAAAATTAATATTATAAGAAAAGATTGATATATTGATTATTGATATATTTCATAATATAATAATCTCAATGAAATTATTAAAAATTTAATTTTAAAGCTTCAATTTGATATTCAGCAAATATATTTTTCATAATTTGCATCAAAATATTCAAAAATAAATACATTCATTTTATAAAATATTCGAATAAAAAATGTATGAAATATAAAAATAATTTTTTATATAATTTTATTACTTGTAATATATGTAAATTTTTGTAGATATTAATTTCAATATATTACATATTTAGTACAAAATTTATTACAAGATGTTTGAATATAATTATTTTATAATGAAAGTGAATTTTAATATATTGTTATCATTTAATAACATTTTCAATGTTATAAAATTGTTTATATTAGGTATAATTATATTATGATAAACTATTCATAGTATTTAAAAATAGCATAAAAAAATATTTTAATTTCTTATATTTATATTTTATAAAATATCATAATTTAATAATACCAAGGTTCTAATATGCTTTAATATTCAATTTTTATTAAAAAGTTATTAAAGAAACATTAATAATTTTATTTCATATTATAAATTTATATTATCTTTTCTATGATAAAATTACATGTACAATATTATTCTTTTAAAAATCATTTATAAAATTTACATACACATATAAATATTGTTTAAAAAAAAATTCATTACAAAAAATAAGCAATACAATATAATTAATAAAAACTATAACTATATGTTTCAATATTTTGTATTTTAGCAAACATTCCAATATTTTGTATGTAAAGAACATTATTTATTTTTTCATTCAATGTTGAATTTCATATTCTTTATTTAAAAAACGAAAACTATTAGAAATTTAATATATTATTTTGTTTTAATTTAGAGCATAAATTCTGACAATAAGTACAACTGCATGAATAATAGTATATTTTAAAATTTGTATTAATATTATTATTATTATAAATTTTTATTTATGAATTTTACTTGGATAAAATTGACTATAAAATAAATACAATGTATTATATTTCTTTTCTTCTTTTTATTTCTATATTTAGATATTGTAACATAAATTGCATCTTTATATATGATTAATATCAAATTATTTATAAAATTGAATCAATATAGATTTTGATAAATTACAAATAAAATTAAAATGGTCAAGTTTATACAATTTATATATACAAAAAAATGTATTTTATCTCAGATTTTATTACATATTGTGTTATATAATTTTACAAAAATAATGAATGTATACAAAAATTTAAGTAAAAAAATTTAGTTTAAAAAGAAAAATGCTAAAGTTATTTTTTATTTTTATTTAAAAATATATTTGAATATTAGATATATAGATATTGTATTGATTAAATATGTTTATCTTATATAGATATAGATTAAAGAAATAACATGTCCATTGCTTCATCATCAGATTCTTCTTCGTCAGTAGATGGTACATCTGGCATTATTTGAGTTATATTATGTCTACGTTTATATTCTGCAAAACTTTCTCTTTCTGTGATAAAATAATTTTTGTTAGATAATATGATAACTAATAAAAATATATTATTAATTATATTACTATTTTTTTTCCACAAGCAAATATATGAATATAAATAAACACAACAAATTATTTAATATTAGTTATAATGTAATACTTTATAATTACCTATGTTCTTTAAAGAATCAATAATCCAATCACGTTTATATATATGTGCTGAATCTACACTAATTAAAGGATTTCTTTCTTTTTCAATACATAATCTTAACCATTCTGTCCCTATCAATTTGATAAAAATTATAAATAAAAATGATAAAAACAATATAAAAAATAAATAAACAGTTATTTTACATTTATGTGCCTTTATAAGTGTAATTTTAATTTCTCTTTCTAAGTTTATGTGAATTGTTTTTTCTGCTATTACAGTTCCAAAAAGATATAAATAAATATAATAATTTTTTGAATTTACTGTAGTGCTAAAAACAATATATAATATTCTTACATAATTTTAAAAATTTTGTAGTTTTTATTTTATATGAAAGATTAAATGTTTAAAATACCTAAATAATAAATGATCATATTTTACTCGAAGAAAATATTCCTTTATATCTTGTAATAAAATACGTACGATTACCGTAGTATCTGTTTGATACCATATAATTTTTGGCGTAAAATATTTACTTACAAGTTTTGGACAATTCATAACTTAATTATTATCTTACAAAAAATACATTTATTATGTATAAAATACCATAGAAATATAATACTATTTCGTCTTCAATCTTTTATAAATTTAAGGAGTGTATTCATAAAATATAAATGATATTTGAATTAAATGAAAAATAATCTTACATATAAAAAATGTTTTTATAAAAAAACATTTAATTTGTTGTTATTTTTCACATTTCAAATAATTAAATATAAAAAAAATGTGAAAAATATATTAGATTAGACTTAAATCTAGATTATATTTTGCACTTTTTTATTTGATAATTTATTTGATTTATATATATTATATTATAATATAAAAAATATAAATTATAAAATTAAATAATAAAAACATAATAAATTACAAAAATATTTCGTATTTCTAATTGGTAGAATTTTTTAATGCATTTAATTAAGAATATATTTCTTTATAATTTTATATTTATAATAAAATAATATAAATATATACAAGAAAATTTTTAATTATAAAAAATAATGAAAATAAATAAATTTCTTTATATTTATTTTATTCTCTGTTTAAAAAGAAAGACACACTATATAGATTACATACTTGAAGACCAATAAAGATTCATTTCACAACGTTAGTTGATAAACCGGGTATAATCACGGTGAAACGTCAAACAGAAAAATAAAATGTCAAGAAACGATGGCAAAAAAGATTCATCAGCATCGACATTTCGAAAAATCGATGTTGATCAATATAGTGATAATAATTTCAGAGAAGAAGATGCTGATGGAGGCATAGGAGGACCTACAGGTCCAGATGAAAATGAAATTTTAACACTTCTTAGCCAATATCCTTTTTATAATTTTCAATAATTTTTTTTTAATATTTTTCATAATATTCTTCAGTATTTTTCTTAATATTTATTTACGGGTAAGAATGCCGAAGCTTTAATATCAGTATTGAGATCTGCACCACTTGGATGCAAAAATCAACAAGTAAAGGTAACCTTATTAATACGTTTATAATTGTTTAAAATATAAATTTTTAATAATAGAAATTTTTTTTATATTTATTATTTTAAAGTGTATTTTAATAGTTTTAATGTATAATATATATATAAATATAATTTAAATTCTTCAAATTATATAATTCTATGTAATGCTATTTATAAAATATATTTAATGTAGTATTTAACAAAATAAAAATAAAAATGTGTATTGAATTTTTTTTATTTTATATTAATATAATCATATATATCATAATTATATATCATTTTTGCATCAAAAGCAAATATTAATTGAATGTTACAGGACAATGCTCGGAATTTAACACTAAAAGTTCTTCTAAGTATAAAATCTACTCAAATAGATGATTGTTTAACACAATTAGATCGTGACATGCTGGATGTTTTAATGAAATATATTTATCGAGGATTTGAAATTCCAACAGAAGGTAGCAGTAGTCATTTATTAACTTGGCACGAAAAGGTATATAATATCAGTGGTGTTGGCAGTATTGTTCGGGCATTTGCAGATAGCAAACGTGCTTAAAAAAATTTGTACATTTTTCAATGATATTCATTACAATAACTACTATTAATCCTTACTGTTATTCAGTGTCATTGTTAATACAATGAAGGATGTAGATAGAGGACATAGATTCCAAATGAAAAATATAACATATTGGTGTACATTTGTTATCAATAAAGTAATTTTTATTTCTTATATATTTGGAGAAATGTCTTTCTTATTTTAAATCTTCAGATTGATAAATCATTTTTCTTCTCTATTTAAATTAGAATATTCTTATTTTAATATATAAAATAGTACAATATATTAGAAATTAGAATAAGTTAGAATAAATTAAAAAAAATATGTATATAAATGTAATAAGTGAAACCGAACCTCAACTGTTGAATTCATACCTATGTATTATAAACGATCTATTAGATCTACTGTATACATATTTTTATATATTATAATATATTTTATATATATTTTTGTATTTTTATTTTAAAAGACAATAAAGTTTATCAAATAGAATTATCTTTTGAGCACATAAATTTCGTAAAACAAGTTAAGAGAAATCGAACAAATAATAGAAGGATAGAGATAGAGTAAAAATTCAGAAATCAGCGCCATCTTTAGAATGTCATAGATGAAATAAATATAGACAATAGAAAAGTATAGAATTAAGTATTACCTATTTATTAAATATCAACAATATTTTTTCAGAGTAACTTATTTAAAGTAAAATAGATAAAATAGAATTGATTGCCAGCATCATCTTATTAAAAACTTTTAAAATTATTTAAAAAATGATATTGATTCTTAATTCTTATTTTATTTTTATTCTTTTCTTATTTATTTTCGCCTACATTACTTTCATAGCAAAGTATTAAGGTAATGGCATGTAAAATATTCTTTTATATCGCATAAATCATTTGAGCTTTTTGTAACACATGTGACATTATCAATACGATCGATAGTTCAATACAAAAAATGATTATAATTTTGAATAATTAGAATTCATATTTAATTTTATATTAAAATTCATTGATATAAAAAATTAATATTCTTATATATGAATTAATATATACTATGTTACAATGTATACAAATTAGTATATATTATACATATATACTTTGTATAAAGAATTTATATATCATTTCTATATATATTATATTAGTTTTCCTACATATAAGGAATTTATATGTATTTTATATATAAATAATTATAATTTATCTATGTATAAAAGATCCATATATTTTATATGTTTTTTATATATAATATCATAATTTATTCATAATTTAAAACATATATTTTCATATTTATTAAATATAAAATATTTCTTTTTTTTATTTCTAAAAATATAATATTTAAAAAAAATAAGTATAAAAAATATATATAAAACAAAACATTATTTTTCATAATTAGAATAAAAATAAATAAAATGAAAAAATTATAGAATAATAGTTTTTGTCAACATATCTTAAAGAATATATAAAAAACAAGTATATAATAAAGTAAATAAGAATTCTAAAAAAAAATTCATATATCATTTCTTGCAAAACTATATTATAATCATAAATATAATAAAATAATTTGATAAAATATTTTTATCAATTATATTATTATATTTTAAGAATTCAAGAAAAATTTCATGTCTTGTATCTTTTCTAATTATGAATATTATATCTTGATATAAAATTTTAGATTTGGACAAAAATTTTAATTTTGTATTAAAAAAAATAATTTGAAAAAACATAATATGAAAATTTTCTCTTTTTAAAAATAATTTATCAAGATATAACATATATTTATAATATATATGTGCATTTATAATTAGTATAATTAAAAATATGAATTTTTAAATTCCTAATGCATGTTACACATATATTTTAATAACTTCTCTTAAAAATAATATTTATATATTTTAGTGGAATCTTATATATTATGTATCTATGTATTCATTTACACATAATAATTTTATAACAATTTAATACATATAAAATAATACTATACATGTTTTATATGAAATGATAATTAAATCTTATCAAATACATAACAAAATGGATAAAATTGGAATTGAATTGATATTTTATAATAGTTCCAATTAATTTTATTATTGCAAAGATATTATTTAAACAAGCACATCTACTCACATTTGTCTTTTACTGTGAGCATTATCATATTTGTTTGATGTATCAAATATAATGCACTCACAAATACTGCATTTGCTCTGTAAAAAAAGATAATTATAAAAATAAGAACAACTTAATAGAAGAAAATGAAAAATTAATAATGCTTACTGTCCTTCTTTAAAATATTCTTTTAATGTATTGCTAAATCTTTTACTATATTTAACAAATTCTCTTTTTCTTTGATCTAATGCTTGTTTTCCAGCAGAACCACGAATAAATGTAGTTACTTCATTTACTGCATCTAAGAGTTTTTTTATTGCACTTGCAATTTCTCTAAAAAAAGAAAAAGTTGTGTATGTTAATCCTATGTACATATAATGTTAATGTTATTGTAACTTATCAAAATATACTTGATTGTTTCAAGAAAAGTTTTACGATCTGTTATTTCATCAGGAATTCTGCTAAGTATTCTTTTTAAAGAAGTTGATTTACGGTTTAATTCTTGAAAGGCATCTTCAGACCTTGTTGATTTATATTCTACAACTATAATTATAATGCATGAAATAATAAAATACTTATTTTATTATATTAAACAATTTTTAATTAATTTAATTTTTTTATTTTGTTATGTATTATAATTATACCATCATAATCAGAAGCTGTTCCTTGTAATCTAAGAACACTTTCATTCATATCAAGATTAAGTTCTGCACGTCGTATTATACCAAGAATTAAATCATGTGTAATTCCTGGATGAGAATTTTCAGCTTTTAATAAAGCTGTACGTAATGTTTGAGCAGCCAATACATTTTGCCTCTCTAACTATGTAATAATGGATTAAAAAAATAATATAAATTAGAATTATATATATATATATAGAATTTTATATATATATATAAATATATAGAAATTATATATTTTTTAGATAATTAAAATAAATTTTTAACATATATATATATATATATTTATAATTGTATACATATATATTATTTTTAAATATTTTTTAAAATAAAAATGCAAAAAAAAGTTATTTCATATTTAAAATCTTGTTTATATAATAATTTTAAAATTATAAATAAAAAAAATACCTTCATTAATATTGGTCGTAAAATGACAGGAAGAACCAGTGATGTAACTGGAGTCTCATCACCCATTGTCATCCTTTACAAAGTTTATTTATAAATACAGTTCAAATGTAATTAATTTTCAATTAATTAAATGCAGCTAACTGATTTCTTAATTAGCTAGCCCAGCATAAATCGAATTGTTTACATTAAAAAATATTTATTTCAATCATATTTCTACTATGACAGCTGTCACGCTTAATAGTATCTTGTTCTAAAACGAGGTAAACAGGTTGTGCAACTTGAACTTAGTTCAATATCTTTAAATAAATTTTCTTTGAATATATAATTGTTTTATTATTTTTTACTAATTTTAATATTATAATAATTTTAAAATAAAATGTTTTTAAAAATATAATATTAAAAATTTTAAATATATCAAATATTTTATTATTTTATAATTTAAAAATAGAATATTTCTTAATATTTATGAATATCTATAAATATTTTTTTTAATAAATAAAAATATTTTCTATTAAATTTATGTACAGCACCAAATAATTCTCAATCATTAAATTCAATGAAATAGCACCTTGATGTAGCATGGTTGAAACGAATTGTATCAAAATACACAGTATAAAAATAACCTCAAAATATCTCAAATAATTATTAAAATTTTCAATAATGTTAGAACGCAAAGATCCAGAAGGAAATATATACGTTTTCGTAAGTAATTCATTGTAAATTACATAATTCATGTGAATATCATTTTAATTTTTATAATATTATTTTAATATCTTTATCTTTTATGTAATTTTTTTAAATAGAATGAAGAAGATTTACCGTACGAAGAAGAAATTTTAAGAAATCCATATTCTGTAAAACATTGGCAACGTTATATAGATCATTTAAAAAGTACAAAAAGCAATAATTTAAATATTGTATATGAACGAGCATTAAAAGAACTTCCTGGAAGGTAAAATATAAAATTATATCTTTTTTGTTTCTTTTTATCAGATAAATTTTTATAAAATATTCATTTTTATTTATTTTTATTTTATCAAATTTTCATTTTTATATGTTAGTTATAAATTATGGTATAATTATCTTCGTCAACGTGTCAATCAATTGAAAGGAAGATGCATAACTGATCTTCTTTATGAAGATGTAAATAATGCATTTGAACGTGCTTTAGTTTTCATGCATAAAATGCCTAGAATTTGGATGGATTATTGTACATTAATGACAGAACAATGTTATATTACACGTACTCGTCAAGTTTTTGATAGAGCACTTAGAGCTCTTCCTATTACACAGCATCATCGTATATGGCCATTGTATATTGAATTTTTGAAAAAACACAATGTATATGAAACTGCAGTCAGAGTTTTTAGACGATATCTAAAGGTAAAGTAGAACATTCTTATTTATTATGATTTGTATTTGATAATATAAAATATATTTCTAGTTAGCTCCAGAAGATACAGAAGAATATATAGAATACTTGAGATCAATTGGAAGGCTTGATGAAGCAGCTGTAAAACTTGCACAAATTGTTAATCAAGATGATTTTATATCAAAGCATGGAAAGTCTAATCATCAATTATGGAATGAATTGTGTGATTTAATATCAAAGAATCCTTCTAAAATAAAATCTCTTAATGTGGATGCTATTATTAGAGGTGGATTAAGACGTTATACTGATCAATTAGGTCCTTTGTGGAATTCTTTAGCAGATTATTATGTTCGTAGTGGTTTATTTGAAAGGGTATTAAATAATTTTTTATTTATATTAAAATGTAATTTATTAAGTTTATAATCATATAATTTTATATTTTCACTTGAAATAGGCGAGAGATATTTATGAAGAAGCAATACAAACAGTAACTACTGTTAGAGACTTTACTCAAGTATTTGATGCCTATGCACAATTTGAAGAACTTAGTCTTAGTAAACGTATGGAAGAAGCTGCAAAAAATCCTACTGAAGATGGTATTAGAGATATATTTTTATTTTTAATATTCATATATTTTTTATTATATATTTTTTATTATATATTGCAGTAGAAATATCAATTCAATAAATATTACTTCCTACTTAATGTATATACTAATTTGTGAAGTAAATATAGTCTAAAATCTATTAAATATAAACTAATAAATGCATACATTTTCAAATCTAATTTAATAAAAATATATACAATAAAACTATATTTTTATGTGCATAGATATATTACATATATTTTCTAATTATTAATTCGCATAATATGTATAATGATATAATTATAACAATTATTCAAACGATATTAAAAAAAATAATTATTGTTGATATTATGAACCATTTATGACTGTCAAAAAAAAATCTATTCTAATTAAGTAATTTTAAATATAATTAATGAATTTATTTTAAATTTATACATTGTTTAGTAAATGTGTATTATTATTAAAGAATTGTATTGAATTGTATTGAATTTTCACTAAAATCTTAATTATATATATATATACTACATATAAATACACATAAATATATATAGTAATGATAATATAATAATAATAATAATAATAATATAAGCATAGTAAACATATTTACTATGCTTCAAGCTTTTATTGCAATAAAAATATATATAGTTTATAATTTCATATTTTTTATCATATTTATAGATGATATTGATTTGGAATTGAGATTAGCACGGTTTGAACATTTAATGGAAAGACGTTTATTACTTTTGAATTCTGTATTACTCAGACAAAATCCTCATAATGTACAAGAATGGCATAAAAGAGTTAGACTTTATGAAGGACAACCACATGAAGTATAAAATATTTTTATTAAAATTTTCAGCAAAAAATATTTTATAATTTTGCTATTATGATTATCAATTTTTTTTTTTAGATCATTAATACATATACAGAAGCTGTACAAACTGTGCAACCACAATTAGCAGTAGGTAAATTACATACTTTATGGGTTGAATTTGGTAAATTTTATGAAGAAAATAATCAAATAGCAGATGCTAGAGTAGTTTTTGAAAAAGCAACTCATGTTCCTTATACTAAAGTAGACGATCTCGCTTCTGTATGGTGTGAATGGGCAGAAATGGAAATTAGGCATGGGTATGGTATTTTTTTGTAAAATAATTTTTTCTAAATATATCAACATTTTATAATTAATATAACAATATATTTCATTTATACAGAAATTATAAAGAAGCATTAAAACTTATGCATCGCGCGACAGTTATGCCATTCCGCAAAGTAGCTTATCATGATGAGACAGAAACAGTTCAAATGAGATTATACAAATCTTTAAAAGTTTGGTCTATGTATGCTGATTTAGAAGAAAGTTTTGGAACATTTAAAGTATATTAATATTTTCTAAAATCATACTTTTTAAATATTATTTATGAAATTTTATAATTTTTAATATTTCTTTTACAGACATGCAAAGCTGTATATGACAAAATTATAGATCTAAAAATTGCAACACCACAAATCATTATTAATTATGGTCTCTTTTTGGAAGAAAATAAATATTTTGAAGAAGCTTTCAGAGTATATAATAGATGTTATTAGAATATTATTGAAACTTTAATCATTTTTTTTCTTCACTAATAATTTATTCTTGTTTTTAGGCTTATGAAAAAGGTATTGCACTCTTTAAATGGCCCAATGTTTATGATATATGGAATACATATCTTACAAAATTTTTAAAACGTTATGGTGGAACGAAATTGGAACGAACGCGAGATTTATTTGAACAATGTTTAGAATTTTGTCCACCAAAATATGCTAAAGGTATTTTCAAATAATGTTTTATATGTATTATAAAAAATAATGTTTTCTTCTCTTATTTAATTTTTTTTATTGCAGCTTTATATTTACTGTATGCAAAATTAGAAGAAGAACATGGTTTAGCTAGACATGCAATGTCTGTATATGAACGAGCAACAAATGCTGTTCTTCCTGAAGAAAGATTTGAAGTAAAAAATATAATAATATTTATTTCACATATATTTAAATATATCAATTATATTATTAAATATATATATAGTAAATCTTATTCCAAAATTTTTTTATTCTAAATGGCTCCTGGATTATTTGATTTAAAATAAAAATTATGTTGATATCTGCAAAAATTTCAAAGAAAATAGTTTAAAATGTGTATAAAATTATATATATAAGAATATATATATATTAAGAATGGATTTTAATTTTGTAACATGTTATATGTATCTCTATTTTAATATATGTTCAAAATCAAAACACAATAAAAAATAATGTTCATACAAATCTATATTTAATAAAAATTTAATATATTTTTACAGATGTTCAATATATATATAAAAAAAGCAGCAGACATATACGGTGTACCAAAAACAAGACAGATATATGAAAAAGCTATTGAAGTACTTAATGAAGATAATACAAGAGAAATGTGTTTAAGATTTGCAGAAATGGAAACAAAATTAGGAGAAGTTGATAGAGCTCGGGCAATATATGCCCACTGCAGTCAAATTTGTGATCCAAGAGTATAAAATATTTTATTAATTGATTGATGTAATAATGAAATTAATATTATATTTATATATATATTTTTACTTTATTTAGGTAGCATCAAATTTCTGGCAAATATGGAAAGAATTTGAAGTAAGACATGGTAATGAAGATACTATGCGTGAAATGCTTCGAATTAAACGTAGTGTACAAGCTATGTACAACACTCAAGTAAATATGATGTCTGCACAAATGTTGAATAATACATCGAATTCACTATCAGATGTACCAACAGATGCAATGCGTCTTTTGGATAGTAAAACACAAGGTATAGATTTTATTATTAATTATTAATATTATTATATATGTTCGATTTTAATAAATTTTAATAAATTTCGTAGATAATATTACTACATATAAGGATAGTATTAAATTTGTTCGTGGTGTGACAGAAAAAGACGGTAAACCGGAATCTCAAGTAAATAATCCGGATGAAATAGATATTGATATTAATGATGTTAATGAAGGAGATATAGAAGAAGGTAATATATAACGTACAATATATAACACATTAAAATTTTTATTACTCTTTATCACGTGTAATATGTTTACAAATTGCTTTAACTTTAATTGCGACACATATATTTAATATTCTATTTTTGTATATGTGTTTTTCAGATATACCTATTGAAAAACAAACTATTCCGTCACAAGTGTTCAGTAGTTTAAAAACAACTGATGATGATGATTAACATATAAATTATACCATTTGAAAAATATGTAAATAATAAAACTTGCAATGAAATGATAAGATTTTATAATTGATATACATTGTTTGTACAACTATAATAATTATTTCTGGTCAAAAAATTAACTTTTCTAGATGATTTTTTTTTTTTTTTTGACAAAAATAAAATTAATACTTTAAAATTATTTATCATAAAATTTTCTCACAATTTTTTAATAATATCACTTTTTTACTTTCCAGTTAAATTAATTTTTAGTAAATAATTTATAATAGAATCAAATCAAGGCTAACAAAATTAAACTATTCTTAATTAAATATAGAAATGTATTATTTGTTGCTACAAGATATTAAATAACATATCTTGGTGGGTTTATAAAATGGAGATCATTATAAACTTCAGGCTCATCCATATCAGGATGATTTTGTATAGATGCTTGTTCTTTGCCAATACCTCCAAATACTATTAATTCACCGCGACCAGCTACGAGCGAATAAAGTATTCTTTCATTGGGACCCGATTGATCATTATGTTTTAAAGGAATCCACGAAGCACTACATTCTTCGCATAAGACATTCGTAATGTCTAATACAAATATGGACAAAGTATTTTTTGTCTTTTTTGCAGGCTTCGATTGTGCTCTTCGATTTCTAATACTTTCTTCCATTCTACGAAGAGATTCTAATTGTCGTTGTCGATGACTATTAATGTCATAACGCACTGGTTCATTACGAAAAGCCGTCATACTTAACATATTATCATAACATAATGTTAAATTCTTTGTAAAATTAGGAGGATGATGCGGAGGGCGTGGATTTTGTATAGATATTTCGGAAAACGATCCATGTCGTCCATTAATGTTTACATCTCTATCAATATGAGATACACTTCCTTGTCTAAAAATAATTTATAACTATAGATTTAAAGTTAACTTCATATATATATAAATATTAACAATAAAAGTAATAAATAAAAGTATTAAATAACCAAACCTTCCATGTAATGGAGATGAATTATTTGTTCTCGTTGAAGATGCTGCTTGACAAGTGACCTTTTTGAGCGATATACTCATATCATTTGGCTTATTCTGACATTTATTAATGCTAAGAACAATAATATGATTTCCCACCTATCAAATAAAAAATATTTTGAATACAAAATATTATAAATTGTATACAAAATATAATTGTATAATCAGCAAAATTATTACCTTACAAGCTTGATGACACCAAATGCGTGTTGGAGCCCATTCTGTATTGTGCATATTTACTTTTTTCCATGTCCATACTGCACCTTCCATTTTTAGTAACCAGGCATCATTCATAGCAACATTAGGTCCAGTGCAGCCTCCTTTAAATTTTTATATTCATATTAATATAAAATACTTATAATGAAATCAAAAGTTTTTAGAGTATATTTTTAAGTTACTTACCTAACACAAGAAGATGCTTATCTCCAAGCTCTATTTGAGATTGACCATAACGTGGTTGTGGTTTTAAATTTGAAGTAGGTTGCTTATGCCAACTATAAGAATCCAGATTCAAACACCATACGTCATTGGATCTGTCTCAAAATAGTACTGCATTGTTATTAAATTAAATTAAATAATTTATTAAATGACATTCAACAACTTTTGATATATACCTATATCCATTGCATATACCACCAAAAACAATCATATAATTTTTATGAATTGAAGCAGAATGTGCTGAAGTGGGTGGAGGTGTTTCCAAGGTATTTATAGCAATCCATTTATTGGATTCTATAGAATATACATGTAATTCATTGAATAATTTTGATTGCTAAAAATATATATATATAACAATAATATTAAATATTAAATATTTTCTTATATAACCAATTTTATTTATTCATTTATTCATATATATTTATTTATTATATTTTTATAATTTTTTAATCAAATGTACCTGATGTACAGAATATAATGCTGGATGAGACCATCCTCCAAATAAAATGAAACTTTTTTTATAATATAACATAGTAGCACAAGCTTTAGGAGATGGATATGTTCCCATTGTAATTAATCTGATCCATTTTCGTGTATCCAAATCCAATCTCCATAAATCATTGAATGTTGTACATGTTGCAGTACATCCACCAAATACATACATGGAATTTTCATATGTACAAGCAGAATGCGAATGTCTTTTTGCAATAGTAGGCATCCAATGCTTGGACGGCCATGGACTCCAAAGCAATGATCCATAAGCTACAGACTTATGAAAATGTGCTTTATTGTGTTGTATTACATCTATAATAAAAATAAAAGTTTTATTGATTTTTAAAAGTAAATTAATTAATAATTAAAACATAGATATAGATATACTTTTAGAACAAAAAAAATTTTACATACTTTTGGTAGCACGGAACCATCTTTTGGATACAAGTTTACATTCCTGAAGATTTTTATATGGTGGAATTAAACTTAAAATGTATTCTAGTACAACATCTGGTAAATCATCAATATTACACTCCATTCTGAATTAAATGCTTAAAAACGTTTTACTAATAATCTTTTATTTTATGTCTAATTTTTTAAATATTCAAGCCAAATTGAAAGTATTATTATCTCAAAGAATCGAAAATCATGTTTTTTTTTTATTACTTTCTGGCGATTCCGCAAATTAAAGAGATTCCCACCTGAAAATTAAGAGAATTTTCTATGCGACAAATTCGATACGTCCACATAGCATAATAGATATTTATGCTCCTATTATGCATTTTACTTAACTACTTTATAAATTACAAATTATACAGGGTAAGTACTACCATTTTCATAAATAAAGGTAACCTAAGAATGAAAATCATATGTATAACTGCGATATAATATAGATAGATAGATCTTTACATGTTGGCTATCATGAAGTAATACTTGTTTGACAGTAACTAAAATATATTCAAATCACGTTAATTTCATTTTTTTGTTAATTTCTTAAGAGGTATTTTTTTTATGTATTCATATTTGTTTATGAAAAAGATATTTTTATATAACATAACTGGAAAAAAGTTATAATTTCAATTAACTTCAGATTTTTGTTAATTATCTTTCGATTTCAAAAACATTGTTGTATAACCGATTTCTAATTTCAAGATAAATATATTTCTGTATCAATTTTTTCATATTTAATAAATATATTTAATATAAGATTAAAAAATAATATAGAAAATGCCATTTTAATTTTAAATTTTTTATTTTTTTTCAATAAATTTTTATATAAATAAGAATTACATTTACAGCATTTCTGTGTGTATTGTGTTTTACATATCTATCAATCTTATCTATCATTATTCTAAATAAGAATGATATTTATATCGATTTTATTGTTGCTTATTTGTCAAGAAAGCAAAAATATTGAAATAAACCCATCAAAAACGATATTTTGGGGGCCAGGATTGAAACCAGATAAAATAACAATGCGAGCAAGATATATTTTTTTACAATTTGTCGATTTAAAAGGAAAAAAGTATGTTTTTTTATTATTTTAAGATATAATAAGTTTTATATATAATATATATAAGTTTTTTTAAGATATAAAAATTTATATATTTATATATTAATATTATTTATATATTATATTATAT
Source organism: Apis mellifera (assembly GCF_003254395.2). NCBI lineage: Eukaryota > Metazoa > Arthropoda > Insecta > Hymenoptera > Apidae > Apis > Apis mellifera. The sequence continues at coordinate 4,471,134 of NC_037640.1, forward strand.
ATTTAAAAAATATATTAATTATACTAATTATATTAAATATATTAGCTAATTGAAATTAATTAACTTATTTTTTTTTTTAAATTATATTTCATTCAAAATTAATAATAATATATATATATATATATATATATATATATATATATATTAATTTTTTATTAATTTAAGAATTTTTAAGTTTAACAGAATCACCTGGAAAAGATATAATATCTGTTTTTATACAAGGACAAACTTCAATAGGATATACATGTCATGTATGGACACAAATTTTAGATTGTAAGGATGGAAGTTTTATTGTTAGATATAAGTTACATAATACATGCTTCAATTTAAAATTAAAAATAAAAATGAAACATAATAATTTACCTATTTTATCAATGGAATTTAAAGGTACTAAATTTATTATAAATTTTTTCATTAATTTTTGTACAATGTAATTAATTTAATGAAAATTTTTTTAGGACCTATTTATGAAGAAGAATGTTATTGTCCAAATCCTTCTATTAATAATTGGTTAAGTGATTTAGAGTGTTTAAAGAATTACAAACAAATACATAATGATCTTATTTCTTTCACAAATGTAAATTTTGATAAAATACGTAAAAGTATTATAAAAGCATATGATCGGCCAGGAAGTGTTAGTTTATGTCATTATGTAGTTCAATCTAACAAAGTAAGTAATACTGCAACTTGTAATTTGAAATTGATTTAATATTATATTTGAATTAAACTGGATGAAATAAGATTTTTAGGGAATGTTATGGACGATATGTAGGCTTCAAAATATTTATGGATTCTATTCTTTTATCTATTACTCGTAAAGTTTTATTGCCAGACATTGAATTCTTTGTAAATTTGGGAGATTGGCCACTTGTTCCAAAAGAGGGTAAAAATTATCCTATATTTTCTTGGTGTGGTTCTTTTGATACAAAAGATATTGTTATGCCAACCTATGATATTACAGAATCATCATTGGAAGCAATGGAAAGGTATAAATTTATTAACCATATTTTAAATAAATAAATAATTACTTTTAATTCATATAATTTTAATAAAAATATTAAATATTTTTATAGTTGCTAATATTATATATTATACATATATTATATATATATGTATAATACATATATTATACATATATTACATATATATGTATAATACATATATTATACATAAAATAATATTATATTTTACAGAGTAATGTTAGATATGTTATCTGTACAAGGTAGTACAGATACACCATGGAAAGAAAAGATAGAAAAAGTATTTTGGCGTGGTCGAGATTCCCGCAGAGAACGACTTGATTTAATCGATATTTCGAGAAAATATCCTGATTTGTTTAATGTTTCAATTACTAATTTCTTTTTCTTTAAAGATGAAAAGGATAAATATGGTCCTGGACAAAGTCATGTATCTTTCTTTAATTTTTTTAAAGTAAGAATAAATAAATTCATATATCATGTAATGTTAATTATAAATTGAAAAATTGAAAAATATTAATATTTGTGCAGTACAAGTATCAATTAAATATAGATGGTACAGTAGCAGCATATAGATTTCCATACTTACTTGCTGGAGATTCTTTAGTATTAAAACAAGATTCAAGATACTATGAATTTTTTTACAATGATCTTATACCTGGAGAACATTATATATCTGTTAAAAATGATTTATCAAATCTTATTGAAAGAATTATGTGGGCTAAAGAACATGACCAAGAAGCATTACAAATTGTTAAATCTGCTAGAAAATTTGCAAGAGATAATTTATTACCACATAACATATTATGCTATCATGTAGCTTTGTTTCATGTAAGAAATTTCGATTAAAATTATACAGATTCAACTTTATTTATTTTTTTCTTAAATATATATATATATATATATATATATATATTAGAATAACATGTTTTTTTTATATTTGAGGAATGGAGTAAACGCTTAAAGAGTAAAATTGAAGTTTTACATAACATGGAAGAAGTGCTGCAACCGAAACATTCTTGTAAATGTTACAACGCCGATATTACAAAAACTAAAGAGGAACTATAATATATTAATTCAGTCCTTAATAATATAATTTATATTTTATATTCGATTTTGTGTGAATAAGTAATTTATATTTTTATATGCTTTTTGTAAATATAACGAATATTTGCAATAAATAATAATAATAATAAAAGAGAAAAAATGAATTTGATAGCATAAAATATTCATATTATTACAATGTTAGACTATTTTAAATTTTACAAATTTACTTGAAAATATGTTATTTTATAAAAATCTTTTTTATTTTAATTATCCAAATTTATTTAAATAATATATTATATTAATAAAAACAAAAAAAATATATACAAAAATTCTATGAATAATAAAAAATAATTATACATGAAATTAAACAAAAATAATATATAATTAAAAATATATATGTAAATTTTTTGCTATCAAAATGAGAATTCTTTTTCATATATATAAAAATGATAAGAATTCTTCAAGAAAAAAATGAAAATTGTAGATTCAAAACTTTTTAATGATAATTAATTAAAAACTAAAACTAGATAAGTAAATAAAAAATTAATAATTCTAAAACAAATATGTATAATGAAAATTGTAAATAGAAAGTACATATTGTACTATATTTCATACATTTTATCTTGGTGTGATAGATATGATTATATTATTTTATACACACCAAAATTTTCAAATTACATATATTCCTAAGCAATATATTTTATATTTAAATACCAAAATAATAAAGATTAATAATTCTTCAAACATATAATATAAATGTATGAAATCAAATTTTTGATATCACATCAAAAGATTTATAACAATAATTTGATAAATAATATATTTTTGAATATTTTTAATAAAATGAAATTTTAAAAATTTAATGTTTAAAGTTTTTTAAAATTAAAATCCTCAAATATATAATTTGCAATATTTATACATTTTTTTCTGTATATTGAAATATATTTTATAATATTAAATCGCATATCATATTTAAAAAAATCGAAAGTATAATTTCAAATTATTACAAACTTAATGAAATTTTAGCAGCACCTTTCCTTAGTAATATATATTTTCTATTGTTTCATTATATAACATTGGACGATATGCTATTAAGAATTAAATTAAAATTTTATATACCATTTGTTTTCAATTTGTAGTTAAATCATTTTTATATTAATGAATATCGCTCGCATTTACATTAATGTATATATACTCTATTGTGGAGGTGGTTGATATCCATAACCTCCATATTGATTTGGTGGAGGAGGTCCTTGAGGTCCAGGAGGAGGAGGCATATGTCCACCAGGTGGTCGCGGTGGATATTGAGGATATCCTTGTCCTGCTGGTGGTGGTGGATAACTCTGAGGATATTGTGGATGTCCATAATGTTGGCCAGCTTGAGGTGGATGAGGAGTATATACCTATAAATTAATATATTTTTTATTATATAAATTTCTATATATTAATAAAAATTGAAAAATAATTGATTTAATATTTTACTACCTGTGGTTGTCCTCCTGGTGTTGGTGGTACATATGTCTGTGTAGTAGCAGGACCATATCCAGGCTGTGGTCCTGCTCCTGGAGGTGGAGCAGGACCTTGAGGAGGTCCTGAAGGTGGTTGAAATCCACTAGGAGCAGGACTTTGAGATTGTTGCTGTTGAGATTGTGGTGGTGTCTGAGATTGTTGTTGAGATTGTTGTGGTTGATGTGGTGCCTGATGTGCAGGAGGTTGATGAGTTGATTGATGAGAGGGTTGATGTGGTGGTTGATGAGGAGCATGAGGAGGTTGATGTGGAGATTGATGTGGTGGCTGATGGGGTGGATGTGATGATGGATGAGGTGTTTGATGTACAGGATATCCAGATGGAGTAGGACCTGGAGGAGCATAATTTCCACCTTGTGAAGTAGGTGGTGGGGCACTATTTGGTGGATAAGTTTGAGTTGAAGCAGATGGTGTACTAGTTGGTTGACTACTCTGAGCATAAGTGTTTACTCCACTGGCAGAAGCAGTACTGAATGGTGGAGATGTAGAAGCTGGACCATATTGTGTTGCACCAGGACCAGGACTTGGTTGATTACCATAATTTGGTTGAGGACCAGTATTTTGTTGAGATCCAGCTTGAGGAGGTTGGGCACTAGAGGTAGGAGGAGCTGGATAATTTTGAGGTGGAACATTATTTGCATATGCTTGTGATGAAGGAGGAGGATAATTTCCAGGTTGACCACCTCCATATGCATTTTGAGGCGGAGCTTGAGATGGAGGTTGTTGATAATTTGGTTGTGGACTAGGACTACCATATTGTCCTGGTTGTTGTTGTCCACTTGATGGAAAGTTTTGTTGAGAAGGATTAGAAGGAGGATAACCTTGTTGATTGGGCGGTGGTGGTGGACCATATCCTGTAGGAGGTTGAGTTGTTCCTGGTGGTGGATATCCTGGTTGAGGGCCATAACTATTCACAGTAGTTGGAGGACCATAGTTAGGTTGTGTTGATGTGCTATATCCTTGTTGCTGAGAAGTATTTGGTGGCCCATATTGATTTGGTTGACCTGGAGTATATGCTGATCCCTGAGGTCCTTGATAATTAGAACCAGGATTTTGGTTAGCATACTGAGCAGGATAAGTTTGTTGAGAAGGTTGTTGAGGATAACCTTGAGGTCCTCTATATTGTTGTGGCCCAGGTGCAGCAGGTGGTCCTTTGAAATAATAGTATATTAAAATTAATAAATAATAATATATAATAATGATATATAATAATAATAATAATAGTAATATTAAAATTAAAAAATAATATTGATTTATAAAAATAAATTTTTTAAATATAATTATAACATACTATTTATAGCAGGTCCTTGCCCAGGCATAACAGGACCACGATATCCTTGTGACATTGGTTGCCCTTGACTAAAGCTTGACATTGGTAATGTTGGTTGACTATTTGGAGGCATATCACCTGCAGGACCACTTGATCCTGTAGGAGCATTAGGAAGACCTTGTGGATTCATCATACCATGTTGAGGACCATTAGGAATTCCTTGCGGAGGCTTATTAAAAAAGCAAAAATAATATTAATTTATATATAACTTTTACTTTAAATATTTAATCATTTAATAATTAAATATTTAAAATATTTCTTACTGGTAATAATGCTTGTATATTTTGATTTGCATCAGCAATGGATGCCAAATATACTAAATTCCGATGTAACATTTGCTGATATCTTAAAAAAAGAATCACAATAATTATATTAATATAATTTGGATATTGACTTTGAAATTAATTATAATTATGTATATTTACTGTATACATTCTTGAGGTTTTCCTTTATTCTGATATTCTTGTATTGTCTGTATTAGCTGACTATTTTCATCAAGCATCTATTGTAAACAAATTAATTTATATAAATGTAAAATATATTATTTTATACAAAATAAAAATGATATTTTAATATTTTATATTAACAATAATTCATTACCTTTTGTATTTGAGCAGGATTCGGTGGTGGCCTGCCGCGTTGAGCAAAGGTCACGGACATTTTTAAATAGAATCAATCGTCGAAAAATCACAATAGATAATATAGTAATTTACTGTTTTTTTTTTTTGCTCTTTTTTATTTAACTTGTGGTTCCGTTACCTTTCTCTTTTGTATTACTATATTCATTTGAAACTTTTAGGCTTTGTATCAGTATTGGTTGTTCATATTACTGCATCATATCTTTATCCTTAAAAGAGAAGCACTTTTAATGTAATTTTGCTTCAGAAATCCAAAAAATCACAATTTTATTTTATCAAAATTGATATTTATTGAAAAAATTCTAAATATAACAAATTCTTACTAATAATTGCTTTGTAAAATTTCTAGTTTTACAAATAAATTATGGTGGATGTCCATTTCTAAAATAGAGAGCTTGGGATAAGAGCGTACCAGTGGCAAATTCGTGAACTATCATAGCAAAATATACAGGATAATACGATATACAGGATAAGACAATCTAGTAAAAATTAAAGATCTGTTATTTATTTCTATTACCAAAAATTGTATAAAATATTAAATATAAAAGATTTTTAATAAAAATATAAAAAAATTATATATTTGTCAATAAATAATAAATTTAATAAATAATAACTTATTCTTAATAATCTTAAATAACTTAAAATTAACGGTAAAAAATTTTTATTTTCATTATACAATAAGAATTTTTATTATTACTTGAAATTTAAATATATTTTTCATATTTAATTTTATATTTTTAAATCTAAATATGCAAAAAATATTTCTTTTTTATTGTTGATATAATTTGAAATAATTTTTGTCTTTTACGTTTTAATAAAAATTTGTATTGAATTTTTTACATAAAAATGATTATATTTGTATATTTTATATTATATTATATTATATTTTATATTATATTATTACATCTATTTATTGATATGATTTGAAACACATACAATATGAAAGTTTTTTACGATTTTATCATATTACGAAACACGTAACCTTAAAGCACTAAAGATTAATTTATCTTTTTTTATAACAGGAAAACTTACTTTTTGCTGATACTTTTGCTAAATAACATGACTACGACAAAGGTAAATTGTAGAAATATAGAAAAAATAAATGTTATTAAAATAGTACACTTTTAGATTGAATTTGCAGTAAACATGACTTGTCAAAAATGTGTTGATTTAGTACGCAATACATTAACCGGTATAGATGGAATTGAAAATATTGATATATCATTAGAAAATAATAATGTTATTGTTGAAACAAATTTACCATATTCTATAATTCAAGAAAAAATTGAACAGACTGGAAAAAAAGCTATTTTAAAAGGATATGGAGGTAATTGTATAGTGCATTATATTTTTCTTTAATTTCTATAAAGTAAAAATTTACATAATTTTTCATAATATAGATACTTTTAGTGCTGTTACAATGTTAGGAGGAAATTCAGGATATACTGTAAATAATAAGATAATGGGTGTAATAAGATTTACACAAACTCCTGATGGTTGTCTTATAGATGGAACAATTGATGGTTTAACACCTGGTGAACATGGTATACACATTCATGAATGTGGTGATATTTCTCAAGGTTGTGATAGGTAAGCATATATATTTTAGGTTTCTTTTTTGTTTTAAATTTTTTGTGTTATATTTTTAGTGTTGGAGAACATTTTAATCCAAATAATACGATACATGGTGGTCCTAAAGATGACATATTTAAACGGGTAAATATTATAATTTATGTATGTAAACAAATTTAATATTATAATATAATTATAATTATAATATTATACTTAATTATAATGAATTATTTTTAAATAAAAGAAATATTACAGCATGTTGGAGATTTAGGAAATATAATGGTTAATGATTTTGGTAGAGCTACTTTTAGAATGATAGATAAAGTTATAGAAATAGCTGATATTATTGGAAGATCTTTAGTTATAACAGAAAAACCAGATGATTTGGGAAGAGGAACTAACCCAAAATCTAAAATAGATGGAAATAGTGGAAATAAGTAAATAATATTATATAAAATAATAAAATAATTTATATACATATGTTATATTATATATTATTATTGATATATGTACATTATAATTTGTAATGTTATATATTTTAGATTAGCTTGTGGTATTATTGCTCGTTCATCTAGTTTATTTCAAAATACAAAAAAGATCTGTGCTTGTGATGGACTTACATTATGGGATGAAAGGGATAAAACTTTTACAAATAAACATGATTATTCTAAATCAAGTAATAATTGTACAGTATTCTAAAATTTTTCAATAACTTTTCAATAACTATATAGGATAATAATAAATATAGTCATATTTATAGATTTCACATGAGCTTTTATACAATATATTTTTTATGCATGCATATTTTATGTTTGTCTATTATCCTATAATGAATAATTTTCATCTGTTTATAAATAATTTTAAAATAATTTGTATTTTTTTTAAACTTTTGACATTTTGTTTTTTTATTATTTTTATTTAATATTTTAAATGTTAACACTTAATAAAATTTATCCTTTTTCAGCAAAATTATAAATAACACATAAAAAACCCAGAAAATGGATTTTATAAAATAAATCATTCCAATAAAATGTTTCTCACATAATGGAAAGAGCATAAAAGCACAAAATTATATTTTTTATAATATATGAAACTTATATTAAGTTTTAATACTAATATTTTTCCTAAAATATTACATTTATTAATTAATTTAATAAAATAATTATATTTTCAATGTGTACATAAAAATAAAAGATATAATATAATTTGTGTATTTGTTACAAATATTTTTGTTTTAAGATTTTTTTTCATGCAAAATTCACTTTTTTTTGCCAAATTTATGTTATTTATACAAATTATTTTCAATTTTAAAACATTATAATATTATAAATCCTTTTATTTTCATTTATCAAGTCTAATGTAAACAAGTTATAAATGTAAATTTTAAATACATGTAGAATTAAATAATAATTCTTCATTTATTTATGTATAATTATAATAATATCAAAGCTTTAAGTGAATTTAACAAAAATAATAAACATTATATTTTAAATAAAAATATCATAATATATTCGTAATATAAAATAATACAATTTTTATTTTTTTTTTTTTCTCAACATAACCTATATTGTTAATAGAAAAACATCTTACACATAATATGTAAAAAATATCTTTAATATTTTGCACACGATTTATAATTTTAAATTTAAAGAAAATAAAAATAAAAAAATATAATGGGAATTCCTGGCTTAACCACTTATATAAACAATCGTTCAGATCGTTATTTGGAATATTATGAATTACAAAATTCATATTTAGTAATTGATGGAAATAGTGTCTGTTGTTCAATATATAATTTATATGCAAAGTGTAATTGTGCATTTGGTGGTGATTATGATAATTATGCACAATGTATATCAAATTTCTTTGATGATTTATTAAAATGTAATGTGACACCTTTAGTTTTAATTGATGGCGGCAATGAAGACAAAAAATTTAAAACTACTATAAGAAGGACTAAAGAGAAAATTCGTATCGCATGCTCGTTTTGTCCACTCAGTCAAAAGAAAATGAAATTTTTTCCTTTGTTAATACGAGAAGTTTTTAAAGAAATAATGACAGAAAAAAATATTCGACATGTGCAATGTTTATTTGAAGCTGATAATCATATAGCAGCAGTAGCAAGAATCTTGAATTGTCCAGTACTTAGTTATGATTCAGATTTCTATATATATGGAACATTATACATACCATTTGACACATTAGATACTTATGTAGTTAAAAGTTCAACTAAAAATTGTTATGTGAAACGCTGTAAGATTTATAAAGTAGAAAATTTACTTAAATCTTTTAAAGGATTAGATCAATCAATGTTACCATTGGCTGCAATATTATTAGGCAATGATTATGTAAAACGAAATACTTTTAAAAACTTTTTTCGTCACTTGAAATTAAGAGGTGCATCAAGAAAAAAACATAATCATAGACAGTGTCGCATAGAAACAACTTTAGCCTGGTTAAGTAAATATACTTTAAACAAAGCTATCATTGAAATTTTAAGTAGATTAACTAAAACTATACGACAAAGAATATTAAATTTAATAGAGATTAACATAAATGGTTATACAAATGTATCTGCTGAAATACTTATACCTCTAGGTTTTTCAAAAGATTATATTATTCATACTAATATTCATTATTTGAATAAAACTTTTAAGTTTGATGGAGATGTTAATACATTAACATACATAGAAGAAATTTGTGAAGAAGAAGATAATGAAACAAGTGAAGAAGAAGAAAATGAAGAAGAAAATGAAATTGAAATAATAAATATACTTGGTGAATCTGAATCAATATTAAAAAAAAAAGCTATTAGCAATTTGCCAGAATGGTTTATAAATGAATTTCTTATGGCTAGACTTCCAACATATTTTATAGATTTAATAATTAGACATTTATATATTTGTTCTGTACAAATAGAAGATTATCGTTATCCTCCCAGCATTTTAGCAAGTTCAAAAATTCTTAGTGTAATATTTGGAATTCTGAAATCAGGAATGAATAATAAAATATGTTATATGAGATATATGACAAGAAATCAAAATAAAATTATGAATTGTAACTTGCAGAGCACAAAAATCATATGTCACAAATTATATGGCACAGAGACTTTAGATATCTGTAAACTTCCTTCTTTATTCAATCTTAGAGAAATTTCTTTAGTTGTTCAAAAAGAGATTTTAAATAATACTCTAGGAATCACAAATATGGATTGTATATATGAACTTCCATCAGAATGGATGTTATATGTTGGATGTATAAAATATTGGATGCAACAACAAGACCATTCTGTATCTTATAAATGTTACTTATATTCTATATTTATTTCTATGTTGTTTAATATAATAGATTCTAAAATTGGAAGATACAGAGTTATGTACATTTTTCAAAATAAATATGGTCAAATAATTGCAAATATAAAACAAAAGAGGAAAGAAAATAATTTTAAACCAAGCAATATAATGAATGATTCAATCATTAAAGCTTATAATGAAATTGACTATGATGACTGTATATTAGCAGCATCATTTTTTATCACTCATTTTAATATGGACAAAAAATTATATACAAATCCAAAAAAGTATAATAGAGCTATAGTACATATATTTGCAGAATTTCAAAATTGTTTAAAACATACTATGAATTTAAATGCACTTTTGGGATATCCTTATCAACAAATTAAAATAGCAAATTTATTTAATGGTACTTTATTATATAATTTGTGTAATAATTTTAGAACACGCAATGACATTGAAGGATATATAAATGCTGTTCTTCAAATAGCTCCAAGTCTTTTGAGATTACTTAATATATTTTTATTAAAAATTAAACCAATGTTTCCATTTATGCTTCAAAATAAAATCAATTTGCTTAAAAAACAAAGAATAAAATCAAAACATTCAAAATCTGATAAAAATATTTCAGCTGAAAGTGATTCTGAATATTTTACTGCTGATGATGATTTATATGAATCATGTTATGATCCAAATAATCGTTTTTCTATGCTTAATCATTCATTATGATATCCATTTAATATTCCGATTGCGGAATCTTATTGTGTATTTAGAAATCAAGTATTTATTGTGTATTTAGAAATTAGGAAAATATTGTTAAATATTTCTATTTTTTTTTGTTCTATAATCTTTAATAAGTTTGAATTTAAATTAAAGATCGTATCGAATGAAAATGTGGAATTACTCGGTAATTAATCAACAACCAAGTAATTATCTTACTATGTTTATTATGACTCACCTTATAAAATTAGATTTAAGAGCAGATATATTATCGCGTCCGAATAATAGTTATAATAGTTAGTAATTTTTTAATAGTAAGTAATTTTTTTTCGATATATTTCTTATGAATTGTATATTTTTATATATATTGTATAATTAGAAATATAAAATATTTCAGCATCATGGTTGTAAAATTACAAATGTCACAATGAATTGTTTATTTGTAACTATTGTAATGAAAATTTAATACTTCAAGAAAACAAAAGTACAGTCAAAAAAAAAACTATTACATTTTTAAAAAATCTTATAATATTGTTAAATCATGGCGATATTATAATAAAATATTTATTTCTTAAATATAAACTAAAATTATTAATAAAGAAATTTATTTATAATATTTCATTTGAAATATTTTTTATTTATTATGATTGTCATTATTTTTGAAATATTTCATATTTTTGGTTCGTTTTTTAAATGTAGAATGATTTCTATTTTGGTTTTTGGTTTGTGAAATATGGAATTTAGACCACTGAAAATGTTAAAATATTTTTAAAAATTAAGACATTACTATAAAACATAAATCATAAATAAAAATTACAAAATGTCTAGTAATATTTATGATTACATTTTTATATATTTCCCAAAATGCAGTAAATGCTGTTTTAAGTGTATTTGCTTCTTGTCTTAAAGTAGGTAAGTAATACGAATCTTCACCATGTTTTAGTATTAATCCAACACGTACAGCACAATTTAACTTCTTTCTTAATTCTTCATTAAACGTTTTTATATTACTTTTAACTGGATAGGAATGACGTAAATATTCACTAATAAGATTTGATGGAACATAAATTTTAAGTAGTTGAAGTCTTTTTACAGCTTCAATTATCATCTGCGGCGTTATTGAAATATGACTACCTAATCAATTTTTACATAAAATAATGTTTAACATAGACATAATATAAAAATATATTTTGTGGAAACGATATGAAGAATAAATATATATATATATATATATAATACTTCATATCAGTATTAAATATATATATATATATATATATAATTTATATATTTTGTATATATAAATATATAATATCATAAATATATAATTTTATAATATCTTACATAATTTATCGTTATTAAAATTCATTTTATATTTCCGGGTGAAATCCTTTTTTTAAATTATTTATTTTATTTGGACATATTATTTGATGGATTTTAAATGATTATTACTTGATTCTAAAATTTATAAATAGTAAAAATCAATTTTATTAGTTACATTTTCATAAAATGAAAATTTTCATAAAAGGTTATAATAAAAAACAAACGTTTTCATGCAGTGCTTTTATAATTTGAAATCATGAATATTAAATAAATTATTTTAAAAATGCAAATTTCACATGTTTTATTTTTAAGTATATTCTTTATTTATTATTATATCATATATTACCTACACAATTCCAGTGATTCCATTAATATAAACAATTAAATCAAAATAATGCAATTATTTAAAAAGACACATATATGCATACATATATTAAAATCTGAAGTGGAATATATATTTTTTAATAATTATTTATATGTGATACTTTGTATGTATATATATATATATATATATATATATATATATACACAAAGATCATATGTTCGAATTTATAATATAAGAATATTAGATATTAAGATAATCATTTTTTCAATATTGCAGTTTTTGTATTTTGATAATTTTAATACTTAAAACATCAAATTATCATAAAGAATTTAAATATTTCAATATTTGTAATTTTTTTAACTTAAATTTAAATATGTTGTAATATAAAAATATCAGGTACTCTATGGAAAATATTTTACAATATGATAAATATTAAAAAATAATTAATCAATATTAATATAATCTAATAAAAATTTGTTTTCTTGATATTAAATTTTTATGCAGAGATATCAAAAAACACTTAATTTTAACAATGAATTTATAATAATGATATATGTAAAATTAAATAATAGAAATAGTATAAAGAGGAAATAAGTTTGAATTTTTGTGCAAAACAAATTACATAGATTACTACTAAACTACTTAAATATCAATTTTTTTTAAATATCCAATAAATAAATTTAAATTAGGAAATTTAATAATTTATGTATGAATTTATGTAAATAAAAAAATAAATTTAGCTAATTGCAGTATTTTAAAAAATTGTAAGTAAATATTTTATAATTTTTATATAAAAATTTTTATATAGATAGAAGTAGATAGAGCTATAATTAAGGAATGTTTCATTTAAAAAAAAAAAAAAACATATCTAATGAAATTAGGCTTAAATAAATAAATTGTATCAAATATGTGTCATCAGTAAAAAAATGTATAGTTAATATTATATATTATATATATAGTTAATATTATATATTATATATATATATAATAATAGTATATTATTAGAAATATTAGAAGAACAAACAATTTTTATCAAAAAGTATTATAGAATGATGTTAAAATTTTATATAATATATAGATTATTATATTAGCTTTTATAAAAAGAATAATTTTACACTAATAATAAATGCTTCATTATTTTAAAAACATTTTTCCATTATTTGTTTTATTAAAATATAATATATAATATCAATCAAAATGAGAGGACTATTTGGATACTAATTTTTCTTTTTTTACAGAAAAAAAAAAAAAATTAATTCTTACTTGAATGTTTAATGAATGTTTTATCTTGATATACTAATATAAAAAGTCAATTTAAAATTTACATAGAATTGATACAGAATTAGTGATATATTTGTTTTATTATCAATATTTAGCTTAATATGACATATACACAGTTAACTTTGAAAATCATTCATTATAAATTGTTATTTTAATAATATAATTACTAATATATAATATTCAACATATACTTTTATTATTATATTTAATTTTCAAAATAAATTTTGAAATATATCTCAAAAAATATTAATAATAAATTATAAAATACATTTTATAAATATACTTATAAAATATTTTATAAAATAATTATAAATATATTTATAAAATTGTATTATTATAAATATATTTATAAGTACATTTAGAAATTTAAATTATTAAATAAAACTATTATTAATGAAAATTACTCTAAATAAAAATAATTTCTATACAAATGCATCATAATATATTTATCAATATAAAGATGCAAATGATACAAAATAAATTTATGATTTAAATTATGTATTAATATTTTGGACATATTCTTATTTCATATGCGAATAATTATTAAAATTTGATTTTTACTTTATAAGGAATTTATTTTTGTTAATAATAATAATAAAATAAAACTGATGACTATTTAATATTTTCAAGATACAATTTCTTGATAGCCACTATAAAATTGAATTTATATTTCTCTTGAAACTGCAATTAGCTTTTTTTGTTTTATATCGCGATAATTCCAAGATAATCAAATTCATAGTAATGTACATGTTACATTACTATATTTTTATAATAATCTTATTATTATCATAAATACACTTTACTATTGAGCGCCTGCAATAAATACTACAACATTATTAGAATTTTTGAATAAATATATAATTATTTTCTTGTGCATTAGCACATGAAATATTATATACATAAGCTCAAAGAAATTCAATCTTTTTACCATGGTTAATTGTTGTGAAGAACAATTAACAAAGATTAAAAATATTATGTTATTATATAAATAATTACTAGAAAAGGCTAGATTTACATAATGAATGTATCATCAGTAATTAAAATAACAAAAGCTAAATAACATTGCACTGCGATTACCTGAATATATATCTTTATATGTGTAACTTTTTTACTCTATTTTTTAATGCACTAATAAAAAACAACGTGTTTTTTTGCTTCCACCAAAAATACGTTTGAATTAACTATTTTAGATTTTAAAATCTCATTTCAAGATTTTTTTTTACACAAAAGCTGATAATTCGAATTGAGATAAGATAAATAATATATACAATTTATACTACGATCTTATTAACGTATTTTCAACCTCCACTAGATTCGTCGGTCCATATTTTTACAAAGTATTGTACAGAAAAAACTATTACAATAACAAGAATTGTATCTATGAAGCTTTTCAACATATTTATACTATGATATTGATCACCCTGTTCTCTTTGTCTTATAGCAAGTTGCTCTAATATATGTTGTATACGATTTAATTTATCACCATATTCTAACATTTGTCGTTCTAATTCTTTAATAACATCTATAATCCTGAAAATATAATATCTTCTTGGTTAAAATTTATTAGACGTATATCGAGTATTATTGTAATAAAATTATAATAAAAAATTGAAAAAATGAAAAAAATTAAATAATTTACCTTGCAGCAGAACGTTTCCTTTTACCTATTGATTGACTAGAATCTGAATGTACCTCTGCAGAGGAACTTCCAGAATCATGAGCAGTTTCTGCTAAATTATTAGACAATTGTCTTTTAGAAGATTTTAATACAGAAAGTGATGAACGTGATTCAGCTTGAAGAAGTGGAACCTGTAACATAAAATATAAATTTTTAGAATATCTTATTTTGTATAAGAAAAAAAAAATAAGTGAAATGAATTATTTTTTAATATACAATTAAATAATTAAATAAAACGATTTTAATATTATTTATGTTACACATTAAAATATTAAAACATAAAATATTAAATATAAAATATAAAATTATTAAAATATAAAATAAATTATTAAGATGCAATTTATTTTATTAATTTTTATATCCTTATACCTGTGTTTGTGGTTCAGTAGAAACGATACTACCAGTACGCATAATCGGTGTTTTGTGTCTAGTTTTTGTACGTACTATATAATCTTGTTCATATTGTACAACATCATTTCTAGGATCCCATGGTCGAACATCTGCATGTCGATAAACCCAATTACCAGTTATAATATCCTGTTAATATAAAAAAATGATATTTTTAAATAGTTTATTTTTGAATATTTAAAAAATTTTTAATTATTTAATTTTATTAATATATAATACCTGAACAAAGTGTTTAGGAACCCATTCCTGTCCTTTAAGTTTTCGTTCTTTAGCACGCTCTCTCTGAGCTTCTTCTAATTGAGTTTTTGCTTCAGTGGCAGCAATTTGATCGTCTCGATTGATTGCTTGCGTAACATCATACCATAATTTTTCACTTTCCCACAGACCTTGATGTTCCAAAGGTACAGTATATTTTTTTAATCTTCTTTTACGTACTTCTGGAGTGGGATTAAAGAATACATTTTCTTGCTGTAAAATTAAATAATATAATATTGATTTATTATAATAAATAATTCATAGATAATAAATAACAAAATTTTATTGTCTGATTAGACATACTCCTGTTCTTTTATCAGTAATTAATATTTGACCATCCCAATAGCCTGATATAGTAGCAAGAGTTTCTTTGCCTAAACGTATTCCTCCTGTAACTTGATTCATTTGTTCTGCACCCCCAAGAAATGGCTATTGAATAAATGATTAATTAATTTTGTTTATTATTTTACTTTTGTATTCCATATTACCTTAAGTTTAAATTCCAATTCAGTATGATAACCTGTTTTCTCGCAATTTATATGAATTTTTCCACCTAATTCCATTGATAATGTACCCATAAGAATTCCTTTGCAATGAGCATAAGGTATTGTCATTGTATAATCTTCTCCCCTAGGTAACATTGTTAATATGGCAACACCATCTAGGACTGCTGATGTTGAATTTCCTGAGAAATAAAAAAAAAAATATATATATATATATATAAAAATATATATATTTATATATAACAACTATATTTTAGAAACATCTTTTAGAAAAAAAAAAAAAAAAATAAGAAAAAAATTACCGTAAAATTTAGATTTTGCAATAATTGTAGCACTAATAGTAAATCCATCTTGTCGATTAGTAACATAAAATCCTGATATAGGTGGATGATGAGAAAGCTATTAACATTAATATGTTTATAATAAATATATTATAATTATAAAAATGGCAATACATAAGTATAATTTAAATAATTACTATACCTGTTCAGCTATATAGAAAGTTCTTGAACCATTAGGATGCTGCCAATAGCAGCGAAAAGTTTCACCCAAAAGCGGATTATAAGGTTTCTTTAAACCTTGAGGTTTTTTATAAAATCCAGATAAATACCATTTAACAACACCTTTCATACGTGTAAATGCATCATCTTCTACTACTGCTCTGTAAAAGCAAAAAACAAAACATACATCATATTTTTATATGAATACTTCTCGAAATCTATAAATTTATACTTACTGAGACAATAAATCTGCATGGTAATAAGAATCAGCCAATTTTTCTAAAAACGAGCGAGGTTCTAAAATAAAAGTCGGTAAGACGACTTTTGATAAATCCATGCCTGGTCGAACTTGTTTCATTAAGAACCATATTAAAGATTTTTGTTCTTCTTGTAATTCTGTAACTACCTCTCCAGCCTATATATTGAATGTAAATATAAAAAATTTAAATAATCTTAATTATAAATATCATACATAATATTATATAATTTTTTACCGCTCCAAGAACTTCTTGTTCATTTGCAGCATATGGAGTTTCATTAATTACTTCTTGTTGATCTTCCTTGGCGGATCCTTCAGATTCACTATCCGAAGCGCTAATCTCTGCATCAGCTGTTACTCCATTTTCCGGTTGGCTAATATCGTCCAAATCTGTATGTGAGGAGTGCAGAGGATCTAGCATTACTACTGGGGTATCATACTCCAAAACATGTATAGAAGGAACAGTCATACGACGAATGCAAGATGGAATTGGTTTAGAAGAAGAAGATTCAAAATGTGAATAAATATTTCCATCACCCAATGCATCTACAGAATTTGAAGATAAAATAATTTCTGTATCTCCAGCAAGAGTTGTAGATCTATCACGAAATTGTTTGTCCCAATATGCTACTGCATGGTATAATTGTTCAAACATTGGAGTTGGTGAAGGACAAATGCTTTTAACATCATCATTTGTCATAGATGCTATTGCAGGTTGAGGATATAATAACAAATGTTTTTGAGATGTTGTAGGTGATCGAGGAGCATAATTAGATAAGCATACTAGGTATCAAAAGCAAGTATTTTAGGTAATATGTCAGGAAAGGAATAATAATAATGATATAATTAATACCATTAATTTTCAAGAATAAAATTTAATCAAATATTTTTTTTGAATACTATTCTTTATAAAAGTCAATTATAATATATCAAATATAAAAATCAATTATAATATTAAATGTAATAAAAAATTATTTCATATTTCATTAAACAAATTTTTGTTAAAATTTAAAAAGAATCTTTATTTTTTTAATGAATGTTAATATTTTGTAATATATTTGTTTTACTTACCATGTTCATCAAAATGTTTTTCATAATCTGCTTCACTCCATTGAGTTTCATGAGTTGTTGTAGTATCATGTGGTAAAGTACGTGGCAATGCACTTGTTGAACGTACTATTAAAGAAGAACAACGTAAAGATAATTCAAGTGCATCCAACCAACATTTACCAGCTGCTTGAGAAGGTGCTCTAAATATTAAGTAAGATGTTGGCAAAGGTTGTACAACAGCACCTATAAAAATAATTTAATAAAAATATATTTTTTAATTTATAAAAAATTTTTTATTTACCAATAGCTTCTTTTTCTGGACCTCTTGGAGCCCATATTGATTGTTCCAAAGGATGAAACAATTTAAAACAAAATCCATCTTTTTTACTTGGACGTTCTATCACTTGACATGTATTAAGTAAAACCGTTCCTACCCAATGATTGCTCTGTAATAATTATTTAAGTATAATTTTGAATGAAATAAATAAATATTTTAGTTAAAAGCAATATAAATGAGCACTTTTGCTTTTGGGCTTTTATATAGCAGTAGCAAACCAGGCTTCAGAATACACCACAGTTTTGTCCAACTTTTTAATGTACCACGAACTTTGAGCCAATCACTCATCACAATAACAGTTGGATCTTTAAAAGAACTTAGAAGTTCATCAGCAAATCTCTTTTTTTCCATTCGATAATTCTTTCTTTGAGCTTTATATGATTCTTTCCTTGTTAACTTACAAGAATCAAAAGACTAAAATAAAAAATTTATATATATATATATATATATATAGAAATATATAAATTTTCATAAAAA
This sequence comes from Apis mellifera, assembly GCF_003254395.2. Lineage (NCBI taxonomy): Eukaryota > Metazoa > Arthropoda > Insecta > Hymenoptera > Apidae > Apis > Apis mellifera. The sequence goes on from NC_037640.1 coordinate 4,490,631, forward strand.
TAAAGTAATTTTATTTTAAATCTTTAATTTTATTTTAAAACTAAATATTTCTTACCTTATCAGAAACATTATCTGTTTTTTGATTTGCTTCTCCCATTGATGTAGATAATCCTATAACAAATAGATTATACAAAATCGCATAATTAAATATTAATCAAATATTAATATTATAAAAACAAAAATATAATTACAATTATAAAATTTAATTTAATAAATAAATCTTAATATTTACAATTATTTATGAAAATATTAAATAATCGCAATATAGAATATAATTATATTATGGTTTTAATAATATAATAACTATGTTATGGTTTTAATAATTATATGATTAAATTATATAATTTCAAATAATATGTGTTGAATAATTATTAAATAAAATAGATAAAAATGACTTTTATAAATATTAAATATTTATGAATATTTTCATATTAAAGTGTTTATAAAATAATTAAGATATGCAGATGACAATATTTATTTAAAATTGATAAATGATTTTATAAATTTTAAATAATAATTTTAATATACTTTTTTTTATTTATAAATAATTAAAACTAAAAGCTTTAGAAATAATCATTAGCTTAAAATATTCATACAACAAGCTTGATAAGTATTTTAATTTTAAGAAAATGCAAACTTATTGATCTATAAAAAAAAATTCAAAATTAAAAGATAATTAAATTTTTAAAATTAAAAAAAAGAAATAGGATGCAATTTTTTTTAATTAAAATAATTATTTTATATAAATAAAATTATTTTATACAATAAATCTCTATTTAACATAATGCATTATGCAGTTAGCAGCATCTTTTCAAAATAGATTTTGAAATTCCATGTTCTTTTTATCTATGTTAAAAATTATATTTAATAAAAAATATTGATTGCATTTATTTTAATTATAAATTAAATAACATAAGACTTATAAACTATAAATTTATATATAATTATTATACAAAAATATTATTTACTTAAAATTTATATTCATAATAAAAATCTATTTAATATATATCATCTTTCAGCCAAAGATTATACGATATATAAAGATTACATTTCAGAGCTTATAAATCTGAATAATAAAATATGCATGATATAATATATATATATATATATATATATATTATATAAGCCGAACAGGAAATAAAAAATATGCAATTCATTATAGCTAATCAACTACTTGAATAAGTAAAAAATAATATTAATTTACATAAGAAAAGCACCTGATAAAGTTTGAATTATTGTCCATTATGATATTAACATAGCTTTGTGTTTATACCTGGAGAAAGTGGAGGTGCAGCAGTTGTAAAATTTACACTTGTTGATAGGGACTCTGTTGATGGAAGTTTAGGTAATGTTGCAGATTGAACTTGAACACTGCTTCGTCGAAGTTGTTGATCCACTGGTTCTATATATTTAGTTTTATATTTTCAATCACAATTACTATTTATCAATATTTTTATAACTGTTTCAGAAAAATATATTCTTCAAATTTATTTAGATATCTATCTTTTAAAATCACAAACTCTTAAAATTTTTCAAGTCTAAACTATTCAACAGCAAAAATTCTAAGATTAAATTACATCATATTGCATTCTAGTAAAGTATAAATTTATATAAGTTTTTTGCAACACTAATTGTGAATTGCTAATAATGTTAATTTTCAAAGAGAAGATTTGTAAACATAATTATATACAATATAGTTCCAAGTTTTAATTTAATATATTTAAAATATATTATTGTAAAAGCAAAAAACAAACAAATATGTACAGATATATAAAAATATTTTTGCATGCATAAAAAGAAACATATTTTTTAAATATATATTACATTGTATATTTTAAATATTCATAAATATTTTTCTTAAAAACTACTAAAAATTATAAAGCAACATTAATTTAACAAATTTAAATATTAACATGCATCAATTATATTACGTAACATGTAATTATTCATGCATTAAAAATATTGAAATTATAAAAATTTGTTTTAAAAAAAAGTTTACATATAATATACATATATATTACATATAATACTTCTTAAATAAACATATGAATAAATGTCCATATTATACAATATACTAAAAAATAAAAAAAATGTGCTAACAGCATGAATGTATTATGTTAATTTAATATTTAATAGCATAGCATTTTAATAATTCTAATAATATAAATTATTTTTTTGCTTAATGATAATATTAATAAAAATCATATTTAAACATTAAATGAAATCAATTTATATATAATAAATTTTATTTATAATTTATTTGATAAGATGATAATATAAGAAGTTATTGAAAATGAAAAAATGCTAATAATAATCTAAAAATAAAATATTTTATATATATATATATATATATATATATATATATATATATATATACAGTATATACATATATACATATATACATATATATGTATACACATATATCTACTTATTCACTTTTGTGATTTTAATATCGAAGCTTGCTACTATATGCACACAATATATATTAATAAGCCTACCTAGCTTACTTGGTAATGTACCATATCCACTGTCATTAATACCTTTAAATAATAGTTCACATAATATTTTATATATTATTAAAATAATAAATAATCATTAAAATATATAATTAATAAATATTAATATAATATATAATAGATATATATATATATATATAAAATATATATAAATATCATAATATGTATATGTAAGTTCATATATTTCTTTATAAAAAAAAATATAACAAATTAAAATTGAATATTAGATAAAACAATATATATATAAAGAAATTATTTATTAAATTTACTAATTTGCAACAAAGCTTTTTTATTTTATATTTTATATTTTTCTGATATAAATATATAATTTTCACATATATATTATATGATTATACATACAATTAAATTAATATCTATATCTAATCAATTATTATAATCAATTATTCATTAATAATATTTCTTTAAATCTTTATCATATATTTATTCTTAAGAATATAAAAGTTAATTTAAATTATAAAATTTAATTCAATATGATACTTACGATTACTTAATGATCTGCTTACATTTGGTGGTGTCATAGTTTTAAAAGACTCAGAAGTATTTCCAACAGACATAGAATGAGTTTCTGATTGTGATCGATGTTCACCTCCAGGTACCACAATTGGTTGGGAAATCATTATGAATCTGCCACATATTTTTAAATATATACTTTTAACATACATAATTTTATGTATATTAAATTAATATATAAATAATATATAATACATAATATATAATAATAAATAAATAATATATAATAATAAAAAATATATAAATTATTTTAATAATAATAATAATTTTATAATAATTTTATTATAATAATTTTATAATAAAATATTAAAAAGTAATTAGATCAAATAGACATTTAAAATACTAATATTTACAAACTAAAAATATAATATAAATATATATAATAAAATAAATATATAAAATAAATATATAATAAAATATATAATATAATAAAATAAAAGTAATCTTCAATTATTAATAATTGCTAGAATTAAAAAAATTAAAAGAAGCAATAGATAATTTATGTAATACAAAGAATAAATATATGTAATTATAAAATGCTATGTAATGATGATTAAATACCATTTATGATACAATTTTTTACAAACTAAGCGTAAAAAGATAATAACAATTAATTAAACAAAAATAATGAAAAAAAGATATATGTAAAATATGTCAATATCTCATTCATTATTTATATGATCAAAAGTATATAAATTTATTTTTAAAATAAATACCTACAAAGATATTACGTAAAGTAACCATAACATACCTGATTTTGAACAATTGTTTGTCCAGTCAATACTGTATAATAATTTATTACACTTAGAAAAAAATATTAGAGCACAAAAAATAAAAATGTAAAATTTATATATATTTACTATTATATATAAAATTAAAATAATTAAATTTAATACATATATATACTTGCAAATTAAATAATTTTTTATTGATGTAAGAATAAATATCCGAAGCAAAGAAAGAGCTATATGTATATCAATGTCAGGCTACGACGGCGCGAGCGCGAAGTCCGATGTTCCATTGATCACTTACTAATAACATATGGATCTGCCAAGTTACTCACAATCAAAACGTATGACGCATAAATGTCGCAAATATATTTTCTATTATTGGTGTAAAATTAATGAAGTATAAACATTTTAATGAATTAGAATTATTTGCCGGAATAGTAAAATATATGTTAAAATAATGAAATAATTATTGCAAATTGATGCAATCCAATTAAATTTATTATTCAATTAATCAATGAAATATATAGTAAAAATAAAAATATTTGTTAAATCATAGAATAGAAAAGTTATAAAAGAATAAATATTTCTTATAAATCAATACAATTTTGATGAAACAACTTCAGATATTAATATATATATATATATGAGAATATTTCGAATAAAATTATTAATACGAATGCGCAATATATAATTATTATTGATGATTTAAAAAATAAAAAATAAATGTTATGTATTAAATTTTACACGTTTGGTAAATTAATTAATTGTATTAATTTTTTATTTATCGAAATTTATTGATATCTAAGTTTATATTTATATTTTATTTTATGCAATTAAAATAAATAATAAGAGAAGAAGAAATAAATCTATATATTATATTTAAGTAATAAATTCAAATTTGAATAGAAACTTAAAAAATATATTTAAATAATAGATTCAAATTTAATGTTCAAAATAAAACAAGAAAGACACATAACATAATTATCATTACATCAAAATGACATCATATAAATAATAACTTTTTTTTTTATTTTTTTGAAAATAATTTAATATATTAAATTATTTTTTTTTGTTATATTTCTCTTAAATAATATAATGCATTTTTTTATTTATATTTAATTTTCTTTACATATAATTATAAGATTATACATATATCGAAATGTATATTTAACTTCATTAAACTTACCTACGTGTATGTTCATCTTATATTTATTTTAATAAAGGTACTAGAAGAGCTATAAGCAGTATTTATTGAACTTGTAAGTACAACTGGAAAAAAAGAATGTAATTATTATTTTGTATTATATTTTATTTAATATTTTTTGTTTGATTTGTTATTTGTATTATAAAAAAATATTGTAGAAAAATATTAATCTATATAAATATTTATAATTATTAAATATAGATATTCGATTGAATTATATCAATTTAAATCTTGTGAATTAAAATTATAATTTTAAAGAAATATGAATCGCCATCCAACTACGGACTATAAAAATCGTAGCGAGCCTCAAGTAGAATTGGAAAGTCAATTTATTTTGCGTTTACCACCGGTAAATTGTCTTAATATATAACCTAAATTATTTAAAATTATGAATTGAATTAAAAGTAATTTAATTTTTTAAGGAACCAGCGAGAGTTTTACGAGAAACATTACGTAATGGATTATCTTTAAAAGATAGATTAAGTATAAAATTGGAAAATGATATGCGTTATGGTGAGGTTAGATTTGATCATTGGCTTCTTCATGGAAAAGTAAGATATTTTTTTTATTTATATAAAAATAACATGTATATATATAAATATAATAATTTTAAAAAATATGTTATCACTAGATTGTTGATTTACCAACAATTGTAGAATCCTTGAAAACTATTGATAACAAAAGTTTCTATAAAACTGCTGATATATGCCAGGTAAAAAATCAGTTTTACTTATTCACTTACTTATTAGTTCTATTTTATTTAGTTTTATTTTATTTTATTATTCGTAGATGTTAATTTGTAAAGAAGAAGATGATCATACTACTACAGATGAAGAATCTCCAGTTAGACAAAAGAAAAAAGATCCCAATAAAGTAGATAAGAAGTTTTTGTGGCCACATGGTATAACTCCTCCTACTAAAAATGTTAGACGTAGAAGATTTAGGAAAACTTTAAAGAAGAAATATGTAGAAGCTCCAGAAATTGAGAAAGAAGTAAAACGTTTATTAAGAGTAGATAATGATGCAGTTAATGTTAAATGGGAGGTAATATGTGAAGATGAAGATCAATCAAAACCAAGCAAAGTCTCATCATCTGGTACAGTGAAAACTAAAAGAGAAAGTATTAGTGGTAATACTTCTCAAAGTCTTGATGTTGGTAAGTGATGTAAAATGAAATGATAAATTAACTATGAAACTAATAACTAATAAAACATTAATGTTTTTAATTTATAGCGGAACATGATATATTTGGTGAACCTGTAAGTGACAGTGAAGAAGATGATGAAGAAGGAAATATAAATGTAATGGAACTAGATGAGAACAGTCGTCTTTCTGCAGATAGTAGAGTATCAGATTCTAATTCTATGCAAGCTACATATTCCGAAAGGTCTAACAATAATACAGCAACAAGTAGTAATCTTGTTACAGAATTTAGTAAAGAAATGTTTCAAAATGATAATAATATAGAAACAGAAATTGAAAAATCAGAAGATACATCTCCATCAAAAATAGCTAAAGTTGAACAATTTCATTCAGAATATATTATTTCAGAAAATTTTACAGAATCTCCTTCTGCACCAGTAACAAAAGGTATAATTATATTTATATATGCATTATTTTTCTGGTAAATGATTCATATTTAAACATTATAGATTCATTGCAAACACGTCTCGCAACTTTGCATGCGGAATTAGCTGAATTACGTCAAAGAAGACAACAACAAGAACTTGAAATAGCCAATATAGAAAATGTTAAATTAAGACAAAGATTTCAAGAAATATTAGATAATTTATTAACTCAAGAAATGCAAAAAGTACAAGAGGTATGTATTATTATTTATATAATTTTGAATAATAATTATATCATTATAATCATAATGTTTCAGATTCAAGATTTAGAGTTAGGATAATTGATATGCCATGAAGTTCTTGCCAATGCAATTTTTTTAATCAAATTTATAATAATTTATGTATTGTATTTTTTTTATTTCTTTTTGTATAATATAATATATTTTATTATTTAAATATGATATTGTATACTATTCCTTATTGTACACATTTTAACATGTATGTATATAAAATGTATATAAAATATACAAAAAAACATTAAATAAAATATAAATTTTTTACAATTAATCAATTATTGCAAGGTTAATAAAACTATAATCAATATTTAAAAAATATGATTTATTAAAAATTTCAAAGCATTTTATATTATGCAATATATAATATTTTAATATAGACAACCAATTGTCAAATTCCAAGTCGCTATACAATGCATAACCATGAAATGCACCAATGAAAGTCCAGCTTGAGTATTCGACTACGACATTCAAGATACAACAGGACGACCGTAATGGCTGACTCTTATTGAATATAAATGCGTTATAGATTCTTATTTTATTATAGTGTCAAATACTAAAGTGCTGTAAACATAATTATTCTTATTTTATTGTCTTCCGTTTTCGTAAAAATATTAAGGGTGAGTAAAAATTTCTGCTATTAAACGATTTTTGTTCATTCCAACTGTCATTCATTTATTATATTTTTCTTTTCATTTGGCGGTAATAGCAATGAATTATAAGCTAGGTGTCAATTGTTGTTTGATCTTTTTTGTTTCTTAATTATTATAATACAATTATAATAAATTTTACAAACATATTCTATTTATACTCTTTCGAATTTTAATTACTTTATCTAAACGTAACTTTTACAGAATGTTGAATTCTTTTTTATACTATTGTATTCTATCTTTAATGTAATCTATCATCTTTGATTAAGATATTTTATTTCAAGATTTAATTTGTATTTAAAAAAATTATTAAAAAATTTAATAAAAAAAAAAAAAATAACATAAAGAAATTACATATATGAATATGTACCACGTGTCATTTATCATTAAATTCTGAATTTGATACAAAATATATGCAAAATATATCATTTATGAGTTTTAATAGTTTCTGTATTATAATATAATTTTGAATGTATGTTATAAACGGTTATTATTAAAAAAAGTTTTTGATATTTTTATAAATATATACAAAAATATAATTTATGATATATCACGTATATATTACAATAACATTTTTTTCTTTAATTGTTTTACGTTAAATATAACATTTATTATAGAATAAAATTGTATAATAAAAAAATTGTAATATTAAATATTAAATTAAATCTAATATTTATTAATTTTAATGAAATTTAGCATATTAATAAATCTATAAATTATAATTATAGCTATAAATAATTTGCCAGTTATATAAAAAAATATATCTAAAATTTGGAAAAATTTATAGTGTAATTTTGAATATATTTAAATAGTATACCCGATTTATGTTGATCGCCACGTCAGCCATATCTAAATGACAATTTCCGTACATTCCCTATTATTTATACATATATATGAATAATTTTTTTATTCAATTATATATTTTATAAAAAATACATTATAGTTTTTAGAAATTTTTAGAAATATGAATATTTAATTGTAATAATATATAAAGTTACATATTTTAAAATTATAATACATACGAAAGTATGTAAGATTGTTAATTTTTGTAATATTTTTTTAAAATAGTTTTGAATATTACTTTTATACTATTACTTACTATTCATATTATTATTTATTTTTTTATAAATTTATTTCTTCTAAAATGTTTTCAATATTATCAATATTTAATATATGTATACCTAATTCATTATAAAATAATGAAATTTAAATAAATCCTTTTTTTTCTATTTAATTGAATTTTTTATCTTCTGTGCATATGTACTCATAATTATATTTTTATATATTTTTATAATTATAAATATTATAGACAAAAAGATAGAAACTTATAGATATACATAGATAGAATACTATTGCAAATTTATTAACGAAAAAATATGATTCATTTTTTATCGGTAAAGTTTAAAAGTTGAAACCTATTACACTATCGATTTAATAATTTTAAGAAACGAGTCATAAATTTGCATCTAATATAAAACATTAAATTTATGATTGTTCCATATATAATATTGTGATAGCAACTTTAAATTTTTTATCTTAAATTCAAATCCTTTCACAGAAATTAGATCTTCAGTTATAATTATTCTTATAATTAATTAATTTTTACGAAATACTTGTAATATAAAATAAATTTGTATTTTTATTATTTCTTCCAAATTTTATGTATTATTATTAAATAAAAATTAATTATTTATATCTTAATCTATATTTATATAGATTTGTTTTTTTTCTTTCTTCTTTAATAAAATATAAAAATAAATAAAGTTAGAAAAAATAATTGATATCTTAATAATTTTAAAAATTTATATAATTTCTTTTTAATCATTTCTTAGAACTTAAAAAAAAAGAATATTTCTGTGATGGGATTTAAATTCAGGATAAAAAATTTGAAATTATTTCTATTTTTCATTATATATATGTTGTTAAAATTGTTATTAAAAATTCTTGTACATTAAAATACTCAAATGTCAGATTCTATAATTTTTACAAATTTTATTTTATTTATAATTGATGAATTACGATTATAATAGATATTTGAAATCAAAAAATATTAAACTTGAGATTTCTTTTATGAATAACAATATGTAAAAATATATATATATATGTATTCTTATAATTCCATATATTTTTAATAGTTGTCTTGAATGAATTTTGATATTTTATATCGATTTATACTACATATACAATATATGCATATATTATGAACATAAATTATTTAAATTATTATTTAATTATTATTATAATATACCCAATTATTAATAAAAATTAAAATAATATATGATTTTATTATAATGAACTAATATCATAATTATTTTTTTGTGTTTTCAAGTAGATTTCGTGATGGCCGACGAAGGATTTGATCTATGTGAGTGTATATGGAACCATGAATTTGCTATGCAACGTCTACTTTCTATTGTAAGTCCTGATCGAAATTTTTTGCTTGCTTATTCAAAAAATTGAAATTTTTATTAAAATTAATGTATATTTTCATTTTTAATGTATGGAGATTATTTAATATTTTATTCATTTTAAATAACTATTAAAGATATTTCATTTTATCATATTTTTAAAAATTTATAAATAATAATTGTTAAAAAAATAATATTTCCTTTTATTTTTATTATTACAATATATGTTTTTATAACGTTTTTAATAACAATGAATGCAGTTGTTTCGAAATAATTGAAAATACAGATGAATAATATTTAATCTGTATAATTTAATATATTTTTCATTCGATTGGTAAAAATATGTCACAGTAAGCAACTTTTTGGGAATTTATTTTACTTTACCAATAATTCTTTTGCAAAAATTACATAATTAAACAAATATGAATAAACATAGAAAATATGGTAAGAGAATGAATATATATTCGATAATAATATAGTTATAATTTTAAAGCATTAATTTTGTCTATATATTTATTTTTTTTTTATATTAAATATATTAAATATATTTTTAAACTAATTACAAAATTTTTTTATTCATTTATCTATCAATTCTGTATAAATATTTCACATATGATATTTATCGTTTCAGTTGCGGCAGAGCCAAAATTACTGCACAGATAATGAATGTTTTGATATGTCACGATGTAAGCATTTTTTATATTTTATTATTGATATTAATTTTTTTTAATTTAATAAAATATTTCTATTATGTATATTTCAGTACCAGGACCACGCGATGTTCCATCGTGGAACTTAAATTTTTTCATGATTTTATTAATTATTGTATTTATTATCCTTATGTATGCTCTTAGACCACAGTCTCTTCGTCATTTAAATAATGATATTGCTAAAGATCAAAACAACGAACGTGTAAGTTCGTTAATGCAAATTGATTTGATCAATTTGTATATATTATAATTTTATTCTTATCTTATCGATAAAATATATTTTAATTTTCACACAATTTTTTTAGGATTCGCATGACGATCCTCCAGTACCACCACCGACAATACAATAAAGAATGAAATATGATAAACGCTTTTATGTAGGTTTTTATAAGAAATCTACTGAATTTATGATAATAGAAGAAGTAAAAAAAAATTAATTAATTTGATTTATATATAATATCTTTATGAATATATTTAATCTAACCTAAAAAGAATTGTAATTTTCTTTTTTTTTTTAATAATTTGAAAATTATTATATTTGTACGTGTTAACATTCGCATTCTTCGATTTTTATTTACTAACATTTGTCACATATCGAAGCTATGTGTAAAACAAAAAAAAAATAATTATAATTCAATGAAACTATTTTCATCAAATATTTATAATTGAATTGTTGATATTATGCTATAGGAAATGTTGAAAATTCACTTTTTAAAAACGCGTAATTGTATAAACGATATTGAAATTGTGATTGTTAAAAAAAAAAAGAATAAAAATTTTTTTATCATAAATAATTTTATTTATAAGAATAACACAAATTAATTATAATAATATAATAACATTATTACATAAATAAATTATTAATAACGTAAATTAATATAATCGTTAATAATTAATATAATTATTAATTTATGTTATTTTTATAGTATGATTTTTCATATGAATATTTTATTTGAAATTCATTTGAATAAAAAATAGAATCTTTCTCTAGAAACAATTTTAAAACATTTTGAAATCATAATTCAATGAATTGAAATATTTACATATAATTTAAATTTTTTAATAATTCTTTTTTTCTTAAACAATTGTGAGTGTTGTATATTCCTTTAGAATGATAATAATATATATTATTTTATATTTATCTTTATCTGTTTTTTTTATAAAAAAATAATTTAATGTTAAATTTTTATTTTTTAAAAAATATATTATTATTTTTCAATTATATCAATAATAATATGCATTGTAATGGAACTTCATATATAATATTTAATTATAAAAAATATAATAATTATAAATATATGTACGTTTTATTAAAAAAGACAATATATAATTAAAGATATTTTATGGAATCAGTATACTATTTTTTAATGATTCAAAAATTAACATTATATTATAACATATGTTAAATATCAATAACATATAAAAAAATATATATATATATTAAAAATTCAAATTATTGACTTTATTAAAATTTAGAATCTTGATAAAGTTTTTTAATTATTTTATTTTATTTTAATAATTCTTTTTTTTTCTCTATTTTATTTATTATATTATATAATTCTATTAGAAATAAATGAATTTTTTAGAGGGGAGATAAGAGATATACACTTCAAATATATATCTTGTTAAAATGCTTCTATTAATATCTTATTATCATTATTACAAAAACACATTTTTTTCTTTATTTACATATATACATAGTTTTCCAAATTGATGAATTTATCTTACTATTTATTTTTTAATTGGAAAACTAGAATGAAAATTTTAATATAAAAATTTTTAATTAACAATTTTAATTTCATTTTTCATTTGTTTAAAATTTATTTGAGCAAAAAAATTAATTGCTCAATTATTTATTTATCAACATATTTGCTATTAATTGCTAATAGTATATGTATAATTAAATGTTATATGGCATATGTGATATATATGTGAAAGTTAATATCACATATATATAACAAAAATAATTCTTCATTATTTAATTATATACATAAATGAACATAACATATTTTAATCACAATCTAATATTATATTATATGTGCACAAGTAAAATATTATACTATATTAGTGTAAAACTATTAAAATTAATATAATGACCTATAGTGATAGGCAAAACGCATAATAGTAAAAATGTTATAAAAGAAAAAAATTATTTATACATTTATTACATATATGTATTAAGAGAAATATTTTAAATGCATATTTAAAATTTATAAATTTAAGTACAATTAATTTAAAAATAATTTTAAATATAATTTGAATTTATTACAAATAATTTTTATCGTTAAAAAACGATTATATTTTATTATGTACAAGAATTTTGCTTGTACTGATAAAAACATTCGTTAATTCTAAAATAAATTCGACTTATAAACAAAATTTATTGTAATTTATAGCAATGAATATAATATTATAATAATATTTAATTGAAATAATTATAAAATAAAATTTGAAATCTTTTGTTCAATATGAAATAGTTAATATTCATTTACAATATATTACGCGAGAAAATGTCATTAATTAATAGAAAAATAGTATATATTTGTACTTCTTTTATAAGTGAGGTATCATTAATTTTTTTTAAAAATTATGAATCTTTTTTTATCTTTTCGACACAAGTAGGAAGACCAATCAAAAGGACGATTATTTTACATTGCATTTTCATAGTCCTTCTTTTTCATTAATATAGATTTATGTCAGAAATATTCAATTGCAATATATTTATTGTAATGATTAAAAAATTTTTAATTAAAATTTAATATAATTCTATTTTTTTATTTATTAGAACAACTATTCAAAAAAAAAAAAATTCAATCGTTTTAGATTAAAAGAAAAAATTACTAATAAAATATATTAGATATTTTCTAATCTTTTGAAAAATATGCAGATATATAAATTTAAAAATAGTGAAGAATAAACATATGGTTTATACATTTTTTTAATTTACAAAACACATTTTTACTGAAAAATTATATATATTTTAGATTAATTATAATTAAAAATATATTCTTTAACTAGAATTATAGTTATTTAATGAAATTTAGCGAAAAAAAAAATATTTTTTTCTTTATATCTTAATAAGATACCTATAAATAAGATAGAATTATTGCTTACTTTTTAATGAAAAATTTATATTTATGAATTATGATATTCCTTTCATATTATGAAACTTATTGAATATTTATGACTATTCTTGATTAAGTTTTGCCAGTGTGTTTCTTACTTTTTGCAAAACTCCTGTCATTTGTTCGTACTTACCCGTTGAATCCGGTAAATTTTCGTAATTAATCACATTGCAAATATTTTTTGAAAATTTTTCAGATGATGGTAATTTATTATATGGAGATGTACTTTGTAACACAGGTGTGCCTAAATCAATAGATTTCACACTTCCATGACTTGTATTTAATTCATTTTGACGAATATGATTTGATTCTGGAGTAGTTTCATTGCTGGATGGTAATATATCAGATTTTGGAACTGAATTTGAAGAATTGCTTTTTAATGGAATATCTAAATTTGATTCTTGAAGTTCTACAAGTAATTGTTTTTTCATATTTTCCAATTCAAATAATGATGGGGATTTCGTTCGCGAAGGTGATATGTTATTTTCCTGTAATATTTTATATAAAATTTATCTTATTTTTTAGTATATTTTACAAAAATAACATACAGATATATTTATTATAAAGATGATACATGTAACATTGTTTTATACATACTAGTGGCTTAGAAAGTTGTAATTCTTGAGAATGATAATCTGAATCTTCAGATATTGTTTGTGGTAATGGTGGTTCAGGTGGTTTCAAAGGAGATTCTGATGGTAATGGTGGCACAAATAACCCATTAGCAGGTACATATTCTACCACACTTTCTATTTATTAAAAAAAGAAATATTTTTATATTATATAGAATGTTAACATATTGAATATTGTTTGGAAAATCAATTCTGGAGATCAAAATAATAGAAATATACAAAAATATCTGTTAAAATATTAAGACTATTGTCTTATTTATTAAGACAATAGGTGTAATTAATGTATTTATAATTATAAATAATAAATATATAATTTATGATAAATGATAAATAAATCTTCAATTAAAATTTTTGTATATTTTTGTATTTGTTTTGGCTTTTAGAATTAATATTTTAAACATATTTCATGAATATATTAACATCATATATTATTAAAATATATAAATTTTAAAAAGAAATTTTAAAAGAAAAAGATATATTTTCTATACCTTCTGTATCTTCGATTTCCATTTCACTAGGTTGTGGTGCTGGACTATCATTTGATGCACTATTAATAGTCTTGAGTTTTTTTCTCTTATATCCATCATCTGCTTTCTTTCCTCTTAATTGTAATAACATTCTTTGTTTACTATTAATAGTTAACATTCTAGATATCCAATATTGTCCATCCTCCTATTATTTATAATTTATAATATAATTCAAGAAATTTAATTTTGTAAAAATATATTAAATTGTACTATGAAATTTGTTTATCTTACGTCACGGGTACCAGGTGGAGCTGGTACATTAAAACCAGGAAAATCATATATTTTTTTTATATCATATTGATCTCTATCACCTTCTTCGATAATAGATCCTGGTTCATCATTAGGATCTTCTACTGGAATACCATCAGAATTAAATAAAGACAAACCAGAGTGTTGTAAACGTGCTTCCTCTAACCATCCTGGAGGATAACCAAGCATTCTCATTCTACAAAAAATATTTTAATATAGGAAAACTATAAGAAACTCTTTTTTTGATTCTTATTAAAAATTATTTTATTTCTATTTTATTATATTTCTATTTTATATACAATCAAATAAATTTTTATTTTTCCTATTTTATTCTTATTTTATACTTCTTTTTTATTTTTATATTTTTTTTATTTTTAAGGATTATAACTTCATCAAAAATTAAATATAAAAATTAATTACCTATATATATGTCTAGGTAATTCATTACTTCTCAGACCTAGTGCTTTACGTAAATTATTGCTTAATTGACCAGGAATTATATGACCAAATCTTTGATTATCTTCCAAATGATATCTAACAGTTCTTGTATTTTTCATATTGAAATTTTTTCTATTTATTTCTATATTAGCATAATTTCTCGGTTCTGGACAATCCCGTAAATTATGATTTTCCAAACAATTAAAACACATCATTCTTGAAGATGGACAGTCAGTCTTTAATTTTATATCTGATTCTAATATTTCTTTATCAAACACATTTTCATATTTCTAAAATAATTATTAGTAATATTAAAATATTAAAAACTAAGCAGCAATAAAATAACAAACATTTACTTGTTTAGAATAATAAATCTTATATATCATTAAATTAATTTAAATATTGAATATTAATAAAAAAATATTAATAAAAAAAACAGACCTTTCCATAAGTTGGAACATCAAAATCATCTTTAAGTTTTGGTTGTTTATCTACAGTAAATAATGTATCACATATTATATCTTGACTATCTTCACTTTCTGTAGTAATTTCAATAGACTGACTTATAGAATCAGTGTCATTATCCCAAACTTCTAATGTTAAACCATTATCATTTTCTTGACATCTAATTTTGCAAGATTCTAATTCTTCTAGAAATTCTTTAATTTTTTTATTATATTGCCTAAAAATTTAATAAAGAAATGAAAATAAAAATTATTTTACAATAATTGAATAATTGTTTCAATATATGTTAATTGATATACTCTATTTAGAATCAAAATGTTTTTTTACAGATAATTCTTTTATCATATACAATAAAATATGTATATTTAATATATATAGTTAAAATTATATATAAAATAGTTTATTTATTTTACGCGAAAATTTATAGTAAATTATACATAAAAATATTTTAAATAATAATAAATACTGCAATTTCTTACCGTGAAATACTTTCATCTCGAAATATAACCTTCAAAAGTGGTTTTGATGTACTTGCGCTATCACATGTTACTCTCATAGATGTATTCTTATTATTATCCACATAATCACTAATTATATTCGTCTTCTTCGCATTGTTGTTCGATAATGAATTTTTTTCAATCGAATATTCACTTTGATCATTGTCAGTAACATTGATGGCATCTTGGCTCGAGTCCAAATCAATCACCTCTTCGTCGGTATCTTCGATAGTAATCGTAGAATTCATGGAAATACTATCGACACTGGAACGAGAACATAGATGAAACAGTTATATATTGTAAATGTGTAACTTTATCGAATGAAAACTTTTTCTTCTTTCGAACTTTTGTCTTAAAAAAAATACGATACTCCAATCCTATGAAGTTTCCCAAACGCAATAAAACTTAACTGTAGAGGCGCTCTAATTCACGAACAGGTAAACATACATGAAATAGATTTTCTTTTAAAATTTAATTGAGAACTATGATTAATTTAAATATTTCTTTAAATAATTTTATTATTAATATATTTTTTATTTAATAATTTTTGATATTAGAAATACAAATTTTTAAATATATTTTAGACAACAATCATAAATATTTATATATTTTATTACATATATATTATATTTTTAATAAAAAAAAAATATATTGCTTGTGTTTTAAAACGATTAATTATATTATTATATATTATTTCATATTTTTAAATTATAAAATATAAAAGTTTGACTGTTTTAATAGATGGCACTGTCAGTATAAAAATTTGCATCACTTAATTTCGTAATAAAAATTTTGATAATCTGTATTCTTAGATTTGTATTAATGAATCAAATTTTTAGCTTTTTTTTAGTTTATTTTCATTACATTGATATTAAGTGATATTTTAAAAAGAACAATGAATTATAAAAGATAATTAAATATTAATTTAATATTTAACATGCTAAAAAATTGTTTTCAAAATTTAAATGAAATATTTAACAAATTTTATGATGGTTTTTTTAAAACATATTAAAACTTCATATACTCGGCGTAAAATAGAAAATTCAAAAAGAAATGGTTTGCGGCATACTATTTTCAGCCCCCGAAGTAAAAGTTATTACATAGGTGAATGGAAAAATGATATAAAAGAAGGTAGAGGTAGAGAAGTAAACAGGTATATTAATTATTATTGCTAATTATTATATTGATAATTTATAATAATTATATAATTATTATAAATAATATTAAAATTAATTAAAAATATTTATTATTATATTTGTCTTTTATTATTTATTTTTTTTATTTTATTATTAATTATTATTATTATTTTTTTATTTATTTGATATTTTTGACATATTTGAAAAGAAATTTCATTTTGAAATTTCATAGAGATGGATGGATATACGATGGTAGTTGGCTCAATAATAAAAAGCATGGTTGTGGTATTTTAAGCAAAATTTCAAAAGAAGATCATAAAATTCGCCGATATTATATTGGCGAATGGGTAGCTGGAGCAAAACAAGGATTTGGATATAACTGGTTCGAAGATGGTAGTTATTATGAAGGTGATTTTTGTCGAAATAAACGACATGGCTATGGTCGTATATGGTATTGTAATGGAGATTATTACGAGGGAGCTTGGAAAAATGATCTTTATCATGGTTTAGGAATATTCATTAAAGGTTTCCAAATTAATATCGTCTGTTTTTTTTTGTAGTTTGATATGTTTGATTTATGTTTGATATATAAAAATAATATAAATATATAAAAAAAAAATAATTTATCAAATAGAACAATGATTATAATTTAAAAAAAATAGATATTTATATCATTATAAATATTATCATTATAAAATTAAATATTTAATATAATTTTTATAGATAATGGCAATAAATATGAAGGTCAATTTGTTAAGGGCAAGAAAGAAGGTTACGGCACATTTTACCATATAATTACTGGTCAAAAGCAGCATGGTTTTTGGACAAGCGATTTATTTATAAATGGCACTATGTTGGATGCAGATTTTCGACAATGTGCATCTCGTCCGACGCCATATCCTATTCCAGAAGTATAACGATTATAAATAAAATTTCTATAATTTATATTCATTATAATTTTTCTTGATTCAATTTTCTAGATTAAATTAATATCGCATATTAAGAATTCTCAAGACATTTCTGAAACCAACGATCAAAAGGAAGAATTACCTTATACTGAAAAGTTATGTAGACGAATACCAAAACATATAATCCCAAATATATGTGTATCTAAAAACACATGTTTTTGTTTAAATTCTGTTTTATAAATAAATATATTTATTTTTTAAAATAATACATAATACAAACTGAATCGATGTTATTTATATAATTTATTGTAGCAAAAGTACTTCAATTTTGCATATTTTTTCTATCAACAAATCATTTGTTCGCAATAAAAAGTATGTACAATATAATTACCACTCTTTCAGCGACGGCAGTAACTTGACAACCAAGTATAAATACAACAGAGACAATAAAATAGGAAATTATTTTGTCTCCGCGTAAAAGACTTGAAAGTCACTTGAGCATGGGACGTCTTATAAGATTATAAAATAATAAATTAAATGAACAAAATTGTAAAAATTGTGAATAATACCGGGAAGCATATTTTTAAACGAAATAATAAGTACATTCAACGCGAGTTAGTCACGCATTGTCAATGAAAAATATAAACTTATATTCGCAATTGTTGCTTTTTGAATTATAACTAAAGAAAATTATATGATAAATATTACTGCATACTGTTATTTTGATAGATTAAGTCGCTATGCGAGAAAAGGAATGTTTGGCTTTCATGCGCACACTCTTTCATCAAAAATTACTTTTCAGTACGTGTAAAATTCATCACTATGTGGATAAATATAGGGAAGAATACATTATATCGCTTATTGAAAGAAATAGTTATTTTCTTTCAAAGTTATTATGTTTTTCAAGTATTGAATATTCTCTTATGTGATTCAAAAATCACATCTAATATAAATTTGTTATATACACAATTATTTTTGGATTTTCCCAAACTTTTTGAATAAATTTTTATCTTGCATTGTAATATATATAATATGTATAAGTTTATATTGCAGCCTGAGCAGAGATTCACCATCCTCCATTATGAAAGATTATCACATTTTAAAAGTAACATAAATCATGCCTCTTATATTCAAACTACATGCGTCACGCCAGCGGTTTGTAACAAATTTACACCATTCCTACCCTCAACATCAGTTGATTCTATTTGTTCTTTAAGTAACTCCAATTCTCTTATACCAGATACTGTGACTTCATATTTGTGAGCTACCAAACTTCGATAAAAATGTATCGCGAATGCAAGAAAAATTATTAGTACTGGTATTAATACGATACAAGCAGACCAAGCGGCCACTTGTGAAAAGTCATAAAACTTTACCCAACAAAGTATAGCAATTTCCAATAAGAATAGTAAAAGTCCTAATAAAGTGGAAAATGCCCATGCTACTTCGATGTACCAATGTAAACGTTCATGTGGTGATTCATGTACCAAACTTATACTATGTAAATTGCATACAGCTTCAATATTTGGTAAAATACACGTTGATATCATTAGAGCTAACATATGAACCGCGACTAGCAAAGTAGTACATACAGCGAAGGCAATTAACATCTCTGAAGGTACTTTCGTATCGGAATTCAATTGTACTTCAACCATGGCTACCTATGACAGAAAATTTTATTTATTAATGTATATAAAATATAATATATAATAATAGATATATAGTAATGCTGTGTAATAAAATCAATGTGTTCAATATTATATAATATTCTCTGTTATACATATACAATTCTTTAATTTTTAGAATATTTTTTTTTTAATGAAATGATATCTATTAATAATTTTTCAAATTAATAATTTGAAAAATTTAATTATAGACTAACTAAACATTAATATAATATTTACATTTCAATTTATGTAAATTTAAAAATTGTATTAATTTTATGTATATATATATATATATACCATAGCAAAACCGGAAAGTAGAGCAGACGTCTTGCTTGACGCTTTAAGTTTCGCTCGGCTGAGTTGTAATTTTCTCCAAGAGAGATAACCCGGCGTGTGAAGGCCATCTCCTGATTGTGACATCTTTGACTAGTTCATAAAAGAGAAAAACAAACAATATAGAGAAATTATATTAATATAAAGTTTGTAAAATAGAATTGAATGAAAGCAAATGATTGCACAATATGTTTAATCGAAAACAATATGCTAACTTGTCATTGTGCCTCAGGCATCGTAACAATTATACAATCTAATTGAAACTATCGGATCTATATTATCGGAGAATGTAATATAATTAAAATAATTAACAAAACTATTTTTTAATATATTTATAAATTGCGTAAAATAATATATGATTTTTTATATCTTATAGATATATTATAGATTTTCGCAAATCAGTTTATATGAAATTATATTTAATTTCTTAATATGATATATTAATTTGATATTAACCAATTAAAAATTTTGAATATATTGCATTGCTATTAATATGCTAATTTTTGTTAGTTTATATATATTTGCATTTTCTTTTCCTTATAAATAACATTTAAACATTTTACATATTCAGCTAAAAATGTTATATAAGACGTTAATAAAATTATTAGACAACTACAAACTATATAAATTCATAAAAAACTTACATGTGTTAAAATGATTTATTTTTAAATTTGTGTCACAATCATTAATTTGCAAATATAAATCCTAACTCATTTTTTGTCTTGAAACAGCGATCAATATATTTATATAAGATTTTAGATTTATGATATATGTTCGTGTGACAAAATCATTGTTGAAAATACATCGGAATAATTGCATATCCAGGGTTACTGGGTATCCGGATAATTGGCGCTCAACTATACAAGCACGTAAGAAATAAAGCACGTACCGAAAGTAGATGGCAACGTTGGTGCCAATGGGAGAACTTGCCAAAAGTCCTGTGTAGGACAAAAACCCAACGGGTGCTGAACGAAACAAATAACAAGGAAAATTAATGAAAAGATATAATAAAAAGAAAAAAAATTCAACTACTAGATTGATATATCTGCAAAGTTTGGCAAGCAATAGAACAAAATGTTATATTAAAAAAAAAAGAAAAAAAATCTTAATTTCTAAACAATAATCTTAATTTATAAACAATGTAAATATTTGAAAATTATTATAAAATTAAATTTTCTCAATTAAAAAATAAATAAATAAAAAAAAAGAAAATATTCTTTTTTCATGCCTTACTTTATATAAGTAATTAATTAATTTTTTTGATCATATAATTTCTGCTATATTGAGATCAGTATAATTATTTTAGATTATAATTAATCATAATCTAAACCAATTTAAAGTATCGTTTTCCGTATAATATACATCCATAGATAATATAAATATATTTTTTTAGTTACTATGAAACTATTAATATATTATGTGTTTGTGCTTTATGTAAGTTGAATTTGCGGACATAGAATAGTTAACACGAAGATAATTATGCGGCTGATATGATCGCCGGATAAAGATGTTGTATTATCAACAGTGATAATAAGTAACTAATATTATAATTCGTATAATTCCGATTGATTTTATCAGTATTTTCAAGGATTTCTTGAATATAAAATAATACATATTCAATTTTCTATTTCTACGAACATTAATATACAAGTTCTTTTCCGGGTAACAATCATCGACGATTCTCATGAATTTCAATCTAGTTTCCTGATCATGAAATCATCAACAGAATGAATTTTAAACAATAATATAAAGAGAGATTGATTTATCAAATAAAAACAAGCAACAAGCAAATTGATCCTTGTTATTGAAGTTCAATTGTAAAACAAAGAGACGTAAAAGATTTAATACACATTCTCATTTAAAAACTATAAAATAGTCATGATTGATTTAATGTTTATATGAAATTGTTCCAATTTTAATATCTGAAATTTTAAAATATATATAACTAATAATTTAACTAATAATAATTTAAATAATAAAATTTATAATTTTATTATCTATATATTAGATAATTTTGATTAATAATGCAATTTTATCTATTCATGTATTTTATTGAAATATACATTGTGTAATTATATATACATTTAATATTTTTTTATTAATTATATTTCATCATATTTTTTTTTGTATTTTTAAAATATGTGAATATTATTGTTTCATAACAAAAATATTATATTTATATATATTATATATAATAATTCATTCCCTATATTATATATAATGTTAATATAATATTAACATAATTCATAATATAATATTACTTGATATAGCATATCTTTATAAAATAAATTCTTGCCAGATAATTCTAAATATTTTTTCATAATATTATTTCCTGAATATATATATATACACTAAACTAAGATTATTAACATTTATATCTGTAATATTAAAAAATAGATCAAAATGACCAAGGATTCATATGTGAATCTTAATAATTCAATAAAAAATAAATGAAAAATTGATCACTAATAGAAGATGCGAATATAAGAATGTATATATGATGCTCGACGAAAGAAGACAATAAGACAATAATATAATATGTAGTGCGATACATGAAGAGATAAAAAGGAAACGAACTGTAAGATCAAAGAGACAAGGGGAGAACTACCGACCTGACACTCGTGGAACCGCTTATGGAAGCAGTGGCCGTCAATGTTGCGCAGATGTGTGCGCGCCACGTGTATCGGCAAATGCGAGGAGGGGAGTACCGCTCCGTCCTCCGCGCCAAACACTGAATTGCGTCCAGTGCTTGTCGACCATATGGACATTAGGCTCGGTTCTTGTGTGGCTTTGACAAACGCTAAAATAAAAAAAATTGTAATAATAAACTGTCCTAAATATTAAAATTGTTAATTATTATAATTGTAAAAATAAATTTTCATTTTACTAATTATTATAGTTAATTGCTATATATTCATACTATATATTGATTCACAAAATTTAAGTAATAGAAATTTTATCTTAAAATATTAACTTTTTTAAATAAGATAATGAAATAATAATGAAATAATAAGATTTTATTTAAAAACACATTTGCATTTAATTTCTTTTGTATTTGTACATGTATAAAAATTAATACATGTATATTACCTTGAATATAACCTTAATGCAATGACATGGTTTTAAAAAAAGAAAGTGAAAGGAGAGAATTAATCTCTCAATTTTTGAAAGTTAATTTTATTTCTTAATCTAAAATAAATTGATTGTCTTAATTTTTTTTAATATTTATAACTTCTTTTTATTTTATTATATATAAAATATCATACGTACAAAGTGTATCTGTATATCGTTTAGCTAATAGAACTTTTAACACTAATACATAACCTTCATAAACAATCAATTAACGTTTTAAAGGAGTAAATTTTTCGTTTATATTCATTGATAGTGCACCAAAAAAAGATTTAATAAAGATTTAAAATAAAGAAAATAATGGATTTTACTTTAAAAAATTTTGATTTTTTATTATTTTTAATGATCATTGATAGTAATGATAGCGGTGCACGCACAACGTTCGCTTTCATTTACATGCTATTATGCAAACGATATATTTCCTGCAACCTTTTCAACTTAAACGCCATCAAGGAGCAAATATTGAAATAAATGTATGCATGCAGAATTAACATTCTTTTTTTAAACATATCATTTGATCATTTATATAATATAATATAATATAATATATATAAATATTTGATACATAAATCAAAATTATAATTTATTTATAATTTATGATTTATAATTTCTATATATATATTTTTGTTCTAATAAGTCATTGTACTTGATAAAATTGCCACATATTATATATAGTATTGTTAAAAATATCGGTATTTAAAAAAAGTAAGTATTACTTTGATTAAAAATAATTGTAGCTAAAATTATTTATTGAAAATATATATATAATATGTATGTTGTGCAAATGAAAGATTATCAATATTATCAATAGTAAAAATAAATAATATTGACAATAAATCTTTGAATATCAATAAATAAGTAATATATATTTTGAATATTAATAAATTAATATTTTTTATATCATAATTTCTTTAAATATTACAATAAAATTTAATTTTTATTTATAAAAATAAATAAAAATTTAAAATTATACAAATAATATGATAATATGATTCATTTCAATGGATCTTAAATCTGTTTTTTTCACATAGCTATTTTTGTTAATTTGACCTTGATTTTATGCTGCCAAAAAAAAAAATTGCTGGAGATTATTTCAAGTTAAGTATTATGAAAAAAAAAATTTTTTTTCTTTAATAAACACTTCAATAATATTTGTTTTTCTGAATTAAACATATTTGAAATTTATATGTTCCAATTTATAAATATATAATTCCAATTTATAATATATAATTCATTAAAAATTATCTTTTGATATTTATTTTATATATTATTTTTATTATATATATAAATATTAATAAATTATATAATTATATAAAAAATATATATGTATATAAATTATTATATAATTTTATTATTATTATAAATTATTAATAATTTTATACCTAAAGGTTATTATAATATTTATTAGAATTATAACATATTAAAACTAACAAATATTTGATATAAGAATATGTTATTTAGATATCTATAACATTTTAAAAAACTAATTAAAAATTATAAATCTCAAATTTATATTCAGTGTGCTAAATATAAATTTTTATTATATATTACTTAAATTATTTATAATAATTTAATAGAATTAATTTTAATTATATTTATTTTAAAAAAAATATAAAAACAAATAAGTATTAATTATACATCTAAAAATGATTCATAATTCCTATAAATATAAATATGATTACTAGATAAGAAGAAAAATTTTCGTTACAATCTTTTTTTACAAATGATTCAAAACATTTTCATTAATCATTTGTAAAAAAAAAAAAACTATAACGAATTATCTATATTGTCATTGAGTTGCAACTAATATAGTTCAGAGATACGTGCCAATATCACTAAAAATACAGACGACGGTAGAATGCGTAGAGAGCTTGCTGATACGACTTATATACCAAATTAAATCATGATTAAAACAACTAAAAAAATCATTATTAATGAAAAATAATTAATTTTGTTTGATATATATAGATATGTCATGTCATTATATACGAGGTCAACAAATTGTCGAGTACTTAGCGCCAACATGTTCCTGCTATTTATGAATGCTATAAGATAATGACCATATATACATATACATATACATATATACATTGATAATTTGAATATGAAAAAAAAATTATTAAAAAAAATTTTATAAATAAGATAATTACAGAAAAGTAATATAAAAACTTTATAATTTTTTTAAGAAATGAGAAGAATAACATTGATTTTTTAATATAATTTATATTATAAATTAAATAAAAAAAATAAATAAAAAATAAAAAAAAATTCAGATAAAATCAAAATAATAATTCATTTTAGTAAATTATGTTTTTCAATAAAATAGAAGTATTAATAAATAATTATAAATTCTATTACCATTTTGAGAGAAATTGAAGTGTGTAAATCAATGTGCGAACTCATAACAGAAATCAATTTTATGTACTTTTCACAAGAAAAAAAGATGTGAAAAATAAAAAAACAAATAAAAACTTGATAGAGAAAAAACACTAGCATTTAATTTAAAATTATGATATTAGAATGTTTGGAAACTTAAATGGCATGAAAAATTTCGCAAACAACTAAAAATCACACCAAATGACAGTGGCAAAAGACATCAGTACACTGAATAAGAAACGCCGCGACATGGCATCGATGAACGTTAACGACTAACATCGAAAAAAGCCGATAATTTCCGAACGTTTTTGGCGCGTAAATTAGATACCAACAAATCTCAGATACAAATAAACAATGCAAATTTGATATAAATATTGATTTTTTTTATTTTATTAAATGAATAAATGAATGATAATTTATCAACTTATAAATAATCTTCTAAAATACTTAAAGATTATAAATAATTCTAAAAAGTCAAATAATTGTTATTTTAGACAGTAATTAAAATTAAACTAATTTTCTATATTAATAATTCTCTCTATATTTATTCTATTTATTATTTTAATTATATATTTTATATATAATTTAATTTTTATTAATTTCTTTCAATCTTAAATACATTTTACAAATTTTAAAGACATTTAAAATCAAATAAAAAGGAATTATGAGCGTGTTTATATAGATTGCAACATTTTCGTTTACATTTTCCTTGTACATCAAAGGATAGATAAAAATATAAATCAATACTTGACTAATATTAAATCAAATTTATCGTCTTTTTAACGACTTATAAACAGTTTTGGTATCTCCAATTTTATAAATACTGCGTACTGAAATACATTAAATCAATAATAAAAAAATATCATAAGATATAGTCATCTTTAAAAAATTCAAAATATATGTAATATATACATATAATATATAAAATTCACGTAGAAGTTATAGATGCAAAAATTTTTATTACAATAAGCTGAAATATCAAAATAGCTAATAATTTTATTTTATGAATTTTTTTTCATGTTAAACATCCAGAATGTGGTCATTTCCAATGAAAAAAAAACTTCCAATTCTATTATTTATATTCAGAATCAGATAATCTCTAATCTATTTATTTTATTGCTATTGCTTATTATATTTAAAACTTAAAAATTCTTTTTGAGAAAATTATTCACTTATTTTTCTATACTTGCTTTAATCCATATTAGACGCCTCATTAATGAGATTATTAGTATATATAGAAGAAACTGATTGCATGTGAGTCGACACTAACTATATCACTGAATCGCTTCGATAAATTATTATCTTCAATTTAGATGATGATAGATAGCCCTCTTTTGAAGTGAAAATATAATATGGACACATTCAATAAAACAAACATGAAAATCATAAAAAAACTAAATAAAAAAATAATAAAGAAGATTCAATGTCCTTCGATTTTATTGTATATACATAAACCGACCGTAGTATAGTATAGACTATCTTGTTCAAACAAAGCTAAGAGAAAAATACCTATAGTTTAAGAACCAGATCTTCTTACCCTCTAATATTTCTTTAGTGCCAGTATGGCCAACATGTAGTTTTTTCAAAACTATTTTCCAGAGAAAATATTTGAAAAATATTATACGTATATATAATGCAGCAATTGTTTAATAATTATTAATTTGCTTAAAATATAGCTAAAACAATATAATAGATATAAATTAGTGAATATCAATTTGATAATTTTTTAATTTTAAATTGTTATTTAATATTTAAATATTTTTGTATTTACTTGTGTATGATGCTTTATTTTATATTATATATATATATATATATATATATATATATATATATATATATATATATATATTATATTATATTATACTATATATTTTTATCATATAAGAATTTTAAATTAATTTTATAAATATTTTCAGAAATCAAAAAGAAAATTTTATTCAAATATTGAGTGATATTATCATAATTTGTTTTATCATATATATATATTATGAATATTATGTATGTATATAAACAAATAATTTATATATATATATATATTTTAGTTTTTTCAATTTGTGATATTAGAAAATTAAAAAATAGATATTAATATTCAAATTTTAAAATGTTATATTTTTTAAATAAAATTTTATAATTTTATAATTTTATAATAAATTTTTGTTCATTATTAAACATATAAAAAAAAAATAAATATTTAAAATCAGAATAAGAACCACTGTTCTTTAGTTCAAAGTATAAACATATATGTATATGGCTTCATTTCCTTTCTCGATTCTTTGAATTTAATAATATTTAAATACGTATATATCTTAATTAAGAAGATAATAATTCTTAATAATTAAGAAAATATAAGATTAATTTTTTATTTGATAAAATTTTTCTTCGATATTCAAAAATAGGAAAACAGGAATATAAATTTATAATTTCTTCGCACAATAATAAATTACGTCAATTTGATATGAATTGGTATGACGAAAAAAAATTGTCAAATTATATGTTATATAAAAATTGCATAAATTTAAGTGTAAGTTTATTTAATACTTTTAAAAATATGATATAGAATATTTAAAATAACAAGTTGTGAATAGAATAACAAATTAATAATGTATCTTAATGAATAAACAAGATACATAAACAAAATTGATGACGTAAAAATTGATTCAATATGAATTGAATGCAATAGAAAGTAAAATTTTAATATATTATACTTAATTTACAATAATGTTTTTTATTTAAAATATTATATTATAATATTTAAAAAATTACAATTTTTATTAGGTTAGATTACAGATAACATAAAAATTATAGATATTATGAATAAAAAAAAATAAAAAAAGACGATATATGAATTATAATTCAAATTAGATTCGATAAATATCGTTTAGATTCAATTTACTTAGGTATTTTTTAACGTAATTAATTTTTTTTATTGTGATTGTTTTAATAGATAATTAGAATGTAAATAATCAATATTTGCGGATTGGTATTATTTAAAATAATTGCAAGAAATTACTTACTTGACAAGGTTTTGATAGCGATAGAATTTGTTTAACCTCAATATCGATGAATGTATTCTGTCGTATGATCTGTTTTCTTGTCGAAATTTATGTCGGCACAAAACGCCGATAATGTATCGCTTGAAACAAAACTGCATTCTTTGATGCAAGTTTAACCAAATAATTACAATTACATGAATCACTTTCTCGATGCTAATTAACCAGAATATGGATTTTAAAATTGATAATATTGAATTTATTCGACGAAAAATTACATAAGCTGTACAATATCACTTATCATCCTACGCCATAACTAGATGTACGAAAACGAGAGATCGATCGAGTTGAATGCCAGTGATTGTCAATATTTTCATCACAGATAATATGAGAATTTTTTTACAGATGGCATTACTAGTACTTTGAAATGGCAGTATAAAATTGAATATCAAATTTTCTTCCAACTGACCCACAAACTACTTATAATAGTATTATATATTTACATATTATATAAATAAATATGGCGTCCGTAAACCCAAAATTATCAAGGTTACTATGATATAAATATGTAACAAAAATGCTGATGGATTAGTCATTGATTAGCATATAATATAAATTTATTAAAATATCAAAAGAAATCATACAAAATAATCAGTTAATAATAATCATAGTTTTCAAACAATCTTACACTGTAGTTACTTACAAATTCGCGCGTATTCAAAATGATCCAATTTAATACTACATTTTTCCCAGTGTATGCTGTAATCTGCGGAGGAAGAAGAACTCATATCTCAATACGTTGTCAAATATTTCCAATTTAAAAATAATTGAAAGAACTTTTGATTGATTTACGCTTCTCTATTATAAACTTGAACACGAACGGGACAAGTAGTGGGGTATCCTAGCACCGTAGCGCCCCAGGCATCATGAATACAGCGTAGAACAGAACGGTATCCACTCTTCGAGTGTCAGTCAGAGCGCAATATTCATTTTTAGTAGTGAATTGACTCTTGAACTGGAGCACGATGATCACAAGAGACACCTGTTGCGCCATAAACTAAGCCTATTACCGCGAAACACGAACGCAATAACTATGCATTATTCGAACATGCTTGCGCGCCAAGTGACAACGTAACTTGTTGATGATTTAATAGACATACAAAAGTTTTTCGAAGAAAAGTTATAAATTCGTTTATTTCATTAATTTTTTTTTTTTAATTCAAAGTGCATTTTAAATAGTGATTACGAAATTAAAGGAAAGTTAAAGGGAATTTGATTGCAACATTTTGTACATATTTGCAGAGAGAAGTTGAAGTATGGTAATTATTGTATCGATTATATTAATTTTTTTAATAATATTCATTAAATAATATATTTTTTTATAACAATGGTTTCTTTATGATTTATTTCGAATTTCATATCTCAATTTGATAATATTATATATTTTTTTATAATTCTTTATAATATCGATTGAACTTTATTAAATTAATATCGATCATTTATATTTGAAGAATTATAATTATGGATATTCATATAATTTTTTTTAAAATTCTAGTTATTTAATCAGTAATACATTCTTTAATACAATTTTTAAAAGATACAAGAAAAAAAATAAAATAAATTAATAAATTAATAGATATGTATAATTAATAGATATAAATTCTTTTTCCATAAAAAAGCATCATTTAGTTAAATCATGTTTCATTTCTAACCTTAATATTTATATAAATATATATATATATATATATATATATATATATTTACACATTTATTATTTTATAAAAAAAATAAGAATTGATTTTAACATTTATAATTTTGAAATGCAAAGTGAGTTTATTCCTATGAATAATAATAAATTGATTATTATACAATAATGCATGCTATGTCTATGTTATATTAAATTTTTTATAATTTATACGAAAAAATAAATAAGTTACCAAGTTATCAAAAATTCTCTAAATTTTATATCATAAATTATTATGTACAATCTATTAAATTATGTACAATCTATTGTATCTATTAAAATTTATTGATTATAAAAAATTAATTTCATGTTGATGTTAAACATATTTGACATTTAATTGTCAAAAATCTTAATAATAGAAGAATAGTTATTAGAAGAAAAGTTATCTGTTTTTAATTTCTTGTAATTTTATTGCATTGTTAAAGAATAATAATAATCATTATATTTATACATGTGAATATTATTATTTATTATTTTAGCACAAATTAAAGATCAAGAAAAGAAAAATCTTGTATGACACAGCATAATTTAAATTTACTATATTTGATTCAAGTATATCCGAAAAAATAAGGTTGGTATGATAATGAAGTTGATTTACATGTATTATCTATTTAAATATCTGTATAATCATGCTGTATAATCATACAATCAAATATTATTTATAATTAAATATAAATTGTTTCGATATAATTCCGTATGGATAATATAAATCAAATAATTATATAATATAATATAACAAATATGTAACTAAATATAGGTATCAAGGAAAAAGAAGAACTGAAATAATAACTATATAATAATAATAAGAACTAAAAGACACATAAAAAAGAAACGAAGATGATGAAAATAGTGGGATTGGAGGACAACCAACGATTTGCATTGATGAAAGTAAGTCAATTCGATTTTAAAAAACATATGACACTAGAGGTCAATGATGATATACAAAAAGCATTTAATATATTTTTTTGGTGAATTTTTTTTAAACATTATTGACATAATAAAAGATATAATTGTGTATCATCGATGGTTCACAATTGGTAAAAGTAAAACTTTCTAAAAAATTTAGAGAAATTTTTAGAATTTTTAAAATTTAGAGAATAACTTTATATTATTATAAAATAATTATAGAATAATCTAGAAAATAATCTCAAAATTTCATTATCAATTTTTTAATTTTTTTATCTTTAAATTTTTTAATTTTTCTTTGAGATCTTATGACTATCATGTTATCTACATAAAATGATTATATTTTAATTTCATATAATGATTTTTTTCTTTTTAATTATACAACCACTAATCAATGATCACTACTGTTATCATTCGCATCTTTTCAAAATACTGTTCAATCAATGAATTGTTATTACAATCTATCTACGATTATTCTATTATTACTTCCTATTTCTTTAAAACTTTCATTCTATATCATCAGCAACGGATATGTTTTTTATCATCGCTTTCGTTTGAAAACGTGTTATTATTTGATGAATTTCACCGAATGAAAACTTTTTATCGTGCGATTTGGACCGTGCATTCCCATCCATATTTCTTTCGTCTATGGTCGCCGATTTCTTTTTTTGAGAGTCGCTAAATCTATCCACACTTTAAACGATTTCAGATTCTCTCCTCGTAAAAGTCAATTCTTATTATACTTGTGTTTCTCTAAACACAAGTAGTTTTTTTTATTCAAACACTATGATGATCGAAAGGAAACGGTACCTCGTGTAAAACGGCACTTTCTTTATTCTGTCGTTCTTTGTAGATATATGTGATCTTATGTGACAAAGATTAGACAGATACATAAATCCATTTCCTTTTTGCTCATTACATGATTTGCTTATACATAATTCTATACTTATAAGTATCAGTTTCATCAAGTTTTCGAAAATTATGCTACATGATATAAGAATATAGTTAACATCGCGTGCGCAGTAGAAATGTTTTGTTAATTGATAATTTGAGAATTATGATAATTTTCTATTTATTCTACATTATTCTAAATAAGAAATTACACAAAATGTTTTTATAAAAAAATATTGATTTTTTTTCAAAGTTTTTGTAATATTTTGTAATAATATTTTTATTGTTATTGAATATATATATATTATATATGTATTATAGATTTATATTTTTTATACATATATATATATATATATTTAATTTTTTCTATAATTAAATATCAATTATATGTTAGTCATCTATAACCTATGAAGTTTTTTTAAGATTTAAATTAATACAGATTAAATAACTTTTTTTTTTCAATTAACTTTGTATATTTTTTTATAAAATCAACTATTTCATAATTATTCGGACTATCTCATAATTATTGTAATTGTAAAATGTACAAGTGAGATGGTATGAAGGATATTTATGAAAGATATATATAATATAACATGTATAACATTTTGAATATTCGGAAAAAATTAGTAAAAACAGTATAGTTAACATAAAACAGAAGAAATTTTCATCATAATCTGTTCACTTTTATATCTTTTTATTTTTCAGTAAGAAAATAATATAAAAATATTATGTGCATGTTCTGATTATTTATAATGAATATCATTATTATTCTTATTCTTACAAATTTCATTATAATTTTAATTTTTTCTTCTTCAATAATTTTCTTCTAATTCAATAATTGATAACTCAATTGTTAATTTATGCATTTGTGATAAAAATTAAAAATTGAAAAGTAAATAGTTGAAAAAAATATATTTAAAATAAAGTTATAAAATTTAATAGATAAAATGAATTTCTATTTAGTTTTTATTCATTTAGTTATTTTTACAAAAATATAAATTTGACTTCTATCATATTAAATATATAAATTATATATTAAATATATAAATATAAATATATCAATAAATTAATTATTGTTAACAATTGATGATGAAATAAAATTTAATAAATAGAATTTATCCATCAAATTTAAAAGATATATTTCATACATATCAATCTTATAATATATCATGATTTTTTAAGTCATGCTATTCTTCTCAATATTTATAATTTAATCAAGTATAATTTTAAGAAATTTAAAACAATTTTATTTAAAAAATAAAAGAAAGAAAAAATAAATTTTCATTATTAATTCGGTACATGTCGGTATGTATTGGTAACTGGTATTTCGGTTATGGGTAACCGGAGTGGGTTGACCTGTAATCTATGTGAAAGTAAATACAAGTGGTTTTGTGAACAGTACAAAGCGAAATAATCGAAGATTTTTGCGCTGACCGTAAAATCATCATTGCATTTCTCTGAAAAACATTTTGCTTTCACTACAAATCATAAATAAAAAGAGAATAAATAATATAATATACTAGTAGCAGATAAATCGTTTACAAATTGTGCATAGAAGCAACATTCCAAGTTTTATCTTTTTATTATGTCATATAATTACAGGTATACATAGTCTATCGTAATCTATTAGAAAAACTGTAATTTAGTTACATAATTTCTACAGTTTATTTTTTGTTATAATTTATAAAGTATACTTGTTCCAATTTAATGGTACGTTACTATTTCAATTTTATTATTTATTATTACTGCCTGAAATTTAGGATCATCATCGTATATTCATTTGTTTCTATTATTAAAAATTAATGTCAATTACTGTTTTCTCTCTCTGATTTAAAAAATACAAAATAATATATTATATTAATTATTGAATAAATAAACTGTAATGTCAATATGATAATATAGTAACAAATTATGAAGAATTAAAGAAAAATGAAAAATAATTTCCATCGCGAAAAAATAAAATAATTTAATTTTAATTTAAATTCTAATTTTCATATATGAGACATAAATGAAAAAAAATCATTCAATTATATAATTTAATGTATTCTGATTTTAGTTTAGGAAGGCAGTTCAAGATGTAACACAACCGCATCATGACGATAACTTTCTATTACGTTGGCTTCGAGGTAAAAATTCTTGTAATTTATTGTAATTTTTGTAATTGTTTACAAGATCTCTTAATATTACATGTATTAAATTATACATGTATTAATAAACATGTATTAAATGAATATAGCCTGAAAAAATCTAATTGCCCTAAAAAATCTTTAATCACACTTAATCTAAGCACTCTAAGCAAAATTTATATAAAATGTTATTAAGAAATTAATCTCTTTTTTTTTTAAGCATTATTAACAACACAGATAAAATGTACATTAAAAGAAACTTATATAAAATGTAAATGTTTCTTGATTTAAATTGAATTAAAAATCTTGAAATTTTGAGGATCAAAATGAATATTTCCTATTGGAATAATTTTATGTTTTATTGTAAATCAAATTAAATTAATGTATTTTCATTAATATAATAAAATTAAATATATTATTAGATAAATAAAATTAAATAAAAGAATAATAAAATCTTAAAAAGATATTTACATATTTTGTATAATACAATAAAAAAACTGATATCAGCGGATAAACACATTTTTAAATGTTTCATTATATATATATATATATGATGAAATTTAAAATGAAAATGAATATATTAGATACATTTCATAGTTTTGATATATTTTTTAATTATTTTAGATATCTTTAATTGATTTTAAGTTTAAGATAAAGTTTAAATAATTTTATTTTAAATATTTATTTATAATAAATATCTTTAAATAAAATCACATCATTTTCAGCAAGAAAATGGGATCCAGTTGCTGCGGAGAAGATGCTGCGTGATGTAAGTTTGTTTTTACATATATATATGTTTTTGCATATATACGTACATATACATATAATTATTAATGCGATCCATTTATATTCATTTTTCTTCTCTTTTTAAATTAGAAAAACTATCCATCTTCGTAGAAACTGAATAATAAATAAACATTTCTGTTTCGAAAAAATTCTTTTGAAAGGGGGACAACTTCGTTCAAACTTACTCTGTACTTTCACATATTTCTTATGCATCCTATATTTACACTATAAGAAATCATGCGATTAAAAATTTGATTATTAAACTAATTAAACATCGTTAATTAATTTCAATACATATAAGTTCATTAAATTTGTTTTATGTCTTTAAATCCATTGTTATTTTATATCATTTATTTTTTCTAAAATGCAATAAACATTGCCAATTGAATCAAATTCGAAAAAAATTTATTAAATAATATTTTTAATTGTTAAAAAAAACAATAGAATCTGAAAATAAAATTTTTTTTATCCATCTAATATAGGAAGCAAAATTATGTAGAAAAAGATGTGAGAACTATTATTTATAAAAAATATTTGGAAAATAGTAAATCTTTCTGAATGATTAATTAAGTTAATTAATATTAAATTCATAACAAAATTTAAATAAATAATTATTAATATAAGTAAATCAACGAATACATGAAAATAAATGAAAATAAATAAATATATATTTTTAATAAATTACAAATAGAAAAATTTAAAATTTATCTTTTTTGATTGATTTTAATATTATCATATAATAATATAATGATTTTAATATAATCATATAATTTTAAAAAAAATCATACCAAGTGAAAAAATATATTCGAACTGCATACTTTTTTTTATCGTAATCTTTAGAAATTTAAATCTACTTTTTTAATTATAATCTTATCTAGAAATTTAGATCTAGATATAATAACGATAATTACATTCATATCAATTGTTATAATTGATCAGTTATCCATATTTTGCGTTTGACTTCGCGGCTCCAAATTTAAACTTCAATTTTTCCACTTAAATTTAGCGACAAATTTAATTAGAAAAGTTTAAAGGAACATATTTCACAATTTCCTGAAATTTTATTGATTTATAGATTGAAAACTATGAATACTAATTGTTAACTATAAATATGAAACTTCATTTTACGGTCTAGTGATCAACAGAAAGAAAAAAAATAAAATTTTTTTTTTGCATTTTTTATCGTTTTAGATGTTTAGCAATATGGTAATTCTGAATTTTTTCTATTATATTCTCATTTGGTCGATATATATTTTTTATAATATTAAATATTATATAATAAATTATTTAATTAACGAATTAGATACATATTTGTATATTGTTTATATAATTGTTTCTAAAATAATATAAATTTATTTGAATTAGATTTTAAAATATTTTAAAATATGATGAATTATTATAATTAGGGATTCTATATTTCTAATATTTCCTTATAATGTAGATTTATATAATGCCATGAAAAAATTACTGTAATAATTATACAATAGAAAACAATTTACATTTAAAAATCAATTTATTTGATTTTATTAATATCCTTAGAACATTAATTCATCAAAAAACATATTCATTATAATAGATAAAAAGAGAGTATAGCAAATCTGTTTGCAATGTAAACAGGTATATTTTATATTCATATGTTGACTTTCTGTATATATTTCCTCTTATATTTATATTTTATATATTTTATTATAAATTCCATTATAACAAAAAAAAACAAATTATGAAAGAAAGTAGATTTCATTTAATAAATGGTTACAATTTTCTATATTATTGTTAAATTGTAAAATAAGGAATTTAATATATGATTTAATTGATGATGTAATTTTATCCATAAGTCATTATTACAATTAAATAATATTTTTACAATTAAATAATATTTAAAAATAATATGTAATAATAAAATGTTTTAAATATACAAATATATTTTATTTTTTCTACTTTTCTTCTTTCGAGTATTTAGAATTCCGGATATTGCAACATATTGATTGCTATATTCCCTTTCTCCTTTTCAAGGAAATTAGAAATCATATTTCTCAACTCTATTCGATTAATGTTTTCAATTCTTTATTTAAAAACATAAATTTAGAATCAAAAATGTTTTTTAGATTATATAGAATTTTTAAATTTTTCGAATTAATATTTTTTTTAATTTTAATGATCTATGAAATCTTCTAACTTTATATCTTTTTAATTTCATTATTTATAAATTTTCAAAAAGAGTAAAACATTTATTGATTTTGAAATTTGTTTCAAAGATCAATATTCTATAATTAATTTAAATAATTTTTCAGTCTATGGAGTGGCGAAAACAATGGGAAGTTGACAAATTAACTAAATGGGATCCTCCTAAAATTTTGAAAGATTATCTACCTCATGGTTTATGTGGTTTCGATAAAGATGGGGCACCAGGCATGTATAAATCTTTTTTATTTATTAACTCTTGATAATGAGATAAATATGTTAAGTTTTTTATCAAAAATAATAAAATTAAAGAAACAATTTTTAGAAATATTATTAATTATTCTAAGAAATTCTGATATTTTTTACAGTTATTGTTGTATATTTTGATGCACTTGATCTTTATGGTATTTTGCACGTAGTCTCACGTATGGATATGATAAAAATGACAATAAAATGTCTTGAAGAATATTTAATGCTGTGTAGAGAGCAAATGTTAAAACATGGTCCTTTGGCTGGTCAGGTAGTTGTAATATTTGATATGCAGGGATTCAATTTGAGACAGTATCTTTGGAGACCAGGTAAAATTTATATGCATCATGTAATCCATCATTATTACATAAGTCTTTTATGGTACATTTGATTTTTGAAAGTATTCTTACAAGAAATCTTTTTGATTCATTATATGCGCATAATCTATAAAAACAAAGTAGTGAGTAATGAAATTCTTATATAAGATGAAATAGTGTTTTGTATCCTGTAAATTTTTAAAATGATAGTGATGTAATCCTTATTAAATTGAAGTTTTTTTCATATTATATATTCCAGTTAATAATCTTTTTATCAAAAAGATAAAATTTGAAGTTTTTATAATAATTTAATAATTTTATTTTTCAGCTGGAGAAGTTGTAATTACCTTAATCCAAATGTATGAGGCTAATTATCCAGAAATTTTGAAAACTTGTTATATCATTAATGGTATATTTTATAGTACAATGTATATAACTATATAGTATGATATAATTATATATATTATTAATGTAATTATACATTTTTATAGCTCCGAAAGTATTTGCTTTTGCGTTTTCGGTAGCAAAAAAGTTCATGAATGAATATACTCTGTCAAAGATTCAAATATTTAAAGCAGATCCTTCTAAATGGCAAGCAGCGATATTTAGTAACATTTCAAAAGATCAAGTACCTGCTTTCTTTGGAGGTACTCTTAAGGATCCTGATAGCAATCCAAAACTTGGAACAAAGGTGAAGAAAGAAAAGAATTTACATCATTTCTAAATAAAGTTTTGTTAACTATACAAAAATATAATAGAATATTTATCAGAAATGACTTATTAAAATGAAATTTTAATTGATGTTCAATAACTAAACTCTTATCGATTGAATTCATTTATTTAAACTTTATATATTATTTATATTAGAATAAGAAATATGTAAGAAAGAAAACTAATATTAATATCATATCAATTACATAATACATACAATTTTTAATCAAAATTTCTGTTTATGTTTAGATTTGTCTTGGTGGCAAGGTTCCTCAAGAAATGTATGTGACTAATGATAGTAAAGAAAACTTTACAACGGTCACAATTAAGAAAGGTGGAAAATTGGAACTTAATATGACAGCACTCGAGATAGGATCTTTATTAAGGTATAAACAAATTTATAAATTAATTATGAGAATTTATTAATTGTATTTATTAATTGCGGATGATTATAGTTGGGAATTTCGAACCGAGAATCATGATATTAAATTTGGTATTGTAAAGAAAGATGATAATGGAATGCAAAAGGAAGTGATACCTATGCGACGAGTAGCTGCTCATCAATTAGATGAAATTGGAATTCTGACTTGTGAAGTACCTTCTACATGTGAGTATATATCGCGTTTTAGTCGAAAATGTATCAAAAATACTTTATTTATAATTTTATCTATTTTAGATTCTATTGTCTTTGATAACACTTATAGTATTATGAGAAATAAAAAAATCCATTATTCCGTGAAAGTTATACCACCATCACAATCGCAAGAAATAATATCAGCAGTTTTATAAATAAAAAATAATAATAAATACATAAATATTTTTTGATAAAAACATTCCATAGATTATTGATATTTAAAGAAAATTATATATTTTTGTTACTTTTATTTTTTCTTCTTTATTTGTATTATATTTAATTGCAAATATTAAGAATTTAATGGTATTTTTAGGTTTTATAGAAATGAATTTAAAAATAATTTATTTAATTTCATATATAAATTTATGGATGTTGAATTTCTCATTATAAAAACTATTTTTATTTTATGTGTATTATAATTGTATTATTATGTATAAAAAAATGTAGAAAATTTGTCTACAATATATATATTAATAAAAATTAATATTGTAGAAAACTTCAAATTCATTTTTTATAGACTTACACAATTATTTATTTTGGATATCCATATCATCATGTAGAATTGAACTATCTAATCATCTTCATCAGCAAGTAACATTTCAATTAGATCAAGTTTTAAACATTGATTTCCTTCCAAACGTTTTTGTGTACCCCATTTTGCTAAAGTAGGTAGAACTTTTAATTTTGTAACTGAGTTTGCTCGAAATGGACAATTTAAATCTTTCCAACTAAAAGAAGAAAATATTTTATAAATTAATTACTTTTCAAGAATAATATGTTAATATAATATGTAAAATATTTGATTTATATATATGTATATATTGATATATAAAATATTTACTATGGCCGATCTCCAACTTCAACTTCAATTAAATGTGCTGATGTAGGAGCTATTTTAAATCCTTCTTCTATAAAAGGTTCAGCTATAACAAAGATATAATTTTTTTTATCCTCACATATACATATTGTTGATTTATTCACAAGAATATTTTGAAATACTAAAATATATTTTAATTTTTATTATAATTTTATAAAAATACATATGATAAATAGTTACTAATTCTAAATTATTTTATGCAAAAATCTGGTAAGTTACATACGAATTTATGTTATGTATGAAAATATATAGTTTAGGTTATGTACGAAATAAATGACGACGATCGAAAGATTGTACCTTCAACACAGTCTGGACACCAACTTTTGCCGTTAGGAAGTTTTTTTCCAGTATAAAGTATGTAAATTGATTCATTAGATTTAAAATTTTTCATAAATTCGAAAAAATTTTCGAATCCTTCAACGTGGTGACGTAAAACCATTTTCTATTATTTCTCTTTGAACAATAAGTACAATATTAAAATTTTACGATTTTTTTTTATTACATGATATATTAGTTTGCAATAGCCTCTTATCAACTGTAAAAAGGTGACACCTATGCGAGATATTTTTGGTTGATATCGAGACGATAAGTAGAGATAGAATTTCTGATTAATTGAGCTGAATATAAAAACTCTAATTAATAAAGCTAATTTAATATTGTAAGTAAAATATTATAATAAAATACAATTTACAAAAAGATTTTATTATATTTGAGATATACTTGAAATATTAATATTAATTAAATATTTATTCAATAAATAACAGAATATTCTATATGATATATGATATATAATATTTATATATGATATATATATTATTATTTTATTATATTATAATATGTAAATGTTCACATAATAAATATTTTAATTTCTTTTTCATATATTTGATATTTCAATAATGCATAACTTCAATAATATTGTATATATATATATTGTCAATTTTTCTGATTAGTAAAATTGTAATATTTAAATAAACCGCGGAATATTCTATCGAGAAAACTTGGCAATAGTGCGTAGAATTCCGTAGTTGTCAATTCCTTTTATATAGAATTTGAACATCATTATCTGATTGGTCGAACCATCCACCCTCCCACTCCGATAACATGACGATGACGAGATTCTACGGCCAATCGGAGTGTGTATAAGGCGAGGGTGTTTGGTATGCTCTAGGACAGGGCAGCTTGTTCGCAGTAATTCAAGGTTTTGACTGTGTAACAATATTGTGTTATCGTTGTTTGTTACAAGAGAAATAATTCGTTTTTACAATAGCCACGAAATCTCGTTGGATTTAAGTTAGCTGCGCATAGAATGGCTGCAGTTTTTGATATTGAATTACACGATGCAGACACGGTAAATAGGGACGAGTCTGATGATGATGTTATCGAGATTGGCGAGGTAATTCTTCATCCGCACACGAGCACTCCAGTTTCCTTATCGTCATTTTCATTTCACGTTCCATAACGCTGTTCCTATACGTTTTTCTTTTCACGTAGGAAGAATACGATGCGAATCCAAATGTGAATGAAATAACCGAGTGAGTAAGCTTTCCTTTCCGCTTATATATCTATCATGCCTGAAAATTTTCATGGTAATGACAATTTTCATGCTCTGCTAGTTCGGAAGGTGTCGAGACAGTTCCAATATCAGAACAAAATGTTAATCGCGGAAGGGAAAGAGCTGGACCACAGGATTTCGAGCTATGCAAAGTTATTGGAAAGGGTGGTTATGGCAAGGTTTTTCAAGTGCGTAAAATAACGGGTAATGACAGTGGCACAATCTTTGCGATGAAGGTAGGAAAATATTAAATTTATTCACTCATATATAATTTATTAATATTTCATGATATGTATGAGATAATATTTTCAATAATATAATGATTTTGTTTCGTAAAAAATTTTAATTAATTATTTTGTTCAGTATTATATAAGTTCTTTGTCTCCTTTTGTCTTGTATATAATTGTTCAAATGATTATTTTTTTCCTCTTTTTTTTTATATATATATTTAAATGTGAATTTTTTGAATTAAAAATTTAAAAAATTCTTGTAAG
Source organism: Apis mellifera (assembly GCF_003254395.2). NCBI lineage: Eukaryota > Metazoa > Arthropoda > Insecta > Hymenoptera > Apidae > Apis > Apis mellifera. Next base: position 4,533,182 of record NC_037640.1, read on the forward strand.
TAATTAATTTTTTATTTCTGTATTTGTGAATTTTATAAAAAAACGTATAAATCTATTCATTTATATAAATCATTATGCATAAATCATTCATTATTTCAATATAGATAATTATTTTTCAAATTCTTTGGAAAAAAAATATATTTTATTGTATTTAAGTATAGAAAATAATATTTCATTTAATTAAAATTAATAAATTAAAATTATGATAATGTTATTATGTATCTGTCTTTTTTTAGTTTAAAAAGATTACATTTATTTGTTCAATGTCATGTGTCACGTGTTTTTAATTATATTTTTGATAAATTATGTTAAATGTATTTATCTAAAAAATAGGTCTTACGTAAGGCTTCAATTATAAGGAACCAAAAAGATACTGCACATACTAAGGCTGAAAGAAATATTTTAGAAGCTGTAAAGGTAAGTCAAATAAATGAATTTTAATTTTTATGATTATTTGTCATTTAATTTTCAATATCAATTTGTTTAATAATAATGTAAACTAAAAATAATACTTATCAAAAATATATATCAAATTTTACTTATTTTTATTTGTTATAATTATACAACTTAATTTTAATAATTTTAAATTAATAATTTTTAATCAATAATTTAATTAATAATTTTTTAAGTTAAATTTTGTTAAATAATATATATATTATATATGATATATTATAATATATAAAAATTAAAATATGTATATGATTATATCTGGCAGCATCCTTTCATCGTAGACCTTATGTATGCTTTTCAAACTGGTGGAAAATTATATTTAATTCTGGAATATATGTGCGGTGGTGAATTATTTAGACATTTAAACGATGAAGGCATTTTTCTTGAAGAAACTGCTTGGTAAGGAAAACAATATTATAATAATTATTTCAATTGTAATCTATTATATATATAAATGCTTTTCAAAACTATATGTAAATTTCATTTATAGCTTCTATCTATCGGAAATAATATTGGCCCTTCAACATCTTCATTTACAAGGAATTATTTATAGGTATTTTAATTTAACTATATATATAAATTTATAAACTATAGTTTATATAAATATATAAACTATATACATAAATATATTGATATTTTAAGTATATTATATGATATATATTATTATTTCAATGATTAATTATTTTTTTATTAATTACATTTTTAGAGATTTAAAACCAGAAAATATCTTGTTAGATGCAGAGGGACATATAAAATTAACTGATTTTGGTTTATGCAAAGAACATATACAAGATGGTACTGTTACACATACATTCTGTGGTACTATAGAATATATGTAAGGAAATTTTTACAATTATAGAAAAAAAATCTTGTAATCAATTTTCATATTTTGATATATTTTATTTTAATGAAAGGGCTCCAGAAATTCTAACAAGAAGTGGACATGGTAAAGCAGTAGATTGGTGGAGCCTTGGAACTTTAATGTATGATATGCTTACAGGTTCAGTAAGTATCATTAAATTCTGAAATGGATTAATATTGTAAATTATCTAACTTATATATCTTTAATTTCTAGCCACCATTTACATCTGACAATAGAAAGAAAACTATCGAAAAAATTTTACGTGGTAAATTAAATCTTCCACAATATTTAACACCTGATTCTCGAGATCTTATTCGAAAATTGTTGAAGGTTAATTTTTTAAATCATAATCATCAAAAGATATATATATTTTAAATTACATAATAATACAATAATTTTATATTTTTATAGAGACAAGTTGCACAAAGATTAGGATCCGGTCCATCTGATGCAGAACAAATAAAAAATCATTTATTTTTCAAGCATATCAATTGGAATGATGTTATTTCCCGTAAATTAGAACCACCATTTAGACCAACATTGGCAAGCGAAGACGATGTATCACAATTTGATAAAAAATTTACGACATCTGCACCAATAGATTCTCCTGCAGAATACACATTAAGTGAATCTGCTAATAGAGTATTTCAAGTGTGTTTTTATATATTTTTTTTGTCAATTTTCTGTAAAATTTTATTTTAATACTTTATATAATTTTTAATATTAAATATCTTACTTTTTTATTTTTATTTTTTTTTAGGGATTTACGTATGTAGCACCTAGTATACTTGAAGATATGTATTCGCAACCACGAGTAATAAATGCTAGAAGTCCACGTAGAGGCAATATGCGTGGTTTTTCTCCACGAACAACGCACTTTCATTTACATAATAATCATGTGCAAAATCATAGGTAAGTATATTTTTTTATATCAATTATATTTCACAATAACATTATATATTCTAATATATAATATTATAATCTATTATAATTTATAGTAATATTTAATTTATTTAATTTTCACATTTTCGATAATTGTAATCATAAAAATTTGTAGACACAATGGAGTTGGACATGGCAATGTAGAAGATACAGAAATGATCGAAATAGGCTAACTGCCACTTTTTCTTATAGTGAAAAAATGCTTAGCATTTCGGCCTAACTGCTAAATATCCATGACCAATCCTTGTGTCTCAGGGAGGGATTTTATAAGATATAGATGGAATAGCAAAAGGATAGGTCCAATATCCATTGCTTCATTGGATATTCAGCAGTTAAATTTAGCTAATTTTTTTTTTTTTAAATCAAGTTTAATTACGATAAAGGTACTAATTAAGATTATGCTTTAAGTGCAGCGACGCAGCAGTTATTTGGTAGCATATAATGAAAAAATATATATTTATGAGTAAAAAATCTCTTGCAACATAAATAATTAAGAGGGAAGAAGTTTTATTTACTTATTTTCGTTGGTAACTATGTACTGAATATTATAAAGATACATTATTCGCATACATTAGTCAAAATACTGCATATGTTTCATTAATCCATTAACATGTAATCACTTATTATGTTTTTTGTACATATGATCCACAGGTTGGTTGGATATTCGTATATATATATATATATATATATATATGTATATATGTATGTCTATAGAAAAAGAGAATACACACAAACGTCATTTAAATTAAGTGCGACAGACTGAAAAATTCCAGCACTTTTAGAAATTCATAAATTATATTGTTAATATACAAATTCAACCATCCTGTAATTTACTTGTATATTTAAAAGTTCGTACACGGCGCTTATAATAATATTGCAGTGTACACATGCTTAAGTATAATTAATTCAAAGGAAAGAAAAAAATCGGAGAAAGAAAGAATAGATAAAAGACAAATAGATTTAAATAACGAAGACTTACAGCTGCCACAACCGCTCCGCCGCTCAAAATTCCATATCCGGTTGTTCATTTAAAAAATATTTTCAGCAGTAATAACGTTTCCATGGCAATAATATAAACAATAACACATCTGCACGATAGTCTTAGACAAAATGTTTATGTAATATTGCAACGGAATTGCATTTGTACAATTGAAAGTTCCTAAAGAAATGCGAGTTCAAAAAACTTTGCAATTTATATTTCAAATTTTAAACATACAAATAACATTTGTAAAAGTATTTGTTTATTTACTATAAGAAATTTAATTTAATCACTTGAATGCCTTAGCAAAAAGGGAAACAAACTTTTTTTCAAGTTTGATATAATTAATAAAAAAATTTAACACAAAATCAAGTTACCATGGTAACAATGTTACTGCAAAATGTTAACTTTCCACTATTATCAGAACATGTTTCGTATCTTAATGTTCGTGTTTACACGTTATTTAGTGTGACATATATCGCAATTTATTTAAATATCTATTTGTTACATAAATATTTATATATTACTGAAAACTAATATATATTAATTTCGATGTATACATGATACACTAGAAAAGATAAAAAAAGTGTAAAAACTAAATGTTTAGAGTGACTTGTTGGCCGCTCATCGCGTAATTTCAAACTACCCAAGTGTTCACAGGCCATATTAGCTGGCATTACAATTTTATCTATATTTACTACAGCGAATATATACACATGGTCGAAATGTTAGAAAATTTTCCCAATGATTTCGATATTACATTTCGACTATGCATACACGGAGACAAACACATATAAATAAATAAATAAATATATATATATATACATATATATATGTGTGTATATATATATACACACACACATATATATATACACACACGATATATGATTATATTCGCGCAATTGTATTGTATTACAAAGAAAGCGTATATTTGAAAAAAATAATTTATAAGCCACTTTTTCAGTACGTATCGAATGATGTATTTTCGATGTAGAAGCGAGAATCTGTCTACAGAGTTATTGAAATAGTGATGATCGTGTTTAATATATATGGATTTTTTTGTAGTAGAAGTATCAAGATACAATTGATAAACGATTTGATATTTTGTTACGTCGTTTTGTCGGATTTATAAAATGAGGAATTAGCATTTAATTAATAATTGTAAAAAATCACATTTATGCAATTACGATTAATTATAATTATATAGTGATGTCAGTGTATTATCATATCTTTATATATAATATTATAATAATTTTTTATGTATTTTTCGATAAAAAAGTATATATAAAATCAAGATCGTTTTGAAATGTATTAGAATATTTATAAAAAAGAAACATTTCATTGTTCATATAAGATAACTTGTAGGTGGATTCTACAAAATGTGCTTTACAACAACCGATCTTGGTGCTCGATACTCATTTGATTCAATTCTAAGCGGCCTGAATACCGTAATTAATTTTTATATTACAAAAAAATATTGTTTATTATAGCATGTAGTATTCCATTTAAATTTTACGTATATTACGTTTTTTTATAGCGATTGGAAATGATTATGAGACCGAATTTAGTAAAAATTGAAGATTTATTTTTCATAATATTATTTTCAATATAATAATAATAATAATAAAATAATAATAATAATAATAAAATAATAATAATAATAGGAATAATAAAGAAATGTGTTATGGTTATTCTCGAGGCACAAGATATATATATATATATATATGTATATGTATATATATATATATATATATATATATATATATATATATATATTTATATATATATATTAATTAAGCGCTTAAAAAACAAGAAGAAAGAAGTATCATCAATGATGTGCAAATGAAACACTAGCCATTGGCCAAACCAAGTGATATGTGGTTTAATGCTTCCAATTAAAAAGAATATAGATTCTTCAATTGACTTATCGCAACCATGATTTGTAATCCTCTAAATCATATTTACGAATAAATATAATGTTTTGTGACATATTTTTGTTATATATGTACCAATTTTTGTTTTTAAAAAGAATGAAAAATAGTTAGTATTTTGAATTTGGCGCCATTTGAATATTTCAAGAATAGCACTATCATTAATTTTATTATTATTTTATTATAATGATATTGCTACTACTAATTACTACTGCTAATACTTAAATGAAATGCAATTGTAGTATCTATTGTAAAACTGAAAATATTGGCAAATAACAGATTGCGTTTAAAGGATGTTTAAACTATGCACAACGTGTGTCATATTAATGTCTGATTGTATATACATGTATACAAGAATGGAGAACTAGCGTCATTCGCGTGGGTGCGACCGTGCGTAGTTAATATTTCATGGACGTTCAAATGAGTTGCAGATGATCCAGCTCAATCATCATAATATGTGTACGCGTAAAAGGCATCGCTTCAAGGCATGTATTCTTCCGTTTTCGGCAAACCATGACGATCCCAAGGTGTGAATACGCGTCACATGCACGTTAAAGATCGATGGTGCACATACGTCGCAATTTTGTGTCGAGCATTCGCATCGATGTTGGTCTCGAGAATCGATTGTTTTAAGTAAAGTTGTGTCAGTCATCTTGAAATGTTTAAAGTGTTGATTACGAAAATTTATTATGATCTTATTCGAGTGTGGATCTAGTATATATATGAAGATAAAGTTTTAATTTCAATTTCGTTAAATAAATTCGCATCGTAAAAAAAAAAAATATCATTTGAATTTAGTATATGAAGTGTGAAATAAAGATTTTGATTTGACGTACATATGAAGCATTGATTTCTATTGGAATAAAAGTTTATTATTTGAATTAAAGGTTTGTGCTTTCTCTATACTTATGTATGAATCAATTATATATTAATTATGTATGAATTAGATTACAGTTCTAAAAAAAAGAAGAATTGAATGAAAATTTATTGAAAAAAAATTTATTACGCAGAAATATGATTTAGCAGTATTTTTTTCTTCTTTTTTTTTTTCCTAAAGAATGTGGCACTTTTAAATGTTAAAATTTTTAATATTATTTAAAATTTGATATTATTTTTTCATTTTTATTTATGTATTATCGTTTTCTAGTTTTCTTGTAAGTATTGTAAATATTTAAAATTTAGAAAATAGTAAACTTTAATTGCATCATAAATAAATTTAAAAATCATATTTAGGTTCATCATATAATTGCTGAGAAACAACGATGATTCATCATGATAATTTGAATACAAGTTCGCGGTCATCTCGAATCGGTTGATCGAGTGCCAGCATCGAGACGTCAGTGCCGCAGCTCACTTCCGGTCCTCTGCGCCGGTAAAACGAAATTCTAACCGAACGAACGATTATCTCAAAATTTTTCAACGAATTCTTTAATATCTTGAAGGTGTTTTTCAAATTTGAAGTAATTTTAACAATTTTTCGTTACTTTACGATGTATACAGGTTAGTAAAAATTTATAATTAATTGAATTCAATTTATTAATTTTTATTAATTATACTATCAATGAAAAATATCTAGTGTCTATATTGAAAATAGATTTAGTTGAATACAAAATGAGAATTAGAAATTTAATAACTAAAAATATATATACAGATATTTTTTTCTATAGTTTTTATATATTGATTTTTTTATTTCAACAATAGATATAAAATATTTCTGTAATTATATATAACCGAAAATCAATTGAAATAATTTTATAATTATAAATATAATATTAATATTTGAAGAAAAAAAATAATATATTATAAGGAATTATAATATGATTTGAAAATATATATGTATAGTTCTATATATTTGAACAGCTTTTATACTATTTTAATAATAGTTTTTATACTATTTTAATAAGGTTTATTATTAAAATAATAATTAAAAAATTATTATTTTATTTTTAAAGTTTTTTAATCAAATATAAAACATTATGAATTTTCAAAGTTTTTTTTTTTTTTTAAATAAAAAAATTTATCTATAGGAAATTTATTTTATATTTTTGACATTTTTTTTTATAAAAAACCACTCATTTTCTGGATATAACAATGGCAGAAATATTTTATATAATAAGAATAAGTTATAAAAATTATTATTATATTATATATATATTTTTAAAATTTATTAAATTTATTTGTTGAAACGTATAGTGTAATTGGTCGCAGAATCAGATTTCTTCAACCATTGTAATCGAATAATTAGCCTTCAAAATGGTACGCGTTGCACGTTTGTCTCATGCAAAAGAAGAAGCAACAAAGGTAAGTTAAATAATGAAAACGGGAATAAAATAAAGATTAGATAATGTAAAACGAAGGACGGTATAATATAAAAATGTTCTTTATCTAAAAATGGTGAATATATTTACAAGATATTGCATTAGTCATAGATATTTAAGACACAAACGGAGATGGAACTGAGGCCAAAATATTTCGCGTGTTTTTGATTTCACTTTTGATAGATATTAGATAGATTTCATTAATTTTGAATTGAAAAATCTTTATTATATTATTATATTATATTATATTATAATTTTTTAAAAAAATAAGAGATTAAAGTATAAAGTATTGTTATTATAAAATCATTATAATAAAAAAATTAAAATCTTGTATTTCCATTCATCATTCTTCATTTTTATTTATTTTTTTTTTTTTTCATACTATCTTATTATATTATTGTGGATTTGTATATCGATAAAAAAATAAATTATAGCATATATAAATATTATATCTATATCTATAATTAATATTTTCGCTAATTACAGGCATTGCGCTTCTATATCATTAATTTATTTAATACTATATATTATAAAACATAACAAGCGATAAATAATCTTTTTTAATCAACTATCGCGCATGAGAAGATACCACACATTTTATATCCATTTTAGTAAAAAAAAATTCTAGTTGGCACCAATAGAGGGTAAGCTAATTCTAAGCTAAAATATTAACCGAGTTTAGATTCGCAAACTCCATGGATACGAACTACAAGAATTCCTAAATAATTTCTAAAATATTGACTATTTTTAATTATCACGTCTCGAAGATCATCTCATTATAATAGATTAATTTATTTAGATAAAGAAAAAATAATTTTCTAGATAAAGAAAAACGTAAATATTAAATACAATAAGTTTTTTTTTTTTTATTAATCTTCACTCCCTACTTCTTCAGTGCGATTTTTACTACGTGTACTTCGAAGAGGTGACTGAACACGCGCTTAGAACCGGGTACCATCAAAGAGAAGCGTGGACGTTCGCGTTCGACAATTTTCGGATCCACCCTAAAAACGTTGTTTCGTCGACACACAATCAAGGATGATTCTCGTCGGATATTTCAGTCCACTGTTAGCGCGGTGCAGCGCGCATTAATACGTATGTAAGCTCGTATCGTGTGGCTGTATATTCGTTGGTTCGTTTCGTTCGCTCGCTCGTGGCCGTGCTGTCTATTATTAGTCGACAGTCATCAGAGTCGGCTGTATAACGCGCGGCCGAGCGACAACGCGGAAAAAGCTGGAAGAAAATTCGACGAGAAAACGCGAGAAACCCGCGAGATTTTTGTGTGGCACGTGCTGATTGATAGACAGTTTGTCATTACTGCTCGTATTGCCAGCCACCTTGCCGTTCCCGCTGTCACTGCCACCCTATCGCGACCAGGATTTCCATCCGACACTCTCTCGACGCCCTTGGAAATGATGATTTTCACACGCTTTCCACTGTGAGTCTCCCCTGTTTGTTTCGGTACTGCGTCTTTCGCCTATCGAAACGCTATGTAATCTCTTTGTCGCGAGCACATTTTTTGAGTATATTTTTTGAAAAATAGGGACTATTGTTAAATGAGGTAATCGAATTTAGTACTCGAAAAAATATATATATTTTTTCCATTCTTCCCATATTTATTGTTATATTCCATAATTATCTATACAGAAATTATATACATATAATAAAGTGTATAGATAATATAATTAATATGTATGATATATAGAACAAGATTTAGAAAATATTTATTATTTTTTATGTCTAATTTATATATTAATTTAGTGATTTAGAATATATTTAAGAATATTGATGAATTTTGTATTTATTTATATGAATTTTTTAAGTTGAATTTGTAAAAGATTTTTAAAATGAATTGTTTTTATTTTTTGAGAGAATCAATTATCATCATAGTTTAATTGTTTTTAATTTAATTTTTATGAAGACTATAGATCGATACAGTAATATATATCTGAACATATGGTCAACAAGTTAGGAAAATTTTAATGTAAAGTACGGTTGTCCTTCTATTATTAGTGAAATTAATTTAGAACAGTATATATAGATGTGTGTAAACAATCATTGATGCATTTTTGAACAGTGATTGCTTGAAATTAATTTGTTGTTTAATTTTGCAGATGAGGGATGCGGTTCCACACAAAGGAAATAATAATAATAACAATAGTAGCAGTAATAACAATAATAACAACAATAATAACGTAACCACGTTAAAAAGCAAGCCTTCTTTGGAAATTTATCGACCTCCAGGTTCATATTTTATATTAATTTTTTATTATAAGATTTTTAAATTTTATATCCTTTTTTAAATAATTTTCAAATAAATTTAATGAACATTTAAGAGCTGTAATATATTATTTTTTAGGAGGAAGAACGGAAGGAACTACAGCGAGTATCACTAATCCACGGCTAAACGTACACGCTAAGGAGTTCACTATGAAGCAGAACGATTCGCATCCTTCTAAGTGAGTATAAACTACTTACGAAATAGTTGGAGGTCTGGTCGATATATTAAGAATACTTGGAAAGATGTTTAGAAAGTATGATGTCTTATAAAATATAAAGTTCTTATAAAAATGAAAGTTAATTATTTAAAAATTATAGATTGAAATCTTGAAAGTAAATTTTATTTTAATATAAAAAACAATAAATTATTTACAGTATTTTATATATAAAAAAAGAAATATGTCTTTTTTCATGTTTTAAGAAAAAAATTATTTCTTATTTCTATATTTCTATTTCAATTTGAGTATAACATATTTGAAATGAAGTATCTTTTCTTTAAGTTCTTATAACTTTCTTTAATTCTTATACTTTTAAAGATCAAAAATATAAATAAATTAATATATGCAATATGATTAAAATTAACATATACTTAATAAAAAAAAAATATAATTTCAGTAGGATGTTTTATTTTCCACTAAGAATGATTGATATTTAATGATTTTGATTCAGGTCTAGGACAAATGCTTCAGAGCGATCTCCATATTATTTGCAACACAGTAAATCAAGTGGAAACGTACATCGATATCTTTATGCTCAACAGCAACAACAAATACAACACACCCTTCAGCAACATCATCAGACATCACGTCATTCTCAGAGTAGTCATCATTCAACGGGCTCTGCTTTACGACAGTCACATCCACTCGATACCTCGGCATCAAGTGGAAATATATTACATGTAATCATAAATTTTTTTTACAAAATAATATTATTTGATAGAACTTGGAAAATAAGTTTAATTTAAAAAAAAAAGAAAATACTATAATAGTAAGAAAAATAAAAAAATAATTTTCATATAGATTTAATTTATTGTTACATTTATATTATTTAATGACATAAAATATTTGATTGCCTTTAAGATTGCAAAAAACCTTGAAATATAAACGTGGGTAGGATGAATGTGAAAGTATCGCGTGCTAAACACATATTATGAAACAGGGTTCAGGTAGAGTCCACTTCAATGTAGATCAAAATGATGTCAAAGTGAACACAGCTAAACCTGGCAGACTTATAAAATCATTATCCTTTGTCTCTACTTATGGATTGAAACGATCGAAAAGTTTGAATGCAGCTGATGTGTTGGCTGCAAAGGCGATAAACATTTCAGACGCATCTGAACTCGGGAAATTCCCAACAGTGATTCAGGATACACTTCTAAAAGCTATCGAAGGTAATTATAAAAAATTAAATATATAATTTTAAATTTAATATTTATTCTTATTCTTATTATAATATATAAAATTTATATTAATTGAAATTTAAATTTTTAATTCTTTTTTTTTTTTAAATTTAGATCCGAATTTATTGAATGCTCGAGCTTTAATGGAACTTGTACGACATATTTTGGAGAGAGTTGTCGAGAACCGGAAGTATGCTGAACCTGCAGCGAAAATTTGTATCACTATTATTGAGGTTGTTATATTTACACTGTTATAAAATATTACATCAAAATATTAATTAAGACGAATTTCAAATTCACGATTACCATAGAATTTTTTTTTTTAATGTAGAAAGAAAGTAAAGAAACTTTCTTGGAATCCTTGTTAAATACATGTCAACAATGGTATCAAGATCGAGTTAAAATACTTTATGATGGATCCAGTTATCATCGTTATTCCGCTTTCATGACTTTCTTGAATGAGATGTATTGTCAGGTAGAATAAATTTTTTTTATCTTATAAATTAACTATTAATAAAATTTTGATTCACAAAAATTCATAGTATAATTTAAATAATTTTTATTCATCATTTTTAAATTATCTTATTTAAAATTATTTGAAATTATTCACAATATTAATTATTTCACAATATTAGTTGCATCAAATCAATAAATTTTTTGCTATTTGTGAATCAAAATGTTTGAAAATTTGATTATATATCTCTCCTTATTCATGGATGATTTTATAGTTAAAACGAAGGCAGCTTCAATTAAAGACACAACAGGAGGGTGTTCCTCCCGGACGTGTTCTTCTCACATTGCTTTGGAAATGTTGTCAAGATTGTTTGCAACCTCCAGTTGTAAATTCTTTAGCCGAAGTAAGTTTAATACATAAGTATCAATGCATAATTAAAATAATACAAAATATTCTCATTATTTGACATCTATATATGATAAAAAAATAATTTTTCATGTTTTTTTCATGTGTTAAAGACTGACTGCTTGTTCTTCATCTTAACATGTATCGGCAAAGACTTGGATGCTGAATTACCAGTCCAATTGCAGCAATTACTCGGAAGTTTAAGAGATGCTTTTCTCGCGGAAGATACGATATTACCGTCAGTCAGAAAAACTCTTTTACAACTGATCGAACTTCATGCTGCACATTGGCAACTTCCAGCACCAGCAGTTGTTTATTATTATCCTGGATCAACTTCGAAATGATGTTTCTATCTTTTCAATTTCTCCGTCCGTTCATTGATTTTCTGTAATGATACGTTGACAATTTTTTAATCATTTTAAATTAATCAAGAACTATATTTTAATACTCCACGCAATTATAAAGTGGAGTATTAAAAGTGTAACAAACGGCTTTAAAAAGCAATAGGCTAAGCCGTTTGTGACGCGTTCTTGTGAAATTTTTTTTTTTTTAATTAATATCTCATAATGTAGTCGTAATGTAGTATTGACGATTGATGATGCGTCAATCGACAAAATACGAATAACCGTGATCTCGTTATTACTACAAAAAAATGACTGTGCCTTGTGCAATTCTGCAAGAAGTGATTTACGATGAACTTCGTTGCGAGAAATGTCAATTTACGTTTGATTTTTTACACGATTGATTATTTCATTCGTATAAATACTTGGACGTTTATAATCCCTTGACATGATGATAGAACTCGTTCGTATTTTCTATGATTTCATATTAAAAATATTTCATTAGAAAGTCAATGGATTAAGAAATCAGAAACTAATTAAAATTGGTACATTATTTGTCCGAATTATCGTGCTAATTATCGCGAAGTTTGAATTTTAAAGGACAAATAGATTCATGAATAAAAATCTTGAGAATTAAATATGTATATATGTAATGAACGAATGATTTAACAGAAGAATAGATATTTGCAAAAAAAAAAAAAAATGTCATCATCAGAGAATCAAAAAGAAAACATGGATAATCAGGGATTACGATAGAGATATTTTACTTCGAATTTTCCCCGGCTTTTTCCGTAAATACGATACTATAGTACACGAAGCATCTTAAAAAAGATATAAGATAAAAAATAAAAACGAATCGAATGAGTGATTACCTTCGAACTCGTCGAACGATTATATTATAAAAACGACCCTTATGTGGAACGATTTGAATGTTTGCAATAATCTATATGGTTTTTTTTTTCTTAAAAGTGTGGAATAAATGATGGGTAAAAAGCTGATGTTAAACAATCTTCCGGTGTGTTCTGGATGCATTAAAATCTGTAGTCGAACATTTTTTTTTTTTTACATGTATGCAAACTATTCGAAAAAAATAGTGAATGTGAATGTGATTTACAGATTAAAATACAGGTACAAAAATTTTTTCGTTCTAAAGCGTTTGCTTCTTATCAATTATTTTTTATCCTTTGTACATTAATATTGATTTTAATTTCAGATATAATTTCCTAGACAAATAATATATCAAAGACATGCATTTTTTTTGTGATTGCCTATAAATTAAAGATTGTTGGTAAATTGACTATATATTTATCAAAGAAATGAAGAGCTTTTTGGAAGAGAAGTTAAGCAGAAAAGAAAACTTAACGTGACATATATTCTCAATAAGGAATTTGTCTGATCTGCTTTTCGAAATGCAATCTCCTTTGCTGATTTGTGCCAAGGGCGATAAAAATCGCCTGGTAGCTGGAATGGAGATTTCTTTGCGAGTTGATTCATTATTTATATATATATTTTTTTAAATATTTATATATATTATTTTTATTAAAATTTTTGAAGAGTTTATATTTAAAATCTATGTACATTATTCAAAAATGAATATTATAAAAGTTATAAAATCTTATGACAAGTATGTAATGTTGACGCATATAATTTTATTTCATTTTTCTGTTTTTTTTTTAGTTAATTATATATGTGCTATAAAACGAGAAAAAAACATATTTTTGCAATTGTTCTTATAAGTATAGAAAGAACACATAATCAAGATAATATAATTATTCTTTCATTGGTAAAATGAAACAATTGTTTGGTGTAAAGAATAGGAAACAAATATATAATTTAATTTAATGTGTGAGTTTGCAAAAGCATTATTAAAAGCATTATTAACGAAATAGAATTTCATTTTAAGGTTTCCTTTAGGAATTTAAAATTTACAGGAAAATTCATAGAGATATAATATTTTATGTGCAAAAATCTTTGATCACGTATTTTTAAAATTTATTTCTAACAATCAATAAAATAAATAATAATAAATACATGCTTGATAAATCATCTTTTTTTTAGGATACATCTGCATTCACAATACTATTGAAACATGTTTTTGAAGAAAAGATTAATAAAAAATAAATTTTTATTGTTTTAAAAATATTTCATAGTTCCAGATATTTCAAGCTATTTGATATAATTAATATTTATTTTATATTATTTCTTCAATTTATAGAATTATCTTAAATTGAAATATCAAATATACATCTAATTACATTAGTCACATTTAGAAAGCATAAAGCTTTGAGATGCAAATTGATATTCCGTTCCCTTACATCAAAATTATACGGTATTAAATTCTAATTATTTTTACTTAACATTCATTTTAAAAGAAACAATTTTGTATAGAGTTAAATAGTATCTTAAAAGTATCTCAAATTACACGTTAGTATCTTCAAAAATTATATAATTATATTAATGTTCTAATTTCCTTTAGTATACCTCATCATCGAGCAATATACTCATGTCAAGGTCACGTATATTGTCCTCCATACTTGTCCCAAGTTTTACGTCCGGAATCAAAGAAACGGAACACGAAATGGTTGTATTCCAACTTGTAAATTTCATCGCTGCCAGGATGTTCTCTACTGTAGGAGAATCCGTAGGAGAGACGTCCCGTCATCGACCTTGAAAACTCAGGTCAGAGAACCGAGAGAGGTTTCGCCTTGGGTAATCGGTGCCGCGGATTCGAAAACTAGGCCTGTGCCTGCGGTGGCGGTGACGTCGTCATCAGTACACATCGCGATATATACGGTGAACGAATCATGGGAAGAGGTGAAGAGACGACAAGGACGAGAAGACGAGAGTGGAGGAGTGTAAGTAGATGCGGATAAGACAGAGGTGGTGAGCATTTGAAAGAAGAAGAAAGATAGAAAGAAGAAAAGAAATACATGCATAATGTTAAATGGAGGAAAAGAGAAAGAGAGATAGCGCGTTCGCGGTAACGAAACAAATAGGCCGGCGACTTTCACCACGTATCCAAGAACGGCTATACAACACACAGGCAATAGGCCGAGCGCTCTTGGCCCAAACCACTTGAGTATGAGGTGTACCCTCGCTCACCGTTCTCGATGTCCTCGCAGTGGGGGGAATCCTGCTCGAAGCCACCAGACACGAGGCATACCCTGAGAGCCAGAGCGAACGGACCTCGATTCTTTTTCTTTCATCCGTATATCGCACGTGTTGTCTCTGTTCTCCGTGATAGCCCGGTTACAGACACACGGTGGCATATCCACGACGGTATATCCACGACACGGAAAGTGTCATTTCCTCGCCCTCCTTTTTTTTTTTTCTTCTTTCGCTCAACTCTTCTTGGTAAACAATTTTTTAAATTATTTTGTCTCTGTCGCGGTGCGTGTACCTCATCTTATATGCCTTCCTCATAACTGTTCCTCTTCTACACGTTAGTATACTTAAAGATCGTTCTACCAAAGCAGAAACATATTTCGCCGGGATATGCACACCTTCCATACAATTTGAATCTAAAGCATCGGATAATAGTGATTGTTTAGTGTGCCAGAAGCGGGACCAAGTGGTGATAGACGAAAACATTAAAAGAAATGCACGGGTGCGTGTTGCGGATTCGTTGACGATGACACGACGACGACCACCGAGATCAGATTCAAACTGGATCTATCTGTTAATCTTGCTGCTTTGGCTCGTCCTGCCTATTAAGACCGGTACAATGCTCATGACTTTTACTTTATCATGTTAAATTGTTTAGTGTACGCGTGCGATTCCGTTATGCGCTCAAACAAGTTCAAGACGAAAGTGTATTAAAAGTGAAAATATAGAGCAACGATGTTCTATTGGAGAGGTTTTTTTTTTTTAGTATTTTTTAATTGGAACAATGATGCATCATTTTTTAGCATTGACACATTAGAAGTAGATCTATTTGAAATAGAATTTTTTTGTATTTTCAATAGAAATAGTTGATTTAGCTTTGAAACGAATATTCAGATTGTCTTTTATCTTAATTATCTAAAATCTATAATAAACAAATTCTGAATAGAAACAATATTTGGGAATAGAATTTTAAATTGAATATTAATTCTTAATCTTCTTTGTTGGTACATGTAGTAATTTTGAAAATGAATGATATATTAGATTATTAGTTTATTATTAGTATTAGTTAAAACATATGTTGATTTTGATTATGTCATATGAATAAGTATTTAATTTTTACAGTTAAAAAAATTTTTATTTAATTTTTGTCACCAGCTCTAAATAAAACAAATTAAAGGTAGTTTCCAATAGCAATGTTAATAATATATTAATTCTTGGGCTTTGCACATTCATTTGTAATTAGTAAATAAAAAAACTCCGTCGATCGTAAATTAGACGTTGATAGCCGGATCTGTTTAAATATCTGAGCCGCGATCTCCTCTGTAGCTAAAGAATAATTTATGTGTATAGTCAGCCTAAGCGATTATCACGTTATATGTTTAAACTAACTAATCAATCTTTTCAAAAATAGTGGCAAAAATAAACGAATAATTTTCTTTTTTAAAAGCTTCACGATTCTAAGAAATAATTCATACTTCAATGGTACAAGCCATTGATGATTCATTGTATATTAAAAGTTTATTGATTTATTTAATTAAAGATTTTCACCAATTATTAAATAACTGCTATATAACAATCTTGAATTCTTTTATGATGATCGATTTTAAAAAAAGGTTTTAAAAATAATTGATATTTTATTGATAAAAATTTATATTTTCTTGTTGATCATAAATAACATTTTTCTCATGTTGCAGGAGTAGTGCACAGTTATGCAGATAAACAGAGGTACGATGGATGGTACAACAATCTGGCTCATCCGGATTGGGGATCGATTGGCAAGTAGTTCAAATAGCATTGCTTTGTTATTTTGTCAACGACAAGCACGACATGTGTGTTGATTTGTTTAGTTTTATTGTTCTGTTTAAATTTGTTTTACTTAAAATGATGCATTTGTTTTACTTAAAATAATGCATTGAAAATTATTACAATTTAAGATATAGTAAAACACAGTAATTATCATGAATATATAATTGTCATGAATATTTTTTTATTGACATTGTGATGCGACTCGAATTGCAATAGCGTATAAAACCAATAGTGCATAAAGTGAAACGCGAAAAAAAATTGCTATTTTGTTTCAATATAGGTCGATATAAAATAGCCAATAAAAATTTTAATAGAGAAAGAATGTGATTAGCTCAACAAAAATATTATGGTTCTTTAAACATGAAAATCATTTTATTCCTTGATCATATCTACTATTAATGTATCTATTTAACATGAATTATAATAGTAATGTCTTGCATAATGCTTAGCATAATATCCTATCTTAATGCATATATAATAATAATAATAAAATTTAATGTTAAATTATATTTATATAATTTGATAGATAAATACTTGTAACAAAATGTAATTTTAAATAAAAGTAATTTTAAGTAATAGACTTAACATGTTTTTTACATCCGTAGACAGCAGGCTGATACGAAAGATGCCAGCAGCTTATTCTGATGGAGTTTATATGTTAGCTGGCCAGGATAGACCGTCTCCAAGGAAGCTTAGTCAGCTTTTCATGCAGGGTGACGATGGTCTGCCATCCGTTAAAAATAGGACAGCACTATTTGCGTTCTTTGGTAAGAATCAAAGCTGGAAATTTTTTAAAAATAATTATGGGATAGAGAAATGATATAAATGATATTGTTTGTAATTTTAGGTAATTAATAATTATGAATAATTATGAGTAAAATTGAATTGAAAAGAAAAAATATATATGCTTACAAATATTAAAATAAATTAATATAATATTTTAAATGATTATGGATCTTAAATAACTTTTTTATATTTATTTTATTTAGAGAAAATATACTTATATTTTCATAGAATTAATTATTACTTATATTATTATATTATTATAGAATAATTACTATTTTTAATTATTATTATTCTATCACTTATTCAAAATTAAAATTTGTCATTCATATAAAGAAAAGTAATTTCTATTTACAAAACGTTTAATTATATTTATCTTTCATGCAAATGTTCTATTAATCATTTTGCATGATTTATTTAGTTTTTGCAAAGATTTCAGAGGCAAAAATACATGATGCAAAATATTGACATAGCTTCTTACATAAAAATATCATGTTAATAAAAAAATATTAATAAAAATATCGAAGATATAAAAAAATTAGTATTTGCAAACATTTAAAATGAATCAGATAATAATAGAATATTATTAATAGAATATTGTAAAATTAGGAAAAAAAATTAGTATGGCTAACGGTGTACCTATTCGATATTATTACAATATTGCGCAAACTGTAACGCGTCTGAGAGTTGGAATAGCATGAGGTACAAGGAACTTTTTGATCTACTTTTCACGCTAAAATATTCCGTAATAGCGTGAATATAGTGAAATTTGGTTCATGTAATTCAAATTAGGAAATATTAATTTAGATAATTCATATAGATATATTTTCATGTTAAAGAAGATAAATATAGAAAACAAGATCCATTTTTATTTAAAATATAATACATACTATATATGATTATGGGTGATTATGAAAATAAAAATCAGTCTAAGAAATTGAAAAGATTAATTTTTAAAATTGTTATTTTTATTTCTAAATTTATCAGATTAAAATTAAATTTTGTTGAAATTTTATAGATAATAATAGATTTTAAAAAATGACAATGAGAGAACTCTTTTTTGATAAGATCTATCAGAAAAATTCATCATACACACGTGCGTTTAAACAAATTTTGATTTTATTACTTTTCAATGGATTTATTATATTTACTTTATGATTTTATGCACGTTATTATTCTTGGCAACTTGTAATCATCATTTTCCAGTTTATCAAGCATTATGGCAAAATTAGAATTGAGTAGGCGGATTCAATTTCTGCATTGGAATATAATTACAACAAAGATTGTAAAATTGTAAATCAAGTTCTTTTGTCTGAAAACATATAATATTATTATCAAATGGTTTTTGGAATAAATTTTCTTAATTTGCATAAAATCCTCAAATTTATCAAATGTACTTGCTTATCAACATTTAATAAATATTTGATAACTTAATTAATCTCTTGAGTTATTAAGAGCTTACTAAATCTCATTTAAATCTTGTTACAATATTACAATATTACAATTCAGGTTTAGAATAAATACAATATTTACATTTTTTTAAGATTAAAAAAATACTTTTAAAAATTAATCATAAAAAAATAAATCACAAGTTATAAATTCTTTTACGATGATTTTTTAGTTCTTACTCATTGTTGAAACACGCGAACAGAACAAAAGAAAATGATTATCTAAAAAAGTAAACATATATTAAATTAAATAAGTAAATTTCAAGTTAAATCTATTGTGCACAAATGATCAAAATTAAATAAAATAATATTATAAAAATATATTATTTATATATAATATAAACGCGTTTCTGAATAGCTGAATAAAAATTAACATTAATAATAAAAACATTTTCATGCACGTAAAATCGTTTCAAAAAATCTCAGAATTTAATTCAGAATTTACGAATTTCAATTATCTTCTATTTATACTTGTGTGCCTATAAATATAAAGCAAAAATATAAAGATAAAAATAAAATGAAACAAAAAACGAGAAAAATGTAAGATGTAAAATTCTCCGATAATTCGAAGTAAAAACGTGGATAATCTCAAGTGTCCTCCACTTTGCCCCAAAAATGTGGGGCATCACGCGTTAAAGTGGAATGAACAAACATGGTGAGACTCGACAGGGAAAAGCGTGGCCGATTCTCGAAAGAGGCGGAAAGTAAAAACTGGGCCAGTCCCCTGGATTCCATCCGTGTCGATTTTTTCTTTCTTTCTTTCTTTCTTTTTTTTTTTTTTTTTTTTATCGACGACCAGTGGTACGGAAGCGACCGGAGAAAAAGTAAATCCTTCGAGTAGAACCGGTCCCGGTGTTTGCAACTTCTCTTCCTTGAGAGCAATAAATACCTCGATCGGTGTACATCGAATACCGCATACGGAATCGTTTCAGGGCAACTGGTCACGTCGGAGATAATCATGGCCAGCGAAAGTGGCTGCCCCATAGAGTACCATCGAATCGACGTGGACAAATGTGATCCGGTTTTCGACAAGGAGTGCCAAGGTAACAAGTACATTCCCTTCCGTCGGGCGGATTACGATCGACAAACCGGACGCAGCCCTAATAGCCCTCGTGAACAGGTAATTTCTTGCTTTCCCTGATCCCTGATTTATTCTCTTTTCTTTCCGGGTGATAATTTTATCCATGAACGTTGATCTGCAATTATTTAAGATGATTGCGAGTCCTTCTTTTTGATTTTAATTGGAAAATAACTTTATTATTTTTAATTTTATTGAAAAGAGAAAAATAAAATTGGGTGGAATTTGAATGGCCAATGGTGTTGTCTGTTAAAAGATAGAGTTGGAGAATTTTTGGATACAAAGATGGTAATAAGAATCTTGAATTTAATTTAAATTTGATTTGAATATTTTATTATATAAACATTGTGAAAGTTTTAAAGAAAGAACTTTACATAGTAAAGTTTTTAAATAATAATAAAATTAAATGATGCAATCTATTTTCCTTTCGAATTGTACTTTTATTACAGTAGTTTTTCATAATTGTTAAATTTCTGAATTACTTACTACAAAAATTCCCAGAAGTATAGTAAAATGGAATTATTAAAGAAGAATGAAGAGTTAAAGATTTTATAAAAAATTTATACGACCTGTTTCTGAAACAAGATGAGTTATTTTTAACGATGGAGAAAGTAATGGTCATTAAGAGCTCTGTAAGCTGTTTCTTACCCTTTCTTTCAGCGTATCACATAATTACTGACCAAAGCACGTCGAACATTTTTCATGAGAAAACATGTCACGTATATGCTTTTTAATACTACAAATAAATATAATATAATATAATATAGTATAATGTAATTCAATGTAAATTCATAGAAACTTTTTCATTTCTAATATCAGAATTTCTACTCATTTATTTTTATTGTTAAACTTGTAATTAAAAGAATGAAATTTAAACAAAGATTTTTTTTCCTTCTTCATATATAATTTCTACTTTTTATGTATTTTATATATTTTTGCATTTTATACAAAATTTTCTTATCTTCTGTATTGTTTTATATTTTCAACACTTTGGACCACCATGCTGGTCCCCCATGATTGAATCTTTCACGATAATTTCTTTTTTTGAAATCTTATTTTATTATATATGTTTAAAAATCTTTTAACATTAAACATTTATAATTTTAATTAATTATACTACATAGATATTCTAAATAAATAAATCATGAAATAATTAAAACACTGTTTCGCTCAAATTTCACATACGAAAATGAAATTGCTTTTGAATCAATTATATGAGACTAAGTACGAATATATTATGAGCATCGAAAATCGTTCAAATACTGGGAAATAAATCGTGAAAAGTAGCTCTGAATACGTGAGGTTGCAGATAAACAAAGTGACGAGCTGGATCGATGGTAGCTTCGTTTATTCGAGCAGTGAAGCATGGGCGAATACCATGAGATCGTTTAAAAATGGGAGCCTCCTCATGGAGCCAACCAGGAAATTCCCTGTAAGGAACACGATGCGTGCCCCACTTTTCAATCATGCTGTTCCACACGTTATGAGAATGCTCAGCCCGGAACGCCTTTACCGTGAGTTTCTCTCCTTTTATTTCTTTTGCACGTGACAATTTTCAATAATTTTTTTCACGATAAAAAAGAAAAAATCGTTCAGTTCTTGGAGATCCACGAACAAATCAACATCCCCCACTATTGGCTCTCGGAATATTGTTTTATCGGTGGCACAATGTGATTGCTGCTCGTATTCAACTGGAGAATCCGACTATGTCCGATGAGGATATCTTTCAGAAAGCAAGACGTGTCGTTATAGGGACGCTTCAGGTAAAAATCTTTTATACCTTTTAAATTTTGTATTATAAGTATCTTCAGTTTCGATAATATTAATTAATACTATTTGATTCAATTATAAATTCATCCTTCTCAAAATTTACACCATAAATTGTCATCCTGTCATTGTAATGCAAGTAATGTTATATTATTTTTTGCAACTGTATACTGGTTGATGTAACTCGATATACTTAATTTTACTTCAGAATTGATATAAACTCACTTCAAGATTAATATAAACCTTGATGATCCTTTATTAAAATCTTTGAATATGGTCCTTATATCATTTAAACATATTGCACATGTTATATATTTAGAACTTCTTTCTTTAATTTTGTTTTCTTTTTTTTTTTTAATTGCAGAATATCATTTTGTACGAGTATATTCCTATACTTTTGAACGAGGATCTGCCACCTTATACAGGATACAAGTCGGATCTTCATCCTGGCATCAGCCACATATTTCAGAGCGCAGCTTTCCGGTTTGGGCACACTTTGATACCGCCTGGATTGTACCGTCGAGATGAAAATTGCGAATACAGAAGAACAAATACCGATCAACCTGCGATTAGACTCTGTTCCACCTGGTGGGATTCTAATGTAATTATTAAAATATTATTATATTGAATTTATCTTTTATTTATTATCGTTTGTTGTAACTTTAAAAAGATAATTATTTTTTAAGGAGAATGACCTAACTTAAATGTAATTATACGTATATATTATAGGAAGTATTAACTAATAGCACAATAGAAGAACTTCTCATGGGTATGACTTCGCAAATAGCAGAGAAAGAGGACAATCTTCTCGGCACTGATATCAGAAACAATTTATTTGGCCCCATGGAATTTTCGAGACGAGATTTAGGGGCTTTGAACATTATGCGAGGCAGGGACAACGGGCTTCCAGATTACAACACAGCCAGGGCACATTTCAAACTACCGCGAAAGAAGACTTGGAACGAAATCAATCCAGAATTGTTTAATAAAAATCCTTCGTTATTGCGCACGTTAGTCGAAATCCATTCGAATAATTTGAACAATATGGATGTTTACGTCGGCGGGATGCTGGAGTCCAGTGCAGGTCCTGGAGAACTTTTCTCTACTGTGATAAAGGAGCAATTTCTTCGTTTGAGAGATTCTGATAGATTTTGGTTTGAAAATGAAGAGAATGGGTAAATCATGTGTCATCTAATAATCCTGATTCATATATAAAACATATTGAAAATATACATGAATTATATAAAATTTTGTAGTACATAAACATCTATAATATATCTATCCCAAACATATATTATAGATCTAAATTTCGTTTCAGAATTTTTACAAGAAGCGAGATAGCAGATATTCGTCGAATTACTTTATGGGATGTAATAGTAAACGCGACAGGAATACCAGCGGACTCGATTCAAAGGAAAGTATTCACCTGGGAGGAAGGAGATCCCTGCCCCCAACCCTATCAACTAAATTCAACGATGTTGGAACCCTGCGTCCCATTACAACGTTACGACTACTTCGAGGTGATTAGTATTCCTTATATCCCATTCTGGTACATTATTCAACATCTATCTTCCTGCAATTTCACATTCCCCCCCTTGATCACCTTATACGTCTTAAAACTATGTGGATCCACTCCATTATAGGGAAGCGAGCTGGTGTACATATACGCGTGTGTTTTTCTCGGGTTTGTACCGATTCTTTGCGCCGGTGCCGGTTACGGTCTGGTCAAGCTTCAGAATCGGCGAAGGAGGCGATTGAAAATTCTCCAAGAGGCGATACAGAAAAGAAACGATGGCAAGATCTGCGTGGACAAGATGATCGTGCGCGAATGGCTGCACGCGAATCATCGCCGTTTGGTCAAGGTGAAATTTGGGCCGGAAGCGGCATTGCACATCGTCGATCGCAAAGGCGAGAAACTGCGCACATTCGATTTCAACGACGTTAACACGGTCACGATGGAAGAATCGCAGGTGATTACGAAAAAGCCAGCCTTCATTCTTTATTTATATATGAAATTTCAAAGGAAAATCTTAGTCAAGAGATCTCTATACGGAAATTTCTTAATTGTGTAACACAAGTAAGGAAATACTAATACGTGGAAAATTTTTCAAGACTGGTTCTATGGAATGGTTCACCGAATTCGACGGACCGGATTGATACACTGAAACCGGTGTATCAACTCCACGCTTTCGTGGATTTAAAAATTGAAATGAAAATTAATTAAACGAAGTTACAGTAACTAAAGTTATTGTTAAAATAATTAATTGTTAATTACATTCTCTATCTTATATTCAATCCCTGATAATAATTAATCATTGATGTCAATCAATGAATAATTTATCCTTGACCGTTAATTAATAATGTATGATTATTAATTAAAAATTAGCATTAACTTGTGTTCTTCACAATCGTATCTACAATAATAATTGTGTGTTTATATAGGAGAATGAAAATGGTCATCGTAAGCCATTGGTTCTGTTGAGAATACCGCGAGACTACGACCTTGTCCTTGAACTCGATTCACTGGCCTCGCGTAGAAAGTTCATTGCGAAACTGGAGGCATTTCTGGCGTCCCATAAGAAGCACTTCACACTGTCCCAAGTGAGCCGGGACATTATGCTTGCAAAAGCGGAAACGAAGGAACGCCGCCAGAAAAAATTGGAACAAGTATTATTATATTTTTTTTTTTTTCTTTCCCTCCTTCTTTCCTTCCTTCTCAAGAAATCAATTCCTTTTAATGGTAACGTACCATTTCCTGCTTCACCGCTATGTAATACCAGTTTTTTCCCCTTTTATGACAGTTCTTTAGGGAAGCTTATGCTTTGACGTTTGGTCTACGACCTGGTGAAAGGCGGCGACGATCCGAGGATAGCGACAGCGGTGAAGTCGTTACCGTGATGAGGACGTCGCTTTCTAAAAGCGAATTTGCGAGTGCGCTTGGAATGCGTGCGGACGCCGTTTTCGTGAAGAAAATGTTTAATATCGTCGATAAGGACAGAGATGGTCGTATTTCGTTCCAGGTAATGAAAATTAAATATTTGGGAAATGATCTTTATATGTAACTTTTGTAATCTTTTGTATTCACTTTATCAATGTTAGTGTCTATCATTCATATTGCAATATTTTGTATGAATTTTACATGAGAGTTTCTCCTACTTCCTGTTAACAGAGATTGGTAAACTTCTTCTATTCTCTTGAGGCTAAATATTTCAATAATTTTTAATGAGGATATTGTGCAAAATTAAGAAAGAAAATGATGGGAAAAATGAGAGTAGAAAAATTAATAATAAAAAAAAGAAAGAGAAAGAAAAGAAATTGATTAAAATTTTAGAAAACTAATAAAGATATAAAAAATAAAAGAATTAGTACAAGATTATTGTTTTTTTAGGAATTTTTGGACACCGTTTTGCTATTCTCGCGAGGAAAAACTGAGGATAAATTGAGAATTATCTTCGATATGTGTGACAAAGACTGTAATGGTGTTATCGACAAGGAGGAATTATCAGAAATGCTTCGATCCTTGGTAGAAATTGCACGTACCACCAGCCTGTCGGACGATCATGTCACAGAATTAATCGATGGAATGTTTCAAGTATACTTTCAGTTCTAAAATGGCATTGTTAAATTATCCGTATCCAAAGGCATGATTACACTTTAAATCGATTTGTTTCAGGATGCCGGTCTCGAGAGAAAGGATTACCTTACGTATAACGATTTCAAGTTGATGATGAAAGAGTACAAAGGCGATTTCGTGGCAATCGGTCTTGATTGCAAAGGCGCGAAGCAAAATTTCCTCGACACATCAACAAACGTAGCTCGCATGACGAGTTTCCATATTGATCAACTTCCACCTGAGGACTCGAAGACTTGGGCTCAAAAACAGTGGGACGCCATTTCGACATTTCTCGAGGAAAACCGACAGAATATTTTTTATTTATTTGTTTTTTATGTCACAACCATTGCTTTGTTCGTTGAAAGATTCATATGTGAGCTCGTATATTCTTCATTATTTCACTCTTCACATTGCGAAAGATCTTGATTAACTAAATTATTTTAAATTTCAGATTACTCTTTCATGGCTGAGCATACGGATTTGAGGCATATCATGGGAGTTGGAATCGCCATAACTAGAGGATCTGCAGCAGCATTGTCTTTCTGTTATAGTCTGCTACTTTTGACCATGTCTCGCAATCTTTTGACCAAACTTAAAGAATTTTCTATTCAACAATATATTCCACTCGATTCACACATACAATTTCATAAAATCGCTGCGTGCACTGCATTGTTCTTCTCTGTTTTGCACACCGTGGGACACATGGTTAATTTTTATCACGTGTCGACTCAACCATTAGCTCATCTTCGATGCTTGACCAGCGAACTTAGCTTCCCAAGCGATGCTCGGCTAACCATTTCGTTTTGGCTTTTTAGAACTGTAACAGGTAACTAGTTGACTTTGATATCCATGATAAAATATCGTATAATTATTAAATTTGTTGTTCTTTTTAACGCAGGTTTGACTGGAATTTTATTATTTATTGTAATGACGATAATATTTGTTTTTGCTCATCCAACTA
This sequence comes from Apis mellifera, assembly GCF_003254395.2. Classification (NCBI taxonomy): domain Eukaryota; kingdom Metazoa; phylum Arthropoda; class Insecta; order Hymenoptera; family Apidae; genus Apis; species Apis mellifera. The sequence continues at coordinate 4,560,104 of NC_037640.1, forward strand.
TTCGCCAGAAAGCATACAAGTTCTTTTGGTCTACACATAGCTTATATGTAGTATTATACGCATTGTGTTTGATACACGGTTTGGCTCGTTTGACTGGTTCTCCACGATTTTGGATTTTCTTTGTTGGACCTGCTATTATTTATTCTTTAGATAAGGTAAATTGAATAATTATTTTCACATGTAAAAATCATCGTCTTTCTATTAATTATTTTCCTTTTCAATCATTTTTTATCCATTATATAACAAATAATCTTATTATTATTATTATTCTTTAGGTAGTAAGTCTTCGTACTAAATATATGGCGTTGGACATTATAGAAACGGAATTACTTCCTTCCGACGTAATTAAAATCAAATTCTACAGACCGCCAAATTTGAAATATTTATCTGGTCAATGGGTTCGTCTTTCCTGTACCGCCTTTAGATCGAACGAGTTTCATTCGTTCACTCTAACTTCCGCACCACATGAAAACTTCTTATCGTGTCATATTAAAGCGCAGGGACCATGGACTTGGAAACTTCGTAATTATTTTGATCCTTGTAATTATAATCCAGAGGATGAACATCCAAAAATAAGAATAGAAGGACCATTCGGAGGTGGCAATCAAGATTGGTATAAATTTGAGGTTGCTGTAATGGTTGGTGGAGGTATTGGTGTTACCCCTTATGCCTCCATGTTAAATGATCTCGTGTTTGGAACCTCTACCAATAGATATTCTGGAGTAGCTTGTAAAAAGGTAAGGCTAGCTTGTAAAGGTAAAATTTAATATGAATTAGTTAAAGTTAAATTATAATGTTATTTTTTATTATTATTATATGAAATATTCCAAATAAATTTTTAACAACAGATTAAAATAGAAATTATTATATTTTAATATGTTGTTTTCTTTCTAGGTTTATTTCTTATGGATTTGTCCATCACACAAACATTTTGAATGGTTCATCGACGTACTCAGAGATGTCGAGAGGAAAGATGTTACAGATGTATTAGAAATTCACATATTTATTACACAATTTTTTCACAAGTTCGATTTACGTACAACTATGCTGGTAAGTTGTTGCGTACTTGTGATAATAATTTTGAAATTATTGTATAATCACGCTTCTTTGTTACAGTATATTTGTGAGAATCACTTTCAAAGATTATCTAAAAAAAGTATATTTACTGGGTTAAAAGCAATAAATCATTTTGGTCGACCGGATATGACTTCATTTCTAAAATTTGTTCAGAAGAAGCACAGTTATGTAAGTTCTATAATTGTCTTTGCTTAATTAGTGAGTATAATTAAAACATTGAGATTTAAAATTATAAATTAAAAAGCTTATATTAATGAATATATTTAAATTCAACAATTTGAATGTTTGAATAAATTAAGATATGTATTATTCGCAGGTTAGTAAAATAGGAGTATTTAGTTGCGGGCCTCGACCATTGACGAAGAGCGTAATGTCATCCTGTGACGAAGTGAACAAAGGTCGTCGTTTACCCTATTTCATTCATCACTTCGAAAACTTTGGCTAGTCTGATCAATATTATTAATGAAAGAAAGATAGAAGAAGAAAAACGATGGATTCTATCGTGAATTTCATGCAATTCCATCAAGTGTACATATTTATGCGCGTACGCTTATTTATAACAAGTATTATATTTCTTATTTATAATTACAAAAAAATGAAAAAATATTCCTTTGTTCAGTCACGTTTTGAAATGTCAATGTGAACGCATTATTATTTGTTTCATTCTGACATTGATCAGAACTGATTAAATTGAGGAAGAGAATTCTTAAGAATCATTCATGATTCTCTCTTGAGTTTAGATATTTTTTTTAGATATTTTTTAAACGATTAAATTTATTTAATTGTTTGCAATTTATTAAGAAAATTACAAGAAAATATTTTATTATAAATCACTGTTTATTCCTTTCCTTTCTCCATAGGAATTTTAGAGCTAAATTTATAGTTTTAAATGAACTAAATGTTGAGGAATTTACTAACAATAAAAGGATAAATATAAATAATAATTACAAAAAAAGATTAGCTATTGATAGTTCTACGAGAAGATGATGGAAATGGATAAGACCAATTATTTTTTGATGAATCATTAGATTCATGATGAAATTCTGAAGACTCATGCGACGTATATCCTCGATTTATCACACCTTGTGTTTCCTCTTTGATATCATGTCTATTTTGCAACTTTGACGATAATTGGCTGAAATCATATAAGTTTCATTCATTTAACAAATCTCAAAACATATTATTTCATTGAATAAGACAATTGATCAAACAGAGGAAAAAAAAATGGAACCTTATTATACGATCACCAAATGAATCCTCTATTTTAGGTAGTCTGCGTCTGATATTCCTCGTGTCGAAACTTTCTTCTATAATAACATGTCTATCATATGGTGTATCATAATCAACTTCTAATATGGTGGAAAATTGATGAGGAAAAATCATGTCTATTGCTGTTATCACCACTCCAGCGAATAAACATCCAATACCTAAAGAAAAAAAATTCCTGAAGATCTAAGATCCTATCCCATCAAATTCTATGATACATTTATAAAATATATAAGAGAGCTAACCAGCTAGTAAAACAAGCCAATAATTCCATCCTAGATTAAAAGCAAGAATGGAACCGTCTACATGTGCTATCAGAGGCTCGCAAGGTAAAAGTGCCCAATAAACTAAATTCGTGATTAACATACAGATCCCTGTGAAAATCATTCCATAAGCGCCATATCGTGGCACTACTATTAATAACAGATTCATCATGGCCCAAGAGGCAAAGGACGTCCTAAAAAAAAAAATATAATTAGTCAATGTAAATAAAAAAGAAAGATACAATCAGGATGAAAGAATGAATTAAGTGTGACTCAATGCTAATGGTATTTCGTCGAGACATACCAGAGCATGAGCGATGCGTAGTAGCCAGCCTGCCGATACTTGCTTCCCCAGGAGAAACCTTCTTGGTGAAGACTAAAATATTCGGCTAGAGAAACGATAGGAAAAGGTGCTCCCTGGTTCAGTGCTTGTTTGAAAGCGCTTGTCATCTCTCCTGTGCTTCTCCACCAAAATCTTTCATTGTATTCCACGTCGTCCATTGGATTTTCACTACTTGGTAACACTATATATGGAAATTAATTAAAATAACAAAGGAGAATAATTTACAGTTTAGTTGAAAGACTAAGCTAGATTTCTTTCTTGTTTTTTTTAACGTATCTTGGATACATGTAAATAAAACTTAAATAATTAATACAATCTAAAAAAAAAGAAAAGATTTTGAACAATTAATTGATTATGAAATTATATTTGATTAAATATTATTTAAAATTCAGTTAAAATTATTTTAATTGAAATATATTATATATATAATATCTTTTATAATTTAAGAAATGATCTTAAACGAAATCAAAATCACTTTGCTGTAGTTATGTTTGAATATATCTAAATCTATTTTAAAATAATTTATATACGTCATTCTTGATACTTTTTATAATCGAAAAAGAGACCTTGAACAATTGATTTTGGACGAACAGTAGACTATTATAATCGACTGAAAGGTTTGTTATAAATGACTCACATCTGTACGTGATGTTTATGTGCATCAAACCGATATATCCGCCAATTTCAGCGGCGGTTTTCTGCCTTGAAAATGCACTGTACGTGCTGACGATAGTCGCGGAGCTCGTGTGCCAGGAGGATCCATACTGAGCAACTATAAACGTGGAAAAATAACTTACGTATATATATATAATTCAATGAAAAAAAAAAAGAAAAAAAAATCGCAATTAAACGCGATCAAATAAACCTTGAATCGAGGCTCCAACAAAAAGGCTCAAGGTCACCGTGAGGAACGTGCTAAAACGCTGTGGACGACACAAAAAAAAATTGTAATTCATAATTATATCTATCGATAACACAAGACAATAATAGAAGGGAAAAAGAAAGAAATTAACCTCTTTTCGTATCCCAGGAAATATGACTAAGAATGCGGTGAAAATGGTGCCGAAGACGACGAACACGATCACCAGAGGAACATCTCCCGTGACGGGTGTGCGATTACTGTAACTGTACAACGTGGGTCCACCGTCGATTCGAAATGCGTCGAACCACCCCTTCATCTTCTCGATTCAATCTTCTCTTCGATCCTGAGGGAACCGGCTAGTTCCGGTTCTCTTTGCAAACCGCTTGGCATCAGTGGCTTTCCCTGAACATTCGAATCCAGTTAAATAGAAAACTCTAAATAATAAATTGAACATTGATGCAGTCGAAGCTCTTCTTTTAGAATTATAGTTATACCTTAGGTCGCCTCTGGCTACCAATGTCCAAGGACGATTAATTGTGAAACCGAGGTGCACACGAAACGTGCATCTGAGCCATCAACATGGAAGGCACGAAGGCAGCGCGAACACTAAGGCCCACAGTAGGTTAACGGGTCTTCGAAAGCGATCTCCAGTCATGGAGCGTAGAGGGGACTTGAGAGTTGGTTATTCAAGAGGGGAGTATGAAAGAGAAAGACGGCCAGGTGGGGCTGAGCAAGGAATCGGCCAACCACCACCACCACTCATTCCAAGTGGCCGAGGTGAAGAGGGACAAAAGGTATTCCCGATCAGCTGAGGCAGGAAAACGCGGCTCCGCGCTTTAAAGTGCATGTCTGACGCGTTTTATTTCGGCGGATCGGCGATCGATGATCCCGGATGACGACACGAGACGTGACACGTGAGCGTGGATCGCGAGGTATGCCCGATGGCACGCGGGAGACTTCGATGGCTGCACAAACGGTGACGTCGCCAAGCTCTCCGGAAACTTTTTCGTGTTTCATCACATGTATACCTGAAATAAATCATAGTGAAAAGAAACCACGTTAGATCTTTTGTTTGTTGATCTAAGGTATGCCAAATGTTGAAATTTTTATCTATTTATATATATCTCTAAAAACTGTTAAAACATGTTAAAGATTTTTGTGTAGAAATATAAAAAAGTCTCAATTTCTAGATTGAGATAGAGAGCAAGTAAAGATTGCAAAAAGTTTAGAATAATATATTGTGAATGTATTATTAATATATAATTGTTTCAAGATAAAAAAAAAATATTAATTTAATTTATTACTTGAAATTAAAATTATATATAATTATATTATTATATAGAATTATTTCTTCACAAATTTTGCATTTTATTATGATATTCCATTCAAAGTATTATATTATATAATAGATAATTGAATTTCAGGATATTGAAGATGTTAAAAGAGATTATTAAAATAAGATTTTGATGATCAGATCGAGCAACTTATTCTGTAAACTGTCAATTAAATGATATTCATGCAGTTCATTTTAATTCAAGACAAGCAAATTATAATTTAAAATTATAAAAAAGGAAATGAATAAGATAAATGACATAAATGGCATTGTATGTAATGAATTTCAGAAATAATTAAGATTATTTAAATATTCAATAATAGTTTTGGCTATTAAAGAAAATATTCCAAAATTACATGTTCATTACTTATGAAAGGTCAATACCATTTACTCCATTAAATTCTTCAATTAGATTCATTACTTTATATTTTATTTTAGATCCATCTTTTATAATTCAACTTATGTTCAACTTTATTAACAGAATAACTCTGTTCAATAAAATTTATAAGCAATTATTATTGCCTGGAGATATTTATTGGATTGCTTACCATTCTTCTTATCTCTAATTATTCACCTATAATGTAATTTTTAATATGAAACATAATATTTAAATAAGTCTTTCTTAGAAAGTTTCTTTTCAGTTTCATATATTTTTCATAGCATATTTCATATTTCCTACTGTATATAATGCAATCTTAATTAAATGAGTATATTACTGATATAATAACATTATTATATTTAATAATATTTCAATATAATAATCATCCAATAATCGAATTGAATAGCAGAAACTGTCGGCTAGAACCGACAAACTCTCCAACCGAACTCTCACCTGACTCACATCCTCCTATTCACAATAAAAGCAACCCACGGAATGCTGGTCAACGGAGTTACTGGAACGTAAAATCCCGGATACGAGCTACCGTTTTTCATTGATGCGGCTACGGCCAGGTGTGCCGGTCGCACGAGATGTTGAGGCATCAACTCCACAAAGGCGACGGCGTTTCATAGGCGTGAGGGCAGTGCCAAGAGGTGGACACGCGCGTATCCGTGTCCGGTACCGGAAGTAGCCGCGTATACCGCGATCACTACGTGCACGATAGCGAGGTATGCGTCCAGGCTGGTCCATAGTGCCGGCAATAACTCGGCTGCTATTTCAGGAGGTCTAATTCGAGCCGGGTGACGGTAAGCTTTTAACGGCAGCGCTGCTAGCATCATCCACCGTCGACAGTGCCACCACCACCACCTATGGCACCTCCACCACCACCAGCACCGCCGACGACGACGATAACCACCGGAACGAAGAGTCTGGTGGCAGAGAGGCTGTTCCTCGCGCAGTCTCCCGTGCGCGTAGGCCCCCAATACACCGACACTGCTCCTCTGACCCTTCAAGGTAAACCATATAATCTCTTTTTGCCTTCTAATTGACCCGGTGCTGACAAGTGATGGCGATGTCGTTGCGATGCATTTTTCACTTCACGACGCAGCGACTTCATGTGTAGTTGGATCAGCGTGCAATATTAAAAATTATACAAAAAGTTGTTAAATTGCAAAGAAAAGTTCACCGGTAAAAAACTCGCAACGACGTACCATCGCATATTCGCTCGCAATGGGTCCGAATAATCGAACGACGCTTTGTCATTTTTCATCATATTCTCTGTGGAATATCCGAGCTTCCTTCTCGTCCGTGCATTCGAGATGTGCACGTTGAGGAATAAAAAAAAAATGAACAGTAGAGAAAATAGTAAAGAAAGGGACGGAAGAGATCTCGATTTCGACAGAGAATTTAATTGGTTTAAAATAGAGCAAGAGTTTTAAAGCGGAAGAAGACCCGCCAAGAAAGAGGGACTCGTCATCGCATCGCAATCGATTCCGTTGTGTCGTGTGCTCTTGACGATTGAAACGCGTTTGGATTCATCGTTAACGCGTACGTTGCCAAAATCGGGCAGCTTTCGAGCAACAAACCGCCCGTTTGGCAGACGTCCACGAAGAACAGACCGTGTGGCCGATCGCCTCGAATTTGATCGCTTGTAACAGGCAGTGGAAACGGAAGGTCGCGAGACATATGTGTATTTTGATTAACCTATTAAGAATCAAGCAGTGAGATAAATGTAGAAACGCAATATTAATCATAAAATCAAATCTACTAATAATTAATATGTTATTTTATCCAAGTAATAGATTAATGGATATGGAATGTCCTTTTTTCAAATAAGATTTCATGTATTCTTACTTTTCTTTTTACATTATATATTTAAAATAATTTCTACACATTTTTCTCAGTGGTTAATTAATTGTTACTTCAAATAAGAATTTAAAAATTTCCTTGAATACTATATTCTTAAAGTTTCTTTTAAAATGATTAATACTTGTGATCTTCTCCTTTAAATTTTTATTTTCTTTGAAGTATTTCATGAGGAAAATCTAAATTTATATGACAACTTGTACATTTATATTGGCAAAGAAAAATAATTGGTTATTTCTTTAAATAAAAGATGAAAAAGAATAAAGCAATTTCATCAAAAGATAGAATTCAATAATGTAAAAAGATTGGAAGAGAGATTGCAAATCGAATTTAGAAATAGTAAATAGTAGATTAATTCAACTGGTTGGTCTTTAATGGGTTAATAAATTTGCTAAAGCTCGAGGAAGGCCGATGAAGGTGCTTTCTCGAGGTGGTATCGAAAGCCGTCTACCACGGTGAAACTTCTCTGAACTATTTATAAAGCAATACAGCCTCATGGTAGGACGCAGTTGCCTATCATGGTCGTCTCGCGTGCAAAGCAAACTGACCGGAACTTTCGCCCGCTTTCTCACCCTCGATAGCACCATCGTCTAAACTACACGAGAAGAGTAAATGTTGTTCGTTTCCTATGTTAGAGGATTCTTGCTGAATAACGTTCTTGCCTGGATGTCATTGACATCAGTTTTTCTTAACTTCTAGTGTTAAGAATATATGAATGTGTGTACGTGATGGAATGTGTTGGAAGTAGGAGAGAATATATATATATATATTCCTTTCATAAGTATTGAGACATTTATGAACGAATGAGGTAAACCTGAAAAATCAAATAAAATAATAAAGAATTTGCATGCACTATTATAAATTATAAATTTGTATGTAATTAAAAACTTTAGTCAAGTAGAAAATCAAAATAATTATTTTTATACTAATAATAACTCAAATATTGCAAATTTTGAAAAAATAAATTGTATTACTATTGTGATAAATCAATAATATGTATTAATTATATCTTAAATTTTTTCACTGATTAATCTCCTGTAATCTGAGATCAATTATATCATTTTGTATAAAAATTCACAAGTATCTTATTTATAATAGAAAATATAAATGTATATTTTTCATTGATTAAAAAACAATTGTTTTTGGCTAAGCTAAAAGTAGAAAAAATAAGTGTTTAATAAACAATTTAATAAATAGCGAAAATTTTAAGATAGATCAAAAATCATATGTTATGCGTAGATTTCTTGCTATTAACAAAATTAGATCTCTGGGTATCATCCAGAGATTCATTATTGCACTTAACAAATATTTCTTAAACCGTGAAACAAATTTGAAACTTGAAGAAGTAAAATTGATCCAAACATTGTAATTCTTTATTTTTACTATTATTATCTTTAACTCTTATAATTTCAAAATCCAGAAACTTAAAAACTGAAATGAGGTTACTGAATCTCTTATAGATTTTTTAAAACATATATATATATATATATATACAAAATATGTACACAATTTTAAATATAGAAACATTTAAAACTATATTAAAATTATTTTTCAATATTAAAAATATTTAAACAATATTTAAACAATCTGACACAAAAAAGAAATTAATCAAAATATTCAATTGTTGCAAAATTATCTCACTTGAAATTCTAATAATTTATTTTATATCCTTTTATTATTATGATTTACAATTATTCATAATTATTTATAATTATAGTTAACGATAATACCTAACTATTTTTACTTTCATGAAGTTTATAAATAGTTTGTCACAAAAGCGCAGAAAGTATAGAAACTCGTTCGTTCCTCAAAATAATCTTTATGATCACGTTGTACGAATGTTTGTCGCTCCTTCCCTATCCTTTTCTTGCTATTCTAAGGCATTAACACGAATAACTTTGCCGAGTGACCAAAATGTTACCGAACGATTGGAATAATGCCGGAGAGACGTTTGTAATATAACACACATACGCAGATTTATAGATTTTGCGTTGATCTTTTACGTGAAAGAAGTGAATGAGTAAACGTGTATTACGCAATACTCTTGGAAACATTTATTATGGTATAGCAACAACTGGAGGATGTTTGTTTAACTCGAGTTCTAAAAAGATTCGCAGTTGATGATGACGAGAATAAATGAAGACTAAAATACTTTCATTCCAATCGATTTTTCTATTCTACATATATGTATGACTTAAAAGATGATGTATATAATAGATAATCGAATATAATTTATATTAATGTGTACAAATTTTGTATATAAATATAATATTAAAAATATAATAATATATTTTGTAAAAGTTTTACTTTAAATATATTTTTAATAATATTTTAATTCAAATTTCAAATAATAATGAAGATTTTATATATTTACTTTTATATTTACTTCAGTTTATATATATATTCATTTTTATAACATTGAATAGTTATAGAAGAGATATTATCTCTGATGTATCATAACTTTAGATATTTTGTATTTATGTATTAATTAAACACATTATTCTTGATATTTTGTTCTTTTACATCTTATTTTCAGTATTATTTTTTATTAGATGCCAGAATTGTTTTATAATTTCGATTTATTTTCCAATATAACATGTTAATCTGAATTCTAAAAAAATAATTCATCATCATCTGATGGTCATCTATTTTTAGTATCTATAACCAGAAATTCTAAAAATCTTGATGATAAAAAATAATTATTTTCTAAATTGTTTACTTCCTAAATTTCTTTTTATTTTATTCACTATTAATATATTAATAAATATTAGCCAACTACAATATGTATTTTAATAGATACATTGTATAAAAATGATTAAAGTTAGAATACTTACATCATGAAAATAATTGAATACTAACATTATTTTGTCAAAGGCACTTGTGGATTTTTAAAAATTTCAAACAAAAATCCGTGAATTAATTAATTTCACTTAGTTTTATCACCAATTTTAATATTAAATTAAACATTATTGATATTAAAATTATTCTATCAAACTATTCTATGCATCAGGAAACGAAACTATCGAACTATCGAAATAAAACAATGAATCGAAATATCGAAATCGAGGCATCTGAATAATTTGCGAGTCACGATTCCGAGTATCGATATATCGTATCGAGAGCATGGCGCGTAAGTCGCATAGAATCGCAGTGAAGACTTCCTAATTTCCGTATGCGTGAAAACAGGTCAAAGTTATTTTCGCGCGAGGCTTGCCTCCGAAACAGCCGCCAACCTTCTCTGCGATCGAGAAATACACTGGCTAGACCTAGAGTCGGTCATTTAACATTCTGGATCCAGACGCGATCATATTCAGTTGTTTCGCGGAAACGCAAGATCAGAAATCTCGAAAACGCGCCGGACTTTGTTAAATCGTGTAGGATGAATGTGATCAACTGAAAATGGTTCAATGTCGTGTTTAAATAAGAACTGAAACAAAAAATAAAAAATTCTCTTTTTTTCTTGAACGAGAAAAAATTGGGAAGAAGAAGGTAATGGATATATTTTTTAGAGAGATTAATATTATAGTTGAATAGGGATTTGAAAAAGTTGAGAAAGAAAAGTTAAGAAAATATATAAATTAATTTTGTAGTTACATAGAAATTGTAAGATAAATGGAATTTTTGTTTTGACTTGAAAAAATACTGAAATGAAAAAACGAGATATAAAAATAGATTGATATTTTGCTTCAATATGAATTACTAGCAGCAAAATAGAAATTTATTTTTCTATATTTTTTATTTTGAAATAAATAAAAATTATGAAAAAATGAAGTAATAAATAAATTAGAGAATTATATAAAATAAATTAATATTTGGTAATAAATTAATATTGAGTAGAAGTTTCTAATATTGTTATAGAACCTCGCTATAGAATAATGTTTGATTTTGGTTTCAGGCGGCCGGTTGAAGATCCGGAGGATCAAAATGTCAGAGGCGGAAGGTGAGGTCTTCTTTGTGACGAGCTGGTGTCACGATATTCTTTGAATATTTCTGGCCTAGAATTATTCGAATATCGTATGATAGAATAATGAACGATACGTCGACAGGAACTCAGGGAAAAATGTACGATAATCGTGGCTACTGAACGAATCTGAAAAGGCGTTCAAATGATTCCTTTCTTTTTCAAATATATAACATAATTAACGAAACACTATCTCTTATTTTCTTTCATTTCTAAATTCTGATTCTGACCACTTTTTATTTTATCACAATTGAAAGATGCTCTTTGCACGTCATCTCTTTACTAAAATAAAGCATTAAAAAAGAAAATAAAATTAAAATGGAATAAAATGCGTACATCTTCCTGCGATGTAACCATTGCTGTATTGTCTGCTATATTACAAATGTATGATATAAAGAAAATGAAAATATTACTAAACAATATATTATTGATAATTTATACAGATATTAAAAAGAATTAATCAATAAATAAGAAAGTTAATTAATTATTGGCATTTATCATCTCAATGCTTACATTTTGTCAAACATCACTTGAGTAATATTATTTGGCAGTTAATTAATATTAGAATTATCAAACTTGTTAAAATGAAAATTTATAATTACTGAAAATATGCTAGTTTTGGTAAAATTTATTGATGTTTTCATTAATTTCACAATTTATTTTTATTGAAAATCAACTAAAAAGAAACAATTAAATTAGATTAAATAATCTAATTTGATTTCCAATATTTTGATATATATTAAAAAATGATAATTCTAGTGTTAATTAATATATTTAGTAGGATAATGAAATTCAAAAAATATTTGCTACTGTTAGTATTTCTCATGAATGGATGATTCAATTTGACCAAAGTATTTATTAATATTTAATTTTTGAATTTCTATTCTTTCTTTTTAATAAATAATAAATATATTTATTTTCATGAGAAATTAATAATATGATGATTCCATTTAATCATTTATATCTATCTATAATTTAAAACATTTTGAATTTATCAAAGTTCTTAAAAAATTTCATTTACATCCTTTTGGAATTATTATTTTTGTGTTATTGCCAAAGAAATTTCACTTTATAATGAATCACACTGACAGAATATTTAATTCTATTTTCATTCCTGATATTTCTACTTTAATATCTGTGAAATTTTTTCAGATAATCAATCCGTCGTGGAGAACCATGATTTCCAGAGTATCATAGAGGGAGAAAGCAAAAGATCCAACTCTGTACATTACTTAAACACTCATGAGAATATTCCAAAAGAAACTGTAAAAGAATATCCGGAAGAGGCTAAGGAGGAACTATACCAAGAGAAAAAGGAAAAAGAAATATTCGTGGAGAACGAGAGGAAATCGAACGAAGCGGAGAAGAAAGAGGGCACCCAAGCAGGTTCGTGATGCATAGTAATTCAAGGGTAGATGGATCACCTGTTTCGAATCGAATGTATTTAGCTCAACATTCCGCGTTATTAATTGCGTGTGAATTGAAATGCAAAGTAATTTGGAGAATCATTATATCTTCTATTTAATTTAATCCATTATTATTTAGGATTGCGATTTAATTTCATTAATTTCATTCATTTTAATTCTTCTTTTCTCTCGATAATTGTTATCAATGATTGTGACACAGAGACTATTAAAAATGACTGACAATTTAATATAATATAAGTCTATTATAATATAAAGTCTACTGAAATCTGGAATGATGAATTCATAATAATTAATTTCAAAAGATATTTTTAACGAATCGAAGATAATTTCATTAACAAGGGATTAAAAAGCTGGACCAATTCCATCAACGTTGTGTATAAAATCTCTCATTGTGTAATAACGAAGAGGTTGATCCATCTGGCTCCTTATCAAAAAAGTTAAACCACTAAAAAACAAAAATTTAACTCTTTATACACAAGTACCGATCATCTATTATCATCGACCTATATGAATGATCACAACTAGAGAAACTAAGACAATATTTTAAAAAATATTTTGAAATTGTAAGAAATATGCTGGATAGTGTTCAGTTTGAATTAGCCGGCCCCATCCGGCACCGATCTCTTGTCTCGCGGCTTCGTTCACGATTCGTCAAGCCTCTCTCTTCTGGTGGGTAGCCGCGAGGCGTTGAACGAGCGACCGAAAATAAATCCTCGCGGAGAATCCCGTGGCTTTTAAATAAAGCGAGCGCGACTGCCGGTCAAGCCAAGCGGCTCCTCCTCGCGAAAACGCGTTTCAGGCGTTTCTTCTCTCTTCTCTTGCCATGTCTCGAACCAACACATGATTATATTTCACTCTTCATGCATACAACTTTTAACTTCTTACCTCACTGTAAAGAAATTGAAACAAAAAAAAAAAAAACGTTAAAAGAAAACAGAAAACACAAAGACAAAAAAAAAGATAGGAAAAAAAAAAACGAATCAAACGACAAACAAGAAAAATAATAAACTTCCTCTCGTGTGTACCTCATGTGCCGTCTCACAAGTTCTTCTTCAGCTCGTCTGTTGGGTTCAACCCTTGCTTCGTGTCGTTTCTTTTTCAGCGGGTTCGAGCACGGGAACCGTGGACGATAACGACAAAGGCGTCTCGAGACTCGAAGAGAACGCGACGAGAAAAGAAGAGGCCACGAATACGTCGACCACGACAGGTACCACCATCGATGGACGGAACGCGCCAGTCGGTGAGTGGAATTCATTACCGCATCTGGTAGATCGTCTACGCGCGGCGCTCGAGCTTTCCCTAGGAAGTCGTCGCGACGATGAGCCGCCAGCTGTACTCGAGGACTCCGGCATCGATTCTGAAGAGGACTTCCGGATGCGTAATTCGATGGAACAAGCGTTGGGCAACTGCAAAGAGCCGGAATTAAAAAAGGATCTCAAGTTTTTGGAGGATCTGTTGTTATCGGACATACAAACTGCCTTGTCGCGCCTTCGCGAGACCTTGGAGAAGATTGATGTGGCTGCGCTGGCTAAACACGGTGCTGCTTCCGATCCTACAAGTAAATTACAATTGTTAAGACTGGTATCGAGTCTATTGTCCAGACTACAAGTGCCTGAGGAAAAAACTAAAGAGAAAATACCATCGGTATTACCATCGACATCCTTGAGCAGAAGACGAAGAGGAACCAGACATACTATAGGTGTTTCCACGGAAGAATTGGCTAAAGCTAGAAAGTGGTTAGAGGAAGAAAAGAATATCTTACCTTTGGAGGATATTACGTTGGTCACTAAAGAGCAGAAGGAACAGAATGTGCCTGGAAATGGAGTTAATGTGATTAATATGATAGACAAGAAATCAGAAGAGATTCGTGACAAATGCACAAAGGACGCGATCAATCAACGTCAATTGTTAGAGGATAAGAATAAAGAGATCAGAGATAATTGTGCGTTTCGAGAAATACAACAAGTGGATGTTGCAGATAGTAAGAGTAACAGAGATTTAAATATGTATCAGACTCAATATCGAGTTAATAATTATCAAGAAAAAGAAAATAACGAAAATGATGTTGTTGAGGATAGTGAAGAAAAAAGTCGTGTAAGTAAATTAGCGTCTATACTCAAACAGCGTGCTGAGTTATCGGCTTCGGGGAGTGGAAAATATGGTGGTGCTAACAAGTTCAGTGCAAAGAAGTCAAAAATCAAACGTGCAAATACTATTGATATTCCTAGTTACTTAAAGCTTCAAGCGGAAAGTCTTGGTCACGAGACTGCAGGTTGTGTTTCTTTGAGGAAACCGATTAACGTTGGAGACAAGACAACTTTCAACTCGGTTAATGTTATCGTGCCTACATTTCAACCTAAAACGGAGAATGATAGAAAATTTTTAGCTCTGATTAATAAGAACAACGAAGTACCACCAGTTTCCTCAGTTCCATTTAAAACTATTGGACAAACTATGGATATGTCATCGTTGACTAATGAAAATTGGAACAGTAGATTCTCCAATATCAAGACTGCCTTTGATAAATCAACAACTGCAACAGATGAAAGGGAAATTAAACCGTCTTTAAAATTTCGTGCAAATAAAATGTTTCCAAATTCACCTCAAACACAAATTTATTCCAATACTAATCCAAATTATGATCCTCGAATGACGAAGACGGACGCAACTACGGGTTTCAGACACGCGCCATCTTCTCCTTTTCGTAAAATAGAAAAATCAGGATCTCCGTCAAATGTTCCATTGTCGTATCACTGGCCGAAAAATATTCCAATGCCGACAAGCACGTTGAAGGAAAAGGCTAGAATGATGTTCGATCGAGAAACCACACAGCCATCTTCAAAATCCTCTAGAAACTATCCGGAAAAATCTAGTTTCACTCGATCTCCATGGATCGAACATGAGAACAAATCCAATGGCACGGTCACTGAAAACGGTAAATTGGATTATCGATCATTTTGCAAGCAATTCGCTCCATTCGTTGGCAAAACTTTTTCCAACGAATCAAAGAAACTGGAAGAACAACAAGAATTGATTCAACGGGACAGACTTCCTGGAATAGTGGACGGTAAGATTTCCTTTAAAGTAGTACCAGATAAACGTGTTCAAACCTATCAGTATCCTTCGATGGAACGTCGAGTATCTAAGGAGAAGCTTGAAATCATAAAAAGTGGAAAAGAACATGAATATGATGAAGATAGTTTTGCTGATGCCATTCTAAGAGGTAGTTCATCTGTGGCTGTTCAAACTGGAATCGACGAAGATCATCAAAATGAAGAGAGATCGTTCAGAGTAGCGCCTAAAATCTCAAAAAATCAGAATTTAATTTGTAGCAATGTTGCTGTGCAGACTTCCAGCGAATTGAATAAACCAATAATATCAGTAAATGATATGGATACTAGAAAACAATGGACACCTTTGTGTTATGAACAGTCTGATTCTGATCAGACATCTGAAGATCGTCAGAGATTCGTTTTGGATCATAATCAAAATTACCATACTGTATCCAGTGATTCTGAGTTCAATAGTCCTGTAGTGATTCCTGATGTTAATGAACAAAGTTTTAAGGAGATTGTACCTTTTCTGGGAACTCAAAGTTACCAGAAATCAACTGAAAATCCGGTGAAAAATTATCAGACTGAAAATACGAATAATCAAGATTATTCTTCTTCTCTTATTTCTCCTATTTTGTCTGATTACAATCAATCGGATGAAATATTAAATGCACGAGAAGAATGCGAAAATCATAAGAAAACAGATTGGCCTGTAGAAAGTTCTAATTTTCCAAATGATCAAAATATTCAGAATCAGGATATCAGTCCGGAAATTGGAGTGGTTACAAGATATACATGTGCTATTGGAACGGTAGCATCGTCGGTAGATAGTCCTGAACCTCGATCAGAGGAAATAGCAGTGGATTCTAGAGCATCTTCATCTCCATCACCTTCACAATGGTCATGGACTAGATCCAGACCACCAACTAACGAGACTATTGCCTCAGAAGATGAAATTCGTCGACATAACTTATTGCAACAGAGTTTAGTTCGTCGTCTACAAAATGAAATCACTTCTCTAAATGATCAGCCTCAAATTTCTAATTTTGGGCAACATCTGACTATTAATCAGAAAAGTCAATCTCCTAACCTAGGTCAGAGTTACCAGCAAAAGTTTTCTAATCAATCGATGAATTTTGCGACGACTCACCAACAACAAAATCATAACCAACCTATAAACGTATCTCAAAAGAATATTCCGTTTCAACAATCCAATTTTAATAAATCTATACATACCATTCATCAAGAACAGACTTTCAATCAATCTGTAAATTTTGATCGATCTTCAAATTCTCAAAAACCAAATCGATTCATCAAATATCTAACACCTGTTCCTCAGAAGAAACCAGAGACATCTCGAGTACATTCACCAGGTCCAGTGATTGTAAATAGAGTGGGTGCTCTCAGGGAAGCCTACGAACAGACGCCGAACTCTCAAACAAAATCAATTCATAAAGAACGTTCACCTGTTCCAAATGGAATGGCTCCAAATGATTCTAGTGACGAATATTTAGTATCCTGTGCAACGAAACCTTCTAGATCCATAGTATTATCGAAATCAGAATCCTGGCATCAGTTGGCTATTTCTAATCGTTATCCTCGGACTTCTCGTGTAAATGCACCAGCATCACTATCTTCATTTCCGAAACCACCAAAACCAAGATCACCATCTTCTCAAAAATTGAGATCTAAACAATTTGAAGCGTCCTCTATGGCAGATAGTGTGAAGAAAATGGAGGATAAAATTAGACAATACTTCGATCAACCAAGTGATATTATTGAAACAAAGGATTCTATAAAACATAGAAGATCTCCTAGATTTGCAACTAAAGGAATGCTTGAATTATCTCGTAGTCGTACTATGCCTGGTTTGTCCGAAGAAAAATTACATGTTTTAATACCAACACCTCAACAAATGCCATTATTGAATGTAAATACTGCAGACGTTGACAAAGTATTCGATGATTTGTTCGAAGAAGCCACGAGGACTGATAATCAGTAATTATTGATATACTATACTGATTTGAATCATTGTATTCTTCGTTTATATAACACGACTTGTATTCGAGAAATACAAGTTACCATATAGGATTTTTCTATGGTGAGATCTATTATTTTTTGGCCTAGCTAGAAGAACTGTTATATCCCAAGGATTCTTGTTGTCGATAATTGTAATTATCCTTCAATTCCAGAAGAGGTCTCTAGTATCGTGTTTAATCGAAACATTTCATCGATATAAACAATTAGTTCGATTACTTGTGACGCTATGGAGTGTCTTTTAAAAATTAACAAACAGAAAAAAACATCTATAAAAATGATATTATTACATTAATTTAGTAGAGATCAATTAATTAACAGCGTTGTAACATAGAGAAGACAGTGAAACTTTGAAAGTATCAAAAAAAGTGAAGTGAAAACAAAAAAAAAAGTAAATCTTAATAAATAAAAATAAAAAGAGTAAAAAAGTCAGAGTAATTACATAATGAAATAGAGAAGGAGCTCAAAACAGTGGATCTGCGTGGATTTCGACAGAGAGGATCAACTAATATTGAAAGTCGTTCGTTGAGGAGATAAAACTAAATACTAAACTGATTATTGTTCGTGTATCAAGCGTTCTCTCACGGAGAAAGTTTCTTGTTTCATGCCGAAGAAACACCCTGCGTATGCTTTTCACTCTTGTTTGTTTTATATTTCTTTTTTTCTTTTCTTCTCTTTTTTTATTCTTTTTTTAATAAGCTTCGAGTCGCGCTCTATGCGCGAACACGTTTTGTGGACGGACATTCAGAGTCGCTAGAAGATCGTGCCAAAGCCCGAATAAAGCAGTGAGTCACAGCCCTTCTTTGTTGATCCTTTTTTGACGCGCAGTAGCGTGTAGCTTGCACCAGCCGAAATGTGCACGAAGTTTGAAGAGTAGCATATATTAGTACTATACATTATACATCTAAGTACTATAAAATACAGTGAAGGACGCTGTCTGAGTATTCTAAAATTTTACTTTGAAGAATTTTTGTTTTCTCTATTTATTTTCTTCGTTGAATTATTAATAATCAGTTAGTATCAAATTACTATTTCAATTGTTTTACACACTTATTAAAATAATTAGTATTAATATTATAAAAATTTAATTTCAGAAATTTAGATAACGTCCTCTCACCAAACAGGCGACAACACACACAATCTGAAATTGTTTGAAACTAACGAATCTAATTATAATATAATAAGAAAAAATGCATTAAAATTTATTCAAAAGGATCAAACAGTTAATTTCATGAATTAAAAAAAACGAAGACTTAATAATCTTTAATTAGCATAATAGTTTTATTTTATACTCAATGCTTGGATACTTGGCAAAAATGAATAATATGCATTGATTGTTATCTTAGCAATCCAAAAAATGGAGGATATACATATATATATATATATATATTACTAGCCATATGATTGAAATTCATTTTATTAACAACTTACTCGGCTCATTTTTTTCTTTTACTAATCAAATCATAAAAATTATTTTTACACAAATTACAAAAATAAAATCACAAATTACAAAGATCATAATTTCATTAATGGTAAACATAAAATATAAAACAAAAAAAATTGAGACTTATTTAAAAATTATTTAAAAATAATAATTAAATATTAATAATATTAACAATATTAACAATTAAAATAAAAATATTAAAATTTTCAGGAAAAAAACTTTCTTGCTGTTTTTTTATGGAGGAACTTATGATAAACAGCGAATGGTCAATCTTCGATTGACATAGAACCAATTCGTCCTCTATTAATATAGAAATAGCGCACCTTATAGTTATATGTATATTTATTTGGAGATTATAAACACAGAGGAAGAAAGAAAATCAGGAGATGCGCCAGCCAAGTTTCCAAGTTTATTCGCAAAATCAATGAAGAATTATTTCTGATAATTTAATTTTCACACTTTTGCGTTTCATCGAGAAAATACCATTATACTTATTATGAATCTTTACTTTCGTGTGTTTAATACGTATGCATACACATTATGAATATAAATATTTATGTGAACGCGTAAAACGCACGAATTGAATCTATTGCACTTTATCTAAAAGTTTTATTGCTAACGTTTCTCACATGAACACAGAAAACACATTTTAGATTAGGAATCTTTTAGTTTTAGATCTAGCTCCACGTGTTTCTTGCTATTGGAGCGATTTCGTCATCGCCTCGTTGCGACTCGAATCACAAAATCAGAAACGAAAAACAATTTTTAAAATAATGATGTATTATAATAATATATTATTATTTATTGGTTATATTGATTTGAAAGAAAAAAAAGAAACCTCTGATCGAGAAATGGCGACGAGGTTGAGAAACGAAAATTTTTTCTTAATTTTTGAATTTTTTTGTTGAACTTTGCCAAATCCTTCTAATAATTCTCACATACGCAAAGATTTTTATTGACAAATTTTTAATTAGATATAGACAATTAACATTGATAAAATGAGTTTCAATGAAGTTTTACAACGATAGTAATGCTTTCTTGATTTAAATAATTTTATTCGTTTTTCAGCTCGTAAGAAGCCGTTATCACCGTTTGCCAAGTTTCGTGAACTCGACAGACAAAATAGCGCCGCTTCGTCACCTAGGTAATTGAATACTATTTACAAGCGTTGTTTATTTATACAATAGGTATTTTCGCTTTTACTATTGATGAAAGAATCGATATTATTAGACAATGAAAAAGTTTTTTCTATCCAATATTTAAAAAAACTTTTATAAGTATCATTAATTATTTTAATAGTAATTAAATTTAATAGTAATTAATTAATGATACTTATAATAGTACTAAAGTATTTAAAAATATTAAAATTACTAAAATTCAAAATTTAAATTAAAATAATAATTACATCATTTAAATTAACTATCAAATAATACTATTAGATAACAATATACAATATTTATGTTAGTTATGTTAGAAAAAGCATCTTTTTTTTTTCTAAATTGTAAAATAAATATTTTGTTTTAAAAGTCCAAAAAAAAATATATATCTTGTTGTTTAATATAATCTTCTTAACAAAAGGCATCCTCTTTTTTTCTATTTCTTTCTAAGAATATTATGCTATTTATTTAGGCAATAATGACCATTAGGCCATTTGTTATAACATTTTCAAATTTTATTTCATTTTATTATATAACTTTAATAATTAATAGTTAAAAAAACTTACCAATAATTCTATTTATGATTAGATTATCCTCAATCCTCATTATTCATTTATTCTCATCATAAAGATATTCCTTAGATTCAATTTCTATTGTAAATGGTTCGAACAAACAATAACAATTATTTGCCTTCGCCTATATTTTTCTATAATCGCTATTATTAATATATACGTATAAATATCATAAACATTTGCCAATAATTCTAATAATAAATTTTATATTCATAAGCACTTTTCATCTCTTTAAAATTGATGGATTTTTCTTCTATATTTAGTCCTGTAAAGTCACCGGCAACAGAGTTTCGATTCAAGTTTACCGAACCAACAGTGCGGGACAACGCGGTACAAATAAAAGAGCGGCTACTGGCGTGGTGCCGTTCCAAAACCAAAGAATATGAGGTAAATCCGTTTTGTAAATGGAACTTCTCGTGTTCACACATTCATATGTATGTTATTTTACAGAAAAAAGCAGTTCTGAATAAAAAAAAAACGAAAGATAATTATATATTGGTAGCTAGCATCAAAATTGCGCATCAATTATAATATAATTATATTTTTTATTGCAGAATGTACAATTAGATAATTTCTCAACGAGCTGGAACAACGGATTGGCATTTTGCGCTCTGCTTCATCATTTCAGACCAGACGCTTTCGACTTTTACTCGCTACAGCCGGAGAATCGCAGAATGAATTTTGAGTTGGCGTTTAAAAAAGCCGAGTAAGCTTATATAATAAATATTTTCTTATAATATATATATTTCTTCATTTTTCTTTTCAAATCATTTTTTAAACATCCTCTTTTTTTTATAAATCTATAATATAGAATATATATAATAAAAAAGATATAATAAATTTCTAATTAAAATAATTAAGGAAAACATATGAAAGAAAAAGAAAAGATTACTATTAAATAAATAATTATTTTGAATAATTAATTATTTATAATACAATTTAAATATTTTATTTCTCAAAAAATCCTCTAAATTTTCTTTAAAATTCTTCTAATTTATAATTATTTAATAAAATTTTTATTTTTAATAAAATTGAATAGTTGAAAATTTTTTCATAGTGAACTCGCCGGAATCGCACCACTACTTGATGTTGAGGATATGGTGATGATGCGTCGACCAGACTGGAAGTGTGTCTTTACCTATGTGCAATCCATTTATCGTCGCTTTAAAGACGAAGATTAAGAATTGATTTTAACGCTTTTTAATAGCGTTTTCACAATGCACATTTGACCGCCTTACGATTCGTGGAGTCGATCTGCTATTCTTTTGAATAGATATTATCGAAAAATCATATTCTTCAAACATGAGAAGGAAATAAATTTGGAATAAAATTCTAGAGCAAAGAACAATGAAGAAATACAAACTAAAAAAGTATACTTTTGTGCATCTCACATTCAATAATATCAGTTCAGTAACATTTTTATGCAGGATTTTTATGCCAGCCTTTTGATGATAATTTTTAATTATTTTCATTAAAAGATGTGATGCAAATAAAACAGCTTTTTTGAATATATATAATATTGTATTTGATGCGTGAGCAAATCAGTTATTATCAAAATGAAATTTATATTATAATGTTGATGTTTTGAATGAAATTTAAAATCTTCTACACCAAAGATTTGTGAAATAAATATGTGATGCTAAATTCGATTAATATCGTTATTTCTTGTTAATAATAAAATAATACAGATTATAAATTTTTTAATTAGAAGGTATAAAAAAAAATAATTTCAAAAAATATTAAAAAACCAGTTTATTAATTATAATCAAAAATATATTTATATTATATTAGATAGTATTCTGAGTAAATACAACTATATTTGCAGTCATAGTCTTAATTAATTCAGTACATACATACAAATAATCATGAACAATTAAAAAGAAATAACTATATAAAAAAAAATCTTGCATTTCTAGCTTACAAAAGCTTTATTTGAATTTTAATTCAGATTATGCAATCTGTTAATATAAATCTATATATTATCCATTATATTTGGCCTCAAATTAAAGAACATTTAATGTTTGAAAAACCAAGATGTTAAGGCACTAATTGGTATTTGATTGCATAATATTAAATTAAATGGTATCTTCTAGGGAATTATTTATATCATTTCTATCTTCTCCAATCATTTCCTATAAAATAAATTGTATTTAGTTATACAAAAATATTCTAAATGTTAAGTAAAAGATTGCTTATGATTATACCTGTAAAACTTCAACCAGTGCTCTAGATTCATCTAACATTTCTTTATAAATACGATTTTCTTCTTCTAATGTTTCAACACGTTCAGTCAATTCTCTGTTATCTTCTAAAGCATCTTCAAGCGCTATCCGTCGTCTTTCAGCTAATACTTCCCAATAATTTTCACTAGGACCAGCTAATGTAAATGTAAAAAATTATCAAATTAACAATCATATAAAATAATTTTTTTTTATTTTTAACTTTTGTTTTTAACAAAAATATACCTTCAGATGTTAAATCTTCAACTTCAATTTTTATTTTTCCTCCTCTTGCAGTTTGTACAGCTTTATCTTTTAAAACTATTTTCTTACGTTTTGGCTTTTCATCAATTTTTGGTTTTTCTTTCACTTCACTAAATGAAATTTAATTTGAGTAATATATTTACATTTAAATAAAAAATTATAGAATTTATTTACTTTTTTATTGTTTCCTTTGCTGGAAGAGCAGATCTAAGCATTCTCCTTCCACCACCAACTAAATTTTCTTTATCAGTTGCTGCTGGCTGCAAAACGTGCAAAGACTTTCTGACCTTATCCTGCTTCAATAAAGATAAAAATATATGATGTATGATAAAGCATTCACATGCATTGTGTTGCTTGAATCATATATTATATTTTCACTAAGAATGAATAAATTAAAAAAATTAATAAAATTAATTATTAATTATTAATAAAAAAAAAAGATAATTTATGCATTATACAAAATAAAAAAAATCATAATATATTTATATATTAAATTACATACAATTTTAAGCATTTATTGATAAATTTAAAACGACAGTTAATTAACATTCAAAATAAAGAAATAAAAAATTTAACAACACAAAATAATAGTTTAATAAATTAAAATATTTATATTACTTCAAAAGAATAAAATTTCAATATAATCAAAATGTAAGCAATATTTTCATCTTTTATAAAAATTATTGTATTAAAATTTTCATTATTATACTAACCTCAGGAGTAACGGTTTTGGCGGCAGAAACCTTCGTGCCAGGTTTCATGATAATAACCGTTAAAAACGCGAGTCAATAAAATAATTCAGATTATTATTGTAACGCTGAACGTATGTACAAAATATTAAAATGATACTTATATTTTCAGATTATAATTTTTAAAATAGATATAGTTCATAAAAAATAACCTTCATCCTGCGTTTACAACTGTACAATAAACTTCAATATATAGTATACTACTTTCCCGCTTTAAGGCATTATTTCTATTTCAAAAATGTTATTTTTATAACGCAATAATAATTTAAGATTAATGGATAGTTTTTAATTATAATTAGATAATTAATATAAATATATAAATAATATATAAATAAAATTATTTTAATAATTTTCAAAAAAACAGGAAAATTATTTTTTAAAATATTATTAAAATTTAAATAAATATCAGATTTTTATTAAAATATGAATATTAGATATATTTATAAACACTCTAAAATATTGTAAATAAAATTAAAAAAAAAATTTTTTTAAAAATTAATCAGCATAATATATAGTTGTAAAAATCTTAATTTATTTATTTATTTTATCATAAATGAAAATTTAAAATATCAATAAAATAAGTTGCTAGAAAATTTTCTTCTTTCCATTTTATATAATTTATATATATAGATTATATATATTTTATGTATGGATCAGATAGATGGCGTTATTTATCGTGTCAAGATACATATTCTTTTAGCAGTACTAATGGTTTCCTTTTTCATGCCATAGTTATGCTTCTCATTTTTCATTTCTCTTATTTAGTTGATATCTGTATCTTGACGAGAGTTTACGAAAAGTTTTTTAATAACTTTATTCGTAAAATATTATTTTATTTATAATATATTATTTATAATATATTATTATTCAACAAAAATATTTTTTATCAAAAGATTAAACAAAAATTATAACATAAAATATTAAATATGTCGATGGAAACAGTTCCGAAAGAATTACGTGGCTTAAGAGCTTGTTTAGTTTGTTCTTTAGTCAAGGTATATATTTTTGTATTTTTTATCATAATTTTTGTATAAAATTAAATTATTAAAAATTTTTATTATATTTTAGACATTTGATCAATTTGAATTTGATGGTTGCGATAATTGTGATGAATTTTTACGTATGAAAAATAATAAAGATAATGTTTTTGATTGTACCAGTTCTAATTTTGATGGGTAAGTTATTAATAAATTTAATTGTTAATAAATTAAATTTAATTAAATAATAAAATTTTTATATATTTTAATATATATAATAAATATATTTTCTTTTAATTAAATATATTTATTTTAAATAAAATTATTTTTTAGAATGATTGCAGCAATGAGTCCTGAGGATAGTTGGGTATGCAAATGGCAAAGAATAAGTAAGTAATAAATCTATATTTATACTTAATAAGTTAAAATTAAGCAAAAGAAATATTGTTATTTTATTTTTGTACACTTTTACAAAATTATAAGTTACATTATTTCATAATAAATCATATTCTAAACTGGTATTTTTTATTCTATTATTTTGATATTTTTTTATTTCATTAATGTTTCATCAAATTTTTGATATATCAATCTTTCTTTTTTCTGTTCGAATAATCTGTTTTGGCAGTGCAAATAACAATAATCTAAATCATGTTTTATATTATATATGTAAATGTATTGAAAGGCAGCACTTTGTACAAGATTTTAAGCCAATATTTCAATACAAAAGATGCAACTAATATAAAACAATTAAGTATTAAATTGCAATATATATATATATATATATATTGCAATTTAATAAATTTCTTTGTGACTGAGATTCTTAATATTAAATATTATACATTTATACAGAATTTTCATTAATGTATGATAGTATATATAATTAAGGAACATGCTTATGTGCGTACATAAGATTCTAATTTTAACATATTTTAATTTCATTATATTTTGCATTAATTTTTTTACATATTATTTTTATGTTTTATAATTTTTTGCTTAATTTAACTTAAAACAAAATGGACAAAATAGATAAAATTTCTTCTTCAAAATTATAAATATTTGTTATTAAAACTGAGATTCAATTTTGTTTTTTTTTTTCAGATCGATTTTGTAAAGGTGTGTATGCAATATCTGTATCGGGTCGATTGCCAGCAGGTGTTATAAGAGAGATGAAAAGCAGAGGAATAGTGTATAGACCGCGCGATACAAGTCAACGATAATTTCAAAAATTGTAAGATCACTACTATATTTTTTTTTTTTAATATTATTTAATAGAATAATCTAATTACTTATCTCATAATTTGCACTAAGAATTTTATAAGATCTTCACGAAAATATCATATTCGATTTGATTGATATGAACTTTTGTTCAGATTTTCAGAATTTTTTGAATTGAAATTCTTCCAACCTTTTTGACTATATTTAAGATTTTTGTAAGATTTGTTCGCGATTTTTTTACTGTTTTTCTAATTTCAAAAGATTATAGATTATATTAATATTTCGTTTAAATTTTTTGATATCTGTACAGATTTTTAAAAGAACTAGTTAATACGATTTTGAAAATGTTCGATTTTTAAAGAATATGTACAATTCATGTGGAATCCACTTTTTCTTATCGTAAACATTTTCCAGATTTTTTAAAACCGCGTTTATATTGGATAATTTTTAAAAAATGTTAATATTTGATTTTCTAATCATTAATTAAATATAAAGTTAATTCACTCTGATTTTCTATAAATCTTCATAGTAAACTAATATGTGTACATTAAAAAATTTACGAATGTAACTTTTTGTCTTTTTTCTCTAATTCAGATCAATATCAAATATGATTGTTACCTGGACATGTGTTCGAATGAGAATAAACGGGATGCCGCATCACGGGCAAATTACTATTTACACAATTAAGCCATAGATTTGCACAAGTAACGTGATAATTATTCTCGTTATATACTACTCTGCCGCTGGTAATAACTGTTAAACAAAGTGAGCAACAAATGGCT
The DNA here is from genome assembly GCF_003254395.2 of Apis mellifera. Lineage (NCBI taxonomy): Eukaryota > Metazoa > Arthropoda > Insecta > Hymenoptera > Apidae > Apis > Apis mellifera. The sequence goes on from NC_037640.1 coordinate 4,587,350, forward strand.
TCTCCTTGATGTAAAGGCCAAGCTGGTAATTCCGTAACGATCTGAAATTTATTATAAAAATGTAATGTAAATAAATGTAATGTAAACAAATGTAATGTAAACAAATTTAAAACTCTGAATTAATAAAAATTAATATATATAAGAATATCTTACTGGTATATTTGCATAAAATGGTTCCATTTCTGCCCAAATTCGATCAATATCCATTAAAAGTTCATCAAAACCTATTATATTAATATCCATTTCTTTATATGAAAAATTAACTCGTCTACAAACAGCTGCAACTTCAGCTAAATCTGATTTAAAAAAAATATTTAATAGTAGCATTATTCATTTTAAAATACTATAAAAAAATTAATAAATTCTTTGAAACTTCATTTTATTTAGTAAATGTTTACAATATTACTTACTGCAAAGAAAATTATATCCTTGTGCTGAGTTTAAAACTTCGTGCAATACAAGTTCTGAATTAATATTTGTAAATATATTTGCAGCTATTTGTAACAATAATACACAGCTTTCCATATATTGCTTCCATTCCCAATATTCTGACTATAAAATTATATAGATTAAATTATTTTTTATATTATTTTTTTAAACATATATTAAAAATATAAGAAAATTAACCTGGTGTGTAGTATCTATTACTTGTTCATCTTCTGTATTTGAAGGTAAGAAAGACTTAAGATCTAAACTAGGCACAGATCCTGATCGAGTTAATGCATTGGATGCACCATTCATAAATTCTATACTATTAATTGATATGGCATCTTCCTTCTGAAGAGCTTTCCCTTAAAATAAAATATAGCTAAATATATTATATTATACTATTTATAATGTAAAAAACAATAGAATAAATAATTTGCAACATTAATTACCTATCTCTAAGGAACGTTCTTCTATATTATCCTCAAGCTTAAGATTGTCAAATGATTCAGAAATATCTGGCATAAAATTAAAATCTGCTGCATTTGCATTATTGTTAGTAGATTTAAACTCAAAATCAGTAAAAATATCAACAAAATTGTCAGTATCTAAAGCATTTATGGCAGGAGTATTAACAGGTTGTTCTGCAGATACAAATTCTCCAAATTCATCAGTTGATTGATTATTGTAACTTGCGTTTGAATCTGGTTCAGTTGATATATTTGTTTCTTGAACCAATGCACGCAAGGCACTATATTTATCTTCAACAAGTTGAAGATTCATAAGATCCTGCTGAGTGGGTTCCAATGTTGCTGACTGAGCCTAATTATATATTTATAATTAATAATAAACTTATATAAGCTTTAAACTTTTAGAACAATTAATATAACTTATATAATAAAATACCTTATCAATCCATTCTAATTTGTTCAAAACATCTTTATCATTAGATAAATGTATAATTTCTGTATTTGTATAATCTTTTATATTTTCACTATGGTCCTTGGGCGGATCATTATTTCTTATCACTGTATCCTTAAGAATTACTGTTTTAGATTGATTTTTTATTGTACACTTAGGAAATAAATCTGATAAACAATCTAATGTTGATTGATCTTTGCTTTGAGATATTGTAGTTAATGGTACTGATGTAATTCGTGTTTGAGTAGTAGTAGTGCCATGAACAGATTTAGCATTTATATTATTTTTTTTTGACTTTTCCATTGGTTTTTTAATACCTAAATTATGATTTGCAAGTCTACTTCCAATAGCTGAGCCTTGTTTAGTATCCCAAATAGGAATGTTAGAAATATTAGGAATTGGAGCACTTTGAAACTCAGAAAAGTCATCACACAAATCTGTTACTGGTTTAGAATCTAATTGAAGGCGGGAAGTTTGTTTTGTATCTCTTAATATATTATTGGTATCCCATATTGTAGTAGAAGAGACATAAGATTTATTATCAAAACATGAAATTTTTCCAGGTACATTGTTTGCCATTTGCACATTTAAATCTGAAGATATGATTCCTTGTTGTAATTTCATTTTTCCTTTAGTCTCTAAAGAATATTTTTCATCTGAGGCAATAAATCCAATTTCAGTATTATCTTGATCATTTTGAAATTTAGCTGCAGAATTCATTTGTGTTATAGGCTGTAGATTCATTAAACATTCAATATTTAAATATGGAGTAGGTGGAAATGGAAGTAAATGTAATATATCTAGACTATTAAATGTGTAAGAAGCTTGTGCTGCAGCAACAAGAGCAAGAACAATATATAATTCTTGCTCTGTGAGCTGTCCAGCATATTTTTGATTTGCCAAATTCCATATGTGTCCAAGAACTTCTGTGGGAAGTTGACTTGTGAGCAATAAAGGAAAGACTTTGTTAGTATCAACCAATAGTTCAGTTTGTATTCCATTTGTTCTGATTTTATCTTCCCGTACTGCTTCCCATACCATTTTATAGATTGGTGGTAAAGTAGTGGAATTAGTCCACAGCCAAGTTGGCAACTGATTCAGTCTTTTATCCATATGAGTTTTGTTCATTATCAATAAATGATGTTTAACCAAGTTTTTGCTATAACGAGTTTAAATTATGTGAACTCGTCGAGCAAAATAATTTCATCCTTTAGTTTACTACCCTGGTACATACATCAAAGTTGATATCATAAACATTTCACTCATTTATTCGATTTATTTTAATATTTGCACATGTCACTAGTGTTACATTTCTTGTTGATAGTTTCCATTGCAAAAAATATACGAAGAATAATCCGATTTCTTGATTATTATGATTCTTGATACAATCAAAATTATTAATTCGAGACAAAATGAGACAATTGCGTGGCAAATAACTTAATTCAGGTGTCACTGGATCACTACTGAACGATGTTCTGTTACAAAGGTAGATTCGCGACAAGTATGATGAAGTTTATTTAAATTTCGAGCTTAAGATGCTTTACATTATACAAAATTTTAAAAAAATGTTAGTTTTTAACATCGTATTTTTACAATATAAAGTTAAAAATAATTTATTTTAATATTTTTTATAATTGTAATTTATTAATATTTTATTTGCTAGTCAATATTTTTTATAGAATATAAATTTTCTTAAATTTTCTTTTACCAAATTTTTAAAAATTTAAAAGATCCTAAATTTCAAAAATTTAACATAAACATTGTTATGATTGATAAAATAATTGTAAGGCTCTTAAATTTAAAATTATAAACTGTAATGAATGTGGAATCATTTTATATAATATTGCAATTACATATAAATCACCTTAATAATCGATCACACCAATATCTTAGAATAGATTTATCATTCAATATATTTTGTCTTATATAATACGTATAATATAATTTGTATTATATTTGTATTATATTATGTATATTTATATTATATATATTTTTTATATATAAATTTGAGTTTCTATATATATATATATATTTTGTGCATTTCTTAATAAATATATAAAAGATAAATATAAAACAATAAAATTAAATAAATTATTGAAAAATTGACAAAGTTCCTGCTAATATATTAGCATAAAGAAATAATTAATTTATTACAGCTACCATTTTTTAGAATTTCAAATTATTTTTTCAACAGTTTTAATTCTAAAAATACTTATCTGTTGAAAAATTGAAAAATTAATTAAATAATGAAATTAATGTCATTTCTAGAATATCATAAAAACATGCATAAACAAGAAAAGCAAATAATAGAAAAGAATAAAGATAGGATTAAAAAAAAGGATAAAGAATTGATATTAACATTATGTTTTGAATATTAAAAATATTTTTAAAACTCAAAAGATGGTGTTAATAGTCAATTCTGTCTATTCTTTTCTATTATTTGTTTTTTTTTATCTATATTTCATCAGCACTTTAGAAATGATGCTGATTTCATAATTTTTAGTCTATTTCTCTTTTTCCACATTATTTGATCTTTTTTTTTATAATTGTTTTAAAATTTATATGTTCAAAAGAATCTATTTGGTCCAATTTTTATATGTTTTTATATATTTTATATAGTATATTTTTGTATTTTTATATGTTGTATATAAGTTATTCGATAATTGAAATTATATGTTTAAAAATATTAAAAATAAAAATAAAAAAAAATTAAATAAAATTAAATTATATAAAAAAATTATTTTTTTTTTATATAATTCATTTATTGAATTGAAACATGAGGACTAATATTATTTTGATTTAATTACTTCGATCATCAAATGCATCTTTCGATTTTTTTTTAAAAATTATTAAATAATAAAATATTTATAGCCAATTTAAAATATTAAAAATATGCTAAAAAAATTGAATTATGATAGTATAATATGATTAATAATTTAGAAGACACAAAATTTAGAACACAAAACTCCACTAATAGTAAATCTATTCTATATCTTATTTGTTTTGTGGCTTGGCAACCATAATGCTATAACACTCACACTTACAGTTTAATGTACGATATATTTCCATTGTTTGAAAATATTTGTTTTACATTACCATGTGTAACAATACAACACTGTTAAAAACTTATTAAAATTATTAAAGAATTGTGCTTATATCTTTATAGAATAAACAATAATATCAGTCTATTGCATAAAAGAAAAAAAATATTAAGGTATATAAAATAACCTCTGTAATTTGTAAATGTCGTTTTTAATATATTAAAATATTAATTGTGAATTTATCATTTTAGGTGAAATCAATAAATTGTTGTCATAATGTCAACAGATTTTTATATACGCTATTATGTGGGTCATAAAGGAAAATTTGGTCACGAATTTCTCGAATTTGAATTTAGACCTGACGGTAAATTGCGATATGCAAATAATTCAAATTACAAAAATGATACAATGATTCGAAAAGAAGCATATGTGCATCAATGTGTGATGGAGGAATTGAAAAGGATTATTCAAGATTCTGAAATAATGCAAGAAGATGATTCTTTATGGCCACAACCAGACCGTGTTGGACGTCAAGAATTAGAAATAGTAATTGGTGATGAACATATATCATTTACTACTTCAAAAACTGGTTCATTATTAGATGTAAACCAATCACGAGATCCAGAAGGATTAAGATGTTTCTATTATCTTGTACAAGATTTGAAGTGCTTAGTATTTTCTCTTATTGGACTTCATTTTAAAATAAAACCTATATAAATGTATAATTATTATGTATTACAAATTTAAGTAATCTTAATTATTTCATATTAAAAAAATACATGATTTATAATTAATTTTGTATTTTTATTTATCTTTATGATATTAAAATTTATTAAATAAGATATATGTTTTTATGTTAAGATAAGATTTATTTTAAGATTTTTTTATGTTAAGTTATAAAAGTAATGAATCATCAAAATTAGTTGATTAATCATAATTTCACTTATCATTTTTCATTGTTGTCTATAAATGTATGAATGAAACTGACACTAATATGATTTTATTATAAAATATTGATAAAAGATAAGAAGTAATTATAAATGATACAGTTACTATTATATTTGATAATATAATAAAATAAACAAATATGTTAATTAACGAAAACTAATTATTATGGTCACTAATAGTTAATAAAAGAAAATCTCATGTAAGTATGATTTAAGGTTATAATTTTCTAACCTATATAAAAGTAAAATTCAAAAATATTTGAAAATGCATATATTTTTATAATAATTGTAGTTTTCATTTTATTTTTTTAATTATATTTTAACCTATACTCAATTTATTTATTTTAAATTCTTTATTATATTAAATTAATATATATGTATTTTTTAACATTAAAATTTTAAATATATTTTTTTAAATATATATACGATAAATTTTAATATTTTTTATTTCAATATTTTAAGAAATATATTTATAAATTTCATATAATCATTTTAAGATATAAAATTATATTATAGTAAATATTATTTATTGTAATAATCACAATTTTCTATTGTAGGAATAAAATGTCTTCACAAAATATTGAAGCAACTAATTCAAGTCATAAATATTCAGATCGACTGAGTCAACGCACTGATACTGACTCAGTACACTCAAGATTTCGATCAACAAAAATATATTGTGATATTTGCAATATGAGTATAGTTATTGAAAATCATTCTTACATAGAAAAACATTTTAATGATTCTCATCCTTCTAAACAATTTTGTTGTTATTGTAAAGGCAAAGTATTTACTTATACACAAATGCCTAATGATTGTACTCAGAAACCAAAATCTATATTATACCATAAATGTAATAAATCTTAAGTACAAATAGTAATTATAAATATTTAGGAAAAGAATACAAAAGAATTTTTTTATAGATATTTATATATTTAAATAAAATGTATTTCTTATAAAATTATTCTACATTAAATTGTGCAATACAAAACTGAATAAATAGTATAAATACAAAAAAATTTTCAAAATTACACAAAGAATCAACAATAACAAGTATAAGTATATAAAAATATAATATAATAATAATTATTGATCAAAAGATGTGATTTTTCCATTATTTTATGTACAAATTATCAAATTATAAAAGTTTATAAGTATGTTACAATTTATTCCAAATATAAAAGTACAGATTTATACATAATATAAATATTTTTTCTATACAAGTTATAATTAAGAATTGTTTGCAAATTATTTGTTTTTGAAATGATAATTAAGACAGTACAAAACTTAAAATATATTAATAGATAATAACTTCTTATGTTTTTTGTTTTTTTTAATATTAGCCATTTTTTTTATAATACTGATAGAAAGGAATATATTATTCAAATAATTTCTAAAATAATGAATTATAAGTTTTGAAATAATAATAAGTTATTTTAAAATCCATAACATTTTTCATTGTAATCAGATAATAAATGATTTCTTATATTTTATAATTATTTCTAGTAATTATATATGATCATTTCAATATATATATATATACTGTGCAGAAATAAGAAAATGAATAATAGAATGGCACAGTACAACACGTACGATTTTTTTACTCATTTAATTTTGATAATTCCAAATTTTTTTTAGTTCCTATTAGATTTTTTGTTAAATTTCAATTATATTAATAATTTAAATTGTAACAGTTTTAAAATATGTTCATATTCTATTTGGTTTTTATATATTTCATTTGTTTTTTTCATTAAACAAAATTATATAATCTAATTTGAAATATTATGAATTTTCGAAAATTCATGTATTGTATCTTCGAGATTGTAATGCGAAAAAGTAATATTATATTATTACATTAATAAGTCCAATATTTTTTTAGTGATTTAATTTTTCGTTTCTCTATTTTTTATATTTAAGTTTCCTATTCATTTTTATATTTTACATATATCGATTCTTTTATTCTAATATCATATACCTGATTTAATTTTTAATTATCATGAACAATTCTATATAAAGATATTTATAATTATTAATAAATAATGGAATTTATTTTCTTATATATGCTATTTTAATTAGACAAATATCTAATTTTAATTAATTATAAATTTGCAAATATTTCTTTTATTTTTTAGTATTAAATTATTCAAAATTAGAAATATTCAAAATTCAAATTTCCTTAAAAATTCTAATATTAATGATATTAGAACAAAGATAACGATATATAAATTCTATATATGTGTAATATATGTGTATATTTTTTTAAAACTTTGAATTACTTTTTTAATAATAATAAATATAAATTAAATTAAAAAAATAATTTTTTGGCAGAAATTATTCACAAATTTGTTAATATATTTTTACTTATAGATGTATTATACTGCAAAAAATTTTATATAAATAATAAAAATCTATGTGCGATATCAATAATTATATACTTACGACTTACTAACGACTTTGGATCTCAATTTATTTATTTTAATATATATAAAATAGTAAAATAATCATGCAATAAATGTGAATTAATATTTAAAGTTATATAAATATGAATTAACATTTAGTTGATATAATGATAAAATATGTTTTACAATTAATTATATTAATATGAAAATTTAAATTAATAATCATTTTATAAAAATATTTTTACAGTTATTGAACTTTTTATTTCAAACATATCAAAATATCGAATTTTTTGAATATGGCCGAAAATATTTTTGAGATTATCAACATATTTTTATCAACATCTATGAATATTTTTTGAATATTTTATATTTTAATAATTTTATAATTTGAATAATTTTATATTTTTTATTTTAAATAGTATAATAAAAATTGTTTTATTATAGTAAGTTGTAGTATTATAATAATTGTTTTATTATGCAATTTTTGTAGTTTATTTTTGCTTGTGCTATATGTAATTTTTTTTAAAAATAAGCTATTTTTACTTACTTAATTATTATTAATATGTGCATAGAATAAAAATATATTTTTCATAATTTATAGCATTTGTTTGTCTAAAGGTTTTACTTCTTTTGTAATATTTTATAATAGTATATATATTCTTTGGAAATAAATCAATGAATATTTTATGTACCTAATATATATCAATATTATTTGTATTCACTGCATTTAATATCTTACTCAATAGAAAAATTATTTAGAAATAATTTCAATTTCGTAGGATAATCTGTCATTACACCAGTAGCTCCAAGATCAAAAGCTTTCTTAAATTCTTCTTCTTTATTTAAAACCCAAAAATAAACCTATAATAATATATTTCAATATTTTAATACATTATAATTATATATATATATTTTCTTAATATTTAAATGCGTATTTAAAGTATTATTCTGATTAATAATTCAAAGACAACTTACATGTATACCACGAGCTCTTAAATGATTAAATAAACAACGTCTTATTAGAAGTACATTAAGAGTTCTTACAATTACTTTTTCCAAAGGTAAATATGTTGGATTCGGATTTCCTTTACATCTGTAACAAAACAATAAATGTTGAGTAATTTAAATAAATAAATTATCAAATAAAACATTCAAAGCACCTCAAATAAATAGAAGGTAGAAATATCTCCAAATGTGTTTCTTTTAAAGGTATAAATGGTAATAAACCAGTGTATAAGAAAACTATTAATAGAGTTACACGTCTCATAGAAAATAATAAATTTACATTAGGATTCTGTGAAAAAAATAATTGATGAAATTAATATCATTATGACTTAGTATTTCAATTTATCTTAATTTTAATGTATATATATTAATTACCGTTTTAAAACATTTCTGTGTTATTTCATCACTAAAATTTCCCCATACTGTATATTCTTCTCGATTATATTCTTTAATTAAATTTGATACTTTTGTTATAAGTTCATCATTATTAACTTTAATGTCAATATTAATTGGTATATTGGGAAATGCTTCAAATACTTCTTTCAATAATGCAAATCGTCTATCTTCTTCTTTTTCTGTACCAACATATTCTACATCTGTGAAACTATAGTTTTTAAATCATTTTATTCAAACATATATAATTTTAAAAATTATATAAATATACCTGGATCAAAATCTATTGGAAGACGTGGTTTTAATAGAGGTAGATCTCTGTAATTCATTTCTGAAATACTTTTATTCGTACCTGTACTACGTAAAAGATTATGATCATGTGATACAACTACTTGTCCATCTTTTGTTAAATGACAATCTAATTCCAACATTTCTGTACCAACTGCCACTGCTCTGAAATAAACAAGAAAACGTTTTAAAAATCATTATATGTAATTAAAAGTATAAAAATAATTATTTAATACTTATTATTATTATTCTATTTAATTTATTATTCCATTTAATTTATTTCATTTTAATTATCATTTTTTATATTTAATCATTGTGTTTAATAATTATGAGATAATAAATAAAAGTTTAAACTAACCGTTTAAAGGCGTGCATTGTATTTTCATATCCTTCACCTGCCCCTGAAAAGTAATTTTTTTTTGTTAAGAAATGTATCTTTTATGTATGTAATAATATCAATTATTAAATCACTGAAAATTCGAAAACGTACCACCTCTGTGGCTAATATGATGGCACATAAATTTCACTTGTTTCTTTTTATGTAATAACGTTGGATATTTAAAAAGTATCATTGACGTTAACATATAACCTCCTACTAAAGTATACAACAACATCTTATATTTTTCTATTGTTTTTTATGCATATAACATATCTAAACATGCTATTATTTAAATCAGTTTTGACTAACATGAAGATAAATGTTTCAATTGACAGCTAGCAGAAATTAAACAAAAATTTCATATGATTAACATACTGCATGACGTGCATAGTTACAATATAATTGACATAATAGTAAACGAATATTATAATTACGAAATCTTTCGGGTGAAATCATATGAAAAATTTCCACATAATTATATATTTAAAAAATATATATATATAAGTATATATGTAAGTATATAAAATTATATTATTATATATTATTATGTTTTTATTTAATTTTATTATTTAAAAAATTTGGAAGAATAGACACAATGTATATTGAACAAGTCTTTATAATATAAATAAAATTTTTGGTGTAATTATTGATTTCAATTATCAATTTTAATTATCAAATATTTATATTTTATTTTTAAAAAAAAATACATAAAAAAAATATATATTATATTATTCAAATGATTTCTAATTATAATAAATTTATTTCATTTATATTAAATTAATTAATTAATTAATTATACTTTGTATAATTAATAACTTTTTTCAAATAGTTTTAATATTCTTTTTTTATTTGATTCTTATAAAATAAAAAATAAATGGTCATAGAAAGATTTACGTAAATCATTAAAAATTCAAAAATGAAATATAAGGAAAATATGAAATTATAAGGAAATAGGTAACTATATTAACCTGTTGGACATCTATCTCTTTTCTTAGTTCGGAGCTTTTACGAATGCACCTGTCAAACAAGTTTAAAAGCTGCCTTCATAAAAATGTGTTTTCGCCAGCGTCTCTCATTCGTTTAACGAGATGTCGGATTCGAATTCGCCGAAAACAGATGCAAGCAGTTCAAGTCTTTCGGGAAACTTACGACAATTTCGATTTCAGAAGAAACAACTGAAACCATCGAATATGTGTAAGAATTTTTTTATTTTCGAATTTCAATTTTTAGGTCAATAAAACCGGTGTCCATTTCTTGTTGTGTTATTCAAGAATAATTTCTAATATGACTATTATGTCTTTTTAAGTTTGTCTTTTTAAGTTTGTCTTGCATTTAAAATTAAAAATAAAGAATATAGAAAAAATACACTTGTGTACTTTTAGTTGTAGATGGAAATATTATTGATTGTTTTGCAATGAAATTATAAATAAATAATCATAATATTTTTATTTAGCGGATGATGATAGTAATTTAATGGGATCTGAGATACAATTTCGACGTAAGGCAGTGAATATAATTGAAGATAGCGATAGTGATGCTGGTAGTACTAAAGAATCTAATTCCTTAGATTCTACAGAGAAGGTAACTATTGATTATAATTTCATTATTATAAAGTATATGTTCAGTATTATTAAAATATTAATAATAATGAAATATTAAAAATAATTAAATATAATATATTTAATTTAATTTATAATGTATTAATATGTATACATATAAATGATATCTTTTATTTTAATAATGAATAATCATATATTAAATAAGACTATTTATTCATTACTATATAGGATATACCTAATAATATAAATTGGAATAATGAAGAAGGTGATGAAATTTCCAGACATAATCGAAAAAGAACCTTTAAAAACTCTTCAAGAATCAATAAGAAAAAAAGAAGAAAATTAAACACTGAAGAAGATATAGATATTGATTCAGATGAAGCAAGTTTTAAAGATAAAGTATTTGATAGGTATGTATCTAAAAGTTTGTATGTTTTAATTTTAATATTTATTTTTTAATTTTTATAGTGATGAAGATTCAGATATTGAAATATCTAATGAGCTTACTGCTGATAAGAAAGCAGTCTTAGAATTTATGCAAAATGCTCTTACATCAGAATTATTATTGATGTCTCAATGTTCTCAAAAAAAAGCAAATGCTATTATAGAAGCAAGGCCATTTGAAAATTGGATAGACATAGTTCAAAAGTTCCAAAACAATAAGTATCTAGATACAGAACTTTTGAATTCAGCACAGGTAAACAATTCAAGAAATTGTAAGAGTTTTAATTTCCATTTGAAGATTGAATCATAAAATTTATTTATTATAGACTAATGATCATTGTAATATATTATTGGAAAAATTTTGTAAAAAGATTCAACAATAATAGTTATATTTATTGCAAATATTTTTATTTATAATAGAAAATATAAATTAAATCACGATATAATTAGAAAACATATTTTTTTTACAAGAAGTATAACTTTTATATTTGCAATTTGAGAAGTATAACACTTATATATATTTAAAAATTGACGATCGGACTCGTAAGAAAGTTGATATGTGTTAGCGATAGCCGAGCGTTATAAAAGAAGATGATAACTCAAATTAAACATTTGCGATATAATTAGCAAATTTTCATATATTTGAAAAATATATGAAAAATATATATTTTTTCATTTTTTTTAAATAAAATCGTTAAAATATAACAAACTTATTTAATTATTTTTTTTATTATATATCATAAAAGTCACGTTATATCATGTCAGTCGTTTTAATATCACGTAAATATTATATTATATTTAGAATCTATTGAATAAAATATGCTTTATTGTCGCCATTTATAATATTAAAAAAAATATATTTTATATATTATTATTTTGTATATATACTAAATTTTTTTATTATAATAAAATAGGAATTGCTAGCTACTAGACATGCAGTAGAAGCTCTTATGAAGAAATGTCTACGTTTGTCTACAAATATTGAAAGGGCTGTTGCTGCAGGAGCATCGGCTATTACAAGGCAACCAAAAGGATTATCACCAAATTTAAAGTTAGCACCATATCAAATGGTTGGATTAAATTGGCTTGCTGTAATGCATGCACAAAATGTTAATGGTATACTTGCGGATGAGATGGGTTTAGGAAAAACAGTTCAAGTAATAGCTTTTCTTACATATTTAAAAGAATCTGGTCTCAAAGGCGAAAAAGATGGACCACACTTAATCGTTGTTCCGAGTTCGACAATGGGTAAATAAATATTATAGATTTCTTTATTTTATATTATTTTATATTAATTTATATTATTCTTATTTATAAAATTTTTATTTATATAGAAAATTGGAATAACGAATTAGAACGATGGTCTCCTGATTTAAAAGTTGTACAATATTATGGTACTCAAGAAGAACGAAAAGAAATGAGATTTGGTTGGCGAAACGGTGATTTGGATGATGTGGATGTTTTATTAACTACGTATAATTTAATTAGTAGTACACCGGAAGAACGGAGATTATTTCGTGTTATGCCTCTCTATTATGTTGTTTTCGATGAAGCTCATATGTTAAAAAATATGGGTACTATTAGATATGAAAATCTTGTTAGAATTAATGTATGTATATCATATTACATACATGTATGTTTTTCTAAAGAAATAAATAAAATTATATAACTCTGATTATTTTGCAGGCTAAACATCGAATTCTCCTAACAGGTACTCCTTTGCAAAATAATTTATTGGAATTAATGTCGCTTTTAATATTTGTGATGCCTTCACTATTTGCTGGTAAACAAGCTGATTTAAAGAGTTTATTTTCAAAGAATCCTGTAAGTATTAAATATAATAATAATATTTATATAAGATAATTATATATTTACATGAAATTGAATTTTACATATTACAGAAATTACCATCAATTAAGAAAAATGCTGAACAGCCATTGTTTGAACAAGAACAAGTGAAAAATGCAAAGCAAATCATGAGACCATTTGTGCTTCGCCGTTTGAAAGCTGAAGTTCTTAGAGATTTACCAGAAAAAAAAGAACGAATGATTAAATGTCCAATGATAGAGAAGCAACAAAAAATGTATACTAATTTAATTGCCGAATTTTCGGCTGAAGCTGATCAAAGCACGGAGGTAAACGGTATTGGAATGATGATGCAGTTAAGAAAATTGGCTAATCATCCGCTTTTAGTGCGAGATTATTACAACAAATCCAAGTTAAAAGTATATTTATAGTTTAAAAATAATAAAAAATATTTGTCACTTTAATATGAATGAATTTATAATATGAAATTTAAATTTTTTACAATTTTATATTAGGTAATATCGAGTAGATTAGCAAAAGAGCATTCATATAAGCAGAAAAATGCAGATTATGTATTTGAAGATTTACAGTGGATGTCGGATTATCAAATAAATCAATTAACAAGAACATATAAGAGCATAGCTGGACTAGGTTTACCTCAAGAACTTATTCCTGAAGCTGGAAAGTTAAAGATTTTGGACGAATTATTACCGAAGTTAAAAGAAGAAGGACATCGAGTGTTAATTTTCAGTCAATTTACAATGATATTAGATATTTTAGAAGAATATTTAACAATTAGAGGACAAACGTACTTAAGGTCTGTTTTGAAGTTTTTATTATTTATATTTTTTATTATTTTTAATCCTTTATGAAAATAGATTAGATGGAAGTACACCAGTAACTGATAGACAATGTTTGATAAATCAATATATGGAAGACGAAAATATATTCATATTTTTACTATCTACAAAAGCTGGAGGCTTGGGGATCAATTTAACAGCTGCCGATACTGTTATAATTCATGATATTGATTTTAATCCGTATAATGATAAGCAAGCGGAAGATCGGTGTCATAGAGTAGGTCAAAAAAGGTATGTTTTTAATTACTGAATAATATTAAAAAAACATAAAAGTCATAAACTATAAAAATATATATTCAAATTTATTTTCAGATCAGTTAGCATAATTAGATTATTAAGTGAAGATACTATAGAAGAAGGCATGTATGAAATAGCTCAAGATAAATTACATCTTGAACAACAGATTACAGGTGATGAAGGTAAGCACTATAAATTTTCCATTTTATAATGTAATATATATAATATATATATACATATACAGTATAATATGTTATAATATAATTATATAATGTATATTATTATTTGTAGAAAATGAAAGTACAGATAAGAAGAGTGTGTTAAAGTTACTTAAGATGACATTAGGATTGGATCATAATAAATCGTTATCGCTATCTCCCGTGAAAAATGCAAGAACGAGTAATGGATTATTAAATGGTGAAGAAAATTGTAATATAGAATTTTGAAAGTGATAATTTATCTAAACATATTTTTTGCTAGCATTTTTATATGCATCCTTAATCTTTGTGATAAAGTTTAGTATCACAATTGCACTTTAAAGGATTAAAAAAAAAGGAACGAAAAAAGAAAAGAAGAAAATAAAAAAAGTAATATAAATATTGTCTTAAGGTTGCATTTCATATTTGATTATTAATTATCATATACGTGAAACTTTCTTGCTTTTTTTTATTTAATCATTGCATACGTGAAGTTTATTAAAAATGTGTGCACAATTTAAATTATTTGTGAATTGGAATATGGAACTTAATTAATTTTGACATTTTGTACATCACTTATATATTTCATCATTTTTTAATTTATATTTTAGATTTATTCATATATTTTGTGTCCGACATTGTAATATTTAATGATATATTTTTAGAAAATTTAAAACAATTATTAAGACTGCACAATATTTAATATTTACACAAAAATAATACAGAATGCCGAAGGAAAATGAACAAAAAGAAGAAATTCATATAAATGATGTCAAACTATTTGATATTACTATATACACATTCCTAAACAAATAACTTGATCTTTGTACAAAACCATTAAAGATATTATAAACCTTTTATCAGAATTAATTTATTATCTTATAAAATATACGGTTGTATTTGATTGAATTACAAAAAATTTAATAAATTTAAAAGATTAAATAAATTAAGAATTTATAATCAAATAATGAAAATAATAAAAGCATCTATTTTAGAAATTATGAATTTTTAAAGTATTTAGTAATTATATTTATTATTTAAATTATGCGAATAATATTATAATTATTTGAAATTTAAATTGATATGATTTTGACTTGTTTTCTCCATTATTTTCTATTTGTACAAATTATCCAATTTATTTTGATATAATTTTTAAAAAATAATAAGTTATATAAATATTCTAATTTCTTTTTTAAATTCATCATTATTTTTATCTTTTTTATATTATAGAAATGAATTTAAATTATTTATCTACTTTTATATCTATTTATATGTAAATTATAAACTTTTCAATTCTTTTTATCGAAAGATTGTTCATGTACATATTAATACAATTTTAAAACATATATTTTTTTAATAAATAGATTTTCTTAATGATCTAACTAAAATTGAGATCTCAATATACTATTAAAATTGCATAACAATAAAAGAAAAATTCCTGAAATATTTTTCAAATTTAAAAATATCATATTATTTATAATATAGTAATTAAATTTATAATGTTTAAAATATTATTTTTTTATTAGAAATAATGATTTATTGCACAAACTACATACGATAATTCTACGTTTATCTAACACCTTTTAGTGTCGATAATCTATGACGTAAATTAAAAGCCGCAAGTTTCCCTGATCAGAATCTGAAGTGATAGAATTTGATAGAACTATTATAAAAACTAGAATACTTTTCTATAATATTACTTCGATAATATTTTATAATTTTTTGTAATTATAATTCCAATTATTAAATGAAAATCTTTAGTGAAATCTATAGTCAAATAGAAAAGATGTGTAAAATATATAATTTTATTTCCAAGTAGTTTGATTCATAAATTTATAATATTATATATGAAATAATTTTAATATTTTATCACAATATATTGTTTTTCTTAGTCAAAAAAATTCATTATTATCAAAATACAAAATTAGAAAGAGAGCACGAAGAGAAATAAAAAATTAAATATAAAAGAACAAAAATAGAAAAATAAATGAAGAATAGAAAAAAAAATGAAAAACGAAATATATAAAATATAACAGAAAAGCAGTGGGATCCCACGAGTTTCTAGTATTTTGAAACAGTTAAAAATAAAACATGCATCAAATTTGCAGCAGATTATTAATAAATTAATATTTGCCCTTTTTCACATGTCTAAATAAGGATACAATGATATATTGAAAGATAAATAGTATGACAAAAATTAAAATTTTATAGAATGAGTTTTTAAAAATTTTTTTTTAAAAAATTATTATTGATCGAATTAATTTTTTATATATTTATTATTACATTAAATTATTATATAAAAATATTACCATTATATTTATTTTCAAAACAATGATATAAATGGAATAAAATATTTGATTCGTTAAAAAAACTAGAAAAAAATATTATAAATATTCTCTATAGAAATATTTGAATAAACAATAAAATTAAAAAAAAATGATAATCAGAATTTTTGGCAATCTTTCTATTTTCCTCTTTATTACTTTGTTATATTTACTTGATTGACGAATATAAAATAATATCATTTTTTTTATTCATATAGAATATAAATATGAATAAAAATAGCAATTATTATGATAATTTGTTACTTGTTAATTATTGAAAATTGCTAATCAATTAGAATAATTAAAGAGATACTTTAAGATTTTTAAAATTCGGCTCAAAATGACGAATAATAATTTCGACAACCATTTCATCTCATGATAATTCTTATCTCGAATGATCTATGAGTAAATAAATTTTAGTCTTTTATTTACAAATTATTATGACAAATTATAACATGATAATATCTTTATGAATATATATTTGGATTATAATTAATTGTTATTATTTATCAATTCTAAATAAATTCTATTTTAATTAACTTATTATTAAATGAAAGTTATCACTAGTTTCCGATTCAGTTAATATCAATGATTATAAACAGATATTTATTCATTACGCGCTGTATAATTTTCATTATCAAGACAAATATCGAGTTCTCTATTAATCTTTCTATATCGAATTACATATTAATTTTTAATGCTATCAACGTTTACAGTAATAAAATTGATTGCGTTGTAATTGAGTACGATGTCGCATCACATTATATAGTCTTATCAATAATGTGATGCGACTAGAATAAGAATCAAAGGCAAATGATTAATGAAAAAGAAGCAAGAAAATTATAATATCATGTTTAAATGCTTTTCAAAGGAATATATTTTAACAGAGTTCTATTGTTTTATTACCGATTGGAAAATTGGCGGTAATGGCATTGATATTCCCGAAATATCAAAAATGTCATCGTATTTATATGTAGTGGAAATTTACGGAAGGCAAAGTGTTTCTGAGGTAAACCGACTCGTCTTACTTATTGTTAGATCGCGTGTCGAGTAGACTTCGTAAGGTACTTGAGCCGCATCGTCGCTCGTCCGAATCATGCCGTGAGTGACCAGCAAACGAAATGGCAACGAGTACGGTGTGCCGTATGTGTGGTATGATGCTATATAAATAATACTTGGCGCGAACCCTGATCAGTCGAGTTGCGGCGGCCGTACCTGTCGCAACACAATAATGCATCGTACCATAACAAACTGAAACCGGTTGTCCTTTTTCGCATCTTTCGCTGCTTCGCGTTCTCATTTACCTTAACCTTGTTCCGTGCTTGCATCGTGTGGCTTACATATTTTTTTTTCTTTTTGACACACCACTTTCAGGTGAATTCTTCATCTTTCTTTGTCTCTTTCCCCATCTCATTCTTCGGTGTGTACAGAAGTGACCCGCCAGGATGTCGCACGATAATTTGGGATTTACCTCGAGTACGGTACGTGACATTGTATCTACGTATAATTTACTTTATACCATTTGCTTCTGTTTACCTTTCTTGCACATGACATTTTTACATTTATTAATATTCTTTTCTTGTTTTCCACTGTTCATGGATCATTTGGATAAAATGATTGTTACCATTTAAATTACCTGTATCGATAGGAAATTGTTAGAATAGAAGTTAATAATCGTTAAACGAATTAATAATATTATTAATTTGATTCCTTTTTGATTTTATACTTTGTTTATATTATGTTAATTAATGTCCAAATTAACGAAATTGAACATATTCGTTATATATTAATGATATAATTTAAATTTAATTTGATCAATATTTGACTTTTATTTCAGTTTGAGAAATTTTCATTTCACTTTTATTTCAGTTGAGATTGTTTTCACAGATCAAACTGCTTGATATAGTATGATGTACTATGGTCATAATAAGTGGCTCACTTCACGCTTATTTCTTTTCTTCTCAATAAGATGAAATAATTTTATGAGACACATTAATAACAAATTTAATAATTTATAAAAGAAATATATTCATTGAATTAATGAAAAATAATATAAAGTTGTAATATTTCACTTCAAATATTTTATTGTACAATTCTAAGAAGGAATATAATCGAATTTTCTTCAACTTCTCTCAACTTCTATCTCGAAATAATCGAATTAAAGAAACGATGATTCAATCGATTATGATATTAAATCGAAAGATAGGTCAACGATTTTAATCGATAATGTCGGTTAATTGTTAATTTTTAGTTGTATTCACACGATTATTGCTAATCATTCGTGAATATTGTGGTGAATGTGAAAAGAAAATTTGCGTTTGAATAAAAAATTCTTTATATTGAAGGATAACATTAATCGAAGCTATATATATATATATATATATATATATATATATATATATATATTAAAGTGATGCCAATGTTCGCGATTTAAGGAAAATACATAATTTAAATCGGAAGAAGTTTTTCATATTCGATATCAAGTTCGAAATCTCGATAGATTTTTTCTTTCGTTTTAAGATTTGCATCATTTGAATGTGAAATTTAATAGAAGTGAAGTGTTATTATTCGAACGATCAGTGAAACTGCGTGTCCTTCGTATTGGTTATTATCGTGAGATTTTTGTTACATTCTTTTTTTTTTTTTTTTTTTTTATGAATTTTAACTTTTTTCTGCGATTTATTAGATTTGAGATTTTTAAAAAAGAAAAATAAAATAATATTTATCTGGTTTTAAAACAATGTGATATCATTGTTTGCAATGACAGTTGGTATTATTGCCAAGAAACCTTTGTTTAGGTTACTTTCACCTCCTTTCTGCCTTCGCATCGTATGAAGTTATAAAATTTTATTAAATTTATCGAATGAAGTATTTTTCATTCGTTTTGAAATGTTTATTCATATTAAATCAATTTCTATGATTTAAGAATTTATCTTATCACAATTAATCGTTAATTTATCATGACGGTAAGTGAACATTCGGTAAAATAGTCGTTTAAACAAAATTGTCATCACATTATTGCACGTACAAAAGAGTGAATAGGAATTTATGTTAAGAATCGATAACTCTGCTTATATTGTGAATTTAGATATCAATGTAAGCAATTAAAATCATTGAAAGTTTATGATGATTGTGAGTCGTTTATGATATTTGAATTTAATTTGCTAAGGAATTCATGTTTTGATAACTGTAAATCTAGGTAATCCATATTTGATAACAAATAAAATATGAGTTATAATATTTAAAAATATGAAAAACTCTCTCTCTTTCGTAAGATGGAAAAATCGAAATATCGAAAGTTCGATATATCGAAGAATCGAAAGATCGCAAAATATGAAAAAATCGATAAAATCTTTCGATTTTTTTAAGTCGATTTTAAAATTAAAATATTGAATATTTAAACATTTGATCCATATTTCAAAATTGATTTTATTAAAATTTGAATATTATTATATTATTTTTTAATAATAAAATTTTTCTTTGTTTAATTTGATATATTTGACAATTATATATATATGCAATGCAATTATTTATCTCAAAATAATTGATTTTATTTAGTAAAACAAAAAAAGAAAAAACTAACCTCTCGTTCTAGAAGTTTACTTAGCATTTTTATCTGTAAAAAATAGAAAAGAAAAAAAATTATTACTCTTAATAATAATGTTAACTATGATATCAAATGTTTGTTACTTTGATTGCTCATCATTCTGACTGTTTACTTTCGTTTTATTTTCGTAGATCATATTACTTGATAATGATTCAAACGAAGGAATCGTTTGAATGGAACTTTTTTTTAGGAAATACGATAATGACAAAAATTAATAAATTTTCGAATCCAAATGATAATCGACCTATTGATACGTTACGTATATATTTTTGCAAATCTTATGAAATGTTAATATATGTGTTTTTTTATTTAATCATGCTTTTTAAAATTGATTTTCATAAGCGAAGAAATTAAAAGACTTTCCTTTGTTTTAATAAAAATAATTATATATATATATATATATATATATATATATATATATTAATTAAATATTATTATAATATTTAATTTTTATTAAATGTTAAATTAGATATTACGAATTAAATTAATAAATTTTATTGAATTATATTATATCATTGAATAAAAGAATTTTTTTCTGTGACTCTAATTTCACGTCTATCTTCCACGTGTGGAATGATGGAAATAATAAACAATGTGTTTATCAATTCAGACCATATAAAAATCTTTGATAGTGAAGTATGATGTACAAAGTTATTCAAGTAGATAACATTGTAACTACATATACTAGATCTATACGAGATATTCCAGATAATAAATTAGGGCCCCGGTATAAAGTAAAGTTCACGTATCGCGAAATGCAGTTATTGAAATGAAGTTATTTGAAGATTTAATTTATTTATTTCGCGTTCGATTTAGTCATTGATATGTCGATAATCGACTTACTAAGAATTGAATATTGCATACATATATATCTCTGATATTTATAGGATATATTGTCAAAGATTTACATGTTGATTGGAATGTAAAAATATTTCGATATTTTTTTTTTAAATATATTTTATGATTATCGATCATTGGAATGTATAGTAATAATTTTTATGACATGGCTATTAATATTTGCAGGAATTCAATTTCTGATAATCGACGATTTCATATTAGAGGAATGTATACATATGTACATGTATAAATCAAATATCAAAATTCTTTCAGACATTTAATTATAAATAATATATTTATACATGTAAAATTTTACCATTATATGTACATATGTATGTGTGTATGTGTATGTATACATATACATATACAATTATTAATTTCGAAGAAAACTTTTCTTTTCTTTTCTTTTCTTTTTTTTTATGATTTATTAATACAGTAGTACACTACTGTTATTCATTATTCATTAATAAATTTTCTTGAAATTACATTTACAGATTGATTTTCCTTTCCTTTTTATTATTATTTATTATTATTTTCAAAGGATATTTGTATTTATAGATTTTAACCAATAACAAAGAAAAAAATAGGTCATTCATAATAGAATATGTCCTTGAGTCTCGAAATGTCCATAAATCACGCACTTGCTAATCGAAGAATTTTGTGTAAATACGAAGAAATCGTACAGTACGTATGATTAAATAAAATTAAATTTTATAAGAACAATCTATCTGCACGCGCACGTGTTTTATTAGTATTATTAATTTTTCGCTTTTATAATCTTGAAATATTTCGTGTTAATAATTTCGAATATTTAAATCATGTTACAAATATGATAAATCTGTCTTGTTATTTAGGATATATATTAGGATGTATATTTGATCATTGTTATGCGATTTTTAAAATATATACGTCATTTTCAGAGCGAGAAAGAGAGACAGAGAGAGAGAGACAGAGAGAGAGATTGTTTTAAAGGCAAATGTGTTGATTCTGTGATTAAGTAAATACATAGTTATTAGCGTGGGTAGTATATTATGTAGAAGATTAGTTATTAAGAAGGTGTTAGCGTAGTATATCAAGTGGCATACTAAATAGAGGATTCTGTTTTACGTATGTGAACATATATATATACATATGTGTGTATGACAGCATATATGATAGCATAATTATGCAATGGAATGTTAATCGAGAGTTCGATAAGATCGAAAAATCGGAACGATAAATTGACAAGTTCGTGGAATTTGAAAATTTAAAAAAATTTGTATTTTTATGAAAAATGAGAATGGTTGTATGAAATTTGAATTATTTCAGGATTTAAAAATTACAAACATTTTTTCTAGAATCGCAAAAATTCGAAGGAAACAAGTGTTGATGAAACTTTGGAAATTTTTGAGAAAGATTTGAAAGTTTATTCGAAGATAATTTAAAGAAGGCGTTTAATGATAGGCGTTATTCTAAATAATAGTTAATATATTCGTGATAAATTCGTGATAGAAAAATATTTCATTCGTCACAATAAACAAATATCGCTATCAGTCGGTTCCAGTGAAATTTTATCATTTTATCATTTACATTGTACAAGATAAAAGTCATAAATTTCAAATATCCATACAATTTGAAAACACGAAGATGTTGAAATTATTAATAAAAGAAGACATGTGCGTCTGGTTTCGCTACATTTTTTTTTTTTTTTTTTTTTTTTAAAGGAATAAAGCAATCGGTCGACCGACGACCAGAAAATAACTTTCTATCTAATCTGGCAAACAAGTTTTGCTGATGTACATAAATACAGTTGGTTATTGGAAATAGGTACGATAATTAGCAGTTTTTCTTGTACGATAGTATTTTAAATTATTTTATCATATTCCTTAAAATTGGCATTTCTTTTTGCAAATATTGTTATGTGAAAAAAAAAATAGTTCTCGAAAATTTAATATTATTGTAAATTTTAAAGATTGAATAAAATTTTTCTAAACTTTTGTATAAAATTTTTAATAATATTTATCCACTTTTTTTTAAAGGAAAAACGGAATTGAAGAAACGTTCAATATGCAAATGCTCATCGCAAACAATGGAACTCACGTAACTCCATTAATCTCCTGATTAACCGGTTACTCTACTTAGCGATATCCCTAATAATAATCCACGAGTATCGAGTAATTTACGATAAAATTTCCGTGTAACAACGGCGTTCCACTTTGAAAAATCCATCGAAATGTTAAATGAAGTTACGTAGAAAGGAAAAAAAAAAAAAAAAAAAAAAAAAAGGTGATTCACTCGACAATAACACGTTTCAAATCGGTCTCGACTAACGACGTCCATTAGCGTACAAAGCTTTCTATTGCGAATAAATTAAACTCCTACGCCTCATTTTTTTCAGAGCAGAAGAGAGGAAAGAAGTCTTTTTTCTTTCTTTCTTTCTTTCTTTCTTTTTTCGTTTTGGACCCGAGAAGCCGAAACGTAAAATTGTACGGAAGATCGTGATCTAACGAGACTTCCGCCCGACTCGTGTCATCGCGATTAGCGCAGTGTTAAATTGCTGGATGTCCTCCTCTCGTATTTCTCGCTAATTTCCTTAAAAACTGGCGTAATGTGTCAGTTTCAACGTCTCAACATGCCTCGCCTCGACGACATCATTTTTCTTGTCTTCGCGGAGGGATAGGATTTGAAAGAGAGAAAGATTTCGGATAATTCAATGTGAGATTTTGAAGAGGAAGAAGAAGATCGATGGGCTTCGATTAATTCGAAGGATGAAGAATTCTTTTTCATTTCGAGGTGAAGAATTAATATCGTTGTAGATATTAATTGTTATAAATTATAAACACTGTTTTTGATCCTTTGAAAATAATATTAACTCGTGTGATTCTATATCGAGTTTTTTTTTCAGAGAAATATTAAAACGATAGAGATTTTATTCACGATTTGATTATTCTAAATTTAAAAATTAGATATGGAATAATTTATGATGCTAGACTTTGCATTATATTTATTTCTGCTTTAAATATTCTTTGAAAAATATTCTTTTGTAATGTTGAAATTTAATCAATCAATTATTTTCGCATTTATTAACAACTTTTAAAAATTTTCAAATCTAGCTTCTGTTTGTTCTCTTAGATCGTGTTTTCCAAGTAATTATTTTTTAAATAATTATCGTATATGCTCTTTGGCGCCTCTTCAACGATTTCTTGAAAAGTTATTTAATCATTTCATCATAGATTTCAATTTTCTTATCTTTTAAAGTACCATCTTTATCGTGATCAATTTATCCAATCTAAATCTCCTAAGATTAATAATTTTTTCTAAATTATTTCTAATTTCTAAATTCTCCTGCAATTATTAACTAGATTAATATTTTAATTTTTAATTTTAATTTTTACTTAAGAAATTTTTACTTAAAGAATCAATTTGTAAATTCACTTTCCAAGTCAGTCTTTGTTTCTGTTAAAGAATATATACTTAAAAGAAAAAGAAAAATAATATCGAAAGTAATCCTATTGACAAAAGGTATTTAAAGAAGGCACAGAAATTTTAGACAACGAACTGGATAATGCCATATCGTTGCAGCTTTCAACGACTTAAAGTGAAAAAAATATGAATTAAAAGCTTAAATAAACTTACTGTTTCGAGATAATTGTCATCTGTCGAATGGAAAGATCGATCACTGTTTAATAAAATTCTTAACATTGGATATTATCATATAATTATCTATTTCTACTTGATTTCCAATCGAAGATGATACGTATTCAATTTATTCTGATCCAATTTATTCTGATTAGATATTATATTTAATTAGCGAATGTCAAAATTATTATCATATAAAATCGATCTAATCGCGAAATTATGAGAGATTTTTAACGTGAAAAACAAGAGAATATTATTTTTTTTTTTTAAATAATAACGTGAGACGAATTTATGACGAAATTTTCTAATTTAATTTAATAAAGAAATATCTTAATGTTAGATTGTATCATTGTTTATTAAAGAAAATTATTAATTAAAATGTCGAATGATACTTGGATTGTAAAAATTCAAAATTGATTAACGTAAAAGTTACTTTTTTCCTTTTCTTTTTCTCTTAATTGTTCGAGAAAAGGTTCAATAAATTTATTTTTATTTTAGAGAAAATATATATATTTATATTTATTTTCATGGCGATACGAACAAGTTGTTATTGAAATGAACGTAAAATCATAGTGCAATGCAGTTATATCTAAATACTGATTTTTTTAATTGAGAAAGATTATTTGCTTTCAATTAATTTTTTTAATCTTTTGACACTTTTAAAATTTCTTTAATTGCAGAACAAAGTTCTGTATATTGTTTAAAATTTTTAAAAAAACTGTTTTATTGACAATTAAATAAATTAGATATACACAGATTTTAGAGAGTAGATATGCAAATGTGATGACCTGTTTTGAGTTTATTTAATATTATTTATTATAAGATCAGCAATAATTATATTTGCTTGATGGGATAGGAAAAGAGATAAGATAATTTTATGTGGGGCAATGAAATTATTGGCGAACGTAGCCATTTTTCTTTCCCTTTACATTTCAATATGATAATCGATTTATCCAATTTAATTTATTTTATTCCTTATTGATCAGATAAATTACTTGTATCAATATATTATTTTAATTTATCAATCATATATAATAATTTTTACTTACTTTTTAACATTTTTCCTAACTTTTCAAAATATCTATGAGATATTGTTACGTTATATTTATTATGGTATTCGTCAGATTTCATTGAACTTTATGAAAAATTAATTAACTATCTTCATTAATGAAATCAGATATTTGTTAAAACATTTCATCGGACACTTAATACCACTTAATAACATTTCTTATCGAAGCAATAATGAATAACAATCTATCAGACAAAAAAAAAAAAAATATCTTATCGATGCATTGTACATCGTCATGCACAAATATGCGAATTGATCATATATCGTGACATCTTCGAAAATAAAAACATTTTGTTGTCGGACAATCTTTTATACACGCTTCGAGATAAAACCAAAAAAAAAAATGGTCTTAAAAAATTAGCAAGGTATGTTTTTCGACTCGAAGATTTTTTTTTTTTTACGATTTGCAAATTGATAATATAATTTTCAGTTTATTTTTCCTCTCTCTCTCTTTCCTCTTTTTCTTCTTTTCAAATATTCTCGTAATTAATGATCGAATAAACATTCGTTCATTGTTCACTGAACGCGACGAATAAAATATTTGAAAAAACATTTTCTCATTAAATATAGACCAATGAATAATTAATTCATTTATTGTCGATATGCAAATAATGATAACTCAATTCGTGCAACGTCCGTGATTAACAGTTCTCAATAACAGGCTGAACCGTCATTGAAAATTGTTAATTGACAATGCGTAACACGTGTTACGTCTTGGCTCAGATATTGATTCAACTAAGTTCATTCATTCTCGATGACTTATGATTGTTAATTAATATATGTATATATACATATATATATATATATATATATATACATATATTTTTGCTTCGATCACAATTAATTTATTCAAATATTAGTTGATACCTTGAAGAATATCCGGTTCGAATTCCTTCGTGACACTCGCTCTTCATCACTTGTATTGTCGTCATCGACGAACGATAGAATCAGCAGATTTATGTCAATTGTGTCGGAATCTTTGTCTTCTTGGAAACGGCATTGAACAGCTGCAAAGATGCATAAATCAATTAATTTAATTGTTCGAGCATTCTTTTTTTAATTTTCAGACGATTATCATAATTTTAAATGATTAATTTCGTAGAAAAATTTCATAGAAATGAAATATTTATTCATACGTTTTATCGAATAATCCAATGTTTCTGTATTTGTATGAATGATAATTGCAAATAAAAATAATTGTAACTATTTTCCAAAAAAAAACATGTTATATAAATAACTGTCGATAAACGATTATTATTATTATTATTGTTGTTGTTGTTGTTATTATTATTAGCTTTTAACATAAAAGTTCAATATTTTATAAACTATTTTGCACATGTATGCAAATAATTTTGTGATATGCAAATGACATGAGTCAGATGTTTTTCGATCTTTTGTCTACGTGAATATATATGTATATATATATATAAAATATCATTGGAACCTCTTACGTATAACTCATAATATTTTCTTTGTTAGCAAATCAGTAGATACAAACATTCCTGGTCAGACACGTGTCCGGCTATCTGTTGCATCTCCAGTGATGCGACAATATCTTTTCTCGGCCAATCGAAGAATGTGCACGAGAATATAAAATTCTTCGTGTTAATTAACCTCTTTAGACAATTTCAATATCTCTTTAACGATAGGATAAGAGGAAATAATAATTATTTCCTTTCTCTTTTTAAATAAGCTAAAATTAATTCTTTGTAAAAATGATAATAACAATAATAATGTTAATTTATCGTTTACATTAACATTTGTAAAGGATTTTTCTGGAATCATACTTGAAGAATTGTAATCAACGTATAACATTATCTTTAATAACGTACATAATAATCCAACCTTATTCCGCCAATAAAAAAAGAATTATGTGAAAATCTTTTTCAATTCTTCAATTTAACTCTTCTTCTTCTTCTTCTTCTTCCATTTGAAGATTAGTGTTGCAATAAAAAAAAAAAGAAGAAACAATAATAAAGTGTTGCAATGCAAGATTAAACGATAAAAAAAGAAAGGTAAATGGTAATAAAAATCTGAAGAAACGTATGGGGGAAGAACAAAGAAGAAGGGATTAAGAAAAAAAGAAAAAATTAAAATCTTAAAAAAAACTGAAAGAAAGAAGAGATAAATGAGTAAACCTTGAGAGACGGTAGTACAATTTAAAATCTATTGTTCTTCGTATATAGGAGGGATGCCTATTTACAAAAATGTCGTTCTTTATTTTCTTTATCTCACGAATGATAACGAAGTCGTGAAATCTTTACGATAGGCCCATCGATCGATCTAGGGAAAAATTCCATTGAGAAATGGCGGCAAAAAAATGGCCATTTAAAATATTTTACTTAATAGTATTTAAATTCATTATATTCTTAATCTTTTTTTAATACAAATGCGAGTCGAAAATTTACAATTTGTCAAGGATGATGGATTATCTTCGATACGTAGTTAATATTTTTATTTATGACGAGATATCTGCGATATTAATATTTTTCATAATAATATTGCTTTGTAATAATTCATTTTTCCAGACTGTTTTTTTTTTAAAACGTGATTCAAAGGTTGAACTTGTACAAAATAATTTTTTAAAAGGCAAAATGTATTTTCCAAAATTGTTTTAAATATTTAATTCTTTCCACAACATTTATTGAAATTGGAAATAAATAATACTCCATAATTCTTGCATACCAATATCTGAATTATTAAAAACTTGAATTAAATCGCCCATCATCCTCATGATGATTGTATTTTTTCAGTTATTTAAATTTTTGTTAATAATAGCAATCGATTTTAAATAATATTTGATAAACAGTTATATATAATTTTATTATATATAACGCAATAATTGTAAAAAGTAGAAAATACTGTACCGTTCATTTCCCATACTTGATTTCCCAATTTTTTTTACAAATATTATATATTTGATACACGAAATAGAAATTTTTCCGAAATATTATGTATGTATGAGGTGCACATCTTATCCTCATATATTTTCCATTTTCTTTTTAAAGAGAATACACAATGTATGTAATAAAATATGAAATATGTGTCTCCCAGTGTCTACTGCGCAAAAACATTTTTTTCTCTTTTTAAATAATCTATATTATTTAAGCCTCTGACTAACTGACACTTATATATATTTAAAAGAAAAATACTATTAGAAGTACATCGTAGATTTCATAGCGTATAATAATCGTCTCAATATGTTGCGTGTTTATTTTTTTTTTTTTCAACGTGAGAATTACACTTCAAGTAATGGAAAAATTATACGAATGTGAGAAAAAATGTTACAACACACAATGTATATTGATATTACATAATATCGACAACGATACTACATTTGATATTACATGTTGATATTGAAGAATAACACAATGATATTACTTCTAATACAATTAGAAATATTACTTCACAATTTATTTGTTTTTCATTATTTCTTTTTTTCCTTCTCGTATTTTCTTATCGCATTCTTATTTTTTTTCCCCTCCCCCTTTTTTTTCTATCTGGAATGTACATCGATATTGAAATAATATCTTCCATAATATCGGCTGTTTATCTCGACGGTCTAAGAGGCATTCGCACCGGTTCTTACAGAGATCTACTGTTGACTTTTATAAGTGTAAATCGGACTAACATACTGAAACAAATAATCTTTTGGAATAACAATTTTAATGATAAATATATATACGATAACAATTTATTTCACATTCTCTTACACGTGCTAATTAATTATATCAACGATGAATTATAATTTATGAATAATAAGTTTTTTTTTTTTTTAATTTTCATGTTATATCTGATAATATGATAATCCTAAAATGTTTCTTCGTAATAAACATAGTTACAAACGTTTCCAATTGGAATTTTTAACCTGTACATATATTCTTGTAAATTAATCGATCGAATGACAGAGATTTAATTTATCATATTTTAATTCTATGTTAAAATTAATACATTTTTTGAATCTGTCTCATAAATAATTATAATAGAAATTTAATTTAAATTTTTATCGTTACCATACCTCTTAATTTCACTTCAAAAAGATAAATATTCAATATCTTTTTTCGACACACATAGATAAGACTGGTTTAGACAGTTATTAAATCAACAAATCCATCGACTTAAAACCATCGTTTAATGGATAAAAAAGATACGAGATACTTGTATCTCGAGCGAAAATAAAATTTATTCGTCGTAAGATAATGTTTTTATGGGGAAAAGAAAGAAAAACAAATCATCTCGTGCATCCAACTCATCACGTATTCGACGAAAAACGGACTAAACGTAAAGTTATGCTGGTTGATATTGTATTTATGCCCGAGGAATATTAAAATCCTAACTATTTTGTCGCGTAATATAAAAGTCACGTCGTTCACGTGGTTATCATCGTTTTGTTACGATGATCGTTATTCATCGCGATGAGCCGTGAATTACGAACCGAGACCAGGATTCCAAAGCGAAAAATATTCGCATTGTGAACCCATCTATCATTGGACGCTGCGCTGCTGATTTTTATCGGAGACAAACATCTCTTAATTTGCATCGACCGTGTATTGCGTGTATATTTCGCAGTTATGTAAATCATCTCCATTTTGCAATCTATTTAGAATCGTGTGCAGGAGGAGGATTTTATTATTTCTCGATAATGGACTCTTAATAATAGGAGAAGAATTCGTCAAGAGTTGGGATTTTAATTTTTAATAATAATTGCAAATTAATACTTTTTCTTAATTTTGTAAGATAAAATTAGAGAGACTTTTGGAGGAATTGTGAATTATACTTTTATATTTTTTTAAGGATATTTCGATCAATGAGCAAATTTCTTTTCTCTTCCAGGATACTTTGGATACCAAAAGGTGGTCGTCTTCTAGGAGCAATCAAAATGGGTACGTTCACCAAATATTCACATTCCTCGCAATTCTTCCTCAATTAATCTACTTACTCTTAATCGTTTCAGTTACGATCCAACCCACAACAAGTCCAATATCTACGTGTTGGAACTGGAGGAGAAAAAAAAGAGCGTGCAAGAAGAGTACGAGGAGGATTACAATCCTTATGAGCACAGGATGGTCGCCCATCCAACCACGTAAGTATAATTAATATCCTCTCCTTGTTGCGATTCGTATTTAAATAATAAAACAATACGATTTCTCTTATTAACCTACAATTATCATTCCTTCGTTCCCTTATCTTCATAATTGTTTTAAATTCAATTCGAAGAAAAGCTTGCCTAATTATACTCTCTGAAAGAATCGAATCGATGTCAATGAAAAATATAAAAAAAAAAAAAATAAAAAAGAAAGAAATCGAAGAAATCGATATAGTCAATGCAATCGCGAGCATTTGCATAATGTTGAACACCGCGTGCATTCGAAACGACGCCTCGTTTATTCCAACAGCGTTTCTCCAGATACAAATTATCCGGTAATTTGTTACGACGATTAGTCACGAAGAGCGGAAGAATAAGATTACCTTCAAGGAAACAAAGCTTGGAAAATGCTTGATTAAAAGGTCGATAGGTTTGTAACGAAATCTATCGATAATTAATTCTTTCAGGTTTCCATCATTCGTACGTGACGAATTTAAATCATGATTTCTTTTCTCTCTCTCGATTAAATCATATCTTAGAGGAGTATTCATAATTTGTTTCATCTGAATGGAATGATAATTAATTACTCCTCCTCTCTTTTCTCCTCCTTTTACTCCTCCTCTCCATCTTTTCTTTCGCGAAATCCTTATCACAGGCTTGAGATTAAAATTTTAGGTAATTTATAAATTTAATTAAAAAAAAAAACGGGGGACATCGTTCTCGAATATTTCAGGAGCTTCGAGACGTTGCTGCACCTGCTGAAAGGCAGCTTAGGAACCGGGATACTCGCGATGCCAAGGGCCTTCTACCACGCTGGCTACGGTATTGGCACTGTCGCGACCATAATCATAGGTTTGTTCTGTACTTATTGCATGCGGATACTCGTCAGCTCCGAATACGAGCTTTGCAAGAGGAAGAGGGTGGCTTCGTTGTCTTATCCGGCTACGGCAGAGGCTGCGCTGGCTGTGGGTCCGATGCCGTTCAGGCGATTCTCAAGGGCGTCCGTGTGAGTAGTTCAATCCGTATTTAATCGGGATTTACGTTGTTGCGAATATCCTTGGGATATTTTTCATCCAAACATTCCTCGAAGGAAATACGAGAAAGAGGATGAAAAGGAGAATATGAAATTCAAAATTTAATAATTTTGCAAATTTTTCTATCCGTTAACCTGTTAACTCGATGGTTTTTGAAGGGAGTTTTTTTTTGAAATGAGA
This sequence comes from Apis mellifera, assembly GCF_003254395.2. Classification (NCBI taxonomy): domain Eukaryota; kingdom Metazoa; phylum Arthropoda; class Insecta; order Hymenoptera; family Apidae; genus Apis; species Apis mellifera. The sequence goes on from NC_037640.1 coordinate 4,620,007, forward strand.
ATTAAAATGAAGATGCTTGTAATTAGATTAGTATTATTATAAGGAATTAAAAATTAATAAATTTAAAAATTCAAGTCAGATTAGTTATTGTGAAAGATAGATTTTAATAATGATTGATTCGTCTTCAATGATTAACAGGTTAAGGATCGATGAATTTTTGTGATGAATTTATCTTTTGGAAGAAGAGATATCGAGAGTAAGATTTATTTAACGATCGAAACATTTTGAAAAGATTATCCTTAATTTATGATCGTCTAGTATTGACACGAGAAAACGTGTCAAGATCGCGATAGTAGCATAATAAAAAAAAAAAAAAAGGAAAGAAATGAATGGATTTGCGTGCAAATAAATGCTTAACGAGATTATCTCTATCTCTAGCGCAATAATAAAGTAATCTTGTTGAAATTTCAACCGAGAAAAAATCCTTTGTTTGCAGTCACACGATAAACCTATTCCTTATGGTATATCAATTGGGAACTTGCTGCGTCTATACCGTGTTCATCGCAACGAATTTGAAAATGGTTAGTACAATTATCAATTAATCGAATGAAATTCATCAGTAGGATTAAAAAGAAAAAAAACCATTCATCGATTCTCCCTGATCATTTCAACTTTTAAACAATTACTCGATAAGGATAAAAATATGTTTGCATGTATTAATACTAACTTTTTCATTAACACAATTTCACGACGATTAAAATCTACTTTTTTTAATGTAACAAAGAAAAGATATAAGAGAACGATTGAAATTAGCGAGAGAATTAAAATGTCGAAAATTGGAACAGCAAAAAGTTTTTAAGTAGAAATTTAATCTGTATTTCTGATTAAAAAGAGGGGGAGAATTGTGAATCAACTTGTTAATCAAATTTAATCAGGATTTGAAAATATCAAGTAGACCTAAAGCTAAATAGATAAATCTAATTAGAATTATTTAACTAATATCAGTTAATTCTAATCAGATTATGCGAATTCAAATCCAGTTCCATACCTAATAACATTTCATCTAAATTCAACTAAACTCAATTTACGATTAAACCTCATTAAAGATTCCACTCGTAATAATAAACTCTCATAATCACCTGATACCCAATAAAAAATCTAGCCTTGCATCCAAAGCTCGTCTCAAATTCCTCTCAACTAGCATCGTTAAGAAGAAAATCAATGCTCAAAGTTCTCCTCAATCAATCTCTCCTCTCTTATCAAAAATCAAAACCATTTCAATCCACAAAAATGCAATCTCCAATCTCCTTTTTACCTTTTTAATCCAAAAAATCAATTCTACTCAACTCGAAGAGAAATCAATTCATAGAAAAAAAAACGCTGTAATTTAAATGAATTGAAAATGAATTGAAAATGGATTCGATTCAAGCAACCTCCTCGACCAATGACATCACCCATTTCGTTACCCAGCTCCGCTCTCCATCTTTCCCCGACGAGCGTAAGCAGAAATGACTCACAGAGATTTCGCTACTCTTGTTACTCGCGCTGATCTAGCTTTTACCGCCAGGAATCCCGCTCTAAAGCGGCCCGACCAGACTGTAGCGGCGTACGCAGAGCGTAGGCAGAGAAAAAGAGAGCATGTAGGTCAGGGAAACACGGCACGAGGAATGAACGATTAGACGGGCCGACGCGTCGTCGTAAACGGCGTGCAGCCTCGAGCAGTCAAGGTGATAAATACACGGTTTCAGGTTCGTTGACATTTTTATCATCGGACGATGAGGTAGGATGGGGCTAGATTTTTTTCTCTCTCTCTTCTTTATCTACCGAGGACATCGAGACGGCCCGTTTCGGTCATCGTCAAGAATCAGGAAGAGGCTACTCTTTCTTGCACGTTGACCGTGAAATTAACATAAAAGATATATATACTCGCTTCCTCTTGTTTTTTTTAATTTCGGTGCAAGGATTTTGTTTCGTTCTAACGTTTTTTCTTTCTAAAAAAAAAAAAAGTTTGTTAGATGGTTTTTTTTCTTCGAAATCAACGAGTTTTTAAATTAATTTAAAATATTCGTGAGAGAAATTTGGAAAGTTTTTTTTTTTTAGATATTTTCATCGATATTTTTCCAATACATCGAGATTGTTTTTTTTTTCTTTAATGCGCCTCGATCTCGATGCCTCGAGATCTCTCCAAGAATGCGATCATTATATAACTCGTGCCCCCTCCTCCTCGCCGATCATTCGCACAATTTACAAGTCTAATTTTCACGCAGAGTTGCAACCTCTTGGTGCACCACTCCTCTTCGACTTTCGCGAATACGTAAATAAAAAACATATATATATATTCCTCCTTAATTACGAATACGAATTATTCCATTGAGGAAACGATTGCACAATCGCGTAAGATACACTTTGCAAAAGCGCATCAAGGATCTTTCGTAATTAGAGTCGGAAGGATTTGTCATAAATCTCGGAAGAAGGTCGCCTCGATTACTTTAGATTTCGTCTCAGCGTCTGGGTAACCTCGTTCCCATCCTTTCCATGGAAATTCCCCACACCAAATCGTTCGTTCGAATTTGTTAATTCGTAGCCCTTCATTCTTATCCTAGAATCTTTCCAATTAGCTCGTTTTTTTTTTTCGTTGAGAAAAGGAAAATTGAATTTTTTTTTGAATGAGAGAGATTCTTCTCTTCGATCACTTTAAATGGTTTCGTAATATTTCTTTCTAAACAATGTATATATTTTAACTCGAATAAATATTCAATACACGTGTAAAATTACATTTCATCGATGATAAATAGTTTTTTAACTAAATATATATCCTGTGTTAGAAACGCAACGGATAAAAATGCTTGATTGACAAAAGGCTAAATCTATTTTCGGTATCTAAGGAATAAGAAGTGAAAAATAGAATAAGCGGTTACGTGTCTTATTGCGACGCTTATTGCGTTTCGATTAAATGGAAAGTAGCTTATAGATCGCGTTTATTGCCTTATACCTCTCGAAAAAGCAAACAGTTTACAACATCGCGTCTCAACAATTCTTATCAACTTATTAACCAACCTCTACGCGAGGGATCACTTCCTCTCTCCGTCCAACGAATCCTCTATCCTTAAAAAAAAGAAAAAAGAAATTAAACTCGTCCCAAATTCGAACGTAGTCCCAATTTCTTATATTTACAGTAGTCTCTCTTCACTTATATTTACAGTGCCGTCTCGATATCGCGATATCCTGTTAGCCACGAATATTTCGAAACTTCACGATCGATACACTTCCCACCGATATACTGTTCCCACACAGAAAACCTTGCAACCGTCCCAACAATCCTTTCTCCGTGACTAAACGCACCGACTAAACAGAGAGCCGGCCAGAGTTCAACAGGTGTTCACTCGAGAGAGAGAGAGAGAAAATAGAAGAAAGAAAAAATACACGCAATTCGATTTTCGAATCGATGATATCAATCGATGGATTTTCTGCACGATCGAACTCGAGCAAAGGAGTCGAGCTTGTTGTTGTTGCCAGTCGTTTCATCCACGTTTTCTAACCACTTGCCGTAATAACATGTGTCGTAACTAAAACTATCCATTACATTGCCAGCGCAGGAGGTCTGCGCGTTCCATTGCACAGTGAAACGGGCGCGTAGACACACGCACACCTGTATCCATCCGTCCAGTTTCCAAACGGGTCGCCGGCGAACAATTTTGCTTTGAAATAATCGGTATTGGATCACGTTCAACGTGATCCTCCTCGTTCTGCGTTTGGGGGAGGATGGAAATTGTGCGTGGTAAATTTTACGTTTCTTCATAAAAGTGGTTAAGATTTGAGAAATTTGGTGGCTCGATTTGTTTCAAGTTTATGATGTTTCGGGCGATTTTCCTTTGATCGGGAAGAAAGTGAAGTTCCTTTGTTTTTTTATCAAGGAAAATTTTGTAGGATACGTTCGAATTCGATTTAATTAATATTTTACTGAAGAAAAAGTTTGCTTCCTTTTGATCTTGTATTTGTAGATGTGATCTCGTATATATATTTCCTAGAAGAAAGTTTATAAACAATTCACTGATTTAGATTTTTTTAGCTAATAATCTCTTTCCAAAATACAATTAATCTAACCTAATATTATTATCAATAATCTAATCGCGAGAAAAGTAAAGGAGAAACGGATTTGGACGATTTAACAATCGATTAATTAAGATTCGTCTCGTAATTTGAGGATAAAATAGAGAGGGAGGGGGAAAAAAAAAGGAATAAATTTCAAAGAACTTCTAACGGAAGTTGTTAATTGGACAATCGATTGAATGTCGCGTTACGATTTGTTGTATAACTCGAATAAACCGATCGAAATCGGTTTAATCCGGCTACGACAGGAAATAAAGTGTTGCTAGTATCGGTTCGGGAAGTGGAAGATAATTTTTCCCCGCAATAAAACATTATATATTCCCATTCGCGTGCGTGAGAAGTAAAATCGAACCGGTTTCGATAGATAATATTTGAATCGGGGAAAAATATTCGGTCGGCTGGTTTTCAATATCAAAACCTAGTTTTAGAAGATTGATTCGATCGTGGAGAGAAAACAGAGAAAAACGCGAAACAAGAAGAAGAAGAGAGAAGAAAAAAAGGAAAGATAAAATCGATACACTAATCTATAACAAGTTTATTAATCGCGATGTAAACAACAAATTTTATTGCCATTTAATCCAATTTTTTTAATCAAAATCGCCTAGTTAAAAAAAAAAAAACACGCATTGATTGAATCACGCGTGTATTTTCTTTTTACTCGATCGATACACTAGGAAATATTACTATTACCTTTATTACCTTTTATCAATCGATATCGTTACATTTCTCTCGAGCCAATAAATACTTTTTATGTAATAAATATAACACGATCGTGAAAAATCATTTCTTCGAAACGTAATACTATATAATCTTATTTAATCCTCGGCGGGAAGAAATGATTCCACCAATGATTTCCACTCCATTATCGATACGAATTATCGCAGATTCTATGTATCATCATCTTCTTCGATAATGCAACGAATTTACTTTAATTTCTTTTCATTCGTCCTTGTGCAAATCCGATTAAGGCATTCCTCCCTGTTGATCGTACATCCTGAAACGAGACAGGAATTAGAATAACGAGAGCCACGGCCGCGCATTCAACGCGCGAATAAAAGACGTTTGACCAAAATGGCGCTGCCTCAAGGCGATCTACAAGTTAGAGGTGTTTCCCGATATTTCTTTTTCTTTTCTCGAACCACGTTCTCTTCGAGGACCTCTCGAACAGTCATCGAAGAATAAAAGGAATATACATATCGTTCTATATTTGGCATGATTAATAATCTTTCGATTCTTCGTAACTTTCGTTTTTGTCAACCGAAGGCGTTTCGTTTCGTGTTATTTCGCGGTACGGAATGCGTATGGTATCGAGGCTTGCGAAACTTGTGCTTGGGTAGAGAAAATGAGAATTCTTTGATAGTACGCTTTTACACGTGTCTCGCACGTGTGTCTTGGGCGGTTTGTAATTGGCATGCTCGCTAATGAATCACACACTTGCTTATCCCTTGGAATTGTAATTTTTGGACGGTGACGGTGATCGTTTTATTTTCGAATCTCCTCCTCGCATATTTTCACCTTTATTACATCCGACGATATAATCTCTCGAATTAACGTTAATCCGAACAAATTGATTGTTCAACCGCTACTTCTATAATTGGCACACGTATGCATTACGCCGTATATATATATCAATCTATTTTATGATACTATTATATGTATCTCGCATAGTAATCTATTTATAGCGGAATGTTTGTTTTCGATATTATTATAACGTTATAACATTATATTCCTCTTCGATTTTTAATTACTTTCTTCAGTTTTTAATTACTACTTTATTTCCTCCTCCCTCTTTTTTTATACTTTTAAATCGATGCAACTTCTTCTTCCTTTAAATTGGAATTAAAAATGAAAAATTGATACTACTCCAACACAGTTTCAATCCACTCATTATACAATACATCTGTAACAAAGAAAAATTATTGTAACATAGTGTTGGATATATAAACACATTAGGAAACACGATGCACGTATACATCATTCGACGATATAAAAAGTCCACGTCCCGGTGGCCATCTTTTTCGAAGTAGCAAGCCAACGGCCATTATATTCCTTTTCCTTCGTGTTTACCGTAATCGCGTCACATTTAATACGATGTTGCCGCCATTCAATCATGCCGTGTTGAACTTAGTAATGCACGTTCGAGAAAATGGCCAGGCGACCGGCCAAGGTATATACCTTCACCGTACCATTACACCACGTGCACCATTACCGTGGCATTTACCGTGCTACTAATACTACGGTATTTTCATTTATCGATGTTTTGTGCGTGCCGTTTCGTTTAGAATTTCAATTTATCATATATACATATTGCGTGTAAACACATGTTCTCGATAGAGAAGAAAAAAAACGGGAGGATCACGTTGTTCCGTCGTCCGGACCACGCACAATTATCGTGATCTCAATAAAATCGACGATCGTACAAAGCGACGTTACGCGATCCTATTTTAATATTTATAGTCCATTCAAAACGAAAACGTGTGTATTTCTACGCGTTAAACCCGTGCCGGATTATAAATGGAATTTCTTCATTTCTTCTTCTTCTTCTTCTTCTTCTTCTCAAGGATCACGTACAAATATTCTGCGAAACGAGTTATAAATAAGGCGGTAAGCGTCGAGAAATAGATAACTGTAATGGATCTCGAAATTCTTTTTTTTTTCTTTCTTTCTTTACAAGTTACATTGACATTATCCTATTCTTAGGATTTGTTATTTTTGGGATTCGTGGTTTATTGTGATCGATATAGAAAATGTGGAATTTGGCATTGCTAAATGAACGTATGAATTTTGAGTTAAAATAATAATAATAATAATAATAATAATAGGAAGTATATATTCAATTTTTGATTTATAAATTGGAATCAAAAGAAAAAGGAGGAAATTATCTAATTTCTTTGCAGAAAAAAATTCCACTAATCACTCGCACGTTAATTTATCTCATTTCACTATCAGAAATCACGGAATTCTTTCACTGATAAAAACTTTTATTCCACTTAAAATTTTATCGAACGTGTTATCGTAACATTCCTTTAGGATTAAATAAAATTTATTGATCTTTAAGACACGTTGCAATTTTATAGAGAGAATAATCGACTAATCAAAATCGGTATAATCGAAAATAATAAAATTAAAATCGAGATCGAAATAATTAATAAAACCATTCCATATATTTTATTATTATATCAATAATTAACGATCTTCTATCACTATCGATATCAATTACGTTATCGTTTAAAATAACAAACAGACAAATTATCAAATATAATTTATAGATTGAAATAAATCCAGTTTCTTTTTTTTTTTTTCCAATTCAAAAATCAGAATTAAAGATTTTAATGATCGGCAAAAATTTTATCAATTTTTTTTTTCCTTTACCGGAAGTGGATACACGGCATTGTTCAACTTCTGCTAAAACGGGTCTTTTCATCGTCAAACAGATCCATTCTTGTATACCGACCAAGTCCGGTTACGTAATTACGTAAAATGCAGGTTTATATAAGGCAATCGTTCGAAAGAAACTCTTTCTCTAAGGAAAATTACGTTCAACGCGAGAACTCGATGGTTCATGGCAAAAATGTGCTACAACCGTGCTCACGTTGCGTCATGTTTTCATTACGTAAGGCGAAGGTTGTACCGTCGGTAAATGGTACGTGTTAAGAACCGAGTCGTGGCTCATTTCCGCCCGCCCTTGAATTCAAAACGCAACAAAATCCGGCCGATATCGACGCCGATCCCCGATAACGATCGTCGTTCAACTTTTGCGCGGTTGGGAAAAACGTGTGAAAAGTTGGGGTTATAAGAGGGAATAAGATGAAAAGGTGGATAGAAGAGGAGAGGAAACGTAAAAGGAGGTTGAGGTAAAGGAGAAAGTAAAGCGAATTGATACAAAACAAGAGGAAAGTGATGTAAAATGAGAAGCGAAGAAAAAGTTAAAGTTAAAGTAAATTGAATTATAGCAGCGAAGTAAAGTAAAAATAAAGGAAAAATTGAGATTGTTGAGAGAAGCAGAGTGAAGAAAGTTGAACAGTAATTAGAGATATTTTATAATAACATCAATCCAATTCTCACGTGCATCCTTAATTTTTACATCGCATTCGTGTCAACATCCTTCATTCAATTACACGTTTCCATGATACGATTTTATACAAGGTATAAAAATTGTACATACTTTTACTTCTTTTGGAGTGTAAATTTAATTTCTAAACGACTAATGAATATTCCCTCCTTTTTTTTTGATTTCAGGCATTGAAAACGTATGTTTCAGATATCGATCTCAGGCTGTACATGCTAGCGATCCTGCTGCCCCTGATCTTGGTCAATTGGATCAGAAATCTAAAGTTCTTGGCGCCGTGCTCCACGGTAGCTAATTTCATTACGTTCATCGGTTTTGGCATAATATTGTACTACATATTTAGGGAACCTTTATCGTTTGAAAATCGCGATGTGATCGGGAACGTCGAAAACTTTCCCCTTTACTTTGGCACCGTGCTCTTCGCTCTCGAGGCTATTGGCGTGGTGAGTATTCATTTATTTATATTTAAATTTTGAAATTTTGTTTCTATAATCTTAAAACTACTTATAAGTTTTAACTAATTTTATACTTAAAAAAGTAAGAGAAATTGTAAGAGAAAATTTTCATCAAAACAATTGTTACAATTGTCACGCATTCTTTCCTAATCCACAGATCATGCCACTGGAGAACGAAATGAAGAAGCCAAAGGTGTTCATGAAGACTTTTGGCGTGTTGAACATAGGGATGGGCGTGATAGTCGCCCTTTACACGGGGATGGGTTTCTTCGGCTACATTCGTTACGGCGGCGCCATCGAGGGTAGCATCACCTTCAGCCTGGGGGAACCTCTTGCTCTGGCCAACGCTGTTCAAATATTGCTGGCCATAGCCATCTTCTTCACCCATCCTATCCAGTGCTACGTCGCGATCGACATCATTTGGAACGAGTACATCGCCCCGAATCTCGAGAAGAATTCGCACAAATTGTTGTGGGAATACGTCGTGAGGACCAGCCTCGTCCTTCTCACGTGTAAGTGAACGTCCTTCAGATGTGACGTCAATCCTTGCCAGGAATCGAACCAATGATTGCATATCGATGCTCACAGCATCGATTATTAAAGTATCGATTTTTACTTCTTACAAGATGCATTCGTTTTCCCTTTGAATGTTATTTAATTATCCTTTTCGAGGATGGAGGGAAGTGTCGAATAATTTTTGTAGTCAAGAAACTTTTCTTTTAAAAGGAGGAAGTATATTAGAAGAATATCAAACGGACGAGACATTTTATTCTTTTTGATTTTAATTTTAGATGGGATTAATGAGGGTTAATTGAGGCTTCAGATAATCAGAGTTAAATGAAATATAAGTGCTATTGAATCTTGAGCTCTTCCTGCTCAATGTAATTGGTGTAAAGGCTTATTTGCGTTTGATTCAAACTGGTTAAAACTAACTATTGTACAAATATAACTACTTCTCTCAGATTCTCCCTGACCTCTGACCTGATCCCTTCTGACACCGAGTAATTATTCTGAAGACCTAATTGAATCTAACCGTACTTCATTGAAAAATCTTCTCTTCTACTTATTTATTTCTTATAAGCCAAATTAATTAAATTCAATTATATCCATTTAATAAAATCCAAATAATTTTAAATCCTTGTGGAAAAAGAAAAAGTCAATGTGATCAATGATCCATTGTTTTTCAAATAAATCTTCTATTTATTTATTTCTTATAAGCCAAATTACCAAATTTATTAAATTCAATTACATCCATTTAATAAAATCCAAATAATTTTAAATCCTTGTGGAAAAAGAAAAAGTCAATGTGATCAATGATCCATTGTTTTTCAAATAAATCTTCTATTTATTTATTTCTTATAAGCCAAATTACCAAATTTATTAAATTCAATTACATCCATTTAATAAAATCCAAATAATTTTAAATCCTTGTGGAAAAAGAAAAAGTCAATGTGATCAATGATCCATTGTTTTTCAAATAAATCTTCTATTTATTTATTTCTTATAAGCCAAATTACCAAATTTATTAAATTGAATTATATCCATTTAATAAAATCCAAATAATTTTAAATCCTTGTGGAAAAAGAAAAAGTTAATGTGATCAAAGATCCACTGTTTTTCAATAATACTTCTCTTTGAACACGATACTTGAAGAAATTTAATCATCGATTGAAAGATACTTCTAGAAAAGAAAAAGAAACAACGCTTATCCAACGAAGCAAGATAACATGAACGTTTCATCAAACCTGTTTCTTTCTTCAACAGTCTTGTTGGCCGTGGCGATCCCCCAATTGGACCTGTTCATATCTCTGTTCGGCGCCCTGTGCCTCTCCGGCCTGGGACTGGCGTTCCCCGCGATCATCCAGATCTGCACGTTTTGGACGGTGTGCGACAGAACTGAGAGGTCGATAATGGTCGCGAAGAACATGTCTTTGGTGCTTTTCGGGATTCTCGGCCTGATAGTTGGTACCTACACCAGCCTTCGTGACATCATCAAGACCTTCTCATGAACCTCGGTGCACCTTTGGAGATGGTGTACTGAAAGGGTCGATGAGGGGAGAGCGATGCGACGATTAGGAGGGCAAATGGAGTAAGGGAGGAAGGAGAGGAGAAAGGGAGAGAAAGAAAGAGGAGAGAAGGAAATGGAGGAGTCGTTCGCGAGACGAGGAAACGAAGACGAGGAAATGTGATACAGTTTAGCCGTTTAATCGAACTAGCGATCTATCTAATTCCTAGTATTTGGACTGAGTCTGGACCAGCCACGTTTCGAATTATCTTATTTTATTTTCGTCGATGGAGAACACGTTCAAACACGTTTTGTTTTCCTCTTGTTCCGTATTTAAAAGAAAAAGAAGAAGAAAAAAAATAAAGAAGAAATAATGATATATATATATATACACATATGCGTTGATCGCGTGATTATGAAAATAGTCGGAAGATAATAGTTCGTAAGTGGAAAAAGATAGAAAAAGGGCGACGCCTGGTGTGTCTTATTCGACGATACATTGTGTTCGAGATACGACTTATTGTAAAATATAAATATATCGAGTAGTGGTATATATCGCTTGACTAAAACCGTGCTTTTTTTTTTTTTTTTTTTTTTTTTTTTTTTTTTTTTTTTTTTTTTTTTTTTTTCTTCCAAATCGTTTTCGCTTATCACTAACCGTGCCTTCGACCACTGATCATGAGAATTTCTTACTTCGAAGACGATATTTCGATACGATCGGTCGGTTATAGAGATTATATATATAGATCGCGGGTAAAATTCGTTGTATTTATGATACAAGGAGGGAGGCAGACTCGACGAGAAGTGCAGCTCGACCTTTTTTTTTTTTTTTTTTAACCCCTTAACGTATACGTATGTATTAATTATGATCGACGGTCGGTAATTTGGCAAAGATTGATCAATTTTTGGCACATTACGATTTCTGGATAATAAATGCATCGCGTTGTAACACAGTTACATGTCTTGTTTTTTAAACAAATCTTGAAATCTATCGTTCGAGCGATAGATTATCAAAAAAAAAAAGAAAAATCTATTGTATATTGTGGCATAACACAATGTGTTAGTTATTGCTTTCGAATAACTAAATTTGATACAATATACATTGATTATTATTTTTTAAAAATCATCTGTCATCTCTCTCGTGATACACGATATGCATTGATCGATTGATTATTATTTATTTATTTATTTTTTTCTTTTAAAAAAGAAGCTAAAATTTCTCATACACCTATTATACGTTGGTATATATATATATCAGTAGTATTGATAAACGCAATCATATGGTAAAAAATGGATTAGATTCACGAACGAAACAAAATCAATAGATTCTTGTACGTTAAGTGGTTATTAAACGATTATTTAAAACGATTAACGCGAGTTGATGTGTTCTGACCGTAATAATTCTCATCTCTAAACGATAAGGATCTTTAGATGACTGAAAAATGAAATGTGTTCTTGTTCTTGACATTTTGAGAGAATCTCGGCAATGCAACATCATTTCATTTTTTATTCGCTAACACTATCATTTTCTTCAAAGCGACATTGTAAATTTGTAATAATAATAATAACAACAACAACAGCAATAATAATTAATAATAATAATAATATCAGAAATATCATTCTTTGTTGCGATGGCAAAGGATGCATGCCTGAAATCGTTTCTGAAATATAATTCGTCAATTCGATTCAATTCGGCTAGGAAACGAGGAATGATATTTCGATGGATTATTTTTTCTTTTTTTTTATATAGACGATACATATGTATATAACTGAACATAGAGAATATAATTATTGAATTAGGATCACGAAATTTGATACGGACATTTGATGTACAAAAAAAAAAAAAAAAAAGAAAGAAAAAGGAAAAAAAAAGAAAAAGAGAAAGTTGTATAATAATAATAATAAGGAATATCGCGTAAGAACGAAATCTCTCGGTTTTTAAGTATGTAATATTATTAATTAAATTATTTATTTGCGTAAGATGAAAAAGGAATAGATATCAATCTGGAACACTGTTATTTTCTTTTTTTTCTCTTCTTTTTATATCGTATAACTATAAGCAGGGTACGTATTCGATACGTCTTCCTTCCAAATAAATTAAAATAAAGATGAATAAATCGTCGAAGATTAATATATAAATTATAGTGAATGATGATTTACAAAGAGAAAGAAAAACCCTCTTGTTGTTATTTTTTTTTTTTTTTTTTATCTACTTTACTGCAGAAGATATTATATCATTTGTAGCCAATTGAAAATAAAATTTGTTGTGACAATCAACCCTTATAAATAATAATTTCTCGTTTGTCAAAATTTCAATTTCAATTCGATAAATCTCCATCCTCCAAAACTTGATCAATAATAAAAACCTCTCTTTCCTTCTTTCAATCCTCTTCCAAAGTTTCTTTTATTTTTTTTCTTTCTTTCTTTTAGAATCTTCAACTGAACGATATATAAAACGTAATATATAAAACGTCTTACTATAATGAGTGAAAAAGTTACAGCGAGTGGGAGGGAGGGGAGGTGGAGAGGGTGGTGGATTTCGACGCAGACGCCATGAGACGTCTTGCCACGGTCGTATGGATCGCTATCGGGGTAGCTGCCCCCGCATACTTCGAAGCAACCCCGTTGCGGACAGTTGCTCGCGACCCCATGTCGATAAGAGGTCGTTCCGTATGTGTGCGGCCAGCACACACGCCCTCCTCGTGTTCCTGATCGGTGGGAAGGCACGTCTTTCCGTCCCAAAAGTTGAACGTAAGTCCTCGAAAGAATATTCTCTTGTTAATCCCTTCCCTTTCGCGTTATTCCTGTTCGAGGCACGGTGCATCATAGTGGATTGAATTTAAAGAGATGATCTTTCGGTGTTGAATGAAATTGGTGCGCGAAAAAGTTGATTTTGATTCCAAAGTGGAAGGAGTGTGATTAATTGGATTTTTTTAAAGTTATAATATTGAATTGTAAGTTTGATGTAAATTTAATTCTAGTAGTTTTACTTTTGAGTGTCAAAATTATGTATGAAAATAAGAATGAGCATTAGAAAGTTTGAGGTATCGAATAAATGAAATACTGCTGTACAGACATGGAAGAAAAAAAATAGTTCAAGAGGTTTTCTAATAACACTTAGAAAGTTGTAAAGACATTCGATAAGTCGATTTCCACGATGAGGATGGACTATGTTATGGATCAATGTAAAGGGTGAATTGAGAGTTGAATTGTGAATAGGAAATTGTGATTGTACTATTCATAATGATTCAAATGGAATTTTTTTTTCTTCCAATAAGAATATTTCTAGAAACGAACCTTAATGTTAATGTGTTTCGAACATGAAATTTATTTTTCGATTTAATCAGACGTAGTTGATTATATAACGCGTACCTATATAGAAGGGTTGTCAATGGTGCAGAAGTGGTGCACACTTTCTCTGAATCTCGTGTCGTTGAAAAGTGTTTACTCGTTTCCTTTTATCTAGTCAATTGTGAGAGTCAGTCTTTCTTCTTTCATATCTCAAGAGGGTGAATACAGTAAGTATTCTTGGAAACTTGTTATGCTCTAGTATTCTACTTAGTGACATTAAAAAAAAGAAAAAGAAAGGTAAATCTTTTCTTCATGTTTTAATCTTTATCTCCTGTTTTAGGATATAGCCTTTTTAGAAGATTATATGTCAAAAGATTATTTTATTATGAATCTTAAAGCAATTAAAAATTTCTATAAAATTTATTTATTTTTCCTTTCAGTATTTTCACTTCACTCATTAAATATTAAAGTGAATATTTTATATATTTTTAATGCAACATTCAAAATATTTGGTAAATAAAAAAATTAATTATTACTTGCTATACTTTGATTATCCTTTATTCAATATATTCTATTTCACTCTATAAATAAATATATATTTAGCAGATCTTTTTTATTGCTTTAAGAAACATTGATTGAAATAATTATTATTAATAATCCAAAGAGAGATCAGAACGAGCTAAGTGACTGATAATACTCCTAGCATATACACATCCTTGACGATCGATATATTCTCTTCATGCATCACACTATGCCTGATTTATTTATCGTTTGTCCACGCAAATAATCGTGACAATGACGGATTAATACGTATCATCATTATAATATATATCAACGTATATATCAAAGAAAAAGAAACCTGTTATTTTTTTTTATTCATCATTGAATTTATTGATAATATTAATGTCATCCTTACATCCTACACTTAAGTGTTATCTTTCACTTAAAATTATGAAATTTTAATTACTTCTATTATAATTTCTATCATTAGATCATAGCTGATTATAATCTAGATTATACTTATCACAGGTTTCCATCCTGAGGAATATAATTTTATAATTCTTATATTTTTTATATTTTAATAGATAGAGAGATAATCGATATTCATTGATATTGATATTGAAATGAAATATTTAAACGTTAACTTGCATCTTCCAAATAAGAAATAATTGTAGTATTTTGGATTAACTTAGTTTTGAGTTATTAATTTAATTTAATAATAAATTATAAAAAATAGCGAGGAATATTGACATATAAAGTGTCTTTCAACGGGCTCGTTACCTTTAATAAATGGCAATCTTTATAATTTCTGTTCGGCGTTCGCATGATCCCCTTTGTGGGTCAATCGATACGTTCTCTACCAAAGTTGACGGTTAATAGGTATTTATATGATTCTCATCGCCAAATCTGCACACACGTCTTCTTTTATAAACATCCTTGAAAGATAAATCATGTTGCTTTGTGATTATGTTTTAATTGAAGTTAATTAATCTCACTTTTAATAAAAAAGATTTGAATCGTTAAAGCGAAGCAATTCCAGACTTTGATGTTCAAAGTATAGGAGCAAATTATTATAAATAAACATATATAATACAAAAATCTCAAATTTCAAATACAGAAATCCAAATTTCTTAAAGTTCAACAATTAAATCAAAAATACAATCTAAAATCTCAAATTCCAAAATGGATCCAAAATCCATTCCACAAATCAAATCTCCAAATTATCTAAACTTCATCCCATATTCAAATCTTCAAAAATATCCAAATATTCCATCCAAGTCTTAAAATTTCCCCAAACCTCACCTTATAATCTCCACCAAATACTTTCGAACAAACCTCCAAACCTCAAACTTCACCTTGAATCCCAATTTCCAATTTCAAGTATATTCTCCTGCATCTTAGAAAATAGCTTTTTTTCTTATCTCATCAAACTTCACCTTCGATAAAATCTCGGATGAAAAAATATTCTTCCACGAAGAGGAAAAAAAAAAAGAAAAGAAAATATTCCGTGAAAATATTGCTGCCTGTTCCGGAGCAACGGGCGAACTGGCGCCCCATCCTCGTCGCTTCTGAATCCCTTCTGTCCCCATGCCAGAGGCGTAGTTTCCAACTTGTGTCACGTGATGTCCAAGTCGCGTTGGAAATTGAAATGTTCCGCGATTTACCAGTCGCTAGACATCCTCTGGCCCGTCCACATTAAGGAGGACCACGGTGCAAGTGGTTAATCCGACCGGATCCACGTATTTTTTCCTTTTCCCTCGCTGCGGATGTGTTTCATCTGGTAAGTCTAGAATTGAATCGTATTTCTACCATTAATCCTCTATTCTAAAGTAATTTCTTCCTCGTTTTTATTGTTAGACAAATATACTTTTTATTGTTGCCTATTCTTCTATGGTGTGTAAATATCCTCCATTGTGGATTGGGAAGAGTTTGGAAAAAATATTCTTGAATTTTATGCAATGCATGGCTTTTCATTTTGAGGAGTTTCGTTGAGGAATTTATAGGAGATGTATTATAGATTCTTTTTTTGAAAAAGTTTGAAAAGTAAGTGAAATTTGTGTTTAATTATTAATGGATTAATCGGTGTGATTAATCGATAATATAAGATTTATGTATTATGGAAAAAAAAAGTCGACAATGATCTTCCAATCTGGAAAATAATTTGTTTATTTTCTTTGATTGAAGGAAGCTTGGCAATGTAAACGTCAGATATTGAAAGAAGAAAGGATTTCTCTGAAATTAAGAATGATATATTATTTTGAGAAAATTTTAAATTGAAATTCTTTTTCTTCTCTTTCTCAGAAGAGTTTAATTTTTTTCTTTTTTTAAATTCAATTATAACAGATTGAAAATTGGCACGAAGAATTAAACTAGTAACGCAACGTACACAAAGAGTCGGAGAGAAAAAAAAAAAAGAACTGTGATGATGATGATATTAAATTGAATCTTAAATAGAATGGTGTATCGGTAACATGGTACGATTACAGAGAATTAGAGTAGAATGTGTACGTGTACGAATATATAGATTGTATTAGCACCCCAATAAAAACGCTATAAACGGTAATTGATGAACGTGAAATATAAAATTGTATTAAAGTCGTTGCAATTTTTATCTTAATTCACGATTGACAATAAATAAAATGTGATTATTAAAATTCTTAATATCACTTCTTGTAATCTTTTTTATTTTTTAATGATAGATATCTGACTTATCATTTATTTTTCTATTTTCTATTTCTATTCATTTTCTATAAATTTATATCAATTCATTTGTGACAAAATATAATAAAATTTTTTATTCTTATTCGAAATTGCAATCTCTTTTATTTTATAATTTATTAAAAAAATTGCCATGATTCTTCTTGTTTTTTTATTTTTAATTATGCTGCACGAATGAAGAATTGTTTATTTTTTCCTTTATAGAAAAAGTCTGAAATTTCCATTCGATTTTGATTAAAAATATCTCTTAAAAATTTCACTTTAATTTCTTAACCGTGATACGATTATTTTAATCGATTATTCCAAGAAAGATAATCGGTAGTCGATACGATGTTACGCCAATTGGAATGAACAAACGGTTCAACTATTGCATAACGGTTCCCTCATCAATCTTAATAACCCTTACTTCACTATATTTGCGACGAAAAATAGGGATCGTTCGATAGAAATCTCGATTGGGAAACTTGTCTCTCAAAAATTATTATCGTTTCCTCTTTTATTTTCCATCATCTGTATACAATTAATCCTTCCTCTCTCCATTTCTTTTATCATATAAATCGTAAAAACAATCATCCACATTTATCTATTACGATTTAATTTTCTTTTCTCCTACAATCCATAAATAAAAATTCAAATTCATCGATATCCTCGAGTATAAGAATTACTTATACGAATCGTTATTCTTTAATTTTTTTTTTTTCAATTCAATTTTTCAAACGAGGATCATTAGATGATTGTGGGGTCAGAAAACGATTTCTACATCTAAAATTAGACGCGTAAATATATTCCAAGTGACATTGTTTCGATGGCGAGCGTTGACGAGCCGTCATGACATGTTCCCCTAAAGCGTTCCGAGGAAGTAAGAATTAGGAGATCGATTACTATACTTAAGCTGCTTTGCACAGCATTTGATGCGAGGGCGTTGCTTAAGTAATCAAAGGTGACGCCATTTATCCCTCTCTCAATTGCCACTCGCAATTACCTATTTCCATTAATTCAATTCTTAAAAATACGTGCTTCTATGGAAGAGGGAAAAATATTTTTTCTTTTTCTCTATATAAATATTTTACATCACACGTTTTTTTTTTAATGGAAGAATATAAGTTGTTCGAAATTATCGTTGAAAATAAAATGAAAGGGAATAGAGAGTAGATGATATTTTCTTAATCGAACAATTATAAAGATTTGGTTATCGAATGAATTGTGTGATGAGTGATTTGGAAGGAAATTGGAGGAAGTTTGAAATTTAACACTCCAGAAGGAAGTTTTAATTATGCTTAATCCGAATAACAAGTGCAAAGTTACTTGCTGCAGGTCGACTAAGAATAACAAATAATTTAAATATCCCCAATTCAATTAAATTCCACCATTCGTATTAAAAGAGAATTAATTTTTTACAGGAGAAATCAGCGACCATCGAAGGAAATCAACAAACGCAGTAGTCAGAATTTTTTAAGAAAAAAAGAAACTTTACTCGTGGCGTGATAAGGTGAGCTAAAATTAATATTCATCCCCTAAATATTGAATTATAATTTAATATTGTGTTTCTAATTATTCCAAATTTTCCAAAATTCAAGAAATTTGATTAATCTTTTCTTGCAAAATTTTTAATCGAATTTAAATTAAAAATCGTTCGATTTAACGAAAAACAACATCACTTAAGCATTAAAGCAATCGAACGAGTTATATTACCGACTTTAGAGAGACAGATGATTTCGCGGTTGATTTGATAATCAACTAATCGTAACTGACAGCGCAAACAGCAATTGGTGTGCAACGTATACTTTTCAATTGTGTTTAGAAAATTACGCTATCCAATTTGTACACAATTTAACCCTCTTCCCTCTCCCTCTGACAAGGAAGATACTCCCTCCTTTTAATCGTCGATTTTTATCTCAATTATGCAAAATTACACGCGGATTGACGCTTAAATTCGTTTAATCGTGTCAATGATGCTTATCACGAAATAGAAAATATTTTTAACCTAATGATAAATTGGTTAATTTTATACGATCGTTGATATTTTTCTGTGTCGATTAAAATGTTTTAATGAAACTTGATAAGTCTTGATTTTTCTTTTTTTTTTTTTTTTTTAATATTTTAAGATATTTGTCATTTCTTATCGATATATAATCCTGTTATATCGATAGCAAAGTAAGGTTGAAACATTGGAAGGGAATTTTTAATAGATTTATTAAATTTTGAGTGCGAAGAAATAAAATCTCGAGCTTATTGTGGGAATAATAAATAATTGTAATAATGGAAACTTATAACTTTCCTTAGTTTCTTTTTTTTTTTTTTTCTAGAAAGAGATTCTTCCAGAGATCCGTCTACTTACTTTTAACCACACCGATCTTCACGCATGATCATTATCCAATCAAAGGGAAATCGTGCACTGGTTCGAGCATTTCAGCCTCTATTCCGTGCGCTTCATATGACAATTAGATAATGATTTCCTTATTTCTGCATGCTTTCGAACGGCTTCACGCGAATCGAGATTTCACCACGTCCAATAAAAATACATATTCCATTAACCCCGATTTTATTTATTTTTTCTCTCCCCAAAAGTAACTAAAAATACCGTCTCGATTAACATCCGTCCCTCATCGATCATTTTCTCAGATGAAATTTCAATCCACCAAATCCACCAAAATTTCAAATCACCAATATGTAAAAATTTTCTATTAATTTTCTTAAAAATAATAATGGAAACAAATTCCAATTCTGGAGATCATCATCCCCTCGCTCATAATCTTTAAAATTTTAAGAACGATGGAAAGAGGATAAATGGATCTTTGAAATTCTTAAAAATTTCAAGAACAAATCGCGAAGAACGATTGGAAAGAGGATAGATGAATAAATTTTTCGAAATTTCGACGGTTTCGGTATCCTTCGGTCGGGGCTACGTTTCGTTCTTCGAGCATGGATCAATTGGTAGGTTGGCAAACGATGAAGTGAAAACGTACGGTTGCTGTACGTATAACCTTCAGTAAGTTAACTACACATTTGACCTCAATGCAATAATTAAGAGCAATCAGTTCGCGAAAGAATGTGCTAAAGCTACACGCGTAGACACGCGGATCCGCAACAGATTCGCAATGATGAATTGCCATTTTTATTCGCATCGTGATCGTGCATCGCTCGCTCCATATCCGCCAATTGATCAGGAGCCTTGCCTCACCGATATCTAGGTCGTGCCTTTGATCCTGATGCGCTTCCAACGCCGTCATCGCTTCCGCGTTCCAGGATCCTCCGATTCGTTCACTTTGTCATTATTTTTATTTCTCGATAATTAATATGACGAACAGAGAGAAAATGCAAAAGTTTAATCATACATTTTTGAATAACATTAGAGAATATAATCTGATCTTAATTATATCCATCTGACAAATTTGGTATATCTTGGAATAATATAATAAAAGTTTTAACAAAAGTTAAAATAATAAAGTTGATGACTTTAAATTAAATTAAAAATATTTCAATTTATTCATCGAGTATTGTTAAATGTATGGTAAAAATTAAAAAAGAAAGGATTCCAAAAAAAAAAAGGAAGGAAGAACAGAGTTTCTCACGGTGTTCCTTGTCCATCGTTTCATTTGAATTACTATAGAGAAGATGGAGAATGAGATGTGCATTCGTGGCTGGGAATTTTCCTATGTCTCGTTCGTGCTGAATGAGTCGCATTGAGTGTTACGCATGGGTTGATTGGAAGAGGGGAGGTAGCGAGTGAAGAAGAGTTGTTATAATGGTACTTATGTGACTCATGAAAGTATTTAACCCTCTATAAACGGATATTTTTTTTTTTTATATATTTATAAAAATGAATACATACATATAAAAATGAACAAATGTTTAATTCTTTGGTATATTATTTCTTTCAATTGGAAAAAAAAAAAGAAAGGAAAGCTACTAACCATTTTCTGTGCTACGAAAATAAATATAAATTGATGACGAATCGTGACACGATTAAAATTGAGACGTCACTTTTAATTTGAAACTGTAAAATGTAAAAAATAATATTTTCCTTTTGTCTTCTTCTATATAATTCATATTTATTTACTAATAATTCTAAATCTTTTTTTCCTTGTGAAAAGTATAGAAGATTGAGCAACAAACGAAATGGAGAACGCGAAGGAGGAGACGATAAACATGCAGCTGATCGGTTCCGAAAGTCCGTACAAGTACGTCTGATTCCACTTATACCTTATTCACTCTCGAAAAGAATTCAACAAAACCCTTATATTTCTCATTTTTCAAGTTTCATTATACCCTTTTTCATTTATTTATTTCAATTTTTTTTAATTGTAAATCGGGACATTTCTCATTTTCCAAGTTTCATTATACCCTTTTTCATTTATTTATTTCAATTTCATTACTTTGTAAATCGAGACAATTCGAACGCGTGACGATATCATCACGACAGATGTGATCACAATGTTTCAAAATTCGATATAAAAGTACGGGGATGTAGATTGCATTTGCAAATTGATGCGGTTGCAGAGTTAATAATGAAATCGCCGGAAGTGGTCTAAATGCATCGGAAGTGCCAATATCGCAGACCACAAACGTAGAAGACTACGATCCCCACAAACATCGAAATAGGCCAAATCCTACATCGTGAGTATTTCTAAATAATTTTAATAAAAAACAAATTTCTCGCCCACTTAAAGTAATTTAAAGAATAATTTCTTTCTTTCTTTCTTTCTTTCTTTTACACAGTCATCGCAGATATTTACCACTTGTTTAAAATTACATCATATTATTTTTAGATATGCATAAGAATGATACGTAGCTTCTTATATATATCTCTCGTTATTTCCTGTAATCTCTATTATATAAGAATTGTATCATACTCACTTGCACACAATTCAAGTAAATTTCATAAGCCACTTAAAGATAAGCCATTATTTCTTCTTCTTCTTTTTTCATTCAAACGCTATTCTCAGATCATATTCTCAGGTCGAACAAATTTATTAAACAAACGTTGAAACTTTATATTATAATTTCCATGCTGAGAGGAATATTTAACAAAAATAAATTTTAATTAAAAAAGAAGATTATTAAGTCTTGAATTTTAATTTATGAAAAAAAAAAAAATCTTTTTTTTTCCATACTTTTTTCTTTCCCCCTCTCTCTCTATAAATTTTAATTCGCAGGAACGCGGAGACTTTGATACACTTGTTGAAAGGGAGTCTGGGCACCGGTATCCTGGCTATGCCGAACGCGTTCCGCAACAGCGGCCTGGTCACCGGCGTGATAGCAACAGTGATAATAGGGGTGCTGTGCACCTATTGTTTGCACGTATTAGTGAAAGCTCAGTACAAACTGTGTAAACGGTTAAGAGTTCCTATATTGAGTTATCCACTGAGCATGAAATACGCTCTCGAGGAAGGGCCCGGGTGTGTCCGATGGTTCGCACCCTATGCACCGTAAGTAAATAACTTGCGCACAGACAGACACTCATACATGTACTCACTCATTCATTGACATAAGCTTGCGAATTTTTTTTTCCTTTTCTTCGTTAGTTGTTTCCGCTTTTAATTTCCATTAGGAAAATATGATGAAGATTGGAATCAATGATAATATCTCGAAATTTTCATTAATATTTTATTTTTTTTTAATTTGATTCCCTATTTTTTTAATATATGAAAATTGGAGTAATTTAATTTGGTGGTAGTTCAGATTCAATGTAATTATGATTATTATATTGGAATAAAATAAAGAGGAAGAAATAGTTTGGGATAATAACAATTTCTTAAATTGTTTATAGAAAAATGAAAAAAAATGGGTTGATTCGAGAAGATTTCTAGAAGTAGTTTCTTTGTGCATGACACAAGTTTTTTTTTTATTATTATTTCGAATAGTGTAAAATATTGAAAAAATTGTTAAGATGTTATTGGGTTGGCCAAGATATCCTTTTTCGTTTGCGTGATATTTATTTTACTTCAGTGTAAAATTTTTTTGAATTTTCTCGAAGATTGGATAAAAACATTTTGTCCAACCTGATAATAAAATATCGTGAAACCTTTTTCAGTCGAAGAAATTAATTGGAGACAGACGAGTAATCGTCGTCTGATTATAATCGACTGATTCTACTTGTTATAATAGTCTTAAGTAGTATTATTGCAGTTTTAAGTAGCATTATTATCTATATTTAGTAGAACAGAATAAGTTATATATTTTTTTCTTAAAAATTGAATTTATATTAACACATATTAACAATCCAAAAATCTGTATATATATATAGAATAATAAAATAATGTTTAATTATATCGGTGACTTTATAAAAAGAGAAAAAGAAATTTGAAATAATCTTATTTTAAGAATTGTAAATTTCTTCGTTAAGATATAATAAACAAAATTAACTATCCTTTTAATTTTCCACAATAATAAATGACATTTATAACATCTTCGAATATATTATGATCTCATCTATAATTGTTATGCATCTTTAATTATAATTACTTTGATTATTTCTTTCCAATAATGTAACATAATGATAATCATTAACGATTAATATAAGAGAAACAGAGAGAGAGAGAGAATATTCTTCCCTCATTCACAAAGATCGACCAAATTATCACAATCACACAACGCACGCACAAAATCACTTCACCAAGCGGCCTCGACAAATAATTTTTTC
Source organism: Apis mellifera (assembly GCF_003254395.2). NCBI lineage: Eukaryota > Metazoa > Arthropoda > Insecta > Hymenoptera > Apidae > Apis > Apis mellifera. The sequence continues at coordinate 4,643,739 of NC_037640.1, forward strand.
AATTGTTACATGAAAGTTGCTATTATATTTGCAGAGGACTCGTAGACGGGTTCATGATTGTGTATCAATTGGGAATATGCTGCGTTTATATCGTATTTGTAGCGTCGAATATCAAGCAGGTAAATAGCAGGCGCCATAGATCAACTCTGTCGCCATAAAAAAAAAAAAAAAAAGAAAAAAAAGTGGCGAAGAATCAATTTATAAATCTTTCTCGTAAAAAAGAAAAGAAGAAGGAAAAAAAAGAAACCGAGACAAAATATCGATCGTAACTAAGCAACGAACGTGTACCGAATTTAAAAAAAAAAAAAAAAAAGGAAGTATGAAAATAAGAAAAAAAATATACATAGTAATCGTCCTTAAAAAAATATTACAAATAAATATTATCAAATTCGTAATAATAAAATTGATGAATAATTTAAAATGAAAAGAAAAGTGAGAAAAATAACAATCTCTTGAAGAATAATTGTTCCAAATTTATTGATCGTGGGTATTTTTTTTTTTTTTTTTGTTTTTCTGTTGTGTTAAATACAGGTAGCAGACCAGTATTGGGAACCGTTGGACGTTAAAATCCACATGCTGATTTTATTGGTACCATTGATTCTGATCAATTACATTAGGAACCTCAAGTTACTCGCGCCATTCTCCACCCTCGCGAATGTAATCACATTTGTCGGATTGACGATGATTCTAGTTTACATGTTTAAGGATCTACCCTCCCTTAAGGAAAGAGAGATGTTTGGTACACTGAGAAATTTCTCTCTCTATTTCGGTACAACGTTATTCGCGTTGGAGGCTGTTGGCGTGGTAAGTTTAAGTTTTCTAATTCCTTCTTTTCATCTCTTTGCTTTGTTTTTATCATTTAAATAATAACAAATCACTACTTTGCTACTTGGAGAGGCAACTATGACTCATAGAAACTGCTAAGTCTATGAATGACTAGAAAATGACAATTTCAATCTATATCAATAATAAATTCCATCTTGTACATTTGTAATTATTAAAAACTGGTATTTATTATGAAAGAAATCTTTTCAATTATTTGAAATAATTTTTAAGAATATTCCATTGAATAAATACATAAAATTGTGTAAAACAAGCCTTGGAGTTTCAAGCATAATTAAAACAATTAATAAAATTATTTCTTGTATCGTGAAAAAAAAAGAAGAAGAAGAAAGAAATATTATCAAACGGAACAAATATGATTTGTTCTCGTGCATAGAAACGTACACGTGACCGAAACAAACATCGACTGGAATATTTCCAACTTCGACACACGTACGCGCAATTTAGAACAATATCTCGCATTAGTTTTTCAATTTTACCCTACGTACCCTCGATCGATCTATCATTTGGCCTCGTCGATCATTCCCCGTGACTGTTAGGCAGAAACGAGTTTGCCTGAGCTTAGAATAGATCGACGACGCCGCCGCATCGTCGTTAATAAACAAATAAATGGCCACTTACGGAACAACTTTGAGATTGCGGTGATCAGATCGTGAATGCGTCAATGCAATCCCTGCTTATTATTTCCCAGAAGTTCTCAGCCTGCGTCCAAGATTCCAGTGATCCTCAAACTTTTCTTCATCCTCGAGATCCTGTACACATTGTTTTTAATTAAAAAAAATAATAATTAAGATTATGAAATTTGGAATTTAATTGAAAATTATAAAAAAAAACTTTGGTTTAAAACTTTTCTTTTTCTCGTTTAATATCAATTTTTTCAAAAATTTCTTCTGTTATATATTTGGATAAAAAAATATTTCAATTATCAAATATTAAAATTTGATAATTATTGTATACGAGTAATAAATGTATAACCTAATGAAATTTAGAAAATTTCTTTTTAGATAACCTGAATATTTAAGTATTAAAATGAAATTGATCGTTTTAATTTTGCAGAATAACAAGGAATGAAATAGAGTCAATTGTCGAATCATTCAGATTTAAGATACCTACAATTACTATCTATGATAAATAAGAAAGCCAGTATTTATTACTTTAATAAAGAATCTTGTAGGTATACTAAACAACAATCTTGATTTCTATAATTATTAAAAAGAAAAATAAATAAAATCGGTATTAATTAATTAATACAATATTCATTCAATTTTCAAATCTTTAATTCATCATTTACTTTTTTATCCTATTCTATGAAAATTTAAGTAAATATCCATAAAAGCTATTCTTCCATTGCAGATTATCGCACTGGAGAACAATATGAAGACGCCACAATATTTTGGAGGATACTGTGGCGTATTGAACATAGGAATGACGGTTATAGTGGCTCTTTACATTGTCATGGGATTCTTTGGTTACATAAAATATGGATCCAATGTTGAGGGTAGCGTTACTTTTAACTTACCCTCCGAAGAAATGTAAGTGATATTTGTTGTATATTTATTTATATTGAAAAAAATATTGTTACCGTGAATCTGATTATCTGATTGTGACATTACAGTATGGCACAAAGTATCAAAATAATGTTCGCAATCGCTATTTTTATCACGCATGCCCTTCAAGGGTATGTTCCAGTCGATATTATTTGGAATACTTATCTGGATCAAAAGATACAGAAGAGAAAAATCTTCTGGGAGTATGTTTGTCGAACTATCCTCACTTTGAGCACGTGTAAGTTTCTTGATTAATGTGTTTCTTAACGTTACACTTGAAGTTAATACCATAGAAATTGAAATATGATGCACCTCTTCATCCATATATCATCCACTCTTTATTTCTTCTTTTACAATCCTATATACCTCTTCATTTATTACAATAATCAATCTTCTTGTAAATTGATCATCCTTACACCAAGTCTCTTTCATCCCCTTATTCATCATTCTCTCTTGATATTTTCCTATTTAATTCTCTTCATCCCATTCCTAAAAACATATACAATTCTATATCTCTATTCTATATCTCTTTTTTTTCTTGTAATTAAATTAACTTTTCTTTACCTCACTATATATTACAGTACTTTATTTCTTCTTTTACAATCCTATATATCTCTTCACTTATTACAATAATCAATCTTCTTGTAAATTGATCATCATTATCCTTGCACCAAGTCTCTTTCATCCCCTTATACATCATTCTCTCTTGATATTTTCCTATTTAATTCTCTTCATCCCATTCCTAAAAACATATACAATTCTATATCTCTATTCTATATCTCTTTCTTCTCTTGTAATTAAATTAGCTTTTCTTTACCTCACTTTATATTACAATATAAAATCTTCCTCTTCACACTGGCCATCACCATTCTCCAACAAGATCTCTTCATCCCTTTTTCTATATCTCTCTATCTTTCTCTGAAAACAATTCCTTCTGTGTTATAATATCCTTTAAATAAATATTCTTGAATAATTCTTTAAATCATCCTCTTATAGTTACATTGGCCATCACCGTTCCCAGACTGGGTCTCTTCATCTCTCTATTCGGCGCCCTCTGCCTCTCCGCACTTGGCATCGCGTTTCCAGCCATCATCGAGATCTGCGTCCTCTGGCCAGACCGCGACTTGGGCCCCTGCATGATCATGCTCGTAAAAAATCTCTTGCTGATCGTGTTCGGCCTCCTGGGTCTTGTGATCGGCACATACGTGAGCATGGTCGACATAATAAATTTCAAGTGAGGCCTTCGATCGATGTCAATTTCAAGAAGGATCGAAGGAAGGTAGACGAGACGAGAGGGAAGCAGAAGGGTTAAATGAAAAAAAAAAAAATAAAAAACCAGTTTGGACACGCTTGTTCGAGTATCGAGGACGCGGTCAGGCTTCGTCACAGTTTTATAGCTTAATGAGCGGCGCCTTTTTAGGTAGTCAGATACCTCCAAAGCGGCTGGAAGTTTTTCTTTTAGTGAAAAATCGCGAGAGAAATGCATTCTGGAAATGCTTCTTGTTAGTGCACGTAGGCCGAGTTTAGATGTTTTTGATTAAGATGGAGAGTCGTTGGATAAAAGAGAGAGAGAGAGAGAGAGAGAAACACACGTTAATTTAATTTTGCTTGGAGTTTGATTTTCCAAAGTGTTGGATAAATTTATCTAATTTAATCTGTTGCTGTTTGTTCCTTGATAGTGATTAAATTAGGCTGTTAAGATAATAACGTTTTATAAAAAAAAAAAAAAAAAATGAAACGAATATAGGAAAACCGAAATGTAAGTCTTAATTGTTTATTTTTCTTTAAGATTTTTCTATTCAAATTTAATTTTTAATTGTATTTGTGTAAATGAAATTAATGATTCTTCCCTTTCGAATTAGAAGTATAGAATATTGTCCATTAAGAATATTTCGCAAAGAGGAATGCCCTCGAACACGGTGCCTATATAAATGATTAAATGCCTAGCTCACCTTAGTCGCACTGCCTGAGAGTATTTTGAGAAGAACGAATTAAACGTTCTTTGAGTTGCTCAGTTTATTCGAAAGTATCTTAAATAAATAATAGAAGGCTAAGTAGACAAGATTGTAAGATTAATATATACATAAAATAATATATTGTAGAAAATTAAGACGAGCAATTTTACAAACTAAATCGGAAGGGAAGAACTATCACGAATTAAGATTTATTTGTGAAAAATTTTTTTACGATAAAATATTTGCTCTGTATCGATGAAATTTTCAATATCAATTATAATGATGTTTCATTTTTTAATTTTTAACATGACGCCCAGCACTGGACATAAAGCGCTCTTCGAAGAAAAAAAGGAACTAAAAAAAGAAAAAAATAAATAAAAAAAAAATGGATAACAAAGAAGTGAAAGAAACATCGTGACAAAACGAAACCTGTGATCGAAGATTTTATAAAACGATTGTTGCATTTCTATCGAATTTGTTGATTATTGTTGAAAAAGTTTACAGATATATATGTATATATATATATGGACGTTAATTATTTTTCGAAAATGAAAAAAGAATATTTACGAAGTCGTTCGAGAGTCTTTCTTTCGTTCTCGGTGATACGAGTACTTATGCTCATCTTACCGGATGTTTCTACATCCAGTGTGATTCAGATGTTGACAAGGAAATTTTTTTTTTTTATATCTTGTGACAATTGGAAACGATATCAAAATAGAAGAAGAAAGAAAAAGCGAAAAATGAGAACTCGTAATTATAAAAGTAAAAAAAAAATATGTACAGTCAATGACTATTATATTATATATTAAAGGAAATTTAATTTCGAATTAAGATATAATCGTGACTATAGAATAGAAGGAAGGCTGTACTGAAGAGAATTACATATGAATTACATTTTTAAAAGAAAATATCATTTTTAAAGTTTAAAATCATAGTTATAATGTTAGAAAATTTATATAATTATCTATTATAAAATTTAAATTAAAGAAATGCTTGTTAGAAAAAAATATCACATAATTGTGATTGTAAGATAAATGGTTAATCAGAAATTATGTTATCAGGAAAGAAATCAATTATTAAAAAGAAATTATTATTATTAAGAAAATAGATTTATAGTCACGATTATAATATTACAAATCTGATATAGATATCGACTATTCGATTTAAAAAATATTATTGTTGAATATAAGATAATATAGGATAGAAAACAATTTTATAATCATCTATTATATATGCATAAGCTATAAACAAATAAAATAGGTAGGTAAAACTTCTTTATTTACATTGAAATTTTGCACAAGAATGATTAATTTAAGACAATTATAAGATATGTTTAACTATAGGTACTACTGTACCAAAAACATAGCATTTATAATTGTATATATTCTAGTCTTTCTTGTCAAATTTCAATGTAAAATTCTTAGAAAAATCCCTAAAAAAGAATTAAAAGTTTGGCCACCTATTTCAATTGTATCCTGCATACCCTGAATCCGAGCCAAAAAAATTGCAAATTATAATCATTTTAAATAATTTTTTGTCATAATAAGCAATTATCCCTCAAGCAATTAAAAAACGAAACTATTCATAATCAAATGAATATCTTACACAATTGTTAAACGGTATATAAAGAAATCATTATGAATTCTTGCGAATCATTATAACCTCTCAACGCCTGAATCATTCGTACGCCAGGACAAAAAAAAAGCAACGACACAATAAGAGAAATAATAATAGTGATAATAAAAGATAATAAAATAAAAGAAGGTCTAAGCTAAGACAACTGACGCCAGCAATAACAGAGGCTCATCATCAATGCCTTATTTTGTATTCGTTCGCGGCTACGAATCAAGCAAGCTGAACCAGAGATCAAAGTTCAACATGGAATAACGTACCATAAAAAAGAGATGTACCGCTACTTCTGTATCATTGTCACTGCCGGGAACTCACTCGGATCATCATACGAATCACGATGCAATATATACACGTACAAACTCACACAAACAAAATATGTAAATCAAAAATCAGTTACAATCTACGTCGAACGATTCGTGACACACGACTCCCGCGCTTTTACTTCGTTTGCACGAAATCGAACGAAAAGAACCGACGCGATACGAAGTTACCCGAATTCCTTCGTGTTTATTCGCGCTTTAATGGGTTTATAACGATCGTACAATCATTTTCTAATTAATTCAAATTTCAATATTTTCATTAATTTTAATCTAATTTGCTTCCAGTTACCGAAATTTAAAACTTTGTTTAGTGTTTTTTTCTATCGATTTTTTTCTTTGATTTTTTTTTTCTGGACAATATCATTAATTAGTGAAATTGATAAAAGTTTATAATTAAAGATTTTATTGCTATAATTTGAAGTTTTTATAAACTATATCCAATAAGAATTATAATTTTTTTAACATCATAATTTTTTTAAAAATTGTATAATAAAAAAAAATTTTTCATATGATAAAGATATAAGAGGTTATATCTTATGAAATTTATATTGTTTCAATAATAATTTTTTAATTTGTTGATTGTGTTAAGAATAAAAAAAAGTAAAGAAAAAAGAAGTTAATTATGATATTGGCAAAATTTTTTAATATATTAATATATTGGATATGATTTATATTAGAAACTTCAAATTACGTCAATAATCATAATCGTAAATCGTGGAAATCTAAAATTTTTGTTATAGAAGTTAGTGATTAAAATTTTTTTTTAATTTTGCAACTAAAAATCATATATATATATTACGTAAAAAATTTTACTATTAAAAAATATTTGAAAAATATTATCATTAAAAAATCTCATTTCTTCTTTGGTTTAATGGAATTTTAACCTTCATTGCTTTATGAAATATTTTATATGAATAAATATTGTAATATTATTGTAATATTATTAAACAAATATCAGTTGAATATTAAAAAATATAGTGATATAATAATTGGAACGTTGGAATCATACATGTGATTGAGAAAAATTGTTCGTTATATTAGACGTGATGTTACTAATTTAAGGTCTTATTGGAAATTTTCAGATAAAAATAAAAATAAATCAAGAATTGTACTTATGGATTTCATGATTAATGGAAATATTGGTGCAATTAGATTGGCGATTATGGAATGTTTATTTTTATTTGTTAACTGTCGATTTTTAAACCGGAAGTGATTGTCATTTTGTATGTTTTTACAGATGTTTCTTAAAAGATCCGTATTTTGCTTGTATGTTTTAAATTTGAATTTTTTACTTTATTTTTGGTCATATTTCTAATATAATAATAATAAACTCTCTATTCTTACCTGGCTTGTCCGATTTATTTCGAATGTTTCTCCTGTGATTGTTTAAATATACAAATAAGTGTTTCTTTAAATTTAATTTGCTGAAAAATTGTTATATGTAATAAAATATTTTTTGCTTTGATTAAAAAAAATTTTTTTTATATAAAATAAAAAAGTAATTACAAAAATAAATAATATTTTCTATTAAAAATAAAAATTCTACATAACCTAAAACTTTCCAAATAAAAAAACTATTTAAACAAAAAAGAAAGAAAATTAAAAAAGATTGATTGTTAAGAATTTTTAACTAAATAATTAAATTGTTGCTTTAAGATAATAAATATATGAAATAAAATCTTAAGAAATTGAATGTCCGGCCTGTATAAAGGTTAATTAAACATTTATTATTCAAACAGCGATTCGATTCGATATTCATTTCTCTCAAACATATTTTACATATGACTAATAATTGTCATATTTTTTTAAACAATTTTTTTTTAAATTCGATCGAGAGAACTATTAATATTATCGACATCGGTGTTTAGCGACACAACTTGTTATATAAAATATTGTAAAATGCTACATTTATACTTTTCTTCATTTTTTTTCTTCTTTTTATCGCTTTAATTATATCTAACGGTTATAATTAACGATTCTATCGATTTATTCATTAACGAACGAATAAACTTATAATCTAATGTTTAATCGAGAAAAATTGATTTTTTAAATATCTCTTTACGGTATGTTTAAAAATAAAATAAAAAATGATAATAGGGTATAAAGCAATGATTGTTAAAATGTTTTTTTTTTATACAATGTATTGTAATTTTTACTAACTCGTATGGTTTCTAATAAATGCTTCTTGTCAAACCTAATAGCTTGGCTATTATTTTTTTGTAATTTAGACTGCAATGCTATGATTTAAAAATCTTTTCTGAATCGATTTTCACATAAATGTTTTTTCTCTTTTTTTTTTTAAAGAATTAAAAAAATATATAATATTTTTATGATACTTTAAAAAATTAAAGGCAATAGCTAGATCTTTCATTGTAATGACAAGAAATTTAAAAAAACAATTGTTAAAAATAAAAACTTGTGAAAACTTTATTTCATAAATTGGTCAATTTATGTATTGAAATTTTTCTTGATAATCATTTATATTGAATTTCTACTTTTACTTTATTTCTTTTATTGAAAGTGCATTGCCTTTAAATTTTTCTTTTATTAAATTTTATCCTCAAAGATGTTATAAATAATTTTAAATATACTAATTTCTCGAAATATTCTCCAATTTGTGAATAATTTATATATTTTTTATTTAATTCACAAGATAATTTAATTTATGTCTTTTATTTTTATACTATTATTTTATTATTATTATTCAAAAAAGATCAACAAAATTAATTTGACACATTGCAAATATACACATAAAAATCTCGATTCAGAATCATCTTTGTTAACAATAATCTGGCAGAAATAAAGTCGACGTTTAAATAGATAGCATTTTATATGTAGAAACCGAGTACATCATCATCGTTTAATATTAAATCTAAACAATGATACATCTTAGGCTTGCATGTTTTTGCCTCTCGTTTTAGTATCACGAGAATCATTTTAATAAAATGACATAGCATTAAAAATGATAATCGTGTAGCAATACTGATGAAAATCTATTGTACAGCATTTTTTCTCATCAATGAATAAATTACGTATGGTAAGTAAAATAAAATTGATATGATAATGAAATAAATTGATGATAGAAATTTAAGAATACTATCTCAAAATAAATGGAAATTTTTTAAATTTCATTTTAATTTTGGATCTAAAAAATTCAAAAATTTATTAATGGAATTATAAAATTAGAATCCAAGAAATTAAGAAATAAAAATTAAAAATTTGATAATATAACAAAATAACAAATCAAACAAAAAAATCAGTATCACAGAATCAAGAAAAAATAAAAATTAAAATATTCTGATAAATCAAAATTTACCTGACTAGATAAATAAAATAAATAAAAATAAATCAAAGAAAAATAAGAAAAAAAATTTAAGTAATAAAATATTCTAATAACTTTTTTTTTAAACTTTTTTTTTAAACTAAACTAAGCTAATACTTGACTAGATAAAAAAATAAATATTAATTCATTACATATTATATTTGTATTGATTTAATTTTTCCTTAAAAATTTATAATAAATGACTAAACATATCTATCTATTTTAAGATCTAAGAAAAATAAATTAAAAAAGAATGCTGTACAGTCTTTTTCATGCATTTTAAATCACGAACCAAAAGACAGGAAGTGTTGCAATTAACGACACATCGATTACGCGCAGGGACCAGCTACGCCGATGGGGTTAGGGTGAACCAGTCACGAGAAAAAGAGGAGAACATTATTTTCTTCTTTTCTTTCCCTTTCTTTTTCTCTTATTTCGCATTTTCTCGTGTTTTCCTCTTCTCTCTCAAAGATTACGCATGGTCACCACTAAAATAACTACTCTGCATCATAAACAGTTTGTCGATTGGATTATGAATCGCAGCGTGCAAACTCTGAGACAAGGAAGGCGCCTCGTGAGACGTCGGTCCATGGTGGGAGTGGCTGCTACTCTGATGACCACCCTCTTGGCCACCACCACTTTCGTTCTCACCTATATCGAAGCCAGCTTCTGTGCCATCCAACGACAGATCACTGCTGCAAAAACTCTCACCTGAATGACCTGGATACGCATCTGAAATTAAGGATTGAAATTAGATGAGATAGAATTAAAAAAATAATATAGATTTTTGAAATATTTGACATGGTTCTTTAGAATTTTTCAAGAATTCTTTAAATATTTTAATAGATGAAATTAATGAAATAGACAAACATTAGAATTTGGAAAATTATCTCTACAACATTAATAATTTAATGATTTTCTATAAGTAGAAGAGACTTACCGTCGGGCGAATACGGGTTATTGGGGTTGAGCGGTTGAGTGGCTGAGGGGAAACCAGAAGATTCCCCGTCGCGCATGTTCATGGCGTTCAAGTAATGACCTGCGAATGAGATCAAACGATTGGCATTGTACCAATAAATATTTATCGAGGCCCCATTAACCAGTCTTCGCAAAATGAAATTCGACTAATTAAATATTTAAATCTAAAATAATTTAAAAACAAAAAATCGTATTAGAAATTTGGAATATTCAAGTAAAATTAAAAGAAACAAGTAAATGATATTCAAATAACAAAGAGAAAATTTGAAAAGAAAATTTAGTGAACAATATAATATACAAAGTTTTGATAATTTAAAAAATTTATTTTTATATTTATAAACTTATAATTGAAACTGTATAAACTATATGTATAAATTATAATTGAAAATCTTCTTTATTAATGAAATATGAATAAAAATAGAGTAAAAAGTAAAACAAAATAAATTAAATTAAAATAAAAAAATAGTATTATTTAAAAAGGTAAAGATATCTTGATATACAAAAATATTTCATTTAAATAATATAATAATATAAATATATAATAATATTTTTTTGTAATTAAATAAATTTTTTTATATTCTTAAAATACAACACTGATGATTAAGATGAAAATAAAATTACCAATCCTTTAAAATCTTACATTTTAAACTTTCAATCTTTCACTAATAAATCTAACTCTACTATTATTTATTCATCAATATATTGTTCATGATATTCTTCCAAAATTTCATTTGATTTGTCTTTCTCATTCAAATCATTACAAATAAATTTCTATTCAATTTCACAACAATATTTACATGCAACAATGATTCGAATGATAATAAGTAATAATTAATATGAAAATTCTTACTATGATCACTATGAGGACTTTCTGTCCGACGTTCCTCCTTTGGTTCTTTATCTGATCCAGGCTCAGTCTTTGCTTTTCTTTGCAACTTTTTCATTTTCGCCCGTTGATTTTGAAACCATACTTGCACCACACGTACACTAAGACCTGTATCTTTCGCCAAAGCTTCACGAACTTTTCGACAAGGTTTCGGCGATACTTCAAACGACGCTTTGAACTGACGTCTCTGCGCTGATGTAAGAATCGTCCGTGGTCGTTTGGGCCCCCGACGACCATCACGAGGTCTATTATCGTCCAATAAATCATCGTCTGCAAATAATTTAATATTAATTTCATTTTCTTGAATTTTAATCAAATTTTGTATTAATATAATTTGTGATGTTTATATTAATATAATTTTTTTTTTAGTTTTATAGTAATGTAAAAAAAATGATAATATAAATATAATATAAAATAAATAAAAGAATTATTTGCTAATATTTTTATAACATAAATAAGGAATAAAATAAAGAAGAAAATGAAAGAAGAATATTTATTGTTAAAATAAGTAAATAATTTAAAACGAAAAATAAAATAACCTAAAAAAACCTAAGAAAATTCAGGTTAAAATATTTGAAATAATATTTGAATAAATATGAACACAAAGAAATCAAAGAAAGTAATCAATAATTAGAATATAATTTGAATTATAAATGAAAGCTGTAAAAAAATATTTAAAAGTAATTAATAACAATAGACAAAAGACGATTCAAAAAAATTCAATAATTCCAAAAAATCGCGACTAACAAACTGCTCTTCCATCGATTTCATCATAAATTTCCTTTAAATCAAATGCAACGTTTAAGAACAAATCAAGTTTCATTTATTTAAGAAAAAATTATAAAAAATATTCAATCAGAGAAAACACGAATACTAATATTTTCATTTCATATATTTAGATTGGCGTTCTTTTTTTTCATCAATTATTTTTCCGTCCAATTTATGGAAGAATTGTTTCTAATTATGCTTGGTTTAAGTAGTATTTACCTTGAAAAGAGACACAGCCTTGATTCGAAATTCCTGCAGATTTTTACTTTGGATGTCTTTAGATTGTAGTAGTACAACCTGTGAACAATGCAACAAGGTATGTACAATACGTCTCGCACGTTTCGTCGATTATTTCATCATTCTCAATTTTTTCTTTATTTTCAATTTTTCATTTGTTTCGATTTTCCTTTAAATTTTCATTTTTGTTTAAATTTATTTTTAGAAAATAATTCTATCGATCGAATGTAAATACGCGCTTGGTCACGAAAAATTTTACGAACGAAACTTTGTAAAACCATCATTTTCAATCATAGGTTTGACAATTTTTCGTTTGATTGAAACAATGTCAGTGTATATATATATATATTTTTTTTTCCTACATAGAACCGCCAATCTCGATTTTATCGAAATCGATAATAAACAGAAATCGTGATAGTTGAGCAGTTTGCTATCGAACATTTCGATTTTACAAAAATATTATATTGCATTACACCTATAAATTCACGTACCTATGTATAATATCAAAACAATTTAAAAGTTTATTTTATTTTGTGATATTTTAATAAAATAATGAACAGGAATACCTTTTATTAACTAAATAAAATGAGAAAATAAAAGGATATATAGAAAATAACATGCAGGACTTAGAATAAAATAATCTTTAGCAAATTAAAAAATTCAATTACTTGATGTATTAATTTATTTTTGGTAATCAATTATTAGAAAATTATTAATGTAGTTATAATATAAATTAAAAATTGTATAATTTTATTAAAGCTAGATAATAAAAAATTTAAACGAATAGAAATAAAAAAAAGCAAGAAAACTAACCTTTTTTGAACAATCATGCTATATTTTTATTTTATGTCTTACTATGATTCTGCTTATACTATAAAAGATAATAATTAATATATCTTTGTGCAAAATAGGTTTATATTATTATTATATATAATTTAAAGAATACCTAATTTTGATCTAAATATAAAACAACAAAAATAAAACGAATATTGATGAAATGAAAAATATTCTACTAATTTCAATCCTAAAAAAGCGCCACCTATGTGAATTGCAATCCATTAAAATTAAATAAACTAAAAATATTGAAGAAATAAAAAATGATATTTACTATTATTAGAATTTATAAGAATTAAAAAAAAAACAATTAGCTAAAATAACAAGAAATAAAAAAATATCACGTATATTAATCTTAATTTAAAATATATTATAAAAATTATATTAAAGAAATAAAAAATTTCTAATACCTGTACCAACCTTAATGCAACAAATGTCACTTATACCAATCTTAATTTTTAATAATATATCACAAAAATTATAATGAACATAAAATTATGGATATAAAAATATGAATATAAAATTAAAATTAATTCTAGTTAATAACTAAAAAGTAAAAAAAAATAAAACACAAGACATCATATATACCGATTATGACTAGCTACAAAATAACTATAAAATACAGACATTATTAAATAAAAAATTTAAATAAAAATGTCACAATACATAGAAAGAAAATTCAAGAAATATTGAAGACGTAATATTATATATAAGCGAAGAATTTATTGGCTATACAAATAAAGATCTATACAATAAATAATAAGATTTTATTTTTAAACAGAAAAATTAATGCTGACATTGAAATTATATTGGATTCGAATATTATAAAAAAATATACGAAACGCAGAAGAAAAAACAAAAGACAATTAAATTATTATTTTTGCTTCCGATAGACGTCGCCTAATGACATCTTCTCAATAGTTTCTAATAGATGTCGCCATTGTTATATGTTAACACTACAAAATAAAATACAAACATTATCAAATAAAAAGGCTAGAAAATACAAGCATCACAATAAAAAAAAAAAAAAGAAATTCAACAAAACATCATAAAATATTAGACATAGAAGACATAATATCCACCAACCTTGAGGACTGTTCAGGTACAACTCGTGCTCATAATCTCTTCGGCAAATCGGTTGTCCCTGACGTAGGAAATAATGGGCGCCAGGAGGCAAAGGTTGGCCGCACATGCAACACGCAAAACACTCCACGTGAAATACCGAACCCGGTGTCCTTAACACGAAATCCGAGCAGCTGATCTTCTCCATGCATCGTGCACACTTGACTCCAAAGATCCGCTCATAATCGGTCCGACAATAGAGTTTTAATTCGCGGATGAAACAAGAATGAATTAAAGGTGTTGCACACGCGGCGCATGACAGACATTCCTCGTGGTAGTTTCTTCCAGCTACTTGCATCACGTATTTGTCGACTATCGTACGACCGCAACCGGCGCAGATCGTTTCCAAAAGGCCTGATTCCGTTTTCACTGATACTGACGGCTCTGAAATCAGCAATTGAACTTTTTTTATAATACTTTGAATAATGAACACGTATTAAGGTTTGTCTTTTTTGTTTTTTACTTGATTTGAATTTACGTAGGTTTATTTAATTTGTTTTTATGTAACTTGAATTCGTATTATTTTGAATTATTTTTTTTTTATTAAACGGAAGCTTGTAATAGAAATAAACTAAAAACTTGAACTAATAGCAAATTTGAAATTTTTGCTAAAAATTTATGAACTAACAATCTAAAATTAGACAAATTCGATATCCACAAAATATTTATATTTATATTTATTTATTAACATTATTTATTTATTAATACCTTCTATAACATCATGTAAGTTGGACATCATTCATATGTCCATATGTTACAAAGTTTACTTTATTTATAATACTTATCAATGTGTTATCACTTATTTTATTACTATACGATTACTGGTGGTAAATGTTCTATTTACATAAATTATTAGCATCTCGATTAGAAGCATAAAAAACTTATCTTAGATAAGCAAATAAAATTTTAAAAAAAATGGAAAATTATGAACTTGCAAAAATAATGAATTAACCTTTTATTATTTTTATAAAATAATATGATTCAGAAAATATAAATAATAAATTTGAAATATGACAATATTTAATTAACGATTGATAGATCAATTATTTTGAAACTTTCTAAAAAAAAAAAACTCCAATATAAAAATTATTCCAATATCTCTCTTAAGTTAAGTAAATTTAATATAATATTTATTTATTGAAAATATCAATATTTATCATGATATTTATTTATTAGAGATATCGATATTTATTATGATATTTATTTATTGCAGATATTGGTTGAAAATCACTTCATCTCTTTTTATATAAGTTTAATTAAATTAATCCTCAAAAGAATTTTTATTCCTTAAATTAATATTATATAATCAATTCTACAAGAAATTGAACATGAATTTTTTTTCTGGGAATATTTCATCGCAAAAGAAATAAATACGCAGAAGTTATGCCGAATGATATGGCTGTCAGACTGAAAAATGTGATAGCATTCTAGATCAGAGTAATATTGCGAGTCTCATAAAATTTGTTCCGTCGCTTATCGATTGTCGATAGCGATAAAGCTATATTGAAGGATAAAATACATAATAATTTTCTGTTTACGTGATTATTTTAATTTATACAAAGAGTTATTTTAATTATAATATATTTCAATTATAAGATATTAAAATAAACAAAATACTATATTCTTGGTAAGTAAAATAAAAAAAATAATTATACTATTATTATTATATATATTATTATATAATTATAATCTATTAATGACTTTATTAGACAAAAATTGTTTACAGATAAATTTATCTCTTGTTTTTTTAAATCAATTGATATTTCTAATAAATATGATAAATTTATGATATTTATTATTTTTAGATATTGACATAATTTTTATATTTAGTTTTATTTTATATTTAGTTCACTAAATATTGTACTATATCATTATTATATTTTTTAAATAATTATATTACAATGATAGTAGAGAAAGTATTAGCAAATTAAACATAGAAAATAGAAAAATAGGTAAAAAGTAGTCTATAATAAAATAAAAATTTTGAATCAAAAAAATATAATTCTTTTCTAAATCAAATAAATATATACTTTTTCAGTGTGCCATAAAATTTTACTAATTCTTTTTTTGCAAAAAAGATAAAAATATAAAAATCATTTGAAAAACGAAAATTATTGACTTTACCTGCATTGTTATTGTCATTTGCAGGACGAAATGGAATCGGAGGTGCAGCAGATCCCATAGTCGGCGGACCCGACTCACCCTGCCGGTTCAAGCTACCTGGTAGCGGAGGGTAGAATTCCAACATGGTTCCTTGTGCCCTCGAGCTCTCAATTCCTCAGTCTCCCCACCACTTTTTCACTATTTGCACTTCTCCAACAATTTTTTCCTCCTTTAATTCTCTCCTTTTCTTTTTCAATAATCTTTAAAGAATCAACTTTAATCCCTGTGATTCCTTCCAGGCCGTCAAAAAGTTCCAAGTCATCAGAATCCAAATTCACAAATATCAATGAAATAACAACCTATCCAAATCTCTATATCAATCTCCACATTTATCCAAGTCTAAGGGTCTCTTTGGTCACCAAGATCCAAGTTCACAATTTCAATAATACAACAAGTATAACTTGTTTCATACATCTATATTCCAAGTCTAAAAATCTCTCTAGTCACCAAGATCTAAATTCACAATTTCAATAATACAAATCTATTTTTGTAGATCTATGCTTCGACTTCACGTCAAAAAGTCTCTCCTCAGTCACCAAGATCCAAGTTAATAATTTCGAAGAAACAACAAGTGTAATCTGTCCATAGATGTCTTCGATTTCACCGTTTGTCGAAAAGACACAAATAGAAATCCGAGTTCACAAAATCGAGCGTCCTCGAGATCGAGTCATTCCCGATCGTTCAACCCTCTCCCGTCCTTCGACGTGGTGACAAGTCTCAAGAAAGGATCCCATGGTCAACTCGAGCCATCCTGACGGACTTCCAAGCCCAATGAAATTTCGGTCCTCCGTTTGATACCATCCTGACGCGAACTTTGTCTCTTTTTTGATTATTCCGTATAACCACGAAGGGTTTTCGGTTCTTGAGCTTGACTGGTACAGTACTGGACGATACGTGACAGTTGATACGTGTCAGCGGCCCGAACTCTCAGGCTTTTTTGATGCCAGCCACCGCATCGACAGTGAAAATCATTCCCCACCCACCTGCGCCGCGAACGACGATCGACTAGAGGGTGAGAATCGAGGGCGGGACGTTGAAGGCTTGCTAAGGGAGACTAAAGCTGCGATGCGATTGGTTTGAATTGGAACCGCCCCTTGATGAAAGCTTGTGGAGAGGGTGAGTTGGCAATCGCGGTGCTCAACTGGTTGCGCGGATGTTTCCGGAGATCAATATCTCGCGACAGTGACGTATAATGTTGGTGAAGGACTTGGGATTGTTACCTTGAATTTGGAATTGTTGAGGAATTTGTTGCTGGTCATGAATGCTTGGATTGATGGATTGTATAATGGATGGAGATTTGTGATATCATAGACTTAATGTTTGCATGCAAGTATGATGAAAGAATCAAGTATGAATTATTTTGGATGAAGAATTAAATAGGTGAGTGAAGAAGTTGAGATTACTTTGAATTTGAAATTGCTCATTTATTATGGAATGAATTAATCTTATTGAGAATGTAGGAAAAAAAGAGTTTGATCAATATTGATTAAATATGTTATAAAAAAATTATAAAAATATTTATATTGATAGAAATTTGTGATAAGTTTACAAAACGATGAAATTTAAGAGAGATTTATAATTTGTTAAGTTTAAAAATTTTTTAATCACTTATGTACATAAGTAATTAAATATGTCATATCAGATTACATTTGTAATTTTAATCTTACAATCTCTTTTAATTTTATAAATGTAATCTTTGATAAGAATAGTATTACAAATATGTACATGTGGATCACAAATTAAATCACAAGCTAAACATTTATTGATGCGACAGATTAGAATATTATAGAATAAAATTGTGTTACATCCCTATTCTAAAGTATTATTTTTCTAAGCATCTAATCGATTGTTTATTAAATACATAAATTATAACATAGATGGAAAATCAATTTCAATAATTAGCATTACAGAGCCAAACTTAATTGATTGAAAATTCATGTATCATCAAAAGAACAACATAGAATCCGTTTTACTACTGCAAAAAAACAAAACAATCTAACAAAAAGTTACTACAAGTATCTAACTTAATATTTATAAAAAATATAAATCTCTCTTTTCACTTCACAATGAAAAATCGCTAATAAGTATCTAAAAAAAAAATTCCAAAAATTGAAACAAACCATCCCCCCCTCGCCCATGCCAAAAACCAGAAAAAATCGCCTTTACTCCGCTCCATCATTTATCGAAGATGGCCCAACGTTTCCGACCAATTCGTCCCGCAAACGCCACCCCGGATAAGCGTATGCTCGGTGTCGTGTCCGTTCCACCCTCCTGGTTGATCGTCTCCTTGGTCGGTGCGCTCGCACGTGTTCCATCCAGTGAAATACTTTGCATCACCGTTTACCCGTCTCTCGTCTCGATGCCCCCCTTTGTAAAGGGGCCGCCGGTTTCATAGGCAACTAGGCGTATCATTCGCGTGGCGATGGGGGAGAGGGCGCGCGCGGAGAGACAAAGAGGGCCCCCACCGTATATAGGCTTTTATTTGGCAAACATCGACGATAGACGGGCCGCACAAAGGGAGGGCATTGTCGCGTATTTACGCGGACTGACAAACGGCCAAATACTCGATACTGCTGCGCCTCCTCGTACTTTCAAAATACGGGGAACATCCTTCGGGTCTGGCGATATTGGTCCGGGATACATCATGGGAAATCGGTTCCTCGATTGGCGTTCTTCAAGAGGGGAGAGGGTATTTCTTTTGGTTTTGGAGCTTGTTTTATGTTTTTTCATTCCTTTCTTGGAAACTGTGAAGGATGAATCGATGATCAGTGTTGTTCATTTTGAGGGAAGGAAGGTATCTTGAATTTTTTTCTTCTTTTTCTTTTGCTGTGGTTTCTTGAAAATCTTTAATGGTGTTCTTCACTTTGAAGGAGTAAAGGATTATTATGGATACTTTTCTCTGTTTTTTTTTGGAAATCTTGGAAAATTGGTGATTTTTCATTTTGTAGAAGTGGAGATTTTTTCTTTTTTTTTTTTCTGTTTCTCTGCAATTTTTTGGGATCTTGAAGAGTTGATGATTGAAACTATTCATTTTGAAAGAGAATAGATATCTTTAATATTTTGAGTTATATATCTATTTTTGAAATAAATACTTCTTCTACTAATTATTGTTTTAAGAAGTAGAAGATTGTTATTAAGCATGATTCATTTCTGAAATATTGAAAAATAAATTTTCGAAATTGAACGTCAGATTTTTTATGAACGTTGAAGAGCATTATACAAAAGACTACTTATCCTGGTCGAAGAACAGAAACAAAAGAAACCCTAGACTTTTTATTTACCAAATATGATTTCTATAGTATGGACAATGAATCGGCAAACACCTCTCAATGTTCAATATGTCAATTCTTCGAGATACACATTCATCTAGCTTCCAGCTATTCTCAAGTTCCATTAACCAACTATAATAATTATAATCTGCGGTTGAAATAATTATAAAAAAGCTGCAAAAAATTAAAATTAACAAAAAGCAATATATATATATATTTATTAAAAAATAAAACAAAAATAAGAAAAATTTCTAAAAAGAAATTAAGTATATCAAAATATTTAATATATATCTATTAAGAAAAATATATTTAAAATATTCTTCTAGATAAAAAAAAAGGGCAATTTTCATAAAACATTCCCAAATAAGGAAAAATTTAAAAAATAATTTTTCTAAACAATATCCATGCATAAATCAAAAAAAAATCTGATCAAAATAGAAGAATAAAAATCCTTTTTAAATTAAATTATACTAAGATTAAAAATAATCTATTAATGGTACTAAAAAAATTTGTACAAGAAAAATCACATAGAAAAGGAAAAATATAATTGCAGTATCACCTAGTTAAAGAAGGGGATGTATCCCCCGATGACAGTCGACATTTAGCACGGTCTTATCTCGGGCATAATAGAAATTAGGGAAACCTAGTGACCCTCGCGATTTCACGGCGTATAAAGGCACAAAAGTCGGTGTTTCCCCGGATGAAATATGGTTCCTTGCAGGTGCATCCACCCCATTCTAACGCTCTCTCCCTCTCCTGTTCCATCCTATTCACCGGCCATTGTTCAGGATATGTGACACTAACGCCATCCGTGTAATTATGCCGATACGGTTTCGCCGTTGTTTCGTGACAGGGGGTCAAAGCATCCCCTGGACACCCTTTGGTCACGCATCGTGGGGGTGCTTTTGCATCATAACACGCGCCACGGATTTTTCCAGGTATATCCCTTAAACAGAGAAATTTTGTTAATTAAAGGATTTTAAAGTAGGAAAAATTAAATTTAAAACAGTTTATAGTGGAAAACTAAATTTAATTTTATATGGAACATTCATGATTTTGAAAATTTTAGGTGTTGTTTTAGGTTGTCTACTGATATCTGTCTCTAAAGAATTAAAATATGTAAAGATAGAGATTGGATGAGTATAAGTAAAACTTAGAGTATAAAATTTAGAAAAAAGAAAAGTATGGAAAGTTAAATTTAATCTTTTTGATTCATTGATTCAAATTTGATTCATTTAAAGTATATTATTTTTTGAGGATTGGAAAAAAAACAAGAAAGAAGTAATGTGAATATATTTTTCAAAAAATAAAGTACATATAAGTAAAATTAAATATAAGATTCCTATTTATCTAGAAAGTTAATTACTTGTGAGTTTTCTTTCATGAATTATATAATTTATTTACATTTGTATTAATATGCTTATTAATGCAAATTAATAGTAATATTGTCATCAAAGAAAATAAATGAAATTTTCATTTTTCAAATATCTTTAAAGATTAAAACAGAAAACCTCTTTGAATAATTATGCAACAAGAATTACCATATAATTGTATTTTGATGCACGATAATTCAAAGTCGGACAATCAATCTCTAATCCTTCGCAACAAGTGCTTCTCAACCATTACCTTCAATTCGGATAATTTTCCTAACAATGTGATTAATATAGAAAAAATGAAAGCTCTTGTCTATCGAATCATATCCCTCGTTCTTATAAATTCGTTTAATTTATAATCAATGATAATTTCAAATTCGAATTACCCTTTTGTGAATCTCCATGCCGCAACCGGATCCAAGAATCTTCAACGAATTATTACGATGCAAGGGCACCCTTTTGTGCATGACCAAAGGGGGTTGGGATGGCCACGTGCAGAAAACTTGTGAAAAGTTCATGGAGGGTGGTCCCCGGACTACTTTTTTCACGTATATTTTTAACAAAATTTATTATACACGTTTCCACGTGTTATTAAAAGGAATGTTAATCGATTAGAAATTTCCATTTTATTGAATGGACAAGATCCATCTTCTTCTTTTAATTCAATTCTTCCTTATATTAATATCATTCTATAATAACCATAATAAGTAGCATAGAATTTGCATAATAAAGGAAAATTGGAATGAAATATAGTTGTTAGTGTAAATTATGTTTATCAGAAATTTAAATCATGTTTAATCATATGATATGATTTAAATCACCCAAATGTTTATCAGAAATTTAAATCATGCTTAATCATATGATATGATTTAAATCACCCAAATTGAAAAAGGAAAGAAAAGAATGAGAAGAAATTGGGAAACAAAAGTAAAAATTCAAAGTAATACTACTTGTATAAAACTATTTCAAGGAAACGAGGCATCCTCTGATGAACAGAAAACGACCTATTCCAACCTGGCACGTGTTCTCATGCTTGTTCCTTCCTCGCCATGGTCTTAGAGCATGGCATTCCACGCTGGTCGGCCCCGGATAAAATGTAATAACGCGTCCTCTTCAGGACTGGCGCGCGCGAATCCATCTTTCGTTAACGAGGGTGGAGGCTCACGATTGCGTCCCAGGAATGCGTGATGACTACTTTGTCAGGAATGCGCCGTGGTGCCTATACGCGGCAGCCAGCTGTGCTCTCGCAACAACCGCCATCCTAAGAGCTGAGAAACGTCCTTCTCTTCTTTCCTTTCTCTCTTTCTTTCTTTTCTCTTCTTTCCTTCTCTCTTTTAATGGAATACTGGTATCCGGTGGCGTGAATTATGCATTTAACGATTCGAATTCAAGAAAAGTAGATCTCTTCTTTTCCCTCTTCTCCTCTTGTCTTCACTTTTAATGGAGAGAGGAATGGAATCGTATTTCGTGAAGTGATTTATGCATTTAACGAGCAAAGATTTTTTTTCACTTTTCCTTCTCTTTGCTTTTTTTTCGATGGAGAAGTGAATATGAAATTTTATGAAATATTTTTTCAGGATTGTTGTTTATTACGTTGAGTTCTATCTTCAAGTTCCTGGACTATTCAGGAAGTTCACGAATGTTAAATGTGTTGTAATTTGATTATACTTGTATTTAAAATTTGAATATTTTGTAATTTTAAGAGAGATTTAATTCAATTTCAAATTAAAAAGCAAACATTGAACATTCGTAACCAGAAGATAACGAAATTTACATGAACTATGCACAAAAGGCCTGAATCTGAGCTCTGTAAATGAAAAAAAAAAAACCACAAAAATCACAGAACTCCTCAAACAATCTCCCACTAACATCGAGCATCGCAGTATAAAAAAATGATAAATCTCGCTTTGATCGAGGCCAGGTTTCAAAACTTCTGTCGGTTTTGTAATTTCCCGACTCGCGAACCAATTAATCTTCAACCCTTTGAGCTACGGTGAAAACAATTTCGAAAAGTTTTCGAAAGCACGCGCTTTTTTTCCAATTTTTATACCTCCTCGGGTTGACGCCATCACCGATTGTGAGAGTACGTTCTATCAATTTTATGAAGAATTCTGGAAAATCTTGGTTTAGATAGAATAGAGAAAAACTCGTGTTATAGAATTTAAAATTTCCCGCCATTCAAGAACATTTAATAGAAGAATCGTGACTCGATTGATTTGTATGAATAAAAAGAAGATGAATAATTTAAATGGAAAAAATTTTTGATTTAGATAATCATTTTGATTATTTCAAAGATTCGTTGAAAATTCTTAAATTATTAAGTAGAAAAACCTTTGATTAGGTAGACGCGACTCTTGATTTAAATCACGCGATTAAATATAATTGAGAAAATTCAACACCATAACATATTCGAGACAGAATTTTAGATTAATTAAAAAAATTTCGATTACGCAGAAACAAGTGCTTATTTTTCTCCACAATTTTTATGATAACAGATAGATTGTTCGATAAGAAGGTTCAAAATAATTTAATTCCGTACACAATTTCCCTATTGAGCCAATAACTACTACGCGAGTCAATTGATCTCCATTTCTTTGATCCGCCAAAAAAAAAAAACAAAGCAAAAAAAAAAAAGAAGAAGAACACTTTCAAAAAGTTTTTTAAATTCACGCGCTTGTCTTTTTCCAATTTTTATGCCGGATATCCCTCGGCGTCGAGGCTCGCCAACCCTGAGGGCTTCCTGCCGTGCTCGACTTCCGACTCACCGGTCGATAAAAAAGGACACGCCGCGTGGAAAAAAGGGAGGCAAGAGAGGCGGGATACGATTCCCCGAGTTTCACTCGATACTTTCATTCCCTTCCGTCTGTTCCTCTCGCCGGCCGATTCTTTTGAGGAACGCGAGACTGGGTAACGTCGCTCATGCAGAAACTCGACGCGTACTTAGAATGCTTTCCAACGACGGAGGCGTTGGAGAAGACGATGGGAAGCGTAGAGAGAAATTTGAGCGGAAAAAGCTTGAAGAGAAGCTTGAACATTTTTCATTGGAACGTTCTCGGTGGGGGATCTCTTGTTTGGGAGGGGAGGGGGGATCCTTGACTCGAGAAATTTTTTAGCGATGATTGGCGGTTGTCTGCGAGGGTTGATCATTTTCTTCTGATTCTTTTGATGAAATTTTCAATATTGGGATATTTATAGAAATATTTGACGATATTTGTGAAGAAATTTAAGTAGAGAAATCTTTTGTTTAAGAATCATTCAATATTGGTTAGAATAATAATAAAGATTGACAATTATAGTATAGTATAATTTTTTATAATTGTATTTTTTGTATTATATATACGATATGAATTTATCGAAAAATCGAGAATGGTTGGAATATTGCAGGTGAGGATATTGCTGAGGAAGAAAGAACGGAAGGAAAAGATTCTGCAACGAATAAGATTTGAATGGCAAAGAGATGGGAATATATTCATAGGGAATATGAATATTTAAATAGTGGCTTTTTTTTTTTTATTATTATTCAAGGGACAAAGGTGTTCATTTCCCTTGAAACTTGAATTCTTCATTTGAAAAATTCATGTTTCGAAATGCAAATTAAAATTTCAAATTCTTAAATATCCTTCTATCATATAATCTACCTAAATGAAGATTTTTATTATTCCAACTGATAAAACTCTTCCATTTCTGATATAATCCTATCAAAATCCTAAATCTAACCGACAAGTCTTCCATTTATTCAACAATCTCCTTGAATTTTAACGATTAAAAAAAATTGTTGATTATATTTCAATATTCGAAACTTAACTAAAACAAGATTCTTCCATCGAATAAAAGACCATAGATCTGAAGCTACAATTTTTTTTATCTAAAACTCTATAAAACATACTTTACAAGACATACGAATTTAACCAAGAAAATTCTCTCTCTCTCTCTCTCTCACTCAGATACATTAAATACTTCACGCCTATCCTATCAAACCCTATCAAAATCCTAAATCTAACCGTCTTCCATTTATTCAACAATCTCCTTGAATTTTAACGATTAAAAAAAATTGTCAATTCTTATATATTCAATACTCAAAACTTAACTAAAACAAGATTCTTCCATTGAATAAAAGACCATAGATCTGAAGCTACAATTTTTTTTATCTAAAACTCTATAAGACATACTTTACAAGACATACGAATTTAACCAAGAAAATTCTCTCTCTCTCTCTCTCTCTCTCACTCAGATACATTAAATACTTCACGCCTATCATCGTCAAACAATTAATTCCTCCATGTGATCCATCCCCCCCCAAAGAGAGCTGCGTAAAAAAGTAAACAAAAAATGGAGGGACAGTTCTCCAGTCGAAGGCAGACGGCCTTCTCGCGATATGGCCACTCGGCAAACAACCACCCTCTTCAACCCTCTCCGCTCTTCCACTGGAGACTCTCCACCCCCTCTGTCCTTTCCCCTCCCTTCTCTTGGCCACCCCCCGCGAGGAGATTTTTCGATTCTCGCGCACGCCGACTTCCTGCGAGACGGCCAGGACGGCGAAGGTGAAGCGTCAAATCGCGATTAACGGCGAGCGTGTGCAGCTTCAAAGGGCGATTTTCCACCCGCTTGACCCGAGACGACACGTGCCGCCTCGTGCGACCTTAGGAACGATCCCAGCAACAACTTGTCTCGCTATTGGCCGTACGACGTGTCTATGTTTTTTAGATTCACAGATATGGATACCCATTCAAGGGTTGCCAATTTGGCCTGTTCATCATCCCTCTCCTTTTAATCATTTTTCCGAACCGAGGGACACAAGTGTGACGAATTTTTGTCGGATTATTATACATTTTATAATTGAATATTTTCATAGAAGATATATATATATATTATTTGACAAGAATAAATAATAATAGTAAATTCATACAGTACATTGAAATTAAAAATGGCGTAAATATAATCCTACGATAATAAAAGATTGGCAACTATATATATATGCTGGATAAATATCTCTCATTAACCAAGAACGACATATCAAGATACTCATCCGCCTTATTTTCTTCTTATTCTTCTTATATATATTCTATATATATATATATTCTTCTTATATATATTCTTTTTATTTAAAATCGAGGATACTGATCTCTCGAAGCGGATGAAAGAAAGTCGAGAGAAAAGGAGATGTCTGACTTTTGATCGAGCCGATCCCTTTCGCACCGGAGAAGTTTCTCATGGGCGTAGGAGAGCACGTGATGCGCCCTCGCCACGTGACCTCTGTCAATACGATACATTCAAGCCCCCTCCTTTCTCTATAATCGTTGAATAGGAAGAAATATCGCCTATGAAATCTTCATAGGCTGCTCGCAAACGAGAGCAACTATTTGCAAAGTGACCGGCTTTTCGAAATTGCACGCGCTTGGAAAACAAGGGGACGGATCTGGGAATCTGGGAACAGTTCTTCGGACAAATATCCAAAAATTCTATCGATTTGATAACTTGGAATATTTATTATTGATTGAGAAATTCAAAGATCAATAGTATTTTTTTAAGATATTCTAAGATGATCATTGCTTCAATTATGTTGGAATATTATTTATAATTAATAATTGAGAATTATTATTCAAGATTCTTCATTTAGACCCAATGGAAATTCGTTTCATCATTCAACGATACAAATCACTTTAAACTCCTCCGTGTATTTTCATTTTCTGCATCGAAAAAGATTTCCATCGAGACAAAGAATATATTCATAATTGATCGAAACTTTTAACGAATCGAAAGCGTTTTAGCGGAAAAAGAGGTGTCGGTCTAGCGACAATGACGTCCGTATCAGTGATGGAACACGGAGGACCGATCGGCATTTTCAAAGGGCAGCCCGATCAAACACAGGGCGCAGCGGCGAATAAATATTGTTCTTTGCCAAAATCACATGAGCACACGGCCGATTCATATCCGGGTGACGACGGCCGCGATGCAAACAGACCAGAAGCTACGTTCGAAGCGCTGTTATTCCAATTGTTTTTCGTGTTTCTGCCGATGCTCGCCTATCCGTCGAAACGTCACTGCGAAAAATTGAATGTCCCTGTAAATCTTGCATCTTCCGTCTTTATAATTTTTCAAACGCCAAGCTTTATTTCTATACGAAAGTTACATATAGAAAGAATTTATTTATTTATTTTTCTCTTCCTTTCATACTTGAAAATCTGTATTCCAGAAAAAAAATCTTGATCCAAAACTTCTCTTAACACAGAACGAATGCAAAACTAATACAACTCCTCCTCGAGTGATCCTCTCTCTTCTCCTCGAAGAGAGAAGAAAGGAAGAAGGAATGGTGGAAAGACGAGGCCCATGTGTGAAAATCAAATATCGAGGGCGGCAAAGAACTTTATTCATAAATCGGGACGGTGAATGGTGGCGGTGTTTGCCGTGCCAGATATTAACTGTATCCATGCACCGTGCCCACCGGGCTCAGGATATTATGACCGTTCTCGGCGCATAATTAGTAATCCCTGGCACGTGACGGACACGTGACTGCGGCACGAGCTACACCTTCGGCCGGGAGGGCGGCCTCGCTGGTGGCCAGGCTTCAGGGGCTGTCGATGCTCGAATATATAGGAGAGATCTTCTTGGTCGCGTGCACGCTTTAAACGGTATGGTTTCCTACGAGGCCGTTTCGTTCAATTAAGCCTGTCGTCCGTACTCGATTGATTCATTGGGATCCATTCCAAACTCCTCCCCCTCCACCTCCCTGTTGTCGCGAGTTTCGAATTTTTTTCAACGTTGAACACTGCTGCTGGAAAAATTTAGGGTCCAAGGTATTCCATCCAGGTGTGGAATTCGAAGAAAGATCGATCGATTTTTGCGTTGCGGTGTGGAAATTGTTCGAAATCGGCCAAATATATCGTTGGGGACATTTTTGTAAAGTAGAATAATATAATTAATCAAATTTCGAATTCTGAATATGATGGGTGATAGACGAATTTGAGATTCATTTTTGAGTCGTCTTGAAAATAATCATCGATCGAATTCTAAATATTAACTGTATCGATTAATTATTATAATTATTGTAATCGAATAAAATTATACGATTTTTCGTTTCTAAGAATTTTTTCCAGAATCGAGCTTAAAAATCAATCTCCTACTAGAATAAATACACATATAAACAATTTTTAATTTAAATCGTAATAAAAAATAAATCGCTAAGTAGTTTTAAATATTGTCAAAAAATTTGCAAAGAAAAATCGAAGCAAAACTATATATAATTCTCCGTAGAGACCGTCTCCCTCTGTAGAGAATCGTTCCTAAAAAAAAGAAAAAGAAAAAACTCCCTAGCCAGTTGCCATAAATTGCTACGATCCCAGCGGGATCATCGAGGCGCTAAAAATCGAAGGATCAACAGGCAACTCGGACAAATTACGAACGATTCGCATGCTTACTTGTCTCACGGAAGTTCACCATCGACCGTGAACACCACGAACGAGAAGAAGAAGAAGAGAAAAAAAAAAAGAGCGTGCGGCGGAGGATTTTTACGAGCGGAGAGAAAATTCCCTTTATCGCTTCAAATATTCCCAGGCGCACGGAGGGGTGGCGAACCGGTCATTAATTATTTATGTGCGGGAAGACGTAACGATCGAGACGCGTGTCGAGGCTTTTAGCGGCTACGGAGAGACCTTCTGGCCGCCGAAAGGTCGCCACCTTTGCACCTTCCGTATCCGCCCTAGGGAAAATCTGCGACGACTTTATTACTAGGGCCGTATTTCGCACGCTTAATGAACTTTCGCTTCGGAACTGGAACTTTATCATCGTAATATTTCCTTCTCTTTTTATATACGGTCTTAAATTTGAATTTATTCTCCATGTTTCTTTTTCTTTTTTTTTTTTTTTTTTTGTTCTCTTGACGAAGAATCCATCTGGTGAATTTTTGAATCTCGATCACGAGGTGATTTAGGTATTTTAGGTATATTTAAATGGATCAGTGGATGGATTATATATAATATTACAATAATTTGATGATTCTTCTGATTTTAATAATAAATATTTGGTATCTTCATTTTCTTGAGGATAATACAATATGGATTATTTCCTTTGGTTTAGTATATTTAACGTAGATAAAGTATCATTCGTATGTTCGATTTAATTAATAATCGCGTCGATATCTTGGATTTACATGTCATCGCGGATGATAACAGTGTGTGGACAGCTTTCTGTTCTCAGGAGATGAAAAATTATTCGTTATCGTTCAGAAAACATTAGCATATGTTTCCGTGGTCTTGGTAGATTGGTATTTGTAAAAAAATCCTCAGACTATATTTTTAAAAATCCTCCTAGATTGATCATTTATTAACGATCGAGACTTACTCTCAATTGCAATCGAAAAGAATAAACCTAATTTTATACACTTATATTTTAAGAAATTACAAAATTCCTTTCCACTAACAAATGAAACAAATAACCACACATGGAATAATAATAACAAAAATTAAACTCTTTTTACTTTTGAGAATTCAAACCAAAAACAATTTTATATTATCAATTTTCCAATTGAAAAGTGAAAACTTGTAGATAATATTTTTAAAAATTACATATTTCAATAATTCGCGCCGAAATTGAAATTACCGATGCTTAAGAAAGAAAATGAATTGAAAAATTGAAAAAAAGTTTCGAAAGATCGATAAAAAATGGCGGCTGGAGGGAAACATCGGATGGATCCCTACGCATGGAGCAACCCTAGTCTGGTACAAGGGATCAACATGAGCTTAACGGCAGGCGCCAATATACCTAGCTACCCTCCCCCTCTCACCCCGTCATCCCCCACATACCACGACCAAGCCGTCAAGCTGTGGTATTAAACGGGGCATGCGTGAGGTCCACGGTGGTTGGTCACGTGTACGTTTCCAACCACCCTCCATCCTCCTCGCCACCCCCTGTGTGCGTACATTCTTACGATTTCTAAGGAAGTGTTGCCTTCGCGATATCGCACCACGGGACAATTAAATTAAAGCCGTATATAGGGAATATATGGAGATGATGTGATCATGATTTTCCATGGGGAATTTTTTCGAGACCTTTGATTGGACGTTATTTATTTATTTTTTTTTGGACGATTTCTGGAATATTTTCGAATATATTCGATCGTTGGAAGATAATTATTAAGATGGAGATTTTTATGGTTCTTTTATTATTAGAAATTTCTATTTTCATGCAAATATTGGGGATGATAATTTTTGAAATTATTTATTCGAGATGGAAAATATCTGGGAAAGAAGAGGTACAATTTATTATTGAAATAATTTTGACTTGAGGAATATTAAAATTATTACATCTTATTGCAAATTGGAAAAAAAGAAACTTAAATAATCGTTCCTTCCCTGCAAACACAAGAAGATTTCGAGGGAATATTTAAAGATGGAATATTTAAATTGAATTCTTTATGAGAATTTCGCGTTTTGTTTTCCTAAGTCGTTCCGTTAAATGGAATATCGAATTATGGTCAATAAAAAATATCAAAATTTCAAATTTCCTCTAAAAAAAAAAAAGGAAAAAGACAAAGTGAAAGAAAAATACTACTGCTTTATAAAACTTCAAAATTATAATTATAAAATCTTAATTAACGAGCTTGCTTGGATATTTTTCTGCCCTTTTATAAAGAAACGAATCTACGCGTGCAAAATTTTTCCACTCGTTTCGTGAATATTGTGAAACGAATTCACAGATATTATCGAGATAATAAAAAATTCCTACGGAGCCGATCTATTTGCAATCCTTTCAAGGGATGAATCAAATCCAAAGGGAGAGGATATTCCAAACGATCCGCGATTAATTCCGACCGGGAAACGGTCGATTTTCTTCCATCGTAATTCCCCTTTCTCCTCCCTCGCTTTTCGAAACGTTTTTTTCGCAATTAATATTTCATGTTTAATATCTCGTCGGATATTTTTATTCCTATTTAAATATGAATTCCGCCTGTATTTTTCCCTCTCCCTCCCTCCTCTATTATCTATGGATCCGTTAAATTTCGATACGTGGATCGAAACGCAATTAACGGGTGCAATTTTAAATGCGAAGAACACGTGGAATGTCGTTCAATTAAAAACAAATAATCACTGTGAAAAAAATGTTGTATAAAATTGTCACTCGTAATGCTTCGCATGTTACAAATTGTTATTATATATGAAAGATTGGAAATGAAAGGCAAGTGTGTTAAAAAAAAAAAAAAGAAAAAAGATTCTGGTTATATTAATCATAGAAATTGAAATATAAATGCCTTTCGTTCGAAATATAAAGGAAAATAAAGAAGGTATTATTGTTTCTTTTTTGAGAGAAATTAATTGAAAATGTATCAAAAATGAGTTGAAGAAATCTCATCTTATTATTTTTTCTTTGTTGGATGAAACTGAATTAATTTTGATCATTTGAAAAAGGAAATAATTCTAACTTGAACTTATAAAAAAAAAAAAGTAGAAATTTTAGAAAAAGAAAAAAATCTAATTACAATTGTTTCAAAAATTGTTTGAACTACATAATATATAAAACTTTGACAAGTACTAATTAGAAAAGTATTTTATGTAGCTCATATGTTATTTATAATTAAAAGGAATAAGTAATATAATTTCAAAATTTATTTTTTGTCTATTTATATTTTTGAAATCTGTTCCCTTTTTTTTAATTTCACCAAGAAACGCGTTATTTGCACAACGCTAAAGCATCGAATAAACTGCGAGACATATCCTGGTTATTTAGAACGCGACATTGTACGGTAGAGGGAGAAGCTTTTTTCATCCCTTCGAGTGTTCTGTAAGATTTAATTAAAAATCGAGAAAATTGAAAAAGACGCGTCAAATTTTTTCAACGCCGCGCATTTGTTTCAAATTTATAGAGAAACGCGAATCGAAAATTTATTACATTTTTTTTTTTTTGAAACGCATGCAGAATTGAAATATATAAATATCGTTTCAAATACGTAAATTGAAAATGTACAGATACAATTACATCGAAAAATAATAGATTTTTAATCGTGAAGTGATTGATTTTCAAATACATTGATAATTGCTATAGAAAATTTTTGATAATAATTAAATTCATATCTAAATAAAAATATGAAATCTATTAAAAAAAATAAAAATTATACATATCAAAATCTTCTTTTTTAAAAATTGTTATCTTTAGAAAAAAAAAAAAATAAAACAAGGAAACGTAACAAATTCGAGTTCGTTTCAAAATTAAAATCAAAATCGAATATCTAAATAGCCATTCTTTCACATTCTCTTTTCCCCCCACAAATCTTCACACACCTTCAAACTCAAAATATCTCTATCTTTCAAATTTCTTTAGATTTTTGATAAAAAAAAAAAAGAAGAAAAAAAGGAAAAAGGAAAAACACGGTCGAGACAAGTAGGTATTAGTTGCATAATGGCGAAAAACGGTCCACCTCGGTTCTCGGTTCCCTGTTCATGCCTGGCCTCTAAGCTGTGCTGTAGCATTGTATAAAGCGCAAGCCTCGTCCTGTAGTAGGAGCCTCCCTGCTCCTCCTCACCGCACTATTGACGGGAGTTTTAATAAAAGTACCCCCACCAGGAAAGCTAAACGTCGCAGTGGAAGGACCCGGTGAACGCAGAGCTAAGAAGATATTGGGTAAAGCAAAGATCGTAAGGACACTTATAGACATCGGGGCCCGGGCGAAATTTCGGAGCAGATTGAGACCACCGCCGCCGTCACCCCCCCCCCCCCATACCGACTAGGATAATCGTAATTTTCTCCCTCGAAGGTGGAACGCTGGCCGAATATCCGTGGCGAGCCATGTGTTGGATTTTGTTTTATGAAGATTGATTGTGTTATCGTTGGATTCGTCTAGAAAAAGTTTTATAGTTTAAGTGCAATTCAATGTTTAGATTGAATAATTTAATCTTGGATCGAAGATAGATACACGTGTCGATGATGCTGGTATTGAGGTTAATTGTTAATCTTCCAGATTCTGATCTGGTTAAATTAAAATTTAAACAGTGGTAATTTCTTGTTGAGGGTGAATTTTTATATCAGGTATTATTCATTCATTTCTGGCAATTTCTTTGATCAAAGGTGGCATTGGTTGAAAGGTCTGAGTTAGATCGTTGTACTTGTTCTGGATTCACCTGCAAATTAAAATGCAATTATTAGTATATGTTCAGATCAAAGATACATATAAATGCTTCTTATTAAAACTTCATGAAACACTTTTGTATATTGAAATATACAATGAAGATCTTTCCTCTGATAGTGTACCTTGTTATAGAAATTTGAAAACCTGAAATTAAAAATTTAAATATTAGCATAATTAATCTATTTTTTAAAATAACATTTTAATGGAAACTTGCAATTATTTCAATTATTTCAAATATACTTGAAACTTCCACTTCTCTCTCCATTTCACTCTAACTATTTCTCTCCCCTTCTATCATTTCCAAATTTTTTTTTTCTGCACTTTCAACTTCTTCAAATTGCACGAATTCGGTTGAACTTATATTTTCATCTGCAAATTAAAATCCAATTATTAGTATATGTTCAGATCAAAGATACATATAAATACTTCTTATTGAAACTTCATGAAACACTTTTGTATATTGAAATATACAATGAATAAGATCTTTCCTCTGATGGAATACTTTGTTGTAGAAATTTGAAAACCTGAAATTAAATATTTAAATATTAGCATAATTAATTTATTTCTTAAAATAACATTTTAATAGAAACTTGCAATTATTTCACTTATTCCACTTCTCTCTCCACTCCAACTATTTCTCTCCCCTCCTACAATTCCCAAATTTTTTTCCACTTTCAACTTCTTCAAATTGCACGAAATTCGGTTGAACCAGCGCAAGATTCATCGAGTGATCGATACATCCAGTCGCGATGGCGGCCGGCCGGGATTAGATCACGAGCGAGCGGGTATTGCTCAACGATTTGAGAAACGCAAATAGAAGTAACAGAGGGATTAAAACAGTTTGTGGTCAAACACAGAGAGGCCCGGCTGTGAATAGTAGAAACGATGGATCCTTCTTGTTGCACGGGAACGAGACTCGACTTTCTATGGGATCGACGAGGCGTCATAATGGTCCCTGGCCCTGTATTCAAAGGACGATCTTGCCACCTTGTATTCTGTGGCATTAGACCGTGATCCGGAGGGCGATTCACGGATCGAAAATTAGTTTTGAACGATGCTAGAAAGTATCTCTCTCTCTGCTTCATTCCCAACGAACACGACTTTTTCTCTCTGATCAATAAAAATATATCCTAATTACGATTTTTTTTTTATTCTTCAAGATTGTATTTGAAATTGAATATAATTTTGGATAATAATTTAATTTATTTCAAGATCATATAAATTAAAAATTTGCATATGGGTATGAAAAAGAGGCACGTTAAGTTCAAAGGGGTTGATGAGAAGAATCGGAAACAGGAACAAACTAAGCTTTAGACGGACAAATAAAAGAGAGTTGTTGATTTGAATTAAAAAGGACGATTAATCAGAGATCAGTGGGGCGATTACATTGGAGCGAACCTGTAGGAAGGAAAGAACAAACCGAAACACCTGTGATTAGTTTGCGGGCCTCGGAGGAACGGCACGGTTAATCGATAGTTAAGCAAACACGAGAACTTCGTGGCTAATAGTATGTCAAATCTAGCGAGGGTAATCGGCTGAAGCCCCCGTCAGCTGTGTCCACAACGATACTTTTCACTCTTGCCTTTTAAACACCCCCAAAGCGTTTGATTTATTGACTCGTAGATAACGCGAGACCGGCCTTCATCCACTTTCTTCTTCATCATCCTCATTTGTCTATCGTCTATCGTATTTTTTGAGCGCAATTTTTGGAAAGTGAAGCCTGTTTCCTTGAACTTTATTCGCAGTTTCTTCGTGGAACGTCATTTTGGAAAAGAAGAGTCAATATCTTTATGGAAAATATGTAATTCTTGGAGAAAATTCAAAATGTAGGATGGATGTTAAAATATTGAATGCAACTTTCTAATGAAATTATATTTACACTAGTGGACTATTCTTGAAAATCTCAATCAGTGATTCCATCTGCAATGATTGATAACAATTGATAACAATTATAACCAAATTTCATTTAATTTACTGTAGATCTCCTCGTACAATTTCCAATTAAAAGAATTTACACAATAAAGAGTTTCAAAAGATCCTTTATAAATATTCGATTGACAGGTGCCATTATCTTCTATGATTAATTTTCCATTATCCTGAAAATAAAATAAAAATTAATCAAATGAATTATTGAATGAAAAAAAGAAGAAAATTAGAGAAAATAATTATAGATATTGAACAGATCCTACGCTGGAAAGCCTGCCAAATTCCATCCCGGGTTCGATTAATTCTCGATTATCCCGTGAATAAAATTGGTCGTCATATCAATCCCGGGCCGAGAATAATTACGGACAAACTTGTAGTTTGAGAACCGCCATGGGATAGGTTGTACGCGCATGTCAGCCTTGCAGGGGTGGTGTGCGAAGAGTATCGGAGGGCGGAGCCGTTGGAAACGTAGCCTCATGGCTACGTGTGCGTTCCCTCTTCCACCTCGAACGATAACCTTTAACCTTTACCCCGGTCGGCCGTTAAGTTCGCCCTCAACTTTCAGATTTCGAGCAAAGTTCACTCGACTTGAAGGTTTCGCGCTCGCGGATTAACAAACGCCCTCCTCGAACCTCGTTCATCCCGACTATGTCCCATTCCAAATCGGAGGATATCCGAGGAAAATGGACATTGTTCTTTGGTAAGATGAATCTTTTGATCATCTAGTTTTAATAGTAGCGTGGAATATGTTTGAAGATAGAAGAGTTGAGAACTTTGGATGCGACGGTTGGATTGGTAGAAAGATCTGGTAAAAGGTATGAGATTGAAAGTTGGTTGTTATTTAGAGTAAAAGAAGCTTTTGTTAAGATTTATAACATATAAGTGGATTGAACGTTGTTGATAGAAAATGGTAAAGATGAAGGGATAATAGAGAACAATATTGATGAAAATGGATATATATTTTGGTAGATGCAGAATGCAGAATGAGATCTTTTTACCTTTATATTTCTTTCTTTGGCTGCCAACTACCTTCTGTTCAAGAATTATAAGTATTAATGAAAATGGATATTTTGGTAGATGCAGAATGCAGAATGCAGAATCTTTTTACCTTTATATTTTTTTTTTTTTTTTTGACTGCCAATTACCTTCTGTTCAAGAATTATAAGTATTAATGAAAATGGATATATATTTTGGTAGATGTAGAATGCAGAATGAGATCTTTTTATCTTTATATTTCTTTTTTTGGCTGCCAACTACCTTCTGTTCAAGAATTATAAGTATTAATGAAAATGGATATATATTTTGGTAGATGCAGAATGAGGGAGACCTTTTTACCTTTATATTTCTTTTTTTGACTGCCAACTATCTTCTGTTCAAGAATTATAAGTATTAATGAAAATGAATATATATTTTGGTAGATGCAGAATGCAGAATAAGATCTTTTTACCTTTATATTTCTTTTTTCCACGTGACTATCAATTACCTTTTGTTCAAGAATTACAAGTATTTCCTCAACTACAAATACAAAAAAGAAAATGCTACTGGAATTATAATTCTATTTAAAGAAAATCCCTTATCACCCTTACAAACGAATCAAATCGGAACAGATTGAAAAAAATCTGCTGTAAACCCAAACCAAATAACAAATTGGCGAATAATAACTGAATCTGGAAGAGGCAAACAACGTTTCGATAACATCTACAGATCCACCGGCCGATAAACCTGCATCAAACTGCATAATGCGATTTAAACGTCGCCCTAACGAGATCAAGCCACCCCCACGATCTCTCGTTGCGAGGGGCGCGGGACGATTAATCCGTGACTTTTCGTCCGTGGCGTGATATCCTTGCCTGGACGGGAAAACGGTTGGCCAGCTGTCGGCTGGGACGACGGCTGCACGTACAATATCACCCGCTCCAAGGGGGGGCTCCAAGATGACGGCTCCTCTTCCGCCGCGTTGCTACGCCGCCGGTTTTAGGGGCGCGTCCGAGTCTCTCTCTCTCCTCGTGGCGTCAGCTTGCGAAGAAACGAGAACGGGCTGACCATGGAAAAACTGTCCCCCTTCCAGCCTCCCCGGGTTATTGATGTATCCGGGGATGAAACAGGGTTTGGAAACAGAACGGTTTCCTTCCCGCGATTTCGTCGTCGTCACTCGATATGGAATATCGAGATAAACTCCAGTGCAGGTCACTTCCTTGTTTCGAACGAGTCGATTCCTGATGAAGACGGGAAGCTTGTTTGAAGGACGTTTTACGAGGATGTCGTGTACGATATGTGGTGAAAATTATCGAATTCTAAAAGATTTTTGTATTATTATTATTATTATTGGGAATGGATGATTTCAAACTTGATTTGATAAATATTGAGTTTGATGCATCTTGGAAAATTCATTCGTAAATAGTTTTTTGATCTTCGAAATCGACGAAAAAGATAATGGAATGAGAAATCTTTCAATAATTGTTGATATAATTGGATCACATTTTTTTTCTTTTTTTTATTTTAATTTACGAACTTATATCGCTAAATTTACATAAAATATACTTAATATCGATACAACTGCGCATAATATATATATATATATATATATATATACTCGTGATACTCGAGAAAAATATATTGCACGGACGTTGCGCGCACGTATACATAAATCCTTTGACGTTTTATATATATATATATATATATATATATATATATATATATATATATATATATATATATATCTTTTATTTTTTTTTAGTGCACGAGACATCTTTGTGACTGCAGAGCAGAGTAAATCGCACCTTGTCCTTTGAAACAAAGCAGAAGGGGTACGTTCGAAAAAACTTTTGTCCCATTTCTTAACAAGCCATTAGATATACTCGGTGAAAAAGAAATCCTCGAAGAAGAAACATTTCTCTCCCTCGATATATTTACACGTTTCTCTTTCTTAAATCGCATCCACCTCTCACAAATTCCAAAATAATCATTCCAATCTTTCGAATATGATGCACACATAGACACACTCACGCACCTCGTTTTTAAATATATCTCTCGTACACCATTCATTTTGTAACAAACATATCTGTATGTATATATATATATATATATATATATATATCGTCTCTATACATATAATAAAATTTCTGCAAATAGCTGCAAAATATTTCATTTTCAAAGGAGTAAAGGTTCAAAGGTCAAAGACAATTTTTTTTTTGTTCGTTCATAGAAAACTATAATCTTTTTTTTTTTTTTCTTTTTTTTTGCTCTCTCGAATATTTTATTTTTTTTTATTTTTCTTTTGTTTCGTTGCTCTCGTTCAAGCAATCAATTCTTCCCCCTCTCCCAAAACTTCTTTTGCGATAAATGCTAGAAAAAAAAAAAAAAGAAAAAAATACACGTCGGTCGAAAAAAAACGAAATATTCGTTGGAGATCCCTGACACAATATAGCCGGACACGGCTACTTTAATATCAAAATCAGATCAGATCCTTCAGATTTCCACGACATTTATATATATAGAGAGAGTTGCTCGAGTGAATGTCGAGAAAAATATGTACAGTTAAGCCATCGAGTTTATTTATAGGAGCACGATTAAAAATTAATCGATTCGATAAACAATGAACTTGTATATACGTTTACGACCACTTAATTCTCAAGCTCGATTTCCTTCTTCGTGATTAATACAAATCTTCTAATATATCTTTGTCGAATGTTCCTTTTTTCAATTTTGTTTGATTATTAATGTTCGATATCGTTATTTTAAAAAAATAAAAAGCAAAATTGATTGACCGAGTATTTAGAAGAAGATTGTAAAGTAGCTGCCATTGAATGATGTTCGAGTAATTGATCTCAAACGGATTATACAACTTTTCTATTTCTACGAAAAAAGATACAGGATGTTTCACATGATTCAACAATCCTTCGTTCATCCCAAAAAGTTTTAAAAATTATGTAAATTTATCGTACATGTTATATAATTCTGTGTATAAAAATTATAGTTTATTTGTATGAAACAGCCTGTATATTTCTGAGAGAATCTACCTTCACATTTTTTTCCCCCCCCAAAATGGACAATTTAACAAATATTGCTCTCGAAACACGCGATAAGGTACAATTTACAATTCTAATTTAAGGTACAATTTATACCTTGTACATGTTTCTTTTTTTATTTTTTGCTGGATCACACAATTTCAATGGAATACTACAAGAATCGAGAAATCTTGTAGGATTAAAAGAGAGGGGAAAAGGGTGGGTAAATACCTGGATATTCCTGGAGAAAAAGCGGGATACCGTGAGATTCTAGCATCTTCGTTTCAATTGCACCACGTAAAACCAGTCCTCATCGTCTTCTCGTGTTAATATTTGCGACGCTCGACATCCTCAAAGGAACATCCCTTGCCGTTTCCACGTCTCACAGGGGACGTTCCCTTCAAACAAACTTTGTTTACTCCCTTAGGAAATTCTTGGATGCTTTTCGTGAAACGGGCAATACGATTTTTAATCAAGAAACCTTACCAGAGGACACAGTGTTACATGCACAAGGTGGTGTAGACTTTCTAAATGACATGTGTTCTTTTTTTTTTTCTTTTTTTTTTTTTTTTATTAAATCTCTGGTTGTTTATTAAAAGGAAAATCTTCTTAAGAGAGAAGATCAATAACTTTAATGTAACCAGATGAGTTTTAAATAATTTGTTATGATTCCAGATTATCAAATCAATCCTCAATGAGAAAAACTAAAAACTTGAAGTTATTAGTTGTTTGCATTGATTTTGAATTATTTGCGTTGAATGTATTTGTAACAATCCAAATTAAATTTTAATTTTTTTGTTACATGATGCCAAGCTTAAGTTATTTCTACTGAATCAAACTAGTAAGTATTCTGATATATTTGTTATTAAGTTAGATTCAAGATTTGTTAAAATTAATTGGAATTGATGATCTTTTAATCCGATTAAGCCTGAGTTTGATCTGAGTTTTAAGGGTTTAATTAAGTGCATATAGATTAAGTACTATTTTCTACTTTTTAAGTAGAAAGACAACACGTCTTTTTCTCATCTATTTTTAATATGCAGCAAACTTCAATAATAATTTTATATCATTCTATATAAGATTTTCATTGTACCTATCATGTTTGCTTTAAAATTCATAAGAAGAAAACTTTCTTTCAGAAATTGTAATTCTTCCAAATATTTATAAACAAAAATTATATTTTAATACCAACAATATTGAAATTATCAATTATATATTATATTTTTCATTCGAAAATGTTAAAAGTTAGAATATTTTTATTGTTCAATCAATAATCAATAAGAAACATAGAATCAATCTCGACATATAACATAAATTAACATTATTCCTTTAGTTTTACTACTTAAAAGCCCAAAAACGTACCTCTAA
The DNA here is from genome assembly GCF_003254395.2 of Apis mellifera. Taxonomy (NCBI): domain Eukaryota; kingdom Metazoa; phylum Arthropoda; class Insecta; order Hymenoptera; family Apidae; genus Apis; species Apis mellifera. The sequence goes on from NC_037640.1 coordinate 4,684,404, forward strand.
TTACAAAACACTTCGTGTTTCTTAATTAATTTAAAAATCTTCAACAGTATCATTCTACTAATATCTTTAGGAACTTTCATTTTCAATTCTTCTTTTTCCATTCTTTTCAAAATACCATTTGACGAACAACGATACAATTTGAAAGAAACAAACCACTTCTCACGTTCGAAAGATCTCTTTTAAAAAACGATCCATTCCAAACTCTTTCAAAACTTCTAAAATTAATTTTACGGAGAACCATTGTATCGGGAGATACCAGAAAAAAAAAATAATTGAGCCTGGGCTCTCGAAAGATTAAATCGGTGATCAACAATCGATTGTTACAAATCGAACAATTCATCGATTCCTTTTCTTTTTAACCACGTGCTCGAAATTGACAATATTTACAAAACTCCGCGTTAGACCGAACTCGTTTTCGGCAAGGGTTTCAACTTCAATTCTCGTCGCTCGTGATACTCCTGGAAACAGGGCACGATGCACAGGTTGTCCTGACACTGGGGACAATGGTACTTTGTTTTCCTACGAAGCGTCCTCCCTTGGGCGTCTATCGTGTTCCAACAATGATTACAACGCAGTGCCGGCCCTGGACGCAACACTGGACAATGGCCGACACGTAGATCACCCGTATTCTCTCGCGTTTCCCTGCTCGTTGTCTGCAACAAGATTCAATTTAAATAAAATTAATTCATAACTTGACTATTTTAGATATACAAATTTGCCAATATTCGAAGAGCAATCCAACCAATTATTCATATAACATTTTCTCAAATGTATTGGAACTTGAATTGGAACTTGAATTGAAACTTGAATCCCTTACTTGGGGCGACGATGAACTCCGTCTGAGCTCCGTAGTCTTCACCCTCAACCCGGACGTGGATCCTGCCGTAGTGGTGCTGTCCGTGGTAGAGGTAGTGGTTGTGGTGGTTGCAATCGGATCCTCGAGGATGTCCTCCTCCGTTTTGATGACCGGCGCCGGTTCCACCACGATCGAGGGACTTGTCGTCCTCCTGGGGAACTCCGGATTCGAGTGTTGCCTGTGTATCCAGTAATTTCCACCGCCGCCCGATTGTTGCTGCGGTGTGGACAAGAGCGGGTGGGAATGTTGCTTCATCAGGTAGGATGGTTGGGGCACGGTCAACAGGTTAGTCGTGGTGGTCACCGTCAACAGGCCGGGCTGGTTCACCAGAATCGATTGCGGGGGCAACGGGGAGATTCTCGTTTCGTCCATGCTTTTCGACGTTTGGGGCAGGCTCAGCGTCGGGGTGGTCACGTAGATGGGGGAGGAAACGATGTGCGGCGAGGAAGCCTCGCTCGTGTCCGGCGACAAATGGTTCGACTCCTTCTTGACACGTGGCTGGCGCAACAGACGATACCTCTTCGGACCTACCTGCTTCGCGTAAATGACTGAAAACGAGGAAGGCGAGACGTTATTAAAAATTGTTACTGAAACTTGTTAACTTGTGACGACCAGCGAGTGAAATATGGATTTGTATATATATATATATTTGAAATACTGTTTCTATCAAAACATTACGCGTTTTATTATATAATTTGATAATTAATGATATATATTTTTTTTAATATTTATTTGCATTATTTGGTACGTATAAGTGATAAAAGATGAAATATTTATTCGAAAAAAATTGAAAATAATTAATTTATAATTTAAAAAATTTAATATTCTCTTTCGTTTCGAATGTATTTCTATTGTAAATAATGGAAAAATAAATTATAATATGATAAAAAGAAATTTGAAGATCGAGATTCAAACAATTTCGAACTATGTACAGGAATATTATTATTAAATGTCTTGGTAAAAATGTAATAAATTTTACCAAAAAAAAAAAAATTGAAAAGAAAAATGTGTTCTTAGTATATGGAAATAATAAAATCTCTAATCGATATGCGGGCACAGATAGTTTCTGCTGAAATAGTTACATCTTCTTCTTTGTAAATAAAATTTTATTTTATATACAGAAAATTGCTACATAAATAAAAATCTAAAAAGACGGATATCTTACGTGAACAGAGCCGTGAGCCTGGTCAGAGACAAATTTTAATTTGTTCTTCCTTCATTGTGATTTTTATTAAAGGCGTTATACAATATAACACTGACACATCAAACTCGACTCTCTGCATATAAAATTCTGTACCGTGTTAAGTTTTTTGTTTACTGTTAAACTAGTTCTTCCTCTTTGTATTTTCTTATAATATTTTTTTTCCCTTTTTCTTTCTTACGAAATATCAATGTATGTTTAAGATAGTGTACATTACGATCAACATCTCTTTAACATCTCTATATTTCATCTATCATTTTTTGTACAGATGTTCTAAAAAAAAAAAAAAGAAAAGAAAAGAAAGAAAGAAAGAAAGAAAGAAAGAAAGAAGAAAAGAAAAATAAAGCTCAACACTCTCGATCTGTATGTTTCATTAAAATATAAATAGCTCGATTGTTCTGTCGTCAATAACAAGTTGAACAAGTGTTCTCTAATAAAATTCAATATCAATAGATGATAAAAATTTCAAATAAAACTTGATCGTTATTGAATTATATTTTTACATGTCTATCAATCAATCAGAAAAAAAAAAAAAACAGGAACAAAGTTGCAATTGCGACGATGAAATTAAAATTTTTTTAATTGTACATAATAAATGCAACTATGTAAAAAAAAAAAAAAAAATAAGAGATAATACTTGTTCGAATACGAATAAAAAAATAAATCAAGATTATGATAAATCGTTATGTTAAAAATCGATTTGCGCTTATTTAAATGCTAAACGAGAAGATATATTCATTTTTAATACTAGCTTCATAATGATATATGTATATATTATATACATATGTATATATAAATTTCGCGTTTCCACGAAACGCTTATCGATCATTCTTGTTCTCTATTCTAACAAAAAAAATAAATTTATTATACAAGAAGTATTGCAAAAAAAAAAAAGAAATTAGTCCTTTGAAAGATACTGCAGGATTATCATTGTAAAAAGGATTAAAAAAATCGGACTTCCATTGAGATTAATCAAAATTTTTGTTTAGAAAACTCTCCGATCGTTTAATAATAGATTGTTGCATCGTATACACACATATTTTTCAATACATGTATTACTTTATCATATTTTGTCCCTTCTTCTCCTTTTTCTCATATAATTTTTTAATAAAAAATCAACAAATTATTCAGGAAAAAATTTATTCCCTTGAATAATGCAATTAATTAGCACTTATAGGCTACGATCTTTGATCTCAAATCGATCAAAACTATACATACATACATATATATATATATAAACAATATACATTAAAAATATGTAAAGAAATATTAAATATATTAGAGAAAAAAATAATTTGCTAATTAAGCATTTGTAAATTCAATTGTTCGTTAATATCGAAAGATAAAAGATATCAGATTTAATATATCGTAAAAATAAAAGAAATTGTTTAAATTTCTAACTTTTTAAGTATAATGAACTGTTTCCATTATTTAAACTATTTTATATATTAAAAATTCATTAATTGAATCTTTTTTCATTCTCTTATCTATAAACTGACTTTACAATGATGTTCCTATTTTATGAAACAGCCTATACAATGGAATCTCTCCGAGTGAAAAAATTATTGAAAATTTCAAACAAATTTTTTGAAAACATATATTTTCGCGAAAGTTGTTGTATTCGTTAAAAAAAAAAACATATATTTTTACAAAATTTTTCTCACAGATAATTATCTCAGATATCACATCTGTTATCGAATGTTCCTTTTTTTTTTCAACAATATCGAATTAATTGTAATACATGTATTGACGATGCATTGCATTTTTACTTATTCATAAATTAAGTAGTTAATTCTATAAAATGTATTAATCGCGATGTATGCACGTGTGTGTTCGTGTATTTTGTGTAAATATATGTGATATTTTCGAATTACATTTCCTATTATTATTATTATTATTATTATTATTATTTATTTACTAAAAAATTCGCGCGGTATGGTACAGACTAAATGTGAAATAGATTCATTATATATACGCCACACTTTTTTTCTCGCGAATAAACGTTATGCGCGTTAATTCCACTAACTTTAGATATCATATCGATATTCATCCAAAGTTAATATTTTAGAACGATAAAAACATTAAATTAAAAGATCTTCAATAATACGTCTATAAATATCTGAAGTTACAAACAAGCAAATATAATAATGCCTTGATAACTCGTCGCATAGTGACTTCACGACTGTTAATGAGACTCTATTATATTTATATGTGTTGAGTGCATGGCCGTTCACACTCTATCACATCGTATATAATTCGTAAATTTCAAATCATATCGTTATAAACTAAAGGAACCTGTCTAAAAATTTATTCTACTTGCTGTCAGAACTTTCGGTGTTGGACGATATATCATTGATAAAAATTTGTTGTCGTCCACTTCGAACTCGTTCGCACGTAATTTAAATTTTAATTAATTTTAATAAATACTTAATAAAAAAAAAAAACTTATTAAAACGATATTACTCTACTCTTTTAAAACAATGTCGATTTTTCTTCCATTTTTTTCTTTAAAGATGAAAAAAAAAAATTGTTGTTCATACTTTTATAATGATCGTTAAGAATGAAAAGTCAACGAGCTCCAGTAGTACAGCAATTTCATTTTTCGTTATATATACGTGTACTCTAATGTAAAAAATCTAGTAGAGTATAAAGTACTGTGTACTAATTTTTTCCATTTCATTGAAATCTTTATGTTAAACTTTTTATCGTTACATACAAATTAGGCAAAGAAGATACCTAAAATCGTATGTTTCCTTTTTTCTTTTCGTTTCATCATTCGTTAGAATTTATGTTCACTTTCGATTTTATCAATATTGCCGATGTAATCTTTATTTTTTTTTACGAAAGATCTAATATTCAAGCTCGTCTATACAAATCAGTGATACCATTATATCATGACCAATAGCTCACATCGCATTGTAATTAACACCGTGTAAATTGATTGGCATTGTAGTGCTTGGCAATGCGTAATCCGTATGTCTGCTATCGATATAACCGCTTAACATCGTATGAGGACTATGAGTGGTCAGCATGGTATGCGTGCTATGGGTATTGTGTGTACTGTGTGGAGTAGTGGGGGGGCCCATTGGCGTAGGACTCTGCGAATTAACCGGCTGCGCTGCCTGAGCTGGTGGCGGTGAGGAATTCACTTCTTGCTTAACTCTCGATTTCAAACTGGGTCGATTATTCGGATAACCGCGCTTTTTGTATTCCAACCAAAGTGTTCGATTATTTACACCGAACATCCTAGCCGCTTTACAGAAACCTATGCCACCGTACCGTACGGCATCTAACGCCCTGATAAAGTTCTCATCTGCTTGCGGATTTGTTGATCGTTTTCTCTTTATTGCGGTTTGTGGACTGGCGCATGGGCTCTGGCAGTTACTCGGGCACTGTGTCGACGGTGAAGGGCCGCTCGACGATGTGTGCTGCAATGTCCCATGCGAGGAATTCGGATAATTCGTCAGGGCGCAACTGGAACCAGTTGTGCTGGTACCAGAATACTGATCGCTGATGGTCGAAGAAGCTGTTATTTCGGGCGTGGTAAAAGCTGATGATGCTTGGATCGACAGATTCGTTTGACACGAAGACAGAGCGAAACGTGGATATGTATGCTCCATAATAGTCCATTGCAATCCTGTGGAACAGACCGGTTCATACTTTGGTCAGAGCACAGGAATTATTTTGTTATTGACTGTATATATGTTTTCATATTAACGCAGTGATAAAAATATACTAATTACATATATATTATATATATTTATGAAATGTGTTTTTGACTGGAAAATTATGATACATTCGTATGATATAATAAAATTATGATAATAAAAATTTTAATATATATTTATATAAATATATTGGAACGTAATAGCGGTAATGTATTTGTATATGATATAATAAACGAAAAGAACAATTCGGCAATAATTGGCTTAATCATAATATAATTAAACTATAAAATCGAAAAAGATGTCTAATGAAATAAATTGCTTTATGCTACTATGTGTGTAGAAAAAATGAAGATGCTAAGCTGTAAGCAGAAAAGAATTAAAAAAATACTTATAAAAATATCTATATGAAATTAATGATATATATATGGGAATATTAAGAACAGAATATTGTGGCATGGCACAGATACATTTTAAAGCACATTTGTCATTCATCTTTGGTATAAAAAAATGTGTACAAATTTATTATATAAATTAAAGGACAGAGTAAGGCACACATACACACTCAACAATGTTTAAGGCCCGATTTTACTGTCCTCTAAAAGAACATTATACATTGTGTGCTATGTATCTGTGTACCATGGTGAATTTCATGAATGAAACTAACCTTATAGAAATTTGCACTACTAATTAATAACATTTTTTTTCCTCTCAATTTTCGCTCTATTTTCATGTCAAACGTCTGTTGATTTGTGCAGTACATTTAAACGCATCTGTGCCAGCATATAATGTAAGTATCATTTATTCACATGCAATTTTAATACTCATTACGTTCGCTATAGATTGTGTTTAACTACTAACAACTAAAGTATATGTGTGAAAAACAGATATATCATGCATATTTAAAATGAAATTATTGCCGCTTGTGCACAAATAAAGAACAGAATTAACAAATATGTTTAATAAAAATCGAAACAGTATTCAAAATATAATTAATATTCTTTTATACAATCTATAAATTTTAATTATTAACCATAACCTTAATTTTAACATACATTTTTAATTAGATTAAATTTCATTGGGAATAAATAAAATTTCTTTATTTATTTTTGTATCTTTTAATAGCATCCTATTGGATGAATAGAATTCAAAAAAATAAATTCTAGATAATCAATGTATCAAAATTTATCAATATATTTAAGAATCTATATTATATATATAGTTTAAGACTATATTAGATTCGTTTACAATCCGTCCGTCCATATTTTAAAAAACAAATTTTGATACATTGATATATATTTGATATATATAATCTTAAACATAAAATTTATATTTTTGAATCTTATTTATCAGATATTAAAAGACACAAAAATGAATAAAAAAAAAACGTTTGATTTTTTAAATGAAATTTAGTTTTCAATTAAAATTAATTGTGAATAATACATATAAATATTATACAAAAATGCTGCATATAAAAATATTGTTTAAAATTTAATATTAATTTCAATATCTTTTAGAATTACCGCTTATAAATAAAAATATAGATTTTAAATATTTTTTATTAAGTATATTTAAGAATATAAATTTTCTTTTTATTATATTATATATACTTTATATTCATACATATAGTGGTATAAAATATATAAAAATTATTTCAAACTAATTGCATACATTATAAAAACTTACCTTGATGTGCAGGAGGTTGTTGTGAAGAAACTGAAGTTTGGGCTACATTTCCTCCTGATTGTTGACTTACATCTTGTATCGAGCCATCACTTTGTGCTGGTGTTGTTGTTGAACTATTCTCCATATTACTCATCTAAAATTAATTAAATTATGATTTTATATCTTAATATTATATATAAACAATATAATAACATCATATACATAAAAAATTATAATTTATTTATTGTATACAATTATATTTTACATATTTTACATATATAAATATTTGATAAATGATATTTATGTTTATATATCATATATATATATATATATGTGAAATATACTTACAATTGATATTTGATCCTCATCAATGCTTCCTTGAGATTCAGTATTCGTATTAACAGGTCTTCTTACATTTTCATTATTTTCTTGTGAAACTATTAGTGGTTCTGGTTTTACAATATTGGTAGCAACTAAAGTGATTTCATTCATTTCTTCTGGTTTATCACCAGATCCAGATGTTGACCCTGTTGATGATTTTCTTAATCTCTTTCTACGAAAGGACGGTGACAATGGAGAAGGACTGGGTGAACAAGATTCTCCACGATCTCCTCCTCCAGGTTCACTACCACTTGGCCATTTTGTTAAAGAAGCACTGTGCATTTCTGCGAGTCCTTTTATTTTCAAACTCTCTGCAGTCTAGATAAAAAAATTATATTGCTATTTTTAGCTTTTTAAGAAATGTAACAATTAACAAAATTACTATTTTGACATTGCACCTTTATAATAGACGGTAATTGATCTTGTGATATATTTACTTCACCATAATACATAAAATCAACCATAATTTTCAAATCTGAGAATTTTACATCCTTTAATATCACAATGGGATGTTGACATGGATTCACAGTAAACAATGACTGGAAATATGTACTACATGCAGATAGAACAACTTTGTGTGCTTGAAGATGCCTGCCTTCAGCAGCTAATGTCACATCCACCAAAGTCTCATTATTTAACAAATTTGAAAACACCGAAATGAAATTTGGTTGATGATTGTTCCATCGTAAACAGAATTGTTGCATCGTCATTGCAACAAATTGTAATTAAATTCTTTTCAAGCACTATAACCACACCTGTAAAATCATTAGTCACTTATTTGTCTATTAATGATATCTTTAATATAAATAAAATATCATGGAACATTATAAAATACATTTCACAACATTTTCAAATAAAATATAAATCATTTTGAATAAATTTCACATATATATATACCGATACGAAAATAGAGAAAACAGAAAATGGACAGTTTATAATAAATAAAATTATCAGTACTCTGAAAATTCGTAGCAATAATTGTAAATATTAAGTCATCATCGAAACGTATAATTTCTTTCGTACATCACAAAACTTTTGAAGGATTTACATCAAAAACAATTTGATTGCTATCGCCGTTGGAACATGATTAAACTCAAATAAAATACTTAATGACGATAAAAACTTGGAAAATTAAATTAATATCACAATCAAGCAAGTTGTCATACTATATATAAAAAAAAAAAAACAAAAGAAAAACTGTTCAACAATACGGTTACAATTACTTCACACAATAAATATAGATTTGCATGGTGAACATAACGAAAAAGGCAGGTAAAGCGGAATTGCTCACTTCTTTCGAAGAAGTATTCCTTGAAAATAATACCACTATTAACAAAACATCCACTGGATAACACGGCGTATTTCGATGCGTTGTTTAAGTATTTATTAGGAAAAACAGATTTCACTTGGTGCTGCCATGGATTCGATGAAATTTTCCACAACAGACTGAGCGATGACGCTTGTGTAATTCACAAATGACGTCATAGGCGAAAAATTAAGATTCCACGTATGGCGCGCGGCAAACTCAATGAAAATCGTTTCAATGGATATATTGATATCGCAATAAATTTCTCATATAATTGACAAATATGAGATCTTATCAACGTGCGTCCTTAGAAAATCTAACTTGATCAATATAACGGCCGACTAAGAGTGACATCTATCGAGGATCTGTCAAGCACAATATTTTTTATATCTTTCGAAATATTTTTCTTTTCGTTCGAGAATCTTATATTTTTACAAGAATCTTAACAAGGAATATATACAAGATATGTAAAAAGAACTAAAATTAGTGCTAGGGTCGTAGAACGTAAAATTGAAACAATTCATGATTTATTGAAATTATTAATATTTTACTCCATCATTATGCAAACACATTTGATAATACATAATGGAAATGTTTTATTTTTCTATATAAGTGACAAAAAAATGGTGCTACAATTAGTATAAATTAAATAAATAAGTAAAAATCGTTTATTTCATGTTAAACAAATAAAAAAAAAATTCTGCTAACTAATAGTCACCAACATTTTGTACGTATATCTATAAGTATACAGATTAATTCAAAATTTACAGATGTTCATTGAAGCAACAATTTGTGAAGTGAAGTGAAGTGTATTAATTGTCACCATTTAAAACACATATTTTCTCTTTCTCTATCTTTCTTTCTGTCGCTCGTCCTTCAGAGAAATTCGTGTGCTTCTTTTACAAATCGTATTCGTTGTATTTTAAATTAAAATAAAAAGAAAAAACAAAAGATTTGAAATTCAAATATATAATTATACTATACAGTATACGTATATACGTATACTGTGAGGTATATTCATCGATGATAAATGTATATTGGTAAAAAGAAAGGTGCATTTACATGAATATTGCTTTCAATAATTGCTTAAAGAACTTAAAATTAGAATTTATTTTTTTATCTGTATTGTTAAATCGATTCGCGGTATAAGAACAAGAATTTCCTTTTAACTTGCGAATGGACCCTTAATTTGGGGTTGTACTCTTATTGCTATTTAATAATATTAATTTATATTGAAATTCTCATATAACAATTTGATATTATAAATTTTGATGTAATAGCATTATATTTATAAAATCTTTTTTTTCTATGAACCTGACCACGTTTAATCTCAGAATTATATTTGATTTTATCATTTCGTTTTATATTAATTGATTAGCAAAAGAAAATTTGTTTCTATGTTATGTTAGTATGATATGCATCTTTTGATCATTTTTAAAATTTCTTTAATAAAAAATAGCTTAATAATACGCAAATTAGATACAAATATATAAATAAATAAGAAATATGGCGATTCTTTTTTATTTTCGCCATCGAGCACTTTCTTATTAATGGTGGACGAACACTCGTTTTCTACAAATATATTTCCCATCTTGTTCTTACTATCCCGGCGTCTAAGGCACGGGTCTGCCAGAAAATTCTATTGATATGAAATCCTCTGGTAGTCCCAGGACGAATCTTTCTTTTTCTTTCTTTCTTTTTCTTCTCTTTCCTCCATTAATTTTTTTTTTTTACAGCACCACAAGAATATAACTTATTGTGCGTTAATTATGATGCGTTTTTTCAAATCGGATACGTTGTTAAGTATTCTATTAAAATATTATTCAAGTACATTACAAACCACAATTAAAAAAAATAATGAAAATATAAAATAAAAGTAAGTACTATATAAAATACAAACAATAACTCAACACTGGTATCATAATATCATTTTTATAATATCAATATAAAAGAAATTATTATGATAAAAAAATATAATATCATAAAAAGATGTTCGACTCAATATTGATAAAACTTCTTTTGCAATCCAGTATAATACTGTAAAAATACTGTGCAAAAAAATTGAATGCTTATGTTAAAAAAAATTATATCTGCATGAAATTGAAATATGTGATAAGTGCATAGAATATCAAATATCACAAAAATTTTTTTGAATTGAATAAAAAGAACATTTATGCATCTGCCTACTTTTATCTCCGAGTTTTTTATATTTCTTTATAGATGAAAAGAATTCTATTGCGATGATTGATTTTTAATCTTTGTTTTTATTATTAAATTATTGAGTAGAAAAAGAAATATAACTCGCGATAAAGTTTTCTTATTCAAAAAATGGATTTGAAAATAAAAACGATCACAGATGCATAAATTTGTTTCGTGTATCCGAAATATTTCAATTTACTAGGCTTTCGCTGCTAGGCCGTGGTTTAATGACCAGATTCTGTAAGGCTCTTATTTCGTTTTCTGTGAGATTTGGAGGTCCGAATAGAAACTCTCTATGAGACCTGGGATTAGATAGAAGATCTTGCATGTTCTCATTAGTTAGCATTAAATAATGCAGAGAAGTTTGTGTTAAATTTACTTTCCTAGCTAATGTCCCGGTAATGTGAACATCATCTATCCAGAAGTATGGCTCTTTCTGCGCTTCACGATACAAAAGAAATACGCTATCAGGAGAGTACAATATAGCCCACCCTGCGCAATATGCAGGATAATGTCTACCAGGATATTCTTGAGGGGAGACTCTCCACTTAGATCGCCAAGATCTCTTCACGGTACCTGTGGGGTGGAGATCGCAAAGGATCAATCGCCTGGCTCCCCATGGTGATAGATCACGCGTCAAGAAATCCAACATGGCAGGTATATGAACAAAAACATCATCATCTAATTTTAATATATATTTGGCACCTGAAAAAGTAGATAGATTAAATATTTTTAGAAAACTTAAAGAGAATTAAGGATTTTTCATAAAATTCTTTTTTTAATGCTATTAATAAAGATTTATATATTATACTTAATAATTAATAAATTTAAATATATATTTAAAATATGTTAACTAATATTAATTTTAATCATTTAATGTTTTATAAGTAAATTTTGTTATTAATTTAAAAAGATTAATATTATTCTATATATTAATATAATATATCATATAATAATAAAAATAAAAATTTGTCAATTTATTTCAAGCATAGCACAAAAAAAAAATGCTTACTTGGACAATGATACGTAGCCCATTTCAATGCCATCACATGCTTATAAGTCATGTTTCTGTAGGCATCGAGAAAGTTGCCTTGTATCAAATCTTTGTATTTTCTATTTTCCTCCTCCAACATCGTTTGGTATTCATCAGATGAGCCAACGAAGAAGAGGAGCGCCACATTTGACGATTGCTGGCCCCAGGTTTCCCTGACTACATTTCTCTTCACGAAATTCTCTGGAGCCGAGTGAACCAACATCAACAACAATAGATGTGTCCCATTACATGGATCATTGTTGATTGTGAACCGAAAGTCTTTTATATCAATAAGAGTTGATTTGTCACCGAACGGAAGTTCGTGTAATAAGTATGGCTGCGGAGAGGGTGTCACGTTTCCGGGTAAGATTAATAGATATCCCGGTGCCGATACGCCACTGCTGTATGGCGTCGGTGAACCGGAATTGTCGATGTGAAGCCAGAAGGAGAAGCATCCAGTCAGTGCCAAAGCGACCACAAAAATCAGAGTGCAAGGCGACGTACCGGAGGCATGGAGTCGCCGCTTATCCAGCATACTAAAAAGTCCCTTACATCATACAAGTCTGAGTCCGGCTAAAAAAAAGTAAAATAAAAGATTAATTATAAATTACTTATATTATATAATCAATTATATTTTGTTTTAAACATTTATTTTTATATATAAATTAATATGGATTAGTAATTTATTTTATATATTTTTTATACAGACAATAGTAAAAAAATCTGCTGTCAGTATTAAACTGGTTTAACTTGCCTGTGAGAACAACAGTCATTTCATGTCATTAGAAAACATGTGTGACGCATCTGCTACTATAAATACTATCTTTTATTTTGCTTATATATATATTTTTAATAGATAATAATTTGTGAAATATTAATGTATGGATAGTGATAATATGAAATAACACAATTGATAAATTTCCAACTAATATATTTATAATCAACTAATAAATTAAAAATCAAGATTTGAATATTAATCCAGCTTTTCAATATCATAGCAATATATTAACTTTCGAATTAGTTTATGTTCAACTCTATAAAAGTATTATAAAGACAGTCGATTATCAATATTTCAACTATACCTTGAACTAATGTTAGACTTACATTATTGGTAATATTCACTAATAAATAGTGAAACAATTTACGAGTTGCTAGACTTTAAGAAGATGAATAATAAATCGGAGTGATAGTGTATGTCGAAGCGAATTGTGAAAAATTTAAACATATATATAAACAATTTATCTTATTATTCTCATATTAATAGGCAACCTTTGATCTTGAATAAAAAATATTATGATAATATTCATTGCATTAATAATATTAAAATCGTACTAAAAATATAATTATATTGAGTTATATTACATCTGTGTTACAACATTGTAATAAATCCTTAAACAATTTAGAAACACAAATATTTTATTTATGAATTTAAAATAATTTACAAAAAGATATATTGATTAAAGTTAAATAAATAATTTTTATTTAATGATAAATTTAAAAGTTTGAAAGTCAATATTTAAAATATAATAATTTCCGAAGATATAGAATTTGTTTAAACAGATTAATTTCAAAACAAACTCGAAAAGAATTTTTTCATATTTTTTATTGGTGAAAAAATTTCCATTATTTACATCCCTCATCATTGATTTATTTCATAAGTCGTATATCTTTGAACATTTCATAAATAATGCACAAATCATTATTATTTAATCTAACGATTAAAAAATAATTTAATAATTATAATTAATAAATATATTATTAATAATAATTAATAAATATAATTTAAATAATTAAATTATCAAATAAAAAATAATACATATAATTTTTATATGAAAAATAATACATATAATCCTTATTACATATATATCCTAAAAATTATGCCAATTTTCGAAATTGTTTTTTCGTTTCTATGGATACGCTCCTTATCGGATTGTAATGCAGCAATAATCAAAACGATCATTTATCAGAAAATTCTTATCAAATACATATATCGGTTAGAAGATCGACGTGGCAGTATTCTACAGATCTCAAAGGCTAAAACATCATTTTACTAAGATTCTTTATTTTTTGTACCAAATTAGTGCATTTATTGGAAAAAGTGCTATTTAAAATAATTGTTTGATTTGTGACGTCATCGAAGAAAACATTGAACATAATATTTTTGAACAGCATATATATTTTTGGATTTCTTGGGAAGTATCTGGAAGGAAATATTTTATTTTATAGTATAAAAAGATTAACAATATTTTATTTTTTACTTTATATATATAATTGATATATAAAGATTTATTCAAGTTTTAAAAAAAATTTGTTTTAAAATTATTAAATAATATATTTTCTTTACTGTACTATAAATGCTATTAAAAAATTTAAATATGATAATAATGTAACTATATTGCATGTAAAACGTTTATATAAAAAAATATTTCATTAATTAAAATTAATTTAATAATTCATAATATAAATGATTAATATTGATAACCTTTTAGTTAAAATTCTGATCACAAATAGAATAAATTCACTATTTTGATTATAATAAATATAAAAATGATTAAAATTAATTTTAACTAAACGAAAAAAAAAATAATATTTATAATAGATATATAAATAAAATATATATATATATTCCAATGCAATTTTTAGTTTATTATAAAATAAATTTAATGAAAATATTTTGTAAAAAAAAAAAATATTTTATTAAGTAAATCTTGTAATAGAAAGTATCTTGAAAAATTAACATTCTAGAACTTTCACTTTTGATATTCTCAAAACATTTGAAACTCGGATATACACACGCCTTGTTTCCTAAACATATACTTGTTTTTATTTCTTTGAAACAAAGATAACATTACAAAGTTAATTTATCGTTTTACATGCATTATTAATAAGTCAAAAAAATTTATTACACATTCTCAAACTTCAACAGTTAAATAAATAATTAACGAAATGATATACATACTTCATACATTAATTTTACAAATTTAAATATTTAAAAACTTTTAATTTTTTAAAATTAATGTATTAAAATTCCCATTTCTAATACAAATAATAATTATACATAATTATTTTTTTTAGAATATCAATTTGATATCAACATATGAAACAAGAAAAATTGTCATCGTCTCTCAATTGTATTTCAAGATTTTTATTAAATTATTAAAATGAAAACAAAAAACATCATGCAAGGAAATCGCAAAATAGAAAATATTGCAATTTGAGGAACAAATAATATATAGATAACGAAAAAAGGAAAAAAATTATACTTACAACTTACGTGTGGCAAAGAGCTATGAGGACTTCTAAGCATCTGTTTCGACGATGAAGATCTTGTTTTACACATTTGGCACAGTTAACATTTATGCCTCGATGTTGTTGAAGCGAAGTATAATCACAGGAAATTTGAGGTTATGTTAGACAAATGGATTGTTAACTACAGGTCACATTTAGGCTGGTATATCACGGGCCAAGAAATGTAAATGCGTGTTTTCGAGAAAAGTCACGCGAACGTCAACATAACATAGATATGTCGTGTTGTCCGGCAGCCCTGTTCCTTTTTTTCCTAACACCCTTCATTTTTCCCTTTCTTTCTATTTGTTTAATCTTACACTTTTCTACACAACCGATACAAATCGAATCATGTGTAGAAAAATGCGTTAAGAAGTAAAACGAAATGGCAAACTGTAACTGAAGGGCGAAGTCCGTTTGACCCATGAATGTAGGGTTAATATGGTGTTCTCACCCTACAATTGTCATCTATTGGATGACACCCTCTTCTGTCGGCGTTGCACACTGCATCTAAGGCGGAAAATTCAAAATTAAAACTTTATTTATTTTGATTTTATGGATATCATTTTTATATGTTTAAATTATATTGTTAAATTTTTTTATCTATTGTTTGTCAACAAAAAGAAAATCTTAATTAAAATAGAATATATAAATATTAAATAAAATATAGTTAAAATTGTAATTGTATAAAATTTTAAAATCGTTGTATATCTTTATATTTTTAAAAATTTATAAATAAATACTATGAAATATGATATTATATTTTTTGTTTTAGTTTTAATATTTTTTAAAATAATATTAAAAAATATTAATATTAATATTAATATTAAAGAAATTGTTTATAGAATAAATTGTATTATAATATTCTTTTCAATTTTTTCTAATTTAAATTTTTAAATATAAAATTTTTTTTTAATTTTTTATAAATATAATAAATTAAGTTTTTAAAAATATAAAAAAATTATATATAAAAATATTAAATTTTATATTTAATATTTTTATATATTTAAAATGCTATTTCAGATTGAATTAAATTTTTAAAAAATCCTATCTAAAATGTTATATAATATAAACTTGAATTTTTTATAATATTTAAATTCATGAATAGAATTGAGAAAAATATCTTAAAATCGTGAATAAAAAAGGCAAAGTAGTTTTTTAAACTTTATTTGATAAATCGATAAAGGCAGAAAAATGATAATGGAGGAATGAAAATGCGCGCTTTTCTAACATGGTTCAACAAAGGATTATTTTGAATATTACCGCGAAATAAGTTTAGTTATGAATAACAACTGTGGATGGCGCTGAATGTTCGCGGCATGAATTGAATGGACGCGAGAAACTCAAGCGTCTGCAGCGCTATAGCCATCTCTCCCTGGGGCGCATACTGCGCATGCGTTGCACGTTTATTATCTTCTTTCTGTTCAAGTGCCATTTCATTGCATGCAGTGCAGTCTATAAAACAGAATGCGTTCTCCGTGGATCTCGAGTTTCCTATCACTTATCGTCATTCGTAGCGTATAAACATAACAGCACGCGGTCATTAACTTACAAATTGTTTACGTGTCATTCGACACATGCGAATCTAGTAATATCGTGCACGAAATGCCAGTTTTCGAGCTATAAAAAACACGATCAGGCCATTGTTAGCGTCATAGACAGGTTTCGGGTCGAAATTTTCGAACGATCGCGCAAGCAAAATGTCATGCAGCTACGCGGACGGTCTCTCGCAGTACGAAAACAAAGGAGTGTTGGGTCTGGAAGAGGTAAAAAGCATTATTCCTGACCATCCATTTGGCGGGAGTCGGCCATCCGCGACAATTTTTAATCGCTCGCCGCTTGATGTGTGAAATTTTTTTTTTTTTTACAGAGATACGACAGTGTCGAGGCATTACGATTGAAATGTGGCCTTCTAGCCGATTGGATACAGGCCGCACGGCATGTCGTCGTTCACACCGGTGCCGGCATCAGTACTGCGGCGGGCATTCCGGATTTTCGGTGATTATCATTTGTAATTTTTCGCTCAAATCCCCACCCTACTTCTATCTACTTTCATCCCCTCCCTGACCACCCCGATCGTCCTGCAATTGCGATCTGTTAGGTATGTGTTCGAAAGCGCCACTGACCAATTCTTTTAAATTAATCGAGCGGGAATAACGGAGCCGCGAAGAAACGATTAAAATTCCTTTTGATAGACGCGTCCACCATTGTTGCGCGCGACAATGGTGACCGTGATCTATTCCAAAATGCTGATTAATATACAAAATTGAATAGGAATAATAAGATTTGTGAAAATTTTATTAAATAAATGTACAGATAAGGTGAAAATGGATAATTTAGAAAAAATATATTTTTTTTTCGCATAAAAATATAAATTAAAATATTTTAAATAAACAATTTAATTGAATTTAATTATTATTTGATAAATACGTAATTTTATTTTTTTCATATTTATATGTATATCACTATTATCTAAATTTTTTTAATTATTTATATGTATATGATTTCTTAGAGGTACAAATGGAGTATGGACATTAGAACAGAAAGGTTTGAAACCTACAATGAATATTTCCTTTGATGAAGCCATTCCTACAAAAACACACATGGCATTGAAAAAATTAGTAGATGCTAGTGAGTACGATTAAAATATTATAAATACAATTATATATAAAAGATTAATATAAAATTTTATGAATATTATTTTTCCTTTAGAAAAAGTTAAGTTTATTATAAGTCAGAACATTGATGGTTTGCATCTTCGATCTGGTGTACAAAGACAGTATCTTGCAGAATTACATGGAAATATGTTCACTGAACAATGTGATAAATGTGGAAGGTTGGTATTTTTTTTATTAAAAATAAAATTTTATAATGACAAAATTATGAATTAATATCAAATTTTATCACATTTATTTAGACAATTTATTCGGAACTTCGCGACTAAGAGCGTAGGAAAAAAATCCCTTGATACTGTGTGTAGATCTGAACAAATTGGTGGACGTCCATGCCGTGGACGTATGCATGACACGATTCTCGATTGGGAACACAACTTGCCTGACAGTGATCTGACATTATCTGATTTACATTCTAGGTAAATTGATAAAAAACGCGATAATTTCTATTTTTTTTTTTTATATCGCAGCATATAACAAATTTAAAGCACGAGGCACGGTGCAAGATTCTTAAAGCAGATGATAAAAATATTTTAATAAAGTAAATGCACATTATAATACATTTTAATGTTAAAAATTTGGTATTTTTTGCGAACAGATGAAAGGAAGAGTGCCTAACTGTTGTTGAGAGTTTAAGAATTACATATTAATAAGATTTGGAACGATTCGTTGATCGAAAATCCTATGTTGATATCTCAGGTTTTAGTTGACAATTATTTACGAAAGTTACTTTGTTCGATAATTTTATTATTATAAGAAATATTGAATAAAAAATATAAATTTACAGTGTTGCGGATTTAAGTATATGTCTTGGAACAACACTTCAGATTATCCCGAGCGGTAATTTACCTCTATATACCAAAAAGTATGGAGGTCGACTTGTTATATGTAATCTACAACCTACAAAACATGTAAGAGAATTTTTTATTTACAAAAAAAATTTTAATTATAAATTTTTAATAAGAGATGTATTAATAATTTAAGGATATATCATTATAAATTATTATTTTATGGTTAGTATATTCATTTATCTGTTAAATAATATAATTTATAAACAAAGGATATTATTTTAGGATAAAAAGGCAGATTTAATTATTAATGGCAATGTTGATGAGATAATGATCAGCGTTATGAAAAAATTAGGGCTAGAAATCCCCGAATATGAAAGTACAATGGATCCCACACGTAATTCTGATACAACATCCAAGGAAATGGATTGGACGATACCAACAAGTAGAATAAAAGAAATGAATGTTTTGTATAAAAAAGTGTGTAAACCGATGAGAAGGAAACGAAAGACATTCATGTATGAAAGGGAGAGAACTGATACAAAGCGAGAAACAAAAACAAAGAAACAGGCATTCATGATAAAACAAGATATAAAAACAGAAGATACAATGAACACAGCGAATCAAATTTGCAACAATGCTGTAGTTTCGGAAGATATAAGCAGTAATACGGTGAAAATTGAGGATGAGATAAAACATGTGGAACCATTTGAATTTACGACGAACAATATGACCCAACCAGATCCTGGTTTAGAAGTGAACAACATACTGTAGCATGATTTCAGCAGGTGGTGATTCAGCGACGTAATACTCGTATTAATATTTTCTTTGTTAAATTTATTTACGAGTGCATATAGAATGGATGTTATCTGTATGTGAAGAATGTCTAAAAAAAAAGTGCTATTGATTTGTTTATATGAAAATGATAAAAAAAAAAAAGTAACAAAAAATAAGAATATAAGTTTATCAACCGATAAATCGCTTTAATTGTCAAGTCAAAAAGCGCTGCAATACATGTACATATGTGTAGTAGTACTTTCGTAATCGCTTCCATGTTCTGTCCGCTTTTTTCATTACTCGTAGTTCTTAATCAGAGAAAGTCAGAGTTTCCAGTGATCTAATCATATTCTACTAACATACAAATATATGCATGCATAACCATGTTTTTCTCCATTATGATACATTAAATGTTAAGTACTTACGATGATTTATTTAGGATCATTTGTAAGATGTTGAACAGAGATTTTACAGAGAGTATCGTGTCGATCCTGAAATGATCTTTCATTTCAGATAGATCTTGAAATGATTATAAAGAGCACAGCCAAAATTACGTTCAAGTGCGTTTGATTGATCTCTATATAGATATAATACTGTTCGTGTTTTCCAGAGAAAAAAAATTAAACATGACCAAAAATCTTCCATACGGCTGTTTGTAATTTCACGAAGCGATTAACGGAAGATCCGCAGATGTTTTAATTGCATCGGAATAGTAAATACTCGTTGCTACTTTGAACGTTTAAGATTGAAATCTTTTAATAGAAAGCTCCATATGAGCGTTGGTGTTGTTTGATCGATCTAATAGTTAAGTGTCTCTTGTTAAACGCACATATGTTTGTATAATCGTGATAGAGTGACTAAAAGCGTTTTGTAGGTAGACATTAAAACGGATAACGGGGACCGCGAAAATTACTCCCTCGACAGTATGTCTTTTGAGTAAGTTAAGAAGCAGAAGTGTAAACATTTGAAAGAGAGAAAAAAAAAAAAAAAGAAAAAAAAATATGGAAAAATGCAAGCGAGTCTTTCTTATATTGGCATTCGACGCTATTTTGTCGATAGAGTTTTATAGTAGAACGCAGATTAGTGAAATGTGTAATATTTATATGTACATAGTAATATATGCTTGATTGCTCCTAATAATTTATTACTTTAATTGATATTATTTACTGGACGTTACTATTAGTGAAATATTATAATATTCGACAGAAAATAAACTTGTGGAAAGGGCTGCTTCATGTGTGCTCATTATTTCCTATTCTATTTTTAAAAATAATTTATGAATTATTATATAATGAAAAACAAATCATTATTTTTCTTTTTTAATATAGTATATTCTTATTCATAATACAACATAATCATGTACACATACGCTACAATAATTATTATATTAACAATTCAAAAAAAAGTTCACTTTAAAGATGTAGTTCACTTTAAAGATATCACTTTAAAGATTTATTTTATTTTTTTAATAAATAAATCTTTTTTGTTTACTTATTTTATATATATATATATATCTTTTTTTTACGTAAAATTCATAATTGCGATACATATCGACGAGAAAATATGTTAAATCTGAAATAGCGTTTCCTATTTCTTTCTTTTCAACTTATATTTTAATGATTAAATGATTCATTTGATACTTTTATTAATCTTTTTCTTTATTGGTTATACACTTTTCAAAGAAATTAAATTCTACATTGAATCGTTTGAAACTAAATACTCAATATTCAAAACAATGTTCAATAAATTATTTTTAAAAAAAACAAAAAATTCTTTTTTATAAAATTGACGACTTTTCATCAGCAATTTTATGAAAGAAATTTAAAAAATAATTCTTTTTGGATTTTTAAATCTATATAATTTTTTTAAATGTCACTATTTTTTTTATGGAAACGCCAATTCAGAATCAAATTATTAGGGTGTCTTCCATTAATCTAATATTATCTTAATAAAAAAAAAAACATTTTTTACTTTACTCTGATAAATATATCGTCGTCATTGAAATTGAACAAGAAAAATATACAAATTTTCACATATTTTTATCAATAACTTAAGTCTCCAGTACAGTTATTAAGTTACATACTGTATTTACACACATATGGTTCACATACAAACTGTATGTTTATATTTTTATATTATTTTATTTTTAATATAATATTTTTTTTGACTAATTTCTGTTAAAAGTTTACATTTTAATAAGAAAATTAATTCTTAACCTTAAAATTACATAAGGAAATTACGCTGCTTTAGGTGAAAAATGGATTCATTGTCGGAGTTCAATACATCACAAATTCTTACATATCGATAGTTAAAAATTCTTTGTATACGCATATAATTTATTTGAACTAACTTGCACAATACTTATATAACTTATAATCAAAAAAGAATCTAGATATTATTGAAGGAACTTAAAACAAAACGGAAAACACCCCAAATTTTTTAAACTCTTCTTTTGGCGAGCACACGTCGATTTGTACGCAGCAGTTTTTGCTAAAAAAAAAAATAAATATAATGAGTTTTAAAAAGAGAGACTCAGAAGTAAGAAAGATTTAGAAATAGAAAGAAAAAAGAAAGAAAGATCAGAAAGAAGGTTAGAAAAGAAAGTATATACTTGTGTATATACATTGAAATGTGTGTTTGTGATGTAAAAGAGAATTATATGGTGAACGACCAAAAGTGAGAACAAAAAACTGTAGAAAAGAATGTGGAAAGAATGTAGAAAAGAAAGGGATAAAAGTGCGGCGATTATTGCATTTTATCGATTGGTTCGACTCGCATTTCTGGCATCCATCCAAGGATCCGATTGCCGCGTTATGATAAATCGAATCGAAACCGACTATTTGGTATAGTTGCAATTTTTTTTATTAGATATCATTTTTAAAGAGTTTAACGTAGGTTATGTATATACGCGAAACATAAACCTGCTAAAAACTTTAATTAAGCTATCTATATACAGTAATCTTTTGCCCGAAGAAATATAAATCGATTATTATATATATTTATATAATAATGATCAATTTTTTCCCCTATTCTTATTTTATTATCGATCATGTTTTTCGATTTGCATAACATCATAACAGAAATATATTTAGTATCGATCGACTCTCATCAACTTCGGGTGAATGATAAATCGATACAAGAAAATCGAAATAAATCGAACATTCTTTTCATCAATTTTTTCATCAATTGCTTCGATTTATGTTTCGAGATATTTCTTCTTTAAAAATTACATTGGCAAAAAAATTTTCCTCGTTATAATGTGATAAATCTCAGTTCTAAATATTTACGTGACAATAAATACACGTATCGTATAACTAATTTAATTCATTGTGTTAAATATATCTTTGGGTTTTTACGACTTGATCGATTAAAAAAAAAATTATTATTCAAACGACTATTTTATATTTTGTGATGGACGTATTGTTAATCTTCGTCCTTATATTAAAGTTTTATATTTTTGAAGCGTATAACGCTGGCTTTTAAGACTTACTAGAAACGTGTGATTCACACGTGTCATATATGTACATACGTTAATATAAAGAGATATATCATAAATATCTGCGTTTTGTAGAAATGTAAGAAAAAAAAAAAGACACTTAACCAATGGAAAAAAAAAAAAGAAATATAACAATTCTATGATTGCTAGCATTATGTAAAAGTAAGTATGGGGCACCAAAAATTTTTAATTTTTTTTTTTATTTATGATATTAATGATATTCGGCGAATAAAACACAAAAATATAAATTTTGAAGGAGTCCATTGTTTCGAAAGTTATATATGTATAACATTAATCGTTTTAGATTCTAAAACCAATATAGTATAAAACTAATCTGTCAATCATAGGTTAAGTACGTAATCTAACCTGTAAATTACAGATTAGTTTTATATATTTCGAACCAATGAATTCCTAAAATTAAAACTTGTATTTTTGTATTGCCATTATTATTATGGAGAGATATTAAAAAAAAAAGAAAATAAAAATAAAAAAATTCTTGATGTCCCAAAGTAAAATTTAACCACGTTGGCTCACTCCTAATAATTTAGCGGCATCATCAGCAGTTCCTTGCAGTACTCGGTCCATGAAATTTTTATCTCTTATTCCTAAAAGATTCGAAATTAAATCATTATCCATATTCTCGTTTGCTTCTGGATTCACATTTTGCGGAATACTAGCCAACTTTCCCGTGAGAGTAGTTAATTTCTCGTAAGGATTAAATCTCATCAGTCCACTTGGTGCAGCATCACCAGTAGCGACTGAAGCGACAGTAGGTAAAGAGATTCTATCCTGAATTAGGGAATTTCCGTTATTGGTTGCCAATAAAATTGGCTGTTGTTGTTGGCTTCGTGGTGTAATTGTTGGTGGCTGCGTTGGAGAATTCTCTTCATCGCCACTGGTACCAATATACATTGTCGAATCTATGGATTCATGCTTCTTTCTATGTCGCAGCATGCTATGTTTCAAAGTAAATCTTCTACAGCAAATATCGCAAGAAAAAGGCCGTTCTCCAGTATGAGTTCTCATGTGACGACGAAGATCTTCTGCGGACCAGAATCGTCTTATGCAAAAGGCACAAACTACCTGGAAGGAATGAAGACCTGACTAAAAAAAAATAAAGGCACAGATTGATCTGATAGAAATATTGGCTATTTTAATTGCTTAATTTGGACATTTCAAAATAGAATTGATACTAGACATAGGACTTGAGGTAACGTATACCTGTCTTAAATTATTTTTCTATCAAATCAACTTATTTATATCTTACAAATAACATTTAAAGCATCTTTACCTTCCTATTACTATAATCTGGAAAACGTCCTTTCTTCTCTTCACCATCGCTAGTTTGATGTAATGGTAATTGTTGGTGATCTTCCATCGCATCACCTATTTCCATATCTAATGCTCCTTTGGCCATTAACATTTCATAGGAACGCTTATGATTAATTTTGATGTGTTCTAGGCAATCCTGTCGTTCTGCAAAACCGCAATCACATAAATGACATTTAAACGGTACATCACCCGGTCCAGGTGATGATCTTGGCGACGCTTTTCTCGATCTGGGAATATCATTAGCCGATGGTGAAATATTCGACGTGGATTTAGGAATTCTCGGTATTGACGAGGTCTCTGTGCCTTCGGATATACTCGAAGATTGACTATCGTAATCGGTTTGCTCGTTATTTTGTTTTCGACACTCTTGAGGACTATTTTGAGGTTCACTGGATGGAGTGTCCGATCTCGGTTTCATTTTTCTCGCATGTTTAGTGGAACGATGCTTCTTTAAATTTCCTAAAGTAGAAAAAGTTGAACTGGGGCATTGATTGCACTTGTACGGTCTTTCTGGTACATTTCTCATCGAGAACGAATTATTATTGTTGATCATTGTTTGGGAATCGGGAGAAGAAGAATTTCTGATCCGACGTATTTTATTGGGATTAGCTTTATGCTTTCTCAATAGATGGCGATCACAATTTGATTTGGTGGTGAAAAGCAAGGAACAGTGAACACATTGGTACGGTTTTTGACCCGTGTGGGTTAATATATGCCTTCTGAGAGAGGAGGTCCAAGGAAATGGTCTTTCACAATATGGACATATTACTCGATTGGGGGCCATGGAATAAGCCGATTTTTTCTTCTTCTTCTTCTTCTTTTTCTTTTTTTTCTTCGATAGATTATTTATCGAGTTTGAAGAATTTATAGAATCAGATTTTTCATCGCTACCGGAATTATTGCAATCGCTATTAGACGCTGCTAAACCTTCCTCATCGCTCAAGTATTGTGGCTGAAATTGTTGGTACTGTTGAGAGGCGTTATCCAATAATTCTGACACGCTGGCCAAGTCAGTCACCCCATCTTCTATTTTTTCACTTTTTATTTCAATTTTTAATACCGTATTAGGACCTTTCTCCGTCGATTTTTTTATCTCAGATTTCTCCATCTTAGATTCTTTTTTTTTTTCATTAACGATCTTTTCGTTATTCTCAATCTCGTTCGTTTCTTTCGAGTCGTGCATAGATTTTTTATCCTCTTCCTTCATCGAGATAGAATCTGTAATTTCCAATTGATCCCTCAATAAACTTTTCTCCTTTTGATCTTGAGACTTATCATCCTCTTTCTCTTGAGGATCCTCGTCTATGATTAGCTCCTCCTCAGAATCGTTTTCTTCCGCTTTGCTCGTTTTCAATTGCTGCGCCAAAATCGCATATTTCACTTGATCTGAAATAGAATGCTTTGCGAATTCCGAACTCATCGATTGCTCATTCATTTTTGGCAAAATATTAAACGATTGGGTAACCTGAGAAGTCTGTCCAAGATTTTGCAACAAAGTAGGATGGCTAGGAGGCCTTCCTCTGGTCGAGTGCCCTCCTCTGGGTCTCTGGCTCCAGTGTTGGGGATGTTGTTGCTTGATGTGTCTTTCCATGTTGCTTCTTAAAGTAAATCTCGCCGAGCAATGCTCGCAAGTGAACGGCCTTTCAGTTCTGTATCGCCTTTGCTTCTGCTTAGGCATCAACACTCCATTTTTAATCACCATTTTCACAGAGTTCGAAGAAGCTAAATTATCCTGTTTGTCCCGATGCGCCAAACTTTTGTTGACCATCTTGGACGATATTAATTTGGCATATTCGCTTTGCTCGGTCATCGATTGAGAATTCATATCCCTGTTTTGGGAAAAGTTATTGAATCCTGTCCCACTGGGCATAGATGGTTCTACCAAACTGCCTCCACTCGTTAATTGAAGACCCCTCACCAACTCTTTCTGCAATCTCTCCTTCATGCAATAATCTTGATTGAAAACGTGAGGATTGAACATGTAGGGTGGCAAAATTCCAGTACCCGTTGGAAACGTGCTAAAGTTTCTGTAAATGGCGTTGGCGTACAAAGCTTCCAGGGAGGCTGACGGCGTGCTACCTTGGCCCGCTTTCAGCAACGCCTCGGTTAACAGCAACTGGCTGGTGGCGTACAAATCTTTCTCGGTTTTGTTGTTGAACTTGTCACGCGTCGTAAAATCGTTATTCTCCTTCTCCTTCGACTTCTTGCTGAGATCCAACACGTCCATCGACAGATCCAACGGACCGTCCTCGCCCGAATTCTCGGCCACGTTCAAACCCTTCTTCAAATTCATCGGACTAGCTTGCACTCTTTGGCGTGAATCAGATTTGACATCATTGACTAGAGACGCGAGATCGTCAGATGACCTCGAATCCAATTCATCGTCGAGTTTCGAATAATCCTGTTTAACATCCTGGCCCGATTTCCCTTCGTCGATACTCCGTTGCGTCAACGCCGCCTCCACGCCTTGATCAGGCCTGGCAAACATTTCACTTTTCTCGAAATGATTCGCGTTGGACATGGCCGAATTGTGAAGCTTCGCTTCCTCTATGATTCTGATTTCTGCCCGAACATCTATCGGCACCGGAGGATAATGTATCTGCGCCTGATGATGAAACTCCTCGTTCCGTTCCGTAGAATACATCAAACTTTTCCTTACCTCCTCCTTCAATACCCTCGGCGAACTTCTCTCCACGTTCTCGTTAGTCGAATCCTCGTTAGGGTGATAGATCAGAACGCTCTTGATATCCTCCCTGGTCAATTTCCCGTGCCGATTTCTCACGTGGCGTTCGCAGTTCGCCTTGGTCGTGAAAGCGTAATTGCACAACGAGCACTCGTACGGCCGGTCGCCGTTGTGGGATCTGAGGTGACGTATCAGCGTCGCTTTATCGGTGCTCGTGTAGGGGCACATGTTGCACGGGTAAGGCATGCCGGGCCCCACCCCCATGTGCGCCCTGTTGTGACCCTTCAAAGCTCTCAAGTTAGGGAATATGGCGGAGCAAAGTCTGCAGGGAAACTCTCCTTTCAACTTCATCTTTCTAAACTCCGCGGCGAACGCGTCCTGTGTTTCCTCCTCGTGGTACTCGGACGAGTAGGTGCCCGACGAGCCGGACGAGCTCACGCTTGGATTGAACTTGATGTTGCTCTCGGGCGTGCTTGCGTCCGATCGGGGGAAATTTTGCAGTATCGGGCCGGACGTGACCGATATTATGCTCTGTATATCGGCCAAGTCTTTCCCCTCTTTCGCTTCGGCCAGTGCGGCCTTGTTCTGGAGGTCCAGACCGGCGAAGAAGTCGTCCCTCCTCGACTGGCTGTCGTCCGCCGTTCTCATTTGGGGATTCGCCGTTCCGCAATCAGTCTCGTGAGCGTCCAACGCCGATCTGCAAGGGAATGCTCGCAAGCATTTCGAGCATTGGAACTTGGTCGCCTCACCGGACGCTGGCCGATGCAACGATTGCTCGCACACGGCTCTGGCTATTGCCGGGAATTTGTCCGACGAGAAGTCGACGAACGTGAGATCGTTGAAACCGACCACCGAGTTTCTCAGATTCCTCGCCGTGTTCCCTATCGAGTGTTCCGCGAAATGGATCATGAAACGGTGCAGGTTCAACACGCGGTGGTTTTTGAACGACAAGTTGCACGCGTCGCATTTGGCGGGGAACTCGGGATGACATCTTTCCAGATGCGCCTCCAAGAGGGCGCTAGTGGCGAAGTCCTGCCTCCCGCACACGGGGCAATTGTACGCGTTCTGATTCTCGTCCTGCGTCGATTTTATCTCCGTTCTCGAGTTGTTCAACAGGATCTTGTGCCTCTTCTGCGCTCCCTCCCCGTCGCTCGAATAATCCGAGCATTTCCTCTTGCCGGCCGGCAACGTTGCATTCCTCTCGTCCTGGCCACCCTCGATAAACTCTGGCGAGCTATTCCTCTTCGTGATCTCGTTGTTGTTGTACTCCTCGAGATGGCGCCTCTTGGACGATTTGTCGGAATCGCTGCTACCTTCGGAATCCGTGCAACTGTGCGGCGACGTTGCCCTGTGCGCCGTTCTTACGTGCCTGTTTCGTATTATCGTGTTAATGATAAAATTCACCCATTTTTTTTTTCGAAATAAATCGTAAGAATTAATTTAATTGGATATATGTATATGTATACCTGTCTAGAGAAGTGGTAGAGTTGAGCACTTTGTTGCAAATGCCGCAACAGTAATCATCTTCGCCGCTGCAATCTGTGCTGCCGGGCGAGTTGTGATCGCGTAAGTGATTCGTCAACTCCCTGGAGGTGGACAACACCGTTGGACAGGCGGGGCAGGGATGTGCGCTTTCTGGCAAATCAATCTGTAGGAAGAGTATAGATGTCAATATAATTGTTACATAAATAAATAAATACATAATAAAATAATAAGATGAATAATAAAAATTTCCAATTTCTCCAACTGACTCTATTAAGAAATTGTTAAATAACGACATCAATTGAGTCAGGTAAGAACGTACACTGGATGGTGAGGATGCAGCATCAGCTTGTGCTTCGTTTTCCTGTCCTTGATCTGAAGGATCACCACTTTTAACGGTCACTGAAATAAAAAAGAGGAAATGTTAGAGTTATTTAAAAATAATTTCTATAATCGTGCGATCGAAATAATAATCCCTCTTCTCACCAATATTATTAACGATAGTTTTTCTATCCTGTTGTATTAATTTATCATTAATATTCGAAATGCAAAGTTTAAAAGTATTTTATTTTATACGAAAAATTGTCGAGGTATTAATTTATCATTCCTCGAAATGCAAAGTTTAAAAGTATTTTATTTTATACGAAAAATTGTCGAGGTATTAATTTATCATTAATACTCGAAATGCA
Organism: Apis mellifera; assembly: GCF_003254395.2. Classification (NCBI taxonomy): domain Eukaryota; kingdom Metazoa; phylum Arthropoda; class Insecta; order Hymenoptera; family Apidae; genus Apis; species Apis mellifera. The sequence goes on from NC_037640.1 coordinate 4,713,914, forward strand.
AAGTTTAAAAGTATTTTATTTTATACGAAAAATTGTCGAGGTATTAATTTATCATTAATACTCGAAATGCAAAGTTTAAAAGTATTTTATTTTATACGAAAAATTGTCGAGGTATTAATTTTCATCATTCCTCGAAATGCAAAGTTTAAAAGTATTTTATTTTATACGAAAAATTGTCGTTAATCGCGTTTAAGAAAGGCGATTAAAAAAATAGCGGCAAGATACATCGCCGGTCGATTTCACTTCGATCGATAATGACTTATTGTTTGTAAATTTTTTTTTTTTAACCATAGCGACCGGTACCATACAATCGTGTCGCAGAAATGTACACGGGGGCTCGTGGCCTCTTCCGGAAGCTGATAGACGACCGCAAGAAAAAAAAAAAAAAAAGAACGCTGGAACAATGACACTTATCAGTTGCTCGCGAACCGCAATCGTCCTTATTTTTCGATCCTGGAGGCTACTGCTGGAGCATACTTCCGAGAACGATACTATTACGAAAAAAACAGGTCGATATAAATATTATTTCGCACGAATAATATTATTAATTTTGCGCTACGAGTATTATTAATTGAAATTTCACGAAATTTTCTTTTGTATCCTGTTATTTCGTATAAATAATAAAATTAAGATTAAAATTTCACGAAATTTTCTTATGTTATTATCGATATTTTTTATGGAATAAATGTTATTTCGTACGAATAATAAAATTGAGATTAAAATTTCACGAAATTTTCTTTTGTATGCTGTTATCGATATTTTTTATGGAATAAATATTATTTCGTACGAATAATATTATTAATTTTGCGCTACGAGTATTATTAATTGTGATTAAAATTTCACGAAATTTTCTTTTGTATTCTGTTATCGATATTTTTTATGGAATAAATATTATTTCGTACGAATAATAAAATTGAGATTAAAATTTCACGAAATTTTCTTTCGTATGCTGTTATCGATATTTTTATGGAATGATCGATATTATAAATTTGTATTAAATTGTCTTGAATATATGAACTTATCGTATGGAAATTATTACAGTATCTTCTTCGAACTCTAAGATCATCCAAAAATTTTTACCTTCTCGTAAATTTTCCTTAATAATTTGTTAATCTCTAGATTTAATCTTAGAGATCTTATTTCTTTAAAAACTCCTCCATTTCAGTTAGTTATCAAGCACACGCGTATCGCGTTATTAATCCTATCTTTGATAATCAAGAAAGAACGATTGAAGGCTCTCAATAAATCATAAACAAAAAACCAGCAACGAGCAATAATCGAATAATTATAATTAAGAAATATCCACGTTACATTTATATCGTACAAATCTGATTTGTATATTATTATTACATAAAAATGACTATCACTTTCGAAAAAAACTCTACATAAATCGGACGAAATACGACGAAACACCGCGAGACTTGAAAAAAAAGAAAAAAAGAAAATCCTGGTAAACGTACGTGATGTTGCGCATTGTTCTTCATCTTTATCTCATCGGTGGGTTTTTTTCATCCGACAAGAAACGAGATTAAATACGGTATTGACATTGCCGATCCGAGTTGTAACAGGAAGCAGACACAACATCTCGCTTCGTTATCGACGATCCAACGGTCAGCTATGACCTTTAAGATCGTCGACGGGAGGAGGAGGAGGAGGAGATCCTTTCTTAATGTTGGATATTGCGCAATTGTACGGCGAAGAAAAGGGAAAAAATCACGGGCAAATCACGATTAACAATCTGGAAAAAGAGTTAAGAAGATAAATTCCTCGCACAAGATAAAAAAACTCTTTGAAAGCGACTGATTAGAGAATATATATCTCTATCTATCTATCTATATATAATTATCTGTATGAAAACACTGGCTCGAATTTTTAACCTAACCTAACATTTACCGAAAATCGAATTGAACGAAAATAAACGAAATAAACGATTGGTTGAAACTTGAACGAATAACTTGATCAATAATTCTAATTTCGCATGAATGAAAGGCAAAAGATAACGAAGAATAATAATAATAATAATAATTGGATCAAAGCGATATAGTTAGGTTTAAAGTGCTCGAAGACGCAAGGGAGGGACGCAAACAGGTGCGATTAAAGCCGGTCTTAAAAAACTCTCTACGCCTCTCTACCAGGTGACTCGTATTCGCGCGCATAAATCACGACGGAACGGGTTTTAACTTCGACTTAAGTTGCGGCTTGCGTCCGCGTTTAGCAGCCCGATTCACGCTTAAGCGCGCGAATAAATTCGACACGAATGATGCACGTCCGCGACCGCGCCGACCTCCCCGACTCGTTTTTCGCTTCGTGACGCTAAAGGTGTCACGTGTCGTCCTTTTTCATATGTACCGCCGGAGAAGTTTGATGAAATAGCGTGGAAGTGGTGCAAGTGGCGCGAGGCGAAGAGAGAGGTCGATGGCCCTCTCGATTTCCATCCCTGGCCATTTTTTTTTTTTACTCCCGATTCTTTGCAATTTTAAATTCGAAAGAATAGAAATGGATTTTCGTTTTAATTCTTCTGAATTCGATTAAGTTTAAAGGTGAATGGTTGTTAACAATAATTAATAATTTATTATTTAATTAATAATTTAATTTTTTAAAATTAAGTTTCAAATGAATTGTGAAATATAGGTTTAGGTTGTTCAAATTTATAAAAATAAAAGGATGCGATGATTTGAACAATTTAAAATAGATATTTGTTAACAATTTTTTAAAATTAAATTTCAAATAAATATAGATATATAGATTTCGTCCAAGTTGTTTAAATTTATAAAAATAAAAAGACGTAATAATTTGAACAATTTAAACGTGTTGAATATTCGAGTAATTGAATGGGAATTTATTTGAACTTTAATACAATTTAGACATTTTTATTTATTTGAATTTGAGGAGATAAATGAAATATCTTAATTCGAAGTTAATAATATTTAATAAAAACTTGAATTAGATTTAATAGAATAATATTAATGTGATTTTAACAGTAACGTTTCAACTGTAGAGTTTGGAAAGAGAATTTATTAATTGTATTTAAAATTGTTTTTTTCTGAAAAAAAATAAATAGATTGTTCAAGTTCAAGATTTATCTATCTGATGCAAATTTCTTCATGGGATACAACTTTGCAAAAATTCTCTCTTCCTTGATAATTTCTTAGAATAATAAATAGATCTAAGATGAAAAGATTTATCTTTATGTGACGAAAATCTTATCTGAATTTCGAGAAATTTAGTTTTCGAAATATTACTTCATTTTCAATCGACATCTCTCATCCAAAATTCGAAAATTATAATTACAAATAATACTTTCGAGATTTAGATAGAAATTTTCAATTCAAAACTGAAAGTAATTAAATTCGATCTCGTTGAATTAACCGGTTCAAAATTATCTGCAACTTTAATTCCGATTAAGTTTGAAATTGGAAACATTTTGGAAAATTTATCTGAATTTGATGGAATATCGTGCGTACGGAGTGGAAATTCAGAAACCCGTGGTGAAATTCAGGATTCCTCCGTCGTGACATGTGGAAATCCAGCTGCTTTCCATTTCTAACCATCACCGATCGTGGTGGACACCAATGGTTACGGGGCTCCGTGAACCAAGAAAACCGATTTCTATTTTTTTTCTTTCTCTCTCTCTTCTCAACTCTTCTCACTCATCGATCGAAACACAAATAATATATATTTCGATCCTTTTAGAAATTGTCTTCTTCGCTTCTTTCCTTCTTTTGTTCAAAGAGGAGGATTTTTAATAAAATGACGAGTATTTTATTTTTTATTGCGTGTACTTTTCTATTTTCTCAAAGAGATTATTGAAAAATTAATTAATTCGAATCGATCGAAATAAATTCTTAAAGTCGCGATGGAAGATCGAGATACATTGGAATCATAAACGTTTTCCGATTTCGAAGATCGATATCGTTTCTTCTTTAGTCGCCGCGCTTCGATGAATGACAATATTTTTTCGATTACGTTCTCATTGTTGATTCAGCAGAGTTCAGAGAAACGTCCACCGTGGTTAGAAACGATGACAACGCTTCTACAATTATGTCGTACAGGAATTCTGCAAAGTTTCTTCGACTCGAGATTCGATTATTCTCGACGATTCAACGAAACAATTCTTCCTTTCCTCGAATAGTTTTCCATGAAAACTTATATTGTTTCACAGTTTCGTTCAATCCTTTCCTTTCTATCCTTTTACATCCGTTCTTAAAATCGTTGCATTAAATTTAAAGTTTTAGTATTTTCATCACGATTTCTCGATCGATAAGAATTTGTTTTTATTGGTTTTAATCATTGCGGAAGAAGTCAGATCGAAAAGTGCTGACTTCTTGAATTGAGAAACGGTGTTATTGCATCGATCACTGGTTTAACAAAATATTTAAATACACACGATTGAAAATTTCGATCGGCAATTGATTCTCAGTCACGAAAATCGCCTTATCTTCGATAATGCAACCCGGAAAATATTCGGAATATTTTCAAATAAAAATATTTTTATACACAATTCCATTAATAAAGATCGAATCGAGTTAAAACAAAACTCAAATTTCGACATATTGTTATAAATTTGGTTTAAAAAAAATTTCTCCTTTCATTTTTTCTTTTTAAATCATCCCGATAAACGCGATCGATCCATTTCCAGGGATTTACTAAATAAAAAAAAAATAAAAAAGAAGAAGGATCCTTCGATCGAGACATCGCTCGAGGGCCAAATGCCACGCCCTGTATCCGCAATGCACCCCCTGCGAGAGTTGGTGTCGCAGGGGAGCCGTGGAAAAGGGAGCAGTGTCAGTCCATCGAGGGCGGACATGCGCACTTCCGCCAACCGGAGCCTCCTACGAATCATAGGATGCTGCGCTGAACCAATGGTGGGGGAGATGCCCGCCATTGGTCCCCTCTCATCTGCACGAGCTTTTATCTCGTTTCCCTCTCTTCCGCTCCACTAACTTCCCCCACCACCTCCATGCCTCCTCCTCCTCCTCCTCCTCCTTCCCTCGTTTTCTGCATCTCCCCTTTTTCCTTTGCGTTTCGCTGCCCGTACGTTTTTTCTCTTCCAGTTTTTTCCAGCCGATCATTTCAATTCCAATCATTTTCAATCATTTTTTCGAGGTAATTTTTCGATATTTGTATATTTGTCGTAGAATTTGTTGCTGTTAAATGAAGAAATGGATATAGATTGCTTTTAAGTATTATTTTTCGAGACTTAAATAAAACTTACTTAACGAAAAACGCTGCTTCACTCATTATCTAATTCTTCGATAATTCTATTTAGGATGAAATAATTAATTCTATCTTCTGTAAACAAAGCGCTGATCAATAATAATAATAATATTCTATCTAGATTTTGTGTATCGTTGAGATTAGATTTTAATTCGGCCTGGGGTCCAAAGTTTATATCCATCGGGGATATAATATTAAATAGAGAAAGAACCGATAGAGGAGACTTAGTTTCAGAGTTGAAAGATCGATATCTTAATGTATCACAACTTGTCACGCGCTTCGAAATTTTTCGACTCTCTTCAATTTGGAAATTAATCTCAACAATCTCTTACTTCTAATAAATACGATTGATTAACTCCAATCGATATCGCGATACATGCAAGAACAACATCCTTATCGTTAATTATGAAGCATGTATATATATATATATATATATCCGCCAAATTTACGATTTCTCTTTTACTTTCGTAACATCGATATCGATCTGTCCAACTCGACGTTGTTTAAACTATCCTCCATTTCGTTCCAAGTTAAATTATTGTTCGATCAAAAAAAATATCCCTCTCGAACAAAGAATAATACAGATTTCGATCTCATCGAAATATTTTAGAAACACTCGTAAAGTGTTTCTCGAATCTGAAAATCGAGTTTACTTTATCGTTACTTGAAAAAAAGAGATTTCTATTTTTAAAAAGTAAAAGAGGGAAGAAAGAAAGAAAAAGAGAGCATGTGTCACCTAGGATACACACAGGGTGGTAGGGTGTTACGGCTGGGTAAGTCCAAGGTTGTCAGGGCTACGACTCTCGAAACACACTAACCGACCGCCATCTTTGCTTCTCCTGCGTGGTACTGCGTGGGTGTATCCGAGCGTGGAGAGAGCGGGGAGGTTGGGGGTGGGTGGAGGGGAGGAGGAGGGGAGGAAGAGCGAGAGAAGAGATAGGGGAAGAGGGAACCAGGCTGGACGACAAGCCGCTCGGTCGAGAGAAGAGAGGAGAAAATGGAAAATGGTGGAAGAGGGAAAGATGAGAGCGTTGCAGATACGTGTTTGTCAATACGTATGTATGTGTGTACATAGTGAAATAAGAGCATCAAATCTTTCGATTTTCTTTCCTTCTTTCGATAATAAATAATATTATATAAAATTAATAATATCTTGGATATCGAATATTACGAATTTAAATATTTTTCGAATCGATGAAAAAATATAATAATAAACCATTTTTTGGTTAAGAAAAGATAAATTAATTTTAGATGGAATCGAACGAGCAAAGAAGATTCGAAAAGAATTGTTGCATATAAAATTCCATCGATCGTATTCGACAACACGATTTCGAAACGCGCGCCATTATCTCTTATATAAAATTAATAATATCTTGGATATCGAATATTATTACGAATTTAAATACTTCGAATCGATGAAGAAACATATATCATTTTCTGGTTAAGAGAAGATAAATTAATTTTAGATGGACTCGAACGAGCAAAGAAGATTCGAAAAGAATTGTTGCATATAAAATTCCATCGATCGTATTCGACAACACGATTTCGAAACGCGCGCCATTATCTCTTATATAAAATTAATAATATCTTGGATATCGAATATTATTACGAATTTAAATACTTCGAATCGATGAAGAAACATATACCATTTTCCGGTTAAGAGAAGATAAATTAATTTTAGATGGAATCGAACGAGCAAAGAAGATTCGAAAAGAATTGTTGCATATAAAATTCCATCGATCGTATTCGACAACGCGATTTCGAAACACGCGCCATTATCTCGCCGGAGCATGATCAGCTTTTCTCCGAAAACGATGATCTGTCCGTGTGTAAACACGAGAAATGACCTCTAGAGCAAATAATATCGGGGAATTTACCTCGTATTCTCCTCGAGAGGAATGAAAAAAGTTTTCTATTCCGTGTTTGTTTGTTTCGTTTCCTTGTTTGTCTCTATCGAAAGGAATTATCGTTAAAAAGCAATAGGATAGAATCGTGTGTAAGAAAAACATTAAAATGGACAATTTATCGAATTGTCGAGAATTTTGAGAGGAACAAATCTAAGTTAAGAAAATTTGGACGATCGAGATTGTAATAATTAAATGAGATTAAAAGAAAGGAATGAATTCAGAATAAATTAAAAATTATTTAATTGCGAGTGGGAAACGGGAAAATTAAAATTTAGTTATTTTTCATCCATATTTTTTCTATCTTTACAGCTACGATGTTTCATTTTATTTTTTTCTTATATTTAAGTTAATGGATAGTCGGGCAAATATATTTACTTTATGGCGCTCGAAGGAAAATTGATGGTACACGAAAAGTAGACAAGTAATTGTTGTAATATAACCTATGTAACTATAAACAGTCTCTTCCTGTGTGGCACTCTGTATTCCCTCTGTGTTACCTGTGTTACGTGCATAACAAACATAAAACGCATCCACGTTTTATTACATCGATTATCGTGTACCCGGAAAATTATGTTGTTTATATACGAATCTAACGTCGAAAATGAAAATTATCGCGTTAACTGTTACTTTCTCTCTCTCTTTTTAACGAATACTCGAATTAAACATGGCGTACGTTTAACGTCCCAAATACAATTGTAAATTTCAAATTTATTGACCGACCAATCGTTTTATTAAAAAAAAATATAAATATATGAAACGATGGAAGAAAACGTTTTTAACCTAATAGATTCAAAATACATTCTTAACTATCTTATCTTTTTAAATATCTGATATTATCATTCATTGAAAACGTCACGAGTGATCGGTATGATTGATAAAAATTTCAATAAATCCATTGACGAATGGATATCATTTAAAAAAAAAATGTTATTAATCTATCGAATATCTTTCATTCCAATAATCGTTTCGAATAAAAAAAGAAGAACCGACGATTCTTCTATTCGGAGATTTTTCGATCTCGACCTCGAATTCGATCGATCTTTCACAATATATATATATATTAATTACCATTAATATCCATCCACAGAGATAGAAATGATAAAAAGGGAGATTATTTCATAGTGGGAATGTTAAAACGCGAGGAGGAAACACGTTTTCTCACGTTTTCAAGATTTTCTTGGGAACAACCATGGTGGATCCATCGTTGTAACGAACGCATGAAAAATGAAAGGCAACGTTCGTTCGTTCGTTCGTTTCGCGCACAGGATCGAAGAAAATTCTTTCTCAGGCCTGGCGAAACCAGAACGAATCGTTAATCGTGATATTCTAATTTCCACCGTCCACTATCCTCCTCCCATTCCTTTCGTTTCGAGATCTCCTTTCGTCACTTTGATCCTCTCTCGAAGAAACGTCTACAAAGATATCGGGACAGGCCTGATTCTCGTGAAAATTATTGCTACCCGTTTCTTAAAATGATAAATCATGATTGTTTGATTTTTACCTTTCAATGGATAAAATTAATAGATAGTTCATAGAATTTTTGTTATTCGAAAAATTGTCGTTTCATTAAACGATACTCTGCCGACGATTTTTAAGTTTATATTTATCATGAATAATTCATAGCTATTATAGAACGCTCTATGAATTAAAAAAACCTTTCTCTCTCTCTCTCAAATTCAATTCCAAATAACGTCGATTAATCGAGATTCATCACCCTCGTTCATATCCCTTTAAAAAAAGAGATTAGATTAGATCTAAAAAAAGAAATTAATTCCACAGGTGCAACACGATTACAATAATGAAATATCGACAATAATATTCTTACAAGAAATAAAAATCTAAGGTGAAAGTTTTGGACGACGAGATTGCAGGTAAGGGGAGGCTCGATAATTTCAAACGTCCAGCACGGATTACTTGGTCATTTGGTATCTATCGCCACCACCCCTTTGCAATTCTCTTCTGGTAACGATCCACGACGCAGCTGGCCACAGGTAGTATGGTATGACGACCGCGTCTCTAGGTATATGCGGAAACACTCGGTTGGGCCACGTATACGAGGATTCTTTACGTGACATCCTTTGCGGTGGCTCGCGCACCTTGGTCAATAGAAAACGTGGTCGAGAAAAGTGGCTGGTTTATACCGATTATCTCTCATTGACAGCGAAACCCAATCCACGAGAGAACAAGACTCCATCGTTGACAAGATTTCAAAGATTGGGACGATTGCTATATTTTTCGCTTGAGAAGAAAGAATACTTAGAATAATGGATGGATGATTATATAATCGATCAAATTTTTTTTACCTATTATTTTAGAGAACTTTAGAGTTCTTGAAGAAATTCGATGAGCAAGGTTAATTTTGGAGATTTCGAGCCAAGTTGTCATCAAATCGGAGGTAGAGTAATTGTCATGGATAATGTTTAAATTAATCAGGTGGTAGGGTTTTGTATGGAGGGTGAGAGTGTGGAGAGGGTGAGAAAAGGGAGCGGTCGACTTTCCACGCCACGCCCCAATCCGTGGCGGCCCTTCCTCCCTTCGAAAACGTGTTTTTCCCGCCTGTTAACCTCGGCCAAACATTTCCAAACTGGTGCCTAGTCACCTGTGCTCGAAAATATATTTTGAATTTGATATATATATGTATATATATATATATATACATTTTAGATAGAAGATGGTGCTAAATTTCGTCTGTTTATATTTTTTTCCATGAGTTTTTTTTAATATTCCCGTGTGTTGAATAACCTGTCTTCGAGGGAAGAAAAAATTCAAGCGGAATATCGGTGATATTCGATCGAGATTAAAACGAAAACAATGGTTCGTTATCGATACAATGAGCACAGTGTAGAAGAATCTTTTCGAAGATTTAAGTATACTTTTTACGATCTAGTGAATATATCAGGTAATTACTTAAGATCATCTCGAATGTTCCCGTTAATCTCTCGATTATTTTTCCACGAAGGAACATTTGACCATGTTGTTCACGTCTGTTTACTAATTAAATTAATACAATTTTTAAAAAGACAAACTGAAAAGAATTTATATGGAATACATCGACCGCCATTTTATATTAACCGATTAAAATTTTTTGAACGACCATCACGATCTTACTTCAATTATTTAAGAACCTCTCCGATCCTTCAACTTCCTCAAATTTTCAACCAACCCAAAATCTATCTCTTTCTTATTAAAATTAAATTCAACTCGAATATTCAATAAACTCATCGCGAAAGAGAATTTATATGGAACATCGACCGCCATTTTACATTAACCGATACGATTCAAATTTTTCGAACGACCATCACGATCCCTCTCCGATCTTTCAACTTCCTCAAGTTTTCAACCAACTCAAAATCTATCTCTTTCTTATTAAAATTAAATTCAACTCGAATATTCAATAAACTCATCGCGAAAGAGAATTTATATGGAACATCGACCGCCATTTTACATTAACCGATTCAAATTTTTGAACGATCATCACGATCTTACTTCAATTATTTAAGAACCTCTCCGATCCTTCAACTTCCTCAAGTTTTCAACCAACCCAAAATCTATCTCTTTCTAATTAAAATTAAATTCAACTCGAATATTTAATAAATTCATCGCGAGAGAGAAAGGGAAAAGAATTTATATGGAACATCAACCGCCATTTTACATTAACCGATACAATTAAAATTTCTTGAACGACCATCACGATCTTACTTCAATTATTTAAGAACCTCTCCCTCTTCAACTTCCTCAAATTTTCAATTCAAAATCTATCTCTTTCTTATTAAAATTAAATTCAACTCGAATATTCAATAAACTCATCGCGAAAGAAAAAGGGAAAAGAATTTATATGGAACATCGACCGCCATTTTACATTAACCGATACAATTAAAATTTTTTGAAAGACCATCACGATCTTACTTCAATTATTTAAGAACCTCTCCGATCCTTCAATTTCCTCAAGTTTTCAACCAACCCAAAATCTATCTCTTTCTAATTAAAATTAAATTCAACTCGAATATTTAATAAATTCATCGCGAGAGAGAAAGGGAAAAGAATTTATATGGAACATCAACCGCCATTTTACATTAACCGATACAATTAAAATTTCTTGAACGACCATCACGATCTTACTTCAATTATTTAAGAACCTCTCCCTCTTCAACTTCCTCAAATTTTCAATTCAAAATCTATCTCTTTCTTATTAAAATTAAATTCAACTCGAATATTCAATAAACTCATCGCGAAAGAAAAAGGGAAAAGAATTTATATGGAACATCGACCGCCATTTTACATTAACCGATACAATTAAAATTTTTTGAAAGACCATCACGATCTTACTTCAATTATTTAAGAACCTCTCCGATCCTTCAACTTCCTCAAGTTTTCAACCAACCCAAAATCTATCTCTTTCTAATTAAAATTAAATTCAACTCGAATATTCAATAAACTCATCGCGAAAGAAAAAGGGAAAAGAATTTATATGGAACATCGACCGCCATTTTACATTAACCGATACAATTAAAATTTTTTGAAAGACCATCACGATCTTACTTCAATTATTTAAGAACCTCTCCGATCCTTCAACTTCCTCAAATTTTCAATTCAAAATCTATCTCTTTCTTATTAAAATTAAATTCAACTCGAATATTCAATAAACTCATCGCGAGAGAAAAAGGAAAAAATAAAAAAGCTTACACGTGTCTCAACGCAAGATACTACTCCATCCTCGAAGATGGTCAGTCCTTTCACGGGAGCGGTTCGAAAGATAATCCCTGGCAGATAAGGGAAATTCAGGTCCTTATCTCTGCCGGACTTATTATCTGGAGTCGGACTATCATCGTCTCTCTCTCTCTCCGTCTCTCTTTGCACGCGCATCGATAGATTAGAATCTAGAAACACGTCACCACGATCGCGAGATCGTCCGCGCCTTTCCTCCTCTTCCTCCACCGGAGGAAATCGCTATCGAGCGAGGGCGAAAAAATCGATACCAGGCTTCCTGGAAACTGAGCGACTCGTAGTAGAAGAGTTACGATTGCGTCATCGGGGACGATCCGCAAACATAATCTCGTTATCTCCGTAAGCTTTCGTTCCGCGGACGCGAATTTTTCAGCTTTTCAGCTTTCGAAAGAGTCTTGGCCGAGGCTCCGACAGTTTTTTCCGTCTAATCCCTCTCTCGTATTTCGTCTTTGAGGTTATGTCGGTGAGTTTCGAGGTTAAGTTATTTTTATTTGACTGCGATGCCATCGATCGTAATTCGATTCGATTTCCTTTGCGAGTTTTTTGGGAGGATTTTTCTGCGTTTGAATTGTGTCACGTTATTATGGGATGAGGTCGGTGAGGTTATGTAAGAGATCTTTTAAACGATCGTTATGCGATATTAGTGACACGTTGATTTTTTTTTTTTCCTTTCTTCGCAGTTTGCTCTTGAAATTGAATTGTATACAGGATGGTCGATAAGATTGGAAATTATTTTTTCTTTTTTATAATTGGAAGGGAGAATAATTATTTGAATTTTCAAGTGGTTTGATTTCAAGTTTTTACAGTTGGATCACGAAAGATGATTCGATTGTTCGAGGTTATGTAAGATTTGTAGATTGATAGATACATTAAATGGTTTGAATCTATGAATTTTGATTAATAACGTTTTCGTTAAATTTTTACTAGGGAAGATTACGTGGTAAGGTTAATTTTTATCAATTTCGATTAACACTTGAAAATAGAAATTAAAAGTTTCAATATTATTTACGATCGAAAATTATATAGGATTAAACGACGAAATTTCGAATTACATAAGTTTTATAGGCGAAGCTTTTGAAACAAATTCCGAGAAAATTTATTTACGATATTAACCTTTCCAATAATTCGATTGATCGCGAATTGAAAACAGAGTTATCTACAAAGAGATTTCGTACAATCCATCTTTCGAAAACAACAGCTAAATTAATCCAATCCAAATTTTGGAATAAAAAATTTCTCCAAAACCGAGTTTTACTTTTCAGAAAGAAATCAATACAAAATTTTATTTATAATTTCTCCCTTTTAAACCAAGTTAAAAAAAAGAATATATATACATATATAAATAATTCCTATCTTAATTTCCAAATCAAACAAATCGATTAATTTCTCGGAACGTGCTCTCCTCTATCGTTTATCAATCATTTTCGCCGAAACGGAATCTCGTGTAACATTGACACGCGAATTTCAATGGAGAGAACGTGCGCCGCGTTCTTGAAACGAAAATCCCATTACACGCAGACTTAATGGAGACACCGATAGGCATCGATATTTTGTGTGTTAATCGGGGAAGAATAGAGAGAAAGAGAGAGGAGGAGGAGGAATAGCGGAATAAGCGAGCGAGAGAGAGAGAGAGAGAGAGACGCGCGATACAACGGTCACGAACGATAATATCTTTTCTCCCTCCCCCTTTCCCTCCTCCTCTTTCCGTTGTAGCACACAACTCGGGTTTGCTCATTAACCATGGATCGAATTTCGGTCGTTTCCTCGCATCCTGTTGCCTCTCAGCCTAAATAATTCCCAGGCCACCGATAAATCGGTTTTAACGCCGCCTCGGGTCGATCCGAAAAACAATGGGCTCCTTCGTTAGAACGGCAATAAGAGGAGAGGAGAGGAGAGGAGGAAGGGAGGAGAATCGTACGAAAAATTCTGGTAAATTCTGTTTCTTCTTTTTCTTCTTCCTTTTTTTTTCCCTCCCTCCTTTTTTTTCCAATCACCTTGGAAGAAAGAACAAAGATTGAAAATAAAACGTTTCCGGGATGACTTTTGATCTCTTCGAAGGAGGTGAATCGGAAGGTTTTTTGAAATTTAGATAGCGGCGGGTCGAAAACAATGATGTGGTTAATTTGAAAGATTATTAGGTTGATAAGTACACGTAGTTTCTATATTTTAGACGATTTTTATTTTTTTTTTTTTTTTGGATTTATCAGAGAAGATTTTGGAGGATATTGAATCGAATTTTTTAACGAAAGCTTCTCGAGTTTTTGTAAATTTTAAAAAATAAATAATTGTTCAATAATTCGAAGATGCCGGAGATGAAATTATTTATCGATATTCTAAACGATTATTTAGATCTTACATAAATATAATGTTTACCAGTTTAATCCGATATATTTCACCTTTCATCTTATTTAGAAATTTATTCAGAATTTTAAGCGATCTATATTTGAGAAGGGAGGATGGATACGATTATTAAGAGAAATTATGATCGACCTGTGCAAAATTTTTCACGACGAAACGAACGAGATGTCGTTCCCTGTTACATCTTTTCGATATCTCGAATCGAAGAATCTTACTTTCCATTGGGATGGAAAAAAAAAAGAAAAAAAGAAACGCAGGAGGAATCGAATGGCCTGACTAGAAATTCCTTATCGTCGGCCGTCGAGAAAGAAAGACAGGTCCATCACCCGACTGCAAAATAACAGGGAAAAAGAATACAACGTACCTTTAGACGTAGAGAAATCCATGTTTTCCACTTAACGTCGTGGCCGATTCATGGAGTTGCAAGGCTGGTCTCTTTAATACTTAAAATCCAATTAAAATGGTGTGGGATGCACTTAAGCACACGAGATTGCTCTGCCATATAGAGCCACACTCGAATCAAAAAAAAAAAAAAATCTTTGTATTTGACACAATTTCTTCTCGTATTTCTCAAATACGAAACTTCAGCGTCAACTTTTTAACTTAATATTAACTTAACGATTTACGTAATTAATACGGAAACTAAATTTAACGTACAACTAAATTACTACTATTTTTATATTAACTATTTTAATATCTAAAATAATGTTAACACGATAAAGAAAAAAAATTCGAATGGTCCCTTAACGCGAATTAACTTAAACCGAAAAAAAAAAAAAAACACAGATAAATATGGGAATGTTCTTATTTGCGTTTCGAACGTCTTATCTGAACTTCTGTAATTAATTTACATCGATCACAACACTTGATCTATAGTTTTTTCATCCGGCACCATAACTTGACAGTAACATCAGGCACTTCTTTTATTCCGATCGAATCCTTTAATCCGTTCGAATACATTGACTTGCACCCTGGAGAGAGAGGGAGAGAGACTTGCACATCCACGCGCCACCGAGGAACGAAGGAGGAATTCTGAATTCGGGTATTCAGGCCGTTCAATACGTACGGTATCACGGACACGGACAAACTGATCACGATCAAGCGTATTCACAGACTCTTTAAACTCTCTAAATTCCGGAATAATGTCTGACGTATACAAGAGTGGGATATATATGAACACAAGGTTTGCACGGGAACACGTCGTATCGGATCGGTGTACAGCGACGAAATGACACTGCTTCTGAACTTGTGACTGACAATTTCTCTCAGCCTGCGCGCAAGAACATCACATCCCTCCTACCTGTCTCCCCACCTCTCTTCTCGCCGCAAGTTCGGCTTCATTCGCCCGCCCGAATCCCCACTCCACGCCCGTTCTCCCACCACTCCTTCGCGTATCTCTCTCTCGCTCTCGTCCCTCGCTCGTCTTTTCGGTACTCCACCACAATTTTTCTTCTCCTATTTTCCATCGTTCGTCCTTCTATCCATGCTTCTCTCGATCCCCCACGTTTAACACCAAATATCTCACTGTAATATACATTTTTCTCCGTTATTCAATATCTTTTAATTTCTTCTTACTTTTCCAACTTCTAAATTAAATTGCGTCGAACCAAATATCCATCTATTCCATCCGAAACGCGTCTATCTTACTCTCCGTTGCATCTTTCTCTCTTCCATACAAACGACACGTATCGTCTATCATCGCAGTTACTTACTCTACATACTTCCTCCTCTATCAACCATATCACACCATTTATCCATCCTTCTTCCTCATCCGACTCTTGCGGTCATCCCCACCACCGGGCGCGACTCTCTCCCGCCCGGTCGGTCACGTAGCTCCGTTCCTACGTGCGTTCTC
The DNA here is from genome assembly GCF_003254395.2 of Apis mellifera. Taxonomy (NCBI): domain Eukaryota; kingdom Metazoa; phylum Arthropoda; class Insecta; order Hymenoptera; family Apidae; genus Apis; species Apis mellifera. The sequence continues at coordinate 4,729,976 of NC_037640.1, forward strand.
CACCGAAGAAGCGTGGTGTACCCTCTCGTCTGCATCTCTTTCTCTCGTTACTCACGAATCTTTTCTCTTTCTAACCCCTACCCCCGATCGAACGCAGCCCGAGTATCCTTATCCCGCCACTGCGTGCTTCCTTCTCTCTCGCCGCTGATCGTTTTTCTCGGCTCCTGTCTGCTGCCGTTCCCCCCCTCCCTCGCTATCCACCCTCATCTCCCCCCCTCATCAGCCTTTCTCTTTCGCTCCACGCTCTCCCCACCACTCCGCTCCGTACCTATGCCAACGCCGCCGCTGTCATCGTCGGTACAGCGACGCGCGCACGTATTCTGCTACTCGTATTTTTTCCCCGTGAGAATGTGTGCGTGCGGATGGGAGAGCGGGCGCGCGCAGCCACCCACACCAAGGGGACGCTTCTCCGGACCATGCGATATGTGCACGCACGCGCGCGCGCGCGCGATTCTTCCCTCGTTCGAGCCCCGGGAAACGGTGTACCGTTCCTGTGCGGTGCAACGGGAATTACGTAAAGGGGGTGGTGGCGTGTTGCGAGTTAACTCGATTCCACGCGTCGCTCTCCAAGTACCTTTCGATACACAGGCGTGATTAGTATTGCCATTCTTAAGTTGAAATATATATATATTTTAAATTGCATATATTTTTTTTAAGCAAAGATAGGGAGGGACACTTTTCTCTTCGAAGTTAGGATTATGTAATATGGAACGTTTTTTGAAAAATATAAAATATAACGTGGATTGATTTCATTTTCATCTAACGTAAGGTGTATATGTTTTATTGAAAGAGTCACGGTGCTGTGTAAAAGGGATAATTTAAATTGGAATATACTAATGTAGAGTGTATAATACGAAAATATAAATTCATTGGAAAATAGTTTGGAAACAATTCTTGCAGTCGGTTTGAAATATATGAATAATATAGATTATACGTTGTTATTCTAGTAATTAGACTAATTATTCCAACCTTCTGGAAGCGTATTATCTTACAGTTGAATTTTATACATCTTTCCACCATACCTATTTGTGATTAGCTTTATCTTGCATGAATCATCAAGAATAAGCACTTAATTGTCTCTTTGACCATTGGAAGAAAATTGAACTGTTTTTCGATTCTCATTTATTTCTTCGAAAACATTCCTTGCCATCGATTTCTTTCAACGTATATATATAAAAACATTATTCTAGAATAATTCACATTCTATTAAAAATTATAAAAAAATAAAATCGATGGAAAGTTTAAATTTTTCGACGAATCTAACGAAATTTTTGAATTTAGAAAAATAAAAATTTTAATTTTTAACGAAATTTTTTAAAATTGTATTATCTTTTCTTCAAGTTCATTGGATGAGGTAAAATGATCGGAAATCATCGAGAGTCGCATAAAATAATTCAATTCGGATGACCGAGCATTAAATTTTAAGATAATGTATACTTGAATTTACGTCAGCTAAGCTGAAAAAGAAATTAGAAGCAGGGGGAAAAACAGTGGAACGACGCTTGAACGTGCGCCATTTGCGATAACGATAGAAACCGGCCGCGAAAGTTCATCGCTTCCGTTTCGTCAAAAGTCCACTACTCGACAATAAATAACTCGATAGAATGAATTCTAATGTGGACAATTTTAATGTGCAATTATTAGAGAGAGACAGAGAGAAAGAGAGAGAATAACAAATACATATATAAAACAATAATTAATATTTTATTTTTTACTTAATATAAATGGAAATCTCATTTCCTTTAACAATGTCTTTTTAATTAATTAAATATTTTAAATATAATTTTATAACTTGTCTTGTCTCATTTGAAAAAATGCAAGAGACAAATATAATGTTTAAAAATGTTTAAACAATTTGTTTTATCAAACTAAAAAGAATAATAAAATCTTTCCAGTTTCATATTTCTACATATTACACACCATTATAGAAAAATGATACATTTATCTTGGGATATAATTAGCAATATTTATGTAACTATTTTCATAACACGCAATGTGTCCATTTCAGCCTACTTTTTCTTTCAACATTTTTACACTTTTTTTAATTACAAAAAAATTTATAATTGTTATTAAGATAAATGTAGAGAGAGAATAATAAAAGTTGCACTAATTAAAATTAGTCGACACATTGCGAAGAGCGAGTTTTATTTTTAAAAGTAAAGAAAGGAAGAAAGAAAGAAACGAAAAGGAAAACTCAAAACAAATACATTAAAAAGTTATTACACGTAAATGGATTCAAAAATTGCTTTGAAGAATCTAAATTCTAAATCTGCTGATAATCGTGAGAAAATCGCATCGTTAAATGCAAAGGAATTGATCAAATGTCATATGAGAATATTTAAACAATTGTAGAATCATGAAAATTAATGTCCATCCATCGTGAATTTTTAAAGACGAAGAACTAAAATTCTCCATAAATATAATTTGCATCTCTCTGTTGTCATTTTTTTTTCATAAATATAACGCGATATTATAAATTAAAATTAAACAAATAAACGAATCAATAAAAATTTAAACATCTTTAAAATTTACGAAAAGAAATTTAAAAAGAACGAAAAAAATTTTGTCAAAGAAGAAAACAACGACTCGAAACTTTTCTCTAAACATCTGAATTATTTTCATTGGAAAAATCATTATATGATAATGAAATGGCACGATGACCAGCAATATTCTTTCACGAGTACAAGTGAAAATATACGCCAATGCATTTTATTATGGAAGGAACCATTATAACAAGTTCACCGGTGATTATAAAATATTGCCAACGGAGTTGAACAAAGAGGGATAAGTTGGTAATTTTCCGATAATGTCTCCTCGTTGTTTATGAGCGTGTGACGTTCGAACAAGGTGAATGCTGAAACACTTCTGGTCATAAAATTGAAGAAAAATGCAAAAGTTTAAGACTGTATTCAGAGTATTTCCCAAACATTGCTCTGCAAGATTATTATTTCAAAAAGTTTCATTTTGAATGAGCACCCTCCAATTTCGAGCGATATAATTAGTTCTCCTTACTTATTACTAATGTCATATGAGAATATTTAAACAATTGTAGAATCATGAAAATTAATGTCCATCCATCCATGAATTTTTAAAGACGAAGAACTAAAATTCTCCATAAATATAATTTGCATCTCTCTGTTGTCATTTTTTTTTTTCATAAATATAACGCGATATTATAAATTAAAATTAAATAAATAAACGAATCAATTAAAATTTAAAGAAAAGAATTCCTTTGTAACCAAACTACAATAGTTAGTTATCTTTGATTGAATGTAGATTTTTATAAAACGAATTTAACTTAAATTTCTCCAAATTTTTATTTTAGAATAATTGGAATTGAGAATGTAATAAAAGAAAAAAGGATTACTTTCTTAAATGGAAAGTCACTCGAAGATATTACCATTTGGGAAAACTCCTCTTTGGTCTTATTTTAAGAATCGTCAAAAGAATAAACCGTTTCTTATAGAATTCTCTCTAATACAATGAGAATGGAATATGGAAATATATACATAAATATCTTTGGATGCGATAAATTTCAAACAATTTCAAAGAGATTCGAACAAAGGAGAAAAATAGAAGGAACCATTATAACCATTATAACCATTATAATCTCTCCAAATTTTCAAGCTATAATTTATTCGATATCTCTTTTCCATTTTGATATTTCAGAAGATTGATATATGCCATCTGTTTTAAAATGTAATCATTATCTTGAATAATTTTTATTGTCACATAGATAACTTTTTTAAATAAATTTAGATAAAATAATAGAATCATAGAGCGAGATATCTTTAAATATTTGTAATATTTCAAATACTTTGCAATAAGTACTTATAATAATCCAAAAAATCGAATGTAAATAAAAATACAAATTGTACCATTTACCTATTTTATTTAATCTTAATTATAAATATATTAAATGTACACAGAATATACGTATATATATTCCATCCATGAAAGAGAGAGAGAATTTTACAATCTATTTCTGAAGATTTATCATACCTTTTAAACCGATGATATATATATATATACTTAAATTTGTGTACCTGTGTGTGTACATATATATATCGTGTTTAAAATAAACTTTTTAAGGTCATCTTTATCTTTTTTTATGCGCGTATTTTAACGTACGTTTGACATATTATATCTGTCTATAAGATCAAAACAAAAGAAATTAATATCGCAAATAATCTTTCAAAAGATTGGCAACACGTATATTTTTTAATAAATATTTTTAATAAATACGCTCGACAAGTATTCTCTCGAAAGGATCGAACGACAAGAAAGTTCTAGATAGTTTTATCTTCTCACTAAACCGTTTCTGGCAATAAATTGGCGTAAACGTGAGCATATACCTGAGAGCAATAAAAAGGGCATAATAATGTCCCAAAGTCTGTTGGTCAAATAGACAGTTGGACCCGATAAACTAACAGCAGGCCAACACTATGATTCTTTCTATTATTAACCTCGAAACATTAAGATATATTCGAAAGAAACAACAAGAGGCTACTGTACAATGTTTAAGGGGTAAGCATGCTAATATCGGATACCTGAGGCACATTGTCTGGCTTCGTTAGATTGAATAACATTGCCAGTTATTATTCAGAAACAGAACGATAAAATTTATATAAGTCATTCCCTGTTTCATAAATAATAAATTTTGTTTAATCTTCCAAATTTGGATTTATTCTCAGACATCCAAGTTTTGAGATTAATAACAAAATCAGATTCTATATTTTTCATACTATTTCTTTTTCTTTTCAATTATCAAATAATAGAAAATTTTGTTTGATCTTCCAAATTTGGATTTATTCTCAGACATCCAAGTTTTGATGAATAAAATCAGATTCTGCTATTTCTTTTTCTTTTCAATTATCAAATAATAGAAAATTTAACTTAATCAATCGATATATATAATATATTAAGATGCATAAAAATGATTTATAAATTTTATCGTCTCTTGATCACGAAAATGCAAAGGCAAACTTCAACTTCTCTTCTTCTCCACGAGGATAACCGTTCATTAGAACGGTCCCCTGTTTCGGCTGCAGCGTGAAAAGGGTCGTTTCTTTTATAAATCGAAGGAATAAAATAAAAACGGGAAGATTCGAAGGGAGGGTTGGCCAGAGTTTGGACCAGCGATGTCCAGATGGTCCATCGCGTGACCTTTGGCGCGGAAAAAAGGGGTGTAAAGGTGAGCGACCCTCGTCATTTATATGAATCTACCTGCCGGAAGTCAAATTAGATCCATGAACAAATCTTGCAGCAGTTGACTTTCAACCGTTTCCAACCACTTCTACCTGAGAAGATCGAGTGAATCACCTTAGAAACGAACGTTAACCCCCCTTCTTTTCCTTGACCAGAAGTGAAATAATTCCATGGTGTTGTTGCATTTAGATTTAGTTTAGCTTAACTTAGTTTATCAATATGAAATACGATATGAAAATGTTCATGGTTCATGGTTTCTTAACGTTATAGTAAAATTAGAATTTTATTCTTGACACGAATAATCTTTCCAAAATCGTTTTTTCAAGAAGAGTTTTACGACGGATTTCGGATTCAGAGAAATTTCACTTTGAGAGAAAGAGAAGAAGAGTTTGGAGAATTTCTAAATATATATTGGAACAATAGATTTGATGGGATGGATATTGAAAATGAATTTTCTATCTGGAAATTTTACTTGGAAGTCGAGCAGGAAAGGTAATAAAATATAATGAAATGACAAGTTTCAGGGGAAGAGGAGTTTACATGAATGAGCTTTGGTGAAAAGCTTTTCTAATCCCTATTTGCCGTGGAAAGTTGTAAAGTAATTACAATATATGACCTGAGTGGCCAACAGATTATTGTCCAATGACTAATCACGTCTTTCAGACCGATATTTAGAAACTTCTAATTTCCAGTGTATAGATTTCTGTTTCTCTTTTTATCTTCTTATTTGTTAAATATTGAAGAGTATATAGGATATACAGGAGGCAGGGTTAATTGATAATTTATGAAAAGATGCTTGGATCGATTCATTTTGAAACTGAATCTATCCTATCTTTGGAAATAATTGTAAAAATTATAATTTTTATAACTAAATGTAGAATAATTGGAAAAGAAGGAAAAATGTATGAAGAAAATTTGAAATTCAAGTAGAAGTTTAAAAAAATAAACAACTCAAAGAGTAATAAATATGCAAAAATATCTCACTTGAGACTTACTTATTTGGTTATAAACTAAGAATACTATTTATTATATAAAAAATTTAAAGAAATATTTAAAACTGAATATGAAAAAATGCTGAATTGATTTTAAAATTGAATCTACCCTATCTTTGGAAATAATTAATTTAATTATAATTTTGATTAAATAATTAAAAAAGAAGAAAATTCAAAAAAGAATGTAGAAATTTGAAAAGATAGAAAACTCAAGGAATAATGAATATCTCACTTGAGATTTATTTTTTATAAAAAATAAATATAAACTAATCCTAAGAGTAACTGTTTATTGTACACAACTATTTCAAGAAATTTAAAAAAATATTCAAAAGTATATGGAAAATACGAGGAAGATGAGTAAGAACAGAATATGTCAATCTTTTTCCTTCTTTTGGCAATATTCCTTTTCTTTTAGGATTAACAATAAATCCTTTAATCTTACACGTATCGCTTAAGCGAACAGAAATTACGGAAGGGAAATTTATCATATTTTATTATATGGACCAAGGATGAAGAATCTGTAAGTCCATAAATCTGAGAAAATCTTGGAGATTAGCGAACAAGAGTCACCGATTCTTACGTTCAGGTAGGTTCAAGATTATGGTTTAAACACATTTCCATTTTAAAACGGTTATCCTCCTTCTATCCTTAAGCGGTTAATACAACGGAAAAACAGTTAATACTCTGATTGTTCACCGTCAACCTGGACACCTCAGCTTTTGAAGTTAACAAATTATTTGTCTAATAATAAAAAAAGGAACATTGGATGCCACATCTCTGATCATTAAAATAATACCGTCAAATGCTTTTTTGCATTTGTAAAACAGATAAAAATAAATCCTCTTACAATAAAATTCCATTGCATAACATCATTATGCTTGCCTTACAAATTATAGACTATTATATCTACCAAATAAAGATTTCTTCATTAAGAAATTCTTTTTAATATTTAATTCGTTCCATTGGAACAAATAATGCATCGACATCTACAATGAAAATATCTTTAAACCATCTCTCTAAAAATATAAATAAAGAAGCTTTATATAAAAACATTATGCAAATTATCCCTTTCCATTTCGAAATGCTAAGAAGAAAGGAGCAAAAGCAAGAAAGAGTCCCAGTGAAAAAAAAAAAATTCTCCTTTCAAATTATATACTAACGATTGAAAATAAAAAGAAACAAAATAAATTGGAAGAAAATGAATATTGAAAAAAAAAATATATTACTATGAATATCGTGATCGAATCGAAATAATTAATATTATAAATCAACAATTATACGTTTAAAAAAAAAAAAATAAAAGAGAGAAAAGAAAAATATCTACAAATACTTTTGAAAGTCGATATTTTCAAGAGAAGGGAATTCCACAATTTCCAGTTATCGTGGATATCGTGGCCGGATCGAGGAGAGGCGACATCGAGAGAGGAAGGTCGGCATCGACCACGGTTTCCGGGACGGAAACCTATCAACGCGACCGCGTCTCTCGTGGCAACGAGCGATGTACGTCGGTTCCCTACCCCTCTGATAAGGTGTTCCCACAGGAAAGTGTTGTCTGGAAACAGCGCAGTCGTGAACAGTCGGGAGATGCTGCAACGTCAATAACTTTTCTCAGTTCGGTAAGGCTCGTAGCCATGGAGCTGATAAAAGCGACGAGCGCGATTAGATCGCTCTTGTTTGCTCCTCCTCGCCCATGTTTGAACGATGATGTCACCGTTTGGTCCATCCGGTTTGGGATTAGGTCAAAGTCTCTGATAAAAATCGAACATCGTTCATTCGAGTCGAAATTGTATCGATAGGGGAAAAAAAAAAAAAAAAAAAAAAAAGAGAGAAGAAAAAGGAAAGGGATTCCATTGAGTATCTAATTGAATAGTTTTTACTTGGTTCGAGTATTTGATAGATATGAATTATATGTATCTATTATAATTGATAAATTAAACTATATGCTAATCTAACGTTTTTTTATTTCATTATTTTTTATTTCATTATATTTCGATTATATTACTTACGTATTAATAATTATTTATTCTTGTTTAAAAAGAAAAAGAGAGAAAAAATTGTCACGCGTCAATTGATATCGATTTTGTGAGTAATCTTTTTATCGTTGGCGATCAGGGAAGAATCTTTGAGAGACCTCGAACAGAGAAGACATTTTTCGTATTTGCGCGCCAGATAATACTCTATCTTGATGCCAATATATCGATAGTATCGAGCATAGTCATATTCTTCCTATCAAATTCGCAGAATCACATTATAATCACGATACATCGTGTATATACGATGATCAAAAAGTTTTTTTTATAAAAAAAAAAAAAAAGAAAATGAAAATGAGCTTGTTCTTTTAAGTTATCTTTTCTTGCAATCCGAGAATGCAAGATGAAACGTGACTTTTCGATCGATAAGAAATTTATACGTACGAAATGTTGGAAAAAATTTACGTTATAAATATCTTAATTCAGATAATTAGATCTAATTAGGTCTATTCTAAAGTTGGGATTAAGAGTAAAATAATATAGTTATGTTTTTTTTCTGAATGAAATAAAACAATTTATAAATATTATTTGAATTTAAATTATTTTGCACGTAATTAATATAATTGATTTCGTAATTCTGAATTAATTATATATATTTCTATAATTTCTGTTTTTATTAATTGTTTTATTTCAATTTAAAGAAAGTTTCGTAAATATTAGAAGCATAACCTCTCAACATAACCTCTTATTGTTAACAAAGAATTTCCGTAAAGAATAAAAAGTCCAATAATAAACGAAAAAAAGAAAACGAAACATGTATCAAACCATAGATAAAGAAATTAGAATTAAATAATCTGAAGAACAAATTTTATTACCGAAAAGTTTTTATTCACGTAACATTTTCTGCTTCACTCTTTCCCCCTAGTGGGTCGTTTCAGTTTAAAACGCGAGAGACAACGGTACGAGACCCACTTACGTACTATGTATATCTGAGTACGTACGCACGCATGTTCGTTGTGGATACACGTGAATAAAAGTGTACATGGAGGAAAAGAAACGACGAAAGTTGCATACGAAAGGGACCCGACTAATCCACGTGGACGGCCGTGAGCGTATCAGTTCGACGCGAATGTAGGTTATCCGTTAGAATATGACCAGCAATTGGAGCTGTCTGTATTGTATTGAGCATTTAAGATTCGAATGAAATAATCTTTCGTCGATAGAAAAGTTCAGAGTGATTTTAGAATAATCGAAAGGGTAACAATCAAACAAAGTGATGTAAAGAGGTTAGAACGATCGAAGGAACGAATTAGTGACGCAACGTTATTGCGATTTATCGTAGCGAAAATAGTTCGAGAGTTTTATATTTTTAACAATGCACATTGCACATTGTATTCACGAGCATTGTATCGTTAAAAGTATAATTCTACCGAATCTATCTACATTGCTGTAAATTCGTAGTTACGAGTGATTATTACGAACGTTGATCGAACGAAATCTAGTATAAATAGGTTAAGATTCAGTGATGTGATATTATTCTAATTTTATATCTAATTTTATATTTCATGTAAAGATGAGTGATTTGGAAGTTGTATATTTTTAATAATGGAAATGCATATTTTGATATACCGTGTATAAATTGTGTTGAATATAAAACTATGAAAATTAATCGAAACGCAAAATCGAGTATACAAATAGGTTAACGTTTAACAATGTGATATTGTTGCATGTTGTGTTTTGACATATAAATATAAATTTGCTAGATTATTATTTTTAATAATTCAACGTATATGATTGTGGAATTTTCCAAGATAGACACTGATGTGATCGATTATTACGATAAAGATGCAACGATGGAAAAGATAACTTGAGGCTGTGTTGAAATAAGCGATGCTATATCATAGTGTAATATTATTATGTATAATACTACAAGATTATGTTTCTAATTATATAACGCGATTATTCATTTATATAAATTTCACGAAAAATTATATGAAATATATATCACAATGTTACTGTTCCGAAATCGTTGCATTATTCATCCGTTCATTGAGGTTATGATGGGTAAATGACATCTAATATTACAATTTAAAGGTTATACGATATTTATACGTATAATCTTTAAATCAAGTAAAATAATAAATTAATTTTCGCATTATTAAAAGAATTTGAAAGATAATTGAACGTATTTTGAATAAAATTTGACTCGAGAATGAAATAAAAAGTACAGATGCAAATTTATATTTTTTATTCGTCATATTTCCTATTAATGTAATAATTTCACGACTAATAATCTCTCTCATTTGCCGATTCGTATCTGAATGAAAATTTTACAACCATGACGTCACTTTAATTTGTCAGAAAACAATTCCTATGTGTGTGTCTGTGTATGTGTACCGATACTACCTGTGCAGACAGATGTCTGAACGGGTCGTGTAAATATAAGTACCTGTCTAGCCTCACCCTAGTAGTCGCCCTTTTACCTCGTCGCGTCATTATATGCTCATCAACCACCTTCCATGGGGTTGCGACTTTGTAACATGTGTGTCGTTAATGTACATTGTACACGCAAGACCCTTTGCTTTCCTTCGTCTCGTCACACATTGAATTTCCTACTTTCTTTCAATCATTGTCAGTCTTTTATCTCTTTTAATTATTCAATGCGCAGAGAATTATTAATAAATATTTTTCACAATTTTATTTCGATATAATATATATTTTTTTTTTCCATCAAAAGATTCCTCTGAATTTTTAGCATCGATTCACGCGCATGCGCATTTCTTTTAGGATACCCATTACTAACCTATACGTTTATCAATCGTCGAACGAAACTTTTCGGTTTAATTTCTATAATTTTATATAAAAAAGATAGAAATTTGAAATTTTCGAACTAAATTGATTTAATAATTAATAATTTTTCAGACCGAATAGACCGAATTTAACGAGAGAAATTTCGAAGAAATACTTCCTACTTTCTTTCAATCATTGTCAGTCTTTTATCTCTTTTAATTATTCAATGCGCAGAGAATTATTAATAAATATTTTTCACAATTTTATTTCAACGTAATATATATTTTTTTTTTCCATTAAAAGATTCCTCTGAATTTTTAGCATCGATTCACGCGCATGCGCATTTCTTTTAGGATACCCATTACTAACCTATACGTTTATCAATCGTCGAACGAAACTTTTCGGTTTAATTTCTATAATTTTATATAAAAAAAAATAGAAATTTGGAAATTTCGAACTAAATTGATTTAATAATTAATAATTTTTCAGACCGAATAGATCGAATCTAGCGAGAGAAATTTCGAAGAAATACTTCGAAGATTCTCTTTGACGAAGAGAGAATCGAAAGACCACGCGTCTTCACGTAGATGAGGAGCAGATTACAGATGGAGCTTTTTATGCTTCCCGTGTTTCCGAAGTCTCATTCATCTGTGAACGAAACGTTGTTTGAATTACGAATGAGAAGCGGCCATTGGTCCCCTTCGTCTCTTCGTATATATTTTTATTCCATCGAAGTCTAAGAGAAGATTCTTCTCCCGAGAAGCATAAGATTTCCTTCTCCTAATCCCCTCCTCCCAAGATTAATTGATTAATCATTTTCATCATTTTTTTTTGCAATAAATATTTCTCATTAAACATACTTTACCACGTACTTGAAATTCAAGATTCATTATAATTCAAAAGATGATCAAAAGAATTGCATCATTTTTTAAATTCTCGTTTAAATTCTCGTCTATCTTTACACTTATCTATTCAACTAGCTTCATAAAATCTAACTTTCACTTAATTTTTTTTCGTTAACGAGCACGATATTAACTCGCTCGCGACTCCTCCTCCTCCTTTTAAATATATAATAAATTATCCCATTATTCCTATTGATTGAATCTTAAGCCCTAAATCAAACCGACATCCCGCTAATTAATTCGATCATAATATCCAACGATCGAAATAACAAGATGCAAAATTTAAAACGGAGGATCGAGATAATGCAAAATCTGAGCTCGATTAATCCGATTTAAATCGCGTAAGGAGATGCATCATCGTTCAGTGGCCGAATAGTTTCGTGACGGAAGCGTTTCGGACAGATGGTATGCACTGCTTTCTCCCGTATGGTTTCCCGTGCAACCACTCGCATGAATGGTTCCCTTGGAGGAACAGGTAGGCGTTGCGTCGCTCGCAGGTTTCCTCGTCATCCTTTCGCCCGTCTAATTTTCTTAATTATATCACAGAATTATTATTTCGATTGCCCTAACGAGTCGAGAAAAAAGATCAAAATCCACGAGATTTTACGAATTTATCTCTCTTCCTACCGATTCTCTTATCGGTAACAATTTCGATTAGGTTAGGTTAGATAGAAATCTCGAAAGGAAAAATTATATTTCGAAGAGATGCGTTCTTCTCTCATTGGTTAAAGAGGAACAAGAGAGTTCACACGTAATCGTGTAAAAAGAGCGCGATATCTCTCAGATTTCTTGGGCGTCAAGGAAATCGATCCAGGATCGGCGATTTCTGATCCAGGATGAAACCTCGAGCCGGCAAGAATTTCTCGCCTGGCTGGCTCGGAAGGAAGCTGCGAATCGCGATCCTGTGACGCGAAACTTTACACATACTATCATATAAATGGAAAAAAAGAAAAAGCCTTGCCATCGTCTATTAACAATATTTGATTTTGTGTAATAGAATTAATTATTAACGATCCAAAACCGAATAAATAATTATCACAATATCTAATAGAATAGAAGAAGAAGAAATGGAAGAAATATCCAAGCGTGTTTATTATTAACGATCCAAAACCGAATAAATAATTATCACAATATCTAATAGAATAGAAGAAGAAATGGAATGGAAGAAGTATCCAAGCCTGTACCGTTCCACATCTCAAAAATAACAGGTTAATCGACACACAGCGAAGGCAGTAATGAAGATTCGAGTCTAATTATAAGATACAACTCCCCGACGCACGTTCCACTTCGTGTAAAAAAAAAAAGGAAAGAAGAAAGAAAAGAATCTCAAGGTATCATGTGGTAGGTCTGCGTATTTCGTGCATCCCGTATAATGGTCCCCACCGGCCGGAAGTGAGCTACCTGTCTCCCACGTGTGTGATGCAGCCAGCCTCCCAACGTGATGCAACGCAACACGGGTTGAGGTCGCATGCGTGCACACAGCTGCGCGGACAAAAGCCACGCACCGACACCGCTGTGTCCTGTGTGTTTCTCGATGCAAGACGAACCAGGCGACGGTGATGGCCAAGTATCAACTTTAGAGAGAAGAACATCGTTTGGAACATCGAATTCGAGACGAATTGATGATCGTGATACACGCAATTCGAACGAAAGGAAGGAATATTTGAATATTTTGGAGGGAAAGTTGAGAGAATTTGAATTAATCGAACGAGAATAATTAGAAATATCTATTATTCTATTATTCTTTTCACTGTCGAATACGTTCATGGAAACGAGTCATTTTTTAGTTGGAAAATTCGCTCTTTCTCTCCAAATTATCAAACGAAACGAAGAAGGAATGTCTTCTTTCGAGAAGAATAAATCTGCGCGTGGACCACACTCGAAGAAGCGTGGAAAGCACGTAGCATCTCAGCCGTTGGTACAATGGTCTCTGTCCGACCGGAAGCGAGCTACCTCTCCCACGTGCAGCCTCCCGAGTATCCGCACGCTCAAGATTAGTTTGTATTCATCGAATAGATATTTCCTTTTCTCCGCTTATTTTTTCTTTTTTATCGTTCCTTCTGTCTACACCCAGCGGAGAGAAACATTGTGTTATTCCGACGGTGAGAACGCTCGCGGTTAATCCCCTCCGCGTGAAAACGGTTTTGCATCGAGATATGGAAATTGTGGAAATTAACAGGCGGCGGGTGGTGAATTGTCAGTCAGGTTAATTGTCTCGTTGATTGAACGCGGCGTGTGGTACGCGTGGATCAGTTCCTCGAACGAAATCGAATTTCTCCTTTACCTTCTTACGATCATTCTTGCCTGGTCAGAAATATTTAAAGTTTATTAAAGTATTTATTAAAGTTATCGATCTATTATAACGTATTATATATCACACAAGTGATTTTTAAATATCGTTTTATCGAAGGTTTATTTGTAAATGAGGATTTTCATATTCCATCTTCTGAATATATATGAAAATATACGTGAATTTGGGAAGAACTCATCCATTTCTTTGTTCGTGTATAATTTTTATATCGAAAACTCCTTCGAATTCATCAAACACGGTGGCCATTTTACGAGTCTCCCCTTTCCTTCGAAGCGAGCAAGTGAAACATAAGGAAATTTATTTCTATAGCGTTCCAGAACAGTTTCCTGTCGGAGGAAACTGCGATTATTTCCCTCCACCTCGTGAAACAAAGATTTCCTATACCGATACTGGGGATAGGATTATTCGATTGTTCGAACCGCTTATTATTAGATCTTTTTAACATGTTAAAAAGATAATTAACGATACCTGCGATTGATCGTTTTTTATTGTTCCTCCAAGTATTGTTCAAGGAGTGAAATGAAAAAAAGGTCTCTCATTAATCTCTCGTTAACAGCCCACGGGTAATAACAATAAAATCGCGCCAAGGAAAAATTTCGAATAACCTTTCCCTTCTCCTTCTCCCCTCTTTTTCCCCTTATCGAAGCTTTCCACGGCTTTTCACCCGTGTTTATCGTTGCCGATCAAAATTGTTTCCTATGGAAGAAAGAAAAATAATAATAATAATGTATACGATATCGCTTTCTCCATCCAATTTCTCCCTTATCTTCTTTTTAATTCGCGCGAAAAATTATCACAGAATTTTTTTTCAAATACTCTTACTTATTTACTCGCGTAGATTTATTATCAACGGACGAATTATGAACAATAATTCGTTTTAATTAATCGTTGATAAGAAGAGAGCTCTATATATATATATATAGTCTCTTTAATACGGATAAGTAACACGATACGATGTTTGTAATTTATATATATATATCATCGTGCAAGTCCTAATACGATAATTACAAATATCATAAATTGTGAAAGAGATCGTGTCAAGTCGATACAGGGGACGAGGAATATATATTTTTAACCAAATTTAAATTATTTCGAATAAAAGACACGGTATTTCTTCCTTATCAATTTCCTCGACAATTTCAAATTAACAAACTACAACTTCTCTCAATCTCTCCTCCTAATCCAACGTTTATTTCGCATGGTATTAAAAGAAAGAGAAACTTGAAATAAACGTTGAAGGAAACTAAACCTCCCGGAAGATGAATCGCGACGAGCACGAGTTTGTCGAGCAATCGTGGAAACGATGATAAACCGCGCGTGACGGGCTCAACAGCTCAGAAGTAATGTTATCGTGGCGTCGATAGCGACGATAAAAGCCACAAGTGTCACAGAATAAAGCTTACGTGCCCGAGTAAACAGAATCTTCGGTTCCGATCGGAGTTCACGATCGAGTCGAGAGGAGAACCTTGAAAAAAAACACTGTATTATGAACGATATGTTTATCGATGGATAATTAGGATGCGGGGATGGAAAAGAGAAAAAGAGATTTCTGGGAAATTATTGAAGAAATTTCAAAGTAATTTTGAATTTTCTCTCTTTTTATATATATATATATATAGATATATTTTTCTTTTGAGTCGAATATGAATTACATAACAGAAAATGAGATCGAGAGATTTCAATTATAATTGATTATACGTTTAAGATCGTGTTTATAATATTTTCTCGGAAAATGATAGCAAGATTATTAAATCTTGAGTAATCACGCACGACACACGTTGTAAAGATACAAATTGAGGGGATTCTCGCTTGATACTGTTCTCTACCTAATTTCTGAAAAAAAATATATATATTCAATAATGGCATCGCCGATTTAATATTGAAAATTTTTAATATTCATCTTAACCTTGATGATGAATTAATTTTTCCTTTGAATTTATTATTCAAAGGAAAAGATTTAGCGGGAGATAGCTACGTTAAACAACATTTGGCGTTGTTTAATCAAATACGATTATAAAATATCGATAACTCGATGACATAAAGATTGTACAATCCTTCACTACTATTACTCTTTCTTTATCTATCTTATAAATTTCTTATAAATTTTATCAAACTACTTTTTCGATGGACAAGGTTTATTCAAGGTTTTTCAAATGTTGCAGAATTTTTGTATCCAACTTTGTTTCGAATCAAACTCGTCCACGATTCGAATAAAAAATTATTACTTTCCTCAAAACTTTCCTTCGCTGTATCCCCCTCGGATGACGGTTCCTCGACATCGGCTTTGTTTGCACATCTGTGTGATCCGCTTGCCTTTTCAGCAAACTCGTTCCAACTTTTATCTTCCAGCACTTCTTTTCTTCTTCCTTCTTTCTTTATTTACGATCTCTCTCTTTCTCTCTGATCGTATTATCACGACAGATATAACACGTTCAAAGAGAAGAAATCGAGGCTGGTGGAACGTTATCGCGGATCTCGCGGCGCTGATAGAGGCGGCTGTTTCATCCTTTGGCCAGATCTCGATCTCGATATCGATTATCTGCTCGACTCTGATAAGAGATTGGAAGAGGAGAGGATCGATGGAATTTTTTTTTTTTCCAAGTCCCCTGCCAATTTGCGCAACTCCTCGAGACGTGGATTATTTTTCAAAGTTTGGAATCGGAGTAATACGTAATTTCTTCTTCTTTCTTCTTTCTCTTATCGATGGTTAGATTATGGATCTTGTTATATTTTTACGAAAATAAGGATCTTTCTTCTCGAATCGATTAACTTTTGGAGAATCATCGATGATAATAGTTCAATCTTTGAGGAATTTTAATTATTGTTACATCCTCTTTTATTACTTTCAATTGCTGGAAAAGTAAGGAGAGAAAATATCTGCATGGACTATTTTCATTATCTTGTCAGATGTGATCTCATCTTTTTCTCTCGAGTTCTATTTATTTATTTTTTTTCAAAAATCATGATTGGTATTCTTTATTCTCTCGAATATTCCTTGATGAATAGTTTCACTCTCTTTTTTTCTAGAAATTTATATCCACAGAGACAAAAAAAAAAAGGAAATTGGTTCTTTTATTTGTCTCACTTTCGATAATTCATCATCTTCTCTGATCCGTTTTCGTTTATACGTCGAGAACATCCACATCCTCTTGTTCAATCTTTGAGAAATTTTAATTATTGTTACACCCTCTTTTAACTACTGGAAAAATAAGGAGAGAAAATATCTGCATGGACTATTTTCATTATCTTATCAAATGTGCTCACCTTTTTCTCTCGAATTCTATTTATTTATTTTTTTTCAAAAATCATGGATTCTTTATTCTCTCGAATATTCCTTGATGAATATAGTTTCACTCTTTTTTTTCTAGAAATTCATATTCACATTCATATCCACAAAAAAAAAAGGAAATCGTTTCTTTCATTCTCATTTTCGATAATTCATCATCCTCTCTGATCCGTTTTCGTTTATACGTCGAAGAACGTGCACATCCTCCGCGTCGCGAGGGAAAGATACGTCGAAGATATAGGAGAGTTACGAGTTTGTCGAGCGGATGACAAAGGCGTGTTCTCTTCGCCGTGGAAGATAATGTGGTACGTTCGTGTACACAGGTGGCGAGAGGAAAGCGCGCAGATGCTGTAATCGTCGCTTTGCCAGCAACGATCGTGATCGATGTAACAATCATTTTTCATTCCGTGTTCACGAAGATATATATATATTCATCGTATTTTCGTATGTAACAATTTTTCTAGAATCACGTTTCGACGAGTTTGAATTTTCGTGCTCAAGGATTAAAAAGATTCAATTTCAGGATGTGAGTTCAGAAACTAGAGCTTTCTTTCCGATTAATATTTCTATGTTGAAGATAAAAATTAAAAATGAAGTTCAATCGACTTTACAAAACGTTCTAAAAAGAGACGGAAAGAGATTGGATGATAATTTCGAGAGATTGCAAAATTATAAATTAAAATTGCATACGCGATAATTTTATAATATTGCATAAAGATATACACACACACATATATATATATATATTTAAAGAAATTACACGATTACATAAGTTAAAGAAACATGGACGAAGAGAGAAAAGAGTTTCGAAAGACACAGAACTCTCATTTCCCGACGAGGAATCGAAGAAGAAGGCTTCGTAAAATCGGAGGCCGATCAAAAATGGCCTGCAATCTTCCCAGGCTAAGCACTGAAATTGTCCCATTCGGCCAAGAAGTTGTTGCAGAAGGAAATCTCGATAATTTGGTCTCGTACCCGCTTCCTGTTATGCTCGCCGTCCTCTGATTCTTCCTCTCCTCTCCTCCCTCCACGAGGAGGCCACTTTCGGACGTGGCATGACTAAACGCACAGCCTCGTGCACCAGACCGCGAAGATGCAATAATTCTTCGCGCTCATGCGAGCTCGTGCTCCTTCTCCTCTCCAACGATCCACCGAACTTCCGCCTCTTGGGGAGGATCCCTCCTCCAACACGTTTTTTCCTCTCCTCTCTCTTTTAATCTTTCATTCTTTAACATCCCTCTTCGTTTTCACAATTAATTAGTATTAATTGAGGGGCTCGAAAATTTTTTTATTCGATACAAGTTTCGATAATTAATTGGTATTAATTGGTTAATTAAGTGGCTCGAAAATTTTTTTATTCGATACAAGTTTCGACAATTAATTAATCGAATGGTTTTATTTTTTATTCGATACAAGTGAGAAAGAAAGAAAGAGATTTTTTAGAGCAAAGATCCTCGAGAAAAATTCGGATCGATCATTTGTCTTTATTCTTCGAAAATTTCATCGTTCGGTTTTTTTCCTCGAGTAGAGCAAAGATCCTCGAAAAGAACTGTTTATGCATTTT
The DNA here is from genome assembly GCF_003254395.2 of Apis mellifera. NCBI lineage: Eukaryota > Metazoa > Arthropoda > Insecta > Hymenoptera > Apidae > Apis > Apis mellifera. The sequence continues at coordinate 4,748,999 of NC_037640.1, forward strand.
CCTTGGATAAATCATTCGTCCTTGTTCTTCGAAAATTTCATTGTTCGATCTTTCTCCTCGAGTTGAAGATCGAAATTGGTCGAATGCAGATTCTTTAGACAGATCAAGAATCCTTGAAAAGAACTGTTTATATATTTTCCTTGGATCAATCATTTTTCTTTATTCTTCAAAAATTTCATTGTTCGATCTTTCTCCTCGAGTTGAGGATCGAATGCAGATTCTTTAGACAAAAGATCCTGGAGAAGAACTATTTATGCATTTTTCCTTATTCTTCAAAAATTTCATCATTCGTTCTTAATCATATCCTCGATTTTTCTCCTCGAATTGAAGATCGAAGTTGGCCAGATTCTTTAGACAAATCAAGAATCCTCGAAAAGAACCGTTTATGCATTTTTCCTTATTCTTCAAAAATTTCATCATTCGTTTTTAATCATATCCTCGATTTTTCTCCTCGAATTGAAGATCGAAGTTGGCCAGATTCTTTAGACAGATCAAGAATCCTCCAAAAAAACTGTTTATACATTTTTCCTTATTCTTCAAAAATTTCATCATTCGTTCTTAATCATATCCCCGATTTTTCTCCTCGAGTTGAGGATCGAAGTTGGCCAGATTCTTTAACAAAGATCCTGAAGAAGAATTGTTTATCCATTTCCCTCTGATCAATCATTTGTCCTTGTTCTTCGAAAAGTTCATCGTTCGTTTCTAATAATATTTCTCTGCTCGAGTCGAGGATCGAAGTTGGCCGAAAGCAGCGATCGGAATCGAACGGAAATATCGTTGGAAAAACTGGACTCGAGGGGGGGCTCGCGTTGGCTGGTTTATTTGTATTTCGCGGTTAGATCGGGCTCGTTAGCCGTACGATCGCGCGGCCAGATAAACGAGGCTAATAGTTTTCTTCGTAGAAGGATGCACGCGAGCAAGAAACATCCGCAAATTTTTATCTTGGCCGTCCATTACCGTGACGGTACGGACGATTCTCTCTCCGGAAAACTCATCTCCCTCTCCCCTCATCTCTCCCTACAACTCCGTTGCCCAATCATCTTCACAGTTTCGTTATCGATGACTAGTCTGCTCTATATATATATATATATATGTGTGTGTGTGCCAAGATTTCAAAGTAGACTTAAATCCTTTACTTTGCAGAAAAATGTATTCTCTTTCTTCATTATTATTATTTCTCTATCTCTTCTCTTTTTTAAAAAAAAGAATATTTCGATCTTTCATCGAAGAACAGAAGAAAAAGAAAGTAAAATTGTATAATAAGTAATCGTGAATCGGTTGGCTGCTTTTACCATGAATAATACGCTTTTGAGTATGGAAAAGGAAAAAAATATTTCATGAAAATTAATAAGCAATTATTGTTATTGCGAGAGGGTGAGTGTCACGCGATTTGAAAATTGTTATTTTTTTTAAGAAAGGAGAAGAGGGGAAAGTTGCGTTACGTAAAGGATGTGTTTATTTCTATTATTTCTATTATTACGATTCGAGGAAAAAGGTAATAGGTTCTTAGATTTATCTGCAAATCGATCCTCGAGTAAGTTTCTTCAATTCTCGTTTATCAATTTCGATTACAACGAGAAATTGGAAGATTTAATTTTTGATGAAGCTTATGTATCGATAGAATTTTTCGAAGTATTATTTAAAACAGGATTTAGGCTGTGAATATTAAATGAAGATACATTGGAGAAGAGGACGATGAGAGGAGAGGAATGGAAAATTCGTGGTTCTTTATGGGCATTTGGGATGCAAGTCAGTGGCCGTTTGCAACCGGGGTCATTGAACGCGTAGGATTTCCTGGACAAACTTTCGTTCGAATGTGTTTCCTTCCTCCTCTCTCTCTCTCTCTCTCTCTCTCTCTCTCCCTCCCTCGCTTCGCAGTATTTCTCTTTCTTTCTTTTCTCACTCGTCAAATACGCGAGCGGATAATTTATATAGAAAATTAGAAGAAATTCGTATCGGTTCGTGAATTCGAATTAAAATATTTTAAGAATAGAAATAATCGTTGCGATCGAATAATGTCGTTTTGTTTTATATTCGAACGAAGAAAAAGTAATTTACAAGATCGAAATCCATCGATAAGATATAAAAAGAAATTCCTGAAACGAGACTTCTAACCGTTTCAGTTTCACTCACGTGGTAACAAAAGAGACAGCTAATCAACTCTCCTATTATACAAGATCCTCGTCTCGAAATACAAAACCATTAATGAGAAATCCTCGCAAAAGCGACGCCGAGGAAATCGAAATTGATAGATAAGATATTAAAGGAATTCTTCGAACCGAAACGTCCATTTTTATTCGACGTCGAAGGAACACATCGCGAAAATTTGCGAATTTTCAAATTATTTAGAAACTTTTTCACAAAGATTCAAAAGTAATAATTCTATTTCCCCCTTTTAATTGCAATATAAAGAAGCTTCTTTAAAAAAGAATATTTCCAAAGGAAGAGGATTATTAAAAATAATTATTCTCCATCTTTAAGCATTAAGAAAATTTCTACGAATGAAGATAATGAATCGATTCTTCGACGAAAGGAAGAAGAGAAAAAAAAAAAGTTTGTCTTCCGCGTGCGAGAAGAGAGCGTTAGAATTCGAAACTCACGATTCCAAGAATGCAGAAGGAACGGGAGAAGACGCAACGTAAGGGGAATCGCGACGAATCTTGGGGATCATCGCGAGAGTTAAATACATCTCGCTCGTCTCTCGTATCAAATGACGTCGATCTCGCGTTTTCCTCTCCGTCATTGCCTCGTCTTTCACAGATGGTTGATCCACGATGAAGCCAAGGGCGGCGAGGCTTCGGAATCGGAAGCGCGCTTCGAAAAGGAATTCGCTTATGTTTTCGCACCGCGTTGAAAAAAAAAAAAAAAAAAATCGATGAGATCGCGATACCGATGCGTTTTTAACTGGAAGACGGTTTACTCTTATTCCGCAGACTGGGCGGAATCGATCACGGCGGAGAATACGAGCCGTTCCAACCGCGAAATGGAAATAAAGGTCCGAAATATAAGCGTCGATCATTCTCCTTCCTCTTCCCTTTTCCTTCGGATTCTGAGGATTTATCCAAGAATAAACGGGAGAATTCCAGTATCAATTCCTTTTTTCGTGGATATTGGAACAATCTGATTCAGATTTATAAGTAATTGTTTTTTCTTTTTTCTAATTTCTTGTCTCGTATTAATAAAATTTATTATAAAATTCCAGTATTCCTTCCTTTTTCGATGATCTATGAACGAACGAGTTCAATTTTTCGTGGATATTGGAACAATTTGATTTATAACTATGGAAAATTCTTTTTCCTTTTTCTAATTTCTTGTCTCGTATTAATAAAATTTATTATAAAATTCCAGTATTATTTTCTTTTTCGATGATCTATGAACGAATAAATTTCGAATTACGTTCAATTTATCGTGGATATTGGAACAATTTGATTCACATTTATAACTAATTGTTTTTTCTTTTTTCTAATTTCTTGTCTCGTATTAATAAAATTTATTATAAAATTCCAGTATTGGTTCCTTTCTCGATGATCTATGAACGAATAAATTTCGAATTACGTTCAATTTCATTCGTGGATATTGGAAAATTCGATTCAGACTTACAACGTAATTAATTAATTAAAGAAGAGCATGGATTCGAGTATTCTTCTATCCAATCTTATCTGCAAATATCTTGCCGGTTTCGCGCAAGATTATCAAAAATAAACAAGAAAGAGGAGCTTCGACTGGCCGAAAAATATCGATAAATATCGATCGAATAAATTAATAATTTTTTTTTTTCGACGAATATATAAATGGAAATAAAATTCCTTCCCGAAATACGAAAGTATTGGTGTTATTTTTGCTGAGTGCGACTTTGGCTGCGTTTCCAAAGATTTTCGCCGATCTTTGGCCAATGGTATCTCTCGGCCGATGTGCCAATAAGAGGCGTCCCGTTTCTTCGTTCGCGTATGTCACGCGAGACGAGGTTTGCGCAACTTGGAAATAACTTTGGAACACGATGCACGATAAGTGTTCTTCAGCGTGATAATTCAGCGTGTTCGTGCGTAGGCTCGCGGATTCCTCGCACACGTCGCAAATGGAACAAAGAAAAGGAGTACTCGGCTCGGCCGGAAATCAGAAACCGGTCGCCTGCCGCTCCACGCTTCCGATCCTCCCGCGTTTCGAATCGATCGATGAGCTTCGAGTAAGCGAATTCCTCGCGCTCCACCACCGTTGCCAACGAGATCCCTCTCTTCTTTATCGTTTGCAATAATCCGAATTAAATTTATCCCCCACCCTTCCTCCCTTCCTTCTTTTTCCATAAAAATTATACGATCTTAACTATAATAACAATATCAGGAAAAATTTTTGAAAAATAAATCGTATCTTCGAACATGAGGATGCATTAAAAATTTTAAAAAATAAATTGTATCTTCATTCAGATGCGGATGCATTGAAATTTTTGAAAAGTAAATTGTATCTTCAAAGATGAGGATGCATTGAAATTTTTGAAAAGTAAATCGTACTTTTGAAGATGCATTAAAATTTTCGAAAAGTAAATCGTACCTTCGAAAATGCATTGAAATTTTTGAAAAATAAATCGTATCTTCCAAGATGAGGATGCATTAAAAATTTTGAAAAATAAATTGTATCTTCAAAGATGCGGATGCATTGAAATTTTTGAAAAGTAAATTGTATCTTCAAAGATGAGGATGCATTAAAATTTTCGAAAAATAAATCGTACCTTCGAAGATGCATTGAAATATTTGAAAAGTAAATCGTATCTTCGAAGATGCATTAAAATTTTTACAAATTTTCGCTTTCCTTAAATATCGAAATATTAAATATCGAAAAGTAAATTGTATTTTCGAAGATGCATTGAAATATTTGAAAAATAAATTGTATCTTCGAAGAGGCATTAAAATATTTGAAAAGTAAATTGTACCTTCGAAGATGTATTAAAATTTTTGAAAAACAATTATACCTTCGAAAATGCATTAAAATATTTGAAAAGTAAATCGTATCTTCGAAGATGCATTAAAATTTTTACAAATTTTCGCTTTCCTTAAATATCGAAATATTAAATATCGAAAAATAAATTGTATCTTCGAAGATGCATTAAAATATTTACAAATTTTCGCTTTCCTTAAATATCGAAATATTGGACGAGATTCTACGTTCTTGGATAGGAGAGGTTTCTTTCTTTCTTTCCTTCCTTCTTTCAAGCGTAGATCCGCGAGGAATCTGTCGCGTAATGCGTGTCACACGTCGCTCGTGGAAAGCAACGGTGCCACGGTGCTGACGTATCGTCATTTTGTTATGCGCGGGGCGTCATTTCCTTCTTCCATCGTGAGCCACCTCGGGGAAGAAGGAACATGGTCAATCGGGAGCAAGATTTGTAAGCACAGTTTCCGACTCGCGCAGACGATCCGCGCCTTGAAAGCTTAATGCGCCTCGATCGAGGTTTTATCTCTTCCCCTTCCCTCTCTCTTTTCTCTCTTTTTTTTTTTCGAATCGAGTATTCCCGTCTTGGCATCTCGAAGAAAAAGAGAGGAGAAATCGCGTACGTTGCGTCGAAATCTTCTTCGTTATTTCTTTTTTTTTTTCGTTAAGCTCGACGCTTCGATTAATTCGCGACGAGTTTTTCAAAAAACACATTTCAAGACACATGTATCGCGCAACGCATCGTTTTTCTCTTTTTATTCTTAATTACGCGTTACATTTTATATATATACACTTGTTTTTTCTACTTGTTTATCAAAAAGAAACTACTATTGATCTTTATCTTTCCGTTACGTTGCAATCCTGTTTCAATTCTTCACCGCGAAAAATTTCTAAAATAGATGCGAGCAACAATGTGGATAATTGAAAATAAGCATTAAGAAGAATCATTTTTTAACGTAACGTTTCTTTTTCTCTGATTTAATTTCTCCGAACAAAAAGAGAGAAAAGATCGATCGATTCGATCCTTCAAAATTCCCTCCAACGAGAAGGAATTTCGATCGAGAAGAGAAATTCGAAGGAGTTGGACGAGCAGTGATCCGATTTGGCAAACGGAGAGAAATTTGGAGGAGATTGATGGACGTTTGCAGAAAACGCAACGAGAAACGCCACGCGATCGGCCATTACGTAACAACACGTTGCACGTAACGCGTTAACTCGAGGGAAAAAAGAATCGGTCGGGCATCGGTCGGTTTGTTATGCGAGGGGCATCATTTCCTTCTCGTCGTCTCCGTGAGAAGAGGAGAAATGATGGAGAACGATGACTGGAAGGGAACAGGTGCGATTCACCTGCCCATGCCATCGAACCTGTCCTCCTTTCGTCCAATCATCTCTTTATCGTCCAACAAATATCAATTCTCCTCCTCCTCTCTTTTTCTACTGTATTTCCTTTCACTCCGTGCAACAACCGATCTTCCATCTCGGTCGAAATTTTCTTAAATTCCTTCAATTTCGAGTTAAATTTGAAGGAATGCAACAGTTCTTTCAACTCTCGAGAATCCTTGCCTTTCCAAATTCCTAAATCCTTCTCCTCTCCGTTCAGAGATCGGCCATCTTTTCCATCCATCCATCCATCCACGATTTCCTCATTTCCGATTTGCCATGCACGGTGCGTCGTTTCCTTCTCCTCTCCGATCGCCACTCTGGTGGACAGGCGCGCAGGACACGAGAGGAGAAGGAGCCAAGTTGAGGAAGAGGAGAAAGGCGACGGCGGGAAACGCGACGAAATGTGAAGTGCGATGGGCACACACGAAGGAAGGAACGGCACGTGTTGAACGAGCCGGTGCCATTGGCCGGAACCTGCCCCTGCGTCCCGAAAAAGGGACGAAAAGGAAGAAAAGGGCGAGTTGGGAAAGATGAGGGGTCAAGTGCAACCGGAAACGATACTTGCGGCGCGTGTGATTCTTTCATCACACCGGTCTCCTTCTTTATACATAGAGATTATCCGATTAATATCTCTTCTTTTATCGATTCTGAGTGTTTTTTTTGGAAAGGATAAATGCAATGATGCTTGTGATTCTTTGACACTTTGTTTCGTTCTTTTATATACATCCGACTAATATCTCTTTCTTTTATTGATTCTGAGTGTTTTTTTGGAAAGGATAAGTGCTTGTGATTCTTTGATACTGGTTTCTTCTTTCACGTTCGCATCTTTATATATTAATCTTTATGTAGATTAATATTTCTTCGTTTCTTTTATTGATTCTGAATGTTTTTTGCAAAGGATAAGTGCAATGATTTTTCGACACTAGTTTTCTTCTTTTACATTCATTCTTTTATATTTGATTAATATCTCTTTGTTCTCTTATTGATTCTAAATGTTTTTTGAAAAGTTTAAATACAATGTGATTCTTTGACACTAGTTTTCTTCTTTCACATTCATTCTTTTATATCTGATTAATATTTCTTTGTTTTCTTATTGATTCTAAATATTTCTTGAAAAGCATAAGTGCAATGATGCTTATAATTCTTTGACACTAGTTTCCTTTTTTCACATTCGCTCTTTTATATCTGATTAATATTTCTTCCTTCTCTTATTGATTCTAAGTAGTAGTTCCTTTTTTGAAAAGGATAAGTGCAATGAATGCTTATGATTCTTTGATATCAATTTCTTCTTTCATTCTTTATATATATCTGATTAATATTTCTTCCTTCTCTTATTGATTCTAAATGTTTTTTGAAAAGGATAAGTGCAATGATGCTTATGATTCTTTGATACTAGTTTCCTTCTTTCATATTCACTCCTTTATATATAGAGATTGTCCAATTAATATCTCTCATTGATTCTAAATCAATAAAAAAAGATGAAGGCAAGTGCAATGATACTTGTGTGATTCTTTGATACTTCTTCGAGAAGAAGAAATATTTCTCTCCTTGTTACCACTTTCTATATAATATCTGATTAATATCTCTTGATGATTCTCTTACTGTTTCTAAATATTCCTTTCGAAAGAGGTTAATATAATAAAGATAGAATATTTCTAATTTTCTAAATCAATATTTAGAAACGCACAGAAAACAGAAGAACTCGACTTTTAATTTTCAATCGAATAAACAATGTTTGTACACACGTTTCTTCTCACGATTATCCTTATATCGATACAATTTTAAAAACCAAGAGACGTAAATCTCTCTGTGAACAATTCTCTCGAGGAGGAAAGAGAAAAATTATCGATTCTTCACTTCGAAATCTCGCAACTTTTTCCACCGAAAGCAGGGCAAAATCCAGAAGAGACACGTGTCGCGTTTTTATTTCGTGTGTAATCACGTAAGCTACCCGTTTTGCGGGGTCCCCGGTGTCAGATCCCCGGTGGCGTGGGACCATGCGCGTTTAAAAAGCCGTTTTCTTGTCGCAGAACAAATTGGCCGGTTTTTGAAACGGTGAAAGAGAGAGAGAGAAAGAGAAGAAAGATCGTTTAAATCGAGTTTCTGGATTTTTCGTAAATTAGCGGGATTCTTGTAAATTAGATGAGATCCTGGTGGGAAGATTCTTGTGGATCTTGTCCGAGTGAATAGGTAAATGGGACCACTTACGGTGATTCGAGTAACGGAATTTCTTTCTCTCTCTCTCTTTCATTTGAAAGAATTAAAGAAAGAGCTCTGAAAGCTTTCCTCCTTTTTTTGGAAAATTAATTTCTATTCCATTGAGTTAAATTGAGAGTGGAATTTTGCAAAGAAACAGAATTCGAGGAAATGCTTTATTTAAAATTCGAATATTAATCTTAATTTTATAATTTTATATTTTAATATATAATATTTCGTGAATATTAATTTTGATTTTTCGATTAATCGAACTAGAAATGAAAAATAATATATTTTTCTAATATACATCCATCATATAAAATCAAGTTTAATTAACTATTCGTGGGATCGAATTAATTGCGAGCAAGAATCGAAACACTGATAATCATTTCCTCGAATCCAGCTTTACAAACCTGGACCGACCGTGGGATTTTCTAGTTTTTTTTTTTTTTTTAATCTGTTTGATGATCGACGCAAATAAGATTATCCTGTTATCTGGGCACAGTTAACAGGAATGACAATGACACAACGTTTCCGACTCGCGTAATAGGAAAACGAGATAAAGAGAGGCTTAACGTTGCCGCGTATGACTCATTTTTTTCAAATTGCGCAGGATTCCCCCAGATTATACACTACTCTAAAACAATCATCCATGAGATTGCATCTTACGAGACGTGGAGAGGAGTAGAGCTTCGAGAGTTTTTTTCTTTAAGAAAATTCTCCTCGATTCGATATTTTTCTAAAAAATATTCGAGGGATAAGAAAGGAATATCTTACGAATTATTAATTATAAATTATATTGATAGTTTCAATTTTTCTCCAATAATTATTTAAATGGAACGAAAAGTATCTTGGAAAGTAGAGAATGTTTTGAAGAGTAGTAGGAGGAAAGCTTCGAGAGCTTTTTTTTTTTAAGAAAATTCTCGTCTCCTCGATTCGATATTTTTCTAAAAAATATTCGAAGAATAAGAAAGGAACACTTCACGAATTCTTAATGATAAATTATATTGATAGTTTCAATTTTTCTCCGATAATTATTTAAATGAAACGAAAAGTATCTTGGAAAGTAGAGAATGTTTTGAAGAGTAGGAGGAGTAAAGCTTCGAGAGCTTTTTTTTTTAAGAAAATTCTCGTCTCGTCGATTCGATATTTTTCTAAAAAATATTCGAGAAAGGAACACTTCACGGATTCTTAATTATATTGGTAGTTTCAATTTTTCTCCAATAATTATTTAAATGGAACGAAAAGTATCTTGGAGAGCAGAGAATGTTTTAAAGAGACTGTAATTAACAAATATTTCGTAACGTTAAATAGAATTCATTATTAACGCACCAATGGATATTATTCAAGATCGAAGTAAAGGCATCGATTTAAATTTAAATACACGGAAGCGCGAGACGCAATTCCTCTAACCAAGAACTTAAAAGAGTTTCGTTTGAAAATAGGCGCGAAACTATTTTTCTAACCTTTTTTCTCTTTTTCATTGTTGGAATCGAAGCGAGGAATCGGCTTTCAACGCGGTTAAATCACCGGGCGAGGATGAACGCGAGCGGAGAGAAAGAGAGAGTGGAATGATGAAACGCGCGAGCCGTGCGGATAAATCAGGCCGCCATGTTCTCTTTTCCGTGGCGGAAGGGATCCCGAAAACGGCGCGCCTTCCAACTTTTAATTTCCACTCGAGCGAATATCTCTCTCTCTCTCTCGGCCGATTATTTATATAAAAATATTCCAAACATTTTAAATTTAATTCGCTAAATTAATTTCACCCGAGGAATCAGATTGTATAAATGTCCCAAAATTAACGCAAGATTTCAATTAAATATAAAACAGAGTTTTTAATTTTTAGATATTTATTCTTTTAAGCGAATCATAAAGTACATAGGACAGGATATTATTTATGGAATAAAACTCTCAAACTGTTCTTTTTTCAGGGTTGCCAAATAACTTAATGGCGGCAAATTCAAATCTTGCGTTAATTTTGGGATATTTCCACCGTGAAATATGTTCAGGATTTTGGAACTTATTAAAAAAAAACTTATCAAAGCTTTTAATAAGAAAATCTCGAGATTTAATTGGATGGAATGAGAATACGTAAATTGTTTGGACAGCGATCGTTTCATTGGAAATAGTTTAGAAACGGCTAGACGCGGAAACGGTTCGCTTTCGATCATTTCCATCACGTCCGTTTTACTCTTTCTCCTCTACGATTAAAAATCTTTTCGAACCTCGTGATTTCTTGTTATCGCGCGATCGGGCGGCGTAACGCGCGCCTTCACTGATTCCAATTCTAACCAACGTAACTCGCGCACGCTTCCTCGTCTCGAGGTTTTTCCTGGTTCCTCTCCAACGAGCCACCCTGTACTACCTCGAATGGGGAAGGGGGGATTCCTCCTTTTCTGATAAAACTAAACTATTTTTTTTTTCCCCAATTTTCTGAACTATTTACGATTAATAATTTCGTGTTATTGTATTATCGTCCAAGTGTTAACGGGATCAAAGAATAATAAACTGATTGAACTGAGATTGAGAGGTTTCCGTGTACTTTGTATTTTTATTGCAATACTTTTGTATTGGAATTGATATAAGAATACTAAAAAAAAGAAGAAAAAAAGAACGAAACAAAATCAATGATTAATTACGGTACACGGTTCATTATGGCGTTAAAGAAAAATTCTTTGGATAATAATAGTGGAGTAATAACGATAAAAAAAATTCCACTATGGATACATCTTCGTAATTCTCACGCAATTAAGTGATTAACAAAGATTTTTATCTCTATTTATTTATGCGACTCGCGAAAAAAAAAATATATATATATATCTTTAAAAAAAATATTAATAATTCGTCCGCGAATTTCCACTTCTTATTCCATATATAATAAATATCAATTAAATCAGACTTTGACACAATTGTTAAATACGATTTCTCAACGTATACGCTCTACTCTACGTATCGGTCGATAAAGCAGAGAGACGACACCTAACTCGGGTGGCGGGGGAGGAGGGGAGAGGGGAATAGCGCTCCACCGTGTCCTTGAACGATCGATCGATCTCCATCCAAGCTATATTATCCCCCCAACCCGTTAAAACCCTACGACGACTCACGGGATTTTCTTATTCGAGAATAATTCGAGAAATGCCCGTCTCGTTTTATCTACGATTACGAGAATCGTATCCGCCTTTCCGTTTTCCATCACGGGCGAAAAAAAAAAAAGAAAAAAAGAAAGAATATACGCGTACACGTACACGTAAGAGGAGCGTGTAACCGGGTATCTCGGCTGGCTGGCCGCCGGTTTCTCCCGCGCTAATTAGCAAAAGTTCGCCGTGCAATAAACGCGTCTAGTTTTACGTAACCCTGGCTGGACAAACTCGGCGGATTCGAGCGGATTGCGAGCGTGAGCGCCAACGATCCCGCGGAAATAAAATCGCGATAGCCGCGGTACGAGAGAGAGAGAGAGAGAGAGAGATAGTAATGGCAGGCGAGGAAGGGAGACAGATTACGTCTCCCAGCGTTTCTCGTCAAATTGCCACGACTAGATGGGTATCCCTGGTGATTATTCTTTTCCTTTTTTTGAAATTTTTTCCAAATTACTCTTCTTTCTTTCTTTTTTACTATACATCCTCTCCTTATTTATCCTTGTTTACGTCAAAATAAATAACTCGAGAATAAAAAAATTGTATCGATCTTTTTAAAATCCATCGATCCAATTTTTCCACGCTTTGAAGAAGGGATTAATCAGGGGATTAACAGTTATCCAGATCCACAGCCTCTCTCTCTCTCTCTCTTCCTGGTGGAATCGTGGTTGCCATGGGCTCTCGCTCTGCGAGACAGCCTCACCTCTCCGTTCACTGACCATTTATGCTCGACTAATTTTAGTTGAAATCCACACACACATGTATACAAGCGCGCGCACACTCTCGATCCCGCGGATCAGCCGCGGAGAGGAGGCCGCGGATCTCTCGCGGCGCGATTTCGAAAAGTCACTTTCGAAAATCGAAATCCCCTCTCCGAAACGATTTTCTGTGCATTTTCCGCGCAGAACGGAATTATTAAGCGACGGGCCACGCGTAACGCGTAACGAGAGTTCATTGTGCGATTCTTGTTTGGTAAACAAGAAGGCGTCGGCTCGATCGAAGATCCGTGAAAATTGCGTCGTTACGAAAGGCGGAGGGGCTGCTCTTTTTTTCTTTTTTTCCGTTTCGAAAGGCGAAGTTGGTTCCACGAGTAGTGGGAAGATGTTGCTTCTTTCCTTCACGATTTACTTCATCTCGTTCCTTTAAATATATATATATATATATATATTTTATTCTTCCTTTCTATTTTTATTTTATTTTACTTGGTGTCGATGAAATATACGAAAATATCGATTCCATTATGAAAATATTTTACTTTTTCTTAGAAGAAGATATATATATATATATTTATCAAACTAGCACACGAGCCCCTCTTGAAAAAAAGAAAAGAAAGGAATTATAAAACTTGAATAAACACTACTTATTACTTTTCTTGAAAGATCGTAAAGTCAATAATACGGTCTTCAATTACTCGTTAGAGATCGGTGAAGATATGGTTATATACGGTTTCCCTCACAGATCAGATCTTCTTCCTGGATCTTTTCACTGAATGAAGCTGGATCGTGAAAGCGGTTGACACGAGATAGTTTCATCCGCGGTAACGCGTATGTAAATAAAAGAAGATTTTAAACGAGGGAGAAAGAGAAAGGGAGAAGGGAGGAAGGGAAAAAGAGGAGAGAGAAGATAAACGATTGGATCGTTAGCGGGAGCGGCGCGGACAATGATAATTAAAAGTAATTAAGAACCGTGAAATGAATTTCGCAACTGCGCTGCTATTGCGGAAAGAAAGATGGTTACGATCGAGCTATCCCCGAGCCGCGTTTACTTCACACTGAACGAGATACACGATTCTGCTTTTATCGAGAAGCAAATTGTTCGTATATTATTGTTTACGAGTCATCGCCCATACGTATATATATATACTTCCTCGAACCTTTTCAAAATAGAGATCGCGCGTGTCAATATTTTCGTATCGAGATTATCGAATTTAATCTAATATCGTGTTATTATTTAATATCGTGTAATCCTCCAATTGTTCCGTCGAAGAAAATTTTTTCGAATAATCTTAAACTTAACGCGCTCCATATTTCGACGATGCAAAAGCGATTTAATGAACTGTATCTTCCTTGTTAATTTAACAAGGTTGGTACAAGAAAGGAAAAAAAGCGCGTCTAAGCATCCTCGATATCGAATTCTCCATCTCCACTTCCCTCTTTTTCCTCCCAACTTTCATCGATTTCATCTCGACGAGCTTAAACCGATCGACTATACCGACCGAGTCGTTTTATGTATTTTATGTGCAATCGAGTTTTCAAAACAAAATTGCGTGAATCGTAAGAGGCGGCAATTAGCATTGAAGAATTTTTACGCAGCCTCTCGATGCATTTTAATGATAATTCTTCTAAATGAAATTCAACGAGATAACGAAATCTAATTTTATGCAAGATAATTGTATCCACGTGCTAAAATCTTTCAAGGTTTATTCAATTAGGAAGTAACTTTTTTATCGATCGAATGCACGTGCGATTATACGATCGATCTTTCGACTCTCTTTGCGATAATAATGAGATAAGAAATTCGCTCGATTGACAAACGTTTATTAATTGCAAAGTTTGATCAAACGAAACGTTTAGTTTTTCCTAATCGCTACTTTTCCTCGAAAGATACTCTTACGAACATTTCGTAATTTAACACAATTAATAGATCTATCTTTTAATTATAAAATCAAATTTATTATAATATTTAGATCAGATAGCAATATCACGTGTATTAATGTATTATTATAGCGTTCAAGGATCAAAAGCTTCCCTCAATGTAAATCATCTTTCTCCTCCCTTTGCTCCAATGAAATAAAATAAAACAGTTTCAAAATTCTTCCATCCCTACAATTGATTTTCGCGTAAGATTTTGTCTAGATTACATTTTTACATTATCTGACACATATCAGATACACGAACACACTTTCTGATTCACCAGAACCATCAGGTGGATCCGATGGAAAACGCGATAACTCTGGAAAGCGTATGGAAAATCGCGTTCTCCGCCCGCTATAAGGAAGCGGTATATTCCTTTTCCAGTTATTTCAATGGAAACTGAAAAAGTTTACGTAACAATATCGTTACAGAAGAGAAGAACGTGGATCGCTGTTCCTGGAGATGGTTTTTACGAGTGAAATCTTAGGATTCGGAAGGAAAGAAAGTAATCAACGAGAGATTAAGAAGATCGATTTTTTTCTTTTTTTTTTAAATTTCTCGAGATTTGTATTTAAATCTAACGTGCAATGGAACTTTCTATTTATCTTTTTTTTTTTATTTAACGATCGTTGTGAATTTATTTAAAATTTGTACTCGATATTTTCCTACATCTATTTTGTTATTTCTCGACAAAAATGAAAATGCTTTTTAATCTACCAAGAATTATTTTTAACGAATGTATTTTTATTTCAATTGAACGGGAAAGAAACTGTCTCTTCTTCAAATCACTATTAATATCAATTATAAATTAAACTTCAGTAAAATATAAAAAGAAAGTTCATTATCTAATAATTGAATTTACCAAGTAAAAAATATTTTGCTCGTCATTATCGATTGCAAATTAAATTGAATAAATAATTTTATTTATTTTTTTGAATGAAAAATGGAATCTCGATTGATTCTAAATTGAATTATTTGTTCAGAAGAAAGAAATTTTATACCTTCTTTTGTTCAACGAACGAAGAACAACTTTTTAAACAAGTTATAAATATTTGTCCTTTTATCGTACAATGTTAACATAGCTTTCGAATATAGGAAGAGATAGCTTTCGATAATTGATTGTCAATTTGCATTTTCGAGGAGTGCAATTCGGAAGTGGAGAAAGAGACACGTGTAAAAGCCTGTAAAAGCATGTAAGCAAGCCAGCTGCGACATTCCAGTAACAGATACCTGAGGATTTTGAACAGGTTTTTGGTAGACCATCCTTAAAAAACACGGGACAGGATCGATTGCATTTCTTGATTAATTGGAGAGGAAACACGTGTTAACATGGATTATTTATCAAGTGTTTGAGAAATTTGTGAAAAAAAAAAAAACTAAAACAATCACATCGTTATATATATTTTAAATCAAATATTTTTCGAATTCTTTCTAACCTTTGAAATTCTCTTTTCTATTTTTTGATTGTAAGTAAAAGTTGTTCTTTGCTCGTTGAACAAAAAAATATAAAATTTCTTTCTTCTGAACAAATAATTCAATTGATTGTAAAAAACATATCTTTTTTCCCTTTCTTAAAAAAAAAAAAAAATCAGCAGAAGAGTTTCAAGGTATTCTTTAATTTTTCAAAAGATATCGAGGAATCTTTCATTTCGAATCAAATCGAATCTTTAAATTTTTCACTTTGATATTTTTTTTTTTTTAAAAAAGAGAACTAAACCAGCTCAAGATATTCGTTTCAAGATGAAAACGTTACGTTTTGACATACGAAAATGGGCTCTGACTTGTTTCGTAACAGTGCACGGCCGGGGTTACTATGACACCGCTCATCTTGGAGAAAAACTAGAGCTATTAAACGAGTCTTGCTACACCCAACGCCGTAAATCCCATAAAGCTTAAAAGTCTACCTGAACTTTATAACGTGCATCATTCCTTTTGTCTGGTTGAACTTCCAGTTTTAGGCGGAAACGTCGTTCGACTATAAAGAAACTTCATACCCATGGGATATCTCGTTGATGAAACCGTGAAAATGTCTGATCTTCTAAACAGATACGAGTAGTATCCGCGGTTACGTGACTACCGTACTGGTCACAGAGGTGTTCGTATTCAGAACGCGGCTTAAGACTCCCTTTGGGCTCGAATTTTGTATCATTATTACCGTATTTTCCAATCTTTTTTAAATTCTAACCCCATTTCGCAGTATTTAAATAATCTGATCACTCTTTTTTTGCAACGATTCAAATAATTTACAATATCACGTATTTTATATGTAACTAGATGGATTTAGAATAATTTTCCCAATCTTTTTCCAAGTTGAGAACCTTATTGCAACTGATTTGTTACGGTTGACAACCAGTGTTCTCATTGTAATTTAAGATTTTTTGATAGAATAATCTATAATCATCTACGAACAATATAACGACATAACAATTTAATTAATATTTAAATAATTAATTAATATTTAAATAAAGAGCTATATAATTACATAATAAATTCGATATGAATTAAATACTGTTCGATATTAAATTAAACACTGGATGACAACCATCACTCAAATGCAAGTGCGATTCTAAAAAGAATTAAAATCCTCAAAAGAATAAAATTAATCTATCATAGAGAATATAATCTTTAAAATAATATACCACGAAGAACATAAATCAAAATCTAGTAACCTTATTGTTACTAGAACAATGTAATAAGAGAAAATCTAAAAACACGTATTATAATATATCTTTCAATTTTGCTATTTCGAATCTTCATTCGAATCGTATAATCAAAATTAAATACGACAATCGATTACTCAAATGTAAAATCCTAAAGAAAATTGTTAACCTACCTACCATAGAGAACATAACCTCTAAAATACACCGCGAAGAACGAATCGAAAAAGTTCCGTAAACCAACACCACAGTTTTATTATTATCACAACGCTGGGGTAAGGGGGAAGAAAAAAAGAAAAAGAAAAAGAAAAAAAGAAAGAACAGAAGAACGAAATGCAACAGGAATCGGATATACGCGTGCAGACTCAACAGCTGAGTTATTCCAGCACGTGGCAACGGGACACTGTGTACCCGGTGTGATGATCCATACACGCGTGTATCTCTGGCTTGTTAAGTGATAGCACATCGAAACGATACGGACACGGTGTACCACCAAGATACACCACGACGAAGGCGACAAGGATACGAGGTGTCCCATCTCGCGATTGTTCGCTTTATCGCGCGATCTACGAGCTCGTGTATAGGATGTCTTCGAGACTGCTGATCTCACTAAACGAGGATTGTTGGAGGAAAAGAATAAAAATGGCATTGTCGTATGCCACGTAAACGTTGAACACGATTGACGATACTTTTACAATAAACGTGCAATAGAAAATTCTTAGTTTATTCCGTCGAGATGAGAGGAACAGTTTTTGGAAAATTTCACGATAGAGAGAAACATCATTTTGTTTTATTTTAATTTGTTGTGTCGAAAAATATTACATTTGATAGATTTTCAACATTATGTAAAAAGTATTCAAGTATTTGACGTTATATTCATAACGTATTTCATTTCAATATACTGACAATTAGATATATTTTTGTAAATTAGATAAATTTTGAATTATTTCTAAATATTAGACAATATATTTAGAAGATTATTTATCAATAATTCCTTGCTTGTTATCTTTTGATCCACAAAAGATACATTCAGTCGAGTAATACTATTTTGCAATTGCAAATCAGCATGGAAGAATTTGCAGAGAGCAATGTTGAAAATCTAAAGATATTGTAGAAGGTGTTGAGTGACGTTTATGCAAACACGGCCGAACACCAAACGAGACGAATGATATTTGCGATAGGGTGGTAATGGTGATACGAAGGAGAGGAAAGAGGCAGAGGATCATGAATCGGTGGCACGTGTAATCTCTGTAACGCTACACTTCTATATTATCTGCACACTACCTGCATTTTATCCGCGTTACATCCTGTATATATGTTATTACATTCGTAAGAAGTATGTGTACACAGGATGTTCGTGATAGATCCGCGTTGGAAACAACGATGCGATTTAAAAGAATCGAGTTCTCCTCGAGTGCTTAGGATGAAATAAAACTCTCGGCCATATATATTCATCATTGGATATCTTTTAATAACATTATGCATTTTCCACGAATTTAATCTTTTTCGAAATTTAATTTTTGCTGGATTGATACCTAGAAATATAATTATTATCAAACAATTGAAATACAACAATATATATTTATAAAAATTGAATAATGTAACTAGTATTAACCTATCAAATTCATTATTACCTATTTCTTTTTCAAACTATTAGAAATAAACTACAAAAATTAATATTAATGTTTTGCAGTGTGTGATTATGTTCATAATGTATGAAGAAATTTAGAAAAAATGTTTGCCTTTTCTAATAAAAATTAATCTTTTATTTTCCTTATAGTAATCTAAGCAAATGACACACATTGCAAACAACAAAGACTCATTGGTAACATGTATCATTGATATGCAGTTTAAGTATAAGTTTCATTGAAATAAAATCATTGTCCAATCACATTGGAACATAAGATTGCAAGAAATTAAACAAATTTTCTAATCAAACAAAAGAGCAAAAAATTTATTGAAAAAAGAATTAAAGATATCTTAATCATAAGAAATAATAATTAATTGATTAAAAACGTACAAATAAAAATTATTTTTTACTAAAATTAACGTTTCTAAAATGACATTATTTATGGAAAGAATAATCTAACCTAACCTATACCAACCAATCAAAACAGGAAAAGAAAAGAAAGGAATGGATCATGATATACATCATGTTGACCAATGAAGAGTCACCTAATTCTTTTTGAACTGTACGAAAACAAGGTTTCGCGTAATTGCATCAATTTCCAACCATCACCGGTATCAGTTCGTCTAACGGGACGGTTTTACACAATACCTTCTCGGAGGAGGGACGAGGAGACTCAAGAGGGTTAGGAAAAGCTGTTTCAGAATCACCGAGCACGTTGTTAATGCAGATTGGCTGATTGTGGGGCCGATGAATCACGTGCTTTCCGGGCTGCGTGTCCGCACGCATATCGAGCTACGCGTTGACAGAACGGGTCTCCGTGACTCATACCCAGATCCTGAATCTTTCTTTCTGTTCCAGCTGCAATTTGCACAAACGATCCGAGACAATGTTTGCCTACCGTTCTTTTCTTCCATTCCTATCGTTCGAAACAATAATCATTCTTCTAACGATTTACGACAAAGTTTTACTAGAAGAAAAGGATTTACTAGAGAATCAAACTATTTTCAAATTGTTTCTGAAGATTTGAAAGGTTTCAAGCAGGTTTTAAACAGAAGTTTCAACAATCGATAATACATTCCATATAAAGTTGAATTTGCAGGAAAAAGTTAGGTTAAGTTAATGGGATAATATTTGACGTATTAAAAGCACTGTTGATTGATTAATATGTTATGTAAAATATATTTACAAAAATTTTCCCAATAATTATTTTGAAAAATCTAAATTTCTTCGAATATTAATTAAAATATTAAAAATTAATATAAAAGAAAATATTTCTTACTTACTAATAATCGATGTCTTTATTTTGCAGGTTATTTATTACAGCAACAATTATCCTTTATTCAATATAAACTTTTCTTTTTACGTAATTAATAAATAAAACATGTTACACACTTTTTGTTATAAACACGATGTAACAAAAAAACGTTTTTATTATGAACATAAAAATCACGAGAAGATCAATTTACCAACAAAGTAAAAACTATATCATAATCTTTTCTTATATATTAAAAAGACAAATATCAATTGATTAAATTTTTTAATAATAATTAACACACTAATTAATAAACGGAATTAATAAATTCGAGTATTAATTAAAAAATCACGGACACGAAGAGACTTGAAGTACGAAACTATCGAAAGAAGCTCGAAGTACGAAAGTATCGAAAAAATCGATTTCTCGATAATCTATCGAAACGTATCAAGAATCGAAGGATTGGTCGACTCGCTTGACAGCAATGTCCGTGAATCAATCAGTCACGTAGTTTGAGAAAAGTTCAAAAAAGATTGTCAATTGATAATCTTTACGTACGTGTGCTTATCAATAACATCTGTACTTTTTAAACGATAAATAGTAAGTGGTTATAAGTATATGACGCATCGAATAGTTTGATATTTTTTTTTTTATTTCCTACCTTCACTCTTCCCACATTTCATCTCTATTATCAATAAAATCAATATGATCGGAAAATAAATATATCGACGTATGAAATATTTGAACGTAAAACATGCTCAGTTTTCAATATCTTAAAGAAATTTTGTAAAATTAATCAATAAATATTATCGATTTGTCGAAATTTAGTTAATAAAATTATTTGTTGTTAATTCAAATTTACGCAAAAAAATTATTTTCTAATTAAATTTATAATATTATTCAACATAATTTTGTATCAACTTAAAATTAATATTTTAGATATTAATATTTAATTTTGTTCATAAATATCGTTTTATGAATATTTTTTTTCATCTAAAAATAATTTCTAGATTAAAATTATGCCAAATTTTTTATGAATAACATTCGTTTTCCATAAATATATAAATCTTGATTTAAATATACAATTCTTTTTAAAAGTTCAATATATAATACATTCAAAATTTTGTAATGGAATATATATTTCTTTTATAGATTTTTGACGATCATTTTTTTGATCGATCTTTAAGTAATCTGGCACAAGATAGACCTTGGCAATGATAAACCTTGTTGGATGTTATCTTTACTTGGAATCAAGCTGAGAAAACGCAGATAATCCAGAGTCTCGAGTATATATTGAGATTTCAAAATAATTTCGATGACATAATTTTAATCCCGAGTTTTATATTCGAACGAACGAAAAATTTTAAATAAAATAAACGAAGCTTTAAAATTAAAACTGTATAAATTATAAATTGTCTGATTATTTCATTTTAATCATAAAATATCGAAAGAAAAAAAGTTAACCTATAAATCGTAACTTCTCAATTCATTATTATCAATCAATAAATTTTTATGCAACAAGCCTTTGACACATTTTTGCTATTCAATACAATGTATTGTTAACTCTTAAAATCTGTTATCAAAAAAAATAATATTCTCATAGAGTGAAATATCACTAATGTACAACCTTTAGGCGTACATACATAAAAATCAATCCTAAAGATTTTCTTCGATCTTTCGAAAGAAGTTTCTAGAGTCACGAGATTTCTATTAAAACTTCGTAATCTCCAAAATTACAGAGGTGGCAACCCTGACGTAGACATATAATATGTGTTCATGCATCATATAAACATACGTATTTATACATTCGAAGCATGGATCATCATATAGTTCGATAAATTGCGTTAAAATGTTAAAGCAAAACGAAATAAGAATATTACTCACCCATTGTGTCGTCGATCGTCCAACGAAGCTAACCTTTCCGAGGCTGTACAGGTCAGAATCTCCGACGCCTCATACGCGCGATCGTTCTCTGTTTGCCAATCGAGTCAGCGGATTGATCGATAGTCGCAGTTACTCGAACGGAATCGATTCGCGTCTCTGCAACCAAAACAATGGCCGCGTCTCTCTCTCTCGACTTTACGATTATACTTCGCTCGCGTTGAAACATAAAAATAAATAAAATGATTCACGCCGTACTTTTACTTTTGTGTTTATGAAACGATAATTTGGATGAATAAAGAAGAAAAATCATGGTGAAATTGTGATATATATATAGTGCATAGAAGAAGGAAGAGGAAGATAAGTGAAACACTTTCTTGCATCGAATATATTCATTTCGCGATTAAATTTAAAAATGAATATCCTTGGAGTTTTTTTACATATTTATAAAAAGAAAAATTGAATAATGAAAGAGGGGGAAAGAGCAAAAAAGTGAACTAACACTTATATTAAGTATAATCACTCGAAGACGTAGAAATAGATAAAAATTACTACTTTATAGAAACATTCAGACAGATAAAATTTAAAAGCTACGATAAAACGATAGGATGATAATATACGATAGTACAGTGAGAAAAAGAAGAAGGAAATAAACGAAGAAACGTTCACTTATGCCGATATCATACTGTATTCACGTTTAAAAGTATAAATAAATAAAAATATCGACGATGAATTTATTCATGCGTGTAAAAGAATTTAATCCAGATTCCGAATAAAGAAGGAAAAATCGATAACGATAGGACAATAAACCACGGTTAAAAACATATATCAACCAGTATAATTCAAACAATCTCCCGTTCACCTCCGTTCACTCACTGTTCGAAAAATATAATATAAAAAAAGAAAATATAAAAAAGAAATATATACTTACGTGTTTTACGGAAAGTAAGAAATCGTTTGATTGAACGATGACGTAGAGGGAGGGAAGAGGGGACGAAGTGGAGGAATACCGGCTATAAGAGGGCCGTCGATTGTATTTCACCGTTATGTCAGACGCGAGAGAGCGAGGAGGAACATTCCTGGACCGTGTCCAGAACCGATCTGAATTCCTCGCCGAGGAAATTCCAACGAGGTTGTCATTCGATGATCTCAAGGTGAGCACGGTGTGATCGGCTATGCGCCGCGTATGAATGAAAACTGTGGGCTCGACCTCCGTATGGAACCACCCTTTGCTCGTGCTCCAGTTAACGATCGGTGGGACGGGTCGATTCTTTTATTTCACGTATGGAAGGGTCGACCCTCTTTCTCTCGGCTTTGACGCAACGGATATCTTTGAACTGGATTTCTTGAACGATTTTTTACCTCGCTGGTTGACTAAACACTTTCAAAGGATAAGATATGGAGATAGATAGATGATGGTTTGAGAGCAAAGGATGGAGGATTGGGAGAAGTTTGTAAATGATTTGTAAGTAATTTTTATAATATTGGATTATTTCAATTAATCGTTTAGAAGATCCTATTGTTATTAATTGATTTGTGCTTCAATTACAGATTTCCTTTATTGAAATTTTTATGCATGAATGAAACAAGATAATTCTATGCAAATAATGGATTATGCGTTTAAGAGTAAAGGAAGGATGATTTTGAGATATTGGCAATAATATTAATTTGGTTTTGATTAATTTTAAGTATCATTGTGAGATTTTTATGTGTAGAAAAAAGAAATTGTATGAAAATAGGAAAGCAGAAGATATTATGTTAGCAAAGAATGAAATTGAATAATATATATTTGTTATGAATGTATGAATGGAAGATAATGCTTCTAGATATCCAAATTTTTTGAATTCGTTGAAATTCATTGAACATAAAGCTCTACTTTTCTATTTTCATTTATTAAAAAAAAAAAAAAGTCACTCAAGTCAAGAGATTAATGAAGTACTTGGAATTTAGATAAAGCCAGATATATAGAAGTATATATATATATAGAAGAATAAAAAAATATTGATCCTATCTTCAATATTTATTTGATAATCAAAGATAGAATCTCTGTATATATTAAACAAAATGTGTTTCATACACATAATGAAAAGAACCTTGATACTTGTATTTTCAATCATAACTTGAATTATTACACCTCTGGACATTTCTGGAAATTATAAAAGTTAAGTAATCATTATTAGAAGATAAATTTTAATTTTTATACAATGAAGTAATGCAAGAAAGTAATACAATGATACTAACTGTTACAGAAAATGGAGGGTTTTTTAAACTTTAGATAAATATAAATGATGAAGGAATGATATCCAGAAGAAAAGTTCTAGAAGAAATTTATTATTTATTTAGAACAAATCAGGTATTGATCATCAAACAGGTTATTAATATTAACATCCATATATTATAAATAATGTATCGAATCTGTTCCATTGAAAGTCGAATCCAGTATGTCGGTCATCGATAAAATCGAATAAAATTCATCGTATTCCTCTGCGAAACCTTGTTAAACATCTCATGACTACACACCTATATATGTGAATCTCATACAAAGTACTCCGTACGGATTAAGACAACATATGCCTTCAATATCTATGGTACGTTATCGAATATTTTCTTGAATCCTGAACCAGTATCTTCCTTGGTAATCCTACAACAAAATTTAATTTAAATTAATTTTAAAATATGTCACTTGAATGTTCACTCTATAGAGATACTTTCCATATCTATATTTTGCACATTTATAAATAGAATTAAATACTCTAAAATTATGTAGAACATGGTCTCAAATTTTAATAGATTATTGTTTCTTTCCAAAAAAAGAAAGAAGAAATGAACCAGTATCTTCCTTGGTAATCTTATAACAAAATTTAAATTAAATTACTTAATTTTAAAATATGTGAATGTTCACTCTATAGAGATACTTTTCATATCTATATTTTGCACATTTATAAATTATAGAATTAAATACTCTAAAATTATGTAGAACATGGTCTCAAATTTTAATAGATTATTGTTTCTTTCCAAAAAAAGAAAGAAGAAATGAACCAGTATCTTCCTTGGTAATTCTATAACAAAATTTAAATTAAATTACTTAATTTTAAAATATGTCACTTGAATGTTCACTCAATAGAGATACTTTCCATATCTATATTTTGCACATTTATAAATTATAGAATTAAATACTCTAAAATTATGTAGAACATGGTCTCAATTTTTAATAGATTACTCTTCCTTTCCAAAAAAAAGAAAGAAGAAATTATCTCTATCTAACAATTAAATAAAATAGAATTCTTCTCTGATTTAAATTTTGGTAATTCACCCTTAATTAAAAAATTCGTCGATTTCAAAGATTAATTACAAAGGAGATTGTTCAAATACCATTGAAATGGAAAACGAAAATCCGTAGTATTTACTTTCTCCTGGCATTCTGGTTCGAGCGCCATTTATTTACACATTGGCGATAGTATTTCTAAGAATAGTGTAAATACATCGGTGGAGGTATATTATCACACGAGTACCAAGGTGATTCTGTTTTTCATGTAATTACAACCAAGAGACAATTCGTGTTTCATTCTTATCGTTCCGTGTTTCAAGCTAGTCATTTCAACCGACCTTTCAGGTTGGACAATTTTACAGTGCAACGTCGTTGCTAATATAATGTCAAAAGATAATGTAATAAAATAAAAAATTGAGGTAGAAATATTTTTAATGCTCGTTTCCATGTACGAATGAAGTTACTCCTATTTGTTGAATTTAACAATTTTTTAAAATTAGAAGGTAAATGTTTAATAAAATTCAATCTGGATTGAAGAAGAGGGATAAATGATTGGATAAGTTGAATATAAACTGTATAACAATCATCCTCAGGGACTTATTTTGGAAAAATGAGTTATAATGTGGAATTGAATTAATAAATTTTCAGATTGATTGCTTATTCTACTAGCTTACTCCAAATAAAATTGAAAAACACTCACGTAAGAATTTTCTAATCTCTGTATCTGTAAAATATCGGAAAGAAAGAAGATTAAAAATCTATAAAATAATACAAATATATAAGAAGTAAGTATATAACAAGTGAATAAAGGTATTATCTACTTCTTGATACAATCTTGTCGTATCTATTTCATTCCATTTATCTATATATACAATATTTCTATCGAACAGGTTTCTTTCGTCGATTCTAAGAAAATAGATAAAGAAATGAGAAAAAGGAAGAAGAGGAAGCAAGAAAAAAAAACGAAAGCATTTTGCGTCCTCGTGATTTACGAAGCCGAAAGTAGACCGGCTCGCAATCGGGCTCGCTCGTTTGAGGAAAGCGACCGGTAATTCGAACGAGCGATGTATTTCCTCGCGTGTAATTTTTCCTCGCGGCCGAAGGAAACCGGTCTTCTTTATCATCGTGACGATAAGTCCCTGCTTGCGCAACGATTATGCGCCAGAGAGACCGTGCTTCGTATGCAAAAAGCGTCCCCGTTCTCTTTCTTCTTCCTCTTTTTTTTTTTTTTTTTATTACGAATACGAGAGAGATTCTTCTTCTCTTTCTCGCTAATAAAGTGAAGAAACTGACGATGGAATGTAAGCGATATCGGTTTGAATATATTATGAATAAATTTTTGGACGAAATTGAAATAATTGAATGATGAAATAATTTTGAATAATTTTTTTTTTTTGATGCTGGACTGTGAGTTGAAGGGGAGAGGGGATAAAAAATCGAGAGGGAGATAGTAGTTGATAAGAAGCGGCGTGAAAGTGATTCTGACAAGAGTGGTCGAGAGGCTGGACCATTCGAGAAGAGGGGAGTACTGAATCTGGATTGGTTGTGGTCCAAAGGCCAATAGGAGATCGAGGGATCACGCTTGCGCAGCATCCGGAAATCTCTTCTAATAGCATTCATCTCTGCAACAATTGAATAATTCATAGCGAGATTAAGTAAAACGTGAATCGTAAGTGATCCAAAAATAACTTTGCTATCAAGGAATTTACATCAATTTCCACTGATTGATATTTTTATTTTAATCGTAACATATATTTTTAATAATAAAAAAAAAAAAAGAGTAATTAAAATCTCCTCCTCAAACCTCTAAAAAATAAATATCTTTTCTAACTCTAAAAAGATACTTATTTTTCTACCTCCAATCACCAAAAATGTTCCTTCGAACATTTTCTCCAAAGAGAAGATAACTAAATACAAGAGAACAATAAAAAATAATTGCACGAAAAAGAAAAAGATAAAAACTCCAAAATTCTTTTCAATTTTTCTTCTCGATTCCTCTTCTCGATTCGCGAGCATTGCATCTTTCCTCTCGAGGAAAAGAGCAAGAATAGAAGAAGAAGAAGAAGAAGGGCGGAAGAAAAAAAAAGGGTCATCCAGGGAAGGGAGAAACCGGGCGAGGAAGAAAGGTTGACCCGGGCAAGATCGAAGGGTCATATACCTGCACGAGCCCAACTCGTCGTCCACTACCTGTTCGGCGCGAAGAGCGTGCGTGTGGAAAACCTGATTCCATCCCCCTCCCTGTCGGGGGACTCGATGATCCGGCGCAGGTCAGAAGGGACCGCGAAGGGTGAAACGTTGCGCAGGTACACGCAGGACCCTTTTCCACGAGGATCCTATAATCTAAATGTGCCCTTGTTTCGCGCTGCAACCCTTTCCCTTCGGACCTCTAGAGAAATCTATCTAAAAAAAAAAATGTGCGTCATCCTTGAAACGCTCCGCTTCGGATTGGAGGATTCCACGTGGTGGAAAGGAAGAGGTGCGGAAGGCAGACATTTGGAAACGGTTCCCTGGAAGGAAGGGAGGGAGGGAGGGAGAGAGGGAGGAGATGGGCAGTGGAGAACCGTTGACCGTTTTTGGGGAGGAAAAGAGGGAAGAGAAAACGATCGGTTTTTGGATCAATGATCACTCGTTGCAAGAATCGATCTCTCGTCGATTATATTTGGAAAGGGGTAATGGAAATTAGATGAAAGTTACTTGTGATTAATGTGATTAATATGTATCTTGTGTATTCTGATTTTCTTTGGAAATATTGGAAAATTTTGCTCTTTTGGAAATTTTGATTGCTATCGATCGATTTGAGAGATTGAAGGATTTTATGAAGATTACACGAAATAAAGAGGGAGATTTTTCTTATAAAAGAAATTTTAAGAAAATAATCACCAAGTAATTGTTTCCTTTCTCGAGAGTCGTGTCGGAATAGAATTGAAGATTAAGAAAAAAAGAATTGTACACCGATGATGAAGTACTTCTGTCTGAAGTTTTAGAAAAGAAAAGGAAAACATGATAATGAAAAACTATGATTGACACAGTAAAAAAAAAAAAAAAAGGAAAAAAAAGAAGAACGAAAAGACTCTGTCAAAGCGAGGTTTGTTGCAAAATCGGCATTAGTCACGTTGTAGTAAATAAATAAAGATAAAAAGTAACGGTTGCAAGAACGATGGACGTGGTATAACTTGCTCCAATAAAAATCTATCGATCCTCCTTTTTCGAAAGATTACGCGTTTTTTATGAAATCTTTATGTCCTGCAACAATTATTATGTTCAACATTTTTACGCGTTACCGTGTACGTTAATCTTTTCATTCTTTCCTTTTTTTTTTTTTTTTTTTTTTTTACGAACAATCTCGTCGCGATTTCGTTTCGCCTTCGGGACGTG
Source organism: Apis mellifera (assembly GCF_003254395.2). Classification (NCBI taxonomy): domain Eukaryota; kingdom Metazoa; phylum Arthropoda; class Insecta; order Hymenoptera; family Apidae; genus Apis; species Apis mellifera. The sequence continues at coordinate 4,777,331 of NC_037640.1, forward strand.
GCATCACGATCACGAATTTATATCAATCGAGTTCTCGAGAATCAACGGATTCTTAACATCTTCTACAGCTGAAAGAGCGATTTTTTTTTTTTTTTTTTTTTTGTCAAGTATATCTATTGAATAATGTAAAGAATACGATGACGTATAACCTTCCGATAAGAGGCGATAAACTGACGTGTCTGGTTAAATTTCAAGGCTTTGGCCGGGACACGTATAAACTCTCGGAGAAAAATTCGCTCGACATTCCCCGATTTATCACATTTGCCAGTACCTGGCCATGGATATCCACAAATCGAACGAGTGCTGCAATTTCAAATTCTTCAAAGAATTTCTGTTGAATTTTTTGACTTTACAAACGTTCAAATTCAACATCTCTTCCTTTTTCTTTTTTTTTTTAAATATTTTTCAGATTCTTCGAACATTCACTCTTCTTTCAAATTGGAGAAGAAGAAAAAAGAAGATATCATCTTCGAAAATTCTAGAACAAAATTTCCAACGATCTCTTTCCCATCACGATTTCAACCTCGTGTCCGTTGACTTTCAAATTCAACATCTCTTCGATTCCTTCCTTTTTCTTCTTTTTTAAAATATTTTTCAGATTCTTCGAACGTTCACTTCTCTTTCAAATTGGAGAAGAAGAAAAAAGAAGATCATCTTCGAAAATTCTAGAACAAAATTTTCAACGATCTTTTTCCCATCACGATTTCAACCTCGTGTCCGTTGACTTTCAAATTCAACATCTCTTCGATTCCTTCCTTTTTCTTCTTTTTTTAAATATTTTTCTTCGAAGATTCACTCCTCTTTCAAATTGGAGAAGAAGAAAAAAGAAGATATCATCTTCGAAAATTCTAGAACAAAATTTCCAACGATCTCTTTCCCGCCACGGTTTCAATCCTCGTGTCCGTTGCTCCACATGAAATTAGACCACCGAGCACCCCCCATAAAAAACCCAACGGTCAGTTATCCAACGATCGTTCGTCCAAAATATCAAACCGACCCACCATCGTCCAGTCTCGAGGTGGGGATGAATGTCCGTTGCTCCAGTTAACGAAATGGCTCTAGTTTTAAATAAAGAAAAAAAGAAAAAGAAAAAGAGAGAGAGAGAGAAAGAGAAAAAAAATGAAAGACAAATTGTCAACCCTTTTTTGGGACTGGAGCCTTTGAAACATATATTTCTTAAGATATGTTTGAATTAATGGTCACATCAAATTTGTTTATTATTTTTTTATTTTTCAAGATCAAAATGCTCGAGATATATCATATTTTGTCATTTAAAAAATGGATCCCAGAGGTAAAATCATTGGAATATATTCTTTTTGTAATAAATGTTAATTAACTCAACAAAGCTACATCGATTAGGGGGAACATTATATAAATAGTTGTTATCTAAAATTATTAACTTGGGACTATATTTACACTCAAACTTGTTTGTGTCTTTTTTTCCTTTTTTTCCTCGTATTTAGCGCACATTCTTTTTTTTTTTTTTTTATCTAGATACATATATATATTCATTTCGAATATAAAAATAACGTTTTCGAATGATTTACATCTTCATTACAATGCTGAGGTGTACGAAAAAAAAATTTAAATATAAAAAAAGAAAAAAAATCTATAGAACACGCGAAATGAATATGCGAAAAGATAGAAGAATGCAAATGATTCGTACAAAATATCCATACAACAAATTGCGTATTGTAATGTTCAAAAAAAAGAAAAAAATGAAACAGATCTTCAAGTTTCAACATTTCCATTCCAATTTTCATAAAAATAACCATCTAACCATTTGCATAAATGGTCTATCAAATACAACTCCAACTCCATCCTTTCCTCTTCACTCTTATCTTATCCAGAAAACTTTTCACTCCCAGCAAATCATCCCTCGATTTCCTTCGAAAGAAATCAAGTATTAATTTAATAATAATAAAAAAAGAAAAAGGAAAAAGGAAAATAATAAATTAATTTTAACAGGAGGACAAACGTAACCTTGCATCCCTTAACCGTATTGGAACCTTTTTTCCCATCGTTCTTCGAGGATGAGCTGGACACGAACCGTGTCTAACGGATTTCTTTTCGACCTGATTTAAATAGGTTGCTCGTCGTATCGCGTAAAACTAACAGTTACGGGGCAACACGGACAGGGTGTCCAGGTAAAATTCGATGACCGATTCTTCTTTTGGAGGAAGGAGGAGAAGGTAGGCTTTCTCCAGGTAGCCCGTCCACGAGAAGGTTTCATGGGAATTTAGGCCGACTGACCATCCGAAATTAGAATATCGGCGACCCTCAGGCCCTTGATACCGTTGCTCACGGGGATGGACGTCCCTCCTGATCCATCCGTGCTGTATTCTGGAGGATGAAGGTAGGCTAGTGGAAGAGGCGGATGTGTGACCACGGTCCAGGGAACGTATGGGAAACTGGGGTGGTTTATCGGTGGCAGAAGTGTGAGAAAAAGGGTGGTCTAGCTTTGATAAGAATTGAAAGAAGGGTTGAAAAAGAAGATATTGAATTTCGAGTAGAATTATATTTCAAGAATTAAAATATATCCTTTCTGAATTATACGTTTTCAAGAATATAGAAGATATGAAATATACTTAATATATTTTCTTCTTGATGTATGTGATAATATAAAAGGAATGAATTAAATTTTTTAGAGGGATTGTATGTTAATTAAAGTATTCTACTGATTCTAAAATTAAGAAGTGTGAGAAAAAGGATGGTTTTGGTTACTCTAGCTTTGATAAGAATTGAAAGAAGGGTTGAAAAAGGAGATATTGAATTTCGAGTAGAATTATATTTCAAGAATTAAAATATGTTTGATGCTTTCTGAATTATACATTTTCAAGAATATAGAAGATATGAAATATACTTAATATATTTTCTTCTTGATGTATGTGATAATATAAAAGGAATGAATTTTTTAGAGGGATTATATGTTAATTAAAGTATTCTACTGATTCTAAAATTAAGAAGTGTGAGAAAAAGGATGGTTTTGGTTACTCTAGCTTTGATAAGAATTGAAAGAAGGGTGAAAAAGGAGATATTGAATTTCGAGTAGAATTATATTTCAAGAATTAAAATATATGTTGTCAAGAAGAAAGATATGAAATATACTTCATAATGGATAATATAAAAGGAATGAATTAAATTTTTTGGAGGAATTGTATGTTAATTAAAGTATTCTATTGATTCTGAAATTAACGATTAATTATCCTCAATGTTTCTGAATTGCTATAGGAATATAGAAGGAAGATAAATGACAAGAGTTTGGATTTTCTTCTTGAATGAAAAGAATCAAGTCTAACAGATAGAATAAAAGGATTAAATGAGTGAAAATAAAAATATATGTGTATTCTTGGGAAACTGGGGTAGTTTATCAGTGTGAGAAAAAGAATGGTCTTGGTGGTAGTTTTGATAAGAATTGAAAGAAGAGTGAAAAAGGAGATATTGAATTTCGAGTAGAATTATATTTTAAGAATTAAAATATATGTTGTCAAGAATATAGAAGAAAGATATGAAATATACTTCATGTGGATAATATAAAAGGAATGAATTAAATTTTTTGGAGGAAAGTATTCTAAAATTAACGATTAATTATCCTTCTGAATTGCTGCAGGAATATAGAAGATAAATGACAAGAGTTTGGATTTTCTTCTTGAATCAAGTCCAAAGAATCAAGTCCAACAGATAAACGAGTGAAAATAAAAATATATACGTGTGTATTCTTTGTAAAAAAATGGGGAAATATCTCGAAGAGAAAATATTCAGGCCACGTTAACAGGTCCTATCACGCTGAAGTATACCACGAACGAGTCGGTTTTGAGCTTCCAGAACAACTGATACATCGCGATTAACATAAATTTACAGAGGGAACGTCCGGCCTGTATTACCCTGGGACCGACTATCAGCGTGGTAACTGTCTGCTTTGCATACAGGTTAATCCTTAAACGTTATTTATTATCTATAGATTCTATAATGCTCGTTCAACGATCCAGACAAATCTCTATCCATATAACCAATATTACATAACAATTTTATATTTAATTTTCTATTACTGTGATGCACATATCTTTGTTCTGCTGATAAAATTAATTTTTTTTAAATCGATATCTAAATTCACTATCATTCTCTCGAATGCGTTAATTTAAAAAATAATCTGAGATTTTACAGAGATTTTTTTATTAAAAAACAAAATTATTTTTCTCGAAATATCGTCGATCGACTTTAATCTAATTCAAAGTTTCATTATTTAACATTCTTAGAAAATGTTGTACAACTCGAACGAATAACGAGTGACATTATTGGGACGCATAATCTCACAATTCCAACAACCCACTCCTATATTTTTAATTTCCAATTTCATCCCAATTTCTCGTTTAATCTCGATGACTGGTGAAAAGAATTCGAAGAATTTTTCCCTTCAACGATCCTATCCAACAATTTGCATTGAATGAAACGCGAAGAAGATTCGCAGCGAAGGCAAACAAGCGATCGAGTGACGTCCGGGATGGCTATGTAATCAGTCAGAAGTTAGAGCATCCTCCTGACCCGAAGGATCAATGAATGATCGATAAAGAGCGATCCATATTCATGGTGATTGGACGAGGCGGAGGGCAGGAAGAGGTGGCGTAACCAGTATGGGTTATTTGCGTGTGTTACGATGATGTTGCGGACGGGGTCGTGAGGTCATTGCGAATAATTATGTGTGTGTGTGTGCGTGTAGGAATTCGTGTCAGAGAAGGAGGGAAGAGAAAGAAAGGAGAAGGAAGAAAGAACGATCGCGTTCTTCGATTTATTGCGAACGATCGAATCGAAAATTAGAAAATTAGATGGAATTGGAGTACAATTGTTATTCGAAAGAGAGGATTCGAGTTTCGAGGATGATTTATTTATTTATTTTTCGATTAAGCAAGGAATAATGGAGACGAAAATTTTTATTCTGATTGAAAAAAAATATAGATAGATTGAAATAATAAAATATGAAAATGGATGTATTGGATTCTTTTAAACGACTCTCTCTCTCTCTCTCGCGATTTTATGAATCTATGAAAAGTTTATACGGCCGAAGCTTATGAAAAATGGATTACTTAAAATTGATAAAACGTGTCAACGGATGCGTTGGATGCATTGTATTGAGAAAATTTGTATTGTGAGAAAAGGTTATCAATTTAATTTTTAACGGAAGTCATTTGAACTTAACATTGACGCATAGAGAATGATTTGAAAAAAATTGATTTTTAGAATCATTCGACGTAGATGATTTTCGAAAAAAAACAATCATCCAAGTATTATATCTCGAAAAATTATTCTTCTTTTTTATTTAATCTTTTATTTTTTCCTTTTTCTCAATCGAGCCACAAGCCAAAAGTTAATTTTTCGATATATCGATAATATAATAATAATAATGGCTGATGACACGTGACTAGCAGCAAAGAAAAATGACAAATAAATTGCCTACTTATTAGTCAATCGGTTTCTCCCCATCATACATAGATATATTCCATTCTAAACTACCAAACTCTAACTCGTATTTTATATATATATATATATATATATGCTTTTCAGTAATCAACTCTAGTTAGGAGGATAATTCGCAAGCTTTTCTATCGTTGTTATAATTGTATACCTAAGTTTGGTTAAGTGTCCCGTAATTGGCCACGATAACAATGACGTCAATGTCTCTTGTCTTCTTTCCTTCCCCCTCCCCCCGCCGAGGCGAGTTTATTGCAGATACATTCTTAGAAAAACAGGAACCGAATAGTTCCATGCCGGCGATATGCACGGCTAATGCCGGTCATTGGTTATATTTGGCATATCTAGAGTTGGAAATGTGTGACTCATCGTGGCTCGTATCTTCGAGCTGTGCGGGGTAAGATACGCACCTAACCCATTCGCTTGCTCCTGTTAAAAGCAATGAAAAAAATACGCAGGAATAATAATTTCTCTAAACTCCTCTGGATTTCAGTTTACAATAATTTACGATTAAAAAAGAAAGAAAGAAAGAAAAGAAGGAAATGTTGAAATTATTTCTATTAATACCTCGAGAGATCTCTAATAAAGAGGATTAAAGAAATTGGAAAGATTCTCCCTATTTTCTTTATTATATAAACCCTGCCCCTCGATATATATATATATCTATACAAATAAATATCCGAGGCAAACATAAAAATTACTATATATAGATATTCTATCTATATACACTTATAACCATAAATTATAATTCGCATAAATTTCAATAAATATATTTCATTGCCCCGTCGATAAGATGGAAGAACAACCGCGGTCGACGAAGAAATGAAAATGAACCAAAAGCTTTGAAAAACTACCCTGGACAATACTATTGAAAGAAAGAAAAATCCCCCTCCCCCAAATCGACGATGATTCCGAGTAAAACGGTGTTTCCTCCCGCAATTCGAGGTGCACGACAGAGACAGAGAGAGAGAGAGGCTCGTCTCTCTCTCTGTCTCGGCGGATAATCGTTAAAGCAGGTGTCCCCGACGAGCGTGGGAGAGAGGTGAGCGCCACCCAGCGCAAACTCCCAACCCATTACTATAACGAAGCGTCGCCATGGAGACCCTTGGAGAAACACACGTGGGGTTGTGCGGAGAGAGAGAGCGCTCCCGTTCTTTCTCTCTTTTCTCTTTTTTCCTTTTTTCTCTCTCTCTCCCTTCTCGCACCCTTTCTCCCGGTTTTCCCTCCGAGCGTTTTTCAGACCGTTCTCTCTCTCTTCCTCCTCCTCCTCCTCTCTCTCTTTCCTTCCTTTCGTTCGACCACCGCGCGGCCGGAATATCTCCACGTTTGTGAATTAAAGCGCCGAATGAGGCAGCCAACGGGTTACCACGGGTAACGGGCCGGTTGCCATCGCGATACCGGGGCCACAACATAAAATCGCCACTTTGACGATTTGTTTCGGGCCATTGATGCCACATCGGAATCAATTTCACCCTTCTCGACACTCTTATCCATCCTCCTTCTCTCTCTTTATTTCGTAGCCGCGATTGGTATATTTCGTGGGCGATGGTTTGGTTGGAGACGATCGTTTTCGACTGGAGCTTTTTGATTTCTTTATACTGTACGATTCATCTTGTTATCATTGGTGGATTTGATTTGGTTAAGAGTATAAAAATTGGAGGATAATGTTATCCAAGATTCGAGGAGGAATTAATAAATCCATGGTTTGTTGCATGGGAACGAGTTTCTTCGAGTTTCTTCGAGCTTGGCCACGATTCGTAATTGCTCGATACGATGGCTTTTCTTGCAATCTTTGTTGGAATAGGGGTAGGTCTTGCGATTCTTCTTCGTTCTTATTTTTTTTTAATTTCTTTTTTCAAAACATAATATTTATATTTTTCCTGATTCTTTTTCTTACGTAACAAGGAACAATTTCTCCTTCTTCTCAATCTTGCATCATCTTTTCCTTTCATTCTTTATAGTATTTTTTCTTCCTCTAATTAAAAAAGAAAGAAAAAGTCACTCGAGTATTTTCCAACAACATATTTTCAAATCAATTTTTGTCCATCCGCTATTTGGCCGCTCGTTCGTGCAGCGAACGCATAAGCGTCGCAAGCGGGTATTTAGGCGTATACGTGTGCATATAGGTATAACGTTGTTCAAGTTCAAGCTCACACACGCCGCACGCCTCCGTGAACGAACGGTTCCATTTGCTCGATAAAGTCGAAAACTCCCCCGCGACTGTGTGGCCAACTTTCTTTCGCGGTGTTTCCTTACGACACGCGTGGCCGGGAAAATTGAAATTAATTGAAATTAATGGGAGCGCGAGTTACCTGAGCGGCGATCGATATTTGCCAACGTGCGAGGAATATAAGTTTCCAGATAATGTTTAGATGTTATTTTTTTTTTTTCCTTAAGGGAAGATTAATTTGAATTGAATTAAATTTTGTTACTCCCCCTCTTAAGAGAATAATAGGAAATAATGTAATAATTGTATAATTTTTTTCTTTAAGAAACTATCCACGAGTCTAAAGTTTCAAAAAAATGTTTCGAATTCGAAGCATTGAAAAACTTTGGAAATATTGTGAATTTATATTTCGAAAGAGAAACGAAAGTAATTAATATAATAATAATGTAATTTTTCTTCTTAAATGGAATGTATTTTTACAATGGTTTTTTTAAAAAGAAACTATCCACGAGTCTAAAATTTCGAAAAAATGTTTCGAATTCAAAGCATTGAAAAACTTTGGAAATATTATAAATTTATATTTCGAAAGAGAAACGAAAGTAATTAATATAATAATAATGTAATTTTTCTTCTTAAATGGAATGTATTTTTACAATGGTTTTTTTTTGAAAAAGAAACTATCCACGAGTCTAAAGTTTCGAAAAAATGTTTCGAATTCGAAACATTGAAAAACTTTGGAAATATTGTGAATTTATATTTCGAAAGAGAAACGAAAAAAAGTAATTAATATAATAATAATGTAATTTTTCTTCTTAAATGGAATGTATTTTTACAATGGTTTTTTTAAAAAGAAACTATCCACGATTCTAAAGTTTCGAAAAAATGTTTCGAATTCGAAGCATTGAAAAACTTTGGAAATATTGTGAATTTATATTTCGAAAGAGAAACGAAAGTAATTAATATAATAATAATGTAATTTTTCTTCTTAAATGGAATGTATTTTTACAATGGTTTTTTTAAAAAGAAACTATCCACGAGTCTAAAATTTCGAAAAAATGTTTCGAATTCAAAGCATTGAAAAACTTTGGAAATATTATAAATTTATATTTCGAAAGAGAAACGAAAGTAATTAATATAATAATAATGTAATTTTTCTTCTTAAATGGAATATATTTTTACAATGGTTTTTTTTTGAAAAAGAAACTATCCACGAGTCTAAAGTTTCGAAAAAATGTTTCGAATTCGAAACATTGAAAAACTTTGGAAATATTGTGAATTTATATTTCGAAAGAGAAACGAAAAAAAGTAATTAATATAATAATAATGTAATTTTTCTTCTTAAATGGAATGTATTTTTACAATGGTTTTTTTAAAAAGAAACTATCCACGATTCTAAAGTTTCGAAAAAATGTTTCGAATTCGAAGCATTAAAAAACTTTGGAAATATCGTGAATTTATATTTCGAAAGAGAAGCGAAAGTAATTAATATAATAATAATGTAATTTTTCTTCTTAAATGGAATGTATTTTTACAATGGTTTTTTTGAAAAAGAAAATATCCACGAGTCTAAAGTTTCGAAAAAATGTTTCGAATTCGAAACATTGAAAAACTTTGGAAATATCATGAATTTATATTTCGAAAGAGAAACGAAACTAAACAATATAATAATAATGTAATTTTTCTTCTTAAATGGAATGTATTTTTACAATGGTTTTTTTTTGAAAAAGAAACTATCCACGAGTCTAAAGTTTCGAAAAAATGTTTCGAATTCGAAACATTGAAAAACTTTGGAAATATTGTGAATTTATATTTCGAAAGAGAAACGAAAAAAAGTAATTAATATAATAATAATGTAATTTTTCTTCTTAAATGGAATGTATTTTTACAATGGTTTTTTTAAAAAGAAACTATCCACGATTCTAAAGTTTCGAAAAAATGTTTCGAATTCGAAGCATTGAAAAACTTTGGAAATATTGTGAATTTATATTTCGAAAGAGAAACGAAAGTAATTAATATAATAATAATGTAATTTTTCTTCTTAAATGGAATGTATTTTTACAATGGTTTTTTTAAAAAGAAACTATCCACGAGTCTAAAATTTCGAAAAAATGTTTCGAATTCAAAGCATTGAAAAACTTTGGAAATATTATAAATTTATATTTCGAAAGAGAAACGAAAGTAATTAATATAATAATAATGTAATTTTTCTTCTTAAATGGAATATATTTTTACAATGGTTTTTTTTTGAAAAAGAAACTATCCACGAGTCTAAAGTTTCGAAAAAATGTTTCGAATTCGAAACATTGAAAAACTTTGGAAATATTGTGAATTTATATTTCGAAAGAGAAACGAAAAAAAGTAATTAATATAATAATAATGTAATTTTTCTTCTTAAATGGAATGTATTTTTACAATGGTTTTTTTAAAAAGAAACTATCCACGATTCTAAAGTTTCGAAAAAATGTTTCGAATTCGAAGCATTAAAAAACTTTGGAAATATCGTGAATTTATATTTCGAAAGAGAAGCGAAAGTAATTAATATAATAATAATGTAATTTTTCTTCTTAAATGGAATGTATTTTTACAATGGTTTTTTTGAAAAAGAAAATATCCACGAGTCTAAAGTTTCGAAAAAATGTTTCGAATTCGAAACATTGAAAAACTTTGGAAATATCATGAATTTATATTTCGAAAGAGAAACGAAACTAAACAATATAATAATAATGTAATTTTTCTTCTTAAATGGAATGTATTTTTACAATGGTTTTTTTAAAAAAGAAAATATCCACGAATCTAAAATTGTAATTGAGTAAAAAGAAGTAAATAAGTCGTTTTACGAAATTTAAAAAATTTCTCCATTCAATCAATTTTCAACTATTCTCCATTTGTAAAAAATGTTTATAAAAAATTTTATTCTCTCTCAAAATGTAACAATTCTAAAAAATTATCGAATTCGAAACATTGAAAAATCTCGAAAATATTATGAATTTATATTTCGAAAAAGAAACAAAACTAAATAATATAATAAATAATAATATAATTTTTCTTCTTAAATGGAATATATTTTTATAATGGTTTTTTTAAAAAAAAACTATCCACGAGTCTAAAGTTTCGAAAAAATGTTTCGAATTCAAAACATTGAAAAACTTCGGAAATATTGTAAATTTATATTTCGAAAGAGAAACGAAACTAAACAATATAATAAATAATAATATAATTTTTCTCCTTAAATATATTTTTACAATGGTTGTTAAAAAAGATAGTATCCACGAGACCGATGTTGCAACTGAATTTAGTTAAAAAACGTAGAAAGAAACTCGTTTTACGTATTTACAATTCAAAAATTTCTCCCTTCTTTCCCTCAAAAGAACAAAAGAAATCTTATCAAAAATTTTATTCTCTCTCAAAACTCTAACAATTCTAAAAAAGTAAAAAATTACTACCAAAAATTACCAAACAATCCAAAAAGCCTCGAAAATATTCTAAATCTTTCGAGAAATTAATAAAATTCCATCGCGATATCGTGGGAGGGACGATAAAGGTTAAAGAAAAAAAAGACTCGACGTTAAAAATGATAAAAATAACGAAATCTATCGCGCACGGTGGACGAAAGAAAGAATCGGAGCGGTGGAAACGAAATAAATCGGGGAAGAGCGACGTGTTGCCGTCGCGTCGCTTCGAATCGAAATGGGCGCGCGACCGAGCGAGCAGCCATATTTACATAACAATCGGGTATCACGTAACGACATTCGCGCGACGCGCTTCTCGGTTTCGTGTGTGCCTTTATTCGTCGACCTGTGCGCGACGTGGAAAGTCGTGTAAAACGGCTTCTGTTGCGCGATTGTTTGCGGAACGATCGAAAGCGTGGCCACGCCGGAACTTCCGTCAAACGATCCACCGCGGATTAATTTAACCATCGAGACCGTGATTACGACCAATCTTTAACGAGAATTTTTACAATTTTTAACAGCTCGAAATCGATATATATCCGTATACAAATTTACATTAAATTATAAAATAAATTTTAGTATCCCTTTCTTCTTCGAATGAAACGAGTTTTTGTAATTTAAAATATAAAAAATTTATATACTCACTTTAAGGAAAAGCGAAGTTTGGAAAAGGAAAATTTTTATATACAAATACGAATTCAAAAAGAATGTTAGAAGAAGATCGAGATGGAATTAAATGAAATGAATTCGTTCAAGATTTTTATGATATTCGAAACGAAGCTCCATTTTTTTGGAAAATATTTTATCCTTCGGATTTCATCGTGCACCTTTTTTTATCTCCCTTATCTATCGGTATCTGAACGTATTCGTAACTGGAAAAAAAAACCGATATTTCTGATTATTTCAATATATATTAAGGAAATAGATAAAAACGTTTCGCGTGCGGTGTTTATCAATATTATACTTATTAAATAGCATTACCCAACAATTTGTGCGAGCCAACTTTAACAATGGCTAAGTTCTTTCCTATGTTCCATATCCAGGATTATTAATAGTACGTCGAGCCATTAAAAAAAAAAAAATACATCGAAATACAAACGAAATCTCTAAACCTTGGAAAAAAAGTTTCGACGTTTCACCAAAATCGATTATCAAAAATTCTCAAAATTAAAAGAAAATTAAGAATTACATTCTTATTCAAGATATTTTATTCGAGGATAAGACTCAAAGAAAAAAATATGAAAGATATCGCTCTTGATTAAAGAATAACAATTTCGATCGAAATTATTCAGAGATGGATGAGCGAGAATGATCGAAAAAAAAAAAAAAATAGAAAAGAAAACTCGAGATCACGTGGGGGCAAAGAGGAGGAGGGAGGCGGCGTGCGAGTGAAAGTGCAAGGATAGACGCTCGTTAGAACTGTTGGATACTGTTAGTTAACGTGGCCAATAAGATGCAGGGGCAGCTCATCAACCATTATTTATCGCGTGCAATTGCGAAAAATAGCTGCATCGTGCATCGATGCGCTTGGCTCCTCCGTATCTGCGTTTCAATTTCGCGGTATTACGCAGCTCTGTTTTGTGCGTTTCTATTAAAAAAAAAGAAAGAAAGAAAGAAAGAGAGAGAGAAAAAAAACTATCCCGACCGTTCCGCTACTCGGAATCCGCGCCCGATTTACACTTACGAAAGAGGAGAGTCGAAGGAGATTTCGTTTTCGATTTGAAGGATGGAATGGAAAAAATTTTTTCGCGAATTAAATTTATTTATGGATTATAAACGGATGTCAAGATGCTTCTGCTTCGTTTTATATAATGGAGTATCTTTTACATATTTTTTTTTGTAGAAAAATATATCGGGTATACAGTTTCTTTTAGAGATATTCGGTGAAAGATATATAATTTTGGAAGAGAGAGGTTTGTTCAAATTTTAAGATGATTGAAAGGTGTGAGATTTCTTGCTAATTAGAAAAAAATAGTTTAGTTAGAGTCGATATTTGTTCTTTTACGTGTTATTCACTTCGTGAATCGTAATTCGCGTTACGATTTCTTTTATGTCCTCGCGATTTATGATGCGTGTAGGCGTATTTTAGGAAATATTTGAGATCTATTCGTTCCAGGTTACTTTTCCACGTTTTTTAGAATCTTTTAAGATCCAAAATTTTCATTCATCCCGAAATTGCGTCTATTCTTCTCGTTCTAAATCATTTCGAAAGATTGAAATAAATAAATAAATAAATATCGTGTAATTTAAATTTATTGAACACGATATTGTTGAATGATAGTTTTTCTTTCAATCACTTCATCTTCTTTTCATTTCGATTATTTGTGAAATTATAATTTTGTTATTACGAATTGTTTTAATTTCTCTCTGTTTTTTTTTTATTACAATTTCTTTAACAACAACAACGAGTCTCGAAACGAGTCTATTCCCGTCCAACAACTTTGCGCTTGTGAACAAGAATAGTGGTGGAGGAGCGGCGAAGAAAAGACGCTCGTGATAACGATAAAACGTATCAGCTCGTTCCCCTTTTTCCCTTTTGCCCCTTGCTGCAAACAGCTTTCCATTGTCGGTTGATCGCATAATGCAACCAACATGGCTTTCCATTTACCACACATCTTTCAAAATATTCCACGATATATATATATATATATATATATATATATATATATACACCACAACTTTTCATTTGAATTAAATCATTCTTCCAATAATAATTTCTTTTAATTATCCATCCATCTTCTTCCTTTTCTTTCTTTTTTAAAAAAAGATATATCGATTTCGAGGATTCTCCTCATCCTTTCGTACAATTCTTCTTTAAAGCAAGGAAAGGAATAGAAAAAAGGGAAACGAGAAAAAAAAAGAAGAAGGAAAAATTCATTTATCTAGTTCTAACGAAGTTCGATCGTTAATATTAATGCATCCATTCTCAAGAATGACAAAGTAAGATAATGGAGTCGCTGAAATGTCCTCGAACCGGAGGAACCCTCTCACGGAAACGAATCTATTCTATCGATTCTCTAATCCATGCAAATTCTATGCGAAACGAAGGCAAACATATTTGTCATCTTATCAATGATAATAAGTATGTGTCTGCTGTCTCGGTAATTGTTCCGAGCGTGGAAATTTTCCTTGGACGTAACAAAAAAAAAAAAAAAAAAAAGAAGAAGAAGAAAATCATTTTTCTTTTTTTAAATAACGAACCAAATAAGAAAGTTTCGGTCGTTGAAATATAGATAAAAACAATTTATACTCGTAATTTCTTTTTTTTTTTTGAATAAGAAATTTTGAAAGATGAAACAATTATTTATTCCTCCACTGTATTTTTACATCTTAATAATAATTAATAATGGAGAGGATCAGACCAACAGCAACCAATTACCAATCTGTCTTCGTCCACGCCCCTCCCGCACGTATCTTTCGACTGGGATGAAAAAGGGTCCGCCACGTTTCATCACCCTCGACCTCCCATGGCGCACATTGGACGGGATGGCCGACCAATGAACCATTTCAACCAAATCTCCCTTGCTAGGAAGAAGTAACAGGTGATTCGATGGCGGACCAAATCTTTCCCTTCCTTTAATTTTCTTTTTTTTTTAATTTCAGTTAAATAAAAGAAAGTGGAAATTGATTGTGCTTCTTCTTCTCCCGCGAAGAATTGGTGGACAGGAAAGAAAAAGAGAGATGAAAAATGGAAACGTGGAAAATTATCGACGATACTTCAAGATACTTCGAGAAAAATCGATCGTTCTTTTCGCAAATTGCGCAACGAAGAAACGATAAAAATGATGTCCTTACCTGGCTCGCAAATCGGTATCGAGCAATAAAGCGTCAAAGGAGGCGATAGCAGCTAATAGACACGTTAACATCTTTATTCCATTCGCGGCACACCGTTTCCTAAACCATTTTCACTTACGTTCTAATGTAAATTGACTTTAATAAGCTTTCGTTGCGCTGGTTTCTAAAACGGGATTATCGTATACGTAATATCGTGGAAAATATAAGCGAGGAAATTGAATAAATCTAGGAATTTGCCAATCGCGTACCACCAACGCAAAAAAAAAAAAACTATACCTCATCTTGGATCTTCTTTCCCAATTATTATTATTATTATTGGAGAACGAAATAAAATTGGAAAATGAATCGAAGACAACAAAACGCGTGTTGTTCTTTTTATGAAATTACGCGAAGACACGATTTTAGAAAAAGATTTTATTATATTTATAATGCTATTCCAATTTTCAAATCGATAACTCGTTTAGTTTGTCAGCCCGGGCTTGAATAAATTTACACAAAGATCATTTTTCCCGCGGACGTTCGCAACTGCGACGTCAATTTCCACCGATCGATAATCCATCAAACGTTACGAATGTTAGTCCATTCAAGTCCACGATTCCCTTTTCCTCCTTGCCGACGATATTTTTCATATTCATCGTAAATCCATAAGAAAAAAAAAAGATAACAAATAATCGATTAAATCATTAACGAAGACACATATATCTTAATCGATGCAAATAAGAATTCCCCATTCATTCAACATAAGAAGCTAATATATTATCTCTTATTTATCCTGGATAAATTCCACTTCTTCTTAAATTCTGAAACCCAATCCCTCCTTTTTTTCACAAAACGAAAGCAAAAACAAAGCATTATCGCCCGATCTTCGATACGTCGCTTTCTCTCTTCTTCTTTCCGCAAGTTGAAAAACAAAGTTCAACTTGAACTCGTCTCATCGATCTCTCACGATCCACTTTCGCTTTTAATAAAAATTACCGGCCGGTAATTTTTCAACGGGCGACAAGTGCGAGGAGATCCGCCAACGCACACGTACACATATACACGTGTATATATGTGCACAGGTGGCCTTCCATTGGCCCGCTTCCCGGAGACATTTTCATCTGCGGTGAACAGCGAAGATCGTTGACCGTTACAGACGTACCGGGGATAGAGATACCGATTAAAAAGTGAACGAACGTGAAACGAAACGTGGAGAGGTGAAGAGCAGAGAGAGAGAGAGAGAGAAAGGTAACGCAACGTAATGGAAATGTGGATATGCGGTTGGCGCGTGCGCCTGCAGTAGGGCAGGGCAAGACGACAGCTGTTTCAGTCCTGAGGCAACATCAGTGTTGCACCTGCCTACTTGCCTGCTTGCCTGCCTGCCTGCCTGCTTGCTTGTCCGACTGCTTGCCTGCCCGCTTGCCTGCCTGTCCCGCTTCCTTGCTACCTCGCTCGCCTCCTATAACCACCTACCCATCTCTCTAAGCAGACTCTTCGTCTCTTATTAGCTTCACTGATCTTCGTTTCTTCCCTTTTTTTGTTTTGTAGTAGCGTCTGGAAAGGGGGAGATGTGGATGATTGCTCTTTTTCTCGAACGGTCCATGGATGCTGGTGGCTTCTTTTTCTTGGAGGGGCTCGAAGTTGTGGGGATCGAAGTGGTTTCTTGGAGCCACGACGAGGAAGGGAGATTAATTTTAGAGATTATGTATATACTTTTTGAGTCACGATTTTGAAATTCAAGAAGGAGGATTTTTGTTTTTATTTAAATGGAGGAAATTGCAACGAGGGTTGAAGAGAAAAATCTGCTCAAAATCGTGAAGTCTCGAAAATGATCCGAATCGGATCGTAAATACGTAGTGTAATTGTCATCGCGGTTCACAGAGCGTGTATAATTAAATAAATAGCCGGAATGGTTGAGATGACGAGTCAAGGGAGTGATAAATTTGATCCAGGTACGCTTTTATGCAACCCGTAAGAAGAAGGGACCCTCGTAGCACGTGTTAAGAAGTTTAACGCTTTATTTTCGGTTGCCGCTATGCATAGTTGGGTGACGCCTAATGTATCGGATGTATCGGCGCCCGCATAAGCAAGCGTGGCACGCGTCACGACGCCTCGTCGCCGATAAACAAGGCGCTGGAAACCATAGGTAACGGGATTTAAAGACCTCTCTCTTCTTTCCCTCCATCTTGCTCTCCCGACATTTTTTATTTCCCCCGAAGTGTTTTGTTTTATTTTCCTTTAAATTGTTAAAAGAATTTTTATATTGAAAGGAATACTTGTTCGGTGAGAGAAAATAAATATAGTTGTTCCACTTTTTGGAACAATTCTCTTCTCACTTTTTGGTAGAATTTGATTTATCTTATTATCATTCTAGAATTAAACGAAATTTGTGATCAGGTGAATAATAATAATAATAATAATAGTTTATGAAACTTTTTTGATTTCGAAAAAAACAAAAAGAAATGCAAAAGTAATGATTTCCTTTAAAATCATTGCTCATTGAATTTAATTCTAGAATGAATTAAACGAAATTCGTGATCAAGTGAATAATAATAATAATAGTTTATGAAACTTTTTTGATTTCTAAAAAAAGAAAAAGAAATGCAAAAGTAATAGTTTCCTTTAAAATCATTGCTCGAATTTAATTCTAGAATGAATTAAACGAAATTTGTGATCAGGTGAATAATAATTTTAGTTTATGAAATTTTTTTGATTTCGAAAAAAAGAAAAAGAGTTTAAAATGCAAAAGTAATGGTTTCTTTTAAAATCATTGCTTATTGAATTTAATTCTAGAATGAATTAAACGAAATTCGTGATCAGGTGAATAATAATAATAATAGTTTATGAAACTGTTTTGATTTCGAAAAAAAGAAAAAGAAATGCAAAAGTAATGGTTTCCTTTAAAATCATTGCTCGAGTTGAAGGTAGGAGAAATTTATTATTAACGATAATGTTATTATGGGATAATTTTTCAATCTGATTTCATATCGTTCGAGTGTCTGTCCACCGAAAGCGTCGATCGTGCATATCGATCGACGGATCCCGATTCATGTGGCAATAAGAGTGGCGACTTAGAAGGCAATCGCTGTCACTGAAGGCCTACTTCATGACGGAAGTTTCTTGGCCAATCAATCCGTCGATTTCTTGGTCAACGGGTCACTCGGATCAAATGGAAGAGAAAATTAATGTTGCTCACCAGGATGGAATGGCCTCCACTTTTCACTTATTTAATCCCTCGACGTATCATCATTCCGCTTTGAATCTCCTCCCTTTTCCTTCAAACTTGAAATATTCCATCTATCATTCCTCCTAGATCACCTAATAATAACATTTAAAATTCTACGTGTTTCTAAATTCTACGAATAAAATCAGAGAACCTTTCTAAAATCTTTTCTAAAATCAAAAATTTCTTTTCTAAAATCAGAGAAAGGGATTTAATTTCAAAGAAATCGATAGAAACCCGATTTTTATCTCTCTCTGAAAGGAAAAATAACAATTTCCACGTACGAAATTGTCGAACAAAATTCTTCGTTTCCCCTTAATCCAAAATCTACAGACGAGTTTATCGGAAGGGAAGTTGTGTCGTCGAAGTCACGCTAAAAATCACGACGTAATCGCGTGATTTATTGAATCTAATCGTACAGGTTACGCTAATAAATTAGGGTGGCGGACACGATTTTTAAGTTAACAAGGAATTTTCTCGTGTTACGCGCCAGACGTATCGTTCAGATGTATTTATACAGGCATGTCGTTTAGACCTAACTGTAACGACTCTTTCTCCTTGCAAAAGGCGAGAGAGGTTCGTTCCTCGGATTCGGCCAACTGCGACCCTCGCACCGATTCTTAAAAGAAGAGAGAAATTTTACAAGTTCAGAGCAATTTATATCTCTAATACTTGTATTAGAGAATATTTCTTAAGGAGGGGAGGATAATTTGCAGGATGAAATTATAGAATCAGAAGATTAGTGGATCCATTTATATCCATATAACGTATTTTTATTTTTTATGTATTGTAGTGCAAAATTCGAAACGAAAGATTGGAACTTAATTGAAGAGAGAAATTCTGAAAGTTCAGAGCAATTTACATGCAGGACTTATTTTAGAGAATATTTTTTAAGGAGAGGAGAGTGAAATTATAAAACCAGAAGATTTGTGGATCCATTTGTATAATGTATATTTTGTAGTGCAAAATTCGAAACGAAAGATTGGAACTTAATTGAAGAGAGAAATTCCAAAAGTTCAGAGCAATTAATAAATATTAGAGAATATTTTTTAAGGAGGGGAGAATAATTTGGAGAGTGAAATTATAGAATCAGAAGATTTGTGGAATGTATTTTTATCTTTTACGTATTGTGGTGCAAAATTGCAGTCGAAACAAAAAATTGGAACTTAATTAAAGAGAGAAATTCCAAAAGTTCAGAGCAATTAATAAATATTAGAGAATATTTTTTAAGGAGGGGAGAATAATTTGGAGGGTGAAATTATAAAATCAGAAAATTTGTGGATTCATTTGTATAACATATATTTTTATTTTTTATAGTGCAAAATTCGAAACGAAAGATTGGAACTTAATTGAAAATTTAAGAAAATGGATTTTAATTATTATGATACAATTACGAATAATTCTTGGAAAAGGGGGATTTAGAAAAAAAAATATTTCATCACAAGTTTCTTTCAAAAACACGTTAAAATCTTAATCATTCCATGCTTAATGAATTGGACTAACGATTTGATAAATAATCATGCTAAAATAATTTCTGATCCATCTATTCTCTCCCTCTTTCACGAGAGGATTTTTTTAACCGATTTAATGATAATCGATTAAAAATTATTATCAAAATGGAAATATGTTAAAAAGAGATATTCACGATCAATTAATCTTATAATCAAGCAATAAATTGATTAAACTATGAAGAGAAATAACGAATAGAAGAAAGAGAGAGAAAGAGAGAAGAAGTTTCCAATTATTTTTTTCCTTTTCAAAAGAACTATAATTATTCGTCTGTGCGAATGAACGAACGAAGCTGCGCCCACGAACGAGGAGGCGATGACAGATGTTGCAGCCGCATTAGATAATTAATCTGACGGGAGGGAGAGGGATACGCCGGGGCGTGGAGGGATGATTATCGAGCTCGTTTAGTTTTATTAGCTCGAGATGGGGCTAACCTCTCCGCTTCGTGCCCTTTTTTACTCGCCAACCACCCCCGTGATTTCTATCCAGTCCGGATCAACGGATATCTAAATCTACGTAGCGAGTCACAGAGATCCTGTGAAAGGTAAACTTTGCTTCTATCTGAACGGATCCCTTTGAAGGGAATCGATCTTCTTCGTTTTTCTCTTGTGTGAAAAATTTTATGCTCGATTCTCGTTTATTTAAAGAACGTTCGATTTAAAGAATTATATTGTTTGGACGATGATAATCATGGATAAGGAAAGAATATAAATAAGGAAGAAAAATTCTCAACAATCTCTTCTAAATCTAGCTCTATTATCCAATATACTCACTCGTCCAAACGTATTTTTGTTTCAGAAACAAACTTCCTCCTGAGATCGATTCCAGGGAAGCCAATTAGAGCAAAAAGTCGGTGATCGATCAGCACGTGAAGAGGGTGAAAGTAAAAAGAAAAGAGGAAAGAGAGAGAGGATAAAGCTTGAGATTAGTCATTCAGATTAGTCAACTGGATTCGAATTGGATCAACTTATTATTGAAAATTTAAGTTGAATTAACTTTTCAAATTTCTATTTGATTTGAGTAAAAGTAATTTCAAGTTTATATCAGATTTATCACTTTACTTAAAATAATTTCAAGTAACAGAAGATTTTAAAATAATGAGTAATTGAAAGATCTACTTAGAAGAAGTAATATCACTTTACTTAAAATAATTTCAAGTAACAGAAGATTTTAAAACAATGAGTAATTGAAAGATCTACTTAGAAGTAGTATCACTTTATTTAAAATAATTTCAAGTAACAGAAGATTTTAAAACAATGAGTAATTGAAAGATCTACTTAGAAGTAGTATCACTTTACTTAAAATAATTTCAAGTAACAGAAGATTTTAAAACAATGAGAAATTGAAAGATCTACTTAGAAGAAATATAGAGGATTAAAAAAAATATCTCCTGCTTTCAATATCTTCATTGGATGATGGGATATCTTTCAATCCATCTTAAGAGATTGAAATATATTATAACATATACACATCAAGTTGCATCACTAAATATCTAATTTATTGAGATAATCCTATTATTAAATTATAAAATTGTACAATTTGAAACAATTTCTTCTTATCCTAAAAATTCTGACGTTTGAAAAAGATTTCGAAAATGATAATTAAAAATTACATTAAACCTATATCACATACGATACGATATCAGCAAACGCGAAAATTGGAATTCCTTTTAAGTCGAGAAACAATAAATTTCAATTTTCCTTGAAAAAAAATTGAAGCTCTGATAAAATAACACCGTGGAATGATTTAAATTATTCAAATATGACAAACGACACAAGAGTGGAAAAAAACGATTCGAGTTAAAATAACAAGTTCACAATAAAAGTAAAGCATAAATTACTTTAACTAGAAATATTGAAGAAGATCTTCCAATTAAATAGATAAGAAAACGGGTTTCAAATTGGACAAGGTCAATTTATCCATTACAAAAATTTAAAAAAAACCAGATACATAAATAATAAACGAAACGGCATCGAATGATTTGATACATTCATTCGAAAAAATTCTTATTGATTAAATTCAACCGAAACCTTGATTAAAAATCTAAATAAAAAAAAAAATCTCCAGATTCGAATAAAACTCCAACCAATCGAGTCGATGCATAAAGGGAGAGAGACGAAGACGGATAGAGGAGAAGGACAGAGTCAGATCCACCCACGCTTGATACAGGGGGAGAAGGATAAACAAGCGATCTCCCCCTCGACTCGAAAAAGTTCCTCGGCCGGTTTCACGGCTCCCCCATCCCCCTTCCACTCCCTTCGAGCGGGCTAAAAAGTGGAAGGGCCGTTTGGTAGCGTGGTGCCACGCACCCTGACATTATCTGCCCGGTTTATTATATAGGTACCTGGTGGCACGCGCCGGCCCCGGCAACAGCTGCTCTCGCGGCGAGCACCGGAGGTGGATGAATAAAGTGAGAGGCACACCTTGCTGCAGACGCGTGCCGCCAGCCTTCAAGATGTGAATACCGAGATCCTTCTTGCGTCTGGCCGTTGCCCTCTCCTCTGCTCATCTCGAGGAGGGACAAATTTCGCTTAGAAGGAGATATTCCGATTTATATATATTTTTTTTTTCCCCCAGAGATGAAATGAACTGTCTGCAAGAGTTTTTCGAGTTTTAAATTGATCGCGCGAAATTTATTCTAAATGTCTTCTTCTCGCGTCTTTTCTCAGATTTTCGAGTTAAATTTGACGCCAAGATTTATCGTTTCCTTGTTATAGAGTTTATTAACGTGAGAAACCTCGTTATCTGGCT
Organism: Apis mellifera; assembly: GCF_003254395.2. Taxonomy (NCBI): domain Eukaryota; kingdom Metazoa; phylum Arthropoda; class Insecta; order Hymenoptera; family Apidae; genus Apis; species Apis mellifera. Next base: position 4,799,670 of record NC_037640.1, read on the forward strand.
TGATTTATCTTCAAAGGTCCATTGTATCGAACCTTGATCTTTTTCTAACTCGTGTACCAACGTGTGTAATATTTCCCGAGTTTAACGATTAAATTATCATCCTTATCCAAGTTTATTCTCCATCGTAAAAATCTAACCTAACCTCCTTAAGAATCTTCAACAAGAAATCTATATTTATTTCGAGTACTTCTAGTATCGTTAAAATTATTGAAACTGTATAAAAAAAGAATCACAACGTGATTTATGATTGTTATCATCATTGAAGCAAACCTAACCTCAAATCTTTATTGTTTTCATCTGTTTATAGATATGCGGTATGGATTCGATGTTCTTTAAACTCAACTTGCAGTAAAACTAACCTAACCTCCTCTTAAGAATCTTTCACGAGAATCCTATACTTATTTCGAATACTCCTAGCATGATTAAAAACTGTAAAAAAAAAAAGAACCACATCGATATTTACGATCATCATTGGGCCAAACCTAACCTCAAAACCTTTATTATGGATCTCGTTATGGTGCGGTATAGACTCGGCTCGTCCTTTAAACTCAACCTTCGTGCGTGAAAGTAAAAGTGAAAAATTGCTTGAAAAATATCTGCGGACGTATCTGGGTTAAGAGGTAACGCGATGGACGAGGTAAGTCGCTTTGTCGGTTCGTGTCTCGGCTCGAGTTCGAGTGATAAAAAAATTTTTATGCCAGGATCTTCATCCGAGGTGGAGAGCATTGTTTGGCCCGGCCAAAGTAGCAGGTGCTACTACCTTTCATGCCACGGGATAAATGCTGCGACTCGACTTCTCTCAAACACACAGGTCCCGCATCTGCAAGATGGTCGCGATCCTCTCCTCTCATCCCATAAATGCTCCCATCTCGCATCTCTTCGAGCATTTTTAACCAGCGCACTTATTCTCTGTTCGATACTGTTTCGATGAATTATCTTTTAATTTCAAAAATTCAAGAAGAGGATGTCAGGTTGAGAGGTGAGAGAATTTTTATTTAATTTAAACGATATTAAACATTGTGTTTTTACATGTTCGATGAATGATGGATGAATTAATCGAATTCCAAAAATTCGAGTTCGTCTCGAGGAAAAAAGAGATCGGTAGATTAATAATTTACTACGTTAAATAATTAGTCTATCTTTCTAGTCTATCTATCACACACAGAAGGGAATTAAAAACACTTAAACACATTAATATTAATACGAGATTAATCGAGAAGATTACTCGACATAGATCGTCTAAGAACATAACCTAACTTAACCTAGCCTAGTTGATTAAATGCCACCTTAAATCCTCCTTACAATATCGCGTTATTCAATAGATCCTTTCCTTCTTCAAACTCTCTTCAAATTCAATACATCTAAGAAAGAAGAAGAAGAAGAAGAAGAAGAAGAATAAAGGAATATCGACCTCTCGAACTGCGGCAAAACAACTCGATCTCGCGGCACGGAGATAAGATCTGATCTCTGATCTGCGACAGTGGCGCTACCTGCTGGATCGTCCGTTTAAATTCACGTGGATGTCACCTGCTACCGCCGGTGGAACGAAGGAAGGAGGCCGTGCCTCTGGCTTTTTATCCGTGCCGCGGCGATACACGGGCATACACAGATGCATATCGACATCCGACGACAGGGTGCCACGGCCTCGCCACCGCCTCGAATTTCCCTGAGAACCGTTCATCATCCGCTCGTAATCACACGTTCTCGATCGTGATAATGTTGTAGCACAATGTAGCCGGTCTAATTAAGACAATCATCTGTGACAAGTTTTAAAACGCACCGATCGGTCCTCGTTTAATGCTCCTCGATTATACACGTCCCCTGATTTTGATACGATATTTTTCCACCCGTGAAAGGGGTAAGTGTGAACGATTATTACTCGAATCCAGCGCCTCTCAATGTTCGAATCCTATTTTCAATCCTCCAAAGAATTCCAGTTTTAAAGCAGTTTGAATATAATGTATATTTTCTCGTTTCGTGAAAAATTTAAATCACGAAATACGTTTGTGACAAAAGGAAGAGAATTATTTATATCTTTGGATATCTTGTCAAGTATCGAACGTTGAGAATCACTGTTTCAGAGTTAGTAGGATGAAATTATAGGTAGATGGATGGTTTAGGTAAGGAGGAAGGCGTGAGTTACATCACTAAATATTTAATTAATTTTATTACGAATATATCGGATGAATAATTGAATTTCATCTAATCAGAAACACACGCATGCGCGCGTTATTATTATAAAGGAGCGAAATTTGAATCGAAAGAGGAAAAGAGAAAACCGAAGATATTTACAATTTTTCTTCTCGTCGAAAATTGGAAGATCTGCATCTCGTTTAAATATCAAGATAAATTGTAACGATTTTTCTGAAAACTTGGCGTACATACATACATGTACATCTTTGGCGGATGGGACTGACAATAACCTACTGATCGAAGGCAGCTGGACCTTCCTCGAGTCATCTGCTTGTGTAGCTCGCGATGCGATAACTATTCCCCCTTCTCGCCACGACTGCATTAATGGATATTTATTATCGTCATCGAAGGTGGGCAGCCAGAAGACAGCTGACTCGGAGAGGAGAGGCGACCAATGGTTGGATGATGCGAAACAACGAGATAAATTGTTCCTATCGCTTATCTCACTTTTTTATTCTACCCAGAAACCGGTATCAAAATACGCATTTCTAACGTTCTATTGTTATCCTACTTTTAACCTTTTAAGTTTTTTTTTTAGTTTTAAGAAATATTCCAATCTTCCTTTTATTCTCACCTCTCTACAATTCACCTCTCTACAATATTTTCTTGCCAATTCGTTATAAAAAAAAGAAATATCCCCAAATTAAAAAGGAAGAAAATTTCTAACAAAAAAAAGCAGCTTTTTTTAATTTTAAGAAATATTCCAATCTTTTTCTTTATTTTTATCTCTCTACAATTCGATCAATATTTTCTTGCCAATCTAAACATTCGTTACGAAAAAAAATCCCTAAATTAAAAAGGAAGAAAATTTCTAACAAAAAAAAGCAGCTTTTTTTAATTTTAAGAAATATTTCAATCTTTCTTTTATTCTTACCTTTCCACAATTCGATCAACGATCAATATTTTCTTGCCAATTCGTTACAAGAAAAAGAAATATCCCCAAATTAAAAAGGAAGAAAATTTCTAACGTTCTATTATTTTGAATTTATCCTTTTAAAAAAGTAAGCAGCTTTTTTTAATTTTAAGAAATAAATATTCCAATCTTTCTTTTATTTTTAAATCTTTCTTTTTTTTTTTTTATTCCAATCTTCTTTTATTTTCTCTCTACAATTCGATCAACGATCAATATTTTCTTTCTTCTTCTTCAATTCGTTACAAAAAAAAGAAATATCCCCAAATTAAAAAGGAAGAGAAAAAAAAGTAATTATCAAAAAACGTTATGCAACCGTGTACGATTTCGATTACCTCACATGGAGCAATTAATACACCTCTCTGCTGACCAGATAGAAGGCAAATATTTGACGCAGCTAAAGTGTGCAATTCCATCCGGGGGTTTCTGTGTCGCTATGGTGGTTTTGGCACGCGCGTGCCGTCCTCAGCCCACCGAGCAGTGTGGGAAGAGTACACAAGCAAATATACATACACACACACGCATATACAGCAGCGCGCAGGAGAAAAAGAAGAAGAAGAAAAAAAGAAAGGGAAGATAGAAGAGATGATGGTATTATATCATCCGGATGAAATGTTCACCGTGTTAATATCGGTGATCGGATAGGAAATTGTGTGGGGATGTTTAACGAGGGGGTTGGAAAATGCCACGCTGTTAAAATGTCAGAACAGCATCCCTCTAATAGGATGTTACCCACTCTGGCGCCGACCTATTGTCGTTCTATAGTTCATCAAGTTACTTTGTCACGGTTCCGAGTCATCTTTACGCTTATGGGGAGGATCGAGGGGTGGAGGACCGTGAGATACGTAAAAAAGGCTCTCTCTTATTCTCACCCTCTTTTTTTCACGCTGTTGATGAAAGATGGTTAGCTAGCTTTTTGGGGGAGAGACGGTTTTTAGAGAGAATTTATATTTCTCGCGATTATTTTTTTGGAAAAATTTCTAGAAATATTTGTCAATATTTCTTTCCTTTGATAGATTCGATTGTAACTTAATTTAGTTTAATTGGGATGATGAAGAAAAGTTATCTTATCTTGTTATTAATAATTCTAGAATTTAGGGGGAGAAAGTCAATTGAGAAAGGTTGATTAGAACGTGGAAAGATTTGGTCGTGTAGATATTATAGGATAGGAAACAGTTGTATCTTAGATGAAAGGTGATGAAAATTTGCGACAAAAAACTGAATTGAGAAAAATAAAAGAAGTTTTGTAACTTTCGTAGAGTTCTTTTATTCCGTTGAGTGAGAAACGATTGCGTTGTTTGGTCGGATGAAACTTAGAAATCTTTGTTTTCTGAGCGCGTTCACGCAGCATTCTGTCACGGTTCGAAGATGTTTTTTAAATTTTAAGAAAAGGCTTAAGGCGGCATTCGCAAGAATCGCCTTTGTTCTTTCTGCTACACTGGCGTACCGTGAAACGGCGGCTTTTCTCGATGACGAGACATTAAGCCGATTATACGATATCAAAAACAGATTCTCCGCTCGATAAATTATATTTCCAATTTTTAAAATTTCCAATTTTCTTTTTTAAAAAAAAGAAAAAATATTTTTCCATTATTTAATTCTTTGATTTGGATTGGATTTAATTTTTAATTAGATGAAACCTATATTGATTTAAATCTTTCATTTACATCTGTTTGTTTTTGTAATCGTACGATCATGTTACGTAATGAAATTCTGACTCGATTTTCATTTAAACAAATATTTTTAATCGTTCAACTTTATTCGCGAGCTATAACAACACATTATCCTATTAAATTCATCAAAATTCTATAGAATTTATTTACATGGAATAATTTATAATACAATTATTTAAAAGCATATAAAATATTCAAAAATCCATAATGAGCAATGCTCAAACGGTAAAACAGATATTTGCTTCATGTTTTTAATTTCTATTCTTAAGAATTTAACTTCGCAATCTATTATTTACAACAAGAATACGAATATTTATACAATATTTATTATAAAACTTTTCAAAAATCCGTACAAAAAGAAGAAAGAAAGAAAGAAAAAAGAAAAGAAAAAGACGACATAAAACCATCCAAAACCAACTACGTATTACTCAAAAGGTAAAACAGATTTTCTCTACTTCCATCCATAAAAAAAAAAGAAAAATTCGCGCAAACTCGATCCGCTTACGGATCGAATGCAAGATGAAAAAACGTACCTAGACGCTTTCGAACGAGTGTTCCAGAACGAGAGGAGGACGGTCAGCGGAGCGGCGCACGGTCGAGTGTCGCATTTTTTTTCCCCGCTTCTCTGCGGACGTGGCCACCCACACACGAATCCGCGTCTCGTCTATCGAAAGGAGGCGCGTGCACCTATCGGCGTGCAAATGTGTCCACCGGTGGTCGATAACGGGCAGAGACGCCGCAGACTGTAGGATGTTCATCGGACACCGTATATCCTGTTATTCGGCCTACTACTACGGAACGATGGATCGCGTCGCGCGGAGAAGAGAGGAAAAAAGAAAAGAAAAGAAAAGAAAAAAGGGAGGGAGAAGAGAGGAGAACGATAGCTCGAATATTTTTCTTTTTTTCCTCTTTTTTTTTCTTTTTTTCTTCTTTCCTTCGAGCGGACGAAGATTTCCGTGTCCCGTTGCACGGGGTTTACGTGCGCATCTTGGACGCGCGGTGCTCCGATTCGATCGGAATAAAAATGATCTTATCTGAGGTGAAACGACTCCTCGGCCGAGATCGGCGTAACGTTTCGCGCGATGTAAATAAATCGTCGCACGTGTCCCGGCGATTAAACGCGAATATTAAATCCTCTTCGTTACTCTTCTTTTGCAATGCATTCCTTTCGCGATATTCTTTCGAGAAATTTATCCAATTATTCAATTAGATCCTCTCTCGAGAAACGGAATGTTATAATCCGTAAAACGAATTTAAAACAATTTAAAACAAAGTCTTGCGATCAGTTTTTTTCTTAATGATCGAGGATTAATATTTGTTTTAAGAACCTCTTCTCAATATAAAATCTCTTTCGAAAGACGTTTATCTCTCGATAAACGTGACAGGAATAAGAGACTCGATGGAAGAATAGACGACAGATTTCGATATGAGATTTCTATTTGATGGAAATTGTTTGTGGGAAGCGCGTGCCTTCGCGAAACTGGGAAAAGCCACCGTGTCTCCCGCGTTTCGACTCGTGACCGGCACGACTCATTAGCGACATTCCACGTTGTTCCCTGACTCATCGGCAATGCCTTAGCCCCGGCACAACTCTGCATACCTGAGGACGAGAAGCTCATATTGTGATTTCGATCTCACGAGCCCGCGATAAGCCCTCCACAACTCACTCTATATATAAATAATACAATCCTACTCTTCCCTTCCTCTCTGCCTTTCCAATAATTTTCCAAAATCCCATACGAAAATTAAAATTAAAATTACGAATCGATTATCCTGTCCCAAATATTCTTTATTCTCCTAATCCAAGAGGAGTGAATTATCATCACGAACGATAATACTTTGGGACTTAAAAGAGCCTACGATAAGCCCGCGATCCGCTTCCACAACTCGCTCTATATATAAATAATACAATCCCACTCTTCCTTCCCTTCCTTTCCACTTCCCACAATTTTCCAAAATCCCATACGAAAATTAAAATTAAAATTACGAATCGATCATCTCGTCCCAAATATCCTTTATTCTCCTAATCCAAGAGGAGCGAATTATCATCACGAACGATAATACTTTAGAAGAAGAGGAATTAAAGAACATGGACGACGCACAGTGGATGAGTTGCACGAAAATCGTGCGATGGCTGGCTTAGAGAAGCAGCGTCTTATTTTTCGACGTCTTATTACGAATCTCGTATGGAACAACATGTCATGCAACGACATTTCTCGTAATCATAGTAACACACACATAGCTCGCACGACTCTTCCATCGATGTGGAATACACACGTATACATATATATATATACACCTTGAATTCGCGTGTTCCACGGATCGTGGGAACTGGTGTAGTATCTTTCAAGAGCGTGGGTTGCCGGTGTTGGTGTTTATTCAACAGGCAGAACAATGCATAGGATTGTCGGCCCCCCTCCCTCCCCCCTCTCGTTCCGCATTGCTGCGCCCAAGATCATCAGCAGCCGGCTCGCTACTGTTCTCTAAGTGTAGCTTTGTCACTTCGCGATGACTAACGCGTAAATGTGTGTGTGTGGACCTCCTCCCTCCATCCTTTGATGGTTATTTAATGAAATCGTAAGTGTTCTCTCTCTCTCTCTCTCTCTCTCTTTGAGAGGTTACGTGATCTCTGGATGGAGACATAGGATTGTCTCTTGGATATTATATCTCGATACCGGGCGAGGACGAGGCTGCAAGGTTTTCTAAATTTAAAATTAATCTATTTCCTCGTTTATTATTATTTTCGTTCCGTTTCTTTGTGGAGAGATTAGAGTAGTAAATGCGCGGAATATTTTTTCCTCCTTAAACTCCGAAGCGATCCGATCGAATTCCGAGATTAATAAATTACCTTGAAAATTAGAAAGTTTCCTAATAGTCGGGGAGCAGAGAAGATAGATGGTAAAGATAGATGGTCTAAAGGATCTTGGGAAAACTCGTTATCGACGCGTATATTTTTAAGCGTTTATGAAATTTTCCATTAGGGAAATTTTTATTATCCTAAATTGCTCCTTCCATTGTCGTCAACAATATCTGTGTATTTATCACGCGTAGCCTTTGGCCACGAATAATAGAGGAATCATCAAACTTCTCTCGCCAGATCTTTTATCTTTACGAAAGCGTCTATCTCTTTTCGAAACCAATCTTCCTAAACGATTATTCGAACCTTTTCTCAATTCTTCCTCGGATCATTTACGATCGATTACCAATTTTCTCTTCCCTTCTTATCTCGCATCTTCAACCTTCGAGACTCTATCTCGAATCATCCTCGACCCGATTACCCCATTTTCCTCCAAGAAAAAAGAATAATCTTCTTCTAATTCTTTTAAAATCATCTTCTCGTCAAAAAGAATTATTCGAAAGAGCCAGGATTCCAAAAATTAAATCATTAAGAAATTTCCAGCTTCGATTTCTCCTTCGCAACGAGGAGCTCTCTTAAAAGAAAGGGGAAGATTCTAGCGGCATCAGTTAGGCCGAGCAACCTCGATTCGCGCTCGCGGATCATCTCCCTCGTTCGAACAATTGGCGCCGCTTTTAGCTTCGAACCGGCTGAATTTCCGCGTTTAACGCAATTTCCACGAAAGGTGTGTACTCGAGGCACGGAAGACAGCTCGTGGAGCTGGCGAGGTCCCCGGTTATTGATCGGTTGGCTGGCTTGGCTTGGCTCGGCTCGGCTCACCGGGCTGGTTCATTTTACTCCCGAGGAGGACCATACTGGATGAGGTATATGGATAATGGTATATGCTATGTAGTGTAGATAGAGCGCCCACACCTGGAGGCTTACACGTAACCCAGTGTATATACAAATTCCATACAAATTCTGTTTCTCTACTCCTTTTTTCGAATAATCCGTTCGATCGAGGTGTAAAAAAATAGTATAAATAATTTTTGGAAATTTGGAGCAAAAAGAATGTTGGCTAGGAAGAAAAGAAAAAAATATTTTCAACTTTCAAGAGATGTATTATTTTGAAAGGGAGTCGTTTAGAAAATGATTTTTTTTTTAATTTAAAATTTAATGATTATGGATAACGATTGTCCAGTAATTATTTGTATTATAATTTTATTATTATAAGCATTGGTGGATTCTGAAGGATTCTGTATAATTTCAAAGAATCATCGTTTCTTTTTTTTTCAAATTCTTGGCAAATACTATGGTTAGGAAGAAAAGAAAAGAATAGAAATATTTTCAACTTTTTATATAAAAGATTCATGAGATGTATTATTTTAAAAGGGAGTCGTTTAGAAGTGGAAACTAATTTTTTTTTAATTTAAAATTTAATGATTATGGATAACGATCCAATAATTCTTTGTATCATAATTTTGCTATTATAAGCATTGGTGGATTCTGAAGGATTCTGTATAATTTCAAAGAATCGTCGTTTCTTTTTCTTTCAAATTCTTGGCAAATACTATGGCTAGGAAGAAAAGAAAAGAATAGAAATATTTTCAACTTTTTATATAAAAGATTCGCGAGAAAAAGAGTCGTTTAGAAGTGAAAAGTAATTTTTTTCTAATTTAAAATTTATCGTCCAGTAATTATTCGTATCACAACTTTGCTATTATAAGCATTGGTGGATTCTGAAGGATTCTGTATAATTTCAAAGAATCGTCGTTTCTTTTTCTTTTCAAATTTTTGTCAAATACTCGTCATAACGGGATGTTGCGCATGATGTATCAATGTTTCCATCGGTTTCGTAAATTTGGCATTTGGTATTCGGTGGAGTTCCGCGGTGGCTTACGGCGCTCTTTATTCTCTTAGCGAAGATTAGGTGTCGTCTCGTAGGGTTTCGGCCGGTTCGGAAGCTGATACGGCCGATAGGTTTCGTTTGGGAAACGAGAACGATCGATCGATGATCGTTCCGAGGAGGATTTTGCTATATCGTCTCCCTCCACGACGTTAATGAGGATTTCTCGGATGATGTGTACAATTGGTTTATTCATAAGTGTGGTTGGAATCGATGTAAGGACAGTGTAAAGACGCAAAAAGGAAAGGTGAACGAAAGATTTCTAAAGGGGCGAAAAAAAAAATATAAATAATTTTTGGAGGAATTTTGGAGCAGTAGAATATTGGCTAGGAAGAAGAAGAAAAAAGAATAGAGATATTTTCAACATTTTTTTATAAAAGATTCGCGAGAAAAACATGTTGAATCGTTATTTTTATTAAGGGTTTTGTGCGAAAGGGAGGGAAATTTTTGTAAATTTATTTGAAAAAAATAGAGTCGAGTGGAAGCAGATGGTTATTATCGATGTTTAACGTATGGAGAAAACGAGGGCTGTGAACACGACAGCGAGGATCCAAGGTAGGTGGTTTCGTAGCCTGGCAACCTGGGCTAGTTCCAGCCGTAACCACACCCTCGATTGACCAATTTATTACTCATCTAACAACCTTTGGCTACTGTATACCGCGGTGTGTGATTCTGATGAGCCAGCTCGGTCGATCCAGCTACCCTCGATCGTTGCAGCGTTTGCGCTTCGATAACCTACATTTCGATGCTCTCTCTCTTTCTCTCTCTCCCTCACTCACTCACCCTCTCTCTCTCTCCCTCTCAATTATCGTCCGATAATCCGCTAACTGGATCGATACGGTCGAATATATTCTTCCCTTGATCCGATTCTTAATTCGAAATCGATTTACTTTCCTCCATTTTTAAAATTTCTAAAACTTACAACATTTTAAAGAATTTCAAAGAATCGACAACCAGATTTTCGACAAGAAATTTTCCAACCCTAGCGTTTTTCCTCTTCAAAATCTTCGAGACTTTTGAAAAATTTAAAGAGAATTCTTTCAAATCGGATCATGAGGTTTGAAAAATTTTCGAAAAAAAGGAGAGGAGGAGGAAGCAGAGACCTCTCATCTTCCCACACGTTCGACAACGATCACTCTCCCTCCTTCCACCTCATCTCAAGGGGCGATTCCTTCCTTCCGAAGGGGGTACGAATGCGAGAACTCGCGAGGAAGCCTTAATGATCGGCCGCTTCTTCCACGAACACGGGGGAATTCTGATTGAGGGGGAGAAAGAGAGAGAGAGAGAGGCGTGGGTGGGCAGCGCGCGCTAAAGTCAGATCTCCAAGGTTTCATAGGTGTGTTGGCTACAAACGGTTGCCAGGCTACCGGCAGGGAGGCAACCGGTCAATACCTCGCCTCCGCCGCTGCTTTTACCTCCGCATGAGGTGAAACGTCACCGGTGGAGAGAGAGACTTGCTCTCTCTCCACCTGTCCAAACCGCCCTCCACCCACCCCCTCCCCAGCAGCCAGCACCACGGGACAAGCGAAACGTCTCCCTCACCGCGTCCTGTCACGCCACCATCCCTGCTGTTCCTCTCCTCCTCCTCCTCTTCCTCCTCGCGGCCGCTAACCTCATCCTCGTATCTTCCTCCCTCCCTCCATTTTCTTTTTCGATCCTTCCCTTTTTTTTTTTTTTAAGAGTGGAAGATTTGGATTTAGAATCTAAAAGGGAGGATTTAACAGATTTTGTGTGGCTGTGATATTTTTCTTTCTTTGATATTTGGAGTTTTTAATAATTAGGATATGAGAGTTAGAATTTTTGAAAGTTTTTATGAATTTTTTTCTTTTTTTTTTCTCTCTCCTCGAGTTTTGTCTTTTGAAGTGAAAAGAGAAGATAGAGAATGTAATGCAGTGGACAGACGTGTTTCCACAAGAAACGAGGCCGTGACTAAATGGAATTAATCCCATGATGCAACGCGTTGATGCAGAAGTGGATGTAACTGTGTTGATCGAGTGTGATGATCGAGCTCGCGTTAACGGGGGTAAGTTTTCGTGCGTTTATTAAAATACCTATTAAAATACCTTTTCTTTCTTTCTGAACAATTAATTTGATTATCCTATTTCTAGGATATTGCGCAAGAGAAGATGTTGAACCAAGGATATTTAGATATTCGAGAAGAAAAGTGATTTAAATATAGGAGTTTGCTTACAGGATTGACAGAGTTAATCCATCTTCATGACTATTAAAATTTTCCACGATTAGCTTGACTGATATATACGAAATATATAATAGAATAAAACGTTCAAGATGAATGCCCGCGATAAGATCGTCTACTATTATGCAATTTTGTACTAATTATTACGTATATCTCTATCGAACAACGTATCTCTCCTCGCATTTTAAACGCACGAACCTCTCTCTGCATACACGAATTCGTGTCCACGCTTCGAGTTAACGCCAATCCACTATTTCTCTCCTCGTCTCAATATCACTAACACTTTCTACAACACTATTACCATTCACCATTCTCTTTATTTCAACTTATCTCTCCAAAATTCCTACCTAATCTTACATTCCCCATCCATCCATCCATCCATCATACCAAACAACAACATTATCCTCATCATCATCATCATCATCTCCCTCCCTCCTCCCTCACGTATCACGTGAATCGTGTCCACGTGGAACGAAACCGCAAGCACAGCCGCAAGGAGAGACGAACACGCACGCCTAGAACCGTCCCGCAACGACTCCATCCTGCGACACGGAGTATCGTATCAAGCCGACCTTTCACCACATCGAGAAGGAGGAGGAGGAGGAAGCCTGGGAGGAAAAAAAGAGAAGAAAAAGGGGAGGCTAAACTAACTAGTTGTCATCATGGAAACATGGAAAAATGGCGGAGAGGCGCACGTGAGTGTGCACAGGGGATGCACCGAGCGATACAGAAGAGGAGGGAGAGGGAGGGAGAGACACCGGTGTTTGCGGGTGGAGGAGAGACAGAGAGGGGAGCACCCCTTTCGCCCTGGTCCCTGGGGCTTCGAGGGGCGAGGGGAGGCACGGTTCCCGGAAATGGGTGGCTGGCTGGCTCGGCTCGGTCGCCACGAAAGGAACACGCGTGAACACGAGTACGCGCGAAGGGAGATATCGGCCGTTCCGTAGATAATTTTATTGCGGAGCAGTCCGGGCTGGGGGAGTCCGCCGCGCGATCGACCAACTCCACCACCACCACCACAACTCCGCCGCCGCCACCACTTCCGGCTTTTATTCTTTTCCCCTTCCCCCCTCCCTTTCTGGGAGTGGACTGAATTTTTTAAAGCCGCCTCGGTGCTCAGCTTTGAAATCGGTTACGTTTTACGAGGAAAGGAAGGTGGAGGAGCTCGTTCGAAAGAATCGGGAGGAGGACTTCTTTAATGGCCTTTCACTCGGATCGTTAGCATCTCCTGTTAATTATTCATTATTTCGACGAGACGATCTTATCGACAGATCTTGTCAGTCAAGAATTTTATATATTCGGATGGTTTAGAATTATATTGTACTCGAAACTTATAAAATGATCCTCCCTTTTTCAAATCGAATTTTCGAAACTAATCCATGAATCCTTAAACCCTTCCAATTTTTCCAATTCCAAGATCAACAAAAAGTCTGTATTGCCAAGTCATGATCTAGAAAAAGAGTAGTTTCCAAAGGAAACAAAAAAAAAGACTAGGAATCGATCGGAATCCATATTCATTGGGTATGCAACGTATACACAGACGAGGCCCTCATCCAGTGCGGGGACGTAGTACCCGCAGGCGAGTCGATTCCTCCGTTTCAGCCGCGTGCACATCCTCGCCGCAGCCTCGTTGCTCACCTGCGTTCACCTGTCTTCCGCTCCTCCTTGCCCCGATACGTGGCCGAACACGATCCACATTGGGGCGACCATTTAAACGCATCGACAACAGTTTCCCAACGCAAGCGCGCTTGCAACGGCTCCCACACCGATTACAGACAGAGAGAGAGGATAACTCGGTTGCGACATCTATGCGCGCGTATATGGAGATTTTTCCATCGTTCCTCCGCCAGACAATCGCTCGTTGTGCCCGTTCTTCCGTACGCGCACGATTTCGAGGAAACGTTTATTGAAAAAAGAAAGAAAAGGAGAGGTTAATTAATTTGACTCTCGCTATCTTCGACGAGTATCCCAACGTTTTTTTTTTATCCATTCCAGATGGATGGATGGAACTGTCGAGAGAAATGTTTGCGAGGTAGTAAATAGAAATTCTTTGAGATTTAGTAGGTTTCAGAGAGAGAGAGAGAGAGAGAGAGAGAAGGTAATTTGGCGTTATGATCGCATGCTGGGAATTATATTTCCAGTTCTATGCTGTGTTTTTGCCGCAGCCATACGGGGAACGTCTGCATTGTTCTGTAGCGAAAGGGTTAAAATATGCACGCTGCAGGTAAAAGTTGCCAGAGGTTTCTTCTTCTTTTCGAATAAATAATCTTCGAATGTTTTGAAAAGACGAGAAGTAAATGAAACGAGGAGATGGAATATGATTTACCAGAAGATACATGTTAAATACAAGTTAGAAGGGAAATTTAAAAAGAAAAAAGTAAAAAGTGAAAAAAGCTGTCACTTCGTTATAGCGATAGATTTGAGTCAATCGTTTGTTCACACGAAACTGAAACACGCTATTTTCGAGTGTTGAACAAGTGACTTAAACCCATCACTCGAATCGACGTCTGGATTGCAACGTGTTACGACATCTCTTTAAAGTTGCATTCCAATTCTTCAAAGAATGAATATATACACATTTAATGAATGCATAGTTTAATCCAAAAAAAGATTTTTGCTGTAATTGGAGAAAAACAGAATTTGTCAGCGATGGGTTTAAGTCAACGAGTCACATTGAAACTTTTCCTATATTTTGTGAACCATTCGCTTAAACCCATCACTCGAATCGATGTCTGCATTGCAACACGTTACAGCATCTCTGAAAATCAGGTTTAAAAATACGCCTCTCCATTGTTACGTCTAATTTATTATTGTCCAGAATGCAATTTCAACAATGTACAGTCAGCGAGAAGAAAAAACCACGATGCGTATACGTGCACGTAGGCTTAAATTAATCAAAAGTCTTGACGCTAGAAAGGGGATCACAGTTGAGGTTGAAGAAACAGAAATACGCGTCCAATTAAGGATCGTTAGCTGGAAGTGCACACGAAGAGAAGTCCGACGAAAAGAACGATGCGTGTAAAGTTGCATTGAATGTTAATTAATGAGAATTGCGATCGACTCGTGCGTGTACTCGAAAGGAAAAAAGGGAAGAGAACATAGAAAGTAATGAAAGAGCAAGAAGAATCGAAGGAATTATGTCATTCGAATTAAATCCGCCATGCTCCTTCGTGAAAAATCGAACTCTACGATTTCTCATAATTTATTACCCTTTGTTAAAACTCTTTAATTTCTCCATTTGCTACGTAAAACGGAGAGAAAAGTCGAGCAAGATTTAAACCTTTATCTCTGATCCTTTCCTTCGAAGTTTTTGAATTAAAGAATTTTTCCTTTATGGAGATTCTAAAATTTAAAAAACACATTATCTCGTCCTTACATGTTTCTTTCTCTTTTAAATAATCAAAATTTATCCCTCTTCTACCAAAATTACTATCTCCTCATCCACTCAACTCCATTCTTTCTCAAACAAATTATTCTTTCAAAATTTTCAATATTAAAATTCCAATAACTCATCCACTTCATTGTCCTTTATTTCTATTCGAGAGAAAGTTGCCTAAAAATTATTCCTTCCATCATCCAGTTTAACCAGCCCTAACGAGCCTATAACTCAATCCAACTGTAAAACACACACACACAGATATATAGAGAGAGGTCAGGTGGACACGGAGAGGGCGGGAAGCGAAGAGGGCAGGATTTCCATAGCAATCTCGAATCGCTTCTCAGTGAGGGCACGAATGCATTAAAGCAAGTCTGAGGAGAGTGGTTATCTTCCTCTCGCGGCGAGAATTAAGATCAAGATTAGGATTCCCACATCCGGAAGCGTTTCTTATAAAGTTTCCCTTTTCCCTCATCTTCCGCGAACCGCCTCTGGCTCGGCTCACGCACCCACCTCGCTGCTTTTCTTTTCATCTTACGCACGCTTGCCATCGCGAGGCCGTGCACCTGCGGATACACTCGCCGTGGCGCGCGATTAAAACGCGGTTAAACTTGCCCTGGAAATTGCAGTTCCTCCTCCTCCTCTTTGTCTTCTTCTTTGTTGGTAATTTGATAAAACATCATTTAACGAGTGGAAGTTAGATTGGAATTGTGTTGATCAGGAATAATAAAATCTCTTTCGAGGATGGAAAAAAAGAAGAAGACGAAATTTTTAAGAAAGGTTTTTTCTTTTCGAGCTTCCTTTCTTTTTAGGATTTATCAAATCGTAAAAATATTCGATTATAAATTTCATAGATTGATCTAAAATTTTTTGCATCCTATAATAATTTTTTTCCCCAACTGTTCCTCCTTAAATCCTCTCTAATTCCCTTGGATATGAAAAGAACAAAAGAAGTGGCACGATGATGTTGGATAAAGAGGAGGAAAAAAAAAAAGAGGAGAAAAGACGCGATAAGGGATATTATGAAGAATATCAGGTGTTGAATATGTTGGACGCGGTGAGTAAGAGAAAAGTCTGTCGAGTGAGTCACGATGAGCAAGTCGACTGGCTGAGCTCGGTGTTTCGATAGCGAAAGATGAATTTACGTGGATGGATGTTCGATCGCGAGCTTCTTATTGGTTATTCGAAGAACGTTCGATGATGGGAACGAGATGGAAACGTGTAAACTCTTGTGATTTAGATTTTTCTCTTATCTCGTTGCGATAACGAGATAAGGTGAGAGGAGAAAAAAGAAATTACGTAACGGAGATTCTTGTTTTCCAGCGTGTAGAACTAAGTTTTTACCTCGTACTATCTGATCTCGAGATAAATGATAAAATCTAGAGGAAAAAAAAATGTTCCTAGAAAGAAGAACTATATTTCTAAATTCAATTTTTATTTATCAATTTCGAACTCCATCTTCTTCCTTATGAATGCGAGAAACTTCTAACAGAGAAATCTCTTTTTTACAGATTAAAAGAAGAAGCGGAAGAAGAAAATTATACTTTAAATAATATCTAAGAAAACTGTGAGGATCAATTTTGAACAAAAAGAGTGGAATGGAATATAATATATATAAAGAAAGTTTCGTATTTAAAATATATATATATTTAATATTCTTTAATATTAATTTTAGAAGCATTAATTGTCTCATTCCTTCATGTAAAAGGAGCGTGTTGCTCTATTTATATAACAAATATGTCGTATGATTTTTCATTTTCGAAACGGATCGATTATCGTGGAGGATAAGTATAATACCGATATAGCCGGTATAGTTTTCTTTCACGAGGAAAGATATCGGAGGATTAATACGCGACAACGCTGGCACAGCACGGTGAATACGTATCTTTCGTGCAGAAGTTATGCTTCTCGTTTATCAACTGCCTTTTGTGATACGCGATCTGCTATATTTGCAACGGTGTCATCGAAGCAAGTTGTCGCCGGTATAATACGAGAACGGTTCTGAGAAAACGGATGCGGCGCTAATATTTCCGAGCCACGTGTAACGCGCAATGCATTCGTTCGAAAAAATGCTGAATTCGCAGAGAACAAATTTTCTCCTGAATTCGATCGATTATTCATTCCTACTTTTTTTTCTCTCCTTGCACGATTTATAAAGGATATTTTGATATTTTTTTTATCTTTAAAAACAAAGAATTTGTTTGATTTATACAAGTTTCAATTATCGAGAATTATTAACATTTCTGTCATAGAGAAAATATCATACGATTGTATGAAGATTATGAATATTATATATGAAGATAATCGGATAATTTGGATAGGTACGTGTTCAAGTAGTTAATAATCACGTGGCGCTAGTGTTGATTCTTAATTGAAACTATTCCACGTTGAATCTTGAAAAAAAGAATTCCAATAAAATATTATTTTTAAAACTTCTAATCAAGAGAAGTTATCGAGAATTATTAACATTTCTGTCTCAGAGAAAATATCATATTCGAATGTATGAAGATTAAAACGATGAAGGTAATCGGATAATTCGAATAGATGAATATGTACATGTTTAAGTAGTTAATAGTCACGTGGCGCTAGTGTCGCAGTGTTGATTCTTAATTGAAAAAAATTCCAATAAAATATTATTTTTAAAATTTCTAACCAAGAGAAGTTATCAAGAATTATTAACATTTCTGTCACAGAGAAAATATCATATTCGAATGTATGAGGATTAAAACGATGAAGGTAATCGGATAATTCAGATAGATGGATATGTACGTGTTTAAATAGTCAGGTGGCGCTAGTGTCGCAGTGTTGATTCTTAATTGAAAAAGAGAATTCCAATAAAATATTATTTTTAAAACTTGTAACTAAGAGAAGTCTGTCTCTTTTTTTATAGATTAAAAGAAGAAGAAGAGGAAAATTATACTTGGAATAATATTTAAGAAAATATCTGTGTTACGAAAGAGGAATGAATTTTGAGCAAGGAGAGTGGAGAACGGAATATGAGAAAGCGCGCGCTTCGGTTTCGATTAAAATAATTCACATTTATTTGGTCGCACCTTTGGAGAAATGAACCGGTTGACCGTATATAATGAACGGCGTCCACTCGTAATTAGCATTCGTATCGTCCATAAATTCGTCGGCGCGTGACAACGTGTGAGTTTACAATGTGATCAATTTAATATGCACGATAACCGGACGTGAAACGTTGCAAATTATTGCAAATATTATTAAATTATTGATGAAGTTTATAATGTTTGATACAAATACAAAGATGGGCGAAGTTTTTGTTCAGCATCTGTTTCTCAACTGTCTTGTAATTTATTTTTTTTTTTTCTTTTATTACCATAAATTCTGGAGATAAGAGGGACACATTTGCTCACCACATTTTACCTGGTGACTTTAATCGATCATCATCTTATCTTTACGCCTAATTGGGCCCGATCAATCGAACGTTTCTCGAGTATTTCGTTTTATATATTACAATTGATATTTCACTTTTATTGTTCAATTTATATATAAAACTGATTCATCATTATTAAATTAACGAATCAGTCAGAGCATCTCTCACTGTCAATAATACACAAGCCTTGAATATTAACGAATGTTAAAGGGTAAAAAAAGTTTGAAGGATTGAAACGATGGTAATTAAAACATATTAATACAATATCCAAGCGTATAAGCATCCAACTTCCACTTCAACTTCCTCCAATTCGCGACTGACGAAATTTAATATTCCTTCCATATGAACCCATTCACCTTACACAATATTAATATACACATATATCATGTGTGCAGAAAAATAATCCACAGTCAATGGCAAAAGTTTAAACGTTAAAAAACGTTCGCGTTTTATCCTCTCAATCCTTTAACCCCTTTCATCATCAAGATAAACTAAATAATTTAATCTCTCGCCACACGACAAAGTTTCACTCCTTCGAAATTCTTTTTTTATAAACTAAATCCCCTTCGTGAGATGATCTCGTATAATAACAAAAGTTTGCATTATCCATCGTTGGACAGGAGAGCACATGAAAAGAGCGTGCACACATTATATCGTGATGCATCCGAACGAGCGTCGCGTGCGTGCTTCGTTCGCCAGGCGTTCGCACACATTCAAAGTGTGAAGCATAAAAAATGCATCGAAATAAAGGTATCCTGCTCTTCTTAACGCACGCGTAATTCTACGTGCGGATAATTAAGGGTATCATCGGGGGAAGAGGATGAAGAAGGGAGAGAAAACCCTTCTTTTTCTCGCCAACACCCTCAACTTTGATGATGATGCGGTCATCGTTGCATTGCAGAAAGAAGAAAGAAAAGAACCTTACCAGGGATAGAATTCTTTCTTCTTCTTCGTCAAATATAAACGAGCCGGTGGCTCGAGTCGGGCACGAATTAAAATGCATATGTATTCGATCGTTCTAGGCCGACTGATACGGTCTCGAGATCGAATAAATAAGCATACCGCATTATGCGCGCTGGATGACCCTTGATTACTGACCTCCTCACCTCCCGTGTACCCGGCCACGCGTGAATTATTCATCGTCCCCGCGCGCATCCTCGAAAAAAAAACTCATCAGAGAGGGGCCCAAAATATCTTCTCGCGGTTTAATGAATAGCAGGGGGGAGGGGAAGAGTAGGGGACGTGTAGGAGAAGCGGCTGATGCGTTTCCTTTACGATCGTCGGAAACGGGGAATATACATGCGTCGCATTGTCCACCATTGGAACACAAGTACTTACTTATATTCCCGTGTCTTTTTCTCTCTCTCTCTTTCTCTCTTTCTTCCTTTGTTTCTTTCCTTTTTGAGGAGTGGAGGGAAAGAAGAATCGAGGAGTCGAGGGAGTTTGAAGAGAAGTTTTGGAGAGAAATTAATTTAATTCTTTTTATATAATTTTGGAGAATTAGTTTGAAAGTCGTCTGGATCGGATTCCATTATTTTTAATAATGGAAGAAATATTTGGTTTGGATGTATAAAGAAATTTTTATGGAACTGTCTCTATAAGGAATTGTACGCTTAAGAAATTAGCGAAGCCTCAAAGTTCACATCGCAACTTTGTTGCAAATATTCTTTTGTGCTTGTAAGACTTCCTTTCGATCTTGCACGAATCATTTATCTTCTATTTAAAACTCAATTATTGCCATATTTTAACATACGATTTGCAATCATTGACACGTAATTAAGAATTCTCCATTTTCTTTCGTTATAAGATTTAAAATTGCATAATGTAATCGATCGAGAAAAAGAAAAGGAAAAGGAAAAAGAGAACAAAGAGGACAATGAATAATTTAGAGAACGTCGAAATTGTTGAAAGACCTATTAATATCTCGGTATTAAGAAAAAATACCAAATATCACGATCAAATTATAAATGCTCCGCTCTATAGTTAACATGTTAATATATACATTTAGCAATATATGCATATACCAATTCGATAAGTAAATGTATTCACAAGCAATAAAATTTATATTATCTATTATTAGAAGGATACTAATGCATGAGCATTGTGAATGAATTTACAAATTTAGAAGTAGTAAATATTTTTAGATTTTTTGATAATGCTTTCCTGATAAAATTTGTCTGAAAGAAAAATGATATTCTGCCTCCTTTACTTTTGAAGAGGAATGTTCCAACTAACTGTTAATACAATACTCTGAAAAGAATCATCTAGGTAATTTGAATTACACTCTTTATTCCAACCTAACTATTTCAAAACAAGTCCAATGAAGAAGTCGACAACAAAGTTCCAAGATTTCAGGTATGTAAATTCAAAAAAGGGGAAGACTGTGTATTATTCTAATTGCACTATTTAAAAAAAAAATCCAATGAACAAATCCACAAAGGACTTTCGAGATATGTAAATTCAAAAAAAAAAAGAGAGAGAAACTACATATTATTCTAATTACTCTATTTAAAAAAAAAAAATTCAACGAAGAGGAATCTTAAAATTCGACAATAGTTTCAGATTCGATATAATATTTAAATTCAAAGAAAGAGAGGAGAAACATTATTCTAATTACTCTATTTAAAAAAAAAACAATTCAACGAAAAGGAATCTTAAAATTCGACAATAGTTTCAGATTCGATATAATATTTAAATTCAAAAAAAGAGAGGAGAAACATTATTCTAATTACTCTATTTAAAAAAAAAACAATTCAACTTTGAAGAGGAATCGAAAAATTCGAAGAGTAGACAATAGTTTCAGATTCGATATAATATTTAAATTCAAAGAAAGAGAGGAGAAACATTATTCTAATTACTCTATTTAAAAAAAAAACAATTCAATCGAAAAATTCGAAGAGTAGACAATAGTTTCGGATTCGATATAATATTTAAATTCAAAGAAACCGTACATAATTCTAACCTAATCATATTTATATTCCAGGGGAGCGAGTACATATCGAGCGAGGAGGGATCTAGTGAATCTAGGGAATTTTGGCGCGGGAACAAGGGCCGCAGATGCGTTTCCCGTCCAGATGTATCCACGTCCGTGGAGATACGCGCGCATTAGCCTGTACACAGGCTTGGAAACGGCGTGTGTAGGTCCACCTGAGCGAGCAGACGAGCGAGTGAGCACGGAGGAGAAGGTGTCTCACATGGGTGCCTCTGTTCCCTGCAACACGAGTCCCACAGATGGGGGAGACATCCGGGCAGCTGACGTTCAAATGAAACTGACTGACTGACTTCGGCTTAACCGACTCCACATCCTCCTTCGATTAAGGAGAACTACGTCCGGGAGAGAAACGTTGGAGAACGTTTGGAGGATGGAACGTTTATATATCCCGTCGAATTGTTTTCCCAAAGGGAGGAGGAGGAGGAGGGGGAGAGAGAGAGAGGGAAGGAGGGAAGGAGAAAGAGAGGTCCCCTGTCTCTTCTTCATCGATCCCACGGATCCTCTTTGTCTCGAAACGTTTCTTCGTTTCAAACGGAGGAGCGAAATAACAAACGGAGGATTCTCTCCTCGAGAAAAATTATTTTAATCCCGATCGGAGTTTTTCGATAAATTTTGAAGGATATATGTTTCTTGAGAAGAAATTTGGAGGAAGAATATGGAGAAGTTGATTAAATTTTGTTTCGCAACGTTGTAAACGAAAGAGATTATTAAGAGGAATTTAATTTTTCCCTCTTTTCTTTTGAGGATTCTATTCGAAAACGTTTTGGAAAAATAGAAACGGGTATATTTATAACAGTATAATAATTTTACTTTTTTAAAATTCTAATTGGCGCGATAATGGTAATTATAATTAGTATTATAATAGTTTTTAAGGAAATAGCCATTATTCTAATACGTCTTGTACATTGATAAAATAACATGTAAATACTTAATTATGTCTTTAAATAACTAAATAACTTTGTGGTTACACAACTTTTACGCATTACTTTGGCCCTGAATAATTGTGATAGCAAATATTCAGAAACTGGATAATACTAATAATAATTACCAATGGTCATCATATAACGTGTACAATTCGAACGTATAAATTAATAATTAATAATGGCTCCCTAAAGTTATCTTAGGGAGCCACAGTTTTCGAGAGGATCGAAACATCCGAAACGAGAGATTGGATCTCGTATTTTTAATTAACGAAAGGATAAAGAGGAATTTAAACGTGTCAGGGCGTGAGAAGAACGTAGAAAGTGAATCGTGAGAAATAAGCGTGACGAATTATGGAAATATTACGGTTCTTCTCTACTTCTTGATACGTTATATACCATCTTCTCCCTCTCCTCTTAACTCCTCTTCGAGATATACACTTCGATAACGAAAAATAAAAAAATTCTCGGAAAACTCGTGCAATGTTGATACAACGTGATGGAAAAAAGGATCTTCGAAATCGATTCTGCCGAAATACACGCCCCGATATCAGCCCGACTCGATAAGATTGCGTGATGTACGCAATAGCATGCGAACGCTTCATGTAACTACTTTGTTTGATATTTAATTCAACGATTACCGGTTATACGCTGTCGCGAGGCGTTAATGAAAAATGATCGAGAGTCTAGAGACACACGAGAATCTAGAGACGATTCTCATATCCTCTTATCTTTGCTTTCGAATAATTGTGAATATTTTATCAAGTATATCGAGAAATTCTAATTAAACTATCACAACTGAATCATTCCACAAAACATCGTGTACAATAATCCAACAACAAGAAAACCCAAACCGGATCGAGCCAATAAAATATATTACCAACTTACTATAAACTGAAAAAGCCAAAGCCTTGGTCGAGATGGATATCCCCCTCCTTTGTTGACCAATTTCAACGTATCCTCATGGTTCACAGGATCACCACAAGGTAGGTGAAGAAAACGAGTATAGAACGGGATGGAGCCCGGCATTTGCGAACCAACTCGTGGACAGAAGGGGGATAGAACGATCGAGGAGGCAGAAAAAAAAGAAAAAAGGAGGGGGGGAGAGGAAAAAAAAGCGGAGGAGATAGCGCGTATATACCCCAGGGACGGGGAGTAGGCCGTGAAACGACGACGAGGAGGGCCGGACCAGGCTTCGATAAAGGGAGCAGCAGAGAGAGGAAAAGAGAGACGGAGAGATAGAAAGAGAGAGACGTAGGCGCGGATAGGAAGGGAGATAGAGAGGCAGACATCGGGAGAGACAACTGGAGAACGAGGGAGAGGGAAGGTGGATAAGAGGAAGCGTGGGCACTCAGGTGTGACTCTCCCGCGGGTTCTCCTGCCTCTCCTTGCCAGCAGCAACAGATACGCGGACCTTGGTCTCCCCGTGCACCTCCGGAAGTGCTCTTTATCTCTGTCGGTCTGTCCCCTCGCCCGTACCACCGTGCGTGCGTGCGTGCGTGCGTGCGTGCGTGCGTGCACGCGTGCCCCCTCTCCCTTCGCCTCTCTATCTACCTTTCCCCCGACCGCCGCCGCCGCCGCCGCCGTTGTCGTCGTCGTCGTCGTCGTCGTCGCCGTCGTTGTGGCGTCGCCGTGCGTATCATCAACCGAAATTTCGATTCGCAATCGAATTCGTATCGATCAAACGATGGGTGGATGTTTCTTTTTTTTTCTTTCGAGGGGGAGGAGGATAAAGGGTTGGGTTTTGGATTTTTGGAGGGAGGATTCGAGGAGGGTTCGAGCGTGATTTGGGGCGATGATTCGTTTGCGAATTGTGGATATTGGTAAAGGGAATGGAATTCGAATAATTATGTATTATTTTAGTTTAGTTTTTTTCTTGATCGAGATAAAATGTGCGATTTTTTGCACGTAGTAAAGAATTTTGATGAACGAATCATTTATTTTTCTTTTTTTTGTTCGTTACGATTTTCAAAGATCGATGTTATATTCCAAAGGACGTGAAGAATGGTATGTTAGTAACGTGTAGATAGAGAAGGGAAACGTGTGCTACCACCTGCTATACACACTGGCCTCTAACTGTTCGATTCCGCACGAAGCAATTTCCTTTCACAGTGCTGAAAAATGGGAATGTTAATTTTTCATCGAACCACGGCTAACTCACGTGTCCATCGTTCGCCGCGGACGATCGAATAAATCCATTCCGAAGAACAAGGATTTCTACCGTTTTTCTACCTTTCCTGGATTCCAAGAAGTAAAAAAATAAAATTACGTAACGAAAAATTTCCCTCCAACTGTCTTTTATCTTCGAAATAATCCGACAAATGATCGAAGCCATCGAGCTGTGGGTGGAAAAAAAAAAAGGATCGAATAAATCCATTTCGAAGAACAAGGATTTCTATCTTTTCCTGGATTCCAAAGAAAAAGAAAAAGAAAAATAAAATTACATAATGAAAAATTTCCTTCCAACTGTCTTTTATCTTCGAAATAATCAAATGATCGAAGCCATCGAGCTATAGAAAAAAAAAGGATCTTCGATCGAATAAATCCATTTCGAAGAACAAGGATTCCTAGATTCCAAAGAAAAATAAAAATAAAATTACGTAACGAAAAATTTCCCTCCAACTGTCTTTTATCCTCGAAATAATCCGACAAATAATCGAAGCCATCGAGCTATGGGTGGAAAAAAAAGGATCGAATAAATCCATTTCGAAGAACAAGGATTTCTATCTTTTCCTGGATTCCAAAGAAAAAGAAAAATAAAAATAAAATTACATAACGAAAATTTTCCAACTGTCTTTTATCCTCGAAATAATCCGTCAAATAATCGAAGCCAAGCTGTGAGTGAAAAAAAAAAAAGAATCTCCGATCGAATAAATCCATTCCGAAGAACAAGGATTTCTATCTTTTCCTGGATTCCAAAGAAAAATAAAAAGAAAAATAAAATTACGTAACGAAAAATTTCCCTCCAACTGTCTTTTATCCTCGAAATAATCAAATGATCGACGAAACGATCGAAGCCATCGAATTGTGAGTGGGAAAAAAAAAAAAAGGATCTCCGATATATCGGTTCGACGACGATGATGCACGAGTTGCTCCCAATGCACGTCGCGTCGCGACTCTCGGGCAAGAAGAAAACAAGGCGCAAAGGGGACACGAAACTCGGTGAAATTCGCATTACGTATTACATAGCGATGAATCCGACGCGTCTTCGAAAGGTAACGAGGAGTGTGTGCAGGTGTGCGGCAACGAAATGATCGGCTGTTGCACGATTAGACGCATTTCCCGCATTTATTTACACGCAAGACTAACTAAGCCGACCCACGTAAGTGGTCGAAAGGAGGATTTTTCTTGGATTTCGCAACGGTGCCCGATTTCGATGCCGATGATTTCGTGGTGTGTGTTTATCGAGTTTCATCGGGAGAGAAATATTATTTGATGTTGTTGTTCCCTCGTTTCTTTTTTCTTTTTTTTTTTCTGAAGAGGAAAAATTGAAGTGAACGCGAAGTGGACGAGAATGAGGATCTATAGATAGATCGGTTCGATTATTAGAGAGAATGGAATAAAGGGAAGAAAATGGAAATGGAATGGAAGAAATGGAAGAGTTACGGAGATGGAATGACGCGACGGTTGGTCGACGGTGGGGCTTAATCGGATGAAGAGACCGACAAACTGGACGTCCTCTTCAGCTTTAGAGGCATCGACGTATGCGACAGCTAATTTCGTTATTTAAGTCGTTATACACGTCCGTCCAATGCTAGAAATTAAATTTCTCGAAACAGAAGTCTTCTTTTTTTTTTATGCTCATTCGAACAGCTGACCTCTTTCAAACGAAATTATTTCTTCTCTGGTATAAAGAAATGAATATATAAAACAATCTCCCCATATTTTTTCTTATAATTATAAAAATTAAGGTAATCTATTACTAAAAAAAAAAAACTCTAAGGAATATTAAACAATTTTCTCCACAAAAGAAAAGATATATTTAAGACGTCTATTTTTCCACTTAAATCTTCTCGAATTAAGAAGAAGATCTCTCACTACATTTTCCTCCAAACTCGATATCTCAAGCTTCGATCGACAAACTCCGCTCATAAGTATTCGATCGATGGACAGAAACTGAGTTTACGAAAAATCTCGATCTCTCGATCGTTATCTTTGGAAGAACATTTTTTTTTTTCCCTCAGAAACTCATTCGAGACGAGTGAAGCATTCGCGAGAAGAAGAAGGAGTAAGTTTTTCTTCTTTTTCTTTTTTTTGCTATTCCAGAGAAGAGAGAGGAGAACAGAGACGAGAAGAGATGGCAGAGAGGAGAAGCAATGCTAATTCCTAGGTCCGAGTTGGGAGACTCGGAGAGGTTTCCCACCTTTTACGGTTTCCCTCTTCTAGACAGCACGGCGGCCACTCGTCTGTCAACCGTTGGGGATGATAATGATTTCGTTTCCAACAATTCATCTCGTTTAATACGAACGACAAGATTGGAATTTTCGAGGAAATGAGAAGTAGTTGTTTGTGAAACGTATATCGATTATAAAGATTGCCTCGAAATAAATAAATTCATTTATCATTGGATTTATTTGTTTCTTGAAATAATCGTTCGTAATCTTTGTTTCAGATAATTTTAACTGTAGAACAGGATCGTAGAAATTTTTATTTTAAACGAATCTAATATTTAGAGGAACGATTTTATCACAGAAAAATATCTAAATAAAATAAAATAAAATAAAATAAGAGATGTCGAAATAATGAAATTTTTTGAATACATTAATATTCAAATTGTTAATCTTTTGATAGAATCCAAATATTATTATGCAAGATTACAATCTTTCCATCATCTCGATAAATTAAAAAAAGAAGGACGTGGAAAAATTTGTTAAAATAATTTTAATTGAATTATAAAGGAAAAAGAAATTTTGGATCAAATTAATACAAATAAACGATAAATTGAAACAACAATTGAAAGAAGGATTCTTTAATTACAACGAAACATGAAATATATATTTTCTTCTTCCATCCGTGCTTTTTACTCGATTTTACACAAATCATCGATAACGCGAGTAACGCGAGAGCTGAACACGTTATCGGTCTTGTAACGCTAGGACGTAATATCAAACGAAATCGATGACGAGATAATGGACGCAGACAATATGACGTCGAGCGCTGAATATAAATCGTCCCCGAGCAAGAATGTCCGTGGATATACACTTTGGCCATAATTCCGTGGAACGATTTACGAATAAAACTGCAGGTTTTATTGAAACCACGCGACATCTGTCGGAGAACCAGCAAAATGGCGGATGGCTTGCCTGATAAATTCGACGCTATACCATTTTTTTCCTTTCTCTCTCTCTATCTAATTCATCGAAATATAAATTATAATCGAACGAATCAATTTTTGGACTCGATCCAAATTTTATTTTATTTCGCAAATTTTGCGAAAAAATGTTTTACGAATCGGTTAGAATATGCTACTTTTTCTTCAATTAAATGAAGAATAAAAAAAATATGAAATTTATCATCGCGTCGAGAAATCCTTTTTAATCGAAACTCAATATTGTGTCGATTTATTAAACTTTTTTATATATATATAAGAATATTCTCGAATCGATCGTTACGAAATTGAGATATGCTCTGTTACTGACAGTGCAATTCATAATTTTCTCCTGTGCCTGTTTCTCGATCGAGAAATATATCATTTTATATAGTCTGATTAACGTCGCACCCATTATTGGCAACTCGCGAATTGCCATCTCGACTTGGTCTCCGGATAGGACAGTGGTTCTCCGACTCGTTACATCTTCCTCGAAAAATAATCACCTACAATTATCCCTAATCTATTTCAAATTCAAAAGAGGAGAGGAAGAAAAACTTTCTTACAAATTCTACTTTAATATCGAACGATTGATAACGAATCCAAAAACGTCTCATTTTTTAGAAAAAAATATTGACACGAATCTTCAATCGTTTGATAATCATTTTTCTTTGCAAGAAAAACTTCGTTGAACATTATTTATTCCCGTATTGAAAGCAAATTCGATCCCAAAAGAACGAGGACGTTCGACGATGAAATTGTCGTGAAAGTCGAGATCCCGCACAGGCCATCGAGAACCACTATCCGTTGTTTAGCAGTTGTCATTTCGCGGATGGTAGTCGCGAGTTACGATCGCAATACGGGAAATGCTACACTCATCCACCCTGGCCAGGCAGAACGACCGTTACATCGCTGTTCTCTCTTATGCGCCAATGGTCAGTCGTGGAAAAATAGAAAATCTTACCGGTTGATACCGGTAATTTTCATCGACCCATTACATCGCCGATTTCCCTCTTTCGAGAGGCTGTGCAACGCCAACGTTGATTAACCATCTCGTGAAAGGAGAGTCTAATTTTTTATTTTTTTAATTTTAATTTTTCGAGAAAGAATTTCATGAATCTGCAACCTTTTTGACCGATCAAGAAGTTTGGAAAGTTCTTGGAAAAGTAAAAAGAAAAAGAAACGATTGCTCCTTTCGAATTTCACAGATCGCTGGGGAATCTGTGAAAGAGACATCAATGATCCGTGAAACCCAGTTTTCCAGAGCCGTGATAGAAGCAAGACAACAATCTTTCAATATTCTACGAACTCTTTTCTTTTCTTTCTAATCAATTAATAAAAATTATGCGAATCTATTTCTCTAATAAATCGAAATTCAAGTAACTCGTCACAAATTAAAATGAATCGATTGTGTGTTATTAATTCACAAGAATTTTTAATTCTCTCCTTGTTACTCTGTGAAAAAGAATTTTCAAAATTGTTTTTCGTTTTCTACTTTTCCAGTGCTCGACTTTTCCCAATTCTTCAAACGGAAAAAAGAAAAGAAAAGAGAAGCTCGCGTTATCTAAATACGCACGTAACGCAGATATTGTATCGAGTTCAAGAGATCACCGGATGGTTTAGAGGTTTCGCCTGCCGCGTGATGACCGGAAGTTGGCGATACCGTAATGTTCGGGTGCCGGAAGTGGGGCTATCCACGTGTGCTACAGAGACGAAACGGAGGATCGAGGGGAGGGGCGGAAGGAGACCGATGGTCAGTAAGGTTGGAGAGGAGACTTTCTTAACGAACGAACTCAATAAATCGATCACGTAAAAGAAACTTATGCGCAATGTTTCTCGAATATGTACGATGAGTTATTATTATTATCATTATTAATTAATTGATTAATTTTTAGAGAAGATGATGCTCGATTTCGCGACACCACCTTGTCGTTTGCATGCAATTGAGAAATCATTTTTAAAAAAAGGTTCTACTGATTTGTTTATCTCTATAATAATAATAATAGAATTATTCAAGTGTCGTATATTCAGTTGGACGAATAAGAGAGAAAGATTCCATCGCGATTTTTATTTAAATTTATCGTGAATATTTTTGTGGAAACGATTAGAGATTATCTGGAGCTCCAGTCACTCTTCTTCCATCTACATATATATATATGTACACTGATTCTATCGAGACTTTCACGACTTTCACAGTTAATCGCGTAAGAATAAACCATCAAGAGATCGAATCTCTGCTACGATCTCTTCGATTTTCAAACAAAAGAAGAAGAAATATGACAATTTTTCCAGATTCGAACAAGCTATTCAACAAAACTATTCCAAATTATTCGCGAAAATCGAGAAATAGAAATACGATCTCTTCAACATCCCTGCATCTTCTCCAGGAGCCGATACATCGATTCCAGGATCCTCGATTCCAGAGAGGGGGCTCGGTTTCAAAATGGTTTTTTTTTCCCCCAAGGCCACCACGCGTGGCTGAAAACACCCTTTCCTCCCTTCCCTCCCCTTCCCTCCCCCGCCGTAATCGAGAAAGCTCCGCTTATAAAAGCGTGGCGGAGCGGGCATCGACGTGGAAGCGGCGTCGGCGGCGGCGATCACGATCTCACCGCATCTAAAATCATCCTCGTGATTGTATTAATTCACTTGACAGAATACAGAATACGGGACGCAGAGTGTATACAGATGGGGCCCGGTGGTTTGCCGGTGTTGGATGTGTCTGTATTGTCTTCTCTCGGCTCCTTTCTCGCATTAGCATAAGAATTCAGCGTGTACATGATCCGCGTATCAATCGGCGTCCCGGTGAATCAAGACTTAAATCTTGCACCATGATCACCCGGCCGACGCTCGAATGTTGAAATATCGTCATCAACGATTGGAAACCAAGAAGGGGAGAGGGAGAGAGAAGGGAGGAGGAGGAGGAGGAGGAGGAGGAGGGGGCACCCAACCGTTCACCCATACGGTGATTCTCTCGCGGGGAGAAGCTTTCTGGGAAAGGGTTATATGGAGGCCCGCGTTGCGAAACGTGTCGGAGAAATTTGTCATTCGATTTGTCTTTCGTTTCTTTTCTTTTTTTCGTGATTTCTTATTCTTATTCTTCTTATTCTTGGTTTTGGGAAGAGAAAAGGGGAATCGCTGAATTTGAACTTATTTAGAATGGTGGATTGAAGAAGATCGAGTTTTTTTTCTATGAAAATAATGATGTAAGTTCTTCTGAAGTTATTATTTTTATTTCTATCAAGAAAGTGATGCTTTGTTTCGTTTCGACAATTTCGTTTTGTCATTTTCGAGGCGAAGGAGTCCCGATTTCTCAAATTTATATCGAGCCAGTTCCAGAATATTAAATCGAAAACCTTCCAAAGATTTCCTCGACCCGAATCACGGGCACAGTTTATGAAAATAAATTCGAGAAGCAAACAGGATGATGAAGCTGCACGTTCGAGATCGTAACGGGAGATCGAATAAAATCGCCAGAAATGAAAGCAACGTCGACCTCTTGTCGCCAACTAAATCCTTTCATCCCCTAACAACCCCCCTTTTCCATCCGCGCGATAATCTCCTATCGTTATCGATATCCCTTTTTAACCACAAGTCGTATAAATCTCGTCCCGTCAATTTTTATCGATATCATAATATTAACCTTTCATTCGTATCTTCAGAGTACAGACCCTTTTAAAATTCGTCGAATCTAATTCAGAAAAGGAAAAAAAAATATCTGTCCGACATCATTGCACGACGACGCGCCAGTTCTAAACTGGAATGGAATGGAGAGAATGGTTTGGAAAACGGGGACGTTGGATCGATCGAAATGGTCTCAGGACGACGAAGGAGGAGGAGAGCTGGTTTTGTTTTCTCTTGCAAGGAACGAAGAGGAAGATTGAAATGGCGGGAGAGCGGGCGCGGATGTGCAACACGGCCAACCGAAGGAAAGGATGGATCGACGATCCATCCACAGTGGCTCCAGTCCCAAGAACAGAAATTGTTACGTGCCCGCTCTGTCGCCGTGATCCGAATGCTCATGCGTATCGACCGCGGTCATCTAGCGACGAGAGGACAGACAAGAGAGTTCCGTGGCGTGGCTCGAGCGGAGAGCTTTCTTCGACACGGCGTGTGTACACGGCGCGCGCGTGTGAGTGCCCCCAGGTGAAACACACACGTACGCGGGGTGTTTCACCTGCATGAAGCGACGCGCGGTGCAACGACGGTGTAAAAATGAACTATAAATCTAGAGTGATGTATACTCATTCTGGGAGAGCCACGTTTCATGGAAATTCAAAAGTAAAGAGAAGAAGTCTTCGACTCCTTTTTACGCGAAAACGAAGAATCTATTTCATATCGAGATCATCTCTTCCCGAAATTTATTCTCTCCAATTTAAATATCATATTCCTTTTCCATTAGATTAAATCCATTACCCAAGAACATCGTCAGATTCATATTTTATACCTAAATATCCAAAGTTTGTGAATCCAACTAAGGATTAATTGAGGAATTGGTAAGAAAAATTCCATTTTCTTTTTAATTCTCGATCGCACGACTCGTTACAGGACACCCTGTATCCGCACGGACACAAACACGGATTGTCGTGGCGCGGTAGTGTGATGATGAAATCCGTGATGGTAGAGAGCGCGTGCACACGAGCGAGCTCGTCAAAGGCGATTGTCCGTCCACGCGGAAGCAGAGCCACCGCTCGCGAGCATCTATCCCTCGATCGCCTCTCACTCGCAGAACACGTACACCTCGTGTCCCCGTACACGTTCCTCAGGCTCTTCTTGTATGCCGGTATTTTGGCGGCGGTGCGTGGATGTGCCAGTTACCTCCGCCCCGCGCCGCCGCCTCTGCAACGTCCAAATTATCGAATAGGAGAGCCAGCGACCACGATGCTTTCGCGACGGACATTCCAAGGAGCGAGACGCCTCGAACGATGACACGACGGCTGGTGAAAAGTAGTCTACGTGTGATCTACGCGCGCCTGTTCGTGTGCGTTATGGGCTGGGTTGGAGGCTGGTTGTCTGCCGAGCACGGCTCGGACGATTCTTTCAGGTGAATTCAGTTCTCGCGAGAATTCAAGCATCGTTGAGCTTTCTAATTCTTTCGAGATTGGAGGTAAGGATCGATTTGTTCTTTCGACAAAGATTTGACAACTAGCTCGGCTGTTAAGTAAATATTCTTTCCACGAAGGGATTTAATTTTTGAAGTTTGAAAAAGTTAGGTTAGGTTTAGAGATTGAAGGGATCTTGAAATGGTTCGATATTTGCCGATTGTTTTCCAGATGCATTTTTAATATTATTATTTCATCATTGAATTAAGTGATGAGCCAGCATCTCTTGATTAAATGATAAACCGAGAATATTTTACGCATTGCATAGATTCACCGCGCCTCGAATTGACCCACCTTTCTCGTCCGACTAAACTTCCAAAGCAAACGACAAAGCAGAGGAAGACTTCAAAGGAAAAGCGATCGAGATGCAGAAGGAGAAAAAAAAACATCTCCCTCCCATGACTCAAACGATTTCTAGCCGGCTAATTACGCTTCCAACTGGTATCGTACGGGATCTATTTTAAGCACAACGTATCTCGGGTAACGTTACGCGGGCTGGAAAAGGCCATTGAATACCGACAACTGGATTCCAATTTTGCGACGCGTGCAACTAAACTTCTCACGTATACGGGTACAGTGGCCAACAAATAGATCACAAATTATCGATTAATGATTGGTAATGCTTCTTTGACCCACCTCGAGTACGACTCCTTTTTTCAATATCCGTTCTCGATCAATTTATAAGCGAAGAGAAAAATTTAAAAAATACAAATTTTCTAGCAATTATATCAAAATAAGAATAGTCGATTAAATCATAGAACCTTTTTAAAATCGTAGAACAATACCATCGAAACTCGTTTGATTTTTAACAATGTCAAACCTTACCAAGAATTGCTTTCCATATAATTCGTTCCACGATTAAATACTTCATAAAACGAATAATAATTCCATTTCGAGTTTACGCGATGATCCCATTAATTGCCCCGGCCAAGAGTCGAGACCAAGGACAGTATTACGCGCAATACGTATTGTACACAGATCGTTTTAATTCGATTGATCGGCGAACGGGTATGGAATAAGGTTTATGAATGCGGCCGGCATTGTTGCCGTGGGTGGGTACACCGAATATGGCCGCGAGTTGGAAGATGAGTGTGGCCGATCGAGACGAATGCCCGGCGAATAAGGACGTGACGTAGTTATATCCTCGCGTATAAGGAAAAGCGGATTCGCTGTTAATAGTCAATATGCATTAGAGAGGAACAATGAGCGGATCTTCGTGCCACACACGACGACAGACCGCGGGAGGATGTTGGCCGCGAGGCGATGATCTGGCTCGCGGACACCTTCTGGAAATTTTTTCTTTTTTTTTTTTTTACGACCGGCACGACTCATCGCGGTGTCCTTCGACAGAGAATCATTCCAAACCTTTCGATCCATCTGTCAATTGTGTTTGTATCTGTCGTTTGCGGATATATTTGTTTTCTTTTTATTGCGTTGTAATCTTGAAAATAATTGCGAACAATTAGGAGTTTTTTGATACGATTTGTGAGTATAAATTTAGGAAAGAGAAGATCTAGGAACGAGATTTCAACCCTTTCTTTCGTTTGTCGCGCGATTAAATAATAATAGACGATGGATTTTCGAATCTTCGACGAGATTTCAACCCTTTCTTTCGTTTGCTGCGCGATTAAGTCTTGGAAATAATAATAGACGATGGATTCTCGAATCTTCGATGAGATTTCAACCCTTTCTTTCGTTTACTGCGCGATTAAATAATAATAGACGATGGATTTTCGAATCTTCGATTTCAACCCTTTCCAATGATATCGTTCGTTCGTTAGCGCGATCAATCGTCAGAAATTATGAATGATGACGAATTTTTGATCGAACTCTCAATTTATAAAAATAGGAAAGGAAATTTCAACCCTTTCTTTCGTTTGCCGCGCGATTAATTAATATTAAATAATAATAGACGACGGATTCTCAAATCTTCGACGAGATTTCAACCCTTTCTTTCGTTTGCTGCGCGATTAAATAATAATAGACGATGGATTTTCGAATTTTCGACGAGATTTCAACCCTTTCTTTCGTTTGTCGCGCGATTAAATAATAATGGACGATGGATTCTCGAATCTTCGACAAGATTTCAACCCTTTCTTTCGTTTGTTACGCGATTAAATAATAATGGACGATGGATTTTCGAATCTTCGACGAGATTTCAACCCTTTCCAATGATATCGTTCGTTCCTTCGCGCGATCAATCGTCAGAAATTATGAATGATGACGAATTTTTGATCGAACTCTCAATTTATAAAAATAGGAAAGGAAATTTCAACCCTTTCTTTCGTTTGCCGCGCGATTAATTAATATTAAATAATAATAGACGACGGATTCTCGAATCTTCGACGAGATTTCAACCCTTTTTTTCGTTTGCCGCGCGATTAAATAATAATAGATAACAGATTTTCGAATTTTCGACGAGATTTCAACCCTTTCTTTCGTTTGCCGCGCGATTAAATAATAATAGACGATGGATTCTTGAATCTTCGACGAGATTTCAACCCTTTCCAATGATATCGTTCGTTCGTTCGCGCATTAATCGTTAGAAATTATAAATAATTACGAATTTTCGATCGAATTCTCGAATTTATAAACGTAATATAGGTTTAGGAAAGGAGACTTCAACCCTTTTCAACCCTTTCATTCGTTTGTTGCACAATCAAATAATGAATTTATAATTTTCGATTTATAAAAAATAACGTTTGGAAACGAGATTTCAATTTTCCTTTTCAAGAAATAATAATATTCAATCGACGATTTTCGATTCATTGAATAACGATTACGATTCTGAGAAATCGTAAGATGGGTGTAAGATGAATTAATTTTAACGATTGATTAATAATTATGGATGATTATATAAGTTTATAGTCAAATCTCAAATAAAATGTAACGAATGAATATTTAAGAATGAGAGTTTAACTCTTTCTCAGCGATATGATTAATTCGTTGCATCAATCACGGTAATTAATTTGTTATAATAAACATATAGTAAAGTGATCAATGGATTTATATCAAAAACTTTCGAGTATGCACTTGAGAGATGAGATAGATTCGAACACTTTGTAAGGAAATTAACAAAAACGGTATATAATATACTTTCAATTGTAATCAAATCTTAATCGAATGATCAAAATTTTACGAACGTATATATTTGTAAAAATTCGTATTGCATAATCCCTTCCTCGTAAAATTCTCTAAAAGAATTATTACATTAAATCCCGATTATCTAAAATGATTCACATTACATTAGAACCGTAATTTTCATTACAGATATTCCTTAAGTACCTCCAATTAAACATCCCAAATTTTCCATTGAAAATTTCCCCTCCCTCGACTCGAATGCTTAAAAGCTTCAACGGATACAAAGATGAGTTAGATGTCCACACAACTGTCTTAATCAATTTTATAATCGTATTTTTCCTTGAGGAAAAGAAAAACTGTTTGTTTACTTAAGAAGAAAAAAGTAGCAAGTAATAATTAAAAATTGTAAAAATTACATTATTAATGTTTGATCAAGATATCGATCATCGATAACCGATATCTCTGATGTTACTTTTAGCGATATCATGACGTCAATTCATTAAAAATATGATTTATAAGTGTTGCAAAAGCAACAAAAAACGACCAGTTTAAAGTAAAAATAAAAAGAAAAACAGACGTGCAAAAATTTTTAACTTATCATAAATTTCAAAATACAATATACGCGCATTTTGTTAAAACAAACAAACCATCATTTTCCCCTTTCCCTCCAATACAAAAATTCTTACAAGAATATTTCCTTATCTCATCCCAAGATTATTTTAACATCGTTTCATCGAATTCTGATATGCGCAGTTTCATTTTCAACCCGAATGAGAGATCCAAATAATTCACTCGAAATTACGATAATTTAAATATATTCTCGGCATATTCTGACAAATACGATAATCAATTCAATTTATTAATCGCAGAATTATGATCGTAACAAATCGACGAAAGGATTAAACGAGGAAGAGATCTATCGAGTGCATTCGAATTCGAGCTTCGATTCTTATCGTTTGTTCAGTGATTCTTACACGTGTCGTCCCTATCGCCTCCAAAGATAAAGATTAAACGTGTATACGCCATATACACGAAATAAAGAAATACAATCGAGATAATAATCCTTCGCAGCTGAGGAAGAAACAACTCCAGGAAGTTGTTGTCGAGGCGATCGAAAGAGAGAGAGAAAAAGAAACGATAGAAAAAGGCAGAAGAGGTACAGGAAGAGGGTACACATCGAGGAGCCCATGGAGGAATAAAAGATGCGAGAGATGTCTCTTCGGTAGACAGTAAAAAAAGAAGAAGAAGAAGAAGAAGAAGGAAGGGAAGAGAGGAGAAGATAATTGTCCGACGAGGGGGGCATTGAAACGGAATTATCGAGAGGGCGGAGAATCGACAAAGAGCGAGATGGAGCGAGGGGGGAGAGGGGCGAGAAAAGCGAGCCGTGTATACAGAGAGGCTATAGGGAAAGGCTGAGTGGAGGAGGGAGGGCAGATTTATAGGCAGAAAGGGGAGAAAATGGAGAACCGGACGGGTGAGGAGAAACGATGGAGTTTACGGAGAAATCGAAGAGATGAAGGGAGGTGCGTTCCTGGTAGCCGCGGAGATACGAAATTTGAAACGATAAATCGCGCGTGAGATAAGGACGAGACGAATAAAAGTGGCCGTGTGGAAACCGTGAGAAAGGGAATATGTATTCGAGTATATTGGAGATGAGAAAGATATAAATAGACATAGAAGGAACGTAGAATGGAAATGGTAGAGAGAAAATTGTGGAATGTGAAAAAGAGAAAGATGTTTCTTCTCGAAAAGAAATGTATAGTAAAGGAAGTAAGCGAGAAATTTCTATACGTGAGTCTAAAGTCCTTCTATTTTTCTTTTAAATTTAAATTAATAATAATATTAAAAAACGCGAATTAACAAATTCGATCGAACAGAAGGAAAGATCTTTGGAATCGTTTCGAGCTTTCGAAAATTTCACTAATAACAGTTATTGCGTCAATATTGTGCAAGACTTGTGCAACACCCGTTACATTAACTATACCTCCTTCGAGGATTTGTTTCACGCGAGGAGAAAATTTTAATTTAAAAAAAACTCAAATTCGAGGTGGACGAACGAAGTAAGAATGCTTCGTTTGATGGAAAAAGAAAAGGAAAAAGGAAAAGAAAGGATTATTCCAAAAATAGCACGGGCGGAGAAACTCTTACACAACAAGAGCGCGTAAAAATACGTAGCGATAGAAAGCAATCGTTTCTCCGAATAAAGATGCAAAGGAATGAAAGATGACGAGAGAAGAGGAAGAAGCGTTGGTTGGTTGGTTGGTGAAAGAGAAGGCAGGGCAGGCAGTATTTCGAATGCGTATCACGGAACGCTACGAAATCTCGGATTCTATTAACGGAGAAATTATAACGGATTGACGGACGCAGGGAATGGATGCAAAGACGGATGGACGGAGAGCCGCGAAAGATTTCTCTTGAATCGTAAATACCGATCACTCGCTTTACCGGTTAGGGGCCACGTTGCATTTTAAACCACTTCCCGGTGCATTCGCAAATTGTGGCCAGAGCAACAAACGTGATGGACAAACGTTGGGAGGAGGAGATTGTCGTCGTCGTCGTCGAGGTGGAGAAAAGAAGAGATTTTTTTTACGAGGCAATATGGAAATACGTGGGGGAAATACGTTTGCGCATCGCCTCGTTTCCAGATGAAAGGAGAGGTCTCGTTTTGTTAGAAAAGGAATTGATCGGATAAATCTGATAATATCCGTCGTTTTCGATAGAGAAATGTGTGTTTTTTATAATTATAACATATGGTGAGAAATTGTCAATGTTTCTAAATTTATTTTATATACCGAATTCATTCGCTTTAAATGACATAAATGTTCTACTAGTTTTGATGTAATAACAAGGCATGCATTCTAATTAAGCGTAAAGCAATTGAAATTGAAGCGTAAAAGCAGAGAGAGAAAAAATTCGACTCACCATGTATAGCGTGCGTTGATATTTCTACAACTTCTTCTTTTTCTCCTGTAACCTCTTCCTTCCAACTTCTCTTCATCTCTCGTTCTGAAAATTATTAAAGGTTCGTTAGAGATTAAATTCGTCGTTTAAGTCCAGAGTGCAATGTATATTTTATAAAAGTAAATATTGTTATTTATTGCATTGCAAACACGATGTAAAAAAAAAAAAGAATTAAAATGATTAATGATTGATATAATTTTTTCAGATGAAGCGAATCTCTATTCGTTCGAATTCTATGACGAAAAAAAAGAAAAAAATTGAAGAACATTGAAGATTGACAGACGTCTCGCAAACATGAGATCAGTAATTTGGCGTGCCAAACAACGGTAAATTTAAGAACAAATTTTATTTTGTTATAAAAATGAAAATTTTTTAAGGTTCGTATAATTATAAAATCATTAACCATTAGCTTCCAGATATTTAACTAAAGAAACGTAATCGATCATTCCCTTTTTATCCCACCTTTAGGTTCAAAGAATCATGTGTTTGGTTAATTACAATTTTGTAATCAGATGCTATCTTTGACAATAATAAATTATCTTCGATACCATCACCAGTTACTATTATTAAATGCCTATTTCAATGTTACATTGAATATAAATCGTCCTCTTTTATGGAAGATATGACTGGGTTAATTTCAACAATAAATGATCGAACACATGAAAATTTTAACAATAAGAATTCTATCCTGATATACAAATAATTGTACGATTATTGGAGTTAAAAGTTTGCTAAATGGTCGTTCTAAGAACAAAGTTTATAGGAAATAATAGCGCGTACAAGAAGAAGAACGCGCTTCGATATCCTTTCACGATGTACGAACAGAAAAATGTTGTATACACGAAGAAAAATTCGCATATTTACGACAATAAAAACTTCAATCCAGATGGTATTTATGGAAAAAGAAAGGAAAAAAGAAAACCAATGATTGGAATTTTTTAAAATAAATTTCCTAACCTATTTTCTCCCCTAGATATCAATACAGTTTATAAACATCCGGATGTTACTTATATCTGCGAATATATAAAAGACAAATTTTATTTTGCAACGTTGTGCAACGGTCGAAAAGAAGTGAAAAGCACATCTCACATCCATTTTTTTACAATCGATGACGAGCTAGTTTATAACAATTTCTATCACGACTTTGGCCCCTTAAATCTTGCTTGTTTATACAAGTAACAATTTTAAATATTTTTTACACTTTCAGAATTTAATAATTATCCTCTCTTCTTAATAAGATTTTGTTTTTGATTTACAATATTTTTAGTTTTTTGAAGATTATTCTTTATATATTTAAAAAAAATATACATATATATTATTAACAGATATTGCCATAAGGTAAACAAAAAATTAGAGAGTCCAGGAAATGAGCACAGGCAAATTGTGCACTATACTTCGTCACGAGAGCACAAAAGAGCAAATGCCGCGTATTTAGTTGCCTCTTTTGCAGTATTATATTTGAACAAGAGTCCGAGAGAAGCTTACAATACTCTTTTCATGGGAGGCGAAATTCCTATAAAGCCGTTTCGAGATGCCTCTATGGGATCAGCCATTTATAGCATTCATTTGTTAGGTGATATATATTTAAATTTATATGGAAATTAAACTGAAATTATTAATTTAATCCGAATAGAATAATAATCGTTTATAATTTGTATAATTATATTATTATTTAATTATTTTAATAAAAATAGATTGCTTAAATGCGCTTAAGAAAGCAGCATCTTTTGGCTTTTTTAATTTTAACGATTTTGATGTGGTTGAATATGAGAAATACGAAGACATGAGAAATGGTGCTTTAAATTGGATGGTACCGCAAAAGTTTCTGGCATTTGTTGGTCCAAGCACGGAACCAGGCACTCCCTATCATCCTCCTGAATGTTACATCGATTATTTTTTACAAAATGAAGTCACTGCCGTAGTTAGATTGAACAAGAAAGCGTACAATGCATCAAGGTAAGAAAAATAAAAAATCTATTTAGAGATTTTTAATATATTCAATTCCTGTGCCAAGGAAATAATATTATTCTTTTGAATTTTTGGAAACTCTTAAATATTATACATAATACATATTATATAATTAATTAATTTGAAATATAGAACTGATATAACGTTTCAAAAATAGATTCACCGAGGTAGGAATCACGCATTATGACATGTTCATGCCAGACGGTACGGTACCACCAAAAAGAATTTTGAATGAATTTTTGAATTTAAGCGAAAACACTAGTGGACCTATCGCAGTTCATTGCAAAGTAACTTATGAAACTTTGATTAATTCAACTAATTTTATTTAAACTATTTATAATAGTATAACTATTTTTAACTTTCTATTTATTTTTTATATTTGTTCAGGCTGGACTAGGAAGAACAGGTTCATTAATTGCTGCATTTTTAATAAAACATTATAAAATGACAGCAAGAGAAGCTATTGCTTGGATAAGAATTTGCAGACCTGGTTCCGTTATAGGACACCAGCAATCTTGGTTAGAAAATATTGAAAAAATTTTGATGAATGCTGGTCAACAATATAAGTAATTTATATTCTCTATTTTATATATATATATATATATAAATAATAATATGAAATAAACTTTTTATATTTGTATGCAAAAAAAGAAATTTAAAAAAAAGAAAATTCCTTTTTGTATTATTAATTTTCAATAGAAAAGAAAAAAAATTTCATAATTATTGTGTACTATAATTGTTAATAATATATACATATAAATAAGTAAGTTAAATAATATAAATAAATACCTGATTGTGATGATAGTGTGATTTTTTTGCAGGTTGAAGTATTATGGTGATGGCGATATAATATTACACCATAAATATGGGATTTATTCGCTCGCGAGCAAAGCAGAAAAGAAAATATCACCATACACATCCGAAGGAGAAAATACAGGTGGGAATTTATATCTATTCCTAAAATCAAACAATGAATTTATAAGAAAATAATATTTACAAAACAATATATTTTATAATATATATATTATGATATATATTATAGTATATATATTACAGTATATATATTATAAAATTACATAAAAAGTATGTATGAGAACAATAAAATAATTATGAATTTTATTAAAATTTTACTTACACATTTTCATAAAAAATATAATTCTTATTCCAATTCTTCTATTGAAAATGTCGAATTTTGGATTTAACAAGAAAATGCTGATCTGAAAAAGAAAAATGATTTAAGAAAAAAGATATATATATATATATATGTATATGTATATATATTTTAAATTTTTTAATATATTTTTTTATTATTCTAGGATTTAATAAATATGACAATTCAACCAACGAAAAGAAGGGCAAAACAAAACTTACAAGAATTTTAGGTATTCATCCAATATTTTATAATTTTATTATTTTTATTCTTTTTAATTTGTAATATGTGTATGTATGTATATAATATATAATTAATTAAAATTTAATCATAATAAATAATTGACATAATATGCAATATAACTTTCAAAAAGATACTTTTTTAATTAAAAATAATATTTTCGACTCAATTTATCGTTATTATGATAAAATTTCAACAAATTATTGGAATGCAATTGTAGATGCATTGACCTTGAAATGCTACCACGTAATATTTTGCTCTTTTTATGTTAAAAATGATATTGATTTATGTTATATATGCACATATACGAACCACAAACGAAGGATGATTGAAATTTTCACTCTGATGAAGTTCTATCTTCAATTTAAATATAAAACACACAAAAAAGTCAAGAAAACGTCAATGCGTGCACAAAACAACAATCGCGCGCCGAAACTAATGTAGAAACTTGCGCGCGCATCTGATCTCGATCACGCACTAATCGATTATAATTTATTTTCGTATAAAAATTTTAATTTTATTAATAATCATTAATATTTTATTAATAATTATACAAATTAATATATAATTTATTTTTATAAGATGTTAATAAAAAAGATTTATATTTATATACGAAGATAAATATTATTATTTCTACTTATTGAATAATTTATATCGATATCGATAGTAGTATATTAGATGCGCACGCATCTAATATAATTAAAAATTCAGCATTGATTCAAAATTAATTTTAAATAAAATCATAATATAATAATGAATAACCCATATAAATATAAAAAAAAAAATGTTAGAACATATTTCGTCAAATAATTTATAATTAATACTGTTTTTTTAACAATAAAACAGTTCAAACTCGTTCATATTCGTGCTAAATCTCGTATGTTCAAAAATCGTGCGCGCGCATCAATTTTTATCTAATTTATAATTTCTAATTTTTTTGACAGTTATATATAGACTAGTGTATAGGCAATAGTGTTTTTTATTTTTGTGATTTTTGTATCGTTTATTGTCGTTAAATTAAATTTAAATCAAGTAAGTCAATATGAATAATGATAATTTCTATTATATTTATAAAAAACAAATCACAAATATCAAGAATAGAAAAAAAATTTAAATTATAAACTAACTAACTACGTCATTAAGTAAATTTTCGTTTTGTATTACGAGAGATTATTTATGATAAAATAATTTTCTATTTTTTTTTTTTATTTAAAGGAAA
Source organism: Apis mellifera (assembly GCF_003254395.2). Taxonomy (NCBI): domain Eukaryota; kingdom Metazoa; phylum Arthropoda; class Insecta; order Hymenoptera; family Apidae; genus Apis; species Apis mellifera. Next base: position 4,843,093 of record NC_037640.1, read on the forward strand.
ATTAAGAAATTTCCGGGGAACAGATGATGCAGATCGAATGTCACAGAAATTCAGAGTTACCGATTCGTATAATATGACACAAGGAGATAGACTCAACGAAATCAAAATGAATAGATTCAAATCATCTCGAAATCCTGAATCACGGCAAAAGAATTATATCGCTTATGGATTAGATGCTTTAAAAAACGCGCGGCGAAGAAAATAAGTAAGTAATTATAATATGAAAAAAGAAAAAGTAATTGTTATTTTGCGTTCAAACACGAAACGTTCATTTGTAATTATAATTAAGAACCTATCAATTCAAACATTATATGTATAATAATTTATATCGAAGTATATACATATAAGGATAAGTAAAGTCAAAACAAATTTCAGAGGAAAAATGATTTATAGAAAATCGTTTTACATAATTTTATAAATCATTCAATACAAAATGATTTGTTTTGTATAAACTAAATAGAGAGATTTCTTGAGAAGAATTATTAAAAATAATTATACAGAGAATATAATTTCTAAAAGAGTCCCATTGATATCTTTTTTATCTTTATTTTTCATATTTTTTTATTTATTTTTTTTTTCTCTCCAATTTATTATTGTATTATTTATGGATATTTCAATGAAACTTATTTAGAGAATTCTATATATGCTCTATATATATTTAAAAATAATTTTCACGCAAAATAGTTAGATAAATGGTCGAATCGACAAAACAGGAGGTATTCCATCAAAATAGAATTTTGAGAAACAAGAATAGCCATAAGTTTCTAAATTGTATATACGGCTTTGCGTCTCTCAAAGCTTTTTATATAATTATGCATCAATTAACACTTTTTTCTATAACATTATCTATTTTACTTTACTTTTACTTTCAAATTGCGAATCTTGATATTGAGATCATATATTATTTTAAATTTAAATTAAAATATTATCTGTGTCCAATAAAGAAAACAGAAATTGATAAAAATTTATTAGAATTTTCAAAATCATGGATCACAAATTTCACCAATTCATGTAAACAGGAAGAAAAATTGTCACATATCTGTCAAAAGTGTTAATTAAAGTAATCCATCATTCATATTTCATATTTCATCTTGAACGCTTTTTGTTATTTATATTTTATGATTACTATTCATTACATTACTATCAAAGTTTATACGATACATAAAACATATTCATTTATATACCCTATGATTAGCAGGAAACTGTTTAAAATAGGGTATATGATTGTGCAATTTAACATCAATGTGAAGTCGAATTCATAGAAAAGAATAAAGGAAAATCTTTTCCTTCAAGAATTATAAGTTTTGTTGATAAATTCATGATTTCATATTACACGACTAAAAAGATTAAAGACTAATCGAATTTTGTGAGTACACTTATAATCACAAGTATTATTTAACACAAAATAGTATAAGAAAGTAATTAATTAAATATCCCTTATTTTTTTGTTTGTGTTAATGCAAAAAGTAACTTATTTTATTTCATCGCATTTTGAATTTTTATCACAATGATTAGAATTTGATAGATAAAAGCGTAAAAAACAGACCATGAATTTAATTTCTTCTGTATTGATAAATATCTTTTTCTGATATTCAATTTTTTATCATTTTGATAGATTTAATTCTGATTGAATGAACATACCATTCTAGTACATTATGCTTATTAATTTGTATATCCAGAATATCACTTTTGCATTGTCATTTTATTCGATTTTTCACGCGTTACAAAATTTTGTTTTATGAAAATTATCTGTTTTATTTGCACTAAGCACATTATTATATTTTATCGTATTAGTCATTAGTGACATTATAATCATTATAGATTTCTCGTTAACTATCAAAATTCTTATTATTTTTGAAACTACTTTCCTTTTTTCTTTTTTTTTTTTTTTTATTATCGAGTTCAGACATTACATATTAATCGCTCGTACAATTTATAATTCATTTTTTTTTATTTTTTTTTTAACTATATTTAAAACTTATAACCAAAAGATAAAAATGGTATATTAAATATGATATTATTGAATATTGCAGACACTTGTACCCCTTAGTTGATCGTCTTTTTGCTTTTTTCGTGTTTTTGTTTCTTTTTTTTTTTTTTTTTTGTTTTGTTTTGTTTTATTTAATTTCCTTGACTTTAGATATTCCAAGGAAAAAATGTAAAAGTTTGTAAGCAATAATATATGATATTCAAGATGATATCGCTGATTTTCTGAGCTTTGTATCGTCATTGCCTCCTTAGTAATCTTTTTTTTTTTTTTTTTCTTACTTTTATTTGAAATCTTTGCGGTTTCAATGTTGTTTAACATTAATGTTAGGAAAAGAAACTGCATCAGGATTTTGTAAATATTTGCACTCTTGTTAATTCTCTTTGCATCGTACAGTCTTTTTTAAAGTTGTTGATGTTATTATGCAATTTCTAACAGACTTAAAACTTGCCTATTTTTTTTTTTGTTTGTTTTGCAAAAAACACCATTCCATCAATTGCTCTTTAAAGAGCGGTTTATAATGCACCATATTATTGTATAAATTATCAAGGTCACACCGCTCTGTATAAAGTTACACTCGCAATATGTTGATTTGCCATGACTTCAACAATCGCATCGCGTATACCATAACAAAATGTGCAACCAAATGGATTTGTTGTATTCGTCGAGGAAGCACGGTTTAATACTACTGGCCGTGCACTAGCTTTCAACTGCTCACTTATTCTATCCCATTTTGTATAGGCAGTGATCTAAAGTAAACAATTTTATTGAGAATATTCAAATATTAAAACATTTATCAAATTTATCACTTATTAATATTTCCATTTTTCAATATATTTTTGTTTAACAAATCTTATTTAGATACTTATATCGTACCGTAACTGGAGAAGGGGAAACATCTATGAGTTTTCCCGATTCGGTGGAATTATTTTCTGGTGGAAGAGTTAAAGAAAACTCGCAGCGATGATACATATTAAAATTATAATGCCCTGGATAATTTGTGTGTAATACAAACTTCTTAACACATTGAGTTTTGGCATCAAATAAAACATCCTACGAGCGATAAAATATTTAAATGTATTTCTTGGCTTGTTTTATTAGATCGTTTACATGAAGAAAATTTTTTACCAATCCTAAAGTAAAATAATTATAGAAGAAATCCGACCGTCTTATTTTATCACGTTTATGTGCATGAGGACTATGAATACGCATTTTATCCTCGGCTTTAAAAAACACACGAGATGGTGCTCCTAAAGCACTTAAAACATCTTCACAAGTATCCCCAAATAACACCTATAATTAGGTATAAAAAAAAAAAGAATAAAGAAAATTGTATTACAACAAATGTAAAAATTCTTTTAGTATTACATTGCTCATTTTATAAAATACTCATAATATTAAAAAAGATTAAAATATACTATAAAGATATAATATAAATAATATAAAATAAATTATAAAATATAACCTCTTTGGTTAAACAACGTTTTTTCGGTTCCAATAATACTCTTGTTACAGAGCTACCTTCAGTGAAGAGATGCAATTTAAGACCTCGTGTACGCATTTTGTCACGTATGACATCTGCCTTTTCTAAATACAAATTGTTATGATAGCAGACCTAACAAAATATGGTTATGTAATATCAATCTTGTTTTTATATATATTATAATACTAACAAAAAATAATTACGAGTGGTAAAGGTGGTGGTGGTGCTTTTAAATTGTGTTCATCACTTCCACCTCCAGCACCCATATTACCCACATAAATAGCTGTTTTTGCTACAAGAGGAGAAGTTCCATTTGGAAATTGCAATGATCCTAATCCATGTGCATATCCAGGTTGGAACTTTGAGTCAATGGGGAAATAAAATGATAATCCTCGAAAATTTAATACAAATACCTATAAAAAAATATATTTTGGTTCCATAAATTTTAATTAAGTAAAAGTATAAATGGAAATATCATACTTGTTTGTCACTATCATAAACACCAGGATGAGTTGCTCCAAAGGAATGCTCAATCTGTTCAATAGATGGCAAAACCTCTGGTGAATTGAATGGCAAACCACAATATTTGAGTTTAACTAACTTCATGTTATAAATCTCAATTATTTTGAGCCTTTGCACCACTGGATCGAATATAAGTCGAACTCCATCATGAGGTAAGTTTATTACTAAATCTACGTCTAAAGGATTCTATAAATATATATATATTAATTTCAAATGAATAAAATATATAATAACACTTTAATTAAGTTTTTATTAATATATACTTACACTATCACTATAAAGTACTTGTACTCCCCTTATAATGCCCACTTGGGATTGTATTATTGATACAGATTGGGAAAAATGCATACCTGAAATAGTTATTCTTTTAAAAATGATTCTTCAGATTTCATCGCTTTGATTTTTCTAATTACTCTTATTTTTCATATTAGTTTCATCCATATACGCATTAACAATCATTCAACATAATTGCATGATTTTTATTAAATTTACATTTATTTTTAAAATAATATTTTATTCAAATATAAAATTCTAATTAATTATCATTCTATTAATTTATAATATGATTTTAAAATCTTAAACAATTAGTCTATATTTGTAAAAAAAATTATATAATAAGTAACAAAATATTCATAACAAGCACCATTTTCTTTGTTTACGTGCGATTGTCAAACGAGATGTTTACAAATAGAACGAAATAGTAAAGTGCGAATGCTGACATGACAGTAACATCAATAAGATCAATTAGACGCTGCAAAAATATTCTCTGATTGTCGATCATTTTATAAATTATTATAAATTAATTCGATCATCATAAAATTATGCGTAATACGACTTAGCCGTGATACATCATTAGTGTTTCGTCACTTGCCTAAAATAAATTCCCACTGCTCGCAACCGAGGGATCTTTCGGGCACCACCTCGAGTTCCAACATTCTATCGATTCTATTGTTTCTCTTATTTTAAATTAAACTATAGGATGCACAACGCGTCTCCAAATATCATGAGAACTGCGTTGTTTCTTTGTCTACGTATCGCACTGTTACTAATCACCAGATAGCCATATTGCTTCCCAAACAATAAACCTCGACTCTCTACTCTCACGGCTGGCAAACTGTCACCGAACAGCTGATACGTACCGCGGAATACGTGAAATTAAACCAGACTATCGGCCGTGTACGGAAACGTAATATTATGAGGAAACAGTTCGTTCCGTGTACTATAGATGTCGCATAATATGCTATTCTCAATTACCGCGAATATTTGAATTTTAAAACTGATTCAATTTTAAAATAAATTTAATTAAACTTATGATTTATTTAGTATTTAATTACACGTTTAGTTTTTAATTTAATAAAAATTAATAAAATATAAAATATAAATTATCAATAATAAAAGATTTTTCATAGAAGAAATATCGATCTCGCAACAAATGTGCAATAAAATTCTCTTTATGATAAGATGTAAGGGTTAAAGACCATAGATAATAGAATCTTGTCTCTACATGTGTTTCACGATTATAAAGAAACTTTCAATCTTATATTTAGAAATTTTTTTCACGAATAAATATTTTAGATGAAATACTTTGTTAAAAATTGTTCGATTTTTGTTTTATTTATAAAATATTTAAAAAAAACAAACTTTTTTAACTATTAAAATAATTTTATAATGAAAAATATATAATTTATAATTTCGTATCATGATACAACGACCAATCAAATCAAAATATAAAATAATCTTTTGAAAAATAAAAAAGGATATTTTTGATACATAAATTGAATTAAAAACTATGGATCAAAAGATTTAAAATTTAAACTTAAAATGTCATTTATAAAATTATAGATATCTTGGAAAGTCATTCTTGTAATGTATATTTATATCAATAGTTATCATATTATTAATTTATAAAAATTCTGAGATAAATAATATAAACAGTAAATCCAGTTTTATTAGTAAATAATTAAGATAAATTTATCGATCGTCTGAAATAAATCTGAAACGAGTCAAAACATACAAAGAATGTGAATCATAATAGTTAAGATTTCAACAAACCGACTATTGTGTCACAATCAGAATACATACTTTTGCTTTGCAAAATCATTATTGGAGGATACATGGCACAGTCGTGCCCACCATGTTATGTAATCATTTATGATAACCATATCGTAAGCCACAAAGTCGAGCCTCCAAATACGTCAATGCATACGCAATTTTCTCTCTGATATGTATACATTTTACATTGTCCACGTGTACATTTATGCAAAATGTATCAAAATTCCGTGACATCGGGTCATAGTTATCGGAATTGAGAAAATGGAACGAAAAAAAAGAAGAAGGAAAGAAGGGGGAACAATCTCAAGGAATTACTTAGCATTAAAAAATACCGTACGTAAATGTGAAAATATATTTCAATTAAGTATCTTTAATCATATTTTCTTTTCGTAGTTTAAACAGTACGTTCATTCTATTTTAACAAAGATTTTCCTGTATGCAATACTAATTTCCCCTATGATTTTTATATCTTTTATTTCCATTCATGATTTTTCTCTTCTAGTTCTCTTCTATTTTATTTTGCATTTAGTATAATGACTGATTTCAAATGTTATTGTGCTTCATTTTTTTCTTATTTTCATATTAATGTTTGAATCAATTATATAGTGAAATTTAAGATGAAAAGGATTCAGGAAAAGAATGTATTCTCTTTATTTTAATAATCAATAGATCTCTATCTAAGAAATCAGTTTATCTTATTATTTTTATTATGAAGAATTAAATATATCTTCTTTCTTTTTTTTTATTCAAAATTTTCTTTAATAAAATTGTTAAGAAGAATCAAGATATAAAATTTATCTTTGGATTTTGCTCACAAACGAATAGAACTCATCATATATTCGCAATACGTTTCTCAATAAATCTAATACACGCTCCTAACTATTTACATTTTATTGAACTCTTCATTTTTCTAAGGATTAATTCAAATCAATTGACAAGATCCATGCTTTGATAATCGTGAGAGGATCAAGTAAATATGTAAACAGACATCACACAATCCAAATTTCCGATTTTTCTCGAAAACAGACTGTGTCAAATCTATAGAATGGTATAATAATGCAAAACTTATTATTGCAAAATAAAAAACTAATAAAATCTGCATCATATTAGCGAAAATATATCGTATTAATATATTCTTATCATTTCTTTTTATTGTTACTGTATAAAGATCGATCAGTAATATTTCTAAAATTATTATAAAACATTTACTTACGTATTACAAAACATTACAAAACATTTCGATGTAATTTTTGTTTTTATTTTAATATCTTCAATCAGCCTTTCATCTTTCTCAATACGATGAAATAATCATCGGTCAAAGTATTGAAAAAAAAAAATAATAATAAAAAAAGATTCGATAACGTGCTCCTTATCTCTCTTTGTTATTTATGCGTCTGAGAACTTCACCGATAAATAATACAAATATCATTCAGATTTTTGCATATAATTTTTCGGAAATATTTATTCGCTCAACGATAATCGTTTAAAAAACCGTTTCATTGTCTCGTTGCGATATCTTTTCGATGCAATAATTATCACATACATTATTATTTTATTATCATAAAATTTTCCTCGATAAAAAAGAAACACCTTGAGCTTTAAGAGTTTAACATACGTCACTAGCTTTGTCCAAAGGCCAGCTCATCTTCGTTAAGCTGGAAAAGTGTTTAGTCATGATCCCTTTATCATCCTCGTTTATTTTATTTCGTTGTGCGCAGACACCAAAGCAAATTAATCATTAATTAGTCTCAGTCTAGTGGGTGAAGAAAAATATCGGTCTCTGATAAATCTCGAACAACTTCAAACAGGACATTAAGCAAAAATGAATCATGAAATATCGTGTGCTTTCGATAAAATAAAATAAAATAACGACGAAGAAGACTCCTTTCCTTTCCAAGATGTAATATCTTTAATTTTTCGAAATTTTATTTAATTTAAGTACAATTGAATTCAACTTTTAACATAATGATTCAATTTGATTCGATCTTGAGCTCGATCTCTTTTCATCGATCTTCTCAATACAAGATTATGATTCAACTCTTCCTTCCTTCGGCTCGATTAATTCAACTAGATCAGTTAGTTAAGTTAATTTGTTAAGTTTAAGTTAAAAGGACACCAGCATCCGATTTATGAAACGAGAAACTAAATATCGATTTATTCGGGGGGTGTCTCGTAACGAAGAAAACGGGTCGAAAAAGCGGGGAAGCTCGACACCCTGGAATTATATTCTTCAAATTAATCAGAGCGGTGTGATCAAAGTAACATGGAATCCAAACAAAGTGAGTCGAGTTGTAATACTCGGTAAACAATAATGTTGTATGAAATGCGGGCAACGGACAATCTCAGATCAAAGTGCAACACGTACAACATACGTACGCGCGTTTCCTTTCTCTCTGCAATCTCACCTCGATGGTGTCTTTTTTCCACGCTCTATAACGTTCGTAGTTTGATCGATTTCCTGTTTGTAATCGATACCTAACTAATTCATGTTTCAATCAACTAATTCTATATATCAACTTGGCGCGCTTCAACTACGTTTATCAAATTGCAATTGATATCAATTATATAGGCATAGCACGTTTTAATTATTGTTTCTTTCTCTGTCAGTCCAAAGAAAAATCGAGGAAATTGTAATAATAATATTAGATATAAGTGTGTGTATTAAATCTAACAATATATCTTTTGTATGTAAAGCCAGCTGTTTCGTTTTCTTTGCTCTTTTTTCTTGGATCTTCTTGGTTCATTGGTTCTGCGATAAAGGAAACGAAGAAAAGAAAATCAGAATTGTTGCAATTTTAATTCTTATAAAAGAATGGATGGAGAGTCGTGATGCCTTGAAAAACAGAAATAATTGTGTTTTATTTGATCTCAGATTCTTCTATGAATTTTTAATTACCGACCAATAAAAAAGATAATTAATTGTCTCGCTGATAACGATCGAAGGACGCTGATATGGAGAGAGCAATGTTTTACATTCGTAACGAAATTATGAAAAAAATTTTTATCACTTTATTTCTCTCTTTCTCTATGTATCATTACAAAATTAAATCTTGGAAGCTCCAATGAAAATAAAATAAAATTATAATGATAATATTGTGTAATTGTTTATTTTTCAGAAAAAGAAAGATTTGGAACAGCAATTCGTACAATGTTCAGTTTCTTATACTTTGAACCATTGTCTCGTCGATTAGATAGGATTATCACGATCCTCGTCAATTTGCAAGTAATTTAATTATTAATTTCTTGAACTATTGGATCGTTCGAATTTAAATTGATTATAAGAATTGGAACAATTTATTGAACTTTGTGAAATAGAAAATATATAATGTTTGCATCTTTCCATATATTATTGTTTATTGAAATTTGTCATTACACTTTTGTAATTTCAAAAGAATTTTTAACTAAAGTTCATCAAGTTTTCGTTATATATTTTTCTTCTAAAAATTTCAATTTTATATTTGCGATATTTAATATCTAAACTTCCTCGATCGTTCAAATATTATTCCTCCAAATCTCACGTTCGACTCGATCGAAATGGATTTACTTAAATAACAAAAATCTTCCTTATCTTTCATCTGCTCCAACCATTCATCAAATAAATTTCTTGAAGCAGAGCATCATCATGATCATCTATTTCTTAATCTTAATTCTTTCTGACTTTGGTCCAATCAAAACATTTATCCACGTGATATAAAGACGTTTCTTTCCTTATCCTCCTGAGTACAGCATTCCCATTAAAACCTAAAAAGTGATTTTTCTTATTTATTTTTATAATACCTCATACATATTCAACGAGAAAATTACAAAATCGTGAATCGCTATTAAAACTCGAATTCTACGATGTAAAGTGTAATAATAAATCGACTTACAAATGCTAGAACTTTAAAACGTTTCCTACTTAAAAACTCTTGCCAAGCACGCGCGATCATGCATCACAACATACGCGCATAACGCCTACATCCTCTCAGTTGGCCGCGCGTTTACGAGCGCGTTAATATCCTAGCACAATGCGTTCACCTTAGCCTTAGTCGTCATTTTCTTTCATTTCGAAACAGAAGTATTTGAATCCGGCCCAACCGCGTGCACCAATCCGCTCCGGATTAAATAATTAAACGCGAGCGTCTGGTCTCGCTCTGCTCGCGCGTGTCGCGCCAGGCAGAGGAGGAAAGCGAAAGTGTTGGCGAAGCAAAAATAGAAGAGCAAAACGTAAAGGTAAAGCGCGAGGCGTTTTCGATGTATAAAACGGCTCGGTGCAACCGATTTCCTTCGAATGCGTCGGCCTCGTGGCCCGATTAGCGCGCCGCGATCGCTTTTACTCCCGATCGACTCCGCCGCGACCTGCAGTTCGCTCCAAACCATTCGTGTGATCGTGCGTGTGTCATCCTCCTCCTCCTCCTCCTCCTCCTCTTCCTTCTCCTCCTCCTCCTTCTCCTCCTTTCAACCGTGCGTGTCGTCGACTATTACCACTTCCTCGGCCGCAACGAATTCGCGCCACGCTACTCGCCGTGTGCATCCTCGAGATCTTGAAGGATCCACTTTCGATCGAGCCCCACTCCAAACGCGATCCAATTCTTCTTCTTCGAAGAGGCGATCTCCTTCCATTCGAGGATCATCGAAGAGAGAGAGGAGCACCACGATCGGCGATTCCATCGATCTCCCCCCCCCACTTCGCCCCGGCGGAAGTGCTCGGCGGCCAATCCACGGGGAGGAATCAAGCTTAGGGCTCGCTTCGATATAAATCCTTTGCCGATCGAATATAAAAGCGAGCGAACGCAGGACATGTCCGCGAGACTCGTTGCGTGGCCGAAACTGGTAACGAGGAGGTTGGTCGTGACAACACCCTCGAGACGATTATTCACGGTGTTTACGAGCGTTCGTTGGCCGGGACACGCCGGAGATAGGCAACAGGCGAGACGATTCGGCCCGACGTTCTTGAGAACCCTCGAACCGAGATCCTTCAACGAGATGCCGCACGCGGTCGACATATATTATCCGCAGTGAGTATCCGATCGCGTTGAGCGAGTCTTGGAGATTGTTTCGATTCATTTTGATCTTGGAGAGGAATCGATTATACATTCCATTTTGACCAAGCTTTGGAAAATGTTTGACGGGTTGTTATTCTTTTTTTAAATTATAATTCAGTTCTTTAATTCAGTTTTCAGAAAAATAATTCAAAATTGATCGAAATTGATAGGGAATATGAATTCCTGTTGAAGAAGTGAAATTTCAAGATGAAGTTAAGAGATGTTATTTCCTGTTTATATTATATCTTTAACGGGAATTAATATTATTGGGGAAAATTAAGGAACAATCAGGAAATTACATGAAACGATAAGAACTGATATACGTGAAAGATACCTTCTTAGCCAGATACATTCGACTGTATTTGATTACTATTGCATAATCCCGTCGTAATTTCTAATGCAATCTTCGTTGCGCAATTTGTACGTACACGTATTTGTTATAACATTATTAAATGTTAGTTTTAATATAGAAACCAAAACGAATCGATTTGATTTGCAACAATTATGCACGATCCATTCAATTAATGTAATAATCAAAATGATACTGTTTCAGCGAAAATATTATTAAATGCAATCTTATCTGTGTAATGGGCGATCCTCATCCTCAACATTCGATTAACAACATTCTCGATTCACTGGTTTCAATTTTAAGTTTCAAATTTTATTGTTTACTCAAACTTTCCTCTTCTATCCCTTTGCTGCGAATATTCCTCCAAATATTGAATATTAAATATTCCGCTCAAATAATTATTATTCGTTCTTATATATAACTTGCACAAACGTTCTACAATACTTTCACCCAACTAATGGAAATAAGAGTTGAGAGTTTCTTAATTGATACTTTTTCCTCTAATAAAAAGACACGTATTCTACGATAACGATTGTGTTCATTGAAGCGTGGAAATTTTTGTAACAAAGTTGGTACACGTACTTATATTATATATTATAAAGACAACAGGTTTTCCTTAAGTAAAAGGAAAGGATACATTTTGTCACGGTGGAATGGATGGAATACGCGAGATGATGAAAGTTTTCAAGTCTTTATCAATGAAAAATTAAACGGATAAGTGTCGGTTATTAAGTTTAAATATAGGGATAATCCATCACTTTGTGAAAGATGGAAAGATTCATTTTTTAAAGTTTTCTGAAAGATTGGAGTGAGAGGCAATCAAGTTATGCTTTTAACAAGTCTTCTATAGAACCATCTGTTACTTTGACCTAATATCTATGATGAAAGTTTCAGAAATCAAGAATACACAACTCGTGAAATATATTGCAATATGAGAAATAGAATATATTGAAGAATCAAGAGAAAAATACATTATACAAAGAATTTGAATATTGAAGAATATATGTATATGATATTAAAAAATAATGTAGCTTAAACGTTTCAAATTTACAGGAAAGAAATATATTTAATTAATATGAAAGAAGAAATATATTTAATTATATTTTATTATATATATTTAATTAATATTATTATTATTTAAATATATTTAAATTAAAATTGGAATTAATTAAAGTAAAACAAAAGTTCAATCACAAAGATAAATGCAGTATCATAAATGGATTAAGAAAGAAAAATTATATTAATTTAATTCTAAGCATTACACACTTTGAGCTACAAATAAAATTTAATATTGTTTCCAGAGTTTCCACATTGGCCACTAATGTAGCGAAGAGTCCATCCTTCAATAATAATTACGAATATATAGGGAAGACACCTTTGTTGAACACACCATCGGAATGCCTCAGTCCAAAACTTCGTTCGTATATAGAGGAATGTGCATCCCTTTGTTGCCCCAAAGATATCTATATTTGCGATGGAAGCGACATAGAATACGATCACCTGTTGAAACTCATGGAAAAGATGGGAACTATATCACCCTTAACAAAATATGAAAATTGGTAGATGTATTTGAATAATAATTTCATAATCATTGAATAAAATTTAAGTGTCTTTTTAGAGATAATTCTTTCTAATCAAATTATAAATAGAAAAATTTCAACAATTTTATCATTTTTGTTATGAATTTTCACAAAATTTTCTTAAATAATTTGTCTTGCAAATGCAAGTATAAGACACTCATAGGATATGTTCAATCATTGAAGTAAAAAAATACTTATCAAGAACAAAATCCATTTTTATTGTTCTCTTTGCAATAGTCTTGAAATTTTTAATTTCCTCAGTTATTTAAAATCTAAAATAAAATATTCAGTTATTTAAATACATTCGTATATTTTATTTTTAGTTGGCTTGCCAGGACGAATCCTGCAGACGTAGCACGAGTTGAGAAATTCACGTTTATCAGCACAGAACGTAAATCCGATACAGTTCCCACTACACGCAAAGATGTTACTGGAGAATTGGGTAATTGGATTTCTCCGGCTGACATGGACAAAGCAATCCTTGAACGTTTTCCAGGATGCATGAAAGGTAGTTTTAGGGAAATTTTCTGAATCGATTTAATGAATAAAAGAAATTGATGAGTCTCATATTTGTAATGCAGGCCGAACAATGTACGTCATTCCATTCAGTATGGGTCCAGTTGGTTCAACTCTTTCAAAAATTGGAATAGAGATTACAGACTCTCCATACGTTGTTTGTTCCATGAGAATAATGACCAGAATGGGTAGAAAAGTTCTAGAAGCTCTTGAGAATGATAATTTTGTCAAATGTTTGCATTCTGTCGGTGTTCCAAAGATTGATTCAAAAGTTAATGTTGATTGTTCCTGGCCATGTGATCCAGAAAGAACGATCATTCTTCATAAACCAGCCAAAAATGAAATAGTCTCTTATGGGAGCGGTTACGGTGGAAATTCTTTGCTCGGTAAAAAATGTTTTGCCTTGAGAATTGGCTCGACTATCGCCAGAAATGAAGGCTGGCTTGCAGAACATATGCTTGTATGTAATTAATCATTCATAATTTAACATTGAAAAGCTCATATTCTTTTCTCTAATTATGTCTCCAAATACAGTTGCATCATCACAAGATTTGACTTCAATATTTATTATATTCCATTGATGATTAAAATTAAGTTGTTTTTTTTTTATTATTATATATACTTCTATATAAAAACTCATTATTCTCAATATTGGCGTTCGCAAATACATCAATTGTCTAAAAGATTCTATATTAGTTATCTTTTATAGATATTGGCTATCACAAATCCAAAAGGTAAAAAGCGTTACATTACTGCTGCATTCCCTAGCGCGTGTGGCAAGACCAACCTGGCCATGATGAAGCCGACATTACCAGGGTACAAAATCGAATGCGTAGGTGATGATATCGCTTGGATGAAATTCGATAAGGAAGGTAGACTTCGTGCCATAAATCCAGAATACGGATTTTTTGGTGTCGCGCCTGGAACTAGCTCCGCCACTAATCCTAACGCCATGAAAACTATTTTCAAAAACACTATCTTCACCAATGTAGCTTCCACTAGTGATGGTGGAATCTTTTGGGAAGGATTGGAGAAAGAAGTTGATGATGATATTGAAGTAAGTGTTTGTCACTGTATTTTATAATTTTTCTTCTTCAAAAATTAATCAAATCTCATTTATGGAATTGAGTTGAATCACAGTTAAATAACGACATTTATATAGATCACTGATTGGCAAGGCAAGAAATGGACCAGAGGATCCAAATCGCTAGCAGCACATCCAAATTCCAGATTCTGTTCCCCAGCTGGACAGTGTCCTATTATCGATCCAGCTTGGGAAGATCCAAATGGTGTTCCCATAGATGCTATTCTTTTTGGAGGTCGAAGACCAGAAGGTGTTCCTCTTGTATACGAAGCTAGAAATTGGCAACATGGTGTTTTTATTGGAGCTTCGATGAAATCTGAAGCTACTGCTGCAGCAGAATATAAGGTAATAATATGAAAGGTGTTAAGTAATAATTTAATAATAATAAAGATCACTTAGAAAATCACTTCATATTCAATTGTGAATATTATGTATTTCTTTTTTTGAAACTATTTAAAAGAATCATAAAAGAAAGATAAACGTTTTTTGTAGTCATTTGTCTGATAATTTTATCTTTGGAAATTAATTTTATTCAATAATTATGAATTAGGGAAAGATAATCATGCACGATCCGTTTGCCATGAGACCCTTCTTTGGCTACAATTTTGGACATTATCTCGATCATTGGCTAAGTATGGGCAAAATGAAGAATGCCAATCTACCAAGTATATTCCACGTGAATTGGTTCAGAAAGAATGCGGATGGCAAATACCTTTGGCCAGGATTCGGTGAGAATTCTCGCGTTCTGGATTGGATTTTTCGCAGAATCGAGGGCGAGGATATTGCTACAGATTCTCCTATAGGTCTATTACCTAAATTAGAATCGTTCAATTTAGAAAATTTGAAAATGAAAATAGACATGGAAGAGTTATTCAGATTACCGAAAAGTTTCTGGCAGGAGGAAGTTAAAGAGCTTAGAGAATACTTCGATGCACAAGTCGGTGATGATTTGCCTTCAATCATTCGTGCAGAACTTGAGCTTCTTAGTTCTAATGTAGATCAACTTTAAAATAATATCATTTTTTTATATTTTTATCCAGAAATAACGTCAAATTTGATTAAAATTAATTTTTTTTTTATCGAAATTAAGCGAGGAAAGATTAAAAGAAGTTTAAAATTATGAATCAAATTATTAAGATTCATATTGAATTCAGAAATCATAATCTAGCTAATTGTTAAATTTTTTCCATTATATCGAAATGTGATATATTACATTTTGATTTTTAGTAAAATATCAAATTGAATCATCCATATTCATTGAAATATTTTCCGAATATTTTTCATTTTTAACATCACATTGTTAGAAAGTACTTATAATTTTATAATTATTTGGAACAGATTTTTTTAGAGAAGGACCGTGTATGAGTATGCAAGTCAATATACAATGAAATAATTTATCATTTAGAATAAAAAAAATATGTATTTTCAATATACATTTTAAATAAAAAATAATTAATAATGAATAAATATTATCCATTTTTTTTTAAATTAATTATTAATTAGATAAATAAACACTAACATTGAAAGACAATAAATAGAGTTTAATAATTTTTATTTCAAATAAAAGATGGGAAATTCTTCTACTAATTGTATTTATTGACCTAATATTTTAATTACCTAAATAATATTTATGAAAGACTTCAAATATAAGACATTTAAAATTGTACATTTGAATATATATAGATATATTACAAAATTTTTGCGATCATATACATATACAATTAAAGATTTAAGAACAGTTTTATCATATCACTTAACATTTAAGTTTATGAAATAAACAAAAGAGAGCCAGATATCTTACTGAGATTGTTTCGTAATTTCTTATTAAAATTTAAATATAACATTTTATCAATTTACCATGTATATATGTATAATTAATATAATAAAAAATAAATATAACATAATTAAAAACAAATAATATATATTTTGTTCAAATAGATATTTTTTTTTTTAACTTTGCTTATTACTATTTTAGTAGTATATAATATTATACCCGTATTTTAAGTATCGATAAATAAATTGAAAAACACTCTATTAATTTTAATGCGAATATAACATATTATACATATATATTTTGAAATATATTATGCAATAAAATAAAAAAAATAACTAATAAGAAAAAAATATCGCACGTATCAAACGTATGAATTTTAAGATAGAAGAATTTAGATATTATTCAATGCTAATTCTAAAATGGCTGTTCTCTTTTTGATGATTTTAAATTTTATATAAAAAGAACAGAAAAACTATTATTTCGAAAATCTTAAAATAGATTATATATAAATCTTATTTTATATTAGACTTATATTAGATAAATTAATAAAATACGCAATATTAGTGATTTAAAAAAACTAAATGAAGATAATTATAATTTTTTTAATATAATTTTAACATAAGTATTTCTATCATTTATTATCACTTCATTTAAAAAAAAAAATTATAATTCATATTTAATTATTATTTTATTAAGTTATTATTATTAAATTTTTTAATTTACATTATTTTGTGCAAAAAATGAAAAACATTATTTTATTTTAAACCATTATAGTTTTAACTTCATTTAATTCATATAATTTAATAATACAATTTCAATATATATGAATAGTAATATTCATTTAATTTCACAATATGCATTGATTAATTTCTAAAACCTTCTTTTAGAATTAATTTCTATTAAATTATAATGGAGTACTCTGATATACATATAAATATATTATTCTTTTGTTATTTTTCATTTCCATGCAATTCTACTTTAAAAATAGAACACAACATATCTATGAACTTGCTCCATTTAGAACCAAAAGTTTCTTATTTCATGAATTATATTCTATATACAAATTTAATTCTATTCTTCTACTTTATGAATACATTGATCATCTAATTAACATCGGTTAAGAGGTCACAAAGAATCAGTTATCACTTTATTAGTGAGATATTCTTTTCAATCTTTAAGATTAATTAATATGTTCTAGTATATACTTTGAAGACTAGATCTTTCATCAGTTCTTAACATTTTGCACCAATTTCATAAGATTACACAGATAATATTTGTGTCATCTTCTTAATCTTTTTTTTTCTTTTTTTTTTTCTTTTTTTTTTTACATATATACTTTACAATATTACTATAACTACTATACAATTATATATAGATGCACATTTAAGAATTAATTAACATTTGGTTAATAAATATATTAACGCTTTCGTGATTGCATTCCACAATATTATTATACATATCTGATGTTCTTTGTGAGCATTGATACATCTCTCATTCAATTCTAATCTTCTTCTAATTTTCTATCTTCTTATAATTTATTTTTTATTTAAAATTCTTCTTTAAAATTTAAAAAGAGTATGAGCTCTGATTCTTAATAAAATCGTAACATAATATTATCGATCACGAAAATAAATATTTTGAAATATGGAAATGAATTTCATATTTCAAATATATATTTTGCTTATAATCTTTTACATATTAAGATCCAATATCTTAATTTTTTGTTAATTAAAAAATTAAAATTATAATAAGATGCAAAAAAACTCTTTTGTAATAAGCAATTGATCTATAAAAACTTTAGCACATGAATGCAAATGAAATATAATATTTATCATATAATTAAAATTCATTATTACATTACTCAAGAGAATTGATAATAAAGTTTGTGAATTTTTCAATTCTAAAATTTGTATAATCTAGATAATTAATAAAAGAGATTTAAGAGAGATAATTAATAAAATTATTTCAAAATGAAATATAAAAAAAATAATTTTTAATTCATTATTTTTCTTGTTAAATTGTTCTTATTATTTGTTTTTAAATATAGGTCTGACTAAATTTTTTAACATTTAATTGAAAGTGATGCATTTTATTATGACTTTTTGAATCTCATGAATATAAATATAGAATGAAAGTATGCATAATGCATATTATATATAATTATTAATATAATATTAATATTATTTGTTAGTTTATAATACATATTAGCAAAAAATATTTGAAATATCACTTTACAATAATTCATGAACACATAATATCTAGTTTCGATGAATAGTTTAATTTCAATGTGCGTAATCAAATAATTTTCTGATATTTGATAAGATGTATTTATATTTTTAAATAATAAAAGTGCATTATAATCATGTCTATATAGAATTATCTATAGATAATTATATATAGATAATCTAAAAAATATGCTTTCAAAGATATAGAGAGCTTTATAGTATTTTATGATACTTATCTACAATGTAATAAAGATAAGTATTGTTGCAAATTTAAACATATTGTTAATTTAATATATATTCACTATATTTCAGTTTTGTTTCAACATTTTAGATTATTAAAATTAATTTAAAAATTTATTTTATATGTATTATGTATTAGAATCTTTTGAGATCTTTAAAAAAAAGTTGCATATATCACTCTTATTTTTTTTTGTTAAAATAAAATTTCAGGTACATACTTTTCATCCATTATACTTCTTCACTAATGTTTCCAACGCTCTGGGAATACATAAAGGGCACAATATTTCTGGTTTAGCAGTTTGAGATAACATTTTTCCTAAGTACTGAGCTGTACATGGAAGAACTAATGATTCAGATGTTAATAATTCAGTTTCCATCATTGGAATTATTTCATTTTTATATGCAGATAATGGAAAATGATGTCCACATGTGAATATCATTGTGTCTTCTTTAGTTTCGAGAAATCGATATACCTCATCTGGATCCTAATTTCAAATAAAAAAATTGTATCATTTATATAAAAAAATCATTTTTATAAAAATAATTATTGATTTAAATGATATCAATATATTTTTAAAAAAAATAATATTTTATAAATATAATATTTACCTTAATATGTACAAATGATTTAGAATCATGAATATTAGAAGATACAGTACTTATAACTCCTTCCATCATTTGTTTTGAAGTATTATTTCCACTTGAGCCTGGATATCCAGTTAATGGTGGTCCAAATTGATCAGCCGTTAAAGAAGATAATAATTTAATGAATTCAGGCATAGGTTGATCTAAAAAATATTTAATAATATAATATAAATATATTTAATAACATAATAACATAACAACAACAATATAATATAAAAAATAATTTTTTATTCCATATATATTATAGTAAAAAATAAATAAATAAATAAAATTTCTTACCTTGATCTATATGATGTAGTAACATGGAACATATTTGAAAACAAAATTTAATAGAAAAATAATCAATTGCAATAAAGCTTTTGATTTTTGTATCATTTTTATTTATATCCAAATATTTTTCCATTATTTCTTGGCTATAAAAATATTTAATATTTTAATAATAAATTATATTTATAAATTATTTTATAAATTATATATTTCAAAAAATATATCTATAAAATATATACATATACATATAAAGAACTTACCAAAATAATAATAATCCCAGGGGATAAAAAATCGATTGAATGTGCTCTAGAAATATGTTTTCTATTGTTTGTATAACTAAATCATGTTCAATCCAAAAATCAAGTGCATCTTGTAATATTTTACACTTGATAGCATCTGTTTCATTTTCCATTTCATTTAAAAAAAACTTAATTACTTTTATAGCTTCATTGGTTATATTATTTTGCCAAAATTGTGTAATTTTTTTTTCATTAAATGTTCCACTATTTTTAGGCAATTGATCCAATGTTTTTTTCATAGAAGAAATTTCTGAATTATCTTCAGTAAATTTTCCTATTTTTTCTTGTTTTCGTAATTGATTTTCTTTCAAAATATGATTTTCCATCCATTCCTCCGAATCAGAACTAGCATCAGAATCAAAACTATCCTCGAAAATTCCTGTAGATGTATTTTCACATTTAACATCTTTGCATAATTCTTCTAATCCCCCTTGACAGTCAAATGTGTACAATTCTTGTTGAAGTAATTGAAGACTGTTCAGTGATTTACTGGCAGGAATTTTCATTTTGTTTTTGGCGGCGCAATCTTTAACAGAATCAATTAGATTTTTCTCTACTTGTTTGTTGAAAAGTTCGGTATTTTTTTTAACATGTTTTAATGAAGATTTCTTTAAATCAGATTTTTCGGTAGACTTTTGTTCCATTTCTTCATATAAATTTTCAGACTTCACTTTTGAGCAAGATTGGAGACTCAATAAATGTAAAATTTTCAATTGATAGCAAAATGCTTCAGAAATATTATGTTGTAGTAAAGCAATTTTTGAGCAAGCTTGGTAATTTCCTAATTCAACACACTAAAAATATAAAGTTAAAATTAATTAAAAAATAAACTATAAAAAATTTTATTTATTTATAGTTATAAAAATATAATAAAATTAATTTCTTTAAAAAATTATGTAAAATAAAAGACCAACCTTCTCTATAATTTTCGAGGAATCATATAAGCCAGAGAAATATTCTAATGCATAATGTAATGTCAGCTCTCCTGGTGATTTTTCAATAACACTTAAAGGACAAATAGTACCTGCCAGAGAAGATATGTCGTAACTTTGATAAGAAATAATGGGAGCGGGGATATTAGGAACTTGAGTAGGCACGTCCAAAGCTATATGCGATGTATGAGGAAGCCGTACAACTCGTTTTTTAATTAATACAAGTTTATCATCGGTATCACGCATATCTTTTGCAGGAAGTCGACCTAATTGTGCTCTACTGTTATTACCCCAAGCTAAAATTGTACCTCCTGAAAGAGAATATAAAAAATGAAATATATAATAGAATCTGAAATTTATTTAATATAAAAAAAAAGTAATCATTTTAAATTAATTTAAATATCTGTATTTAAAAACTTAATAAGAAATTATACTAGATTTTATACTAAAATTTATACATTTAAATATTATATTTAATGTTTATACTTTAAATATAAAATTTATCTTTTTAAAACTTTTTTAAAAAGACTATTTTTTATTGTATACTTATAAAATAATATATTAAATACCTGGTTGAATAGCAATTGTATAATCATATCCACAGTAAACTCCAACAGTTTTAATTATAGCATTTATTTTTTCTTTAGATTCATTATTTTCCGATTTAATTTCATTATGTACATTTCCGTTTTTCTCACTCATAGTATTTTTTATACTATCACTTATTTCTTGTTCTTCTCCTGCACGTTTATAAGCATTATGTCTTGGAGGTACTTGTGCAAAAATCGAAACAGGATTGTAACACAGTGGAGTAGGAATTGGAACTTCTCGTCGACTACCATTGCCTATTTGTCCATCTAAATTTCTACCCCATGTATAAAGTGATCCATCTTTTGTTACAAGAGCATTATGATGACAACCAGTTGATATCTGTTATAATTAATAAATTACAATGAAAAATTTCAAGATTTAACGAAGATAAAATAATAAAATGATAGTTTTATTTATGAAATAATTAAAGAATAAAAAATTTCATAACTGGCCTGTATGATATTTCCTTTAACTAAACTAGTATCTACAATAGTTGGTTTTAAATGAGTTTGAGCTTCTTCAAGTGATCCGACATTTACGTTTCTTAAGCACACATTATCTAATTGTTTTCTTCGCGATTCTGTATTAATTCCACTTTTCGCTTGTGCATTTTTAGTTTGTGCATCATTTTCTAAAACTTCTTCATTTGTATCATTCATATTTGTGGAATCTGCAATTTTTTCGAATTCATCAATATTTTCTAATTGTTTTATATCTCGTTGTTCCAATATTCGAGTTCGCTTTTGTGTTTGTGCTTGCAATCGAAGAACTTGAGGACTAGCTCCCCAGATATATAACTTATTTGTACAACTAACTGCAAGCTAAACAAAATAATAATATTGACAATTATTGACATTATATAATTTATTTTTATTAATTTATTTTAATATAATAATGATGATAATTTTATAAAATTTTTTACTTACATTATGAAAATATCCAGTTGCAATAAGAATTATTCTTTCTGATAATGAGATTTTTATTGGCACTGAACTTTTAATATTATTGCCCACACCTAATTGTCCAAAAATATTACAACCAAATGCATATATAATACCTTCTGTTGAAAGAGCCAATGTATGTGCATGACCAGCAGTAATAAAACGTATAACTATACCAAGTAAAGATGTAACTAATGTAGGAGTCATTTTTTTATCAGTATTACCATGACCTAATTGACCATGAACACCCCAACCCCATGTAAAGACTCTTCCATCCGAAGTTAATGCAACAGAATGATATTGTCCAGCTACTGCATCAATAATGACTTCTTGAGCCAAAGAAGTAATCAATTCAGGAGTTGAACATTGTAAAATTTTACCCAAACCCAATTGACCAAACTGACTTGATCCCCATGCATAAACACCATTATTAGTTACTGCCAAAGTATGACAATGACCACAAGATACACTGAGAACCTCAATTTCCATTATCCAAAAGAAAGATATAACTTGAGGTGAACCATATCTTAATACAGATGGACCAGTGCCTAATGATAATTAATATAAATATAAGATAAATAAAAAATAGAAAAATATGTGTTTAATTATATATATATATATATACCTAAACATCCTTGCACAGAACTTCCCCATGTATAAATATTTCCATTTCTGATAAGAGCAACATGAGAAAATCCTGCACACAATGGTCTTCTCTTGAAATCAGCACCAGAATTAGAATTGTTGTGATCCTATTTCAAATTATATAATCATATAATTATTTACTTAAACAAAACATTAAGTACAAAAATAAACATAAACTTTATATTATACATAATAATTACCTTCTTAAGAGCTAATAAATCAATATTATATGTAGTAGATTCTTGATGTAAAATAGATTTTTTACAAATCAAAGTCAATAAAATTAGTAAAAAAGTTTCTATGATTTCTTCTATTAATGTATCAGCCTCATCCTATATGAAAAATGAAAATAAATATCAATTATAAATAATTAATGAATAATAATTATATATATGAATAATTAATTAATTAATAAAAAATAAGCATACATTTTCCATGAGATCTATAGAATCACATTGACTAGATTGAGAACTATGTGAAGTAGTTCTATGACGTAATCGGCATCGTACTACTCTAGGTCTTATTACTGGATTCGTTGGATCATATAATGTTACTAATCTCTGAAAAATATTTATTATAATATAAAAACAAAATTATTTATATTATTGTATTATAAATATAATCTAAATCTTACTTGCAATACAAAAATTTGAGAATTTTGAAGATTATCAAGTATAAATGACATGTGATTTCTAGCTAACTCAGGATATACTAACATTGCTTGCATTAGATTTGGTTCACTTATACATATTAATAAGCCATCTAAAATAAAATAAATATTTATATAATTATCTTCTCTTATTTTCCAATTATAATTGTTATAATTATATATTACATGGTGTTGGTTGGAAATTGCTTGTATTGAAATTATGTATTGTCCTCATAAGAATATCTAACATTTGTCCATAAAGACCTTTTTGTGTTGCTAAATGATGCAACACCTCCCATAAACATGTCTGTCCAGCGATGTTAACTGCTAATAACTCATCGTAAAAAGAATTTGTAGATAAAAAATATCTACAATTCAAATGATTTTTATTACGTAATTTTCTTTATAAAATTTCTAGTTATATCTAAAAAAATTTTAATTAAATGCTTACAAAAATTCTTTATATATAGCTTTGGACTTTTGAGATGAAATTCTAAGCGTCCGTTCAATAAAAGCTAAAACACATAAATTAGAAAGATGTATTCTTGGTGCAACAGGTAATTCACTTATAGCTGGAGAAGCTAAACAATGTGTGAGACAACGTAGTAAATCTGCTGTATATCCAACAGATGCAAATTTTAACATGCTCTTCATTATTCTACACTGAAAAAAAATATATAAAAATTAAAATATATCAATCTATATTACAGAAATTATATAATATTATGTATCTTTTTTATATCTACTTACTTTAGACAATTTATAACAAGCTACTGCACGTGGAAATTCTTTATTCATTAAAAGTATATCACCAGCTTGCTCTAATAATTGTTGTGCATTAATACCGAATATTATAGCTAATTTCGCTGCTTTTTCGAGTTCATTATTTTTTAATACTAATTCCATAAAAATTGATAATATTGGTTTTCTATAAAACCAAAAAAAATATAATTATTATAAATTAAAAATATAATTATATTATTATTCGTATATTATATATATAATTATTATTCATATTAAAATAATAAAATGTAATAAATATAATATTAACCTTAAAACAATTTTATATACAGAATGATTTGTTACAATTATACATGTATCCACATGAGGTAATTCAATTTTAATATCTTTTATTCCCTTTGGTAATGTATATTTATTTTTCATTTCTTCAGAAAGTATTGTTGATGAATTATTTGTACAATCAATAGCTCTGTACACAGCACGTATTACTTCTTTGCTATTTATTAAAGAAAAGTGACCAACAATACACTCTGGATTAAATTTACCATTATCATTCCTACGAGTTTCAGATAATCTATCTGATATTATATATATTATACGTTGACTAACATCAGTAATAAAAAAAAATCGTTGAGTTAATAAAACATTTCTACATGATTCAAATACTTTATGTGCTGATAGAGGTACAGTAGTAAAATTAGGTCCATATACCTACAATTATAAAATTATTTTTATATTATATTATTTCAATAAAAATTAATTTTTTTTAATCAATAAAAATTAATTAATTAATTTCTATACCAATATTTGACTTGTAATAGAATGATAACATGTATATAATTGATTCCCTTCCCTATCTAATTGAGACATTAGAAATACTTCTTTTGACATCACTTCTGGTGTTATTTGATTCTGATTTACTTCTGTTGAAGATTCAGAATTAATAGTTGTATTTTGAGTATTTCGATTATTTGTAATATCTGCAAAATTAATAAAATTTCATTAATGATCAACAATAAAGTTTGATTTCAATATCATATTATATAATATATATATTACCATGATACTGCAAATTTTCTCCTAATGTCTGACTTTTTGTTTCTATTAATTTTTGTCTGAGTATTGCAAGTTTGTCCACAGACAATTGCTTGAGTCCTTGCAATCTAGATCTAGTAGAAGCAAATATTTTGCTATTATCATACATGTTATCATTTGTATGTAACATATTATATGATTCTCCATTTTCTAAATGATGCAAACAACTATATGTACGCTGTTCTAAAAGTAATCTCCATTGTCTTCTGGATTGACTTGTTATCAGAAGAGATACAATGTCATTACTTTGATCACGACAAATGTGCAGACTGATAATATTTCCTTTAATTTGTGTAACATTCGTTTGATGGCCAGTTTCAAGATTAATAAATATAATCTCTCCATATTCTGTTCCAATAATACCAATTTCAGCAGGTATTAGTGTACTTTGCCACCATACTATTGCAGTAGGTCTAAAAATTTTAAATTATAAAAATAAAATAAAAAAAATATTAAATCATAAATGATTTCTTTTAATTATGATATATACTTTGAATGAGATGATTGTGAACTAATAGAAGGAAAAGAAGTTATATCATCACTGGTCCATCTTTTATCTTTCTCACAATTTTCATCTACAAAGCATAGAGCAGGAATTATATATACAGATCCATCAACACTTGTAGATAACAACCATGATCCCATGGAATGAAAACATAAAGCTGAGATTTGTTTATGAGATCCTTGAAACCAAGGTATCCTTCTAATTATTGCAATAGATGTCGAATTTTTTTTATAATATAAAAAAATTTCAGCATTTCCTGTTGTAAGTGCTAAAAATAATCTTTTTCCATATTCACACTGTGCACTATGTTGTATATTTGTTGCTTTAATTAAACATTGTAACTTAAATAGACTTTCTTCATTAAAATTTGTCATTGGCTGAAAGCCTTCTGTGCTTATTTCTGCAATCATTATATTATAAATGATAATTTTAATACTACCTGAAATATAAAATGATTTAAACAGATAAATTTGACCTAAAATTATCCATAAATTTAAAAAAAAAAATTTATTAAAAATATCATATTGTAAAAAGAAAAAATACAAAAATATGTATTTATAATGTTCAAGTTAATATAATTTTTATCAAATCGTAAATTTATAAAAATTTATATATATATATCAAATATTTAATATATATATATCAAGTATCTAATGCATTAAAATGTACTTACAATATAAATTTAAAAAGTAAATAGATAGGAAAATTAATTATAAAATTTAAGCATTTAAATCAATATAATTATTAATTATAATTATAAAATTATTTTAAATATATAATAAATTATTTGTAATACATAATCTAAAACATGCAATATTTATATAACATATAAAAATTTATATAACATTTATTATATTTCATTATTATTGCGTGATATGTTAAACACACAAATCAAAAAGTTATTATGAGCTACTATACCTGTATTTATGCAATTGTAAAATAATACAATTGATGAGAAAATTTCGCCTATTAAAAAATTCTTTTTGCGCCAAAAAGAAATTATTGGAAAAGGAATCTAGAACAAATTTCACATTGCGCATTCCGTCGAAACGTATTATTTTTTTCACATGTAAGATATTAAAAAAACTGATTATTTACATTACATTTTTACAAAATACTACCGTCAAATTTCTAAATGTCAGAATATCAAGGTTAGATTGCATTATAATCAACAGTGCAGCCATTTGAAGAAATCAAAAGCACTAGTATATTATATAAACTCTCTGATATTGATAGTATTTTATATTATAATTTTTTCCTAAATTATTCAATTAAAATTTAAATAAATTTAATAGGAATTGTTAATATTTTGCTTAAATTTTAGAAAATAATATTAAAATTTTTGAATTTTTTGTAAAAGATAATATCTATATATTTAATTAATAATGAAATTGATAATGATACACCATAGATTAAATATACAATAGATTTACCATCCAATGCTCTAGAGATGTTGTTAATTTCCTAATTTTTATCATATTTCTGTTCTTTTTTTACTATTTATTTTTATTCTATATTTATTTTTGTGTTTATTACAAATAAGATACAAAATGTTAATAGAATATACTTTCATATAATGTATTTAATTTTATAATATAAAAACATAGATATTACTTTCTTAATTTTACAATGTAGAAATCTCGCAAAATATACTATATTTTGATGTAATGTGAGTACTATATATAAGCATTGTAATATTTTTATTGAATTTGAATAATTTTAAAAAGTTCATATTCTTATTAATTCTATTTATATATAATTCTATTTATATATAAAATATTTTTTATAGGAAAATAATTCCTAATAATTCCTAATTTTTTACATAATTAAATGTTGGTAGTATTTGTATCATATTTCATATACTATTGTCATTTGAAGTACGCATCGAAAAATGGTGGATGATAGTAGGAATCGACAATTTAGTATTGAATATCTTAAATTTAAAGAGTTTTAAGTGAAACAATATATTGTACATTTTATTTGTAACTCAAAACGTTGAGAATGGGTTCAAATAAACGACATAAGACCGAGAAGAGCCGAGATACTAAGAAGAAGCGTCATCGTAGCCGTTCACGAAGTTATACGCCTGAACGTGAGAAATCGGAAAAACATAGGCATCACAAAAAGCATAGAAGGAAAGAACGCAAGGATTATGACAGCGATGGTTATTATCTGATTCATTCTTATTAAACTATACGAATATGTTGTACGATGGTTTTCTTAATATCGCGTATTTTATTATAAATTAACTATACCGCTTTGCAAATGTAATTGTTTATGAGCGGTTAGATAAGCTAAACTTTTAATTTATCTTCGTTCCTCGTTCCTCGTTCATCGTTTCGAAAGTAATATCGTGTTTTATCTGCGCAGAAATGTATTTATCGATTTCAAGTACAAGATTAAATAATTTGGAGGAAATCAAAGCAAATAATATATATACTTTGCATAGGTACATAAGCATTTACTATGATGAGCATACGATATTTAATATCAGTTAATACTGCGTTTATTTTATTTCAGTTGAAATAGTTAATGCACCTCCTCCACCAAAAATCTCTAAGTCTTCACATCCGTCAACACCTCCACCTCCTGAAATTTCTAAGCAGCATAGTCCTTCGCCAAGTAAAGGTGGAACACAAACTTCCCTATCTATTGAAGAAACTAACAAATTAAGAGCAAAATTAGGCTTAAAGCCATTAGAAATTGATAATGCTCCAAAAGATGATCCTAACAAAATTAAAGATGATTTGGGAGAATTTTATCACAAACCTGCTCCTGATGTTAATGAAAAATTAAAAACTCAAAAATTAAAGGAAAAAATTGGTACTCAAAAACAAAAGAGATTAATTGAGGCTAATTTAGCAAAAGTAAAAAGTTTAGGTGAATGTGATTCTGATGATGATACTAAAAATTGGGTCGATAAAAGCAGACGTTTAGAAGAAGAGAAGAAAAAAGCAGAAGAAAGGGTATTTTTAAAATGTTTTTATTTATATATTTAATATATTTTTAATTAGTATTTTAATTTGTTTTATTTTCACATAAGGCAAAAATGTTAGATCAATTAGATGAGGAATTTGGAATTGGAAATTTGGTTAAAGAAGAAATTCATGCTGCACGTAATTTGGCTTATACTGAAAAAAATTTAAAAGGCCTCAAAGTAGAACATAACATTGTAAGTATTTAAATTTAGATATAATTTTAAAATTTACAATAAATAAAATTGTTAAATAAATAATAGGATAAATTTGAAGAAGGCAAAACAGTCATTTTAACATTAAAAGATCAGGAAGTATTACAAGAAGGAGAAGATGTACTCGTTAACGTAAATATAACGGACGAAGAACGTTATCAACGTAATATTTTAAATAGATCTAAAAAGCCTGGTTATGATGCATACGATGACGATAATTTTGATGAGTTTGGTTTTCCAAAAAAAACAATTTTGGAAAAATATGATGAAGAAATTGAAGGAGAAAAAAAGGAAACTTTCACACTTGGAATTAATAATATTAAAGATGTTAAGCAAAACAAACTCGATTATGTTAAGCAACGTTTAGCGAATAAACGGATAGAATCGTTACACTCAGCAGAGCCAAAATTAGCTAGCGAATATTATAATGAAGAAGAACTTGCAAAATTTAAGAAACCAAAGAAAAAGGTACTTCTTTGAAATATAATTTTAATGTCGCTTTTTGCATAAAATATAAATTAATATTTCATTATATTATTAGGTTCGAAAGATTAGAAAAAAATTAAAAGCTGAGGATTTAATTCCTGAAGATAATGATTATCTTCGAGATCTTGGAAGTAGAAGGAGCAAACGAACGGATGATATAAAAGATAATGATACTTTAGATGTAGATGATTTAGGAGGTATTTATATTTTTATATAAATTATGATAATTTTTTAATGTCTAATTTTCATAATTTTATTTATTTCATTGTTTAAAATTTTATAAATTCGTATCTTTTTATTCTAAAATCAAGCTCCTACTGAAGACCTTACTGGAATCAAATTGGAAGAAGATGATAAGGAATTGGAATTACAATTAGCATTGAAAAAAGCTCAACGATTAAAAGAATGGCAATCTTCAAGTATCGAAAAAGTTACAGAAACCATAAAACAAGAACCTGCAAGTTCAGAAGAAAATCAATCTGGAAATATTGTTCTTAATGCTACTGCAGAATTTTGTAGAACATTAGGAGATATTCCTACTTATGGTCTTGCTGGAAACAGAGAAGAGAATGGTCAGGAATTGATGGTATAAAATTTATTTTCATTTATTTATTTATTTTAATCTTATATTATATATAATAATGTTATTTATATTTTTTCTTAATTTTTTTTAATAAAATTATAATTTAATAGGACTTTGAAATGGATGGTGTTAAAGAAGAACCACCTATGAATGAGGAAGAAGATGATGGTCGTGGTGCTTGGAATACCGTACATTTAGGTATCTCTCTTTTTTTAATATTTGAATTTTTTTCATATTTTATATTTATTTATTTATATATAAATATTTTATAAATAGATGAAAGCACATCAGAACCTGTAGCCATGGAAGCTGCGATTTTAGATGCAGAACCTTCGCTTGGACATGGCGTTGGTGGAGCATTGAAACTAGCTATGAGCAAAGGTTATTTGCAAAAAGAGGACAGCAGTAGACCATCTGCATCTCGTTTTGCACACTTGCAAGCTCAGAATTATTCGATAGAAGATAAAACTTATGGGTATGTATAGAACGTAACTATCGTTCAGTAAAAGAAGCTTTCTTACATACTTAAAAAAAAAAAAACGAATGTAAAAAACATTCTTTTATTGAATGCATACCAAACGAATCTTGTTAGATGAGTCTCTAGTGAATTTCAAACTGTTAGTTAACAGTCATAAATAAGAGAGCTCAGATTTCGGTGCTCGGAAAATGGATGATCTACTACCGCAACAAGAGATTAAACTACTTTGTCGGAGATGAAAGGCCTGAGAAGAGAGTAGGATTGATAGAGGTATGTTTATATTATGCGATTCTATTCCGAGCAAGATATGTATGAACGTTCTAGACAAGTTCACGTATGGATTGAAATTAATTTAATGAATAATTTAATGAATAAAAAAATTATATCTACTATATATATATATTGATAGTAGAGATTTGTATTATCATATTTTATATTTGCATGTTCAAATATGTAAGATTATTATAATAATCTTTTATATCTATATCTAATCTTTTAATCTATTATAATATATATTCAAAATATGAACTTCTATACATCTTCGTTTGATATTTATCGATATATTTTTTGCTAAATATATTATAATGTTTTTAAAAAAGATTATAATTAACAATAATTTAAAATAGTATATTTATATGTATATATAATTAAATTTAAATATAAAGAATATAACTTATTATGATAATTATATTGACTTGTTTAGATTCGTATTAATTTAATCGCATAATGTAATGTATCTTGGAAACTTAATAATTTTTCTGTTCGCGGTTAATTTCGAAACACCGAATTCCACGAGCTATTATCAATTTTTATATTTAAATAAAATTTAAAAATTATTTTTTATTTCTTCTTCTTTTAGAGACGATGATAAATTTGGAAGAAGAGATCGTTTTAATGGTCCAACATCAGAATTTAAAGAAAAAGAAGGTTTTAAACCAAATGTTAAATTGGAATATATCGATGACGACGGTCACGTTTTAAGTGCAAAGGAAGCTTTTCGATATCTTTCACATAAATTCCATGGAAAAGGACCAGGAAAAAACAAGGTTGAAATTTTTCTATATTTTTCTCATTCAATTCATAGAAAATAGGAATTAAATATAGCTTTATAATTTATAGGTCGAAAAACGAATGAAAAAAGCAGAACAAGAAGTTTTAATGAAGCGAATGTCTTCTACAGATACACCTCTAGGAACACTTAATTTATTACAAGCAAAACAGAAAGAAACTCAATCTCCATATATAGTACTCAGTGGAAGCAAACAAATGCAAACGTAAAAAAAATTTAATATTATTTCAATAAGTATCAAAAAATATTTCTTAAAATTTATGATTAATTTTTTTTTTTCAGGACTAGTATATCAAAGTCAAAACATTAAGTCAAAAAGCTTATTTCAATGAAAGTTGTATATAACATAGAAGCAAAAGAAATGTCTTATCGGTATACTTTTTCAAACAAATCAATAGATTAATCGTCGTAAAATGAATAATATTGCACATTTTTTTCTTTGATTTGTTAATCTACTTATATAATAATAAAACAATATTTGTGAGTTTATAAAGAAAATTAATTTTTGCGAATTTTTCCTTTCTAATTATTTTATAAATACAAATTTTTAATTGTTAATTAAAAAATATCAATTTAGTAATATAATAATTTATTTTATATTTGAGGTTTTGTTATAAAGAAATATTACATTTTTTATTTTCACATATGATATGATCCAAATATTGTGTTACACAAAATTTTGTAAGATTTGTTATATTACAACTCAGATATGTTGAGGTGATACATAAAATCTTTGACTATATCAAAGAAAATTACTTAAATTTTCTCAGCATATACATATAAAATAGTATAAACTCATATCTTGTCACAGTTTTTTTGATAATGATATTCTATAAATTATAATATTCTATATTTAAAATATTTTGTTTCAATTTTTAATCAAATAAATTGATAGCTATCACAATAAAATTAAGTGGGGAACAAACGATGTTCATAATTATATCTTATTAAAATAACTAATACAATTTCTATATACTAACAGTAACATGTGCATAAAAGTTATAAATATTTTAACATTATGATTCACTTCTTAATTCTCAATCACAATTCACAATTAATTTCTACTTATCTATTCATACAAATCGCTATTCAAAAGATAGAAATTTTAATACTATAAAATATTTTAATCTTTCTAACAATTACTATACAACTTACTGAATATTTTATTTTTATCTTTTTGTTATTTATTTAATACAATTATGAGAGATTAAAAATATTTATCAATTTGTTGAATGAAACTATGATAAAATATGGTGACAGCATGATCTCTATTATATTAATTTCGAGTATTTTTATAACTATCGATGTCTTAATTTTTTATGTTTAAAAAAAGATTCGTTTCTACAAGAATGTTAATGTAATGACATTAGATATAATATATATATATATATCCCTGATATCACAAGGCTTTCCTTTGTGCAAAAATAGTAGTAATACTTGATTTCTCAAATCTTATATGGTGCACAATAATTATATAAATTACATCTTATAAATATATCCCGAAAGTATACAGTTACATCACTTGATTTTATTTCTTAAAGACTCTCACTACTTACTATATATAATTTTTTTTTTCTTTTTTCTTAGAAAGTTTGGCACGTTTTTCAACGGTTTATGCAAAAGTAATAGGAATTCTTTCCAATGAAAAAAAATTATATATTTTTTAATTATTATTTTCTTATTAAGGCAGCGATATATCTTATATTTTTAGTTATAAATTTTTGAATAGTTTTAAAAAGCTGTCAAAAATTGAAATTAACTCACTATTAATCGTGAGAATTCATTATTTTTGTTATTGAACAAAAATTTTATGCAATTATATTGCTATTAAAAAATATATCATAAATCGAAATAATATTTATTTTGTATTTACTTCTTAAATGAATTCCTATCAATTTTGTAATAACCACATATATATTTTGACAAATGATTTTTATTTGCTGAATTTAAAAAAATTTATATCATATATAATATATGGAATATCAAATAATATTCCCAATAAATTATAATTATCTTATACTTTTATTATTTTGCAAAACTCAATATAAACTGTTTCTTGTGTTGTTTGTTATGTCATTTTGAATTCTAATTTCTCAACTGTGGTGTATATATTTATTTTATATTTATATAAATATTTTTTTTATTCTTCTATAATCATTTTTTGTTATTAACTTAGTTTTGTTCTAAGCCTTTTGTATATATATATATATACACACATATATATGTTCTTATAAATAAATTCAATTATATCTCTGACAATTCGCCAAATTATATATTATAAATTGACTTTATTATTTTCCTTTTTCTTCCATTCTCTATCACATAGTATTAAATCACTGATATCATATAAAGAGAATGCAAGTCTTAGTATTTTTTGTTCGACAATCTATTTTTTATAGACAATATTTTTCTTAAAAAATGAAACTTGATTATTATTGTATCAAAAAGTATTTGTATATAAGAGAAAATAATGCATGTGAAATGTAGAAGTAAAATATAAATTATGATACAATTCTGTTAATATTTAATTTTTTGGATAGATTTTTCTTAAGTTAATTATCTTCCAAGGTATCTTTTTTGAGCGCAATATCATTAGCAATTGTTATCTATTTAATGTTTCCATATTCTGATTCTGAACATTCTTGTTTATGCCTTCTTCTTGATTACTTGGACTTGAAAGTCTTGCTGGTTTGATTGATTTTAATTTCGTTGTACCGCCATATCTGAAATTCACATCACTACAAGTATCTAAAGGATGTATTGTTCCAGTTAAATTCGTTACATCGTCATCAGTAGTAACTTCCAATTTAGTAATTGGTACTTTTTTAACAGATCCTAATTCGTATGCTGACTTTGATGACTTCAATTTCATTTTTGTGTTCAATGGTAACGAAACTGACTTCTCCAAATTGACTTCTTGAATTTTCAAATTATTATCATTCTGCACTATATTCTGTTCTTCAGAATTTACTGTATCTGTGATTTGAATATCTATATTCACCGTTTTCGGATCATTTTCATCATTTCTAACACTTTGCTCGTTCGCATATTCATTTCTAAGAGCAGCCAATTGTGCTCGTTGTTTTTGAATATGATTGTGCGAGTTCGAGAAGAATGAAGAAACTCTTTCAAGTTTTGTAGCCAAGTTTGGTTGACTTAATGTAGATTTTAAAGGATAAGGAGTATCTATTACATTATTTTTTAAGAAATTATGAGATTCTCTACCTGTAGAATTACTTTTAATCATTCCAATCTTATTATTATCCTCGATCACTTTTAGAGGATATGATCTACCTATTGTACTTCTTCGTTTCTCAGCTAAACTTAACTGAGCGATTATACGACGAATCTCACCAGGAAATTCGATATCTGATCGAGTTTCAGATAATTGTTGAATAAACGCACCTAACGTGGCAACAGTCACTTCTAAACTGCGATTTTGGGATTCTAGTTTGAGCAAAGTTGATTGTTGTACAGATCGTGCTGTTTCCAAACGATGTAAGTTACTCATAGTCATCTAAATTTATAATTTTAATAATGTTTAAGCATATTTTTAATTATAATTTTAGAAATATTAAATCTACATTATATTAAATAAAAATAATTTTAAAGAATCTTACTTCAAGTTGTTCATTAAGTTGTGTGACTTCTTGTGTAAGTTGCTTATTAAGTAACTTAAATTTCTCTAGACTTTCGATTTGCGGTTTTACCGACATCATTTCTTCCTGCAATACTTGATACTCTACTCTATACTCGTTTAATTGTTTTGTAATCTCTTGATCTGGATAAAATACACGTTTCATAACTCGATCTAAAATATCTTTATCTACAGCAGATACACGCGTCTAAAATCAAAAGAAAGATTTAAAAGCAAAAACTTTTATTATTGGAATTTAAATGTAAAAAATATTACTTTAAGATACTCCATAATTTCTTCAAAACTATCACACTTTAATAATTGATCTTGATGTTCCTGTAAT
Source organism: Apis mellifera (assembly GCF_003254395.2). Taxonomy (NCBI): domain Eukaryota; kingdom Metazoa; phylum Arthropoda; class Insecta; order Hymenoptera; family Apidae; genus Apis; species Apis mellifera. The sequence goes on from NC_037640.1 coordinate 4,879,025, forward strand.
AATGCCATCGATACCCGAAAAAGTACTTCAGTGCTTTCTAAGAAAAGTAAATCTACAGAAATAAATATATATGAAATAAATATTTAAAGTCATAAATATAAATAATTATGCATAAAAAATTAAAATTTTCTTATTTAACTTACCAAAAACTCTAGTTACGAAACCAAGTGGAAATTGACTGGCAAATAAAGTTAACAACCATGGTGCAGCATATAGGGTAGGTGAAACTTCATGCTTATCAAAATGATTATAAATTGGTGCTAATCTATCATGTAATAATCTGGATAATTGATACAGGTACAATTGTAATGCTGCCATGTCAGGAAGATATAATTTCCTTAAGCCCCTTCGAAACATTAAATGTCGCAAGAGAAAAAATGCCTGATCTTCTGACATCTATTAAAAGCAATATAAAGAAAAAAAAACAAAATAAATTTGATAAATAATATTTTATAAAATAAATTTTATCAATAAAAATTAAATATTTGAATATATAATAATTATAAAAATATTTCCACTTACATGTAAAAGAAGAACACCAGCTACAAAACTAAGACCTTGGCAATAACCAACCTCATGATCCAAAAGTGAATAAGCTTTTAATAAATTAAATAAAGCTAATTGTCCAGGACCCAAAGGTGAACTGAAGTATGGATGATTTGGAAATGTTCGTCCTAAATCTATTAAAATTGCATGTTGCTGAGATGTAAGTTGTTTCAAAAGTAAATCATATGGTGTATTATAATTAGGAAAATCGCGCGTATCTATAGGCGGTTGCTTTAAACAAAATTGCTCGGCCAAAAATTGCCATACTTCTCCTCTTTTCCCTTTTGGTACACCTATATTAATATATTATTATTATCATATTAATTTAAATTTTTAAAATATTATTTTCAAATATTTTAAAAAATAAATTTTTATCTTACCTTGCTTAATAGCTTGTAAAAGCATTTGATTATCACATTTCGTAGAAACTCTTGATTCTTTGCTTACAAGAAGATCCCACACTTCTACTAATTCACGAACACAACTGCTAAGTTCATCATATTCTAATTTTATTCTTTTAACAGTTGCTTCTTCTTGACGAACTGAAATTATATATATTTTTGAATGATTATATAAAGAAGCACAATTTTTTTATTATTAAAGATGAATATTACATGAATAGTATATTACCCCTAAGTCTTGCATTTTCCTTCTCCATTCTTATAAGTATTAATTGTTGATTGATAGCCTTTTTCCAAAGATCTCTTAATTCTTGTTTCGTTCTACGTATTGGCGGTGTCTGAGGTACTTTAATACCAATACTTTCCGTTTTATCATTTTCTTTTTCATGATCTTTATTAGGAGTTACAACTCGATTCAATATAGCTTGTCTCCATGAGCTATTTGACTGTACTGAGTTGTTTCCATCTGCCTCTGTTGGAGACATTTTTGGTGAATTTCCCACTTTCAGAAATCTATTCAAAAATAATAAAAATAAAAAATAAAATAAAATCAATTGATTTTATATTATTATATAAATTATTATTATTATTACATAAATAATAAATTTTTGTAAATATTTATTATTTATATTTTATATACTGTAGAAATTAGACATACATGTCCATCATAGAACTCTTTGGTCCAGTATTCACAGTCAATTGTTGTTCAGGTGAAACCCTTAAAGATCTGGGTCTACTAGAATCCGGTGAAGTATCAATTATAGACGATTGTCGTGAATTGTCAGGGCTTTGGCTACCGCTTTTGTGTATCACAGTATTAAGATGGCTCATATCTCTCAGATGTGAACCAATTCCAAGGTCGTCCCGCGAACCCTTTCTTTTCATGAGATTATCAAAACTATTTGTAAGCGAACGTTTTGCTTTTTTAAATATTGTGCTTCCGACGCCTACGCTTAAGTACTGATTAAGAAATTCACTCCTGCAATTATAAAAAAAATTATAATATAAATAAAATTTATTTTTTAAAAACTTTTTATACAAATTTTTTAAATTTTTTTAAATTTTACCTATTCTCAGCTGTATCATGAACATGTCTAGCTTGTTTCGCCTCGCAATGAACTCGTAAAAGCCTTATTAAAAATTGATTTTGTTCGCGTAAAGTTGTTCCTGTGCCGCCAGCAGCTTCGGCGCTTTTATATTTGCTAACGACAATTTCTTGTTCATCTTCTGGTAGCATTTCCATCCGCGAAAAAATTATACTCTGAGTCCTCCTGTCGTTTTGTCCTAAAACCATAAGTAAAAATATACATTTGTTATTTTCATTTTATTGTAAATTAAAAAAAAGCATATAACACATTTAAATATATTTGTAAATCACCTTCGATTTCCTGGCATAACTTGCTATACCAATACATGGGGCAGTGTTCGCATGAAAACACGGAATATCGTTCTTTTCTTGGAACTTCGCATGTCCCAACAAACGCTTGTGATATTGCTAAAACAATTCGTGCAACCTTTTAAATTGTTTTGTTTAAAATTTTTTTTAATGAACTGATATTTTAATGTTTTTTACATTGTGTTAAATCAAATGTACTTGATTAGAAACAATGGAACTTCTATATTTTTAGTCGAATATACAGGGTGTTCTATTAGTGATGGAATCTGCTTTACCGACGAAGTCGACACTGAAAAATGATAAAGAAATTACTTATCATGAAAATTACCAGTATCAAGCTTAATTTCTTATATTAATTACTAAAATATAAAGGAAAAAGAAAGAAAAAAAACGAATTATATATTAATATGAATTTTTTCCTTTGCTGTACCGGTATTATTTTATAAAGCAGATGCCATCAATAAATGATAAAAAATTCGTCTTACCAGCCACAAGATCATCTGCAACGGATTCCGATTGACACTTAAATATATAGCCAATGAAAAAATCCACATTATTCTCTTTGCAAATAAAACCAAAATGCTCTGGATTCTTAATGCCTTGTACACAACTTGCCACATCTCTGAGTTGTTTATGAAGCAGTACCTGTTTCCTATCTGGACTGATTAATCTTAAATCATGTCGGCCTACCTGAAATTTAAACTTATATTAAGATATATTTTAATAAAAGTTTCAAATATCATAAATGGAATAAATTTCAAACCTGGAAAAGCATCGTGCGATTATGTTCATCACCCCCTCGTGCAATGGAATCCCTCCTAGTATTCAATACGCTACCCGTGGAGGACGCTCGATTTCGCATAACTTCCGGTATTTGCATAGAATTATTGTTTGTAACATCTCGATTCTCTTCACGCTCATCTTTTTCTGTGAAATTAGCGTTTTGTGGTTTTGGAAACGTTTCCACGGACCCCGTGAGTGTTGATGGTACACCAAGTGAGTTGACCACAGGTATGATACCACTTCCAGAGACATTTTCAATACTTCCAGTTTCGCTAGCGCTAGATTCCTGAAACAAGAAATTTTTTTTCGATATTATATATATTATTTATTAATTAATTATTAATTAGAATCAAGAATGAAAGAATTAAATCATACCGTGCTATTTCTTCTATTATTGGAAGACGTTAAAAGTGATTGTCGCTGATAATCGGCGAGAAAATTATTTGCCGATGATCTTGATTTTTCAAGACCGTGAACACGAAATCTTACTAATGCATCATCTATAAAGGTCTCCGATACCTTTGGATGTGATACTTTGATTTTTCCCACATAGAGCACCTGAAAATAAATATTTATCAATTTTAATTTTAAAATAAAATTATTATAAAAATTTATACAATTTTTTTTTGAATTAAAAAGATTATAAATATTCTCTAATTTCTAAAGATAATTGTTTTATTATTATTTCCTTTCCTTACTCATTTGAAATATTGTATTTAATAATAGTTATCAGTAATAATGAAATTAATGATAATAATTAATATACATCTTATTATTATAAAACTTTTACTTTTATTACAAATTTTTTTAATAAAAATTTTATATTTAAATAGAAAAAAAAGAAAAAGTTTAAAAAAATCACCTCAAAAAAATGGGAAGAACTGGGAGATATGTCAGCACCTAAAGACATTAAACTGGCTGCGCTACTTTGCGATCTTTGAGGCACATCCCTATTTTCAAATCGAGACGAGGCTGAGTGTTCCTTCATGTCTCTTAGGAATTGCTGAACCTGAAAACAAAGAATTATATTGAATTATAATCTTTCGTGTGACATATCATTATTTAAGTTGCAATTTAATCCTCATTATACATTATAATAGATAATAATTATAATTAAGTAATCATAATTAAATATTCGTAATTAAAAAATTATTTTATTTTAATTTTAAATTAAAAATTTATCTAATATCAATAATTAATTGAATGAAATAGAAAAATTTAAGAATTAAAAAAAAGATCAAAATATTTTTTAAATCATTTTTAATTTTTTATAAAGCTCAAAATTTTTCAATAATTTAATTATTGTATAATAATTTAATGAATCACCTATCGCCATATAAATACTAGCGATATTTTGAAAAAGAAAATTTGTCCCAGAAATAATCCAGAATGTAGCATCTTAAATGCATCATTAATATACAAAACTGATTTCGCAATAAAACGTGAACCAAACGTGGCTGATGACCGTGGACTAAAATAAATTCAACTTCAGACTATTCATCAATCAATGTTTTCTAGTCTTTTTCTTTTTCTCTTCAATATTTTTTTTTTTCTAATTTTCTCATATTTCATTAAATTACGAATTCATTATTATCTTTATTTTTATCTTTCATTATATTTATTTTTTAAATGTTACATTTATATTATATATAATATTAACCTTAATTCAATATTCATGATCACTAAATTATTTCAAATAATAGAATTGAAATAATGCGACTTCTATATGATACTCGATTTAGAAGACAACTTTTTTAATTCAAAAATCAGTTACGATATTTCTTAATATTTTATTTCTATTTGTGCAGCAACTTGCACAGTGCTGCTACTACGTACTAAGGTAGAATTTCAAACTAAGATAAATTTTTCGTGCATCGACAAATGCTCATCCAAGCGTTAGCAGTAAGGCTATCTAAGAGTTAGGTTACATTGATTTTCATGAATAATCTCATGTGAGATATGCAAATTCTTTTTTCAAATTACAATGAATATATAATAATATTGTAAATGAATATGTACGTGTATGTAAAATATAGAAGAAAAAAGAAAGAGATAGAAAAAAAATGAAAACAAGAGGACATAAAGGTAAACTTCATAATCATAAGAAAATTCGGAAATAGGGAAATAATCATGGATAATCATAAACATTTCTGATATTAAAAAATTAATTAACAAAATAAAACAATGAACAATTTATTACATAAATCGCGATGTATTGAAAGTGATTAGTAAACGGAAACATATCAAATGGACCGATGAAATTGATCAGAAAATAATTTATATCAATAAAAAAAAATTATCTTAACGGATAATTATCTCAACGGCCGTGAGAGTCTTCTCGGCTGTGACAGAGAATTTCACCAGTATATAGTTGCTGACACAGAAAGCAGATTGGCATAAAGCAATGGGGCTTCCTTTATCCAATTACTAGACGAGCTTTCTTTTTTATCATCCGGCTGACTCTTTCTCCTCCTACAAAATATATACTACTAATACTTAATACTCACTCGATTACAATCTATACACAAGAATGTATAGATATTGAAACTGACAAGATAATATTTTGTTAAATACTTTCTTTTTTAATCTTATAAATGAAAGTTGAAAGAATATTTAAAATGAATAGATATATAAATTATACTCTTATGTGATTATTTTATTAGATGTACTTTTTTTATTATAAATTATTTGGAAATGATAAGAAATAAATAATCATAAAAAAATTACAATAGATGATAAATATAAATCTAGTTACATGAAAAACTATCACAATTGGTAGAATCTATTGAATTGTGATTTAATAGGTCATAAGAAAACTATTATAACTTCTCTTCTTACTTCTCAACTCAATTATACTTAACAAGAAGATCCTTGAATTGGATATAAATAACTTATTTCCTGTCGTCATATGTAAGTATAGTAACTATACAATAAGAAATCTTGCAATATTATTTTCATTTATTAAATAAAATTTCTCTGGAAGAAAAAAGACTATTAAATCTTCAATCATTTCTAATACTTAATTCTTTTTCAATAAATAATTTAAAATCCTAATATAATCTATTAATCTAATAAAATGTAAAGTTCTAATCAATTTTCTATGTTTCTTATATTATTACAAATACAAATAGAAGAATTGTGAAATTTTCATGAAATCTTTAAGTATTTTTAAATATATTATATCTACTATGTTTCTTCTTATATGTTATCCAATTGATTATCATCAATTTCAAAATATATAAATACATGCGATCATCAGAATAAACACAGGTCTACGTCATAACGCTGGTCAATTAAGCGCTTCGGGAAAATTGAATTGAATATCTTCAAGAACGACCCATTGAACTATTTCATCGAGTTGCATTTAAATCAAAACGATATATTTCATAAATTTTACTGAACTAAAGATGCTCATATGATCAACGATCGGGAGAAAAGAGGCGGAGAAATCGTGTCTGTCAATTTTTCAGTGTGCTTTATGGCCAAGAATTAATGAGATGTACGCAAATCTCGCGTCCGTAATATAGATATTTTTTTCTTAATAATAAATATTATTTTTAAAAATTTAATTTATTGTAATTATATGTATTATTTTTAAATATTTCAGATAAATGATTAATAAATTTTTTATTTTCAGATTTGAATTTTAAAATAAATTTTATATAATTATCAATTTCAAATCTTTCAAAAGGAAGATCAATTTATAAAGATATATTTCAAAAATAAATTGTTCTGATCGCTCATAATAAATATTCTTTTCGCATTTTCATTCATTATAATTATATATTGTAATTATTTTTAATTAAGATATATATTTCATAAGTATTTTAAAAAGTAAGTAGTATGAAATCGAAATATTAATTTTTTTTCTTTTATGTTTTTTTTAGTTACAGTTTTATTAACTATTATTGATGATATATTATTAAGTAAATTTTCTTCAACATAAGCAATCAAATATTACTAATTGATGAATAAACATGTAATGAATATATAATTGAAATTATATTATTATTTGCTTATATGTCAATAGCAATAAATGACAACAAATATAAATTTATATAAGTGGAAAGTTCATTCAAAATAGTCATTCTAATTAAAAAATTCTACAATATATATTGTTATACATAATACCATATATTTTTATAAAAATAAAGTAAATAATTTATTTTTTATTTATTATTTAATTTATTTATTTATATATATATTAAATATAAATTTTAATTTATATTAATTTTTATATTAATTAATAATATTAATAATTAATAAATTTATATTAATTTTTATAATTTTAGAACTATATAAATACTTTTATCCTATATATATATATTCAGTATGAAAAGAAACGAGAATTTTTATGTGTGCCATGTATTGATCATAATTAAATCCTAATTGCTGGAGTTCGATTTTGATTTGATGCTGAAAAAAGAAAACTTGGATCGCATAAATAGCTATATACATAAGGTCTTTGATCCTAGTTGACACAGTTTCTATTGAAATGTAGAATACATCATGCATGCCTACGAACATTTTTACTGATTAAAATGAGAATCATTGATGCTTAAACACCATAGACAATGCGTATAAATTTTCATTCATTTAAACTTTAAAGTCGGAACATATTTATATTTTTAACAAGAGATTTTAGATATTTATGCAATTTAAACTGTATAAAACTCATTAATATTTATTAATACATATAAAAGAATGACAAAAGTAATTTAAACTATTATAATAATTAGAAAAAAATTGATTTTATTTCTGCTTATCAGTTTTTATTTATTATTCAATTTATTATTCAATATTATTGAATTGAATATTCAATTATTTGATAAATTATATATATATATAATAAATAACAACAAAACTTACTTTCTTATTTAAATAGTGATTGATGCAACAAATGTTTTAGAAATATTCGTCTAAAAATGCATAGCTGCCGCCAATGTGTCTAATTATATGCAGACAGCTTGTCGCTCTACCTAATCTGAATACTCAAGTTTTCATTTATATTATTTTAACGTTCTTATTCGTTTTTAAATATTATTTCATAATGCCATATAATTTTATACGAATTTTTCCATTATTAATAAAAAGGCTACATTAATTTCTTTGAATTAATTGCCTACATATTTCTTGCTAAATATTTTTTTTTATTGTTTAACTTGTCAAAAACTATACAGTTATAATTAAACAATAATCAAATGTATATTTTGTACCAAAATAAAATAAAATATAATAAATATTCATATTGATCTAATATTTAATATAAGAGAGCATAAATATCAAATAAATACAATTAAAATAACAGAAAGATAAATTAATTCTTCTGAATAGAGACATATAAATTATTTTTAGCTAACAAAACATTTCTTATAAAACAACTATGAAAAGATAGTAACATAAGGATGCATAGCATACTTCTTGCACGTACTTATATACTATGAAACGGCAATAAAGAGGAAAGAGAAAGAATGCAACGTATCTACTACGTGACCAAATTAACATTAAGTCCGAAAGAAACAGCTATGTAAGTACTGTCAATCTAACAAGTAACGTGATTCCACGCAACAAACAAGCAAACTGTTATATCTTGTTATTGATAGATATTTTGTTACAAAAACTACTGTAATGAAACTAATTACTTTCACACTTTAATAAATATGTTTTTTTTTTAGATCGGATTCATGTACAGGAAATTGATTCGTAACTACGTAAATCAATTGAAACGCCCATTTCTTCTCTTTTTATTATCGTATATTCTTGCGGTTGTCATCGAGAATTCGAAGAACCGCAGCGAATCGTGAAAGCAGACACTGGTACGTGATCGAAATGCCATAACTTTGGCACGAGATCCATGAATACCAGCAAAATTCGTGACGGAACTTGGATACGTCGGTCAAACGACTCCGCGCTTATCGCGCATTTATGAAATTCTGGTTCTTACTGGATATACCTGGTCGTATGTTTTCAATTAGCACGCTCTAATCCTATATGCTTGTTTATTTGAAACGATGTTTCCAATGACTTTTGCAAAATACAATTTATATGAATATGGTCTATAAAATGTTGAACTATGGAATGCAGGACATAGAATATGCAAAAGATGAAATGTGAAATAGATGAATAGAGATTATAGAAGTATTAAGATTGTTTGAAAATTTATTACGATTATATATGATTATATAAAATGCATTTTTATTGGATTTCATAATCTTAATTTCAAATCGTGGTATTTTTTTAAAAAAAAACATTATTTGATTTTAAATATATATGTAAGTGCAAAATGAGATATGAATGTTCAGTAATACTTATAAGCAATAAAGATAAATAATATTTATTTTTTATTAATAATGCAACCATAATATTTTCTATCTGTTATTTTTTCGTTTTTTTAAATTCATCAAAAAGATCTCATGATGCACAGAAAAAAAAAAGGAAAGAAAAAAATAAATCAACATTAATATATTATTAAGAAATATATTATTAAAAAGTATAAGAATAAAAATAAATTTTTTTATAAATCACATTCAATATTCTTGTAATATTTTTTAATTTTGAAATTAATTTATTTTTTAATATTTTTATAATCATAAACTAAATAACAATTAGAATTGTCTATAAAAGATTGTTCATAAAAAGATTTGAATAAAATAAAAATTTCTAAAACAAATTTAACATATTAATTATTTATTTGATAATAATATATTGTTAAATATATAAATATATTGTTAAATATATTGTTAAATGTTTAATATCTTGTGTAAAATAATTAAATTTTTTGATATATTATTAATTGATTATAAATATAATTTCTCTGACAAATAACTTTAATATTAATTTTGCAAACAAATTTTAGCTGATCATTATTTAAATGAATTCAGGAATTCCTAATTATCCTTAGGAGTTTTAAAACTAGAAATTCTATTTCCATTTTCTAACCTATATATAATAAACAATCATGTTTCTTAATTTTGCTAATTAATAAATATTTGATATTAATAACAATTCAATTGATTAATGTAGTTGCTTGTAAATTCAAATTCAATTATTTCAATATTCCATTTTTCTTTTAATAAATGCTAAATTATAAAAAATTCATATATAAGATAAATAATTTATTGTTTGAATAAAAAATATAAAGATATAAAAATAATATGCATAATAATTAACAGAAATAAATCGTATTAAATAAACTACATCAACATTGATACATTTTAGAACCTAAAAACGAATCAAAATCGTTAATTTTTCAAAACATCTGTTAGAAGTGAATAGTCACTTTTAGTGAGAGGTTTCGATCATGAAAAAATTACGTCAAACTTGATTTAGACGCGTTTCACATTTTATGTAACTTTCACCACTTTATACAAAGTAGAAATGAGAATGCAATTGTTTTATAAAAAATATTCTTAAAAAACAACAAGTTTTTATTTGTTTAATATTTAAGAAATATATATTAGAAAAAGATTAAAATGTATTTTTACAAAGAAAAACAATATTCTTTTACCGAATAATCGGAATACAGTCACTCAACGGATACTGGCAGAGATTCTTGTGTTCGTTCGTTCGTCGTTATAAATTTAGATCTACAATATACCGGGTTTCACGAATGTAAGCTTCATCAACAATGACTGTGACAAACGTGTGTGTGTGTGTGTGTAAAAGAAAGAGAGAAGAAGAAAACAATTAATAAACTTTGTCTATATGCGATTAAAAAATGAATAAATGATAAATTGATAAAAATGAATATTGATTATGAAATGAAAATAACATATATGTATATATAAATATATTTATATCAAAATATTGATTAACGATGTATTCAATCATCAATATTCGATGATAATAATAATCTTCAAATATAAAATAAATAAAAAAAATATATTCTTTTTTCAATAATAAATTTTCATTTCATGTATTTCATTTACTAAAATTTCACTATTCAAAAACTTGAACATAAATTTCGAACATAAAAATTTTATTATGATATACTTTATTTTATTGTTTCTATGGATATCTGATAAAATTGATATATAATTTTATTTTCTATTGAAATTTTTTGTCTATTTTTTAATTAAAATAATCTTTTTTAATAATTTTATTCTAAAGATTATATTAATTCAAGAATCATAAACAGTGAATCGTAAATCATGTTGGCATGCCTGTTGGGAAATAGAGCGAATAATGGGCCAAATGTCATGCGAGAAGTAACAATTGTCAACAATGCATAAAGGTATAAAAAAAACAAGTTAAAAAAAATAAAATTTTTTGCAAATAAAATTATTCTATATACATAAACTAAAAAATATAAATTAAAGTATAAATTTATTAACAGATTTTTCTTGATTTACTAAAAATATAATACAATTATTAATAAATATATGATAAATATATAACAAAATATTAAATTTTGTGAAATCTATTTTCTATTTAAATATATGAAATGAAAAAAATAAATTCTCTTTCACAATAACTATTTCCTAAAATAATCTTCATTATCTAATATTAATATATTTGATTTTATATTATTATTTCATTTTAAATGGAAATTAATTTCAACGATTCTTTTCCTACCACATTTCATCAGTCTATCAATTTATCCAGAAAAAAAACAAAAAACAAAAAACAAAAAACAAAGAAAAAATCCATTTGAATAATCTCGAAATAAAAAATTAGACTATGAATAGTTTCTTGATCTACTCACTGCAGGCTTTTTGCCAATAGCGCTTGCATCGCTATAGGACGTAACCTTCATGTAAGGACTGGAAACGGACATCGGTACAGTGATCATTTTTTCGTCCTTTATTTCTGCACTTTTCTTCCATTCGCCCACCAAAAAAATCGAAATGCGAATTTAATCGTCACGATAGATTATAACATATCACTCGAATAATCGAAATTTTGTCACGTTTTCTTGATCATAACAAAACTTTTCTTGTAGTTCAAAAAAATTTCGATATGAAAAACAATGTTTCTTGAACAAGTTTATTATTCTCTCATTTCACATTAATCTATCAGATATATCATAATCTTTTTAATTTATCATTAAAAAGTTCAATCATTTACTTATGATGCTTCCTTGAATGTTTGAAATAAATGACAAGAACGATTTTAAAAATTTTTTTCAAACAAAGTTCATTATATTGATAACGAATAGAATGAAATGATTTTTCAACTGAATTTGCAACTACTTTCAAGCATTAGACATTGCTATGATACATATTACTAAATTTAATCTTGAATTTTCCGAAATAAATTTCATAATTTAATTATAATTAAATTTCATAATTTAATTTTTTTCAATATTCTTTTAGTATTTTCACTAGAAAATATATATATGAAAAACACAAGAAATTTATTTATTTATATTTTTTTATAAAATTCAATGATCCGAATTGAATTTATTAAAAAAATGTTTATTATTTTATTTAATATGATTTGATATTTGATATGATTTTAATTTGTTCACCAAATGAATTTTGATATCATTTCTCAAATATTCTACTAGTTCATTAATCTATTTTATTTAAAGTTACATATAAATACTTCTGAAAAAAAATTTACGATGTAACTATCACATCTCAAGCAACACTGATTTAATCATGGATTAACGTGACTTTCCTAGTTCGATCAAAACGACGTGTTTTCAGATCGCTTTTCGCACACCTTTACCGACAGACGAACAAACATCGACTGAGTGCGACTCAGTACCTAAGGTTTAAAGAAATGAGTGAACCCTCCCTATTGGTTGTCGCATGTCTACAGGTAATGCTAATAGATTATAAAAAACACTAAAAGCGATCATCATAATGGATGCCAAGATGGATATCATTTTATTATCAAACATTTGCTTCACTTTGTTTATTCTTTGTACACATTTCATTTCTTATATGTTTATTATTATCACAAAATATAATAATAAAATAATTTATTAAAAACAAAAGATAAAGATAATTTGATATATTTTTTAAAAATGATTTATATTGCTTTGATATATTTTTTATGAAATGATAACTTAAAAATTAATTTATATTTTTAAGAAAACAATTTTTCTATTTATGGAATTTTAATGGGAGCAGACAAAAGATCAATTTAGAAGTTATTTAATATTTTATTTTCACATTTATTTTCTTGAAATTAGATTTAATTGTAAATTATATTTATGTAATATAAAATCATAGAATAATTGAAAGATATAAATACAATTATAATTTCAGAAATTTTTTATTTTTATTTTCTCTGTAAGAAGTAATTGATGTATGTAAATGATGTGAAACGTATTTAATAATTCATTAATCTCATATCATTATTGTAAGGTATCAAGGTATAAGTTTGTTAAATCGAGAGTGAAATTATACGAGACAATAATAATTATATTCGTGACTCATTATTTTTCTTTAAGAAAAAAAAAAAAAAAAGAATCAAATAATTAAAAAATTAAAAATATGCAAATATGACTTCATTTTCACATAATATATTATATTTCTATGTTGGATTTTACTTTAATAAATTTATGTATTTTTCATTCGTATATACAATTTAATTTACGATCAATTAAAAAATATTTAATAAAATCATCATTCGATATCTACAAAATATTTCTTGTTTTCAAAGTAATTATTAATATATAATTCTTGATTATATCATATAAATTCTTTAATTCTAAAGTTTTTACAATAAAATTGGATAAAAATAAATATTTAAAAATTTTTTATGTTTTAATTAATTAGTTTCCAAATTTTTTGGAATATATTTTTCATTAATATATATTTATTAATATTATATTTATTAAAAAAAAATGAAAAGAATATGATAATATATATTAAACAATAATCTTTCATTCGTGCTTAATTTGAAGTTAATTTCTTGTTAAATATAATATTATTTTTATCATATTTAACAACAAATAATTATAATATACAATTGATTTTAAATATAAAGGAGCAAGATTCTAAAAGTAACACAATTCGAAACATCGAAATGTTGAAACGTAAAAATGTAATACATATAAATACGTATGTGCTTCTTTGAAATATTTATTTCAATTTTTTAGATAGATATTGTATGTGTTTGAATATTTATAATATTTTACAAACTGACTATTCGTAAACAATATAATTTGCAAGTCAAATAAAACTCTTTCAATCGATGGAGTTTTTAATGACTTTTTAATCAACTATTTTAGAAAATTTGATTTATTTTCATGAACTATTTTAAATAAAAATTTGCATATTATATAAAATTCGCATTATACAAAATTTTTAATTCATCAATTTTTAAAATGTTGAAATTCTACAATAGAATTTTCTTCAAACATGATTATTATTTTTCTACGCACATTTTACTGGCATCATTTACAATTCAAATGACTCTCATCTTGTATTTTACATTCAAATGCACATCAGTACTTATTTGATTTCTAAACATATAGTTATCTATACCATCAGAAAAATCAGTAGCATCATAGAATTTAATCTATCATCTGTCATAAAAAAATAAAAATAAATTAATAAATTGCATAATTATTACTTACATATATAATATGCAAAGAAGCATGAAATATTAACATAATATCTTTTACTATCTTGAATATCAGGAATGAAAATTGGCAGAAACATAAAATCTCACTGGTAAATAGTTATTCTATATTTTTAGATATGTTTCTTCAAGTTATTTTAGTAACATATATTTTATTAATGCATTGATGTAGGAGGTGGATGTCAGAATTCCAAACACTCTTTCTCACTCTGATCATTCAAATTAAATGCATGAATAACATGTAATCTATAATGAATATGTAATATGAAAATATTGTTGATATTTATGTATCACTTTATAATAAATATAAAAAATATAAAAAATATTTTTAAATAATGTATTATTTTTGTATTCTTATTAGTTTTTATATTCCATAATTTTTTTTCTACCAATATTTTTCATAAATAATAATTAATTTCAACAATAATTTATATTTATGTTTAATATTATATGACTTTAATTCTTGATTTTAAAATTATTTATGTAGTAATATTTATAGGTTAGAAAATTTGATTTGCATTTATCGTAATAGAATAAAAATTTAAATGAAAAACTAAATATTAATAAATAATAAAATTTGAAATTGATTAATAAAAAGATTTATGATGGAAATTTTTCTTAACAATATGTATTTTTATTCGTAATTATTTATAAATTATCATGAACTTTTATAAAGAGAAATTTAAGACTATTAGAATACAATTATAAATACTATTAATATATTAATACTATATAAATTGCAATATTCTATTTTTTTTTATGTAATTATCTATATATCTATATATCTTTTCTAACTTTTACTTTTTCCTTGATAGAAATTCTTATATATATATATATATATATATTATTAAATTAGTAACTCAAAAAGTTTCCATATTTTTCAAAATTTATTATTATATAATTTATATGAAGACTCTGAAACTTTTTTTTTGAGCATGAAAATAATAAAAAGTATGATAGATAATATTCGGTCATCGAAAATTTTACTAAAATTTTTTTAGTAAAATTTTTAGTAAAAATTTACAATATGCAAACTTAATTAAAAATTGCAAGATAAATAAAAAATATTAAAAATAATGTTAATAATAATAAAAATTTAATCTTTACGTTATTCAAAATCTGATGAATTTTAATTTTTTTAAACATTTCCAAATTTATTACTGCAATTCTAATAACATAGTCAACAATATTTTTACATACATTCTTTTAACTGTTTTAGTTTTCACATAAAAAATCTAGAATTACAATACAGAAAATTTAAATAATTATTCCATTATTGAGATTTGTAACTGAAGTTATATAACGTTAACCTCAAATATGAATATTCTATGATACACGTATTGTACACATATTATGCATTAAACGTAATTTAACAATCCGATTCATATATTGCATTTTTAGTTATTTCGTCCAAATGTACCAGTGTTAATGAAAAATAATAGATCAGTTACACGAAGAAACCGGTTTATATCGTTGCGTCACCAAATACTGAATATTCGTGTCGTTTGATGCAACAGCGATTTTCATTCCGAACAATCGCAACCGTAATTATTGCGAGTATCGATACATTTCTGTTCGCAGCAATTTCAAGGTTTTTCTCCTTTCTATTATTTCATTTTCACGATTAATAAAATGAAACTTCAATTTAATAGATTGTTTAAATAAATAAATAGATTGTTTAAAAGTTACTATTTACTATTCAAATGAGCTACTTAAATGAACTTCTTAAGATCATTATTTAAAATTCTGAAAAACAAAGATTTTTAAATGTAAAGAGGATTCAAGAAAACGGGATTTTAAATTTATGTATAGAAAAAACATGTAAAGAATAATCGAGATGTTGATTTCTTTACATCAAATTAAATTTTTATTCTTTTCTTACGTTAAAAATAAAACAAATAAATAGAAAAATACTGAAAATTTTAATTTTTTATAAGCAAACTATCATTTATGTTCATATTTCATTTTTTTATTCTCAAATATCTAAAAAAATTTTAATATTTATCAATATCCTTAAAGTAAATATTGCAGATTTTTTAAATAATTATATATGTATATACATACACATACACACACATACACACACAATATTATACAATTATACAATAATATTTACAGCTGAATTTAAATAAAAATTTGAAAAAAAGAAAATTTGAAGATGAAATTTATAGAAGTTAATATAAATAATAATAATTTATAAATTATATAAGAGAAAAATATTTTGGATTTGATTTATTAATTAATAAATTTAAAAGGCCATACTATTCAAAAAAATTTTAGTAAATAGAATAAAATAAAAGGTAAGATAAGTATGTTTGTATAGATATATGTATACCAGTTCGTGCAAGGTTTACCAATATGGTATAGAACAGTTTAGTTGGTAGTAGCCGTGGTAACAGTATCCGGAGCTACTCTGCCATTGGAATGCAATAAGAATACCAACGTGTGCCAATGAACCATGAAAGGTCCTTTCATTTCGTTGCCCTATTGTGATTGCATAATCATGATAATTGTGACCATCAGGATCTTATTTCACCGAACAACGATATGTGATTATTATCTTCATATGTAATATTTTATTTTAATAAAGAAAAAAAAGATAGAATTTTTATTAAATTATCATTCTACATAAAATAGACAAATGTAAAATAGATATATTATTATTATTATTATTATTATTATTATTATTAGAATTTATGCTTATTTATTATGCTTTTTTTTATTTATACTTTCAACAATTTTAATTGAACATAGAAACTTTAATTAACCAGTTCATTAATTAAAGTCTACTGATCAAATTTTTATATTTTATAATATTTTAAATTAAAATAAATATGAAAAAAAGAAGAAAATACAGAGTATTTTGTTATTAATTTCAAATAATCTCAAAGCAAATGTGATTGTTGTGATTGAAATTGTTGTGATTAATGAAATATTATTATCATTACAGCTTCCTCTTCTTGAAAATGTATTAGCCAAGGACAACATTCTAATAGTAATCTCTCACTAATCTCAATGATCTCTTCCACCTTAATGAGCATCAATTTTAAATAATGTAACCTCTAATCAGTTGATAAGAGTACATGATCATAGTAACAAGAAAAAATTTTTTTAGTTCTTTACATCCGTTTTAACTTAAATTTTCTTCATAAACTCTTAGATATAATTAAAATTTATTTAACACTATGATTAAATATTTAAATTTTAATTAAATTCAATTAGCAGATTACAATTTTGATTATATTTCAATTTGTTATACGAACATTAATTACAATTTCAAAAATATCTTAAAAATAAAATAAAGAAATAAAAATAAAATAAAGAAATAAGTTACAAAGATAATTAAATAATTTATCTTGTTATAATATGATGATTATAAATTTCCATACAATTTAACTATTTTAAAATATCATTTAAATAAAATAAATCTAAATTCTCTTTAAAATTTTACATGATTATGATAAAAAAATTATATTTTATTTTGAACAAAAAATATAATAAATATGTTTTCTTATTTTGTGTAATTTCTTGTGCACTAATTAACTTTTTTCAATCAATTTATTAGTCAAACAAATACGTTGGATTAATCGAAATTAAAGACTAATTAAAGATTAGATAAGAAGATTAATATATAATAAATATAATGAATATTAGTACTGCTATACAATAACCAAACATATTTTTCTTTTTCTTTTTTTTTTTTTTTTTTTTTTTACGACTTGTCCACGTGTTAAGATTGTCGGTGGTTGAGTATACGCCATTAGAAGACAGTACTTGACGGTACTTGGTCGGCTTCAAATGAGAACGTGACAAAAGAAAAGGGTTAATAATGTAGAAACAGAACTATACGTTGCGAAAAAAATACCATATCAAATAGGTGAAAATAATGAGGGGAATGAACTGAAAAAAATTTATGAACTTAACATTCTCGATCTGTTATCGGTGAATTAATATCGTTCGTTAATTGAGATATCGATTCTCCTAACCAATCTATTGTCACATTCCAATTGAACAATAACAATAATTTTATTGGATGTTTAGAAATATATTTACATTAATAAATATTTTGAAAAACAGATTTTAAATATTTATAAATTTATAACAAAACTCAATTTCTAAAAAAAAAACTGGAATAAATATTTATTTTAATTATGTAATATTTCAATTTTCAATTTTAAGAATTTAAGAAGAAAGAAAAAAAATCTTCCTGAAATATTTTGAAGAATTTGAATTCAAAATATAATAATATAAAAAAAAAACATGAAATAATACGTAATTGGTAATTTCAATTGTCTCCTCTTCTTATTAATAAGGATACTATACATGCATCGCACAGAGTCCGGTAAGGGCCAGAAGTCAACTACACAATTGACTACGTGATCGTATATTTCCAAGAAATATTCATTAAATATATTGTCCTTCAAGTTATGGAACAGATGTCAACTACTGTTTCAAATTAAAACAAAGAATTTTATTTATTCAATTCTAGTTAGTAACTATTTGATTAGTTAATTTGATAATAAAAGATTAAAATTTAAAATTTAAAAAAAAATGTTATCATCAATATTTTTCTTGAAAATAAATCTTAAAAGTGATTTTTTAAATAAAACTAAATTTTCCTATCGACACATTCATCTATTTATTTCTACTATGTACCATAACCTTCAACTTGTAATAAGAGTGAAGATGCCAGTGTAAATCATTCAAATATATCACATCCAATTACGTTCTATCAGAGAAGAATTAAGAATGATTCAAATTGTATTTGAAACTTTTGATTACTTTGATTACTTTGAAATTTATTTTTTACTTACAGATTATTTATTTTTATAATTTTATTGATTATCATAATTCATTCGTCCATGACATCAAATTTATGACAAATTAGAAAAAAAATTTCTTTCATCTTTGTATTTTTAATAGATAAATGTATTGGCTACATTTCAATCAAAGAATAAATATTGTTCGATAGTTTATGTTGTACACTGTTCAAGCTTTTCGACTACGAAACACACCTCCGACGAAAATAGAATCATGTATACGTGCATAGGCGTGAGTGCATCGTGCGCATTACGTAACAAGTGCACGTGTACACTGAATGTCGATACGAGGGAAACGATCGAAATCTTAGTAGTTTGCGCATGCAGTCATTTTGGCACCTGCGAATGTAATAATTTCTTAAATCATTTGAAAAAGCTTATGAGCTATTTAGAACAAAATTAAACAACATTATGAATAGATCAAGAGATTCAGATATTTTTTTCATGACAAAATAATAATAAAAATAAAAATAAAAATGTTTAAGAATAAGAAAAAATTGTTATCTACATACATCAAATATAATTTTAAAGAAATATATAACAATATATAAAATATATATTAGTTTGAAATTTATTTTGAAAAATTTTATAAATTTCATTTTTTTTTTTTTCAGAAGAAATAGCCAGTTCATGTACTTTCAAATGCTTCAGATATTTTCAAATGCTCTTTAAAAAATGCATACTAGTTGAACATAATCAATTTCTTTTTTTTTTTT
Source organism: Apis mellifera (assembly GCF_003254395.2). Lineage (NCBI taxonomy): Eukaryota > Metazoa > Arthropoda > Insecta > Hymenoptera > Apidae > Apis > Apis mellifera. The sequence continues at coordinate 4,899,225 of NC_037640.1, forward strand.
TTTTGCTCGGTTCTTGAGAATTAATAAACAACATACTTTGCAGGCTGCTTTTATTAAATAATTTTTTATAAGATACGAAGACTCTTCGGGTGGAGCAATTTATCATCGTGTTCTATATATTATCCGCCAACGCATAACTTATGGCAATTAAAATATGTTACACGAGATTACTCCTGCATGCTTGACTATGCTTTTTTAATCTTGTACAATGTTACTTCTGAAAATATTTTCATTTTGTCATTATCTTAAATCTCGTTATAAAACAGATGGTTCATTTTAATTTAATCCTAATTATTTTTTATCTATTCATAATTAATTATTAAAAAACAAGAAAAAAAAATTTCTAACCGATAAATGGATAGACACGTATATATTTTAAAAATTATATAAATATACTTTATATGAATATTTAAAAATAAAATGAGATAAAAATCGTAAATATATCTACCTATCATAATAATAATGTTATGTCGGTAATTTGATAAACTCTGTTACCGACGAATTTGTAATAATTTTCTTTGATGTCAACTGATATTAGTAGTATCTGTAAAAAAAAATCGTTAATGTATATTATACACTTATACAAAATCGTATAATACTAAAAGAATTAAAAATAAAAACAATTAAACCTTAAAACAATTTCATGACAATCATTAAAATATATGAAAAATATCCTTTGAAAAATTCCAATGTCACGTAACTACGACATTATAGTTTACTATAATATCAACAACTCTATGCAAGAAATGCACATTATAAAGTCTCAATAACTTTGCACAATGTACAATCAACATAACGTTCCGATTTCGTCACAGAATCGCGTTTAGAGTATTGATAGGTATCGATCTGTGTCGAGTAATTGGACAGCGTCCATCGATCTCTAGATTTACTTACAATCGATTCTTAATTCGTATCTTCTGAACGAGATGAAAATCAAACGATTAAACAGATATTAAAACAATTATTTCTTACATATTTTTATTTGAATTGTTATATAGTATCGATAATATAGTGATATAACCTATCATTTTTAAAATTTTAGTTTTTATTATTATCATCATTATAATATTAAATATTTTTATAAATGTAATCTAATATAAAAACGAATATTAAAAATTTTATATTTCATTCAATGTTAATAATAAATTTTCCTGTCTTTTTAATTTTGAAACGACGATTATTACGACATTCACTATAAACCGACGTAAACTGATTTCAAGATGGTGGCTTCTCACAAGCGTCATTCAAATAAATCCTCGATTAATTCAATCTAGATTCCTGGAATATAATACGACGCTTAAATGTAAATCTGCAAAGCTTAACAAGAAATTCATGGTCAACCAGAAGTGCCCCACTTTCTAATATTTAACACAATTTTATCTGTAAACATGTAAGTAAGCATAACATTCGTAAATGCAATAATGCATAATAGCATCGTATTATTTCGTTGAACAAAAATGTAAATTTAAAATTACTGCCGTGATACGAATAAGCTTAAGCTATTTGATCAAATAAGTGAAAAGAAACGTTGCATTAGTATTCAATTTAATAATAATAAAAATCTTAAATTATGTCGATATATGTACATTATCAAATAACTTATGCAATAAAATGGAAACTTCATCTTATATAACAATTGACGGAAAAGAACAATTATTGTGTAGGTATATAACGGAAAGAAACAATTAATGTGCATGTAATGTGCATATTAATGTATTATTTTATTTTTGTTTTCCTATTATTCGTAATGAAAACAAAGATACAAAATTGAATTAATAGTCGCTTTCTTTTGATATTTTTAATTATGAGAGATTATATCTTTGACTATGTTAATAAATTTCGACCACACAATGTTAACATATTTGATAACACGAGCAAATATATTCCTACTAATTGCCTTAGAATGTTCCATTTCGAAAATTATATGGATACATCGATCCCTTATCTGTCAGATACGTAGGCGTATGAACTTGATACGTAAAATCCTCCTAACGTAAGTTACTATGCATATAACGTATTATCTGTATAAATAATGGCATAATAATACAAGCCAATGTTTGCTTCGATATATATTAAGTACTTTTACCGATCAATGTTTCAATATGATATGCAAATTGTATTGACGTAATAACCAACCTTTATTATAAATTATATAAAGTTTCTAAATAATTAGTTTCTAGTTAAAGTAAAAAAAATTTTCAATTGTCAATTATCTTTTGTTAAAAATTTAATTTTTTATTCAATTTAATTTATTTTTAATATATTTTCAAAAATATTTAAAAGAAATTAAAAAATAATTTATTCGAAAGAATAGTTAGAAATGTGAAATTATAAATGTGATTTTTGTTAAATATATTTTTAATATAATCGCAAATATATGAAGCAATTTGTTAATCAATTTTTATTATTTCTGTATTTATTATCAATCATATTAAGAAATAAATATTTTTATTTTATAATAAATCTTTACACCTGACTTACTTATACTGTTATAGTAGTTAGCGTCAGGCGATAAATGTTTCCTCAGGATCGTCAAATATCTACACAATACTTTCAACGAACTTTCGCGTTTTGGAATCACTTAATAAAAAAGATGCAACGCACAATTACAAAATCACAATCCGATAATTTCGCGAGGTTCGCGAATGGCTCTGATGCCATTCGTGCAACGAAAGCTAATGGTTGCGAGATGATACCCGAATGATCGTTAAGGACAAACTTAATAATAGTAGCCGGATATTTACTATAGATCTCTACTCGTCCAATTGGCCGGTCAGAGATGAATTCATGACTGGCAGCTACTTTGTAAATATATGACGAGTATCGAGCCAAAATCATCGTTTTGCGACCTGTATAAAAGATATACGAAATATATAAGTACTCATACAAATATAACAAACCTTATAAGTAAGTAAATATGTATATATTTTTGTACGTAATTATGTGGATGCAATCAGTACACGCACAAGAAATTATTACATTTATGGATCTGATCTCGTCATGCTTTTTAATCGACAATTAAGATTATACAATCTTCAAAATAATTTATCGTTTTAAATTTATGGTTGAATAATTATAAAAATATGAAATAGATGAAAAGATGATTATAATGTTGATATGAAGAAAAGTTAAAAAAATTCTTTAACATATATTCTCATCGATGAGAATTAAATCTTCAAGATTAAAATTAATTTTCTATCAATATGATCACAGAAACATTTATAGATATTACATAATTTCAAAATTTTATTAATTTTATTAATTTGAAAATATAAAATAATTTTTCAGAATAATTTTTATAAACAGAATTTTTAATTATATTATGTTATACTGATGACGTAAGTGGAGTGTTATGACACTAGAGGTTGTCGAACTCGACGCATCACTTTCCATCTGTATGTTACTTAATATTAGAAAATTAAGTCTATAATTTTCATGAAAATATATGTTACAAAAATTAATGAGATAAAACTTTGAAAAGAAAGTCTATTATTTCTCATTTTCATTGATATTAGAATTAATTATTTATTAAATATTTCTATTCATGAAAAGCATTTTTTACCATTAATAAAAACAGCATTTAAATTGAAATTGAATAGAAAGATTCAATATTAATAAACAATATCATAAATTACAGATATCGAAAAAAATAAAATAAATTATATCGTTAAAACTTTCTAAGTAGTATGTCAAATCGAATTTAAAGATTTTAGATTCCATAAATGAAAGATATGATCTTCATCTTTGATAAGATATTGTAAAACAAAACAATTCTTCCAATGTGGAATTTTAATGACTTCAGGAAATACAATTGAACTTGTGTTAAAAAATGTTGTGAATAATTTTAATTACAAGCATAATTTATTATTGTAAACTCAAAAAAACTTTTATTATATTAAGATTGATTGTTTCTTTCTTTACAATATTGTCAAAATATTTTAATAATCTTAATAATCTTTTAATCATGAAGAACTGCTTTATGCAAATAATAAACAATTTTTATATACGATAAGAAAAAATTACAAAAAATATGATATTTATTATAGTGTAAGGATATGTTTGTTTACATAACAGCATAATATAACATAGTGGCATAGTAGCATAACTTTACTATGATATACAATTACTAAATCACATTTTTTAACCAAACTTCTATAGGTTTATATTTATTATCTTCTTTGAATAATATAAAATTTTAATATAATAAAAAAACTAAAAAATCCTTTTATCTATAAGTTAAATAACATAAAATTATTAAAGAATAAATTTTTTAATATATATCACAAAACCTAACCTAAATTTTAATCTGTTCTTGCTATTTAATAATCACTTACCCCTTCGTGATTTGGCGCCAGGATAATTCACCGCTTTTTCGTTTTCGGGAATTGTCTGTTGTGATTCAACACAAATGTCCTCGTATCTAACGTTCATCAACCCACTCCTTGCATGACATACTTGTTTCAACTCCACAATTGTTAAAATATCGAAAAAACACGCGATAATTCGTTCCTGCCGAATTGCGCGTTCGCGATCGACTTGTATTTGAAATAACATACATTACAACGTGAACCGTTCTTAAACACGAACGATGATGACGACGTTCACTGATCGACACCGGTGTCACGAATGCGATTCGCTTTTGTTTACTCTCTCTTTATGTCGTCAGCAGGTGGCGCGCAAAGAAGGAGAATTTACAGTTATTTTTCTTTTATATAATATCAAGAGGAACGCTTTACAAATATAAAATATTTAGCAAATTCGATTCTACTTTTTGATAAATAATCAATTTCAAAATACATCATGAAATTTTATGTAACAAATATCTAGAAAAATGATTAATTTATTGTATTTATCTAGACAATATCATAGATTTTATTATTATGTAATTTATGATTCAAAGTGATTAAATTACTGATTTATTTCTTGTTAAAAGTCTAAAAAATATAATGTCTTAGTATTTTTCTTTTTATTTTGAAAAGAATAATATTTATTTACAAAGTACAAGTATTTTAGACATATATGGACCATCAAGTTCGTATCCCATTTTTCGATAATAATTCCTTGTTCCAACACCTGAATAAAATCATATATAATGCTTTTATAATATTTAAACTTAAATTGTTTAATTTTTACCTGATATAACAGAAATTTTATGAGATCCATGTTCTTCCTTTGCTATCCGTTCAGCTTCTTCCATTAATAACATTCCAAATCCTTGATGCTGAAACTTTGTAGGATCACGGGCATTCACTGGAACAACACTACCATATACATGAAGTTCTCTCACTATTGAACATTTTTCTTTAAGTTCTGACCTATAATACATATTTTATTAATATAACTTTTTAATATTAAATAATAAATAATTTTAATGATATTAATTCACCTAAATGTTTCATTTGAACATTTTCTAAGTCTTAGTAAACCAACTAAAATATCTTGAGTGGGATCTTCATAGGATAAAAATGTTTCCCACCCACCATTGGCAATATAATCACGGCGTATAAGTTCTACTTCATAAGGCTGTACTTTCTGATGTATTTCTTGAATACCCACTTCCCGAGTTCTAACATCGCGACAATCAGTTCCCAAATCTTTCATTCTTGCTAATGCCAATTCACGTAAATTTCCATGTTCCACACCCGAGCTGTGTGTTTTAGAATTAAATTTAATACATAACATCATAATATGCATAAAATATAATGCAATTACCTAACTAAAGGCATAGGTATATCTCTCTGTACACGATATACACGAGTCCAAGGCGGTATTAAAGACAATATTCGAGCAATAAGATCTACTAAAACACTCGGTGGATAGCTTTTATATCTTCCTGTTTTCCATAATTCATATAAACCTGTACCTCGTATAACTAATGTTGGATAAATTTTCAATCCATCTGCTCTGAAAGCAGGATTTTCAAAGAATTCCTAAAATATATATAATTATATTCATTAATAAATTAAAAAAATAAAACATAATTCGTTAGAAATATAATTATAACTCACAATGAATTGATTTACATCTCTCTCAATATCAACATTTGGTAAGTCTGGCATCATATGTGCTATTACTTTGAAACCAGCATCTTTTGATAATTGAAAACTTTCGCATACTGCACGAACTGTATGTCCTCTATTAGTATCTCGTGCTACATCTTCATATACAGATTGAACTCCAATTTCTAAACGAGTACACCTATTACATTTTAATATATAAATTTAAAAAAAAATATAAATATATTTATATATATAAATCATTATATTATACATACCCATAACGTAACATATCAGAAAGATGTTTCTTAAGACAATAATCAGGACGTGTTTCTATAGTAATACCAATACATTTTGTACGACTTCGTTCAGAAAATTTTACTGCTTCATCAACATTGCTACTTACATGACCAGAAAGAGCATCATGTAAATTTCGAATAAAATAATCTCTGTAATCTTCTGGCAGAGACATGAAAGTACCTCCCATAACAATAAATTCAATTTTGTCTACATTATGTCCCAATTGTTTTAACTGTAATAATATTTTAATCAATATTTGAATTTTAATTAATAATAATAATTTATAATAAATTAATAATTAATAATTAATAATAAATAAAATTAATTTTATTATTTTTAAAATTAATTAAATTAATATAAAATAATTTATATAGAAGTATTTAATAAATATCTTTACTTGTTCTACACGATGCCTAGTTTGTAAAAATGGATTATATCTTGCACGAATAGCTCTCATAGATGTAGGTTCATAACCAGTATAAGATTGTGTAGAATATTCAAAATCAGAATCAGGTCCACCAGGACAATATACACAAATATTTCCTGTCATATTAATATGAGGGCATCGATGAGGTTTACACATTACAGCTACAACAGCTATCTATAAAAACCAAATTAGTGAACATATTTTTCATTATTCAAAAGCATAATTTGCTTTTGAATATGTATTAATAATTTTTGTTACTGCAATTAGAATTTAATTAAAATTATTATATAAATTATAATAAGGAAAATACTAACTCCACTAGCAGTCCTAATAGGTTTTGCTTTTAATTTTGGTATTAATATATTTCTTGCATCAACAGGAACAGCTGCTATAATGTCAACCAATCTTGGTGAAGTTTCTAACCCATATTTAGAAGCAATTCGTGTTTTTAATTTATTTAAATCAACATCTCTATTTTCTTCATGTGCTTTTAATAATTCTTGTATAATTTCTCCAATTGTCATAACCATACGTTCTTCTTTGCTTTGTTCAAATTCTAAAATTAAGCATACAGCAAAAATAAAATTATAATTAAAATTATAAATAAAATTATTTTTGTAAAAATAAAATAATGTAAGTTATAAAACAAATTTCTATATTTTTAAAAAATTATTATAAGTATATTAATTTTTGTAATAATATTACCTTTTCTTTTTTTTACCATGATAATATTTAATTATTTAAGATTACTAACAATGTAACTATTAATTCGTTTTGCGAAATATGATATAATAAATGTTTATTTGAAATTATTTGAAAATTGATTTTAGGTTAACTTCGATATCATTAATAAATCTAACCTATTATAGAATAGAATAACGAATAATGAATAACCAATTCGTTTTCTTGTTCAGATCTTTCTTACCATTTTAGTATCATTTTCGATTCAGTATTATTATCGATTCAGTATTAATTAAGAATGTAATACTTATACAAGTAATGACATCTATATATTTGACTGATAACTGATTATAATAACTGATATGATAATAGTTAGATCTAATAAATTTTGTTAAAATTTTTAATCAGTAAATTAAATAAAGATAAATAAGTTATAATAAAGTTAATTAGATAGCATTTTCAGCATATGAATTTTATAAAGGGCAAATATAAGAAAAATAACTCTAAAAATAATTAAATTGATGTTTTACTTTCAGTCTTTCCAGGATCCGCGCTCGATTAAAATTATCTTTCAATCTTGTGATTGAAAGATTTTTTGTAAATCAATGATCAGGGATTTATCCCTCAATCCTTCCTATATCGTCAGAATGTAAGTCATTCTTCTTCACAACCTTCGGTTGGTCACGACTGGTGAATATGTCCGGCGATTCTTATAAATCCACTAACGTAAGTCGTGATACGATAGTAATTTGAGTTTTGATTTTCTTAAATTCTTCATTATTTTTTCTTTCTTGGATTTTTGCATTTCTTCTTGATTGACATTATTTTTAAATATTACATTAAATATTTATCTGTTTCTAAAATTTATTTTATTATTGTTCAAATGCACTCAAAAAATGACATTGGTAGTTAATTCTTAATATTCTTAATATTCTTACCTTAGCATGCTTTTGAAAAAATATCTTTGACGTTAAAGAGATGGCGCTGATAAGTAATTTTTATTTTATATCTATTCTTCTTTTTTTACTGCTTATTATCCTTATTATTTAATTAAATCATACAATAAATTATATAAGTTAAATAATTTGACATTATTCTTCCATATATAATTATAAAATTTCTTAGAATTCTTATTATTTAATTTTTAAAAATTAGATTAATATATTTTACAGATATGGATAATCATTTTTATGATTATTTATTTTTGATATATATTTTATTATACATAAAATATGGAATAAACATTACATACGAGAATGATGTCTTTGTAAGTTTGAATATCAATTCACTTATTTATATTAGTTTCTTATATATGAAATTCACATTTTTACTTTTAATATTCATTTTCATGCAAATTTTTAACATCATCTGTAACATTATTTTTAATATCCATGCAAAATACATATTTATTCAATGTAATCTATAAGATTTTATTTCTTATTATAAATAAATCAATATAAATATATTATGGATACACATATTTTATATATACATATAATATATTCATTTTATAATTATTATTAACAATATATAAATTATTTCAACAATTTATTTTATCTAATTTTGTTTTTAAAATAATATTATTCACAATTAATAAAAAAAATTTCAATATCTAAACTTATTTTCACATAAAAAATATCTATTACTATTTCAAATTTAATTTAATAAATCTAATTTTTTAGCACTTTTTCTTGACAAAAATATAATTCTGTATATAAACAAATAATTTTTTTTTAATGCTGATTCTAATTTTCATAGTAAATTAACATGAAAATGATAAATATAATCTTGAAGTACAATTAATCAAATATTCTATTTTAATAATTGAAAAACTTAATCTAATTCATATGTTTATAATTTATATCGAGTATTAACACCAGGATTTAAGATATTATATACTGAATTGAAATTCTAACATCAAAAATTATATTATTTCTAATAAACTTATATAATTATTAAAATATTATTTTTCAATTTCAATAATTTATTTATGATAAATAATAATTATCATACCGTTTTATTAAGAATAATTTATATTATTAATATTGAAATTGTTATTATCCACCGATTTTTAGATTGGATTGATTCAAGATCTGATCAATTTTTCAAGATTAAAAATATTGAAGAAATTTATCAACCTTTGTCTTTGTTTTCTGTCAATTCTTCATTAACCTTTTTATGAACAGATTCCATGTGATTTACATCCACTTCAATTACAAAAATGGATGCGGGTGGTGTTTCTTCAACGTTATCTATTTCTGCCGGAAGAAGCGGCATTAAAGGTTTATAAGTTTGTAATTCCATTGAAGTAATATGAGAGGATGATTTCGAAATATTCGAATCAATCCTGTTATTTTCAAATTTGTCACTTTCGTTTCGTTGAAATTCGTTGCTATTTTGACTCATATTATCATCTTCCTGTTTGTCACTCTGCGAAGAACTTGACGCATTTCCGGTTTCTTTATCTCGAATCGAAATATCTCGAGACACGGATAATCCTTTCGATCTGACATCAGTTACCTATTATTAAAGTTATCGATAAAATAAAATCGATAAAATAAATCGATAAAATAAAATCGATAAAATAAAATCGATAAAATAAAATATTTTTTTATAAAAAATAAAAGAATTTTTGCGATCAAATGACAATTTTTATTAAAACTTTAAAAAATAATTGATTATTATTATATAGTATTAATAAAAAGAATTATATTATAAATTATTCAAGTCAAATATTATCTCATTATATTTTCTTGAAAGTACAATAATTTTTATTCTTCAATTATTTTGATAATTCCAAAAAATTGAATAAATATTACCTGACGCAATAAACTTGATGTCGGTCTTTTCGAAGATGATAGTCCACCAATTTGTCTATGATATTGCCTTTGAGAATCAACTAAAGAACCACGTTCATGAATTACGCTAACCACACTAGATTTCATATTATTGTGTGGAAATAGAAGATTCCACATGAAGTTTTTAAGCGCTGCACGAAAGTCTTTCAAATGGTAAGCATAGAGTAATGGGTTACCCGCCGAGTTTAAATGCGATAGAATTATACAAAAATTCATAACAACATCGTTTACCCTACACCATGGACAGAATGCCATCACACAGTTAATGGTATACAGTGGGATCCAACAGATGATGAAAAAGATTACAATGCGTGACAGATTCTGTGTCGCTTTTACTTCACGCTTCCTGGCGGCGCCAAGTAAACGTAACATGGTTCCAGTTGTCTGATTTCCGGTACGACGACCTGGATTCATCGTTACAATTTGTTGCAACTGTAAGAATATATTATATTAATAATTAATATAACTGAACAAAAAAATTTTAATAATTTTAATAATATAATAAAAATTTACTACTTGAAATGCAATATATTTTCTTTATTAACATGTATTAAAAAAGATTAATTTCAAGAATTAATGAATAATAATTAATGAAATCTTCGATAATTGTCATATTTGCATTGTATATCCACATATATACACACATATATTGTGCTATATATTTGAAGTAAAAGTATCTGACCTGTTTTACGACTACTCGGTATATATGGGCGTAGAAGGCAGCAATTAATAGCGCGGGAAAAATGATCGTGGCAAAGTATAGAAACACCAAGTAATCGTAATCCATCACTTCGGTAAAGATGCATTTCTCGTTGGATTTCTTGCCTGCGTTCCATCCTAATAGCGGTAGAAAACCAACTAGTGTACCAGCGATCCAACATACGCAGATTATACCTGAAAGAACAAGATCATTAAATTATATTCATTATTGTTTCATTGTTATTTTAAAATATTATTTATTTTTGGAATTGATTTAGAATAATAAAACGTACAATACTAAAATACTAATAATAAAATATTAGAAATATGTGTTTTTTAAGTCAATTTCTTTGTTAATGCAATTTTTTTAAGGTTAGTTTTAAGTCAATTTCTTTATATATGATTATATGATTCTTTTTTTCATACAAATTGTATTGAAAATATTTAAAATCTTCATTTTTATAGTTTTTACTGAAAAATTATATTGTAATAATTTTATGTGCAGAAAATAGGATATTTTGGACAAAAAATGCAATGATTTATAAGATTCTGGAGCAAAAGTATGAAAAGTCGGTCAAAAGATTCGATGATAGAGATGCATGTTATCGATTGGAAAGCATGGCAATAAACGCACCTTTTTCCTTTATTGGAGAGATGGTATCAGTCAGCAAGCTCATAATTAAAATCACTCTCGCCATAAATAGGCAAAACGCTTAAATTAATCATGGTTGGACAATCTGCTAGTGAAATGAGAAATATCTAATTGGACCAGCGTAAATTATATTTAAAAACAAACTTCGATAATATTTTTTTATCAATACGTAATTACTATTTTTATTAACATTTCAAAATTTCGATTTGTTTTTTTTTTACGAATATAGTATTATCTCCATAGAAAAAAAATGCGATTTCCATCAATTTCGTCATCAAAGAAAATCCTTTGGGAAATCGAACAGATGGGTATTTCAAGTGTATTTCATACTCTATGGAATATGTTGACATTATCGGAATGCAGGTGGAATTTTTTAAATTCCTATATTAATTATATAATTAATATATAAATTATTTATCGGAATTAGTACATTATTATCTACTTTTATAAATTTATAAAAAAAAATATTATATATAAAGACAGAATAGCGATTTTTAAGTAAAATTTGTGAAATATATTATATAAAAATTATTTTTTTCGAAAAATTTTATTTTTAATTTGACATAATTTGAGAATTGAGATAAGAATACTTACATAGAATTCAATTATAAGGAAGACATTTAAAAACAGGAATTATATTGATAATTCATTACACAAAATTCATTAAGTAATTATAAAAATATTCGATATAAAAATTGGATTAATTAATTTTAAATTAAATTTCTCAAGAATATATATAATAATCCTATATTATTAAAATATTTTATATAGCTTAATATACTTATTACTTATTGGCGTCTAAGATGTATTTTGTTATATTTCATTGATACAATTTCATGGAAAATTATAATATAATTTCTTTGAAAAAAGAAACAGCACAGATAGAATAAACAAAAATATTTGAATGTAATATAAAAAATCATTTCCATTTTGTATTTTTAACAAAATTATAGTTAAATTGAGATTAGAATTTGTAACAATGGCTTCTAAGAATACATCTGAACAATGTTGTCTAATCAGTACTGACACAAATTGATGTTCTGTATTCTAATATAATGGAACGTGATGGAAATTCCTTATCATATTATTGTAACTGTATGTTAATATTATCTTATAAAATTTCGTTGCATTCGAAGTATTTAACTTCACACAGAATTCAATGATTTGTAAATAATATAAACTTTTTTATAGTTAAAACATAATAAGTGTAAAAAATAGATATATTTTTTAAAATAACAGTATGTATACCTTTTATATTTACTATATATGTAATTTTGAATTTTTTTGAAACGTATATATAATTAATTCAATAATTTAGTTTAATAATTTATATTTTTCCAGTTATATATAATCATTTAAACGAGAAAATTGTTTTTGCATAAATTGGAAACACTCGATGTTGATGAAAAAAACAATACTTGAGATATATGGAGAATCGTGTAACAGGTGCTTTGCAAACAATTCCGCAAAATATAATTACGTGGAGGGTCGCGATGTTATTTTATTGCAGCTCGATTAAACGGTTATGCGTGCCATGCAGAATGTTTCTAGGAAGAGGTGTTTTAATTGGATTATCGGATAGCATAACGACATTGACACGAGAAACAAGTTTGTCGTATTTGTTATACACTTCTCCGAACTTTTTGCGGACTTGCTCAATTATTGACTCTTACTACTTGCGTGTTGGCGATTACATGATGATGAGTATTGTTTTCTTAAGTCATTTAACTTAAACAAATTATTTTTTTTAAATATTTAATAAATATTTAATAATAAATGCTTATAAATAAAAAAACAAACAAACAAAGCAAAATGAAATATTTGTCAAATATGGAAAAATCTTATTATATATATAATTCTTCTAATTGTTGAAATATCTCAAGAAATTTTTTGATATTGATTGATTTCTTTTTATATTTTATGTATCAATCTCATATATTAATTTAATATACGTCACTTTTTAATTGAAAGAATAAGAAATCTGAAACTAATTAATTTGACTTTTTTTTTAATAGTTCTATTGTTATGAAACTTATGAAATTATGAAACTTAAACTTTTTGACTTAAAAATTATTTATTAAGATTTATAATGAGATTTATTATTAATTATATTTAATATTATATTATCAATTATATATTATATTATATTATTAATTATATAATTTATTAAGATAATTATGAAATAATTTTTAATTAGAATTCTAAAACTTAAGCAATTATCTTATCAGTTTAAGTTCATCGCTCTTACTATTTCTTACCTATGGCAGTTTTAGTTCGTACAGTGCGGGAATATCCCATGGGATGAAGTATTGCCCAGTAACGATCTACGGACACCGCCACTAGACAGAAGATACTGATCGTACAAAGAACAATCAACACAGAAACGGTGAACAAGCAAGCATGTAAATTCTTCGGTAAACCAATGCTAGCTAAAATAGCAAAAGGTATTGCGAACAATCCGACTAAAAGATCAGCTGTAGCCAAAGAGATGATATAATAATTAGTTCGTCGACGAAGTTTTTTCTCTTTGCTGAAGACGATGATTACCAAACCGTTACCAAACACTGCACACACTGCCACCAAAATCTCGCAAACTGTATACGGTAAATTAAGTTCTGAATGAGTTGACGCATTTAGGGCTGTTACAGTCAAATTATTGGCCAACTCACTAATATTTGATGGAAATTCCATCACGATAAAATAATATTCTATAGACAATCGTCATTTACTTTTTACTCACTCATTCGGATGATTACTCACTGATTTATTTATTTATTAATTATTAATTATTGAAAATATATTAATCATATATAGATAATAGAGATTAATTTTTAATATTTTTATTTAATTTATGTTTCATAGTTTATATTAAGTTCGTGATAATTTAATATTCATTTGTTCTTTCTCACAGATTTATGTATAAAGAAATTTGTAAATGCAGAGTTGCGTGATCAACAATTCTTACAACATTTTTAATGAATTCCTTTAATTTCTGTATATAGAATATTTGATATGCCACACGAATTTGTACCATTTCTTTAAATAAATTCTATATTCTTAATATGGAATAAATCACAAATGGTATATTGTATATATTTGAGAAGAAAATTGATCATTGATATGTTTTTGCTTTCTTAATATGAAGAATTTCCACAGAAATCATTAAATACTTAATGATCATGTCAATTAATCCAATGATAATTAATCCATTTTATTTTAACAGAAAGATACTAGCACGTATAGGAAGACAGAAAAAGAAAGCTTCGCTATTTATCTGTATGAACGTGTTATGGAAGCTAATATATTTTATACCATTTTTCGGTTGACAAGTTTTCTGTTCATGCCACTTCTGTTATGCCAAATGATATATCAATTCACTAGAAATATAATGTCTCTATAATTCTCTGATATGTATAAGAGAAATATATATAATCCAATATATAATCCTGAATCAAATATTATTTAAATTAAAAATCATATCAAATTTCTCTATGAATTATATTTTTCCATGATTATAATATTTTTAATTAAAAATATTTCAAAATATTTGAGTGGAAGTGAAAAATCACAATATTCATTACATCAATAATTTTATTTCTCGATCTTCTTTCAAAATGACTACAAGTGGAAGTTATGTATAATATAGAACTTAAGTTGTGTCTCTCTGTTATGTTGTGTAAGTTTGTTCAATGAGACTTCAATTCTCGTTATCTTTGTTCAGAATTAATAAAGCTTTTCAACTCGGGTAATTTCTTCCACAGGTAATTTAAGGTATCAGTGAGTAACTACGTTCTGTCAAAGAACAACAAATCGTCCATTGAGAAACAGGATGACTGGAAATCACGGGTTACAAATGATCAAGTTCATTGAATAGAGTTCAACCACGTTTTGGTCGCGTACTTGCAAAGCTTATCATACAACATCATCTTCCAACTATGTTCATCAGAAGGTAATTTTAGTTTAGATGATACGCGTGCTTTTGATTATATTTTTAGCCATATTGGATATTGAGGTCATCAACATCATAAATTCAAAAAATATTCCTTCATTTTTAAATATTAAACAGTTTCAAAGTTCCTATTATTGATTTTTCAATTACATCCATTCTTTTATGTAAATTCAATAAATATTTTTATCATTTCAATTGAAATCATGTAGAAAAAATAATTATGATGACTTGAATAATTGATTAAATTTATTTTTATCTTTTTTTTTTAAATCAAATATAAATGTCATTCATATAATTAACTAAATTCTATTTTTTACTTATTTATGAATTTATGAATTTATCTATTTTATAATAAAATATTTCTGAATGTTTATCTTTTATTTTTATTTGTAAATCTTAATTTATATATAATATATATTTAATATATTTGAACGCCAACATTTTTATCTCCAGCTTACAATAATTTTATTCTATTAAAATGCATTACTTTTCAAATAAAAAAATCTCTTTTTAAAAATGCTTTTTTGTTTTTTAATATTCAATATAATCTTCTATTTTCTATTTCACGATAGATCATTAAAAAACTTTTCTTTGAGAAGAAAAATAGATTAAAGTTTTAAACTTTATAATCATGTGAAGACTTTATTTTTAGAAAAGTTAAAAATTAATAAAGATAAGATTAGCAATGATTACTTGAATCTTTTTTTTTGATAATAAAAAAATTATTGTTAATTTGTGATATGATAAATTAAAATTACATAAAACATCAAGTTTATTTATAAAACTACTAAACATTTAATTTAAAACATTTCTCAATATTTATTTTAAGCATGCAATAAATGTTATTTACAAATAAATTTTCATATTTAATTTTATAATTTTTATTATAATTTAAAAAAAAAATTGATTCTATTTTAACTAGAAAAAAAGAGATAAGAACTTAAAATCCAATTCAAAATATCTAAAATGAAAGTCAAAGAAAATAAAAGTCATTGTAAATAATAATAAATAAAGATAAAGAGTATTTTAACATCATTATATTCTTCAATACTACGTTCTAAACTTTTACGTTTATCTTTATTTATAGAGGACTAATATATCACTTGTCTATCATCATTATAGCTTCTATATAATATTTTAAATAAAATTTACTTAATATATTATTTTAAGATTTTTAAAACATAATTTATGAAAGAGTACTTAATTCATATTTTAAATAACAATCAAAATTCGCGGATTTTAATTAATCGAATATTTAAGAAACACCGATTCGATATCGTTCGATAGCCAATCAAAGTCACGCAGATCTTCACTGAACCAATCAACGTCAATCAATAACACCGCGCGCTTTTTTCCGAGGCGTCATAAATCAATCAGTCATCGACGCTTATTATGTGATGTGCTTTTCTAAAAATGCGAGTTAAATAAAAAAAATTAGGCGATCATAAATAAAACGCATCCAGGGAACGCGTCCGTCTTCTCAACCCCGTGGCGCGTAACTGAGTTTCTTCGTAATATACAGGGACTAGTGGCGGTGGAGGTGGAATAGACACGGTTATAGGTTATGGCGGTAGTGGTAGACCAGAAAAGAAAATTGGCAATTTTATATGTTAATGTTTCTATGTTTTATCTAAATTGATTTCATATTGAAATAAATTCTTTGAAAATGAAGGTAAAAATTAAAAAATTTGAAATATTAAATTATTATATCTTATTCATATTGTAACAATTATATTTTCATTATAATTCATGTTAAATTTTCAATCGTGTTAATTAAATTTTAAATTTTAATGATATATCTATATTGAATCTATATTATTTGAAGTATTAATAAACATATAATAAATATATATATACTTTGAATTATTTAATATTCTTATTTAATTTTTGTTTAAAAAAGCTTTAATTTATAATTAGTCACATATTTGAATTATTGGTTATTTGCTGCGGTAGCATTTCTTTGTGAGCATCTTATGAGATTTGTAATTGGATAAGCGTGCTACGAGAATTCAATGACTTGTCTATATGTATAAGTGATAAAAGTCGACGCATACGAAATATATAAATGTAAGTATGTGAGATAGTTAGTAAGTAATAAGTAGTACAAATTACTTTAGTATCCTCTCGACAAAATTAAGAGTTTTATTCCGTCTCTGGAACTTTTCATGATACTTTGAATTCTTTGGCACGAGAAAATTTTATATTTTTTCTCTTTTGTTAATGTGATTAAATGTTTCAACTACAATTCGTATAATGAACGTTGCATTTTAAAAAAACTTGTATATATTTTCTTATTGTTAGAAAATCATTATGCAATTGTTGAAAATATGAAATAGCGTTAATTCCAATTAACTTAAAGAATGTTTTTTAGTTTTTAATAGATTTTAATTACAAAAAGAATTTGTTTTATTGGAATATAATATTATTATAATAACTATCGTATTTTTTTTTTGTACTAAATATTTTTACTAAGTATTTTATATATTTCTTTTTTTTAGGAAAATTCCAAAAAGTAATCGATGTAATTAACTACACGCATGCGTGTTATACATAATAATGACGAAAATAGAAAACTCTATTTCTTTTTTAACACTTTATTTATAACACCATCTCTCTATTTATATCAGTACAAAAGTCTCTGGAAATCATTTTATCCGAATCATCAGATTCTATGAGGCATTATTTATTCCATTTTTTAAACAGAGTAAAAGGTATGATTATTTATATTAAGATAAAAAAAAAAGTACAATTATATTAAGTTAATTTTTTTTTTAATTCAATCATATATAATTAATTGAAACATATACATGTTTATAGAATATAAATCATAGAAATAAACTATTTATTCAATATTCTATTAATTGAATCAAAAGCGGGTATTTGTTATTTCATTCGATATGAGACAGGATCGGATTACTACCAAGGCTAACTAGACAAATGGATCTGCGCATTTTTCGTTCTCCCTTTCGCGCAAGGTGGTTATATCCCATATTTGTACGTGTATACGTCGTAAGTTTGTTTGAAGTGAAAAATCGGATTTCTCTGCAAGTTTCTAGGAATTCAATTTTATAGCAAAATATATATATATATTCTTCGTGATTAATTTTCTTCTATATAATAAAGTTAAAAAATAATATAATTTTTCCAAGATATATATACTTTTTAATTTTCTGTTAAATTACTATTTTAATTTTTAAATATATAATACGGATTAAATCGATACGAGAAAATTTTTAAATATAATAAACAATTTCAGTCTTATTCTTATTCTATTTCTACTTAGTGTATATAAAAGATGCATAATAGGTCATTGACATCATATAAAAGATCATTAATTATGTCGCGAAATTGAATGAATCATGACTAGACAATAACATCAAGAATGTAAGTTTACATTAGGCAAATAACCGCGGACACGTCACACTATTGTAGATGTTCACATATTTATACTATTAAATATTTAATGACTTAATGCTATTAATGCGATTAAAAATACATGAGAAATTATACAAATCAATAACGTAAATATGAATTTTCTTATCAAGTGATAAAATTTTAAAAAAAGACTAACGATTTTTTCTAATAAATTTTTTTATATTTTGAAAAACATTTTGGTATCTTGAAAACTTGCAATAGATTTACAATTAATTGGTTAATAAGATTTAGTTGACTTCATTGTGTAGCATGTCTTACACATATATTATATATTATATATATAGTAGTTAACTTGGTGTGATAACTTGGGTAGTTTCCAGGTAGGGGAACAAAAGTTATTAAAATCTTGTGATGAATAGTGGAATCCAATTAAAAAGATATGTAGTTTTTTCAGATGGTATACGTTTAATATAAAATTTAATCAATATTTTATATTAAATATATAATATATAATAACGTCATATATTAACATGATATAAATATATATTTGATTAAAGAATTATCTTAAATTTTTTTTTTTAAGTATATCTTGTAAAAAAAAATCGATAAGATGAGAAAAAATTATTAATTATATATATATATATATATATATATGTTTCTTTTATCTGGAAGATTTTTATTATAATCTAATATTAATTTTTCGAATCACAATATCAACGTTAACGAATCCCGTTGTATTTGTGCTAAGTTGTATGCTTTGATCGACAGAAATGATCAGTTATCTGTATGTGATATTGATTAAATAATAATTACTCTAACGGCAATTCGTAGCCACTAGATTTGAAAAGTTATTTATTACTTCAATATCGTAAATTTTAATTATTTACTATTAATTTTTGCAAAGTTTAAGATTTTAAATAATTTTTACAAATTGAATATATTCTTAAGTCTTAATTTTTACAAATGAATTATATAAATATTATAATTATATAATTATATAAATATTGTTTTGATGATGAAATGAAAAAAGAAAAAAAGAAAAAATAAAAAAAAGAAAAAATAAACAATGGTTTCCATGTGTTTAAAGAAATTATTTTTAATTATTTTTTAATTATTTTTTTAATTATATTTAATATTACAAAAAATAATTTGTATACAATTTATATTTGGAATTACATGTCAATAAATATATGTTAATTTTTATACAATATAACAATTTTAAGGTGATCAATTCATAGAAAATGATGTATTATTTGTTCTAAATGTGTTTCTGTTCGATTGAGTCCATGGTTCTAACATTGCTCGTATTATTATATATATGAACCATATAATAAAAACAAATCCAAGAAACATAAAGATTCCATAACTGTAAATAAATTGATATTATATATTATATATTGCTCTTAATATTTTTAATTATCAAAATAATTAATATAATATTGATTAAAAAAAATATTAATTAAAAATATACTTTGTAAACCAAGTAATAAATGATCCAAGACCTATGGGTACAAGTAAGCTATAATTAGCTAGTGGTCGCAAACTCAATCGAGGTGGAATACGTTCCTCATATCCGCAGGAAAGTCCATTTTGCGTTCGTTTTGGTAACTTCACAATTTTTGTTGGTGGTTGTAATATTTGTCGATAAATGTTTCCGAAAAAACCACTTTCATGGTACATTCTAGTTATCTTGTGCCGATACTATTCAAAATATATGATTATAAAGATGTTTAAGTTGAAAATTAAAATAATAATTTAATAATTTTTCTAATATATTATTGAAAGGATATTTACTTTTACGTTTATATATGTACAGAGTTTATAAAAATTCCTAACAAGTAATGCACATTCGTTACTTCGAATTGGTTGTAATTCTGGATCACCCATATATTCAATATATTGACATGTTTGTCTATCTTTTTGAATAGGTACAAACACACCTGGTTTACTTGTATCTAAACTAGAGTCCATCTAAAGAATTAATAAGTTAGAACTTTTCTAATAATAATAATTGATAAACAAATAATTTTTTTTTATACCTGTGATTGACTATGATAGAAAGATGTCGATAAAATGCTTTCATGGTATTCTTCATCAGCTTCAATAGCTACTTGAGGAATGTCTTCTACTTTAATCTAAAAATTCTATTTATTAAAATCAAATCAAATTATTAAAATCTAAAAATATTTTTTGTTTCTTATTACCTCGAAGATTTCAATTAATTGTTGCTGTGCATTTGCTAAATATATAGGAACACGACGTCTTTCTTCTATACTAACATCATCTGAAGAATAATCCTCGCCATAAAAGAATTCCCATAATGCTAAAAAAAATCGTCTACTTTTTCGTTTCTTTTCTAATGCATCGATTAAACTAGTTGCTGTTAAATATGCTTGCTTAATTATACTTAATAGACATACGACCTAAAAAAAAATTCAAAAATGATTAGACATCTCAAGTATATATGTATATGTACTTTATATTTACTTGTGATACAGTAGACATAGAAAACATTGGTACATATTGATAGGTCGGTCCTTCTAGTTCCGAAATTTGTTGTCGTACAATTGAAGCCCATTGATTTGTAGATACACATCGATTTCTACTTAATCCAACATCATCCATATGACTTTCTATTTCGCATATTATTTTTGCTAGATGTGGTTGCGAAAAAACCTAAATATGATTTTTTTTTTTAATTTCCTAAATAATAATATATAAGTCAAATATCTGAAAAAATTTAATATACTTTTGTAACTCTAAATAACATTAATGCATTTTTTGGAGCTACAAGATCTGTCCTCATAAATCGTGGAAGTAATTGTTGGAATATTGCTGAATATGCTAATAAATTATGTGCAATAAAAGGCATCCATCTATTTGGATCATGTATCTTTCCTCTTTCTTCTTCTTCAGATTTACTATAAAAAAATAAAATAATTTCTAATTGTAATTTATTAATAGATTTTTTTTATATACATACCCTTCTTTTGTGTATGTTATACTAGGAAAATATCTCCATGGTTGAATAAAGCTTAACCATGCTTCAAGAATTAATCTAAAGGAACTATCTAAAGGCCAATGATGTATAGCTTTTCGAAGAAATGTGTAGATTTTGCCTTGGACGGAAGGTAAAATAATTCTGTAAATTATTTTTAACAAAATTTTGTGATATTAATATTTAATTATATTTAATTATTGTTTAACTTTTTCTTTAATATTAATATACCGTTTAAGTTCATCCATTGCACTTTTATCGCCTGTGGCACTATTTGCAAATTCATGTAAAGTTTTTATAAACGCTCGAACTAGACGTATATGTTCTCCAGAATGAATACTATGCTGCAATTATAATTATATACAAATATATGATATATATATATATATATGATATATAAATATATAAGAAATATATTAATATATATTATAAATATACATATATAAGAAAATTTTTATTATATATTTACTCGACGGGGTACGGACGCAGGATATGATGTGCTTAAAGGTGAACATAATTTATCATCTTCTATATATTCCACCCAAAAATCAAGAAATACTTGAACTACTGTTTCACTTCTCCAAACTTGTGGTAAACATTGTTGTTGCGGTACAGTTGCTGTGGAAGTCGGAGATCCTGGCGATAATATCGATGTTCTCAAAAGTCGTGGTGTTTGCATTCTATAATAATTTTTAAATATAATTTTTCATTTACTATTAAGTAATTCTGAAGAATTATGATTTTATTTGTATTTTTTACTAATTTATTCAATGTTAAATATTCGAAAAGTACCTTTTAGATTCAGGTGATTGTACAAGTTTTCGTTGAGGTGTTTTTCTGATGTATGGACTAATTATTGGCAAAACAGGGGAATTATCTCTAGGTAAAAAATGGTATAAGTAACAATGTGCTAATTGAACATAAACAGTTTCCCAATTAATCCAGACATTCTCCTGCTGCTGTACTTGTAACCATGGATTTGTTAAATGATATGCAAAATGGAAAATGTAATATTCAAAGGGGTATGTATCATTATTAAGGATTTATTTTATATGAATTTAAAAAAGTATTTTATTGAATTATTGAATTATTAAAATGTTAAAATATTAAAAAGTAAATCAAAGGATACTCATATTTAGAGCAGATACACAACGTGTACTTTGATCATCTCTGATTTTGTCTAGATAAAATGGTGGTATTACTCCTTCTTCTAACATTAGACGTATTTTTGCCTAAAATGAAAAAATATATGAAATTAAATTTTATTAATTTTTTTTAATTTTACTAATGTACAAATCAATTTTTTTACATACTGGTAAAAATGAAACTGGAAAGTTATATTTTAAATAACAATCTGGCAATAATTTATAACACAGTGAAAAGACAGGCCCTTGTGGATTAAGAAAATTACAAAGTGTTTCATATTCTTGAGCATTTTTCTTAAAAGTAATGCTATGTAAACCCCAACCAATATTGTCAGTAATCCCAAATAATGAATCTATTAATATTGAAAATACATGTTGTAATTCTGTTGTGCTTGATTCATCTATTAACATTGCTATTTCCTTGCATCTTTGCACCAATGGCATGTTTAAGTATCTTTGTAGTCTGATCTGCATATTAATTATATGAAGTAAATTAGATAGTTGCGTAAAATAAAATTAAAAATTAAACTAAATTGTTAATTTAATTTAGAAAGCATTTAATAAAATTTTTCATTTAATATTCTATATAAAAAAATCGAAATATATCTCATCTCTTATTATTATTCTATTTATAATATATCTAATATAATTTTATACAAATAAAACATATAAAATATTTTATATATTAATTTATTTATAAAAAATAATACATTTTTAATTAATTACAAAATTAATTGCATTGTTTTAATATAAATATTTAAATATTTGTAAAATTTTTTTAAAAAAGCCGGTTAAAGAATTTTAGGTTATGTATAGGTTATGTTTTCACAAAAAGTATATATATCCAATTAATAAAAATATGATACACGTATGCAATACCGTAGCAACGTCTGAAGATGCAGCCATATTCGTATTTATTTATGTTTCCACGAATTACTAAAAATAACATTTAAAGAAAATTTACTGACAATTTACTGACTAATTCATACCATACACAGTTTTAGTAATGTTTACCACTACAAGAAATTTTTTCCTAGAGAAAAAAAATAGAGAGTTTCTTAATTTTAAAATATATTATTTATAGAAGTTATAAAATTATAAATAAGAAATTATAAAATCAACTGCATTGCTTTTTTTTATATAAAAGTTCTTTAATTTATATTTCAATTATTTTCTTTTACATTCTATTAACAATTCATCATTTATAAAGTGATTCATTCAATATTCGCATTATCATTTTGTAAAATTCACTATAATTAGCAATTTATTCATTATTATTCATTATTATCAAATAAAATTAAATTATTTATTGTTTTTTTGACCACATGAATAAATTCCAGGTTTGTAAGTCGGTAAAAATGGCATATAATGTGTCCATTTCCACCTGAAAAAAATATTAAAACTTGAAAAAATGAATTAAATATTTAAGTTTTAATAAAATGTAGAAATTTAAAAAAAAAAGTATTATAAAAAAGAAAAAAGACCTTCTTAAAATATCCATTCCAAATGGAAAATCAAACGTATTAGATACGTGCTCTTGATTCTCTTTTTCGTCTTTTGCTATATTTAATTCCATTTCATTTGACCAAGCAATAAGTCCACGTTCCTCAGGTGTACCTTACGATTAGAATTAATAGTAATAAATAAAAAAAAAAACATTTTATTGTTTTATGACTAAAAATACATTACTATTTATATATTAAAAATTTTTTCTATGAATTATACCTGGTATAATATTATCTAATAAACATCCCACAACACCTCCAACTAAGATAGTTGTGCTAAGTAATACTGTAACTACACTATCGAATATTTCATTTCTGGTTTGTATTACTCCTGGGTGATTGATCATCCATTTTGATAAAACCTGAAAATTTATAGAAATAATTTAATTATCTTTTTATATAAAATTAATTTAAATTACTATATTTAACTAATTCAATTATTAATTGAACTTTTGTTTTCTTTCTTTATTATTTTTATATATTTGTATATGTTTTTTTATTATATAATTGTATATTTTTTAAAAGTTAATATACTAAATATTTTATTACTAATTATTTTACCAGTGGGAAAAAAATAGAAAACCCAAGAATGTACAAATTCCTCGCAGAATTTAAATTTACATATTGTAATGCAGAAAGACCTAAAACATATTATTCTTAATTTCTTTTTTAATTTTCTTTTTAAAATAATTTTATTTGAAAAATATATTATGATATACCGAAAGCACAGATCATCCCAAACATTATACAAAATATTCCACCAACTATGGGCTCAGGAATGATGATAAAAACAGCACCAAATTTACTAATCAATCCTTGAAGGATCATTAATCCGCACGCCCATTGAATAACTCTGCGACTGCCAACTTTCGTAACACCTGATAACATATCGTTTAAATAAGTTCCAGTTCAAAATATATTTATACTTATGAACGTTAAAAAAATATTACTCATAGACTATTATTCAAGAATATTATATAACTTACCAATGGTTCCTACATTTTCTCCAAATGTGTTTGTACCGTTTCCGCTTCCCCAAAGACCAGCCAACATTGTTCCAAGGCCTTCCATACCAATACCTCGATTAATAGCGTGAACTGGAGGAGGAGGAGCTCCTAAAAATAAAATTTTATATTTTTTATCATTATTTAAAAATTTCTAATATTTAATTAAAAATTTTTTAAATTAACAAATTTTTTTATTTTACAATCAATTTAAAATTTGATATTTTTTATTACTTACTATTTTGTTTATTATTTATTATATTATATTGATGTTATTATAATTGTTACGTACCACACATTCTAGATGTTGTTGGATAGTAACTGATAGATTCCACTGTACATGCCAATACACCAGCTAACATACCGAGTACACCAGATAAAGATACAGTAGGTGTACCCCATTGACCAGGATAAGGAAATCGAAACCATGGAGAATCATTGATAATCTTTAATTTACTGTCTGCTCTGGCTGGATGACCAACTGGTAAAATATCCGTTACGGTTAAAATTGTGCAAATTATCCACATGACTATTATAGTTAACAGTACCTAAAATAAAGAGTAAAGATAAAGGATGATATAAAATAGAAAAAATCAAAGATATCAAAGATATAAATAAAATTTAAAAGAAAATTGTAATAAAAAAAAGAATCAGGGATAAAAATTTGTGCCATTTTTATTAAATTCATATTCATTATGTAATTACCGGGAATAGTTTAAATAATTCAAACCATACGACTCTAATTCCTTGACCTTTACGATACATTAATATCGGGAATGGCACATTAACAAGTATTTGAGAATATAATGTTAACATCAGTATTGTTCTGTAAAAGATTAATACACGAGAGGAATTATATAAAAACTTTTTGTGATATGAACTAAAATAAATAATTAATAAATAAATTTTATTAATTAAATTATTTATTCAGAATTATTCAAATAAGAATAATTTAATAAATTAAGAATTATTAGATATCATTTTTTTTATAAAAAAAAAAATTATATGCGTTACCCAGCTGCGATACCCCAATGTTTAGATGCAGCATCAGCTGCATTCTCAAAAAGAGATATTCCAACCAGAGAGACAGTTGGCACAATAGTCAATGGTGTAATAAATTTCAATAAATATCCAATGATACCTATTTCAAAAATTATATTAAAGGAAGATAATGTTGAAGAAAGATTTAATGTTCAAACAATAATTTAAATACCTCCAAATCCAACTATTACTTGAAACAAAGAGGATACAGCAATGGCTCCTGAAAGTTCCCTCATTCTGATTTGCCATATTTCTGTGCGATTAGCAGAGGACAATTCATTCAAAATCTCTGGTGGTGGACACTTCCATTGTGGTAAACTTAAGATTGCAAGAGTTGGGACTAAAAAGGAAATGGTTCCTCCTTGAACAAGAGGTAATCTATAACAAAGAATAAAAAAAATAATAAATATTATTATTATGATTTATTAATTATTAAAATATACAAATATTAGAGAAATGTTACAGAATAGAAATATTAAAATAATGATAAATACATAAATATTAAAGTATTCCAGCAACAACAATACATTAAAATATTCGAATTTAAAAAATAATTGCTTAAATATTATATAAATATTAGATTTTTAGAAATAAAAATACTAGAATAATAAAATAGTAAAAATAGAATAGTAAATCTAGAATAATAAAATAATTATAATAAAAATATTTTATAATAAACATTGAAATATTAGAGAATATTGTATTATTAATACAATAATACTGTATTTAGAAACAATGTAAAATTCTGAAATATCAAAAGAATTTATAGAATAAATGAATATATATTTCTATTATTTAAAAATCAAATTATATGATGAAAATTGTAAATTATAATATATATATATAAATGATTTTTTCAAATTAAATAAATAAAACTCCATCTTTATTTTAAGTTATGAAAGTTTGAAGTAACAGAATATTATTCTTTCTCAGAAATGTTGAATATCGTAAATGATCCGTAAATCTTTTTAAACAAGATAATTCTCGGCAATAAAACAAAATTAGCATTAGCATTAGGTATAGACGAGTTATCAAGTACGAAGCATAAACATATAAATATCGATTACGAAGACTTTCGTATCCAACCTTGATTCTTAAAATTCAAACACTTTACTCCATTTACAGACAAATTATGAACTTTACAATTACATAATAATAATAATTTGGTGTGAAATATCATAACTATTAGAATTTCGATAAGATAATCGTTAAAAATATAATTAAAAACTATTATAAACTACTACGTTATAAATTAAAAAAATAAAAATCATTTTGACTTAAATTATAAAAAATATTATACATGAAAATAGTTAATAAATTTTCTTGAAAAATTAGCAAAAAAATTTGTTCTCTCTTTTTCTAAAATTTAATAAATTAAAAAAGCTCTAAAAATATTATTTTTATTAATTTTTTTAGATTAGGATTATAAAAAATCATATCGATAAATATTTCATTAAATGGATTCTGATCTGTGTTTGTTTCATATTACATTTGCAAGTGCCATGAATCATTTTAATTCAAATTTATAACAATAATATGTAATATGTAATAGTTACAGTTCTCGAAGTTTTTTTATCTATAATCTATTGTTCGAAATATTTGTAATTTTGACGGTGAGTGACTTCAAATTATCTATTACTATTACATATTGCTCGAAATGTATATAATTGCTTTGTTTGAAGTTGAATTCTTTGAGCCTATTAAGTCTTATCAATTTAATATTTTAAAATAATGCGCGACAATTTTTTCAATATGAGTTTTCAAAATGCATAAAAATACTACTTTTAACTACTTTTAGAACTGAATAGAAGAAGTTATAAGTTTATAAAAGAATCAATTTACTGGAGTAATTTAAAAAAATGCGATAATGATAAAATTAAATATGAATTATATATTTTTCAGATCGACAAAGAAAAACTTATTAATTTAATCACCTGCATCCAATGGTAGTTTGGAAAAAAGTGACAAGTCCTGTAACGAAGATCATAGTGGAGATGATATAACTTCTCGCTGGATCATCTTCTGCCATACATAGAGCTGGTGTCAAAATGAAAGGAATCGAGACTATTGCACCTATCATAGTTAAATAATGCTAGAAAACATATAATTAATTTTAAAAATAATGTTAATAAGAATGATTTTAATAGAAAAAATTAAAATCTGGAGTAAACAAATTTTATTCTATATTTTTCGATTTATTTTTTCATGTAAAATCATTGTCTGCCCAATTATATCATTATCACTTGATATATAATTATAGATATACGATTATATTGATCAACATTATTAGATAGAAGACAAATCATATCAAAATTTCAATAGTAAAATAAATAGAAGAATTAACCGTTCTTATGCTTATTGTTATTTCGACATGTTTATCTGAAATATAAACGATCATCACGATAAAAGTAAAGAAAAGTACCTGTAAAGCCATAAATAAGCAAAGGTACCAGGGTGGGACATCATCAATGCCATAGGTGAGATTCGTATTTCTGTTGTTAGTTTTATTTGGCGATGTTAATGTTGAATTTTCTATATTCTAAAACAATAATCATATATATATATATATATATTAAATATCTTATATAAAAAATTATCTAAATTTATTTAAAATTGTATATTAATTCTAAAAAAATTAAACTTAAACTCAAATTTTTATATAAGGAATTTTTATATTTTAATGATAGCATAATTTCTTTTTTGAAGGAAATGTTTCTTATTTAATATTAATTCTAAAATGAGAATATATAGCTTCTATACATAATAGGATATATGTAAATTTATTTTAAGAAACTAGATTATATAATTACATAATAAAATAAACCGAGCAAACATATTTCATTGTGCTCATTAAAATAATAAAATCTAATGATATTATCTAATGATATGTATCTAATGATATTATTCAGTAATTATATTATATACTATATATTAAATAAGTATATTAAAGAAAATTATCACTTATTGAATTTTTAGAAAAATTTTTTATTTAATCTTAGAAAAATTTTTTAAATTATTTTTAACAGTCTTATTAATTTATTTTAATAATTATCATTTATTAACTTCTAATATTTTAAATTCCACTAAATAATAGAATTTTAATAAATAACAAAATTTTAAATTAATTTAGAACTAATTAATAACTTTTTTTTTTTAAATATACATATATTGATATTATTTTTGTAATTATTTATATACTATTTTACTATGAATTTAAAATATTGCGTAAAATCTGATCAATAAGAATGGATTTTACAGAATCTATTTTTTTAGTGGTAAAGTAGAAATAATCATTTAATCTTGAATCTAATCACAATTTATTAGATTCATGACGTAGTTAGTTAGTATATATTCTTAATGAATCGATTAGAATGTTATTCTTTTTTAGTTACACGAGTATTAAGGATCACAATCAAATTTATATTGTGTATATTGTAATCCAAGAAATATTGATTTTTTTTATATAATAACATAATTATTATTTGGAGTATAGAAATCATAATATATTTTCAAAAATGTAAATTAAAAATATTTTTATCATACACGCATACATATAATAATATTAATAGAATATTTTTATCAGATATTAAATATGCAATGATTTTATAATCTAAATTTATATCAATTTAAATATTATTATATTATCTATATGAATATATTAAATTTTTATATTTTTATCTTTTTAGATGAATGGAATTTAATTCTAGATCTAAATATCAAACAATAAGTGAAAATTTATATTAAACAAAAACATATAAAAATTATTGAAGACTGAATTATTTAATTGAATAGTGCTCTAATTCAAGCGCAACCGTTAAATTATATTCAATTGCTCGATGTGATAAAAATCTTTCTATTATAGGAATTTCAAACAAGTTATTAAAAAAAAGAAAAAACAAAAGAATTATTAAATATTTGATATTGTGTACACTACTTTTTCAGTTACTTACCACCTCGGTCATCTGCATTCCATTTTCAGACATTTTAAAGTTATATGTTTATATTGTTTATGGACACTACAAAATTAATTTTTCCTACATAAATAAAATAATCAATTTAAATAAAAAATCCATAGATATGAAAATCTTCAAACAATTCTTCAAGAATCGCAAAAAGAATAATGGAAATATTTCTTCACTTGATATCGCGCGTCTACGTTAAACGTTAACGACAAACTGTGTCGATAGACATGATTGCTCCTTAATTTATCGCTAAATGGCTGCTTAGAAACAAAGTATTAGCTGGATTATTTTTATTTTGACAACGATAGCGAGTAAAAAAATATCAATAGAAATTAACAAGTGGAGACATGATTAATTGACAATAGTAAAAATTAATTATAATTATAAAAAAATATTGATAGAAAAACGAAATAAAATACTATTCTAAAATTTTTTAAGTTGTAAAATTCCATAGCTTTTTTTTTTTAAATAATTCAATCTGAATAATGTTGTACTTGAAGATGATGTTATCTTCTAATTTATAATTTATTATAGTAGATTATAATTATACGGTAATATATACGGTAAATTATAAAATTAAATTGTTTTGAAATACACGTGTCAATTATATGCATGCCAAAGAATCTCGCTCATATAACTTCGTATTGATAAAAATAATATTATCTATAATTTAGCAATGGTATGTAACTATCAATTTTATTAAATCAATTAATTAATTAAATATTAAATTTAAATTCATTAATTATTCGATAGATTTTTTTAAAACTTGGGTTTTTTAGTTTAGTAAAAATATTAAATAAACCAATTTGAAATAAGCATTTGAAACTTATTTAAATATTTATTTTGATGTGCAATTTTTAGAAGCTATTACATACTAAATAGAAACTTAAATTTAAACTAATATTTTATAAACAGTGATATGACATGAATATTCTTTCTAGATTTTCAATTCTTTAAAATAAATTAACGATATAATCTATAAATAAGAACACATATTATTTGTACAAATTTAGATATAGTTTTAATAAATTTATATATTTTTTGATGGAAAATAATATTAATAAATTAATTTCTTCTTTGTTGTTTTTTAAACTTGTAATGAATTTACTATTTTTATTTAAGATAAAATTATTTCTAATAATTTTTATAATATTATTCAATAAATAATTTAACAAATTATTTATATAAATGTCAATCAAAATAGTATTAAAAAAATTTATGAAAAATATAAAACGTGAAAAATGTTTGATTTTCGCGCCTTATGCTAGATGGCGCTCATGTTATTGAAAACTATAGAATGTATAACTTCAATATTTATATAGTCGAAGCTGTGTATCATAGCTGTATCATAACCTATCGTATTATTTCTTCTTTGTGTTGTGCATCATAAGTAGATAATTTAAAATTCATATTTCATGTGTCCTTTGAAATTTTTTGTAAAAGAAAATAAAAATTTTTATAAAAAGATATAAATAAATATATAAAATGGATGAACTAAGTGAGCCTATGGATGTGGAAATGCTTCCAATTATTGATGACAGCAAGATTGTTGATTCTGACCAAACGAATGTAAAGACATTTAATACGAATAATGTACACGTATCAGAGGTAAATAAGTATAAATAATCAATTTGTATAATTAATGTCACATTTTATGAATTTTTTTGTTATTTTGATTTTATGTTTTGTAATATAACTTTATTTAATTCATTTTAGCCTTAATCAAAAATTATTTTATAATTTTAAATTATAAAAATGTTATATTTATTTTAAATGTATTAAATTTTAAAATTAAAAATTAATACAATACATTTTATTTAAATAGATACAGTTAGATAACCGTTATGAAAATCGTGGTGGTACTTTTATGACAGGCATAGATATATTTAGTAAAGAAGAAAAACTCAAAATGGAAGAGAGAGCTAAGCGTTTTGGATTAACAGATAAAATAAAAAATAATCTATCAAATCAAGAACAAGATTTATATTCTAGGTAAAAATATTACATTATAAATATTAATTTCATAAATAATGTAATAATAGTTTGATAATCATGATGCATAACATTTTTTTTATATTTAGTATGGGCATTGTAGAAGACAATGAAAATACAAAAAATATTAGACTGAATGTAATACATATGAGAGGAACTGAGGAAATGAGTACCAAAGATGTCTTTAAATATTTTGAAGATTATGCCCCAGCCTCGATTGAATGGATTAATGATGTTTCATGTAAGAATAATTTTACCTCATAAATTTTAATATAATATTTTTAAAACATTATATTTATTTTTTGAAATATATTAAAAAATAAAATAAACCAAATTTATTAATATATAACATATTATAGGTAATGTGGTATGGTTAGATAATTTATCAGCTGCTAGAGCTATGTTGGGATTATCAAAAAGAATTATGGGTTTAGAAAAACAAAAAAGTACAAAAACACTTGATAGTAATCCTGATGAAGAAAATAATGTAGCTAGTGATGATTATACTATTGAAATGGTTGAAGATAATGAAACTGTAAACACAAAGAGCATAGAAGAAGATTATATAAGTATTAAAGATATTCATTGTCCATTACCACCTGGTTTATGGAGGAAGGGTATAGATTATCCTAAATCTAAAGCAATATTTCTTAGATTTGCTACTAGAGCAGATAAAAAGCAACCAAATGCAGAAAAAATGAGTGAATATTATAAAAAATATGGAAATCCTAATTTTGGAGGTATTATTGTTATAAAAATATTTTATTAAAATATTCTATATAAATAAATAAAATCCTCTTTATAGGTATTAAAGGAATTTTAACTGAGTCTCGAAAACGAATGTACAAACAAATTAGACAAAGTAAAAGAAGATTCAAAGAAGAACCACAAGAAGATGTTAAAGATAAAAAACGTGTGAAAAATCCATGGGGTGCGTTATCAGAAAGTTGGGGACTTAATGATGCTATAGAAAATGAATTTGGTACTAGAAATGAATCTAGAGATCAAGGACGTAGTGTGAAAGATAGATTAGGGATAAAATATTCCCAAAAAGAAATTACACACACTGAAAAACAACAAAGTACTTCAAGTAGTGATAGTGAAAATGAATGGTGTAAAAGAAGTAAAGTATTACGAATGCGTATGCATGCGGATGATGAAGAAAAAAAAATACACAAACGTCGCGCAAAACTTCGAGAACAAGTAAATTTAATTTTTAATTGAAAACTTTTTATAATGATAGAATTTATTTAATCATTATAATATATTTACAGACAATGTTAAATAGCTTAAGTAAGGGCAATGATTTACGATCGAGGCTTAGCAAATCAAAAAAAGGAACGCAATTTCGTGATGCAATCCAAGTAGTTGTAACAAATACAAATGTAACAAAGTCAAATTCATTAAAACTTAATGAGTCAGAGGTAATGTTTGTTAAAAAATTAATATTGAATTACAATTTAAATTAAAAATAAAAATTTATATATTATTAAAAATAAATTAAAAATAATAATAATATATTTATATTGTGTAGGAGGAAGATGGTGAAATTATAGAAGATAATGGAAGCCAGGAAAAAGAAGAAGGTGAATGGCAAGGATCTGATGAAGAAAGAGAAGAAGACGAAGACGAAGATTATAGTGATGAAGATAGTGACAAACCAATAAAAGAAGTTCAAGGACCTAAAGGCAGTGTAATAAAAGTAGTTCAGCATAAACCTCGTGTTGCTTCTACAGTGTGGGCGAGACTAAACAATGTAAAAAGCGAAGTTATTGATAAATCTATCAAAAATAGGTAAGAATTTAAAGATATAAATATTTTGTTTGTATGTATAATATTTAAAAATAATCAATTTTGAAGGCAATCAAGAATACGAGATCTCAGAAATACATTAAAAGGTGATCTTCGATCTCGAATCGGAAATCATACAAGAGGTCGTTCTCCTTTAAGGATAGAAGTGAAAAATGATAAATATACAGAAGGAAGTGAAACAGAATAACTATCGATTAGTCAAACAAATTGTCATAAAAAATGTGAAATGTGGTTGTGGTGTTCTATTTCAGTGGAAGAGAATGGTATGGTGCAAACTTCCTAATTGATGTATAAAAAATAGAAAGTGCACTCATTACACCGAATTTACTACTTCGTTTAATTGTATACTTTTATGTAAATTAAGATGTTCTAAAGTCGCATGAAATCAAATTTTAATCATGAACATATTTATTTATATTAATAAAATATATATGAGAAGAAATTTTGTTGATATACAGACTTGAATCATAGAATATTAAATTTGAAATATCCTATTTTTAATTTTAATTGACTAAATATTTAATATTGATACGCTTTTGACTGTGTAAGAATTAAAAGTTTTGTATTTAAGCAAGAATTTTTTTGAAAAAATATGTACTGGATACATATTTATCAATATAATTTTCCATAATTTTTTTTATTTATATAATTCAATTATAAATGAATTATATATTGATCTTTTAATAATGATTAACAATAAATATATATATTGTACACATAATATATTCTAAATATATTATATATATTTCTTAAAATGAGATAAAATACAAAATAAATACAAATAAACGGGTAATGAGTGCTTCCTGGATTGTATATAAATATTATCTAGTATAGATAATAATAAAAAACAATTTTTCATTAACACATTGTATACTAAGAAATAGAATGTATTTTTAAATATTCGTTTGTACATTTGAAATTTTCACTGAGAATTGAATGTTTTGTAATTATAATTCGAAAAAAATATTTTCGAATACTATTTAATTAATAGAGAGATAAATTTATACTTTATCATACAAAAAAATTCTACAAACGAATATTTAATCAATTGTACATCGAAATAATATAGTTTTATAATTTCTTTCTCTTAAAATTTAATGGTTATATCAGTTTAAAAAAATCAATAAAAAAAAATAAAGAAAAATACTCAACTCGGTTGTAAATAAAAATTGTATAAGATTAATTTCCGTATATGTAGAGCATTTAAAATATTTTTCTTGCGTTTATGATGATTAATGAAATATTTTGACATCTGTGATTTCTTAAACATGTATAAAAAATTAAAAAAAAAAAAAAAAAAAAAGAAGAATTAATATGTAATTTCATAAATAATTCTTTTTAATTTTAATTATAAAATGAAATATTGTAAAATTTGTAATTTTTTGACAAGTATATTAAAATACGTAAAAACAAAAGAAACAAAGAAAAACTAAATCAATATCTATTTGAATTTAAAAGAAATAGGGATATGAATAATTATAACATCGATTCCGAATAATTGACCAATAAAGCCGCATTTATATTAGCACAATAATATTTTGAATAGTCATTTTAAAATACAATAATCGATAATTATGATTTCAGTACATATATATGTATAATATATATATATGTATATATATATATATATATATATATTTATATATATATTTATCATTTACACAAATAACAATTATTCGGAGAAATATTCGGCTGAATTCGAAAAAGATAAATAAAAAAAAAAAGATTTATCGTTCGAAGAACACAGTGGATTATCGGAATATTCTTTTAGCTGCATTCATAAATTTCTATCTGTCGCTTTGATTCTCTACATTAATTTAATTTCATTTTGTATTATAAATACTTCAAATGATAAAAAAAATCTATTATGATTTATTAAAAAAAAAAGAAATATTAAAGAATAAGAAAATATTATTTTTAATTCGAGCATAAGATACTGAAATGATAGATTCTATAAATGCAGCTTGGAGGCACGAGGTAATTTAATGCATTAACAAACGAGATGTAATATTTTTGATACTATTAAAGCACATAACAATTTTTTTAACTATGTGTTTATCTAAAATCGTGTGTATATTGAAAACCATTTAATAACTATATCCATTAACTGTGATTTTAATATCTAATATTATATCTATATTTTTATGTTTCAAATATAAGATCTATTTTGTGAACTAGCTCTCATTAATTAATATTCATTTTTTTTTTTTTTTTTTTGCTTGCTTCAGAATCAGAAATATCATATCTCGTTTGTTAAAAGATAATCGTGCAAGATATCGAGGATTCTTTTCTTCTATCCTACATAAAAATTGTTGATGTATTTTCTAATTAATTCTTTTCCCTCTTTTAAACCAATCGATAAACGCTATTTTCGCTTTCTTCATTTTCTTTCGCATTTCTTTTTCATTTTCTCTCTTTTTTTTTTTGTTCTTTTTGTTTTCTCATAAATGACGTATAACATTTAAAATCCATAGACGAAATATTTTTTTAATATTCGGATATATAAGATATGAATCGGCAACAACAACAAATACACGCAACGTTTAAGTATATTAGGCCTGATGATATTAATAATAATTCTATCAATATATATTAAACGCTACAATTTATCGTTGCTCGCATTCCACTTGCATTCAGTGTCTCTTTCTTCGCGATAATGGTGTTCCAATGTTATTAATTTTTTCTTATTATTCTTTTTTTATTTTTTTTTATTTTTTTTTATAATTATACCAGCAGTCATTAAGAATATCCGACAACAAATTATATTTGATGGAAGATCTTTAACAATAATTAATTATTTTCAACGAAATTTGTACGTTTGCATAAGGTACGATACTTGACATAGGATCACAGCAAATGTACAATATTTCTTATGTTTGTTAATTATTTTAAACATCGGATCTCATATACCGTGAAGAGAATAGACGGGAACTTTGAAATTTTATGGAATTTAAATGCATCGCAACTTTTTTTTTTAATACATTTTTAATACTTGATTGATTTGATACTAATCTCGTTATTCTTACATTTACAAACGAATAGAAAGATTCAAAGATTTGTTTCATCTCTTAGATGAACTACATAATAAATTACATGATAAATAAGAAAAATTTATAAGTTAATTTTTTATCATTTTTTTTTTTTTTTTTTTTATAATCCAAGAACATTGTTTTCAAGTTCTGATTTGTAAGTTTTTTTTCTTTTGCTTTATTTTTTCTTTTTTTTTTTAATTTTTTTAATTTTTTTTATTTTTTTGTTTTTTTATTTTTTCATTTTTGAGTCAATTCTCACGCGTTAAACGAGTTTGGAACACCGATATCGTCATGGTCAGTTAGCCGACTCGTTATAATGTCCCCTCGGTCTCTCGAGGCAGCTCGTGAAAATTATTTGACAAACATCTCACGGTTTACTAATCATTCAACAGTCGCAACTACTTTTGAGACTCTAAATTAATGTCTTAAATACATACATAGATTAAGTTACGAAATTCGGACATATAGCAACTATACACGCAGAAATATTCGGACATATAAACGTCGGATCGTTCAAAAATCAGTTTCATGTATAATGCTCGAGGGACTTTTATTTAAGCTTCAAAGATAAAATTGAAATATATACGAGGAAGGAAAGATTATATTTATATATGAATCAGTTTTAATTTATATTTTTATGAGAAATTATGAAAGTTAATGAAAGTTCAAAGAAGTATTATTATTTCTTTTGTAAATTTTTCTACCAATTTCGTACCGATTTATTTTTAAAAATGTCGATAAATATATATTTTATTTATTTTGAAATTTATCGCACACGTCAGTTATTAAGGAAAAAGTAGAACGTATAAATATGAACAAAAATTGAAAGCTTGTTACGAATTTTTTTAAAATCTTTCTTCCTTGTAAATAAACTCGAAACACGCAAAGATACTGACAATTTTATGAATTCTAGATAAATTTGATAAGATAGTAAATTTATCGTAAAACAAAAATTAAATAAATTCCCAGTATCGGGCGTGTCGTGAGCACGAACCGAAACGTTTCACATCGAGAATTTAATAAGAATAGTGCACATACATATTTCAACGAGCGAGTGTCCTCTTCGAGATTTCTTATGTTCATAAAAAAGAAACACATGGAGGAATTTTTTCAGTATGAAAAGCAATGCGCATATTGGTTAATTGCTAATTTCCATTGATGAAATCATCGTTTAAATATCCGTCAACGACGTCAACGATATAGTTATAATTACAAGGACATAACATAAAGAAACGTAAAGAAACGTTGCATAAAAAAACCTTCTTTTTAAGAAGATAATTAGATCTATAATATTTTTCTTCTGAAATGAATTTTCTTCTCTAATTTTCAAGAGAAATTTCTTCTTTAATCATAAAAGAATAGAATAAAAATAGAATTTTTTTTTTTATCTTTTTAATCAATAATTCTAATCAATCATTATTATTTTCAATTTGAAAAATTATCATATCCTTATGAAAATTCAGAATCTCAAATGATGAAAGCTAATTATATATTATTGAAGTTTTATTTTTTTAAATTTCTCAAATATTCCTTTGATATTGTGAAATATACTAAATTTTTCTCTTATGAATTGTTATTTTTTACAAGATTCCGGATATAAGCGGCTACAAGGCTGAATCGATAATCCAATAAATCCTTCAATGCTTTGTAAAGCATAAAATATGCTGAGAAATAGAAAAGAACACTCATACATAACATTTTTCCTCTTTTTTTTTTCTCTCTCTCAAATAGTTAAATTGTGAAAAGGTGCTAGAAATTGAAAATAACAAATCGTTTTCGTTATTTCCTCTCAAATAACTTGTAATCTGAGGGGAAAGAAACACACCGATGTTTCTTTCGAGCAAATTATTGTGAATATATAATATATTATAGACAAATATCATTAATGAAGAATTATTTTATTAGATGCATCGAAGAATGTGAGATCTGATAGTCGAATGAGGCAAATAAGTGCTTATATTGAATCGTTCATACTATATTTCTGCTACAATAATTCTTCTATCGTTTTCATGTCTCATTCTCACTTACATTCTCTCTCTTTATCGCATTTATTAACAAGACTTTATCGTTTCACTTATTTTCTCAATTATACGTCAAGACTTTGATTTTGAAGGATACTGTTTCTTTTTTCTTTTTGCTTTACTTCTTAAATATTTTAATTGTGTTCTCGCCACCTCGAATACCATCAGATTGTCATTGGAAAACGATGAAATATACTTATGTTTTATAGAAAAAGAGATAATTCTTTTTTTAATATAATTTTTGAAAAAGGAAAAGAATGATGAATATATATATATATATATATATATATATATATATATATATATATATATATATTATATATATATATATATATATTATATATATATAAATAGCTTGAGTTTTACTCGTACTTCGATATCATTCGAATCCCTTCTTATATCACAATCGGATAAGGTTCTTGTTATTCACCTTCGATGAGACATTTGTATATGTAAATTGATTATTATTTTGACCATTCGTCGCGACATACTTCTTTCCAAAGATGTATTGTATTACGGATATATATTATAATATAAAATAAATGTTTGCGAATATACGCCACATTTAGAGCGAAAAAGATGAATCGAAATAAGAGCATTCATATTATTATAGGTTTAACTCATA
Organism: Apis mellifera; assembly: GCF_003254395.2. Taxonomy (NCBI): domain Eukaryota; kingdom Metazoa; phylum Arthropoda; class Insecta; order Hymenoptera; family Apidae; genus Apis; species Apis mellifera. The sequence continues at coordinate 4,939,299 of NC_037640.1, forward strand.
TGATGAATCCAGATTCAGTGAGTTAACTCTAAGAAGAAATCAATATAGTTACAACTAGCTTTTTTAAATTACAAAAAAAAAGCATAGAAAAAAAACAAGATAATAATCAATATAAGTGACAAGCAATCGTTCCTCGAGATATTTATTAATAATAAAGAAAAGAAAGAAAAGAAAAACAAAAGACGACACATTCTAGCATATAAAAAGATTGGAAATGTAAAAAATAGATAAGTTCACAGATAATTACATTCAAAGATACCATACAGACACCATACACTCCATCGCACAAGAATGGCAGTATCAGTGTAATAATACCTGTAAATCGTGAAACAAGATGTAATTAAACAGTTTAGAAGAATTGGAAGCTGCATCAAATGCAATTAACTATGAACTAAACAGTTTTTGAGCATCTCGCTCTCTCTTACTTTTTCATTCTTCCATTTGCTCTTTCTCACATGTGCATACATTCGCTCATTATTTCATTTATCTTCTTTCGTTTTCTTTTGCTCATCTATAAGCTAAATCCAATAGAGGCAGAACAGAATTTCTGCGAGGTACATAACTACTATAAGAATGACATAATAATAATATTATTATTATTAGAATAATAAAAATAATAATATTAATAAGGAAATTATCAGCAAATACTTTGTGAATTTAATGGCTGTTCAAAATACATATACTGTGTGCATGTGTGCTCATATATATGCACACATTAATTAAGAATAAGCACACAATTTCAGATTCTCTCGCACTCTCTCTTTCATTCGCTCTCATTCTCATTCTCCTCTCTCTTTTTCTCTCTACGCACATTCATTTTATCGGTCGCCGTGTTACGTGGTTCAGAATATCTCGCACGTTATACCGACCACGTCATTCGTTCGGCAATTAAATCACAGACAATGTGTATGATACGGTGATTAACAATAAATCGTCAACTAGCATTACCTATATATAATTCGGGATAAATAAAAGTTATTGTACAAATTAATATTATGCATTCAATTGTAACAAAAAAGACACTGTATTTTTGTTTCTTTTTTCTCCGGTAAAGACATGCGAATGTACAAGTATATGCACGGACACTGCGGTTTATTTCTTTACCTCGTTCACCGCTCCATTCGTTCATTTTCACAAACTCGCCTGTGTGTGTTTGTAGCTTAACTTTAAGCCTTGCTTCGATAAAACATCTTCGTAAAAGTTTCGTTTTATTCTATTTTATTTTTCTTTTTTTTTTTCTTTCTTGCTTTGATCATAGACAACTATAAAAGTACACTTTCGTTACTCTGACATTATATTTTCGCTTCCTTTTTGGTTATTCTGCAAATTCATTGCAGCTGAAACATTATTAATTATTATAAATATAATATTGATAATTTTTTTAAATATTTAATATTGATGAAAAATAATAAATACCAGTAGACTACATAGCGTTTTCTTGATGATTCTTTTGAAATAATATAGTTTCTTCAAAGATATATTGTTTCAATACTTCTTTTGGAAGATCATCTAATTCCATGTCAAACTTAAATGGTTCTTCTGCAACCGGCTAAAAATTGAGTATGTTATAAAATTATTTTATAGTATTTGTCTAAATATTGTATAATGTCTAATAATAGAAAATATACTTCATCAGCAGGATCATAATATTGCTCTAAATAAGGATGTGCTAGAGCATCCTCTACAACAATCCGTTTGTTAGGATTAAATGTTAACATTTTATCTAACAAATCTAAAGCTCGCAAATCGGCATTTGGAAATAAACTTGTCCATGGAACCTTTGGTTTATATGGTAATGATTGAAGATAATTTCGTGCCTAAAATAATATTTTATAATTATATGTATATTTTATTAATATAATGATATAAAAGAAAATTAAACATAAAAAAATGATTAATACTTTTTCGTTTATAATACACTCAAGATCCTCAGGGGATGGCGATCCAAGGACTCCCAATATATGATTTAGTTGATCTAAATAGTGTTTACCAGGAAATATTGCTCTTCTGGAAAGCATTTCTGCAAGAATGCAACCAACTGACCAAATATCTATAGACTTAGTATAGCCCTGTAAAAAAAAATAATAAAACATAAAATCTATTATATTTATTTTAAAATATTTTAAAATTTATTCTAAAATTATTCTAAAATTCTAAATTAAAATGATTCAAATTCTATTATTCATTTACCTTGGAATTAAGCATTATTTCTGGAGCTCTATACCACCTTGTTGCTACATATTCAGTAAGAAAACCAGCATGATTATGCTCTGGATCAGCAACTCTAGCTAAACCAAAATCACAGATTTTAAGGTCACATGTGGTATTTAATAGCAAGTTGCTTGGTTTCAAGTCTCTATGTAATACATTTGCAGAGTGAATATACTTTAATCCCCTTAATATTTGGTAAAGAAAATAACATATATGATCATTACTAATAGCCTGAAATTAATGAACGAGTTTTAAATATATATCGATATTTTTTTTATAATTTCATTTATTAATATTAACTATGTTAACCTGTGTTTTAAGAAGTTTATAGAGATCAGTTTCCATTAGACATTGAACAATATATACATCTTTCATTTGTTCTATAGTAGGTGCCCTTAATATATCTCTTATATCTATTATCTAAAAAAGGAAGTGTAAAATCAACAAATTTTATTAATTATATTTAATAAGCTGATAAATTACTTACATTTTCATGCTTAAACCTAGTCAAAATTTTTATTTCCCTTAATGTTCTCTGACTATATGTTTGATGTTCAAAGGGTGAAATTTTTTTAATAGCTACCTTTGTTTTTGTTACATTATCATAAGCAGATCTGCAAAATTTTAAAATGCTTAAGATAATTAAAATTTTTTTCATTAAATTGTTTTATCATATATTCAAAAAAAAAAAAAATAAATATAATATTATTAAGAAAAATAAAATACTATACATAAGATTTGTTTCTTAATCTAAAATCATAATACAGGATATTATTCTACAGTATCTTTTTTTTTATTTTTAAAATTTATTTTAAGTTTAAATATATTATATTTCAACAATATCTACTCAAGTATTAAAAAAAAAAAATAAAATAAAAGTTAAAACAATTAAAAAAAAAGAAAAAAAATTAATTTGAAATAATTTAAAAAATTTTTAACAAAAAAGATTAGAATTTTTCCTAAAAATTCGCCATTTTTGCAAAACTATTTGTGGAATATATACGCGATCTCGTTAACAGTCTAATGATAAGAGCGATAAATGAGAGATAAGCGATAGGAACAAGGAAGTTATAATATTAACATATAAGTATGAATAGGGGTTTGAAAGGGTGTGACAATCATGTTCAAAACTGGCGCCAAAAGAAAACAATACATAACGATGAATAATACTTCGCAACAGTTGCATGTAGTGTCCAGTCAAAAGTAAAATCTTTTACATCATGAAATGAAAACATTATTATAAAATTGATAATTCATTTAATGATCATGTTTTTGATTGTTTATCTTTCGGCCTGTCAGCTAGTCAATACGCGGTCGAATGTTCTCGGAAATAACAAAAAAAATTGACTCGAAGTCACTTACACGACCATTCCGTAGGCACCCTCACCCATGTACGACAAATTCGTGTATCGTGGACCAACTTCGAATGTTTGTCCACGAACAACTTCACAATTTGGATTCACACTTGCAGAACCTTCACCCGCCATTTTGACAACTATTTTGCGGCTCCGGCGAAGTCAGACCAAATCTTGCTTCTTAGCCGACTGACCATGAACAATATCATGATTAGATAGACTTATGAAAAATTTACATATTATTTATCAATTAATAAGGCATTAAAAATGATTTTTCCGTACTTTTTTTTTTAATCTTATCATTATAAATTAAATTTTGATATCAAACTTTTTTTGATTATAAATATATCAAAATATTAAAAATTATTATTTTAAAATATTAAAAATAAAAGATTTAGAAATTATTTATTTTTTTTATGAAAATTATTGTTAAGTTTTTTTTTTAATTTTTATTACTGAATCTTATCGAATTAAACATTGATATAAAATATGTTAAAATATTAAGACAAAGACATTGTAATTCTATTGAATTTCGAGTTTCTCATCTAAAGTAAAATAAATTAAGACTTAGTTTTAGTATACGATTTATCAGTACATTATTATTATATTTGTATTAATAATCATATTTTCCGATAAGAATTCTTAATAAACTTTCAATTTAACGTTAAATATATTATAGATATAATATGAATGCACCACCAACTTTTGAATCATTTCTTTTATATGAAGGAGAAAAAAAGTATGTATTATAAATCGATTATTTATATTAAACATTTAATCAAAATGATATATACGTGATTTTCTGTATTTCATACAGAATTATCAAAGAACAAGACACAAAAGTTCCCAATGCTGCGATTTTTACTGTTAATAAAGAAGACCATACTCTTGGAAATATGATCCGCAAGTATATACATCTTACAAAAATTTATACACAATAATAAATATATATATACACATACATATAAAAAGGTTTTGATGATAATCTCATTTATTATTTGATAGTCAGCTATTGAAGGATCCTCAAGTTTTGTTTGCTGGATATAAAGTTCCACACCCATTAGAACATAAATTTGTGATTAGAATTCAAACTACATCAGATTACACACCACATGAAGCATTTATGCATGCTATTACAGATTTGATAGCAGAACTTTCTCTATTTGAAGAACGTTTTAAGGTAATTTATAATAATTTATAAATGAAAAATACATTATAATTTTTATATATTTATAATGTTATATAAAAAACATTTCAGGAAGCTATTAAAGAAAAAAAGGAAGGATTAGATTGAATTTGTTATTCCTTTTTTAAAATTAATTTTAGATATTAAAAAATGTAAATAAAATATTAATATGTATGTCATGTATGTTTAGATTACTACGAGACCTGATTTATTTTAAAATATTGATAATTAATATAATTAATATAATTGATATTAATTGATATTTATATGTATGAATAAAGAAATAAAAATAATTGAAAAATAGTTTACTTAAATCTTTTGAAATTATAATCCATTTAATAATACAAAATCTGACAATAAAATAGCATATGATGTTAGATGGATAATGACTTTAATCTTAAAAATGAAAAATCACTCTGCTTATTAAGAAATGGAGTCATAATTATTTAATTTAAACAAGTTTGTAAAAAATACTAAAATCAGTCTCTTACAATTTTATTTTTTTAACTACAAAGTTTAATTTTCCTATAATCCTAAAAATTAAATATATGTTTTGAAATTAATATAATGACTTTATCAACCCTGCATTTAAATTTAAAATTAAAAGGCAAGAAAATAGTAAATCATAATAGTATAATTTTACTGAAACAAGTTTTGTACAAAAATTAATAGCAAAAATGAAACAATAAATATTTACTTTTATAAAAAAAGTACAAATACTTTTTCAGTAAAAATATACTACAATTATAATATAAGTGCTTAAAAATCATATAAGAAACGCCTTGGACTAATTCTAATCTTGATTGATGAATTTTTCAAAATTAGAAGGAACTATTGTTAAATATATGGCGCTTTTTAATACTAAATAAATTATTAAATACATATACAGATTCACACAAATATAATTAGTATGTACATAATTACATCTAACTTCACCCAAAGTATGCGTTTAATTTTTCGTTACGCATTTCATTATGTTTCCATTCTATAATACAAATCAGCAATATATTATAAAATAACTTAATCATAAGTCTGGTTCACAGTAGAAGTGATATATAACTTTGTACTTTAACAATCACGTGGAAGCGCAATAAATATACATAAAAACATTTTGGTGAACATATATAAACTTTCAAACCATAAATTTAACATGAGGAGCACAAATTTATCATGGAATTATCAATATTTGGACAATTGATATGCATATTCCTATGCAGGAAGACATGCATAACTATAGCTTTAAATTTTTTCATATAAAAATATACTCTGCAAAACTTTCAACAGGTTTTTTTCATAATTAGGATTTTTGAGAAGCAATAAAATATATTTACGAATGACAATATCCTATTAAAATGTTTCAGCATCATCGCAATCACGAGTATCATGTCCAAACACTGCAAAACAATTAAAACAATTATAAATAGAATTACAAAGATACAATGAAACAATTTACAACAATTACAAAGAAACAATTAAAAGAATTAATGTGAAATATTTAACAAATATACTTAATAAAAAATTTTGTATTAGTTGTTTATAAAAAATATTTTTCAAAAATTTCGCTAATATTTCTTAGAAACTTAAAAAAATATTTAGAACAGAACTTTATATATTTTCTCCTAGGAGAAAAAATATTATAATAAATTATTACGAATGTAATAAAAAGAATTTCAATTTATATAATTCTGAGAAATGAACTCTTACTCTCACAATTTTCGCAGTACGGTCTTTCCACTGGTGGTTTTTTTGAAGATTTTACGACTTTTTCCGTATCTAGAAAATCTTGAGCTTGACGTGGACAATCTTCTGTTTCGTGTAAATCAAATTGATCACAAATATCACAGAACATACGTGGTGCAGCCATACGTTTTTCTAATGTTGTTCTTTAATCAAAATAATATGGTTAAATTAATAATGATTACATTAATATAATTACTATAAGATATATTTAGTTAAATATTAAATATTACGAACTTGGTATACTCATCAGCTTCATTGGAAGGTATCCCCATTTCAAGAACTTCCACTTTACATAATAAAGTTTCGTTTTTACGTTGCATATCAACTATTACAGAATTTAAGAAATCTATTTGACTTTTTGCTGTTTCATATTCTTCTTTTAATTTTAAAATATCTATATCCTTATCCACTGAAATCAATAATTTCATTTTAATTTCAATATAATTAAAAAAAAAATGCAAAAAAGATTTATTGATTTAAAAAAAATTTTACCTATATGTTGTTTCATATCACCTCCAGCTGCCTGTAATATAAATAACAATTTATTATTTATAATATTTTTATAATAAATTTATAACAAAATAAAAATCAAAAACTTACATCATAACTATTTTTTATATTTTCGCGAGTTAGTTTTAGTTGATTTGTTGCTTCTGTCCATTTAGCTGTAATTTGTTTATTTTCCTTTTCCCTAAAATGATCAATATAAGTATATAAAACTTTAGAAATATTTAGAAATATTTATTTTTTACTTACAAATTATTTTGTACTTCTTTTAAATGTGTTGTTTCCATTGACATAAGATTTAATTTTTCTATCAAATTTTGAACATTTTTTTCAGTTTCTTTTTCTTTAGTTTTTATGATATTTGTAAGTATTTCAATTTTTTGTTCTTGTTCTTTGAATAATTTTTCAAGAGATTCTTTATTTTCAATTAGATTTTTATTTTCTTTAATTGCTTCAGTTAATTTACTTTGCATAAATTTAACTTCTTCACTTTCTATCTGTTTATCCATCTTTAATTTTTCTGTTTGTGCATTTTCTAAAGCTTTAATTTGTGCTGTTAATTTATCAATAATTATTTCTTTATTATTTAAATCACTAATTTGTTTCTCTATTATATCTTGAATCAATTGTTGTTGTTTTTCTAATTCAGAATTTTTTTGGATTATAGATTCAAATTCAGCTTGTTTAGCTTTCATTTCACATTCTAAAGTATTTTGTAATTTCATTACAGATTCTTCTTTGGAACTTTTCAATTCTTTCATCATATGTTCTGTTTCCTGAAGTATATTATTTTTTATATCTAATTCTTTTTGTATAGTTTTTAATTGTGATTCTAAATCTTTTACATTTTCTTCTAATTTTGATTCTAAAATTTTTACATTATTTTCTAAAGAAATCTTTGTTTCAATAATATTAGATATTTCTTTTTCTTTCTCTAGTAGAGCTTCCTCTACTTTTTTCATGTCGTTTACTTTATCCCTTTGTTCTTTTTGCATGAATATGAGAGTATCATTCAATTTAGAAAGTTGTGTTTCAAATTGTTCAGCTTCTTTTTTAGTTTCAACAAGAGCGTTTTCTTTATCTTTAATTATTTCTGTAGCAGCAATTAGTTTATCCTTTAATTCTTTTATTTTATTATTCATAATATCTAATGATGTTGTTAAATCTTTATCCGAGGTTTCCTTACTAGTAACTAAACTTTCATTTGTTTTCTGTAATTCTTCATATTTCTTTTTTAATTCATGCAAATTAATATCTTTTTCTGTTATTAATAATTCTAATTTTGAGCGATTTGCTATTTCCATTTCTAATTTATCTGTCAATTCTTCAATCGTCCAACGATTGGCACTTTGATTTGCTTCTAACTTAGACTTTGTTTTTTGTAAAATCTTTGTTTCTTCTTGAGAAGTATTTAATTCCATCTTTAAATCACTAATCTCTTTTTGAAGAGAAAATATCTCTTCTTTAAGTGAATTTTTTAAAGTTTCATATTGTTTTTGTAAATTAACTACTTCTTTTTTGTTATTTTCTAATTCATTTGAAAGATTTAATGATTCCTGGGATTTTTCTTTAAGCTGTTCTTTAATACAGTTATTTTCTTTTATATGTTTTTCAAGTTCTATATTTTCTGTTTCAAATCTTTTTATTTTAATAGATAATTCTGTATTCAATTTTTTTTCTTTTTCTAATTCAGATTTATTATTTTCTATTTCTGAACATTGTATTTGAATCAAATTATTAGCTTTATTTAATTCTATTTCCATATTATTCAACTTTGATTCTAATGATTTGAGTAAAGTTTCATTTTTGAATGCTTTATCTTTAGCTTCATCAAGCTCTTTTTCTTTTATTCGCAAATCTTCATTATATTTCATAAGTTGTTCTGATGAATCAGTAGAAGTACTTATTAGATTTGTTATATCAGTTTCCTAAACATAATAGAAATAAAATATACTTTACATTAAGAAATTGCATAAAATTCTAAATAAAATAAACTAACCAATTTTTCTTTTTGTGATGTAACTTGTGACAGTTTATTTTCTGAATTAGCAACTTGTTGATTTAATTTTTCTATATTATTTTCAAATTCTCGAAGTTTATTCTCCAGAATCGTTTTATTTTTTTCCGATAAAGTAAGTGCATCCTGTAATTCTGAAAATAAACAATAATTAATATTAATTTAATAAAATAATATAATTTAATATCATATTATCTCTTACCTAAAGTCTTTTGTGTGAGATTTTTTATCTCTTCATCTTTATTTGCAAGAATTGATTTCAATTCAAGTACATCATTTTCTAATTTACTGAGCAATAGAGATTTTTGAGATATATAAGCATTTGCTTCTTCTATACATTTCACTTTTTCTTCAATTTGATTTTGATAACGTTTTGTTAATTCCTCTATTTCAGCTGCAGTTGTCGAACGAAGATCTAATAATTCTTTTTCTTTCACTTTTAATTCTTCACTTAATTTTTTTAATTGTGCAGAAGAAGTAACTTCTGTAGCCATTAAAGAAGCAATATCATGCTCCTAATATAATAATAAATTTAAAATTAATAAACTTGATATTTGCAAAGAAAAAAAGATACTTACTAATTTTTGTTTTTCTTGGACTATTTTAAAATTGTCTTCAGTCTTTGATTGATATTCTTGTATCTGCTTAGAAAGCAAACTATTCTTCTCTTCCATTAATTTGAGTTTTTCATTTAGTTCTAAAAAAAAAAAATATTATAAATATTTTAATTTAGTATTTACATATTTCGTATCATTAATATACCTTCAAGTTTCTTTAATGCAGTGGATAATTCTTCATCTTTTTTTTTATTTATATCAATTTGTATAGATAATTCTGTCAATAGTTTTTCAGTTTCACATATTTTTTGATCAAGTTGTATACAGACTTCTTTAATTTTCAAATCTTTCATATTCAACTGCTCATTGAAAGATTCTGAAAGCTTGTTTATCTGATTTATATTTTCAGTCTTAAGATTCTCTAAAGCAATATTTTGTACTTCTAATTGTTTCTTTGATTCTAATTCTAGTTCTTTTGTTTTTACTTTCAGAAGATTTTCTTTTTCTTCTACTATCTTCTCATATTTAAATATTAATAATTCTTTTTCACTTGTACTTTCTTTTTTAATATTTTCTATTGTTTCTATAGCTTTATGCAATTCTTCTTTTAAAGAACTTGTATTATTTTCAAATTCCTTTTTCATATTTTCTATCAATATATTTTTTTCTTGCAAATCTTTTATCGCACGTTCTATTTCTTTTTTTAAACTAATCTCTGACTCTTTATGAAATGCATTTTCTTGTTGATTTTCATTCAATTTTAATTCTAATTCTTTTATTTGAGTTATGTATCGTTCCATAAGTAATTTTTCCTCTTGCATTTCTTTTTCAAGATTATTCTTAGTTTCTTCTAAAATTTTATTGCGATTCTGTAAATCTAAATTAAATTCATAATTAAAATAAATTATACGAAATAATATTTAATAAAACATTTTTTTTTAAAGTACCTTCAAATTGATTTTTTTCTTGAGCAGTAACACAGGAGACCTCATTGCGTAAACGGGATAATTCTTCTTCTGTTTCAAATAATTTTATACTGTCATGTTCAAGTTGAGCAACACGTTCTCTTTCTTCCAGTAATTGTTTTTCAAGATCTTTAATCCTGTTTTCATTTACAGTATTTACCACCTAATAATAAATGTATTTGTTTAATACTTTATTAATTAATTTAAGTATTAACTATCATAAAGTGCATCAAGATATATGTTTTTTACTGATCAATTTAGGCAAGAAAACAATAAAAATCTCACTTTTCTTGTATGCCTCAATAAATGTAAGATATATATTTAATAAGATATATTATTTGATTTTGCAGAATAACAATATACATTTATGTGTAACATAATAGAATCAAAATAAATAATAAATAGATTAATAAATAAAGGCAAATAATAAATACACAATAAGTAGATAAATAAATAAATAAATAAATAAATAAATAAATAATAAATAATTAAATAAATAAATGAATAAATAAACAAATAAACATAGATTGATAAATAAATTTCTCATATTAACTTAAATACTTATTACGTATTAATAATTGATTTATATGTAAAGCATAAATTTAGCATGAAAAAAGCAATGCTGAAAACAATTACGTTTGCAGTGCACCATAAAGCATGTTAAACCCGCATTCCCTTTTTAACAAATTTCAATAGCATAATAATTAAATATATTATATAAATATTTTCTTTACTCTATTCTTTACTTTCTCTTTTCTTTTCTTATTTTTATATATTTTAATTGTATAAGTATCAAATAATAATATCATCATTATAATTCTGATATTTAACATTAAAAAAAAATTAAGAATTAAAGAAAGAGAGGAAGTACTGCGACGTCATCGTTTTTGACAAAATTGCGATGAAATGCTAAACAATATGACTATAGTGACGATAATACAAGTATAAGCGGTGCAGAAAAACAGCGTCATCAACCCCTTGTCTGTCTCAAACGGCCAAGTGTCCCATCGGATACTCACACATTGTTCACTTCTTTCTTTCTGAAAATAAACGATAAGGTTTTTACGTTAACCCACAGCCTAAATACAAATGTTGTCAATATACCTTATGAAATCTTTCATTTTTTATTTTTAGTGAATTGTTTTTTTAAAATACAATTATAAGCATTGATCACTAATGATTTAAAAATAATTTTAATATCTCATATTTTTTTAAATTGAGCTGCATGTATATTATAGCTTTACCCATCACCATTTATTATAGTATAAGCTCCTAATTCTAGAAAAAGCATATTAATCTAGATTCTAATTTTATATAATTATAGTATATAAAATTATATAGTATTTTAGAACAGAAACGGAAATTTGACAAAATAAAATAAAACAAGAACAAATTTAAAAAAATAATATATATATTTTTTATTTCATTTTGCATTTTGTTAATTTGATTGATTTAAATTTCTTTTTCATTATATATTCATACTTACCTTATGTATGTTCTAAATAATTAATAAATTTTGACATATATCTTTTATGAAATAAAAATTATACAATAAAAATGTATACCTGAATATCATCCTTGTTAATTGATTCTTCTTCAAAACGAAACAAAAGGTCTTCACATTTTCTTTTCTCTTCTTCCAATTGCAAAACAAGTGCATTTTTCTCCTCGAGTAATTTTGAAAACGCAACCTCTGCTTCAGAAACTGTTTTTTGCATTTTTTCTCGATACTAAAATTAAAATTATTCTTTTAAAATATTATTAAATAATATTAAATGAACTACATAAGTGATGTATAATGTTACAACCTGCTCATATTCTTTTACTATTGATATAAGTGATTGTTCTGCTTGATCTGCTTGATTTGCAGCTTTCGTAATTCGTTCACGTTCTAAATCTCTTTCCTTCCGAAGAATCTCAATTTCCTGCTCCTTTTCCTTTAATGTTTCCTAAAATGATGGAAATGCGTATAAGAAAAAACTTTGTAGAAATTATTTTCAGAGATTATTTATTAAAAGAATTTATTACAAAAATTATATTATTTCTTGATGATTTCAATGAAAAAAAAATATTTAATTATTGCCATCAAAATGTGTGTCTATTATATATTTATAAATTGTATACTTTTTCTTATATGATTATTATGTCATACTATACTGTGTAATATACATATATTTTTATTTTACAATTAACAAACTTTTATCGTTGTTCTTTAACTCTTAAGTTATTGGAGAACCGGTTTTCAATAAAGGAAATAAGAAGAGAAAAGCATATAAATGCATATAAAGTTTCCAGAATAAAAATGCAAAGCGCGTAGTATTCTTGTGATACAAAATTTACAATTGATTATTGCTACATCATCGACGTTATGTCATCAACGATTAATACATTGAATATATTTTATTTTCAATATGAATTTCAAAAGCGTAATATCTAGAATTATTCATTATACACTTGCTTTGATGACATCTAATTAAATAAATGTGATTTGCATCATAAATAATAGTAAAATAAATTTTTGAACTTTTTATTGGAAACTTAAAATATTTTTTATCCATAAAAAAGAGAAAGAATTTATAAAAGAAATATTCATCTAGGTAAAAATCAAATTTCAAGGAGATTACGAGGAATGGACGGATGATTTTATTAACATCACATACAGGTATCACTTTTTTAAACTACTTATTATCTACTGTACAACTAGTAACATACTAACAAATAAATTTATACTATCTACAATGATTAAATGAATCATTATGACAATACTTCACTTTCATTTATATGTTTGAAATTATGCAAACATATAGATACAATGTGTTCTTTATTCTATTTCTATATTGTAGAATGAATGAAGTATACACCATATATATTACATTTCTATTTAAGGAATAATAATTAACCAAAATAAATGTTAGATCATAATCTCACCTGCAGGGTGATTCGTGCAGGTGTCGAAGTGCGCAAACCAGGCTTCTGGAATTTTGGATGCAACAAAAAACAAAAATATATCATGCAACAGCCATACAGTTAAATCGCAGAAAACTCCTTTTTTCCTATTCTTACTTACTTTCAATAAATAAATATATATATATTTTTTTTATTTTCGATAAAAAAATATATAAGATTCTGTGAAAAAAATACTATACTATACACATGACTGCTTCAAGCGTTTAATAAAGTCAAACAATGAGTCCAAGAATAAATATTGAATATTTCTTTGGATCGTGAATTAAACTTTATCTAATATTTGACAATATTATTAACAATAACAGCAACAATAACAACTGCAAATCTATAACTATATTAAACTAATAACATCAACTGATACTAATAAGCTAACAACTCGCAGTTCCACTCGCAAACGCATTTCAAAGCAGTCTTCAAACAAAAGAACAAAAGAAACGATGCTTCATTCATACAAATTGAAAGAAATACGTTTATTTTACTCGAAACAACCAGAGAATTATTTTACGATCTCTTTTATCATATGATTCTATCATGTATTCTATAAAATACATAATATTCTAAATAAAATATAAATTTAATATCAAAAACAAATCTCTATCAACTCTCAAAATATTAAGGTAACTCTCTCAGTTTGTCTTTCTTACAAAATAATAGTCAAAATAAAGTTATACATTTATATACACATATTATACACATATTATACATATTATATACACATATTATACATTTTGTATTATTATACAAAAAATCCAAGTTTTAGAATTTCATAACATTTAACAGAAAACAAAATATAACGATAACTTTTATAAAATGGGATATAGTTCAATGTTTTTGATTATCAATATATTAATATTATATAATATACACTACAATCCATAAGTTTAGATAGGATATAAATAAATAAAAAAATATTATAATAACAAAAATAAAAAGTATGATTGTCTACATTAGAACAAAAATATAAATTAAATTTAACAAATACCTGGATATTTATGGATGAAAGTGTATATATGTATAAAGTGTATAATTAATTTATTCTTTCAATCCTCTGATCGTTTGAATAAAGACTGAAATCAAACAAAAAATAAATAATCAGGAAATCTGCGTTCTGGAGAGAAGATACAAGCTGCAGGCCATCATCCTCCTCATTCTGGTACCGTGAATCTTACCCTCGCGGCACTAACACCAGTTCTAGTAGCTGTACTGGTGGTGCTGACTATGCTTGAGATTGAGACCAATGACTCTCTGGAACCGGTCTTCCTTAGGGACGTGTTTAAGGCGGCGCCTGTCGGCCTGTGCACCATACATGATGACCTTTTGCTGGTTGGTGACCGACTGACCTTGTGCGCGGGTGCAAACAGACCGTATTTGGGTCGACACTCGAAGTACCTGAATGAATGCTAAACTAGTTAGTAAAGTGAATGCAGAAAATAGAAATTAAATAAATGGAATTTATTATATAAAATTAATGGAATTGCAAAATCTAATTTATTTATTTTTTTTTAAATATAATACAATAGGAGAGAATAAATGATGATAATAAATCTGAAGGTTGTCGTTCTGCATTAAATCAAGATTATAAATATAGCTTTTAACATGATCGAATCGTGTTAATTAATTCTACCTTGCAGAACTATGTAAGAAATCCGATTGAATAAAACATTTCTTCCCATGCTGCTGCTTTTTCAGAAACGTGTGATCTTTTATTGTGATCTGAACTGAACATTTCAACCGCTTAAAATAAAGATATCAAAGAAAAAAATAATAAATTTAAAGTAAGAAAAGGAAGTATTATTTAAGAATTTAAATAATAAGTAACTGAGGACAATAGAAAATCAATCAAATGAGAATAAAAATGTAATTTTGATTGCATGTATTTAAATGATATAGTATCATGGAAATGGAGGATATTTCACATGATAAAAAAGAAAAAGATGATGTCGAATAACTGAAAATCTTTAGAGAGATATTGTATCAGAGTATAAATTTGGAATAACGATGCACACCTTTTATCGTTGACGGAACCATCGTTTTTTCCAATAGGATCATCCAATTCCACTCCACACCATTCACCGACTGCAAACTCTGTTGTACCGTAGTACCTGAGGACACCGGTTTTGCTGCCTTGGCTGGATGATACTATTACCCTGTCACCTATTCTGAGATCCCTCTGGGACACCGTGGACGACAGACTCGTCATTGATGCGTCTGCGTGACGAGTTATAAATATCCTTCTTATAACATGTGAAATTTTTTGGAGAAAAAAAGATGCATGCAAGAAACATTAAAGTAACGTTGTACAATATAATTTTGTTAAAAAAAATCTTTATATATGTTGTAAGTAAATATTGATGATTATAAGTAAATAATTAATCCTTAATTGGAAGAAACGAGAAGAAGACAGTTTCTTAATAAGTGCAAGATGTAATAATTATATTATTAGAAATTTCTAAACATAGATATATGAATGGATATATCTAGTATATTAAATTGTAAGAACTATAAGGAATGAATCCTAATGAATCCATTTGAATATTTCTATAACTTCAGTTTTAAGGTTGAATAATAAAATTTTTCTATGTTCCATCTTTGTTTTGTTATATTTCTATAGAATAATATTTAAAATGTAACTTTAATATCAATTAAGGATTACTTTAAGAATGCACATTTAATATTAACAATTTCCACAATCGATGAAAAGAAAATGAGGAAACTATATTCAATTTATTTATTAAACACATAAAACTTGACGTATAAAAATTTAACTATATAAATAATAAAGGTGAATAAACGTAGGCTACATAAGAAATGCAGAGATTGCAAAAGACAGTAATACAACGTTTCTTTCAAAGAGATTCAAAATATTGAATAAAAATATTAAACAGCCTGCTACATGTTAGACACAATAGTAATAAAAATAGTCTACATAGTGCTACTTTAAAAGCTACACAGCGTGCAACTAAACATTCCTTACAAAGCTCCTAAATAACTTTACAGAGAATTTTGCAGAATTTATCTCTACCTGTAAACGATTTTCCATAAAACAACTACAATACACAATTTACAATTTCCAATCTACCATCTAATTATTCCATATCAATTTTTACCTTAAACCTACAAAATTCTCGAGCATTCTGAACACGATTCCTTTTCTATTCTACAATTCTACCAAAAAGACAACATATTCTTTCACATTCCTCTTGCGCAATTCTCATTCCCCGTTTTTTCTCAGAAAACAGAAGTGCAAGCACGTTACGGACGAGGAGAGTATCTCTTGCAGCGATCCTTACTCAGAGACGGAGACATGGATTTGCTGAGACTTCCTTTCGAGCTGTCAGGTGGCGAGGTGGGTGTCTTTTGGGTCGGTGAGGCGTCAGTGGTATCGGGCAACGGTGTTCTGGTCAGTCTGGTCAATCGTGAAAATATTCCACGTTTCGGTTCGCATTGGAAATATCGGCATCCGGCCACGGATCCGTCGTTTTTGCCTGAGGGATCCATTCCGTTCCGTTAATTTTCATCGAAGACGCGATTTCCTCTTCACCAAGAATTAGGGAGAGAAGGCTTACCGATCGGTTCGTCTAGGACCACTCCAGCCCAGTCTCCAGGTGCAAATTGAGTTTCGCCGATATAGGCGATGGCGCCTGGTTTCGTGCCACCAACCCATACTCGATCTCCGATTATAAAACTGTCCGTGTCCTCGGTCAGGACCACGCTGTTATCTGTCCAGGGCGGAATTATAAGTGTTTAATGGCATCACTTGAATTCTTTGCTTCTTTCGATTGAATTTTCTTTATTGAATTCCTTTTTTAATTCCTTTCCTTCTTTTCTCATTATTTCAAGAAGATGTTAGGATATAATTGATCAAATTGCAAATTTTTCCTTTTATTTATTTCATAAAGATGAATTGGGACAAGGGATTCTTATAATATTCGTTAGTTTTAGAATTTTTATTTGATCTAAAGTGGCTTCAAGATATTTCGTGAACGTGTACAATTTTATATTTCTCATTTTGGAATGAAATATATATAGTTTGATGAAAACTTGTTTGTGAAAACTCTCTTATCCGGATGGGATACTTAAATTCCTTTATTATTTTTTTCTTTATTTGTTCATTAATTTAAATTTTCTGTTCCGATCATGATGCCATTTCAAGCGTACGTGCAACAATAAAAAGCTACGAGAAGATTCGCAAAAGAAGACGATGCAATCGTATACAATTATTGTTATCTTAGAGTGATGCGAGAGCCATCGCCCATTTTAAGGAAGATTAGTCACGTCTGAAAGAATCTGTGATCATAGATGTGTTGATTGAAATACTTTGGAAATCACGTTTTTGGATGAATGCCAATATAACAGCGAAACTACGTGATTCCTGTATTAATGAAGGAATTATGCGATTATATAAAACGGAAACAATATAAAACAAATTTTCTACATATATATTCAATCATTATACATTTTCTTAAATCCTTTTCCTAAATAATATGTTTACAATACAAATTTTGAATAATTAATTCTAAATTTTATATTATTAATTACTGCATTCAAAATTAAGGAAAAGATCTAACAATTGATATACAGACATGTGAAGAAGCCAGGTCCTATCTTAAATCATAATTTAATGTACATATATTTTATATTAATATTAATTTATATTAATTTATATATTTAAATGTGAAAAAAACAGGCGATAAACTTTACATCTCTCTATTGAAAAATACTAGGACATGATGCATAAATATAAGAGATAAATAAATTAGAAATAAATTAAAAAAAAAAAAAAAAGAAGAAGCACCTACCTGATCCTCTGCGCAGGCCAGCCTCGCTTAATCGACGGCCATGCGTTTCCCAAAGATGATCCATTTGGCCTGTGATCATGCAAAACAATGCAAAACAATGCAAATCATACAAAACGAAAGCATAATTTCACGGAGCAAACAAGCTTACCGCATTTTATTTTCAACCCTTGTTCAAGGGATTGAACATCATAAAAAAATAAAAATGAAATAAGAAAAAAAAAAATTAAATGCAGTGAACTGCACTGTAATGTGGCAAGAAGATTCATTACGATCATGCGTTACGCACGATAAAACAAATAATAATAATAGGTTTTTTAATTGCAATTGGATGATACGTAAGAGAGGAAGTCTATTTCCTACGGGCCAAGTTATTAAGCAAAGTGTTATGTAAAAGAGATCACAACGAGGTGTGTTCGAATAAATAATTATACCTATGTGGATTTTATATTTAATCCTTTTATGATAATTAAATAATATAAATAATAATCTGAATACACCTTAAATTATTAAATAAAATTATCAATTAAAATTATATTAAATTTGTAGAAAATGTAGATGTAAAATCAATATAATAAATATGATGATTAATAGTGGAACTTTTATAAAATATTAAGTTATTTATAAAATAAAATTTGGACCAATGGACCAATCTCTTTCATAAAATAGTACTATAAAATATTATTCTTATTGTATTTTGTTTGAACAACTTTATCATATCATTTAATCTAAATTATTCAATTGACAAATAGAATTTCTTTTTTTTTTCTAGAATATCACAGATTTCTCAATGATAATTGAATTAGAACATAAGACGAATGTATTATGTCGAAGCTTGACTATTATCCTATGATAAAAACCAGAGAAAAATGTCACGATTCGCGATTTAATTAATTATTCATGAGTGGTTGGTGGGCGAGCCAGTGGTAGTAGGTCGTTTGCGTAGGTAGAATTCTCTGTTCGATGAGATTGATTCGCGATTAAAATGAAACGATAGAATATAAAACCGTGCATATAAAAAATATATAAAGATGCTTTTTCATCACAGGATATTTTAAACATAACATTTAAGATTTAAATAAATTGTGCAATTTTTTGAATGATAATAAAAACTAAGTAGAGATAAAATGAATAATTTGGATAATAAGCAAATAATGTATAGATATAAAAGAGTAATAATAGATTCATTGTTTATGATTTTTTACGATTATTGTGAGTAATAAAAAATTAATGGAATTAATTGAGAAGATAAGTGAATAATATCAAAACAATGAAGAAGTATTATTTTTTCTTGAATAGATTGTAAAAAATAATACAAATAATTTATATTTAACAATAAAATTAAATTGTATAATAATAATAAAAATCTTAGAATGAATGCTAAATGCAAAGTTTTGATTTAAATATTAACTTATGTATATATTTATAAAATCAATCTTCAAATGCTAAAACGCAGTTCTACTTTCAAAATGCTATATAAAGATCGATGCATCATCGTCTAACGCATCAAATTGTTAGACATGAGTCACCTAGAAAAAAAAAAAAAGTACCTGAAAAAACAATGCAAGTCGAACAACCAATTGAGTCCAGGTAAATCCTATGTACAATGAACAACTATATAAACATACAGTAGGATTTCTTTTACTTTAAAGACAAATATATTACACGAGAGAGTACAGAGTACTAAAATAAACATTGTATTGTGTCAAATACCTTGACCGCGTAACATATGGTATACTTGGTAAT
Organism: Apis mellifera; assembly: GCF_003254395.2. Classification (NCBI taxonomy): domain Eukaryota; kingdom Metazoa; phylum Arthropoda; class Insecta; order Hymenoptera; family Apidae; genus Apis; species Apis mellifera. Next base: position 4,959,346 of record NC_037640.1, read on the forward strand.
AAGATACGTAGTAGTCATACAATCCAAGATACCTTGGTTCCGCACGAATGTGGATGATCCATATGTAAACAAGGTTAATGGTAGTATCGATTCGATTACTACTGATATACTATAGTTGTCAGATAGCAATTTGTTCCTGAAATCTAATCTAATGAACATTTAATTGTAGCTTAGCAATCTCTGTTTCGGAATCATTTTTCAATCATGCTCAACGAATGCTGATGTATCAAATTTTTCTTAAATTGGAAAATTTCATGATTTCAATTTTTTTAGAAACTAAAAGTTTAGACATTTCTTATTTGAGAATTAAAATTATTAGAAACTGAATTGAGAAAATTCAGATTTCTATCTTTACAGAAAAGTTCTAATAATTCATTTCTTCAATACCATTGAAACAATCTTGATCAAATTAGTTTTCCATAGTTTACTCGATATTATTTAATTTTTAAAATAATTTAGAATATTTCTAAAATTCTTATGAAAAATTATACAATAAACATTTAAATATAAATTCTTCTATCCAATATATAAAATACAAATATAATTTTTCAACAAAATTAAAATAACATACATACAGGCCATAGAAAATTATATTTTGGATATAAATGTCTGACCAATAATAAAAGAGATAATGAATATTAAAACATATTACATATTATATTAGTGGCATTAATAAAAAAGTAAATCAAATTTGAGAATCAATCTGAAAACCGGCTGTTGTCAGTTTAAATATCAAAGAAATCTAAAAGAGCAATATTTTTAGTTTCATTCTCCATATTTAGCTGGTGCTTCATTATTATTGAACACCATGAAACTGATTACATCAGATGAAAAGATCGTCATTTTAAATTAGTATAATTTATGAAGATATGATTATGCTAATAAAATTTAAAGAAAAAATATGTGTAAACATTTGTATCATATGTTTGCTTACTTAACAAATGAATGTTAATTATTGAGAACCATAAAAAAAGATCTTAACATCATACAGATATTGATCTGAATAATCTCTATTGAAGATAATTAATCAAGCAATGAGAATGAATTCTTAATAAGATCATAGATCATTCTAAATAAGATCTTTAAATAAAAGTTTTGCCTATTAACATCTTTAATAAATTGTAATATTAGAAAATTATTAAAAAATTTCAAAAAGATATATCTAATATCATATCAAATAAATAAAAAAATAAAATTTATAATAAATAACACGATTCTCTTCAATAGTATTTTTATAAAATTCATTAGGAAAAATATTATAATAAAAATAAAATAATATAAAGTTACAAAAATAAAAGATCATAATTTCTTTATGATCTTTTTTAATACAGAATTTCAATAATGGATAACATTTCAATAATATGTTAATCTTGATATGTTTAGTATCAACATTTTAAAGTCATGGATCACTATGAATTTCCTTAATAATCAATATCAGATATCGAAAAATTGTATCCAAGTATGTGTTTCCATGTGGAATTGAAATCGATTGACATCGTTACCTTGAGCTTTTCTATCGTGTTGCGAAACTCGAGCCCGATCAACAATACGTGCGCGACTGATCATGGGTGCAAGATAGACGCCGTGAAAATCTCTGCCCGAAATGGAAAGCATGGCAAGCACGTGGGAGGAAAGACGGAACGAACGGTTGGAAATTGAGCGTACAATAAACACATGCAAATTGCATAACGTAATGTGCGTCATACGACGATGACTGCACTGGCACTACACGCGTCGCGGTCTCTTCCTAGTCGAAGTCACTGGATGAACCAATAAGGCAAGATAGCTGCCCTCAATGCGAGACCAGGAGCTTTTGTACGCGGTTAGCATCTCTTTCCGTTCCGCGCGCCGTGAATAATCGAATAGATTAGTATGTAGATTTTGTGGCTATTCTAGAAGAAGATCAAAATTTAATCTTTATAAAAAAGATATTAAATTCGTACTGATATACGATATTGGAGAAACATTTAATGGTTGAAAAGTGATGATGATGATATAAAGGGATAACTTGATAAATAAAGAAGTAAACAAATTTTTAAGAAATTATTTGATGAATAATTTGAAAGATATTTCAAGTTCTACAAATAGTGATATAATATATGAATAGAATTATATGACATATTTCTGTAAAAAAAAAACAATAATATTTGATAATTGTATTGGAAATTCAAGAGAATTAAAGATATAATTGATATTTTAAATATCAATGAAGATAGAACCAATATTTAATTCATATTTTACTCGGACAAATATAATTTTATAATGATGAGGAAAAGAAGTAAAATATAAATATGAAATAAAATAATATTTTTAAAATATACTTATATCTTTAAGAAATAATCAAATAGCTTCAAATATGAAGGATGAACAACATACAAAACCTTAACAAAAATCAACTTCCAATAAATCCTAATAAAAAATTCAAGAAAATCCACCAATGCTTTAAAAAAAACATCATAACAGAAAATACAATCAATTTACTTGCAAAAAGCAAAAATGACACTGTATATCATTCAATGATCCATTGAGTTAGTAACAACAAAATTAAATAGGGATTCATTTTACCATTGCATCTGTAATTTCTTCAATGAAATGTTCACGATAACCGATAACGATCGTAGATTTGTTAATGAGAAGTCGATATATTTACCAGATCGCTCGGACGAGATGCGTTGCGCTGAGAGGTGGAAGAACGACTCGCAAGAAGTTAGCGAGTTCGGGCTTGTAAAAGTATTCGTTCACGCTCGTCTCAGGGTCTCGTGGGCGTACTCATTTACGTGGTGTGGGGAATTAACGGATCCCAGCTTCATACTGCTGTAACCCTTTATTTGTATCGTTTCCTTGCTTGATGTATACATTGGGCTAGGTATGAACCAAGCTCGATGATTTGTTAAATTCGTTTAAATTTTTTATAATTATTATCAATGCAAATTATAAATATAAATATAAAATGATTCTTCTTTTTCTTTTTTTCATTTATAAATAATATTATAAAAATAGAATAAAATAAAATATTTATATTTTAAATAATATAATGAAGTATATATTGTGATGATATAAATTTCAAATATATTTGTGTGATTAGATATTATCTATATGTAATAGCATTACCTTCTCAAATAAATTATTTTAACCAAACCACACAGCTGTGTATAGTTATGTCATTTTTTAAAATATTTAGAAATTTTTATTAAAAATTAAATGTTTTACATGTAGCAGACAAAGAACATTAAACATACAAAATACATTAAAATTTAAGCTAAGGAAATAATATGTATATAAATAAAATATAAAAATGTAATTATGTAATTTTTTTCAAGACATGCATATATAATATAATATAATAAATAAATTTATTAAAGACTTACTCATTGATGGTCTTGGAGGTGATGGTGGAACTGCTGGTCTTGGTGGTAAATTGCTGCATGGTCGACCAATTTTTGATGGTGGTCTTATTCCAGATGGTTTTGGATCAGACATATTCTTATATATGTAACAATATTATGTATCTGAAACATGAAAATGATGGATTAGTAAAATTGAAAGAAAAATTCAAAAGATATAAGAAAAATAAAAATTAAAAAATATAATCAAAAATACATTAATATTTTAATAGAATATTAGTATGAAAATAATAGTATATATATGAAATATCAAATAAATTTTTTAATTTATAATATATCATTTAATATTATTCAGAAAAAAAACAGCTACAAAATATTAACTTTGTATTAAATATTCAAAATATTGAATTTGTGAAAAAATAAAAAAAAATTAGTAAAGAAATTGCAATGACACACTAATAATTGCTTCTAAGCAATGTTCTATGTTTATATTCAGTAATCTAAGGTTAAATATATTTATATTATTCAAAAATAAAATCATGACAAAAAGTTAAATATTTCTATTTCCGTTATTTTAAACATTTTTAATATTGTATTTAAAAAATATGATATTATTTTTTTAAATTCGTCTTAAAATTTATATAAATTTCCTATAATATGATGATAAAAAAAATATTTGATCTTATTTGAAAAATTCAAGGTGACCTTGATTTTGCTATGAAAACAAATTATTTTCGAAATTTTTATCATCTGTTGTATATTCAATACCAATAAATTTTTGTTTAAAATTTTATTTTCAGATAGCAAATGGCCGAAAAATCGTTTATTGCATTAAATGAAATACTATATATATAAACAGAATAATTTCAGTTATTAACATCAAAATAATTTTAAATTAACTTAATATTTTAAATACTTAACAATCTTTAAATTTTATATTTGTATTTTATTTAAATTCTGTAAAAAAAATATATTATGTTAAAAATTCAAAAATTATATTCAAAAAGTCGTTACATTATATTAATCGAAATCGACATTTAAATTGCGCATACAATTACAAAATATATCTTATAATAAATGCTGACACTTATAAATAGACACATGAATATGACTATTATATTTTTATTCAAAAATAAAATATGTTAAAACATAAATTTTGGTTGAAAAAAATATTAAAATATTAAAAAAAATGTCAAGTGGAAAGTTAACCTCTTTGGAATCAATGTTAATCATTAAAAATACAATCATCGTACCTTATTTAATTGTAATATGATGAATTCACGTACAATTAATTAACATATTTTACAATATCACTATATTTATGAAGAAGCACTATAAAATATTCGCACAAATTCACACAGTGATCAACGGAAAAATGACAATTAGTGGCGCCAGAAGCGCCGTCACGGTCTACTTATGAATTAATTTAGAATTCTCTGTCAATTTTTCTCCGTATTTCAATATAACCACAAATAAGTTACAGAATAGATTTACTAACTTATAGAATTTTATTTCATGTTCTGAAATACTGGTAATACAAAAAATTAAACTGTTTATCAGTATGCTCTAGGATTTAAAATAGTGAATGTAAAAATTATATTTAATCCATTATATTCAATTCAATTACAAAATTTAATAAAGTTTACAACAAATTTAAAAAAATAAAAATAATTTTTTTAATATATCTTATATAGTATTCATTGTATTCACTGTAAATTTTTTTAATTACGAAATGGATTCATGTATAACTTAAATTGTTTATGAATTAAAAATTACATTTTTTAATATTACAACAAATTATATTTTTTATTATAACATAGTCAAAATAATATCAATTTGTGAACTTTTTTATTAAAATTGAATTTATATATATATATATATATATATATTCCTCATTTTTCTTGACAACTTTTAATTGTTATTTTTGTTATAAAATGATTAACAATATGAAAAAAATAGTATAAATGCGCATATAAGATAGGTAAAGAAAACAATAAAATTAATCAAATATTTGAGTTATTTCCTGAGTATATAAATTTAGACGTAAATAGACAAATAGGAATGCAGATAAGAATAAATAGAATAAAAAAAATAAAAATAAGGATTATTTCTGGAAATCGTAAATAAAAATAAGCAAAGATAGCAAATAACAGAAAAAGATAGAAATAGGATAAGTAGATTGATTGTTAACATTATTTTTTGAGTTAAAAATATTTCTTCAAAAAATGTTTTTTTTAGAAACATTTAAAAAATGGCGTTGATCCTCTTGAATTCTCTTATTTGAAATAAAACTTTAAATTTTCCTGCGGAAAATTCAGTTTAATATGAAAGAGCATAATGTTGTGGCAACTCTGAACTATTGATTGATCATGAAAATGACGTTTTAAGAATTCTTAGAAATTGTGTCGAAAGAAATGCATGAAGAATATTTTTAAATTAATGTTAACAATTATTAAAAGAAAAATTAAAATATTATAGTATAATATAAGAAATAATAGTGAACAATTTAAAATTAATAATTGAAGAACAATTATCACGTCAAAATGTCTTCATATGATATAAGTGATATACCGTTATATAAATTCTATTAAAAAATTCAATTTATTCTTTAACATCAATATGAAAATCTCTTATTATTAGAATAAATCAATGTTTGATAAATAAAATAATTAATATTAATATAAACACTTTGAAATTAAACAAAAATGACAATTGATTTATCAACAATACCACTTGTTGCTTTATCTATCGAATCTACACAAGTTGTTTCATCATTATTAAATTCGCCAAAAGTTATTCCTTGCGAAAATAAATTACCAAGGTAATTAATATTTGATTAATATAAATTTTTTTAAAAATTTTATCTCCATTAAGTTTTTAAGTAATCAATAACTTTTTATATTTGTAAATTTTTAGAGATTGGAGAGGTCTTGCTCATTTATGCGAATTAGGTGGAGAATTAATGCCTTTACTTATATCACATCCAGATCCAACTGCATATATTTTAACATATTGGAAAAAAAAACAAAAAAATATTACAATTAAGGATTTTCAAAATTTGTTAGAAAAAATCGATAGATGGGATATCCTAGATGATACATTAAAGCTTTTTGGTTTGTAATTATAATATAAGTTACATATCTTATTTTAAATTCTTCTCTTCTATTGAATTTAAATTGCAGTAAGAGATGGTGAAAAATATTTAGAACAATTACAAAAATCTCAAACGTCAGCTGAAAAAATTGAAAATGACACTGAGATAGAAATTCTTACTATAGGTAAGTCAAAAGTATGACAATACATAAATAAAGCAATTAAAAATTATTATATATATATATATATTTTTTTTTTTAATAGATGATTTCTATAGGAAAGAACAAGGACTATCAGAACAAAATTATGATGCATTTATATTATATGCTGATGAAGACATTAAATTTGCTAATGAAATGGTGGATAAACTTGAGAAAGAATATAATTTGAAGGTAAAAATTTAAAATTATTTTATACTATAATATATAAAGTATATAATATAATATATATAGTATAAAATAATATATTTTATATATTTATACTATAATATATAATATATATAAAAATATATGAAATATATTATCTTTTAGCTTTGTTTAAAAGATCAATTACTTGGTGGAATTACATTTGAACATGAAGCAGTAATGAAATTAATATCAGATCGATGTAATAGACTAATTGTTATTATATCACCAAATTTTCTTAAAAGTCCAGCAAATAAATTCTTTTTGAATTATGCTCAAGCATTGGGCATTGGTAAGTTTTAATATGTATTCATTAAATAATAATTTATTTTAATTTTGTATGTAATGTTTGAATCAGGAACCCAACAAAGAAAGATCATACCATGTTTATATGAAAGATGTCGATTACCACCTCAATTACAATTTATGGTCATATTAGATTATAATAAATTGGTTTCGTACAATTTCTGGGGAAAATTAAGAGATTCCATACAAGTATCAAATAAAATAAAAGAAAATCTAAATATTTTTCCCATAAAAAATGACAGCAATCTGAATATGAATAATGAAAATGACAAAGATAAACAAAATACAAGTAATGTAGAAAGAAAGATTGAAATAGAAAAGCTTCAAATACAAAATAAAAAAGAAACATTTGATAGAAAGGAAAATTCAAACCAATTTGAATTTGTCAGTATAAATAATAATTCAAAGGATAATAATAAAAAACACAATCATTTTTTACTATGGTCTAAAATGTGGTCCAAAAAAGGAGAAAATAATAAAAGAGAAGATGCTTCAATTACAAAAACAATTAGTTTACCATCTATCGAATCTTTGGATACATTAAATTCAACAGAATTAATAGAAAAAAAGAATAAAACAAGACTTATAGATAAATATATAAAAAAATGTAATTTATTAAGTTAATACTTTTAAAATATTTAAAATACTTATTAAATTGTAAAGAAACATTTATTATTAATTTTATTTTATAATTAAAAAAATAAAATTGTATTAATAAAGTATATAAATTCATAATATAGATATAAAATGTATATAATAATGTATATATAAATAATATAAGATAAATTTATATTAAACATTTTTTTATTTATATATATTTATAAGAAAAAGTTAAGTCTTCATGATTCATTAACCTTACATTCATTGTGAGTGTAAATAGAATTATATTGTCAAAATTTAAAGAAAATAGATAATAATATACTGAAATATTATTAATTTTCTTATATATAAAAATATAAATATATATTTTAAGAATATATAATATAACTTATGTATGAAATTAAATAAATTAAAATGAATCCTAATTGAAATTTCAAAAAAGGAAATCCAGTTAAATAAATAAAATAAAGTTTTTAAAAATATTCACATGTATATTTTTATAAGAATAAACAATTAATATGCTGTATGATTAAACTAACACTAATAAAATTTTAAAAATTACCAATTACTAATAATAATACTAATAATAAGAAATAAATTCTCTTGAACATTAATAAGTTTAATAAAATAAATGAATTTTAGTAAATTGATATTTTAAATAACTAAATTTTACAAATTATTCACGATTTAATATAAAATTATAAAAAAAAGTTTATAGTACACAATTTGTATCAATATTATTAGTTGATAAATTATATTATAAGAGGGCTCTGAGATCGAAAAATACGTGATGATAATAGTTGTGCTGCTACTTGTTTATTTACGCGAATAAGAATTTTCTTTATTATTATTAAATATAATGTGAGTTGGTTACAAAAAATATAATATTGTATTAAGTGAATCTTTACCACGAAGAGTTAAAGTAGTGAAAATAATTAAATTGATTTATACTATAGGACAACGATCGTTAAATGTTTTCTGTAATATAATTCCCGCCAAATTTTTTACATTGTGGCGCTATTAATTGACATTGCTTCTAATTTTGTTATGTTTTTTATGATCTAATATCATGTTTTAAACGAGTATTAACTATTATTAAAAATAAAAAAGATTAAACATATATGTTTTATAATTTAAATAAAAAATATCAAAAATGGTTCGTCGAAAAAGTAATCCGAGGTTAGTTGACATAAATTTATGTGATTAATATTAAATAAATTAATAAGATATAACGATATATAAATTGATTATAATTATATATTCAATATTCGAAAAATTTAATTTTCAAAAAAATTATTATCTTTCTAAATTATTTCTTTTAAATGTTTAATTTTAAAAGATATATAAATATACATATTTCACAAAATTAAAAGATCATTAAATAATTATTTAAAAATTATTGATAAATTTAAAAATTATTATTATTTTAAAATGCTGCAATAATTATTTTAAATTTATTTTAAAAAGTAATATTTCTATTGTGCGCGCCTCGCAAGAAATTTCATGAAAGGAATACGAATTTGATTGGTTATTTCTAATAAAGTGAACAATTATATAAAATAGAAGTATCTTTTAAGTATCTGAGAAAGATTTTTATATTTGCATATTTGCAAGTATCATATATCATTTTATAGTCGTTAAAGAAATAAAAAACGCTGTATGAAATGATTTTTTTTTTAAATTTTGTAAAATCAAATTGTCTAGGGAATTATTTATTCATTTTTTTTCGAGATCTTAACGAATATGAATTTTAGAATCAAAACAATTTAGAAATTAATAATTTTGTATCAATTTAACAATGCTTTAATAGCATTGTTATATTATAGCATTAATATAAACATTATTATATAGTTATGTGAAATATTTATAGTTATGCATGTTTATCCTGATACAGGATTGTTTCGGAATACGTTACTTATTCATTAAATATTGTGAGAATTGGAATTCGCCATGGAATTCGAATTAAAAATAATAAATATAAAATAAAAATGAAATTGAAAAAAAAAATTTAACGCAGATTTCAAAAATTGATGGGAATGACTGTGTCAATTAAGCATGCAAAATTAAATGCATTATATTTTTTTTCATATGACATTTGTAAAAAATATAGTTTTATTATTTTAGATCAATTGATGATCCACAAAGATCACCTAGCGTAAAGTCTAGAGTAAGTGCATTTTTAAGAATCAATATAACTATTTAAATATTTTTAATAAATAGATTTATATATAAAATATTATTATTATACATTTTTTTTAGCCAAATATATCAGCAAATAGACGTGTACTTCGGACGACGCGAGCTTTAAAAGAAATTCGATATTTAAGAAAAACTGTAAAGTTGATTATACCAAAAGCTCCTTTTGCTCGTTTAGTTAGATATATTATTATAGATTTATTTCCTAATAGTGACGTAGACAGGTAAAATTTTTAACATTTTTTTAAACATAAATTTAACATGCTCTAAACTTTAAATATTCAATTCAATTTTATAATTCATATCTAGAATTCAAGCATCTGCACTTGAAGCATTGCAAGAAGCAGTTGAAGCATATATTGTTCAATTTTTTGAAGATTGCACATTATTATCACAACATGCAAAACGTGTAACTCTTCAAATTCAAGATGTAATTTTATTGCGTCGACTTAGAGGAAGGGATGATATTATAAATAGATAAAATAATTTTATTTTTAAATTCACAATTTGTATCATATATAATTAAATGAACATTTATTTCATATATAATTAATATTAAAAATTTTTAACAATTTAATGTAACAAACAACAATTAATGTATAATATAAATATAAAAATTGTAATTTTTGCTCTTTATGAAATAGGAGTAATATTTTAAATATTTTATATTTGTAAAAATGGAATTTTTAAGTATCAATAAATTAAACTTATATTGGTTTGTTCAATAAGATTTATTTTATAAGAAACAAACTTTTAATAAAATTCTTTTACTTTACGAAACTTTGGTAAAATATACATTTCTCAATTTTTAGACAGGTCTTTAAAATAATAGTATATGTCGAAGCTTCGTAATTCACTTCATATTTTGTTTGAACTTTCTATGTACGTATGTAAAATAACTTTAGTTAAAAGTGATACAGTAAAAACGATAAAATAATATCGTAACCAATTGTTACGTTTAAATTTCTTTTGTTATTTCGTGCGGGTTAGCTGCCATCACTCATGACATATGTCATAAGTGAAATATATTATGATAATCTAAAAAAACAGACTAAAAAATAGTATTACAAATAGCAATGCTATTTATCTACGTATTTATAGTATATCTATAATACAATTTGATAAGGAAATATAAAAGTTACCTGAAAAAACAGGTTACTTTTTCATGTTCGTATTACATTGAAAATATCTCGTATTTCTCTTTTTTCGCATCTTTTTCTCTCACTCTCATTTTCATTCACTCATTCATTCATTTATTCATTTTCTCAATTCTGGATTTCTATGAAGGCTTTTTTTAGGCACAACATTAATTACACTTTTATGCTGCCTGTATTGTACAGAAGTGAGATTACGATAATTCGTAACTTTATTAGCAGTATTTCATAATCATTTTTTTTATTTGCTGTACATTTTTTAAGTATCATGTATATTCACAGTTAATAGGAAATTGATTTTAGAAAAATTTTATATTATTCTTTTTCTTTTGTTCTTTTAAACATTTTAAATATGTACATTCATTACGATACATCATTATGATATTAAAAAAAAGAAAAAAAAAGAAAAAAAATATTGTTTATCAAGGCAAGTTTATAAATCTCGAAAATATTTAATACAGAATAGAAAAACAATTTGAAGCGAATATACATATACCATATTTGGTTACGTAAGTATAGTTGGATTTACCAAGCTCGATCGACATGTTTACTATAATTAATCAAATTGTAAAATTAAATAACAAGTCTTTATATTGCCATAATTTGAAGAAAATTATTTCTTCATGAAAGACCGCACTTTATTTACGCATTTATCCATAAAGTTTTTCTTTCGTTTCGGCTCGGCTCCTGTTGGAAGCGAAAGTAATGAACCTTCTTCTCGCGACTTAGATTTATATTCGTTTGATAAAATATTTTCGTCGGAATCTAATCCCGCACCACAGCTCTTAGCTTTAAGAAGTGTAGATTTATCGTTTCCCGTTACCACCAATCGTTTTTTTAATTCTGCATTATCACAAGGATCAATGTTCTCTGAGCTTGTCTGAGAATTCTCTTTCTCATGTTCCATACTCGAAGTATCCATACTCACAAATCGATATGGTTTCGATGGTCGTATTAGTGAATGTTCTTCTTTAATACTATTCTCTTCAGAGCTTGATTTTTGAGTTTCTTCTTGTTGAACAGTGACTGATTCTGATTTCATTTCTGTTTTCAATCGTTGCCTAGGAACTGGTATTGGACTCTGATTTTCATTTGTTTTTTGATCATTAGATTCATTGGAATAAAGATTAATTGATCCTTCTACTTCATTCTGTATTTTTTGTGGTACAATTTGAGAAAGATTATCTTCTATTTTAATATCAGAAAGTTTGTCTAAAGGCTCCAGAGATATTTTAGAATCAATTTTATTCTCGTTACATAGCTTAGATGATTCTTCAGTCTTCATGTCTGACATTACACTATCTTCATCTAGCAAGCCATCTAAGCTTCTAGACCTTGGTCTCACTTGTGCTTCTGATTCTTTAACAGGCGAGACTGATTTTTTTTCATCTGGATCTAACAATTCTAACGAACGAGATCTAGTAGATGGAGAAGGAGGATATCGCGGAGGTCTTCGCGGTACTGGACTTCCTCCAGGATGTGTGTGAATAAATTTCAATCTCGGAGACGTAGGTGGTAAACCTATTAACCAACGGGACGGACTTGATGATTTTCTAAGCCTGCAATATAAATAAAAACAATAGTAGATTCTAATCATGCAAATGAATAAATAAGCACAATTATTTTGGTACAATTACAAGTACAACAATCATGCAAATTCAATATTTGTTTTTTTCAAGATAGATTATCATTTGTTTTCATATTTACTAATTTTTTCGTATTTTTTATGATTTTTTTATTTTTTTTTTCATATTTTATTTTTTCATATTTCACTGTCTTTAAATGATTTTTTAAAAAAATTATATAAATATTGAAATGTTGCAACATGAATAAAAAAATAATTGTTAAAAAGTCATTCTTAGATTTAAATAACAATATATAATACATTTAAATACATTTAAACTTACTTTTAAAACTACAAATAAATAATAAAAATTAAACTAATGATACAATAATGACATCAAATAAGCAAATAAAAAAACATAAAGAGCAATTTGATAAGACATCAATTGAAACATAAATATAAAATTAAATTTCTTCCGACTGACCTAGACGTGATTGATTGTCTAAAGCGCGAGTGTTAATCCTGGCTGCATAGAAATAAAAAAAAAAATGCGTTATAGAGAATTATTATAATCTAAAATTTAATAAGACTAAAATTTATTAAATTGAATTTTATTTAAAAATGTATTATTTAATGCATTACTTAAAAATGATAAATACCTATTCGATATAGCTGTGGGCGGGCCCTCTAGTCAATCTCGTCCTCCTGTTGAATCTTTGTCACTACCTCTGCTTTCATTGCTGTGCATACGTTGATAGTTTGGTGCTTGTCGAATGTTTGTATTACCCGGTGCATTTGGTTGTGTCACATCTTTAGGTGCAATGCTTCTTGGAATATCTGATCTGACTGCTGGTATTTCTCCTCGCATAAACCTGAGAATTAAAAAAATTTTATTTTAAATTTATCTTTTTTATATATAATTGTTAATATTACATATAATATTAAAGAAATTAGGTATTTTTCTTAAGTTTTTTATGAATTATTATAAATTTATATAGTTACCTTTCAAGCTTGTCTACGCAAGCATCTTGATAATCGTGAATCCATCGTACACCATTAAAGTGACAAACTGCTCGCATATCTTCAGGAAGTTCCTCAGGCTCTGGCCATTGAAAATTATCTATGATGGGAATTATATTACATTGCGATTGTAGAGCTGCTACAATTTCCTATAGACAATACCAATGCTATATAAATTATTTGTTAACAATATTAATAATTTCTTTATTTTACAAAAATAAATCAATAATTTACCCTATGAACCCAGTCTTTGCATTCGTTATCTTGTATACACCTTTCCAAAGCCTTGGGTGTTAACACAAGGAGGAAGTGTTTTGCTTGTCTGATACTTTGCAATAAATTGTTATCGAACTTGCCAGCCTCTAGCCTTTCAACATCAATGAATACAGAGAAACCGCGCAATTGTAAGTGGACTTTTAATAAACTGGCCAATTGAGATCCATTTGATCTTCTATAACTAACAAATACATCTAAGGATTTGTCTGGCGATTCGTCTTCTGATGAACCCAGTTGATTATGTTGCATATTCTTAATGGCATCCAATATCCTCAATCGATGAATACTGTTTGTAATGCCACATTCACTCAATAATTGGTCTTCAGACAAATTTCTTATAGAATCTTTATCAACACCAGCATTCAACATACTATATGTGTAGATTGAAAATTCTTGACCAATAGATTGTAAGAAACTATTTAAATTCCCTGTGTCTCTACTGCTATAATCAGCCATCTTCTTCAAATTTTGCAATTCTCTGGTGAACCGTTTTCGTCTGATACCATTTGCCAAACCAATATCTTCTTTGAGATTCTCTTCCGTTAGCTGCAGCAATAAATCACCATCAACTCTGCTTTCTACAAAATTTTGAGCACATTCTGCGAATCCAATCTGCTTCACCCATTCTCGAACGTCCTCTGTAGACCAGAGAGGTACCTGTTGGCTAAGTTTATGAGGAATCTCTTCTCCAATTAAACGCAACGCCTGCGCCGCGTATTTGGACGCAATCGCATTAGGACAACTAGCTACTTTTTTTAACGGCTCAATGGCTCCTATTGCACGGAAGATTTCAGTCTTGCCCTGTTGTTTTTTAATCCCTGCTTCCATGCAGAAATGAAAGGCCGCCAGATTTCTAGCTTCTTCTCTCTTCGAGCTTAATACTGGTACAAGTCTTTCCAACCAATTTTTGCTTTGGCCATGTGCGTGCGCCAAATTTGATTTAGCAAACTCATAAGGATTATGCGAGGTGACGAATGGCTCGACTAAGTCCAAAGTACCAGATTTTAATACAGCAGCTTCTATCTCCTTATTAGCCACTAGTACAGCGATTGCTAGACAGGCATAATATTTGATATTATCATCATTGTGGAAAGCCAGAGGGAATAACCACATGGGTACTTTTCTCTTGATCATAGCTTCTTGATTTTCTGCACCTCCATAGAGAGAGAGATTGGCTAAAGCACCTGCACAATGTCTTAATGTCTCAATGTCATTTTTTCTGCATTCGAATAGAACGGCATCTAGACCACCTAGTCTAATTACATCGCTACAGGTCCCTTCACTGTGCTTGAACAAATGTTCCAGAATTCCTGTACCCACTCTAGAATGGTCCACTGAGTTGGCATTCTTCGTACATACGCAGGCGACGTTTACCACCTTTTCTAGCCCATGTTCTACTACATGGGCTCTGTTCTCTGTCGTCAGGCATTGCTCTAGCAATCTAGCTGAGGAGAACTGTAACTCGTGATCGCTGGCCACGCAGTTCGACATTAACAGGTCGAGACCACCTCTTGTTCTGAGCGTATTGCATAAAGTATAACCTAATTCGTGACCATACGTAGGCACTGCCCATGCTTTTCTAATTATTTCGTTCACTCTGTTCAGCAACAAAGGAGCTTTGTCATTTTTACAATCGTTAGCCTTCAAACGTTCTACGAAATTGTCCAAGAAATTGGAATACTTGGTGATGGCTCGATCGACGTCTTGGGAATTTGATTTCGAACATAGAAGATCTAGATCGTCCAGAGGTAGCGAAAGGAGTTCATCCTCGGCTGGTCTTATGCCGTTCATCAATTGATTTACTGCATTTGCTGCGCAGATCATTGACGATTTCGAAGTGACACCTTTGGATGCAATTGTGATGCTTGATTGGGAGCTTGCTGAAGAAATATGTTTCTCATGGTTGAAGATCCCGGTTGAAGTGACCGTTTGTCTTTGTTGTTGAGCTGCCATAGCTTTCTGAAAGAGGAAAGAAAAATTTCCTTTT
This sequence comes from Apis mellifera, assembly GCF_003254395.2. Taxonomy (NCBI): domain Eukaryota; kingdom Metazoa; phylum Arthropoda; class Insecta; order Hymenoptera; family Apidae; genus Apis; species Apis mellifera. The sequence continues at coordinate 4,975,290 of NC_037640.1, forward strand.
AGAATAATATTTTTTTCAATGAGAAGAAATTAAAAGATGCGAAGTCAATTCAAAATATTGTAAATATAATTTTCCACTCTATTTCTCTTATAATTTAAAAAATTCATTCACATGATACTTTGAAAGAGTAATCAAAAATATATTCTCTTTTTAAACTTTGTTCATTTTGGTGTATAAGTTGATATATAAGTCATGAACTTAATATTCTTTTATATTTTTGATATGCATCAATAACATTCTGTTGTACGAGCTTTCCAAGTTTCTCAAATGCAGTTAAGAAAGGATATCATCAATCTTTGCAGGAATTCTAGGTTGGCGCTGAAACGAGCTATAACTTGGCGTCACAGAGAATTATCACGCCTGTGTCACGTCCGCTCCTAGTATCTTTATTATTTCTGTATCGCTACGTAATGCGACGAACACGACAGAGCCTCATCGCAATCCAAAATCGAATGTGAATATTCCAAAATTTTCCATTAACCTTCTTATTCTATAAGAGATTCACTAACTAGTAATAAACATATAATTTTCTATGCAATCAAACACAAGTTTAGAATAAATCTTGAACTTCTCTTCAACTTATAATAATCAAACATCATTGATAGTTTAAAAGGGACAGTCTTATTGTAAAACTATTTATAAAACATCTTTAAATCAAAATATATAACTTCATTTAAACATTTTGTTTTCAAATTAAATTCTAAGTTTACCCGTATAAAATATAAGTTAAAAGATCTTTAAGACATCATATTTATTATACGAGAATTCAAAGAATCGAAAATTATGCAGAAAACGAATAATTTAAAATTAAATTCAAAAATCAATGGTTCAAAATATTCCACTTCCTAAGTTTTACGCTCCAATCTTGAACAAGCTTTAAATATTTCCAAAACACTTGTTTTTCCAGTGGGATACACGAGAGTGATCGATAACAATTAAAAGTTGGGGGATAAAATGATGGCACAATTAGGAGGAAACAGATACCATTCTAGAGTCGAGACTGCATTTCCGCAGCATGACGGTTTCCGGCGTCTTTCGAGGCACGATCTCGGCGTGCTACCGAGCGGGAAATCGAGAAAGACTGAACATCGCCGGCAAGCTGGTCATCGTTTAAATCTGTAGTTCCTATTTTTCACGCTGTGGATCGCTCGTCCGTGTGTTATATATCGAGTATAAATTTATGGAACTCGGCCGTAGTCTACACATGTGCCAACCAACGAGTATATGGCTGTTGAACAGCCATAGGACTCTCGAATGTTTGGTGGCTGGCCAAACATGAGTGGTTCTAACTCAATGGCGGCCATTTCGAATTTCGACATTGATTGTTATTCCGACAGTTGCTGTTTCTGGATATATAGTGGATTTCCAAAGAAAACCGTGAAATATTTATTCCGTGCGGATTTATTTTAAGCATTTCTCGGAACAGTGGAATTTCGATGCGAGTTTTGTTTTTGTGAATTATATATGGATTTGATAATTTGGTTGCTGGAAATATCGATAAATGATGAATTATATCACAATCGTTTTTATTATTAAAATCAGAATTTGGCTAAAAAATTAGAATAAATTTTTGAAAAAGTAAGTATTATTTTTTTACCTTCTCTGAACTGAAGGAATCACTCTGTAATTTCATCGTCGATGCAGCCATATTATTACTCTCTTGATGCGATAAATCTCCAGCTTTTAGACTTCTCTGTTCCTGTAACAGATAAACGAGGTTTATTAATATTTTTTACGAGGGCGGTTGAAATGTGAGCAAAATTTTATTTTATTATATTTTTCAACAATCTATATAAAGATAGCGTTTTAAAAATATTTCAACGAAGAAACTAATATTTAAAAATATCTTCGATATTTTTCAATTTCGTTTTAAATAAGAAAAGGGAGATATTTTAAGAAAATAATAAAAACCTTGAAATATTTTATCAATAAAAATAAATAAATAATCTAAAAATATGGTCAAGAATAAAAGGAAAGAAAAATATATTATTATAAATATCCGAATTTTAATTCATTTATAATAATATATATAATTGTTATTAAAATATAAAAAAATTAAAATTATTTTAATCACAGCGATAGAAAGTAATATTGTTATAAAAAATTTAGTTATCAAAAATATTTCACCAACGGCGTATATATTCATAGGAAATCGATACTTAAAAATAGTTCCAGGAAATCTAAAATAAAACCTGAACGTTTCAAGTTCATGGTTCCAAATATTTAATAAAACGAATAGGAATCTTCAAACGATTTGGAATTTCGAAAATACAATACTAAAACGGTTTGATAAAGATTACGAAAACTAAGTTCCTATATTATTCTAAAAATATATCATAAACGAACTTCAAAGCGCTTGAGAATCTTTGAAGTATAATCTTCTAAAAAATCTTCTAGAAAAGCAAACGATATTTATGAAATGTATCTTCTCGAAATAGCGAATTCTTTGCAGACAAGGATATTTAAATTAGAAACGTATGTTGGAGGGAATTAGCGCACTATCGAAGACCCACTTACGTTTTCGTTGGTTAATAATGATGCTAATTTACAGACGAATACCGATAATATCGTGAAACGATGCAATTGCGTCACTGTGCTTTCAGTAGTAGATTTCCATCATTCTCCGACAGATTATAGTGCGCGTGCGCATACCTTTTAATTGCATACAAATATTCATGAGGGAACTTACATAATTTTTTTCTAACTTTTTTTTTTAATTGTGGCTTTTTTTGAAGTATTTAAATAATTAACTCTGATAGATGTGAATGCTCGAATTTTTCTTTTAATTTCTTTACTGCATACAATTTAATATTTACGAAAAAACTAGATCAATTTCCTAACCTTTTTCAAATTGCAATCTCGATAATATTCGATTAATATCTCGAATTATAAAATTCAAATAATTTAAAAATATTTCTTCTCTATGTAAAATAAAATTAAAAAAATGAATATAATTTTATTATCATGGAATAATTATGTAAAGAGATTCTAAATCACTGATAATTGGTAATTTATTTTTTAAAATGATTTTATTAAAACAAAATAAATAAATTTTAAAAAAAGAACTCATATATTGAAAATTGTTTAATGTTAAAAGGTTTCTAAAATCAAATATATAATTAGATATAAGTTGAAAGAGTGAAACAAATGATTCATAAGTATAATTTCAATAAAAGTTGCTATCTTCTAGATTACTAATCACATTTCCATTAGAGAAAATCAATACATAACCTCAAATATCAATTCGAGTGTAAAACTTTTTTCAATATTATTCCAAATATTAATCCAATATACAAAATAAAGTTAACCCTCCAAATTTCATCCCCCAAACCATATATCACAAAAAAATTCTCTATTTAACAACACGCTGATCACAATTATTTCTACATTTCCACGAAGAAACAGAAAACTAAGTAAAAAAAACTCGATAAAACCAGAGAATAAAATCTTTTATTTCACTTTCAATTTCCAAATTTCAACTATTTTCAATCTCTAAATCAAATTATCATAAAAATAATGATATAAAATTTCTAATTAACCAATTACCAAATTTTTTCACTAGAAAAAATGAAGAAAAATTCGCGTCTCGAAGAACTATCGAAAATCGACGATCAATCAAGCGAGGAAGTGACGCTGTCTAGCGCGGCTCGACGCGGAAAACCTCGGAGAACGAGCTTTCACGACACAGTTCCATAACAATCTGTTTCGTCGAAAGCTCATCGGCCGCGGCTCGACCTCTCCACGACGCTTCTGACGTATTTCTCTAAATATAATCTGAGCGTCTCGTCACGGATCCGCAACGTTTTCCGTGTTTCGCCCATCCCTGCCACCACCTTGCGCGCGCGATTCCCCGGCCGACGAGCGTGTGCCCCACGTGGTCAACGGCTTATCGTTTCTGACGGACTTTAGAGCGCGATTCGACAAAAATATCGCGAATAATTGCAAATGCGATGGATCGTAGAAAGAGATTGTTTTAAACAATATTTTGAAACGTTTTTATCGAATGCAAATGCAGTATAATAGAATTTTCTTTTATCGATCGAGAACAAATACGTTATATATCGATAACATATTTTACATTTAATTCTTGCATAGAAGAATTTCCGTAATTGTATTTAAAAAAATTATTCTCAGAGCAATATTTAAATTGTATCTCTGGTGTAAGATCAGACGTTTTCTAAAAAAAAATTGCGATCCAAGGACTGTTTCTTTTTTTACGATCTAAAAAAAAGAAATATCGTCAACGTCGAGAACTTTGGATCGTTCGTGTATTTAATAAATTTTCACATTCTTTTTTTTTTTTATTTCTCTCTATCTTAGAATTCATCGAAGCCGATCATTCGAATCGATAATTTTTCGCGCCTTCTTATGTTTATATAGAAGCTCGAGCTCGACGAGTTGGAATATATAGAAACGCGCTGGTATATAAAATAAATTTAACAAATTTAAATGTATTCTCAACGGTTCTTCATCCGGTTTTCAGATATCTTCTTCGGATCATTTACGTCAGCGACACGCGACTTTCAAATAACCAATTCGTGTGAAAATAAATTCTACTTGATGTGTTGAAAGATCTATCGATCCATCCTTTGAATTATTGAATGAAAATGAAATGCTATATTATCGCTTGAAATTAAGCGATGAAAAACGATATATTTGGCTTTATGCCGATTTGGAAGGATACAAGATGAATTAAAAAAAAAAAAGATATATTTAAATTATCTATATTATTACATCAAATTGTATATATATATATGAAAGATTGGGTAACTTTATTAAATATTATCAGTATTTGTAAAGATTCTAAATGATAGAAAAATTAGAACAGAACACTCAAAGACACAATGGACACACGTGTATCGCGATAAACATTTATTGATGAATTGATATATATATATAAAATGATAATATATTTAACATCTTAAAATAATGTTGGAATCATTTTAAATATATAATAAATCTCTAAATATACAAATCTCTCTCTTTCACTTTCAATCAAATCCATTCATCTTTAACCTCTTTGACAGTATAATAAAAAATATTTAAAACAGATAATTTAAAAAAATTATTCTTTCATTTAATTAAAATTTGTGAAAGTTTAGACACGGAAAAATATCAATATTTATATTAAACCCGTATGAATCAAAAATTCAAATATCAGAAGAATCTTTCGAAAATTAAATGGAATCACTTACGTGGGATCGATCGAACTTTTTTCGGTGCATATGTACACCACGATGCACTGGCCACGGCGCGCTCATCTTGTCGACGAGGGTGCATACTATCTTCGAAGACAACAAGACGCGACTATTTTCTCCTCTTTAAATTCACCACTACTCGTCGATCGACGAATTCCAACTACATATACAACAATTATATTTGAATCGATCCGATTCAAATCAATTGAATTAATCGTTAAATCGATAAGATAAATCTCGATATCGTATTCACCGATAATACGATAATTTTTATTTTTCATTGGAAAAAAAAAATAATAATAATAATAATAATCGTAATTAAAGAATTTCGAAAGATTGGAGCAAATGACGGAGAAACTGACCGGTTAAAAGAAAGATTAAAAAAGATTGTCTTGAATATTAAACATAGAACTATAACAATGATTAATATTTTTTTTTTAAAATTATAACAATATTAATTCTTTCAATATTTTAAAAGTTCTGATAGATATAAATTAAAATTAGAATATTTCTTCACTTATTTATTCAAACTAATTCCATCTAAAAATTTTATCAACGTGAAATTGGCTTCATTGATTTTATTGGCCAGTCTCTTGGATAATTGAATGCACAAAAATAGAAATAGTATTAATTTTTCACCAAAAATTAGAGAAAACAACTGAGGAGAAACTGAATGAACCACTCTAATCAACGAGATATTCACAAGTGGTGCGCGTGAGTTTCAACTTTCACAACCACTCCTCTGCATCGTGGCCAGACATCTGGCGGTCAGTTTGATTTTTAGACGATTTCGTGGCTCTGTTTCTATTTTTTCACGACTAGAAATAACGCGCGTGAATTATCGTGAATTTTTGGATATCTGAACAACCGATGTTGCGACAATATTTTGGGCGAATGCTTCTGCGGTATGGATGAAGGATAACATAGCCAAAATTCTTTCAGTTCGATATAAGTCTCGAGCGTAAATTATAAAAGTAATTTATTGCTACGATTAATCTTCGAAGAGAGTTTTAAGAAGCTTTAAAGATTGTTTTGTCGAGATTTTTTGGCGTAGTGATCGAAAGATAAATATCGAGAAGAAGTGGATGGAAAGAATGGATGATGTATTTTTAATGAAAATTTGTTGAAATATAAATAAATGGAGAGAGAGAAAATATTTGAAAATAAATTTTTACGATTTATTTTTAAACTGGGAAATTATTTTAAGAACGAGTATGATAATAATAATAACGCATGTAATTCAAATATAATATGAATTGCAATTTTTTTTTTTAAAGATCTTAAGATATCTTCCATCTATTCTAAATTTGTAACCGACATTGTAATGTTTAGCAACTTGTTGATAGATGACGAAGATTTTTATTGCGATACTTCGTGCCAACGATGCTTCCTTTGTTAACAGCTTATTAGCGTGTTTCGACAGATGTACTTATAAATAATCTAATTCGAAATTATCGTCAATGCAATGTTTTAATTATAACTGTTAAATATTAATTTTAAACGATCGAAATGTTGACATTGAAGAAATAAAAATTCCAGCAAATTGAAATGAAATTTTTAGATGGAAAAGTTTATAAATACTGAAATTTATTTTTCCAGCGATTTTTGTACTTCTTTCAAAGGATTTAGACTCATGTAAAATTTATAGAATGTTTATTATAAATCGTGTATTTTTATAAGATTTATAATTTTTTTTTTTGAGATAGTTTAATAACAATTGAGAACAAGACACAAATTTAGATATTTTATCAAACTTTGAAAAAATGCTTCGAATAATTATTTTTTCCCTTCAGTAATACCAAATAAATTTCAATTGAAAATTAATAAATCATTTTCTCTTATCTGAACGAAAACATTATCGATATTTTTTTTTTCTTGTAATTATAAAAATAAAATCATTTTATCATAGATACATAAACGGTGAGTAAACTAAGGAAGGAAGTTTTTTTTTATAAAAATTACTATTATGAATCACAGTCGATCAAATACACGATAATGCCATCAACTCTTTCTATAATTTTCTTTGAATTTTACCGATAATAATTATTATTATTGTGATAGCATCAATAATTCTTTATTATATTGTTATTATATTCTTATCATTTTATCCTAATCTTTTGTTTCTAGAAATATTTATATTTAATCGCAATATTATCGAAGATTATCTTTAATATTACAATATTACATTTCATCATTGAAATAATTCATTCCTGAAATAATTTCAAATATTATGATTTTGTTAATAAATTATTAATAATAAAAAAAAAAAAAAACATTGGCTAATCAATCGAAAGAGATAAGTCGGTAGCGTTGGGTATGTGCTGCGAGTGAGCATGAACAAATCCAAACAACATGGTCGAAGAAATTTTGTTGAATATAACAAATTATATCGAATCGCATCTTATTCAGAAATAAAATAATTAATTGTTGGTATAGAATGAATGAGAAAAGGAGCAATTGATGAAAGGAAGTATATATAATTTAATATAATTTGTTTATTTATTTATTTTTTTTTTTTTGATAAAAAATATTTATTATATTCTATTATGACTTTCTTCGACATGTGTTTGTTCGTGTTTGCTTTATTGACACATACCCAATAATATCATCGTGATTCACTATTTTATCATGTGTTGTGATCGATTGTGTTGTAATTTTTTTTTGAATTTAATAAATTGTTAACAAAGCTATTATGAAATTACTTGTAAAGAAAAATATTTAAAATTATCTGAAAAATTATCTAAATATCTGATATTTCCATATTACTCTGTATATGATACAATCGTTCAATCAACGATAAAGAAGAATAAATTCCCTAGTTCGTGATGATGAGAAAGACCTTGAACGTGTTCTTGAGAAAAGCGAGAGAAGATGCTGGCACATTACCCGAAGTTCTCATAGCCGAACTCTATTTCGGTTTTGCGGAGATATCGGTGACATCTAACGCTTCACGTTGGCAATGATTCGCGAAAATTCTGGTCGAAATTTGAGGGACTGATCTCACTATTCGTCACTGAATGAAGGAATCGTGGAGTAGATACAAAAACACAATGTTACATGAAATAAATCGTTCGTGAATTCTGCATGATTGAGAAAAGAGGCGACGTATTTTGTTATTATCCCGATAAGAATCTTTGAAGAAAAGTTTTTAAATTTTGAAAAACACGATAATTGATAGTTGACTTAAAGAAATGTTTTTTAAAAAATTTTGACACATGTTCTTTGGACTTGTTCATGCTCGAGCGACAGCACATACCCATCACTACATTTTTTATTAATAATTTACAAAGCTGTAAGTAAAGTTTTTGGAAAAGAAAATATTGCTTGAATTATCTCTAGAATCTCCTCAATTAACAGATGTTCCTAAATTTTTGACTTAAGTTCCAAAATCTAAATAATAAAATCTTGATAAAAAAAATTTTAAAATGGATATTGGGTAGATGTTATTCTGATATTCCTGAAAGATATGATAATGTAATTATATTAACACAATCAAATACCAAAAATAGAAGCGTTGTTCAGTGAAATATATAATATCGATAAGTACAAAATGTATCACAAATTCCCAAGATATGATACATATAAAATGATTCACATTAAATTAAACAGATATTAAAAAGCGCATTTTATAAATTTTATAAGTTTTGCGAATAAAATTTTTTAATTTTTCACTACTCGATCTTCCCTGTACAATATCTCATCCCCCTCAATTCTCACCCCTTAAACCTCGTTTCCTTTAATTTAACTTTGTTTTCTGTATACACAGAAAACTCTCAATAAATCTATTCCATTTTCAAAATAACTACTATGAGACGGTTTAAAATCGTTTGCTCACTAAACACCTCGTATCGATCGTTCGTGATAAATTAGAAACGAAACGATCGATCGCAAAGGAAGAAGGTCGACGTGTATTACGTAAACGTTTGCGGATGCGCGTGTTTCGTTCGCGATCACGCAATTAAAAGAACGCTAAACTCGTGGCAATCGTTTGATTAGCACGAATCGTTTTCATCTTCCTCTATAATAGATTAATTAATCGCCCTCTAATTATAAAAGGCTAGTAAAGTTTCGTAGTAAGAATAGTGAATGGATTCGTTCACGAACACTTATCGTCCCACTCGAGGATGAAAAACCTCGATTATCGTTCGATGACTTTATAAGACTCTGTAGAAGTCTAAAATTTCTCTTGATAAAATGTATACAAAGCGTGTAATTGAAATTACAATAATCTTCTTTTTTGCTTACGTAAATAAAAAAAAAAAAATTTCTTTCACCTCGAACAATAGGATAAATATGATTCTATTATCCTTCGAATACATACGAAGATATGACGATACATTTCACTTTTTTGGCAAAGATTCCAATGACAATGGCACGTGTTACAACTTCCCACCAGATGACACCACATGGATTTTATTAATTATCGATATAACATTTTATAACGATACAAATAAAACGTACTTAATTACGTCACTGACACTTAAACTAATGTCATTTCTTTTTTTTTTAAACTCTTTTCCTTTAAACACGTGTCAAAGAGCAATATTAAACACCGCCGATCAATATTTATTCAACAATATCAACACTAGGTTATCACACTTCCTCAATTCCCTAACGTATAATCAAAGTCGTGTTGCGCTATTTTCCTTCAAAACAAGATAGAATAAGAAAGAAAACGGATCGATTCACTCCACCGCCTCCTCCTCCTCCTCCTCCACGCACGCGGAACATTTTATACCTTATGTCGAGGCGGTTTTCTCGTACCATTTTCAAGGAGGGTTTCTCTCCGAAGGGGTCGTTCGCCATGATTCCTCGCCGCTCGGCCCCGTTTTTGGGCCTGAACACGGGGAAAAATCTCCGCGTTAAACTCGACAACGGTTGACCCATCGACACGCGCCCAACCGACCGCCAACAGCGCCAACAACTAACTGGTTTGTCCTCGAGGGAACACCGATCGATCGCGATTCGACCGCATCCACCCCCTTTAAGGAGGTATTCCATCCCCATGGAAACATCTCTGCGCGTGGCAGCAAGGATACGTCGCAAACATGACAAAATATTTTTGAGGTATTCGCGATATTTAATTTTTTGTTCGAGCCTTTCTTCATCCTTGCAAATTTGAGAATAATATTTAATTACTAAATTATCGTTTTAACCTTTTTTTTTTACGATAATCTATCCATTCGCATTATTGTTGAAATTTAATATTTATCTTGGAAAATTGTGATAATATGTTTATTTTAGAATTATTTATACGAAAGATATGCTTACAATTCAATTTAATCAGATATTTTGTTTGTATTTAAAACGTATTTTTTTTTTTTTTTTTTGTTTAGAAATAAAGAAATATCATAATTCGAGATCAAAAGTTCAAGTTTCATCTTAAAGAGAATTTTTAATTATTTGTTCGAGTGTCGAAGAAGATATTCAATGTTTTATTCATTTTTCTGATTCTTTCGACCGATTTGTTGTGATTCATTTTATCGAAATCACATGCGTAATTCCTAAACACGTGCAACCAATGATTCATCGAGGATATACAACGAACGATAGTTTGCCAACGATTGCTGTGCCAATTTTTGCCATTATACCATCGTTTGATCGGTAATCAGACTTCCCTAGGTTCGAATAATCGAGTTGCATAAGTCAAACCCTTTGAAGATTACTTGCTTTTTTAACAAGCATTCTCGACTTTTTAATTGTAATAAAATTAATGTAACGAGGAAAAATTTCTAAAAGTTAATCGATCGAGGAAACGTTAAATTTACGGTTAACGGGTCAAGGTTCAGTTAAGAACACGCCATTACGAAGAAATAGTTCGCGTAAACTTGGAAAATCCATTGTCCCCCGTGATGAAGCTTTAGACACGAAAGGTAGACACGCGAAAGTTTCATTAAGTAGAAAGGTTGAACGATAATAAATTCGACCGGATATCTTGACTCGTGTTTCGAGATAATCGTTTCATTTAAAAAAACCTTAAGAGGATCCTGAATGTATTTCATTCTTATGAACGTATTTATAGAATTATAATTCGAGATAAAGTTTCAATCTAATCTGTAATCTATAATCTTTGTAATCAAGAAAGAAGTAAAGAAATCAGATACTTTTTTTAACAATAATAAAGGCGACAATAGTATAAAAATATATTTCGACCTAAAAACTTCAACCTAACCTAACTTTTTTTCTTCGCGTAATTTACTCGTTCAAAAAACGGTTCAATTCTATAAAACAAGAACAAAAAGACGCGAAAAATCACACGAGAGAAATGGAGAAAAGGGAAGAAAAGTACGCGAAAGAATTTCTTTTAAGGCGAAACATCGATGGATCCACGTAAGAGGCAGGGAACAACATTGTGCGCTTTGTTGGCAGTCATTGGCTCGGTTTCAAAAATTCCCTAGATGACTCAAAGGCTACACAGCCTGGCGAAAAACAGTTAAATTTAGAACCTCGAGTCAGCATAAATAGTCGGATATCCAGTGAAAACTGCCAGCGTAATCGACAATGTGATCGTGATACTCGCGAGTTCGACGATTTTCACAGGGCAAATAACCTCGCGCAATCCACAAATCTCGTATAATTTCGACGTGTTCTAGAAACGTTTCCACGTTGAATATACAAAGAAATGCGTTCTAGAAACGTTTCCACGTTGAATCTACTAAAGAAATATACAAAACGAGAACGATGTAACGATGCTAACATAATTTTAATACTACATTGTTTTACCGATTGATATATCGATGTTTCTTGAAAATCAATTATATGCAGTATTGATTGATCGTAAGAACGATAGCTAAATTTTATTTTGACATTTTTTTTTCCTTGTTCAAATTTGATAAATGATATATCCGTTTCAATTTTATTGATCATTCATTCTTCTTATTTGTATCCATAAAATACGTCGAGTTAAAAAAAAGAAAAAAAAAACTTAAAGAAGGAAGAGAAAAACAAACAGTGAAAAAAATGCCACAAATTATTCCTGTCTGTTGGTCACCGAGTATTCGAATATTTTAAGACTTCGACAAATAAAAAAACCTGCGTCTTATTGCTTCTTAACTTCAAAAAAAAAAAAAAAAAATCGTAAATGTTTTCGCCAATTTATTACAGGGGAAAAAAAAATCTATTTTTCGATTCTATTCCTAATTTCGGCCCGTGATATCACGTGTTCCGAAATTTCAATTCCGGAATAGCAGCAACGCTTCAGCATTTCCGCGAACGTTGGAGATTTCAAGAGAGAGATTTTAGAGAATGTTTATACGACGATCACGTGAGAACAGTCGGCGTTCGAACGCGAGAGATCATCAGCAGGAGAAGCAAACGTGTCAACGACCTAAGAGGAGGCAAGTTCCTCTGCGCGGCCAGTTTCGTGCCAAACTATTCGAGCTTAGGCCGCACCCAGAGCAACGCGCCTTCCGGTGGATCCTTCCATAGCACCGGAACAACCGAATGCTATCGTTCATTGTGACGACTTCTTCTAAAGATATCGATTCTTTTCTATCCTTAAAATAAAATGTAAAAATGTATCCTTCGTTTCTTATTCCTTTCGCGTCGACCATGAAATTTTGACGGCAAACGAATTATATTCCATTCCAAATTTTAATAAACGTTGCACAGAGATATCTCGTTCGCGAAAGGTTATCGTATTATCAGAATGAAAATTTCGGTTTTCAATCTAGGATAAATAAATTTACGTTTAATTCAGACTTGAAAGAATATTTAAAAAATATCTGGTATATTAAAACGTCATGAAAATAATTAAAAACCAAGAGGGGAAAAAATTCTGCGAATTCTCGAGAGAGATTAAAATTCCAGAAAATGTTGAAATCTTATTTCACGTTTCCTTCTTCTTCTTCTTTTTATTAAGAGAAGAAGAGTTAAAATCTTAAAGGATAAATTAATCCCCCCTTTGCGAATTCTTACGTCTCGTCTTACGACTCTGCCCTTTCTACGGAGAGGTAGAACGTTTTCTGCGTGATTTATCGCGACCTTGGCGGAAAGTTAAGAGGCTCTAATGTACGAGGATTCCGCGGGTACGTTCATCAAAACGTCAGAACAGTAGGAACTTTTACTAGGCGAACTCACCCTTGCAGCGGCCACGCTTTTCTCGGCGGAGACGCCATCGAGTTCGACGCGGGCCCTGGCCGCCGTCGCGGCGCTTTGCTCCTTGTACGAGACGTCGCCAGTCTGTAAAGCTCTCATCTCGGCGCTGTTCGCCGTCGCTTTCTCGGCGCTGAATCCGTCCGTGACGACCTGAAAATTCGCGGAGTGGATTTAAAACTCGATGAAAACTCGGGCCGGGAGACGATTAATTTCCGCAATGGCGAGAAAATTTGGACGCCGTTCCTCCGGACGATATTTTAACTGAATTTCTTTAGCTTTTGGAAAAATTGAAAAGCTAAGCTTTCCTTATTAACGCGTGATGATACGATGTTGCGATTGTTCGAGAAGTTTACGGGTGGAAGGGTGGAAACAGCGACCTTGGCGTGACGGAAATGAAGTTAAAGATAGAATCGAAACGGAAAGAGTTGAGCTGTTGAGGGAGCTAGACGCGAGATTCGACGTAAAAATAACCGGGTACAAAGTCTTTCTTGCATATATACTCGCGAATGCAAATTTCCTCCCTCCTTTTTTCAAACGAATTATCCGTGTAAAGAATCTTTTCGAAAAGACGGTGAGAAATTTCCATACGAAATCGAGACGAATAATGAGCAAGAGAAAGAGAAAAGATGAAGAAGAAAAAATGGATAACACGGCGCTACAATGAACGTGCATGCATCGTGGCTGGCAGCTTGGCTGAGAGAAGTTACCTAGAGATAGATCCCAAGTCCTTGACCTAGACTACTTAGAGGAAACCGCACCTCCGGCCAAATATTGCGCAGCTTCGCGTCACCAAAACGTTCGCGAGGAAATCTAAGAGATCGATTATTTAATATACGCAATTTGGGCGCAATTCGATTCCAAACCAATCCTTCATCAAATCATCGAGCTCTCGATCTTGAGCAGAGAAACATTTTTACGAATCTAATACCTCGCTTTTTCAAATCTATCAAAGGAAGATTGGATCTCTCGTATTTCCAATGATAAAAAGAAACGCTCACCTTGGTCTTGGACGCGCTTGTCATCTTCTTCTGCTCGAACTTCATCGTTTCCTGTCCAGCAGGAAGGTTCGTCATGTTCGAAATGTTCGACATGTTGATCTGTGGGCTCATGGTGTGAAGATTGTTCAACGAGTTCAGGGAGGTCAATTGGGAGGGTGATCCTCCTGTCCCTGTGGCTGGTGGCGGCGTATCCGGATCCGGAAACGTGACCAAGGGCTCCGTCAGATCGGCTTCCTCCGATCCATTCGTGTCCCTGTGGAAAGTAAACGTGTGGAGGGAGGGGAAAAATTTGGATTCTCTTCGCGAGAGAAGAACTTATAATATAATCACGAAAAATCGGGTAAAACGGGCGTTTTATGAATAATCCGTGGGTTAATTTGCTGATTTCAAGATGGATTCAAAGAGGAAGATTCATCAATTCGTGAAATTTGATTACCTGATGTACATTTCACAATTCTTTAACAATTCAGCAGTTTTTAACGAGTTTAAGGATTCTTCTAGAAATTGGTATTTTGAATGAATCGTGGAATTCGATTCGACGAGTTATTATTGTTAAATATTTCTTCTTCTTTCTTTTCTAATTATTCAAATTTTAAATAAATGTAGAACGAAGAATGGAAATGTTTGAGTAGAATATCGTAGAGGAAAATTTAGCATATATTATTAATTATCAAAAATTTTTACAAGTGTAGTGCAAGATGATAAAAATTTTTAACACTAAAACATTATCATCCTGTATAATGTTTCCTATATATATATGTACACGATTTCGAAATTGTTAGATTCAACTTGATGATAAAAGAAAGAGAATAAAAATGATGCTAACCTGTCCACGAGGTTTTCCATGCTGCTGCGCAGTCGTTGTGAAAAATTCGTCGAAATATTGTTCTTCATCTCGGATATGCCGCGTTGAAGTTCTCTTAGGTCGCTCTTCATTGAGCTTGCTTTCATCTCACTCGACGAGGACGAGGTAAGAATCCTCTGCGAGGATTTGGTGGCCACCCTGCTCGAACTGCTGCTGCTCTGGCTCTGGTTCGTCGTCAGCATCTGCCGAGTCAAAAGTCGTTTACGTTCTATTTAAAATCCACGTGAGATGACTCATTCTCGCCTATTCGTCTCTTTACTCACTCTCTTTCTCTTCTTTCGTTTTCTTTTCTCAACCTTTCGTCACTCTGTTTTTCACGTGGATCGTAATGATCGCTTTTCACCGATTTTTCACCTACTTTTAGTTACGCTCGTTGGAATCAATTTTTCGCGACAATTGTGCAATTTAGACGATCTTTTTTTTTAGGTTCAAATGAAAAATAAAAAATTCAAATTTATCTTCTATATTTTAAGAATGAGAGAGAGAGAGAAAGAGAGAGATATTTGCAATACTTTAGAATAGAAATAGAAATTTTTCATTTTAAGAAATAGAAATATTTACTAGAAGGACGCAAAGAAGAATTTCGAAAATTATATACTGTGATCTACGAGTAGTAAAAGAGGAAATGATAAATTAGCAAAAAAAAAATAATATCAATTTTTTTATATATATTTCTTTAAATTTTTTAAAATTCTAAATTTATAGTTCATTTACTGATATTAATTTTTTTAATTATCCAATAAGTTTTTAATTTAATTGTCCATCTACTTGTGTATATGAGGAATTGGAAGAAGAACTATTTACTTCCAAGGAAATCAAACATGAAATGAATTCCTTTGTTGCAAAGATGATTTATTTCAAATAAATGCTTTTAAATTTACTTTGCAAATACTAATACACAACAAAATTCTATAATAATATCCACTTGAATTACTCCAAGCAAATTTTCACAATCTAATTATGAATTCCAATCTAAGCAAAGAAATTTAATTAAACGTAATTTCGATCAACGTCCACTTAAAAATAAACCATTTCTGAATTATCAAAGGAACTGTTGAGGGAAAAATAAGAAATAAAACAATTTCGAAGAAAATATATCCATGAAAATCGTCGCCCGATTTAATCCCATGTTCCAAAGAATACGAACAGTACTGGTCTGGTTAATGTCCAAAAATGTGACGACCAACCATGCCAAAACACGCTTAAAACCGAGAAAAACATTCTGAAGATATTGTAAAGTGGAAGAAACCTTGGAAAATATGGCCTCGAGACTCCCGGACCTGGAAGTTCAATATATGCTTGGCTTGGGTTAGGATGAAATTCACGTGGGCGATTATTACGTATAAGTATGCTGATTATTCGAATTCGAACACTTGAGATGGAGTTTTGAGCGAAGATAGACGAGAAAAATTGATTTTTTTTTCTATTTTGAATATCGAAAGAAGTGTGCACTTAAACGTAAATAAAATGTTTGAGGATCTCTTCGAATTTCAAATTCGTATTTCTTAATATTTTATTAGTAATTTTATTGATTTTCTATTGATTTCATTGCTAATTTTTTTTAATTGAAATTAGATAGAGTTTTAGAGAAACGAAATAAAGAAAAACACAGTTTGCTGAAAGTAATTAATTAATTTGGTGAAATATTTTTGGAAATTACAAATACAATAAATTACAAGTATTTGAATTTTTGAATTGAAATTTTGCTGTCTAATTTGTGAGGTTAAATTTAAATATCCGAATATTAAGTTTCAAATTTAAAAATAAATTTTCTATTTCAAGATTTGGTTTCATGTCTCAATGAATTCTTGAAAGTAGATCATTAATTTCCAGTCATAGGCCCAATTTTAACACGTTTCATCGTTTCACTGACTCAAACCATCATTCTTAATCTCGAGCATCTGATACAATGAACATCAAAAATCCCCAAATAGTTATTTCATAATACTTAGTCATCAAAATACAAATACAAATACTAATATTAACTAATATCAATCGTATTACATTATATCAACTATTTTATTATTCAAAATCATCGTTTTCATGTACGTAGAGCATCAAATTGCAAGAAGATTTTTAAATTTTTGATAAAGAAAAATCATATTTCCAGTGTAATATTATATCCGAAGAATATTGATAAATTAAAAAATTGTCGAACATCGAAAGTCGAGCGATATAAAAATCCATGAAAGATGAATCGAGGCATAATTAAAATAATGTGGTATTGATAAGAGTATCAGTAAGCGGCTCTGAAACACGTGGTCCTTGTACCATTGCATAATCGTTTGTTAAAATTGAGCCATCAATTTCAATCATAATTCTCTCTCGTAGCTAACATTTTTTTTTTCTTTTTTCTTTTTTTTTTCCATTTTGCACAATCTGCAAGAATATCCTATCAAATGTACTTACTTCTGTACTAATTTTCCTTTCTTTGAAATAATATTCGCTAAATATAGGCTATATAAATATAGGATTTTTCCCTCGTTTTCAATCAGGTTTTTCCTTCATCTATTCTTTTGAAATATTTGCCAAGAATACATTGTCGAGAATAGTCACGTTTCACGAAGTATGCGATCAAAATTCAACGAGGGTTCAACGTTTTCCACGTGTATCAACGAATGCCAAGATTTTGTTTATTGCAATCCTTATATATTAATTCTATTCTCAGGCAATTGTACTCGAGAATGAGCGCATAAATGCAACGAGAGTGCAAATAATGCGGTAATGCTTGTATAACTGTCGCAGCATTGAGACTGGTCAGTTATTCTGGGAAATACGTATTTTGAGAATTATTTAATTACTTTTCTCCGCATTTTCTTCGCTTTTTCGTATGGAAATACGAACAACGGAAGAAAAAAAAAGTATTTTTAACGATCTATCCATCCATTTTCAGAATTTCTAAAAATATAACGCGTCTTAAAAACTGGATCTCCGGTTCCGGAATTGATGTAATTTTATTTCGCGAAAACTGGGATACCCATCGATATCGTAACGAAACTTTGAAACTCGTGGGATGTAAAGCTATTTTTAACACTTTACTTTTTCTAGACGAATGCAAATTCTCAGATTGGATATTTACCAAAATCACAAAATTTGAAAATACGCGTGCGAAAGACTGACGTGTACTTTAAGCCCCATTTAAAATTAACGAGGTCTTTCGAGAAATTATTACTGAATTTTATCTGAATAAAAAATCAATGATCGAATCAATTTTAATTTTAAATAAATCTATAATATTGTACAATCATGATTTATCGAAAATAATTTCTCATTGTTTTAAAAGACGATAGTTATTTCATTGATGCAAATAAAACAATTTAAAAGATTTTTCTTTTTTTTATTTACATAATTTTATTTTACGAAATTTCTATTATAAAAAATAAATTTAATTTCTCAAATTTTTATGAATTTTCATCCAATCTTAATTTTGGAAACACGCTCAGATCATCGCGGGAATCGGGAAGTAAATCGTTTGTATTTTCGAATTTCCGTATTTTGAAAATTGTGGGCGAGAAGCGTCGCGACGCTCAAGTGTCGACTTTTTCGTCAGAATCTTTAAATAGAAAGTTCGATGACAGGTACAATGATTATTAAGTCATCCCTAGTCTTCGAATTACTTTTGGAACGAATTCCATTGAAAGACAGAGTTGCGGTGAAATTGAGTCGAAACTCATTCTTGGAACAGAATTCTGCCAATTTTTGGCAGGAGAAGGCGTGGATGATTATTAATTTGATTTGTGTAGTGAAAAGTATTACGCGGGAAAATTGAAATTTATAATCAGTAATAATTTCATTTCGAATAAATGAATTAATAATTTTGTATCTACTTCTCGGTTTGAAATTATTTTTTGATTATATATATATATAATTATAAATTTACCTGTGATGACGAAGTGACCTGTGGATGATGAGTAACATGGCTCCTTCCGGTCACCATGTTCTTCTTTTGAAAATTCTCCATGACAGTGTGCATGTCACCGTTTTCTCCTCCCTCCACTGGGAACTCCGACATCTGTAATAAGAAATCAATCAAATTAGAGTTGCAATTATTAATTTTCAAGTTTATATAATTTTTAATATATTTAAATTTAAAACGAATAAATATTGTAATTCAAAATTTTTAATTAATTGAAAATCTTGTAATAATAATAAAAAAAATATGAATCTTTTCAAATTACATAAACTTATTAATCTATCAATTTTTATTCTACAAAATGTTCGATGACTGCTTTTTCTTTTCTTATTAACTATTATTATTTTTATTCAATGAATATAATAACACATAAAGTTAAAATTTGCTTAAATATTTTTAAATTGATAACAAAATATGCTGCACTAATTTATATGGATAATATCATTCGCTATTTATAATAATAATAAACCATATGCAAATGATAGAATTGCAAAACTCATTGAAATTGGAAATCAAGTAAATATGCAAATTGGTTTCACCTATACGTTTGTTAATAATTATATTCAACCAATTTCATCAGCTAATCTCTTTAAAAATTCGTGAAATATGGTTGATCTTTTTTATTTCATAACTAATTAATTTATATTTCGAAAGTAAATATAACTTATAAAAGAAAAATGAAACAACGAGCAAAAAGTATTATGAAAATACAATTTTGTCTTTTGTATACGTATTCTGAAAAATAAAAATCAACAAATTACAATAAAAACAAGATGTGAATACATTCTTTTCTCAGAATGAACTATTAACGATTTAACGAAAAACTTACGCGCTTGTTATTTTAAAGTGGATTTTAAATCGTGTTAGTTGTGAAAAAAGAAAAACAATCCATATCAAAAAAGCTTTCGCGAAGCTTTTAATTTCACGTATGGTTCACAAGAATACTTGGCCGGTTCTGAGAAAAGAATCGCAAGATATGCGGGCCTCGCAACACGTCTGTTACGTAAATGAAACCTTGTGGTCAACGGAACCGAAGGAAACACGTTCACGTACCCGCTCGCGTTCATATGTCAATACACACGTCTATATTGAATGTTCGTTTAAAAAAATTGTTATGGCAATGTAAACATAGTTATACTTGCGTTTAATGCGCACAATTTAAACTAAAAGCATGCGTGTATGTTATATCGACAAAGGATATTCATACAAAGAGACGTTTAAACGAGACGTTTGAACAAATTTAATAAGAATATAGAATTTAAAAAGGTACAGTGGCGCGCGAACGGTCGAAATACTAACCATTTGACAGTTCACAGAGGACACGCACACTTCCTCTTCCAACCTACTCCTTTTTATTATCCCCTGTTTCGCACCATGATGTCTCTGTTATTTCGAAAATCTCGATCTCGTACGTACACTCGCAGCATCTCCCGGAGATTCCCAAATCTTAACGAACATTCGTATCGCGTGGAATATTCGTATGATTTCACGTATCATCGTTAATCATCGCTTTCGATCACGTTTATGAATCCCCTTTCGTTTCAATCACGAATTACGCAACGATGATTTTTTCATTCGATCCGTCACTTTTATAACGTAAGATGTTACTTAATAATCGTTCTCGATAGCCAATAATAACACTCAACGTTCGACGATTAGTTTAATGCGAATAATATTTGCCGGTTGACACAAAGGACACAGACGTAACCGTATGATAAGCATCGTGCGATGGTCGGACTCGAACTGAGCAACCGTCTCGCGCTAATGGCGCGAGAACTGCGATCACAGCGCCGCCTCGGCGACCCCGCGAACTTATAAAATTCCGCATAGCAAGCGCGCACGTGAGAAAAACTTTGAATCACGAACGAAAATCAGATCATATATAGAGATTCTAGAAAAAGATTGTCGATTAACGAAGATACGTTTAATCATGAAAATTAAGTAAAACGATAGAAATAGTATCGATTTTTGATAGATCTACAGTTTGATCTTTAAAGAAAAAGATGTCTGAGAATATCTTCGCTATCACGATTTAATGAATATTGTTAAAAAAATCTAATTAATAATTAAGTTTATGGATGTGTTCATTTTATTTTTTTTTTATTAAAGATAAAAGACGATACACAATGCCGAAAAAAAAGGACACTTTTTGTTTTTCGTCATGCTACAACGACGAAAGACAAAAAGTATCGCGTTGTTCCGAGAATCAAGTTATCGATGTCCCAGTTTTGCATTCGCCCTCGTTTCAGGGGTGAGCAAATCCATTAATGGCATCTAAAAATCGATTAATTTTATGAGCCGGCTTCTACGAATCTCTATGTTAATTGGAATTCGAACTGCAGAAAATAAAAACTTGATTTATAAACATTTATGCTAAAAGATATATTAGGCCTCTCGATAAATAAGAATAACGAACTATGAACTATCATATGCACATATAGGGTGTTTTGTAAATAAAGTTAAAAGCGATCTTTCTAGCAATTGGACTTAAATAAAAATTAAAGTTCGGATTCGAGTTTATAATTCGATTATTTAATAATTTCTTTTTCTTTTTTTTTTTTGTAAAATATAACTCGTACATTCACCATCATCTATTTTCAGCCTGTCTATAAAACAAACGTGCCTAAAGGCGATTCGTGACAGCTCTTGACTGATTTATGTTTAGAAGGAATGTTAATTCCTTTTTATCTGCTTCTGTTCCGAGCTTGAGAGTGAAGCACGTTTGAGAATTCAGGTCAGGATTTTTCGACTATCGTGATACTGAGCGTGCCTTTGAATGAAGAAGCTGGAAAGCGTACGAATCATTGTTCGGGGCAAATGTTGCAGCATACATCTCTCAAGAGATCTCGCCTTTCCAGCAAAAGAAATCCGATAGATCCTGATAGAGATAGTTTGTTTCCTTCCCAAATTTTCCAGATCGTTAAATGCTGAATACAGAGAAAGAACGAGGCTCATAACTTGCACGATTAACGATACACACTATTGAATAAACTATTGATAAAACATTTCAACTTGACACTTTCTCCATGCAATGGTTAAAATTAAAGTAAAAAAGTTTTCTCTCGTAACATTAAAAATGAATAAAATTTTCTACACTTTCGTAATCACATCGTAAAAAGTCGAATCGTAAAGCTACTTTTCGAGTTTTCAAACCTCTTCGTAAAAGAAGACGAGGCCCCCAAATCGTGTCAAACGCCGCACAATGATCCCTCGATCGATATTATCGTTATTAAGCTTACCAACCGAGATCCGGTCCCGTAAGTCATCTTCGATCCGCGCTATAAGAAACGACGATGAAGAAACAGGC
Organism: Apis mellifera; assembly: GCF_003254395.2. NCBI lineage: Eukaryota > Metazoa > Arthropoda > Insecta > Hymenoptera > Apidae > Apis > Apis mellifera. The sequence goes on from NC_037640.1 coordinate 4,997,668, forward strand.
AGAAGAAAAGAGGAGAGAGGGAGGGAGGGAGGGAAAAGAAGAAGAAGAAGAAAAAAAAAAGAAGAAGAAGCAAGCAGCTGGGCGATGGAAAAGAGGGACACAAAGACTGGAATGCGGTCTAACGAGGTGAACGCAAGAAAACTCCGCCAACCAAGACATCGAGTGTCGGTGGAATTTTGGCGAGGAGTATACCGGGTGTCCTCGACACACGTGCACCTGGACTGGAAATCCAAGCGAACAGGAAAGGTAAAGGATTGAAGAAAGAAAAAAAAGAAAGAAAGAAAGAAAGGAAAAAGAAGGAAAGAGGTCGAAGAGAAGAGACAAGAGATGAAGAAGAAATAAAAAGATGGAAGGAGCAAGAGTACACTCGATAAGGAGTTGGAAAAAAAGAGCAACAGATTAAATAAGGTGCGGCAGGGCCGTCTTGATAGGTCAGCGACCAAATAATATCCAACGTTTTCTTTCCCCTTAAGTGTTCATTACCAAAAGAAACGCCACTTATTGGCGCCATTTGATTTATGGGTTAATAAACGGCGCCATAAATGTTCTTAACCACCATGATCACGATCGTTGATTTTTCCCTCGCGATTAGGTTTTCACGGCACGATTCTTACAGCTCGTATTGTTCCATCGACTCAATTTCTTCATTACGTGCACCAAGATAAAGATGAGACCGAGATCGATATAATAATAATAATTTTGATTATAATTTTTCGAATAACAGGATAGGATAACCACTTCCATTTTCCTTTTCTTTCTTTCTTTAACGAGTATTTTAAAATAATTGTCCAGAAATATATATGTATCATCATTTAAAAAACTTTGTACACCATTGACAAGCGAATTATCTACAATGAATGTGATTAGCAAAATGATTATAGGTAAGTAATTTGTATGCTCACCTTCCCTCTTCCCCTCTCCTTTCGTATACATTATAATCTCCATTTACGAGGTGACTAATCAAAGACTTTTTCTTCAATCGAACGCATTGAAGAAGGAAAGCGTTAATTAGAAAGCTTTTAGCGATTACAATAAAAGATAATTCGTTTCGAATTTGGATTTTCGTCTGGTTGTTATTGCAGAGGGGACGATTTTTTTCTTAACCCGCTTCCGTGTATGTTCGAGCGGGCAAGAGATTCTATCTATCGCATTGGCAGACAGCTGTAGGCGTGTTGCCTCTCGCCAGACACAAAGAGGCGATTCGGAGACGTCTCCTCGTGACACTGTCGTTGTATCGAGTCGTATCGTGTGTGTGTACGTGTGTACGAGCCGGGTGTACTGTGTTCATAATCCTTGACGAAGACGCCGCGCGTTAAAGCCGGATTTCGAACGATACAAAGGCTCGAGAGAGAGAGAGAGAGAGAGAGAGAGACAGAGAGAGAGAGAGACAGAGAGAGAGAGAGTCGAGACTTCCTCCCACTGCGATTCTCTTCGTTTTTATTTATCGTTGTACGTGTTTTACGCGGGAAATTATCCAGAGGATAAAAAAGAAGGAAAGAAAATTTAGGCTTTCTCTCATTTCGATCCATTTTTTTTTTGCACGAATATATTTATATATATATATATTTTATATTTTATGCACGAAGTTTGTAATACAGAACAAAGGTTGGAAAAAAAATGAATTATTTTTGAAGTTTAAGAGATGATTGTTATATTGTATTTTAGATGAACATTTAAGATTCACGTGAAATTCTTTGTTCCTTTGTCCGAGATTTGTAGTTTGCATCTTTAATGTTGGTTCTCTCTTTGTTCTCCTCAATGGTATTCCGTGTGAAAAGATTTTTAATATTTTTTTAACTAAAAGATTCTATTAGTTTGAAAAAGACATTTATTATCTTTTAAAGAGAATGTACGTATATATATATATATATATCTCTGTATACTCTTTATTTTTAAAAAAAAAAACGTATAATAAAAATTTAACGTAATATATTCATTGTAATCGAGATATTCATAATCTTGGAAAAAAGTAACGAAAAAATCCAGAAATCCTTAAGAAAGAACGCATAGAAATCTTATTAAGATTCCTATTCGATCTTCATTTTACGAAGATTTATAAATTCTTTATAAAATAAAAATAATTAACAGAGAAATGAATCAAAATGCGATCATATCATTGATTTACAAAATAAATTTATCCAAACAAAAAAAAAAAAGATATTTCAACTTGATACTTTTTATTTCGTTCACAAAACCATATCTTCAATGTTCTCTGTAAATCAACACGGATAAAACGTCTAAAAAATTCGCTCTCCTTTGTAACTCCTTGGTTTTCTTGAACTTTGTACCGTTTATTAATTTTATCTAATCGAATCTGTGACGCAAAAGCGACGCGAATTTTCCAATCCAATCCCGACGATTCCGTTCGTTCGATCGATCGATCGGGAAGAGTGGAAGAAGGTGTTCGTGCTCGATGCGACTCGAACACGCTGTTGCTCGTTCAAACAAAGAAGTCCTCTGTGAGTTGCAAAGGAAACACGTTCCTCCGGTTCTACGCGCATAAAGGAGCCCCTCTCTAGCCGAGAGGAGGAATTCCTTGATGCCTCGTCGTGACATTGGGACAAGGAAGATAAGATCTGGGGGAAACCAGGATGTGTTCCCGTTTCCATGATAACGAGAATTTTTTTTTTTCTTTTTTTGTGAACCGAGATTTTCTAAGTTTTGGAACAGGCAGATAAACAATTTTTTAAATGCTGAAATTTCGAGCAAGAAAGAAACAAAAGAGTAACATTCATTTTGGATTAAGATATGGAAAAACTGAGAAAAATTGCAATACTTCGTAGTATTTTTCTTTCTTTTGTTTTTGGAAAACAAAGAGAAGATTTAAGAGAATTTCTTCTTATAAATTGGAATAAATCTTCAAGCAAGGAAATTTGTAATAATTAGGAGATCTAACAAAAGAAAGAAAGAAAAAAAAAATATTCACAATTTCAAACACAAGAAATTATCAATTCACCAAATCGATAACACAGTACCACGAATTACGTTCGTACCAAGAATAACTGGTTAATACTCGTTACCGCTAATCTTCTTAATCCGATAACTGATAATCGTTATCTGCGACGATATATTATTGAGACGAGGCCGCGTGTAAGCGTGTAATTATGATATAATTGAAATACTTAAACGAAAAAACAACTTTTCATTGTTGAAATCTTTTATTTAGATGTTAAGTAATATCGTGTGATATGTGTAATAACTATGTGAAAGAAGAAGAAAAAAAAAAGATAAAGAAACGAATATAAAATCTCTTCGTTCAACTCTTCGTTAAAATATAAAGAGAGAATGTTTGTAATCCCCTTATCAATTTAAACTGCGATTAATGTGACGAATTGCCGTGGATAACATTGTATCCAAAGTATCGTTGTTAAATAAGAAATATATTGGAAAATCAAGTGGCATTTAAAATTTACAATTTCAATCGTTATTTCATTGCAATCGTTTTATGCTGAGGCGTGGAAATTCGATCGAAATTCTTTCGAATTAATAGAAGAATCGAATACGTTTTTTTTTTACTTAAGGAATCGATTTTCGATTCTGGGGATCCCGATCTTTTTAAGAGACCGGTTTATTAAAACTTTCACAGTGCGGCACGCAACTTCGAAAGGGTCTCTTCTCTCAACTTGGAACAATGAATCTAGAACGAAGAGAGGGAGAAGAAAAAAGATCAAGACGAGATAAAAGTGACGAATTGCAGGATGGGAAATTAATCGAAGCGAGGAATTATTTTGAAAGATGGATCGATCTTGTTTCGCACCTTATTTTCGGGTTGATCTTATATAATTTACTCGGGTAAACACTCGAGAGAGAACGTTTCGACATCGTTCAACTGTTGATTTACGAAATAAAATTTACTTTTCAATTTTAAAACTCCCAACGTAATTTTTAACCACCTTAAAATTGGATAATCGAATATCAAAAATAAAATCGAGTTTGATTAAAAAAAATATTTCTAACGCAATTGATCGAAATCTTGTAAAAAAAATATTCTTAAACCAAGATATATATCCGTACAGAGTTTGGATAGAAAGAGCGTAGTATTTTTCGAGTTCCACCAACTAAATTGGGCAAAAAGTCAATCGTCTCGATTAAGACATCGCCGATTACGCAAAAAATCGGCGCGATTATCGGCGGTGGCGGTGCACTTATATCGAGCTTGTGGCACCCGGCCAGTGCATTCTGCCATCTTATGTAAGAGAGGTTCATCAACAAGGAACGCGATGATTAAATCTCATTAGGGGATCGATTTGGCAACCACTTCACCGTGACTCGAAGGCTGTCCAAATTAATTAGTCACGCGAACGCTGGCTTCGAAGGTCGCCTGTGATCTATCTATCGTGTTCCATCGATCTTCGTGAATTTTGGTGAATTCTATTCGCAAGATAAATTCTCCCGTTGTTGTTGTCTCGATCGACTTTGAAATTTAATTTTGGTAATATCTTAAAATAGAGAAATTGATTTTCTGGTGTCTTTTCGAGTCGATTTGATTTAATTCAATCTTTTTATTATTTTTGGAACAACAGTGAGATTGGATCGAATGAATCTCTTCGTTAAATAAATATCGTGGTAAATTATTTTTTTCTCGAGAGAAAAATTACTCACGTTTGAATAATTAATTATTCGAGAATAAGAATCGAAGGAAACAGGAAATCGGGAGATGATTCATCGAGGAATTTGATAAATGATCGACGATAAAGTATCGATTACAGCAAAAATGAATCACGATGACACAATCGTGTGCTGAACAATCAATATCTGTTTGTTCGACAAATTAAAGATTAAGGAAGAACAAGTTGTGCACACTTCTTTGTGTATCTCGATAAACATTTCAAGTGGTAAATATTCCGGTATACAAATCCACGTCGAGAGCTTCTTCCTCCTCTTTTATCGACTAAATAAATAAATAAATAAATAAATAAATAAATAAAAAAGATTGGAAGAAACGTGCGTAGAAAAAGAAAATCGAAATAAAAAAAATTACCGATCCAATCCAATTACAATCGGCCCCGTTTTTTAATCGTCGCTCGATCGATTACGCAACGATTCGATTCGAGTCTCGTTTCAGGCGGACAATCGAGGAGAATTCGAGGAGGAGGGCACGCGAGCCGGGGCAACGAGTTCCAAGAAACGGCGACACGGTAGCCAAAGAACCGGCACGAGACGAATCGCTACCGAGAAGCGGTCTGTTAACCCGTTTGCAACAGCTCGAACACGATTTGCGTCACCGTGTCGTGGAATAGTGGCGTGGAATGCGCCACGAAGAAGCGGCGTCGAACCCTACTGCTTCCAAGAGGAAATCTCCGTCCTTCGACCGTTGTTCCTCGAGATGGAACGACACTCGAACGAACCAAGTGACGAAACGTGTTTCGTTCTTTTTTTTTTTTAGAAGGGAATCTTCGAATCTTCGATGTTATCCAACGTACGGGTTACGTTTTGGAAAGATTTGCCAATCCTAATATTATCATTAGGATTCGTAATAAAAGTTATTGGGCAAGATTATCGAAAGTTTTATTTTATTTCCGATGATTGATGGTGACATTCGTCGCTACTATGAGTGTGAAGCACGATATGTAAAAAGTATTCGAGAGAATTTTTTTTACATCTTTCAATGTAAACAGTCTTTAGAGTTCTTTTTTTTTTTTTCATGGTTCGTAGAATGGAAATATAAATATTTTTAAAGGTCTTTTAATCGTTTCTTTTTTTTTTTATTCCAAAGTAAATTATCAATTTTTGAATTCTATAAAAATTGTTACGTAATTACACGCGTGACAATGTAAATTTTACGAGTCTGTAAATACGTGTTTTCTAGTTTATAATTAATCTCTAAAGATACTTTATACACGGGATTATTATATAATTAAAAATTGTCGTGTCTTGTGTAATATTATTTCGTAAAAAAAAAAAAAAAAAGAAAAAAAGAAGAAAAAATCGCACGGATCCCAGTCATTCCTCACTCGGTCAAGTTTATAACGTGTTGAAACAATGATTCACAACGATTCCTCGTATCCTATTATTTTCATTGAGTAATACGACATGGAGTATTTTCATGTTTACTCGTTATGTTAATAAACGTCAATATTATTATTGCACGCTATGTCATTCCCTTTACAACCTGTGCATTCATTTTTTTTCACTTTCACGAAGATTTAGTTAGAAGCGAATGAATGGAACCTTTGTGAAAAGTGAAAGTGGATATTCTTGCATTTGCGCGCAAGCGAATCGTGAGTTTCAGATGAAAACTCCTTCGAACCATTCGAAGCAATCTCGAAGCAACAAGTTAAAACGTATTCTTTTTCCTTCCAATCATTATTTCGAACGATAGACGGTGAATTTTTTTGATCGAAACTTTGATGATCTCACACGATCTCAATTAGTTTTCGTTATAGATTATTATTTACGAATTCCACGCGATTAACAGATTCGTCATCGTTACGACATAATAATCTCATCGCGAGATCGATCGTTGCATCTCATCAGCCCCCATTTCATTCACCTTCGCTCGAGAAATCGAGCCATCATCCACTTGTCCTCGCGATCGTCGCTTTGCTATTCCGATCACAATCGGATACGAGCACGAATCAGAAGTCATCACAACAGTAAACAACGATTAGTCATCTCACGAACTTAGAAAACCTGACCTCTCTTCGTCGTTTCTTCCAACGGTAACTACATCTACTACACATATGTACATACGCGTGTGCATATAGGGTGTCCTACAAATTCAAAAATAAAAATCAACTAAGAAAGAAGCGAGAATCAAAATCCTTTTTAAAGAAAACCGTTTTTAAATAATTATAATATCTTCGAGTAAATTTGAAAGAAACGATCGAGTTTGATCTCCCAATTTTTAACGAATTAATTACAGTTTAAAATATAAAATAGTAAAAGAAAAATTAAATTTAAATTTTCAATCAGTGAGAAAAGGGAAATTGAACACATTGAGTTGATAAAAATATTATTAAAAAAAAAAAAAAAAAAAAAATTGTTTTCTTTTTACACCTTGTATATTAATGCAACGCTTAGATTCGAAGAACAAACGCGTGTTAACAGTAATTCCCAGACAGCGAGGGGAGGACGATTATGTCTAGAATGAATACAGATATATATATACATACACATAAGTGCATAAGTATACGTGTGTACGTACGCGTGTGACATCGCGTATAGTTTTAGCGCAATGATGTCACGCTGTTGTAACGGATCGTGACGCGGTACTTTGATTGACCGATAGATGTTACAACCGCGAATCTCGTTTCTGACCTAAACGATGACGCATACGAGACGCTGTGACGTTTTGATTAGACATAATGCATCTTGCTCTTTCTCAGAGGTTCTCATCGGTTCACGATGGTAAAAGTCCAACTTTCTTATCGTGATAACTTATACTTGAGGATGAGACGTTGTTCTTTAATAATTTTTGTTATTTCTTTTCTTTTTTGTACGTTTCTCGTATTTTCATTCGGAATTGCATTTAAAGTTTACGTAAATTTCGATCATCATGGAGAAAAGGTTATGAAACGATCGAAATTTCCCTCCACGTGGCGTCCATGTTTTTTTCGCGTAGTCACGTGACTGTATGAAGCAATACGATTGGATACAGAGATACAATATTAAGAAAGGAAACATTTCGGAAGTTTTGAGGTTAAGAAAACTCGAATATCTCTTGCAAATTAAATTTTCATTCCGTGTGCAATGAATTTGTTTCGATTTCTATAAGGAATAAGGAATGAGAAATGAAAAATTTGGTTACCAAGCTTATTGCAGTTTGAATAATGTGTTGAAGCAAGTAGAAATGGAGGAAACAGATTGATATAATGAAAATTCTCTTGTTTATTGGTATAGATTGTTTGCTTCGAAACAGGAAATATTGAATTTAGATAACTTGACACATGGTTGAAGGTTTGTTAGCTTTAAATCTTTCTTAAGTATTAGTGCTTGGAATAAAATTTGTATGGCAATAAATTGCAACAGATATTGCGACACCTGTTCCAAGATGATTTAATGTTAGAAATGAGAAAACCTTCTCATTTCTTTAATTAAATTATCCCAATTAGAATATTCTCCAATTGCTATTATATTGTTTATAATTTTTAAAAATATATTTAAACTTGAATTAAAGATATAGAGTTTTATCTGTGTTATAACATGAATCTAATTTTACACGTTACTCATATTGGTACTTTGATTAAAATCAAAGTGGTATGATAAAAATAAATAGGTTTCATTGAAATAAATGCCATAAAATAAAAATAAATAAATAGATATTTCATATTTAAATAAGCAACACGATAAGAATAAACGAATACACAACTTTATATCTTATTAAAAATCGAAGAAATTTTAATTTCTTCAGAAATATCTGGACAAATTTAAAATTATCATTTACGAGTATTCTAATAACAATCTTCATAAATAATTTTCCAAACGATTGTTTCAATATTTTTAAATTACTAATTGATCTCACTCACAGACAAAACTAACAGATTCTGAGACTTTTGAACCTAGCTTTTCAACTTTTAAATTTCATAATAATTCACAATAATTCCAGGGAACGTAATAATTATTGACTCTGTCGATGAACGGCTTCAATTAAAGCCTAAAAAAAAAAAAAAAAAAAAATACACACACGTATATATAAATAAAAAGCAGAGAGGCGAAGTGACAGAAGCAAACGAAGAATCGGTGAGTCACTTCGTCTTCTTCAGCCGAGATTAATTTGTAAAATTTTGAATTCCCTCCCAACCCACCTACTCAAATAGAATATGATGTCATTCGTATGCGTGAAACAGTCATCGCGAAAATATGCGTAATTACGCGAACGAGGGAACTTGTCACTTGTGATCTCGATAACGAGACGACGACGTCTCGTTTAATTGCTTCCTTGGTATCTCTAACTTTCCCCCGACTCGTATAATACCCACTTGAATCAACACTGACGTCCCATCATAATGTTGCATAAAGTTGCATATAGGTTGCAGAGGAAGATATATTTCCATTTCAATTTTCCTTTCGAAAAGGAACTAATTGTCGAACGATATCCCAACGATTGAAATCGTGATAATTTGAACTGTGCTTCAATTGCAATATAAAATATTTCTTTTTAATCTTAAAACTGGAGAAAAATGATATATGAATGTTTGGAAGAAAAGAAAATCTTCGAACGAATTGAATTGAATTGAATTGAATATACGAATAAGTTTAAGAGAAGAATTTTGAAAGGAACGTGTTCAATGTTTGATAAAATGTTGGAATATTCAAAGATGGATTAGAAAAGGAGAAGAAGAAAAAGTAGAAAGGAGATAAGAATCAATGTACTCACCGATTTGAGAAAGGCGCCCCTGCCCTTGTAGAGCAGGCTGCTGTGAGGCCTACTGCTCCCATGCTTGTGCAGCATGTTCAGTCCTCTGTCGACGCTCATTCATAAATCTATTTTGACCCAGCAGCTAGCAGAGCAAATCGTTTCGACGAAATTGATCGTTAGACCCAATTCTACCAGCTCGAAGTTTCTACTCGTCCCAATTTAATTGATCTCGTTTCTAACCAAATAATCTTTTTTTTTCAACGAGGCTTTTTTCACAGATTTTTATATAGAAATATGCTGTGACACGCGGCGTGGCCACATTCGATTGTTTGGTCGATGATTAATTGTGACGAAACTGCGGAGGACGAAGGATTTATTAAAATTTGAACTTTGATAAATTTAGAAATTTCTTTGATTTTCGTAAGATCGATTCTTTCGCTGTTTTTAATTAAATTTCTAGAAATTGGAGAATTGGAGAAACTTGTTGAAAATTGCATCAGAAGATAACGATTTTGTTTGGCCAGGATCAAGGTAAACAGGTCGATCGATTCCGATATCTATAGATTCTCACAATAATTCTCTCTGGGGAACAGCTGTTCAAATAAAAGATGTTTTCTTCTAAAAGTAAAATGCTCATGAACGAGCATGCATGCACTTCGTGTCGGAAATTTTATTTGAATTTTACCACGTTTTAAATATTTTACAAGTATTACAATTGGATGGAAGTTTAAGAAAATTTAAGAGAATGGATTCGATCGAACATCTCGAATGTTCATTAAAGATTTGGAGATAAATATTCAAAGGAACGAAATTACGATAGAAATTTTTATTTTATCAAAATGAAGCGTTTGATCGAAAAAGACTACTATAAAACGATATTCTTTTTCAATTTCAACCATCTAGATATTGAATTTCAAATTTAAAGATAAAATTCTTCTTTTCATTGGCTCGCAAATACAATAATTTTCGTCACGAAGTAAAAGATTTCGATTTCAAAAATCTCTTCTTCGAGTTCCAAGCAAACAAAAAAGAAAAAAAATTAAAAATAAAATAAGTGCAACGCAAGAAACTTGAGAAAGATACTTAAAAAAAAAAGAAAAAACGGTTTATCAGCGATGCTTTATCAGCCTCGATAATATTCGTCGTAAAAGAGATGGCGATAAGGAACGGCAAGGATTATTTTCGTCACCCGACGGCCAATTTTGGCGGTCGGTTTTTGTATATGCATCGAAGGCTGCTCGCGGCGAGAATCGTAACGTCCGCTTCCGGCCGGGGAAGTCACGTATCGAGCACGCCATCGTCTCGCGTGCGAGGTTAGGAATGCACGTGGCTTTTGTCTCGTAGCCGGCGTCGAGACGCGTCTCTTCTCCGCTGCATTTCTATGCAGCCTGCCATGCGGAAGCGGCGCACGCAAGCCGCGTTACGCAACGAAAACGCTTGCTCGATCAACGCTCGACGCTGGTCCATCGTGCCACCGAATTCACAAGCCTTCCATCTCGAACCTGAAGATAGGAATCAGAAAAGTGGAGATTTGGGAAACGAGGATATTAGAAATTATATGCCTTGTTACGTTCGTAATCAAAGGAACAAGAAAACTTTACATTCCGACAACGCGAGCCGCCATTTTAAACACGTAAACGCGAACAGCGAAAGATCCCGATCCCGCCGAAATCCAATTAATAAAAAAAAGAAAAAAACCCTCGCACCTTTCCAATGCTCCATTGAAAAATTTCCACCAAACCGAGAGAAGAAAAAAACCTGCACGCGAGAAAAACAATCTAAATCGAACTCACTTTAATAGAAAAATAAAAAGTCAATACGCCCGAATTATTCAACAATGATCGCTCGGCCTCGGTTCACCGCGCACTGTCGACCGCCACGCTCCGTATACACCGTATATACCGGCGTTAAGGTGATCGAACCGATACCACGCCGATCGCTCTCGCCGTTCACCGCGCGCGAACAAATCACCTTTACGCTATCGCGCGTATTATTATTACTTGTCGACGGTTCGATGATGACGAGCGGTGGCGCGGCACTACCGCCTCGCTCGTGCCCTCGTTCCTACAAATACCCCGTTATCATCGGCGGCGCGCTCGGCGTTATCACCCACCAACAGAGACGAGGTGTGCGAGAGAGAGAGGGAGAGAGAGAGGAATCAGCTGGTCCCAACGACGGCAAACAGCCGTTGCGATCACGTTCGGTGGAGCGCTCGCAGGGGAGGGGGGAGGAGATAGCAGTTTCCGAGGAATCGATGATTCATCGATCGTGGAGGGGAGTTACCTGAAACGGACGAGACGGTTGTTCGGAAGGGATGTAGTCCAAAGGAGTGTGGATGAGAGTGTTGTGGAGGGGAATTTTCTCGAAAAGAAGCCTCGCCCCTGAATGTTTGAGGTTTGGAAGGTGGAAGTGATAAAAGGAGGAAGTGTTTGGTGATTTATTTCTTCTTCTTCTTCTTGTAAGGAGGGAGGAATTTTTTTGGATCATTTATTATCGGGATTACGTTTAATTTTTGGGAGTATTTTTTAAAATTTATCTTTGATAAATATTGTTTAAATTAGGTTGGCCAGGTTCACAGGTATCATATGAAGTTTAGGATAATTTTGGAAGAATTATCGGAGAGATTTAATTCAAGCTAAATTATCTTATGGATCGGGATTGAAATAATAAAATCTGAGGACGATCTCGCGAAATAATCGATTCTTTAGCAATAAGCGAGTCTTTCCTATGCAACCTTAACACGTCCTTTCCACCCACGATGTCGCAACTGATGAATAATTAAGCAGTGTTCTCATTGAAGCATCAGAACGCGACTTGATTAACTCTTCCACGAACTCATAAACCGTCTCGATAAGGACCGATACCGACCTTATATGGAATCCTCATCGATCGTTCCATTGAATCCATATCCGCTTCGAAATTCCACCCTTCTCTCGCGAGATAGAATCACCTTCACCAGATCGATTATCCTTCGCGTTTGAAAGAAGATTAACAGTTTTCTCACCGTCGAAATTATCATATTATCAGCATTTCTCTTTCGAAAAAAAGGGAAAATGTACGAGAGAGTTACGAAATTTTTTAGTTATTAATAATAATTAAATGTTATTAACTAGAATCGAAATATATCCAATTATTTAAAATTTCCAAAGACATATATTGTCCCAAAAACATATATACATGAAATTCCTATTAATTGATAATCTCCTCATTACTTAAAAAATACTATAAAAATACTCTATTTTCCTCTCTCCCCAAAAAATCGTATCAATTTCCTTCCTTCATTTTTATCCAGATTACATAAAAGAGCTTTAAAAAAAATTATTTACAAATATTTTCGACAAAGAACTCACTGCTTCTTGAATGGACATCTTCAAACAATAATACTATCATCCTCCAAAAACAATTTCTCGATTTCTTTAAATTCTCCTGATCCACCTACACGGAAAAATTATCGAAAAATTATCTACATTTAATTTAAAAAAAGGATCGGAATCGTTGATTTACTTAGTCGGAGAATCGATCGGGGCTTGAATGGGCGACGACTAATCGGTCCCATTCAGTTAAATGGCGCGATTGGGAGGGACGCCGGCCAATTCATTAGGCGGTGACGTAATCGTCGTGGCGAGTACTATGATCGAGTGAATTGTGCGCGGTGCGCAAGGGATGCACGGGAGCGCGCAGCGTTCGTGGCATCGCGGAATCTAATTGACATCCTTACCGCGAAACTCGAGGGTCAAACTTATTTGCCGAGTCGCCACACGATCCTTTACTCCCCGCTTCTCTCATTTCTTTCCTCTCCACGGCTCGAATAAAGGTTTCGGTCGATTACCGATTACGTTGGACGCCAATTGAGATATTTTTGTTCTTTATTTCGATGCGTCATACGTCGTGGCGAATAAAAATGCTCGCGATAACGTTAGCTTATAGTTGTTACACCTTTACATTCTCGTTCAATTAATGATGCGTCTCACTTTTTCCTTTTTCGTTGTTGTAAAAGTATGTTTAAACTTTGTAAATTAAGTATCGATTAAGTTAAGAGGGAAGATATCAAAAAATGTAACATGGTCTCTAAGATGATGCGTTTCACTTTTTCCTTTTTCGTTGTTGTAAAAGTATGTTTAAATTTTATTAAATTAAGTATCGATTAAGTTAAGAGGGAAGATGTAGAAAATGTAACAAAAGTTTAAGATTCAATTAATAATTTCTTTTCCATCGAAATAGTTTTTGATCTCTTATTATTCTTCGTGTAATATGAAATAGAATGAGAAAACTCGGTCGTTCGTTATGTAATAGTGTTTGGAAAAAATAATAAGCATTGAAATATTTAGAAATAGGATTACGAGGAACGTTCTGAGAATTTGATACGATATTAAGTTTTCTCGAGCGAGTAATACGATAATTCGTTAGAAATGTACCGTTATGCAACAGTTTCCAATGAATTTTTCTCCATTTGAAAATGTTTCGCGCGAAACAATGTTTGTTTAGCTGGCTCGAATGATTCATCTCCAAGTATAGATGAATAAGCTAGACTTCTGAACCGAAGCGTTTTTTTTAAGTAAGTTAACGATTAATTCCTCGACATATCGAGCATCTCAGATTCCTTTCGACCCGATTCCACGGAAACTTCTTTCGTTAAGATTGGAAACCTTGAACTTGAACCGAAGAAGGACGATTAGGTGTCACGAGTGGCGTAACTCGGGTGACTCACTTTTCGAGTCAAGGATGTCACGACTCCGTGTATACCCATTTAACCCGTTCTCGCCTATGTATTTAAATTGTTTTATCAATCACGTTCGATTTTTTCGATGTACTCCTTTCTTTCCAATTTCGAACATGAAGAAGAATATTTCGTGACTCGAAATCTTATTTTTCCACTACCACTTCTCTTTCCTCGATTTATGCAAAGAACACATTTCGTCGTGACTTGGTCACTGGGAATATAGCAAGATATTTTCTCATTTCCCTTTGCGTGCAATTAATTTCGCGCGCACAATTTGCAACATGGTAACACCACGCTCCCATCCCAATGAATTTCCTCCCTTTCCCGTGTCATTTGTCAAACGAGAGAAAGCGAGAGAGAGAGAGAGATCTCTCTCGATCGAGCGTGGTAATGGCGTCGTAAATAACGCGTCCCCCGGCCGAGCGAAGATTAAAAGGCTCAAGATTAGAATATGTTGGAGAGTTCGATTGGGTCGGATGTTTCGCATAGCGGCCGGTGCGTCGAACCTTGCCCACCCGTTCCAAACATCCCGCCACCAGCCTTCCTCTATTAGGATGCCGGCCATACCTTGGGAGGAGCACGCTCTATAAGAGGACAGAGCCTTCTCCCTCCCCCCTCTCCACGCATAGCTTATCAAATCTATATCGTGCCGCTCCATGCAATTCTACTCGAATTTCGCTCTTTGCAAGCTTTAAGTTAACTCAACAGTTTAATTATTATCTTATGTATTGATTTGAATCCTTTGGAATTGGTTTTCATCTTGGATAAAATTGAATAGAATTGAATATTGTCGAGTTAATTTAAGATTGGTAAAGTATAATTGAGATTTATCGTGGAAAATTTTCGAGTTTAATTCTAACGAGATTCTCTGAGATTAAGGGAGAAGGGGGGGTTAAAAAAGAGTCTAAAATGTATGTTGAACCGATTAAGATCATCGAGGGCCACTCAAACGATCGAATTAAACGGGCGATCGAGAGCTCGAGAACACAAGTACGCGTTTCTAGGTGCACGTTGCCCTCCTCGTGTCTAAATCGAGATGCACTTCAATCGAGCAGTTCCTGCAACTATACTTACACTTAACGAACGCAGCTTAGCGGCTATTTATTTCGTGATTAATCAAGTTTCCGCTCAATTATGGAAAATTATTATCAACTCGAAGATTCTTATTATTTCTCTGAACTAATGACACTCTAGGTTTATCTTTTGTTAATTGAATATCTTTTAACACGTTCCAATTGTTATTAAAAATGATTTTTAGAACGACGGATCTTTCGTTTCTATTAAAGCGAATCGATTAAACGATCGATCCATCGATAATTGAAAGATATTTAACAAGTGTTGTACAACTGAAGAGGGAATACACGCAACAACTCGTGTTTTCAAACGAGTTTAGAAAGCGACGTCGAAATGAAATTCGTCGAGAACGTGGTAAGTCGTCGGTGAATTAGAAAGTCGTGACGCATCGCGGTTTCACGAAACCGGAAGAAACGATAGCGAAGACTCGCGTGACGAACCCTTCCGGAAGTAATATTCGATCGATGGAGAGAGAAAAAGATCGACTCTTATCTCCTGTTGATCTCGCTATCAACTTGGATTCTCCAAGTCATTCTCTCCTATTAGATATCTAAGTACGATCAAAGATAATTTATTTTATTACATTTATATAAATACTCGTTATATTTTATGAAAATAACATTTCATCACGTTATATAAATATATATTATTTATTATTAGATATTTATGCAAAATCGAATGTATATACGAAAATACATAATATCTATGAATTATCCAATTCTATTTTTTTCAACCACGTTCATAAAAATTTTATTTTTTTTAAACAATCTCTATGTATTATTAAAACGCGCAATAATGCAACAATTATACACTAAAGATAATACTATATTTTTTTAAATTAATCTCGCGAGTATCGAAAGTTTATTAAAATCAAAATTCAAAATAATATCTATGCATTATCCAGTTCTATTTTTTTTAAACAATCTCTATATATTATTAAAACGCGCAATAATGCAACAATTATACACTAAAGATAATACTATATTTTTTTAAATTAATCTCGTCTCGTAAGTTTATTAAAATCAAAATTCGTATCCCAGAGAGCGTAAATAAATCCGTCTCGCGAACCACGAACTATTAAGCTTGAACAAACACGTTTTAACGGCGCGATAAAATTATTCCACGCAAGATTTCAGAGACTTCTCGAGAAAGTCGGCCCACGTATCATGGCGTTTAAATTATTCCGAATTATATGGCCATTTCGATCGAGCCGTGGCCGATGTTTTGGCGATATACATGCGAGCGGCGACAAATCGTCACGAAGCCTGTTTCCATTCGGGGCACGATCCGCATCGGTGAAACGAGCCTCGATCGTACGTGTCCCCCTCGAATTCTTTCTCACGACACGACACGACACGACACGACACGACGCGACGCGACACGACACGACACGACACGACGCGACGCGACGCGACGGGACACGAGAGAGTAGCGCGGCCAGCTATGATTCACGCCTTTTATCGAGCCACTTAAACGCGTGGTATTCTCCAGCCGCGATAACAACCGCGAAACGTGAACGGAAACGGGCAACACTTTTATCGTTTTCTAAAACTATTTATGGAGTGTTACGCGGAAACGGATCACTTCCTCAAATACACGCGTCCATCTTTGACAATGCTCCAAGACGTTAAGTGTTGTTTAAATAATTCTGCCAATTTTTAATGGTTTTGTAACTGAAGGATTATTCCGATGGACGATTCAATGTTTCGAAAGGCGAAGCGAAATTTAATCGAATAAAATAAAACGTTGAGTATTCGAATGGATGAGATGTTTTATGTATGTAATAGAAAGAATGTGTATAATAATTAAAATTATGTTATATTGTTTATAACGAGTTCATATTCGATCATGTTAAAGGAATTGCATAAAACGTATTCTTTTATTTTAATTTAAATAATTTATTTTATCTAGAAGATAAAAGTATCAGAGTTTTTAAATATAGACAAAGAGGAAGTTGTAAAAGTAGTTGATAGGAAACGACAAATATTACGTAAATAAATTCTACTATTAAAGATTATCTACAAATGCCTCATTCATAAGTTCTTGTGAATGAAATCAATTTCAAACTCAAGGACATTTTTACTAAAACTTCTTTCCTCGATAATCAAAATTATCAAAATTACTTTTTAAAAAATAATTTTTCCATTCAATTGTCGTGAAAATATCTTCGAATTTTATTCTCGAATATATTTTTACTACTTTGATAATCCTCGTTAAATTGTTTAATTGTTAATTAAGAATTCTATTTTTAAATAAGATTCTAAGGTTCCTTAATAACCAGAAGAATGGCGAAGAATCTAATTTCGAAGAAGAAACTTTGAATTTTCAAGAATTTTCTTCCCAGACGTATCAATATTCTAATCTAAAAATAAAAAAGGATGACTATCCTAAGATTGGAATTTTAAAAACAATATTGAAAAAGAGCAAATAATCTCAAGAATTTCCCCACTAACGTACAAATTCATAGGGTAAACGAAGATGACTATCAACGTGGAAGAATCGAATTTTTGAAGAGAGGAACAGGTGATTATGTCACGATGAATCACAAGATGCGTGAGACTCTCCCCTCAAGAAGATACGAGCACGATCAAAGTGATTCACCTTTTCCCGCCAGCTTATCACCATCTTTTAAAAAATTCTTTCACGCATATGACGTAATCAACACTCTCATCTATGGAAAATTGTTATCGGCTCGAGGAGAAGAATCGATCCCATTAGTCAGCGTGGGAATCGAAGCGATTCATTAAATGATAAACCAGTGTAATTGAATCGATCATTTTCGATACGATTAAATTATTAAGATTTTTCCAAAAGTAAAGATTTTGGATTAACGATTTTATAACATAGAATTGCCATGGCTCGATTCCCCTATGATTAATTTCGGCGAGAGGGGAATACGTGACGTCACATTATCCCCACCACTATTGCTGCCTTAGAGGAATGTCACGTGACTGGGTGCAACGCTTGGGTTTGGCGGACGCCTAGTCACGTGACTCAACAGAGATGGTGGGGATAACGTGATGTCACGTATTCTCCTCTCGCGAGAATTCATCCTAGGGGAATACTTTCCTGTGAAAATTCACTATAGGGACACATTGAACTATTTTTAGTGATAATAGTCTGCGACAGATCTAATTGCTCAATGTTTTATAAATTATACGCTATAAAATCTGTTAAATGTGTAAAAATACATCGATACGTTGTGGATTAATATTTTTAGATGAAGGAAATCGGATAAATATATTAAGAATTACTTAGGAATAAATGAAAACGATTGTCTTCCCGGCGGTATGAAAGATTTCCATTATACCATTGGAGGATTTGCACCATAGGAAATTTAAATATGAATAGGTTAAATAGATTAACCGTTACAGCATTACGATATTTTATAATTCTTTATGAATGAGATACACGTAAGTGCTAATGTCTATGCGCTAGAAATTCAAAACTTAAATGTTGATGTTAAATGCTTGGGTGAAATTTAATCGTCCGGACATAAACGCCGCTGGTGTCGACCATTTCTTGAATTTCAATGCTATTCTGAACGTATAATGCAAGATCCAAGGTTTGTTATTAATATCCTTGACAATTTTCTCGAGTGCTACGATATTGAAAGAGAGAAAGAGAGGATTAAACATTCTTTTGAAACGTAACAATACGACTTTGGAATTTTAATTTTCTATTAACGTAAATCTTTTATATACGTATATACGTATATAAAATATGTATCTTGCATAACAAATTAACAGAATTCAGCAGAGAAAATAAATAAACTATATAATATAGATACCAGACTGATTTGTTTTGCATACTAATTTTTTCCACCGCTAATTTTTCACGTGTATACGTGACAAATTAGCGCGAAATTCTGAGAATAATTCCAACTCGCTGCGTATTTTTCCGCGTAAAGCGCGGCCAACGAGCACGCGCAGCATGAACGAACGAGCCGGATGAATGGACGAGCTGTGAATCATTCGTGGAGGAAGTTCAAGGTCGTACGTTACGATACCGAGCCACGTGCTTCTGTATCGTATTGTGCGTGTTATCACAAACGCATAATGCAACACACGGCCATTCAAAGTTCTTCCTTCACCGCGTTTCTTTACGGTCCAAAATGTCGATGACCCTTATATGTGGAATTATATGGAGTTATATGGAATTATACGGAGTTCCTTGGATTCGTTAATTATTCGATGATTGATTTTTTTTTTTGGAAGAAAAGCATATACCGAGATTTGACGAGGTTCATGAAAGGATTATTCGAAAAATAATCTTGTGAATAATTAGGTATTAATTTTTTGATGTCTATACTCGATCCTAAAGTGGTCCACAACGAACCAAACCTTAACCAAACTTACCCTATTTAAAAAAAAAAAATTACAAATCGTCCAAACTAATCGAATTACCACGCAAAAGAAATTCAATTCCTAAATCATCCTTGAAACCAATTCCGCGATTCGAACACAAATAGTTAATCCAATCGCAATAAATTTTTCTCGAACAATAGCTTAATCGATCGAGGAGAAGAAAAAGAAAAAAAAGAAAAAACATACTCCAAACTCACCAACCTAATTACACGTCTGGACCGTGATAAATAGCCGAATTCTTTTCGTCGGATGCATTCTTCGCGCCTTCACCGAAGTGATTCATACATCCACGACCGTTGCACGCGAGTCGAAGACCGAAAAATCGAGGATCCACGAGAGGAAGAGGCGGCGGCGGCGGCAAGAAATTCGGTTGAGTCACTCATTCCCTGTTGGTTGGCGCATCGAAACGCCGACTTCCCATACCGGGTAACCGGCCCTTTGGCGAATGCCGGATGAGTCATCCTGGAATTCCACGCGAGAACACCCCTTTCCTTCTCACCTCTGGGTCAGTGGACATTACTCGATTTTACCTCGACCACATTTCTATTACGATATCGTCGCCTCCCACGAAGCATGGACGAGCATATTACGGTTCTGTTTGCAAATTTTCTTTCATCGAATCGAAAAGAGGAATCTCTTCACTCTCCCTTCAGATTACTTCGAATCCAATATTCTGTATTTCTTTTATGGCAGATTATTTAAAAATCCTCGAAGCTATACTACTAGTAAAAAATGTCCAAAATTCATTTTCATATCCATCCTCTTAAAAATAAAAGAAGTACAGAAAAGCTCTCTGTAACGAGCATAAGTTTTCAATAAGACGATTAAAAAATTAATCTTAATCTTTCCAAATTCTAATAAATTGTTAATAATTCATCGACTCGAGCCTTTTTCGGCCAAAAATTCCTGTTTCTCGATCCTTAAAGGCACTCGTCCTCTTTGATTCTCGAGTGGAGGAGCGGCTCGATCGAGTTTTCGCGACGCGGAGTGAGTCACCGGCTGTGAAAGTCGAGGGCTCATCTCGCACAGCGATTGTTGTACGCATACGCGGCGTATGGGAGGACTAACGATCGGTTCACCGTTACAACGACCAGACAACACGGTGCGTGGCGAGGCAATGGCACTCAGGCCATCGCGAAATTCCATGGAACTTCCGTTCGCGCGCGTTCCAGAATTCTTAACGAGATGAATCCGCGCGACCGAGACTTCTCCGACAGATTTTTCTTATCCCTCCTTATCTTTCTTTCTCGTTCTTTTTTTATATGATAAGAAATTTGGAACCTTGATATTGGAATGGAAAATAAGAAATAAAAAGGAAAAGGGAATCTTTTTAAGTTAAGTTCTTAAAAATAAAATAAAATAAAAGAACTTCTCAATTCATCGATTTAAAGAGATGCATTCGATTTTAAAACATTGTAGAGTAAGGGAAAAATTTCATCGTTCCATGTTAAATTTAATTCGAACGATTTCATGAGAGCAACAAAAGGAATAACAGATGTCTATTACCTGTTCGTTTCTTTCCCTTTCAAATGATAATACTCATTCAAAATTCAATGGAAAAGGAGATGGACTCACCTGAAACACACAAAGAAAAAGATTTATGTTTAGATATGATTTATCAAGAGATATTCCAGATTACAATATGATTCTAATTATGTTTCTACGGGCATGATTTTCTTTTTTTTTTCGTATATTTTGATTGAATATTCAGGATTAAATTATCAATTCCATGTAACGATTCTACTCATTTTTAAGTACACGATTATTTATTGATAATTAAATATTACTTCTCGATTCTCGAATATCTGCCTATTTACATTTCTATTAGAAAACCGAGCACTACGTGCCTCCTTACACGTAGATTTCTTCTAAATTCCTAACTTTTCCACGTCTTTATTTTCCTCCTTCAAACTCCTATCAATAAGGCAAACTAATCAGAATCCAAAATGAAAATCTTAAAATTAATCGAAAACAAAAAATTTTCGAATCAACAAAGAATTTTCAACGATACAACAAAAATATCCATAAATAAACCTTAACAAGAAATGGAACATGGATCAAGAAAGAAATCAAACGAACTCAACTTCCAAGCAACGATTTAACGAATAATCTTCTTTCGTTCGAAGCTTTTGGAAAAAGTTCATCTTCTGCAAAATCGAAGGTTGAGGAGAGCAGGATGGAAAGGAGAGCAAGGAGGGGAGAAAGGGGTGCGCGTGGGTGTCGCTAATCAGCAATGGCGCCACTCGAGTGGATTATCAACCTGCGAGAGTCTCGAGGCCAGTTGAGTTCATCGCCGAGAGGAAAGGAGAGAAAGAGAGAGAGAGAGAGAGAGAGTGTTGGGCAAAGTGGAGGACGAGACGAAGAAACGAGATCTGTAAACTGCGATGTAAATGACCGCGGTCACGGTTGGTTACGTCAGACAACGGTGTGAGCGCACCTTTACGACTGAAAAATCGCTCCACCAATTTGTTACTATCCAGCGAGAAAAATTGAGAGAGTCGGTATATGTTTGGGTATCAATCGTTGAAGCCTTGAAGGGATTGATTAGGAAAATTGATTAGGAGAAGCTAAAAGAAAAGAGCGAGTTTGAAAGATAAAAAATTCGATATTTTTTTAATCGTGATTTTTGATGATTAAGAAAATTGATGAGAAGAAGAATTGAATCGTGAGTGGTTTAGGATTAATTATTAAAGTCTCGAAGAAGGGGAATGGAAAAAAATTGAGTTTGAAAAATGATAATAAAAGAAGGAAAAAAAGTGAGAACTGTTGAGAAAAGGATATCGTGAGTAATTATCGAAATCTTGAAGGATTATTGGAAGAAAGGAAAAAACTATATTTTAAAGAATTTATAAATTTCAATTTTGTGAATAAACTAAATATCTGATCTGAATTTAATTTATTACTTCTCAATTTAAAATTTTTCAACGATACGATTTATTTTCATAGAATTAAATTACTCCAAATAACATTATCGTCTTTTCAACGAGAGAAATGGAGTTAGACATCTCGAGGGATCGATTTATCAAACGTCGACAGACAAATTGAGCCCTCGATTATTCTTCCCTTCTGCTTAGAGCAGAACAGTTGAAAAGAGAGAAAAACTAACAGCTTTCATGTGAAACGATGTGAAACCAATGACAGACCGATTTTATTGTAGATTTTTCATGGATTTTAATCCATGAGTTTCGTGACATCTTAATATTCCCTGCCAATCTACGTTCCTTTCTCCAATTTCTAAATTATCTTTATCTCTCTTCCATTTAATTTTCAAAATTATAAAAACTCAATCAATTTTTTGTACTAGTTTAATTCAAAAGAAATAAAATTTTACCGAAATTTAATTATTTTTTAATATTCCTAAAAATTATGCTTTACTATGTGTTGAAGGAAACTTATTATTGTATCAACCACCAATCTCTCTACATTTCTCAATCTATTTATCGAAGAACTCTTTCGAGAATAATTTCTCAACAATTTTCTTTTCAAATACATTACTTAATTCCAAAAATTTACAAAGGGAGAGAGAAAAAAAAATAACAACTCGATTGATAATTCCCCGAAACAAGTGGACATGCATGCGCAGAATTAAATTCACCTTTTTACTCCTTCGTCCCATACACTTTGAATATATAAACCGCAATTTGGGTCACGTTACGTGCCCCACAAACGTATCGTGAATCAAAGAGGTTGAGAAAAAAAAGCAAGCAGAGAAAAAAGAGGGAGGGGGAGGGGGAAAAAAAGAAAGAAAGAAAAGAAAAAAAAAAAAAAAAGAAAAATGTCAAGAGCTCGACTAACGCGAGTTAATGGTCGTCGGATCGTAATTGCGGACAGAAATAGTAGAGGAATAATGGTCGAATCGATTAACCGCAAAAAGGACACTATCATTTTTTTTTCCTTTTTTCTTCTTTTTTTCTCACTCTCTCTCTCTCTCTCTCTCTCTACACGTATACATATTTGTACGTGACCGTCGATGCCTTTTCGAGCAATAAGAACGTTCCTCCGTCAAGCAACAGGATTTATGGAGGAAATCTCTAATTGAACTGCTCGTAAACTGTTACGAAACGCAACTCTGTTCCCGTGCCCAATTGTTCTACCTCGTAAAAACTTGTTCGTTTGCGCGTTTTATGTATTAATAAAGAGCGTGTTTCAACGAGTGTCCTTGCCGAAATTCGCTTGTAAATGTTGCTCGGTTTTATGATCGTTTCGTATTCTTTTTTTTTTATTTTATTTTTTTATTTTTTATTATTTCAGTTTAAAGAAAAAAGTGGCGTTAAGTTGGATTAATTGTGCGATTTGCAATTGAAGAATTTGTTTTCTTCTTTTATTTTTTTCATATAATTCAAGAATTGTTTCCTTTTTGATAGAAAAATTCGAAGCTCGATGAGATCAATAAGTGAATTTTTGAAGAAATTGAAAAATTTGTTTTTCTTTTTTTAATAAAATATCAAGAATCGTCAACGATTGATGATTATTTTTTTTTCAACAAATTCAAAAATAAATTCGAAAAGCTTGACAGATCTTTTAATAATAATAAATATTTCCCGGAAAAGAATTGATAAAAAAAATTGTTTGAAAAAATCATTCTTTTTGTAGAAAATATAAGGATATTTAAGTATCGATAAAGAATGACTGAAATAAAAAATTTTGAAAGAAGTTTGAAAATTGAAAATAGAAAAAAAAAAAAAAGAAAAATTACTGCGACTTTATTGAAAGAGTTGGAAAAATATATTAGATTTTTTTAATAGATTTCTATTCACTTACATCATCGAACTGCTTCGCAATTACACGAGTTATGCTCTAAACGTGTTACAGAATCGAGAAACGCTAATAATGTTACGACGCTCTTAATTACCGTCGGCTAACCGCAAAACCACGTATTACAGTCTATAAATTTCCATTGTCTTGTTATCTCGATGGTATTTCAAACGGGTATAAAGAAAAGTGAAATAAAGTTTTAATAACCTGACAATAAAAATGGCGCGTTATTTAAAAACATTCTAACACATAATTACTAGAATTCTAAATGCAATAAAAACACGATCATTTAACCGCGATAAAAATTCGTAAAAATGTTATTTAATGTAACTTTATTACGTAACATTTATTTCAATTATTAACCCACGCCTTATTTATCATTTTATCTATCCTCTAACGCACCACTTTAACTCTATGAAAATTCGTCTAAAAATATCTTTTAATTAATCGTTTGATTCTGCATTATCGTCAAACTATATTTCTATCAATATATAATATAAACTTGGGAGAAAAAAAAAAATGAAGAAAAGATATGCACAAAGTTAAATGTAAAAAGAATACGCAGACCAACGGTGTCGACGTATGGGAAAAAAAAAAAAGAAACGGATAATTAGGCGGTTGAATTCAGTGAGATGGTAATAAACCGATTAACGAACGGATACGAAGTTGTATCCAGTTGTTACAAAGTAAGATATAAGTGCCGTGATAAAAGGAATCCTCCATTTGCCAAGGAAACCGGCGTTAATTACTTGTCCGTATTAATTGCCTTTAAGTAGGACAATTTTGCGGGAAGATCCTATCTAAATACGAGAGAACGGCTGTCTACCGATTACAACATTTGATTAAAAAAAGAAAAAAATGTTAATTTTCGTTAATTATTCGTTAATTAATCGGTGAACGCCTTGCCGAGAGAATGATACTTAATTGGATATCGAGAGAGAAACTCGATTCATAATTATTCTCAATTCGCTCTCATTTTAATTTAATCGAAATAATTCGAAGGAGAATTCATTTTATCGAAGCTTTTGGGAATTTTTTTCGTCAGATCGTTTTAAAATTAATATTTCAAGTAAAATTGAAAATTGATTCCCATTATTTTTTTCTCTCCTTTTCATTTTATAATATTCTACATTGGTATTCTACAAAGTGAGGTAGGCAGACGTGTGTTACGTTTCGTGTTACTTCCAACGCTATCAACTGTTAATGCATTTCATACGTGGAAGAATGTAAGTAGATGCAAATTTAATCTCTCAACGCTCTCATCGTTTCAATCGTTCCGATTATAATATAGAATATGAATTTCAAAAAATTTAACGCGCGAAATTTATTTTTTAAATCAATTTTCCCAAATAGATACCTCACGCACTGCATTTTTACGTTCCAATTAAAATCACATTGATCTTAATTTTATTTCAAATTACTATTTCAAATACGAGTCGTCTTTCACATCCATCCTACAAATTTTCCATTCCAATTACCCTTACAATCATCAATCACCGATAATTAACATTCTACGAATTCTCTATTAAAAAAAGTAACCTCTTAAAGAAAAAATTACATCCATTCTTCAATCTACCATTTTCCAACCCCTTCACAATTCTTCAAACCGAAAAAAAGAAACTTTGATTCAAAGACGACCCATCAAACGCATCATTGTGCGTTATCGAGGCATCGATCGACACACACACATACACGCGCACACACATCTCGATAGACACGAGCATTCGAGACGAGTGATCCAGACACCATTGTCCGTTTGAAACGTGTAATCTTAGCGAGCGATGCGTCAACGGGTGACATTTTCGCTTCTGCTAACGCGGCACGCCGCGTGACATTTCTGCGACAACAGAAATACGATTCTCTCGAGGGGACAGAGAGCAGGATACTCGACGCCCACCAGGAAAACCGGTCGCGCGGACTCTGCCTATCTCCAAAGAGAAATAGATCCCGAGTGAAACGGAAGGCAGGGAATAACAAAGGCGATGGTATTGGAATCGGATGTGCAATGATGATGGAAATATATTCGGTCGGTTGGTAGGGCTTTTTAAGAGAAATTTTTATGGACTGTGAATGATAAGAAATTCTGTGATGATGGATCCAGCGTGTTGGAAGGGAATCTTTGAAATTCGAGATCGGAATTGGGGAAAAGAAGAAGTACGAAGGAAGAAATTTTTCTTATGTGAAAGTCTGTGAAATGATGATAAATTTTACGATTAAGGGGATGATGGAAATATTTGTTAGAAAATTTTGATGGAAGATCAATGATGAAGAGGAGAAAAAGGAATTTAATTTTTCGATAAGAGAATAGAACGAAAGATAGAATAAATTCATTCAAAAATTTCTGTGTAAAATGTTAAGTAATTCTTTCATTTCTTTTTCAACTGGAATATCAAATGATCTAATTACAGTCAGCTGAGGAATTAAAAAAACGAGAATATAACATTTCGTGTTATATATATTCATAATATTTTTTTATAGGAAGAGTAACTGTCGTATATTATCTCGTTCAACAAGTAGATATAATATCAGCATGTTAGTTCTGAAAGAGAAGAAGATGCACGTGACGTACGTACGTCAATTCAGAAACCGGAGAAAGTACTGTTTTGAGTTGTAAGATAATAAAGGAAACGTA
This sequence comes from Apis mellifera, assembly GCF_003254395.2. Lineage (NCBI taxonomy): Eukaryota > Metazoa > Arthropoda > Insecta > Hymenoptera > Apidae > Apis > Apis mellifera. The sequence continues at coordinate 5,024,517 of NC_037640.1, forward strand.
GTATTACGTTGTTTTCAATAATCTAGGCACGTAACATCGCGTATAACACGAATATACGAAAACATACCTATTTCTACCAGTTAGAAATCTCTTTCTATGGAATTACCTCTCCTTTTATAATTACCTGAATGTTTATAAACAATATTTTATACTCGAGATACTCTCAAACGATACATTTATTATCTTTCGAAATGGAGAAACTTTTCAAAAAGATGAACATTTGAAAATTAAAAGGTAAAAACATCATTCTAAAATCTTCAAAATTCCAATTCTCGAAGAACAATTATTACCTAATTTCCAAATAATTTCAAACTTTATCCTCTTTAAATTCTTATAATCTAACTATTTATCCAAAAACAACCCCTTAAATTTCCAAAAAATAATTCTCTCAAATTTTACTACCCTTCGATCGCCTCCAAAATTCTCCTACAATTCCTCACGAATCGTTCCCATTCAAAGAAAAATTCACTCGTCGAATCGTCTCGGTTTCACCATCATTCCTTCGAGACGGGGCCGGCAGATGGATTAATGGGATCACCAGCCGCGTAAATAATTCTTTCATTTCCCTCCTGAGGGTTCATTCATACCCCTCCTCGCCTCTTCTTTCCCTCGTCGCCGAGTAATTACCGTTGTTGCGCCAGTTGTTGTCTCCTTCTCTTTCGCCTCGGGAGAGAGGCGGCGGCGTCCTCGAAGCCAGATTAAACGCATCCGGTTCACGCACCGCTTTTGTGAAAGCGTCGAGACGCGCAGTATGTACACGAACAGACGACGTTCCACGAATCGTTTCCAACTTCGCCGGGGATATATTGTATGTGCTGCGAGTAGGGACTCGCTTCCGGGCGTTGCACGCCGGACCGGAAGTAGCGGCGCCCGACACTCGAGTTCCTCGAGCGCTATTGCGCGGGCCACATCGCGGAAACGGGAAGAGGATATACAACGCTGCCGTTTCCGTGGTTCGAGCGCGGGCCCTTTTGCCCCTTTTGCGTTTCATTTCGAATTTCATTTATACCTTTCACAAATATGATTATATAATTTATTAACGCGCCTCTCGTAAAGCAAATCTCAATATTTCTCGATTTTGTTCAATTGTTCAGGGTTTCTGAGAAAATTGCAGAAATTTACGTGATTTGGAGTTTTGAATATTTATTACGTAACAAAAAAATTGTTTTATCGTGGATTTAATTAAAATATCCTTATCCTTATTTTTAAATACGATGAAAATAAAAAGTTTTTTCTTTAATCCTATCAATTAATATAAATTCCAAAAAAAATCCACAATTGTTAAGAGTATCGAGATGTATCCCACAAGCTTGCTTTATCCCAAAGGCTCGAAGAATTCCAGAGTGGTCTAAAAAAAAAGAAAAGAGAAAAAGAAGAAATGGACCACGAAAACATCCCCAACTCTCGGCAATTTAGTAACAGTTACACTTAACGAGCAACGCCTGTCGCTTGATTGTCTCAACGAGGCGCCTCCTCCACCCTTTTTCACCATGCTCACCTCGAAACAGACGGAGAAACTGTCGGAGTGGAAAAAGGAAACGGTCGGTATAGCGTGGAGGATTCTTGGTGAGAGAGAGAGAGAGAGAGAGAGAAGGAGAGAGGAGGGAGAGAGGGAAAGGATAAGAGAGAGAAAGAGAGAGAGCGAACCGCCCACAGAGAGCGGATGCTGGGTCGACAGGGTCACCTCTCCGGCAAAATGAATCTTTTATGCCTCGCTTTTACGACGTCCTCGAGAACACGCCGCTCTCTCTCACCGTTTTCGTTTCACGAGACTGGACCAGACTGGCGAGCGATTAACCCGCTCGCTTTTACGCGACAGTGTATCGAGATCTGCGAAGGATGTTTCAGTGTACGAAAGTCGTTCGAAATTAAGAAAGAATTATTCGAGTGATTTTAATTTGTTAACTCGTACGTTTCGAACGTTTATTTGAAATTGTAGTGCAATTTTTTTCTTATAAATCTTTTGTGAATGCACGAGAAATTTCTAGCTTATCATTCGAAAGAATAATTTTATTGAATAGATCGTTCGCAGTAATTTTTGAAATTTAATAAATCATGTGTGCGTGCGAGGGAATGAATATTCTTTCTCGTATATCAAAAGCGTGTAAAAAGTGAACTTACGAAGAAAGAGTTAACACGGGAAAATTGAGGAATATTAACCGAATATAGTTTGTTATTTAATCTGTTCTATATTAAAAGCTTTTGACGCGAGCAAAAGCGAAAGTGATTCATATGGGGAGGTAAAATGTGAAAGGCAGGCATCCTCTTTTAGTAGGAGGACATTGATATTAATGCCGCTTTAACGATCATGAAGCATCCATTTAATGAACGTGATCGTCGCGTGCCACGAGCCACCCTGTTATTCAATTTAATACAACAGCACCGTCGGCTTTCGATCCCTCCACTTACGAGGCAACAAGTTTCGTGTTACGTGTAACAAAATTATAGTCTTGTCAGATGGCGATTTGTTAAACTCATCTTTCGACGAAAATAATTAAAAACTAACGTATAATTATTTTTGTAATTCTTCATATTCTTAACTCTAATAATAACATACACGTATCTTTTTATATCTTTATCTTTATATTTTTATTTTTGAAATTGTAACATAATATATTATAACGAAGTGGAATATTAATAGTCCATCCAATGTTAATTTTAATTTTGAAAATAAATATATATCTTTCAAATGTATAATACTATTTTATAATATCTGAATTTAATATGAATTAAAACCCAGCACTGTCAAATTTGTCCGATTGTTAACGATTAAAGATACTAATTGATAATGATTTTGCGTTAATTTCCTACTTTCATAGGTAATTGAGAATAGATTACTTATTGCACTAGACGGTAATTAATGAGAGTACTTATCAGTCTTACTGTCTAACAGCGTAACTGCGTCTTTATTTTTTTTGACATAAAAGTTTTCCAAGAAATCTTTCATATGTATCTTTCTAAATATATTTTGTAACATTTTTTGAAACACTTCCTACTATCAATTGGTCGGTGAACCAAAAACAAATTACCAAGTATGAAACAAACGAATGACCCATCCTGACACGTCCAATGAAAATGAATAGCGAATGAGAGAGCACTAACGAGCAGCAGAAGAAGAATATTTCGCGCGAATGTTTTCCTGCCACACGGGAAACGTTGCTAAATTTAAACGAGACCTAAATTCGACGCGTTTAAAACGAGACAAAGTCGAATGCAACAGCCAGTTTCTCGTCGACGTCAGAAAAATTGGACACAGTTGGGACACGTGTTTCACGAGGCCATTTTTGATTACTTTTTGTACTTCGAATTACCAAACAATTTTATCATTGTTTCGTGTATGAATTCTAAATATTCCATTTTTTTCTTCTTGCTTTAGGATTTTATCGGTTTAAAAGAAGATTATAATTTCAAAAACTGGATTTAATATATTGGCTTGGAGCATATGATGTATAAGAAAAGAAGAAATTTGTTATAAATCGTATATAAATTAAAGTAGTGTCTACTTAACCTCAAAACTCAAAACCAGTTCAAGCAAATTTTATATATTCAAGATGGTTAATCCCTTACACACTTATATTGATTATTACATGCTTATATATTAAAATTAAATTCCTTAAAATTTGAGAAACATTGATGTATTTTTATAAAATCAACAGATTAACCATCGATCGTAAAGGCGAATTTAACCTATATATAAATAACTATAATATTTCGATAACCATTTTCACATTCTTTTTAATAATTTTTTTTATTTATTACATATAATGTATAATATACAAAAATTACCATTAAAAAATATCTAAGATCTTATGCAATAATTATGAAAGTATTTCAATAATAGATCGCGATTTATAAACTAGAACGTTGAGAAACACTGCCATAAATGGTACTAGAGCAGAGCTAGGAATTCGTGAATAAATAGATCACGTAGTGGAACCTTTTTTTGGGTGAACAGAACCGCAGGCTGAGTTTAACAAACTCGGTCTGGTTTCAAGTTACGTAAGCCATCGGGAGTTTGCGAATCGCCGGAAAAGATTACCAGACGTAGCCGGTCGAAATAACTTTGGCGACTGGCCAGCGAAAAAAAAATGTCGGTTCCACGATTGTTTCGCGTTCGCGAGTTTGCTTCGCGATGAAACACGGTCACGTTCATGGTCGTGTGGAATAAACATGGCGGAATTCATAAATTTCGACGAGAAATGTGAAGCTAGTTTTTTATCGTATTTACTTTTTCTCACGGAAAAATGTTGATAGTTAGGTTAGGTTCAGTAATATCCGTCATTAGTTTAAAGCGTATGGAATATTGATCGAAAATTTAAATTTGATTTTCGTTATTTTTGTCAATTTGAAAAAAAAAAAAATTCCTATATTTGATAAATTTTTAATAAATTCGTATCATCTGATATTCCAATCTTTAATTAAAGTTTTGAAACAATGATTAATTAATAATTTAACAATTTTGATTCACGTTATGCAATTGTAAATATTCAATACAATGAAAATTTCTTTTAAATAAATGATACGTATATCCGCAAAGTTCATGCAGTTCGATTATAAATAGTTTGAATATCCTATTATGCGTATACGTTGAACCTGAAAGGATTCTAACCTAATATGCGTTGCTATAATATTATTCCGAGAAACTTTTGACGTAATACTAGCTTTAGAGAAGCTTTGACGTAGTGATATGCGTTTTCAAATCAAGCCTAGCAGAGCTCCAACAATATCATTGTCTATGCTATTTTCATTAGATAGTCTGAAAAAGGTTCTGACATAAAACTACGTTCAGACATATCAAACTAGAAAAATATTACGAATATCTTTACTTCCGTCGAATTTTAAAAACATTCTACGTATCAAAAGAAATTATAATTTCCTGTCATGTTAAATGTTAAATTTTATCTTTTTTATTCGATATTTTTGGAAAAATTTGATTTATTATTAATTTTCAAATAAATTTTTAAAAATTTCTCATTAATTAGATATGAATTTCTTCTAAGAATGCAAATATTAACAAAAGAATAAAAATTTCGCGTAATTAACCTCTCATTTGTTCGAATGGAAAAAATAGATTTGAATAAAAACACTTTTAACCGAACTATCCTCCACAAGTGTTCTTTCGAAGAACGACGCAACTGGTAGAACCGTTAATCTGATGAACAGGCCAAGGAACCGAGAATCAGGGACATTGCTTATCGTTAAATCGAGAAACTACCGTAGAAATAGTTGGCCATACTCGAATACCGTTCTTGACTACGATTAGGACACAGATTATACAACTATTTGTATCACAAGTTAACTTTACAAGATAGAATTCTAATAGAACTTCATTTATATCTAAATCCATCACTGAACAAATAATTTATGTAATAAAAAATTCGGAATTTGGAATTTCGATTGTAATTCGTGTTTAGACAAATGATTTCAATTAACAAGAGTTCACTTTATCACTTACAAAGTAAAAGTTCGTTCGAAAAGTAAGGTTACGAATCTAGTATATTTTAATATACTAGAAATGGCGCGAAGACAAAATTACGTATATACATATATGTATGCATATATTTTACTTTGCGAATTGTGACATGACAAATTGTGCTTATTTTGTCTTCTAATTTATAACGTAGTTCAGCATGTGCTTTTAGATAATAAGCTTAGGGTATTTTGATAACAATTTAAATGAAGATATTCGGAATAGATACGACTCGTGAATATAAGACGAATTACGTTGTCATACTGAGAGGTTAAAACAATGGCGTGAAGTGTGTCGCTAAAGGTGGCGTGCAGAGTATACATAACGTTTTCCTAAACTATATATATATTATCACACGAAAAAATTGATTTGATATTTGAATTTGGATCGAACTAAATTCGCTAAATTTTATTACTGTTTATGATTCTCGACACATTACTCACGAAATATCGAGGTTACCGAACTGTACCCATAAAATTTAAAGAAAAAAACTGTTTTCAAATATGCATGTTTACCTTGCTATGTAGACCCGAGAAGAAAGTGCGTCGTGGCGCAGAGTACGACGACATGTTGATCTTGTTGACGACCATTGTCATGGCAGTACCGAAGCGTGTTCCCTCGTTCGATCGATTTCTTTCGTTATCTTGGTTTTCAATTGGCACGCAACACGTTGTTCCGTGCCAGCATTGACGATCTTTCACTCATTCGAACAGTTCACGCGTGTGTTTGTGTTCATATACTAACAAATTCAACGATTCACTGCCTTCTTTCTGTCACATAATCAAACGAATTCTAAAAACGCGGACAGTTGCCGGACTTCTCTGTCATCTTTCGATATTTACGAATCAAAAGCTCGAATAAATCCACTCTCTGTTCTCTATCTAACAAATTTCTATTAGAATAAAATACTTTTCTAACACTATATACATCGGAATACAAATTGATTCGAACAACTTTAAAAGCAATGAAAAATCAAAGAGACGAAATATCAGAGAAGTAGAAACGGAAAGCAAGAACACAACTAAGACGAAGTACGCGCAACACTGACTGCGGCGCCCGGTGCACCGCACTATATAGCCTCCCCCACTTAGCAATAGCGTGACCAATCAAAAAGCAGTTCGGTTCTTGTAGCAGCTCGGCGCGTAGATACGAATAGTGGTGGCGTATCTGGATGAGCGGTAGTTTTGCCGTGACCTTCGAACTTGGAGGGCTGTGTCTAGCGTGATGCAAAGCAACCATAAGAAGGGATAGAATGTCTATCATTGGAGGCTATTCGTTGGAAATAATATGAAAAGTCTGTGGTAGGGTAGAAAGGCTGGAATATACACGAACGACGAGTTTTATCGATTGGTAACTGCCGCCATAGATCTCTTGGCATCAAGATTTTGTACTTTTTTTTAAAAGTATCAATCATTTTTAATTTGATAGATGGGTAATCGTTAAAACTTGCTAATTTTTGGAGAGAAAAAAAATTTTAAATGACAAGGAAAATTTGGTAAAAAAAAAAGTGTTATTTAAATAATGATTCGATCCACTTTGCACTTTGATTAAACACGATTATGTTATGTAATATCGTGTACAATATCTTGAATAGAGTTTCCAGTAAATTTTTTATCTTTTTATCGAAATACCATTTTTTCGAACGTGTTAATTTGTATAAAACCAAGATTTAAATTTAGCTTTTTGTGAGAATTCAAATAAAACGTGTCTTAAACACCTTCAATATTTGATTTTTAATACCTGCAGGCTAGTTTCGCGTGGGTTTTGGCACATTTCACGGATTCAACGAATGCATAAATTCGACTATATTATCGCACACAGGGTAATAAATATGCTGCATCTCAATGTCGAAGTTTTACGATATATTTCATTTAAAAACTTGTTATTATTTCATTGCATATTACATCATTCTAAACCGAAGACGAACTTATTAGTACATACCCCATCTTTATTGAATGCATTATTTATTTCATAGTCGATAAATATCTCAAATTCTACTATAAATTACATACATTTTTTTGAAGATCTCGATATTACACATAATTTCCCAATATTTTACACAAGATAATAAAAGAAATAATGAAACCGATACAACTCTTAACTATACAACAACCAATTCATACAACAATGAAATATTTTTCAAACGGAAATATATCCAAGAAAAGTAAGAGAAGGATGCATTTAAAAGCTTCAAGATTCTATTAGAAAAGTTTACATGAAAATTACCAAGTCTGCAATGAATAGAATAAGAAAAAAAAAAAAAAACACTTCACCCATGAATATTTCCATCTCGTTACGAATCACGTAATGGATAGACAAGCATCACAAGCTGTGGAGTAAAAGCGTCACCTTGCCAACAGCTATTCTGACTGTTGATTCTTTTCGATGATAACCATGATTTCCACCAGATACCAGACCTGTAATTTTCTGTGGCAACTTGTACGAGTGGTATGCAAACGAATGCCACCGCCTGAGAACATGAGAGAACCTCCCTTCGAGAGCCCCACAACGTTTCCCATTTGCGATATTGCGTTTGTATTTCGATGGTAGGTATTACGAAAGAGATCGAGAGCCAGGAGGAAGAGCCAGAGAATGATTTAATCCTTTGCTTATTCAATATTCAAATTCTTAGTGTCGTTCAACTTCTGATTTTTGGTAATAAAACCTGAAGTATAGATAAATCAATAATAAACAGGAAATGATTTAATTGTATTTGAATTTCTTTTTTTTTTAATGGAAGAATATTAAATGAATCAGTAAAAAAGAAAAAACTACAAACTTACTTACAGGAATTGGATTAAAATAAAATGTTTCTTGTCAAAAGAGGTATTCCAGAACCAGATCATCATCTCGGTGACGTGTTTCTAGAGATTTTATTTCGAAGAAGAAAAAAAAAAATTGCTCGTTAATTTTTGACAAACCCTTCACGGAAAGGGCGCCAACGGGTCGGAAAAATCCCGACGTTGGCAAGAAACAGCTGTCCCAATGACGAAGCTGAGAGACGAACTGTGTTTAAAGGGGTCAAGGATCGGTAACGATGAAAACTCTGATTGTCACTTTCTCAAAAATTGAATTTTCGGAAGAAAAAAAAAAGAAAAGAAAGAAGAAGAAAAAGAATCGAAACGAAAACGGAATTGGAAACAATTTCAGAGAAGCGTGAGTCAAGATTTTAAATTAAAATTATCAGGATAGAAGCTATGATGAAAATTTAATTTTATCCTTTATCAAAAATTTCAAGAGGCATGTTTAAATTGCAATATAATTAAAAAAATTCTCGATTCAACATTTTCAACCGGTAACCCGAGCGGATGTTAAACATTTAACCGTATGTTTAATAATAAACTCGGAGATGAAGTACCCATTGGAGATGTTTGTTTCCCGGGAACGTGGCCGAAGAACACGTCGCATAGTGTTTCTTTTCATAGTAACGTCTAAGTTGACTCACGATCAGTGGGTCATGCAAAACCGGAAGCGAGAAAACGATCGGGCCCATTAGATGGAAACGGATAGCCTGCGAGTACGAAATTAAACTCGTTTCCTCGAAACAAAGTCGCCTGGCTTTTCTTCCACAATCCTAAAATTCACGAGTTTCCTTTGCCTCTTGGAAGAAACGAAAACATTGAACCGCGGCTTCTCTATTTCGAGGACGATCCCTGACAGAAACTGTATCCAAATCTTGTTAAAAGAGCAAAAGAGTTTGCCTTGGTTTATGCGGCCAGTCGCTTTGTTTCTCAAAATTCTGAAATTAAATACGTAATCTTTTTTTTTGAAATATTACAGCCAATGCATCGTAAAAAATATTTGTTACTCTAAACTTATATACGAATTATTCAATTCAAAGCGATACGTGGATTGATAAAAAATTATTCAAATATAAGGATATTCCGATATTTTTATCGCAAATTTATTTTATACCAATTTCTTAAAATATTGTATCATCAAAATCTGAGAAAAAACAAAATAAGGATAAGATCCGATAATTATTGCAATGATATTAATTTTAATTTATAACACCACAGAGTTTTTCCTTCCCCAGAAAAGCTTAACGAGCAAATTAAAAAATGATCGGTAGAATTTATCCGACGACAGCTATTCCGACAAACCTCCCCTTCCCCCCCGTGAACTTTGACACGGTAAATCAGGAGCAGGCGTCGGCGAATCGCGCTCGCCCGCGTCCCGACGCCATTAATTTCGCCGGGAGCACGATGATGGAGCCTTGGGGGGGTTCCTATTTGCGACCACGCGAAAAGAAAACGAGCTGAACGCTTCACGAGGGAACGCAGAAGGGAAAAGAAGACGAGGGTACGTGAACAGGCAACGGCGTCGCGAAGTCGCGTGTAAATTTATCTTCGCGCGAGTTGTACGCGCGGCTTTCTTCGTACACCGAACCCTTCTGTCGATCCTAACCTTTCAGGGGTGATCCACCAAAGTTTCTCGAGTTCGTTGCCACCGATCAACACTTTTATATAAATACAATTTAACACGATTATAAAACGTGTTTGAATATTCGAGGATTGATTGTATAATTATATATGATAACATTTGTATATGGATTAGATTGTAGATATTTATCCAAATTTGGATATTTTCGTACACCGTGTGCATTTTCGAGATGTTTGGACACTTAAATTTTCCATAAATTTACGAATATCCAATATTATTTGTATATTCCTAGAATTGTTATGAAAATGAATTTATATAAAGTTGTATTTTCAAATTGAAATTTTTCTATATCTATATTATTTAATATTGATAAATATTATTTCATAAATAAATTTTAGTTTTATTACTATATCTATATTACTTCTAATTAATTCAAATTTTTGTATTCGAATTACAAAAACTCTAATTCTTTCAATAATGATATTTAATAATAGATGCAGGATTATTTTATTAAAAAAAAATTCTTTCAATGCTGGTAGCAACTAATATCGAAGAACGCTCGAAGCGATCGATTATCGTCCTTTATGGCGTGCAGACGTTTTCGCGCTATTCGAGAAAAACGATCTTGATCGGCATGCAGACGGAAATAGAGGGTGCGCGAGAGGAAAGAAGACGAAACGATCGTTAATGGCACGTAATACGCGTTATGGACGCAAATTACCCGGCGTAACTGTAATTTGCGCCTTTTTTTTTCTCCACTTCCCTTCTCTCCTCCATATCGTCATGATCAGGTTGTTTAGTTATGTAATTCTTGTGCAATAATTACCGATGTTTCAGCAATTGACCGCTTTAGGCGCTACCGTGCGTATCAAGGCATGAAAATGAAAAAAAAAAAAAAAAAGGAAACGTTCCGTGCCAGATTTTGATCCATCTTGAGAGTTTGGATAAATTTATGAGCTATATTGACATGGATCATCGAATAATTTTATTATATGGTCGTCATGTGCGCTCAAAATCGAGTTCTTTTTTATTTTTTTAATAATTATTGATTTATTACTGAAATAAAAAACAAAAAATAATATTTATTCTTTAGTAATTCAAATTAATGAAAAAATTCCAAAAATAAAAATCTATTACCTTCCAAGATTTAAATGATACGATTCAAAAAATCATCTCGTTCCTTTTAAGCTCCTCCGAGATGCATCGCGCCCTAAAATATGGATGAAAATGGCCGATTTAGTTGGAAGATTGAGTAGCTGAATGACTAATGTCTCCTCGGTTAATGGTTCAATTGTTCGGCTCGCTTGGCAAAATTTAGCGAGGATAGAAGGAACAAGAGAGAGCGTGTTGTTCACGCGTGAATTTCTTGCATCGGTCGCGTGACAAATTGTCTCGTTAATTCGATCAGCGCGATTCAATTTATTCACTCTGGTAGCGGCTGATTTTCCGCTAATCTCGTGCTATTTTGTAGCTGCCGCTCATATCATTCGTTGTGTTTTGTATCATGAGATAATCGATTATTAATGCTAGAAGATCCGTGAAAATATTATCCTTTAAATAAAGGATTTCGTCTCTAGATGCATCAATTTTTCTTTAAATTATTTATTACTGGAAAGATTAATTAATTTTCAATATTAAAAAAAATTTAATGTGCTATACTTATTATTGAATGCCATATCTAGTTTTGATCTTTGATAAAATATCAATTTTACCTACAAATCAATCCATCAAAGAAAATAAATTGTCAATTTTTTTTTCAATGGTCTTTAATCATTTTAAATGATTGTCATAAACGTTTACTAATCTATCTTGTATCAAAATATTATGAGATACTTTTTAATGTAAAAAATCCTACAATCAATAATCTTCAACCATAAATCCTTTTTTTATGAATAAAAAATCTAGCTATTATTAATAGCTTCATAAAAAGTGACATAAAACTTAAACCAGTGAACAAATATATGTCAAAAATAAATCTTTAAGAATTATAAGAAATTATTAATATCTAGTAGAATAGAATCAAATGAATAGAGAATATCTCATTTCATTTACTTGCCAAAAACATATAGATTTATATAATAATATATATAATATATATGATAATTTTTATTAATAAAAAATTAATAATATTTATATTTCTATCAAATTAATAAATTTTATTTGTTATCTAAATCATACACTAAATGTTATTGAAACTAAATGTTACTGAAACTAAATGTTGATCCATTTTTTTTATATACAATTTAACATCTTATTTCAATGTATGTATATTTGCAAATAATTCATTAAATACCTTAATTTCAATATGATGTCATTTCAATCCAAATCAAATATTAGAAATAAAAATTAAAACAAAAAATTGTAATAGTTTTAACCTAACCTAATCTAATCTAATCTTTTTGCAAATAATACGGTAAACCGTACGATTCACTTTAAATAATTTCACATATTAATAATTATAACAAAGGACGTACAAGATTATGCTGTTAATCTGCTGAATAAATTCTACAGTCGGTTGAAATCTTCTCCCAATTATCCTGTTCAATTTATAACCACGGATTAAAAGCGACGTGTAACAATGTAACATAACCGAGGTGAATATGGCTGATTTTGACGGTATGTTGGCAACCATGACGGGTCATGATTAAAAAATTACCAGCGAGACAGGTGCGTAATATAACCTCCAGAGGCCGTGGTATCGGCTGGAATTTTGCCAAAGTTACGCAAACACGTTGCCAACGACAGCGAATATTCAAGTATAATCCCGGCTTTGCCAAAACGCGCGAAGAATGAAATTCTTGGTCGGCGGAAAAAAAAAAGCGAGCCTATGAATTATTCGAGGCACGACAAAACTTTTTCGATAAACTTTTAAACATCTGTTCATGATTTTCTACGTGATGAGAAATCGAGAAATATGCGAGAAAAATTTTTTTTTTAATTTTTTTATTAGCAAATTTGAGTACTTTTTAACGAGGATTATTAATTGCAAAATACAAGTTTGCTTTGTCTGGTTAATTTCTTTACGTACAGTTTCGAAATATTTGATCGGTATGCGATATATTTTTGTCAGGTATTGTTAAATTTTTAATTATTTGCGTTAGTAGGCGTTTTTGACCGAGCTTACTGACCAAGCTAAAATTTCGGGATCAAAGACCATTGCTAGAGAAAAAAACTTGGTAAATGTTTTTGTTAATTTTTTTGTTTATGTCTATTAATACGTCAAAATTAAAAGAAAATAGTATTAGACACAATGTTATTTAAAATATGCAGATAGTTGAATATACTATTACGATCAAGTTATTTCAATATTTATAAAATTCTTAGACTAGAACTGGCATTATATGTAAAACCAACAGAAAGGAAATATAAAGATGAAAAAAATACCAAATTCACATAAACTCGTAGGTAGCAAATACTTCTTCTTCTTCTTTTCGGATCTCTATATCATGATCTATATCTTCTTCTTCTTCATAATATTCTTCTTCCTCTTCCATCTCGTCTTCCAAGTATAACTCGAGGATCGCGTCTTCAGCACCCTCGGGGAAGTATTCGTCTATCATCGCTTCTGCCTTTTCATGATCCTCCGTGACGAAGTACGGCTCAATGCTGGCAAATGACAGGAAAGCATCTTCGCTCACTCTTCGGAGAATTATCACGAATATCTCGTTCCCAGTTTGATACTTCGCCTTTATTAATATTTTTCCATTTAATCAGTTATTTATATCAAATGCAAGAGAAGGAAGAGAAATATATATATATGAGATAAATGTATATAAATATTTTGATTATATGTTTCATATTTTTCATCCAATATACAGGGTGTTAATATACGATAATGAAACAGTCTTCAATCATATCATCATTCTATCTCATCTAATAGAAATTTAAATTATTTATAATTTAACAAATAAGATTCGACCAATATTTTTGTATACTTTATGCTTGTTTTGATTTCTAGATCCTTCTATAACTAACACATTATTAAATATTGTTATATTAATATCCTGTATATTTTTTTAAAAGAGGGATGATGAAGGAACCTTTCTCTCGAAGTCTTCGGGGGACGATGCTATCCGCCTCGCGATTGGTGGGGCATCGAATTCGAATGCACCAAAATATTCGACAGCGTCCGGGAAAAGGGCGCAGGTCTCGCTGAGAATAGGGAACTTTGCATAATAGAATTTGAAGGCGCAGAATGGAGGAGGGGGTACAGGTTCCTCGTAAGGATGTACCAATTCCATATAACTGGCGAAGAGGCTTGTGTACACGTGCACTTTGCTTCTGGCCTGAATAATCAATAAATTATTCTGAAAAATCAGTTTTTTGAACCGTGTTTCGCTTCTTTGAAACGGAAGACTTTTAACAGAAACAGAATAAAATTCGAACGTGTTAATTTTCTTCTGAGATTTTCTAAATATTCTAATAAAAAAAAAAATCAGAATTAGAATTTAGATTACAATATCCGGAATACCAAGAAATAAAATTCTTAAAATCTCTTTTAACAATGATCTATCAATCCCAAGAGAAGAATCTTCAAAAGAACGAGCGAGTTAAATTGAAGGAATACCTGAGGGGGCACCCAAACAGCGGGATGGCTGCGAGGAAAATCCTCCTCGTCCTCTGGATCAGGCTCGTGAACGTACACGTGCCTCTCCATGTAAGAATCATTTGTATTGAAAGGGACAACATTACCCTGAAGCAGTGGCTCTTTGCTGGTTAACAAATGTATCAGATAATTCTCTACATCGTTGATCTCCCGCGTGGGGCACCTTTTAACCCCCTTGGGGCACTCGAAGGGAAAGGGCACGGGCCAATCGGGATGGGGCCGTCTACCTTTCAGTCTCATCGCTATCGTTCTACCATCGGTCAATCCTGCGCTTATCACGTAATTTCAATATAATTATCAATTACAAATGATAGATTCCTCCCATTATATTCGATCAAATTAGAACGTCGATTATCCAACAATCGCTATCGATTATCCGCGAACACACGGAATAAATTAACATACACTGACGAGTTACGTATTCTTTTATGTAACATAGAAGAATGTTCTCGATGTTTAATTCGGATGATAGACGTTCCACTAGTAAGACAACTCTATAAATAATCTTTTTGAAATTTTTTTTCAAGACGCACACCTACTACGATAGCCTTGGTAATCTCCTCGTTACTCTCGACGAACATCTTCTCGATTATTTCCTCGGTCAACTGTATCCGCATCTCCTCCAGCACGTCGTAGTTCTGCTTGAACAGCGTATTGACCAGTTCAAGATACGGGGGGCACTGATACTTGTCCCTGTGCCGTCCCTGCTCGTCTTTGAACACCCACGGATAGAAAACCAGGGCGGTGAACTCGCTCAGCTCGAATATCATCTGAGCCAAGAACGCCTCGTACTTCTCAAGCCGCTCGGCCTCCTCCTTGGCACGTTCGCGCTCCTCGATCGCTTTCCTTGTTTCATTATTTCATTTTCCACCACATTTTTCAACTATGCTTATAATATACAGCCAGTTTTATTATCCCACATTACGAGAAAAGTAACTCTCAAACTCGAACGTTTCTGTGATATGCAAATATATTTTTCCGTACAATTATTTTTTTAAGCGAAATTATGTTGATTTCCTTAAATATCTGTAATCCATTATATATATACGAATTTCCAGAGTTTCGTTAAAAAGAAATTGTAACGTAGAATATACTGACTGACTATATCAAAGTTTCAAGGAATACCTGACGGCCTCCTTCTCCTGCCACGCAATCTCTTCCTCCGCGGTCCTAGTGCTGACCGGTTGCTGCATTTCCGGCTCTTCCTTGTACTGGACGCGTTTGATCTCGGCCATTATCAGTTTTCGAAGCTGGGGACAGTTGGCGCCGAACATCATGTTGACCATTTGACCATTTTCGAGGAACATCCAGACCGGCTCGCTCCTTTCCCGGAATCGTTCGAGATCGCTGATGTAGTCGTTCTTCACGATCGCGTAGTTGATCGCATCACCGACTTCCATTTTCACGCTTCGAAGCATGCTCACCATAGCGACGCACGGGCCACACCACGACGAGAAAACGTCGATGAGTATCAAACCCTTCTTCTCCAACAATTGTTTCCAATCGTCCTCGCTCTCTATCTCGACTTGGAGCACAGCCTCTTTCCTCCTCGCCATTTTCTTTCACAGTGAGTTTGCGTGATAGATTTATCCGTTGATCTATTTATTTTACAGGTTAGAACTGTAAAACTGCCAACGATAGGTTAATTTCAATCTCATAATTCAAAGTCGCATGCAATCATTCGTGGCCGGTTTCACTAAGCATTGATTATTTTTTGTTTCCAAGATATTTTTGCACAATGATGAGCATTTATGTATTTTTCGAACCAATCAAGGATTGGTGCAATTTAATAAATGTGATTATAATTACGTTCTCGATCAACAAGTAATTATATGAAATGAAACATAACAGTTCGGGTTATCAGAATATCCGAATTTATTCTTGATGGAATGGAAAATTCTTACTTTGTACGCGCAAAAAGATACTACACGGTAAAAATCTTGTTGCGTCTTCCTGTGGACACGAGGAGAGGAAGAGATGAAGAAGAGAGATCGAGGCCGACGATAACACGTCTCGACGGCGTATGTCGTCGCAACGACGATCCTCTCCGTTTAGTCTTACGCCCCTAATTCGCGGTCTAGCCACGATAATTAGTATGTTCGCGATCCTACATCAGATGGAACTTGACATGCCTTGTTTTTGTTCTGTCGGCAATTTACGATCCCTACGATGGGTAGACTACGTGTTTCAGACTCGTGGAAAACCGTGGTGGAAAATTGTGGACAAGTTTATTGCGTTCTTATGTCGGTTCGTTTTTTTTAAACGAAGCTTTAACCCTTTGACAGAGTATTCCTAGAAGGAATACTTGGTCGAGTTGCTGTGAAAACTTTACTGCTCTTTCTTTTCCACCATAGAAGTCGTTCTCCAACGATTCGATTTTATCTCAATTCCAACCAAGTCAAAAATATTTATATTCCTTCCATTGTAATTACGTAACGTTCAAAATTCACAGTTTAATTTAAAAAAATTTCGTCTCGATAAATACAGATGATATAATCGGATCTTTAAATTTGCCCGCGTTTCAAAAATATCGATCGAACGATGATTCAAGCTCCAAATAATGGATTTCAGGAAAAATTATTCATCTCGTTCTTGGAAACGGATTCACGTTTTCTCGAATTTGGCCGACATTTTGCTCGAGGAAGATCGTGCAGGATGGATGGAGCGTATCATGGAACGTTAATTACGCAATTTTCGCTAGATAAACGGCGACCGAAGTGGCTTGCGTGAAACTAAAGGAATTAACCGCGGCTGTATCCTTTGTTTTTGTAATTCTAAGCTTGTTTTGTCATTGTTACGTAATTTCGTGAGATATTCCTTAACGATATTTTTTTTCTTTTTTTTTTTTTCTTTTTGCGTATTATTAAATGGAAATATCGGAAAATAATTATAAAAGATGTTTATGTACATTCTTGTTCATAAGTCATGGAATTTTAAGCACAGGTAAGTAATATTTATTAAGATAAGTTTGTCGTAAAGATATTAAAAGAATATATGATTGATAATGTGTAATTTGATAGAACTCAAGGAAGTTTTTAATATCGGCACGTAAAATATGGAGAGGTAATTATCAAAGAGATTTGCACAATGCATTTGATCTAAAAAAAAAAAAAAAAAAAAAAATTCTTCATCTTCTTTTCCAATAATATTTATGAATATTGTTAAAAGGCTTGATAAACATTTTCTACGAAAAACAATTTTTTTTAAAAATCATCAAAAGATATTGAATTATACTAAGCAATTACATATCTTGCCGACAAGAGGGAGATTAATTTGATTTTATGTTGAATTCAATTTCAATCTTTAATTCGAATATTTAAATTCGATCAAGATAAGCTTGCTCGCGATAAATCCTTCGAACTTTCATTTTCCAATCCAAACTCGTGTTATCGCGTTTAAAAAAGTATAATAACCTTAAAAATTTGTTTTCCTTCTTACGAAAACAGGAAGAGATTCCGTGATTTCCGTGTTCGATATTTCGTAATTGGAATAGCTCTCGAATTTCGCTTCGATCCACGATTGCACAAAACATTCGAAACGAACTCGTTTGAACTTGCGGCTGCGAAACTAAAAGTTTCCACGTTGTTGCGAATTCCAAGTATTTCTGTTCAATCAGCATATAAATAAAAAACTCGAACATGTATGAATTATCCACGCGAGTCTCATCTATTTATTCCGTTTAATAATTTTTACATCACGTATAAAGTCACGTATAAAAATTATAAATTCGTGTTATCTTGGTATTTTTATAAAAATATTACAAAATATTAATTGGAAATTATTGATTTCAATCACTTGCCCTATAATTGTTCCCTCAGTTTGTTCTAATATAACTTTAATTTTGATTCGTTTTATTAATATCAAAAGAAATATGAATTCACGATGCAAAAGATTAATATTAAATAAACAATAATTCTAATTACTTTTTAATGTAATATTCATACGATACTGAAATTATGAGATAACACGTGACACAGAATAATAATGTACACAATAATAAGTACACAATGTAGTGTATTAATAATGATTACAATCATAATTATTCATAGATTGCAATCATATGAAAAAGATATTCATATTGTATTCATAATGCATCTATATTTTACGTTATGCTAAGTTATGATCAAATTTATAGTTACAGGATGCTTGATTTATAGAACAGCTCGATACATCGATTGATGAAATCTTTAATAGAACAAGTTCAACTAGAATTTGAATATTCTATCTCATATATGTGTTAAAAATAAATATACTAAACACATTACAAGTATGCTATCATTTGCAAAAGATTGATACAAAACTTTTCCAAGGTTTTTCTATAGTTGAGTTATAATAAAACACATTAAAATACACAAATCGAATCCTCGTTATAATAATTGTCTAATTGTAAAGACAGAAATAAAATCATGAAGAAATCTTTCTATTTCCATAGTTAAATCCATGGATATATAAATATAAATGAGGAAAGCACAAGATAATTATTTTAATTCTCGTTACCCTCGATATGGTGATTGAAAACACTGTTTTTCAATTGCGATAGTTCAGATGTCCTGGATTTCCAACAAAAATAAACGATCTAGACGATATCCTAATTAACTCGCGTGCAAAAGTCTTGTTAACCCTAGCATTGAAACGAAAAACTTTCATATTATTTCGCTTTGTTTCAATCAAAGGCTGTGGAGCTTCATCTTATTGCGATTAGAAACGATTTTATTAATGGAAGTAGTAGAAAAAAAAGTTAGGTTTTTGGAATTAATCAAAATTGGAATGAAAAAGTTGTATATTAAAATAAATATTTTTTCCTATGGTTTCTGGTTCAGTAAGAAGAATTACAAGTTTATATAATAAGATTTTAAAATTACACGTATTAAAATAATGAAGGTAGATATAGATCTATTGAAATTTTAATAGAATATAATTTTTCTTTTTTTTAAAAAATAATTTCTTCTCGTTCGAGAATGAAAATTATTAACGAAAATAATATGCATTTCGTATTCTAGATTAATATTTTTCCAACAATTCCATTACAAGATAACTTCAATCGACTTATTAGATCATTATCTTAAGTCATTATAAAAATGAAGAAATTATAATCTTGTTTTGAAAGGACAAATTACTGGACAGAAAAAAAAAATCCAATAAAAATTCCAAAGACCATCGATATTGAAATAACTCAAGACCCTCTGCTCAACAGGGTACGTATATTACAAATCACACGCAGTATCTTAGCACAGCGTACAATTACTCTACCATCCGCAATGTACCACGATAAATTTCTTTACGACCTTTTTAAAAACCAATCTACCGCGCTTCATCATACCTATTTCCAACGTATCCCTCCTAAACAAACAATAAGATACCCATTAAATCACCATCATCATCATCGCAAACGAGCTCTCTGGAACGAGCATCGGAACAGGCGCGGGAAATCTCATCAAACTGGCGCGAAAAACAAATCACTCGGCCACTGTCTGCGGTAGTGGCACGGCAAAGAGGACGCAAGATGGCCGACGCCGGGGCTATAAAGACAAATAGAAGCGAAACGAGCCCAACAAGGCCTAACGACGCGTATTTGCATCAGTCATTAAGACGGCCGAGAAACCGCGGCACAGGACGGTGGCCAATTCCGCGCTGTCGGCTGGACAAAAGGACACCCGCCGCTAAAGTAACGCTTATCGCGGCTTGTGAAAGCGTATTTTCTTGCGTAACGCACGCTCAGACCTCTTACGGCTTCTCTTTTCTCACAGATGCGTTCTTATGTTCTGCCGAGTTGGATTCCAAAGATGGAGCGCGGATGAAAGATGCGGAATGATTTGTTGGAAGAAGAGAATTTTTAGTAGTTATGTTTATAGGTTATGTTTTCATTCATATAAGTGTTTAGTTAAGTGGCTGTTGCATAGTTATTACCATAATATAATTTCTGATTTGCAATTAGCATTACTTTAGTAAGTTATTAGTTATAATTTTGTATAATTATTATATAATTGTGAGATTCTATCTATGAAGAAACAGAATCATAATTGAACGAATTTGAATAATATAAATAGTATAGTTCTTTTTAAAAAGAATATTGTTCATGAATTTTTCTTATTGTTTTGCTAATATTATCATTTTCATTCTATAAAAAATAATAAAAGATGAGTTAATCATTGTCTATATCTAAAACTTTTGATAATTAACACTACCTAAGTTATTTATATTATAGATTAATTATATAAAATGAAATCTAATGAATTGATATATTATTAGAAAATATTGTTTCATTTAAATTCTTAGAATATAAAGGATTTATTAAATAAATGAGAATAATTGTTCTTAACCAATTAATTAGATGTTTTCAATCAATTGACAGATTTTTCTCCTTGTTTTATCCATCTATTACCTATTATTCTTTATATTTTTATGTTAAAATAAGAAAATAAATACTTCAATACTAAATTTAAGGAATGAAGTAGCTATCAATCATAATTATTATGTCATATTATTATATTATGAGATAATATTATAAGATAAGAATAAAATAAATAAAAGTTAATGAGAATCACTTAACAATTGAAATTAAAATCCTTATGTTTCTTTAAGATTTCTTCTTTATATATATTTTTAGGTTTCCATTAAAAGAAAACCATCATAAAATTAATATTTAAGCATAAAGATATTGTTGAAATATATAATCTAATATAATATATCTCTCGATATAAGAATTCTAAACAAGTATAAAAGCCCATCAACTCAATCAATACAAATCTTCATTAATCTTCTTATATTCTATTCTTACATTACATTCTTACATTATAAAAATTTGCCAAGTGTTTAACCAAGTTTCCTCTTATTGTATTAGCATTGAAAGTATTGATTTGTAGATTTTGTTCAGAGCTTTCCTCGTTTAAAATCCTCATTTAAAAATCTGACTTTTAACTAGCAAGAAACAAAGCGAATAAATTGCCTGTTATAATTCTCCATAGAGAATACGTGTGTCACCATTCTTCGTCGACATTCGTCCTTTGCAATTAATGTCACGTTCCTGGAACCGGTGCAGATGCATTAATTCCACACGCGACGAGAAAAATCGCAGATCGATCCTCGCCAGGCCTTCGACGACCGCCCACTTCTAGACACAATCACAATCGTAAAACTTAGCGAAATCGCGGTGTGATTCATTATTAACGTGGTTAAATTAAGCTAGGTTAGATTGTTTCACGGATCGCGAAGGTGGAGCCACTTGTCTGAACATTTATCTTCGCGATGACGAGTTTCTGGAAAACAATTCCTGTCGAACCTATTCCGGAAAAGATACGACAGAATAAAATCTGAGAAACATCAGAATAAAGTCTGAGAAATATCAGAATAAAATCTGAGAAACATCGTTCACCTGGATATCGCCTCTTTCCTCGAATAAAGCGTATTAGAGTGGAAATATAAGGATCGTGGATTATTTTTAAAGTTCGAAGAATTCTTTTGTTCCCTTACGTGACATTTGTTGATATTATGGCTTATATTGAGAGAAAGTGGAAATAATTTATGTTTTTCTTTTTTTAAAACTTCTTTTACTTCTCAGAATTTTGAGAATTTTTATATATCGAAGAAAATAATTTTTCATATCGAAGCCTAGATAGATATATAATAAATATTTTTCATGCTGATAATCTTCGAATAATGGAAATTTATCTATTTCTCGATAATTCTTAGGAAATCTTGTTTGATTTCGAAAATTTTCCACGAAGGAATAAAATTGGCCGCATTGCCAACTTTACAGGTGTTTTTAACAAGTCTGGTTTTCACAGTTCCCAGAATCGAGCTCGTTCCATTTAGAACGACAGTTTTGCTGTCAGAAACGATGGTACGCGACAATCTTTTATCATTTAAATATTTTATAACTGCACTTCCGTTGACATCACGAGAGATCGACAGAATTGGACGTCATTTCTGGGATCGTAAAGTTTATGGATCAATCAACGTGGAACTTGTTGGATCAAAAGATGTCGCGTGTCTGTCCACTTCGAGAAATCTGATGTGTTTTGCTTTCGACTTGTCTCTCTCTCTCTCTCTCTCTGTCTCTCTCTGCAAACAAGTGTTATCAAGTTTCTCAGATAAAATAGGTTGGAGATCGAGACTAAACTCTTGGATATCTTTAACGAACCTTGAGATGAAAAATTTGGAACACAAAATTTCGAGGATATAAATACTCGAATTACAAATAATCTCGAATAATGTATAATTATATTTCAACGTGAGAATCTACGATTTAAATATAGAAAGATAATATATCATCAACGCAAAAATTAATTCTATTATTCGTCGTAATAATTTTGGCAAACAAAGAAAATTCATTTTCCGTTGTAAAAACAAAACTGGGATAACGTTATATGCTATTTATAACCAGAAGAAAAGAAAAAGGGAGAGAAATTCCAATTTTTTAAATTTTCTCCTTCATCAATACATGATTCATCCAATTTCTTTTCGCAGACGATTTTCATCGCCACGTCCGTAGGACAGTCACCGGGGGATTCCAAGTAACGAAGCCGGGACTTTCCTCGTTTCTCCAAGTAAGTCCAGCAAATCGTGTCAAGCGTGCATCGCACGACAATCGCGAGGCGTGAGTCATACGAGCGCTTTCGATTAGACCCTACCCAGGATCGTCGTACCACGATTATTAATGCGCCTCGTTCACCGCGCGAATAAATATCGAACATGCCTGAGACCTTCTTCATTTTCGAACTAGCCGTCATTTCTCCATATTAAAATCCGCGATTGAATTTTGCTCGAGAATCGAGAGACACAAGACAACGTTTCCTATTCGATTTCTAATCGCTTTTCACTGACTAACAACTTTGCGATTGCGGTTGATATTTTTACACTTATTGCCATTTTCGTAAACTGTATCGTTGGAAATTGTGATTCATGCGTGGAAACTCGTGATATTCTCTCGAGAGAATAAAATTAAAAAAAAAAAAGAGAAAAATTCTTTTCTTTTGCAATAATTAATTCAACTCGAGATAATAATATTATACTCAAACGAACTTACTTGAAAATTACATGAAAAATATTCAGACAAATCAATATATATGTATCGCATATCGCAAAATTAAAATTTCTAGATTTTACGATTAACAACGTTTTATTACAAGATCCAATCTGGAAATAAATTTAATCCGAATACCGTTCGAGAAGGCAGTGAACTAATTTACACACCTGGTACACGCAGTGCGTATAATAAAATAACGACAGCGAAACAGTCCAACTCCATATATAGTCGCAACAATGACCCAATCGTCGTCACGGTCCAAGGAGCAAACAAAGAGGCAACAACAGCATCCTCTCTTTTCCCAGAATCTACTTCGAACATCATACGTATCCCTCCTCCCTCCTCCCCCAACGACAATACCATTTAAAATCATATTCAATAATCGTATGCAAAACAGGTTATCAATCATCTTATCAACACCGGGAATCAAGCAACCCAGCGCACCCAGAGCGCGGAGAGCCCTTGACTTCATTCCTTCGAGACAGGTTATACGAAACGTTATGTCTACCCATGAGAAACGGAGGAAAAACTCGTTGGAAAAATCGACCTTCTACCGTTTTTCTTTTCTCCTCGCGCGTTTTCCTCGTGCAATCGTAATTAACCTGAATCACCAGCCACGGGAGCCCACGCGCACCGACTCAACGACGCCATCAATGTTGTTACAAAAGGGGGAAGAAGAGAGACGAGCGAGAATTTCGTGATTTTTAATCCAAATCGGCCTTTTTTTCACGTGGAAAAAAACTTGGAAAAATTCGAGAAAAATATTGGAAAAAAATTGGAACCGATGAAGTGTAATTCTCCTTCGAATTGATCGAAAGGATCGAACGTTATTTTTAGACGGGCCTTCGTTCTCCCTATTGTTTCTTCTTCTTTTTTCCCCTTTTTTTTTTCGTGATTAATCTCGCTTGAGATCGCTCGCGGATTATTCTCGCGCGGCATACTAGCCGCGTAGTAATGGGATCCGGAAGTAATTTGTCATCCAGCCAGACGCCGCCACTGCCACGGCACGACTGAAAATTAATTACCCTTAACCCCGTGTCTTCATCGAATCGTTTCGTTCCCGGCATAATCGCCGATGCCTCGAATCGTGTTATTGTAAATATCGCTTGCGAAATCGAACGATTCAAATTATCCGACGAATATTATAAATCCGATCCGCGCCTAATATAGTCCGCAGATATTAATTCAACTCTCGATCAGATCGAGGATCGTATCCTTAATCTGAGAGACCGATCAAAGATCGTGGATAATGAAGGAAAGAATCGTTGAATTAATATTCTGAAAGAATAATTCGACGCTGAATTTTTTAACAAATTTTACGATCGATTGTTCGAGAGGATCGAGCGTAATAATGGAAAATGATAGATTTTTGAATTTCGTTTCAATGCCATTGACCGGTTTCAACACGATATTATCGTGTAATACCCGGCGACTGGTATCGACTCGATCCGAGACATTTTTCATTGAACGGCGTAGCACGACACCGATACGAGCCGTGAAAACGAGATATAACGTTACTCTCGTGTGGGTTTTTCGGTATGCGGCGTGAAATTAGTCGCCTATTTGTCATCCTCACTCTATATCTCGCCCTCATGAATATTCGATCGAGACGAACGGCTCGATGCAACCGTGATACCTTAAATCTCCTTGTTAATCGGATACTTCCAGCCTTTATAAATAAATCGTGGTCGCGTGGGTCGCGTTAACTTGCTTCTAAACTGTCACAGGTTTGTTCATCCTCCCCTCCGTAATTTATGCCGATTTTAATTTTAACCTCGCCCTCCAATGTTTCCCCAATATTTGTAATATTTGTAAAAAAAATCTATACATCGATACACGTATCTTTTAATCGATAAATTGCTCTCCTCCCCTCGTAAACATCATTCATGTAAATAAATCAATCATTTCTTGCAATTCGTATTCCTTTCGTTCGTCCACGATTCAAAAAAAAATAAGAGAAGAGATAAATGAAAGGTAAAAAGGAAAGGAACACGTCGTGGTGGCGCGAGCAAAAGAATTAAAAAAGAAAAAAGAAATATCAGGGACGTAGCACGGTCCACGCTGCGCCCTGACCTTACGCACACGACTGAAAGACAAAATGGTGGTTTCTGGTGGGTGTTGGTATGCGTCTCCTACGCTTCGACGGGAATTGATGTTTCCGACGATTACGCGTTTAAACACCCCCTCTTCCTCCCTCGAAACAGGAAATCGCCGTGGCCGGAGTCGGTGGATCGTATCGATGAACGAAAGTTTCATTCCAAGGCGGTCTTCTTCTTCTTCTTTCGCGTGGCGACATAATATTATTTTGTTTCGCTTTAATAATTAATTAAAGAAGAGCGAGTTCGGGACCTTGATGGACTCGTATCATCGAGGTGGTCGAGGGGGGCAGAGTCCTTGGAAATTTCCCCCAATGTGTTGGTGATGAAAATAATCTCTGTATAAGCGTGGATGTTTAAGCGTGCCGAATAACCAGATTGTTTTTACAGAAAATATAGTTACGATGTAATGCTCGTGTATTATTTTTTGAATTGCTTACATTGTACGGCGAAAAAAGTTTGTTTGAACGGTTTGTTACATGCGCGAAAATATGAAGTTGTTTGTTTTTTTTTTTTTTAATTTTCTTTGAAATAAAACTTCGGGGGAGAAGGGCGACAAAGATTTTTAATTTTCCAATTCGGAGGATAATTCGTTATTGCGCAATTGTAATTAAGCAAGGTGATAATAGAATATTACATCGATAAATAGCGCGTTTAATAACCAAGTTTTTCCTTTTTCCCGAGCAATAAACGCTCGGTTTCGATTTTAATTTTACACGTTGCATCTGTAAATTACCTATTATACCTATTATACAATATATTTCGCAGCTGCGAACAATGAACAATTACGGCGAATAGGCTGCTAAAAAAAGAATAAAAATAAAAGGAAAAAAAAAAATTATTGGGGATAATTCTCAAATAAGAATTATAATACGATTAGATAAACGTATCTAATTATAAGTTTTGCATTTTATATTTTAAAATTTATTCCTATTATGGAAATATCGACGAATTATAATCCAATTCGAACATTGTCGAAAATTATTAATTCTGAATTGATCGATTAATTTCTAAAATTAACTCGGATTTTCCAGAATTATCGTATATGTAAAAAATTCCAAATTAAGAATTAAGAAGATTGATCTCCATTGTGAGAAGGATTTCTTCTCACGAAGGAATGGGGACCTCGCTCGAGGAGGATGCAACAACGAGGCTAAGATGGGAAATTTATTAGCATTTCAATGATAATCCTCTCGAGCTAGACCAAGTGAGAATAACGAAACCTTGACGAATAATACCGATGTAATAACAACGTTGGAGAAATTATCAGGAATTGGAATCGATTTTAAAAAAAAGGAAAAGGAAAAAATTAATCCAAGTTATTATTATTAATAACCGGATAAATAAATCTCGATAAACAACTCGATCTAACTAATCGCTACGTAATAATGACAACCTTAAAAGAATCGTAGAATCTCGATCGAGAAAATTAGAATATCGAGGGGAAACATCAGTGATAGTAAATTTGTTTGAATCAATCAACAATTATCGCATCAATAACCATGTTTTCCACGCCCAACAATCTCCTCGTTGACGGACAATTCTTCCATTCAACGATATCTGATAACCTATCATTTCCATGGCCTCTAATTTTCATTTCCATTATTATTATACTTTGAATCGCCGTTTCTTTACCCGATTCTTTTCCTTCCCTTTGTTGAAAAATCCTCCACACTCTTCCTCTTCTCCAAGATCATCATAAATTCATGGATTAACGTATCCTTCAAAAAGGATCCCGAAAGAGAAGCGGAATTCATGAAAAATCTTAACTCGATTCGTTAATATCTGAAGACGAAAAACCTCGAACCAATTAGATCCAATTCGATGACATCGAGATAAAATCGTGAAAAACGAATCCTCTTCGATAAATGGATCATTCAACCAAATATTCACGGAAGTTAGGGAAGATATTTTCGCGAAATAAATATCGATAAAGGGACACGAACGAGGGACAAATGTGGGGGGAAGGGGAGTGAAGGGTTTAAAAAGAGGCGAGAAGAAGATAGAGAGTCTCGGTTAAGCGGCAACGAGATATTCGTCGAATAAATCACGCCGCCTTCGTAAATCTCCACCGTGGTTTTGGAGAATCGGACTATTATTAATGGCTGGGCGTCTTGTTACTTCGATGACTGCACGACGCCGTTTATTTATGGCGTTTAGCAGCAGAGCAACGGAGGAATTCCTTTCGACTTTTGTATCTGGCCCCCTCTGAATTCCAAGCGGAAATCACTTTGATCATTTCTCCCTCCTCTCCCTTTTCTTTACTCCTTTATTTTCGTTAAATTCGAGTTGAAGTTTGGCAAAGGGCTCGCAATGTGTCGCAGGCGGTTCAACTTGGAAGGAATTTGAATTTTCTTCTCTCGAATTTTTATTATTTTAATCGATTAATTTGGCAGAAGAAAAGAAAGATTTTTTTATGGGAAAAATCGAAGTTGAACGTAACGTTGTCAGCAAGAGAGAATTCTTTCTGAATTGAAATTTTCTTACAATTTCATGCTTTTCTCTTGTACGTAGATCAAAAGAGCTTCTTCCTTGAGAATTTATAGAGTTTAGAAATCTCGATTAAGCTTTCGAATATCGAAATCGAGAATTTTAAAAATTCAGAAAATCGAAATTCTTCTCCTCTTTTCACTTTACTAAATTCAAAAAGTAGGACGAGTTTGACAAAGCCTGTTAACTCTTTATGGCGCAACAACAAACAAACAAACACATAAATTGGAATTTTATCTCAACATCCGTGAAACAACACCCAAGAGGACAAATCTCTCTCCACGATTTAAAAAAAAAAAAAACGATCTCCTCTTTCCCCCCCCCTCCTTATTTCCCCTGAAAACTCCCGCAATTTACTCGGCGCGAGTTTTCTTCGACAAAGCTTTTTAACGGACACCGGTTGCGCAACAGGCAACAACAATTGAACGAGATCATGAATTATGACAACGTGTTGCGGTCAATTTCAGCAAGCTTACGTTCTGCCAAATCGAGGCCAGCCATCAATTTCAACGTTCGTAGAACGCGTTCTAATTGCAAGGCAAACAGAACTCGTTTCGAGATGCCCGTGCGCCCGAACAGTTTCATTGTTGCACCCCCTTGTATTCATTGATTCGTTCCGTGCCGAATGGGAAACGAGCGTGCACCGTATATGCACCGATTCATCGTAGTAGTAGTAGTTGGTCGTCGTAGTTGGCAAAAGGGAACGAAATCGCGTCGATAATGTTATTCCTCGACAATTTGAAATTCGACTCGGTGGGATTGAAAATGGCCAATGATAATAATTTTTTAAATCCACGCCGTCCGTTTTTTAATCTACCATTTTCAACATATCACAATTATTATCGCCTCCATTTACGAAAAAATTCAAATTGTTTGCAAGGTGTCTTGCAAAGTGAAACAAATCTGAAATTCTCTTTCTCTCTCACTCGAAAAAGAAGAAAGGAGAGAGAGAGAGAATGAATGAAAAGGAAAAAATACGAGAAAGTAGTAAGAGGAGAAAAAAGGAAGAAAAGAGCGTTTAATTCCTGGAAAAGTGTGTCACACGGTGGACGACACAGTCTCTCTCGTTCTTGCGAATTGTGAAACATTATTTACGACCTTGCCAGCGGATGCTGTTTGTAGGTGTACGGCCACCAACCAGCAATGGCGAACCGCAAGGATCGTTGTTCATTGTTGCAGCAACAATGGTTTGTCGCTAACGGCTGCGTGCCGACCACTTGTCCTTGCACGCGTGGCGGCCCAAAAAGAGAAGAAAAAACCACCAGTTCACCACGATTCGCCATGGGAAGTGTTAACCTTAATAACGAGCTTTCAACCACCCACCATGTTGGCCTAATTATATGGCGAGTATACCGACGCCTCGCTTTTTCTTTTCCTTCCTTTTTTCTCTTTCTTCCCCAAGCAGGGATCCCCCATCTTTGATCTGCCAATGAATCGTTTCTTAATACAAGAATTCGAATACATCGATTGATTTTTCTACATCATTTTTCTCAGATCATTAATTTTATTCTGAAACTTTTTTAATTTGAAATAATTAAGTGAACTTTCCTGTTCGAAGAAAATGTTGAAACAACAGTTCTAATCTTCACGCTAGAAAGGAGAAACTTAAAAAGCCTTGAAAAATTCTCGCTTATCCAACTGTTATTATTTATTAAAATGTGCAACGCGGAGGATTGGAAACGTCGAGATCACGCGATATTCAAACGAAGATTCCTCGAGTTGTCAGACTCGACGAGACGGGAGAACATTTGGTTAATCGTGTTCTCTCGGAGAAGATGCGGCAAAAAAAGGAAGAGTAAATAACTGGGATTTAACGATATTAACCTTAATCACGAGCTTTACACCTACAACGATGACCCAATTACGGTGCTGCGCATACAACATACGCGCGTCTTCGTTATTGTAATTACTCATTCAATTGATCTTTCCTTCTTTCTTTCTTTTTTCCCCCCCATCTCGTGCTTGTTTTCTCCTGTCTTAACCTCTGATAAATATCAAGCGCAACAGAGTTGCCATTAGAGGAATCCCTCTCGAAGAAATGTTATCTTTACGTCAATTGCGTCAATCGCTTACACGAAACGGATCGACTCTTTATGAAAAATTGCGAAATTATTCCAAAAGTTCTCCTCACGGATATTATTTATGCAATTGTAACAAACGAACGCTTTACCTTTATCAATCTTGTCTAATCGAGAATCGTTATCTTTTGTACGTCAATTCTCGTACATGGTCGATTTTTCCAAAAGAAGAACGAATTCTATCGCCATAAAACCTCCTTGACCTCACTTGCCATCACGAATTACCCGCGTATAAATATACTTTCAACGCGTTCTCGAACTCCATCGATTCTATTACTCCCCGATGCAAACATAATCCAGCGATTCTTAGCAAGAACTGACAGCGTTCAAATAATCCTCGAATGCCTGGTCGTATTATTCTTAGCCTAGCCTCTCTCTCTCTCAGTGACAAAAAAAATCACGCGCAAAAGGAGTACGTTTGTAAATAAATAGAATCTGGAGAATAGAATTAATCGTGATTCATCTATTTATTATTCTCGGTTAATATATTCCATGTTATTATTTCCATTTTCCTAGATTATTATTCGATGGCGGTGTAAATTTAATTTTTACAATAATCGCAAAAATAAGAGACAGAGTTCTATTTTCGAGTGTTGCAACGTATACATGCATTCACTTTTTCTATCTCTCTCTCTTCGTTTACGTCACGAGAAAGATCAAACGAGATATTATTCTTAGTTGGATTAATTTGAATTTTATTCTAAAATTAGTAAAAGAGATAGGAAACTTGAGAGAGAGAGAGAGAGAGGGAGAATAACGCGGAGAGAAGGCGATCTTTTGCGTTTTATGCACGGTAGTTGCATAACAGCGACGCCCCAAGGTTAGCGCCACTGTTACGTTTTTTTGCTCATTAAACAGCGCGAGAACAAAGAGGACAACGGGGTTCGCGCTTCCTCTTCTACGTCCTCTTCCCCCCTCCCTTTTGCCCGTTTTTGCCCGGGACAAGCAAAGCAATTTATAACTAATTTGCACACCATTGTTCCACGCGTTCGAGCGAGCCGAAACGATTCCCATTGTCGTCCGTTTCGCTTTTCAAACCAGCTGTTTGAAACGACCGATTTCACTTCCGCCAAATATTTAAGGTTAATCCTCGTCGATAGATTGTCATCTTTTATCGAGCTGTTTTTTGGGATAATAAATTTTTTTTCAGAGGACAAGTACTCTTTCTTCTTTTCGATACGAAGATAAGATTAAGAGAATTCTGTGAACGATATAATTTATTTAAAGAAAGGATAAGGTGATTAATAAAATTGTGAAAAATATATCTATCGTTCGCGAGCAAGAGTTGAGAAATTATATACGGGAATATTTCACAGGAGTGGAGCAATTAACGTGTCTACTTAAAATTACAACGTGTCTATTTTTACAAACATTGTGTTACACGCGTAATCGAATAAAATTGCGGAAAAATGAAACGAAGGTGAGACACGTCCATTTGTTAAAAGGTCTTGGTAAGAGATAAATACATGAATAACGTGTAGAAAAAAACTTTGTAAAACTGTAAAACTTTCTATCTTTCCAAAAGAAAAATTTAAAACATTTTCGAATGAAGGAAGCAACGAATTATTCGAATAATTCTTAAAGCTGTCTTTCATTAACCTTAAAGATTACTCGAAAAATGTAGGAATAATGAAAATAATTAATTCGATAGAACGAAATTTCGCGAGATTTGAGAAGAAGAAAAAAAAGAGAATCCGATTCCATTAATCCATCCGATTGAGTGGGAATCGAGTTAACACCGGTTCGAGCCGGCTGCACCCTTTGTTCTTCGTCGCATTCCACGCGATGGGTCCCCGCACGTGCGAGCGAAGCGTCCCCGGAATGGGGTCAGAAACGAGAAAAATCGCCGCTTTTACGTAGCGACGCGGCGCAAGAAATCTCGTCACGTCTCGTGCCGCCCGTGTCAATCGGGACTAACTGGGAGACGGTCATCGCGTCTTCCACTCTGATTAAGAGAATTCTCTCTCCCCCTTCAGATCTCTTCTCTGGAAAATTCTAAAGAAATTCTTTCCCCTTCAGTTTCTGATCGAACTCCTTTCGAAGACTTAGAATTAAAAACTTTTAATCGTTGGAAGAACGTGTTGTTTTTATCGATTACGCGAAGTTTAAGATTAATTCTTGGGAGAAAAATTATCCTGGTGGGATAGAAGAAGGGAGGAGGATTTATACGTCGATACGTCGTTCGAGTGACAACCGCTTAATAACCATAAAATTGTGTATTTATTGCACAAGCACGGGATCACCGATACGTAGTAGCTTCAAAGACCTTTAACTGACTAAATGGCATCTCATATTAGCCCACTTTGTGCCACCTTTAAGCGTCGTAAACGTCCATTAGATATTACGCACGTAACACGGTATCCGAGGACGCGTGGGCAGGGAATGCGCGCGAGACAGCCAGACGTGCCTTCTCTTTGCATTGTCTACGAAATACACGATCATCACCCCCTCTTCCCTTCAACTCGTTTCCCCTTTGACACGGGGAAAATCTCTCCGATTCATCGGGATGATGAATCTGATCTAATTGGATGATCAGATGATAAAAGAAAAAAACATTTTGATAAATAATTTTTATAGATTCAATTCTCTTAAATCTGGAATATTTATAATGGAAAAATTTTTCCAAGTTTGATTTAATTATCATTACATCGATTGTTTTTGGATCGGTTTCTCAATTGGGGAAAATCTCAATTTTTATAGATTCAATTCTCTTAAATCTGGAATATTTTATGGAAAAATTTTTCTAAATTTGATTGAAATTATCATTACATCGATTATTTTTGGATCGATTTCTCAATTGGGGAAAATCTCTCCGATTTTTGGGCAGATGATAAAAGAAAAAAAAAACATTTTGATAAACAATTTTTATAGATTCAATTCTCTTAAACCTGGAATATTTTATGGAAAAATTTTTCTAAATTTGATTGAAATTATCATTACATTGATTATTTTTGGATCGGTTTCTCAATTGGGGAAAATCTCAATTTTTATAGATTCAATTCTCTTAAATCTGGAATATTTATAGTGGAAAAATTTTCTCGAATTTGATTTAATTATCATTACATCGATTATTTTTGGATCGGTTTCTCAATTGGGGAAAATCTCTCCGATTTTTGGGCAGATGATAAAAGAAAAAAAAACATTTTGATAAACAATTTTTATAGATTCAATTCTCTTAAACCTGGAATATTTTATGGAAAAATTTTTCTAAATTTGATTGAAATTATCATTACATCGATTGTTTTTGGATCGGTTTCTCGATAAATAACATATCGTTAAGATAGAGGAATCCTTGATCCTTGTTTGAACGTGTATCACGTCCGATGAGTTTTATTATAATACAAAAACGTGTGCGTTAGAACACTCGTCGAATGGAGAAACGTGGCAGCGTAAACAAAGCGAATTCCTGCACGGTAGCTCGCCAATTATCGCGTCGTGATAATTATCATTGTCGGATAATTGTCGGAGAGAAACTTTATCGGGTCTCTTTATCGAGATCTATCCATCCATCTTTTCAATATGAATTACGCGAACGCGAACGTGAGTTATAAAAGAGCGTTGCTTCCAGCGTTTCTTCGCCTTCCCTCTGCCATTTATACCGCTCCTTCATTTTCATCATCGCGATATCACAGCGAAATACCCAAATGAAAATTTATACTCGATGCAATATCGTCGAACGTAAAATTCAAATAAAAGGTTACGCAAGAGGAGGAAGGAGGGGAGGCGAGACGATCGTGGCCGTATTATTTCAACGCGATCGACGTGACGAGATGTCCATCTTCATCTTCGGGAATTAACATTTTTTCCCCTCCCCGCTGATTCGTTCGAGCAATTTTCAAATTGAAAATTTTCGTCGCGTATTCGCGTGTAATTGAACCGACAGCTCCGTGTCCTCGTTACAAATTGTTTACTCCCGTCCATTTGTTAACTTCGAATCGACCTGGCTAAATTGAAACCTATTTAGATCTCCCTCTTTCCGTTATTCGTGTTCAATTTTAAACGCGCAATTCAACGTGCGAAGCATGAAAAAAAAAATAATAATGGACAAAAATCGAGATATAGAAAGTACATCACGTTTATTGGAGAAATAATAAATAAATAAATTATTTTCCACGCAAAGGAAGATTTATATTTTCAATCGACTTGCAATCAAAAATTTCTACCTCGAATCGAACAGAAAGGTTAAATTCTCCGATTGAAAAGATTATATATCGAATTCCATTATATAACCGGAAAAGAAAGCTTTTCCCAAACGAATTCCATTATCGTAATTGACTATTGTGAAATACAATTCCATTGTTTTTCGCTCGAAAGCGAGGCTCATTATAATTAACTTATTAGGATCGATAATTCTATTCTCAACTCGAAAGGTTTACACTTTTCGAGCGAGTTCTAGCGAAACGTAGTTAACTCGAGGAGGGAGACGCGGTGGGCGTCGATTTTCCTCGTCGCCATTTTTCAGTCGGCGGCCTCTGATGTCTCACGAGCGCGAAGCTGGAAACGATGAGCGACGACGAATCTGGAATCTTGGATCACCGGTTAATTGACTCGAAACGGAGACATATTTCATGGATAGGGAAAAAAAGAAGAAGAAAAATGTGTCGACCTTTATAAATAAAATGCTTTTTACTCCATCGTTCGTGATTTTGATTGGCGTTCCTTCCTTCGATATATACAAGCGAATAATAAAATAGAAAATGGAATGGTTTTGTTTCTCCTTCGAAGAATTCGATGGAATTGAGATGGTCAACTGGCTGTTGACGCGTGTTAAATGATGGATCGCGTTTTGATTGCATTTCGACGGGAAAATATTTGAATACTTGAAGATCATAGATGCAAGTGAAATTTCTTAACGAGTCGTTATAACTTTTGCACTTTATTGAATTTAACGCATCACTCATAATTCCAACACTTAT
Organism: Apis mellifera; assembly: GCF_003254395.2. NCBI lineage: Eukaryota > Metazoa > Arthropoda > Insecta > Hymenoptera > Apidae > Apis > Apis mellifera. The sequence continues at coordinate 5,059,581 of NC_037640.1, forward strand.
CTTATCCAATCCTCTACAATGCCTTCCCCCTACCAGCGACACTATTATTATAATTGATACTGATAAAATCACGCAGATCGTAAGATATATCATTTAACAAAGGTCCGAGGAAAATGTAGAAATGCTAATGACTCGTTCCAAGAGATAATATCGAACTCCATTTACTCTCGTCTCTTTTTTTCCTATCAGATAAATTTTGAAGCGAGCCAAATTTTTTGACAATATTTTCCTCGCTCAACATTAAAGGAAAAAGGAACTCGATTCTATATCATCCCTTTCGAACACTTCTCTCCTTGTCAATCAAACGGGACACCATATCGAAAGCCATCGAATTTACGATTAGATCGACGAATAATAACCTCGAATTTCACGGCTGTGAAGGAGGATACTATGAGGAAGGAAAGAAGTTTGCTCAAACAAATCGAAGATCCCTTTTTTCCCTCCTCCTCCTCCTCTTCTTGCGACGATGCCGGCCTGTCGAAACACACGGTGGAAGCAATAGGTAACGAGCATCACGTACTCGTGACGATTTTGTCCGGCCACCAGATGTCTCCCCGCCGGTGGAAAGGTATGCGACTTTGTTCTCCCCCGAGAATTTAACACGTGACCGAGGGAGAAGTGATCTCTCGAGGAAGAGAGAGAGAAGAAGAAGGGAGAACGTTGTCCTCCGAGCCTTTTGACACGGTGGATTTTCATTTTTCAACGGGACAGGATTAAATTTATCGAAATACTTTCCAAATCGGATAATAATGAAAGTATTTCGAAGAAAAATCGATTCTTCTCTCATTGAAAAGCAAAAATTCGAGTCGATAGATCATTTTCTCGATGGAAAAAAGGGGGAACGTGCCCGGAAAGACACATTGCTGCGATTCCTCCGATTTCCTCCAGGTTGGAGGGAAAAGACGAGCGTAGAGACGGGATCGCAATTAATAGGTGGAGGTGCGCGAGGCTTCGAATTAGACTTGCAAAGCAACGAGTCCTCCGCGTGTCCAGCGCGGCCCGTGCGTGCGCACCCCGTTTATTAGCAAGTCAGATTTGAGAATGGAGGCCCCGGCATCGCGGAAAATCGCTCCGTTTATTTGCATCGGGCCGCGTTCAACAACCATCACGAGGAAGATAATCCGCCAGCCCGATGAAAATAATCCGCGCGCTAAACTTGTTGTTGTTCCACGAATCTGCTCCACCACTCCTCGAGCTGTTCCGCGAAACGCGCGTTCGATAAATAATCGAAGAAGGTTCGCCATGGATTGGATAAATTGGAGGAATTGGAAGATTATCACGAACGAGAAAGAAAGTCCTTTTGTCCCGTTTATAGACAGAAGCGTTGAATATTGTATAATAGAGATTAAATAGAGATTGTTTAAAAACAAAATATAATTCGTGATACATGTTTCATAAATACAATTAACGCTTCTAACCGATAATAATCCTTCGAGATATTTATTTATCCGTTCGTTCATCAATTTGAATAATTAGAGATCATCGAATTCCACAGGAACATCTTTTAAAATCAACGCTTCTAACCGATATAATTCTTCGAGATATTTATTTATCCGTTCATTTATCAACTTGAATAATTAGAGATCATCGAATTCGTGATCCACAGGAACATCTTTTAAAATACAATCAACGCTTCTAATTGATATAATCCTTCGTTCATCAATTTTACTCGAATCGACACGTGTAAAATTCTCCTCCATTCACATGGAATAAAAATTATATCACTCGTACGAATATAATAAATTTTTACAAATTTTTAAAGTCAACCACGATTTTCCTTTCTCGAGACGAGATCTTCCTCTCGAGATGTTCGGTCTCGGTTTATAGTCCCGTAGACTGACAGCTTCAAGGTTTCCTTCTTCCTTCGGCGAATGCGAATTTTACGGCCGGATAATCGCGAGGTAGATGGCTATCTAACGATACTTTACATGTGACTATTATTCGTATCCGATGTAACGCGCCTCGGATTTCATCGTGGAAACCGAAACGTGATTACAACGCATTGTTGCAAATACCCGTCTTCTTCCCCCGAGATCGTAAGTTGATAAGAGCAAAGCAAGGCTGTTCTACTCGCCGGTAATCCGAGATTCTTAGATCCTAAATCGAGCACGATCCGTCATAACGTGTGTTTACACCAACGTAAGTAAGCGGTAAGCACGAGTTGTTCGATGGATCTTTCTTTCTTCTCTTTTCTTAATCGATTAAATATCGATATCGTAGACTGAACTCGTTCCAATAATAAGTGAGAGGTATATAATTATTGGAACTGGATGAATTTGGTAGATTTTTTAAAATACAATTTTTGAACAATGACGAATTTAATCGAGGACAAATTTTAAATTTTAGAGAATGATATAACAACTACCCTTCGTTTGGATCGCTTCGTTCGAATTGGAGAAAAATTGAACTTCTCCATAACTCCGTGGGCAATTGTACAATAAACAGATATTATTTATCTCTTCGATACAGTTGACCAAGTAGAAACGTACGCCCTTTCCCCTCCACCGAAACGAGATAAATAAATGCTGCGAAACCGCCTTTCGCGTCTGCGAAAAATGGAAGTCGGAGAAAAAGGAGCAAAAGGAAATGAGAACCGGTCGTGGAGCAGGGCGAAACGATTGTTCTCTCGGTCGTAGTCCTCGAAAGTATCGAGGAATCGATCGCGTTGAAGCCGCTTAGCTTCTTACGTTACCGGTTGCGCATTCTTGCACGTGCGAAACGGACGACGTTCGTACCGGTCTTTCTCACGCGAACCGACGACGACTTCCAACTTACGACCCTTTGCGACCCTCCGCTCTTTAGGAAGGTTTGATCTCTGAATTCGATGAAAAATCGATCGATTTATCGGCCGATTTCGCCGAGGGGACTTCGTCGAAGATCTTATCTCGGCGAAGTTTAATTATGGAGTCGTTTACTCAATGCGAAAGAACGAGTAAACGAAATTTCTTCCAAAGTAACGAGATGGATTGGCCTTGTTTGGTAATCTCGAATGGGGAGAGAGAGAGAGAGAAAAAATCGTCGATTACTTTTGCAAATGTCAAAGAAATATTATATCCTTTTATCCTTTCGAGGGATTTTCGAGAAATCGTTTCAAGGCTTACTGGTAAATTTCGTGGATACGAAATTCTTCGAAATTGCCCGTTCGATTTTATATGTAAAGAATATTGGAAAACAAACTTTAAACATAAGTTCGAGTAAGTAAAATTGTTGAAGCTTATGAATATTTGTATACAGATTGGATATCGCACAGAGATTTTATTCCTGTTGAACGAAAGATATTTGAACATTAAAATGAATGGAATGAAAAATGGAAAAATAATCGGAATAAAGAAAAAAGAAGAAATCGTAAAGAGCTTCAAATTTACTCGAACGATTATTATTATCATCGATTAATAATCTTAAGAGCTTTCGTTTCGCGGGTCGATTTTATCTCGATCACGGCTCCTTTGAACTCTCGCGAAGCCTTTTCCTCGTAGAACGCACATCTGTACTTCCGCCATCTTTTTGCCGCCGGCCAACAGAGCCGAGCTCACTCGAGGAGGAAACATCGTTCGAGTTGAATTCAAATAATCAAGGGATGCTTCTGGCGCGGCTACAAAAATGTGTCTTCCTATCTTTCTGATATTTTTATATTACGTATTACGAGTTTTAAAGAGCGAGATAATTTTTATGTGACTTCCTTCCCTTTAAGGGAACAGGATTTTCGTTTCGAAAAAAATTAAATTTCGATCGCGAGAATCGATATCAGAAACTTTTGTCGAGCTTTCAATATTCACCAAACTGAACCACTTTGAAAAAGCAACAAATAATTCTACTTTCAAATTCCACACTTTCCTAAAAATTCATTTCCTAAGTCCAAAGAAATTCCGTTTCGACAAACTCCAAAAATTCTTGTCCTCCGCGACGCGTTCATCGAATTATTATTACTTCTCCACCAATATATAATCCAATTAAATTACGGGAAGGAAACTGCGGCGACCCACGTGCGTTCAAACGTTTCCCGCCGGCGGGTGTCGCAATGGCGAGAAATCGCGAAAGAGAGGCAGCAGTCGTTGTGCCACCCTTTAAATAGACGGGCCGCCTTTTCTCGTCGTGGGACGCCGTCTATTTCAAGACTGGTTGCAACCTCGAAATAAAATCCGTGACTCATGCCCCTTTGTTTGGTGTGGGTGGCCGGCAACAACACGCCATTTCCCGTGTCGTGGCACGGTTACGCGGCCGTGCTCACCGTGCGTCCGAACGGGAATGCCAGACGAGCGCGAGGCCGGCCAGGGATCCCCCGCGGAAAAAGGGAGCCGGCGTCTGGCTAGGGACGGTGCGACGGGGAACGCTCTACTGTGAAAAGTGGAATACGCCGGGAATCGGCCGACTTTGCTCCAACGGATTATCACGAATTATCGTGACTTTTCATTACGATTTCTCGACTGCTATGGTTTTTTTCGATGAATTAAATCGTCGAAGTGACTTTATCCTTCGATTATTAAATTTATCAATCTTTGTGAACGATTATTTCGATATAGGTGAAATTGATAAGGTCTATTAAATATTTGTAAAAATTGTTTATTATTTATCGATAGATTTGTCGCTTTCGAATTAAATCGAAGTTACTTTATCGTTCGATTATTAAATTTATCAATCTTTGTGAACGAATTAATTCGATATACGTGAAATTGATAAGGTCTATTAAATATTTGTAAAAATTATTTATTATTTATCGATAGACTGTCGTTTTTATGCATTCGAATTAAATTGTCGAAGTGATTTTATCATTCGATTATTAAATTTATCAATCTTTGTGAACAAATTAATTCAGTAGATTTGTCGCGTTCAAATTAAATCATCGAAGTTACTTTATCCTTTGATTATTAAATTTATCAATCTTTGTGAACGAATTAATTCAATATTGGTGAAATTGATAAGGTCTATTAAATATTTGTAAAAATTGTTTATTATTTATCGGTAGATTTGTTGCTTTCGAATTAAATTGTCGAAGTTACTTTATCCTTCGATTATTAAATTTATTAATTTTTGTGAACGAATTATTTCGATATACGTGAAATTGACAAGGTCTATTAAATATTTGTAAAAATTGTTTATTACTTATCGATAGACTGCCGCGTTTATTGTGAACAAATATCGTTATTTCGATATACGAAACATACGTGAAATTGATAAGAAATTAATTCTATTAAATATTTATGATATTTATAAAAATTGTTTATTATTTATCGGTAGATTTGCCGCGTTCGAATTAAATTGTCGAAATGACTTTATCCTTCGATTATTAAATTTATTTAGTAATATTTGTAAAAATTGTTTATTATTTATCGATAAACTGCCGCGTTTATGCATTCGTTTATTCTACGTAATTAATTTATTATTATAAATTGGTGCAATTATAAAAAAAGAAACGGAAAATAATACACAAAATCATTTTTTGATTGATCTTAACTGGATCGCCAGTTTCGATTAATTTTCCCAATGCATGGATTTTTCATCGGTAAATCTTCGATTTACGCCCACGCTTGCCACCAACTGATAACAATTATTCAAATCGACTTTAACGCAGGTGGCTCGCCTGTGCGTGACACCGTATCGCCTCGCTCGTTTCACGCGTGTACGCATTACTCTCTCGTCTTCTCGTCTTAATAAAACCCGGAGTCAAGTTTCAGAGGAAGTTTCTTGCCTCGCAAGAACACTCTCTTAACGGAGTTTCACTCCGATTCCACGTTAATTAGCATAGCCACCGGATCTCGAATATCGACAGATTTCACTCTCGGATTGAACTCCTCCTCTCGGAGGAGAGTTGTTCCGCTCCGCGAGATCGAGAAAATGTAATCGCGCAATCCTTCAATTTTGAATAATTAGATTACGTTCGCTCTAATTCAATATAGCATTGCGATTGTGCAATGCGAAAAGTAATAAAGATTCTTTTCGAAGGCGATCGTAAATTGTTGCGCAAAAATAACTATATTTTCTGAATCGTTATATGCAATCTAAAAAATATTCAATCACCAGGGGAGAGGATATATGAAAATTCCTGGAAATCGTAATTTCTATAAAAAATTTTGCAAATTGGAGATTTTTCTTTTTTTTGATAATATATATATTTCAAGTATTTCGAGGATATTTTTTGCTTCGGATTGGATTATAGATACCGCTTGATTGGGTTCGATATTTTCATACGGAGAGCACGGAGGGGAAGGAAACAGGGTTTGGAAGGTAATGGAAGAAAGGAAAAACCGACGGAACCGGTTAGAATGCTCGAAAAATCATAGACGTACGACGCGCAGCTGGCGTTTAATTACAATGGAGATTGTATCGCGTGGCACTCGGGCTTAGATCGGTCTCGCCCCTAATCTGCATTTATACGCGCTCACGGATCGCAGCAGTTCTACTTTCTGGAAACGGATGCATACCTATGATTTTAAGAAGAATAATCTCTTTAAATGTTTACCGAGTATCGAGAAACAACGTGAAATTTTTTTTAAATTTAAAGAAGGAATAACAAGATTCGATCAAGTGGATGAATTTTTCCTATCTTTTTTTTTTTTCTATTTAAAAATAAAACTTTTGGATAAATGATGATATAATCGTTGCCATTATTTTTGAATTTTTTGAAACCTATATATATTACCTCTCGAAATAATAAGAATTTAATTAAGATCAATTACAAAATTAACCGTATTAATTATAGACGATTATAGAATTCGGACAATTTTACTTTTGATTCGAAAAATTGCCCGATTTGACGCGGATCCAATCTCTTTTCGAAAAAATCGAAGAGCAAAAAAGAGGAGGAATCGGTCGGTGCGGGAAATTCAACGGTCGTTTAAATCGCAATCGGCCGGTCGCCCACGCGGGAAAGGCGATTGCAAGGATCGATGGAGTGAGAAGCGTGAAAAGAAAAAGGAAAAAAAAAAAAAGAAAAAATAAAAACAAGACGGAGCGGAGGGGAGCGCGAGCGATGCACGATTTCATTCATGAGCGACCCACTTAAATTTCATTCAACGATCGGCTCGAACCTTCGCCCGATACCGGTTCGCCTTTCTCTTCTCCGCTCGAAACCTGTCGTTTCGAACCTTTTCCCCCTCCTTCGTTCGTGTTTTTCAAACCGCGTGTTTCGAACTTGAGCGACGATTAATTTTCGAATTCTTTTTCGCAAGCGAGGAGAACGAAAAAAAATTGAAAAAGGAAAGAGGAAAGGAAAAAGTTTCTGAAACGTTTCGCTGAAACGTTCGCAGAGGGGTGAAATCGGTAATGCTCGATTTCTCGTTCCTCGAGAGCTGACTCGGCATACGTGCGAAGATAAGCCGGCAGAAATGGCTTAATATCGTGCAACGTGCACCGTGTCTTGTTACCAAACAACCGGTTGCTGATAATGCAACAATATTCTAGAATGGGGAGCGGATAGCCGGGCATTGTTTATCGGTGTGGCGGGAACAGTGCCGATACGCAAAGCTTAAATAACTCGTGTATCTCCCCCTTTCTCGTTCCCTTATCCCCACGAGTGGAAACGTGAAAAATGGCATGCATCGCCAGCGTTGCCCAGCCGATGTTTGCTCGCGATTAAGCCATGAACTATCGGCGAAATGTACGTATCGCCCTAGGTGAATAACCATTTTTCCCCTCCCTGTAAAATCCTTCTTCTTCGAGATGCTCGATACAGAAATGTTTAATTTGAGGGTGAGAAGGATTCGAAACTGAACGATAAACGTTCGATGAAATCGAACGATTAACGTATTGCGTGCAAGATTATTTTTCTTTTCATCGAAATCCCTTGACTTTGGCTTTGAAAATAATTTAATTTTAATATTCGAACGAGAAACGTTTCGCAGATTATGAACAATGCGAAGATTCACGCGTGTCCAAATATCATATTTCCGTTAATATCTTTATTATCGATCTAAGAGGGAAGAAATATTCGAAAACTTAAGGAGGGGAACTTAATATACCTTTTAGATTCTACTCTATTACCTACATAGGAAACACGTAAATGATCCTATTAAGCCACGCCACGCAATGCAACAAAATACGCGGAATACCGAGCCAGCCAGTTTCTATATATTCTCGAGTTTCTATACTACTCGAGAGTGCACACATTCGATACGATCGATCCATGGAATGCCGGCTATTTCCTGATCGTGAAACCAAAACCGTGGAAGATCAGGGATTGGCCGGGGTTCGTTAAAACGAACCGTCGATAAATCAGCCGATATCGACGATCGAGCATGATGTAACGGAAGCTGAGGATCATCTTCGTTCGGACCATGCTTCTTCTCTCTGAGAGAGATCTCGCTCGTGCCATCGAGAAGAGAAGAGGAGAAATGAAGACGTAACGCTTCGAGGATTTTTTCTCTCTCTTTCTCTCTGTCTCTTCCTCTTAATTCCTCGGGATGAGAGAGAGATTCCAAGCGTAATTGCTAGATCTTTGTTTCGAGTCTCTCGTGATTTCGTGATACGAGTGGAAAATAATAAACGAAATGACGTGGAACGTGTTTTTTTAATTATTTTCCAATTGTCTCCATCCGCTTATTATTTGTTTATTTAATTTACTTTTAATTGTGCAATTAATTATTTCTATTTCGCGAAAGATGATATATATCATTTTAATCGTTTATTTTATTTCATCGAAATAAAATATTGCAGAATTGATATTCTACGCCTCTTCCAGCGTAAAGATTTATTCGCTTATAAATTCTATTTATATCGAGTTTCCCATAATTTCCAATTCTCAGTTTTGTTTTCCAAATGAATTTTTTCTTTTCGCAGTTAAAAGTTATTATCCTGATATTTAATTTTATTTCTGGAATATTCTCAAACAGAACGTTTCGCATCAACGCAAGTAGTTATACATACAATGAAACGGATACACGACTGGCTAATTATGGAATTTCATGGAAGATATTTACACGTTTTTTTACATTCGATTCTTTCTTGTATCAAATCTTGTTCACGTCATCTATTTCACGTACGTTCACCGTACGAATGCAAAATAAAGTCTGGCATATTTCTATTCTATATACACACATATATATATATATATACATATATATACACAAGCGTTTTCCTTTTATAATTCGAACGGCGCCACACGGGCAATCGAACTTCTCGAAACGATTCCCGATCCTTATTTCGATTCTTTTGCGTCATCGTCCGTGATTTCCCATGAATCGACGCCTCGTTAAAATGCGTGATCATTCTAATTTCTATTTCATCTATTTTTTACTCCCTCGTCTACCGCAAAGTAATTTCCAACGATATTTCAAACGATGAATTTAGAGCACCGTGCGGAGAGAAGGTTTATAAGGATATAGATTCCAATTTGTCTGACTCACGGCTCGACAAAGCTAGAGAATTCGCTATCGAGGAGAAGAAAAATCGGTACAGGCATTTCGATTTTCCATTCTTCTCTTCTTTCGCAACTCGCCTTTTGCCCACCGTGTTCTTGCCCTTTCTCATCTCGTTTCTTATATCGCATTATCCTCGTCAATCCCTCCGACGTCCAATTTCCCCCCCGCAATTAATTTCTTGATAGACGTATCGTCGATTTGAATTGCTAATAGGACCGAATGTGAGACAGATGAAAACTTTTCGTTGCGAAAGAATCGTACGGGACAGGTACGCCATCGAGGAAAGGTTAAAAAAGAACGCTAGCCAATACTTCGAGCAATATTGACTTCGATCACAAAGTTATCCGAGCCTCATTAACAATTTTATTACGATATATGTATTTTTTTTTTTCTTTAGACTCTCCCTTTCTCCCTCTCTTTTTCTCTCTGTCTCTCTGTTTTTATATCGTGTATGTGAACGATTGGTATATATAAAGAGGCATTAAAAGATAGGAGACATTTTGTGTTTATATTCGATATCAATTTATGAACGAAGAATTTCTTTTTTTATTTACACTTTCTATCTTTATGGATCGATTTAGAGAAGAAAATCTTCTTTTTCGATTTTTATTTTTCATCGAGAAAAAAGGAAACAAAAATAATCGTGCGTATTTGGTGTTTATTTGTTTAAAAGGTTCGAAATAATCGAAACGAAATCGATATAGGGCACGGTATCTTAATTGAATTGATCAATTAGCGTCACTCTACAGATCCGATTAACGTAATAATTCTTAATCACGATGATAATGCGTGAACCATTTGATCCCCTTATCGATGGATTAATCGAAGGTATGGAAAATAAATTGTTCCGCTATCAGGGACAGCCAATTAAGTCTAATTCTATCTACGATACGTAGTAAGCTCCGTGTTATTAATTAATTCGACGATATACATCTATTAAGTAATAGCAACCAAAAAAAGAAAATATTGTCAAGAATTAAAACTCGATTGGAAATTTCATAAATTTCGATAAACGAGAAGATTGGAACGCGATTTTTATCCAATATTTATAACATATCCATCATTCGAGACTATTCCAATTAACTCTTCTGTGAAATCTAACCGGCGTAACAATTGGCGAGAGGGAGGGAGGGAGGGTTCAGTTAGCAATTAGATTTCACTTAATCCAATCCCCGATGAAGCGACACGAGGAGAGAACGAGGAAAGACAAACGATGATGAGTCCTCCTCGAGCGCGATTGTGCAACGTCCGATCGTCGGGCAAAAACTCATCAAAGGCGAGCCGCTGCTTATTTCGCGATAATAATCTTCGTGATAAGAGGCGGCGTGGAGAGGATCGTAAACAGTGAGTGGTTTATCGGTGACCTTTCGTCGCGGCTGCGCCGCTCTAATTGCCATCGCCCCCTTTCAACGAGCTTAACGCTGTGATAACGATGAATTGTTTAGGTGGACGAGATACTTCTGGATACGTATAGATGCTACATACATATATATATATATATATGTGTGTGCTCGATTACTTTTAATTAACCCTAAAGGCCACGCTTGGCCGAGATCCGTCTTCCAGTTGACTAATCGCTTCCTCCAGTTATAGCTTCATTGTACATGTTACAATTAGTCGCGTAATAGACGTAATTTTGATTGGTGATACCGCGGATACCGTGGTAAAAATCTGGTAAATTTCTCTTTGTCTTTTAAAAAGTTATAATATTTAATTCACAGATTCAAACTTTTTAGAAAAGGAAAAATGGAATTCGAATGGAGCACGAATCTATTTAAATAAATGTTGATTTGTAAATTTCAATCTATTTCCCAATTTCTATAAAAAGTTTCCTCTATTTTAGGAAGAAGTTTTATTTACGATCAAGTAATGTTTCTATTAAATCTATTTATCGTAGTATGTTATTATTTACGACAAATTATAAATAGGTATATCAGAATTTCAATCGTATGAAGTGTGTTTATCCCGTGAATTTAGATAAGCAAGTTCAGTTGCTTGTTAATAATATATGTCGATACTATATTCCCTTTTTATTAATTTATCCCGCTTTAATATCCGATATCCTTGTGTATTTCGTCCATCGATAGCTGTGAAATAGGTAGCAAGATTTAACGGATACGGATGGCGTGTAAATCCATAGAGAAGGCCGTTGGTAATCGGCTTTCTTTCGATCGGCACACCATGAATCGTCTAAGCCGCTTATGATTAATGCCACGTCGATTCAGTTTGCAATAAATTTCGATACGATCGAATACAAACTGCAACGTTTCGTTGCCTATTCTGATCTATCCTTTGAGAAATAACGATGCATTCTTAGATAATTATTAGGATTAAATCGTACGATTTTTTCTCCTTTTTTATGAAAATCAGTTTACAAAATATCGTAACGTAATCACGTTTAGATAAAAAGAGAAACTTTTCGTAATGAATTTTGAGATAAGGAAAAATAGGAAAGAATCGTCGGATGGTGAAGTTTTATATTGAAAATCGTTCCGCAGTTTCATCCGATTTCTGATGCAATATTAAAACGCGATGTGGAAATCTGAAGTGAGGAGATTAACTTAACTTACCGAGATTACCGAATGATGAGCAATGAAAAAGATTGTAAGAAGATTAAAAAAACTTCGAGAATGTATAATCTTTTTGAATATCGTATATCATGCATTCTGTATATATTCCTCTTAAAACGAATCTAAATTTCTCAGAAACAGATAGAGGAAGTAGGACCTCTAGATCACGCCTAGAAAAATATGCCAATATATGCGAACAATCTGATTTCTTGACATCGTCGTGTAATAAATGCTTCGGCACACGTATACGACGAGCATATTGATTCACAACTGCAGCCAAGATTCACAAAATCGCTAAGATAGAATTATTACCGAAAGATGGTATCGCGGAGGAAGATTCCATCAGCGTGAAATCGGCAGACACGTCCCCTCGCGAATGAAAAAGGAATTAATGGAAACCGATGGAATGTGGGCGCGCATGCGCATGGTGGCGATCGAAAAGCACGTCGGGAAATAGGAGAATTCTATTATTAGAGTTTAATGCGCGGATATTATGCGGTAACCCTGTCGAGAAGGCATCCATCGTGAGTGTCCAGCCTCGATCCTTATAAATAATTCAATGTGGCGTCGCGTGTGCACGCGTGCGCCCGCCACGGCGGACATCTTTTATAGTTTCGAAGTGGAAAGAAAAAAAGGAACGCGAAGCCGAGGGGAAATAAAAACACCAAGTCGCGGCCTCGTCAGTCGGCCAAGGCTGCGACCGGTGCATGCGTGGGCGGATGCACGAAGAACTCGATCGTTCGAGGCGATGCGATCGATCGATCGATCGATCGTGTCCGTTCCCGCGATTTTCGAACGTTCCGTGATCGTCCAACGATCGATCCACGTCCACTCGATCATTCCGCTCGATTCGTTCGAGTGTGCGACGTACAAGGTGCACGTGCACTTCGATTCAACGCGCATCATCGATGGGACGGACGATGGTATTACTCAACTGCGTACCGTGTAGAAAATCTCGGCGCCATGTTGATGGTTCTTGTCAGCGGATGTTATTGTCGTACGTACGAGGTTTTCCTTTTAATTATGATTAATGAACGTTGTATGTTTTTACTTGCAGGAATTGGATTTCCATTGTAATTTTTAGTGGCTAACAATAGAAACGGGAGTAAGGAAATCTTTATCACGGATTTGGTTGATTTTTCTTTTTTAATATTTTAATAATTTAGCGAAAGAAATATCGTATGGAATGTTGGTACGGTTCGATTTGATCTCGAATCGAACCATGGGTCAAGGCTGTTTATTCCGAAACGTAGGCGGATCATGTCGACGGAAAATGTGCTAAATCGACCGTTTTTATGATATAGCCGGCGGCTAATTCGATTTGCATAATATCGACGATTTATAATCAACAGATTGCTGTTTCATCGAGATATAATTATTTAATACATATGTGTATTGATTTACTTTATACGTGATTATTATGATATTTTTTCGCTCAAAGTTCGTAGAATTATTTTTTATCGATTAAGTCATAGATATACTATAGCGTTATAATGTAATTTAATCGATAATTGGAAAAATATTATTCTTGCAGAACGAAATTCGAAACATCCAACACGTAACGAGTAATCAAATTTGATTTTTCTATTCTACATGATAAATTCTACAATTCTATATAATGTGCATTGATAAATGAAAATTTCCATCATTAGAAAATTGAAAAATGCAAAATGTGCAATATATTATATTCTAAATAAGAAATTTCTGAAATAGGATTTTGAATAATGGATTTTTTGATGACTAAAGGAGACTATAAAGGATATTAAAATATCAAGTAGGAGTCAAGGAGTGGAGGCGTCAAGGACATTTCAAGATCAGTTATGTTTCTACAAATAGTACTTAATGCACAAAGTCTTGAGTTTACTTCGGATCTAGTCAGTCATATTATATAATAATCATAAAAACATCACTTTGACTTTGAAATGCTTTTCAAGTCTCCATCTATTTATTTTTCTCTTTTGAATTTTAATATAGTTAGGTTAGAATTAACAAAAATTAAAGAAAGTCAAAAAAACATTTTAAAATATTAAAGAGAATATTGAGAGAATATTGGAGAAAGCTGTTAAAAGATATTTCACAAGAAACTCTGCATACATGGCACAAAATAGATATTACTAAATATCAAATATCATTTAACAAGACACAAACTTTTAAATATATCTAACACACCTGCCATTTAATATTCTATATAACATCTTTTATAATCTTTATTGCATGAGTCTTCATGGGTTACGATATTAACAATGAAATGAAAACATTCCAGGAAACGAATAGAATATAATTGCTTTCGATTATATTGAATTCTCTCTTGCTGCTCGACCATATACCGAAGACACGTTAATAAGACAATTATCTCTCTAAAAAGAGAAGAAGAAAAAATAGCCTTCGAGAGTTTTGCAAAACAAAAAAAAGATAACTTATAAAAAGATATCGAACTGCCAACGAAAGAAATGTCACTATGCATATTTCTTGGACATCGATTCGTGAAGAAGCCCGTCATTAAACAGCAAGGTTGAAAAGCAAAGCGTGAACGAAACTTGATACGTGCTGTGATAATATCATCGAGTTGATCGAAAACTTTGTGCTAACGGATATAAATAAAATTAATGAGATTATGCTTTCGAAACATGGACTGGCGCTCGGACACGGTTAATTGACGATCCCAATTCTAAAATCAATATGCTGAAGAATAATATATACGCATGTTTCGTTAATGGAGTCGCGATCTTGATAAAGACCACACGAAAGTTCGATTATGCGACTGAAATGAAACGAGGAACGCGCCTTATCCCTGGCCAATAAACGCGAAACGCCCTGATAAGCCGCGATACGGCGAACGACACCGATAGTTCTTGAGTAAAGGTGAAAGGAAACTGGATTTAAGCATATACGGAATGAAACCGGTTTCAATACTTTCCGAACCCCGTAAAGGAAACATTTTCCTGTGTGCTCGAATGGAAAATCAACATGGAATCCGCGTGATTCCAGCATATGGCGAATCTCTAGTGATAAGATGAAATTACGAAAAATATATGATGAGAATTGTTGAAATATTTAAACGAAAAATAAAAATTAAGCATATTGCAAAATTTTAATAATGATCATATTATTTATATCTATCTTAATTACTTTTACTTTTAGTGATATTAACAAATGGATTAACTGTTATAAAGATTATACTTCTAACGATAAATAAGTTAAAGATAATAATTTAATCTTCAGATATTTTCAATGTTTCTATTTTTACGTTTTATGTTTTGATTTTTTTCGACATAGAATATGTTATTTGATAGATAGCAATTTCAATTTAGGAAATTTATGAATATTAAAATATAATAATTTTAAATAACTAGCTTTCCTAGTAATTATTACTATGATAGAAAATTAATATATAAATTTATATGTAAAATTTAATTATTAAAAATTTATAATAATAAAAATTTAATATAAATTTATATATGTATATATAAAAATATCGTTAAAATTAACATACCATTCGATTTCTATAATCCACGGAAGCATTGTGTCCTGTGGTTCGACGGAGTTGTTTGATACCTTGTGGTGGCGCCGCAGTCCGCATTTTCCACTTAACCTCACTTTTCTAGTTTATACTTTACTCATCACCAGATTCATGGTGAAACGTAGAGTAAATTTTATGAAAAAAACTTTGGCAAATAACTGTTTCTATTCACAAACATTTACAGGTTAACGAGTACATTGCGTGCATCCGTAATAACAACGCTACGTGTCTCGTTTGTATGCTTGTCATACGAATAATCGAATAGTTTTTACGCGACACGCTTTGAAAAGTTGTCCCGCCAGAAATCATACAGCGCGCGCGCCTGATACAGATTACAAGTGATCAAGTCTTTCTTTGCGAGGAAGTTACATCATATTTGAAAGGTTACTGGTCGAATCGCGACGTTTATTACGATTCACCCACGAGAATTCTTTATTCCACTATCGAATATTTGTAAAACGATACGTGAGAAATATGTCGTCACAGACAAAGAATGTAGGTATCTTGATAGAAATTGTGCACGTACAAACAGCTGTTAACGTTCACTCCTGTCACTTTGAAGTAGTTCATTAAGCTTATTATACACTTTCTACGGCGAGCAATTTCGTTCGTTAATAAGATCGTAATTATCGCACTTGTTCTCGTAAATGTACGACGATAACTGCTAATAGACACTCGACTCACGAGACGATCAACGAAAGTTTCCGCGGCTGCGCCACACGTTGTCGTACTGTCTACACTCGACTTCTCGATCTCTCGAAGCGTCTCGAACGCGATTTCAAATCCCCGCGCCCACGTTTACTTTTCGTGTCAAATCTCACTATAGATGAGAAGTAGGGTGGCACTAGGGTAAAATATTACGCGAACCAATACCAAATCCGGCATGGCGACGAATAATTCACTAAATTTGTTAAGAGTCGTGAAATAAAACGTAAAAAACTTCAAAATTTCCGTTGTTTCGTAATACAAAGAATTCCGCCATATTAGATTTCCATGAAGATTCAAATTACTCGCGAGTTTGAGATACATTATTCCGTACAATGACCTCGACTATAATGTTTTTAAACACAGGACTGAGAAAATTCACGTTTCACGAACGTTCATGTTGGCGACGCAATCGCCATCTGGTAGCACCATTTTTAAACGTACGTGCCGCGCAAGTAAATTACGAAACGAATCGGTCTTTATTTGTTTCTGTTCGAATTTTACAAGCAATAAACAGGTAAGGAGCAAAATATCTTAATAATTTTATTTTTTCATACTAGTTTCTTCGATATATCATCGAGAATTATTAATAACCACGAAAAATATCTTCAAAGCTTCACGGATTAACGATTATTCCTACTCCTTATCCGTCGAAAAACTGCGACCGTTATGGCGCCATAGAAGCCTGCGGACATTTTATGCGACTAGCGTGTAATATCGTGTCCGCCATTATCATATTTCTGCCTTGCTTGATTCATATCGAATCACAGTTACACGGGGACATGTCGGTCGTTAGCGATTCTTTCCTAGAAACCAGGCATTAATATCCGCGAAGACGCTGCTAGAGTTTACGATCGTAGCCGGCACGCGAATGGCTTTATTTTCGTTAGAAACATTGATCGACGGTTGTATTCTGTTACGTTGCGTACGCCCACGCGATCACGTAGTTAACACGGCGATACACGTACAATGCAGCTGGACGTGTATTGGCCCTGCATTAGCATACACCAAGGAGTGTACAGGAAATACCGAGGCTTCATACAGTATTTTTCTGCAGCTCTCGTAGAAGCAACTCTGTCGACCGCACAGAAATTTAATGCAACTGACCGAGCAAGCGCTGGATCGGAAATGGTGAACGTGGCTCCCTGTGGATTTGCCGCGTGTTTACAGAGCTACCGCACATTTAATGGTCCTGACGACAATTTTTCAATCATCCAGGAACAGCTTCCGATATGGGTTTTATGATGTGGATGATTAATGCCAAAGATGTTATCAGCAGGTATAATTTAATTGAATGTTCATAATTGTTGTAATATAAATGTAGCGTATGACTATTCATTACGAAAAATTTCGTTCTTTGAGGTTAGAAACTATTAATAATCAAGTCAATATGATGTTTGTACATTTATTATTTCTCTTGTCGATAAATTAATTGATAATTTATTATTTTCAAAGTTAGTATTATAATATTTATTAAAAGAATTTTTTTTAATTGTGTTACAAAATATTATAATACGTAACATCAATTAAAAATATGTGTTTTTTGAATAATATTGCAAAGAACTTTTATTGGTTAAGAAATTAGAAAAAAAGTATATATTGAAAATATTATTCTTGAATTATTATAAAAAAAGTACATATGATTTTATATGAAATGATTCTTTAAATCTTTATTTTTGTTATATTAATGATATTAAATGTTTTATCTTGTAAAAAATTCTTTAATTAATTAAAATACTAACATTATTTAACATTTGTTCATTAATTTAGAGTTAGAGAAAGAAGCTATATTAACAGTAAACAAAATAACGTTTTAATGATAATACAAATCTTATAAAGGTATCTTGTTGACTGATGTGAATGTTGGAAGAACGCAAATTCATAATTTAAGTATAAAAAATATTATGTATATTTCTTTAAAATCGTCATGTACGCGTACACGCCTGTCTTGTAATTCCATCTTCGATGCCACTTTTACACGGAAACGAGCGAACAATTCCATCTATACATTCTCGGCATAATGATAGAGTTAACGGATCGTTATGCGAATCTCTATGCGGCCTCGAGGCAAAATTGTACTTATATTACATATTTTCCAGTATGGTCAAACTATGCGTGTGGTCTATAAAGATCGTAATAATTTCTATAAAATGTGCAACTACATTACCTTCCGGCCATTACGTCGAATTTCATTTTTAATTTCAATTTATAGCTGCCATTTCGAATCTCGTTGCAAGACAAAACGATGGATTACTTTAATTTCATATTGGCCAATCTTCATCGACAGATTCATGGTTTTATGCTACGTCTGGTTATAATAATGGTAAACTTCTTGTGCATAAAGACTTTATTCACCTCGTTCCCATGACGTTTATCCGCGTTCTTATTTCTGAACAAATTAGATCTCCCCAATTGATTTGTGTATGTGTACAGTGAATGCGTTTGACTGGTGATTTATATCAGGACTCGCATTGCCTCGTTACTCGACTGTCTCGTTCTTTTATACCGTGTAATCGATTCAATCATCCTTCACGATTTGTTGCGCGTCTTAGATTAAAAGCAATTTTCAATATCGTTTTCTTTTATCCGATCCTGAGCCACTCGATTCTTCTTGGAACCGGTTGAACCTTGTTGAAGTACTGATACCTCGTAACAGATAAGTATCTAGTTTGACTACACTTTTCTCTTCGCATTCGCATATATACATATATTTTGATTTTAGGAATAAACACATGTCGATCCACCCGTGTCGATCTTGGAATCATTTCGAATTATTTAAATACGGAAGACTTAATAGATTTAAATTTCGAGAAACTGGATACGATTGCGAAAATCATTTTTGCAAATATTGAAACGTTTCTTCTTAGATACTTGATAACAAGCTGTAATACCAGCTCGAAGAAACGAGTTTACACGTATCAGATCAAAGATGAAATTTGCCCACTGTCGATAGATGAATCACACAACTAAACATTATGCAATGTCTCCTTTACAATCCTGATTGTCGTTTAGATATGTAATCCTGAGCTTGATTGATCACCAAGCAGTCTGCGTACTTCGAACGTAAGTAGAAATACAACTACTGAATCTACTCGAACCATCGTAGTCTGATTGCCTCGATTGTCGAGTTGACATTTTAATAAATAAATAAATATCAGTTTTTCAGCTCGATTAAAATAGTTCTCATCTATTTCTTCTTCGAATATTTTCTCCAACGGCTTCGATCATCGATTTCTAAAATAAAGATTCCTCGAGAAATATTCCTCACAGACGTGGAAGATGATTTATACAGTCGTAAAAACACGGCTTATCATAGTCGAACAATTACGCTCACGGAATGCGAAAGGGCTATATCGGTCACAGACTCGATTTCTTCGATAATTTCCCACATCATCCTCGAGTAGCAAGGTCAACCGTGATCCTGACAGTAAGGAAGTCGTTCTACTTGAAATTCTTCTACGGTGAAATTCCTCCTGATAGGGAAGGCGTATTCCCGGCCAGGATTGTTAGATCGAAGAAATGAGCGTCGATCTCGAAAAAAAAAAAAAAAGAAAAAAGGAAAAAAAAAAAATGATTCGTTTTAATGCCGAAATAAAAAGAATTTTATCGGGCTCCGCTCTTAGACTCTCAGAGCGTATCGGTTCTTAGAATTCCAATGGATTCCAACGATTCCATACGATCGTCAGCTCGGTGGTAAAGCGTATGCGCGTGTATGCA
Organism: Apis mellifera; assembly: GCF_003254395.2. Classification (NCBI taxonomy): domain Eukaryota; kingdom Metazoa; phylum Arthropoda; class Insecta; order Hymenoptera; family Apidae; genus Apis; species Apis mellifera. The sequence continues at coordinate 5,079,446 of NC_037640.1, forward strand.
TCATTGTAAATGAGCATCGGGATAAATAGAGACGATAATCGTATGCGTACTTTCGCCACGAAGAACAATGTTGCTCGATGAACGCCTTGACCTAAACCGCCTCTCTTGCCTTCGCGTCTATTGCCTCATTAGAAAGAAAATGTCGATCGAAGAATATACCTTCCAATGGCTATAAATTAGTCTTTCCTGTCGATGCTTTTCCCAACTCGTCGGTTAGAAAACCGAATGATCGAACAGTCGTCCATGATTAAACAAACGATGAATGCTGTATCAAAGACGTACACACGTACACATTGTTCGCGCAGAAGCGAATCGTACAAGGCAACGCAATATAAATGTAAATCGATGTCGTTACGGCAGCTTGGTATCTAATCATCTATTGCCCGTCCACCGATAACTTCGCTTTAATCAATGCTTAACGCCTGTCAATTTTCGTGCTAATAACTTACGAATAGATTATGATTAATCGTGTGTCGTTCGATAAATGGGAAGGAAAAGAAAGCCGGTGTATGTACAGTTATTCGATCGTTTCTCCCATGAAATTGCCTCTGTACACTATAGAACAACACACGTTTTTATTATGATAATATTGTATCGGAATAGTTTTCATGAAGATACAAGATAAATCGACTGTGACGACTAGCCTGCTCGATCGCAATTAGCATTCAGCCAGACTGACTTCTGTTTGGGAGCTGTAGAAGCGTACATTGGTCCTCGTAGGACACGTATCGAACGTTGTATTGACTGGTGAGATCACGATCGGCCAAGTTATCGCGATTTAAACACGCCTAGTCTCGTTAATCACGATCCAACTGTCTGGATCGCGATCGAGGCGCGAGATCTCGACAGTGACACTTGGATCTCTACCTTGCGACTCTTTCTCTTTCTCTTTCTCTCTGTGTATATATCCGTATATATATATATATATATATATATATATATATATATATATATATATATATATATTGTTGTTGTACTCGTGCAACGCGTTATCTGACCAAACTCGGGCGTTGTAAATCACGCGTTTATCTCGCTCGAGATCGAATCGGTGATAGACTTAATGCATCTTCGGGACTGGATAACGGTGGCTCAACATTTCTCCGAATCTTAGCGCGAATCTGAGATTAATTGCGGATTAATTCTCATGGTGATACGGGTACGAAATCGAAAGGTTTTTATCGATCAGACGTCGTTTTATTTGTACAGTTGTTTTCGATCTCGATAAGGTTATTTATATTTTCACGAAGCTCGATAAGAAATATAATTTTAACTCGAATCTAAAAATTCTCTCGGTCTCTTTGAGGATGGATTTAAGAAGTCTTCCTCCTCATTGAATTTTGAAAATAATTTCTATAACGAATAGATATTATGGATGAAAGTTATTAACTATAGTTTATAATTTTAATAATATTTGATGTAGATTGATAGAGTAATTTGTTTCACTTGTTAGGATTTTTCTGGTATAATCTATCGAAAATAATAATATATAATTAATTTTAATCGTGGTACAACGGATGTTAAAAATTAATAAATATTACATACATTTGCCTGATTCAGAAAACAAGAATCTTGAAAAATATATATATTGCAAAAATATTGGAAAAATGTGAAATACCAGTTAAGATATAATAAATGTACGAACAATTAATAGAAAATTATTATTTTCTAATGGCACGTTTGATTAATCGAGTGAACGTGATAAGTTATACAAATTAGCAATCAGTCTACGTCTGTAGACATTTTTTTCCAATCTCTCGTGTTACGATAATTACATCTTGTTGGTGTTTCTACCTTCAACTTCAAGGTATTTCATTTAAACAGAAAATGCCTAATCACTTAACCAGCTTGATTAATCTACTCGAAATGTTAAATTAATCAAAAAGATATTCATATATCCACTTAATAATCTTTCTGTCCTTTCTTCAATGAAAACAGTCACGGATCTTTATTTTTCTCAGAAGGATAATCCTTTTAATCAAAAATTCTATCTATAAATTCATTTGTCTATCACAGGTATATATAATCTATAATTTATAATAGATAAATCTATTATGATTTTTTTTTCTCGAAAATAAAACGAATATTAAAATTCCAGATTCTTACGATTCATTTGGCGGATATTGCTCGAAGCATGATAAGCGAAGAGAAGATATTTCGATCACCATTTTTTTTATTTAACGCGGCAAGTCGAAGGAACATGAATGCCTCGTGTCAAAAGGTGAAGGCGAACGAAATGGATTTTCCGTTTTTATGACGTTGTGAGAAAACGATCTTTCAGTTGATTATTGTACCGAAGTCAATTGACCTTACTTCGCCACTACCTATCACTTTACTCGAGGTTCGAGGTGATCACACTTTATTCTCATATCGATAATGCATATATATTGCACATATATATATATATATATATATATATATATATATATATATATATATATACTTAATAATTACTCTGTTTACGCGATTGTATCTTTCAGGGTCGAAAAATCGCGATTAGAAAAACAATTGCCTATTTATGTTTGATATTTATTCATGCCTTCGTTGGAGAATCGAGTCTCGTAAGGATAGACATCTGGATAGACAACATTAATTGACGATTAATAATCGAGTCAGGTATTAAATTGCTTTTTTTTTTAGCAGATATTATATCCATTGATAGTATATCCTTTTAACGATTTTTATCAATACTTCTTTGTCCATTTGTTCGATTATTATTATTTTTATTAAAAAATTGTTAATTTATTTATACATTAATTATATAATTTCAATTGAAACTTTTTTTATTAATTATAACGATTCCGTTAAAGTATAATGGCATTTAAATAAGTGAATTAATAAATTTATGATTTCAAAGTTCCAGATAAAAAAAGGTGCAAAAAGAATTTAATCGAATGCTAATGAAATGCAAGCAGAATAATAATTTTTTGCATCAAATACGTCACTATACGTCTAACAGCGGCTCGACTCTACTTGAATACTTCTCAGATTGCAAAAATTTCTCTCTTCACCTTATCGTGCATCATCTTTTTCAAGTTCATCTTTCCCTCTTGTTTTTACTTTATAAAAGTATCAACTGCATTCTTCCTTTTAAGGATTTTTTTAAAAAAAAGTCGGTCAGAAATAGCCCTTGTCCCTTTTCGTCACGAAATCTTCAATTAAGCCTATAAATCTCGTGGTTGCGAGATCAAATTGGACGTCGGTTCACCGACCTGCGAAGCCCAACAAAGGATTCACGAGAAAGTTTTCACTCATGACAGCAGATAACATAGCGTGACAAAGTACTTGCAGCTTTTCTGCAACACCTGATACGTCGCAATTACCCATGTCATCCTTAATTGGGTTACGCCCGTTACAAACGATTGTCATCGTTTTTCACGTCGCTCCTTTTCATCCCATCTCACGTTACACGACTGATAAACGTAAAACAAAATAATTGTAATTTACAAACCATATCGGATATTTTCATTTTCACGTATCTTCTTTAATTCTTCACTTCTTTTCTTCTTTTCTTTTATTCGTATTTTATTCATCTTGATTTGATCAATGGGCTTACTTGAAATCGTTTTAATGATCTGTAGAATGTTATGGAACAATAGATTAATCTTCTATGAAATGTATATGTAATGATAGAATATTTATATCACTGTAGAATGCAATTTTTTTTTTAATAATGAATCGTAACTTTCTCAATAACTTGTACATATGGTATGAGGATTATATAATTTATAATTGTATCGTTTTTATAATTATAAATTATATAATGAATGATGCGAGTTACATACTCGATTACATACATGATTATATTTTTCCATACATAAAATTAATTTGTCATTTCTAAACATTCTTATGCAATCTTTCTTTTTTTTAATTTTTTTCTTTTCTTCTTTTTAGGCGTGCAATAAAATGAAGGACAAATAAGAAGAAAGAAAGAAAGTAAGGTGTATTTCGTTGGAAAGTAGTTGCACCAGGAATGCGAGCTGGAATGATTTACGATTCTTTGCAAGTCATAAAAACATCAGCTATAAGGGATGGAAAGTTTTTTGCGAAGATTTGAAAGAAAATTTACGATGTGCTCTCAGGTTTCGATATAGTGGAACAGTACCTTTAATTACGAGGTAAAATGATCGGTCTTGATAGTTGACGCGAATCTTTAATATATCGATGGCGATAAATTAGTAAAATATCGATCGACTATAATTTCTTTCAACCTGTATAGGCTTCGTTTCGAAATGAAATTTGTATCCTTGTGGAAAAGAATTCGATATCTTAATAACTCGTAACACTTGAGAAATTATTAGGTATTTTGATACGGATAATTACTGGTTAGTAAATTAGTCTCGTAGAATTTAGTGCTGTTTTTATCTAAAGGCTTTAATTTCAGGTTTCTCCGTAAAAATAAAATATACAAAATCTATTTACTCGTTTCGTGTAAATAAGTGAGTGACCTCGAGACAATTTGTACGAAATTTCATTTTAATTGTGCTGATTAATTACACGTACGATTCCGAAGAATTAATTTCTATAATGATTGTCCAAATTTGGTGAATATGAGAAAAAGTATTTTTAAAATTGAATTAAGCGAAATAATATTTGACTGTTAATTAATTACGATCTCTTAAATTGTTCGTTAATTTAATTTTTCACGTTTCTTTTTTATTATACTTATAATAATTTTGAATTGTTACTTTGTTACGATAGATAAATTCATAATTAACAATTTTAGCGATAAGATCGTAATTTATATCGATAATACCAAGCTTGAAGAGCGTTAAATATTATTAATACTTAATAATAAATATCTATTTTTCAGATTGAATGAAGTTACATTTGGTCTTACGGATCGCAGAATCTATAAATGATCTGTCTACGTTAAATTATCAAAAAAACTATATAATTTTCGATTAATTGAGGGGTATTTCTTTTGGGAAAGAAATAGTCGATCACAGCATGCAATTTGTAACTGATTCAAAGTACTCGATATTGATGAACAAATTATGATTAACGTCGTGAAAAAAGAGATAGGTAATACTGAAATTATAAATTCCTTTTTATTTGTAATTTATATTATTTTTTTATGATAAAAAAGTTGAAATATGTAGTTTATTAAATATTATGCAAATCATTTCAATGTATCTAAATCTCAAAGATTAATCTCTTATAATTTGATACTCTCTAACATTAAAATTAAAAGTCTATTATTTCCTCTTCAAAAGATTTTCAAATCTAACTGGATCATTTAGATCATTTATTATATTCCAAGCTAAGAACATAAAAAAATTACTAAAATCTAAGAAATTGAACAATGTTGAAAATTTTTGTTATTGATACAAAAGGATTAAATCATTTTATCCTCATATTTCCAACTTTTTTCTCTATACATTAATTCATCCATTTCTTCAAAACATTATTTCTTCATCAACTTTAAATTCTTCAACTTAACACTGTTCTCTCATAACGAACTTGTTTATTAATTTAAATTATGTATAGCACAGGAATTAATTAACTACATTTGCTCGGTATTTTTTTTATAATTAACGTAATCAAAGCGTTTCTTCTTTAAATACCGGTAACGAATGTGTTTTAATCCTCTTAAGAATAATATTTAATACACGTATGTTGCGCGTATCGATCCAAAAAAAGAAGACAATCGTAAAAGCAGTGGAAGTAGACTGTTCGGTCGATCGTAATCGGTTTTTTCAGTCGTATATCAGCGGCAAGATTGGTTTCAGAAAATAACTCGGACTCGAGTTATTCTCGACTCGAAGGCCGCGTGCCCGTTCCGCGTGGCACAATTGCACAATTGCGAATCTGTCCGATATCTATCAGCTGACGGGCATCCCCCTTTCATCCCCGTCCACTTGTTTTTCCCGTGGATATCGTCGCTTCACGGCAGTTCGCTTTTTTTTTTTTTCGCAACGACTCGTTAGGATCTAACGATGCCGCTCCGTGTTGCTTGTGCAATTGATTGGCAACAGGTTCTGCGCTGAAGGAGATTCCTTCGTTGATTCGGTGTTATTAAAATCGAAAGGAGAAAGGATCGATACGTATCAATTGATCGTACTTGTATATTATTAGAATTGGATAAGATTTTTTTTTCTTTTTTAAAGTGTGAATAAATGAATATTTCGTTAAAATTGTTGCGGATAAAATTAGAACATGTAGATATTCTTAAGCGGATTTATATTTTAGAAAATATATTGAGGATGAAAAAAAATAGGAAAAAATATTTCATGTTTCATCTGAATCTTATTTGCAATTTAAATATTGTAATACGTTTCTATTGAAAATTTATGTGACTCGATTAATTTAAGGATTGAACGGAATTATTTTAGCTGTTTATGTAGAATGTGAATATTTTATGATACACGTGAAATTTTATTTTATTTTTAATTGCAAATAAGTAGTAATATATTTAAAATAATTTTTTCTATTAAAATTTCGTGTTTCAGGTACAGAATTTTAAATTTAAAAATATTTCAAAATGAAATTTAACTAATAATCGACGTTTTTATCAATTCAAATTAGTGTCTCTGATATTATCATAATTGAAGCGTGCTGCCATCTTGCAGGATGATCATGCACCAAACTTACAATATCTGCTGTCTTTTTATCATCTCATATCACTAAATATTCAAAACCTACAATTAAATTTAATATTTTGCTCATATATCTTTCAACAACTATTTCTCTTTTACATAATATAGAAAGCTATTTACTTATTCTCCATTCATTTTTCAATATTTTCACATATTTACATTGAATAATATAAAAACTATAGACACAGGCATAAAAATGATAGAAATATTTATAAATATAAAAATTGTAGAAGCATAAATTTATAATAATGCATTAATATTAAATCTAATAATAATGCAAAATATTAAATCTAAGAGATCAGCAATTTAAAATTAATTTTCTTTTTCAGTTAAAAGTTTAAAAAATGAACAATAAGAAAAGTACTCACCTTCTTACGATGCGGACAGCAAGAAGATCCATTGCCCATGGTTCGATCCTTCAAACAGCGAAAGAATCAACCTTCACACTAATTCATAACACTTCAACATAATTCTAAAATTTTCTTTGCACAATCATCAATTTTCTTTCTTTCTTCATGGCTGTTGAGAAAATTGCAGGTTTATTATCGCGTTGGTATTCGAGCCAACCATTTTATCAATAGTCGCTTTTGTTAACAATCTTCTGAATCTCGAGATCACCTTCTCGTAAGTTTTATATCTGATCTGACGAAAAAGGTAATCAAAGAATATATCATACAATTTTCCTCTTGCAAACTTATTTCTTCATTTCTCATTTTCTTTTATAGGTTTCTTTAAATTTTCCTCATACTGATGATCAATAGGATCAACGTGAAGTCTTGAGTAGATGAAGTAAAGAAACGAGCGGAGAAAAGAGCAGTGGCAAGTGGCAGTACGGTGAAATGACCGCAAGAAATCGAAGAAGCCTTAGTAATTCAGAGAAATGGATGAGCTGACAGTAATGTTCCGATAATATGGATTACTGTGTCAACTGTGCAGCTCGTGGAAGTATAGAGTTTCGTCGCGCAACATCTTCCTGGATGTGAAATTAATTAACCGTCGAACAGTCAAATATCCGAAGAAAGCAATTCGATAAAGTCAGTGATTCCTTCGCTCGAGATCGACGATTCCTCCCTTCAGGAAGATCAATTAGAACTCCAGAAACGGAGAAGTTCGTTTCGAATCGAATTGGTCACCGTTTAACTTTTGTTTTTTCGATTTTTTTTCTTTTGTTTCCGCTCGCTTTTTTGAAATTCGTGCGCGGAACAGATCGGTTGTTAGGAATCGAGCGATAAGACTTCTCGTTTTGACCTCTCGATGCGGGAATATGGAAGCGCTAATGAGTGTCAAGAGGTTGGCCAAGTCGAAAATAGAATCTGACGTGCTCCGTAAGAATTTTTTTTAATATCGTCTCGACGGATCGTCAACGACGTTGCGATCCGAGCCATTTCGATCGTTTCAATCGTTCCACTTTGCTATAAAGTTTTTAACGATAAGATAAGTTCACAAGAATAGAAGATAATTTCACGATCACTTAGATTTCGATAATATAAAAAAAAAAAAAAAATTAACGATATTAATGTATTAGAATTAGAAAGAAAGAGGAGATCGATTTGACTGTAAAACTTTTTATTACGATCTTCTTTCGAAATTGGAGCTATTTGCAAGTGAATACAATTCTGTTTAGTATTGAGAAAATATGCGTATGAAGATTCGAGTATTTAGTATATTTAACCCTCGGATGGCAGACCATAGACGGCGATGACTAAGTCATTTCTAGCCGCCTCCTACATTTATCATTTACTTTATTAAATTATGCATATTCGAAGAAAATTATAGAATCATTTAAAAGTTACATATGCGAAAACAATTACAAAAATACGAGATATACATATAGAATATCGATAATCTAATTTTTAATATAATTCTATTTCCAAGATGGATTTTTCTTTTTCATTCAAAGCTCTCTTCTTGAACGATCTAATTCAACCGAGGGTTAATTATCACGTAATTCGAACGGAAAGAAATATAATTTCATATTATACGTACATCTGTACCGAATGATTGCTCGACGTTTATGTATGTACGCGTTTCGCAGCGAAAGGATTAAAAAAATCGACGTGGCTCGATCGCGAGAGAGAAAGACTTGATCACCGGTTCGGCGTGTTTCAAAAACTGCCATCGAATTTCGAGGAAAGTAACCGGGGTCCGCTCGCACGTGTTTACGCGTGCGCCAGCACACGGTACCAATATCCACGCGAGTCACCGCTTTATTTTCCACCGTTACATCACTGTCGTCAGCGTTTCACTGCCGCTTCACGATAGTGCGCGCAGTTTATCGAGCCTCGAGAAAACAATGATCCATCGTGTCCATCGTGATTTGCCTTTCCGGTACCGTTCCTCTTCGTCAACCGTAACGTTCCCCACCTTCATGCTTCGATTTTCTTCCTTTCTTCAATTTTAAAATAATATATTCTGGAATATAAATCCAGGATGGATTTTAAATTTCAATCAACAAAACGCGTCGAGTTGCTCTTTTTCGGAATTTATCTTAAGCGATTAATCGATCAAGATGGAATTCCTTCTTTCAGAATTTGTAAAAAACGATAACACACTTTTAGAATTTGTAGAAACGATAACACGCTTTGTGAAAGTGAACATTTTAAACGCACGAGGAATTTTCAATTTTTTCATTAATAAGTCACGTCGAATCGGTCTTCAGGAATTTAACTGGGACGATTAAATCGACGAATAGGAAATTCTTAGAGGTATTCGATAATTAAACGAAGAATTTCGCGCTCTTGAAATGCCAAAGTATGCAAGAACGAACGCGAGGATCGCGAGGCACTCGACACATAACTAGCAAACTCCGTGCACTTCATTCTTGCGCAGCACGTGTTGATCGTAAACAGTGACTTGCGTCAGCATACGCGTCCCGCGGAAACTTGTTTTGTCAATGGGCTGATGGATCGCGTGAAAACTAATGTCGTCGAAGCTAAGGACGGACGAGGAATAATCTGAACAATCAATAAACAAACCGAGTCACGTTTCCACGAATTAGACCGAATAGTCGAGACAAAGAAATCTACGTCTTTACCTATTTTTCCAGCCACTTTTCGCTATTATCCCACGATATGGACGAATGTCGTGATAAATTTTCATGCGACACTGTGACATAATGAATCTCATCTTCGTACTGAAGAGACTGAATTTCACTCGAGCTCACGAATCGCTGACATCATTCCGTTCGTATTGCGTTTTTATCATTTGAATATTATATACACTTTATCACACAACGTTTGAAAATGTTATGTTCGATTATTTATTTATTTAGTCTCACCATTTTGATTATATCACAATATCTATTACTGTATTCACTGTATTACTCGTTATTCTCGTAATTTTCGCCATATTTTGGAAATATTACAATCAACTGGCACTCGTCTCCTTGACTGGAAGGAATAAAACGACTAACTGGCCGCTCGTTATCGCGTTGGCGCACTTAACAAGCAGTCGATAATATTTTCCATACGATATTCGTTTCTATAGTTAGCAACGGGCGAGTAGATTTTGATGAAAGTGTAAGATTAAAGCTATGTAACACGCAATGTGATGGCTGCTCGAGGCTTAAAGACCGGCGAACACGTAATCGAAAGAGAGGCAGAAGAAGACTGAAGAAAAAGGCGAGTTCGGGACTCACCTTTTTCGCGCGTCGTGAGCGTAGTTTCTTATCGTGTGCTGCCTGTAAACATTGCTTACATCATCGTGATTGTCGATGTTGTCGTCTGTACGCGGGCCACGTTGATTTCGAACTGGTACCACAGGGCCAACCAGTATTGTGTGCGAACCTGGCTTCCGGTTTCGGTCATGACACGTCGCAATTTCGAAACGGTACTCTTTTCAAAAAGAAGAGAATCGTTAGAGTAAGAAAAACGTGATCACAGAACTGAAATTTTAAGCTTGAATCGAGATTTCTGTTATTTCCTGTTCTAGGTGGGAGTTGGAGTTGGTTAAAGTCTTTAAATGTTTGATGTGGAATGGAAATAATTTTTGTATTAAATTATTTTATATAATTTCTTGAAAATTCAGTAAAAAATCATTCAGAACTCTCTGAAATCCAAGTAGCAGGTATTTTTTTTTAAATTATTTCATACTGAACATTAATTGTTTTTATATTTTTATAATTAGTATAGTAACTTCTTTGTACTTAAAAAGAATAAATATATTTTATATGTAAATATAGATATAGAATAATTTAGATAGTATAACTTCAATTATTTAATTAAAATTGATTTCATTTTTTTGTTTTTATTATTTATCATTTAAATATGCCTAATTTAAAAAAATGATTTGAATTTTCTTGTATGTACAACATAAATCAAATATTAAATCATTTTTAATTTCAGGTATTATATGCATATGGAAATTTATCTTAAACTATTGGTTCAAAGATCTTATGTTAAGTTGAGTATTTACTCTTTTCATTGGTGATCATTTTCAATCAATTGATTAGACAATGTACAAATTCGAAGATTGAAAAGAAACTATGTTGTTCAATTTACAGAGAGAAAAAGATCAGAAGACTGCCCACGTGTAATCTAAGATTCGCTTCCCTTTATCATTAATCAGCATTTTCATTAGAACTTATTATTTCGGCTATGATCCGTAATTCCTTAACAATGTAACTTATGGCATCCGACAGACTGATTAGAATCTCCCTGTCTGTAATTTCTCCATAAGGCAGCTGCCATTTATCTCAACTGCCAATAACGACAATTACTCGCCATTTGCAAAATCTTTGGTTGTTTGCTTTTGAGATTCTTCATCAAGAAAAAATTCTTGAATGACTGGTGCAAGGTCCAAGAAAAATGAACTTTGATTTCGATATAAGTTTTAAACTTGATGATTCATTGTTTTTTTATTTTTGATTTTTTGTCTAATATTCTTTTAATGAATTTTTTTCTATTATGTGTTTTAATAGAAAAATGAGAATGGAATAAATTATAGCCAGTAATGAATAAATTTCATGAATTAATACACATAAAAATTTATATATGTATATAAAAGATATATTGTATGTAAAAAATCAATTGATATGATAATAAAAGCACTAAGCAATAACTTAATTTTTTTTCTTAATTTAAAATAATATTTTAATTATATTTTAATAAAATAATATTTAAAATATATTGTAATATCTGTATAAATATCTATATAAATAATATAAATAATCTATAATAATAATATATAAATAATCTATATAAATATCTATATAAATAATATAATGCATATATAATGTTTGAAATAATATATTTATAAAAAGGATGGAGTTTTGTATGATGAATAATAAAAATAATAACTTATGTTATTAATAAATAAATGCAATAAAATCAAAGTAAATCTTTTAAAGTGATTATTAAATATTAATTAAATATTTCAGTTAGATTTTGAAGAAAGGAAATTAAAACTATTTTAAATTGATTAATCAATATTGTAGATCATTATCAGTATTCAAATAAATATTCAATAAAATGAATATATTACTTTTTTAAAAAAAGAAAGAAACGTTATATTTTTTAAATCAATGCTTTTTAAAATATAATAATTGATATTCTTTTATATTTCATAAGTATGGTTAAGTGCAAAGGTTAAATAAAAGAAGAAATAACAACGATTTATCAAAACATGTATAACGATTTATTGAGGAGCTATTCAAGCATGTTAAATTTCATGAAATGCAGGTACCTACCTATCTACTCACTAGCGTTACATTAGACGCGCATTTTACTCGCAAAACTGTACGATCTATTTGTTTTTATTTTTTTATTTTTTTCTTTGAAGGAGAGTTGCATAAAATTGCATTTAGTTCCCTTCGCCGATCTGTTCTTGTTTAGCACTATCATCGCTGCATACCAAATCAACTATCTCTATGTTTCAACAAAATTATTTTATCTGTTATCGTACAAAATTTCATGAAATTCTTTCTTCGTCAAATTTATAGTCATAACAATATTCTTCAATTTTTTCTTCTTTTCTTTTTAATAAATTATATTCAAGAATAAATAATTTAGATAAAACAAACGAATCAACTTCCTTCATTTCCTATCATTTACATGATACGTATCGAAAATAATTCTTGTATTCGAGTCAGTTGCATGCTGACAAGGTCGCTGCTATGATCGTGCTAGACACCAGAATAAATCTGCCTACGTTAGTTTTGATTGCCAGTCTTCAATGCTCTGGTATTTTTTTTCCTTTTTTCTAAGTTTTTTTCTTGTTTTTTTATTCTCTTTATTTCGTTCTTAGAATTCGTCGTTTGCTTGTCGATCATCCGAAAGCTAACGTCGAATTTTCGAAATGATTTCGATTAAACTTTCGTATTCGAAAATGGTGCTTGCACTATACAAAACGGTTGTTGCTGTTGCTATTTTATTATGCGTACAAACTAGAATCCTTTTTTTTAATCGTATGCAACGAGAAATCAAAATATATTTAATAATTTTTTATATTTTTATCTTTCTTATTTTCTCTTTATAAGAATTAGATTAATAGTCTGAAGTAAAATTAAAATCGAATCAGCTAATCGATAATCGATACGATAATTTCTCGAAAGAGAAACGAATTCGATTTCTCGCAGCATTCGATCGTTTCTTACGCTACCAGTCGAAGATAACCTTACAAACTTAATTTACACAATCGTTCTTATGTTTTCGTGAGAAATTATACAACGTGCGAATGCAAATTATCGAGCAATCGAGAAATTTCATCTGGAAAGTTTAATCGTCTCGCTTATTAATCTTAATTTTTTTCTGAATATCTTTGTGTGTACGTATGTGTTGCGTATATTCATGCACGTGTTCTTTACATTTGTTCACCCGTGTGATTTTCGTGCTGATTTATTTTTTTTTCTTTTTTTGATTCGCAGTTTTCCATTTGTATTTGATTGTTTAGTCGAAAATTATCGAGCACGACGCATTTGGAATTAGAAAGGCTGGAATCGACTACGATTTTTATTTTTTTTTTTCTGTGAAGTTTCACTTTCTACAACGATAAATGTGCATATACCGAAAAGTATCAATCGATCGTTCTTTTCTACGAAGAATCCAAAGGGAGAAGAAGAATGGAAAGATAAATCCTTCAATTCGCATTCGATTCTTCGTCAAAGATTCTCGACGCGGCCATAATTCATCGAGTTTTTACAGCTAGTTAACAGAAATAATAAGAGCTCAAGACCAATTTCGTGATTGTTTTTCTCTAGAAAGGTAAATTTAGAAATATTTTCGAATACTAAATTAAAATTTTTTAATTTAACTAGATTTTGTATTTTTGAGTGAAAATTCGTTGATAAAGCAATATTTAGTAACAAGATTAAAAATTTTAAGAAGAAAATATAAAAGTGATTGAGAAGCTTTTTGAAAAAAGGCTTTATAGGGATTTATATATTGTATATATTTATAAATTCATACGATAATTAATTATTTTTTCTAATTATAAGTATAATTGTTAAATTGATGCAAATGTCGTATTTTAGATAGGCTAATATTCTGCTAAATGTTATCAATTGCATTACACATTAAAAGAATTTTGTATAAATTAAATGTTTTACTTCTATAATTACGAATAATTATATATAATTAGAATATCTTTTATTCGATAAATTGCTTTAAAAATAATTTCAAACAAAGAAGTTATAAAAATTATGCACATTCAAAAATTTGTTAAATTTTGATCAAATAATCGATGTATTAAGACAAAATGCGTATATTCCAAAAAATAATCGTTATTAAATTTTTTACACTCGATAAAAATGTAAGAATTTTATCTTTAAACGAATAAAAAGTTTCATTCTGGTTGGCTGTTTTGACATTTTGATCAAGAGAATTGCTTTAAGTGCCTTTTTTCAATAAATGCTCCTCTGAATTTTGCAATTTTGTGTCTGAAATTTTTCAAAACTGGTCTTCAAGCATTCGGTGCGTAGACATATCTACGACGTATGTGCACGATAAATCGAAATATATCGACTGCGATCAAGATCGAAAGCGTACATCGAATAGCCTGCGAGAATTCCTCTTTTCCCTTGTAAAGGATCGACGCGATAGTATCGATGCGACAGTATCGACATTATACCGTTATGGTCGGCTCCTTACAGTACGTTTTAAATTACGAGCTAGTTTCGAATAAACGCGACTCCGTCTATCGCAAATCGATTTACAAACACTACTTAATTGTGAAAGACACGATTGAATCTACAATTGAAAAAGTCGATTTCGACGGGAACGGAATAAATTATATTAAATTTTTTTACGTTTTGACAGCCAATGGTGTGGTATCGATCATCTTACGACGATTGTGAAAATTTCAAAAAAATTTCGTGCATCGTAAAATTTTAACGATATATGAATAAAAGAAGTTTATTTTAACGTAATATTAATTAACGTAAGTAAGTTATAATCATAGATAAAATTTTTATTTCATTCGTATATTCGTAAGTTCTATTTATTAATCTTTAATTTAATTATATTAAAAAACAAATTATTCCGTTCTTTTCGAAATCGACTTTCTGGCTACACATCATACACGGAGAAAAAGGGTGATACAAAATCTATGTCCAATCGAAACCGACACACACAGATAGAATAAACTGCTGTTTAGTTATTAGTTTAATAGTGATCAGCAATAATTAATTGCTTCCATCTCGTTACGTAGATTAAACAGATATAGGCATCGTAGACACGTAATGTTACTTAATGGTTGTGTGTATTTTTTTTTTTTTTTTTGTTTAAATTACTTACAGTTTCTATTTACATCTGAGTACATCGCCATCGTGATGATCTTGAGTCTTATCACGTGTTTTCTAAGAATATATTTTCGAAGAAAGCAACCTCGAACTTTTATCATCAACGATTCATGTGGAAAAATTCTCGATCGAGGAAACGACTCGTGTCGATTCTTTAAAAATTTTATTTTCCTTCTCCATTTAATCGGAGAATTCTTATCGTGAAAAAATTTCTTCTCTTCCACCCGTATTCGAAATTTCGTGCAAAATATCTTCCGAGAAAAGTTTTTTTCAAAAATATCTCTCTTAAATCTCTCCATTTTCCGAGGAATCGTAGGAGTTCATCAGGAAATCGCCGGCCAACCATATTTCTCCATATTTCTCCGTTCTCTCTCCTCTTATGTTACAAGTATTATTCGCTATTATACTAATCGTATTAATAAACGCGATGCAATTGTTGTACTGTTTTACAATTACCATATATTATTAAATCCTCGGCCGGCCTCGCTTACCCGAAAATACAAAAATTACACGGCGGAGATCAGCCTTTTCTACTTCGTTCCCCTATTTTTTTTTTTTCTTTTTTCCGTTTTAACCTACAAATATTATCAACTCTTGCCTCCTATCGTTGCGAGATTATTAATAATAATAATAATATATATTACAGATAGCCCGCCTTTATCACAAGGCGGACACTTTCAATATCGATATTCAGAATCGAGGATCGACGATCGACGATCTCCTGGTGATCCCTGCACCGAGCTCTTTCCCAACGATTTTCCACTATGATCGATGAGAGAGGAAGTTCGAGGAAGTTGCTGGGAAGAGGAAGAGAAATACGTACAATTAATGACGTGTGCACGGGATGTGGGATCGATTGATCGAAACTCCATACAGGTAATTCTTCTATAAATCTGTAAATTTTATAATCGATATTAATTTGATTATTAATTTTGAGAAACCTTAATTATTAATATTATTTTTTTTATTAACTTTTAGAAAAATGAGAGAATAGATACGACACGGAAATTTTTCAAACATCCTTTTCCTGGAGCCAATTTTGTACATGAAGAAGAATTTTTCTTACATCTTTCTTTATTATTTATCTCTTTTCTCCACGGTGAAGGGGTTGCGCCCATTCGATTCGACACCCCGCACCCACAGATAAATTGTATAAATCTTACAAGTGTATGTGTGTGTTCAGGTGTATGTGTAGAAGGCATACGAGCATCCCTAAACATTATTTTGGCCGTGAATTTAGAGTGGTTTGGAGCGAGAATGGATGATCGTCGAATTCATCCAATCTGAACGATCGTCCATTCTCGCCTCTGAAGAGAAAAAAAAAAAAGAAAAAAAGTATACATATCCGCTAATAGAAACGATCCTACGTGTGTAATAGCATCGACACGAAAGAATTTCTTACATTACATTATAGAATATCCGTAGAATATTCGTGCATGCACAAATCGTTCCATTCATTTTTCACCCAATCAAAAATTTCCTCTTATTAACGGCAAATGCAAGAGTCTTTATTCTCGTGTCTCGTGCAAGTATAAATAATTTCTCTTTCTTAACTTGTAACTCTTGCCGCGTTAATAATAACGAAATATTCAGACACGTGGTGGCAAATAAATGAAACACCCTGTACATACGAAAATTGTTTCCATAAAGTTTCTAAAAGAGCTTCACACAGCTTATCGCTTTACACGTACACGTATCGCCGACAAAGTTTCACCCTTAATACATATATATATATGTATATATATATTTACAGAAACCGTGGTCACGGCCTTGATCGAGGGTTAATTAAACGCACGAAGTCCACGAAGAGGTCAAGATTCGCCTGTCAAGGCCGGTTCTCCACGCGTGGCCACAACTCCACATTTGGGAAACCGCCCTCGAGGAGTCCTGGGACGTTATCGTATTTTTGGCGTATGTGAGATGATAAATCTCGATGATCGACTACTTGTGAAAAATTATTAATCTAAGTTTCGACGAATTTCGAGTATAATATAAATTTAATTTTTCGAAGGTGAATTTTTTCGAAACGTGTCATTCTATTTTTTAAAGCTATCACAGAGGAATTTTCTCTCTTTCTTCTTTTAGATCGTTATCTCATCGATCTCTTCATCGCCGAGAACGTCGAGGACTCCAATCGGCCCGAGTTATATATATTTACAAGTACAAGACACCAAGAACAAGGGACACGCAGAACATTAAATAGACGATCATAAATCGATCAACGATCGAGCACTCGCACTTTTTCGTTTTTTTATTCTCTCTCTCTCTCACACACATTCACTCATTCACTCACTCATTCGTTCACTCTCTCTCTCGTGAATTTTATCATTAGCACACTTCACTTTGTATATATATCATCTAGAAACATAGATCGTCCCGGTGTGAACGTCGAAGAAAAATTCGAGAGGCGTTTTGTTTCGAGAGCGAAAGACATCTTGTTTTATTATTTTTTTTTCTTTTCTTTTCTTTTCTTTTCTTTTCCACGAGGAAAAATGTAATAATATTTATATATCGGAGTCTAGTACGATCGTATTCGATGAACGAACGCGAGAAAGATACTAGAGAGAAGTTTGTTCAACAGCGAGTTCTGCGAGTAAAACCATGCCGTCGAGATATTTTTCGTTAGTTACAAAAAAATATATCCTCGCGCGATGCGTTCGAAGAGGCTAAATCGTCTTTCTAAATCGAGAAGTGCCGGATCGTTGAGCCCTAGTTCCTAAAGTACCAGCTATTTTTTTCATTTTTTTTGTCCTTTATTAATTAAGTATATATACATATATATATATACTTAATATACATATATATATATTTATACGTATGTGTATAGAGAGAAAAGAGAGTAAAAACGAGCCGCGTCCGCCTCGAAAAATGAACGTTTTTTTCTTTTTTTTTCACGACAAAAGGAAAATCGTGACGGGCGAGCTCTCGAGATATAACGGGTGTGTCAAGAGTTTTTCGAAAGTGTAGCGATTCTTTTTTTTTTTTTGTTTATCTTACAGTCTAGCTCGACAATGGAAGATTATAGCGAGGGAAAAATTGGAGAAATAAAAAAAGAAGGGATCGGAGGGAAAGAAATAAGATTTGAGATTGGAAAACGCGGGTTGAACTTGCACAATTCGTCTCAACATTCACACAGTTAGCTAATTCTAAAAAATACGTGTCCGCCCATCGAAAAAAATGCTCGTCTTCGAATAATCTTTTCTTCTTCTTCTTCTTCTTCTTCTTTTTCCTCTTAAGTACATACACGATTAAAACCTTAGAACCTTAACATTTTTTTTTTTTTCTTTAAATCTTAGATCGAACTCTACGCTACTATGTACAACAACACGGGTTTTTTGAGGTCTTTTACTGTTTGTGCCTGCCTATTTTTTTTTCTTCCTTCCTCGTTCATCTTTTTCTCTTTCTTCGATGCAACTTTCCTCTCTTATATACAGAGGGAACATCGAAATTTTCTTCTTCTTCTTCTTCTTTCGTTTCGTTTTTAATCGCTAAATGTGAAAAGGCTTCGGGCTACTTTCAAGGTACGCGAATTCTCGAGGTTACACGCTAATATTTACACGCTTACGAGTGCTAACAGTGTGCTCGCCGTCGAGTCACTCCCCTCGACGGTCGCCATTTTCATTTTTTTTCTCTCTCTTTCTTTTTTTTTTTTACAGATATTACACGCACGTGACGAACTATTTTTCACTTCATTTCGAAAATTGTATTTTTTCTCTGCCCTGCCATTCTTGCTACGGAATTCAAGACTATCGGAGACGTTGGACGAATTTTACGAATTATTTCGATTCGAGGGAATCGATCTATAAAACGTTTATTCTTATTTTGAACACCTTATATCGCCTAAGAAAGTGGTTCAGATTCGATAATATTGTTCATCTGTAATAAATTTTTCTATTTACTTTTTCGCATTCTGATAAAAAGCACGAAGAATTAATTGTAATTTCCTTTAAAACAACTGGGATTATCTTCTTCTTTCAAACCTTTCTCGGTCATAAAATGTATAATTAGGGTTTAAATATTAAGTGATTAAGTCGAATGGATACACTTGTAACGAGATGGCTGCTTCGTCTCGTAAATTCTAATAAAGTGGGAAGTGGGAAAATTCTGAACTATCTTAATGAAAAATTCCTCCAACGTCTTAAAAATCTAGAACGAGACCAACGAATCGAACAACGCGAACAAAGCGATGGGGTCGATGGCGATTCCTTTAATTTAACAATGGTATATTGGCAGTGCTGATGCGAAAACTGTAACTCCAAGGGAAGAACTACGATCGGTAGAATCCTCTTTAGAATGAGATACGCTGTAAATGTGGCACGTGCGAATGATTTTTACCTTCTATTCTGCATACGAAGAGAAGACCGTGCGTCTGGAAAACTGGTTTCTTCTCTTCTCTACAAAAATGGGTTCGCCTCGTTCCATTCTTGCGTTTCTTTTCTTTTTTTTTTTTATCTTCGTCAATCTTCGAGTCTCTTGAACTATATATATGTATAATTCCTCTCTCTCTCTTTCTTAGAATATTTCGAAAACGAAAATTCATTTCGAGATGAAGAAATCCTTCCTTCTTAAAAATAATTTTCAATCGAAACTTTCCAATTCCTTAAATGTAATTTTTTAAAAATTTAATATTGCTCCTTTAAAAAATGGAACAAAGTGTGTCGCAGTCTTTAATATCTATCCTTTTTTTCCAAACGTGCAGGCATCGTAGAATCACGTACGATGGAAAAAACAGTTGCCAATTGTTGTTTGTCACGAACGTCTCGTTTCATCGATTAATGAAAAAAAGAAAAAAAAAATTCGATACAAATCGAAGACTTCGCTCCAGATCTTCTCGATCTTTCCCCCTCCCCCTCCCTCGTCGTTAAACGAAGTCACCAAGAGATCACGCAGAAGCCATTTCCATTTGTGTTTTACTGTCCGTCATAAACGGATCCACAACGATTCCTTCTCTTCCTCGACCTGTTTCAACGGATTATTCGAACGCAGAACGAAACGAGGCGATCCGCCGCGTTTAAAATCGTTTTCTAAGACCCCCACGACTGCTTCTTTCCCTTTTTCTTTTTTTCTCAATCCTTAAATTGGAATTAAAACTCGTTCTAAAACTTCGAATATATTGTTCACACTTGGATGGAAATACCGTGCTGGATACATCGATGGGGTTCAAGCGAGCAATGAATTCAAGTGCATTTCGATTCTGTACATTAAGGTATCTATTTTTTTTTTTTCTTTTTTTTTAAACTCTCCGTCCTAACACACGAGTCGTTTATTAAAACGATTCTGCAACGAGGAAAAATATTGTACCACCGTGCCTACCATTTTAAAATGATTCTACGATGAAAATTTCAAATATTTTATCCTTTACTTTATTTTTATAAATATCTTGCAGTCGCAGGGTTCTCCAGAGTTTCTCTAAATTAATCGAATTTCTTTCGTTTTCGTTAAATATCGTGCCCTGTACTATCGCAATTCAATATTTCCAATGTGTTTTTCCTTTGTGTTCCCGTGACTATTCTAATCTCGTGTTTATATTTAAGTTAAATCGACTTACGACTTGTGTATGAGTATGTGTGTGTGTGTATGGCGTGTGTGTATGTTTATACGCGTGTTTATATATCGTAAACGCAATATATTAAGGCCTCTTAGTTACTAACGACAGGTCGTCACGTTTCCATCCTCCGAGCTACGACGATACGAAGATGGCGGCGACAGAATTACTTCCCGCTTCTCTCCCATCAAAAAGTTCCTTTCTTCGTCGAAAAAAAAAAAAAGGAAAGGAAAATTGTATTCCAACAATTGTATGTACACGCGAAAAGTGCTTGGCTTTGTGTGTATATATAATATACTCGGGGGCAAATGACGATCCTTGCCCGCAGAAGATTTTTCTTCGTGAGAAGTTTGCGACGAGAAAAAACCTGCGTCTCCTCTCTTGCCTCGTCGCTTGGCCACCGAAATCTGATGCGTGTGCGTGTGCGGATCAATCTCGGAAGGAAATCACGCGGAGAGACACGCCAGTCGTTTCTTCAAGTAAATACATATAAGATTTAATTTTATCACTTCTACTGTGCTCGTTTATACGCGTGTATTTCTATTTCTTTCTTTTTTTCTAGGATCTTAAGAGAAGAACGCCCTTTGAAGTAGTGGTATTTAATGGTATTTCAACGAGTGTTCAACGAGTTACAGTGTGCAAATTATCGGGTACGATTTAAAAACTTTACAAGTTTTCTCATCTCAAATTATACTAAATTCTTGTATTCTCTTTTTTAGGAGACGATTCTCCTCTTCACAGAGGAAGTATAACCTGACCAAGTCTTTTAGAAGTTTTGAGGAACTATATAAAAGGTGTCTTAAGTACAGTCTAATCCCTATATTAATTCGTTCTAAATTTCCCTACTACTATGTGGCTCACTGTCGTCGCGGGATTAGATAACAGACAGGATTTCTTGGCAGTATTTGGTACGATATCCTCGAAATGGAATTATTGGTTATCATTGACTGGCTCTGTCTCTCCTGAATAGAAACGAAAGGTGATTAAAAAAAGAAAAAAAAAGAAGCAAAGCTGAACCGAACTCAGTGTGCACGATGATTGCTGTGTCGAAGAAGGAAACTGTGTGAAAGAAAAAAACAGTGCGCATAAAAACCTGTGAAAGAAACGTTGCAGAGGTCAGTGCTTAGAGGTAGAACTGAAAATACATATATAAAAAAAAAAAAAAAAAAAAAGTAGACGAAGAGAAAAAAAAATGAGTGAAGGTGGAGGAGATGAATAATAATAATAATGTTAAAAAAAAAAAAAAAAAGTCGACGTGCCAAATCGGAGACAAGAGAACCACCGTTTGCAAACGTCTTCTTTTCCTTATTTTTTTTTTCTCTCTCTCTTTTTTTGTTCTTTTAAATCCGTAGCAATTTTATTGGTGCATCACGCGCCAGCCACTTTCCACAATGAAGGCATATTCGCTAGTGAGGAGTATACGTGGATTTTCTTTTTTTTTTCTCTCTCGCTTAATTAGTCATTATCTAATAACATAGGTACCTTACGACTTACACGCATTATCACCTAGCCTCCAGTTATTATTTTCTTTTTTCTTTTTTTTTTTTTTTATATTCCACGGGTTCCCAATTTTACACCGAGAGAACCAACAAAGCGCACACGTTTCAAGTGTGATGAATTTTCCAAGAAAAAAAAAAAAAAAAAAAAAAAAAAAAATATGTTCGTTCTTATATATATAATATATATACATATACGCGTGTACGTCTCTATGTGTGTGTGTACATATACGCGTGTGCAACAACACGAAGAGAATGTTCTTGCTTCATTCATATCCTCTATGTTCTTGATTTTTCGAATTTTTCTTTATATTCTTCTTCTTCTTCTTCTTCCTTCTCTTCTTTCTTTTCCTCTTCTTCGTTTGCTACTTCATTGTCGCCTCGTTCTTCTTCTTTTATTTCCCGAGGTGTGTGTGTTATATATCGTTAAATGCCCAACTGACCAGCTACAGTGAGCTACAATTATTTACAAATCTCTGTGTTAAGTAAACATTTCTACAGTGTTATCTGTATTTTTTCTTTTTCTTTTTCTTTTTTTTTTTTTGTTCTCTCTGCTTAATAGGAAACATTAATTTTCGCTCGATCGCACTCATTCCAATTTTTTTTTTTCTCTCGTTTCGTACCGCACGCATACACATTTGCCCACTCGTACATCCCCTCCCCCCTCCCCCTCCCTTCGTTTCTTTCCCCGAGATTTTCCATCTCTCCCCTTTCGTCCCCCTAGGCTCGATTAATTAAATCGGACCGCTGCGAAACTTGGACGAGATCGCGACGTTTCCTCTTACAGAAACAGAAAGGATTATGGTAAATAAATTCTCCTTCTTTGTTTTTTCTCTTCTCTTTCGCACTTGCTTCCCTAATTTTATCGTTCGACGAGACTGACGATTCATTGGAAATATATAAAAAGGCTGTTAAAAGGTTAAAACAAAATCAATCATCTGTGCATTGCTGTTGTGAGAATCATGATTAAAAAAAAAATTACTTCTACTTTAAAAAGTTGAGATTTAGATTCACACAGTGATATTGTTTATCAATTGAAGAATTTAATTTCTTAACGGGTTATTATTTGATCGAATTCTTCTACGATAATGAAATTAAAAATTGTTCTAAAAGAAGTATTCATCGGATCGAATAATTTAATCTTGAAATTATACATTTATCATAGAAGAAGTAAAGAAATTTAAGTGTTAAAAACAATCCTCGTTCACAAGATTCACGATATTTTTTCATTTCGATTACACAGAATAATTTTCCAGCAATATAATTAAACGTATTGCAATATATTGTAAACATACATAATATTATGTAACAATATACATTTTATTATCGATTAATTTTATCGAAGAAAAGCTAATATATAAATATTTTTCTTTTTTGGAAAAATAAGAAAATCGATTGAAGAAAAGGATTGTTTTTGACACGATTCGAGCGATTAATTGACTCGTTTACACCCAATTAAAAAAAGGTTACAATCATCAGTCTCGACGAAGCGTAAAATTATAGGAATACATATACAGGAAAAGTCGGAGAGGAAACAGCATTATCCGTCCAAGTATCCGTGGTACTCTGTTCAATTTTCATTGTTTCTAATTAAGGCGACGTTTCATGCTTGTGGATCGATATTACACGATAATTTCACTTTCGTTCGATCGACGAAAGGGCGGAATTCATTTACAACGGGACGAAAAATTATTTTTCGCAGTTTATCGATCGCCTGTGATTAGACAACGACGAAAATTTCGATTAATCATTATTATTACTATTACTATTATTATTATTATTATTTTATTCGACGCTGTTTGCGTTTGCTTCGGTGCTAGTTGATTCGATTCATGAGCTATTTTTTGCGTATTATATTTATGTATGTACACGGTGAACGCGAATGACGTATTTACAAATGACGAGGAGAAACGCTTCACAGCTAGCCGAAAACGGGTAAGACCGGCATTGTTTTTTTTTTTAAATTGTACAAAAAAAAAGAAAGAAAGAAAGAAAGAAAGAAAAAAAAAAGACAATGGAATCGAAGAAAGGAAGTGTATCACGATTTTTCTTTTCTTTTCTTTTCTTTTCTTTTCTTTTTCTCTAACTCTAACGGAAATATTATTCAGCACACGCATGACAAATCGCAAAGATTTGGATATAACTATCGTTTATAATCTCGATCGAGTAGAGAATATCGGAAGTGTCTTCTCTGCGAAGATGAACGATCCGAAAAAAAATAATCGTCCGTTTCATTCGTTTCGTCTCTCGGCAGGGAAGAAGCTCCTTCTCTTCTCTTCTCTTCTCTTCGCGTGTATCAAAATCCATTCTTTTTTTCTCTCTCTCTTCTAAAAACCGATCTTTATAATCTCTTTTTCCCCCCTTCGTTTATTCGCCTCGATACAATCGCTCAAAGAATACTTAATAATAATAATAATAAAAAAGAAAAAAAAACGATAATCGCTACTTTGACTTTGATTTTTCTTTTTTTCCCTTTTTTTCTTTTCTTTTCTTTTCTTCATTTTGCCCGATCCACGCGGATCCAAGGGTCTATTAAGAGTAGAAATGATCACGAGTCTGCGTAAAAAAGAGAACACATGCGTTGCTTCGTCTCTGTCGCCCAAACGCGGAATAATGAAAACGAGTTTTCCTTCGCTACGCTAACGCTAAATCGCTACCTAAGAAAAGATCCCTAACGGTAATTCTCGTGGATATTCTACTGGCTATCTAAAGTTCCTTAAATAAAAAAATCACACTCAAGAAACGTAATTATAGATATACCGGTGTGCTCGTCGTCTGGCCTTCGAGTGCGTTTGAATTCAAGAAGTGACAAAGAATTATCGACTATTATTATTATTAATATTATTATTATTATTAATATTATTAATATTATTATTATTATTAATATTATTATTATTATTAATATTAATATTATTATTACTATTATTCTGTAAACACATCTCGACGATGATCGACGATCGTTTCGCCTTATTAATTTTTGATCGAGAAGATTGAAAAAAACTCCTCTCGCTTCTTTTTTTTCTTTTTCCAAAGGCAATCACAATGTCGATCGTCACGTGGACGAAATGGGTTTACTACACGCGAAGAAAAGAAACTTGTTTAACTTAAGCAAGGTTCAAACGCAATTTCGAAAATAGAAATTCGGGCATTTCTAATTCGAGAGGCCGTTTGGTTTCGAGCCTTGTTATTATATCAATCAAAGATTTATTTAAAGAGAAAGAAAAACCAAAGCGAGATCTCGCAACGGAAGCGCGCTTACAAAAATTAAACTAAAATCGTCTATTATTATTATTATTATTTCCTTTTTTATCTACACCAAAAAAAAAAAAAAAATAATAAAGACGATCCCCCTCCCTCTCTCTCTGGACGATTCGAACAAAATCCCGATCTTCTTTCGTTTCTTTTCATCTTCATCTCGATGCGATAATCCTCGAAAGTTCTCCTCAAGAAGTTCACGACACTCACGTGTGTATATATATAATGTGTATATGTGTATGTATGTGTGTCTGTGTCTGTGTATGTGTGTGTGTTCGCCACGATTCGTCGGCAGTGCATTAATTATTATTATTATTATTATTACTATTACTATTATTATGATTATTATTATTATTATTACTATTATTATTATTATTATTATTACTATTATTATTATTATTATTATTGGAAATAAATCGCGTGATCCACTGTCGTGATCTAAGAATCAACACGATTCCTAGGTATATATATCTTCTCGCATGGAGGATGCTTGTCGCGGAGGAACAATGTCGTCATCCCCCTTCCACCCTTCCTCTTTAAAGGGAGGGGAGCTATCTTTGACAGGATGATCGCCGATGATTTTCAGGGATGATGATCCGAAGGGACGGGAATTTCGGTGAAATTAATTCCCGATTGTTGGAAAAAATTTCTTTTCATTCCTGTTTCATTCCTCTTTCTTTTCCGTATCGTGTGGAGAGATTGTTCGTAGCTCGTTATTAAATAAACTAAAAAAAAAAAAAAAGAAAAATGTTCGCAGCGACTCGATACGGAAGCTGGAGCCTTCCAGTTTCTTCCAGTGTCTCTCACCCGCACGAACAGGAAACAGGAAACGTTTGGCTCTCGCCACGTCGCGATACCACGTCTTGTTTCTTCCTTCCTTTCTTTCTTTCTTTTTTTTCTCTTCCGTTTCGTCTCTCTCCTCGTCCAAGGAATCGTGAACGTGGATCAGCCAGGTGGATCAGTCAGGGTTTCTTTTTCTTTCTTTCTTTTTTTTTTTCTTTTTAACATAGACAAGTCGATTTTCCGGAATCGTTGGACCCCCATTGTGATCAATGATCCCCATTGATTGGAATCGAAACGATTTATCGTATCGCCAGACTTCTCTCAGACTTTTCCTCCTTTCATCCGAGCATGTCGAATCGAATTGATATCCTTAAAAATATTCTCTCTGGTCCTAGACCGAAACGGCGAAGGACCATCCGTGTTAAGAGTTCTTAAAAATATTATCCGCTCGAAACGAAGGACGATTCCCTTTTTTTTTTCCACAACGAAGGAAATATATATATATATATTCTTTTTCCTCGAAGATTTCCTCCTTCCAAGATTCATCAGATTCGGGATTCTTCGCGCCACCGAGCTCCCCAAAACCGCGGCTGACCTCTCTCTTTGTCTCCCTCTTTCTCTGTCTTTCGTATCCATTTTTCTTTTTCGTGCAGTTTCTTTCTCCCGAGAAAATGGCGCGATCGAAGATGCACGCTGATCACAATTACGAATCGATTAACAATTCCATTCTCCTAAGGGCGGCGACTTGGTGGGCGCGTGTTCGTTAATGTATATATATATATATATATATATATATTTGTTCCACAAGGAACAAAGGGGGTCCTTGGATCGATCACACGGTTCTCTCCTCATCGATCAACTCTCGAGATCCAACATACTTTCTGTCTTTATCTCTCTCTCTCTTTCTTTTTCTCGTTGTTCCGCTTCAGCAGGTACAAGGTAAACCGGAGTACTCTCGCGAGGTACTCTCGAAACGCTTCTCTTTCGCCTTCCAGTTTCCAGATTCGTCGAGATGAGGGAACCAGGTGTATATATATATATATATATATATATTATAAATATATCGATCGATACCGTTTCTTCTTCCGTGCTCTTTTCGATCGATCGTTGCACGAACACGCGCGCCGCAACGCTCTCTCTTTTCTTCTTTTTCCTTTTTTTTTCCTTTCCTCCCCTCCGTTTTTTGAGCATTCTGTGTACACGTGTAGTACATTAACGATGAGAAGCGTAATGTAAAAAATCTATATATATGTATGTATATATATAAAAAAAAAAAAAAGAAAAGAAAAAATAAAAGAAGACTGGCCCATCTTTTCGACCGTTTCTTACAAACTACGCGCACGTCCTCCTCTTTTCCCCTTTTTTTTTCCTCTTTCTCTCTTTCTCTTCTGCACAAATTCCATTCCATTCAACAAATCCTTTTCTTTTTTCCTTTTCCCTTCAATCGTTCGCTCCGCTCTTCGTATCGTGTGCCCTTAACCTTTGTTTCTTCTTCTTCTTCTTCTTCCCTACGGCTCCTCCCCCCGTATATGTATATAATATATATTTATAGATATCTATATACATACACGTGTCTATGTATATACATATCATAGCTAGTCGAAAATTGAGGCTTCAAATATGCTCGGCAGTCTATTGTCTCTCTTGGCTCTTCTTCTTCTTCTTCTTCTTCTTCCTGCTCCTCCTCTTCTTAATTTTTAATATCCGATTCCCTTTCTCCGATCTCGCTTCCTTCGTATTTTCCTTCCTCCACAGCCTGTGTATACTCTCTTTTCATTCCTTCACACGTCTTTTCACTTTGTCCGTATGTATATTTTATGCATCTTCCCTATACAACTTCTTCTCACTCTTCTTCCTTCTTCTTTCTTTCTTTTTCTTCAGGCTGTCGAAAAAATTCCCTTCTTCTTCTTCTTCTTCTTCGTTCAACGTCTCTCTTCGCGTGAAGAGAATAACTCGTCCACACGTTCATCATCCGTTTCGCGATTTCGGAGAAGAATTTTATTCCCACTGGTGAGGAGAGGGTGGCAGTTCCGAAGGATGAGCCACTGTGGAGCTGCAAGTCGTACGAACAGATCATTAGTGCTTGCTATTTTAAGAGAAAACGGGTCTTTTTTTTTTTAATTGCTTTTTTTTTCTCTTTTCATCGCTCGCTCTTTTTTTTTTTTAATAATTCGAGGGTGTATATTATATATTCTTTCAAGTGACACTTGGGGGAGAAACAGAAGTGTGTAACTACTTTTCAAATCTCCGCTTTCGTGCTTTCAAAAAAAAAAAAAAAGAAAAAAGAAAAAGAAGAAAAAAAAACACACACAAGGACTGGGGACTTGGTAAAATCTTGGAAATTTTTCTACGTATTCGTTTATACGTAGCTCTCTCTCTCTCTCTCTGTCTGTTCTTCGTCCTCTTCGTATTTTTAGCAGCTTTACTAAGCCCCACAGCCTTCGAGAGTATCTTCGAGCCAAGAATCAACGAGACGACTCGAGGGTTTCTTTTTCTCTTTTCTGCAACTTTTCAAGACAAGACACAAGTATTATGAAATTAAAAAGCGTTGTTACATATTTATTATCATTATTTGTCGTTATTTCTTTTTATGGAATTTTCGTTTTGAAGAAGAAGAGATCTGTCGACACAGTTGACAGAGGCTCGACGATACCCTTCTTTTCGCGCGGAGATTCGAACACTAACAACTTGTACACGACGAAAGTGCAAAGTGCTCCTCGATATCGTTAAAGATTTATTTTAAAAAAAACGTGGGCAATCATCATCGCGAAAGCGTACGTTCATATTCATAGGCACTTCGAGTTTCGTCGAAATCTAAACAATCGGGCTAAGGGATGATATGGTATGGTGATTCCAAAAAAAGGGGGATGGGGGGGCACAGCATATCGTCAACGAGTGGCAGCAGTGCGTCTCGAAAGTGTTGAAATACAAACGGTGAGAGGATTGTATCGAACTCAAATCGGATTAACGACAGACCAATGTGTGATCAATGTGAAATAAAATAAAAAATAAATGAAGGAAGAATGAAGGAAAATAAGTCAAAAAAAGAAAAAAAAATAGAAACGAAGTATATATATATATAAAATCTTAGAACTTGATTAGGTGCCTTTCTTACGTATTAAGAATATATTTGTAACTCTGGTTTAAATCTGGATAAAATAATTTGTTTCAAATATCTGAATAAAAATTTGAGAAACGAGAGAAAAGAAGAAGTCTGAAGAGGAAATCTTTAGAACATTTTTAACTTGAAAATAAAAAGAAAAACAACGAATAAAGCTCGCCATCTTTCTTTCTCAAAGGATTACACATTTAAAATAAATAATTTAATTACAAAGGCACCTAATTCTTGGTCCTAATAATTTATCCTGATATAAAAACAGAACTTTATCCAAAAATCGATTTTGAAAGGAAAGAAAGAAGGCCACGGTTTTTCCTATGGAAAAAAAAAACGAAACTACGAAGTGTTGATAGGCTATAATTACTTCGCTCTCTCTACCGTGTGTCTCCATATCAAATTATATAAATTGCACATTTACTTCTACTATATATTGCATCTCGACTAATATCGTTCTTTCTTTCTTTTTTCTTTTTATTAATTTAAATACTGTTAACAGCAAACTACGAATGAACAGAAGCACTTCTAAGCAACTATCCAAGCTACCAGCAGATCGTATCATTTTTTTTTAGACTTCTCTTTAGAGGAAACGCTCTGCGTTCTCGTGACGATCGATTCGAAGAGTCGCGTGGATCGTTGGATCGATCTCTAGATGCTCGATCGCGTTTTAGATCGTTTCAAACGTGAGAATGAATCAAGTATTCACAATATGTATGGACGATAATTTACGGACGATTCGCCGGATCGTTGTCGATCTTTGAATTACAATGGCTTCGTAAAGAAAAATGATGGTGGAATGAATTTTAACTTGGGATTATTTCGAAAATTTAAATCGAAAAGAATTAAAATCTAAGTAAAGAATTTCCCGTTTTAAATAATTGTGTTTGTATATATAAATTACGCCAAATTATATTCCAAATTGTCTTACGATGAGTAATAACTTGAGAACGTAAGAAAGCGCAGAAGAAAACGAAAGAAAAAGTATCAACACAGGGGAAATTGTATCCCGACGTGATACGCGATATAACTCGAGTTCGTAGAAGCGAAGAACGAAAACAAAGGAAAAAGCGTCAACGCACAGGTGTTCTCTCGAAACGGTCGACCGATTGCGCAGTTTGACTCGAGTGATCGAACGCGAACCATCATCAGTTTCTACTATTACGTTTCAGTGAATTTCCGTTCCCTTCCCGTGTGTTAAGTGCGGTTTTTGAGTGAATAGAAAATTCGATCCTTTGTTTAAATAATCCCAAGAAGATTACGGAGTTCTTTTTTTTCGAGTTTTTCGAACGATCGACGACAAGGATTCGGCGAGGCGATTCGAAATACTTCGTTCGCCACGTGTTCGCAACAAGACTCCTCG
This sequence comes from Apis mellifera, assembly GCF_003254395.2. Classification (NCBI taxonomy): domain Eukaryota; kingdom Metazoa; phylum Arthropoda; class Insecta; order Hymenoptera; family Apidae; genus Apis; species Apis mellifera. The sequence goes on from NC_037640.1 coordinate 5,110,330, forward strand.
ACTCTTCAAATTCTACAGTTGCAGGGAAGAAGACGACAACGGTATGAAAGGGATCGACTAAGTTTGGAGCTGAACAAAAGAACAAAAAAAAAAAAAAACGCTTCTTCATCTGATTTCCATGCAGCTGTCAGCATGTGTGACAGCCGGCCATTAACCACGATTTTGTAATATTTTTTATTTCTCTTTTAAATACTTTTCGTAGTTTGATCATATATATATATGTATCTTAAGTTATTATTATTCCTCTTTTTATAGCTCTCTTTCCCTATTTGTCTCGTCTGTTTCTTGCAACGTCTCCCCTTCACGTCACCTAATTTTTTCTTTAGCCACCACCTTCTAACCGTCCTACGACTCGATACTCGCGAGTTCTCCTCCGCCTCTAATCTCTGTTAACTTTGGGCTTTGCTTTGCCAAACTCGAGGAAAGAAAAATCGGAAAACTCGTTACAGATCCATCTCTCGAAAATATTAGATCGAATTCTCGAAAGTTTCGTGTCTCAATTTTATTCAACGCGTTCGAAAAGAATCTCGATATATTTGATCACGTTACTGCACATTCGAGAATATTTTATTCGAATAGTCGAAACTGAAGGTGAAAAAGCGTTTGAATTAATTGGCTTCTGAAACTCTTCGTTCGCGTGTCAGTTACTCTCGAGAACGAAATTCAACGTTATTATCTCTGGAAGAATCTTCAAAGAAGAAAGGAAATATATATTTTTCTCGATTTCACCCCCTCTCCCTTTCTTCTTCGTTCTTCGACCTTCCTAGACCGCGTCGAAATTATTTCTGGAGTTTACAAAAAAAAAAAGGAAAAAAGTAACGTCTCTTCTTTTCTCCGCCTGCCTCGTCCAAAGCGGATAAAAGCGACGCCGCGCTGTGTCGTTAGCCCCGCTCTCTCACTTTTGCACGGCCGACCGTTTCTCGCGAAATTCCGCTCGCTGTTTCGCGGGAAAAATGCGACACGAGAAGCGGAAACTTTGCTTTTTTTCTTCTTAAAAATTTGTTTTTTTTCCCCCTAAAAGAGATCTTCAATATTTCATCGAACCAAGCGGCGAAAAATATCGAAAATAATTTTAATTCCAATGGAATTCTGTTTTCAAGATACGAATGAAATATCGAAAACAAAATTAGAATACTTTTTTCCTATCATAAGAGGGGGATCGAGAATTCAATTTAGTTATTCCAACCCTGTTGTGTTAAAAAAAAAAATGATATATTAAATCATCGAGATGCACGAATAAAAAAGTTGAAAGAACTAGCGAAGTTTCCTTGCTTCTTCGTTAATTAATCGCGTACCCCGAACCTCTTGGCAAAGCAAATCCGGCGGTGGAGAAAATTTCCAAACCGAAAAACCCATGTCGCGTCCCGGATTTGGCGAAATGACAGTAATAACTTCGCGGGTCATTGGTCGTTGAAAAATCACAGTCTGCTGCGTGGTTGTACCGTCGATAGATCGGCGAAAAAAATTCTCTTTTCGTTCCTCCGTCTACCATTGTACCGTACAATCTTTGCAAAAAGAGAGAATGGATAAAAGAAAGAATAAAAAAAAAAGAAGAATTATAAAAATTAGCGTACAAAAGTCAAAAATGGAAAAAAAAAAAGGAACGCATGTAAAAAAGAAAAATATTTTCTTTGGGAACATTGCGGATAAAGTTTCATCTTTCCATTTTTTTTTTATTTTATCTTCGATGCTCGATTAAAAAAAAAAAATATATATGTATATGTAAAAAATTAATTAGTTGTGTTAATTCGAAGATTACGGTCATTGTGCCAACAGCCAGATCACGCCAGGACTTCCAGTCGAAAATCACTTATTGAATACAGAATTATCGATTCGAAGGATGTATTCAGGGATGGGAAGAGTTTAAGGATTAAACTCTCAGGGATGGAATGGTAATGTTAAGTGGAAAATATTCGTTTGAATATGGATTAATTTTCAGATAGATCAGAAAGGTATATCCAACTATCATCAAGTGGAAAACGAAGCGTTTGGATTTCCATGGAAATATTTTTTTTTTTTTTTTGGGAGATATCTTTAGGCATTCATTTATTTGGGTCTTCTCTAGGAAATCATTTATTCAGGATGGAGATTAGTTTCAAGAGGATGTCCTGTCCAGATGCTTCTACGAAAGAGAGTATCGTTTTTTCCCCTCCCCCTTCGTCCGATTCTCGATAAGAATCGCGATCCGTTTTTTTTATTTCTTTTTTTTTTTTTTAATCATATTTCTTTTCTCCTCTCTCAGGCCCGTTTCTCTCAACTGAATGCTGCATGGTTGATCAGGCCTTTCTTACACTCCTCGTGTCCAACAAAGCGCTCTTTTCAACCGTCCTCTCTCTCTCTCTCAGCGTTATTTACAAGTACCACTTTCACAGCGACTCACGATCAAAACGTAAGAGAAAAAAAAAAAATAAAAAAAATAACACGCCAGCGACCAGTCCACCTCGATGATATACAAAAAAAGAAATAAAAAAATGGAGACAAATTTTTCAAACGATCAACCCTATTCTCTTGCTTAATCAGTTGTGTATCAAACGCGAGGTGAGATGCGATTATTCCACTCCAACTTGTTCCTTCGAGCTCCTCGAAGATCCCCCAACTTGGAACTTTACGTACACTGCGTTATCTTTAATCTGATCTTTGATCCAGGATTTTACATCCACTTTTTATATCCACGCGTGTCGTTAATTCGTTAAAGGTCTCTTTAATCGGTCGAGCTGCCGTTTAATTAGCAAAACTCGATGAAAAGCGACTCGAGTGAATCCCCAATTAGAGAGACTGACTTTCATTCAGATTTGCAAAAATATTTCATCGATATCTATGTCGATAGTTTGGAATTTCTATTTTTCCTTTCTCTCTTATTAAAACTTACTTTCTACACGAATTCTCATTCTCGTTATCGATACGCGTGGAATAAGTTTGATAAATTTGAATAAGAAGAAAATAGGAATTCACGGAGAGAGACTCGCTCCATTTAACCGATTGAGAAAACTGTACACGCGCGAGGGAAGAATCCCCATTTCTTTTCAAAGAAGGATCCTTTTCTTTTTCCCTTTCGTTTCCCTCTCTTTCTCCCTCTCCACAATTTCTCTCGACGTGTAATTTTTCTCCCGTTTAATTTAATTTTCTCTCGTCGTCGTCGTCGTCGTCGTCGTGTAACATCACGCGACGAGGATTAAACGCGTTTGAAATTGGGGACGAATCGATCGATAAAATTGGCAGACCTTCGAGGAGCAGGCCAATAGAGAGAGAGCAAACTCAATTATAGGAGATTTACGATTCCAAGTAGCCGGGAAGGCTTCTCGAATCGTGTCAGGCTTGGATCGGAAGTCGGTCGAGCGAGCTGGTCGGTGGCGTGTGCATCCGGCAACGTGTGTCTCACGAGGACCCATCATACACATATATATATATATATATATATATATATATATATATCAAACTGTTCATTCACACATATATATATATATATATGTATGTATATATTTATATATACACAGTATCAATCATACAAAAGTCTCTATTAAAAAAAAAAGAAAAAACAAAAAAAAAAGAAAAAAATACGTAAGAAGCAAGACGAGAGATTAAAATTAAAAACGGTAAGAAAATGGTTTGTCATATTGATGCTAATGTTCAGAGGGTGAAACGAGAGGGTGAAAGGGAGGAAGAGAGAAAAAAGTAAAGATGCGAGGAGGAGAGAGAAAAAAAAACAATGGAAAAATATATGATACAAATCGAAAAATTTCGATCGAAGAAGAACGAGTGTAAATAAAGAAAACGGGGGAGGCGGGGAGGAGGGGGGGAAAAAAAAATGCAAAAAAGATATGCTTGGTAAAATGGTTTGTTCAAGTACCTCAGCGAGCGAGGTCACGCCGGCTAGAGCTGACTCTCTGTTCGTTCGGTTCGTTCAGGAGGAGACGTAACACGATTGGTAGTAGTAGTGGTAGTAGTAGTAGTGGTAGTAGTAGCGGTAGTAGTAGTAGTGGTAGACGATAGCGGTAGTAGTCGATAGTAGCTGACAGTGGTAGATAGCTGATTCGGTACTGGTAGTGGTAGTAACGTGTACGTATACGCGGCGTAGGGCGCTGGGTCGGCGATCGGCTTGCTCTAACTTGACGGCAGTAAGCAACACGAGAAATAATGTTATCACATTTTTGAAGATCACATGTGAAAAGAAAGAATGAATTTTTTTTTCCCCTATTATTTTTTTTCTCTTTATTATTATTATTATCATTTTTCTTTATTAAATTTTCTTAAGGGATTTAAGGGAGATTAATTTAGAAATTCTAAGCGCTTTTCTCTTCGAACAAGCTTTCGTTCCTTTCTGACCCTTTTACTTTTCACCTTAATGATCCATTTTTTCTTTTTTTTTCACGTCTCAAGATCTCAATTTTAATTCTCTCTCTCTCCCTCTCTCTCTCTCTCTCTTCTCCACATCTTTTATATACCGAGAGTTTGCACACAGCGTCTGTCACAATAATAGTAAGGGCTTTTTCTTCCTCTCTATTTTCTCAATTTTGTTCTTTTTTTCTTTTCGCAGGAATCAAGGGACAAAAGGCGCTCGATTCAACGATATTTTTGCAATATAAAACGTATAAACAACTACGAACGAATATTAAAAATTTTGGTAACGTTATACGTAGCAAGGAATCACATTCCTTGTATTATTCGTAATTCTTGATGCAATTAATCTAATACTAATCGTTATATATAAATTCACGAGGGAAAATATACGATATATATTGCACATCACAACAACAACAACAAACAACAAGAAGGGAAGGGTTAAATTCTTAATCGTTTCTCCGCACCCCGCAGAAGAATCGACCACCAAGTTTTCGAGGGTTAGAACGCAGAGAGCAAAAGGACATCGGCGAGGAGGGTGGTTCTTGGACAAAAGATCGTTCTCTCCTTGTTCCTTTCGATCTTTTCTCTTCCACACACACACACATTCTCTTTTTTACCATCAGCTTTCTCTTTTCTCCCTCGTCCTCCACCTCGTTTTTAATTTCCGTTCTACGTTACGCCCTTATGCCCGTTTCTCTGCCTTTTCTCCCTTCTCTTTTGTCCATCTTTTCTCCCCCCTCCCCTCCTTTTTCCCCCATTCTCAATCCAGTTCCTCTCCTCTTACCTGATCGACTTGGAAAAAGGAAAATACACTGTGTGCTCCACCCTCTTCACTCTCTCTCTCTCTCTCTCTCACTGTATACACACGCGCCTCCCACCCTCTCCCTCCCCCTTACTTATTTAATATCCCTTGAGCACGAGATTCGAAATGTGGTCTTCTCTTTTTTTTTTTTTCTTCACAGGAGAAAAAGGATCAGGAAGGTCGCGGTCATCGCGAAGGGAAAATTCAACGAGAAGAGGAGGCTCTCTTCGAGGAACCCTGTATTATTATCCCCCTCCCTCCCCCGACGTATTTTCCCTAAAACCGTCGATGAGAAGAACCCCTTTTCCCTTCCCTTCCTTTTCCTTTTTTTCAATCCTAACCAATAAACGTATCTCTCTCATTTCTTCTTGCGAATCACAATGTATCGTTTTCTTTCTTTTTTTTTTAAAGAATCAATCAATCTACGGAATGATCCGCCACCTTACGGGCTTACCTTGCAAAGCTCTTGAACGCCGCGGACTGCGGATTTATGCAGAGCGGCACGCGCGACGTGTTCAGCTGTTCCGCTATAAATTTGTGCATTTCCTCTGAAACAGACAACGTCGTAACGTTGGGTGAATATCGGCGTACTGTCTGGCTTCCCCGGTGTTGGTGGAGGAGGGAGAGAAGGAGGGGGAGGAGCGCACGAAGACCGGGCGGCCCTCGTCGGGGACGACGAGTCGTTCCTGCGAACCTCTTGAGGGAGAAGGAGGGTGGTGGTCGAGGGGGAAGAGGGTTGATCGATTGTTTACGCTTCGTTGTTGTCGTTCGCAGATTAGCCTTAGTCTTGTGTATTAAGAAAGGGGGATGATGAAAAGAAGAATTCAGTTTTAGGACGCGTTAAGCTCGACGAGTATGATATCTAATACGAAAACTTTATACGTGATTCTTGGAAGAAGAATCTCTCTCCAATCGTATATTCTTATAGAATTGGTTGAATTTTGGGGAGGGAGGGGTGAAAATTGGAAATTCGTTGTGTATCTGTGGCGGAATGAAATTGGCGTATTCAAAGTAAGGCCGTTGGGGAAAGGACACAGGTGCGACGGGTGAAATCGGTAAACTATTACATAAACTCGATTTCTATCATTATTTTACGAATGAAAAGTAATAAGCAATAAAAGATGGTGGGACATCTCTATAACATCTCTCTTTACCCATTATATAAACTATTACACAATATCATGGCCATTCATGGACAGACATTCAATTTTCTTTTTTAATTTTAAATTTTTCAAATTGTTACGCTCTTTATCCGACCATCACGAAAATGGAACCACTTCTTTCGCCTCGGACGCGGTAATAAAAAATTTACGAACTTCCGAGAAAGCTTTCTGGCATCTCCGCAACCCATCCAGCCGCTTCTTTGTTCTCCTCGCCGCGACGATTCTTGCCTTGCGACACCTTTCTCGAACACGTGCGATCGTCCGCGACCATTCCACCCGGCCGCACCGAGTCCCCGATTAAAGTGTTACGCGTCCTATTCACCCCGACGCGAAATCAAACTCGTTCACTCGTGATAAACCGTTTGTGTCCGTCAATTGCCTTTTTTCTTAATTCAGAAATTATCTCCTCGTCGAATTATTCGAACGATATTCAAATCGAGCGAGATTTAAAAATATCGAACCGGTGGAATATCTTTATATTCTATCTCTAATAATTTTTCTTAAAGATCTCTAAGAGAATTTTAAAATTGTTAAAAGTGGTTTCGGATATAAACGGACGGAGCAATTCGAATTTCGAGTGGGAACAAATTTGTTTTTCGGGTCAAGATTTCGAATGATAAACGATCCCCCTTTCGCTCGGCTTAACGAATATATGGCGCGAAACGAGACATTGGAAACGTCGATTCTATCGACGAGAGAAAATCGGCCGCGGACGGAGGCCCCCCTCCCCCAATGATAAACGATGATTTATCGGCCACTGTTAACGCGGGGACACACGCAATACGCAACGCGTATCCGTTGCAACCAAGCCACGTGTCCAAAACGTTTTCTATTAATAATCCGCGCGTGAGTCACACGCACGATGCATTTTTTCTCTCCCGTGGATTAATGCGGTGTCGTGTCGGCGGGCTCCGACTTTTGCCCGACTCACCCTTCTCCTCCCCTCTCCCCCTCGATTAGTCCGCAACCAGGAGAGCAAAGTAGCAAAGCATCCATTTTTAAAATTGTCGTAGAGTACTTTTTCTTTACCATCTTTTATTGGAGAGATTAGATTTATATGATAATTTAGGAGTATTTCAAATTTTTGATAAATTCGCTTTTTATTAGCAAATTATTCAAAAAGAGAAACGGAGCGTCTAATCTTGTTCGAAATATTTTCATTTTAATATTCAATGTGTGATATCTTTTAAATATTACATTCTATCGGTAAAAAAAAGAAAAGAAAAGGAAAATGTATCTTATCCATCAGGATACAGAACTCGTCCCACTTTATTTAGTATTCGTCGAACGTGGCTCGTTATTGGCGCCACGAATACGGTTCGAGTCACGCCGCGTTGGCGTTAAGAACGCCTCTGAAAATCGTGGAAAATTCACGAGGCACGATTTATTAGCGTCGCTCGATCGATCCGCCGTTATTGAATCTGCGGCAGAAAATTTCTCGATGCCGAGATAGGTGGTAGTTGGTTTAGTAGCAGTTGGTAAAATAAATTTGTCTTCCCCCCTTTTGTTTCGTCGAAGTTGAGATTTTCTTCGCGACCATTCGATTTAATTTTTCTTTCTTTCGATCCGTTCGAAGGAGGGAAACACGTTTGGAAAGGTTTTTGTTTTTGGTAAACATCTTGGTTGGATTTTCGTTGTAAACATCGTGGATGACGAAGAAGAAGAAGAAGAATAAGTTCGAATAGAATTTTTGACAAAGTGTTGTTACGATCACGTTTTCATTTATCTTCTTCGTCGAAACTAGAGGAGGAAATTTTCAAGGATTTACCGATTCTTTAGAGATTTATCTCTCTCCATCCAATGGAGTCTGAAGAAGTCTGAGGGATCTAGGTCGCGCTGTATCCTTTCTGAATTTTTCAAAAATTAGAAAGAGTTACAAACCGATAACAAATTTTTCGATCGAACAAAAGTCACCAGGCAAAATTATTAAGAAGAAAAATTCAAAAAGGATACGATTATTATTAAGAAAGGAAATTTTCTAAACGAAACTTGATTAGTTTCGATAAATGATAAATCGAAAAAGAGCACCTCGTGTTTCAAGGAGCTCTCCTCTCACCTTTCATCTGCTGTATCCTTTCTGAATTTTTCAAAAATTAGAAAGAATTACAAACCGATAACAAATTTTTCGAATAAAGCAAAAATCACAGACAAAATTATTAAGAAGAAAAATTCAAAAAGGATACGATTATTATTAAGAAAGAAACTTGGTTCGTTTCGATAAATGATAAATCGAAAAAGAGCAGCTCGTGTTTCGAGAAGCTCTCCTCTTACCTTTCACCTGCTGCACAGTGGTGAGCTTCCGTTCCCAAAGATCGTCGAACGGATGCGACGTGGCCGGCTCGAAATCACCCGTGTACTGTCTCAAACCGCCGCTGGTCGTGTAACAGCACGTGCACATGCACGAGTGATATCTCAGTCTCCCTTCGTCCAGATAGGGATGCGCCAGTGCATCCACCACCGTGATCCTCTTGTCCTGCGGGAAGTTCGTGAAAAACACGATCAAAAACGCGATCGATACCGGAAAAAAGAAAAACGGTGCTCCTTCTCGAATCTCTGGCTATCTGTACGAAGGTTTAACTTATTACACGTCGACTTTGTATATTTTAGGGATAGTTTTTTAGGGATGAATTTGTTAACTTTAACCAGGTAAATTATTGGTTAATAAGTTGGAGGATAGTGTAGCTTTTCATTTCATTTATTTTGTTTTATACTTTGATTTCATTGGATTTTTTTTTCAATGAATTCTTCGATTTTTTTGACAAATTTGTGTTAAATAGGAAGGGAAAGTTTACGTTCGTTCGTTCCACTTAAATATTCTCTTTCCCTCGAGTTGGGGCGCAACACAAATTCGAAGATAAATTCAAAGTTTCCACCACATTTTTCGTGTCGCCTTCGAGTTTTAATCCCTCCGTCTTCCCTCCCCTCCCTCTCTTCCCTCGCCTCCTCCGACTTCCTCCTCCTGGTCTTTTCCATTCCAGAAACTTGGGATGATTCTAATTAAGCCTCCGCGAATCCTCCCTTGTTGCAGGAAGCCACGAAACGTATCAAAACACCCCATCGTAAAGAATTCGAGAAGAAAAGTTTCCAAGCTGTTGTGCATGTATACACGTACACATATACATTTCAATGACAAGGATGAAACAACGTCTCGTGAGAAAAGTCGCGTTCATCTCGATTATTTTCCTGTCTTCACTTGTTCTAAAAACGGATCTACCATTATTTCAACGTATCGACTCAACGTATCGATCCAAGAAACAGCACCATGGAGGAATCGAGTGGAAAAGTAGGCTGCTGCTGGGTTGGTTTAACACGCGAAGAAGATGGTTCGAACGAAGCCAATAACGGGCTCAGACTCTCTTAATTTTAATGGAATTATTGAAATTCTCTGACGTGCCTTTGTTATTTTTACCTCGCGGTAAAAATATCGACACGTTCGCGACACGTATGCGGCTGGCTCTCCTTTTCAACTCTCTCTCTTCGATCCTCTTTATTATTTTTTCTTTCTTTCTTTCTTTTTTTTGAGGACGGGGAGGACAGAAGACAGTAAAGATTTTATTGCAACTTTAGCTGTAACACATTCGAACGAATTGGTGTTGGCGAGAATTTTTACGATGTCGTGGTGTGGTCATCGTTCCAAGTATTCTTTTTTTTTTTCTTTTTTCTTTCTTTTTTTTTTTTTTTTATTAACTGCCACGTGAATATTCCTTTCGACGTTTTTATTCCACGTCCTCTTTTCTTGTTTTTCCTCCTCTGTCTCGGCTTGGCTCGGTTCACGAAGCGTGGTGCGTGATGCAGTTTCGAGCCGGCAGCGGAGGAAGCGGAGGAAGAGGATGAGGACGTCGATAAGGGTGGTTAAGAAGCGATAACGTCACCGCCGGAAACTTGCTTGTTAACCAGCCGTGTAAACGGAAGTTGGCCAGCTCGATGATTAATTTAAGTAAAGCAAGCTGACCAACTTTCGGAATTTCTCAGTTGAAGATTTCCAACCGGTGTAAATTGAGAGATTTTGAGAGAGAAAGAGAGAGAGAGGGAGAGAGAAGCGAGAAGAAAGTCTCGTTTCATTCTCTCGAGTATTTTAGAAAGTTGGATTTCGATCTTCGACTCGTGTCCAATTCTTCTAATTGAAAGAAGCAAAGATACATTGAAGTGTTTAAATCAGATTTCGATTTTTCAATGAAATCTTCTCGGTTTTTATCCTTTTGTGAATTATAATTTGCTTACGTGTATCATCATTATCATTATCAAAATTAATTTTCTAAGATATATCCATAAACGAAACGAAGATCCGTCATACACAATGTGTTGTAAATATTAAATTATTGATCTTTCGAGATTTTTTTCTTTTTTGGAATAAAGGAAACTTTTCAATCTTATATTTCCAATCTAAAAACAAAACTTTATCGTTTTCAAGTAATAATAATATTTACAAACAGCCTAACGTAATCTTCGTTCAATCTAAAAATAAAATCTCATCAATCCCCAAACTTGTCACATTTTCACGGAAATGCGTCTATAATTTTATTCTCATTCTCTACGATTTAAAAAAAATAGACGTTCCAAGTTTTCTTTAAAAGTTGAAATATCCTCCCCAGGTGGACGGAGAGAAGGGAAGAAGAAAACTTACAGGATCGAAGACTAGCATCTGGCAGAGCAAATGGACGGCCTCGTGCGTCGCCTGGCTGCTAAGGGTGTAGAGTGCCGTCAACGAGGGTGGCTTCGGCGCGCGCCTCAGCATGTGGGATCTCGCACCCTCGCACGCGAACCTCATGTCCTCGAGGGTTGGCGTGCCCAGCAATTCTGTGATCAGTTCCAGCTGCAAAGCGAATGAAAACGTGCTCCATTTTAAAATATCCCCTCTCCCTTCCTTTCGACTCCCCTTTGCCCGATGGTTGCACATCGAGGAGGAGGATGAAACGAATCGTTTCGAGAAAGAAGAGACGATTCCTTCCTCCTTGCTCTTATCCTCTGTCGATCCTCCATTATCTCCCCGACTTTTTTTTCTCGACCAAACTCATCACGGAACAATGCAACGCGATATAATATAAAAACGCACGAATTTTCGATCGAGGAGAGACAAAATTTTTATTACGAACATCGTTCAATTATTCGTATTGTTTCTTTTTTTTTCTGAAAAGTATATTTTGAGAAACGGTGTAAAGGTGGAGAGACTGACCTGTTGCACAGGGCTCTGTGCCTGGAAAAGGATCCTTCGACGAAGAAGTTCGCCGAATATGCAACCGACGCTCCAAACGTCCACTGCGGCCGTGTAGTGTCGCGCCCCCATTAGGATCTCCGGCGCGCGATAATACTGCGTCACCACTTCCTGGGTCATGTGCTTGTTCTGATCCGGTTCTTCCACTCGGGCCAAACCGAAGTCGCAGATCTGTTCGCCAAGAATAACGCGTAATTTTCTCTCGTTGTTTATCAAGGTGAGCAGGAGGAGGGGAGAGAAAGAGAGAGAGAGAAATCAGCTGTTCCCCCTTTTACCTCTTATTTCGAATTTCGTTCGTTCAACGAGCGAGAGAAAGGGGGTTGTGAATCAGGATTGCTTACCTTCAGCACGCAATTGCTGTTCACGAGTAAATTGCCCGGCTTAATATCCCTGTGCAAGATTCTGGCTGAGTGAAGGTACTTGAGGCCTGGAAACAGAAGTGGATTCTAATTAAAAATTGCACCACGAACGAATTCTTCGATTCTTACATTTCTTTTACATTCTCCTTGGAGGTAAAATCTTAGATTCCAAAATTCCCAGTCAAACATTTTGATTTCGAGGGAACTTTCTCGAATCTTTCGAATTTCTAAATTTCTAACGTGTCAAAATTACCAGATACACGATAAATACTTTGATACCCGGCCGAACTTGGCCCAACAACGCGAATTCCCCGAAATCCCGAAACTTTGCAAATTAAATTTCCAATCTCGCGGATCCCGAAAACTCTAAAATCCCCTTTCTCCCCCGATATATTTCGAATCCTCTCGAAATACCTCGGAAAGGAATGGCCTGCCTAAACCGGACCACGTTCCAAGACGTTCCAAAATTTTGCGGCTGGATTATTATCGTTCCCCTCTAAAACCTGGAAAGACACGGGGAAGGTCGAAACGCGCGACCTCGATTTTAGCAAAATTCCTACCCTCCCTCCAGATCTTTAAAGCCCTCTTCACTTCGCTCAAATCTGCATACATTCACAGATGATCCGTCGCGAGCTCTTCGATCCACGACTGTTATTTGCCACTTTCGTGTGTCGTTTCACGCGTTAATCATCGATAATCATTTACGAGAGAGAAGAACGGGTCGATCTTTCTTGTATTTTGTTGAGAAGGAAAATAATGGAACGAAGACGAAATGTGAACAAATCGTGAACGACGTTACAGGCGACGATTCTTAAAAATATTTGTTATTCGAAAGCTGTATAGACACAATTATAATATAACGGGTTATTATTAGGGGATGCTTTCGATCGAAACAGAGATTTGAAAACGGATAAATTTATAATGGGATAAATATTCGTATCTGGGTTTTCGATTACTCGTTACCACCGTTTCGTTCACGACACGCTCTACTACTCGCCGACGAATAATTATCAATTTACGATATTATTGCATTTATTGGCTCCGATTATTGTATCTCGGATGGTTTCGAATAAACGAACGGGGAGAATAGGCAGAGAGAGGGGAGGCATTAAACAGGATTATTAACGTTTTATCGAACGTTGGGATAAGTGGAATAAGTCTGTCCCCCAAGTGTTCGTCAAATCGACGACAAATTGCATCGAGTCGCGGGACGAGTCCTTGGCCGATGGTAATTTCGCGCGAGCCGAAAACCTGTTTTAAATTGAAATCTCCGGATCGAGCAAGAAACCTGTCCTTATTATCGGGGAATAAAGGGAAACGAAGGATCCCAACAGGGATGCTTCTGAGATTTCTTTTTTTATATATATACAATTCCTTCTTTCCACTCGAGAATAACGAACTTGTGAAATTAATTTCTAACAGCGAACCCCCTCCCTGCACGAATTATTTATCTTCACCCAAGCTTTCGAAATTTGTACAATCTTCGCGACCTCTCGACTTCGAATTTCCTAACTTTTGACTCATCGATTCTTCATCTCGATCGAAAAGATCGCAAAGATCGGAATCCCTTTTCACGGAATCGCATTCTCGCCTCCCCCTTTAATCGGGAAACCGTCGGAACGATACGAGGGTAGATTGAAGGCGGAGGAGGGTTGGATACGAGGGGGAGATTACCACCCCTCGAAGCGCGATTCGAGGCTTTAGGAAAAGGGGTGGCGGTTGACTAACGGGCGACGAGTGTAAACGTTTCGTGTAATCCCTTCGAAATGGACACGCGTGTCGGCTGCCGGCAAACACGCTTCATTTCAGACGAGGCGCCGATAATTATTTCGTTGCGAATTTGTGGTTGGAATTTTTGGAAAATTTGCAACGAACGAATGGTAGTGCCACGAAAGGTAAAATGGTAAAAATGTTAAAACGCTTTACAAAGCGTGATATTTTTAACGGGGAGAGAGAGAAGCGTTCGGTTTTAATTTGTAATTTTAGGTATTAAGTTCGACAGAGTGTTTTTTTTTTCTTCTTTTTTTTTTAATCATACATTTGTTTATGAGTTTACCAATTAAAATTTAGCGCGCAGTTTGTTTGATGTCGAGTGAATGAATTTCCATTTCGAATTGCTTGGTCTTTTTTTTTTTTCCGGTCATAGCTTTAGGATAAATTACAATAACGATATAAATGCAAAAGTGGAACGGGCAATTTAAATTGTTTAGATTTAATGAAATATTAAAACGAGCTCATCATTGGTAAAATTCTTCAACTTTCATATATTTGAATCGTGTATTAATTCAGAAGAAACGTTGCATCAACGTGGGTGGATTTAATAATTACGAATCCTATCCTACGAATTAGCGAAACCACGAATTCACGCATTAAAATTCCGCGGGAAAAACAGGAAACAACTTCGCAGGAAGTCCACTTTTAAAATCCAATTAAATTCTCGTAACGTTACGTGACCCGGAAATTCCATACTCCATTTGTATTTCCGTTTTATTTTTTAACTCCCCTCCTACCATTATTTCCATATCACGTTCCCCATTTTATCGCAACCATTGCTCCTTCAACTGCTTAATTCTAGTCTCCTACTCCCTTCCCGCGAAACAGAACCTTTGCTCTCTCCCCTCCCTCCCCAATTTTCCAGAAATAGAAATAATAAAATCCGCAAGCAAAAGAAAGCGCCTACGAAAAATTGGAGAGCTTCGAGAAAAATACATATCGGGTGGAAATTAAGTAAATTTAACAAGGTTGATTCGCGAGACGAGGGAGAGAGAGAGGAGATCATCCCCTTCGTTCAACACCTCGCCCTCTCTCCCCAATTTTCCAGAAATAGAAATAATAAAATCCGCAAGCAAAAGAAAGCGCCTACGAAAAATTGGAGAAAAATATATATCGGGTGGAAATTAAGTAAATTTAACAAGGTTGATTCGCGAGACGAGGGAGAGAGAGAAGACATCATCCCCTTCGTTCAACACCTCGCCCTCTCTCCCCAATTTTCCAGAAATAGAAATAATAAAATCCGCAAGCAAAAGAAAGCGCAGTCGAAAAATCCAAGAGCTTTGAGAAAAATACATATCGAGTGGAAATTAAGTAAATTTAACAAGGTTGATTCGCGAGACGAGGGAGAGAGAGAAGAGATCATCCCCTTCGCTCAACACCTCGCCTTCTCTCTCCCCAATTTTCCAGAAATAGAAATAATAAAATCCGCAAGCAAAAGAAAGCGCCTACGAAAAATCCGAGAGCTTCGAGAAAAATACATATCGGGTGGAAATTAAGTAAATTTAACAAGGTTGATTCGCGAGACGAGGGAGAGAGAGAAGAGATCATCCCCTTCGCTCAACACCTCGCCGCATCTCGTCATCCGCTTGCAACGCGTTAAAATGCATTCCGCGGCACGTAGAGCGCGTTGTATGTGCGTTGTATCGGCGGGGAACGTCGTCCCCTTTCGCCGCGTAATTATTTCTCGTCGCGCGCCGAGAGAAACCACCCCTCGTCGAGGGGAGAGGGGAGGCGATCGAGCGGGTCTCAACCGCGAGCGCGCTTTTTCATTTTCGTGCCGATGAGGGGAGAGGTTGGAAAGAATTCGGCGGAGAAAGGGTGAAGGAAAGGAGCGAGGGATGGATCGTTTAGGAGGAGAAGAAAGAAAGAGAGGGATGTATCGTGTTTAAGGGAGATGGCGAGGGGTTGGCTGCAATAAGAGCAGAAACATCGGTGCCAGATGAGTGTGCCGTGAGTCATGCCGCATTCAGGCCTCGACTTTTCTCTCTCTCTCTCTTTTTCTCTCCCCCTGCAATAAAACTCGGTAATATTACCGGGGTAATCTGCCCCGTGGGTGCGTCCGGTTGCGAATTCGCCCGCCGGTAATTAAAGTCTCTCTCCCCCCACGCTTTTCTTTCTCTTTCTTTCCACGGTGACGGTAGTCCTTCTATCTCGTGTTGATAAATCGAGACCAGAAAGAAGGAGCGTTATCGGATGTCATCCTCTTTTCCTTTCGTCTTGTTTCAATTTTGTTCCTTCGTCTCTCTCTCTTTCCATCGATGCGATACAATAAATGGTCTCTTTTGTTCGACAAGTTGCAAGGCTATGATGTGTGTATATATATATATATATATATTTGCTCGATTTTACGGGTGTCTCGCGTGAAAATAAATTTTCTCCTTCCTCTCTCTTTCTCTCTCTGGTCAAAAGGGGCGTGAATCGAATTTTCGTTCCCTCGTTCACAGCTTTTGAATCTTTTACACCGTGATTTTTAGATATCGTGCTTTCCACTTTTTGCCGGAGGGTTGAATTTTTCGACACGGGAATTTTCTTTCCCAATTCTTCGATATAAATATGTATTAAAAAATTGTTGTCCGTAATTCGTTGGACATTCAATCCCAAAAATATTGGATTGATTTTTCCAAAAAAAATTTCAATGGACACTCCTTTGGTCTCTGATCGAAAAGGAAGAAAAAAATTCAACAAATATATTACATACATGGTGGATAAAGGAGGGGAGACGATTTGCCGATTTTGTAAATACCAATTGTCCTGTTCGTTACGTAACGAAACTGACTGCTATCGAGTCGTCGAAAATAAAACGTGCCACGATTTCCTACGAATATATACACAGGGTGTCACCTGTCAAGCGACAGACGTGGCCTTACCTTTGCGCGGCTCGAGGACGCGTGCAATCCATTGTTCGCGCGAAAGAGAGAGAGAGAGTGGAAAAAAAGAAAAGAAACTTTCGATTCAAAGGCGCGGCAAGAGATGAATTGTTCCGCAAATGCAGGTGTTACGGGGGAATTTTAAGATTGACCTCGTCCCTCTTTTTGTTTCGAGAGGAGGAAAGAATACAGGCGAGGAATCTTCGTTTTATCGGGTTGGAGATTACAATGCCGACTCCGTGCATTATTCTTTCTTCCTTCTTCCTTCTGTGTGATTGGAACTACTTCTCTTTCCCCTTTTTTCTCCTCCTCCTCCCTTCTCTCAACTGTCAACCAGTCGTCGTGTCGTGCTTTTTTTTTTCTTTTTTTCTCTTCACGTTTCGATTATGCAACTCTCCGCATTCCATTTCCAGTAATTAATCCTTGATCCCAAAAGAGATTCAAACAGGGTTTCGTCTTAATTTATATAACTAATCACTCGATACAAGTCCTATCCTAATTCGATCTAACAAATAATAATAACAGAAAAAGAATCGTCGTTTTATCAATTCTGGTCCCGTATTTTATCCTCGGAACGAATGGATGGAAATTAAGGGTGGCGCGTGTCCTTCACCGCGTAAGCCTATCGAGCCACCCGCGCGTCACGTCGAATCAGTTACGTTTTAATTATCGGCGTTGTCGCGTTCAAAGGGCGCGGGATTCCGCGTGGCATTATGCGTGACCGCCGCGAGATAAATGGCGGCGACGGATTAATGTAACGGCGTGATTAATCGAGCACGTGCTCCGCGCGCTGGATTAGAGCGTTTTAAGGGAGGAAGTTGAAACCGCGATGAAACCAGTTCTAATGGTTCTAACACGCGAATCCCCATATCGATCGATTTCGTTCGATGCTCCCATCGTTAACAAATAGGTAAATGGAAAATGGATCTAGATTTGAATATTATTCGTCATAAAGAAGTCAAGTGTCTCAAGAACGAGAAGCAGTTGCTTTGATCTTGAGTGAAAAAAATATGAAGAAGAAGAAGAGTATTCTGAAATTTTTACGATGAATTTTTGAGTAATATGAATTGAATTTTCAGAGAGAGTAAACTTGTACAACTTCGAAAAGAAAAAGGAGAAAAGTAAAAAGCTTCTCTTTCTTCCTTGGGAACAAAGTTTCGAGAGATGCGCGTTGAAAAATTTGTCGACCCTCCACCTATTTATAGAGAAACGATATTTTCCACCCGCGTGAAAATAGTGTCTTCACATTGGGAAGGTTCGTCGACCTATTTGCATATAACACGACCTTTCGACCACGATTAATAAATGGACGAGGATCGAAGGATGGAAATCTCGGGTGAAAAAAGCAAAACGACAATTGACAATTAACCTGTCAACTCAGGCTCAGGATTTATACGAGACTTCTACTTCGTGGAATCCCTCCAATCTTAAAAATTCATGCATTCAGTTTTTTCTCCTCCTTGTCGCTCGAGTTTGAACTAATAAAAGTTTGAAATAATAATAATAATAACAAAGAAGAAGAAATCTTGTGCGATCTAGAGAAATATTTAAGTCTAAGACTAATTTTTTCCTCTTTTAAATTCGATCCAAGCCCATTCAGAAATTTCGCGTACGATCATCGAGACTTGAATTCGAGTGACAAAAGAGAGAAGGAATGAATTATCGACGGGATGCTTCTCTCTTTGTTTACAAAGTAATTCTGGCGGCACAGCGAGATTGCGCGCGAGTTTCAAAATTAACCGCAAGGCCAACGGAATCGGAGAAACGATTCAACGACGACGACGATCGAGGCCAAGATCCACGAACCTCGAGTATCGAACTCGATTTGTCCTTTTAAATTACTTTGGATGAACGAATCAAACGCAATTCCATCGAAAATCAATATCATTTCACATTTTTTTAACACTTTGCACGAGCCTGCTTCATCATCACTGAACTCGAAAATCAAATTTTAATAAAATCGTTCGAGCAAGTAAATGTACGCGCAAAAATCAGGATTGATTTCTCGTTAAAATTAAATCCCTTCGAGAATCAAAGAACGATAAATTCGGGTGAAGATGTATTATTGTTACGAGTGTTGAAACCTTTCGAAACAATCGTCCTTCCATAATAATAGTTTCTAATATCGATTCTTTTCTACCTTGAACTAAAAATAGATTGAAGAGAGAGAGAGAGAAAGAAAAAACAGAATCCAATCTCCTATTCAGCTGTTCGAATCAAGAACAGCTCGCGGAATTCTTCATCTCTTCCTCCTCCTCCTCCTCCTCCCCAGGATCGATCTCCCCGGGAAACAAAAAACCACCCTTTCTCTATTACCCTTTACGATATCAAGACGTCGTAACCGCAATTCCAATCACCAGAGACACCACCATCCCCCCCCCCTCACGTAAACTCAAAGAGAGAGAGAAAGACCATCCACGACACGTCGAAGCGATTTCGAGACGCCGTGCGAGAGCGTGTTTCTCGACGTTGGAGGAGAGAAATCGACACTGCGGATATGGATACACGGATTTTTATCCCCCGTTATTGCCAAATGTTTGCTTTTTATTGCGGTCATTACACGCTCTTTACTCTTTGATTCCGTCCGATCGAAGAGAAGATATCTTTATTCGAAAAATATTCTTCCACACGCATGATATATATTTCTCTATTTCTTATTCTGAAGAAAACAGGAAGAGATTAATTTATTTAACTCGAAAAAGGGCGAAATTTAATTTCTCTCTCGATTCCTCGTGCTTCCTTTCGGGTTCATCGCACCCGAGAGCAACGATTCCTCCTCCTCCGTTTCTTTTCCCCGGGGGACGAGCGATATATCGCGCCGAAAGTCAAGGACGACGAAGGACCGGGCCGTGTTAACACGCCAAGGTCAACGGTTTCCACCTCCTACTGCTCTCCAGATGTTG
Source organism: Apis mellifera (assembly GCF_003254395.2). Lineage (NCBI taxonomy): Eukaryota > Metazoa > Arthropoda > Insecta > Hymenoptera > Apidae > Apis > Apis mellifera. Next base: position 5,129,750 of record NC_037640.1, read on the forward strand.
TCCACCTCCCTCGATCGATTTCTAGAAGCCTCTTGTTCCATACAATTCGAAATATATTCTAGAACGACGAGATGATAATCGAGCAAGTGTTGGAGAAATTTCGAAGAGAACGGGGAGAGAATTGAAACGAATTGGAGGAGAGACAGATCTTGGTGATCGAACAAAGTATGTATTATTATACGAATACGCTTAATTTCGAACACGCTTAACCTGAATTATAGAAATGCTTGGCTGCAATTTTGCTAATGCCGCTCATTAACCGGTATCCATCATCTCTATTATGGACCGCCAGCTATACGCTCAGCTGTACACACGCCAACTCAAAACTATTTGCCGGCTAAAATTCAACGTTGACTCCGCGGGTTCAATACAAACTCTCCTCCCATCCCCCCGCGCAATAATGGAAGCTCGAATCTATAAGCGGTATAGAGGGCTTAGCCAACCTCTCTCTCTTGTGTTTCACACCTCTTTGTTATGATGACCGCGCGACTAATGGCTCTATTAAATATTCGCTGTTTATTAATCGACCAGCAACAACGGAAAATCAACGCGATCTTCTTCTTCTTCTTCTTTTTTTAAGGATTAAGAATATCCAATCTGCGTATCCTCGATTATCAATTTCTGAAATGATTCAGAATAAGAAGAGAAAAAAATCTTGGGAGTTGTATAGTAAATCTCAACTTGAAGGTTTGATCCAAAGATCGCTGGGGTTAAAGATTAAGAAATTAAAATTATGGAATATTTTGAAAGACGTGTCTCAAAGACACTGTTAAATAAAAAAGTATTCATCGTTCAAAGAAGTTAAAGAAGAAAATATATATACTTCGAAAATTTTCATTGCAGATCAGAATTAGCAATAGAAGGAAAAGGGATAAAAAAAATACCAAAGTCATGGTTCACGAAAGAAGTTAAAGGCTAAATAAAGAAAAGAAGAAAATATACAGAATAATACATAATATAAATAACAAATAAAGAAAATATAAATAAAGAAAAGAAGAAAAAATACATACAGTCACTTTGAAAATTTTCAGATCAGAATTACCAAAGGATAGAGGAAGATAGAGGAAAAAAGGATAAAAAAAATATCAAAATCATGGTTCACGAAAGAAGTTAAAGGCTAATAATTTAAAAAAAAGGATATAAAACAGAAAAATATATATATACAATCACTTTGAAAATTTTCACGGATCGATGATCAATAGAGAACAACCAAAAATCCACGGTACAGTTAAAAATCACTTTTATATATCCTCGTTCGCACGCATCGGCCGACATTCGAAATTCGAGAAGTGCAAAAACTCGGCGAATATAAGAATTCTCTGCATAAATCGTTCCATAAATTTCAATAAAAGTCACCGAGGGCCGAGAAAAAAAGAACCGGTTCAAAAGTGCCATTCCGCTCACGGAACGAAACAAATATCCAGGAAATAAATCCAAGGCGAATCCAGGCCTCGTAATCCGGTTGCAAAATCTTAGAGGTGTATCGCGGTGTATTGAAACAAGCCCACGAGGGACGATTGAAAATTGAATTTTCTCGGAGAGAGGAGGAGGAGGAGGTGTTCTCCTTTACACATCTCCTCGTGCATTATGTTGCATCGACATCCGCGACGACGGGCTATTTATGCTCTCTGCCCTACATCCCTTCAACAGTGAATATAATATAATATATGTAACGGATTCACGCGGTGAAATTCGAAGTTCGATCGAGCCACGTTGCTGGTGGAAAGAAGAAGAAGCCTTTCGAAGCCGCCAACCAAACTTCTGCTATTGTTCTGCGAATAATTTGCGAAAAGAATGGATAAATATCTATCTATATTTATCATTCATCTCTTGGAAGAGAATGTAAAAATTGATGATAAAACTTGTTGGTTAGAATTCCTCCTTAATCCAGTGAATTAAAATTTATCGCGAGTGAAAAAATTAATGCCACTTGGAATTTTTCTGGTTTAATTCTAAATATAGGTAGCCAAAAATAAAACGGAAACGGAGAGAGAGAGGATGGAAAGTTGATTCGATATCGTGTTATCGAATCGAGTGTCGAACGAAACGGCTTTATTATTTGCTGAATACGAATGCACACATATCAGATGGTCGAGCGGGGCGAAATAAAGAGCAATCGTGTTCGTAGAACGTGTCGAGGCACGCGGGATGCATTGGAAAAAAAAGAGGAGAAAGAGAGAGGGAGGAGGGGAAGGGAGAGAAAAAAGCCAATAAAAACCAGGTCGACCCATAAAAGTCGATCCGGACACGTGAACGGGGAATAATTCAATGTTAACACGTCCACGTGGCGGAGAGCGCTATTTGCGAATATAATCCTTGATATTTGTTTAATTCGATCCGTTTAATTAACCCCTCTTGCTAATGAAATTTAACCCTGTTACACACACACGTGTCTATATCCCGTTTTCGATCCTCGTGCAAGGATATAATTCTTCTTTTCGATTATACTCTTTTTACGTTGTTTTGTATTCTCGTTTCGAAATTCTTCCCTTCCTTTTTTGTTTTCGATTCGAGCTGGAATCGAAGCTTCTGGAAACGTTGAATTTATTAAATTACACTTGACTTATTCAAAGGTAATATTTCTTTAAATGTTAACAAAAGAAAGAAGCTTTGGAAGCTTATATAAAAAGCTTTCGTGTATTATATATCTATGGCGGTAGATATTACCTTTGTAATACCTTTGTTATAAAGCATGGAAAAGAAAGGGGGTATAAATTTTTGAAACGAGGATATAAATCATGCTTGTGTAAAATTATTGCACAATTAAACGACTCGATTCGAAATGTTCTCTCTATCGGATTTCGGCCACACGTTTTTCGATTCTTCGATCGTTGGTGTGTGTTCTATACATCGATGCAAACTACTCGCAAGTGGAATACTCCGTCACAAATCAGACACGTGTCCATATAACTTTGTGTCACTTGAATTAACCAGAATTCTTTTTCTTTTCTTTCTTTTTTTTTTTCAATTTTCTCATACAAAAATTCAACTAGCTTCATTTCCATTAGTTATAAATCTTTTATTAACGAATCCTAAGAAATTAAAAAAAAAAAAAACAAAGATTTTTGAAAGACTCTTCATTTTATCACATGATAAAAATAATCGTCTTCAAATCACAATTGAACTTTTCCCAATATTTTTCGATCCTTCTTAGATCTTCGATCTTTCTTAGATCGAACAAAAATGTTCCTAAATTTTTTCAAATTCCGTTAAATTAAATTTATCGACTTGAAACAGCTCGACAACAGCTTTCAAAATCAATCTTCCCCATCGATTAAATCCTCCCTCGATTAAACTAGCAATTTCTCGGATCGAACTACCGCTCTGCAAACGTTGGTTGGAGGATCAGCACGAATAAAATCCGCTGCTTGCATTATTTCGCGCTCCTCGGATGGCGGCCGTTGAAAGGCCACGTTACTATTGCCAAGTTTTGTCGCCCCGCTCGTTTCTCGTTCACTTTGATGGAGGAAAAAAAAAAGAAGGAAAGAAAGAAAAGAAAACAAAGGCTCAAACGTTAACACTGGAAACGTTAATCTCGTTTCTTGGCTGCTTTCACGAGGGTCGAATATCGCGATCTCGTTTGAGAAAAGTTGAAGCTTGGCTTAATTAAAGAAGCGGAGAAATACGAGAATGAAGAGAGAGAGAGAGAGAGAATTTTCGCGGTTGAAAATAAGCGAAGACGAAACCATTAGATGCAACGAGTTGCTCAAAAGCTTGGAATCCGTGCGGATGGACAGAGGACAGCGTTTGGACGGGTCACTTTTTCGTATTACAATTCTTCGAGGTTATAAGCTCGTTAAGAATGAAATTATGGAAATTACGCGTTTTGGATGCTAATGGCTGGTTGATAATTGTCGATTCTTAATGCTTGGAAGAGGGGTATAATTAAATTTAATAGATAATTTTTATAAATTTTTTTTTTTCATAACCGATGTGACATTGTTTTCACATAAAAATCAAACGATATTCCGATTGAATTGATAAAATACAAAGCGTTGAAACGTTGGAGGAAGATTAATATTTGATCGATTTACACGAAGAGTCGAGAGTATTGTATATATATATATATTTTAAAAATTGTTAGGTGACAAATATGAATAATTTTCCACGTTCCTTGTCCTTTGAAATCTTTGTAATTTTACAACAGTTGTGCACGTTTTAATTTAAAGTTCGAGACAATACACTTGTTGTAGGACAAACAAAAGGAGCGGTAAATGGAGTATAATTTGTTTAATTAGAAAGTCCTTTATACGCATTACAAAGCTCTGAAAAGTCAGATGGAGATACTGGGGAGAGAAAATTCTGTCCCCGCGAAAGATTTAATCCTTTTAAGTTTATACGAGAGAGAGAGAGAGAGAGCAAGTTGATTCTCTCGTATTAAAGAAAATTAACTTGGGGAAGCGCGTTTGTTTAACACGTTATTCGAAACAAATTGTTGTTTTTGAATACATCAAGACCCAACAATTATTCTCATCTTTCAAAATATCAACAACAATATTAAGATCACTTATTTATTATTCCCTCCTCCCTTTTCCATTTCCAAATACAATAAATCTACATCACACGTCGAATCCTTATAAATTAATTCATATTAATTCATACGAAAGAACTTACTTTAATTCACAACACACCCATAAAACACGTCTTCCAAACCCAAAATACTTTCGACAACACAAACGCTCTCCCTCCTCCATTTCCAAATACAATAGCGGTCGAATCGGTTATTTCCTTCGCGGTTTACCTCAAAGACCGGCCATAAACCTATCCACGAACGATAAAAATGAAAAGATGGAAGCGAACGAAACGCCTCGAAACCCACCCACATCCTTGGAAAGCGAGTCGAGGAAGGAAACAAGAGGACTGATTCCTTTCCCCTCCCTCTCCCCAAAGGACAACAAGTTGTGGAAACTTGGAGAGAGAGAGAGATTGCACGGGATGACAAGGATCGGTTGTTAATTAAAACATCAGAGGAGAGGAGAGGAGAGGAGAGGAGATGGGAAGCGCGCGCGAGGAAGAAGAGCGAAGGAGGTTAAACGAAGCTGAGGAGAATCCGCGGCGAGCAACCGACCGGATGACGGGGTCTGGGGTCACGGATGGGCGGTGGCAGGACTGGTTTCGGACCAGTCAAGAGGAGAAGAGCAACTCTGCTCCTCTATCTGTCCGTTTTACGTGCCACCTTCTACCGGGTGGGAAGAAACGATCGTGAGAATCGTGGAGCGTATTCGTTTGGAAAAATTGGAGGAGGGATGGTTGTTTCTTCCTCTCTTGCGTTCCATTTTTATAACTTGCCCTTTCTCTCTCGGTCAAGAGAAATATTTTTCCATTCCATTTGAACGAATCACGATGAAATTGATATTTCATCTTTAACTCTGTTTCTCTCTTATTCGATAAATTGGAAACGAAGGATATTCTAATTCCAAGAGTTTTCGTAATAATTCGCGGAGGAGAGAAGTTTCTTGGATTATTCTCCTCGTGAAATATCCAATTTCATTTTCTTCTTCTACCTACTAGGAAAATACGTAGAAGGAAAAAAAGAGAAGTGAAATGCTAATAAGCGATAAATTATATTTTCCGTCCTCCTTCAACTGGAATTATTAAACAGGAAAGCCTCGACGAGGGATTATTTCTCGTTTCGGAAGAAGTGATTCGGTTTGTAAATTCGGGGGAAGAAATTTCTCAGGGATAATACAGAGTTCGAAATTAAATGTTGCCGAATCTAGTCTTCCTTTTCTTTTGTTTTTTCCATCCCTACTCGAGAGAGAGGGATGGAAAAGGAAAAGAAAGAGAGGGGTATCGAGAGATATTCCTCTTGCGACAGATGTTTCGATCGATCGCGGAACTTCGAGACGGTGATTGAAGGCATCCGCCTACGCTACTTCAACCCTGTACTTTTGCGAATCGACATCGGGGAAAATTATATCACTGTATCACTCGGCTCGATAATTCTTACTTTATACGCGGTTTCAATCCATCCTCCTCGAGGAGAGATTAATTTATGATAATTGAAAGGGAGATTGTCGATCGAAGAATAAATAGGATGAGAGGAGGGGAGAGAGGACGACGAGGCAGTCGATTAAAATTTAATCGAGTTTGATCAAATATGACGATCCCTGTTTAACTCTGACTGACCGATGATGATCGGTAATTCGGTTGTTAATTTCGATTAACGATTTGAATTTCGAGTCATGAAATTTAGATTAAATGGAAATGAAATTCGCAGGGGATAATTGATAGAGGTGATTTCGAGTGAATAAACAATAAACTGGGTGGGATAGGCAGGAGAGAAGGGAGGAAGGGCAGCAAGTTTCCTGCAGGAAGTTGAAAAATTGAAGAGAAGGATAAACTTGGAAATATATATCCATTGCGTATCAATCTTGAAATGATAAAATTGTTAGAAGTGGAAAAAAAATGTTTTCATCGTACATCAAGTATTCCCTGCTTTCCTGATAAATTCGTCAAATCAAAAATCACATCGACATACAAATTTGTCTCCAAAGAATTTAATATGTTAAAATAATTCAAGAATCTAAACTGACTCGCATGATTAAAAAGAAGAAGAAAAAAAAAGAAATTACAAAAATCCTGGTCGAAGAGCAAGGATCCAAAACGTCATCTTCCCTTCCCCGTCTTTCGCTCATTCTTTCTCGAATAAACAGCTTCTCCTCCGGGCGGAGAGCTTAGAGAGTCTGTTGGAAATCGCATTAGGAGCGAAAATTAATGCAAATCTTATAAGAGCGTAATTAACCCGCGAGGAAGTGTCCTGTTCACGATATCACCCCGTTGTGTGTCTCAGCTTTGTGTTATCTTCGCGATGTACTCTCTTGTTGTTAACCCTCTCTTTCGGCTAATCTCATTCTTTTTTCCTCCGCCTCTTCTTCCTCGTGTCTCGAATTAATCTTCCGCCACTCTCCCAGTTCCAGATTCATCCGGTATGCTACGCACACTTTTCTGGACACCGTCACCTGCTCCAATCCGACTTTTCGTTAATCTCGAAATTTCCAACTTTTCTCTTCTTTTTTTTTTTCGAATCGGTTTTAAGAGCAACGAGTATTTCTGTAGGATAATTTATAAATAATTTGCTTCAAGTTTTCGGAACAGGATCAATAAATTTTTTAAAATTTCATTGCTGTTATTCATATCAATGATAACGTAATAATTGAGACAGAGATTAAATATAAGGAATTAAAAATACCATGAAAAGGGAAAAAGTATTTCTTTTTAAGGAAGAATCAAACACGATTAATTTTCGAGAGGGAAGGAAGAGGGTTGTTTAAAAAAGAAAAAGAGAAAAACATCTTCATCGAAGGGATAATCATCCATTCTTCCTGGGGAGAAATATATCCTTTGTATTCCAATTCCTGCACCACGGAACCACCAGTGACAAATTACCCTCGAAAACTAGCGGTCGAAAGAGAAACAAAACTATAGACAAGAGATGATGTATTAACGCGTCGAGACTTTCCATACCACGAAGGGTGTTTCACCCTCGTGTCGCCGCCTCCGTGTCGTTCCCTCTTTGACGAATTAATTTCGACGACACTGTGAAAGAATCTGGACCACACATGTTAACCATGCCCTGGTTTCTGTTTTTTTTTGAAAGCAAACGTTGCTCGCAATGTTGCTGGATTCGACGATGCTCGAAAACGAGAGAGGATTTTTCCCGTGGAAATTGGAAGGCAAGCTTTGTTTTATTCGTTTTACGCGAGAATATTTATTTTGAAGATCTTTGAAATTCTTGGCGCGCTATCTTTTGTATATTTTCGTTTGCTTCGAAAGATTGATAATAATCTTAATCTTAATTCTAAAAACGTCTTTGGAAATTTAAAAAAAAAAAGAAAATCATGGACACATTTCAATAATCTTCTATCTAATCTAATAAGAGAAGCGCAATAACTTCTCATCGTGGCACGTCGATTTTCTCAGCGACGAGTATATTTTTTCTTTCTTTTTTTTTTTTCTCATCGAAACACGACCAGTCGAGGGAATAGAACGGAGCGATAAATTAACGCGCGTATCCCATGATGCTTCCTTCCCCTCTCTTTCGCGACCCTCCTGCTGCTCGACGACGATTTCGTTTCACTCGAGTGCCACGGACAGCTCTCTCGTAAAGAGGATCGATCGCGTAAAACCTGGGCCCTCTCTCCTCGTCTTTCCACCCTTTGGTGAAACGTTTCGATCGATGGATGGAGTTTAGCATCGATGGTGAATATTGCACGTTTTAACATTTTGTCGCTTTACAATTTTTTTGGGGAGTGAGTTTTGTTCGACGAGCGATATACACTTGTTAATCTTGACTTTCTCGATTCCCTTACTTGGAATTATAATTAATTTAGATTAAGATGTTTCGTGCAAATATCTTTGCACATTTATGATGTAAATGTAAATGCAAGATGTTCGGTTAAGTAAATGGAATCGATAAAATGTCAAGAAGTAAAAATATTCGTCGCTTAATTTACTTTAAAATTCTCGATTGAAGTCTATTAAAATTAGGGAAACTTCGAATGGCTGTAGCTCCGAAGATAGCGACTTCCGGTCGACGAGTGAAAGATGGTTAGAAGCGCGGGATCTTACCCTTTAAAATGCTTTTTCGGTTATCTCGATACGACTTCCGAGATATCGTCGTGCAGAGAAAAGACAATTTTTAGCTCGCTCGAAACTCGACGAATCCTGCTGAAAACCGAATTAAAATTAGAAAAAATTTTGAACCGTTATAATTCCGGAAATAATAACTTCCGGTCAATGGACGAGAGCTCGTTAGAAGCGCTGAAGTGTGTCCTTTGAAACGCGTTTTTATTTATCCCGATACGACTTCCGGTTGCCGAGATATCGTCGTGTAAAGAAAAGGGTAATTTCTGATCGTTTATTATCCCCGTCCTTGTCGCTTACTCGGACCTCTCGCTCGCACCTAGCCCACACTGACCTATCCCAAATCGCAGACAAGCGACAGACGGAATTCCTAGAAAAACGTATTACATTTCCAGGAAAAATATCTAGGTCAGTGGATCGCATTCGTAATGCACGCGCTATGTTAAGCGTTATGGAAACTTTGAAACGTTGTATCTCGGTAACGGATCGAGATATCGGGATAAAACAAAAAGCGATTTAAATGGCATAATTTTCTCTATTTCCCGAGTCAATTTCGATGACAAAATTTTTAATTTTTCCTCGCGTTTTTTTTACCCGAAAATTTAATTTTCATTTGCGAATTCGCGTGATTACAGTGATTTATCGTTAATCGTATAAAGTATAGTTTAGGATTCGTAATATTTTCGTGGAAGAATTACAAACGTTTCTTTTTTCTTTTTTTTTTTTTACAATTTTAAAATTATACTTGGAACAATCGGATGAATTTTTTTGATTTACTCGAGAATATGTTAAATTTGTACAAAATAATATTCGTAAGAAAATCTTTAACGCGATTCATCGAAACGAATTATTGAAATAATTAGGAACGAGTCTTTCTTTACTTTTCTAAAATTAAAATTAAATTGAAAATGAGAGTCGTGTAAAAGGGTTAAATTAATCCCCATTTCTCTAGCAAGAGATTAATCGGAGCAATCTAATTTTACTCCATACTCGTCAGACAAATTCTCGGTTGCTCTTTGTTATGCGTTTGTTAAACGGCACATTGAATCTGCGCGTCCCAGATTTCTCGTCTCTTTGTTCAGGAACTGTGGACTCCGCTCTCAAAAATCGTGACTGGTGAGTCAACTTTTGCATAATCGAAACGCGAAAAATTTCGAGATACTCTATTTCTTACCACGATCCAAATAATATCTTCCAAATCTAACACTCAAAACGATAATCAATAATCTCGAAATTCTTGTAAAATTCCATATTTCTCGATTGACAAAAATTAGGAAGGACAAAATCGATTGTTCCTTGATCGATGAAAAAAGATAGAAAACAATGTCCACAACAACATCAAATTCCTCTTCCTCGCCATTAAACGTCGTAAATATTCGTCACGCGCGCCACCCTTACACGTCTCCAGCCACGATAATTATTATTACACGACGTTCCTTCGTCGAAAATTCCGCGACGCGTGTTCACCGTTATTTGCATATCTCCGCGCGGGAATGGATGAAAAGAGGAGGAGAATGAGTGGCGCGATCCGATAAAGGGAGGGGGCGGAGAAGAGAATCACGACCGCTTTAAAATAAGATTTTCCCTTTTCTTCTTCTTCTTCTTCTTTTTTTCTTTTCTAATGCTTTTTCGAGCTTCCGCTTTGAGAAAAGAGACGGCCACAGGTTTAATTAACTCGGGATTCTTGAGCGACCGCGACGACGACGACGACAAAGTTGGAGGAAGGGGTAGACTTTTTCAAAATAATTACGAGCGACGATTCCGCTTGAAGAGGGGAGGAGGAAGGGAGGATGCGCTGTCCTCCCTGCCCTTCTCTTTGCTCTGTCGATCGATTTGAGAAATTACCACGCTGTGGAGCAGTTTTAGGGATGTTTAGGGTGGAGAGAGATTTCTTTTTTATTTTGCTTTAATCCATTTTCTATTCCAAGTTTGTGTTGTATTGTAAATTGCTAAAATGATTAATAATCCAAAAGAAAAGTGTAGCATAGTAAATAGATTAGGTATAATTGTATTAATATCTCTGTTATTTTAGGGGATGTTAAAGTGGAAAATTTTTTTTAAAAATTTTGTTCCAAGTTTGTGTTAATTGTAAATGAATCGTGGGAATTGATCAGGAATGGAAGAGGAAAGTGTAGATATTAGAAAAATCTTTCTGAAGGAAGGGAGGGGTTCGAAATGCCTCGAAAGTTACGTAGTTAATGGTGTTAATAGAGTTCATAGAACTGTTACGGCAATATACGTAACCCGCATACATATGTAATATGTCTTTCTGGGAAACGTTCTCTTAACAGTCTTCGTCGAAAACTATCGAGAACTACTACTGAGTCTCTCGTGCTCACCCTTCAGTCCCCCCTCTCTTTAATCATGCACAGAAACGCGCTATTATATTCACAGATATATATATTTTACTGGAAAGATCAGAGTGTATATATTTTAAAACGTATGGATTTTATTTCACATACTTATTTTTTTTAGCGATCATCGAAAATTACGATTCTCCACGCGAAATAAATCCCAAGATGGATCATTTCGTGAAGAAAATATATTTGCTTTATAAAAATACGCACAAGGAAAGAAAATTAATTACGGAACAGCTTAGCCTTTTCGTTTCACAAGCGACAAATGACTGGAGTCGCGCAATCGATCGGCAATCGCGCAAACAGAAACGAACTTCGCGCTTGACTTGCAGATCGCTCCGACGATTTTCCATCGTGATAGGAAAGTATGTCGCGCAAAGAGCCTTGCTGCCAAGCCTCGATGAATAATCCACCAAGTGAATCGAAAACATTTATTTCTCGAGAATAGATTTCTCGTTTCTAAAAATCTTGCAGCTCTTTATAATTTTCTGTATTTGGGAATAATATCTCTTTCTTGTGTTATAAAACAATTTTAACATTTTAAAAAATTACCGTTTATCCAATCAATTTCGAAAAATATAAAATTCGCACTTCATTATTTCGACGAGCTGTTTCGAGGAAAGAATCGTTTTTCATCAGACACCCCTCCCTGAAATTCGAGGCTCCGGTTAAAGAGTCGGGTAACAACAACTTCTTCCGAGCAGAAAGAAAAGAAAAGAGAGTAACGATCGATGGGGTATTCTTACAGAGTATGTACGTATAGAGAATTGAGAGAGGAAAAATTAGCGTGTTATTTAGGGTGAGCACGGGTGAAATCGAGTGGAAAGGAGAACGAGACCGTGACTCGTCAGACGCGCAAGGTCGGGGAACGCGAGAGAGATGGGCAGAGATGTAATTCGACCAAGAGTTTCGAGGATCTCGCGGAGATGATCTCGAGGGATGAATAGAAACGATCCTGTTTACTCTTTCAACCCTCCGGCCAAGATACGTAGATTTTTACAAGAAGAAGAAGAAGAAGAAGAAGAAGTTTTATCCACATCTACTTCTTCTCTCTTTTTCTCTTCCACCGAATCATTCGGATTTACGTTTACACTCGTTTTCTTTTCTTCGAACAACACGAAAGAAAGAAACCCACTTTTTCTTCTTCTTCTTGTTTCTTCGCCCGAGAAGAGTTTCCGAAGAAATCCACGCTCATCCCAGACAATGGAGGAATACCTATCCAGGTTTCGAGGGAAAGGGGGAAGAAATCGATATCACTCCGCCAAGCAGTTTTCCAAATGGAGGAACTTTTCAGACGCGATACGATCGTCGTAAAATAGAGATTAATTAATCCTAGGATTATTCGATATTGCTCCGATCTTTCCAGAATCTTTCTCAAATTTCCAAGAATTCTCTTTATTTTTTTTTAACAAAATTCATCTAATCCCTCTTTTAATTGGCTAGCATCTTTCATCGTTTCTCGATGCTTTTTACAATGATTATAAAATACTGGAAATAATTTTGCAATTCCAACAATTTTCATTAACACACACGTAAGCACGATTATTATATAATTCTTTTTCAAATTTCAATTCGAATTCGAAGAATTACAAATACCGATGAAAGGTGATCCACGTTAAAAATATTGTTGGAGAGAGGGTGACCACTCTTTTTCTTTCCTCCTCTCCCCATAAAAATCCGACGACTTTCTCGTCACGACCTCGAGTGTTGCACGTGTTCCAGGGACAATATCGCGAGTATTCACGCGAAAATTACCCGTTTGATCTCGATCCTTTTCCTTCCTCCCCACCTCTCATGGTTTTTTTCCTCGTGGAAGCGCGGAACGATAATTGTTATCAAGAGGGCGGGGGAAGGAGAAGAAGTCGTCAACCACCCTTCTCCCCGTCATTCCCCGCGATATATTCCCTCCTCATTTGTTTCTGCTTCTTTGTTAAAACGCTAAATCCCTCCTCATTTGAAAGTCTAACCACCACCGCCACTCGTGTTCCAAGCTTTCCAGCAAGCCGCGTTTCTCGCGAAACGATCCATCTCACTTTCCGTCCGCGTTCTCTCTTTCTCTCTCTTCCATCCTCGTCTAAATTATGATTTTTCGCTCGTTCCCCACCCTCCTCCATTTTATTTTCTCCCCCGATGATTCTTTTAATGTCGGATTTATTTAAGTTAAATGGAAGAGTGGTGGCAGATAATAATTTTTCGATAAAAATCATTTACGTGTTGCACACTAATTTGTTATTTATAGTTAATTTAGTTGTTGAATTACGGATTTTCTAATTGAGCAGATTCGAAAAGTATATTTGTTATAATTAATTGATTGGCAACGTTCGAGAAAGGCAACGAAGATTCATTTTGATTAATTTTAAAATTAAAATTCAATATACATTTCTTTCTTTTCTTTTTTGAATATCTTTAAACGTATAATATAATTCAAAAATCAACAACAGAGAGAATCAAAGAGAATTTAGAAATATTTCACGATGCTTTTTATTCAAATATTGTTACGAACCGCGGCAAATTTTTTTTATAAAAAATCATTTTTATAGCGATACGATATTTGTAACAATGTTAACAGCAACAATAATATTAAAAGGATCAATAGTTAATTTTAAAATTTAAATCCAAATGTGCAATATGCGTTAAAAAATATATCGACAAAACAAATTATTCAACAACGAATCAGAAAAATTTTACAAATATCCCGTAATAATTCTTATATACAATATAAATACTGTTACACGAGGCGCGCGGCACGGGCGAACGACGCGATCGCTCGTTTGTTGACATTCGAAATATCGATTTCGAACGGAGTCGTTTTCCGGACACCGAGCGGTACGGTCGTGTTTCTCCTCTCCTCGTCGAGCGAATATTACGTTATATCGCACGGTGAGTAATTATTTTAGATAATTGTAAATAGATTGAACGATCGTTGTTTAAAAAAAGGGGCAATCGCGGTGGAGTGCGCGGTGTCAATAACGATATCGATAACGAAATCGAGTTTTTTCCCGTTCGCTTGCGTCGTCGAACGATTTTTTCACGATTATTTCTTCGTCTCGGATAATTCGATCAATACGAATTACAGATAAAACGTCGAAATTTTTATTCTTCTTTCGATTCGCGTGAGAACGGAAGAGCGAGTAACGCCTCCGATTTCCTCCTCCTCCTCCTCCTCTATACTCTTCCGGTTCCGCTTTAGTTGCGTTCGTTTTTTGTTGCGTCGATCGAATCGCGTTTTTCGAAGGATAGAAAAAATCGCGAGAAAAAAAAAGAGAGAGAAAGAGAGTCGATGGAGGAAAAATTGCGAATTAATACTGCGTTTGATATCTCACTTTCGATTCGTGCGAACGTTTGATCTCTCTTTTTGTCTGCCATTTTTTAATTAATTAGTGTTTTCATCTCGAGTTGAAGGAATTCGATTTTTTTATCGCTCTGGATCTCGTTCGTGAAAGAAAAATTTAAACTTTTCTTCCTTTTATCGAAAATGTAGAATCGTGATGGGAAAATTTTCGGAAAGAACGCTCTCTTTCTCTCTCCTTCAACGATTCGCGTAGATTTTCGCAAAGAAACCGCCGATACGAATAGTAAAGCATGCAAATCATTGCGTTTCGGAGGAAATTGACTCGTGGTTAACGAACCGAGAAGGCTCCGACAAAATGGCCTCCACGCCGAATGCTCTCCTCTCTCTTCTCTCTCTCTCTCTCTTTATATATACACACGCGTTTGTTTCTTCGGAATCGCGATGTTCGTGAAAAACGGCGAAAAGAAACGTAAATACTCGACGCAGGCGATGGCCTGATCTCGAAAATTCGTCGAATTGTCGCGATTATTTGTTGACAAATGGATTTTCGAGTCGATAGAGAGAGGCGATGATTCACAAGGTTTGAGTCATATCTAGTGTTGTCATACCTAGAGTTTCTGAGAATAGTCGTGGGAAAATTTTGCGTAATGCGCGGTCGAATTACCGTTCGAAATCTCAATCTTGATTAATATTAATAATTTTATACCAAAAATTATTTGGTATAAAATTCTGTAATATATATCACGAATATATATATCACTGAATAATAGTAATTTAATTGCAAGAAAAGGATAAAAAATTATTTAAACGTGATACGCATGCAAAAAAGATAAAGGATGGAGAAACGTTTTCACTCACCTCTGAGAATTTGATACAGGAAGACCTTGATGTGGTCGGGACTTAGATGCTGAGGGCTGACGATAATCTTGTGCAAATCGCTCTGAAGCAGCTCCGTGATCACATATCTATTTTTGTTTCGTTAAGGAATTCACCAATTTCAAAATTAAGAGAAATCAATCGAACGATTTCTCAATTATATTCGACAGTATATAAAAAACTAGAATCTTAAAAACTAGAATCAATTTTATTTGTTCGAACACGCTGATTTCTTTCCTCCTCGTTTCTTCTTTCGAAAAAATTCTCTTTGCATTTGTATAGATATATACAGTTTATATTAGAAAGTGAAATTATTGTTTGGATTATAGGATCAATTACATTAAATTATTAATCGATAAATAGATAATAATGAGAATGGAGGATCGAGAATTGGAATTATTGTAGAAGGAAATTTTTTTAAAAAATATTCACCACTTATATTCGATGTAAAAAAAACCATTCGATTCATCATTTGAAATATAACCAAAAACGATGAAGAATTTTTGAACTTCAAAAATAAAGAAAAATCATCGATATTTGTAGAATCGATCGAAATCAATCTGGCAAGCAAGAAGGCGAATCGTCGGCTTAATGGATTCTTCCCTCGTCGGCCTCGAACGAGTTAATCCGTCGAAATGAAGGAGAAGGAGGAGGAGGAGGGCGTGGAAAGGAGGAAGAGAGAAGAATCGAGCCCGATGACGTGGAGCCGTGACGAAAGTAGCTGGCCTTAATAAACCCGGCGGGGTAATTTACGGAGCACGGGGTGAAAAGTTGTTGGGGAAGTTAAGCCGCCACCGGCCACGGACAATGGTGGAACGAGCATCCTCCTTTTGTCAACCGAGAAAACTGCCCTGATAAAAGTGTTTCTTGTCTTCCCTCTCGAGCGCGTTCCGCCTCGATTAATCGTCCTTCTGTTTCGGATATCGATCGGGCGTTTTAAAAATAGGGAATGGAAGGAAGGGGAGTACGGTTCGATCGATTTAACTCTGTTCGATTCCCTTTCAATTTGCAAATTTTTCGCGGAACAAAAATCGAAAAGAATTGGATACGAATCGAAATCAAACTCGATCTAAAAATTATTATCCTCCTTTTCCTTCCTATCCTATTTTTATCGAATCGTTGTAATCATAAAGATCGAACGATCTCACCAAAGAATCACGATCTTTTGAACGTTAGATACGTTATTTTTTTTATAAAAAGAACAAACTCATTCCCCTATTATTATCCCCTGAACGAACAATCAAAATCAAAGAGGCTATCCATTACCTTTACAACGAATAAACAAAATCCAGAAGCAAGTTCCAATATCGAAGGATCGTTGCGTTAAAACACGCGGAAAGAAAACAAATTCTATTTGCTCGACGAGCCTCGATCGATTAATCCACGAGTCACGGAGCAAGAGAGAAAAAAATGACGATCCTCAAACATGTAGACGGAAAAACAGTAGCCGTGAAGTTGGGCAATTACCAGAGTCACGGTAATCACAAGCGCTCGTTGCTCGCAAGAAACTTATCCAATCCCCTCCCACCAGCTTCTCTCTTCCACGGTAATCTCGCGCGAGAGAGGGAAGGGGAGGGATATAGGAGGAGAGAGAGAAAGGGATCGACAAAGAAAGGGTGGAAGAAAACAGGCAAGGGGGCAAGTTTCGCGATGAAAAACAACTGGAGAAGTTTTTGCGCGACCCGAACGAAGGCCGGAAGTGAAGGAGGGGGTGGTGGAGCAGCCATCTGTGCGCACGAGATCCTCTTCCTCTTCCGGTATGGGATCGAAAACGAGGGGATGTGCTCGATATCCTTTTCCTTTTCTTTCCTTTCTTTCCTTTCCTTTTTTTCCATTATTGGTCCGCGCGAATCTTTTCCGGATTTTTTTCTATTCGAATTCGAAATTGGAAAGAGTTGAAATTTAATTTGATTTGCCAGGAATTTTGGTCGTGTATCACGAAAGATTTTAGATTTAGGATAGATTTTTTTTTTGAGAGTTTGTGTAAGAAAGTTTCAAACAGGGAAACGTAATTGTAGAAACGTGTGTATTTAAAGAAGGTCTAAAAATTGAATTTAATAGTTCTTGTTTGTGTCTGTATTGTTCTTATATGGAAAATAATAAGGGGATAAGGATTGTATTTCTCAAATACAAAGAATGGAACGTAATTGTGGAACGATGTATTACAGGCCAATATTTGAAGAGGACCGATCTTGTTTGAGGAAAGATCTTGTTAATTTTGATGAATTTGTATATATGGGGAACAACTTTCTCTTTTCGAGAAATTAGAGATACGCTTACGTTTCCATGTTTCTTTTTTTTTTCACTCCTTTAAAAATTATAACACAATGATTTCTTTTCTCATCATTTGTAAAATTGTTGCAGATCTCCTGCGAGGAACTCCCTTTCAACCACGCTCGTTTACGAACGTTTCATCGAATATGATATTCACGTTCTTCGAAGGTATGCTTTGAAGAAGGAGAGGGAAAGAAAGGAAAAGAAAAAAACGAGGGAAGGAATTAAATTAACTCGATAGAGGGGGCATAGGAAATAAGATACGAGTAAAATGCAGGCGCGTGAATACCAGAAAGAAAACCAGATACCAGTTGGAGGATTTAAAACCGGGCATAAAACTATCGAACCTACAATATTTCATATATTTCCTTTTTATCTTTCTCTCTTCGTATAATTGCCCTCGCAATATTTATTCTATCGTCGTCCCTTCGATCATTTCGATCTCCTCCTCCTCTCATTAAAATATTTAAATTCCACGATTCGATCACTCACTTTGAATTATCCCGATCGAGAGACAAATAATATCCTTAGCCTCTCCCTCTTACGTACCATATTCCGATTATTCCATCCATTTCCGTTTAAATAAAAAATTGTCTTACGTCACAATCGAAAAAAAAAAAAAATTCAAAGATATGCAATAGAATTTTCGACCACATTTCAATAAGACTTCGACTTGGCCCAATTGCCCCACTCCTTAAACAACAATCATTAATCACCCGCGATTAAAATCTTGCCCGACCATCGAGATTCGCCATTGTGATCATCATCAACTCCTTCGCGTCCTTCGAAATCTCTCCTTTCTTTCCTCTCCTCTCCTCTCTCTCTCTTACACATTAAACACACACACGAATGGACAAAGACGGGGCACGGAGGCAAAGGGAGGAGAAGGAGGAGGAGGAGGAGGAGGAGGAGGATAGAGCTAGAGGAGGCGGGGGAGGGGGAGGGGGAGGGGAGAGGAAGCAGAGAGGAGAATGAAATAGTATAATGGCGGAATGAGGTCGACTGGTAGGTTGGAATGCAGGTAGAGGCTGGCTGGCGAAGCTGGCCTGGTGGTATGCAAGTCGACTGGTCCGGCTGGCTTCGAACACCTAGGCGCGCGCAAGCCCCTTTTGCCGGCGTTCCACGCTGTCTCCTGCTGCCTTTTGATATACGATCGATGGCCCCCTTCAACCGCGATATTTCCAAGTACCAGGCGACGATGCATCCTCGGCGAAGGATGCCGAGGTGGCAGCGGCTCGCTCGCTCGCTCGCTCGCTCACGGGCGACCGGATATTTTCGCGAGAATCGAGCGGTTCAAGCGTCCTCGAGGTCACGAGGAGTCGTATGAATATATATATATATATATATATATATATATATATATATATATATATATATATATGTAGGGGGGCAGGCAACCTGTTTCTCCGAGGATGGTAGTGGCGATTGATCGATTCGAGTTTGGGTGGGAATTTGGGTGGGTGGATAATTAGAAAGTTCTTCTTGGAATATTTATCCAAGAAGAAGGAGAATTTATCATTCGAGCATTTCAAAGCTTTTAGAAGAAATTTTTAATTTCCATTCTTTGAGAGATATTGGATAGTTTACGAGTAGATTATTTATTATTCGCGTCAATCGTCGAAATTTAAAAAAAAGAGACAAAATGAACAAGTTCCTCGATTACGCGATTTTGAAAAAAATCTTTGTAAATCCGTTCGAGGGGAGGAGTTTAAATTTTGACGTTTCTGAAAAATAACGGGCGCGAAAAAAATGATCGATCGGATCGCGAATCCGAGAATCCGCGAAACGAGAAACGGGAGGAACGGAATTCCGTGGAGGCTTGATCGATTCGCGCGCGCGCGGAGGGTCACCGGACGCTTTCAGCGTATTATTCAGAATTCGCGGCGAGATTTAATCGCGTTTTCGGCCTCCATCCGCGATTTCCACCGATCTAGTGCCATCGAAACACTTTTAACCGCGTCGCCATCAATCTTCCCCGATCGATCCGCTAGAGAGAGAGAGAGAAAAAGAAACAAGCGTCATTTCTCTCTTAACAATCGTTCGAGCCGAGCTCGATAAGCTTAACAATCTGCCCGACGAACCTCGTTTATCCACCGATCTACACGCGACATTCGAATCGATATATATATTCGAAAACGATGAAAACGTGACTGGATTAGTTTCCTTTTTTTTATTTTGAGAACTGGACTCTTTTCGAATCTTTTATCATATTAATTTATTATACTAGTTTTGTTACTTTTCTAGTTAGAAAAAAAATTGGCTATAGAAATTTATAAAAGTAAAATCGTATTTAATTTAATAGAGAAAAGTATAATATAATTGTTGCGATTAATCAGAGAACATCGTGTTAATTAATCGAATCTATTTCCTTGTGTTTCAAGGCGCACGAGAGCAGCGGGTTTTAATAGAGCGATTTGCGCCATCCCTCCCCTCCCTTCCCGGAAGAGACGCCCGCGCGTTGCAACGAATTACAAGGAGAGGGAGAAGAGGGAAGGGGAACGATGGATCGATGGCGGATCGATGGATAGCTCGGTGAAAGGTTCGGTTTCCGTTTCGGTTTAAAAAGGATTTAAGTAGGAAAGAAGGGTCGTATCAACGCGGATTCGATCCGGATAAAAAGATGCTATTGTTCGAGCCGAGGTAACGAATTGCACTTTCGCCGGGATCGGGCCTGGCCACGACATTGCTTAATGGGCGACGCGTGGAGCTTGATACGCGGAATAATTTCCCTCTCGGATAAAGGCGGGATCGTGAGAAAGTTGGTTAAATTAAAGAACTGGAGATTTTCTTCAGAAGGATCGACCGTGAAGAAAGGGGTCTCGATTCAGACGCGACTTTCTTAAAATAAAAGCAATAATTTCCGATAATCGATCCGTGTTAAAATTCCTCTCGAACGATATAAATATCATCTCGAGGGATCCAGTTCGAGGATCTTGGTAGCGAAAAATTATCGTAGCGTTTAGAGGAAAGGGTGTTGACGTGCGACGAGGGTCGAGGGTGTGCGCAAAAGGGGTCGCGTGTTATTCTAATAATATACGCTAGTTGATCGATCGACTAACGTTGTTCAATTAGCATGGATTATCAATATTAACGGGGTGGGCAAATATTTGCGTTATCCGGAGATCGCGCCGCGAGATAGCACAATTATCTGGAGCAACAACATCTGGCTACTTGTCGCGGCAATTCCAATTTTCCATCCCCCCCTCCTCCGAGAAATTTCGAAAGACGAATCCTTCTATTTTTGAAAAAAAAAAGTTACGAGGGAATAGAATTTGAAATTTCGTGATAAATATCCGTGTTGAATTTTTCGTTTAATATTTTTCAAAATGAACCCAAACGCATCTCCTCCTCCTCCGTCCCCGATTCTTCACAGACCTTTGATTCCGCCAACTTTCAATCACCTTTCACTCTTCACCTCGTTTCTCCTATTCCACTCGCGCACAACCCCCTCCCTCCCTCCCTCCCTCGCCCACGCTTTTTTCATCCCGCGCAGAGCACAGCTTTTTCACCTCGACAACAAATAAAGCTTATCGAAACCGCAATATTTTTCCTCCCTACATATATATATATTTCAATCCCGCCTCGACTCAACCCCCTCTCGAGCCACGTGTTGTTCCTCTGCTATTAATTCTCGCTTGCTCGTCGTTTCGAATCATCAACCTGGCCCTTTGATCCACCCCGTTCGGGAGAATCCCTTTTTCCTCTCGCGCCAAAATAAAATACGTAGAAAATTCCGATCCTCGCAATTAAACAAATCAAAATCCCGAAACTCGATTCGAAAATTGAATCCGTTTCGTCGAGATTCTCCGATCGCTTTCGAAAAGAAAAAAAATAAGCTACGAGAAAAGAAATCTTCTGAGAAGTCGAAAACAGTAACAAGATCCGCTTCCTGGACGACGGAGAGGAAAAGAGGGAAGATTTTCCGAGCCTTCGTTCTCGATTTCCCTTTTCCCTTCCCCTCCCCTCGGCGAAATGAAAATGATTTCGAGGAAGGTTTGGCGGTGTCGGGGATCGATGCGTGTCTGCCTCCTGGTAGGCACGTCGACCGGTTCCTGGACAAAGCGACTTGCCCCTAGCATCACCCAACGCGAAGGGAATCGAGTATCCTGCCGTTTCTCCTGTCTCCTCTCCCCTCCCCTCGTGCGCGCCTCGATACCGGTCCTCCCGAGGAGGAAGAAGAGGAAGAAGAAGAAGAAGAAGAAGAAGAAGAAGAAGAAGAAGAAGAAGAACCTGGAAGAGTTGGGATTCTTCGCTCCAACTTCACTTTCCGATCCTTGCAACGTTCAACTCTTCTTCTTTTCGAGAAAGAAATTTTTTCTTACCCGATTTCTTCCCTTCTTTTCGTTCTCATTGATAATCGATTGGTATTAAAGTATGTTTTCTTCTTTTTTTTTAATTCTTCGAAATTGAAATTTGCCTCGTAAGAAACGAACGATAAATTGAAAGAATTTTAATCAAGTCTCGAATTCCGAAACGTAAACAATACACGAGGAAAATTGGACCGAGGCAAGCAGCAATTACCACGAGTTGGGCGCAGTGAATTATATATTCGGGATACGCACAAGTTGGGAATCCTCTTGGAGCATCCTGTCGTTCGACATTCAACACCACTCCCGATCTTCGTACTAAAGATCCACTAACTGTTAATTATTAGACGTTGGCCGTAATATTAATTGCCAGTTCAATCCGATTCAATTGAAATCTCTCTAATTGAATCCATCTCCTCCAGAACTCCAACTCGTTCCAACATTAATCCCATCGTACGTTAAAACATCAACTCGAGAAACAGATACATCGCAAACTCGTCTTTCAAAGAATCGTTTCCAGAAAAAAGAAAAATCCATATAACACCCCTCGTCTCGAAGAAGAAGAATTCAAAGCCACGACGAAACGTTGGTCAAAAATCGTCACAGATCTCTCCTCGTCTCAGGATAACAAAGAAGAAGAAGAGAGGAGTAGGAAGAGGGAGTAGGGAGGAAAGTTAAGGACGATGATGAAGGCTTAGAGCGCGAGGTGTTCGAGCAAGGCCAATCCGGCTCGTCCGACCGGTCAACCGAGTTCGAACTGGCAAACAACGAGCACTGGGAACCAAGCCGGGATTCTTCTGCGCCCGATTCCTCTTGTCCCGCCGTAAAAAAATACCGATCTACGCCGCCGCGTGCAAATCCCCCGCGCCCGGATATCCTTCTTCTCCTCCTCGAGAAAGAGAGAGAGAGAGAGATCCTTCGAAATCCGTCGCGCGGGAGAGGAAGGCGGGGGAGAAGGATTCTGTTTCGGGAGGATCGCGCGTGGGCGTTCTCTCTCGATCGAAATTTCGAAGAAGAGGGAACGGAAAGAACGGAATTTGGAGAGTTGGTCCGGCTAAGGAGGGATTTTGGGGGGTTGCAAGAAGAGTAAGGAAATTGTTTTTCTCTTTTCTTGCTCGCGAGAGAAATTGGAATTTTTACTTCGGTTATTATCATTGTTGCTCCTCGGTCGATTTTTGTAAATTTTTTTCCTCGACGCGATGTAAAAGATATCTACAAATGTTTATAATTAATTTCGTTCTCGATATGATACAACATTTAACGACGATCCACCTCGCGCAATTTTCAAATTGACAGGAATACAGTTTTTTATTCGATGAAAAGTTTAACACAAACGATTGGAGCACAATGAAAAAATGAACACGGTCACTCGATTAATCAAAAAAAAGAGAGAGAGGGAGATAAAAAAGTTGTCTGAAAAAAAAAAAAAAAAAATGCGGCGCCAATCGAATGACAGAACGAGGTAGTGGAGGAGTTCAAAGCTCGCATGAAAATAAAATATGGATCGTCAAATCTGGTTTCAGCAATCCGAGCCAACGGCTTTTTTTTTTTTTTTTTTTTTTTTTTAAATAATACCGGAGGAACGAGTAAGGCGTAAAAGGGAAAGAGAGAGAGAGGGAGGGAAGGAGAGAAACAAAGGACGGGGCGGCCAAAAACTGCGCGAGACCGATCGATACACGGCCACGATACTCGATATATTGCGGAGAAACTGGCGGAGAGAGGAAGTTGCAATCGATGCTTCCGGTTCGAGGCACGCAGCACGCATACACACGCACGCACGCACACACGTCGAGGGCACCGTTTTCCTCTCTATCGTTGTGTCGTCATTTGATTATTGCAATTTTTTTTTTTTTGATTTGCAATTTTAAAATTTAGAGAGTTTTGTTTTTAAAACGATACGGTTTTTTCTTTCTTGGGGCGGAATTAAAAATCAATAACCGATGAATTAATTTTAATTTTAATCGATATTTAAATGTATTGTTTTTGTTATTATTATTATTATTATTATTATTATTCGAGGTACGTTAATCGCGATACACTTGGTCCCATCGTCGATTCAAATTTCATTTCCACGTTTATTTTTATCATCCTTCCCCCCTTTTTTCGTTTATTAATTTTATGTTTCTGTTTACCGCGTGGAACGAGTCTCCTCTTATTGCGCGACAACTCTTAATAAAAAAAGTGATTGGACAAAAAAGAAGACGATTATTACGATGCACGCGAACGATATTCGAAATGGATATGACGCCGATTTTTTCTTTTTTTTTTAAATATTTTTAAATATTTATATTCATACTCCAGTTAAAATATTTTTCGACAAATTATACGCATAGCACCAAAAAAAAAAAAATCATTTCGCAAAATTCAGCACGCTTCCAGGGATGCAGGAGAATGCTCGAACAAAATTTTGAAATGGAAAGTTGGGAAACGTTCTTCAACCCTTATAATATTCCGAAAAAAAAAAAGAAAGAAGAAAAGAAAGAAAAAAAAAAAAGGTCAACCGGAGAAAAAAGTTCCACAATTAATTCCATTTTTTCCTCCCCCCACTTTTCCTAATTCACGGTTTTCTTTTCTCATCAGCAGTCGTTAACGAAAAAAAATTTATTCAGAATTTTTCCTCCTCTTTCGCTTCTTCCCATATCGTGTCAACGTGGTATCGTAGCTTCTCTGCTCCATCGTGGAGAAAATTAGAGAGGAAGAAGGAAACTTTAACTCCTACACCAATCGATCATTTCTCAACCCCTTCGGATTTTTAACGTTTGCTCTTCGATTACGACCAGGAGGATCCTTTGATTCGAGTGAATTCTTTTGGATCCGAGTACACGTTGAGAATCTGACGTGTCGAGAGAGAATAATAATATAATAATTTCACCAATTTCAAGAAAAAGCATAAAGACACCACAAAGCTTATCATTAATGAAGAATTACAGAGAGAAAGAGAGAATTATATTACCATCAAATGTCGAGAATTATTGTAACGAATTTGTACGTTTGTTTCAGATTAATTCTATTCTATATAACGCGTGTGAACGCGTCAAGATTGTCCACAATGTGTCCAGATGTATATCCCAGGCGTCATCTCGAGGCGTCCAGAAAGGGTTAATAAGCGAGCGTCGAGAAATCGGAGAGTTTAATATTAACCGCCAATCAAGAGGAATATAACCGTCACGAATCGTTCCCGACGCCCGTGTCGAATCATTTGCGCCGAATCATTTCATAGCCGCGCCACATTGTGCCGTTTTAACTAAACGCACGATTAAATGGCCGATTCAATGGTGTGGCAAACGCAGGGTGTTTTCGATCGTTGCTTTCGCGTTACGATCGAGGCTCGAATAGAAAACGAGGCGAACGAAAGCAGCGTAAATGGAAGAAATTTTCCAAATTTCTCAAACAATTTCAAGGATAATTATTTTCGAAATTCGAATTTTAACGTGTAACATAGTTCTTCTTTTAAAAAAACATTCGAATCGTCTGAGAGAAGTTTAGTTTATAAATTAAATATCGAAAAATTTATTCCTGGCTATATATATGTCCTTTTAAGATCGAATAAGAAGATCGAATAAAAAGAGCAATTATCATTCATCGAATAATAATATTCGAAAGAAATATCTTGACACATCTTTCCTCGTATCTAATATTTATTTGAATTTCGTTCCAGGAACGAAAAGCCTGGCCAACGAGGCAACATTTCGAGGGAGAGGCGTGTATACAAACAAAATGTATCGAGATAGCGAACCGAAACCGTATCGGGAGTTTATTTTGAAACGAAATGGGGGGAGGAGGAGGAGGAGGAGGAGGAGGATAAGAGGCGACGATTCGCTCAATTTGGAGCGCGGGATCGATCTATACGTTGGACCGCAAAGTTCAAGGGATCGAATGGAGGACTCGACGTTCGACGCGCACCTTATTAAGCCAGAATTCCCAATCGACTTTCTTCCACAGTGTCGCGTGACGTCATTCGAGGCTTTATTAAGAAACACTGTCTCCCACGGGACCCGATCGCTCCCTATATTGGCTGCCCTTAAAACGTGATCCGTCGAGTCTTTGATTGCCTATAAATAATCCCTTTTAACGCTTTAGCTTCGCGATCGAATACCAGATTTATTATATTCGAACGTTGTTGGAAAAAAAATGGTAAAATTCAAATTTCGTATTTCCTCTTTGTCGAAAAAAAAAAAAAGGAAAATTGGAAAATGGCAAAATTTTTCAGAGAGACGAAAGAAAATATAATTTGGAAATATCCGTGGATCTTTTGGGTTGAGGATTTATTGAAAAATGTCAATTTAAATTTAAATTTAAATTTTCAGAGATGAAAATAAATAAAAATTATAAACGATTCTTTAGGTCTTTCGGCTTGAGATTTATTTTCGTCGTAATTTAAAAAAAAAAAAGGAAAGCAAAATTCAAATTTCATACCTCTTTTTTTTTTTAAATCGAATACGTTTGAAAAATAACCAAATTCGAATTTTCACGGATCAGAGATAGAATAATAAATAGATTTATACTTTAGATTTATTTTCGCTATTCGTTGTCGAAAAATGGCCAAATAACGTAATAAATTCCCTCGATTTTCTTCATCGAACGTTGTTGAAAAATGGCGGAATGCAAATCGCGCGTTTCCTTTCATCGTTGAAAAATGGAACCATTCCGAATTTCGTATTTTCTCAAATCGGGCACCACGCAACGTATTATATAAATTCCACGTTCCCCAAAATTATTATTAGAAAATATCGGAAATTGTCGCGTGAAAAAAATAAAATAAAATAGAATAACGCGAAGGAAAAATTATAAAAGTAACGTGTATCATTGACCACAATTTTCCAAAAAAAGAAAAAAAAAAAACCAAGAGAGATCGCATTTATTCACACGCATTCCTCCGCGATCGTTTTATTTTATTTCATTTTATTTGATTTCGGGGAGGGGAGGGCCACCCCTGGTAAAAAGAGAGGTTTTTGAGGTCAGAGCAATTTGATGGGACGTGTCGTGGAGCGGCGAAAAATCAACGTCCCGCGAAAAATGACCTCCATCGGGGTGGAATTGAAATTTGGCCAAATAAAGGTTGGCGGTTTCCGGCCGATCACGCGACAGAAACACCTCGTCCCGCGATTAAATCTTCGGTTCGTTGCCGCGCATATGACAAATCTCTTTCCTCCCCCTTTCTCTTTTAACTTGTTAGAGCGAATCGTTTTCCTTACTCGTCGTATTATTTCAAAATTTGAAAAAAAAAAAAAATAAATAAATTGGAATTTTTGCAGAAACGTGTATCAACATGCGATAGTTATATAGATTAGTTATATAGATAATGTATGGTGTAGCAAGTATTTTGATTAGAGAAAAAAAGAATTGAATCGATTGAATTTCTTGAAAAATTCTTCTTTCGAAATGAATGGCTCTGATCATTCCGATAAATCACAATCCCCTCCCGCGAAACGAAATTCGAAATTCTCTCTCTCTCTTTCTCTCGGATAAGAGAAGAAACAATCGAAACGATCGGAACGAAAGCGTGACTCTGTATCGATGTTGGCTCGATGACAGCCCAAGTTTCGCCCGGGAAATTAATTTATAGTCGCTGATGAATTTCTATTACGCCGTTACTGGCCTGATTTCATGGTAGAAATTCGATTTGCCACGCGGTATCGACGCACACCTGCCTATATATATATATATATATATATATACACACTTGTCTGCTCTATCGAGAAGGAAATTGGGATTTTCGAATCGCTCTCTGGAGGGAGGGAAGGGCGGATTTTGAGTTACATAATGTTTCGAACTAGGCGGCGGTAATTGCGCGAGAAATTATCTCGTTAAATCTGAAATTTAAATTGGTATAGTTTGCAGGTTTAAATTTAAATTATTTGAAATTTAACGACCGAGAAGTGCACACGTGACGTGTCCATAGAAGATTGGCCTTTTTTCTTTTCAATATTCGTCTCTCCCTTAATCTTAAATACCATCCATAGACTTTATAAATCTAACATCTTTCCTCTTTTATCACCAGAAAACTCAACCAGGAAAACGATATATAATCAGAGATACAATCTTTCATTCCTCTTTCATCGAACGTGATCAAATAACGCGATCAAGAAACATCATCCATTCCCCTTCTCCTAATCTTCTCCTAAAGAAGGAGCAAGGAACAACTGTCACAATGGAATCGCGGATGAAACGAACGAGAAAGTGGATTCCTCCTTCCCCCTCGTTACGAGGGTCTAAGCACGCGTATCGGGCTGCGTGCACGCGTATCGATAATCGCATAATAAGCCGGGAGCCTGCTCGCCGCTTAATGAGTGCTCTAATGAACAACCGTGCTACGTATGGCCCTGTGTCGGCGATCAATTAATAGTTGCACTAACGGTTATCGCGAATTCACCACACGAAATCCGGATATTCGTCTTTGTGCGATCCCGTCCATCCATCCATCCCCGGATTCTGGATTCTTTTTTTACTTTTATTTCGATGATATTCTTTGCTGGATGTGAGAATGTTCGAGGATAATGATTCGAATTTTTTCTTCTTTTCTTTTTGGAATTTTGTTGGATGGTTACAGCAAATTAAAATTAAAATTATCTGTAATGTATTCTCGTAAGTATATTTTATGTTCGATTTTACAACTTGATTTCTAAGTATCTTAAAATGTTTCAGATTCTTTTTTTTTGTTTTCCAATACTCTGTGTATTCGTCGACGGATTTTAAGAGGCAAGAATAATAGATGAGAGATGTTTTATCTATTAATTCGAAGCGAGATAAAGCGAAACAAGTCTCGTCAGTCTCGCTCTATTTCCTCGTATTCGCCTCGTAATGTTGAAATCTCGAAAAGGAGGAGAAGAAAAGAGAGAGAGAGAGAGAGAGAGAGAAAAAGAAAATTCGCAGTAAAAGTCGTGAGAAACGTTGAGAATCGCCGCAATAAAACCTGGACAACTAACAATCCGCAACTTCGTTATTCCACGTCGTGAATCATCGAATATCGTCTCCCCTCCAACTTTTCTTCTTCTTTTTTTTTTTCCTTTTCCTTTTTTTCCTTTTTTTCTTTTTTTTTTACGAGTTTAAACTTGGAAAGTGCGTCGTAAAAGCTACCGAAAGTACGAACTTAACTACCACTACCACCACCGTTACCACTGCTGCTGCTGCTACTATCACTTTGAACAATCTTATGTAAACGATAGTTTTAAACTTAATTGCAAGATTCAAGACCAAGACGAGAAAGGTTCGAGAGCCGAGGAAGAGAAACGCCCGGGAATAATCTCCTCTATGGAGGAGATCACGTTTCAACAGAGATTACAAGAAATTAATTAGACAATCCCATCCAACCGATTATATAAATAATCGTTGGCGAAAAATAAGAGAAAGCAAACAAGTTGGGAATAATAGATTCCTCCAGTGTTGGGGAAGAATCGAGGGAACAATCGCTTTTTCGTTCACTTCAACCGAGCCGAGTTTGATTCTCCGATCGATCGACATGCGAGACCAAATTTTCTTTTTTTTTTTTCATCGTCGAAAAGAATACCGTTCTTCCTAAAAAGACTTGTGCCAAGAAGACTTGTATCTTTCAACGAGAGGTTCGTTAATTTTCTCGATTCGATTTCATTCGAGGATGATCTCCGTTGGCATCGCAAAAAATCGAAAGACCGAAGCGGAAACAGGCGGTGCGTTTAAAACGGTGTGGCCACCTGCGTATGCGCTTACTTACTTACTTACTTACTTACTTATGTGCAACTCGCTAATCCGCAATCCGAGAATACGACAAGGCGTCTCGTCTTTCGTAAGCACCGGTTCGTTCTCCTCGCCGCGTGGGAAACTCGCGCGCACTCGCACCCACGCGCGCGCCAATACACACGAGTCTCGCCTCTTCTCGCCTCTTTTCCTTCGAGAGAGGAACAAGAAAAGAAAAAAAGGATATCGAGGCTTTTACGATCGTTCTGTTCTCGAAAAAATTTCTCGAATTTTCGAAAAAAGATGATGAAACCGGATGAACGTTGGAGGATCGAAAATTGGAGTATGGATTTGGTGGAATATCGATTAAAATTGAACGCGGTCAGGGGAGGGGGGGCGCGTTTAATTCAACACCTCAGACGCGATATCGGTAATTAATAGGGGTATTAATTACCGATATTAATTAACGTGATCGACCGCGCTCTACCCGCTTTGATTATATTATATAAATCGAAAACACGACATGTTAACAATTATCCTAACAATTATAATCGTCGTCACATCCAACAATCCTTTTGTTTAAACTCTTTTCCAAACTTTGGATAGATGGATTGATCGATCGATCGAGCGAGAAATCGGTTGAAGGAACAGATGTAGAAGCGTAATGACGGCGCGTGGGCGGGGAAAAAGGGCGGGAAAAAGGGCGGGAAAATGTTTTTTCCGCGCGAAGGAACGTTTTCTAGGTCGAAAACGAAGAAGCGTCTGCCCACCGTTCGTTTTCATCTCCTTCGATTTTTCGCGAGTGTCTTCGATCTTGGCGCGTGGGTCGCAACTGATCGATGACGCGACGTGATGCAACTTGGAGACTTGACGCAATGCCGGACACATGTTGGAGAATCGTAGGGGGAGGGGAAGGAAAAAATGGTTCGCGTTTGTGAAGGAAAACTGGAAGGAATTTGAGACGGATATATACGATTTTTTTCTAATCCAAGATACGTTTGCCTTTGATAACTGATAACGTCTTCTAACGGAATTCGATTTTATAATTCGAAATTTATAAAATTTATTTAAACTGCGTTATTTCCATCTCTTTAATCGCAATCGTTTAAACTTTCGAAAAATTCAAAAGCGTTTCAACTAGAACAATTGGAGGAAAATTTCAAAATTAATCGATGAAAATTTAAACGAGCTTCGAGATTAGAAAAATCGAGACACAACGCTCTCGAATACGAAAATCCTTCGTGACTGATCGAAGACACGATCGAGTCTCTCTCTTTTTCTCTCTTTCTCTCTCTTTCCCATCGAATCGAGATCCGTGAACGAAGCCTCTTCGAAAGCGTTAAAGCGTCTCTCTCTCTCCCTCGAGCGGAAAGCGACGACGAGCGTGGAAGAGAAACGGGACGACCGAGTTAAGAAAGAGTCAAAGTTCTCTGTTCGAGTGTTTGACTCGAAACCTTGGAGTTAAATCGGTCGGAGGGACGCGAGATTCGTGTTTTACGTGTGGGCGTGCGATGCACGAAGCCTAATACACAGGGCAGATTTCCGTGTTCCAATTGCAATAATATCTCGCCGAGCCGTGAGAGATTCTCGAAATACCTAGGATGAAAAATTGGAGGATGGAAAATTAAATTTTTCCTCATCGAGCAAGGATTTATTTATGGAGGAAGAGGAGGAGGAGACTGCTTCTTGCTCGTTTTCGATGATATTCGCACGTGAAACGAGTTGGAAAGAAATTTTTAAGGTCCAAAATTATTTTAAGTATAGATGGGAAAAGATTATTACCAAAAATTAAAACACGTAGAATATATATCTGTCGATTTTTCCCCTCCGGAATATGAGGATGTATTACACAAGAATCGATGATACACGATATCTTTTTGACAACGGATGTGAAATACTTGTCGAAGAACCCGCATATGGAGTTCGATTGCGTCCGCCCCTATCATCGATTAACAAAAAACTGTATTTGCTTTCCAATTATTGTTCAATTAGTATTGCAACCTTAAGAAGAGATGAAGTACACCTTCTGCGGGTAAGCTCTCACGAAGAAAAACTCGAGCGATCAACAATAGGTATCGATTTCTGTGAACAGAATCCTTATTGTTAAAAACTATATAGAATCGAATTTCTGGTTCACTCCAAAATCTAAAAACTCGAGGATTTGAATCATTCGTAACAGGAATCGAACCGCTATATTATTAAATCCTAGCCAATTTCGGTCAGAATTAATCCTGGGAACGGCGAGTCGAGAAAAAACCACGGGAAACCGCGATGATCCACCCTCCTGCTCCATTATCATCGCGAGTTTCCATCATCATCCCACGTTCCACCCGCCGAGGATCGATCCATCGATCCATTGCTCGAGCAGGAAGTTGTATTATCGCGCAACAGTGTAAACGGACTCGAGCAAACCAACGAGAGACGATGCAACAACGCGCGGAGAGGACGATGGGTGAGGGGGGTGGTATCGTAATGGCACCGATATCGAGCTATCAATAGCTGTGCGGTGCGCGCATTAATAATCCATGATTGGCATCGAGCGACTGGAGGCCGCGTTACCGGCAGCCATGCTGTATTCATGGGGAGAGCAAGGGCGTCTGGCCGCCGCCGCCACGGGGGTGGTTACAGCCGCGGGTGAAAGCGAGCTAATCGAGCGGGTTCCTTAATTAGGAATTAGACGGCGGTTTGCGACTGGAATCGCGACACCCCTCGCTCGAGACCGCCAAGGTCGGTTTCGACGGGGGTTGGGTTGGGTTGGGTTGGGTTGGGCTGGTTGGTTGGTTGTCGTCGGTCACCGATCACGTCGGGCAATTGGAGAGAAAGCGGTTGGTTTTGCTGATGATTCGGAGGGATTTGGAGGAATAAAGGGATATTTTTATAGATTTTTTTATAGATACGTATTTAGTTAGTTGAGTTTTAAGAAATTTTGAAATAGAAATTGATGAGAGAGGATGGAAAATTGAAGTGAAATATTGGACGAGGAAGGATTCGATGAACAGGGTTAAATTGGTTGGCAGATAGTTTCAATAGATGATGAAATCACTAATTCATATTTGTCTTTCGCCATCTTGGCCGATATGTATTCATCCAATCAAGCCGTGCCCTTAATCAGAAATTAGGCAGCGTCTTCGCGGGGAGGGATCGCCCTCCCTTGGCGGGACAGGAGGAATTTTCGATTTATGCAGATCAGGCAGGAGTTTATAGGAGCCGCGATAAGGGTTAATCCATCCGTCAAATCGTTCCTCCGATATTAATCCGTCTATTAAACGTCTTTTGTAATCGATCTCGACTCGCTCGAACGATGCGAGTAATTCGAGCGGAAACAAATCCATTTTTCTCTTTCTAAAGAAAGAATGATTCTCGAGAATTATCTCTCTTTCCAAACCCTTAAGAAAAAAACACTTTTTCGATCGAATCACGCGGTGCATAAATAATTCCATCTCTGAACGATATCCAAGCGATATCGAGGTGAATCTCGATGGGGCAAACCACGGTCAATTCACGCCCGTTTCTCCCTCCGTTTCGATCGAGGGATTCGATAGCGCGGAGCCACTGTATTAACCGGTAATCTCGTTACCGTATCGTCTACGAGACCGTGTGGTTAGTCGGGCTCTTTAATTAGAAATTAGACAGTCGCTTTCACCGAAGTTGGGCTCGTTGCGCCAAGTTTCCTTGGATCCGAGGGAAGGGAAGGAGCACACGCCCCCTGAATTTTCCATGTAGATGGAATTAGAATCGATCCGCGCCGTTTCAATGGAATTAATAAAGGAGGGGGGAAGGAAAGAGAGAGAGAGAAATTTGCAATATTCTTTCTCGATCGAAAGAAATTTTACCAAATAACTTCCTTCGTCGCTTCAAAATTAAATTAATCAGAATAATATTGGATTCGTTAAATTTTTTAATTTAATAAAAAAGTATTATCCTTTTCTAAGGAAGGAAGAACAACAGTAGAAAGAGGACACTCGATCGAGAAAAAAGCGTGATCCACGCGCGAATCGATCAGGTTTGGATCGAGCGTGAAACAGGTGCCCCCCTCTCCCCGAGGAGGCAGGCCAGGATTTGGATGGAGTCGTTGGTAGCGGTAAATCGAGCCATCGTGGCTCGTGCATGCACCGTTGGATCGTGTAAGCGGCATAATCCTCGAGAAGACGACGAGCTTCTCGATAACCCGACGATGCTTGGGGGGAACGGAGATGGAACGAAAGGAACGAAGGGAGGAGGTTGTACGTAATTGGCTCGAGAACAATTTCTGCGGACGAATTAAATAGAGACAGTTGGGAGGAGGAGAAATAAAGAAAGAGAGAAAAACAGATTGGCTTGGATTTTTTTCCAAGTGGAGAAATAATAAAAAATATAAGAGCGAATCGTCAATCGGGTCGCGACGATGATTTTTCCGCAACTGTGAGGTCTCTCTGGATTAAAAGTTGGAATCGAAGGAGGAGGAAGCGAGGAGTTGACGAGGGGAGAAAGATTAAGAAGTCGTCCTCTGGGATGGGTAATGACGAGAGGCAGCGGTGTTTGTAAAAAAAAAAAAAAGAAAGAAAAAAGAAAAAGTAATAAAGAGAGAGGGGCGGTGTGAAGAAGAAGGAGAGGAAGAGAAAGAACTGATTTATCGCGACTGGGCTTCGTCCAGATTAACTTTCGTAACTCGTTCGTTAAGCGATCTCTCGCCCGCTTAAAGAGGCATCGATTATCGGTGTTGCGTTGATCGATCGATCGATCGATCATTCGGCCGCTCTCCGATGGCGCCTCCTCCTTCATCGACTCCTATTCCATCCGATCGATCGGCGAATTTCGTTGAATCTGTTGAATTTGGATTGGCTCGATACAGTTTTCACTGTGTGTTACGTGATCGATGCGAGGCGGACAACTTTTAGATTACATTAGACGAGATTCTATTTAATTCATCATCTCTTTCTCTCGCGCGGAGGGAAACGAAATATCGAGAATACATTCCTTTTAACGCGCGAAAGAAAGTAAAAACTATCGAAAGTTGCTTTCAAGAATTATTTTTCGTTAATGGATATTGCGAGTCGAGAGTGAAAGTTACTCCTCCTCCTCCTCCTCCCCCCCGCAGAAACACTCTAGCGCTCTCAAATTATATTTGCATCTTGCAAAAAATACATATATATATATATATATAATATATATAAAAAAATAAGACCTTTCCTTCATGGCGCGAAATTCGAAACGAAGAGGGAAGGCAAATATATCCTTCTCTTAAGAGCCAATTTCTCTTAGAGGAAAAAAAAAAAGGAAGAGGGGAAGAAAATATATAAGGTTGGAGGATTATTCCCGTTCCCATATCGATCCCAAGCGGAATTTCTCGAAACGTCTGGTTTGGAGACGTTCGAGGCGACACGTTCGTGACCTCCGCGGTTTCGTAACACGCTCGTAACGAAAAGTGACGCGCGCGCGAGCCGAGAACAAAACGGTGCTCCACGTAACCGGCGAGAGAGCAATCTGCACGTAACCGACCGGCCGCTTACGTAAGACGGTTGGCCGGGAGAGGAAGTCTCTCCTCCACCGGAAGGGATTTCGAGGAGGACGTGACGGAGATTCGAAGAGGAACTTCTAACCATTTTCGAGCCATCCTTGAGACCGATTTCTTTGAGATCACGAATCGATAATAATCGGAAAAGAAGAGGATGGGAATCGTTAGATTTAAGGAAATTTCGAATATTCGTTCGAACGAATTCGTGCCTCGAAGAAGTAGCATTCTAATGACGAAGAACGAAAAGCTATTCTCGTTATATCAAAATCTGGATCAGAGAATACAAAGATATAA
Organism: Apis mellifera; assembly: GCF_003254395.2. Lineage (NCBI taxonomy): Eukaryota > Metazoa > Arthropoda > Insecta > Hymenoptera > Apidae > Apis > Apis mellifera. The sequence continues at coordinate 5,164,883 of NC_037640.1, forward strand.
ATATCCAAAAATGACGATCAACTTGTGTAACTTTACATGGAAAAATACGAATGTTTCCAGTATTCTGAAACGAATTCTTGGCGAATTAAAAATGTCTCGATTACACCTAAAACCCAAGACCTATAATATCCTATTTCTTTTTACAGTGAAAATATTTTATCCCGTTCGAGATTGGAAAGAAAGGAGGGAAGAAAAGGTGGGCGGAGCCGAGGATTTCGCCTTGAAATTAAGCTTCTTCTTCCTGCTCGTCGTGGAAACGTGACGGAGCACGCTGCCACGACGTTATTGATCTTCCGCCGTTCGTAACGCGAGAGAGAACCGGAGCCTAGAGATTTATTGGGTTACCTACGCGGTCTACACGTGTCCCTAGCCCCCCCACTCGTCGCAAGTTTCGGCTTAATTTCGTTTTGAATGAAAGGAGATTCGAGACCTTGCTGTCCATCGGCCATCAGAGCAGTTTCTTCTCCCCTAAATTTTAACGAGAGAGTGATTGATCTCTTTTCTTAAGCCTAATTGTTTCGTCGATAGAGATTTAGAGGCCAATCAAGGGTGGGTTTGTACAGGCAAGGGTTGTTTGCTCGCCACTTCTCGGTGTTTGCTCACACATTAGTTTGTATTGTACATATTATAATTTCTGCTTGCTTTCGAGATTTAGAGGGGGTAATGACGATAATAATTGTTCGAGAAAATAGCTTGTATCAAAATCTGGGGATACTTTCGTTGAAATTGATCCTCCACTTAATCAATATCCAATCTAAAACTGTCAAATCTGTCTCTACATCTCCGCCATCAACACTACAATACTCCTCCAATTCCAATTCCTCTTTCCTTTTCTCGCAATTAATATCGCTCTCTCCCTCTCTCTGCCCCCGGGGAATATACGCCACTGGGACAATAGAGAGACAGACTTCCGTCTGAATAATATATATGTATAAAAGAAAGCGGAAAACGTCGGGTTGAAGGCGATCGACGAGGATCTCTCGATCACGATACCTATTCCTCCTCCTCCTCCTACGCTTTAATTGGTGGCTGCCACGGTGGTGGTGGGCCCGATTAAAAGTTTCCGCGTCGCTTCGAACGAGCGTTGCGTGCGCTCAGCTTCCGCCGATGCTTGAAAAATGGACGAGGAACGGGTTAAGTGGTCGAGGATCCTCCGTGGACAAGTCGGATGGATCGTCGACTTCGCGTGATCCGACGATTCTTTGTATCCTTTTCTCGTATTTTTTTTTTCTTTTTCTTTTTTTCCCCTCGTTCGTGCTCGATGTTGGACAAAGGGAGAGGATGCATGGAGAGGAGAGCAGATGTTCGAGAGAATATATATTCAGTGGTTGGGCAAGATTTTGCAATTTCTTTTAAAAAAAAAAAATTTCGATTAGGAATTAACAAGATATTTGTTCTTGAAGTATGTATAAGGAGGAAAATTTATCGTGTTTACGTTTTCGAGGAAAGGGAAAAGCACGCGTTTCGAGAGATTTCGAGACGAGGAATAAAAAAAATGGTGGATTTTTTATCTTCCTGGAACTGGAGGCTGTTAAAATCGCGATATTTCCACGTAAAATTCTTTATACCTCTTGCAAGAGGGTCTTGCGAGGTTGGAATTTATTCCCATAGAGGAGGCCAAGTACAAAGTCCCGGAAACACGAGTCAACGAGTAAAAGAATCAGCGTTTTCGGACTTCTCCGAAAAGACAAACCTGTTTTTAACTTTGTGTTCTCGTCAAGTGTATATATATATATGTAGAAAAGGATACATTTCTTGGAAGAAGTCCAGATGAGGTGGTTGAAGGATGTCCAGGGCCGAGAGAACCTGAAAAAAAAAGGGGAAAAAATCGAAATTATGGGCGAATTCGAATTTTTGCAAAAAACTCGGATCATAATGGAACGTGTAATTTAAAAGTCTTATTCACTCGTGCATCATAGCGAACAACGAATCCATTTTTATCTCTATCTATTTTATCGTTATAGATATTCGATCCAAGTTTTATATTTTAGAATCGTGTCGATACAAAATCGAGAGAACAATTAACGATTGACGAGGGGAACGTGGCGGATCTTCACTTATTTAAAAATATAATAAAAGTAACAAACTCGAAAATACGAGATTTTAAGCAACGTCGGTTATCAACGTTTCTCTCTTGAAAATTAATGGAATTCGAAAACACGAACGAGACATCGGCACGTTCCTCCTCCTCCTCCTCCTCCTCCTCCTCCAGTGGCCGCGCGATAATGCGTTTATCTGGCTCGTAAAACAAAATGCCCGCCGTATTTTCCGCAGATAACCACGAAGTGGATAAGTGAGTTATGGAAAATCGGCAAACTTAGAGGAAGAGGATGGGGGAGGGAAAGGAGAGATCGATTTTAGGCGGGGAGAACTCGGCTTTTCTTCCGTTGGAATAATTTTTCTTTAACGAATAAAAAACAAGTTATCTGGTTGCTTGGAAATCGAGCAACGTGAAACGTTATACGTCGATTAAAAGTTGTGGATTGTTACCGATTATTAATAAACGAGAGGAGGAAGGGTATTATATATTATTGTAATAATTAGAAGAGGTTGGATAATTGGAAGAAGGATAAAGGAGAGGGGAAGAATTTTAATTTCCCTTCATTTCTAAAGTTCAAACGATATTTGCATAAAATTTGCATGGAGAAAATTTCGAGCAGGAGAAATAACAAAAGTATCTCGTAGATATAATTTAAAAAGTAACCCGTTCAAGTTTATGCGTTCAACTCTATGCGTGTCGTAATGCGTAAAATTTGTAGAACGAGAAAGGGGATGGGAATAAAGAAAACGTAGAAGGAAATACGTGGAACAAAAAAATAAAAGGACGTAACGATTAAGCGTCTTTCTCAACTGTGTTAATATTCATGATATATCGTTCTCGAGAATTTGTGAGAGAATTAATTTTGAAAACATGTTCACAATTACAACGAAGCAGTGAGACTTACGTTTTCGTGTTTGAAGAAACAGAGCATCTTCAACTCCCTGAAGACTCGTTTGCTGCTCACGAGGCTCTGAAAGACATTCGGCAGTTTTTTCAAGGCCACTCTCCTACCATCCCTCGGATCTGTCACTGCCCTGCAAATTACAAAGGAAAGCGCGTTATCAATAAGATCAAGGATCCGTAGAGAGAAAGAAAGAGATTCTTTAGTCCTTCGATTCTTTGAAAAGAATGTGTTTGCGAGTCTTTATAAGATCGTTCGACAACACTTTTACTTTCTTTCTTTTTTCTTTCTTTTAAATTCGATATCGGAATATAGAGCGTATTGAATATTTCGAAGAAAAGATTCATCAAGAAAAAAAAGAAAGAAAGAAAGAAAGAAAGAAAGAAAGAAAAATGAAATCTTGACTCAATTTATTTATGAAAGTTAAAAATAATCGGGAGTTAAAATTATATTCACCGATTCTTCTTTCGTAATTCCTAGTTCAACGACTATAAATTTCAAATTTATGATGTTTTTAAAGAAAGTGCGTTGAGATAACACACTTTTCCTTCGCCCGTACGTAAGCTGTTTACCTTGTTTGAACGTGCGTATACTTTCAATTTTAATTTGTTGCTAGAAGCGGATTCAAAAGATTTTCGATGTTCGAAAACTTTGCTTTCGAAAATCTTGGCCTTGATTTACATAGATGCATATGTATACGATGAGATTTCGCGCATAAATATGTTTTACTCGAGAGCGGAGTCAAGCGTGTTTGTTTAAGTCTTTTTTTTTTTTGAAAAACTCTTTAAACTCTTCCTCGAACGAAGTTGGATCCATTGTCAATGGATCTATTAAAAAAAAAAAAAAAAAAAAGAATCGATGGTTGATCGATTCGTTTCGAACGGAAGAGAGAAGTTTGTTATCGAGAATAAATTCTAATCTCTGCTCTCGATTCAGATATTTAATTTTATCTTCTATTTGCTTTGAATAGACACGGTTAATGTGCGATATATAGTCGAGAGCGCTAACGTCAATCTAAATCAAACATCGATTAAATCGTATTAAATCGAGGCGAAAAATAATCACTCGACCGATCTATCTATCTATCTATCGGCATTCAAAATTTGAAATTTCTCGTCGAATTCTCTCTTTCATATTACGATAAAATATTTCCAAAAATATTTCATTTCGTTCGTCGCTTTAAAAATCCAAAAGAAATAAACTTCCAACGTCTTCGCAATCTTCGCGAATTAAAATTATTCTTTTCTTAAAAAAACAATTACATCATCTTCAATACCTTTTCTTTTCGTTTCAATTTAACCAACAATTCCCAAGAAACTCATATTCAAAATATTAAAATTCAAAATTCGAAACTTCTTCGGATGCGTGATCACGAAAAATAAATAATAAAAAGAAAAACGCTGCAACATGAATCTTCCCGTTAATCTCATTAACCTTATTAAAAGCAAAAAAGGAAAAAAAAAGAACGCAGGGTTGGGAAAAAAAAAAAATCCGTCGCAATCGAGCGGCAGAGGCGAAATCCCAAAAGAATCGCAGATGCGGCCAGGATAGAGGAGGAGCGTTGCACGCGACGATAAATTTCGACGTTGTCCGTCGATCCGCGGACACGAACACGGGGGGGTGGGGGGTGGGAGGGGTTAATAACAGAGGCCACGATCGATTCGTAATCCGCGAGCAGACGACGAGGTCGCAGCGGGGCCCGGGACCGTGGAATAATTATTGTGCCTGCAATTAGTTCGTTTACGGTGGCTCGATTTCATTGTCAGCCGGCCGGCCACCGCAAACCGACGATTCCAATCCCTCGTTTTCATTCGGACGGTCAATCTCGTCCGCCCTGTCCGAGCCAAAACCCTTGCGCGTCCTGATAAACCGATTTTTTTTTTCCCCTCCCCACGGTTGATTCTTGCTCCCTCTGTTAAAATCGGAGGAATTTCGACGAACGTGTCTCTCTCTGAAGGAGAGGGGGTTAAAAGGAAAGGAAACTTGTTTCTTTGAATTTGACGAGTGAACGAAATAAATAATTTCATTTTTTTTCTTTTTTTAAAGAATAGAGTAGACGCTAAGTGTCTTTTATTTTCGTAGATTTTCGGAGATTTTTCAAACCAACAACGATAAGAGTGTTTGGTATAAAAATTGAAGATACAGAGAAGACACGTGGTCCAATGGTAAATTATCAACCCTATCTGGACATTACGCGCCGAGCAGCATATTTTCCACGAGAGGCTCGAGAGGTCCGAAAGCTCGAGATTCTCTCTCGGTTTGAAACAAATCGTCCGAGCGAGCGAGCAAGGCGGAAAGGTTTATCGGAAGCGAGGGAGGGGGCGAAGGAGAGGAGGAAAAACGTGGAAGAGGTCGTAACTTTGGCAGAAAATTGCGACTGCCCTGTTAAATTGCGCGTCCTTTATTCGCTTTATTTCCTCCCAACCGTTCCTCCTTTCTTTTTTCTTTTTTTTTTTTCTTTTCCTCCTTTATTCTCGTCGCATGTCGGAATTTACGCGCGCAACCATTGCTTGATAACAATGTTGGGGTTACTGCACACGTCGCGGAGGGGATACATACTCGGATGGGCCGGATGCGAGGAGAAGAGGAAACCTGTTCGAGCGATTCACACGCACGATGGGCCGACAACACCGTTGATTCAAAGCGAATTCACCTCGATTAAATTACCACCGGCCCCGATCCTAATTACCGTCCGATCGAATTAACCGGATGGAAAGAAAAGGGAGGACGGAGGAGGGGGGTGTTGTCTTTACTTGTTGCTTCGAGAAGCCTCGATTTTTCTTCCTATCTTTCCTTTACTCGCTCGAGAAAAATGATCATTCGAATGTGATTACACACGTTTTTCACACGTTGGATACGAAGCAAGGATATTAAAATAGATTTTAGAGATTAGATTATATCAGATTTGTAATAACTTCCTGTTTTGAGTGATTGGAGAAAGTTTAATTCTTCGAGGATTCTCGATTAATTTTTAAATTTCTTTTGGATTGAATAGTTTCGAACTTTGTTGCCAATCTTTTCTTTTTTTTTTTCGAAGGAAGAGAAGAAGATGAGGGGGAGGGGATGGATTCGGCAGCCGAATTTTTCGATCGAATTTGGGAGGGCCGTTGATTACCTTATCGGAGAGGAGTCGAAGGAGAGGAGATTAAGTTGGATTCACAGAAGCGAGTCACGAAGGAGGAAAGGTGCGATGACCTTCGAAAAGGGTCATCGCACTCGGTCTGTCTGCCAAGCATAACGGAAGTGAGGCCACTGATTTCGAGTAGAACGACCCTCGCGTCGCGAGGGACTCGGCTAATTCGACGTCGTAAAATTTTCCATCCGATTCCGATTTTCTTTTCCCCCCTCAAAATTATCAATCATTATTAACATCATTTATACGACGAGTAGGTCGTCAAAAATCGTGGATTGACATATAAGATTACTCGATTACTCTTGGAAACGTTTCTACGGAAAAATGGAGATCTATTAATAATAATTTCTAAAGTTGGACAGACAGGTATATCCGTCCGTTGTGTAACAAGAAACGCGTAAAGGGATCTATTAACGAGATTATTAATCGTTGTCGAATTACGTGAAAAGTAAAAATTTGCAGGCTTTGTACCAAGAAAATCCTAAAAATAATCGCGGAATGATCGAACAACTTCTTACGAAATTCTCTCGAAGTATCCTCCTCCCCCCAATTATTCCCCCCAAAACAATTACACTCGAGACATCCATTATCCCTCGCCGGTGAACACACACGATTGCCGCGCGAGTCCATTCACACACACACATACACACAATGAAACGTCATTCATCCCCGAATAGAACAAGCCTCTTCCTCCTTCTCCCCCCGTCATTGGAAATTCCGATAGAGAAAAGGACCTTCGAGCGAAAAAAACGCTCTATTCTATTTCCGTGCAACGACAATCCGATCCTTTCATCCCCGTCGGGGCCGCGGCGCGAATGTACACTTATTTATAAATTCAAAACGAGTGGAGCATTTTAAAAATAACCGAACCGACGGACAAACTAGCTGCTTACACCCCTCCACACGTAACAAATACGAATTTGAAAACTGAATCTCCCCTCCTCCTCCACTTCCTCCACCCTCGGTTTATTTATAGCGGATCGTTTAGCCGGCCGTTTAACCGCGAACAATGCCCATTTTCTGCGGCGGACGCAAACGCGCGCTTTTTGCGCCGCTTGTTTACCGCTCGCTCCATTCAAAGTAGAATATCCTATCGAGAGAGTCCCGTTGCGATCCCCGGCGTAAATTAATTCGAGTCTTCGAAGAAGGATCCCCTCGTCTTCTGGATTCCCAATTCTGGGAACAAGGGATACGATAGAGGAATCTTTTCGAGCTGGATTCTCCTCCCTCTTTCTTTCGTGGGTTGGAAACTTGAAAACGAAGGGGTAGAATTTTTTTTTTTCTTTGGAAAATGGAAATCTTGGCTAGTCGTTGAGTATTGATTCCTTCGAAGTTGGGGAGGAAGGAGAATTTCTTTCTTTGATTTAATAATTTATGAATAATATTGAGTTTTTGTAATATTGAGTATCGAGAGAAGAAGAAGAAGAAATGGTGGTTCGTTCGAAAATATATCTTTTTATCGATATCTGATGAAAGAACGGTCGAAATCGAAAGCGAAAGAGTATATTTATCCGAAAGCTTAGGAATTCCAAGAGGAAATATATTCGCGGACGATTGTCTAAGTTTATTAATACACAATGTTCAATTATCACCTCGGCCAATGTAGAAGAGCAAAATGAAACTTGGGGTCGTTAAACTTCAGAAAATAGATTAAATCCGCTACATTACGATCGAGAATAATCGTAAACGTGTCGGAAATACTGTTTAGCGCCGTATTTAAGGCAAGAAAGCCGCGATATCCGTCGGCTCTCCCGTTTTTACGAGTCCGACCCAGCCGGCTTAAGGCTAAATCATTTGAGCCTCGAAGGAAATTATCGGGCGCCATTTCGCGTTTCGGATCGGTCGGTATAGCAGGTCGCTGAACTATTTAATAGCTCGTCAAGACTTTCGACGCGGCAAAATCGCGCTCCTTTCGGCACCTTTCACCCACACAACCGAGAATGAAACGAACGCAACAAGAAGAAACAAAAAAACACGACGACGAAGACGACGACGACGATGATGATGATGAAAGAAGCTGGAAAACGAGTTTTCGCCACGAAATGAAAATTAGTATTATTTTCAACGTTGCAAAAAAGGATAAAATATGGATGAAACTTCGCGTAACGTTTCAACCTTTTGCTCGTTACGCTTTGTTTTTTTTTTTTCAAACTTCCGTTAACGACGATTTTCAGATCTTCAAAAGTTTGATGTACCCGGTTTCTTCTCTCTTTCAAGATTTTCGTAGAATTACCACAACTACGTAGAAATTGTTTTTCGGATATAATCAATTCCTCTTTAATTTTATTCTTTAATTTTTCCACTCTTTTTTAATCTTCTTTTTATCGAGAAATCGAGATATATTAATTGAGCGGATAAGTAAGTTACGTTTTTAATACAACGTAAAGAAATTACTTTTTTAATAATCTCCCCCCTGCTAAAAAAAAAAAGTCCATAATAAAGGTTAAAAAACGATCGAAAATACTTAACACGGTTAATTCACGGCTGAAAGTTGGAATTATATCGAGTTTCGCAATTTTGTTATTAGCAGAAATTGCATTAGCGCGCTAGTATTAGTTACAGTATCGCGTCGACGCGAGAAAAGTAGCATGATGATTCGTAATCGCTGTTCGTTTCGATTTACCCGATATTTAGTTAAACAATAGTGGCAATGGTATTAATTGGACAGCGCGAGGAGAATCGATAACAAAATAGAGGGGGAGGGAGTTGGTTCCATTAGCGGGGCAGTTCGGTTTAATCAGCGTTTAATTAAATGTTACGCCACGACGACGACGACGACGACGACGACGACGGCGACGATGATGATGACGTTGGAATCGCGATGAATTCGAAACGAGAATAGAAAAAGAAAGAAAGAAGGAACGGTGGATGAGATTGAAATAAGGGTGGAAGGTGAACCGAGAGAGGGGCAAGGCTTTGTCGAGGGGCGCGCATTGTCCGATTTAATTACGGATTAATTACGAGTATAGATATATATCCCACGCGATAGAATGACTCTAAACTCTGTAAACGAGAATCGATCGTGCAAAACACAGGGATGAAACGATTTCCCGCTCACGACGTCGGTTGGCGCCCGGCTATTGGCCGACGAACGTTATTAAAACCCCCTTTGGTGCAGTTCGATGAATCGCCTCGAGCGATAACGATGCCCTAATCAGGCAGGAAAAGACGAATGATTGAAAAAAAATGTCAATGAAATCGGGATTTCTTAAATCGATTTAATTAAATAATTCTCCAAGTGCACGTATCGTTTTCAACCCCCTAATCTTCAGGATTTTCGCTCGAATTCTTTCTCCTTTCTTCCCTTATGAATTAATATTAAACGAGTTAGAACGAAATTGTAAATTAGATATCACATTCCAATGAAATTTCGATTTTGGGTTGCATAAACAATTTTCAGATATCCATTTAACTAAAAACCCATTCCCCGACAAATAATCGGTCGAGCCACTTGCGCAAAAACCGGGTTGAACAATAAAATAAAGTAATTAAACCACGCCCAGTTCGATTCAATTAACTCTAAAACCGAAATATATATGTATATATATAAAATTCCGGCCGCAATTACGCGCGAGAGGAAGGGTGTAACAAAATAACAAAGGCAGAAATTACCCCTCGACGAAATAGAAATAGAGATGCTACGATTCGTAAACGTTATCGCGTGCCACTTTCCGTTTAATTACCGTCCAATTAAACATTGGGCCGCCGATAAAGGTTTTCCAGAACTTGGACAAAGAAGAATCAACAACTGAACAGCGGGAGGGGGTGGAGGGTCGCTAATGAAAATAAGGGTGGGAGGGAAAAGCGTTAGCGTTGATCGCGACTTAATCGTTTGTTTAAAATCAAAATCGATCGATGATTATTAATTCGCGATTTTATCTACGATTTTGTCGCGCAATGAATAAATGAGATTGTTGTACGGTTCTCGTTTTGATCAATCATCGAATTCGAAAACGAGCGAAATTTCGTCGCGATCGATGATTCGTGAATTTTTGAACGAATTTTGATAATGATGGACTGTAAATATGATGGAGAAGAGGTTTGGAATTTGTAGTAGAGAGAGATTTTTCAACTTTGCTGTTGAGAAATTTGAAAAATTGAAAAAGATTTAAATCACTTCTCGTGTCTCGTTTCTAACATAATTCTCTCTATTTTAAACCGCGAAGAAAGAAAGAAAAAGTCGTAACTGTCAAATCTAAAGAAAAACCGTTGAAAGATAAATCCTTAATTAACCCCTTAACCGTTTATTTATATATATAAACCATGAAATCGAATTCGTTCCAAAATGGAAATATCGCGCACGTGTGAAAATTTTACTTCAATACAACCTAAAAATAAAAATCCGTTTCCCCCTTAAAATATCTCAATATATCTTCAAATTTGCACAGACTTTCTAATAATAAAACAAAAATGAAAACTTAATATTTCTGCCTAAAAGATTCATAATGCATCTTCATTCTTCTTAAACGAGTCTTTAAAAAAAAAAAAAAAAAAAGATTAAAATTACACGAGTCGGCTCGAAAGATTCCATTGAAACGAGCAGCAACTTTCTACCTGCGTTCTACGCGTTTTCGAAGAACACGAAAAGTTGGATTTTTTATTCCTCCTCGCGTCTCCGAATAAAACGGGTCCCTCGACCTGCGAGCGCGCAGTGTGTGTGTGTGTGCGCGTCTGTGCGCGTGTGTCTGTTATCGCGGAGGAACGGGAGGGAAAACATTATCGTCTCTGCCACGTGGACGAGCATTGTGTGTATCTCTCTCGTCTAGACACGCGTAAATTTCGAACGGGCCGATGAATTGTTAACGCTGCGAACCGAGGGCGGGCTACACCCTCGCCGCCACGCTACAATTCGCTGCCAAGGTTTCGAACGGTCGGAGAACGTTGGATGGAAATTAGCGTATAATTAGAATTTTGTTGAACCGAGACTCGGCCCATTATATTCCATTTTCTTTTCTTTCCACTTTGTTCAATTATTTCACTAAGGGGATAAGATGATGGGATAATAATTTAGTTGGATTTAGAGTGGATTCGTTGGAAATAGAAAGGGAAAATATCGAGTTTTGATTTCTTTTTCGAAATATATGAAAGGTTATGTGAACCGAGATAGAGAGAATACGAGGGTTAATTCTCTTCTGATTACGAAAAAAAATAACGCAATAATTTAATTAGTCGAATCAATTTGAAATTGAAATACCTTAATTGGAATACAAGTAAGATTGCACAGTTTACAAAGAAGATAGAAAATAGAATTGCGAGTAAAGTAAAAATTTATAAAAGAAACGTTACTTGTTTCAATTTTGCAAAGAGGTAAACTCGTCGAGTGTAATTCGGAAAGTGATTCGACTCGTTAAAAAAAAAAAGAAAATCTGACTCATTAGCATTTAATAACAAAACGAGAGAGGAATATATTTATTAATCTTCTTTTTCTTCCTTTTTTTTTTATTATTCAGTTTCGTGTATCTCTGATACATCTGTAATTATTTATTTCCTGTTAATTAACGCGAATACGCTTGTAAAAGGTCTGTAATTGTTGAAACCTGGAAAGAGTGGCGCGTGTTGCGAGCACAAGAATGGCGGAAGGTGGGGAAAAAGTTATCGATCTCTCGCACGCATGCCAGTCACTGTCTACACGCGACCGGGTCCCTGACCAGGCGTTGCAAAACAACCTCCATGTAATGTTAAAATAAAACGCGCACTAAATTAAATAATTGATCAAGCGACGCCAAAATTCGAAGATAAATAAAATAAAACGAAAAAATAAAAAAAAACAAATTGCTCGAATATCAATTAAGAATTTTATTGAAAAGAGTGAAAAATATTCCTCCCTCCTGTGTACACTTTTCTTTTTCAACTTAATTAAACATTTCTGTTAAATATTAAATTTACCTCGATTTTAAAAGAAGTACACACACACTTTTCCATTCTTACGAATTCTTACTCACTGATCATTGTCTCGTTTCAGGTAAAATTCAAAAAGAGAAGAATCCAAAATCTAAAATTCATTCTATTGTACGCAATAACTGTATTATAAACAAATTGTTACAAATTCCATTTTCTGCGAGAAGAGAAAAAGAGAGCCTTTGAAAAATATCGCGATGGAGGAGGGAACGAAGGAAAGAAAAAATATCAACGAAGATGTGTGTAGCATTGATTTGAAGAAGAAAAGGGTTAAGGAAGGGGATGGTTAGCCGCGTTACATTTACAGAAGTCTGTCGCAGCGAGGCAATTGGCAAGATACATCGAGATGAATTGGCGCAAAAGCTGTGTGATGACCTTGAGGTGCACCAGTGACCTTGGAGCCGACGATACGGCTTCCGCATTGCCGCGAAATGGTGGGGGGGCCCGTCGCAGGGGTTTCGACCCGTGCGTCTGGCCAATCCCGATCCGCGAGCCACCCCTCTCCAATCGAACTCTCAAATTAGACAAACAGGGATCAAGAGGTGTTCCTTTTTAAATTTAAGTCGATAACATTTTTTCTTTTTTTTCGCTTTCCAACCCCTTTTGTTTACCTCGATTTAACGTAACGTAAGAGGATCTTCTCTTTCTTCCCGCCTCTCTGCTTTTTATTCTTTTACTTATTGAAGATTGAATTATCGTCGGGATGAATTTCTTTCAGGAAGAAAAGAAATGCTCGGTCAGAACGACAAAAGTGGAGGAGGACGGAAGAGAAGCAGGGAGTAGCAATAAAATTAGAGATGCGTGGATAGAGATAAGAGTGGTTTTCGCGAGAAAAATCGCGGTACAACACGGTTGCCCCGGGGGATGATGATAGGAAGATTAGAATGCCGGGAACAAGAAAGCTGGTGGATCCGTGTTCAAGTTAGGCGTGTTTCTTGTTGGTGAAACGGTTTCTACGGGATGCTGATCTGTTATCTTGCAATCACTGGTGCCCTGTTTAGAGAACCCGCGGCCGTTTTTTCGCATCGTTCTTCCGCCGACTATCTAGGATTCTCGATAGTTAATCCGTGAACAGAATTATTCTTGTTTGAAAAATATTTTATAAATTGGACGTCTTCTTTCTTCGATTCATACTCATTCATTTATTATCACAAATTTGTTTGAAAATTTCGGGATGATGAACGTATCGATTACGTTCGAATTCTTTCGTTCTTCGAATTATAAAATATTATAAAATATGGAGGACATCGAGTCGTTTCTTAATTGAATTCCAAAATTGTATTTGTTCGTGGAACATTCTTCAATCGTGGAGGATTGATTTTTAGAAAAGTTAGAAACGAATGTTTCTACATTTTTCTGATCGAATAAATTTCCTACGTTTCGTATTAAGGATCAAAAATTGCAATTTTTCGCATTTTTCTCGCCGATGATCATTTGATTAAAATTCTTGCGGAATTAAAGATTCGTAGGATAAAATAAAGAGACACTTGTTGTAGCTGTGTCACGGTGATTCCCCAGGAATTCACTTTTCAAACCGCTCTTTCCGCTCGCGAATAAAACCTGACTCGTAGGATCTCGCTAAATATTGCCCACCGGGCGAGCAAGAAAATTCTTACTTTCTCCATTAAGCCATTCCACGTACCTTGAAACAAATTAGACTGGTTCATCAACCTTTTTTCCTATCCACATCGATTGTTCCACTCTCGATTCCTTACGTTCAATTATCCACCAATATATGCAATTCCTCCACTTCTTCTTCTTCCCCGACGAGTTTTACTTATCCATTTTATTTAACCATAATTGTATTCATTGCTTATATTTTATAATATTCTTCGTTCCATACATAAAAATAACTTGTATCTTCTGTGATATAGACGACAATTCGAAATTCTCGATTATAAGAAAATTCTATTGCGAACGTTAAACAAAATTCAAAGCACGCAATTTTACGATTTTTCGATTCGAATATAACGTGTATCCATGATAAAACAAATATTCAAAAGAAATTCGAACAACGATAACGCTTATTTTTTAGCACGAAAGTAAAAAAATCCAAAAACACGACTTGGCCATCGCGACAAAAATCTTCCATCTTGAAAAGAAGAGGAGGATGGCTTGTTAAACAAGCTGTAATTCTACCAATTGCATCGGGATTTTCCGCGACATTATTATCCACGATAGGATCAACGATGCTGCTCTCTCGATTTAATTACCGTGATGGTGGTGGCGATGGTGGTGGTCGCGTAGAAAAAAGAAAAAAAAGAAAATGCTCTGATTAATTATGAGCGCAATTAGAGGCGGCGATAACGACGAGAGGGGCGGTAATAAAGTCCTGAAAATCGATCCGATACTCTTCTCTCCCTACACAAGAGCAATTATTCGCGACCGGATCGAATCATCATCGATTAACCGATCGATCGAAACGAAATCTTGTATTTCGTAGTAATTGAACGATGCTCGATCAGGAGATCGAGATTGATAATCGATCCTGATCACCCGCTTCTTCGTTGAATATTAATTGGACACGTGTCTTCGAAGCAGGTTTTTTTTGAGAACGAATCACGAGATTAATTCGAGGGATCAGATTAATTAATCAGATAGATTTGGATAAAATTCGTTTTCAAATTCGTGATTAATAGGCAAGTTTCAAAGTTTGGAAATTTCCAAATCCTTTTTAAACTCTTCCCTCGAATCATTCGCATTATTTTAATATCACCTCCAATCGATATCATTACTGTAATCAATCCTATGCTCCGCATAATTACGTAGAAACACATCCACGAACTTGAAAGAAGATCAAGATGGGATCTCACCACCGACTATCACGCTCGACCCGTCCCAGAATCTTCACCAGCCTTCTGATCGAGTTAATCGAGAAAGCCAAGAGAGAGAGAAAGAGGAAGAGAGAGGAGAGGCACGCGCGTATTAATTAATACAGGCGATTATGCATTGGTGGCGGGCGATAATTTATAATTAATAAATAACTTTCGATGCACGACACGAAAGTTACACGGCGTGGAAACGGCGATCGATTACGGCTCGTTAGCTCGATTTACTGGGAACGGGTTAGCCTACGCTTGTCAGACGCTCGCCCCCTTAACGATTACCGTTCGACCCGCCACGAGGATTCCACGTTTATGGAGAACGTAACGGGGCCTCTGCTTGGATTCTTTCTTCGCCTCGAAAGAGAGAGAAAGAATCGATCGAGAGGGAGATGAGAGGGGATAGTTGGAGGATAGTTGGAGGATAGTTTCAACCCTGGATGGAGGGGCCTCTGCTTGGATTCTTTCTTCGAGAGAGAGAGAAAGAATCGATCGAGAGGGAGATGAGAGGGGATAGTTAGAGGATAGTTGGAGGATAGTTTCAACCCTGGATGGAGGGACCCCTGCTTGGATTCTTTCTTCGCCTCGAGAGAAAGAGAAAAAGTCAATTGAAAAAGGATAGTTGGAGGATAGTTTCAACCCTGGAAGAAGAGGCCCCTGCTTGGATTCTTTCTTCGCCTCGAGAAAAAGAGAAAAAGTCAATCGAGAGAGGATAGTTTCAACCCTGGATGGAGAGGCCCCTGCTTGGATTCTTTCTTCGCCTCGAGAGAAAGAGAAAAAGTCAATCGAGAAAGGATAGTTGGAGGATAGTTTCAACCCTGGATGGAGGTGTCCCTGCTTGGATTCTTTGCCTTTGATAGAAAGAGTCAATCGAGAGAAGATAGTTGGAGGATAGTTTCAATCCTGGATGGAGGAGTCTAGACGATTTTCCTTCGAGTTTGAGAGGATGCGAGGGAAAGGGAGATTAATTTCGTGGAAATATTTCAAAATTTTTCGGACTTGATTAAATTAAGAGAGGTTCGTGAGAGGGAAGAATGGAGGTGGAGGATCGATTTAGAGGAGCGGTTGTTCAAGTGGCGGGTGTATTTACACGAATAAGCTACTGAGGCTCGACTTTCCATTAACTAGTTTAGTTAAAGTTAACGCGCGAGGAGAAACTGCGGTTTCGGCGGAAACTGGGCGGCGACTTCTGGCCAGGAAGCTGGCCTAGCTTCTTGAAACGGTTTACGGCGATAATAGAGCGGTAAAACGGCGTGTCCCCCGGCCGACTGCGCGAAGGAGAAAGCTTCCGGGAAAAACTTCCTCGCCACGACTAATAACTCGCGCCATGTTAATTCCGGATCCCCGTTTCTTTGGACCTTGACACGCCTTTTCGTTGCATCGAGCTCGGTTTAATTAGGCGATTAAATAGAAAGCGCGGTGGAGAAACTCTGGATTTCAATTGTAATTGCACTTTGACCGTGATTAATATCGACGATAAACGCGATGTACGAGATAACAATTGAGAACAATGTGAAAATTGTATTTCTTCGTACAACGATTATTCAATTTTAATCGTTGGAAATACTGGTTTCTCGTTTTCAGACGATAATTTAAATTAGAAAAGATTTAGAAAATATAAAATTTTCTAAGAAATCCAAAATAATTCGTAGTTAAAGGGTAATCGAAAATAAACGTAGTTAAAAAATTCGTAGTAAAACAATTTCGAAAAACGTGTCTTCGATCTGCGTCGAATTCCTGAATTCTTGGAGAGATGGAAAGAAAAGAAAGGAAAGAAAAGGAAAAAGTCTAATTCAGATATCACTCAAATGACACCTGGAACGACGTGGACGGCAAGAAATGACTGAGGAGAGCGAGGAGCAAGTCATCAGCGCGGAGAAGGGGGGAGCGCAGGAGGTGGTAAGAAGAAACCCTCGGTCATCAGCGGCTCGAATCACCTCGGGTTGTCTCCACGGGCCGGTGATGAGCGAATTTCACGGGGGTTCCGGGGCAGCACGGGCCACTCGCGTGTTTCCATTTTTCACGGTGTCTCCACGCCCTGGAATCGGTCGTGGAAACGACAATTATGACGAATTATTGCGATGATCGTTGAACGGCCACCGTCTCCCCACCGTCACGCTTGTCCCTCAATGTCCGCTTTGATGGCCGCAATAAAATTCTTCAACTTGATTGTCGTTAATGACCCTCCGATGACAAATCATTAAAGCGAAACTGACAGGCGGATACATTTATTCGACGCCTCGTTTGCTTTTACGGGACCAGATACCAGGTTTTATTTAAGTTCGGAACAGAACTTCAAGAGTTCACGACGATTCTTTATTCGATAGTTGTTTGTATTATTATTATTATTATTTTTCGATCGATGAGGATGAAAATCAACTAATTCTAATTCGAATGGATTTTTTTATACAAATATTATTGTTAAATAAATTTGATCCAAATGGAATTTGGTGGTTACGATGTAGCGTAGAAAGCTGGGAAATTTCTGAAATTTATTGTCGAGGTCGCAACAGGGGTATTCGTGATATTGAAGCAATATGTTACGTGAAATTTTGCGGAACGATTTCTTTTTCTTTTTTTTTCCAAATAAAAATTTGGCAAAGAACAATTTAAAATTAAAAAAACACGAGGAAACTTTTAATGCAAAATTATAGTAAAATATAGATAGGTAGTTTACATAAGATTATCAACAAAATTGATAATTTGTAATAATTATTTAATAATATAACTGAATGAAAGTATCGAGTATTCTCGTGTAAAAATTTAGAAAAGAAAGAAAGAAAGAAAGAAAGAAAGAAAATCCAATATAAATCCAAATCAAAGTTTGTTCAAACTCGTCCGACAACAAAAATATCTCGAAATAAAAACATGGAGGAGGAAGGAAAATCCAGACGCAGACGTACGATCGATCGTGCAAACAACCACCCCTCGAAAATCGTCCTAACGCCCCTAGTACCATTCCCAGACTCTACAACCTCTAGGGTTATGTAACTTTGAGATGGCGAAGCGTTAGTCGAGTTTGAAAACGTAGTGGATCTAATCTGTGCCAGTTGTAGGATATCCCAGATGGTGGATCATGAGAGATACGAAGTCCACGTAGCTGGAACGTTCCCCCTCCCCGTTTTATTCCAAGTAGTAGCGAGCTGGAAGGGTAAACTGGAGTGCATCTGAGAAACGGTAAACGCAGAATGCCCTCCAGTTGGACAGTAATTAGTCCGATTTCAACTTGTGTGAAAAACGCGTTAGAAGTTTTTTTTTTTTACTCGAAAATAGATTCGCTATTTGCGGTGAATGAGGAAAAAAACAAGAAGGAAGCGAAGAAGAAACTAAAAGAGATGGAAGAATTATCGGGAATAAGATTGTTTTGTTGGGATGGTTAAACAGAAGCTGATTAAATCTTTCGAATTTTTAAGCGAGAATTTCTATTTAATTGAAATTATTTTGTAGATTCTTTTAGATTCTTTGAGGATTTTGTAATTAAGAGAGAATTAATAATGTATAGGGTACACGGGTTGAACATTAGTAATTAAAATTTTAAATTCAAGTTTCTCAAAATCCACTTAAAAACTTCCCAACTGGTTAAAATGGAGTAATATTATTTTAAAATTTTCTAAAATGATTCCATCAAAATTTCAACATACTAAAATCCATTGTGTATTTCCAACGCACAAGTTACACTTATCCTAACCTCAAAAAAACTTGACTCGCTCGTTCTATGCCGAATCAAATCCAATTACGTTGAAAACCGTACTCTCGACTACTATCTCGCTATTACTACGTCACTCTTAGCACAATGCCACGTATTTCTTTTTTTTTTATCAAAAGTATCGGGATGAACCTTCGTCGAAGTTGCATCAAATTCGCGTCTCTTCGAAACTTTCTAATAAGGCGTCGAGACGACTTTTAACGCCATCTGAGATCCGTTTTCGCAATCCGTGGACCGTTATGAAACACATTGCAATCCCGAACTAACAAGCGCAAGTGAAGGTTCGAGAATCGCAGAGCAGAAGGATTCCGTTTCTTTCGACGGTTTCCGGTGGTGCTCGAAAGGACGAACGAGTTCATCGCGGCGCGAATTCGCGTGAAAAGAAGCTTTCCCCGGGCAAGAATTTTCCGTCGGCGGAGTTTCGATTTAAGGGAAGTTTAATTCGATGGAAAACGAGGGGTTTCGGGTGGATGCTATTAAAAAGTAGTCGCGACGTTCCGGCTATCTATCCTTTCGAACGGTGTACGAAGGTGTTTTTCGTTTCGAAATTTTTTTCCAATGTGATACGTGATTTTAAATTACGATTCAGAAGATAATCCTCAACGATTTGAACAACAACACGTTTTTATTATATCGAAGAAAAGATATTTCCACTTATTAAAATTTTAAATTTTTGACGATAAAAATTTTTTTCCCACAATTTTTTTCAACCGATTTCACGTATCGCTTCTCGTCCCTATTTCCTTTATTTTGAAATCGTTCAACGTTCCCCGTAATTCTCGCTAACAATTCTCGAGTCGAAATGCAAGTTTTCCATATGAAAGAAGCACCCTTATCGCTTCTGGATATCTTCTCTACATGCAAGGAACGTGTTTCGGAGGAAATGTTCGACAATACACGAGATACAACGACGAATACGTATCGTTCGAAAACGTACGTTGTATCAACAGCACCGATTGAGTTTAACGAGGAATCAATAAACGACAAAGCGAATATCGAGGGACACGGATCTATGCTTTTTTTCTTTTTTTTTTTTTTTTTTTTTTATCCGTATATCCGTGCACACGGCGATAAACTGTTGCTCTTGGAAATTGGAAACGATGGATCGTCGCTTTTTAGAGAAGGAATATAAGGAAGGCGGTTGTTGAAAAATATAAAAAAAAAAAGAAAATTTCAGATTAAAACGGAACATCGATCAAGTGTTTCGTTATTTATTCAACGAAAATTGTAATAACGATTGTTGTGTTTCCACTCTTTAGACAACTTTGTCGGAAAATTTCATTTCGTTTAATTAATTCGTCATAAAGATACATCGCGTCTCGGATATATCTCGATCAAAAAATGAAATATCTCTGCAAATCCTCCGTAATATTAATTATTTCGCGTTAAAAATTTCTTCGATCGAACAATTAAATTCGTTCAATTTATTTCCTTCTTTCAAAATTCTTCCAAATAATTCTTTCCACGATTCTTTCTCTAATTCCAATCTCTTAGCGATGATAAAATTCCAAAAAAAACGATCTTCGAAAATAACACCGTGGACTCGCTTTCCAGGTGGGGAAACGAAGCGACGAAATGGACGGTGTCTACGATCCTTCCGTCTACGAGGTCAACGTCCTCTTACCCTCGAACAGTCGCCAGTCGCGATTCCACCCCCGTGGTGGTGGTGGTGGAGGAGAATGGCGATGCGTGACGCGCCGAAAAAGAAGGACGCCTGTTGCTGTCGACGTTTTAAACCGAGCCAATCGATACGATTCGAGGTCGACCCGATAACCTTTGCTAATGGAACCCCTTTCTCTCTTTTTCTCTGTTGAGCCGTCGTCGAGCCGCCGACACGTCAATCACGATCGTGCTACGTGTGCCGGGAGGGGGTCAACGACTCGCCAACGAACGAAATCTACATTTCAGCGAAACGTTTGATCGAGAGATCCAAGGTAACACAAGGTTTTTTTGAAAATTAATTTTTTTTTTTTAACATATTGAAATTTAAATATCTTCGCAAAGGGGATGGAACTTTAGAGATTTTTTGAAAATAAAGCGGATAGAATTTTAGAAGAACGGTTATAAGAATTCTTGAACTCTGTCCAAACTAATACGATATTACACGCTGAAAACGAAATAATATCCCCAGGAAATAATAATAAATTTAGAAACACAGGTCCAACGTTAAGGATAAATCGTGGCTAACACCGGGCGGTCCAAGATTTCTGCACGTTGTTATATCTCTTCGTATTCGTGTACGATAAACAGTTCGATCGATCTTAATTACGTTGTTTTCACAATCGAACGAATCTGGAATTTATTAATTTGAACCGCTGATATTTCTATTTGCGAGATAACAGCGAGATAAGCCGCACGAAAGTGCAACACCTTCCCTTAATCGCTTGGAAGGCACGCGAGAACTTCATCGATAAATTTATCCGCGATTATTAAATCGGCTACGATTCCTTTCGTATAACTTTTCTTTTTTTCTCTCTCTCTTTCTCTCCCTTCTTCCTTTTCTAATTGGCGAACCAATGCCTCGATACGATTTATCGTTATTTTAAAATCGCACAGCAATTATGATACTTCCGTGGAAAATTATATTTTCATATTGAAATTTATATTATACGATTCTTTTAAAAAAAAAAAAAATAATAAGGATAATAAAGGTAATTATGAGTTTCGTAATATAACGGTTCACCGATTTTTCAGTAAACTTTTATCAAGATTTGAATATTTATGGATTTTCGATTGAGTAATAAGATAAACGGATCCAACGAGAATTTCAAATTGCTTGTAAATTCAAAAGAAGTTCAAGTGAATTAATGCAATGTAAAAATTGTTAGTTAAAAATGTGCAATATGAAGAGCATTATGCGTAATAAGGAAGATAAGTGCAGATATTGAGTAATTGTTTCTCTTACATAACGTTTTTCTTTTATCTCGAGAAAAATAATTCAAAAATAAATCGACCAATTACAATGAAGCAAATATAAACTTTTATTCATAAACATTTCAAAAATCAATATCACGCGAAAATAATCAAGGTATTCGATAGTCGAAAGTGCCGAAAAATTTTTTAAACTTTTTCTCGCTTTATAGAGAAAAGATGACACGCGACAATAATTCGAATATCACGAAATTTGGATCGTTGGATAAAAATTTATACACGATATTTCAAAGAATGTCCCAAAATTAACGCAAGATTTGAATTTGCCGCCATTTTTGTATTAAGTAGTTGGCAACCCTGAAAAAGGAACAGCTTGACAGCTGAGAGAGTTTAGGGTTAGTAAAAAAAATTTTTTAAAAACTCTCTTTTATATTTAATTCAAATCTTGCGTTAATTTTGGGACACCGTTTATTATTTCTCGAAGAAAGAAGAGAAAAAGGGAGGAGAGAATCGTACATCGTTGTCCATTAAAGAAGATTCAAAGCACGTGGTCTAATAGGAGATAGAAAGTGAACGAGGATAGAGTATTTCCTTCGTCCAGGGATTGTTTGAACCCGGTATAATGTTTTTCCCGATGCAAAGAAGAAGAGAGTGGAGGCAGAGGCTCGGCTTTAATTCCGTCGCTCGTCTAGACGCTTTTGTCTGGTCAAGAACCGCGTCTTCTTCCCTTTTGTCGATGATTCGCGTACGCGATATACGCGTTGAATATAAAAAAGATCGCGTGTCCCTTTCCCTTTCGTAATGCGCCATTATGAATTTAAATGTGGATAATTGCGCGAGAAGATTTTCTTCCCTCCCGAGATTAAAAGATTAAAATTAGCGACACTTTGGAAAAGATGAAAGTGAAACTATATTTTACGCGTGTGATTAATAGAGTGGATACATTATGAGGTGTATCGTTCGTTAGCGTGTTAATCGTTCACTGCCACATCGAGTGTCCATTTCACTTTCTAATCGGTGAAAAGGCGAATAATTTAAGCCAGTTTTGAAACATGGTCAGTTTGCTTCTTGTGTCTTGAAATTTTCTACTAATTTTTTTTTTTTTTTTAATTCCTTTCAATGGATTGTGAATATTTATGTATAAAAATCACGTGCAAAAACATAGAACACAGAATACAAAAGTATAGTTATTCGTTACTATATTTATCCATAAATTTAATCCAATTCAAAATATTCGACTAATTCCGATGAAAATTGCAAAAATTGAATATTCTAACAATCTTTACATAATATTAAATTAAAAGGTTTATTTTTTGTTATATAATTGTTAAATATTCAAATTTAAAATTAAAGTCACTAGAAAATTACTAGAGCCAAGATCAACGCGCGGGAAATTTAAATATCGCGTGGAGACCGCGATCGGATTAAACTTCGAAAATTATAAATACATTCGATTACTTTTCAGCTTTTCTAGACTAACTTGCATATATTCGCATATCCTCTCGAATGGAATATCGGATATACGTGCCGGACAGCGGTTATTGTGCGTACGTGCTCCATATTGCGTGTTAAGCTTTCTGTGCTGGCACAGTACCGGATGTTCTCGACTTTATGTATTTTATGCCAGATACCGTGGACACGTGAACCGCAATGACGATAAGGAGAAAGAGGAAAAACGATAGCGATAAGTGGGAATTCTGGTGAGCTTGACTCTAGGGTACTTGCTTGGCTGCTCAATTGAGTAAAGTATAGATTAAAGAGATTTGCTTAACATAAAATTTTTAATTTGAAGAAGACTTAATTTTATGGATATGAATATTTAAGAATTTTTTGAATTAATTTTATTTACGTATTACGTAAAAAAAAAGTACGATTATATAAATATAATATTAAACGATAAATATGCTTTATGTAATAATAATAATTGTTAACATCAAGAAAGTTCTGAGAATGGAATTTCAATGACAGACACTATCAAGAAGCAAGAAACGTATGAAGATTATAGAAATCTGCTGTTTAGTTGTAATTTATACTAAAATTCAGGGCAAGCTGAAGCATTAGACGGGTACAGCACGATTTAGGTGTCTAAATTCGCGAGCAACGTAATCCTAAACCGTAAAATTAAACCACGTGAACCTTATCTATGTTTTACAGCCGTGCTAGGTTGTGATTCTACCAAATCCATCTAAATCTATCTGAAACCTGGCTCGAACAGAAGTTCGAATCGTTAAAACGACTTAATCTCGTTTCCGAATAATAATGTGTGCATCGACATGTAAAATGTGTAGAATTCGCACGATAAATCAATTTTTACCAATATTTTCATTCTATTTTTCCTTATTGAAAAAAAAATAGTAAAAATTTTTCATTATATTTAAAAATTTTTAATTATTTAAAGTTTTCTTTTGATTAATTTTCAAAATCGATTTATTTTATTGTTGCTATTAATTTCTAATCGTGTTTATTCTATACGTGTCATCATTTATTCGATTAAAAAAAATCAAATAAATATATTCATATTATAAACTTCAAAAATCAGAAACAATAATTTTTTATTTCGTTATCAAAAAAATAGATTTCATAATCAACGATTTCGTACACTTCAACTAGGCCCTGATAGAAATAGACGTTGTTACTAGGTCATCGAATAGCTTTACAATCAATTACGTAACGATATTTTTTCAAAAACTAATATATTTTCTCTACTTACTTACTTCGTTGTCCAATCAAAAATGCAAGACAAAAATCAATATCTTCCACCTTTTAATCCAATTCTTAACCACAAACTTGTAATTCAACGAACAAAAAAAGAAGAAATCGAAGCTTCCTTTTTCTTTAATTTAATTCAATCGTAAGAAAGCTCCCTCGATTCGAAACGAAATTATATTTACGGCGAAGTTTCTTTCGTGCTTCGATTAGAAGCAGGAGAAACGTTATTCGGTGCGAAACAACGGTTTTTTTTAATTGAACGATCGAACTTGCAGCATGAAAGTTAAAGAGAAGAGAGGGAAGACTGCACCGAAAAACTGGGACGGTTCGATAGTTGCCGGGGCAGCGTTTCACGATGAGCTCTATCAACGACGTAGCTTGAAACTAGTTTACGAATAATCATGATTTTACGAAAAAAGAGATTGGTCAATCCCTATGACTTCCACCAATAGCTTTTCGCGAACGATTCGTAGTCCGAACTAGCTACGAAGCTAACATAGCTTGTAGACGATTGCAAATGTCTACTCTGTATTTGATTAGTAGCATATATGAGATTCTAGACCAGATTTCTAAGATTTTTAGAAACGTATTTACGTTTTTTGAAATTAAATTTTATCTTTGGCTATTTTTATTTTTATTTTAAATAATTTTGGAAATCAAGAATATAAAAAGGTTATTACGATATTATTAATATAGAAGAATCTATATTAATATAGAAGAATCTTTTCAATATAGAAGAATCTATCTTTTTTAATATTTTTAATATTTTCCCGAAATAAATGTAAATATAGGTAAATAGGTAGATATCTTAGATAGATAGATAAATATGTGATGTATATTAATATTATATTATATAAAGAAATAGAAATTAAATTTTTTATGATACAATAATTAACATTAGAACTACCAAATCGAATTAAATTGATCAATTTTACATTTTTGTGATTGTTTGTTATATTTTTATTAGAAATTATCAATTTCTTTTAAAAATCAATAAAAAAAAAATCAGTATATTCGTGTACATATTATAAGTTGGCAATTCTAATGTTGAAATTAGATAAATTAGAAGTAAACATTTCTCTATTTACACACCTTGCATTCCAAATTCACGATCAAAAATCCCACATCAAAACACGCTCTTCCACATCATAAACCTCTCACACAAAACATTTCCTTGCACACAAGTTGTTTACGAGTTTCAAGTGGTCGCGTCACAAGACTCCCTCCATGAGTAAAAACTACGCAGTAACGTGAAAAGAGAAGCATGGACGTTCACCCACGCGCGTGGTATTTATTACGAAAAAAGAAACACAGTGTACCGAGTTACGCGTGGACACTCATTCTCAGAGTTTGTCTTCGTCGGAGTGCTCGGGACAGAAGGATGAAAAGAAAAAGGGACGAGGCAAAAAGGCAGGAAAACAGCGTGGAACAATAACGGTGCACGTTTATCCTCGGACGACAGAGCACGCGATGGATTCCTTTGTAAGTGGACGTCCCCCACCATCTTGGAAAGCCACTTAAACGCGCCTGCGCAGTTGCAACATATGCGTGCACATACTCATGGGGAACATGGACATCTGCGCGGGAACAGCTGCAATTGGCGAACGATCAGTCTGGATGTAAAGCATTCCCTGTGGCTAATCCAATTTTGGTATGTTTTTGTAATTACGAGTGGAGAACAGACGGTGATATATATACCGTATTATATAGAAAATGTTGATATATTTGTGAAGCGTTTTTTGAAGAATCTATTCTTAACAAACATAAAAGTTGGCTTCTCTATAGGTATTTATATACACACATATATATATAGTATAGGTTATGTACATTAACTTATATTACTTATTTATATGTTGTATTGTATGTATATTTTTATACATATAAAAGAACATTAAAGAACAAACACAAATATTGATATTGTTATGTGAAATATATATTTTACATGTATTATATATGTACTTTCATATCTTTTTTTACAATTCAAATGAGTTCAAAACTAAACATGATGACATTTTAAAGAAGTTTATAAAAGATAAGTTTAAAATTGAATATTCTATTATCCTAATTGGAATTAACTAATTATTTTGTCAAAATATATTAAAACTTTCTTTTTATATATCACATATTCCAATATTTTCATCTTAATATATATAATTCAATAATGAGTTTCATTAACAGATTTATGTTATTAGAGAAAACAATAGTGTCCGGTAATTAATTATAATCCTATTTTTACCTCTATTTTCCATATGAATTAGATTATTAGATTAGACTTGTTAGAACTTTTACCTTTCAATCCTAAAGAAATCATATACATATTTCACAAAAAAATAGAGAAAAAAAAAATTATTCATTTCTTTCCTTTCTAATATACATTTCAAATCCAATAATAAATTAATCTAACTCTCATCTCTTTTTCTTTTTCAGATAACTCAAATTTGAAGCCCAATAATAAATTTTACATGTTCCAAGCCTTTGATTTCACCTCCATCCATTGCGTCATTCCGAATTAAAACAATCTCCATTGAACAAATCAAAAGAAAAGGAAAACCAAGTACTCCAAAGTAGCCGATCTCGAAAGCGAGAATTAACGAGCGATCTCGAAATCGTGAGGGTTGTCTTAATTAGATCGCGACTCCGTCTTCGTCGGTGTTCTTTTTCAAACTCGAGGGCACACGCTGTTGGAAATCGTTGAAACGATGCAGAAATAACGAGAACCGGAAAGGAGAGAGAAAGAAAGAGAAAGAGGAGTTTGAAGTGCATGGTGGGCCCTCGACCGATCAAAGCAGATTCGCAAAGTTGGCCCAAAGAACAAGGAATACCGAGTGGCTCTCCTCTCGTCGAATGTATCAACGATCAAAGGGTTAATACGCGTTGGAAATTCCTTTTTTTCCGGTAATTAAACTTCATCCCTTTCTGTCGTGAGCTTTACTTGCTTGGAACTATCCTTGACACTTTATTTTCATTGATGAATTCTATTTTTTTCTTTCTTTTTTAGTTCTCAAAAGGATTGAAGATGAAGTTGTTTCGCAAAATTTTGACGATTGAGGAGGAAAATTAAAAAATTTATTGAGAAAGAGGAAAATTTTATAAGAAATTTAATGTATATACTTTTGTTCAATAATTGGAAAGAAATTGGATGAATAATGATTAATGGATATTTTTCAAGTAAAAACTTTTTGTGAAATAAAATTGATCATGATTTATACCGAGTATTAAAATTTTATCAGAAATAATAGAAAATGCAGAGAATCAGAGAATAAAATGGATGCGACACCCACGCGTGGCTTTTATAGTAACCGGAATAAAAAACGATAAATGGTTCTCCAAAAATAACCCTTACAGTTCTTTTAAGCAGTCTATAAGACGCTTCTTATACGTCTTCGTGCAAAATTCACGAATGCACTTTTATCTTTCTCATTCATGGAATCCTTACGAAAAAAAAAAAAAAGAAAAAAGAAAATCATACGAAGCGAGTAAACAAAGTGAAATAAAAATAAAATGTTGCTCAAGATTTCTGGATTTAAGTCCAATAAAAATTTCATTCCAACGTTTCATCAATAAACACTGCATCGAAATCTTCAAACGATTGCAATTATATAATAAACCTAAGTCTTACGATAACCTTAACCTTTTCAGATCTATAATTAAATATAAATAAATACGAACACGTATAGCTTGCAATAAAAATACACTTCGCAACAAAGTATAAAGGAGTAATGATATTATTACAATCCAACTACAATAATCTATCCGAATAGGTAATCTAAACATAAGATTCGTTGAAATTTCGTCTAAACATTGAACTTACCAGAATAAAATCTATCACGTTTGAAAATTGAATTTTCGATCCAAAAAAGAAAAAAACAACAATGGCGTGCTTTTCTTAACGCGGCAAGAAGAAGGAAAGATTTGGAATAAAATTTGAAAAGAGGAAAAGGAGAAAGATAAAGGAGCGAAAACTCGAGGTGGAAAAGTCGCGGCCGCAGGCCACTGAGGTCGGCTCGAAAGCACTAAAAATCCACGCAACAGGTCGTTCTGTTTAGCCGAGGATCGAGACTATGCGTGTGTGTCTTCGCCACGCACGTGTTTCCCCTTCCGTCTCGTCTTTGCACGCACGTGTATCCTCCCACGCACGGAAGTAACCCGTTCCTTGCTCGCCAGTACAACGAAGAGAAGGAACATTGCGACTCACAGCTTTCGCTGCTCCATTCAATTTCAACCTTATCGTTTGTATTTCTCCTTTCCTTTTTCATTTTTCCTTACTCGAAAACTTTAACCACGCGATATTTTAATACTTCAATCGGAAATTATCGATACGATTAATTTAATGATCGCATATAGAAATTGACAAACGAAATGAATATTACGATAAATTATCGATAAGTATACAACCAAGAAATGATATATCGATAAAAGGAATTAATTCAATACGAATTCTCGATTAAAAATATAAAATACTCGGAAGATTATCTTAAATAACATGCTCACTTTCCCGAAATTAAAAATATGTTTCAACCGTGCGCGGCTAATTGATCTTAAAACGAACTAAAAAAAAAAAAAAAAAAAAAAAAAAAGAAGTTAAAAATACTTGAAATAGCAGGAATATCTCGTCAATCAGAGTTGGTAAGTTGTAAATTAATCAGGCTTACGGGAGCAATGTTAATTGCGGCATGTTATACCTTGATGTAATTAGCTTGCAAGCTCACCTGGACACGCCCAGTGCACCCGGACCAGCGAGATCAATTTAGCGTGTGACGTATAGATTATTGCGCGCCTATGCAACAACGGTACTCCTCTTCGCAATGCAAACCGTACGCTTTCGGCCAACGGTGTTCCGAAGGTTAGCCGGGATTTCGATCGGCTTTGTTGCGAATCCGATGACAAAGTGACACAGTGTATCATTGTTGCACAAGACGAGGCATAAATGGAAATTATGGGCCAAGTCTCAAACAGAATCGTCTAAAAGGATTGAAACGTGTCATTTCCAATATCAATTTGCAATAATATCGAGTCGTCGTGGAAAGGTGTATTTTTATTTCCTAGATTTTTTATTCAGAATCAAGGATTTAAGAAAATTTAACTTTGAGATGCATTTCAAATTCATTTGCAATAATAAATTCTCTTTAGAAATTTCGAGTTTGTTTAATAAGATGCTTTCTTAACTGTATGCATTTTAAAAATGCGTACAATTCTCTATAAAAAGAGTAATTGAAAATCTATCGAATATTATTAGGAAAATGTAAAAAGACGACGCAATTTAGAAATTCATCCACGCTTCCGTTTAACGAGAGGCACACCGATGAGGGAAACGGAGAGGAGCAAACCAGTTCAGAAAGCGTTCAGAAGCGGTATCGCACGGTATCCCTCTCCTCTCAGCTAAGGGAATTTCAAGCTCGGCAGTCTGGCTGGTTCGAAGCGGATCCACCGGTCTGGAAGGAGGAAGGTCTGCCGGTTTCCCGATGGAACGGTGCTCTCTCTCTCTCTCTCCCTCCCTCTTCGTCCCAGACACTGGATATCTTTGTCTCTAGCCACGGAGGATCTCTCTCAAGGTGTTTCAAAGGAAACATTATTCTAACATGCCCGTTTCGTTCGCCGCCAGTCGGCCTGATGGAAGTGGAGCATATCCTAGGAATGGAATAAGATCGGCTCTGTAAATATTTAGAGGCGGACAGAGTGTTGGTAGATTTTCGTGAAAATTTAACGATTAGACGTCCAATTACGTGATGTATCGTTTCATTTCCCCATATTATTAAATTAAAGAAGAATTCACATCAACGTATACAATCAATTCTCGAATTCAAAATTTCTCACCCCTGTACACGACTTGAATCATCTTCAAAAAGAACTCCTCCTAAGAAATTCCACCATTTCTACGAAAAATCGAAGAAATTCGAAATATCCGAATGATTCAGAGAAGACGAGAGCGCCCCTCCCTTATCCAATTACCGTGGAAACGGGAAGCTGAGCGGTAATCGGTGTATCATAAGCGGGGAAGGAGGGGAGGGGGTGGTTGACGGAGATAAAGATAGATCGCGGGTATCGGTGTCCGGCATAAAGGTTCCAATTAACGGTTACACGCGCGATACAGCGTGTTTGAAGCCGCGTCCACCGACAACGGGGACACACCGTCGGCCATTAGGCCTGCGTAACGACGAACCAGAGAGGGTTGGTAGCTCGGTTTGCAGTGAATGCGCGCGCCCAAAGGGGACGAGGTTTGCGCCGTGCATACACAGACGATAAACAACCGGCCCCGTATAAGGCCTGTACAAACTTGTCAGCGTGGTTGACGATGATTTACGAGCGGACTCTCGTTTGAAAGGAAGGTGGTGGTGGCGGTGGTGGAGGGCTCCGTATGAAATTCTAGCGCTTTCCGCGATCGAGAAACGCGCGCTGGTAATTATCCGGAAAGAGGAGGAATTCATCTTTTGAGGCGTGAAGAGATTTCGAATAAGTTTTTCGCCTCTGAATCTCTGAGAAATTTAAATATCTAAAGTGATTTGGAATAACTATGGATATTTGCGAATTGAAGTTGAACACATGAGGATAATAAAATAATAGAAGGATGATGGAAAATTTTCAATTTTCGAAGTTGGATTGATCTTGGAAGCTTCGTGGCTGCGCAAAAAAAAATAAAAGAAAAAATTGGTTGGAAATTTCGAGATGTAACCTTTCGCTTTTTAATTATCATTCTCGACTGCGGTTTTCGAAAGGATCTCGATGGAGAGAACAATGGGCATTTGTGTTGGGGGCAAGCGATGATGAAAAGCGAATGGGCGAGAGGGAGTACGTATGGAATATGATTTGACGGTGCATGGGAATTGTAAATGGAGGCTGGGAACGTTGGGGGTTGGTTAATGATGTTGGGGATGTGATAGACTTTGGGAGAGAGTAATATCGGCCAAGTGGAAATAGAAGTATTAGATTGCAAGCAGAGAGTGGCCAATTTTACGAATGAAATATTCGGTAAAAAAGAAAATAACTTATTAACTTAAGAATTATCATGAAGTGACATCCCAAGAAGGAAAGTTCAATCTTTTGAACGCATAACCATCGTGGAATTGTTATTATTTTTTAAAAAATCCAAGTATATACGATTTGTCGAAGTAAAATCTTTGTCCAAACGGATCAACCACTCGACTGATCCATGCGCAATCACATTGGACGTAGGACGGCGAAAGGATTAAGGAGTGTATCTGGGAATTTTCCTTCGTATCTCCGGAATACAAACAGTCTCAATCGTTGGCCAAACAATTCTCGAGTTCGATTTGAACGGAGAAACTTAAAACCGATCGCGAGTCGAGTTAACCGAACACGTCGCTTAATCGTGAAAAAAAAGGAAAGGAAAGAAGAGATGGATTCGCCTTGATAGCTGGCATAATTACGATTGCATCGATCCGACCGGGGGAAACGATGTTTCGAAAAAAAAAGGAAAAAAGAACATAACAAGGCGCGTTACGCACCAAATATAAAATATGCGTGCGTTTGTGTCGAATCGAAATCACATCGATGGGAAACAGTTTGGACATTCTTGGCCAACAACGTACAAATATGCTCTCAGATCAAAACACTTCATTCGACTTTTTCGATGGATTTAACGAAGAGTATTAGTAATATCAAATCAAGATTGTCAAAATTGTATAAAGAAAATTTTAAAATTTCTCTCTGAAGATTCAAAAATTCTTTCGTCATTGGAAAATGATCACTGTTATTTTTTTATAAAAAAAATAAAAATATCAATAAGTCTTTTATAATAGAAACTTGTTGAACACCATCTTATCTTCACGATATCGCAATATCAACTCGATATCCTCGATATTACGGAGATATCGATTTCTTGATACGTACGAAAAAACCAATTGTAAAAAGTCGAGAGACGAAAACGGCGTAATTAACACTCGTGCTGGACGAAGTATTCAAAATCATCGGCTATAAAATATTCGTCAAGGGTTGATGAATTAATACTTCGTTATCGTAAAATGGAAGGATCTCGAGTTGAAAGTTGTCCAGTTTTCGAAGGGCGCGAACGTTCACAGGACGGGATCGAAGGCAATTGTCTCCGGTTAGGATCGGACAGTAATAGGATTTTAGCGATCGGATACATCCAACATCTTGTCACGACTGTCCCCCGCCTTGAACGCCTCGAATGTTATCGACAGCTCGAAGGGATGGCTTGATGCCCTGCGCGGCCTTGTGGACCTGTCGGATTCGTCCTGGTGGCGAAATGAAACAATCCGTGAAACGAATCCCTGCGATGAGACTTTACCCCGTCGAACGACCTCGATTCTTGGCTTCGAGAGAAGACGAAGTCTGTTGAAATTTTCGTATTGAATTCGATGGAAATTCATTACTTCTTAAATCTGTATCATATCAACATTTATGACACGTTATTTTCGTTTCGAGAAACGATATTTTCGATTAAAAACAACAACAATAATTCCACGTTTTATCCACTGGAAGATATTACACGAGAAAAAGCAATATTTCTAAAATATTTAAATTTCTCTCTCCTTAAATTACATCCACGAAAAAGAAGAAAGAAAGAAAGAAAGAAGAGAGAAAATATGTTTTAACCGCCCCTAATATACGTAATACCATCCCCACCAAGCAAAAAATCGAAACTAGTTTGCACAAAGTTCGTTCACCCGTGCGGGTTCTATCATCTATTTATCGCGAAGAGAGCGGGTAAAGAGAGGGGTAAAGAGAAAGAGGGAAAAAGAAGAAGAAAAAAAAAAGGAGAAAAGATAAGTTTCACGGTAAAAAAGAAAAAAGAAAAAAGGAAAAAAACAAGTTGATCCGGTCGAGCTCCAGCTGGCAACGTCTCGGCCAAAATCGATAACGCGATGATAAGCCGCTTTGCGGCCGGTTTCTTGCCAGGCCACCTTCTGCCGCAGTTTCCATCGTCGATCCTCCACGTTGCGCTTTTCGTGCCATTGTACCCCTTTGTCTCCTCCTCACGATCGAGGAACAACCCTCGACGTCGCGTCGTGCGCGGGGGTGGCGCGTGCCTCGAACAGGGAAACGGAGCCGATTAAACGGTGTGCGATGTTCGATTTGATCGACAAAGTATTCTGTAAAATTAGTTTTCCATTTTTGTCGCTGGATGTTCAATTCTCTTGACGAAATCAGAAGAAGAGAGATATTTTTTAAATATTTCGAATGTACAATTTGGTCTGAAAATTATGATAAAAAGAAGAATGAAAGAAACTTGATCGAACGTGTAATTGATTATACGAAGAAATTTAAGATAACCAAGTGAAATGATTTTTAAATATGAAAAAAGCGCAATATAATAATCCAACGAATTATTAAAAATCTTCTTAATTCAAACTTTAACAAACAACAATTCGCTTGTTGTATATTAACGCTGCTAAAAATATCCTTTCTACGATAATCCTGACTAACGATAATCTTCCTCCTTTCCAAAAAGCACAAATAATTTCTCCGAAATCCAATTCCAAATCTCACTCTTCCAAATTACTCCATGACTCACGGAGAAGAACTCGCCACCCCAAATCCATCGATTCGAACGCATCCTCAACCACCCCTCCCCCAACAAGAAAGGAACCCATTAATTATTCTTCTCCAAAGTTGTTGGAACACATCCCCTCCACACCCCCTCAATAAGAAAACTCTCGAGAAAAACATCTGGCAAGGGGTGGCGATTCTTCTTTCCAACCCACTTGAAATTAAAAGGTAAACGGAACGCGAAGAATTAAAAGCGGGCAGAATCCACCCCCTCCCCTTCCAGCCGATCGATCCATCCCCTTCTCACCGCCGTCGCCGCCCTTCCCTCGCAGCCACCACCACCACCACGATTCGCAACAACTTATTACGGTAAGTAACAGCGGGCAAATCGGCCAAGTTTCGTTGCTCCTTTGCTCGCCACTTATCGATCCCTTTTTTTCCCCCCTTCAGGATCCACGTGAGAACTGGCCGCGATCGGGACAAGGGATCGAGAGACGAGGAAAGGAGACGAGGTCGAGGCGAGGCTGGGTGGGTCGTTCATCCCTCCAAGATTTCGAGAAAATTCCCAAGTGGAGAGGAAGCATTGATTAAACGCTGGCCGTTGGGGGTTGAATGGATGGTGGATGGTCGAGGGATGCTGCGAGGGAGATGGTTTAAGGGCGAGTACGAGGGTTCTTCGCGCGAATTTCGATGTAAGGAGGGTAAAGTTTGGAGAGTTTCTCGGTTGGAGAATTTTGGAAAAATTTGGAAAGAAGATTTTATGTGTATATATTTTATTTGGAAAAACTTCGACTTGCGTTTTTGTCCAATTTTCGATGGGATGATTCGAGGAAAAAGTTAAATATTTATTAAAACGAAAATTTTAATAAATTTTATACAGATCGATGTATAATTCGATAATTCGTTAAATTGATTCCAACGATGATTTTGCAATTATAATGATAACAGTTTATCATAGGAAAGAATTCTTTTTTTCAACGAAATAACAACGATACAAAGATAAAGAAAAGAAAGAAAAAAATATATATATATATAATTTTCCCCTTTCAAACTTTTCTTTTCCCAAGAAGCATTTATTTTCGTGTTGCCCTAAATCATTTCACGGGATTGCTCGTGACATCCACCAGCAAACCCGAAAAAAAACCCGCAAATGGGAAAATAGACGGGAATCTACACGCGATATCGATACAAACTATACCAGAAATCAAGCGTTGTGGAATTCCAAATTCGATTATCGGGGAATTTCGATTGAATTCAAAGTTTTACGCTCCGTCAAATTCAAACTGTATCAAAAAAAAAAAAAACAACGGAGAGGGGGAAAAAAGAGGAGAGAGGAAAGGAAAATATAAACAGAAAAAAAAAAAAATACCACTCGACCATGTTTCTGAATGGTAAAACATAAAAATTTCTATCTCAACGTGCCGCATACAGTGAACTCGTTAATATTAATATTTGGACGCCAACTGTGTGCCAAGGATTAATTATTGCGAAATATTCTTCACGGTTGAATGAAAATATAGATTTTTTTATCCATTCAATCCCTATAATTCTTTTTTTTTCGAATGATTAAAGGATTAAATAATCGAGGGAATCGAATATTGCAATTGAACGATTATGGACAACAACTCTTTGAATAATGGAAATAGAAAAACAAAAGGATCAAACAAAATTACTCACTCGCATCGAGATATTGTTGTACGTACGAATGCAATGAAAAATCAAAGGAGAAAAGTCGAGACATCGAAAAATTCGACACGAATCATTTCAAACAGAGGAACGGGCGAGCAATTTTTACGCACTTTGCGCGCGAAGAAACAAAAACAAAAACATCCTCGTCGATATTGCGCGCAGTAATTCGCGACAATCGGGGGAGAAACGAAAAACCCCAACGAAAACGATTCGAGAACGAATCGTGCGCGGCTCGAGGGGGTATTTTTCGAGCGGTCGCGCGCCATTATCGCCCCCCTTCCCTCCCCTCCCATCCTGTAACCATGGATGGATGGATGGATGGGACGGCCGCCACCGACCATATTCCTATTAATAACCTCGCCGCCCCTCGTCCGCCGATTTTTTCGAAAAACCGCGGGAAACGATTCGCCGAATCGGAAATAAATCGGCTCGGCTCGTTCGAAGATTTTTTAATCCCACATCGCTCTTCTTTGTCTCGATGAAACGGCAGAGGGAGATCGATAGAGAGAGAGAGAGAAAAGAGGAATAGTTGAGGGACGAAAAATCGGAAAATCGGATCGACTTATGAATTAAATCAATTGATTCGAGTTTGCTCTTTTTCTTTTTCCAGAATTGATGGCACGAAACGGTAAAATTGATCACGGATGTGGGGAGAGGAAATTAACCGGATTTCCGAATTTCGTGAATGCGAAAGTTTCGACATTGGCCTTTTTCCCCTCTCTCTCTCTTCTCCCTCTCTCTTCCGTGGAAACTGGTTGTGAACTGGTTCCGAAGGCGAATCGATGTTCGACCCTTTGTTTTCTTCGAATCGTTATTCCGTATTCATTTCAAAAATCCCAGTTTCCCAGAATAAACGGAGGAGGAAAGGTGAATTGATTTTTATTATTATCGTTTGCGATTCGATGTTGAAGAAGAAATATTTATATAATTTCTTGGTTACAATTTATTTCTAAACGTTTCAAAAATGTATACTAATAATAATATAATATTTTCAGATGGTCGAAAGCAAAAAGGATGATTGGATTAATTTCTACTACGATAAAGAAACAAGAAAAACAATTCGATTGAAACAATAATATAAATAAATATATATATATACAAGTCATAATGGTTGATATTCGTAAGATCTGGTTAATAATTGAAATTACACGGATTACTGGAATTCTACCAGTTCACAATGGAATTTAATATTCCAATTTCATATTAACATAATTTTCATCATCCGATCGCAAACTGTATCTCACACAAAATAATTTTACTATCTATTGCACTTATTGAAAATTCAAATCCTTTTCCCAAAAAAAAAAAATGATAAACCCGCCTTCTCTCTCGCCCCCGTAAGCAGAGATTTCGCCTGGAAACTCGAGGAAGGTAAGAGAGCGTATCGAGCTCGAAACGAAATTTTCAAGTTTCTGGGTTAATTGGTTTCTGCGTCGCAACATTCACGTTCGATCGATCGATCGATTCGAAATTCCCGCCAAGCCCTCCCTCCAAAGAAAAGCCGATCGATTCGAGTCGATCGAAGAGATATTCACAACTCGGGGGACGAGAACACGGTTAGACGAGATGGAATATTTATTTGTCCAAGGGGGGAGGCTTTCTTGCGGGGGGTGGAAGAGGAGGATTCGATGAAGTCGAGGTTGGCGGGGGAAGATGGATGGAGCGCGGGTGGATCTCGTGGAGATTCGCTTGCTTCGGGATATAATGGAAAGAAAGATGTACGTGATTTCGGGAAGGGGAAGCGATCTTAACCCATTTGTATGTATCAAGAAACCGCACGTGTGCTCGTCCTCCCTGCTTTATTGGAACGGTTCCTCTCTCCATTGAAATTATTGAACGAAAAGAAGAAAAAAAAAAATCTCTTTTTCGGATACTCGATTCGAGATGGAGAAATGTCTACGATAAATAACGTGCAAAGGGTTAATAGAAATTGTTGGCGGAGCATGTTTGTGTTATGGAATTAAACAGCTGGTAAATTGGAAAGTAATTAACGGAAAGGAAAAAAGGATTGAAAAAACTCGAAAAATGAGTAATTTCAAAGTTACGAATTGTTTCTTTTGTTTCGGATTAAAAAGGGTGAAACTTTGAAAGAATTTCCGAGAGAAAAGTATATTTTCAACAATTTTCTGATGCGAAAGAAGAATATAGGAAAGTTGTAAGCGAAAAAAGAAGAAACGAAAGGGTTTATTATTCGCGTTATAACCAATTTAATTTCCGTAATCTATGGACGCCTGTACGTAGGCAATTCGCACGGACTACGCGTTTTTAATTTCTTCCAAGTTTCTTCTTGCATCGAACTTTCTATTCCGAAATTTTCATCGTCGAATTAAAGAAAGGAGAGAGAGAGAGAGAGAGAGACTGTATCTGGAAATAAACAATGGTTAAAGCTTTTGAAGAAAGAAATAAATTTCGATTTAGCTGGATACTTAACTAGATCAATCAGCGTGGAAACAATGTTTCAGTGAAGTGAAGCGAAACTTTCTCCACGCGAATAAAGTCGAAGATAAATATAAAAATCGGCGGATCGGCGTGAATCGTACGGGTTTTTTAAAACGAATACAGGGGGAAAGCGAAAAAATAGCTCGTTCCTGCGCCCCAGAAAAGAAAGAACGATATCTAGGCCATTATAAATAATTACTACAACATTGTGCTTTGCTCCATCGCCCGCATCTCGTATCTCTTTTAATTAGTCCATTCCGTTTTAACGAGCCATAATCTGTCGGCGCGCGATTATTATTATTATTATTTTTCTTTTCTTTTCTTTTCTCCATCATTTCGACGTCCACTTATCGAAGCTACACCAGTCGTATAAATAATTATTTCATACGGAAAAAGGAGGGGGGAAAGAAAAAAAAAAAGAAGAATCTTTTTTGTTTCGTTTCGTCTCGAGTTAATGGTTAATTTAATTTCAAATTGCGAAGAAAAATATACGGTGCAAATATGGTATAGAAATAATTTTTCCAACGTGAAAGCAACGCTGTAACTGTTGTCAATTTTTACATTCAATTTTCCTTTCTCCCTCTCGTATCTGCAATATCGTGTAGTAAAGTTTTAATAATAAGTTCGTTCAATTTTAAAAAAAACAACTAACAGACAAATCTGATAATTATTATAAATCTATCGTTCTTAAAATTTAACACACGAGTAAATAAATTGTCGAATCGATCGAGATTGAAAAAGAAAAAATTTGAAAAAGTTGGTCAATTTATTCGAACGAATGAAACGAATCCATTTTCCACCGTTTACGATGGAAAATCTTAACTTTGAGATCACGTTGTCACGCTGGCTGCTTGCACAGGAATCGGAGCATGATGACGTAAACGCAAATCCGAAGCCCGATCAGGTCAGGATTAACGCGATTATACGATTTTCCAGATGTACGATTCTTCGACCCTTTTCCCTTTTCGTTATATTCATCGATCGGCTCGCTCTTTTCATCTCGAGTATCTAATTTGAAAATTTTCTTTTGATTCCTGAGATCGAGCAATCTAATTAATATAATCGTACGATTTTGCGCTCAACCGATCCCCTCCTTTTTTTCGTCGATATTCATCGATCGACTTTGCATTTCGAATAAATTCTAATTCCGTAGATGTTGTTGATCTCCGATTAACGATGCAATTTTTTTTGATACTCGAGTAATTCTTCTAACCCTTATCTTCCTCTAAAAAGAACAAAGGATTCTCGAAAAAAAATCCAATTTCCTATTTATATCCTTCCAAACGAATCCTCCCTTTTTTCTTTCTTTAAAAAATCACAATTCCATCGATTCCCTTAAAAATCCTTTCCAACTATATTCCACAAAAAAAAAAAAAAAGGGGAAAAGGAAAAAACACAATCAAACTTTTCCCCAACAAAAATATCTCAAACATTCCCCCCTTTCGTTTTTAATCCCCGACCTCCATCGATCTCTCTAAATCGAGTTTCCTTTTCACCGATTTTTACTCCCAGAAACGGGGGAGAAAAATTTACGCGGGTAGGATAAACACAGCCGAGGCATTCGACGCGGACGTTTTCCAAGCGGCGGGCTCCGGGGCTCGACGTACCGTAACTGATTTATACACGGTATAACACAGTTTCCCCGGCCGGTATATCGCGCGTTTTATTCACTCTCTTGACGACGACGGCGCTGAAACCGACCGATCTTGTTGGTTTTAGCGGGGGAGGAGGGAGGGAGAGGGCGGTTTTTGTTGCCGCGTGCGCGCTTCGTTAACAATATCGTTCCCCATATTTTCCGCGGCCAACGAGTTTTCGTGACCGGTTTTTGACCACACTTTTTCCTCCCCCTCCTCCTCGCTATTGCGCTCGGATATTCCAAGTGGATTTCGTCCACAAGTGGCGATGAAACGAACGGGCCGAGAATCGACGGGATCGGTAAGGAAAATTTTATCGAATCTCTCTTTTTTCTCTTTTTTCAAGAGTTGGAATTGGATAAAATGCGGAGCGAGAGTTTAGGAATTTGTAGTGGAAGGATTTTTGGTTTCTTCTTATTCCTCTTCCGGGCTCTGCTCGGATTTAGAGGAAGAGTTTTCTCGGGTAACAAATTTGTTTTCAAACGAGATTCCGTATCTGTACGAGGATTTGATCCTTCGATTCATAAATATACAAATCTAATGGAATTACAAAATTCGTCCAAGACGATAAAATTTAAAAAATCGAATTTCACAAAAATGCGAACAAATAATTAATAATCCTCTTCCTAGAATTAATGATCCAACTTGGAAAAAGATGGAACGTGTAAATTAAGAAAACGAAGTATGAATTAACAAAGCAAGATCATCGCCCGAAACTCGAACAACCCTTTTCCCAACGCACACAGGATCCGATGTTGCACGCAACGATGGATCGAACGATTCACGGTATCACGGTTAGCTCGGCATGGAAACGCGTCATCCGACACGCATCCACACAAGGTTCTGTTAACCAGCGTGCAATTAGCATATCCTGCGGGCGTGCATAATGCACGCCGCTCGATCGAATCGAGGCGAGGGGAGAAAGCTCGGACCAGATGCAGCCGAGAGTGGAGAAAAAGCCGGAAGAGAAGGAAAATTCAACGACAAAATTTTTACACTAATCACAACAATTCGAAGGGTAAATATATATATCGTGTTAATTTCGATCAATTTTGTTTAGACGAGGGATGGAGAAAGATTCGTGCAACGAGTCTGGAAGAAAAGAAAAGAAGTTTAAGATTGGAAGATTTGAAGTTTTTTAAGTTTCCTTTATTTCAGAGGGAGGATTAAACGATAATGAGGGATGAGTTTGAAGTTGAGAGAAATGAAATTTCGGAAGGAGAAATATTTGGAAAAGATGGTGGTGAAAATTGAAGGAATTTCTCTGATGAGATTAAATATATACACGAAATATACTTCGAAGATAAATTTCGAAGAAAATAAAAAAGGAATCGAGTCGAACTTGGGAAGAAATGTTTTCAAAAGTTAGTTAAACACTAAATAAATACGACGTTACAGCAACCGATGTGATTTTAATTTTGATGAAAAACAACAAATATCTAAGGAATATCTAATATAAATCTCGCAGAACAACTCATGTATATTACATGCGAGCAATATGAATATTTGCTGGAAAGTGTTACCTCCTCTCATGAATATTATCCTTCCCTCTCCCACTGTACTTTCACTCGTGAATTTTTTTCTCTCTCATCCAAGAATAAAAAGAAAAAAATTCTTCACAACCTTATCTCTCCAACTCGAAGATGAACAACATCATCGACGCCCCCTTGATGTCGAATCAATGATTCGAGATATCAATCTGAGAATGGAACAAAGAAAAAAAAAAAAGAAACGTACATAATTTGCAAATTCGAATCGATCGCTTTCACCCCTTCCCCAAGAAAAGAAAATTTCGGTCAAACGAGGTGTTACGCGCGACAAAGAGGCGACGGCTATTTTCTTTGATCGACGAGAGGGAGGGAGGGAGGAAAGGAGGCGAAAGGAGGAAAGGAGATGGCGGATGAACGGCTCTTTTCCTTTTCTCGTTCCTCCGCTTCCGTTCACCACGCGACAAAGCCACGCTTCGATCCTCCGCCTCCTCTCTCGTAATTAGCCGACCCACTTTGCGACGCTC
Source organism: Apis mellifera (assembly GCF_003254395.2). Classification (NCBI taxonomy): domain Eukaryota; kingdom Metazoa; phylum Arthropoda; class Insecta; order Hymenoptera; family Apidae; genus Apis; species Apis mellifera. The sequence goes on from NC_037640.1 coordinate 5,206,208, forward strand.
GGATCGTCGCTTTTCTTTTCTCTCTCTTTCTCTCTCTCTCTTCTTTTTCCGATCGGAACTGTTCACTTTTTATTCCAAGAATCATTAGTAATCGTTTGGACGTAAAACGAAGTCACGCAGAAACATCTTTTTCTGGTAAAAGTTTTCCAAGGTTAACGCTCAGTGAGATTAATAATTCGTATTATTTTCAGGTAATATTTTAACGTTGGAAATTTGGAAAGTATGCTACTTCGATTAAATTTATAACATAAATTTGTAAAAGTTTAGAAGATTGATGAAATTTTATCGTTGAAGATCACGTTACAACAAGAAACTGAATAATAATTTACAGAAATCAATTAATCTAATATAATTAATATCCAATCCGTGACGTACTGGAACGAATACCGATCGTTGGAAAAAATCACTCGTCCGAATTGACGTAAAACAAGCGAGAGGGAAAATGAAGATCAACATAGTTTCCCGTCCAAGATCGGGCTCGTCCCAATAAATCAGCCGTTTTCGATATCGTCTCGCCAATTTCTCGGCGGGGGGGAGGGGCGATATCTCCGGCTGATATCGACCCGTGGACAGAGAAGGGCCGGATTCGAGATATCTCGAATCCGTCTGGCCGCCAGTTGGAGCGTAGACAATCGATAACCGAAGCCGACGTTAATCTTGGCCCGATAATTAGGTGCCGCGGCGTTTCTCGGATATTGACTTGCAGACGCCTCGATAGTTTACACGCGTTCACGGACGGTTTCGAAATGTCGTCGCCGACACGCTCGTAGAGAATCGATTCTCCTCCCCTTCTCCCTCCCTCTCTCTTTGTCGCTCTTTCGATTATTAATTCGACGCCCTTTCTTTGTTAGTTTAGTTAGATTAATTTTTGGGATTTTTGGATAGAGATAGAAGAGATAATATTTCGAATTTGATTATAAAGTCTTAAATTATTTTGGGAGATACAAGAAATTCTTTGAGAAGAGAATATCCATTCAACGTCTCGTGTGTAATAAATTAAGAATAATCGGGAGAAGGATTTCTAAAATGAAATAATAACACTAAATTAATAAATTAATTTCGTCAAAACAATGTATTTTCACGCGCACCTGTTACGATTCTCGATCGATCGCTTTGATCTCGATCGGCAAAAAAAATAAAAAAGTAAAGGAAGACAAAAAGGGGGAAAGGGAGGGTACGTGGAAAATGTCGGGCCGAATTCCGGACCGAGTTTCGACTGGACAGTTTCCCTGCTCCATTGACGGGCCGCCAAGCGGAAATGAAAACTTTGTTTACCGTGTCCTCGCTAATTACTCGGCCGATCGTCGCCACGAAGCGAAAAGGAGGGCTGCCGTCGAGGATTTTATACGCGGAAAAGCCGCGCCAGCGAATTGTAACCCGTGAAATCGATGCTTGGTGACACGAATAAATAAGTTTGTCGAATGGAGGAGGAGGAGGAGGAGGAGGATGGATCCGTGGGGAGAGAGAGTTGGTTGAAAAATTGGTTCAATTTTATTTCGGCTAATACGAGAACGTTCAATCCGTCGTGAATATTTCAGCATCGTTCCTTTCTTTTTTTTTCAAATCTAAATTTCGTCAAAATACAGAAAAATCGTATCGATACACAAATAAATATTAATTTACAAGATCACGAATAATAAAGATAGAAACGACAAATATATACTGCTCAAAGGCAAAACAAAAGATCTTATCCAAACACTCCTCCTCCGTTCCAATTTGAAATTCCAATTTTCTACTAATAAAATCACCATTTCCGCGCAATCCGACAAATAACCCGAGCCAAACCAAATAACTCTCTCTCTTCCCACGAAACACCAAAAAAAAAAAAAAACCACGCCAACGCGGCGCGTCGAATCGCATTCAAGGAATAAGCCGAGACAAAGCGTGTCTAACGAGAGAAGTCCAATCGAGTCTCTCCTCCCCAAGCGTTCCTCCCAAAACTCAAAAACCTGTGCTCCGTTTCGAAAAAGAAAAAAATCTTTCGAACGTGGAACGAATCACTCCTCCTCCAAACGAACGAGGAGAAGAAAAACGAAAGGATGGCGTGGAAACGATGAAAAATGTCGCGTGCAAAAGTCGCGTCGGCACGAATTTCGTTTTCGAAACCGATGACAAATGATGATGATGACGACAACGGCGGGAACCGGGTTGCCCCTCTACCCCTCCTCTCCCTTCACCGATATCGTCGTCTCCCTCGCGCGAGCCCACCGATCGCGGCCTCTCCCTCCCCATAAGAGAGGTTACCATGACGACAAGGACACCCCGTTTAGGCAGAGACGACATGCGCGGCTGAAAGAAGCCCGGGTTCGATCGCGCCACCCCCCTCGATTCATCTCGATTCCTTTCTTCCCGCCTCGTTTCCCGCCACGCGATCGCCCCCCTCTCGAGGAAATTGCGCGACACGGAATTACGAGAACGTGCGATTTTATTTCGCTTTTGGTTTTGGTTTTGGTTTTGGTTTCGAGGAGAAGAAAAGGGGTGGATTCTTTCTGAGGTTGATTTTCTTTGGTTTTATATATATATTGTGGAAAATATATTTATAAGATTTGTTGGCAAGAAAATCGAGTGGAACGATTTTTCAGAGGTTACGAAGGAAGGTTTTTCTGTTTTTATTGCGAGACGATTGAAATACGATGAGGCGAAAGAGAGAAGAGGGGTTATATATTCCACTTATTGTTAGACATAAAAGGATTTCTTTTTTTCAAGAGGAACTTTTGAGATAGCAGAGGAGGGAAAATATTGAGATATTTCATTACTTTATAGTATAGTTTTAGTTATGAGATATCAAAATGTGATGAAAGAATGAAGGAGTGTAAGAGTTGAGAGACGTATGTATGTGTATCATTTAAGAGAAAGCTGAAAGAGTTGCATTAGAATGATAAGAGCTCTTTTTTCAGAAGTCTGGTGTGGAAGAATATTCTCTTCATTCCACGACGAAATATATAATAATAAATATATAATGTATAAATACTTGAGATCGGGTAATAATCAAATTTGAAAAGAAGAAAGAATAAAATGGAATATCTTTCATCACGTCAATTAGGAAAATATTTCGAAATTGTATTTCGAATAACGGTTAAGCGAAGGAACGTCAATCACCGCGTAATTCTTATCAATATCACGTTCAACAGGTACATCGCATTGGATTAATATAAATTTCACACATCGACGAGAACAGATATCATAAACCGCGGCGATAAATGTCTGGGAATTAATCACCGCGCGAATTCCACGAATACCGGCCTCTTTCACGACACGTCTCTTTTTACGATTCCCCCTCCATCGTGCAATTGATAATTTCGAATTTTCTCGCTCTTGATATATATATATATATACAAACACAAGAATTAGAAAATTTACAAAACAATTGATAAAAGACTCGTAGAAGAAACAAAATTACATATATTTCCAAAATTAACATCGATGGAATACATTTATAAGTAAAATTTGTTTCTAAATAAATCAACAAAAATTAGAATTAGCACGCGAATCTTTGCCAATACAAGGATCTTTACAATCCTAAATCCATAATAATAATAATAATAAACTGTCGTCACAATCTCCATCGAAGATCGTGAAGATGGAATACATTTATAGTAAAATATGTTTCTAAATAAATCAACAAAAATTAGAATTAGCACGCGAATCTTTGCCAATACAAGGATTAGGATCTTTACAATCCTAAATCCATAATAATAATAATAATAAACTGTCGTCACAATCTCCATCGAAGATCGTGAAGATGGAATATCATGTATAAGTAAAATTTGTTTCTAAATAAATCAACAAAAATTAGAATTAACACGCGAATCTTTGCCAATACAAGGATCTTTACAATCTTAAATCCATAATAATAATAATAATAATAAACTGTCGTCACAATCCTCATTGAAGATCGTGAAGATGGAATATCATGTATAAGTAAAATTTGTTTCTAAATAAATCAACAAAAATTAGAATTAACACGCGAATCTTTGCCAATACAAGGATCTTTACAATCCTAAATCCATAATAATAATAATAATAATAAACTGTCGTCACAATCCTCATCGAAGATCGTGAAGATCACCTTGTGACCCCGGGGTTGTGACAAAACGGGATTCGACGACGATGCGCAGCGGGAAAATTTGGCGATCGTCCAACGGATTGGATACACCTTCGCGCGTTGCTCCACTTCCTTCGAGACCCGACGCGGTTAATTGATTTCCCCTGTATCGAAACGCCGCGTGCATCTTTTTCCGCTCGTTCCATTCGTTCGAGGGAAAGCCGCGCGAGCGGTTTTTCACGCGCGGAATGGTTATAAATTTTGAGGGGAGGGAGGGAGGGAGGTTGGAATTAATGAAATCGCAATGCTGTTTTTCCACGGGTCACGAGGTTTTCCCCTGGAATATATATACACTGGTTTCCTCTCAAGATGTGCACACGGAGGAAAAATCGATCGAGGGTCGACTGAAGGGGTAGCGATGGGATCGAACCGAATACGCATATATTTTTTTTTCGAGAATTAATTTTGATACAATCATTCGAAAAGTTTTACTCCAATGGTGTTAATATAAATAAGCCTTCCATAGTTTTCTATGGAAAATATGTTTTCTGAGAATCGACACGATTTATTTGATACAACAGGAAAGTTAACAGGCTGGGATCTCTTACGAGAGTTAAAAAAATGCGTATACGTTTCAATTTTTCTTTGGAAATTAACTTGAAGCTTGGAGTGTTTCAACTCGTTGAAGCTCGCTCGCGATACGCTCGAGCCCATCGCTAGGAAAGCGCGCGAACGAGAAATCGTGGAGGAGATCCTCGAGCGCGATAAAAATATAACGGCCGAGCGATTTCATCGCGCTGCTAAACAACGTGTGTATCGAGTGATCGATCGGTGGATGCACGGCCACCCTTCTCTCTGCGCCGGGGGAAGATATACTTACGGAAGCGGAAATCGATTGGGGGGAGAGAACGGTCGAAGAGGGGGGAGGAAAAAAGGTCGAAGCACGGGTGTTAAAGGTGAACGATTCGGCGGATAAATTGAAACAGAAATCGCGCAACGCTCCAGACGCTGTTTCTTTCGTTTCTTGGGCCGCGGATATTGTTAACCCTTGATAAACCCGCCGTAAATAAGCGTTAAACTTTTATTCGACGTTGCTTGTTTTTTTTTTTACGCGTGTCAATTTTTGTTTTCCACTCGACAAAAAAAAAGTTACGATCGATTTGCGAGAACGAAGCGTTTCGTTCGTATAATAAAATAACGAAAAAGAAAAGAGATTAACGTACGCGCGTTAATTAAATCTTACAAGACTTTTAATCGAGTCATTCGAAGGGAAGATTTAGAAAGAAGATGTAATAAATGAATATATATATATATATATTGATTAACACGTAATTAAAAAAAGATAAACTGCAGAGATCATTAACCCTGAATTAATCCCCGGAGGGTGACGAACCCCTGTTTATACGTTCAACAAAATCCAATAAAACTAATTGGCGTGTTCGAATTCACGTATAATTTGTTCCAAATGGGAGGAAAAAAAAAAAATCGAATTCCAATTTAGTTAAACGGTATATATATATCCGATAAAATCACAAAATAGGGTTAACTTATCAAGATTTAAAAAAAAAAAGGAGAAACGCGTTCGATGATAGGAAACGAAAGGATGAAGAAACAACGTTTAATTAACGCGATCGATAATAGTCAAATTTATCAAATTGGCGACAAATGGTTAACAGGGAGGGAGTACGAAATAGTTGATGTCGGGATTGTTGTTTTGACGCAACACGGATAATATTGGATCAGTAGCTGGCATTTAATTGTGGTCGATTTAAAATCGGGGCTCTCGATTCGACGTGCCGCGTATAAATACGTAAATTCGCGCCGATTCAAACGCGTAATCATTATTCTAATTAATTATTGACGTCGAGGAACAAGGTGCCAATCGAGCCGGATTACGTATATAGCGATAAATCTTATTCGCCATATTCGTGCGTAACATTCCTGAGAGAAGAATTGAATTTTTAGGAACTTTTTTTTTTTATTTTAATCGGGAACGATAATCGTTTTTCCTCTCTTCGATTCGTTTCTCTCAATTAAAATTTAGAGATAATTTTTCACAAGGTTTTCGATTTCAGAACACGACGTGCTTTTAAGCGAACGTGCGAATAATGATAAACATCGAAAAGACGTATTCTTACATGACGTGAAACGCGATAACGTATTACATTTCTAATACAAGAATCATTATCAAACTTTGCCAATTCTAAAATCTTCCACTCATAATATTTCAAACTTGTTCTTACGTAACCTCTCTTGTCCACGATATATCGATTTTTATTCTTGAATCTATTTCAGACTTTTTTCTTTTCAATCTCCTTGTAGAAAAATTATCTCATCGATTGTAAAATATAAAAGAGAGAACGGATATTTCCTTCGAGAGAATTCTCCAAATTTCGTCGAAAAAATGGATGGATCGTTAAGAGAGGCCGCGTTACAAGCGATTTCATTAAGCGACATTTTCCAACAAGAATAGTCGGTACATTACCAACAACTGGCTCAGTGAGTGAATCAGAGAATCTATTTTCTCGGAAATGTTAGAAGCACTGTGATGCTGCTTACCTGAAACAAAGAAGAAGAGGAATCGTAAAGTTATCGAGTACGAACGAGGAAAGAAAAAAAATGTCTAAATTTTATTCCGCCTTCAAACGATCAATTTTTTAAATATTATCGATAATAAACGAGTTTTGCAATCGATTATTATAAAAATATTCACATTTGAATATCAATCGACCGCCTCGTTTCGAAGACGGTTCGACAAAAAGGTATCGACGGAAAGTTGAACGTGGCTAATCGCGGTAATAAAATAACAAGGAAGGTGTGGAAACGTTGCTCGCAGCGGAAAATCGATGGAGAGATAAGTAGGGAGGAGGAGGAGGTTCTAAAGACAAATTGATCCATTGTCCTTTCACTTTCCTCCACCGGTCGAAAGTGTATCATTTCCTGCCGGTTGAACGGAAATTGTTGCAATTTCACAAACGCGGGGAGAATCGTGTTTGGGAAAAACTGAGACTTCCTGTAACGAGAAAATACTCGTGGGAATAATTGAGAAGGTGGAGATGCACGAGAAATAAAGAAGAATCGATCGAAAATTACAATTATTCAACGAGTCGCGAGGCGAGTAACCCTCTTTCTTTCCCTTCGATATCCTTTTTCTATCGTATTTTAATTTTTTTCACAGATTCTTGGAAACGAGTTTCGAAGATATCGGAGCATCCTTTTTTCTCGTTTGAAAATTTGATCACGAATTCTCCAGATCCAGAACCGTAAATTTCTCTCCAAAAGTGTTTATAGTTAGTTCCTCCGGGCTGATGTCGTTAACACAGGCCCGCCGTTCGATGGTCATGGCAAATGGGAGCAATTTTCTTCTATCCCTCGTAAACGAAACTTCGCTTCGAACCTAACTTTGCCAATTTCTCCCCCTCCTCCGTTTTTAAAACGAGAGTACCCGTTTAATATCGGCGCGTTTAAGCCCAGGATCTTCCTCGAACGCGATTTGTCCGTTTCCAGGCGATATATTATTCGTGCGCTTTTTAAGAGAAGTTTCTCTTTTTTAAGAAAACACGTACTTCTTTCTCTTGATCAATTGATGGAAATTGTCGATGGAGATAAAAGCCTTTCAAGCGAGAAGAATTGAATTTATCATTAGAAGATATTGATAATGAAATTCAAACTCTCGATTCGATTTCGTTATTTTATTTCTTCTTCATTACGCTCATCGGAATCGGAACCAGAACCTGAACGAACTGAAAAGTAAAAAAATCGAAAAGTAAAAAGCGATCGATCGGAAGGAGGATCTCCTTTCGTCTCGACGCGCTTAATAAACGAATAAATGAATAAATTTGGCCGGCTAGATCGGAGCCTAGCAAACAAGAGCGGGGCGATGGCCGTTATGCAACCGAGCTGAAATATTTCGCTATCCATTAACCTTTATCACTGCTACGTCACCGCGGTATACACGCGACGCGTTCCACTATTAAAGAGTTGCATTCCTTCCTCGGCCGCAATGCAGGAATTTTTCGCGGCAGAAAAAATTACAAGCCGTTAAATTTCTTCCCTTTCTCGAAAAAGGAGAAAAAAAAGGAGAAATATTTATATCCTCGTGAATATTTTGCGAAAGTTGAGAAAGAGAAGAATCGATGATTCGAATCTATACATCAGAAAAGAATTATACGAAAAGGAAGTGATTATAATTAGTATAAAGAATTGAAATAATAAACTATATTAATACAAAATATTAATATATTACTTGGCGTTTCATTTTCCAGAACTTCAACAAGCTACGAAAGATTAATAAACGAATATTCAAGAAATCGCTTAAATGGTCCACGTGATTCTTAATCCACGAGTCTTGGAAAAAAGAAGCTTTTTCGAAAAAGCTTCTTCCCTTCGAAATTGAAGCGAGATGTATCCATCCAAGACGGTGTGTAGTCCCGATCGATGGCGATAAGAAAGCCGGTCGAGGGTGCAGATTTCGAGGGAAGAAGAAGGAGGAGGTTGGGAAGGGAGCGAGAAGAAGGAAACGAGACACCCTTTCGCCGGCAAAATGGCCGAGGAGAAGCTGGCGAGTTTCAGTTTCATTTTCGAGAGGACGCCGCCCCATCGACCCGTCTGGACTCTCGCCGGCCTTTCGTTTGTCGCTTCCACACCGGCGGGGGTGGTGGAGCGGGGGTGGTATATATGATTGTTATAGGGGTGTTGCTCGTTTCGAGAGCTCTACTATTTTTCTTCCCCCTTTTTTTTTCTCCATTCCGTTGTAATATCGATGCGGGTTGCGGTCGAATCTTTGATCGTTTCGATTCGTTTGATTTCGTTTGATTCGAGGGTGGAGGGATGGAATTTTTATCGCGATTGGATTAAAATATTTGGGGGTGGATTAAATTGGCCGCGTGAAAAATGAAATCTCCGCGCGAGAAATTTTATTTCGGCGTTGTGAAGATCGTCTCGCTTTGCGAATAATAAAACGTAATCTAGATTTTTATTTGTCCGAGCTTTCTTCCTTTTTTGTCTACAAAGATTCCTCCTTCAAAACGTGGACGATTATTCTTGAACGGAACAGAAGAAACAATTTCAAGTACTTTTTCTTCCTATTCCTTTCTTTTTCCATCGAAACGAATCAAAAACGAGCCACCGTCTCGGAAAAATTAAGGAATCGCGATTAGGAAAATCGTGATGGCGAAACGATCGATCCTCGTGTATTCGCGCTCGAATTTCAAAGTTTGTTCGCGCCAACTGGGGCAGAAATTCCGATAAGAGGGAAATTCTCGGCCTAATGCGTTTTCAATCCCCCCCCTCCTCCCCATCCTCCCTTATGAATATTCGCGCGTACGAATATTTTGTTTGCCCGATCGCGTGCCCTTTCTTCGCACGCTCTCGAACCACGTGCGAACCGATCGATTCTGTCAATTTTGCCTCGTTCATCTATCCATTCATTACATGGAAACCAATAAATAATTGATAATAATAACGTAACAACACGTTACTTGAACGACACGAATCTTGATTGAAGATTTTCGTCTCGATTCGTAGAAGATCGTGATTGAAACTCGATCAGAATAATATAACAACGTTACTTGAATCTCGATTGAAAATTTTCGTCTCGTAGAATCGAAAATCGTGATCGAAACTTGATCAGAATAATATAACAACACGTTACTTGAACGACACGAATTTCGATTGAAAATTTTCGTAGAATCGAAACGCAACGATTAAGAAAAGAAACGATTAAATAATAATTTTCGTTTCGAGAATCTCCGACAAAATTCGACTCTTCCCTTTCTCCTTAACATCGATGTATCCATTTTCTCCCCGTGTCTTTCTCCATAAATATGAATCCATAAATATTGATCTCCAGTGTGGACAAACTTCTCTCTCGACGCAGTTTGTATTTAAATCTCGATCGAGCAGGTTCGAGGAAATCGATGGATTATCAAATTCCGTTCGATTCCCTTCTCGCGAAATGGCTATCACGATCTTTCTTCCACCCTTCCTTTTGTCTTTCTTTCTTTCTTTGTTTGAACGGTGAAGCTCGTTGAACGATCGGGTCGAGAAATCGGAACGACGACCTCGAACGATCGCGGTCGTCGCCGCGCTGCTTTTAAGGAATTTCATTAAATCTTCCCACGATTTAAAAAAAAGGAGGACGTGGAGAGTGAGACGAGGCTTTTTAGCAAACTTCCTTTCTGAAGTTCGTCCATTTGAAACGATTATCTTTTTTTTTCCTTTTTCTTTCTCGATTCCCAAAATTTCGCGAGAAGATGTTTGAATCGTTTGAATTTCGATTCTAATCTTTCGTAGAAATATTCCGCGTGTGAAAACGCGACGAAAATTTTTCTTTTCGTTCAAATTTAAAAACGGACGGAGGAAAAGTTTCGATTGATCATCTAATTTTCGAATTCTGTTTACGCCGTCCCCATCTTGCGTCAAAATCGATTTATCGATCCCTATAAAAGAATAAATTCGCGCAACAAAGCGAAAAACCCGAAAAATCAAGCCATTCTATTTTTTTTTTTTTTTTCCCCTCCCATCAATATCTGCCGAAACTATCGACAGGTTTTTCCTTCCTTCTTTTTTTTTTTTTTACACGCCGCTATATTTAAATCTCCACGGATATATTCAAAGAGACGCAGAGGATTGTGTGTGTGCGTGAATTCCACGCAACGACTAAAAAACAGTCGCACGCGTTAAAAGTGACTTTCTCGTCTCGTCGTGATTAAAAAAAGAGAAGGAGAGAGAGAGAGAGAGATAAAACGAGTAACGATGGACGTTTGCATCGACTCGATCTCTTTAAAAAAAAAAAAAAAAGAAAGAAAGAAAAAAGGAAAAAGAAATAAACGTTAATCAAACGAAGAAATTTGCAATAAATAATATGATTAATAAAGAAATGGAGAAATTGGAAGGGAAGGAATGGAATTTCACTGATCCCTTTTCTAAAATAAAATCCTCTCGTCGGGCAAACCTCAACGAATCGTGATCCGTGCCATCTTTCTTTCGTAACGATCGTGTGAAATACCAGGCTACAGTTGACCAATAACCGAGAATAATAGAATTTGCAAAAATTTGACGAGAAAATTTCGCTGACTAAAATGTATATATATATTTTCGTAATGAAATTTTGATCACAAATTCAGAATATTAACTCACGTTATACGGGTGTAATAAATAAACTTGTTACATTCTCGATTTACCGTCATATTTTTCGATATATATATATATATATATATACAGTTTATCAAGAGCTGGAGGATTCTCTCAGGTTAGTGGGACAGTTTTACGAGACTCCTGGTAACCTTGATTTATTAAGAAGCTCGTCTGGGAATCCAAGGATTGCCGCTTCCTTCGCCAGGGCGATCATTTCATTCATTCAATTCGAACGATCTCTTACTTCTCGATTTACTTAATCCAAACGTTCTTTCGCGATTTAACCAGAATATCTGAAACTTTCCCGCTTTCCATCCGGGAACCTTTCTCAACTTTCCTCCAACTACTATAAAGCATAAAGATTAACTCTCGATCGGTGAAAAAAAAATATTCGAGAGTGATTTGTTGTTAAGTTTTTTTCTTCTTCTCTTTAACAGAGATTCTTTTCGATACAGATTTTATATTTGCGAATTGATATAATTACACTTCTTCTTTTCTTTTCACAGATTTCAGATGCAGTGTATATCGAGTATGGCGTTTGCCAATTGGGATTAATTAATTTGTGCCGCTCTCTGCTGTTCTTCTATTTTACGAATTGTAACGCTGTGTGAATCATAGTGACAATGAGTCACATTAAATGGCGTGAATCAACGAGACCAGGCTTGTATCGCGAACTCGAATGTTTTGTTTCTCGTATTATTATTATTATTATTATTGTTGTTGTTAAAATAATAAATAATCAAGCTATTATTATTATTATAGGTAACCGATCATTATAGAAAAGGGATTAAATTTCAACGAATCGAATTGAATTATATCGCCACCATTGTACCATTTCATTCATTATTAAATTACAGAGTAACTGGGCATTTGTTGACAACTTTTGCGATTAATCAAGCTTGCTCATCTGTCGCGAAATAAATGCATTTGGTTACATCGATTTATATCGATACACCATTCGTATAATATTTACGTTGAAAGAGGTAAGGATTAGAATTGAAATCTAAATGTTGCTACACGAATTAATTGCTATTAAATTAAATATATATATATATACACACACGTTCGATCGTCAAATTATTATTAAATTACGATCGTTAAAATTCGTATCTTTGCGACAGATCCGTCATCAAACGGTTATTAGTTATTTATTATTTCGTTATTAATCACGACCGATTAATTGAAAAAAAGAGATCAACATCTGCGACGAAATTTAATTTCGGATAAGCGTAGTATACGCGATATATAATCGCAACGTTGAACGTAACTTGGCGGGCAAGCATGACTTACGCCAAGCTATAACAGGAGATTAGCGAAATGTATCGTTTATCAAGAGGGTTGGGCTTAAAGTGACCCCTGGCCTAGCATAACCTACGTTTAACGTGGCCCCACGCCTTGAATAATCCACTTCTAATATGAAAGCTTGGCCTGGCTTAACCGTCTAGCTGATCGTGCGCCTCCAACTTTGCGATGATGGAAGATATCGAAATCTTGATTGGATTTTTATGCAAAAACAAATTACGAAAAATTGGAGAAGTAATTTTAATTCCAAATTTTCGTCGGCCGAAAGAATGAGCTCAAAGAATATTTTTTTGAAAAAAGAAAAAGGGGGAGGTTTTACACACGCAACTCTGGACTGAATAAACAATGGAACGAGTGATGACGCAAGATTATTTTATAAAGAGAGACGGAATCGAAAATGTAGGATGAATTTTTTTCGTTTCAAATTTTGTTTTCGAATTGAATTTCAAGTATTTTGGAATTGTGAATTGGGCGACGTTTAAAAAGATGAGAACGAGATTTCGAAAAAATTATATGTTCCTTGGTTCGTATTCTTCGATTCGAAAATTGAAAAGAAGAGAAGAGAAAGAATCGAATTAAGATATAAATGGAAGAATTTAATGGAATCTTTTTTTTTGACAACTTTTATTACTCGAGTTCACGAACGTTATTAATGAATTTTACGATTCAATCTTGCTTCTCGCTTCCAAATTATTCCTGACAACAAATTTATATAAATCGTATTAAAAACGATGTTCCACCGGTTCCACCGGTCTCAAATTAACTCTATTCAAGATCCTTTCGACGAGATAAAGATCGATAATATTGGTTTCCACGCATATATAAACGACGTATCTAATTAATTCTGGCCCACATTTTTCGAAACGTCTAGTTTTCGAGAAAAGTTGATGTTCTTCTTCGTGTGTAACAGACACACAACCTAACGTTATTCTCGATATCCATAAGTTCTCCAAACTTGGAATGATGGACAAAATGCAATAAACTAAAACTTGAAATTTTCAAACAAATACGCTCCAAACCTATTATTTCTTTATCTGCTATTATCAAGAGATATTTCTCAAACGCGTCAAATCGAAACTCGTCAAAACTCCTATCTCTCTATCCAATTCCTTCCTTCGATTTTTCGAAAATAATTTAATTTTCCCCGATCAAAAAAGGAAATCGAAGAAATTTAAAAGATTTCCCCCACACGTTGCCTGTTTCCATAGCAACGGCCAGAGTTGGGCGTCGACCCCCAAAAAAATAACTAGCGAAAAACTTGAACGATCAAATTCTTAGATCTATTAAAACGATTGGAACGATCGATTCGATCAATCATATAATTCGCTTCGCGCTTACTTTTATCGAGAAGCAACTTTTCAACTTTATTCAACTTCGATGTTTGAGGCGCGGCACGCGCGCAGGTGGCGCGAAATGTATCGGCGCATCGGCGCGTTTCCACGAGCGAGCGAGCGAGCGAGCGAGGTTCCAGCGGTGGCTGGAACAAGAATGTGGCCGCGACCACGGCACACTTGAGCGGGCCGAGAGTTCCGAAATAGCCGCCAATCGGAGTCCACCGAGTACTGGTTTGGCTCATTCAACCTATGTCCAGGTCACCACCGCCGCGCGGTCTTCGACTTTTACGGCTCTCCCCTCTCGCGAGAGGAGCGCGACGACCGTTCCTCGACGCCTCCTCCTTTCTCTCTATCGAATTGTTCGAGGAGTGATTATGATATTTGTTTGTATTTCATCATTTGGAGAATTGAAAGAAATTTGGAGAATTATAATATGGATTGGATCTTGTTAGTTTGGAGGAATGGAGAGGAGCGCGACGACCGTTCCTCGACGCCTCCTCCTTTCTCTCTATCGAATTGTTCGATTATGTCTCGAGAAGTGATTATGATTTGTTCGTATTTCATCATTTGGAGAATTGAAAGAAACTTGGAGGAAATTATGGATTGGATCTTGTTAATTGAAGTTTGGAGGAATGGAGAGGAGCGCGACGACCATTCCTCGACACCTCCTCCTCCTCTCTTTCTCTATCGAATTGTTCGATTATGTCTCGAGGAGTGATTATGATATTTGTTTGTATTTCATCATTTGGAGAATTGAAAGAAACTTGGAGAATTATAGATTGGATCTTGTTATTTGAAGTTTGGAGGAATGGAGAGGAGCGCGACGACCATTCCTCGACGCCTCCTCTCTCTCTCTATCGAATTGTTCGATTATGTCTCGACGAGTGATTATGATTTGTTCGTATTTCATCATTTGGAGAATTGAAAGAAACTTGGAGAATTATAGATTGGATTTTATTTAAAGTTTGGAGGAATGGAAATTAATTTAATGTTTTTCGAAACTTGAGAATCTGATAATTCGAAGGGTACGTTTTTCTAAAACGGATATCGATTAGAAAATGGTTCATCGAGCAGGAAACTCGCGCTCTTCTTTCAAACGTACTTCCGCGTACGAGATCAATTATGCAAGCATTACGAAATTCGTATTGGAGATCGTAACCTTGTAATTGGATATCGAATAGTATCGGTTTTTCTCGCTTCCCTGTTCCAGGAACGCGAGATGATTACGCGATAATTCTCGCAGAATCATGGACCGACCTCTGGATCCGGATAGGGGGAAAAATCGAGATGATGCAATCCAAGAATTTCTCGAGTTTTAATTAACGCAAAACTCAACTCCTTAATCTTAATCGTTTTCCTTCTTCTATTAGATTCCGAATTCGATGATAATCGTAATACGAATACGAACGAATTCATAAATTCTTTAAAGTATTAGATTTCGAATTCGATGATAATTTTAATACGAATGAATTCATAAATTCTTTAAACTCCTTAATCTTAATCGTTTCTTTTTTTCCTTCTTTTTCCTTCGATTCAAATTATTAGATTCCAAATTTGATGATAATACGAATACGAATGAATTCATAAATTCTTTAAATTCCTTAATCTTAATCGTATTTTTCCTCCTTCCTGCTTCAATTCAAATTATTAAATTCCGAATTCGATGATAATTGTAATACGAATTCATAAATTCTTTAAACTCTTTAATCTTAATCGTTCTTTTTTCTTCCTTCCTGCTTCGATTCAAACTATTAGATTCCGAATTCGATGATAATTGTAATACGAATACGAATTCATAAATTCTTTAAACTCCTTAATTTTAATCGTTCTTTTTTTCTCCTTCCTGCTTCGATTCAAATTATTAGATTCGATGATAATTCTAATACGAACACGAACGAATCCATAAACTCTTTAAACTCTTTAAAAAAATTCCTTTCTTTGCACGTCCACAGGATTATAAATAAAAAATGTAATTCGAGATCCCTCGACAAACCTCGAGGTTCTACAACTCGCCCACAAAAACAAAGTTTTCCCGGGTTAATTAATTAATTAATCCCCCTCTCCCCGATAAAGGCTCGCGTGAGCCTCTCGATAAGTCGAGCGCGGCTCACGAAACGTGGAAATATGAAAGACGGCTGGCAAGAATCGTGTAATATTTCTCGCTTATGCGACTCTGCACGCACCGGAAGTGGCGATAACCGAGGAGGAGGAGGAGGAGGAGGAGGCGAGGGGCTTCGAAATCGCGAATCGCCGAATGACCCCAACGACGAATGACTCCGTTGCGCGTCTCGCACGCGACGAGTAGATGAATAAATTTTCATCTACCAAGAAACGTGTAATAACTCGATGTAATAACCCTATCGATCTCTCTAATCATAACATCGAGGATTAAATCTAGAAAGGACGAAATTTAGAAGAAAAAAAAAAGAAAAATTCTTCGAACAAATTTTAATTGCAAGTGGAAGGAATTATTTATAAAATAATATTAATAATATCGAAATCAAATTCCTCGTTCGATTCGCTTAAGACACGCGATACGGGAAGCGTAGTGATTGGCACGATCGTTAAGACGAGGAGGAGGAGGAGGAGGAGGATATCGAGGAGAATGAGCCCCGCCCAGGGCTGATATTCCGCAGCAGCGGTGGTTGGAACGGACCTCCACGTCGTCCCGTTTCGACGTTCACCACCGCGTCACCACTGGTCAGCTTCACGCGAACATTGTCCAGCGATTGACCCTGAACCTCGTACCGTTACGATCAGCTGCCAGCTACACACCTGCTGCTGCACAACCGATCCGTGATTAGCCGCGATCCCCTCGCACGATTCTCGGATCGAAACGAATAATTTCCTTCGGATTTCTTTCTGCGAACAAGGAGGCGATATCTTACGAACGGCTTTCGTCCAATTCTCTATCCATGTATTTCTGTTTAATAGCGCGAAACTTCCTCTTCGAAAATATTCCCTCTTCGGCTTGCAATAAATTGATTCCCGAAATTTAACCTTTTCGCAAAAATGTGAATTCGAGAGAAAGATCGTCAGCGTTCAACTTCCAAAAAAAAGAAACGCTCACATTTAATTTAATTAAATATAATACGATGCTATGATAATTCCAATAATTTCACACGTGCAACACATCTTATGCATATATAGTCAATGAAATCATTTTATGCAGATCGATTATAATAAGAATTAAAAATCCACAACGTCACATCTACTCTTGCATCTCCCCACGAAACGAGGCTCCTCATCATCGTCGATGCTACAATAATTCCAATAATTTCACACGTGCAACACATCTTATGCACATATATATATAGTTAATGAAATCATTTTATGCAGATCGATTATAACGAAAGAATTAAAAATCCACGACGTCTTCAACGTCACATCTACTCATCATTGTCGATACTACAATAATTCCAATAATTTCACACGTGCAATCTTATGCACACATATATATAGTTAATGAAATCATTTTATGCAGAACGATTATAATAACGAAAGAATGAAAAAATCCACATTCCTCTTCAACGTCACATCTACTCTTGCATCTCCCTACGAAACGAGGCTCCTCATCATCGTCGATGCTATAATAATTCCAATAATTTCACACGTGCAACACATCTTATGCACATATATATATAGTTAATGAAATCATTTTATGCAGATCGATTATAACGAAAGAATTAAAAATCCACGACGTCTTCAACGTCACATCTACTCATCATTGTCGATACTACAATAATTCCAATAATTTCACACGTGCAACACATCTTATGTATATATAGTCAATGAAATTATTTTATGCAGAGCGATTATAATAACGAAAAAATTAAAAATCTACGCCAAAAATCCTCTTCAACGTCACATCTACTCTTGCATCACGAAACGAGGCTCTTCATCATCGTCGATGCTACAATAATTCCAATAATTTCATACGTGCAATACATCTTATGCACATATATATATATATAGTCAATGAAATCATTTTATGCAGATCGATTATAACGAAAGAATTAAAAATCCATGTCCCTCTTTAACATCTACTCTTGCATTTCTCCACGAAACGAGGCTCCTCATCATCGTGGTCGGGAAACGCTTTTCCCGCCCTTCCATCTCCCGAGAGACGATCGACGACCGATCATCCAAAGGATTGGATTTAGTATCGGATGAAGCCGTTTGTTTGGCGGGAGATCGGGTCCAGAGATGCGCGTAAGCACGGTTGGTTAACTGATTTTAGCGCACTTCTCTAATGCAACTCGTGGCAGGAGGTTGTTACAAGGGGGTTAAGCTGTGTGCTCGCTCGGCCAGGAGAGGAATCCTGCGGGAGGAATAATTTATAGCCTGTGTAATCTATGCATAGGGAATTCCGCGTCTAAAATAACTCACGCCTAGCAGATGCTCGGTGGGAGGGGAGAGGGCATGCGTGTCCTGGCCCACGTAATATACAGAGAAACGGATCCTGCGCGTAATGCATGGATGGGACTCGCGTTTAGTTTGGATCTTGGAATAATTGATGAACGGGGATAACTCGTCGATAATAAATACGAGCACGCTCCATCTCCCTTTGCATCCTGTATATACGGTTATTATTTCGTAGAGTGACCTGGACGAAGAGAAGGAAAGAGAGATTTCGAAGGATGAGGCTGTAAAGAGGTTGAAATTATAAAATTGTCGCTCAGATTCCTCCAGTTCGAAGTTAAATAACGTCTCCGGCGAAGAAATCTTTATTTCTGCTGCATTAGAGGATGTGCGATAATATAATTTCACGGTTATATTGATTTGACTCATACTTTAATTCGACAAGGTAATTTAGAAACATTGATTTCCTCGTACTAAGAGGAAACTAATTTCACAGTTGTAATCGCAAACCGTATCAGAATGTATCAATTGAACACACAACGTTTCTATTAAAAATTGGAAAATTTCTTCTTTGAAATTCGCTTCGTTTCGAAACGAGCGCGCGTGATCTTCCGTGGAGAAAGAAGGTGGAAAAGGAGAGAGAAATTGGAAAACGAAAATGGAAAAGCGAAGGGAAAAGAAGAGGATCTGACTCATCGATACACGAGTGGCGAGAGGCTTGAGCTTGGTATCAGTGATAAGCCCGGAACACGTACGGGCCCGAGATAAACGGCTTCACGATGCGTTGTCCTCGAGATAACCGTACAAAATTCCTTTTCGAGATCGTTCCGTAAATTTTCACCGAGGAAAAACTTGCTTCCGTTGTGGATAACGTGGAATTAAGCACTGATCTGGGGAGTGCGAGTGACCTGTGCAGGATCATCCGATGATGCGAGCCAATCTGGTGTAAATTGGCCGGTCTGGCTTGGAGATTATCGCGAGATTAACCTCTTCCGGGATGAGACACGTGCGTCTCGTTTCGAATTAAAATTATCTTCAATTAAAAAAAGGGATTGGAAAAAGAATTCTTCGTTCTTTGTAGAATGTTTTCATCGTCGCTTTGAAAATGATCGTGCTTTCAAAAAAACTTGATTCCACTTTGAAGAATCAAAGTAGATTTCTCTTCAAGAAACAATCGAGATGTTTCAACGATCCTTCGATCCGTGAATTGTAAATATAATTATCAAAAATCTAATCCAAAATTTCCAAAATTTCATTTTTCCACAAGAAATCGAACGAGAGATCAAAGTTAAGATTTTTCTTATCGAAAAAAAAAACAGAATTTCCAAAATTTCATTTATCTGATCTACAAAAGAGAAAAAAAACAAAACAAGATATATTTCTTTGAGAGCTAGCAATCAAGATGGAAACCCCTCCCCCGCGTCAAGATAAGATTAAGTCCAGCTCGTTAGCGCGTTGGAGAAGTACAAAGGTTTCTTGGCGATCTTTCGTGCATCGAAACTACCTGCCATTATTCCCCTCCCCACCCAGCGTGCATTACGGTATGGAAATGAAGGCAACGCGCGACCCCTGGAAAATGGCGATGCCCGACCCTTCTTCTTTTCGCTCCTTCTTACGCCTCCAACGCGTGCACCCTCCACCCGGTGAAATTAGTTATCGACGCGAGCCAGATCCTCGCCCTTTTTCACGGTTACGCGCCAACACCTGTGCTCCACGAATCGGGATATATATACACGGCTTTGCAAATGGCGTAAGATTCTTTTCCCGATAATTCTCCGGTATATTTTCCTTCGTCGAACGCACGGAGTGTTCAAATAAACGGTCAAGTCTTAAATAGAGACTCGATTCATCGCGAATTTATCGAATTCTAAAATGCAACATCGTGTGCAAAAGTTGGAAAAAGATGATTAGAGGATGTAGAGAGCTCCAAGTTCGAAACGAAAATCGGGCTCAACGAGAATGAGAACCGCTTTATCATCGAAATGATCGAGACATTCCTTGATCCATCGTTATCACATACCAAGAGTCAGCGAATAGCTTCTCACGAATGCGAATTCCTTTCACGCTTCGCAATCGTTCCTTCGCAATGGAACCACGCTCACCTTGAAAAAACCCCGTGTCACCGATCTTTCCTTCCGTCTAATTGGCCGTCCGATTGCGCAAAATATCTGCTCGATATCGAAGGCATGATCGAATTCGCGGGGAAAGAGAGAGAGAGGGAGGGAGAAAGGGAAAATTCGACGTTGGAGCCGCCATCGATCTTGGCTGGGCGCGCAATTAAAAAGTTGCCCTCGCGTCTTCCAAACCCTTTTGCACCGTCACTTTTTTGCTCCTCGGTGTAATGAAATTGAATTTGAGAAACTGGAAGGCGACTCTTTAAGATAAGTTTAAGTCACGTTTGTTTCTTTGTTATTACTCTTTTGTTCTCGATCGTATTTTTTTCCTAATTTTAGGCGGATTAAAAGCGAGGAATCGATTCCAATTCTGGAAAAATATTCTATTAATAGAAGAGAGGCACGAAAGAGAGAAGAATTGCAAAGGTTTCTGGAAGGGAAAAATCCCTGGGACAATTTATTTAGCCGGGAAAGAAAGTTGTCTGGAGGACCTCTTTTCAAAAAATACGAGGATTTCGTTTCGTGGACAATGCGAGGGGGTAGGTTGGCCACGGAGGGATGCGCTTGGCAGCTGGTCGCTCGTGTTCGACTCTGTTTTCACCAGCTGTTCATCGTGCGGGCCACAAAAAAGGGGCGATCGGTTCGGAAAGGAAGAAGTTTTCGAACGTGGGAGGGCTTCGAGGACGACAAAAGGCCCCTGCTACCTGTGCCACGGCTGCCAGGTGTTCTCCTCTCTCTCTCTCTCTCTCTTTCTCTCTCCGTTCTCTCCGCTTACAGCGGGACCAGTTTCGTGGTAAAACTCGAGGGGCCCCAAGCTGTAACCTACGCTGATACGCTCCGAGTAATTCGAGAGCCTCCGTGATTCCTGCCCTATCTCGATTCCACGTGTTCGTTCCGTGGGTTTTAATTCTTTCTTTCTTTCTTTCTTTCTTTTTACGCGTGTGCGATTAATGGAGAGGTTCGAGGCGAGGAGAGTTTTAGAGAATTCGATATCGAGCCAGGTTAAAAGGATAATATAAGTAAACTTTCGACATGGAAATGAATTCGACGTGTTGGAGAGTCGTGGGTTTGAATAAGATTTCTCTCTTCGAATATATTTAAAGATACATCAGTAATACTAAATCTTAATTAAGTAACAAGTATTTATATCTCGTTGCATCGGAAAGAATAACGTTGTGACGTTAAATAATCACGAAAGGGAATTGGAATTGGAAGTTCTATAAGTGAAATTTTTATCACCTTCTTTGATCTCCAACTTGCTCCCCGTAATCCAACCTCCTTCTATGAATAAATAAATACGGTATCGGTAAAGTTTCGTATCGATAATTTGCAATGCAATACCCTAACAAAATATCATCATTTTCACTGTTCGCCATACCAATCTATCGGGATAAGAAAACTTCTTTATCCTCGTAATTAAAAAATATAACTATTAAAGAATATATACAATTAATTCTCTCTCTCTCTTCCTCCATTTCAAACGCTCAAATTAAAATCACCTTCGCGCTTATGTAACCGCGTATCTACAAAGTCGTTCGAGCGTTAAAAGGAATAAAGAACGTTGCATTGCATTACGCGAAAACTCGTCCCCCTGGTTGGACATCCAACGTTCTCGCGATCAAAACGCGTCGAACGTGCTCGCCCATTATTCCATTTTTTCTTTTTTCTTCTTCTTCTTCTTTTTTCCCCTCCTCCTCCTCCTCCTCCCCCAAGTGGGCCTTCTTTCACACGCGCAACAGCTTCGAAGCCGGGTTTTTCCTCGTGTTCAGAAACAACCGAGTTATTATTACCGCGTAAGAACCGATTGTTCTCGCGTAATAAGAGTGGCGGTGCGCTTGTTGCGCCACGTAGCCTCTTTGTCAAGTCTTATATAAAACACCGTAAAGCGCTTACGAGCGGAGCGCTACCTTTTTTTCTTAAAAGCACGCCAACTTTTTCGATATCTTTTGATTTCTACTCTCCTTTTTTTTTTCCTTTTTTAAATTCGAAATTTCTTGAACACGAAATCGAGGGACAACGTTAGCTAGACTATTGGCACGCACAAGGGTTAATGGAAATCGGCGATGAATATAGAGGACGGGCCGAGTAATATTTCTAACCGAGTAAGTACTTTTAGGTGAGTCATCCGAGGATGAGAGAGCGGTAGAAAAAGGCGCACGTGTTGTCTCTCCGATGATGAATCGTAATGATACGTTGGGAAGGAGAGGATATACAGTGTGGCGCAATTGTGCCGCGCAAAAGGATAACCTTGAGTTACGATTTTTGCAGAAACGAACGGAGGGAAGGACGAATGTACCGACACGAGGAAATACGAATTTTCTCTTTTCTTTTATGCACTCTTTATCGAAAGATATCTCTCAAGATAAAATATATCCTATAACGGGGAGAAGAAGCTTCAATATTTTTCTTCGAAATTTCGATCAGTTTTCCAATCTTAAATTCACGAGGAATAAAATAATATTCCAATTTTTCCAATTTTAATTAAAACAGAGAGAGAGGACAATGTCTATCTAACATTCAAACTGTTGGGCAAAAAAAAAAATAATAATCAGGAAGAAGCTGATCCAAAAAGTATAAATCCACGAACGAAATTCAATCCGCTCGATCCTTTACTTTATTTTTTTTTCCCTCTAGTTTTCCTAATGAGACTCCTCCTCGCGTTTGCACAAGCGAACAAAAAGGAGAGGAAGACGGAATTTTCGGGGGAGGAGGGGGCTGATTCGAGCTGTTTCGAGTGGCAATTAGAGAAGGAACGAGATTATTATTTACCGGCATTCGCACCCCTTCCCCCTCCACGCCCCTTTCTGCCCGATGAGAACGGGCAGACTTCATTAGAAATTACATCGAGTCGCGCGAGCAAGTGCTCTCCCTTATTAAGAGGGGCACCCCTATTAGTCAAGAGAGGGTGGAAAAAGGAGGGTGGAAAACCCATGCGCGTCCTCTCCTCGTTGTTATTTCCTTCCAATAGGATTTGCTATTTCCAAGGCTTTCGCCACCAATTCGCACTTTTCTTTTTTCTCGAGCTGTTGTCTTTCGATGATGAATCTGATCGATCTTAAAATATTCGAAATATCCCTACTCGTTTCCATTTCGAATATAAAAATGAACTTTTTGTATTATAAATCGCGCGGTTTATTTTCTTTTTTTCTTTTTTTCTAGGACCAAGAAGGTTGCCATCACCTTCCTCTTGAACCCGATATTTACGAGAGTGCTTGGAATAGGAGGTATTTTTCAACGGTGGAAAGAAATGGGGCATTAGTCAGTTTCTATTTCGAACCACTAAGCCATTACTTATCGACGAACCGGACGAAAAGTTGGACGTATAAAACAAACTCGTATAAAACCCATAACGATTTCAACCGAGTCGAGCTTCGATTTCGAAAAGAAACAATCCGTTGAGAGGCCGATATTTTTTCCCGAAAAAATCGGAACATTAACCACGTTCCATTCATCCACCACCGATAACCGAGCCGCCCTCTTCTAAATAATTCCAGAGAAACCAGATTCTGCTCTCCTCCTTGACTCGAGCACGACACGCTTTACCCGCTCTGAAAACGAAAGGAAATTTCAGCGAGCCGAAGGGATGAATGTTGCACAGACCGTTCCATAATGCATCTCCCTCCCTTCCATCCCCCTCGAGCTCGTAGTATGTGCGCCTTGGTGGTGGAGTTGCGCCGCGTTCCTCGATTTCCTCGCGCGATCCACCCCCCTTATATAGCCGCGAGCACGAAGGGAGGTTTTTTTCGAGGTTTTCGACTCGGTGGAAATCGAGTCATCTTCCCTCCCCTTCCTGTTTCGTTGGAATTTGAAGAACCAGTCGTTGTCTGTCGTTTTTCTTTTTGGACGATGGATGTGCGTGGTAATACTTTTTTTTTTTTTTAATTTCAGATTCAGGCGGAGATTTCGAAGATTGATTAAAAAAGAGAGAGAGAATCTCGCTCGGAGGTTCGATGAATTTTTCCAAAGGCGCGTTGTTGTTCCTTGCGATTTTTTTGAAAAGACTGTCTCGTTTTAATGATGAATGGTTCAGGATGATATATTAGCTTCTTCTTCTTCTTCTTTTTTGAAGTTTGTTTTCCTTTTTTCGAATCATGTTGTTTTATTGATTCCTCGATTCGAATGAAATCTTTCGAGAGATCTTGGAAGAGGTTGAGAGAAGGGCGAGAATGGCGCGATTCTTTTAGAAGGGGGCAAAAAAAGAAAAGGAGAGTCGTGTCACGTGGACAAACGAGCTGTATCGTTTAGTTGGAGGGCAGGAAATTCAATGTAATATCTCACTAAGGAATTGCGCGTGTCAGATATAAATAGCGTACCACTTCGAAAGCATCGCGGAAGAAGAGGTGGCTCGAAACGTTCGTTTCGGCCAGCCAAAAGCACAGACAGAGACAGACTTACAAATTTCCTCTTCGATCGATGAAAATAAAAATGTTCCAACGTTTCTAGATTATATAATTTTATTTTATTAATATTCGAAGAACAATCTTACAATTCGTTCGAATTCTCGTCATTATTCGATACTCTCCAATCTCTCCACAACTCGATTCCTCTCAAAGAATAACGCTCGTTCATCAAAATTTCCGAAATCTTGCAATTTGTCGCTCTGAACGCCATCAAGAGACAAATATAAGAGGGATGATTCACGTAAGATTTATCGTCGTCGAGTCGGGTAACATTTGAGACGAATAAGATTCGCAGATCGATTGGTGCACGCGTTTTCATCGAATCTTTCCTCCCTCTATCCATCCTCGAATGAAAAATGCACGAGGCGACGACGATAAACAGCTTTCGCCATTTCCTCGATAATCGAGAAACCTTTAACAGGGGGGAGGATAGGAGGCGTTGGTATCGAGGCATTGTGCGCCCATCGTATCGCTCCACCGATTCCACTTTGATCTCTCGCGGCTTTTATACCACCGCCGCCACTTGGAAAAACGCTTCCCTTTCGAACGAGCAAACACTTTCTCCGTCCGGGGAGAGGAGAGGTGGTGGCCTTCCTCGAACGGACACAACGCTTCCCATGGAAATCTCTCTCCCTTTTCCTTCCACCAATCTCCTCCATCGCCCTTGGAAAGGATGTGGGTTAATCTCTCGATGAATTTTCCATCTCGAAGGAGCAAAGCAGATCCATTTTAAATTTGTCAATTTATAAAGTAAGAGTGAATTATCCAACCTCTTTTTCCGATCTTTTGAATATCCATTCAAATTTCTTTTGCAACCAATAACTATGGGATACTTGTGTATCGCCGCCACGATTCGTCCAGCTTTATTAACTCGACGAACAGAAGGTCGATTAGTTCCAATTCACTTGGAAGCGCCCTTCTACAATCGAATGCATTAAAGGATAAAACTTAAAGGGCGACAGATGTGGCCCTGTACTGAGACCAGGGCCTTCGAAACGTTAAGATTCAACACCCGTTAAAAAATATGTTGGGAGGAGGGAGTGAAGGGAAAAATTCGAAATGGAACGAGATCCATCCACTCCTCCAGGACGAAACCACGAAATCCTCGTAAATAATTCAACCTGTTCACCCATAAAACAACTTTACATCTCTCCGCCAAATTATTTCCACGAGAGCCGTGTCGCGCAAAGTGACTCGAACGCGCAGCTTTCCACTCCGCGTTTCAAATATAATTTATATCTCGCTCTATTCCTCGATGTAATAAAATAAAAAGATAGAGTAAATGATAACTTTTTAAAAAAGGAAAAAAGAAGGAAAAAGGGAAAGTATTGCAGTACCCTTATGAAATATTACGAAGAAGAAAGGAAAACCTTATGTCGCTCTGTTTGCCCGAGAAAGAGAGAGAGAGAGAAGAAAGGCTGGTTGGGTGCCACTCGAAATTACCCCCTCGATTCGAGGCCAGACACAAAAGCGTGGACCGGGCGGCTCTGCGCCTCCGAATATCCGATCTCGACCAGCGAGAAACTCTTTGTACACAGAGGTCAGAGGCCTGTCTGCGCGTATTTACATGCGAGAATAAGGGAGAGGAGAGCTCTGGCTTATAACGCTCTCTCTCATACGCACACATATACACTTTTGGATGAATTATGGCGACGAAGGGGAACTCGAAATCATCGAGGGGTGTGGTTTTTTTCGAGATAAAGATAACGTTTTTAAGGGATGAAGAGATAATTTATATCGTATCCATCGATGGATTCGATGGACTTTTTTTTCATGGAAAATTTTATCAAAAAATAACGTTATCTCTGACGATAAATTAAATTCTTCTCTTCCAATAGATGTAAAGTTTGAATTATACTTTTCAACAACGTGGAAAGAAGATATTCGAGATACAACGAAACGAGCAGGGCTTGTTCGAAAAGAAGGGGGGCTGATTCGAGGAGAGGAGGAATGGGACCCTAGTGACCCGAAATGTTTTATTAAAATCAGCGAATAAATTTCCATGGAAAAGGGGCCTGGTCGTCGGTAATCCGGCTCGGATCTCTCCGATGAATCTCTCTCGAGCCTCGACCAATAAACATCGACGGCAAACGCGCCCTTAGAAGCCACGTCGCAGGAAATGACGTTCGCCTCTCTCGGCGAGGGATCGCGTGATAATCGATAAAACGAAAAACTTCAAAAAATTTATCATTACACCACGAATAGTATTAATAACAAATCTCAAAATTCTTTTACAAATAACCCCCACTTTTTAATCATAATTACTCGAAGGAAAAGAAATGATACAACGAAAGAAAAAATTCTTCTTAAAATCTTGACTTCCTCTCCTCGATATTCCACAGTTTCTTGAAACTGCAGGAGGTGATCAATCGGATTCACGCCTTGCCAATAACGCATTTTTACAATCCCATAAGAATCGTCCGTGGATGGAGACTTCGGGAGGAAGGGAGATATTTTCTTTCGGTCGAAGGGCTGGTCGGTTTCCGGCGCGGCGACCGCAACGACGGAAACGAGGGCTTCGAGGTATCCGCAGCCTCCGTGGCGCAGGATGCGAATAATAATAACGCGAGAGATAAAAGGGCCTGGAAAAGAAACGGCCGAACGAACGTCCTGAAACGTCGGGAACCGGGTCAACAACCGGAAGTACAACCGCGGCGTATACGAAGAAAGAAACCGCTCTCTCTCTCTCTCTCTCTCCCTCCCGTTCTTTTTTCCCTACACTCCTCTTCCTGTTCCCTCGCTCGCACAACACTCCCTCGTTTCCACTTTTGTGTCCCCGATGCAATCTTACCTGCCTCCTCCTCCTCCTCCTCCTTCTGCGAGGTGGATCTCGTTTTTCATCGAACGAAATGAGGAGGAGAGAGATCAATTGATCGTGAAACGCGATAGATTAAAAAATTCTAAAGTTTGCGAAATTTCCAAAAAGGTTATAGAAAAAATTGGAAATCAAAGAGAAAGAGAAAAACTTTCTTGTTCGAGACTAACATTGGCCAACAAAAGGGAAACCGAGATGAGAAAGAAAAGAGTGAACGGAAACACCCCCCCTCACTTTGCTGCTGCAATTTTCCCCTCCCGCGGTTTCTTCGCCTGGCGAGGAGGCCGGTCTCCGTGCAATCACGATTAAATTAATTGGAGCGGGCCGGTTTGTTTGGCACAAACTGGGAGCGGAACGACGCGGAGTGGAAAGTGTCCGGAGGCCGAAAAGGCCGCCACTTTAGTTACACGTAGCGATCGGCAACGATCCCGATAACGTATCCTTAGCGCGAATTAGCGTTAAAACCTGTTCCACCGTAACGTGCGTTTATGCAAATTGGCCGGGAAACGCTAATAAACGTGACACGTACGTCGAGACGTACTCCTCCTCCCTCCTTCCATCTTTCGACCACAATACGATCGACGTCGAATCTTTTTAACGATAAGTATGAGCGAGAGTATCCTTTTCAATGCGAAGAATTGCATCTTTTTTTTTAAAATCGTCGAATATAAAGGGGCTATATTCTTCTTCATTGTTACAATAATTTTAAATATAATTGTTGATAGCAGATTGATTCGATATATGTAAATCTCAACTTGGAAATTATTTAAATAATTTGACAAAATATCTTGCCTTGAAAAAATATGATCGAGATGAAACTTGATTAAAGGGACTCCACGTTCGAATACGTATGTAAGGTACAAGGGAACTCGAAACGAATCCAGTTGTAAAGCATCTGTCCAACCTTTTGGCCGTTCACGTATTCGAGGGGATCCGTGCGAGGAAAAACTTTTTCCAGGATCCAATATTATCCGAGCATGCATCTTGTCGTCCGCGAGACGACAATCTTTCGAAAAGAGAAAACTCGTGGAAACTTTTCGACGTGGCGAAACTTTGTAGAAAACGATCCACGTATCGATCCTCGAAATCGAGAAATCGATAATCGAGCGATGAAAAAAGCGTGATTACGATCGTGATTGATAAACGAGAGACGGATTCACAGGCTCCACAGGTGTGCTCGAAGGGTTGTT
The DNA here is from genome assembly GCF_003254395.2 of Apis mellifera. Lineage (NCBI taxonomy): Eukaryota > Metazoa > Arthropoda > Insecta > Hymenoptera > Apidae > Apis > Apis mellifera. The sequence continues at coordinate 5,234,907 of NC_037640.1, forward strand.
AAGGCTCGTCTAATTGAGTGTACGCTTCAATTAGGGGATGACAATGGTCGGACACCCCCTTGACTTTGGCGAACGCGCGTACGGATTATCGTCATCCGTGATGAAAATTCGCACGATCATTCGCCTTCATCGTTACATCGATTATTCTTGGAACGATCTCATTTTAAATCGAGGATCCCTTAAAAGAGTTCGATCTATTCAAATGACAAAGATTCTTCTTCTCTAACGCGATCGATGTGAATCGCTTGCCATAATATAATAAGGAAACGACGAAGGTGGTTCCAGGATGGTTTTACGAAACGATTTTTGCGAGGAAGAGTCGCTGGAGAATAGAAAAGAGCGTAGGGTAGGCGAAAAGTGAGTTTCGTGCGCAACACAACTCGCGTTTCATTCCATGACCTCGCGCTTACGTCACGTCAGATATCATCACGTGCATTGCGGTGAAAATCGTGGGTACATACACACACACATATATATATATATTCGGGTGCGCCGTCGTTTCCACAAATTCCCCGGCTTTAAACGCCGCCATTTCGTAACGGCAGCGCTCCCCAATGGAAGTTTGACAAAGGGGTTTGACGTTTATACGCGAACCGAGGTTCAAAAAGTGGCGAGGTGATTTTTTCGAATAAATTTTCCTCTCGTTTGATGAGGTATATAAATGTTTGGAAATATCGAGGGAAGAAGAAAAAGACTACGTGTTGTTAATAGAATTGGCTGGAAAGAAAAGAGAAGGAAAAGGTTGAAAAGGAATAGATATAAGAACGTAATATATTGAAACGGTAATCGCGTTGGATAGAACGAGAGTGTTATTTGCACGAGCGCCGATAAGCGACCTCCGGAATTCCAGTATTCCTCTTCCGGACTAATTCGTTCGCCTTAAACGAGCGCAGTTACAAATGATCGTAAATCTCTCGGAAAATCTTCTCATCTTCTCCGGCTAAATTCCCCGTCCGAATGAGAATTTCTATATTATTATCACCGCTTCGACTTTTTCTTATCGTCCAATTATTCGAGCATTGAAATTATCGAATAATGAATTTGGAAAAAAATCGAACGATTGAGAAAGATCGCTCCAATTTAATCCCTTCCTCGTACAAATCGTACGAATTTTTTAAAATCACTTTTCAATCAGGTCGCTTCTCTTGAATATCGTTGCTTTCAAAGAATCGGAAAAATCGCACCACGACTGGATGTGGCTCCAACGATCACACCTCTCTCTATTTCTCTCTCTCTCCTGTTCAATTACCAAGCTACTGGATTCCCGTGAAACTGCAAGTGGCCGAATAACGAAGCGTTGGCTCGAACGCGTTAAAATTCAACTTTACTGTCTGTGGACGGGCTCGTTAAGAGGACGGGCCTAATTGAACGTAGGTTTCAATTAAGGTCGAACGTCGAAGAGGTTTCGGGTTTCGACTCGCTCCTTCCCCCGGCCATAAACAGTTCCGCAACACCCTGGAACCACGGGTGCAATGCATCTCGCGAAACAAGCCGCTATCGCGCTCTGATTTATATTACGCATTACCATCCAGACACTGGGATGCGTTGGCTGCATCCGGGATCCCCAACGTTCCTCGTCGTTGCCTCGAAAAATGTCTCGTGGAATGATCGACGATCGAGGGATGAAATGTTATGGGATTATATGTATTAATATAGGAAACGTGGATAAGTCGATTTTGCACATTTTTATCCTCGTTGCTTCTTAAGAGATATTATAAATAGTGTAATTTAATTTAATGTAATCAAAATTTTGAATTGTTCAAAAGAAAGATTCATAGAAGGCAATATTTTTTCTTGACCTGTTCATTAAATACTAAGGATAAATACTAAGGCAAGTGGAAACAAGTCTGTGAGAAGTATATTGAAGTGTGGATCTTTTGGGATGTTTAGAAAGCAATCCAAGATACGTTTAAAGTGTTTTCAAGAGGAAATCGGAACCTCTCCTCGTCTCGCTTGAAATTTCGTCGAAAATTGTTACAAACAAATGTCCAAGACGCTCGACACAATACTTTTAAGGATAGGATTTAAAAAATCGATCAAACTTGCTTCCAGATTTCGTAAAAGAAAAAAAACTTGTTGCTCTCCTGGTTTCCCGTCAACTTTATTTACTTGCGAAGAAAAATAAGGGGAAACACTTCCACTTTTAAAACAAACGAAAGAAAGGAACAAATAATATAATCGTTTTCAACAAATTCACAAGTTTAAAAATCGATTATTCGAAATGTTTAAACGTCCCATCCATCGAGACTTATTGAAAAGTTTGCTGAATTCGTCCACTCGAATTTATCATCGAATTATACATCATTGCATATACATCTCATTGGAAAATAACAATCCCACCCCGGTCGAAAAGCCTCGAGCTTAAACTAAGGAATTAATTTCTCTCCGGAAAAAGGGGGAGGAGGGGAGGGGAGAAGTAACTCGAATCCGCGTAAACTTGCCAACGATGCCCTCTCGCCCACGCTCGAAAACGTACACCGTGAAAAGGGTCCCCCTTCCCCCTCCCCCTCTCTCGGTGTTTATTCGCTCGCACGTACATGCAAATGAACGCTTATTCGGTGGATTTTATTTCGAAGGCGGGGGGAGGGGGCCCCGAATAAGAAGCAAGGGTTTTAATGCCTCGAATTTTCGCTCCCTCGAGGGAGCTGCTTTTTTTTCTTTTTTTTTAATAACCTCCGCCACGATATTAAACGGCTGAAACGAGTGAATTAATGGAAGGGGGCGTGTGTTAAATGGCGAATTAACCGGGCTGCTCTCTCCAAGTAACAAAAGGGTTGTCGTTATCATTTAAGAATGCACACGAGTTTATATATATATTCGATCACGAAATATTTTCTACTCCCTCGAATAGGTAAAATTTGTTTAAAATCTTATTGAATCGTGAAAAGATATTGTTATTTATTTCGTATTTCCGATCGATGATCAAAATATACCTTTTCGTTTGAATGTATTCGATTAAAGGGTTAAATAATGGCTTATTCATCTTGGAGTCTCGGATTATTATTCATCGGTTGGATTATCAAGCTGAGGATGGAATATTGGGGGCGAATAATAATAATAATTTTTAGGGGAGAATATTTTTTCGAAAGAAGAGGGGAGGGAGGAAACGTCACTTTCCGGATAATAAAAGATTAACCCTTCCGTGGGGAAAGCATTATACGCCGGCTGCCGGATTAAAACCGGCTAAACGGTCTTAATTAAGTTCCGCTTTTTCTCGAAAACAAAGCGGCAAAACTGGCGATCAAGTCTCCTCGTTGGTTTGTATCGTTGTTTTTTAAAACGAACGTTAAAATCGTGTTCGATCATCGCGCGTTGCAATTAATTAATTAGTTCCGCGTAATTAGAATTATATCGTTGTAGAAAGCAGCGTTCGAAAATTATTCCTTTTTCTTTTCATTTCTCCTTTCTTAGTTTCAAATTCCCTTCTCATCTTGCAGAGAAGATCGCATCCATCACGAGTGAGAAAAGAAAAAAGATACCTATTCTATTTCCATTCAATTCGCAAATCATACGCGGGCTAATTATAGAATGACGGGTGGGAGAGGGTAGAGTGAATCAGAGGTTGGTTCCCCGCTCTGTCCAATGTCAATCGCCGCGGCACGGAACCGCCGCCATAGGCGATCCGTGGCGAGCGAATGCGACTGGCCAGGATCCAAAAATCACGCGGATACACGCGTGGTAAGCAACTCTCGAGGCCGTGGTGGATACAGGATACAGGGTGTCGTTGGCTCGGGTATAAATTCCCGTTGTTCGCGCTCGAAAACGGTACTCGACTGTCCTCCAATATCTGTCCTATTATCGCGACAGGGAGAAAGGGAGAGATCACGCTTATTAATTGGACCACGACTCGACCAACTTTCCAATATTCTTTACTTTTCGAACGTGAAAAGTAAGATTTAAATTGCTCAAGCTTGTAAATGTTTGTGCCTTGGATATAATTTGGATATTGTAAAATTGTAAAAGTGAGAGTAAACAGGGGATGAAGTATCAGGAGGTTAATAATTATTCAAGGTGCGATAGAAATCTAATATCCTCTTTAATTTAAACGTATCAGTGGTGGGATATGACGAACGTTGAGAAACGAGGTATTGAAGTGACTCGAAGAATGCACGTGGATTCACAATCACCTCGTGGACGTTTGCCAGCAACTCGAATCGTTATTGTGTAAGTTCTCTTTACTATTATTGTGAAATATATATATACATACAAGAAAATACAAGGATAATATACTACTAATAATTATTTCTCATCGAAGAAATTGAATTTCTCCAGGAATGATGGAAAGAATCGCACGGGTTATTAATTAAACAAACACCTCTTCTCGATCGAGGGGCCCCTCGAATCGGGCCCCTCCCTCCTCAGACAGACACGTGTAATACCCCGTCGATATTAGGTTTGCATGACGGTTGCACGATCCTTCTCTCGAAGAGGAGACAAGGGGGCGGAGCGCGGTGTATATACGGCACTGGCGAGACCTTTAATTACCAATTAGGTGCATTATGCACCTGCGATTATCGGGCTACCGGATCTGAGGCTACGTGCACGGCCGTCGGAAGGAAATTGTCTTGTAATACGGTAACAAACATTGAATGGGGCCGCTCGACAACAGCATTAACCCTCTAATTCACCGATAATCGACTGGCCAATCCGATGAGTTTCACCAATGCGCCACAAGTATTTTTGGAAGAATTATTGGGAAGAGAAATAATTGAGAAAACGGATCGAAAATGAAAGAAATTTAGAGATATTGGCGATAATCGATCGATAAGATTGCATAACAATGGGTAATCTGTTTAAAAGTTTCTTTTTCCCCCCGATATCTTTTCTTCCATTCGTTTTCTTTTTATCCCTTTCTCTTTTCTTAACGCAAAATACTCTTAACGACGAGCTAATAGAAACAGATATCGATAGAAAATCGAAATCACAATTCCGGAAAAATCTTGGAAATCTAGAAATTATTTAAGAAATCTTAAAAATAATCTTGAACCGGTCACTTTCAAAAAATAATCATCGTCGCACAATCGTACATGTCACGTTACAAACTTTTCCACCAAACAACAGGCAAACAAACGAGCAAACAAGATCCAATCGAGCGATGATAATTACGAATTCTATAAATTCCATTCCATTGCAACGAGTACTACAATGAAGGAAATCCACGGCGATAACGAGGAGAACGATGGTGTGTGCCGAGCACTGTGTGTCGTCGAGGACGAAATAAAATTTCGAGAATCGACGAAAAGAGAGAGAGAGAGAGAGAGAGAGGTGCAAATCGAATTTCGCGTGGAGAAGTCTTGGCGTGTACGCCGCGACGACGCGGATGATCCACCGGGCCTGGAAATCTCCCCGTCCCTCGAGCGGGACGGCGGCAGGGAGCGGCGGCGGCGGCGGCTCGTTACACTCGTCGTCGACGTCGCCGCCCCCGGCGTCGCGACGCTCATCGATTCGAGGGGCCCCGCCCCTTCCACGGACGTTCCAGTGACGTCACTGGAGTCTCGGCACCCCCTCCCCCTCCCGACAAGATTCGACCACCCCGCTCTGGAATCTCGTGTTATTGCGCCGCGTCTATTCCAATCGAGATGCTCCTTGCGCTTTCCCGATGAATTCCCAACGATTAATGGAGGGCGGATTTTTGGGAGGACGAGACGATTCGATAATCGTGTTATATTCGTTATACATATATGTGTCTTTCGTCTTGATTCTTCAACATCGATTATTAATTCTAGTGAAATTTATTGGTATAAGGGAGAGTATACGATTTCACGTAGGCTGTAAATTGTGTGTGGCAAAAAGTGAAGGGATGAGAGTGTAATAGATGTGATTGTTTCATTAAACGAATAATTTGGATAAATTAGAAGGAATTTACAGCTCCCTTATCAGTAAATAGAAAGAAAAAAGAGGAGAAAAGTTCATAACTCTGGTTCGAGACGAAGTTAGAATTAGTGTGTATCCCTTTTCCCAAGGCTCCATCCAGAATCACGTACATACACCGTCCGCCCACGCGGGCGTCCCACGTTTATTCATTTCTCGAAACGATACCGCGTTATTTTTAATTAACACCGTTGGCTCACGCCTACACATACACACACATATACGCGTATATACACAGCCAAGCGTCCCAAGGTCTTGTTTCGCTGAAAGCGCAGTAGATAAGGACAGTGTATGGGACGGCGGAAACCTCGAGTCGAAAGAATGAACGGTTAATATCGAAGGGGTATTAAAAGCGGCCTCGAGGAAATGGTGTATATCAATCGATAAACGAGCAATTTACAGGGTCGTAATATTTCGTCCAATGATCCATTAAAGCGATTTTTATTTATCCTCGAAATGTTGCTTCCACCCCCGTCGCGATTGCGAAAATTTATGGAGATCGTGCTTTCTCGAACGAAATAAATTAATCGAATCGATAAGTTATATAATTATGAATTTCTTTGTAATTAAAAATTTCAATCCTCTCAATCCATCTTTATTACCTTTTTATTTACAGAAACTCGACATCGCTACTTTGTCCACGAGCTTATCGTTCGTAATTTTTCGAAAAAAAACTCGGAGGAGGAGATCTGACCAACTTATCGAGAAGAGAATGCAGATGAATGTGGGGGGATCGTTTTACATTTAAATTGGCGCACGGTTTATTTTAGAGTACGCGCAACCTGTACCACCGGGTTAGAAATAGACTAGGCGTTACACTCGGTTTACGTTTACTGTTGTAAACGCACCCGATGTGTAACGCTTCCCAAAGGTCTCCAAGGAAGTTGGGGATAAGAGAAGAGAATATCGTTAAGAGCGGCCACGTTAGAGTCGAGGAATTTCAGGGACCAGTCCAAGCTTAGCCCGGCCTGCGCGCAACAGAGATAGATCATATGCCGGTGTTGCACAACGGACGAGGAGGAGGAGGAGGAGGAGGAGGCTACGTTGCACCCCAGGTATATTAAACCAACCACGCTCGATCTATACCGAGTTGAAAGTGGAGAACAGTTTCCAAACGTGGGGTTGAGAATCGTAAATGTGCACAGAAATCGAGCTTAAACTCTTTCAACGTTCGATCGATAATCTCTCACTTATCTAATTCAACTTCGTATATATTCTATAAAAGAAAGATTTGGAAAGTTTGGCTCCTCGCCTTTCCGACTGAAAGGTGCGGAACATTCAAAATCAAAATCAAAGGCGTGATAAATCCAGTAGGGGGGAGGAGGGTGTCTCGAATTCGGCCATGCGCCACGTTCGTTTTTGTCGGGGGCGGTGCAATCCTGACAATGCGTCGCGTATGTCCATAATGCGAACCGGCCGTGATGCATGGCTGATGGGCAGCTATGCCAACGGGCCTGGCTAATGGACAATGCATATGCTTAATAATCTGTCGGTCGGTAAAGCAGGTTCAAGGCGAGCGTGTGCGTGTCCGCGCTCGCGCGTTGTGTACGTGTGTGCAGGCGTGTGGAAGGGGGACACGGAGGGAGGGGACGGTTCCCCGTAGGTACAGTTACGGGACGATAGCCGCCATGTCATCCGACCAACAGTTGGCAGCATCGATGCAGACTGATTAAGCCTAATGAGAAGTCGAGAATCGATCTCGGCGCGGATTACCATTATTCCACGGGGCCTGCGCCAAGGATATTTTGACAAGCCTAGTAAAACAACGCTCGATTCATCATCGATCCCTGATCAAGACCATCTCTTTATCCGTACATCTCTAATAAGATAATAATAATAATAATTTAGAAACGAATAGATAGACGATTAACACGTTAGATACGTAGTACATCGAGGGAAATAAATTGGGGATACAGACTTCGAAGAAGAATATGTTACACCGCAATATGTATCTTATTCCACTATATATATATATATATATATATATATATACGCACGCGAGAATAATCACCTTTGTCCCTCCTCCCCGCTAAAAGCAGTCTCGTTCATCCCCTACCACCCTTTATCGTTAATTACTGCCAGATGGCGAGTCCAAGGGAACGAACTAACGGTCCGACTCCAATATCTCTCTCTCTCTCGCCAATCCGGCAATTGGAGTATCTCTCCAAATTCCCAATCGCGTTTCGATCGGATGGTTTTGCCGACCAATTTCCAACCAGATTTTCCAACGAGACTCGTCTTGGCCGCAATTTTTTTAATATATCTCGACACCCTCCAGCGTTATATATAAAACGGATTCACAAATTTCTGGATATCTAAGAGAAACCTAGGAATCAGAGATTCCTAAGGAACGACCGATAGATAATCTCGAGGCGAAGAAAAAGGTGGAGGAGGTGAGAGGTGGAGGGAGAAAGAAGTCGGTTGAAAAGGCGTCGACCGGTGCTTACACGCCCGTCGGTCGCATTGTTGTCCGGCAAGAGCCGGCCGATGAATTGCAAATTGGAAGCGACGACGGCGTAACAGTATTGCGTTACACTGTTATCCGCATTATAATGCGTATTCGAGAAGCTGGATTACCGTAACAATCGGTGCATCCTCTACCGGTTTCGTGCACCGCTTGATTTAACTCGTTTCGCCCCTCCAGCGCGATTGGAATTCGCCAGGGGGAGTATATATATATATATATATATAAAATCTCTCCCTCCTCTCGTTTTCCTTCTCCACCCTGTCCCCTTTTAACGCCCCTTTCGACGCGTTGCACCACTTCCCCCCCCTTCTTCTTCTTTCTTTGGCTAATCTCTCTCCTCCCCTCGCCCCTTCATCCTCGTCGTCGTAGCGTCGGCGGTCGTGGCAACACGCCGATCGCAATCTCTCCGCGGGGGAAATAAAATATCGCACGGTTGCGCCGCGTATCGATCCGTAATAAATTATCGGCGATAATCGGCGTTGCGATAAACGTCATTGTTACGGCCGGTGACGGTGTTTTATCGGCTCGTTAAACGCCACTGTGTTGCGTTATGCGCGCGTTACGGCTAATGCGCGAAAATCGGCAAAAGGGTTGAAGGGTTGGATTGGATTTCTCGGAGACGTTTCGCAATATTCTCGAAAATATACAGGAAAGGATATATGGAACATGGAGACGTAGAGGATTAATCGACAAGCTATCGTTTTAAGAAGAAAATTTGAAAAGTTTCTCGAAATGTATACGCGAGGAGAAGGTTGAGGATCCATTAACGATAAAATATAGCGTAGAGTGTATATATATACGTTACCAACTAGCTCGTGAATCAATGACTGTAACGCTCGTGATGCTTACCTGGAACAGAGAAAGAGAGAGGTAAAAAAAAAATATTCAACGTAATAACACAACGTGGTGAATCTTAAATCCTCTTTGTTATTAATCAAAATTCATTTAACGAAGAAATGAAAGTTTCTTTGAACTTTTACGTAAAATTTAAACGTACCTATGTACGATTTAATTTTCCAATTATTTTTTCCACGGACAATTCCATCGCGTATTCAGATTTCCTCCTCTTTGAAAAATTTAAAAATATACAAAGCGGACAATATATAAGATATACACGTAAGATTTCCATCCCTTACAGGCTACTTTTATTTCGATTTATTCAAATTCCCTTTCCTTTAACATTTCCTTCCTCTTTGAAAAATTTAATACGCGCAAGAGGTATTTTTATTTTTTTCCTTTGAATATTCGAAATTTCCCCTTTTCAAAAAGTATCGTAAACTTTCACGCGAAACAAAGACTGCAACTAATTTTTCCACCTTCTTACAGATCTTTCGGATAAATTTTCCTCCGAGAAAAAGTTGCAAACATTTCCACGGAACTTTATTTGAAACTATTTTTCCCTTAAGGGATAATACCTCTTTGTTTCTTGCCGAATAATATTCGTAATAATCGATAGGGAGCTACTATTTGGCCATTTAAGAGTTAATTAACGCAGGTAATCCACGTAGAGACACCTTACAGCTCCCGATTGAACCGAAGCAACTAGCGAATCGATGCATCTTCACGTATAATACAACCAGACTTCTTCCTACAAATCCATGTATTACAATTCCTAATTTGAGTAAAGGATGCGGTTAAAAAATTTCACTGTCAACGAAGCGCTCCACTTCAGGAAAGACGCTAAAATCGAAAATAAAATTTAATCGCTGATCCATCGATTACAATCCATTCGAACAGGCCGCGTGTAAGAATTAATGCGTATCTAGGAATCGATAATTTCGCGGATCGTATACGCGAAACGAGGGCGCGTATCATCATCTTCAATAGCGGATATCCAAAACGGACGTTGCACACACGGTTGGCTGCGAACAGCGCGCAATTAACTACGCATTAACATAAATTGAGTTATGGTGGGCGATAACGGGCCAGGATATATATATATATATATATACGTTTCGCGCAAAACCCGATTAATTCCTGTTTCATTTTCGTGTCTCGCGGGCCAGCTTCTTGCCAGCCGCCATTTCGATTCGCGCGCTCGCGATCGCGGCGAGTTGCACGCGCGTGTACTCGCAATTACGATCTCGCGTCGTTATCCGGGGGAGGGGAGGAGGAATAGGTTGAATTATTCATGAGGGACGATTGATTCGACGAGGATGAATTAAGATCGAGAAGCGAACTTACTTTAAATACGAATTATCGTGATTGGAGGAGAGATGGGGGCGGGTAAAGAGAGGGATAAGTAAATTGTCCGGAGGGGAAAATTCGATTTGCACGAGATTAATTCGTCGATACTTTTGAAATATTGGAAATAATAATAATTCGAAAGATGAAAGATTTTTCTTTCATCCGATTTTTCCATACGATTTTTCAATATCGGATCGAAGAAATTATTATCTTTTAAGTAACGATACTTTTAAGTGGAAATAATAAGTCGATCGAATGGTCAAATAATTTGAAAAAGAATGCAAATATTTTTTTTACTAAATTCCGATGAAATTTCAGATGAACCGAGGATATATAAGGAATAATATCGAAGAAAATATTGCGAAAGAAGTATCGAAAGATATGTTTTAAAAAGAGACGACGGTTTTTGAACAAAACGAAAGTCACGTCGACGACTCACGGTCGGGGGAGGGATACTGTGTATAACAGGGACTGTAACCGACCTAAGTACCTGCACTTCGTAATCAGGGCCATTGACTTCTCAAAAGTACCTGGTGCACGCTTCCCTTGTCACGAGTCTCACGATAGCTGCTCTCGTGCACCGACTCCCCTCTCCCCTTTCCTTCCCTCTCCCTCTCCTCCTCTCGTTTTGTTGCACGCAGATCGACTCGATCAACGAACAACAACGGTGTTGAAAATGCATTAAACAATATCGAGGAATATCGAGAGATAAGTTGGCGACAAGTTGGCCAGAAGAAAGTTTTGATTCCCACGTCTCTTATTTATTATTCTACGAAAGTATTGGAATTCATTTAGATCAATATGATAATTTTAATGACAAAGGATGATTCGATTGGAAATAAGAAGGAGAGAGACTTGCGTCACACGCTTGATTGCTACTTTGGAGAAAATTGATTGGGAGGAGAAAAATCGTGGGCGAAGGGAACGACGAAAAATATATCGAGGATTTTTTAATTGGAACGACAATTTCAATTACGCGTGTGTAGTAAGAGAGTTATCCAAGTTGAAGATTTTTCGTAAATAATATCGATTATTCGCGTTCAATTATCTTGCACATGTGCAAATAAATCGAATCGATCGGCTATATCGATTCGAGTGGAAAGTAGAAAGTATTGCGTGTAAGTTAATCAACTTTGTTCCAGATAATGACACTTGTTCTCTGGATAAATGTGGCTTTACAACGCTCGATAGCCTCGAAACTTTTGCGAAACGTGGAGTAATAATAATATCGACTTGAGGATTCGTAATATCAATTTACGTCACCGCCTGTTATCGACAATCATGGGAACGTGACGATGTCGATGACTGACAATTTCCTTCGATTTTCTTTCTTTCTTCTTCTTCGTTTTTTTTCTTTTTGCGTAAGAAAATTCGCAACGTAACGTGTACAATGCAATCGTGAAAGCTATTCCGTTTAAGAATAATTTTTTTTTTAAAAAATCGAGTCAAACGAGGTTTTTAGAGAGCCACTTCGATATTTCCGAATAGAGAGCAAGCTTATTTGTCAAATTTGAAACTTTGGACAAAATGTCTTTCACAAATGACAAGAAAATCGTATAATGATCAAACTTAATTTATCGATAATAATTATCGATAATAAGTCTTTTCTTTTTTTTTTTTTAAATGAAGCAATTCAGAGATAAATAACGTTAACGATAACAATCTGTGTACGTCACAAATACAAAAATTTTATTTGAAATTTTATAAACGATCGCGTCGTACAGAGAAACATCAAATTTTCTTATTAAAATTATTCATTTTTAAAATATAAAGATTCTAAAACGAGCAAAACCTGTGAAAAAGTATGATCCAAAGTTTCATTATTCACCATCTCTCCATTGTTTCTCAAAATTTGTATCTTGTCAGAGGCAAGGGAGAGGTAAGAAAATTAACGAAAGAGATGAAGAGGATGGAAAATTGGATGGCGGGAAAAAGAAGGAAAGAGAGAGAGCGATCACCGATGTTCTTTTCCATTCAAGACTGAACTCGTGGAGGAAAGAACGGAGGAAAAAAGTGGAATGAAAATTACACTAGCGCCCCTGCAGCTTCTATTATTGCTTGCTTAATCCGGTTAGACGATTTTTCCGCGAGAAAATCGCGCGCTGCTCTTCCATAGAACTTAGTCGAAAGAATTCTGAGAGTGCATTGTATCGAATAATGGAAATTCTAATCCAAATTGGTGCTATGCTGTTTCCGTGTTATATAAATAACGCGTTTTCTAAGTTTTCTTTTTTCTTTTTTTAAGAACAATCGAATTTCGTACGCTCGATCGAAGAAGTTGGATTTATCGGTGAAATGCCAAGTAGATTTTCGATGTTTGTCGAGCAATCTGTATATTCTTTGTACAGATAATGCGAGATGTGGTTATAATATTGAATAAATATTGAACTTTCTTACACAAATCACTTTCACATTTTAATGGCGCATAAATGGTGAAATATGCGCTCATAACGTGGAATCCTTCATTCGTGATACGGAATGAAGAAATAATCGAAACAATTTAAGATATAATTCTCCTCTCCTCTCTTCTCTTTCGAATATTTGACAATTTCTTTTTAAAGATTCCAGGAAAAAATTCCACGCAACACGCGATATTTATCTTTCGAATTTTTACGCTCCATTTGTTATATCGAAGGCAAACAAAAAAATATTATAAACGAACGGAAAAAAAAAAATCTTCGATTCGACTCGTTTATCGGGGAATTAAGCGCGAGAAGAAAGAACGAAACACCGTAATTTCTAGGAATAAATACGGTAGAAATTACGTAGTAGCGATTACGAGTGTTACGCGGAGTGTGAAAATTACGAAAGGGATTACAATTTGCGCTACGCGATTCGAATCGTGTCGAGGTTACAACGATTCCTCCAACTCGTGGAAAAAAAAGAAATTTCCACCAAACGCGGCCTTCGTGCTCCCCGTGATATCACGAAACTCTCCCCTCCCATGAAAACTCTGGAAAACTTGCGCCTCTTGTCAATCGAATCGCAAGAGTTCTCCCGCAAGAACAATCCTCAAAACTGTGCTCCAGTTCCACTTTCTAGAACAATTATCCCTAGCTCTTGAAAACATTGCCCCGTTTCGAAAAATTTATTTCTTTTCCTCGAAGAATCGCATAAAATTACCCTACAGAAAAAGAGGAATGATTAAGAGAGGAAGGTTCCTCGAAAAGGATTGCTTTCTCTCTCTGAAGAAAAAAGGAAAAAATGCAAATCTCTTCGTCTCGACTATTATAAACTATTGGAATGATAGTTTCGATGGAAAATATCTGGGAGGCATCCTATTTATCCTCGAAGGGGTATCAACAGCGAGAGCTATTCACTCGCGGATTTGTATTCTCCCTCCCTCCTAGAGGAGAGAGCGTGCAAGCTCTCGACAAAGTGGCGCTCGATTCCTTTAATAAAGCTTCACAACACCCCCTCTCTCCCTCAGGGGAAATAAAATATATATATATATAGATCGAAGGAACGTGAGATAGATCCCGATAAACGAACGAGCAACTGACCCTTCGATGGTCACAGCCTTCCTCCATGTTTATACTAGAGGGAAATAGAATAAAGAAGAGAGCAAGAGGATTAAAGCCTCTTTCACGCGACGATGATCTTTAACCTTTTTCGCCTATGATTTTATACAATTCGTGACCGATGCGCTCTTATCTTGGACATCTATGGATTAATTGATAAATAATCAATTGGATAAATTATCAATTGGACATCTATGGATTAATTGATAAATAATCTAGAAATAATAATTCCTGACCGATGCGCTCTTATTAATTGGACATCTATGGATTAATTGAAAATAATTTAGAAATAAGATTTTATACAATTAGACATCTATGGATTAATTGATAAATAATCAATTGGATAAATTATCAATTGGACATCTATGGATTAATTGATAAATAATCTAGAAATAATAATTCCTGACCGATGCGCTCTTATTAATTGGATATCTATGGATTAATTGAAAATAATCTAGAAATAAGATTTTATACAATTCTTGACTGATACGTTCTTATCAATTGGACATCTATGGATTAATTGATAAATAATCTAGAAATAATAATTCCTGACCGATGCGCTCTTATCAATTGGACATCTATGGATTAATTAAAAATAATTTAGAAATAAGATTTTATACAATTTGTGCGCTCTTATCAATTGGATATCTATGGATTAATTGAAAATAATTTAGAAATAAGATTTTATACAATTCTTGACTGATACATTCTTATTAATTAAACATCTATGGATTAATTGATAAATAATCTAGAAATAATAATTCCTGACCGATGCGCTCTTATTAATTGGACATCTATGGATTAATTGAAAATATTTAATTTAGAAATAAGATTTTATACAATTCCTGACTGATGCGCTCTTATCAATTGGACATCTATGGATTAATTGAAAATAATTTAGAAATAAGAATAATTTTATACAATTCTTGATTGGTACATTCTTATTAATTAAACATCTATGGATTAATTGATAAATAATCTAGAAATAAGATTTTATACAATTCGTGACTGATGATGTTCTTATCAATTAAACATCTCTGGATTAATTGGAAATCTAGAAACAAATCGTTCGAGAAGTGAATGAAACGGCGGTGGAACGATTGTGTTTTCCATCGCATGTATCCCCTCTCTCCTCGTATACGATAATAGAAGTAGAGTAATCGTGTGAAAGAGGCTTTAAGAAGATGAAGAAGGGGTGAAAAGAACGGCGAAGAAGGCCAGTGGCCGTCACGGTATTGCTCTTCTCCCGCGACGCGCAACTCGCTTTTCTTCTGCTTCGTGCACCGTCGCTTCCAGTTGTGCGCGAACCCGTGTGGTGAAAATCGTCGAGGAAACAGAAGGATTCTTCTCAGGGGAAAAAAAAATTCTGTCCCTATGATATCCTCCGCGATTATCTCTTCTTTTCTTTCTTCCCTCCTCTCTCTCTCTTTTCGAGAGGTGAATAAAACCATGTACTCGTTTCGCTGGTGGTGTTTCTATGGGGTTGTGGCATGGTTACAGGGGTGGATTTTAATCCTGTTAATGAGTCGGTGAAGAAACTCGTGTTTTACGAAAGGGTAAAAAAAAGGAAGAGAAGGGGGATGAATCGATTATTTCTGTTGGCGAAATGTCTGCTCGCAAACCGTTGTCCCATTTTCGATCGCATGGATGGTGCAAGATTTTAATCCTGTTCAGAGAAATCAAGAGACTTGGGGTATTTTTTCGAAATTATCTCGATTAAATTGGAAAAATATTGGTGGTTGATTCGACAATTTTCTTATTTTTCCTAGAGAAAGAAATTGGAATCGCATTCTATGTACATTAATGACGTCCACACAAGATATAGATTCGCCAAAATCAAAACTCATTCGATGGAGGACGAGCCAAAGACTTGGATATATTTTTAAAAAATTTTACGAACTTTTGAAAGAAGCTTGGATCATCATGGTATGACTTGGCTCTTCCCAAACTCGTGCAATTTCGATGAATAAATTGTCGAAATTAACAGACTAGAGAGAAGTTGTACACAGGATTAGAGGAAAAGCAACAAATTTAAAGAATTATCCTATACTTAATATAATAGAAACTAAATCTAAATAAATTGCACGATCTAATAATTCAAAAATCGTTTCATTTCGAGGGGAGAAAAGAAATTGGAAAGCTCGGAGAAAGAGGCGGGGGAACAGATTGGGATCGAAGGATTTCTCTGGACGTTGGAAGAGAAACGTTCACAACTCTCCCCCACAGTTGTTTGCCGCACGACGGAACCCGATGTCCTATGCGATTTTAATTACTTTCGCGAGCCGGCTGCGCCCTCCAGAGATTGCTCGACACTCGCGACTCTAACTACCACCGCCGCTTGTCCAAAACTTTCCTTCCAATCCCATGAAATATTCACCCTGGTCCGCAAATTGCCTAGGATCCTAGGCCACGTGTCGCGAGATTAGACCAACGCGCCATTTTACCCCCCTCCCCCCGATAAGGGGTCGATAGTTCTCCGATTTCTTCCAAGGATAATTTATATCGCGCGGTTTTATCCTTTCCACTAATTGTTCAGCGATTGAATTTAAAGATTACGAGACACTTTTTTCCAGGACAATGCAATTAACTTCCTAAATACCGAGTTTTCGAACCATTTTCCCCCGATTTCTTCCAAGATAATCTATCAGGAACCGCTTTTATCCTATCCAACTAATTGTTCAGCGATGAATTTCAAAGATTACGAGACACTTTTTTCCAGGACAATGCAATTAACTTCCTAAATAACCGAGTTTCCGATCAATTTTCCCCGATTCCTCTCAGGAATTGCACGGTTTTATCCACTAATGAATTTTAAATATCATCGATATATTCTTTGGAGGCTACGCCTGATATATTTCCCATCCATAATAAACTTTTTAAAACTTCCAAATCAGGAGAATAATTGAGAATTAACGAGCGACAGGGAACAACAGGAGTAATGGTGAATAACAAATATCGTCGTTCACGGAAAGAAAAATATAAAACCCCTTTAAAGACCTCCCTCATTACCAATTCCAAACGAAAGAACGAACCAAAAGAAAGAGAGAAGAGCAAAGTCCCAAAAGGGCCGTGGAAACCGCACGATCTTTAAATCTACCCGTCGATCCCATCCCATACATTTTTTTTTCCCTTCCCCCCCCGAAAACGAACGGAGAAAAGGAAGAGGCTCGATGGACGGAGCGTGTGTGACAAGAGCGCGCGGAGGGAGGAGGAGGGAGGCAAGAAGCCGATTTCAGGGGAGAAAATTGCGACGGGCGGCCGGTCGAACGCGGCGCATCTGCGCGAGGCGGTGTGCAGTTGCACCTGCGGTCGCACGCAATGCGGGTGAGCGCGAGAGGAAGAGGAGCGCGATGCCAACAACTGGCATCCATCCACCGACCGCGATCTGCACCTGCCAGACGAGAAGAGAAGAACACGCGCGCGCGCGATCTGTCGCCGACAGACTTGACACCATTGCTTTGTTCCTTTTACGGCCGAGATTATGGAGTCCGTTGGAGAGCATTATCGCAGAAACTGGTTGCGCCGCGGCTTGCCCATTGAAATACGTCAAGGTTGTCCCGCCAGGTAGGTCGGCGGGTAACAGTCAATCGGCTGTCGAACGCGAAACTAGGCGTTAGAAGTGGCCGAGGCCGAGTCTTTCTTCCCCTTTTTTCCCCTTCGATTCGAGAAGTGTGATGAAGGGTTTGGAGCAGATATTTCGAAAGATGATGATCTTGATGATCGAGTGGGTTTGATATTAATCGATTTTGAGAAACGAAGGAAAGAGTATATATTCCAAACGAGTTGTTGCAAGTATTTGCCAGCCTTTAAACGATAAACATCTTGGCTCGATGATTAAATGTGCATCGATACTTTTCCTTCGACGTGTTACACGCGAAACTGTCATTGGAGGCTTGGCGTACAAGAAGTTATACGAGTACGTCGGAATATATCGTGGAAAAGAGCGATAACGGCGGCTAGGTAAAAAGCGGAGGACCGGCGCATTTTCACCGCGCGACGCGATTTCCTTGGAAACGGAGCCTCCCGGCCGAGGCTTGGGGAGGAGGCGGATAGATCGGAGGGATAAGAGGTGATTTAAGAAGAAGCCCAGGGAAAAAGATGCAAATTTGGGGACGGGCCGCCGCTTAAAATAGTACGGTATTTCGAAACATCGCGTCAAGGGCATCGTGATAGCGGAAATTTCACGAAAAATAATGGCCCAATTATACGGGAACCGTATGATTTCGAGCGAGAGGAGGGCCGAATTTCGATCGAAAGTTCATGGCTTGATATTTTTCCATCTCCGATTACCAACTATTTATAGGTAGCTGGGGAAAGAATACGATACAACGTGTATAATAATTTTTAACAAGCATTCTATATATACATATCCTCTTCACAATATTGGAGACTTGATATAATCAACGCGATTTATTAAAGTAAGTAATACACGATTTGTTAATTTTTAACTTCTTCTCCCCCGTTTTATACACACATATTGATACATAATTCTAAATTACAAATATAGTAAACGGGAATTAAATCGTCGGCAACGATTATCGTGATCCACAACGAAGCCAGCCACAGACGGAAATACCTCGTCGAGAAGGAGACGGCGTCGGTTCATCGAGACAAAGAGGGACGTTGAATTCGGAGGTTCAGCCCCGGAGGGGGCTGAAATCGGCTTTAGAGACGGCGCGTGTAGTGTTTGCACGGGTTTACCGACTGCATCCCTCTGCGCACAATTTTGCCCCTATCGAGAGACAGAGAGAGAGAAAGAGGGGGGCCAAGGGTCTGGTTGCACAGCAGAGGGATGAACAGAGATGGACGAAGATCGCGCGTTTATCTGCGTGCGTGCGTTTATATGCGAGTGGATGAGCGAGTGAAAGATAATAATAAGAGAGACGAACAAAGATGCGGAGAGAAAGAGAGAGAGAATGCTTCCGCTCGATACCCGTCGATCGATGCTGTACACCGCGAGGAATATTCGATACGATGGCCGAATATCGGAAAAAGGTAACGCTCTGGAAAATAAGTTTCTGCGAATTTTTGTTTTCTTCCTTTTTTTCTTTTTTTATGGTACGATATACGGGGGGAAAAATAGAGTTTTGGGATTCGAAGAAGAGCGAATTTTTCTAGTTATCGAGTTTCTATATTCTATATCGAGGGTCGAAATTTCTGAAAATGGGTGAGATTTTATATTATTTGAAGGAATAATAATCCATCGTTTTTCGAAACGCTGATTTGTCGAATTATCTATATTTCGTTTTATCCTTTTTTTATTTTAACGTATTCTCCGATCAATGATCAAAATATAAAATTTTAAATTATCCCATTCGGATATATAAGTAGGTGCGAATAATTGCGACGAGATGTTCGAAATTTTTGCGACTATATCGGAATATTAATGTTCCAATTTTCAATGCAAATCACGAAAAAAAAAAAATCGTTCAAACGAAGCGTAATTCGTATTTCGAGCTTTGCAACCTTTCGTGCGTATTATTCGGCTAATTGGAATTAAAACGATCTTCCGCACATTCGTAAATGAAACCCGTCGAGGGAAGAACAACAAGAAAAGAAAGAAAGAAAAAAAAAACGCGACAAAGCAAAAATTGACGCGATCGGAACACGGGGAGGTAAAAAAAAAAAAGAAGAAAAAAAAAGAGTGTAATAATTTAACCGGCAAATATTTGAAGGAGCATTGGCATTAGATATCTCGCGTGGCGCGGTTATCGATGTAAAAGATAAATATTGCCCTTTTGCACTTTTTCATTCCCGGCCACCGAGCCGGGAAACGAAAACCGCCCCGTTTTACACGGAAATACAATTTCGACAAATTCCCTCCCCCCTCTCTTTCTCTCTCTCTCTCAATGTGTGTACATTCCGCCCGGTGAAAAACTGAAAAACTGTCGCGCGACCGGCCTCTATTAAACCAACGATTTAACCATGTTCGATGAGAGAAGGGGAGGGAAAAAAAAAGGCGGCCGTGAAATTGCGTTTTTCCGATCATGAGAGATTAAAACACCGAGCACGCTCTTTCTCTCTCTCGTTATTCGTGGCTCGATTGAAAGAGAGAAACCAGAGATCCCGTGATTTCGAATATCCTTTTTTCTCCTTTTTTCTTTTTTTTTGACATCCAGTTTCCACAACCTGATCAACGCCACGTATTAAAAGTCGAGCAAGTTTTTATTATATGGGTTAAATTATTCGAGGATATTTGTCACTGGGATTGATTTTGAAAACTGATTGACTTAAGTGGAGGGGGATGATTTTAAGGGAGGAATTTTTTCCTACGCGGAATTCATAATTGAAAAATCACACTTCGTGGAATCGAATTCCTGTCTTATCCCTAAATCTTCGACAAGTCATTAATCATCCAATTATTCCATTTATCCGTGGATTCGTCGAGCAAGGCGAATCACAATATCTCTATAAGGGGATGATTATTTTTCATTATCGTAAAGAGGAAGGAGAGGAAGAGAGAGAGAGAGAGTTGGGCAACATTTTTCTTGGGAGCAGCTGCAGCTGCGAGCGAATAAACGCGGCGAGTGAAAAGTCAGGAGGGGTGGGGCGCGCGCAGAGGGAGACGTCGCACCGGAAATACCCGCAACACATGCTCCGCCGGCTTCCTGTCATGTAGGTGGTTTAACTCCGGCCACGGGGTGACGATAAAATATAATTTCGAGGCGGCACGCAGGAAACTCCATGCGGCGACGAGTTTTGATCCGCTTTCATTCCGCGTGAAAAGAAAGAAAGAAAGAAAGAAAGGAAGAAAGAATTTATCCGATTGAGTGACAAGCTTTTGTTCAACTCGCGAACTTTTCAAGAGATTTAACTATTTCTTTCTTCTCTTTTTAGATGGATTTATATCAGAACTCGTAAAATACAGTTCGGAGAATGTAGTGCGTCTCGAGAAGAAAATTTTCGTAAAATTTATATTTACGAAAGAAGAAAGGAAAATATTGATTATAAAACGAGCAAAAGATTCGATGGAAAATACAATTTAAGGTAAGAAGAAAATTCTCTCTGTCATCGTCTTCCATTCATCGTTATCAATGTTGATTTTTTTACCAAGAAACTTTGAAAAGACGAACTATTTGACGAATATCAAATATCAGATATCTTCCCTGAACTATTCGATGAAGCAGGTAAATTTTTTTCCTACCAGATCGATACTTTTATCACTCATCTCCAAAGTTGACTTTAAACAAAGGGGAATATTTTCCTCGTGAAAGATAAGAGGAATTCTGGAAAGAAGAATTGGCCACCATGTTGATGAGGAAAGGGAACCTCGCTTCAGATTATACACTTTCTCACGATATCCGGATAGAGGCGAAACTTGTCCCTTTTTTCTTCTTTTCCAATTCAAATTTTTCACGTGGAACACGAACTCACGGCACGAACGTGTGGAATCGAACGTCGGATCGACCGGTCTCTGCCCGAGAGCCAGTTTCCAGTTTCGGCCGAGGAGTCGCGATATTGCTTTCATCCAGTTGGAATATCCAGTTTAGTAGGATGAAGGCGCACGCGTATCTGGAGCGTGACAAGTTTCCAGATTGTGTATGCAAAAGGTGTGTGTGCCGCCGCTTTTCTACGCACTTGTCGAGGCCGAACATCTCGTCTAACACTTCTGATTAAGAAAAAAAATGTGGAAAAAGAAAAAGAGACTGAAAATATTCGATTCTAAATACATATATATATATATATATATCGAATTGATTTCGTATCAAATTGAAATATTTCTCGAGTTCTGCTTATTTCTTTGAGGGGTTCAAGAGCGAGTTACGATCGATAAATAATCTTTTCACTAAAGCCTTCAACTAACTGTTATTCGCACGGTAACATTGTTACTACATTGATATTTAAATATAAAATTGATCGAATATCAAAATAGATAATCGATACCCACTTCCATCGTGTTGTTTAACAAATTATTAATATCAAAATAGACGACTCGTACATCGATAATCAGTAATCTCTCAGCCACTCTTTATTCCTTCGACGATATATCTTATTACCGATATATCGATAATCGATAGCGTTTCTATCCCTGTATCACGGATACATCAGAGCGAATATATCGATAAGAAAAGGGGTAGAAAAAAAACGATCTCGAAAACACAGTAAGACGATAAGGGAGTCGCGTGCAGCAGCAGCTGCGATATCACCTGTCCATCTGGGAACTTTCTCGTAAATTAAAAGCCACGCGTCCATCCGTTTCCCCGCCGAGTATTCTATAAAAACAGCAGAGAGAGAGAGAAGGAATCAGGATTTCATCCTCCTTGTAACGACTTTCCCTATTTTCCTATGCGAGCTAGAATTCATCCCGATCCGACGAAGGTGGGATTAGAGAATCGATTGAACAACGGGGGATTTCCTAGGAATTAATTCGTCGGATATTCGATCGAGGGAGAAATTGAATCTCGTTTATCCGACGAGATATTTTCCAACATTTTCTTCTCCCACTTATCCGTGGAATGGAAATAATCCTTTGATAAGACTTGTTTCGATCGAGAATGAAGAAACACGTGGTCGAGAAGGGGTGCTTTTTTGTGTAAAAAAAAAAAAAAGAAAAGGGAAGAATTGGACGAAAAAATTCAGAGTGGAGTAATTGGATGGATACAGTCTAGTGAAATCAAATAATCTTAGGGATAAAATTTGGAATGTAAATAAAGATGCAAATAAATCTATCGAAATTTAATTTAAGCGCAAGGAGTTAAAAATCTCGAGTTTCTCGATGGATTCGAGTTGTTTGATGCAATATTTGTTAAATGCGATTGTTGCAAATCGGTTTATAGTGTCGGATGACACACGTGGCACGGTTTACAATCCGTGTGATTCAGACTGGATATACATTCCAACGCGATGAATATTAAAATACTAAGCCCAAGATATTTTATCAAACAATTTAACAGCTTGGAAATATTCGCGAGTCTAAAAACTTTAGTCTCGAAAATCTCCGATGTTACGGGAGCATAACAAAATGAAATTTCCCGTACGTTTCTCGCTTGCTGCAAACGTGTTCAGATCATCAGATTCGTATATATATATATATATATATTTTAGCCTTAAAGAGGGTCAACATAACCCAACTTGGAAGAATAAGGATCGAACATCTAGCTTCCCTGACTGGACAAACTTTGAGAGTAAACATTTCACAAGACTCCTCGAGTAGATGTTTCGCGAGAAAACTTTACAGATAACAATAAGAGCAAGAATTATTACAGCCCGAGGGAATAAACGTGCAATTTTAACTCAGCACGCTCAAGATTAATCCTCCTAAACTTAAAAACTCGACTCTACGCCAATTCGACGAAGCGATCTACGCACCTAACCTCAAACTTCTCCTCGCTCGAAATCTCAATTGGACTCTGTTCTGCTCCAATTCTATAAACTGTTCGAGCAATAAGAAAGAAGGTGAATCAACCTGGTTATAACCTTAGCACAACTCGAGGGGGTGGGATCTACGTTGCGAATATCGTCTCTCGAGCCAACTCCGATCTATGAAGCGATTCGAAAGGCACGAAACAGTTGGCCGCCGATTCGTTTCGTTTTTCACACCGAATATCGCAATGTCTGCGGCTGAAATTCGTCCGTGGCGCAGCCAGAGGCAAGGAGTCCGCCGGGTGAACCAGCTGCCAGGCAGGTGATGGTGCAGCTGCCTGCGAGAGAGAACGTCGGCTTCTCTCGGTAGCCATCTCTCATCGACGATCCCCTCTCGTTTCCTGGACCAGTCCGCGGGATCGATGCTGTTCTTTCTCTCCCTCTCTTCCTCTCTCGAAAAGGTAGCGAGACGAAAAAACCTACAGCGCTCTTTCAGACAATTTTCCCTATCCCGAAAAAAGTTCCCATGAACCTTGGACGAAATAAGGTGGAACAGGTTGGTGGATGTCGCCTCGAATTTTTCCATTTTTTAATTTTCATCCAATCTATTCCCAAGTAGATTTTTAGAGAGAGTTCTCAAGATTAGTGAAGATTCTTTCTCTTTGGATTAGATTCAATTTTCGTCAATCGCAACATGTTTCTGATTTAAGTAAGACGGAAGAAGCGAGGCACAGCTCGCCGCGTGTATTTCGAGCGTGTTATTAAGGTTGCGCGAATTTATTTAGAGAATTGGACGATGCGAAAATCCAGTGAGAGACGCGAGGGACATCTTCCAGATCGGTTAATTTTATCTCTGAGAAATAATTTGTTAATATTAAGAGCACATTTTTCCATCTCTCGTTTAATCTCAATTTGTTGCGTCGATATCTGGGACGAGGAAATTCGCTCGAATCGTGGAGGCGCGTGTCGGTTGAACAGCTGGTTTATTTATGCGCGCGCGAGACAGCCGGACGAAATCGTCGTTCCATGGAAACGCTGTTCCCGCGAACCTTGGAATAATCCGACTGCATCTGTCGCGTGGGACAGGATCGATTTTGCTCGAGAACGTTTGGGATTGGCTATTACTCGATTTCGAGTTCGAGTTTCTTAAGCTAGCCAAATTTGAAGAGTAGTTTTCACTTGTATTTCTTTTTCTTCTTTAATTATGTATTGTACAATATAAAGTTTTAAAGTTTCGTCTCGAAAGGATTGATTTTGAGGGGAAAAAAAAGGAACGAGATTTAAAAAACGGTCTTTAAAATTATTTACAATTTTTCGAGAGATCTCTTTTCGTTGTTAAATTTCAATAATTAACTCGATATCCTTCAAACTCGGTTGATTGAACGAAATAAAATGTAAAAGTTGGGCGTAATTAAAATATAATCAATCCGTTAATCGCCCCCTTCCCCCAAATGACACGACGGAGTTGGAGTATGCAAAAAAGGAAGGAACAGGTTCGCTGCTATTATCGATTATAAATTATTCCCAACTACTTTGTTATTCTTGACCACCGTTCTTGCTGCGTAACATTCAACGATCAATTACAACGAAAATTACCGATAAACACCGGATAAAACTGCTCGCGAAATGTAATAATTTGCCTTGGTAAACATTTTTATAACATCCTTAAAAACAATTCCTATAAATACAATTATTACCCTCTTGACGAGTAACTAATTATCCGCGGAGTGGATGTATTTGGAATATTAAATTTTTCCCAGGGAAAAATAACGAATTTACAAAGGGAAGAAAAATACGAATTAATGAAGATACATCGATAATTTCATCTTGGGCAAATATTTGTATCGTGTAATAACGTTAATAAGT
Source organism: Apis mellifera (assembly GCF_003254395.2). Lineage (NCBI taxonomy): Eukaryota > Metazoa > Arthropoda > Insecta > Hymenoptera > Apidae > Apis > Apis mellifera. The sequence continues at coordinate 5,260,122 of NC_037640.1, forward strand.
ATTTATAAATTGTATCCCTTCCAAGAACGAAAAGAATATCGACGAATATCATCAACTCGAGAAAATAATTAATAACATCACCCCCGAAAATAAATTTCAATTTCCAAAGAAAAAAAAAATCACATCAATGATTTCGAATCTGACATCTCGATAAAATCTTTGGAAAAAATTGAAATGTGGTTTCACATTGAATCGCTGGCATAAAATTGAAATAATTCCGACGAAACGACTCGAAAATTCGAATAAAGAAAACACACCACCCACGTATACGTACATACGCGTACAAACGGATAATTTTCGAAAAATAAAATTCCCAAAAGATATTATTATCGAATATGCGCAATCCTCGAGAAGCTGGACGCGGAGAGATCCGTTTTACATACGGGGATGGTGAACGAAATGATTCATTCGTCTATTTATTGGCCGGCTCTCAGCGGTGAATCGAGGGTATCGCCGTTTAATGCGTCGCGTGATCGCGAAAGGGGCGACTCGTCTCGAGTGCACGAGCCTCTCTCGGGTGTCCGCTTTATTAATTAACCTGTGGATCCCCCGGATTACGGGCCCCGATTCCGATCCCTTAAACACCGAATCTCTCCTTTTTGATCACGTAATAACCTTATGGAATTTTTATCTTGTAACGAGATGCGCTCTTTTTTTTTTTAACGCCTTTGAATCGGGTTTATAGGAAGGTTCAACGTTCCGTCGGGCTGAAGGTAAAAATAAACGCGACGTTGACACTAGCCTCGACACTGCAAAGGGTTAATAATACGTTTTGCTCGTCAAGTACGCGAGAAACGTTTTATTTTAGTTTCTTCTTTTTTTTTCGATAGATATGACGTTAATTTCGATTTTTATATGAATCTTATGAATAAGACAAGGAACGAGGTGGGTTGTTCCTTTGAAATCCTCGAAGGGAAATGTGCCAATGTGCTCCCTGCACCTGTGCACAACCACCTTGGTGCGGTTCGATAGTTGTCGAGCAAAACCACCCTAAAACCAACTTCCCTCCCCTGCGAATACTTGGATCAGAATAAATCATTAGAACGTTCTCATAAATTATTCCGACGAGCGAATTACGTTTATTCGTCCAAATTGAAGTCTCGAGTCTTTTTAACAATGTTCGATTTCAACGATGATCTCAACTCGAAAAGATCGAAAAGAGATATTTTGATCGAGGAAAACCGAACTTTAGGATTTTTGGGATTCGATATTTTGGAACGCTTTAGAGATATCGTATCCCGTAAAATTCAAAGTTCAACCATCGTGATTGTTTGAAATGCATCGTGCGTCCTCGTGGCCTCGCGTTGGACACGGACGCACGACTGGACATTTGGTCGATCAACGCTCGATAAAATTGATATGCAAACACATTAAATGAATGGAGGGATTGTTTGAAGATACGTTAGCGAAGATAGGCACGTTCGATGCATTGTTAACAAAATAAAGCTGGCCGCATACCAACGGATACCGCGTCATTGTGATACCCGCGTTGACGAGATGGCGTTTATTATTCGACAGTTATTTTTTTCTTCTTTTTTTTTTTTTTTTATATTTTAATCACGAATCCACGCGAGCGTGCCCATTCATTCCGCTCCATCGGAAATGTAAAGTTGTGGGATGGGTTGCCCGTTGCCGTTTACAAAATTGATACAATGAAAGCAGGAAAAAATCCAAGACGTGTGGGATTTCTATTCTTTTCCATCTTGGCCCAAACGTTTAAACACGCGTCTTCGTTGATAAGCATTATCTCTTTCGAGCGTAGAAAGATTGACGACTTTATATCGCAATTATAATTATTTTTTTTCTTTGGATTCGTGCGATGAGTTTCGAGGAGATCTTCAAAATGAATAAATTTCTACACAATCTTCAAATCTGTAAGAGAATAAATCTCGAATCCTGAGTAAATTTGGAAATGCAGTTCTAAGTTGAGTCTATCAAACAACTTCTCGATGTAATTTCGATCCATATCCATCGAGTCTTCGATAACTTTCTCGCATCCACGAATAATCCAAGCTAACACCCCTCCAAATCAATAACAAATAACGATCCCACGATCTAACGAACCCACCCTCTCATCATCGTCTCGTACCACTTTCGAGCTTGGCCTCGAGTTTACGCCACACATTGCAACAACCAAACAATCCCACATTTCGAGGATCGTGCAGAAATCCATATTTCGAGTTGCCAACCCATCCCCCTACAAATTCCAAGCATCGAGCTAATAAGCATCGAGAGCTCACGTTCCAAGTCGATGATTATCTGTCGCGGTTAATCGTCCGCGGAACACGTCGAGACGCGTGGGCACGCATCGAGGGAAACGAGAGCAGGGATCTCCGCGGGGCGGTGGCCAGAAGGCGGTGGAGAGTCGGTGAACGCCGCCGCGATTCACTCGAATGCCGGTGTCCGGAGTCAATGCTGGGACCTTGCACTCGACGCGCTAGCGCTGCGCGTGCATATCACAAGGAGGGAGGGAGGGAGGGAGGAACGAGGCCGTGGAGGCGGTGAAGGAAGTGGAAGAGGATGCGAGCAGGAATCGACGGGAAGGAAATTCTTCTTGGCGAGGAAGAAAAAGGGAGGGAGAGAGAGAGAGGTCTGCGATACGAGACAAGGTAATCGAATGAAGGCTTCGAAGGTTGAAGGAAATTCGTTTAAAATGCGAGGCGCGTGATCGAAATAAGCTCGAAATATATTCGCGGTGGATCGAGGAGGTGGATGTATCGAGGACAGAATGAAAAGGATTTTATAAGTAAAAGTGATTATTATGTATCAACTGAGAGGAAGATGTAATTAATTATATTGGGAAACGAAGTTGTGTAATAATGTGACTTGGAAAATTTACTGATACAGTGAAAAAGGGAGGAGTAAAGGCAAGAAAGTTTCAAATTAGCTATAGGTGAAACTACTAATTGTAAGCATTACAGTTTGAAATTGAATTTAAAGCAAGTGTAACTCCAAATAAAAGATTGGTTCGAGAGAAACACGGAAGGTGGAAGAAACTCTGATTGGAAGAGGAGGAAGGAAGAAAAGGAGGAACGAAACGAGGCCAAAAAGAGAAAGAAATAAAGGGAAAGGAAGGAAAAAGGAGGCGTCTCGAGACGGTTATCCTTCGCACGGAGAATCGTCGGGATAAACTGCCGCATCTATCGCTTATTCAGCCATTTCTAGAGTCCGGTTTACTGCCGCATCCGCATTGGGCTTAATCATTAACGGCCCTTCACTTTTCACACGTTCACGCCTGTTTTATCGGCCAGGATTTATGTTTATACGGGGAGTTGGACACGCGCGGCCCGTTATCGACTGAACCGCTGATTTGTCGCTGAACGACCACTAAGTGGAAACGATAAAACGCCGATAAAGAATCGCTTCACGCGTCCTCGTCGCATATCCATCGATTTCTGAATCGAAAACACTTCCGGCTGTGTCTGTGTATTCCATGGCTATTTAAAAACAAGGAATAATTTTATTTTATTAACGAAGTGTATATACATATGTATATACATATATACATATATATGATTCCATCGTGGATCGCTTTGAGATATTCGATATTGCGTTATTTTTTTTTTTAAGACGATATTATATTACGATTGCTCTTATCATCGATCGATCGTGTTTCAAATGCTTCTCTTCACGAGACGCTCGTTCTCGAGATGTTTGATCTCTCAGTGTCAGTGTCAATGTTTTTTTTTTTCTTCTTTTTTTTAGTATCGTGAATTCCTCTTATTACGTTCGAATAACATGCGGCTGTACGCAAGATAAGGAAAATTAGAAGAAAAAAAAATAGTGGTCAATTGACTATTGTCCTCGAGTTAAATAGTGAAAATTGACATATTAGAGTATTTTTTTTTTTAAATAAGTGTTAAAAATCATTAACCAAAATGATAACTTCTTGATGGATTGTAAATTACGAGACATTACTCCAATTTTACGCATCGCCAATTTTTATATATTCTATGGAGACTGTTTTGTTCGAAAGAAAATGATTGAAACTATTGTAAATTCTCCAAAAAAAATTCTCAAAGAACAAAGGTAACGATCCTTTCAATCTTTTCGACGATTTAAACGACGATGTAACAATAATTAAGTAAGAAAAAATTAAATACATTCGGATCTATCTAATCGATTTTTAATTCAATCATCGTAGTTGTCGAGCCGTGACGAATGATTGACAGACATTTCTCAACAAAGGGAATTGAGTGAAACATCTGCCGCTACAAGCGCTAGGTACCTTTAAATGGTCACTTGGAACCGAGACTAGCCATTTAACCGGATAGGTTACTTTCCATGAATTGTTATCTGACTCCAGCTCATTCCACCGTGAATACTTCAAGCGTGAGAATGAGAAACAGGCGGGATGAATGAAATAGAATATTACCGTCTACAAAAATCGTATCTGGAATTATTCTTAAAAACTTGTTGCTCGAGTAACCATTATATTTAAATGGACAGATTCGTAGCCATTTAAACGAACGATTGTCATGATCGTAACTCCATATTCTTTCTCCATACTTGTCACATTTTGCAATATTGGACCGTTCAAAATTCCTAAAAATTATTTTGGAAAAAAATTTTCACCACTTCCTTCCCACGTCATCCCAAATTCCACCGAGCTTTACGAGGATTACGAAATTTCCGCTTCCCAGCAATATCGAAGAACGCCATTCACGAATAGCACAGCGAAAAGCGGTGTTCGAACGACTCGAAATCAAGGAAACGATTTATTTCGACACAGCGATGGATTGATCCACACCACACGTGCCACACCGCCCCCCCTCCCCAGCGATACGCGGAAACGATGGATCGTTGTGCACGTGCGAAAGAAATACGCGTGCATCATCGGTTGCGAAACGATTTTGGCACGGGTCGAGTCTCGTTTCACCACGTGCCAACTTTTCCAAAGCAAAGAGAAGCTACTATTACTAGAGTTAGAACTTTCCTTTTTTGTTTAAAGGAGGGAAGAAATATTTTTTTCTTTCCTTTCTTTCTCTCTTTCTTTTTTTTCCCGTGGATCCATTCGAACGAGCCACGGGCGCAATTAAAACGTTACACTTGGACGGTCGGCAAGATTTTCTAATTTTTCTTCTTATTTTTCGGTGATTAAGCCAGAGACGCTCGGTCAACCGGAATAATTTTAGACGAAAGTTGAACGCAACGGGAAGGGCATGAGAAAGTTTGTTGCGCTGCTTTTAACTGGATCCTTTTTCTCAGGATCCTAGATCTTGTTGCGTGGAAGATTCTTTTAACTCTGTGAATCTTTTGGGATCTTTTTTTTAAGGTCGATAATGTCGCGCGAAATGTCGAGACGAAAGAATCTAAATTCTTGCGATTTTACTTGTTTGCGACTAGGACAAAGATGCATGGATACGTGATAAAATGATGTAAAATGGCAGTTGCGAAACTATTTGTATGCGAAAAGCGGCTACACGGTACGTGGATAATTTGTGCAATGTAGCGGATAAAAATTTTATTGTCCAAAAGTTTACTCTCGATATAGTAATTTCGTGTAAGACGTATCCGTGTAATACACCGTATGAAAATTTTATGATCCACAAATTTTATCCTCGATAGTAGGAAATATCTGGAAAAATAAAAATTTCCGCAATTTCTTCGATTCTCTGTTCAGAAATGAAAATATTCGTTTTTTTTTTTTAAATCGAACGACACAATATTAAACATTAATATTAAATTCTCGCCTTGAATAATATTGAAATTTCTCAATTTTGCACGCAACGATATAATTATTTTACTAAAAAAAAAAAAGAAAAAAAACACCGATAATCATTATTCCAGAAATTTCTTCTAAAGTAAATCCGTGTTAAAGAAGTATTTCCAGTTGAATTAATATTACGTTAGTTTTTATTGAAATTGTAATGCGTTGTGTAATAGTCAATGTGACATATCAATTCAATAGCCGATATTGCACAACAGCCGAGAAGGAAATCAGTATTACAAACAGATTCTACACCTCGATTCTTAAACAAAGATGTGCCAATCTACGTTATACAACTATATTTGAATATTCCACTCCGCAGCGTGACAATCGATAACTTTAGCCTAGCCCCGATTTTTCTGTCATCAGAATTTTTCTACATTCCACTCAAAATCGAATATATACAAAAGTAATAAAATCACCCCCTCTTTGTGGTGGAAAAAAAAAACAAAACACGACGCATCATCCACTCGAACTAAACACAGAAACCCATTTACCCATTCGAACTAACATTTCATCGACTCGACATCGACCACATCCCATCCCAAGAATTCCCAAGATCGAAACGATCGTTAAACGAGAGGCAGGCGTTGTTACACTCGGCTGTTCGCGCTGTCCCCCCACACGAGTCGGCCGTCTCACCCGGGGAGCGAGCCCCCAAAATTGAACTTGGGGTGGCCGCCACCCCGCGAAGATCTCGTTTCTATCCGTTTCGATCCGAGGAGGGTGGACCCCCTTTCCTCTCTCTCTCGTTGACTCTCCGAGTCTCTCCCCCCTGGGCATAAGTTATTGCCCCTTTAGAGGGGCGCGCAGATGCCTTTTCCCAACGCGAAAAGAGGGAGGGGGTCGAGAGGGAGCAGCTTATGCACGCGCACGCGTGCACGTGTGCCGCGTGAATGCGGGATAAGAGAGAGAGCAGCAGAACCAGAGAGAGAGAGAGAAAGAGAAGGGGGGTTCTGTTGTTGTGTCGAGGGCTGTATCGAGGCGATAGGAGACGCTACGGAAGGGGGATGCGAGATTCGATCTTGGCCACCCTCCTATTGATCCGTTAATTGCCGTGTGTTGCAAGACGGGGCTTTGTACGGGGCAATTGATCGAGGGATCCTTCGATCGATTCCACAGGTGACTTTTGTTAGGGAAAGGAGGGAAAAATTCGAGTTTTTCTTTTTTGGAATCTCTTTCTCGAATCGATCGATGCGTCCTCGTTTCTGTTATCTGTCTTATCTCGTAGAGTACTGGAGTAGATACCTCGAGAGAGAGAGAGAGAGTTTGTCAGAAGAGCAAGTTCTCGCACCTCTTGATCGATTCCACAGGTGACTTTTGTTACGGAAGGGAGGGAAAAATTCGAGTTTCTCTTTTTTTGGAATCTATTTCTCGAATCGATCGATGCGTCCTCGTTTCTGTTATCTGTCTTATCTCGTAGAGTACTGGAGTAGATACCTCGAGAGAGAGAGAGAGAGTTTGTCAGAAGAGCAAGTTCTCGCACCTCTTGATCGATTCCACAGGTGACTTTTGTTAGGGAAGGGAGGGAAAAATTCGAGTTTTTCTTTTTTTTGGAATCTCGTTTCTGTTATCTGTCTTATCTCGTAGAGTACTGGAGTAGATACCTCGAGAAAGAGAGAGAGAGTTTGTCAGAAGAGCAAGTTCTCGCACCTCTCGATCGAGAAACGTAACAATTTGAACGAGTATCACGCAATATGTTGGTGGAGGATGGTTTCGACGTATTGAGGAATAATATCAAAAAAAAAGGAGAAAAAAGAGCGGATAAGAAGATATCGGATTCTCGGGTCAATGAACTTTGTCGATATTGAGGTGGATAACGCGTTGTTGTAATTGAGGGCAGAGATAGACGCGTTTCCTCAGCGTGGTTCGCGGATCAAGAAACATTCCTTTTCCTCTCCAACTATTCACGATCGTGTCGCTCGTTAGTAACAATAAATAAAACGGAGTTGGAAGGAGTATAGATTGAAAGAAGAAAGAAAATTTACATTGAAAACACGTTGGGGAACGCAAGGGAAGGGAGGAAAGGAATAAAAAGTGTTAAAAGGCTGGGAATACATTCGAGAGTAAAACTTTCGAGAATTCCTCTCGCAAATATCTTTCCAACGCTTGAGAATAAGTTGGAAAGTAACTTTCATTCTCGATGTCGGTCGTCCACCGACGAAAAATCATTCTCTCGAGAGCAACCCTCGATAGCGTTACTCCAACCATCTTAAAAATCCACCCTTAACGAAATCCTCTTCCTCTCACCGGTCCGAAAAAAGAGGAGCATTTTAATTCAAAACGATTCGGTCAAAAGAAGTCCACGCGTAGATTTTCAAACATATTTCCCCAATCTTTTTTCTTTTATCTCTGCAAAAATTACTCCTTTCTTCGAAATGAGATTATTATTAAATTTAGAACTCGAAAAATCTTGTGCACAAACGAAACGAAGACGATTGTGCAACGAGTTGTTCCACGAAAGTTAAGTAGAACAAGGGTTGATCGATCTCGAAGAATATCAATAAGGAAATACAGGAGAAAATACACGATTCGTCGCGTAAATGATGGATCGCGGTGTGAAAGAGCGCCAATAGAGCGGATTCGATTTATTCTCTCGCCGGTTATCCAACTTTTTGGACTTGGTTCAAAAGTTCAATGGCACACGAGGAAGATAGAGAGGAGAGGGATCAGTCAAAGTTTCACCGCGATTTGCTATTTTGCGAGAACAACGGCCAGCTCTGTTCTCTTTCCAGAAACGCGTTCATTATTATCATTGCGAATCGGTCCAATTACGAAAATTCAAAATACAAAATATATTATCCTTATTATTAATTTCTTTCTTTAAAGTAAATGATAAGCGAGTGAATACTTAATTACGCCGATAATTGACTGGTTGGATTGATGATTGAATTGCTCTTTTGCTCTCTCTCTCTCTCTCGCTCTCTTTCTCTCCCTCCTTTGCGGTAATATCATTTCTTAAATGATACTATTCTTGGTTAATTAAATATTACGGACTTAAATGACGATAAATACACAAGCAATTATCCTGTTACTACTTTTTTTTTTCTTCTTCTTCTTCTTAACCTTCCATCTTTCCTACGTCACCTCTATAAAATATATTGCGTCAGAATTTATTACTACCTGCCTTTGAATTATTTAACCTTTAACTGATAATTAACTACGGTAAAAAAACAATTTCTATATATTTTAAATACGTAAAAAAAAAAAACATAGATACATAGATCCTTTGATCATTAACAATCAGTCGCTCGGTGTAATCTTACATAAGTGAAACTATTACTATACAAGTTATTATAAAATTTATTATTAGAATTAAGCTTTCTTTCCGCTTATAATATGTGTATAGAATTAAAAAAAAAAAAAACACGCTCGCGTTGTATCAAAATTCGTTTACAATCACCTGAATTTTATCGAGAAGGAAATTGGTGAAAATTTTAACCTAACTTTCTCATGAAACTGTATAACACCTTGAAAAAAAGTAACTAAATCATTAACCATTAACTAGAATTTCACAATTTGTCCTTGGACCCTTGTTAAATTAACCGTTGTTCCGCGACTGTTTAATCCGCTTAAACCGATTTCCAGCGACAATCCAGAGAAGAGACGGAATAAACAGGACAAAGACGTAGGATTCCGTTCTTTGACACGTGGTGGTAAAACCACGTGGAAAATAACGGTTCTTGTTATATATATATATTCTCCTTATTAAAAGCATAATAAGTCTCCGTTTAATTTCCACTCTTCTCTCTTTCACTCCCACGTGCCAACAAATTAACGATTCGCTTGATCCGGATAATTCGGTATAAGCGCGTTTTATAAACGTGCGTGTTCCTTCAACACGTTAAATTACTTTTACAACGAAAATAAATAACATATACACATACATACATACATACATACATACGTCGCGATATGTAATTAAATACAACAGACAGGAAACACTCGTTTAGACTCTTAAAACGTTCATGAATAATGCCCGATACAAACGGTATGTCACAAAGAACGTTCAAAAGTGTTTTCCTGCCGTTCAACAATTTAATTCACGCCTCGAGTAATCCCTCGAAACGGATAATATAAAGGAGAGGAGTTACGCCAAGTTACTTGCCAATTTCACCTTCCCCAGGAAGAAATATGAAAAAAAAAAAGGAGAAAAGAGGACAATCGACGAAAAAACGAGAAGAAGAATAAAGAAGCCGAAGGATTAATGCAATAATCGCGACGACAACTAACTAACGAGATCGAGACATCCATTTCGAGACAGTGGCCTACAGCGAAACATGGAAAAATGAACGCGAACACGTATCGATAAACCGCGAAAGAACGTTGCAACAATGCGACAATGCTCTTCCTTATCGAACCTTTCATGGGAACATATCGCGTTTTATACACACATATACAGCACGGTTCACAGAAATAATAATCCTTCGCGTACGACCCTGAAAAGTCCAGGTTGGGAAGCCAGCAATGTAGCAACGGAAACACGGACGCGAATAAAATCCGAATAACACTTATCCTCGGCGAGCGCGCACGCAAGGCTAAAAGGCGGTCGCGCGACAATAGGTGAAAATGTGGCTTTCACATTTTTCCCTGGTGGATGCCCGATCCCCCCTCCTCGCTCTGCGCCGACATTAATAGCCCGTTTTCCGAATAAACACCGTCTTTGTCATTTAAATGCGGTTACTCGATGCCGGCTGCTTCCGGTCCCAGGCCATTGTCGTCGATTACACTTGCGCGATTGTGCCCGTCGATAACTGATATCGAAAGAGGAATATGTATTTTCTTGCTTTGCTTTCTTTTTTTTTTCCTCCTCCCTCTTTTTTTTTCAAAGGATGTCGGGGAAGGATGTCGTTTTTCAAACGACGATCGAAAGGGTGAGAGATTGACAATTCTGAGAGAGAATTGAACGAGAACTAAAGAGAAATAATAATTTGCGGGTGATGGGTGTGGAAAGAAGAATTGGCAAAGATTTAATTAATCGACATTCTTTTTTAAATTCGCTTATTGGAAGATGGAGATACTTTTTATAAAAATTTAAATCAAGATGCTTGAAGCGCACAGTACACACATCTTTGATTTCAACGTCACGACATACGTCTGTCATTTAAAATTCGAATATATTATGCAACGTGTATCATCGTGCTCGTATATATAAGCATTCTTCGTTTAAACATGCAAGCCCCTATACGCAATCTGGTCACGATTTCTCCTTATCTCGGAATGCCGCGGTCGTCATGGTGATCTCCTGCCCCTATTCCACCCCACCACGGATGCTTCTATCCCTTTGAAAACTGCTGACGCGTTGTATAAATTTCCCGCGCTTTCTTCGCAAAATTCTCCGAGTTTCTAAACGATTATCATACCCCTTAAGGGGTATACAATAGCGAAATATTTTTTAAACGAATTTTCTTTTTTCGAAAAATGTAAAAACTTGTCGCGATCGAATATACAAACTTTTCTGCGTAAAATTAAACAAAAAAAAAAAAAATTGCCGGCAATAAATATAATCTTGATTTGTTATTTTTTTAACGAATAAAGTTTCGAAAATAGAAAACGGTTTTTGAATTTAAATTTGCAAAAAATTTCGAATACTTTATTTGCGCGGCGGTGTTTTGTCACATACAAAACGATATTTGAATTCAAAGGCAGCATCAGCTGCATTTAACGAGCAATTGATCGCTCGGTTATCGACGAAACAAATCGATATTAACGGATCCGATACATCGTTTTTCTCATCTATCGGTGAGTTAAATTTAAAGTTTAAATAAAGAGGGAGATAAATAAAGAATTATTGGCGGCAGTTGGATTTATTATATAAAAAAAAAATAAAAAAAAAAAAAAAAAAAAATAAAAATAAAAGACACTCGATTTATTTCCAAGCGTATTAGAAATAATGAAAGACGACAATAAATATAATATGGAAATAACAAGAAATTTAACCTCTTTTAAGCAAGTAAACTTTCGAGGTTATCAAAGTTAACATGAAAATTCATCTTCAACGAAGAATTATTTACAACGTTTATTTAAATGGAACTTATTATTATTTTATTGAACCGGTAACGGATATTAAGAATACGCTATACCAATTCGTGAGCTTGTAAATATCGACCATAAAACTGAAAATGCCGGGGATTTTACAACGCCGAGAAAGTATTCACAAAATGACAATAAACCAAATACGAAGTAACGAAATCCATGGTATATCCGGCTTAACCGAACTAACGGTAATTATACTGACCGTGGGTCATGTCAAAATTATTACCTCTAGTTTTTAAATTACACTTTATTCCTTTTCACGTTCGAACGACCCTTTCCCCCAGGAAACTCCCGTGTTTCATCACGGAGTCATGTAAACTCGTGAAAGAGAAAACAAAGGAAGTTTCTACTATATCTAATCCCTCTTGTTCATTTTTCCGCACGACAAAAGGCAGCACGGAAAATATTTCCTGACCGAGCGCTTTTTTTAAAATGAACATACTCCGGTTTAGGGAATTTTCGGGACAATACCTGAACTCCAGAAAGGCCAGAAACGATTTCGGGCGAACCTCTGTGTCACTTTATATCCCCGTATGTAAATGACGACACGTCCGACTTGTCCACTGATATTTTAAACCCGGGTAATCCTGGATTTTATCTTACGACTCCGGTTAACTTTATTTTGTTTAGCGTAGCGTGAGTAATTTATCGCGTGTCCCCCGGTGTAACCCGTAATTTCTCACAATTCCTCTATTTTATCAAGCCCGCTGTTATTGCGCCCGCCTATTGAAAATCGGTGATTTACGCCAAAAACCGTGTAGCATTTACACGCGAGACACGCGAACCCTCGAATAACCGGCGCACTTCCTGTTTGCACGCCTCTTATCGGTAAACAAAGAAATCAACCTCCATCCGACGCGTTGTTACCGACCGCGTCGTGTATTTCAAACGTATTTTTCCCCCCTTTCCCTGACAAACGAAGAACGCTATGCCACAAAATGAATAACGTTATACATATATATATAATTTTTCCAATTGTTGTCACGTATCCTTGGCGACGAAATCAACTTCTCTCCCTTTGTAAATAAAAATTATAACAAATCTTCCCTCCTCCTCCCCCCCCCCCCTAGACATAAACATCGAGGCGAAAAATTTTTTTCTCACAAACATTCGTCGAATCCAAGTTTGCTTATTTAGAAATAGAACCATTTACGATTCAAGGCGAGCGAGTGCACATACTGGAAGCAAATAGTAGTTGAATCTGAAACTCGTTTAAAAAATCCACTTACTAACGACAATAATTTCAACTCGGTATATTCGAGGCGAATAGTTTGTTCCTGATCTATAGATAGATCTATGAGAAAAATCGGGGCGCGAGGATAATTGCGCGTTTATTAAAAGCGTTCAGGGCGCTGTGTTACCAACGGATACCCTTGACAGCGGAAAGCAAACTCTTCGCGCGTAAACAGAGACTCCAGTGCTGCCATTATTTGCCGAAGAATTAACCGCGCCGAAACACGCGCTTACTCAAACCAATGCTGACCGCGTGTTGATTAAAAGAAAATAAGTCGAAGTGGCGCCCCGTATCGTAAGATAAATTAACAACCCTGTCCAATACATTTATCGAACATCAACGAACTCATTTTTCATTGTTCTTCGAAAAAAGAAAAAATTTATCAGAAAAATTCTATGATTCATCGTAACGAATTCATATATTTAAATTTAAATTCACCTCATCTGAAATATAAAACATGCGAGCAAATAAAAATTTGAAATGCCTATAATTCCAATCGGTACGAATTGAATTTTTCCTAGTATCGATAACCAGTCAGGAATTAATGAGCTGAAACGATGTATTCATAATTCTACACGTGCAGCGCTGTAAAATTTCCCGAAATCGAATTCCAAGGCAATTTGTCGAATATCGAAAGGCGGGGATTATCGATAACATGGCCGGTGACGAGCACGGCTCGACGGAAACGTGAAGAAGCTACGGATAGATGTGTTCGGAAATAAAATTTAATGGGACGCCACGTGTCGTTTAAAAGAAGATAAATCAAACGAATGAGTTCGGTGACGATACATCATTCCATTCGCATCACGTTTGCAAGAAACTGCCGACACGTAAAATTTAGATGGACGATGAAGAAGAAAATTGGAAAATTGTGGATGGGCGGAAAGGGAGGGGAATAAAGGAAAGAGATTTACACTGCTGCTTATCGAACTTACAAATTATTCAGGACCGGAAGGCAACGATTTATATGCACGCTAAGAAAGAAAGTGCATTTACTTTCTGGTGTTTCCAGAGAGCTCTTCGACGCGAACGTGGAAAGTGGCGCTAATTAGTCGAACATTCATTTCTCGAGATTAAAATGTTTAGAAAATTTGTCGAGCACAGAAGCGTACCGAAACGCTCATTCCAAACTTTAAGTTTAATTACATACATTTGCTCCAACATGGTGTGCGCCAATTGGTACATACGATAAAATTTTCGCAGACAAAATTTTCAATTTGAATTAATTTTTTTTTTTTAATGTCAAGCACGTGGATCGAAGATAAAATTGAATGCGAAATTCATACATTTCGATTGTTCGAATATTCCGTTATATATATAAATAATTAATTTTGTATTCGAAATAAAAATTTGAAAAGATATGGTAACGAGATTACCATGTATATAATACGTTAAATGGTATGGTTTTTTTTGGGGTAACAATTTCTTCTACGATTTGCCCGGACATTAGGACGCAAAAAATGTTAGAGATAAATAAAGGAAGCATAACATTAAAAAAAAAAGTTGTATAATTAACTCACCAGACGACGCCGAAGGCACCATATCCGATGGGTCTGTCGGGCTGAACGAGATCCTGGGCTGGCGGCGGTGGCGGGGGCGCAGGAGCGGTAGGGTGGTAGTAGGTGGGGGGTGCCTGGGCCGCCGCCGCGAGGACCGCTTGTCCCGGGTGGGCCCCCGTTGTCCCGCCACCGCCTGTCGCTCCCGCCCCACCCCCCTGCATTAGCGACATAGACACGCTCATGGACACTCGCGAGTGTCGGCTGGGCCCAACTACTGCCATCAAAACTCTCCTCTCTCCCTACGGGCCACCCTCCTCAACCCTTTCCCGATTCACCGCCACCGCCACCGCCAAGGCCCCTGCTGCTTCAGGGAACCAGAGACACGCCTCTGTTCGTCGATCCTTTCGCCCGTTTCTACTTTTCCCGCTCACTCTTTCACCTTTCTAAAGAAACACTTCTTTTTCTAAATCTCGTTATTGTCCCTGGCAAGACACACACGTGACACTGACACAACTCGTCGAAGTTGTTTTTCCTCTTTTTCTCGTTTCACTGCGATATCGATGAGAGCATTCGTCTCGATTGAAATGACGTTTTTGTCGGATTAAATCGGATTAAATCTTTGCAAAATCACTGTTATCGGAACGATTGGTTGACAAATGGAGACACACTATACCATCAAAAGAAAGGTTGTCGTTTTCTTAGAAGTCAATAAATTTTGATACTGCTCTCGATTCCATCGCGCAATTTTTGTTATCACGAGCAAGTTAAACGTTGATCACGATAGAAAAAATCAACGACTCGTGGAAAAAAACGATCAGTTGCGTTCTCCTTTAAATGGCGTACTTTAGTTTCGAACGTCGCGCGCTCTTGAAGAACGACAGGAAGGGCTCAAGCTTGCCGGACACGAGGGGTGAAGGGGAACTTGTGACACCACGCTCAACGCAGCGGCTGGTCGCGTCCTTTTATCGCGACTACAGCAAAAACGATAACATGCGATGAGTAACCTTCAGGAAAGGAGCAGAATCGATATCTCCGTGTATGTTTCTTTAGCAAAGTTGGTGGTAAACAGGGCGTTACGTGTCGGCCGTTTCTATTCTGAAGAATGCAAATACTTTCGAGATTCCCTCGAATTCTTTGACGCTAAATATGATTTCTAGACGAGAAGAACACTCGAATGCGTGAATGTCACAAACGCAGGAGTGTTGAAATTAAACGTGCCACGTTTTTTCGGTTTACTCTTACTACATCACGGTACAATGTTAGGTTATGTTTGACACACGCACGCAAGCCGTTCTCCCTCTTCTCCGTCAGTTACGCTCAGCTGGCCTCATAACGTTACGATCAGAGGGACGGAGGTGGAAAGGGGGCGGTGCTTGTCCGTAAGAAACACAGTAGCGCGAAACAGAGAAAGAAATGAGAGAACACTGAAAGATTCAGTCAAGTTCTCGATGACCACAGCGAATCCGGCTATGAAGCCGAATTTATTCGGCAGTTTGCAAATGACGAATGATTCCTCACTGTCCGGGTCCTACGTTCGAGCCAGAAACACTGCCACTTCTCGTACAGATCAAGCACGCACACACAACACGAAACACGCGCGCGCGCACACACAAGCGAGAGAGGGAGAGAAAGAGAAAAAGGAGTCTCTCGCGTAGCCGCGATAAAGAGATCGTCGCGGTACGAACTAAACACACGTCTTCTCGCAGCCAAGGCTTGCTGGCCACTAACCGAAGGGGAGGTAAGCTACACTGTCGACAGCGCCAGCTGCTCACAAAGGAGGTCACGTGACTTGCGCATTCGCTCAATGCGCAGCCATTTCAGCAATCTTTGCATCCTCTTTGCAAATATAACTGCAAAATGATACAAAAATATATAATTTTTATTTTATTATTCATATTATTATCTCTTAATTTAATTAACTTATTCCCTTTATATTCATTTATTTTATTATATTAGTACACGATAATAATAAAAACGTTTATTACGTGAAGTACTTGATGATTTTAAATTATTCCCCAAATATAGTAATAAATATTAACAATTAAAAAATAACTAGTTTATTTTTAGTTTATTTTAGATTTTTTTTTAAATTGTAACGAAGTTTTTTTTAATTTAATTTTATATCATCATTTGTTAAGATATTAAATAAGGTATTAAAATTAAGAAACATCGTATAATTCAGTATATATATTTACATGATTTTTGTCAATCATTATCGAATGTATTAAATTAACAAATCCATCGTTTTTCTTTCAAGTGCATTGCAACATGTACACACTTTTATAAAAAATGTTACAGAAGTACACGAGTATCTAACTCAAACAAGCCATGTACAAAGCGCACTTTCTGTTATTGATACGATTGTAAGAAAAATTCGATTACATTATATTTTATATTATTTCTTTTTGAGTTTCTTTTAAAATAGAAAAGTGATCTATTATTATGAACAGGTACTGAAAAAGAAATTATCGCTCTCATCCTACAATCGTAACAATTTTATTTGACATTTTTACTCCATATATCCATATTTGTATAAATATTCACATTTATCATATATATGTATGGTTTCAATGATAAATATACTTATAAAGGAGAGCATTATCTATTACTTTGTTCAATTGTACATGTGTTTGCACAAGGCATGTATTCACAATTAATATTTTAAAAAAGTGAGAAACTAATTATTAATCCTAATGAAAAATAACAAAGGCCAAAGTTATTGTATATTATATCTTTCTATACTACTCTAATCAAAATAATTTCTTTACTACAATTCATATTGTGCACTTTAATAAACTAATTGATATACAGTTATTCATAAATTATTCATAAACATATTGTTCTATCTTTCTAAAAAAATGTCTATTAATCCTTTATTCCTTTATTACATTTAGTGAATACAGGCCTGATAAACTTACATACGATCGTATAGGAAAATATGAAAAGATTATATCTCGAATTATTTTTTTCATATTAAATAGGCTTCTATCTTTGGTCTGATCGAATTTTTATCGATAATATTACGAGTCATTTGTTATTTGAAATTACGCATAAATCTCGAGAAAAATAAATTTCGCTGTAATATCATATTACTCGCTATAATGCGAATAATTAGTGCTCCCTTTCTTTTTTTTTAAATTTTGTTTGAATTTATCAAAAACTGATGAATTGCAATTGTAGTTTACAAATTTAATTCGAAACGTTCAAATAGAAGAACAAACATCATAAGTTCATTCGATTTGAACAAATCGATCTTAAACTCTTAAACAATTATGGATTTTTAACCCATAAGCGCCCGTGGATATAATATATACATATATATATATATATGTATATGTATATATATATTTCCAAACAGATCATTTGAATCCCTTTATATATCATGTCAAAAATTTGTACAAAATCTTGAGAAAATAGCTCTCCACAAAATAGAGCTTTGACTTTCAAATAATTTGAAAATTTTAGAAATTTACGGATCCCTTTTTCTTCTTTTTTATCTCTTTTTTCTTCTCTTTTTCTTTTTTTTTCCTTTTTATTTTATTCTATTTTTTTATTATTATTATTATTATTCACCGGGCACCAATGGGCTCGGATTTACTATTCGTTTCATGTATTTTATTGATTTAATAGACAGTAATTTATAGTTCTATAAACTAACAAGCGCACAATATTAGCAATATTAAGCTCATGAGGTACAGTGTGTGTTTACACCATAATAATCTACTATTTGGCGAGAAATCTTTCAAAATGAATTTAGAAGACTTATATAAATGCTATAAAAAACAAAGTGAATCCAACATAAAAAATTATTGTATTATAAATAAGACAAATATAATACATATAATTTATACATCCATATAAGATTAATCTTATAAAAATTTTAGGAAATACAAAAAAATATTTCATTCATTATAATTACAGATTAATTCTGTATCAATATCCTTTGATTGATAAGGAGAAATATCAAGAAATATTAATATAAAAATAGAATAACAAAATGATAACGAAAATGTATATTTTATCATTTTATATATATTATGAAATTATATGAATTATCAATTTAATTTCAACAATTTTTTTCTTAATGTTTTTTTATAGATAATACACATGTGAATTATGTGGTCTTATCCAATTTAAAATTTATGATATAATTAAAAATATCTCGCCAGACAATTTGGATCGTAATAGTCAGGCACCACTCAATCACTTTGTATAAATTTTCGTTAGTTATTTTGAGCGATATACATCGGAATTACCTTAAATCAGTTGTAAATTACGAAAGTTCAAAACCCGTATTACTAGTAACAGCATAACGTAGCTTCTCTCGTAAGGTACTTTTCTTTTGATAATTTGGTAATTTAAGGAGATTAAAACATGTAGACGACGTAGGTAAACGATTCTGCGGATCTTTCTTACGAATCGTAAAAAATCCCCTTATTACGCTACCTGATTTATAAAGAATTAATACAATAAATAGAAAGTATACAAAATACATATGGTGTCTATAGTTTCATACCAATTGTATCACCCGTATCCTCGTCGTCACCAACTTCAACACAACGAATTGAAAATGGTGGTTCTAAGTGTGCAAAGCCCAATAATGGTGATTTCGAGCAGCTTGTTACGAACTGTAATACGAAAAAAAAAATATAGAAACGGAGAACAAAATTTACATTATTCACAATTTTCATATTAAATGATGTACCTTTAAGAATAAGCCTCTTTCTTCTTCAGAAAAATCTTTCTCTAGAATATCCCACAACCAACACACTACACGATGACTATCGTGGAAACCGCCATAATATTGCGTATGTCTTCTTAAATCTCGTAAATCTAATGGAACATTATCGCCCGAAATTAATCTCTGTAACTAAAAATAAAGATGCTTTATAGAACATTTGTCTAAGAAATGTTAAATTCTTTAAAAATTACTTATCTTACTTCAGGAGTAGAAAACAACGCCAACCATTCTGGATTGATTATAGAACGGAATCCTTTGATAAAAGCTGCTGTTTGATCTTTAATTTGCATATGCATTCTGAAATGGGCCATTAAATGTATATAATTGATTTTATTTTCATTAGTAACCGGCACCGCTCGTCCTCCAGGAATCAATTCGTGTGTAACCAATTTACCTAAAACGTCTTCATCAAGAGAAAACGTTAATTCTAATTGTCTAACATCACCTTTATAATGCTTCACAAGAGTAAGACTTCGATATAAATCTCGATCTAATGAAGCCAATTCATCTAACCAACTGTATAATGCACCTCCAGTTTGCCCAGAAAATTGGGAAACAAAAAAAGATGCGAAAGGTACGTCTACAACAATGCCCTAGAAATTATAGTGTCTATAGAATATAAAACTTTTATATTAGTTTCGTAGTTATATATTTTACTTACTTCATATACTGCTTTACCCAGCATACGGCCAACAAATTCAAAAAGTTGCAAATGATTATCTTGCATAGAAGATGTTGGAGATGGATAAAGTCGATTTTCACTAGTGACTTTAAATAAATTCAAAGATGGATCGAAAACTTTCTTTATTGTCTCCTCTAAAAATTCTTTAAAGACTCCATCTTGATCAATGCCTGCTTCAGCTAAACCTTGCTCATTTACAAAACGAACTCTAATGACACCTTTAAGTGCCTGAGAGGGTAACATCGCTAATTGGCGATAACCGTCTTCCACTATACGAGTTCTATAAAATATTTATATCATTTTTATATAGGATTTTTAATACAAAATTTTTTATATAAAAATTTTAATATAGAATTTTTTATATAACAATTTTTAATACCAAAAAATAAAAAATATCCAATTACCTGTGAACAACAATAAGAGTTGTTGGCGTACTATTACAAGCACTTTCAGTTAAACCCAAAACTGCTTTTTCGTTAGCAACATGCTTACGAAATAGTACAACGCGTTCCGAATGAGGAATAACGTGAGGCATTTTAGAAAGGAGAAGAGCTGCACCTCGCCTGCCTTTCTCCAAATCTGCCAGAAAACTAGATACTCGAACTTCCTGTTTTAAAATATTCATAATTTAAAATATTCACTTTTTTTTTTTTTTTTTAATATGATATAATATCAAAATGCGAAAAAGATTTAGTTTAAAATACTTAACTTTGCCAACCAGTGCCCTTCTGGACAAAAAGTTCGTCTACAATCTCGTCGGTAGATTGCCATTAAAAGGGTGTGAAGAGAAGTAAACAGGGGATTATTAGGAACCGATTTCACGTCTGGAACATCTAAAACTTCAGTACATAACTAAACCACTTAATTCTTATGCTTATATATCGAAAAAAAAGAAACAATATCAACTATATTATAAAAAAATATAATGCAAAGATTATGACACCCACCAAACAAATTATTGAGCACTGCTTTATATAAAAACTGGTTTAAAAAGTATGATATCGTTACAAAATCACTAAGCTTAAACGGATCTTGTTGTTCATACATTTCCATATCATCTAAAATTCTGAATACATATATCATTAATATCATTAATATATTTTTTATAAAATATTATTTTCACAAAATATATATACTTACGTAACATAATGTGTCATACAATCAGAAAATAATATCAACATTTGAAATTCAGGTGCTGTACATTTTGTATTAGCAGCTAAATGATCCAAAAATGCTTTCAAACCACAATGAGGACCCAATGTTCCCAAAAATAGATACATATGGTATAAAATTTTATCTTGATAACATAGACCTATTACATGATGAACATAATTTGATAAATATATAATATATGTATATATTTGTCAATACTTACCAGTTAATATTTCCATTTTCATTTGTGTAAGTGTATGTAAAGCAATTTGATAAAGGGAACAAATTAAAGCTATTCTAGTAGTCTCTGCACTTCCCAATTTTCTATAATTTTTAGTATTATTATTTCTATTTGTACGTGCTTCCAAAAACGCTCTTCTAAAAATATTAGTACCAACAGATGTACTCTGTTGCTCTATTGATGGAGGTATCTCTTTTTCAATAAGTTCAGTTAAAGGTTGACCTAAAAAATTTGTATTATAAAATTTATTATTTATACTATTACTTTTAATAAAAATTTATGTATCTGTAAAAATATATCTATATAATTACCAATTAATTGTGTAACTATTCTTCCTGTCCATAAACAGGCTAATTGTGATTTCACATATGGGATAGGTTCTTGTAAAGATGTATCAACTTTTTGTGCAAGCCAACCAAGAATAGGATGCCAATGTGTTAAATTACTTTGTTTTGCAACTACATATTGCTGACATGCCTCCAACATTTTTGTTACAACAAACTATAAAATTTAAAAAAAAATGAAGTTTATTTTTTATGATTAAATATTGATATTACATATAATTATATATTATATAATAAATCTATACCGTAAAAGATGGAAAGTATAATTCCTTTAACACTTCATCTCTTTCAATATTAGCTAATTGTATTAAATTAGCTAATAAACACAGTGCATAACTACCTTCCAAAGCATTAAAAACTATTCTTAAATTTTGTTCTGAATTTAACAATTCCAAACTTCTGGCAAATAAATTGTTTGTAATAAATGATGAAATACACTAAAAATATATAAAAAAGAAAATATTATATGCTGTAAACTAATATTTAATATTATATATTATTGATTACATACTACTGATGATATATTATTTAAATGATAGATCAATGCAGGTACACTAAAAATATTTATCAAAAATAATGAAACCAATTTATCTGACATCTGGGAAGAGATTAATGGTCTTAATGTCAATGTAACTGCTGCTGAAAGTGCAATTGGTTTTAAAGCAATCTCGACTCTACCCAATCCTTTTACTAAAAATGCCTAAAATAAAATTAAATATAATGAGAAAATTAACTAGTTCAGATACATAAATATACTAAATAACAAAATAAACTACAATTAATAAGATAATCACTTGCATAATGGGATAAAACCCATTGTTGACTAGGTGGCCCATTATGTTAGCACAAAGCTGATTCATACCAGCTTTAAGTTTTTCCATTCCTTCTACTTTTTGAATTGCCCATGTTCCTGGTGATGTAAAACTAACTAATGTATGTAATCTTAAATGGATGGATTTATGGTCAGATACTCTTTCTGGTTTAAGATTATCTAAACCAGTTAGACAATAAAGTAATATTGTTTTCATTTGTGATATCCATGATATGTAGCGATCTTTGTTCAATACAAGTCCTACATAAGAAATTTCTGGTGATTCTGAATCTAGGGTCAATACTAAATATCTGAAATATTTATTTTTGTCAATTTTTTAACAATTATTTATAATTTCTTAATTTTTTCCTCTTCCATATTTTCTATAAATATTTTTTATACATACATACCTACATAGCTTTTCTATTCTTTCTTGAACATAATCTTTTTTATATATATACAAAAATTTAAAAACGATTTTATACACATCTAAAGCAGGTTTTAACTTTATATTTGTTTCTGTATTACCATCATTGAGAAAATTTGTATCAAATTCTTCTCTGAAAAATCATATTCTTTTATCTACTATTATATTGAAAAATTAATATATATGTTAATATAAATTTTTTATATTATGTAGATTCATATCCGATAGATAAGCGGCCAATGGAAGATTACCAATGGGTAAATAAATATTGATAATTGATCAAAAAATTATAATTATTTTATTTATTATATTTAAAAGAATTATTTAAAAAATCGTACAACTATCGCAAGCAAACACAATTGCAATAAAAACAATATTTAAAAACTTACAAAATTCTTTTACGCGTCAACCATCCCCTAATATAAGCCTGAATTAAGATGACAGCAGCTTCTCTATCTTTTTCATGAGCTCTTTCTTCTCTGGCAGCCTTCATTTGCTGAAGGAAGCTGTCTTTGGACGGCTCTTCAGCTTTAAACATCCTTGATTTACCGCGAACGCCCGCTAAGCACTAAATTATGCTAATGACAAAACATTGTCAGCTGGTCATCCGCGGTCACTCTAGTTGACATAACGATTCAACCACCCACTAGAAAATCATCCTTTCCAGTAGTACACGTCACGTTGATTTCATTCGTTCTATAATCACTGTGACCGATCGGCAGCAATTGCCACTCGCCACAGGTTTCTCACCATCACATAATCTGGATATATCTCCGTATGACAGCCAACTACGACGGCCATTGTTATTAATTTGATTCGAGGATGAATATTGAGGACAAAGGATATTAGGTTAGGTTAAAAAGCACGTGACTAGTGGCGCCAGAAAATTATCGAAATAAATTATCAAATTATATACTTGATTATTAGTTTATGATTTGCTATAATATAATTTTATTGCAAATTTTACTTATTTTTTAAAAAAATATATTAAGTATACAAAAATTGCAAAATTATAAGACATTTTGTTTTATATATTCGAATAAATTGTATTTCATTATTTTAAATGATATCCTGAATAGTTAACACATGTCAAACGAAAAAATTTTACATTTCCTCTACAAAAATAATGTTAATTTTATAATACTATATACTACTATTTAATATTTTGTACTTTGTTTAAATGAACATTGAAAAGAAATTCATCAATAATTCATAATATACATATAATCAAATTTAAATTGTATTTAATGTAATTTAATATTTTTTTACTCACTTTTGATAAATTAATAATCTTCAATCAAAATTTAAAGAATTATATAAAATATTAGTATTTATTATTATTATTATAATATTATTAGTGTAAAGATATTAATTTTGAAATCCACATCAAAATTAACTTGAAATCAAATTTAAATATAAAATTTAATTTGTAAATATTTTTCAATTAAAATTTTTGTTTTCAAAATTAAGTGAATATATATAAAAATTTGAACAATTTGAATACATTGATATTATTAAACTTTTTAACCAAAATAGTTAACACAAAAATAATATCAATTACGAGTGCATTATCTATAACAATTTTAAAAAAATATTTATACAATAACTGCACTCAAATTTATTGTTATGAAGTGTCTTATATTCAAAATTCTTTTAAAGAATTCATAGTAATACTTAAATATAAATCAAATGATCTTTCTTAAAACCATTTGTCATTACTTTCATAATAAACTTATACTACAAATTCTAATTTAATTTGTTCTTAAATTAATATATTTTTATTACTAATTATTTAAGGTAATCCATAAAGTTTTAAAGTTCTATCCATACTAGTCGATGCTATATATTGCGCATGTTTTCCGAAACGAACACCAGTTGCGGCTGCCGTGTGATCATTAAGCACTTTCAGTTCTTGCCACTGCTTACACAAATACACTCTAAAAATAAAAATATTAGATAAGTAAATCAGATAATAATAATAATATCAGATAAATAAAAATAACAGATAAAGAATTAATTCTAATATAATTGAACTTAACTATTCCATATGATATAATTCTTACCTTACATCTGTTCCAGCTACTGCCAGATATGTTCCACTTTGATCAAAGCAAATATCTTTAACTTCATACGATTCCTCTAATTGAAGAGTTTTGAAATTCTTCAATTTACGCAAATCCCAAAGTTTCACACAAAAATCTTCTGCAGCAGTAGCTAAATAATAACCATTTTCAGAAAAACTAATTGCCGTGATAGGACCTGAATGACCTGGGAAATTAGCTACATTTGATTGTTCCTTTAAATCCCAAATCTTCACTTGAGAGTCTTGAGTACCAGTACCAAAGATTAATCCATCAGGATGAAATTGCGCCGTCGTTAAAGGCTGACTGACTTGTCCAGCAACCTAATAATATATTAAGATAACAAATGTATATAATATATTGAATTTTAAAATTATAAAAATTTATTTCTGAAAATTATTATTTTTCTTGTAAATATACCTTAGTTAATAATCTACCAGTACGTATATCTGAAAATGCCCAATGTTGATCTAAAGATGAACTTAATAAATAATCTCCTGTTGGATGTAAAGATAGTCCAGTCACAGGAGCATCATGAGCTTTCAATAGTAATGTTGTTTGACTAGTTCCTACATTCCATATACGTATTGTAGTATCAGGTGATGCAGTCATTACTATATCTTCTTCTGGATGATAAATTACTCTAGTAACCTTGAAAATATAACAATATTAAACATCAAAAAATATTCAGAACAACTGAAAATAAATAATTTATACCTTTTTAGTATGTCCTTTTAATATTGCAACAACTTGTTCTGTATCTTTATTAAATACTGTGGCATTTTTATCTGCACCACCTGTTAAAATTTTACTAGTATCTGCACTGTGAATATCAAGTGCAAGTATACCAGGAACACTAGCTGAATGGAGACCCTTAAAAATATAAATAAATAAAATTAATAATAATACATGGAAATAGACAAATATTTATTATATAAATACAAAAAAAAAATGTTACAGGATGCGATGCAAGTGTTTGAAATGCACGAATACTATCTTGTGGAAGTAAATCTTCAGGAACTGAACGTCCACGACGTTTTCTTTCCTGTGTAAGAACTGTGGCTCTTTCCTGAAGTTTTTGTATTACATCTTCAGTAATTCCAGCTTGCTCCATAGGCTGAGCAGCTGTACCACCAGCTTCTACTGCAAGTGCCTATAACATACAATTTATAAACATATATTATGATATATAAATAAAATTAATAGAATTTTATTCTTACAGGTTGTGGAATGGTAGTAGCCTGAACAATCCCTGCTTGAGGTTTCAAAGTAGCTAAAGCTTCTCTAGCAGCAGTTACTTCTTTTGTCAATCTAGCAATTACACGACATGCTGCATCATGTTGATATAATGCATGAGATAATTCCTGTCTAGCTGTTTGAAGTTGTTGTCTAAGTGTAAATGAATGTAACATAACAGCATCCCATTCATCTTGTAAAATTTTTAATATAGCTGGAATTGAAGTAGCACTTGGTGGTTTAGGTTTAACTATTGCAGTGGCTGTAAAATAATAATATTATTGATAATTTAACATTTAATAATGAAATTTAATAGATATATTTTATAATATAAATAAATTTTCTAAAAAAAAAATAAAATTAATATACTTTTAATATCAATAAGTTGATCTGCAGTTAATTCCTTTCCAGTTATAGGATCTACTCCATTTTCGGCTAAATATTTTTCAATTAATCTCTTTTCAAATATAGAACCAGATACTGGAGATACGACCGGATGCTCCGGAACTTCGTTAGAAACTGAAAATAAATATTTCTCTCAGAGAATTAGGTGAAATATAATGCAGAGATTGTAGGTTATGTTCAATTCTTGCCGGTATACATCATAAATTTTATTACAAAAAACATTAATTTATTTTTATTATTATAATATGACCTCATCAATAAAAACTTAATACAAATTTTTGTATTTTTAAATAAAAAATAATTAAATAAAAAAGAAAAAACTTACTTGCACAAGAAAGCGCCATTTTCACACACACAGGACGTGTTTACTACGCATGACATTTAAGTTAAAAAACTTATTACCAATTTTTACTATAAATTTAAATATATGTTATTTATATATATATATATATAGAAAACATTTTATGGAATTATAAAAAATATGTATGAGTTACAATTATAATTATATTTATATATTATAAAATATTTAAATTATAAAAAAAATTAAATATATGAATAAAATAATTTTAATGAAAAATGAATTTTAATAAACAGAATTTATAATTAAATATAATATTTTCTTATTAAATGAACATTATTTATATAAAGATATAAAGATATTTATATAAGATATATTAAGAATTTTCTAAGAAAGATTTATTATATTCAATATAGAAAATGCTATATATCAATTTCCGTTTTAATGAAGTAAACATGGCTTCTATAACTGTCATTTTCTTTCTTGCAATCATCTTTACAATTTCTTATATCAATTCAAGAAAGTATTATCTGCAAGAATTGAAGTATTAAATATATTTATTTTAACTAATAGAAATATAATTATATATATTAACATGTTATGGGTTTAAATCAAATCAGAATAATTCTAAATATTAAAAACTTCGTTCAAAGCTATATTAGTAGTCGTCTAAGCTGGTTCGCAAATATTTTTATAACAATTTATCTTTGAAGATTTATTTACTAATATCGTACATCCTTAATTAATAATTATTAATAGCATAATATAAAATAAGATAATTGAAAAAAGAATCAGTTTTTTCTTTTTAATTATTCAGGAATATTTATTTATAATATTCAAGAATAAACAATTGGTATTAATATTATATGAAATTTTTGATTTGATTAAGCCTTTATTTTTTTTATCATATCTAGACTTTTATCTGTTAATTTATTATTTTTTTATAATATATAGATCTTTTTATATTGCTTCATTATATATATAATTTAGTAGAAATATCTTATTTAATTTTTTTTTCTAATTTAAGTAATAATTGAAAAAAATACAATTTTTTAAAAGAATAAGAATTATATAAATCCTTATAAGTTATTTTAGTAATAATCTTGAATTTAAAGATATTTCAGATGCATTTCCTGAATTTGTTATCTTTAATGATGAAGCAGAAGTACAATATAAGGTAATATATATATTACATAAGATAATTAGTTTTTATTTTTCAGGAAGAATGTAATTTATTAATTTCTAAAGGGTTTATAAAAAAGACAACAAAAAATAAAACAAAAAAAAATATATAAATTAAACTTTTCTATTTGTTTATAAATAAAAATAAATATTATTCTCTTTAATTAAAAATTGAATATTCTTTAATAAATATTTTCTATTTACAATTTAATAACTAATAATATAAGTCTAAAATATATATAAGATATTAAAGGGAATATTATACATATATATGTGTGTGTGTGTGTGTGTGTGTGTGTGTGAATATATATTCAATTACATAGTTCATAATTGATATCTAATTGCAAAATAGTAATAGGGATCTTTTGATTGCTATCTTTTAATATCTCATGTTCACATAAATGAAAGAGCATTATATTATAATCTTATTGGAGCTGCAATCTGTGATAAAATTTTTAGATCTATAATGTGACAAAATTGATCATTATAGAATGCTTGAATTTCTTTATATAAAAATCTTAATTGTTAAGTTTAATTAAATTTAAATATTTTTTAATAAGATATTAATTATAAATGAATGAAAAAAATATATATTTAAAGTATTTTAGTGCATTTAAATAAATTAAAATCTTTTAAATCTAATAGAAGTATTAAATTGAATTTCAATACATATATTGATTCACAATAACTTTATATAAAACTTTTGTAGTAGGATATTTTAGGTATATATTTATATTCCACACAGTATTATTTTTTTTTTATTACAATATTAATTTATTTTTGTAAGTGCATTTAATAAAAAAAAAAAAAAGAAAATTGAAAAGAAAACATTATATAAATCAATATATGTTATAACAATTATATACATTAAATAATTTAAGTAGAATTAAGATTATATTAATATTATATATTTATCTATATTTTATCTATATAGATAAAATAATTTTATCTCTAACTCAACAATATTATTTTCTACTTCATTCACATTATTTGTATTACTAAATAAATGTAATAATTATCTTTAATAAAATCTATAACTACAAAAAAATAAGGAATGTTATTAAAAACACATTATTTGTATTTTTTTGCTTCTAATTTATTCTAATACTAATATATTAAATAAGTTTTTTAAACAATTTACAATACTTAACTTTAAACAAATTACAAATCATATTGTAATAAATAATGCCGATAGTATATTTTTTTTTAGTATGGAATATGTTCAATTATAAATGTTTCACTTTCAAGTTAATTCTAAATTAATTAACTTTCCAACTTATATTATGGAATGTTAATTTTCATTCAATGTAACAATCATTGAATTAGGATATAAAACGAATCTTATTTTTTTTTTTAATTATGATCGTCATTTTTCGGATTTGTAATTGCCTTTCTTTTTTTTTTTATTTCCATAACAACCGCGATATAAGTAAAAGCAGAAAAATAAATAAGATAAATCTATTATCTTATATTTTCAATGTTAATGATAACATATTATATATTTATATACAATAAATATATAATATATATATATATATATATATATATATATATATTTATATATTTATTTATTTTTATTCCATTTTGTTTGTATTTGTTATCAAACTGTCTTAATAACTAGATTATATACACTATTTTAATAATTAATAATAATAAAACCATAGGTCCATAATAATATAATAAATCTAGATAGATTTATTTTAAACTAATCATATATGTAATGTATAGATATATCTTACGATATATATCTTATAAATCTAAAAGTGATAATATTTATATTTATATACATAAATATTATAAGAATAAATGGTTTAGTATCTCAAAAATTCTAAAATCAGAAAAGTTACCTGCTTGAATATACGTGTTTATATAAAATATAATTAAAAAAAATAACCTATATTATTTTTACATGATTAATAACAATATAAGTGATATTACATTTAGATAATAAATTTATTTCTTTTATTTTAAACTAATCATTTAAACTAATCATTTTATTATAATCACAAAAAATTAAAAATAAAGTGTATATACAAGTAAAAATGTTATTACACTTATAACAAAATCCGTTTGTTTATTCAAGCAGATATAGTTACTGTAGCGAGTAACAACGATTACACAAACGAGGAAAGATCGATGTATTAATAAAAATGTAATGAATCAATTCAGCAAGTGGTGCAGGGTTACAAGATACGGAGCAAATAATATGGTTTAACAAAATGTTACGCCATCAAGAGCCAACAAACAAATATCAAAGCCACCCATAGAAATACTTTTGAAAGGAATTGTTCTTCTTCATATTGTGGTGTTCCTCTAGCAGCTGTATAAAAATGCATAATTAAATTCAATTTTATTAGATAGCATTATATATAAAATTAATTTATAAAGAAAAAATACCTGCACTTGGTCGTGTTTCTCCAAAATTAAAAGTAGATGTAAAGAATGCAAATGGAAATGTCCCGATACCAAATGACATATAAGAACCATCTCCAAAACCAAAACTAGAAAATCCAATATTATTTTCGGGTTCTGTTCTTTGCCCAGCAGGACGTGGTGGAACATTATTTCTGAATCAATACAATTTAAAATATATTATTAAATAATTATGCATTTAATTTATAAAAATAAAAATATAATTTACCTTGGATCTTCATGCCTTGTATCTCCACGTCCATACAATGGAATAACTTTATCTTTGCTAATTGCAGCTTTACAGACAGGACACATTTGCCTTGTTGGACGTGTCTCTAACCATTGGTGCAGACAAGGCCAACTGAATAATATATAAAAATGTATGTTTATTATTGAAATATAATACATATATACATTATACATTATTAATAATAAATATATCAATAATAAATTTACCAAAATAAATGACCACACATGCTAATAACTGCATTTTTTGCAGTATCAAGACAAATATTGCATTCAAATGTTCGATTATCCTTTTCTTTCTCTTCTGCAGTAGAATCCCATGGTTTAGATGGTCCAGCTTGTTCCCTTGTAGTACTCATATTAGAGAACTCTTAAAGAAAATGCAATTAATATTAACAAGAACTTAAAAAATATTTGTCATAATAAAAATTCACAAATTAATTGTTCAAAAATTTAAAAAATTCTTATATAATTTAAAAAATAAAAATAAAACTATTTGATTTAATTTATATTGACGTGGAGTAATGTTCAAAGCTATATCTTTTTATCAGTTAATACTGACGACAGTATTGTAAAGAAAGAAAAACAATTCTAAAAGTCACTGACAATCTTTGTAAGCATACTCTAACGACACTAACATCTAATGTAAATGTCATATAATAATAAAAATTAAGCATGAATATTGTTCATATAAATGTGCAATTTTCATTCACAATCATTAACATCGTATTTTCTGAATCTATTAGCATTTTCTGACGTATTATGTATCCATGAACAAAATCGGAAGTCATATGTCCGCGATAGAACTGTAAAAGTTGATAAAATACAAATAAGATTAATAAATGTTTCTTGCAGAAAACATCAAACTGTCACATACGGAATAATATTTGATGATAATATTAATCGAAAATTACACGATGAACAAAGTTCATTAGGTGTGTTTGGCAAGTAAAGATCGTAGGTCTCGTCAAAATACTAATGGAGTTGCATCTGCCATTGCTGACACAATTCATGTCACTTACTTTAGTCTTTTGACTGCGGAGCCCTCTCAGCAATTATTTATATTCTTCCGCTAACTTAACTCTATTTCCAAAATGATTTGATGTATCACGTATACTGTAGTCACAAATGCGCAAGTGCCATTAAATGATTTTCATGATTTTTCACGAAACGGATGTTCGAAATAACACGTAAGAGATTTGTCGTCAGTGCGTCTGCGCTTATCTACGGTAATGTTATGGCTGACAATTGTTCGCACAAACGATTCGCGTTTTATTTTTTTTCAAACATAATTTTGTTGACTGTTATAATTATCGTGTTATGATTTTAAAATTTTATTTAAATCCATCACTTGATTAACGCCGTATCTTACTCAATTGTACAATTACTTTTTATCGACTGTGCATTTAATACAATTCGATCAAGTTCCATAATGTCATAATAGAGTACGTGGTGGATACAATTTAAATAGGTATTTATAATTAAATTTTGTTTTATTTCATGTTAATTATTTAGTTATTACATCAATAAAAATATTATAAATATTATATTACATATTTATAAATATATAGTATTTTTATAATTAAGTAATAAAAAAGAATAGTAAAAAATTAATATTAATAAATTAAATAACAGTATATTTGACTCTCGATTATTATACAATTATGCATTAATAAAAGAGATAAAAATCAATCAAATATTCAGATATATTTTTTATTATTGCATATCATAATTTGTTATGATAATTATTATAAATAATCCAAAATATCAATGAAACTATACCTAAAATTGATTTCTATATCACCATGGAGTTTAATCAACTGTATCGTTTAATGCATTCTCGTTTGAAACATGATAAAGTGATGTCATAACTAAGATATAAAATATAAAAATATTTAAGATGAAAAACGAAAAGAATAAATAATGTAATAAGTTGAAACGTTATTTTAACATAATAATATAATATCAAAATATGTAAATTATCTCTTTAGTATTTTCTTGTGAACATTCGTTTATAGGTATCAATAAAATATAATATATATATATTAAAAGTTTATGACAAAAATATTTTTACTAGAATGAAAGCGGATGAATTAGAATCCTTACATCTTCCCTCGAGGGGTCATAGTAGCAGATTTGAAAGTCCAGTTTCATCAAAATTCAAGCTCAGCAGCACAGGAAAGACGCGAAAGATTGCCGGCAAAAACCTAACCTCAGTTATTTTACAAAATCGTCAGAGTTATCGCATAATAGAAGATGATGTCGATGTTACTCCAAAATTATTAACCCATCCAATTTATAGTTCAATCGATGAAAAGCAAATAACTGCATTTGAAACAATTGGATTGTCTCAAATCGTCAGCATCGGACAACTATCTATCATTTCCGGTATAAGAAGTGCATCTGCAATTATCAGAGCATCCTCGCTTCCTTCTGGCACTGTAGTAGCTGAGGATGTATTATTTGAAAGTTTATTATCTACTCAAGTTGATGAATATGTATATGAAAAAGAAGAAGCTCCTCCTCAATTTTATCTATCTAGGTAATTTTAAGAATATGATAATTTAAAAAATTTTAATTAGATAATTGTTAGATGAATTAAATAATTAGTATTATTATAATTAATTTTTTGGGGACATATTTACAATTTAAAGATAAATTTTTTTTTGTATACACGAGTTTTATTGATAAATAAATTATACACATATAATATATGTTCACAAAAAGTTAATATCAATATTTTATTTAAAAATAAAATAATCAATAGACAAAAATAGAAATTTAAATTAATTTTTTTGTCTCATTCAGTGACGATCCAAATATTTTCTTGACTCGACCTGAAACTGTAAAACTCTGTTTGAAAGAAACAGAGACCTTTTTTATTTTTGGATTAGATCCTCGGGTAGCTGATTTACATACGCCGGAAGGTATAAAAGTTCAAAAAGAAAATGAGAATTACGAATATAAAACAATTGGACCTGGTTCACATAGGAAATTAGTAGAGATTGAAACTCAAACTATACAGATACTTATGAGATCTCGAGGAACATATCTTTGTAGAGAAAGACGTGTAAATGAGGGAATGTTCGTAAATAATTGGGTGATACATGATACATATGCTCAACCCGAATTGATACTCGAAAAAAATGGTTTATTTGTAGTACATAGAAAAGAATCTATACAAAGGATGCTAGAAGCGCAGGTTTGAACATATTTTTAACATATAAATGTTTTAATTTTATTCATATAGAAACTACAGTAATGTTTATAAATTCATAAAATAATTATTTCCAATTTTATTTTCGTAGAATTTGAGATCTAAATTACCAAAGTCTGAAATAATCGAGATGCCTACCCTTCTTCAAGAACAGATATATATATTCCAACAAGATAATTTCCGGAATGCTGTGCGAATAATGGAGAGTATAATATCGAACAACATTTTCATTAATGCTCAAAAACGTTTTACCGGTTTAATCAAGCAAGATCCATGTAGCCTTGATTTAGAATTCACATATAGTCTGGATCTTCTTTGGATACATAGCTCTGAAGAAACTTCGGGAAGACCAATAGCTTCTTTGCGTTGGAATTATGTTAACAGAAGCATTTTAGCTGTAGGATATGGAGCGCGAGATAATTCAGAAATTAAAAATGGCCTAGTTTTTCTTTGGTCTGCGAAAAATCCTGGCAATCCGGCACGTCGATATTTTTTCAATAGTCAGGTATCGGATCTCGATTGGAGTCGTGATCGACCAAATTTACTCGCTGTTGGCTTTTATAATGGCGAAATCCTGGTAATCGATGTGAGTAAACCAGACCTCAATATTATACGACGAAGTCAAAAGGATACAGACTCTTCAAATTCTCCGCACTGGCAAGTTCAATGGTGGCCAGGTGATGAACAATACGATTACGAAGAACAAATTTACACGTGTAATGAAGATGGTTGCATTTTCTGTTATCGATATGTCGAAGATTTTATTTCGATGACGATTATGAAAGTTTTTAGAATAGAAGGAACATTGCCAGGTGTTAAGAGAACTGTTCAATGTGATTTTTTTGGTGTATCTATTAGTCGAAGTCCTGGCGCATTAGTGTTACAAAAGCATCCTACTTTGAATAATATCTATTTTATTGGCTCAGACGAAGGTTGTATTTATAAATGCTCAACAAATTATTTATATCAATATATAGATAATTTTCTAGCGCATGATGGACCAGTTTATTCAATGATGTTTTCTCCATTTTGTGAAAAAATATTTTTAACCTGTGGCGCTGACTGGTGTATTCGAATTTGGGCAGAAGGGCTAACAGACCCATTGATCACTTTGTCTACGACGATGGCATGCGTTCGATATGCAGTTTGGTCCCCAATTCATTCCACGATCATAGCGAGTATCGTCAACAATGAAATCTGCATATGGGATATCAGACGGAAAATATATAAACCTGCCTCGGTGACAATATCACCTAATAGCGCTAGATTCGTTATGATTGATTTTACGGCGAATGGTAACCAACTTGCAGTAGCGAATATAGAGGGTGCCGTATTTTTATATAATCTCGAAGGAATGCCATTTCCTCCGTATAATCAGCAACGTGTGTTGATAGATTCAATCAAAAAAGCTCTGGTTACGAAACCAGTAATTTTAAAAAACTTGAAGAAACTTGGATCACCATTTTAAATATAATATAATAAAAAGAAAATAAGATTATACTATTTTTAATTATAATCTTACTTCAAACTATTGTATACATATATATATATTTGTGATATTTTATCATAAAACGAGCATTTGAAAGCATTTAATGTTTAATAAACTGCCACAATATAATGCTGCTATCTCGTATTTATCCATGTATTTTAATCGTATTATTATAAAGGATAGATATGATATTTTAAACTTCTTTATCGACTGTGCAGCCGCGGGCTAAATCCAGCACGTGGGGACCCCTTTCGGTCCCCCGAAGCGTGCCCGAAGGGTCTTGCGTGATTCGCGCAAAGCACGGAAAGCAAAGCAACCATTTCGATTCAGGATGGAACTGTAGTGCCGGGACCCACTCTGAGGCCTGGTAGGCAAGTCGGCACGGATGGCTGGCTGGCTTGCTTGGAGGAGTTGCAGGAGAGTGCCATGGTAGAGGGGCTTCCCTGGCTGCTGCTGCTTGCGGGCACAAACCGCGCTACCGCCGTCAGCAGGCAGTCTTATTACGCCCGCACTCAACTACGCGAACTAAGTACTCTTCTTAGGCCGGAAACATAATAAATAATTATTACGAGCCTAATATAACGCGTGATTTCGGGCTATATATCGAATGGTGTTCGTTTTACGCTAAAAATTACGAATCTTGTACATCTCGAAAGATACAAGACTGTTTTTTGCATGTTCGATCCAACGTTCGGTTCCAGCGGGGATTCGCATTTTTAAGTCGACAAAATCGATCTCGAAATCAGTTAGAGAATCGAGCCGAAAGACGGCGAAGAAGTTCTCGAGTTCGATTGGTCGGCAAGGACCTGTTGCCTGGTCAGAGGTAACTTTAGAACGCTTTTTTCTTCGATTCGTTGTATCGATAAAGCATGTTTCTGTATAGTGATACTTTCTCGATATTCTTTTCTTTTTTTAATCTTCCTTTTTAAAGTATCTTCCTTTTTAAAAGTATAATTTTGTTATTTTATCGATACATGCGAATCGATACGTTTTAAAATAGTACAATACGATCTGATATATTCCATAAAGTTTAAAGTTTATCGAAATAATCATAATATCGTAAATAAATATATTTTTATTAGTAGATTTATTTAAATTCTAAGAATAAAAAAAAAATATTTATAAAATTCAAGTAAATTTTTAATGTAATGTAATTAAATTTACAAATTTAAAAATTTTAATTCGAAATAGTGACATTGTCTCCCTCCCGTGTTAATTTGACGAATCAAAATTCGACAAGCAAAATTCGCTTGACCTGGAATGCCAGTTTTACGCGCAACGTGTAAAGGAAATGTGTGTGTTGTGAGTTCGGTGTTCGGTGTAAAAATAGAAGAGAACAGACGTCCTGTCGGCCGTGGCGACGATTAGTTTCGTTTTCTTGGTAGTAGAAGCACGTTGCCGTTAACATCGATGGTCATTACGTTGTTTGTCGCGCGCCAAGAATTCGCGTCCACGCATACCGAACTGTCACGATTACCGCGTGTCACGAATTTATCTTCTATTTTGATCGAGAACAGTTTTCAGTTATTCGGTTTTACAAAATTTAT
The DNA here is from genome assembly GCF_003254395.2 of Apis mellifera. Classification (NCBI taxonomy): domain Eukaryota; kingdom Metazoa; phylum Arthropoda; class Insecta; order Hymenoptera; family Apidae; genus Apis; species Apis mellifera. The sequence goes on from NC_037640.1 coordinate 5,297,112, forward strand.
ACAAATAATCATCTGGGTTATACACATCGTGGAAAATAATTCCAAAAGCATTTAGACAAAATGAAAATATTGGTTATGACAGATTCGATAAAAACAATGGTAAATTTCAATTCTTCATGTAAACACGCTTAATAATTATTTTCACTGAATATGACATTTCATTGTTATAAATTAAGACGAATTGTTTGTTAATCGTGTTATTATGTCTTATTTGTTGTTAATTGTATGTTATAGGTAGCCACGCTGAATCGAACGTTATTTTATATTGATTGTGACGTAGTGACGTATACGAAGATATGATCAGTGTGAAGCCTCCTTAATAGCAAGGAACATGTGCAACTACAGAATAGTGGCGAAGCCGATGTTGCCGGGGCACGAGCTACACTGTGACCACTCTGTTCTCGACGAACCCTGACCGATTCCACCACTTGGTTTCACCAGCTGACTGTCGACCGGGACTGAAAACACGTTGTGGTGAATGCGCTCGTTTAAATATTCGTATGGTTGAATCGTGAGACGCGCGCGGTAAAGAGAAATCGATTTAACGTTTAAGTGTTGTTTCGAGTTAATACGTACGGTGTATAGACCGAGTTTCTTTCAGAAGTAGCGGTGTGTTCGTAAAATTACACGTTTTCACGTACATTCGGTACGCTATGAACATCAACGTTCTTGAATGTAACGGGTGGTTCACAAGTAAGTGTCCATTTTTTTTTGTATATTAGCCTTATAATCTCTTGCCGCCATATTTTTTACTACTAGCAAAAGTAACTAGATCTTTTAAATATAATCAATGTAGTGAATTTTATTTCAACGAAACATAAATCGATCGTATTTGCAATTATTTTTTGATCAAGATTTTTACTTATTCTAAAAAATTCGATTAGCCTTTTCGAATATTCCGACACATGTTCGACAAAAAAATAAACAAATTGTTCGAGACGGGATGATGTAACTGTATGTAACTTGTCGCGACACGAACCATATACAGCAATTTAAGTTTGACCGTTTCGATTCATTTATCACTAATGGATTTATCGTTTTTTAAAATTATTTTCTCACAATATATCGCAAAGAAAAATATCTTTAATCGATCAATAGATTATCGATCTCTCAATTAAAAAATATTATTAATACTCGATCAAGATTTAAAAATTCCATCGAGTATTTTTTAGATTTAAAAGTTGGCATTACTTTTCTGCTTATTTCAGGCGTTTAGTTAAAAATTTGTTCCTCTTCTAACGGGCTACTATCATTTTAATATGTGAAAAAGGAAGAAAAGAAACAAGTTTATACCATTCCGTTAATGATGCACGCTCGTGAATAATCTAATTAACGTTTCCAATTATACGTTTTAGAGAGAATTAACGAGGCATGATTCCTTTTACTTCGGTATTCGAGAATTTTGAGGCACGTTCCTCGAGTGTAAAATGTTTCCGTGCACCTAATTGCGGATCAATCTCAAATAGGGTTTTACAAATCGATCATAATGCTTATGATATACTTATTATCTGTTCGATGCACACATCCCATCATTGGTTCCTACCCTCGTAAACCTTTATCTGTAATAAGTCCCCGCCTATTTGACTAATCGTGATCATGCATCACGAGTACCTCTATCTTCATCTAATTTTTTACCGGCCGATGCAACCTGCACGTCCGGTAACCACATTCTTTCCCACCCGTTTCTGGATACCCTGGCCACATGGATTTTCAAGCATATCTCTTTTTCCCTCTCTGTTCCACCGGGATACATAAAATTTCAACGGCGGAGGGGATCCCTGCACGGGGAAAGTTCTGGAGAGTTTGGGTCACGCCATGTTTGTTGGTCATTTGGTCGGACACCGGTTGTGGATGGTAACGCAGGATTCTCAAAAGTCCACTTTTCTCAAAATGGATTTTAATCGAATATTAAAAGATGAGAAAAGATCAGAGGTGGGAATATTTATAGAAATTTACGTCTTTTTAATTCCAAATTGATTATACTTACTTGAAAATCTACTTATAGGTTATAAATGATCGTTGTGGTAGCAGAAGAAATTTCTTTCGACGATCGATCGATGTCGACGTTTCGTTCTTTATATTGAACGATTAGTAAGAATATTCTGTTCTTCTTCGAGTTCACGGAACTCAACGGAATTATTCATGAATATAATTCATTTCGTTATCGTCTGGCGAGAGAGGAGACATCTTCTTACCCGGCTGAAAGTGTGAAGAAACGCTTTCCGCTTATTTAGCCGTTCCAAATGTCGGCATCGACTACATGACACTGTACAAACGAAGAAAAAAAAAAACAAGATTTAAAGAAAATGCGTGGGTTTTCGTTATCAATGTTGGTAATTTATGCACGCGCGACTAGTAGATTTCTTGTTCTTGTATCGTGGTATCGTATCGAGTCATATATCATCTCTCATACTCGATCGGAACTGAATAATCAATTAATATGGAGAATAAATGATTGCTCCATCATCGAAGGGACGCGCATAAATCTTGTCTGCCTCATGTCGCGTTCGAGATTATTGTTTTTAAAAATTCTCATCCTCTCTCGATAAAATGTTTCGCGACATGTTTCCTTACCTTTTTTTCTTTTTTTTTTCTTTATTCCCCTCTTTTGAAACGTAGTAGAATTAACTCTCGTTAATCCGAGATTGTTGCAGGATGAATATATGAATATAAAGAATAAATTGCATTACAGATAGGAAGGAAATAATTTGCATTAATAAATCAATACTTGCTGATGCGAATATTATATCCTCTTAAATTAAAGTCGGATCAATTTCACTATTTCCAACAAGATTGTATAAGCGTTTTATCCGTTTTAATATTTTCCCAGGATAATATTTTCCACAATGAGGCATCAAATCTGAAACGCTATATCATTAACAAGAAGTTTAATTAATGATATATCATTAAAATTTCAAATTTCACGAGATTTTTCTTTTTTTGTCTCACAAAGGATTATAAATCCCTCTTTTTTTTTTTTTTTCGTTATTCCATACACCGTTATTCCGTTGTTTGAACGAGAAACTCGATAAATAAAATGGGGTGCAAGTTGGAAAAGGATCGAACGGACGTAATATAGAAGCGATAATGCTCGCTCACGTCGTGAACTAAAGACGGCCGAGGTGAACCGTTGATCTGCTCGCGTGGGTGTAACGAGAGGTATAATGCGCGGAAAATTACCGGCAGGCTTATGACTTCCTCGAAATCACCACCTCAGAGATACATATTGCGGATCCATTAAGTGGACCCTCGCGAAAAATGATATTCTATATTATTGTCGGCCGTTTCCTCGGAAAATATTTTTGTCGGATCTTATCGAAAATAATGATAGATATTCCCTTGTATCGGGGAAGAGGATTGGTCGGAAGTATTGTATAAGAATATTTTCTTCGTCGGAATAAAATCTAGTTTTTTTTAGAATTATTTATAGGGAGAATAGATCGAATATATCTTGTACGATCAAGAAATAATTTTGATCACGAATTGATCAATCGATAGATAAAGATTAACCTGAAGAGTTGATAGAGCAATATTAAATATTCAATAATTACAAATTTATATAAAATATATTCCTGTATCTTCTTTCTTCTAAATGAATATCTAGTTATACCTAGATACATCCACTTCGTCCCACACTTAAATCTTCGATCAATTTTTCAAAAACGTCTCTCTAAACGTCAAATTAGATAATCCAATCCTTCCAATCCAGGAACACGAAGATTTGTCGAATGTAAAGAGAGGAGAAAGAGAGAGATATCTTTTTGTTTTTTTCCACCAAGTCGAGTTACACGGGTTGATATTGAAATCTGGCGTGTAACGGAGAGCGAAGTCGAGAGAGGGATGTCTGTTAAACACGGCCGATAATAAAGGTACTTGTTCAAAGTGAGCGTGTACCGTAATAGACGAGATTAAGTCGGGGAAGGAAGGAAAAAAAAGAAAAAAAAAGAAGAGGAGAAGGCGGTGCACGCGTTACGTGAAAGCTGCAACGCAGGTATAAATAAGACGATAACGCAGCTACGTTTCTCGCCGTTAAAGATGTGCTAGATCGACGACCCGCGATCAGAAGCCGTGGGCGTTCGAGAACGGTCACGATATCGTCGCCAACTTTTCCCCTATTGTCTCGAAACAGGTATTCGGGTGTGTCTGTCGCGGAAGAATCTCGGGGAAGAAAAAGAAAGGAGGAAAGAAGAAAAAGAGCAAGAGTTATAATCCAATTTGTTCCTCTTGTCGATTAGAGAGAGAATTGCGATCATTCTAATCTTAGCTCGAGAACATAACGTGAATTTATTCCATTTCGTTTCCCGTCGATCGAAATTTCTTCTCCACGTTTAACGATTAATAAGAATAATGGAGTAGAATTTTTGGAGGATTTGGCGACGTAGGTGGCACGGCTGAGAGCAATAAGACGGGAAAACATTGAGAAGAGGTTTATGAGAGGCGAAGAAGTCGGCCAGCGCAAGAAAGGAGTCGCGCGATAACGCGGTGCATACATCTCTCCCCGTCGTGTCGGGATGAGATGAACCGTGCGATTAAAGATAAATGAACACGCGGGTGCTTGCCACTTATTCGATCTCTCTATACCGGCATTTAATCGCGCAACAGCCAATGAAACCGCTCGGCTAACATTTGTTGTACATCCGTGAAACATCGAACGCGGATGGGGCATCTACATTGGAATGGAAAATCACGTTGGGGGGATGGAAAAAAGAAATAAATAAATGGAATAGGGGAAGGAGGAAATTAGAAGACTTAACGAGCACGCGATTGCGGCCATCATTGATCACTTTCAACTGACCTTTTCCACCGACGAAAAAGATACGTGCAATCATCGATTTCTCGTTAGATCCTTTAAAGATTGGCCAAACGTACGAATACTCGCTGCATTGGCCGAGATTCAAAGATTTATCTCGAAGGATAGACTTCTCTTCTCAATATTATCAACAAGAATTTTGAAAATTTGAATTTCGATCAGAATCTGGATCAATTAATGCAACAACTTTTATCTGATTAACCTGAGACCTGCAGTTTTCTGTATACTCGTTAAACAGTGTTGTTTCTTCTCGAAAATATACATGCAATTTTTCAAGATTTGTTAACATTCTTAGATACTTCAAGAAAACAGAGAATAACAAAAATTCAAGAAAGTTCACAAGATCTAAGATTTATCTCGAAGGATAGACTTTTCTTCTCAATATTATCGTTTCAAGAATTTTGAAAACTCGATCAATTAATGCAACAACTTTTATCTGATTAACCTGAGACCTGCAGTTTTCTATATACTTAAACAGTGTTGTTTCCTCTCAAAAATATACATGCAATTTTTCAAGATTTGTTAACATTCTTAGATACTTCAAGAAAACAAAGAATAAAAAAAATTCAAGAAAGTTCACAAGATCTAAGATTTATCTCGAAGAATAGACTTCTCTTCTCAATATTATCGTTTCAACAAGAATTTTGAAAACTCGATCAGAATCAATTAATGCAACAACTTTTATCTGATTAACCTGAGACCTGCAGTTTTCTATATACTTAAACAGTGTTGTTTCCTCTCAAAAATATACGTGCAATTACCTTGTATCTTTTTTTCAAGATTTGTTAATATTCTTAGATATTTCAAGAAAATGGAGAATAAAAAAAATTGGTGGTGAAACGAATTTGAATTTTTTTAATTGGCGGGTTAAGAGAAGAAGGAAGGAAGAAAGATCTTCCAGGCAAAGAATTCATCTCGAACTGGTTGCACGCCGGAACAAGGGAGTAAGACATTTTTAAGAGACCTGCTCGCGAGGCCCCGTTTTACATACCCCCTAAATTCCGGCGGTGCGTGTACGTACAAGGGAAACATTTACGCGGAACAAGGTGCACGGGAAGTGAGATATTGTTTAAAACTCGGACGGATGGAGCGTGGGTGGATGGTCGCCCAGATAAAGATAGCGAGTCATCAGCTCGAGTGATAAGGATTTATGGTCGATGGCAGAGTCATCATCAATATCTTCGAAACTTTCCTCATCGAGATTGGATGAAGATCATCGCTGGAGGAAAATCTCTCCTTTCTTTCTTTCTTTTTCCAGAGGAAAGTAGAACGTAGATCCTCGTAAATTCTCGTATATAACCGCTAGAGATGGTATCTGATTTTTCATCAACGTTAACACCGAACGAGTAAGACGTTGTTAATGCAATAGGAGGCCCGAGGTTTCGTTCTTCGAGGTCTGAATCTGGGACGCTTCCAGCCAGGATCCCGGGGATCAGATTGGAAACCCGTTTCAAGGATTCAGGAGCGAGTCGTGACCGAGACATTAGCAAAATTACTCGGCTCTCTTCGATTTCTGACCGCTATCCAGATAGCGAATTCCGAATGGGAGACCGAGGCGTATCTCGACCTCTTAATTTCCGCGACGTCGGGGATCAATGATCCCTTCTCCTCGACAGTCCATAAACCGTGATGATATTATCGTCCAACGGCGACGTATTATGATAATTCTCACCGAGAATTGCCATCCTCTTTTCCTGCTATCAACTCTTGAGATTTAAAAGAGATATGCGGAAATAATTTTTACAGAGAATTGTAGACCTCTTATAATCATTCCGGTATCTGATAATGGAAGAATCTATTTTCTTTTTCGTCACACGTGTCTGTAATGGAACCATCTAATTTCAACGAAAGAATTATCGTCAATTTCGTCGAAGATTCTTGCCCTTAAATAGGTTACTTCCAACGCTAAACAGCTTCGAGTTTATGGGATAATCGGGATCGTGGATTCAAAGGATTGGAATCGAAAGGAACGACGTAATACAGATCTAACGAATGTGTCGTGACCAGGATATTAGGAAGATCGTTTAGGCTCGTTCAAACGGGCTGGTTAATCCGAGCAGAGGGCGAAGGAGGCTCGGTCTCGTGCTATCTCGACTGGCGTTGTACGCTCCACGTACGCTTATTTCTTTCCACGCTTCTCGCGCCTTCTTATCGCGCTGCTCGACTACTGGACTTCGAAACTGCGATATCAGATACTGGAAGAGAAAGAGAGAGAGGGGGGGAGAAAAAAAAAGGGAAGAGAAGAATTCGATCGAGTTGCAAAATTTATTGCACGACTCTGCGTCAAAACGTCTAAAAAATTTTTTTTAAAACTCGTGGAGGGAATGGTATCTGATTGGAGATGTTGGGGAAAATTAAATCCCCCGAGGAAGCTAATAATGGTGGATAAGCAGGATTCGAGGCGATATACCGGGTGATCTCGCCGATATTTAAATTAAAATAGTAACTAAAAAAGATTAGAATTATATGATAGAAGTTTCATCGTCCGTGTCGATATCGATAAATTGGAAATTCATTCGTTTCCGTGGATGATTCGATTCATTTACCAGTTATATATAATAATCTCATTGAAAATGTCAATCAATTTGTGCAGAGTTTTCGAAAAATTAACTATACAAAATTAAGTTATGCACACATGTACGTATATATCGTAAAATTGAAAGAATAACAATGATTTATCAGCCATTATATTCAAGAACATCGAATAATTATATATCCCGTTTTCAAAAATCTCTGAACACGATATATATATATTTTCGATAAAATTATTGTAATATTTCCGATGAAATATCTTCTCGAATCTTATCTCTTCGTTATCCATCGGATATCGTACACCAACTCGATCGAATCATCATCGAACCTCGTCGAAAGATATCTCGATAGTGGTCGCGATTCCTCGAACAACGGTTCAAATCAACCACGCGAATTCAGTCGTGTCCGCTTCCTCTGCACGGAACAACATTTCAGCAATTAGTATTCAGTCTGCTCGGGACACCCAGTGTAAGCGAGAGTACACATATACGAGATACCGGCTTCTCCAAGTAAACTTGTTTATCAAGTTATATACACGGGCTGGCGAACCGAAGAATCTCGCGGACGACCGACGAGAAGATGTAGGATGAGAGAAAGGCGATTCTATGACTCGGTGACTCCCTCTTTCCCCTCCTCCTCCTCCTCCTCCTCCTCCTCCTCTTCCTTCCCTCTTCCTTCGTGTCACGACCCAAACTTATCTATTATATATGCCGGGACGAACAGGAAGGAACAAGAAACGATCGTTTTTTTTTTTAATAAGGGAATAAAGCATAAAGATACGATTTAGAATGGGAGGGAGGGGGAAGGGAGGAGGGAGAGGAAAGGAGCAAATAGCGAGGCAAGGCCATTTACTTTTAATGCCATCGATTTTCGGGCATTTACAGTTAGTGGGTTTTTTCTTTTTTCTTTTCTTTTCTTTTTCTTTTCTTTTTGGCTTTGGCCCGGCTTTCACCTTGGCCCGTGGTTGGGTCCACCCGTCGTCGTTGGCTCCCTCTGACTCACTCACCGAAATTCTTGTCAGAGGTTCAATTTACGTTACGAGCTCTTACCGAGAAGTTATCAACATAATCATAAGATAAACGTCCCTCATAAAATTAAAAAACTCGCACTCCTCGCGCGCTCCCCCTCCCCTCCCCTTTTTTGCCCCGGTTCCAGGCCCGGTCCCCTGGCCTTTCGAATCCTTCTCCTCCTCCTCCTCCTTCTTCAGTCCGCGGCGACTATGTATATGAAAATCGACCTTCGTCGGGGGGGGAGGGAGAGGAGTGAAACGAGGAGGAAAGGATGATCGAGGGTCGCGAGCGGGGAAAAAGATGGAAGCGAGTACGATTCGCGATACGCTCGCGCTCGGAAGAATATTGGAAGGGAACGATAGCCGCGTTAACGTCTTCTTGATCGTCGTGCGTCGTAGTGGGGGGAATGGATGCGCGTTTATAGTGGAAAGTTTTTGTGGAAAAGCGGAGGAGCGTGGAACGGGTTAACGATCGAAATCGTAGGAGGAATTTGAGAGTCGTGTATCTATATACTTGAGCATGGAAGAATATACCGAGACGTTTCTCATTTTAGTTCCATCCGGTTGGCGCTTGGAAAAAAGTTTCTCGTAAATCGTACAATCGCGATGATTTTTTCTTTTTTCTTTAGTTCATTTACGCGAAGCTCGCTCGATAATTTGAAATATCTTCGTCATCGAACTTTGTAATTACTTTTGGGAAAAAGAATATTGATGTATACCATTACCAGCGAAGAAGAGAATGAAGAAATTTTTGACACTAGACACTTCAATTACCATTGGAACGAATAGAATCCACGCTTCTCGAATTCGAAGAAACTGAAATGATATATACGCACATATATATATATATATATATATATATATATATATATATATGTATACACAAGGAAGAGGAGGGCACGGGGTGATTACATCGAAAATCACCGAGGAATATCCTGTGATGGCTCTTTGCTCCGTCCACCGTTTCTTACTCTTAGCTCCATCCGGCTGGCGCGTGGAAAAAAGGTTCGGTTCGAAGCGTGGAGAAGCGAGAAGAAGAAGAAGAAGAAGAAGAAGAAGAACCACGGAGAGAGAGAGAGAGAGAAAGAGAGAGGCCTGGATGGAAAAGAGTTGTAAAGAGGCAGAGAGAGAGAGAGAGAAAGGAAGAGGGAGGCGAGCAGAGGGCTACTAAAAGTCGACCGGTTGGGGAAATAAGAAGAAGAAGAAGAAGAAGAGGAGCCGAAGGGGAGCCGAAGAGGAGGCTAAGGAAGAAGAAGAGGAGGAGGAGGAACTCTCGCGAGGATCTCGAGTATATATACCGACCGGGGCGACCTTAAGGAGTAGGACGACCGCGACAACGACAGAGACAAAGAGTCGAATGTTAATGAGGGAGATCGACCGGAGCTAAAGCCTCGACGAGGAATCTACGAGGAGGAATCATCGGCGAGGATCCGCTTCGTTTCGTCGCACGCTTGGCCAATGCCGCTTGGTTGCCAGATCTTGAACCGGCGCCTCCACCTCCTCCTCCTCCTCCTCCTCGCCGTCCTTCCTTTCAAAACGCGACCCCTCTCTCTTCCCCTCCTCCCTCCCTCTCCTGTTCCTTGATTCATGCGTCCATCTTCCATGTTGCACTTTTGTTCCTAGCCTCGCTATCTTTTCATCGGGGCGTGTTACTTTCGTCCTTACTTTTTTTTTTTTTTTTTCCTTCGATCAGTCGTTGTTCGGGAGTCGTTTTTTCTTTCTTTCTTTCTTCTTGGAGTCTTCTTCGTCGTTTCACTTATTCCACTTCAAGTTCCATTTAATCGCATTAGTTGGACTTATTCCATAAGTGTCTTAGAAAAAAATATTTCTTTAAAAGGTTTGAACTTTTAGATTAAAATAATAATAATAATAAACAATTCTTCTCTTTGGAGAAAAGAAGAGAAAAGAAAAGAAACGAAACGAAGGATGACGATACATCACCGATTAATTAATCGTTTATTTTCCCGGTACACGGTAAAAAAAAGAGGGGAGGGAGCGCGTTATTTACGCGATAACTTAATAGATTAACGTCACGCTATCCCCTAAAGAAACCGATCAGAAATCGACCAATTGATTTTTCCCCGCATCGAAGCGGTTCCACGGTTTAAGTAGAATAAGACAACAAACAAGGGTTTGGACATATCCGAGGCGAGGTTTTTCATTCGTTCCCTCCCTAACCCGCATCAGGTTCGATTGTGTGCAGGTTCCACGGAAACGGTTCCGCGAAACTGTGAACGTATAGAAGCCGAGTTTGAGAATGTTTCGTTCGCGTTCTTCTTGCTTCGTGGTTGGTCCCCCGTTTAGCACGTGTACATTGTACATCCCGGGGAACGGGGGGGTGTTGGGGGGGCGAGGCGAGTGGAAGGAACGGCGCGACGTCGTGGCACTTGGACGTGGAAGGGCGAGGTGACGTGGGGTCGTGAATGCCAGCAGCATTCGTGATGACGTGAGCGTGACTCGCTTCCTCTTTCTCTCTTTCTTCTTTCTTTCACGAACGAGCAAGTCCAACTGTTGTACACACGCTCGCCTCTTCCTCCATTGACACCTATCCTACCTCTCCTTTCTGTAGAGCTCGTTGTACAATTTCGGAGGGGAAGGGAGTCGAAAGCCATCGATCATTTCGATCTCGTGTCTCTGTTCTTCGATATTAAGTAGATTTTATTTAAAAAAAGAACATTGTAATTATCTCTGTCAAAAGAACTATTCGAAATTTCATTTAATTTCGAAATTCTTTCAAGTTCGACGCATTCGTACGTTTCTTCTTCAAACATTTCAATCCAAGCATTCTATCTCTTCTTTCCCTAGTTGTACAATTTGGAAGGGGAAGGGAGTCGAAAGCCATCGATCGTTTCGATCTCGTATCTTTGTTCTTCGACGTTAGATTTTATTTAAAAAAAATATTGTAATTATCTCTCAAAAAAACTATTCGAAATTTCTTCGATGTTAGATTTCAATCCAACAAGTATTCTATCTCTTCTTTCCGTAGTTGTACAATTTGGGAGGGGAAGGGAGTCGAAAGCTATCGATTATTTTGATCTCTGTTCATGTCTCTGTTCTTCGACGTTAAATAGATTTTATTTAAAAAAAAAGAAAACATTGTAATTATCTCTGTCAAAAAAATTATTCGAAATTTCATTTAACTTCGAAATTCTTTCAAATTCGACGCATCGTACATTTCTTCTTCAAACATTTCAATCCAACAAGCATTCTATCTTTTCTTTCTGTAATTGTACAATTTGGGAGTCGAAAGCCATCGATCATTTCAATCTCTATTCGTGTCTCTGTTCTTCGATATTAAGTAGATTTTATTTAAAAAAAACATTTTTATTATCTCTATCAAAAAAACTATTCGAAATTTCATTCAAATTCGACGCATCGTACGTTTCTTCTTCAATCCAAGCTTCTCGCAATTCGTTCCTCTCTCGAAAATCCAAAAATTCTTTCCAACTTCTGCCGTCCGAGAGTCCGAAAGTAACGAGAATCCTCCGGTTCTCGATTCTTCTGCTTTTTCGCATGCAAATGCATCCCGGGTTGCGGGGGAGGAGAGAAAGAGAAAGAGAGGGAAGATACCTGGGTCGGTTTTCTTCTCCGCGCGAATCCGGTTCTTTGTTACGCGAGAGATAGACGGAGAAGGAGATAGAAAGAGAGAGGATTCTCCACGGATTGATTGACTCCGGTGTCCCATGGCCGGTGGTCCTAATGAGATGCGACTCTCGAACTTGAAAATCCTGCCGACAATTAGCGGGATTGTTCCTCCCCCTCCCTCTGTTCTCCAAAGGGGGCCTCCCCCTTGCGCTCGACACGATGCCATATGCGCACACGTGCCACGCGACCGTGCATCGACTCCTCAAACGATTCTTCGATTCCAGAAATAATATACGATGTCACCCTCCCCCCGTGGAGAAAGATAGAATCTTCATCTTCCAATATGTTTTTCCGCTCAAATGTTCATCTCATCCTCGAGTAGTATATCGTGTAGGATTGGTATAAGGGTTGGTGGTTTCTTCTTTCGTTGTTGTCGATGCAAGTGCAAGATCATTGACTGTTGGATGATAAGACGACCTACATGAATTTCTACACGAGATGGATAGATTGATTCGTTGCTCGAATCTAAATCGTGTTTGATTTAGATTCTTGTAAGGAACTTTTATCTACATTTAACTTACAGTTGTGTATTCTTACAACGTTTGAATATATCGATCAATGTTATTATACAATCATCTGGATGGAAAATTCATCGAAAATTTCTTAACGCTAACTAAAACTTATCTCGAGTTTATTTCAACTTGGATATGCAAAAGCAAATCAACATCGCGAAACTTCCGCCAGGGTGTATAAAAACTCTTATCTCGATTGAAACAAGTGGAGAAGTTTGTCCTTTTTGCTTTTTCTTCTTCTCCTTCTCCTCCTCGCTGATTAACAAGCGGAAACGATCTCGTGAAATGGCCCTTCTTCTTTATAATTCGTGAAAAGGAAAAGTCTAAAAGAGATCTCCTTTTTCAATAGAAGGAATATTCCATAAATTGCATAATTCTTCTCTCGAATCTCTCTTGTTCCAAAATCATCGAAATCTATCACTTTGGATTTAATCTCGAAGACTCCACCGATCGATTATACCAACGCACTTTCATGGAAATCTCATCGACTATCGTTCCTTTTTATGCACATAACATATAATTATCGGCGTGTAACATCCCAAAAAATCAAGGCCATACTCTTCGTCCCCTCGTTTCGTTGCTAATCGATCGAACTAATCATCGTCAAATCGAGAATCCGGTTCTGATCTCGGCGAGGCGTGTACTTGGCTTGGACTACTTAACAGTTCGTCCCATTGCGGATTAGAAAGGTGATTATGAGATTGGTAATAAAGTGGAGAGATGCATGGAGATGTAATTTTTTTCCTCCGCCGATCGAGCGGAATTAATCGTTGTAAATTATTAAACGAGTTAAAGTGGTCGTTAATGATTCTTTTTTACAAGTTTTCGACGATGTTGTCGACGTTATATAACCCGTTATATTCGATGAGGATCAAATATCAAACGTCCTCGTTATTAGTCGTCGTAATTACGCTATGCTTTCTTCCTCCTCCTCCTCTTCTTTTTCCTTACTCTTTGATAATACGCGGGAAGGAAATCGATTTTCGGGTTGGAGATTAGAAGAAAAATTACAAGTTGCGAACTAAGAGGGGAACGAATAAACGAGCTACAATGTTGTAAACATGAAATTATGCTCGTACCGGTTTAAATTCGAGGCGATAAGATGCGCTCTATAGAGCATGTCTAATCGCTGAAACTTGTTCCGCCCGTTTTATCAAATACTCAACTTGGCAACAGGGATGTAGATCTAGATAACTATATCTTGAAAAGCAAAGGGAAACCGTGTCAAGGACGAGAAGGATCATCGTCGAGTCTTCCCTTAAACATCGCACGTATAATAATTTCAAGAAAGAAAGAAAGAAATTCGAAATTGTTCCCGTTTTCATCTCAAACGTTATTATTATTATTATTCGAATGAGATTTTAACATCGACTTTCCGGTTTCATAATTCATAAACGGTGGATTCGTGACTCGGATTGTTTCACAAACAATCCAAAGTCCCACGAATCTCTCGAATAGAGGTATAGTCTTACGGTTACTTGGGGAGGAGGGGTAGTCCACTCGGTACCAAGAATCACGTCCGTAGAAATAGCTAGCTTCCAAGACCTGGATTATGCCCATCACTCACGAGCGCGAAGTATAATCTTCCTCGGATCAGGGATGATGTTTAACTGGCCTCATCAATCTGACTTCTCTCGGTGCTTTATCTTACGATACTTTATCTTGGGGTGGCGCAACCCGCGTATCTTTCTCTCTCTCTCTCTCTCTTTTACAAAAGATTCTTTCATCGTAAAGAAGAAATCTCCTTGGAAATCCTTATCGAATATTGCAACGATACTCTCTCTTTTTTTGAACGAATAGATACATCCGCCTTGAATAAACCAACCTCTCGAAACGGACAGACAACGCCCGAGACCATCGGTTGATGGACGTCGAGGAAGAAGGAAGGCTAAATAATCCCGCTCCACGCGATATTGGTTAATTACAGCGTGGATACGTTTCCTTGCTATCTTAATAATAAGCCTGAAATGCGATAAACCGCGCACCGGTGGACACTGGACCGGTATCGGGGACGATTCGTAACGATTTCCTGTAACACCGGTGATCACGGATGATAACGATCCATATACCGTTGGCCAGTGATAAGCAAAGACTTGATCACGCCTCTTCTCTTCCACTTTTCCGCCGGCGTATAATACGTGAGTTTTATTTCAATTTTTCCCGATCGATCGAGCAAAATTAGAATTTTCTAACGGTCATCATTTAACAAACGGGCAGCGAAGATCGGCGAGGATTTTTCTCGATCTTCTATTAATTCGTTTTGTACGAATGAGGTACTCAGGTTGAAAGCTCCTCCATCGATTGAGATGGAACGCTCGCACAACGAGTGCTGGTAGCGATTAACGGCAGACGATTCTTCGCGTACACGCCGCGACTTACGCAAATAATAATCGATGTACCATCGAGGTGGTTTGATGGCACGGTGTCATCATTCACGCGATGAACATTACAAAGCTGCCATTAAGCGCGATGACAAGACCGCTTCGTTCCCCTTCCCGGCGAGGCGGATGAAAGGCCTAATGCTAGGATGACCGGGCAGAAATGTCGGGGGATGGAGAGGGGCTATCTCGTTTTTTAACGACCCAGCCGCTTAATAAGGCCGATGGTTAAAAAAAAATTTCTTTCCCGGTGAGCCAATTAATGGCAAAAAGAAAAAAAGGGGGAGAGAAAGAGGGAACAATGTTGTTCCTCCCCTTGTTCACCTGTTCGCTTCGTCGTTAATCTGTAATAACGATCTCTCGATCGGTTGCGATGATCGATGGCGCGGGGCCGATCGACGCCGTCCACAATGCGGCTTAGAGGCGTTGAGTAATGAATGCAACGATACTCTTCTTCCTATACTCTGTATGATCTATCTGTTGAAAGCGCGCAGAGATGAAAAGGGGAAATTGTTGAAACGTGGTAATCACGAGGGATCGAGCCGTTTCGATCGGTTCCAATAAATTGATATGTACGTTATTAGGTAACGTTGTATTATAGATAGGGCTACCTCGTAATTTTTCCTCATACACGATAATAATAAATCGTGGTAAAAATAAGATTGATTATCGTATGGATATAATATTCAAAATAAACGTTAAAATTGCATCCCATCTCCGATTTTAATGTATACACATCTGTTGCGTGAATAAATTAAGCGCAACAATCTTTCTTGTATCTAATTCAAAATTTGCAACTAATCCAAACAAAATATAATTAATTGAAATTAATAAGATAATATCTTTTAAGAAACGAGTATTTCTTAATATTTCGAGGAATATTTCACAAAGTACGCGCGCTTATCAATTTACACCGAGATACTCCTCGATGAATTTCCTCGATGATTGACAGAGAGCTGTTGACCCCCATCTCTTGATCCGCTATCCTGTCAGCGGACCAGTCTTCGTACAAATTTGTACTCTGAAACATGGAAACGTGGATGCACTTGTTGTCGAACAACGCTTTCACAACGCGGACAACCGTTAGACAGAGTCATTAAAGATTATCAGTCGTCTCTAGTAGGAGGAAGGAGCCGGTCGCCCGACAAGTACCTCGTTAATCCTTTCACCAAAAAAGAAAGGAAAAAGAAACGAGAGGAGGCCAGTAGTCGTCCAAGGGAACGGAAACGGAGGGAAAGTGCAGCTGGTTCGTTAACACCGATTAAGAAACTCGAGGAACAATAGAAGGAGTATAGGAGGGGAAAGAATAAGTGGATGCAATTAGATCAACATCTTCGAATACATTAATTTTTGCAGTCTATTTTTTTTTTCGTGTTTCGAAGCTACATTTCACAAGTTAAGATGAGAATAGTTATAATATTTATTTATCGATTTAAGAAAAAGGAAAAGAAAAGTTTGAGACTGGCTATTAAAGATTTATCAGAGAATATTTGTATCGAAAACGTTTAGAAAGAAGGGAAGAAATTTCTTTCAGACACCATCTCTAAGCTTTTTATTTTATCATAAAGTGTAGAATGATATACTGTCGAATGGTTTTAGATTTTTTTTAGATCTCAAATTAGATCAAACTATATTTTCGTAAATCCAAATTCGTGGGAATAGGAATATTATTTTCAAAGTTTTTCTATTCGTTAAGAAATCAGAGAATAGCGATGGAAATAGAGATGCTATAACAAGATGAAAAAAGTAAGAATAAAAATTAATTTTCTTCTCTCCACACGTAAAGATAACAAAATAAAAAGAGTTTCGATTTCGATTGGCGCGAATGAAATCGAGATGGTTGGGGCGAGCGAGAAAGGGTTAACTCGTAGGGGCCCCGTGTAACGCCGGTCTATTACTCGGATCTCGTGCACGCGTCGCGCAATGAAAATACACGGTGGAATAAAGGTTGGCACAATGGCAAGGATACGCAATGTCCCGGGGACCATGGCCGTGGCCGCGCCACGGGTTATTATACCGGCGCGCTGCCACGGCCGGCTGAAAAAGCCTCTTGAATGTAATCAGCCGCATTCATCCTGCCACTCACTTCTTGCCAGCTTAGAGGGGGCCCTCGGTGAGCGCGTTCCGTGTTTACAAGGTGTACTGACCCGCCGCAATATCGCTATTCTCTCCTCCCCGGATTCGATGGGTGGAAAGCCGATACTGCACCCCCGCCCTTCGTCAACGAGCCTTAATTGTGCCTTAATTGTGTCTTCCATTTTCGAAACTTTGGTACGTTTGCTCGTGTGTTGGAAGTAATAAAGGCGAATAAATAATTTTTTAATCGAGTTGTACGATCGATTCTCGTCGCGAATCATCGAAAGGTGGCACGATTGATTTTGAAGTAGAACGAAGAACGTAAGATTGAAAGTTTCGAGTCTTGTTCGAACTTATTAGTCGTTCGATCCCATCGCTGGTTAAGAGGATAAGAGCATTGCCGGGAATGACGATTGTGATGACTGTGAAGATATCGATGGACGGGGGATAGTTACGGTAATGGGCTATGTACGAACGGGTCTAACGCTGAAAGGGAAGGAAGAACAGGTTTCCCTTATGATTGAAAACGAACATTGAACTTTTTCTACCTTAATAACAGATAATTTTATTGTAGCATAGAAATTAATATATATTGTTGCCCGATCATAATGAATTGCCGCGATAGAATCGTTTCCAATCGTAATAATTCCCGTAACAACGTATCATCCCGCTTTCTTCGTTCAAAAATATCGTACGAAATTTTAACAATTCCAATAGCAAAAAATTAAACACCTATATATAATTCCCAATTTTTATTACAAAAAAATAACGATAATAACTATCGATTGTTACCAATCAATTATCATTTTTCCATGAAAGAGACACGAAGAATTATTTTTAAAAAAACAATCGTTAAAACGATCCTCGCCCCGGGATAATCCAACATTTCTTAATGGATAGATGGTTAACAAGTTGCCGGCTACGGTAGTCATCGACAACCGGCTTAACAAGAACGGAATACCCTCGAACGTTGTCCAGATAAATGTAGTTCCATCCGGTTAGTACCGCAACAAAATTGGTACAAAATCCTCTTTCCTTCCGAGAGGGAGGAAAGGAAATACCGTGGCGGACGTTGAAGATCGGCGGCGATAAGGGAGGGAAGAGGTGACCGGAATCCGCGACACGGGGCACGGTCGCAATTTATACCCGTACTTGTACTCGCGTTGAACATAAAGGTTGATCGTTAACCTAAGTAACGCGTGTCCCAGGCCCCGCGATACCTACGTTTTCGCGTCGCGTGAATACGTTCGCATGCTCGTAAATCCAGCCACGTAACCGCGGTGTGAGTTAGTGCCCCGGCTACTCTCGGAGGAACGGCTCCTCTCCTCCCCCTTAGAACGAGAAGGAAGGAAGGAAGGAAGGATCTCGAGCGAATAAAAGCGGACCGAGTTAAAAATTCGTTCCATTCTTTCTGAACAGAATTTTCAACGCTTTATATGAAATTTCTTCGAACGATACATCTTCGAGTTACATTTATAAATACGTTGTATTCTTTTCTTCAATCACGCGATTCTTCTCTAATATTAATATTTTAATATCTCTGGAGAGAGATGTCCAATCTTTACGATCGTAATAAAAAAGAAGGAGAAAAAGAACCGTCTCTCTGTGGCAATATTAAAATGAGGCAACGCGATGACGCAAACGACGTGTGCGAACGGAAAAGGAGAGTTCGCGTTGCGAGAGACGAGCTATCGCTCATAATTCCCGACGACTAGAAAAATGCCTGGTACATCGCTAAGGCTGTTATGCCTTATTATTAATGAAGGAACGTGATCGTGATCGCGAGTGGAAATTTATTCCTCGATGTCCCCGATCATGTCGGATGATAACGATAGATCTCTCGCGTTTGATTTGAAATATCTCAATGGTTCGTGCCGTCGAGGGAGGTAATAGAAGGAGGGGGGGATCACAGATCATCGTATCACGGCGTGTCAAAGTTAAGTGGCTGTCAAGGGGAACTATAGACGCGGAAGAGAAGGTGGTCTTCGAAGCGTACTACTCCTAGCCACTCTGTACGCTTTTAAACGGACTAATGGTGATTTATAGGGAAGGCATCGACGGTTTGTTTGTTTGTTTGTTCGTTCGTTCGTTCGTTGTTGCCCACTCGTCGGCGCGCCAACCCTTTCGACATCACAATTAAACGATTATATCGGATCTGGCCGCGTGATATCGCGTTTCTTAATCGTCTTGATATTTCTATAATGTTAATGGATACGTTACGTGATCCAAGGAGAAGGTTTATTTATTCCTTGGAAGGATGGGATCGAGATGGGGAATAATTTAAATTTTGTTTGTCGAGTTCGATTATTATTTTACTTCTTCTTACGTCTGACGTAAGTCGATGATCGATAATGACTTCATGCTTTCTCTCGAAAATGCTCTTCTCGTTCCACGAGAGTTTACGATCGCAATACACGTGTTCCTCTACCCTTCCATCTCGGATCGAAAGTGCCGACAAACGGAAGGAAATAACGATCTCCCCCAACAGAGCCTCTTCGAAGAGATTCGTCCAAACAAAGAAAAAGAATATCCTCTCGAACCAAATCCTGGAAAGTTATGCACCGACGTTTATCGCCTCGACGAAAGAGATGCCCGACCGATTTTTCGAGGATTTCGCGGTGGAAAACGGTGAACAAAACGGCAGTTAACGAGCGGACGCCGCAACCACTATTATCGATCGCTCGTATCCGACTCGTCCCTAAGTAAACGGATGGACTCGAGTACTCCTCGACAGTATTCGGGGAGGAGGAGGAGGAAAGGGAGCGAGCAAAGTGGAGGAAAGTTAATCGGGGGAGGAGGAATTCCGCTGGTACCGTTTGTCAGGCCGGACGACGTTTCCTCTTTGGTGTTCCATCGAACACCTCCGCTCTTCCCACGTCTCGGCCCGGCCGATCGTAAATTGGCCACCGTCGTTTTCCGAACCGAAAGGCGTCAACCGCGAGATTTACGACGTCTACCGGCCGTCCAGATTTTGCCGCGACAGTCTTCCAATGTTTTTTTTTCTCTCTCCTTTTCTCCTTCTTCTTCTTCTTTCTTTCCTTTCCTCTACTCCTTGCCTTTTTTTATTTTTTTCGCCCTGCCTCCTCGGTTCTCTTAATTTTTTAAGAGAACGATGTTTGTAGATATTCGGAAAGGAAGGAAGGGAGAGAGAGAGAGAGAGTGTGTGTCCCCGCATATCGCACTTCCACTTAATTAGGACATCTAAATATCGGGGCGGAGATAGTTATCGTTGGTTAATTAACATTTCTCTCGGATATATAGGGTTATTTATATCTTTTTTTTTTAAGATTGGAAAAAAGAAATACTTGTTCCTTCCCACCCTCGAAATTTAATAAAATTTCTCTCTTAATTACACGAAACGAGGCTGATCTTTCGCCACGATTGCCAGTAAGCTCGATAATTAAACTTAAAAGAAGAAGAAGAAGAAGAAATACGTCGTCCGTTTCATTTCCAAGATTCGACGTCCCTCTCTCGAAGAATATTACGTGTAATTTTAAGACACGAAGACACTTCTATTAATTACAAACGAATTTACACTACTTCCTTCCATTCTGAATTTGCACAACGTTTATTTATACATCCACGCGTAATCTGGAACGAGATTATATTTCAACCACTGTCCAAACCCATTACACTCTCCAGAAGGAAACGATCTCGAGTCTGGTTTTCTTCTTTTTCCCCTCTCCTAGTAACGCGTGTATAAACGGATCTCTCTCGCGGGCGAAGGAAAGAGAGGGGGAGGAAATTGGCTGGATCAAGAGACGGCCGATGGTCGTTAACGTTGGTCGGTGATGGTGGTGGTTTGGCGTTCCACGCGTTTACCTGAAACGAGGAGGAGCGAAGAATGATTTCCGGTCCGAAGGCGCGGTTAACGAACCGCGATATCCGGTGTCCAGACATGCCCGGTATCCGTTTACCGACCGTCGAGGGTGGCCCGCGTTTCCGAGGCATCGCTCCTCGCCAACCAGGAGAACGATGTGATTCTCTTCTGAACGACTTCTCCAACTTGATTTCGAAAAACATCCATTTTTCTCCTCGCTGGAGAAGTGATTGAATACTTTCTATCCTTTTTCTCTTCATACTCGATTATGTATCCAAAATTTCTCTTGTTAATAATAAGTTTGATAGATCGTTTGAACGTGTAATTTAAGAAAAAAAAAGTTCCGCGCCAACAACACATCGAATTAACAAGATCGATTCACGATAATGATATTACTCGTAATCGATTGGTACAAATCGATATCGAATTAACGAGAATCGAGATCGTTTATACATATATATAAGAGAGGATGGTTGAATTTGTGCGATTATTAAACTTCTTTGAAGTCTATTAATATAACAGGTCGATGATGTAAGGATGGAAACGGGGCGGTAATATCGATCCATGGATCCCGATGCCGGCCCCCGATCACGTCCCATTCTCGTCGAGCGTTAGATGGAGGGTAGTAGATAGATATTGGGTAGTCAGCGATCATCGTTCGATAAAACGTGACTCTACGCATGAAATGATTATGTTATCTACATCGCTGTGTATCGCATGCATTACCTTAATGACGCAATAAATTCTCCCATTGAGTTATACGCGCTTGCTAGCCACGGTATAAGTATCGAGGCATAATGAACGAAGACGACGTTCCGCGATATAAATTATAACGTCAGCCTATTAATTATCATTATCGATGCGGAAGTCCCGTGCACGAGATTCCGTGAAAAATTTTCCATTCCTCCCTCCTCTTCTCTCTCTCCAACAACTGAGATCGATTTGAAATGGGATATTGGATTGGATTAATAAAAAGGATTTGCTCGAATTTGGTCTGTAATTATCTCTTCGATCGAGAGAGAGAGATAAAACGATTTTGAGATTTGGAAATTTTCTTGTACGAATAACGAAGGAACGAATTATAAATTATCGAAGTATTGGAATTATTATTAAAATCGAAGGAGAAGGGAATATTTCGGAGAGATGCTTCTTGTTCCACGAAGGAAAAGAATAATCATCGTCATTCCGAATGGGAAGAATTTAAAGAGTCTCTCCTCGAGAATTCAACGGCTTGTTATACAAATGATAGTATTCAACGCGCTTTCAGAATCATTTTTTATTCGAGACGTTGACGTTGTTCAGATTCCATCGAGCTATTGTGACCAACGCGTTTCCCGTTCAATTTAAAATTTAAATGGACGTTGAAGTAATCTTCCACTTTTCACTTTTGTCCTCTCCTTGTCCCTCGATTGTCGGTTGTTTCCAACTTTGACGACACCATTAGAGAGTGAAAAAGATATATTCTTGGGGAGTGTAATAAATCTCGCGTAACTAGATACAGGAAGGAAAAAAGCAATTCAATTGTCCGCCATGA
The DNA here is from genome assembly GCF_003254395.2 of Apis mellifera. Taxonomy (NCBI): domain Eukaryota; kingdom Metazoa; phylum Arthropoda; class Insecta; order Hymenoptera; family Apidae; genus Apis; species Apis mellifera. The sequence goes on from NC_037640.1 coordinate 5,319,428, forward strand.
AATGGGTTCACCGGTGTATAAATATAAAAGAAAGACGCGGGGAGCGAGAATTTATTACGCAATGGTAAAACTGTTCCTCTAACGGTATACGCAACGTAGAACGTAGAAGAAATGGAGAAGGGTTACAGTCGAAATATCCCGTACTTCGTTCTCGATCGGATCGAAATCTAAATGTCAACGGAAGAGAATCAAAAAGAATCGAAAAAGAAAACGATCTCTTTGATCTTTTTGATTTTTGAACGCTTCCTTTATGATGAATCTCGAGGAAAGATGAGTTATTCTTTCTCGATTAATTAAAATCCATCGGTTACGAAAAAAGAAAAAGGTAAAAGGTATATATTTCGAATTAAAACGAGGAATGGAATTTTTCTTAAAGCTTGGAAAACTTTGTACAATTTTTCCACGGGAAGGAGAAAGAGAAAGAAATCGTTTTGCATAAAATCGATTGCGCTCCTTTGTTCGTCCACAGGAGGATTATTTATCGCGATTATTTTTTTCTCTTTTTTTTTCTCTCTTCATCCCGCTGAAAAAGTGATTACAAATATCTCCGAGGAACGTTTAATTAAAATGATTTATCCGCGTTAAAATTTATTTCTACCGCATCGGATGGACATCAGGCGTTAAGATGCATGACCGACGCATTCGCGATGCTGCGGTGAAGATTGCAAGAAGAAGAGATGGACACGCAACGCGGCACCGTGTACCACTCCACACCACTCCTCTTAGGCAATTGCGGAGGACGATTTAACGTGAAACAATCAGAAACGACGCGGCCGACCGCATTATGACCGCCATTATTCCGAGACCAAGCACCGTACATCCGGATCCGTCTTTATCCCACCGATCGATTCCACGTTTTGCGTCTCGTTTTATGCTCGGCCAACCGTACGCCCTCTCGCGAATGAACTGGCGCGATCGAAAATTTCGATCGAAAATTTTCCCCTTTTTTATCCCATCGCGCGACCAGTTCCAGTTTTTGATCCTCCTTCTCTTCCTCCTCCTCCTCGAGAAAAGAGAGAAAGGGGGGCAATCTCCATCATCCTTTACACTCTTTAGTTCTTGCAGAGCGATTCTCGGTTTTACAGGAATGTCGAGTGGAATGTTTTTCTTTGAATAAATAAAAAATTGTGCATTCGTCGAAGTACAATAGGGATTTCTTCCTCGTTTTCTTCTTTTTCATTCTTACGACGATGATGATAATAATAATCTGGCGATCGATAGAAATATGTATATTTTCTTCTACGATCGTTTATTCTATTTTCTCGATTCGATTGCCACGATTGACATAGAACTAGAAAATGATTCTCGTAAACGTGATCTGACGACCAGTCAACAAAAAGTCGATGTTGAGATGGGTCTGCGTCTACCTATTCCTGTAGATATATATATATTTGCAGAGAAACGAGTATCGTGATGGACACAGGTTTTGGGTTTTCCAGAGAAAGAGAAAATGATCCTGTATTTCCCATTCGTACGTGAAACCAATATCATCGATACTAATACGATTATGCTTAAGCAGATTAAGCGAGATGGAAACAAGAAAAACGATGTTCATTTGGGGATAGGATGATCGCGTATACTTAGATTCCAATACGGAAGCTCTTTAACCGCGGATAACAGGTTTACTTGCGTTTCGTGTTACGCGCATCAAGCCACGAAATTATCGATCATTATTTGATCGTGTAATATCATTATCGCTATTAATCGCACATCTCGAACCGTGAATGTCAAATCGTAGCACGATTAACATAGCTATATCGGATCAAAAGATCGGAAAAATCATTGAGAAAAGATTCTCTTAATACCGCCCGTTTAAGTCGCGATCAATTATTATTGTAATCTCGAAGCACGCATAATTGATCCTTCGTTTAAACGACCACCCGATCGAATCCTTTTCTTTTTTTTAAATATAATCCTTTCTCCATTTTCTCCAACTTTTAAATGTTTCTTTTATATTCGACATTTCTAACACGCCATTACCCATCCTCTGAGATTCGGAAAAATTCCAAAGCCTATTTTTTTATCCAACAGCTTAACCGATATCCTCGCCCATCATCATCATCATCATCATCATCATCATCATCATCATCATCATCATCATCATCGTTATCTCGAACCAAGGTAACGAGTTATCGATTTTTCTGTTAAGGGCACGGAAAATGGAATCGGGCAACGATTTTGTCGCAAAAAACCGCGTGTGGTACGACTTGCAAGTTGGAAGTTCGCATCGTACGTATCGTAAACAGTTGTTTTCTCATTGAGGCCGGACTCTCGATGCCTGGCCTGGACAACAATCAACCGCAGGGACCCTGTTACGCCACGGATCCAGTTTTTCGTGGAACTTACCTCCATCACGGTTTAACGATCGGGCACCGCCGCGTGTCGTGTATTTATATATATATACCGCGGGTTGGAAAAACTGCTGCTACCTCGGCGTGGATGCATTTTCCTTTCCGCTTGTTCGAGGCGAGCCCAGCGGGGTGATCGGTCAGGTAGATCTGACAGCGCGGGCAAAAAAGGGCTGGCTGTAAAAGGTTTCGAACGAGTCTTATTGCCTTTATTTTAATTTCGTTGGGAATAATTGGTGGGGCGTCCCATACGTCTGTAAAAATTCATCCTCTCTGTTGAAATCGTTCTCTCGAAAAATCGAACATCTCCTCTCCTTTCGTGCTCTCTTGCTCTTGTTCCCCTCTCTTCCCCTTCAACGGAGTTTAGGCTTCAAATCGAATGGAAGTCGATTCAATCCGTGGATTCCGATTAAATTGATCGCCGCAAAAATCGACATCCATGTGTATATATCGTGGATCGGAGAAATCCTCTTCTTGCCCCCTTCCTCCCGCCAAACATTCCTCCAACCGTTTCTTCCTCCATTTCCTGCCATTCATCATTTCCCAAGTATAAACCACGAACCAGAGACAAGTTTTGTCCAATCCACCACGTGGAACACGTGTCAACGGTGATTCTGATAGACTGAAGAAGAGGAAGGAAGAAGGGATTCCTGGTAATTTTTCCACCACCTATATCATTTTCGTCCACCAATAATAGTTAATCCTTGTACGAAATTACTCGTACACGCAAGTTTCTCTTCCACGCAAAGGGGAGAGGAGAGGAGAAAAAGAGGCGAGCAGAGATGGGTGAGTGGCAGCGATCGATCATGATGCATTGCGGTGGTCAGGCACGGCCGATTGTGCGTCCCGCGGGGGACGAGGGACGAGGAGGAGGCGGGGACAGGGGAGGAGGGGCGGCGTCCTTGCCCGCAGCTCCGAACTGGTTATGTCAAACAGCCTGGCCGGCCGGCCGGACGATGCGTTCGCCTAACCTGCCCTCCTCCCCTGTGCACGGGGACAAAAGGAGTGATGCCTTGCCTCGCCCCCTCTAAATCCCAGTTTTTCGTGCCCTGCCACTTCCGCCTTCCCGAGGATCGAGTCGTCCATCAACCCGTCGCATTACGTCCCCCCTCCTTTTGATTCGTGGATTCGTCTCCTTCCAACAGGCCCTTGTTCGAAAGCAATTCGTTCGAGCTTGTTCGAGGAAGCTTTTGGAAATTTGAAATTGAACGATTATGGGATGGAAAGGGACGGAAAGAGTCGATGAATGACGAGACCACGCTTATCGCTCGACCGTGTTCGATAATTTATTGCTGCACTACTTGATTGTCGCGTTTCGAAATACTTCGCGAGGGGATACGTTTATTATTATTATCCCTTATCTTCGTGCTATGCTTCTCCAGATTTTCGAAATACCTCGCGATACGTTTATTATTCTCATCTCTGAGAGATATCTTTCCTTATCTTCGTGCTACGCTTCTCCAGATTTTATCTACGAAAACCATCGATGCAATTTTATTCTCCAAATTCGAATTTGATATATATTTGATTACACAATTTCTTTTTCAACAAGTCATATTCGAAAAGTTTCAGAAAAAGAGGATAGAAAGAGGGTGAGATTTTCGAGAGCATGAAGATTATTAAAAAACAATCGGGAACCGGTCGGTTTATTAAGTTCGAGGCAGCCAATATGGTTAATTAGATGCAATAAACTTTGAACCCCGCTTATTTGCATAAGCCACCACCACATATCTCGGCATTAATCTGTTATTTATGCGCGACAAATAGGATAAGACCGAGTCGCCTCGCCACTCTCCCCCCATTGGCTCGCTGCGCCCGTTCCCTGCCGCTGTTCCACATAATTAGCGATACTAATTAATGACTGTATCCCGAGATAATTATGCTGAACAAAACGCACGACTGTCGGGGGCCGCGATCCAACGTGCGCGTGGGTCGAATGCCGGCATCGAGGAGGAGCCAACGCTTCGTTTCCAACGAAGATGTGCACATGTGAATTTCTCCGGGGCGCGAGACAATTTTTTTCTCCTTCATCGAAACGATTAACGTCGTAAAGATGATGAAAGAGAACAAGAAGATGAAGAAGATGAAACGTAGAAACGTTCAAAGTGTGTTATATTTAAAGCGTGTACGTGTATTGCTTAATAACGATAATAAAAAGTCGTGGTTTCGTCGTATCGAGATTTATGTTATTTTATAAAGATAAGTTGAAGTTAAAATATCGATATCTTTCACATTGTTTCGTATACGTCTTTTTCCTTCAATTTTTCTATAATTGCTTACATATAAAACGTGACGATCTTTCTCGTTATTCAAATCTTTCTCGCAATTTATTTTATTTATTGGTCGAGAAGGAAATCAATGTTTCGCGTAAGGGAAAATCGAAATCGTCGATCCTCGACGGCAAATGGGAAAGCTTAACGAGCTTTAACGGGAATATGGTAATAGAAGTATCATTATCCGCAGAGCAAAAATGTAAATCACTTTCGCGCGTTTATTACCGTGTTCCCCTCCTCTTCATCTTCCCGCGAAAGGTGATTTCTATCTCCAACGATCGAGTCACCTCCTCTCTCAAATATTTCTCTTCCAATGGAAAAAAAAGGAACTCTGTGGAAAAATTCTATCCAACTTCTATTCCACGGGATTATTATACGATCGAGTCACCTCCTCTCTCAAATATTTCTCTTCCAATGGAAAAAAAAAGAAGAACTCTGTGGAAAAAATTCTATCCAACTATTCCACGGGATTATTATTATAAAAGAGATCCTCTTCCATCCTCCGACAACGATGGAAATCGTACAACGTACGCTCATCGTATCGAAACCCGATTGAAGACCGAAGACCGGAATTTCGATCGAAGTTCCATCGGAATTTCAGATGACATGCCCGATGAAAATTTATCTCGCTGGAGAGTAGCGCTCGTCGGGTATATCGGACAGACAAATAGTCCAAACGACGAATCCCTCTCCCTCCCTCTCCGATTTATTCACCCTCATCCATATCATCCCATTACCCATCCCATTTACAAACGCGCGTTCCAGAGACATATTCTATTTGTATCCATTTGAGTTTCTTCTTAAAGAGAAGGAAGAAAGAGCCTGTAGTGAAAGTAAGACAACTTATTAATTCACGGAAGTCTTGGCTTGAGTTTGAAGAGAAATGGGTGAAAGAGGATCGAGCTATCGTTACTCGAAAGCTCGTAATTATTAACGTGGCTATTAAACCACCGAGTTGGAGATTCAATTATTGAATGAATTTCGATAGTGTAATCGCCTCGCTTGGATGGGAAATACCTCGCTTATCGCGGGATAGCGTGCTCGGTGGGCGGGGAACGGGGCGATCAATCCTCAGGGATCGTAATCCGGTGGAAATTTCTTGTTCGCAGGTAGACGCTCTGCTAAAAACTGAGCAGGATGTTCGCCAGGCTGTGCAGACAGGTCCCGAACGGTGAGTTTCGTATTAAAAAACAATTAAATCGTTACTTCTAAGTACTTTAAAATTATTGCCACGAAGAAAATGGATTCGAATCTCTCTCTCTCTTAAAACGTTGTAATTAATACGAGGAAGAGTCGGGTTGCTCGGTGGCCGACGCCGTGAACTTACATCCAGAGACAATGGCCGTACGATATATCACTGCCGCCTGCGCATCCCTCTTATAGATTAGGTATATATATATATATATATATATATATATATGTATGCGTGTATCAGTCCTTTAAGGCGCGCCAGGGGAGACGACGATCGCGTAGTGATTTACGGTCGGCTGGAACTCGGCCGATTGTTGACTTTCCCGACTTATAATAAATAGAAACGTGTCCTGGCTGGATCCCTTTACTGGAGAAGAAGGACTGGTTCGCGATGATGATGATGATACTTCTCTCCCTTTGAAAAGACCCTTCTTCTCCCCTCTTTTAGCCGCTGCTTCTTTGACGTGGAGCACCACTTTTTTTTCCCTCTTCCTCTTCTTCGTCCATTGGAAACGACGAGAGAATTTCACTTGCTCGAACCAACCAAGGAATTCAGAAATCCACAAGAGTCGGCGGAGGCCGCACTTCCACACTCGCTGTGCTTACAAGCAGCATCGAGCTGTACTTCCGGGTGCTACACCTTTAGGATAGTAGCCTAACAGCTTGTTGAAGAACACGCCTTAACCTCGCCGCCCGTGCCTGGCAAACACTGTTCGGTTATTAAATAAAGAGGAGGAATCTGCATATCCCCGTAGATCGTACGCCCTTCCTCCATGTTCCAGAGAGTTTCAGAGAGGAATCATTTTCGTTTCTCGATTTATCTCGAGCGGATTTAATGGACAGACACCTAAATGAGAATTGAAATCCCAATTTCTTCGATCGTCCATCGATCTTCTCTTCAATAATGATCGTAGCCCTCGATAGATCCAGCTTTTGAAACGGTCGCAGGCGATTACGCGAGAGCAGGTGATAAGGAAACGGGCCTCGACTGGCCGCGATAACCTGGACACGGTAGCCGGACATGGAATGGATGGAAGCGAAACATTAACGCCGAGGCCCGTAATGGAGTTATTACGCCGATAGGCGAGGGAGGAGGAGGGCTGACATTCCTGCCTAACGCCTCGATAGTCGGAAAGATAATAAACCTTGGCCCCTTGGTGTGTATATCGAGTGAAACGGCTGCGTTAATGGATCCGGCAGCTAGGAGTCGCCTCGACTATTAGTACGGGCGCGAGTTTTCATTTCGACATCGTCGTCCCCCTCCATCGTATTATCCACAGAAATACAGGCGTTGATCTCTCGTAAGCCTAGATTCCCTTCAGAGAATTAAATTCTTGATTGGGAGAATATTCGTCTTTCGAGAGTGAAAGCTCGTAATCAATAACTATTTCTATAATATTAATTGTCGATCAATCTTAATAACAATAATAACAATAGTAGCGAAATGAAAGGAAGATTAACCCTTTCTGCGGAAAATTTCAATTATCCGACAAATTCTATATCTACGAACACGATTTGCAAGATGAATCATCCGATATCGAGGTACCGGTTAACGATATGAAAAAAAAAGGAGGAAGAGGAGGAAAAAAAAGTCTAAGAATTGTTTGACGAACGTTGGCCAAGAAGCGGATGAGTTACGTCCGAGGGGAGAAGCAATCGGCAAGAATCTTGTCGACGTAAGAAAAGATTCACTGGCTGTTAAGAATGGTCGTGCTCGGTTGGCAGTTCTTCTATTAAGGCAGGTCGTGGAGCCGCTGTAAATCAAGGGGCCTCCGCGTAAATGTCCCCCGAGTTATTGCGCCATCCCTCCATCCGCTATATGTAATAAGATGTTTTATTTCATAACTAGACACACCTATCGAAGATCGCGATAGAAGGAAATAAAAAAAAGATAGAGAGAGAGGAAGAAGAATCGTTCACAGTAATCCTAACTATTGTTCTTCGCTTCGATCTCGCTAATTTACACGTGTAAAATAGAATCTATCTGGTCTTCCAAGTCTAAGTTCCAACGATCCTCGATTTGAAGATGTTTCTTGCGAGTAATTTCTTCTCTGGAAAAACTTTGGAATCGATGAAAATTTAATAATTCAAGTTACGCAATTTCAAATCGTTCGAAACGTATAATAATAACGAAGTTATATTGGATCAAAAAATGAATTAAAGTTATTATTCAAAGCGTTTTAATCGTCATCACTTTTCAACGAATTTTCCAACGAGCGTGCAAAGAGGGTGGGGGAGGAGATGGAACAAATTCGATCCGATATCTGCGTAATCGGCAAATTACAATGGCCGGCGTTTTCGTCGATGAATTGCCGCGATATGAGGAAGCGATTATATGATTTTCTGGCGGCGGGTTCGCGTGCCGGGGTCGTGGTCCAAGCAACGGGAGGCGTGGGAACGGGAACGTCCCCGACGGTTTTAAAGCCACGAATTAACTCCTTTTTCCTTTTCTCCGCCGTGAAGAAAGAATTTCGACGCACAAATTGGCGATGATGCTCCGTGCCTTCCAAGAGCTCCGCTCCTCTCGGTTACGGAGCTCCGAGTAACGAGACCTTTTCGGTCACCCGTTAGCTGCCTCCCTCCTCCCCTTTCAACTCGTCTTCACATTCGACGAATCGACGAACTTTTTTTCTTCTTTCTTTCTTTTCCGTTGTTACGAAAATTATAAAAATAATGGATTCTTTTTTAGTAGAGAAATGAATGTTATTCTACAATCTCGTTTTTTTATCGAGGTAACAAAATTTAAATTAAAATTTCTTCTTGCTAGATTTATTAAGTTGCGATATCGCTCACATTCGCAACTCATCGAGCGGAACCTGTACTATTATCTCTCCTTCGAGGAATTATTACACGAAGTTCGAAAGCTTGATTTATTGCGCAAATATTCACTCCGATAAGAATTCCCTATATATTTATCTCGAACCTGTCGATCCTGAAATTCAAACGCGAAAAGTATAGATGAGATGATAATTCCTTTCCCTCCCCGAAACATATTCAGAAGGATAAAGGAAAATTCTCTCTTCTTTGGAGAGAAAATAATTTCCTCGCGTGTTGTATCATGCGCGTTCAATAACTCGTTTCAATCTCGGTGATCCATTGGAGAAAGAGAGAGAGAAAAAGGCACGGGGGACAAATTGAGTGGAACGTGGCTGGTGGCGAACCCATTGAAAGGGAGACGATGTTTTTAATTGATGAGCTTCGTTAAGAGGGGGGCGACATTGTACCCCCCCTTCGTATCGCGGGGGATGGTGCACGAGAGACATCTGACGCTTAATCCCTGCGTGGTAGCTCGATTAATGTACCAATTAATGGCTTCATCGCGTGGGACGGGAATTATGACGTCGTTCCCTCCGCTCTCTGCCACGCGCAGAGAAGAAACGTTAAACCTGGATTACGAGCCGCGCGCGTTTATGGAACAATCGACGAGCTACGGAAGGAAAGAAAAACCTTAATTTTTTTAATTTTTAAGGAATATCGAGTGGAGCGAGATTGTTCGCGGAGACAGATTAGATAATTAAATGAATGAATTGAATTCAATTTGATTTGATAAGACAATTGCCTTATCAAGTAATTTTTGTAATAATTATTAATTGAAGAAATGAAAAATCAATGGATATAATCTGGTTTCTCCTGGCGAGAGTTTCTTCTCCAAGACAGAGAGAAAGAGAGATAAAGAAGAAAACGAGTATTTGAATGATTACAGAGAGATTATTTTTCGATTCCACGAAGATGCATGGGAAGCTGACCCCGAAGAATAGGGAGGGCGACCGAGAAACTCTGTCGATCTTTAAAAAAGAAAAACTGTCGGCGCCGCTTAATTATCATGCTAATTAGTCGCAACAAAGCCCACTGGCGTGAACGACAAAAAAAAAAAAAAGAAAAACACGGGTTTACCCTTGAGCGATTCCAGTGTACCATGATCGATTCGCGAAACCTCACAGCGTGATACTCGTTAATTATTTTATTGTCGGTGCCTCGGGTTAGGATGTAATAAACGGTCCTTGACGACGGTACGCGCGCGGAGACTCGATTCCCGTTCCCCTATAATGCTTCTCTCGATGCTTCTCTCGAAAAGGACGCATCTATCCCTTAGATTATCGATCGATATCGGTGTACAAATATCGAGACAGCTTCTCTGGGAAAAATTTTCCCCGCATTCTACGAAACGAAAGATTTTTCTTTCGCCAACTTCTTTAATATATATAAAAATTCGTGTTTCCTTGAGATATCGGTGTACAAATATCGAGGCAGCTTCTCTGGGAAAAATTTTCCCCGCGAAATTCCACGAAACGAAAGATTTTTCTTTCGCCAACTTCTTTAATATATATATATAAATTCGTGTTTCCTTGAGATATTATATTATAAACAGGGAGGAAGGAGCGGGATTGGACGAGAGGAGAGAGGAAAGGTTGGAAAGGAACGAGTATCCTGGTTGGGTCCTCGTAAAGAAGGGAAGTCACGATGTGTCCTTGCGCACGCATGATCATTAAGGCCATTAAGCGTTATCTCGGCGAGGGAGACACTTAAATACAGGCTTTAACGCCGCGTGGCGCGAGATGCAAGCGGAAACTGTTAAGCCTCCTTGGCGCTTAAACGCGTGTCCCCGACGAGAACCGTAACATCGTCGTACGATGAAGAAAAAGCGTGTGGAGAGAAGAAAGCAACCGTTCGAAAAGCTCAGATTCTTATTAACCATTCATCGTCCATCTTCGAAAATATTTCTCTCGACGATTGGAAAAAAAGATCGATCACCTGGCTTCCTACTTTTTGCGAATTTCTCTTAATTAACCCACGATCGAATCTACATCGATTTTCGTGAGATTCGATTAATATTCGCGAAAAATTGTTCCATCAAGTTTGGTTCGATCCCATCGCTACAACTGTAGCGACATCTCTAATCCGTGGATTCGATTCGAAATCGAAATCGAATTGGGACGAGCTACGTAGGTGTTGGCTCGTTAACAAAACCTCTCGAGCAGCGGTTCATTAATGAACTTTAATACCGTTTAACCGGTGTACCGTTCGTTTCGATCTTCCTCTTGAACGCGTATAAACGGCGACGCGATTTCAACCGCTTCACTCTTCGGATAAGAGGAGGTGTTTTACGATCGATGCCACGGAGGGAAGAACGGCGTCCTCCCCTCCCCCAACACTGTGATTATTCCAGCGTGGAAAGTGGCGTTGATTGGGGGGCCCCGGGAGAATGTTCTCGGCTAATGAAATTTAATTGCCCACGATTAAGCGGCGTATCTTAACCTTCCTCGCCTATAACCCGATCCGAAAAAGTTCTCGGTGGGAAACTTACGTTTAATTGCTTTTGGATACGGATAGGGGGAGGGGGATAGCTCTCGTCGATGTTATCGTTAATGAAATTCGAAATGTCTTCTCCCCCTCTCTTACAGGGGCCACGCGGTTTACTCTTTAATCCGGTTTTAATCGGTCTCGGTTCGGATGAACGATCAATCGGAGGATTTTATTTCCGTATTGGGCCGTTATTACGCCTCAAAATTTCGATGGAACGCGATAACCAGGGGAATTAACGTGCATTTATCGAATCGTTTCCTTATTTTCGTTTAATTCAATTTAAAAAAGGGGGGAGGACGTGGTCGTAAACCGACCCCTTCTCACCGAATTATTGCAATTACTTTTCGCTCACTCCGTTCAAAAATTACCTTTTTCGTGCGACGAGGAATCAATCGTGGAAAACGATCGATATTATTATCCAAGATGGTGGAGAAAAGAGGAAAGAGATGATCCTCTCGAACGAAGGATACTCTTGGCGACGAACAAAGTCTTGAGGGAACAAAGTCACGACGGAGGGAAAGGAAATTCGTGGGTTGGAGGGGAGAGGGGCGCCGCGGGTCGCCTTGCACGCGGGTGAGACAAAACATTGTCCGCTCAGCGGGGCGCGATGTTTCCAGGGGCGGTGAGAGGGGGTGAGGGGCCTCTAGCCGCGCTTTCGAATTGATTTGTTGTAAGTGATACGCCACCCCCGGTGAACGAATGGTACAATAATTGGGTACATAAACAATGACCGATGAAACAATTTCTCATGCAGGGCAGCGAGGGAGGCTGCGTCCTCTGCATGCGTTACACGGATCTACAATGCACCTTATATATATATCGTTATATAATCGACCGGTTCAATGAGATTCGAGTCTCAACGCCTGCTTATATTTTATCACGAAACATTATCATGAAATCTGGATCGTGGTTACTCGATTATATAGAATTCATATCCAACGAATACCTTCGCAAGAATGGAATGGAATTAACGTTATCAACGTTTCAGTTGGTTTGACGTGGTCGCGATTATTAATTTTGAGACCCGTTCGTGTGATCGATGATCGATAACGATCGAAAGAGATAGAGAAAGGAACGTATCGTTGGATTAATCCCGAGTTAGCGAGCCTCGTCAAATTACAATCATTAAGGATGAAACGGCCGTTGGATGTAACGTGTCCCATGTAACGAGGTGGTCCATCCGGTGATCCGGGTGATTAGCGTTTCGTGCGCATGCAAACGGGGACACAACAGGTTGGAACGAACGCAACGACGTTCCCTGAATCGGATTGTATCGGCGGATCCCGATGTTTCTCTATACGATCCCCCTTTTGCCACCCACCAAGACGATACACAGGATCGTTAAACTCGTAATTTCATATACATATACATATACATATACACACCCGTTCTTATCCGAGCTTACCGATTCGTAACCGGGTGGACCCTTTCGAGAAGAATATCAGAGAGAGAGAGAGAAATATATGTATAACGCGACGCGGATGTGTAAAGCGGATGATAAATAAATCGGTCGGCCCTCGTTTGTATAACAACGCTCGATTTGTATCGTAATAACTACACCCGTGGTATTCGTGTGTTGGCGATCAAAGGAACCGTGTTACTTGTTTCCTGACGGAGAAATATCGTGCGCGCACGTGAAGTATGGATTACACTTCCCCACCCCCTCTCTCTCTCTTTCTCTTCCAGCGCAGCGAAGGAACGAGAAAGCGCATATCTCGCGCACTCCTCCTCGAGAGAGGAGAGGTTGCCGGATAAAGGAGGTAGCAAGAGCCGATTGATAAATTGACATCGCGTCGAAAATTTCCGAATGTGGAGCAGAGAGATTGAGAGAGAGAGAAAGAGAGAGAGAGTTATCCTGTCCCGAGTTATCTGCGATCGATTAATTTACGCTGAGCGGCCGCAACAGGCATTCCCCCGCGCTGAAATTTACGAGGGGGCCGCGATCCAAGGTCGGCTCTAAGGATTTATTCGCGAATTCCGTGTCGAGAGAGGGGAGGAGGAGGAGAGAACAAACGCGGATGGAGGGATACGATTGCGCGCGGAGCAACAACGCCCTCCGTCCGTGATCTATTGCATAATTGGATCCCTCGAGTGGAAGATTGGCGGGGAAAGTTGGCCCGGTTGTGCGATCACGTAAAGCCAACAAACTCTTCTCTCCCTCTCTCAACATAAATTTTATAATCGCCGCTCCCAAGCTCTAATACCCGGTTCGCGCGTTCCTCCTCCGATTTTCCAAACTCTCTTCCGTAGAGAGTGCTTATTACGCGTTGACAAATTAGCGTGTGGGGAGAGGAGAAGATAGAAATGGAGGAAAATTTCTTTCTTTCCCTTCCCTCGGTGGAAAGGGTTCGTTTTGGAACGGAGACGGGTTGATGGATTGACTCGAGAACGAGAAACCTGTTGCACGTGGAAAGATAAGGAGGTGAAGTATGGAATAATGGCACGGTAGATTTGTCGTTCGTATTCCTCGCTTAAATGTAATGGAAGACGGTGATGATCGTGGGGCAGCCACGTTATCGGTGATTCCTTGCTCGAGGAAGCTGTGATTAGCAAGACTTTGTCGAGATATCGAGCTATTCCTGTTCTTTTTCTTTTTTTTTTTTATTTTCGAAAAGGAGCAGTTTCTTACCTTGTAAAATAAAAAAGGAAAAGGGATTAACCATCGTGCTTCCACACATTTGATCATAAAATTACGAGTTCCGTTTTTCAAGGGCTCGTAAAACGTGTAGAACGAGCGATATTCTCTAGTATCCTAGCATATCTGAAGTGTGAAGCTGCGATCTTGGAATCGATTTCTTTCCTCTTCTGAGAAATTATATATTTTTCTGCTTTTTTAAAGAAACTTGGAAAACGAATATCGAATCAGAAGAAATGTTTGAAATCTGAAAAGTTCCGTTTCGAATGAGAATGCTGCTTAACGTTGGTTCAAATTCGGATTACAAAACAATCGCTACATCACCATTCTTCCATTGTATTATCCATTTTTCGACAACCAATTTTCGTTTGTACGATTTAATTAACGTTATAATTTCCAACTTCTTTAACTTCCAACAACCATGTGAACAATTTAATCTTTTTCGAGGGAGCGAGAAAGACGACCCACCCCTTCTCGAAATTCGGTTCGCACGAGAAAACTCGCTCGTCGTGGCCAGGTGTGCGCGTAGGGGCAAATTGCCCTGGTATCTCGTGGATCTCGCAATTACTTTCCAACCAGCGGGCCCAATCTGGGCACCGTTCCCCCCCAAAAGATATCCGCCGAGGGATCTTTTCCAAAGATCTTCCCTCCAAGAGTCGAGAAGATTCAGAGGGATGAAGATTCGATGCAGAAAAATTCGTCAAATTGGGGAAAGTTTGAAAGGATGGAGAAAGAGAAGAGAAAATGTTGGACGAGCAAATGAAACAAGAGTTGATGGATCTTGTTCGATTATAAGTTTGATACGAATCTGATCGAAGGGAAAGCAATTTAATTAAAACGATGTAGATAGAGATGATTTGCTTCCTTTCGAAAATCTCAAGGAAAGTCTAATTGACTTGGACTAGTCGTGAAAATGATATCTTTTCTTCGTCCATGCAAAGGTATGCAAGAAAACGTACGCGTAACTTGAGACGTTACAAGATGATGATTCTATATAAAAAAGGAAAATTACACGAAGTAAAATTTCTTCGATTCGAAACTAAATCCTCGAATCAAATTGTAATTGAATTAGCCAATTATATGTAATTTCAAAATCTTGTACAAAATATATTGTACAAGATTTCCTTTCTCGTTGAAACATTCCCCCTTTCTCTCTCTCTCTCTCTCTCTCTCGCGTGTATAAATCGTCGCGTATTTTTAACCTAACCAAAACAAGATATCCTCTCTCCAAGATCTGTCTGAAAAGAAAAAAGAAGAAAAAAGAAAAAAAAGTTCCCCATAAAAGTGGAAGTATGAAAAACTTCAGCATGTGAAAATTAATACCCACGATCGGGCGATTGAAAATACGAAGGAAGAAGAATTTGCCGGGGGACGGGGAAAAATAATTGGAAAATAATCGGAATGGACGGTTTGTCCAAACAGGTTTTTCCACCCTGGCGATTTGAAATTTCTCTTTGAAAGGAGAAGTGGAATGGTTCCGTGGAATGGAATGAAAAATCCTCCGCGGGCCACCGATCGCGAGGAATACTCCCTTCCCTCCCCTCTCTGTTCGTCGACCACAATGAACATGTATCAAATTTATGGTGTACGGTTGTGGTACCGCGCGGTTCCGCCCACTCACACTCACGTGCACGGGCCGTGATTTATGCCGCTCGTAAACCAGCCTCTCTCGAGGCATCAGGCCCCTGGAATGGAAAAATTATTTCGCGTTTCCACCTCTAGCCAGCCGCATCCGCGCAGATTCTTCCGTGACCCAATTCTCCACACCGTGGCTCATCCTCGAGAATCAAACATTTTCGATCTTCGATTCAATTTTCGCGAAAAGAAAGAAAAGCTTCGAGGAAATTTTCTTTCTTATCTGATTGAATTAATATTAAACATATGATGAATTATAGAGATTGTATTCTTTTCGTTTTCGAGCAAACTGCGTATACGTGCCTCTCCTCTTTCGATTCGGTTTCGTTTCATCGATCGATCGATCGATCGGCTCGAAAATTAGCTCTGAAAAGAGGGGAGGGCGTAAGGAGGATCGTTATGGGAACCTGAGCGAGCTCCCATGGCGAAATGCATTTTCGTTTGGCGCCCGAGGCAACTCTCTCACGCGATCCCGTCGAGGGCAGAGGAAGGACGACGAAGGCGGCCTCTTAACGTCGAAAGTATGATTTACCGTCGCCTCTATCCTCGATCCACGGTAATTTGTTTACCGTGCCAGTTTGTCAAGGGAACCTACCCCCGTGTCCAAAGCGTTTATAATGAATTATCATCCTCTCGACACGTAGCAAGCCGTTATTGGTTTTGCGTGGAAAAAAGGAAACCGAGGGTTTCCTCTCTCTCTCTCTCTCTCCCTCTCTCTCTCGTTTCGAAACTTCTTCAAAGCCTTTATCCCTCTCTCGTCGAACCCTCGTTGAATCTAATAATTTCCCCTTCGCTCCGTCCGTCGCTAACATTTTAACTGATAGAGACGATTGAGAAATATATATGTAGAGGTGTGTGTGTGTATATATATATATATATACACGATGTAATATCGGCGAAGAATTTCTATCCACGCGTGGATAGATGGATAATCTATCATCGGGGAAAATTAATTTCCGGGGTAATTAAAAGTTTGTTAAATCGAAAATCCGGATGATCGACGCTTTACGTTTTGCAATATTGATACCCGTTTTTATTCAATCATTTCGTTAAGGAGTTCATCGTCGAGAAATTCTTCTTTATCATCTGTTTATCTATTATTATTATATTGGATCAGGTGATTTATTGGACGCGTTAATATTCTTTTTTTTTCAATCAGCTCGATTCTTATCGATGTATTTTTATGAAACTTTCCATTATCGTTTCGATATTCAACGATAAAACGATAGATAAAATACGATACGTTCGTTTATCGAAATATTCCTTTTCGTTTCCAGAATTATTTGCGAATAATTTGGCCGCGCTCTTACCTCGAAACGATTTAAAAGACACGAACTCACAATCTCTGCGGATTGCTATTCTCTATTTAGTATTCCGCGGTCAGCTCGCATAGTAAATCACAGGCAGGTGGCTTTTACTGGAAACCGCGATCACGAGTGAGTCACGTGAGGATGAAGGGCCCGTGAAACATGCACGGAACACCCGTTTTGTTTATTACCGTGATTTTGCAAAAATCTAAACGATCTCGATTCCATCCCCGTTTATTAGGAAAAAGAGAGAGGAGAAACTGGAGAAAATTATTTATTTATTATTCGTGCGTCGCTCGAAAGAAACTTGGTCGCGAAAGAAGTTTCGTCGAGGAGAGGTGATGGAAAATTGCGGAATCAATCCTTGGCGAGATAAGCGATAAATTTTTCCTCGTTGAAATTGATATTTTTCAAAAAGATAATAAATTGTTCCACGCACTTAGCTTATTTCACGGCCGATCTTGATTAAGAGGATAAACGCGATAACGAACACGGTTTAATAAGAGGTTACGCGGTTTTATCGTTTTCATCCGGGCTTTCCTCCGCTTTCTCCAACACGATTTATCGTTACCGATTTGTTGTGTGTCCCGTTGAATCGATGCACGAAGAGACGGAGAAGAGAAATTTTTACCCTGTTCGCATTAATGGAAGATCGTAATTTATGTAAACCGATGTCTATATCCCACGAGATTTAGAATCCCTATTAAATCCCTGGAATCGAATGAATCTTCGCGATTTCGTTCGCATTTATTCTCCGCAGCGTTTTGCTACGATTTTATAATCAATATAAAACTAACGGGAGATACTAACGCGTTGTTGCATCGTTGTTACCGCGCGTATAAAAGTCGTAAAGGTAGATTAAAGTAGATTATTAAAGAGGAGAGAGAGAAAAAAAAAAAAGATCTTATCTCTGGAGTGTTTCCCCTTCCGAGGGGAATCGTAAAATTGTCCTCTATTTGCAGAATCTGGCAATGGAAAATCATGAACTAGATATCGTCTATATCTGTTCATAAAATAAAATTTAATACCCGTTAACTTTTAAACGAATTTTCAGGGTTGCTTCAACACTGTTTCAACCGTGAATTTATAACGAGTGTAAACTTGGAGGATGCTCGAAGGGATTAAAATAAATTTCGAATTCGATCAAAAATCTCTCCCTCCAAAATGTAAATTTCGGACAGGAAAAAACCTTTTCAAAGAATTCGCGTTGCTAACCGAAAACATATTCTCGACAAGACAAGACAGGGACTCAATTTCACTCCCACGAGAAAGGTTTGCACTTCGACTCACAGTTTCGTATCACTTTCGAAAGCCAGTAAAAAAAATAGTGTCACAAATCCAAAGGAAAGAAATAAATTTCACGTTAATGGAGAGTACGGAAAAATTTAAAGAAAACCTATTAACGCGACGAGGAAGAGAGAAACGATATCACAAAGAAAGAGAGAAGTAATTTTGAAACACGTGATTCAAAAAGCGAGTACCAAGATGCTTCGAGCCTTCCGTTTACAAGGCTGGAGTGGAGAGGACGGTGGATCGGTTTTTTGGAAGAGGGGAAACGCGTCCATCGCGAGTTTATCGCGTCGTCCTACGCGTGTCCGACAAGTGTTTCGACGTCTGCCGAACGAGGAGAGAGAGAGAGAGAGACCTCTTATGCAAATGCCCGATTTGCACCGGATATGCGTCGTCCGGCTGCCGCCACGCTTCTCTCACTCCGAGCCCTGTTTCCCTCAGCTGCTCATTTTCGTTCCCAATCTTACCTCGCCTTTCCAAACATTTTTCAAACAATTTATCACTGGATCTAATACACATTCATATAATAACAATTGTTCACAATTACTTCGAACAACATGCTAATTATTTCTTCCAAACTGTTTAACCTCGTCGAGCGATCTCATCGATAGATTGCCAGGCGAAGAATTCTTGAATTAAGAAAGAATTGGAAAAGAAAAGAGAGAAGAGAGAAGAAAAAAAAGGGAGGAAATTTGCGAGAGACGACATCGAAGTCTAATAAACATTTCGAACAATATGCTAATTATTTCCTCCATCTAATTAATTCCTCCAAACTGTTTAACCTCGTCGAACGATCTCATCGATAGATTGCCAAGTTTGGCAAGGAATTCTTGCGCTTTGAATTAAGAAGGAATTGGAGAAGAAAAGAGAGGAGAGAGAAGAAAAAAAAGGGAGGAAATTTGCGAGAGACGACATCGAAGTCTAATTCATATAATAACAATTGTTCACAATTACTTCGAACAACATGCTAATTATTTCCTCCAAACTGTTTAACCTCGTCGAGCAATCTCATTGATAGATTGCCAAGCTTGGCGAGGAATTCTTGCGCTTTGAATTAAGAAGGAATTGGAAAAGAAAAGAGAGGAGAGAGAAGAAAAAAAAAGGGAGGAAATTTGCGAGAGACGACATCGAAGTCTAATAAACATTTCGAACAACATGCTAATTATTTCCTTCATCTAATTAATTCTTCCAAACTGTTTAACCTCGTCGAACGATCTCATCGATAGATTGCCAAATTTGGCGAGGAATTCTTGAATTAAGAAGGAATTGGAAAAGAAAAGAGAGGAGAGAGAAGAAAAAAAAAGGGAGGAAATTTGCGAGAGATCGAAGTCTAATAAACATTCATAATAACAATTGTTCACAATTACTTCGAACAATGCTAATTATTTCCTCCAAACTGTTTAACCTCGAGCGATCTCATCGATAGATTGCCAGGAACAGGCGAAGAATTCTTGAATTAAGAAGGAATTGGAAAAGAAAAGAGAGGAGACAGAAGAAAAAAAAGGGAGGAAATTTGAGAGACGACATCGAAGTCTAATAAACAATCATATAATAACAATTGTTCACAATTACTTCGAACAACATGCTAATTATTTCCTCGAGCGATCTCATTGATAGATTGCCAAGTTTGGCGAGGAATTCTTCCTTCTTTGAATTAAGAAGGAATTGGAAAGGAAAAGAGAGGAGAGAGAAGAGAAAAAAAAAAAAGGGAGGAAATTTGCGAGAGACGACATCTTAATGGAGGGTGGAGGGGATCAAGCCGTTCGCGTGCACACGTCGCGTCGTAAAATTAGTTGGCGCGAAAGAACGGCTCGTATTCGTGCCGCGTAAAGCTCGCGATAACGCTTCTTTTAAACCGTACCGGATGATCCCTCGTCCGGATACAAGGATTTACGCCCGGCTGCGCTCGTCCCAGCCTGCTGCCGCGAGTTTCCTTCGCGCTGAGATACGACCCTCTTAAGCGTTAAGCAACCTTAAGCCCGAACGCATCCATGCTTTCTTTCCACCCCGCTTTCCGCCCCGATTTATTCCTCGATCGTGCGTGAATTTTTTAGGGAAAAATGCGAATAAAACTCCATTTACGGCTTGCTTATCATTAACAATATAGATATTCGCAAGTATACGGTGTTATAAACTTTGAAACGTTTTAAAGTCTTCTTCTTTTAAGTTAATTGAGGATATAAATCTGAGCGACGTGAGAAATTTTAATTACTAAGGATATTAACAAGGGAAGAAGTGTCTTGGATTATAATTTTAATTACCTATATACCCAATAATTATATGCAAAGTGATTAGAGGAAGGATTATAAATTTACAGTTTATTATATTCTTCCGATCTGAAGATAGATATATCGATCCAATCTTGCGTTCGTTGTAAGAATCTCGTTATCCTTAACAACTTGTTCGCACTTGTCGATACTGTGTCTCTCGCCTACAAGGGAATTGGAAGAATAATATCTTTTTGTCGGTGGATCCGGGGGGGGGGGAATTTTCGAGGGGCCACGTGGCCGCTAACGACGATCCACGACGATCGTGGAGGGACCCGTTCGAGAAATTGATACGGACGGAAAGAAATGACGGCAACATTAACGGGACGCTGCAAATTCCTTCATGCATTATTCATGGGGGCCCGTGGTGCGTTGACGTGCGAGCCGCTCGAGCCACGTGGGTAACTTGGTGCAACCTAGTAACAATTTCTTGCGCCGGGCAAAATATCGGGAACGGCGGACAGGATCGGTTATCAAGATCGCCGGCTATGCCGGGCGACATTTGTCGGGATAATTGAAACATTTCTTCGATTCATTTACCGCTCTGTGAAACCTCCGGGAGGTTGCGTGGGTTTCGCGAGACTTCCCTTTCTTTCTGTCGCGATATCTCTTTTTTCTGAACTGCCATGGAAAAGCAAGATCTCGTGGAATAAGAGAACGATACTCGAACGAGATAATGCGCAGAGGATAGCGCAGTTTCGTTCCCAGGGAAACGAAATATGTTTAAGGGCTTTGCGTTTCTATGTAAAGAGATTCGAAGGAATGTACATTGTCACGAATTTCTAATTTTGATTCTGTGACAGATTGATTCATTCGAGCTTTTCTCCACATTCTTCCGGTTTCTATTTACAAGTTTTTATCAGTTCACTTGTTACTTGTCGCAATGCAACGAGATATAAAATATTTTTCGAGCGTGATCCTAAATAGAATCACTTGTCATTCGAAAGTAAAATATTTTTGGGACAAAGGATATTCCGGATGAGTCGGCATTCACGGACATAAGACAGTTTAAGTAGCCTCGGCCTTTCTGCACGCCATCCCGCGTTCCTTTAATCTCCAAAACAAAGTTACAAAGGCTGAAAGGGACGGAGCCAGTAATTCAAGCTAAGAGGATACGATTAACCCGACCGTCGCTCACGGTATCAAGCGTTTGCAAAATGAAAAAAATGGCAGTTCTCCCTCTCCCTCCCATAGGCAGCCTGCCTACGTAGATTCCATATCAATGAATCGTTCCATCCAGCGAGGTTATAAACCGTACACCACCCTTAATCCAACACCCGTAACGGAATCGAGGCTGCATACGCCTGTGAGCAACTTGGAAACGAACAGCCCAACCAGGCTGGCAAAAAAAAATGTCTACTTCGTTAGGGTTATAAATAGCGCAAGTGGAAAATTTTTATCCACTTATATTCAACGCATTAATATACGGATTGCGTCGACCGGTTTCCTGGATAATTGTTAAATATCTTAAAGGTAAATGTTGGATCGGATAATAATAGAATTATTATTAGAAAATTTTGGATTTTTAAAACGAAGGATCAACTAAATCGAAATACCGAAGAAATCCAAAGTGAATTGAACAAATGTAAAGAGAAACACTTCTTCTCTAAATCCACTCGATTCCTATGTTTAAAAAAAAAGAATCGATCAAAGTCAGCGTAGAATTAAAATATCGACAATGCTTATAAACAAATCCTTGCACGCTGATGCATCAACAGATGATACGATATCAAACCGATTTCTCTAAAGCTTCCGATAATGTCCAGACTCTGCATCTCTCTCTCTCGATTACTCGCGCATGCGCGCGTGGATGTACGCCATATTAATTACAATGATTTCCTGCCACTTACGGCCGAGCGAGATTTAAATTATAGATATCTAGCGTGGCGCGGCGGGGCGAGGAGGGGCGGATGGACCCTCGCCATTCCTGATTACAGGGTGTGCGCGAGCATTTCAGGAATCAGACTCGCGTCATAACTCCGTGGGGTCACCGGGGTCGATCTTTACCCCCCTCTCTCCATTTTTCACCCCTCCCTCCGCGAGGCGTGCATCTGAAAAAAATCTGCCGACGAATCGATCGACCTCCCTTCCACGATTCGTTCCTTGCCTCGAACCTGCGCCTTTCTTGGAACGTATTCGAAAGACAGGAAGGATGGCTTGGTCCATTCGAACTGTCACTTCAGTATGACTCGTGCGTGGTTCCGTTTGAGAAAGAGTACACCGTGGAAAAGGTCCAGTAACGAGTATCTTTTTCCTTTTTTTTTTCTGTTGAATGGCGAGCACCAATACTTAATTAATAATAAGAATGCAGAGGCGAGTTCAGGTTTCCAAACCGCTTTCGATGAAAAAAAGGAAAAGAAAGGAAAGGAAGGACTGTTATCCTTAAAGGAACGGACGGAAAGAAAATATATCCGTAGGAAGGAGCGTTCAAGCTTGAAGATTCCTTGTCAAAGGGATCGTCGTGGCGGGACTCCTTGAGCGGGAAATAATTATGCCGCTCGCGAATCGCATAATAATATTGCTGCAGTCGCGCGTGGGTGGATTCGCTAAATTTCAATCTGCCTTGGCGGGCGTAATGCACGTCAACCGAATCGTCATGGATACGTGACGTCACGACGCGTGTGGTCTTTTTCGTGGTTTATTAAGTCCACCCTCGGACCGGATCGCCCGCGGCAACAAACAAACGATTCGTGCAGAAGAACTCGAGGAGGAACTCCTGGTGAAACGGGATTAATGTATTAATATAAAATTGCCGAGCTTCTTCCTCCTTCCAATCTTGGATAAATCACCGAGCAGAGATTTTTTAGTTGTTTCGTCGAGCAGTTAAAAAATTTCTTCTTCTTTCTTTTTTTAATCGTCTTGGAATATCGAAACGCTTCGCACGTACGAGTGTAATAAGGGATGTAAATCGATCTTTTAGTGTCTTGAAACAAAGTTTTCCTTTTAAACAATTACAAAGTTTTGGAAATTTCTTGATTCGAGCGAAGAGAATTATTTTATCGGATTTACAATCCATTTCACAAATGCATAAGAATAATTTTTTCTCCATTTCTGTAAATTCTTTATCAACAAAGCGTAGATGAGACGAAGAGCGATATATATTCAATTCATCAACAATACTCGAATATACACGTGCACAAGATAAAGTTCTTCAACAAATTTTACGAATTACTTTCGTTTCCCCGTTTCTTCTTCTCACGATACGTCTCGATCCGTTAATTGCAGGAGAATTGCAGCAAGAGGAGGAGGAGGAGGAAACATGGAGGAGAAGCGGTTAATCGGCTCGTAAAACGTTCTTTTTTTGTGCCATCGAGCCACATTCAATTATCATTTTTTCCCATCGCAATGGAATTTACGATATATTCCCCCTTCCCAATTAATACGACGATAATTCGTAAATATTCTCGCGCTTTCGCTATTCTTTATTCGCGCAAGTCAATCGGCAAGTTTATTATCTACGCGAACCGTGCCACCACTAACAGCTAATTTCGAAGCCACGCCGTGTCTAATTATTATTAATGCCCGGATCCATGCCCAGAGCTTTATCGGTTACGATTTAATCGCGCTTCAGTTGTTCAGGCCAGCTTCCTCCAAACCTGGCTATCCCGCTTCGTCTCTCTTCTCGCTGCTACTTCTTCGCGTTTCTCTCTCTCTCTCTCTCTTTTTACGCGCCCGGATCTTTCCTCACCGGGGTGGAGGAGCATTTCGAGTGGCGAGCTTTGATTTATGGCGTCACGCTGCTTAGAACGATTTGTCATGGCGGTATCGTCGAAGAACGATTGTCACGGTGCGCAGCGACAAGCTTCACAACTCGAAACCCTCTCTGCATTCTACGCCCAGGCCTTTAACAATAAGGTCGTGCGCGAAAACCGATGGCAAATTGCCGGATTCTGACGTCTTTCTTTCTTGCGCGGACCTTCGTTCATGGGGAGGGGGGATTATTTCGGGGCAGGGAAATTGTTCTCTTCTTCGAATCACAAATTCTCATCCTT
The DNA here is from genome assembly GCF_003254395.2 of Apis mellifera. Lineage (NCBI taxonomy): Eukaryota > Metazoa > Arthropoda > Insecta > Hymenoptera > Apidae > Apis > Apis mellifera. The sequence goes on from NC_037640.1 coordinate 5,343,670, forward strand.
CAGAGAAAATAGTTCTTCGAAATTAACTCAGCATTCGTAACTAACTTTATTATTGAAAAAATGATCCTCAAAGGGTAGAAAATGTATTACACTTTCCGAATATTTCGATTCTTGGCTATAATTATTTTTCACAATCAATCACACATATTTCGTATGAGATAGAATCGCAAGATCTTGCTTCTGAAGTGGAAATTTAAGACTCTGTAAATTCGGGGAACGAATACTCGGTGGGACAGCTCGATTGACCCGCTTCCTCTCGACTCTCTGATCGACAAGATCCTATCCGGAGGATCTTTCCCCCCGAAAAAACGGGGAAGGTCGAAGGGAAAAGGGCAATTTTACCCATAACGAAACGATTCGAAAGGATCGGGGATCGGGAATTGGATCGGGAACCGTAAGAGCGTTTCTCCCCGCAGATTTCTTCGAGGAAAGGCTCGTTTGTGGGCATTTCGAGTTTATGCGCGGCTGTTTACCACCCGGTAAATGTTATGCTCGAGTCATAACGTATATCTTGGAGGGCCGTGAGTCCCGTACGGGACGACCATTAGCCGCATTCAATCACCATTACACGCTCGCGCGCTTTCTGCGCCTGCTCGCCCCTTAAATCCCGGCCTGCGCCGACAAAAATATCGCCGGGCCAGAGAGAGAGAGGACGACAAAGAGGATGACCAAGACGGCCCTTTACACCACGTGCTTGCCTTTTACGCGTGAGAATCGAAAGCTGCGCATGACTCATCTTTTCCCCTTGGCCAACTTTTTCCTCCGCGCCGCACCATTCGTAATTTCGTACGCGTGGGAGGATCGTTTCAATACTTTGCGTCAAACTTTCACGAATCAAACTTTAACGCGTTTCTAACACGTTCCCCGTAAACGCATATTGTTGACACGCGTAATGAGAATTTGATAAAACTCGTGGAAAGAATCCCAAGATCCTTCGTTTATATATCCTAGGAAAAAATTTCGAGTATCGATTTCACGATGATAATAACGCAGGAGAAGCTGTTTCCTAAAAAAATTTCGGGCGCCCCTTGTCCTAAGGGGGCGGCGCGGCGGGTAAGGCACGCCGGAATCCAACGGCGCATTTACACGCGCGCTTCTTCACCGCCGCGGCAGAAATTACGACGCGGAAGAGGTAGGGTCCCCGTGATCCCGCCTAAATGATGGTTCGGCTGGAAAGTTTCACGGTAAGGAGGATTTATCCTTCGGTTCGAAGGTTTTACCGCGTTGTCGCCGCTGCCTGGAACCTACCTCTCTCCTTTTACGTACGTACGCGCGCCGATGGGGCCGCGGAATACAAATTTTCGGGGCCGTGCACGCGGTATTATCGAAAAATTTCTCTTTGTAACGCTCTGCTGGGCCATTAGGGCCCAGCCTCCGCCGCCGCCGCCTTTCGAGGGATATATCGGCCGTGAAAAGAAAAGAAAAGAAAAGAAGACGAGACACTTTAACCGCGAGACGAACAACTGTTGTACCGTTACCACATCAATCTTCCGTAATGATGCAAAGCAGAATGGGACGGAGCGGCTTGACTCTCGCCAACGTTTTAACAGCTGCGTTTCGTTCGAGGCCCCTTCGATTTTGCCTCGATCAGAGTTTGAAAATACGCGTTACCAAATCTCACCCTCTATTACTATTATTATTATAGAGAAAAGAATTTCTTAATTATCCGAGAAAGAAGAAGTTTGGAAGAAGTTGAAAAGGGAAGAGAGATATCCAGCTTTCGAGCCACCCGTATCGCGACGATCCCCCCTTAAATTACAACCGGTACCAGAAGAGAAGAACAAGTTCGTGTCCAACAACAGCGCGAAACTTTGAAACTTTTTAATTTCCCCTACTGGCAAATGGTACCGGGCCGAAAAATCTCGTTAGGCCGAAACGCGTGAACAAATAAATAACATTACGGGGAGGGAGAGAGGGAAGGGAAGAAGAGGGAGAAAGAGAGAGAGAGAGAGTGTGTTGGGCGGACGTTCATAAGCAGCGGGGTGGCGAAGGGTCGAGGGCGCTCGGGTAGGGGGCGAAGAAGGAATAAGGCGGAGGAGGGCCCACCGACCTCTGACCTCCCTGGGAACCACCAGGCCCTCGAGGGACCGTTCGAGAAAGAAGCCGGGGAATCCGGCGGACCCACCCGGCCGAAATATTTCCACGGCTGCTGCCTCGAATCGGCCACCTCGAGAATCCATTACAATCCGCTACGATTCGTTCGATTGTATATATGAATTAATTTGTCGTTCGATAGGGTTTTCGAGGGAGCGGTGATCCTCTCGAGTCGAGACGATCCAGGGTTAATTGTTTCCTTTTATTTTATTTTTTTGAATAATAAATATCGGAAAAATTGATAAATTAATTGATTTATAGGTATAAGCCGTCGTATAATTTAATTATTCAGAGTTAATTACAAATCTCGGATGATTGATAATTGATTACGCGGCTGCTTTTTGTCGAATTGTCCATTTCTTATTAATTCGATACCAGAATCATATTGATAAATTTTCCAAGATTGATAAATCTCGTATTCCTTGCACAAATCAAGATTAATCGAGAAAAATTCTCTTTACATAAAAAAAGAAAAAAGAAGAGCTGCGCGGGATACCGAAGTTTCCACGACACGATAATACACGATCGACATAGACTGGAAAAAAATCGAGGCGTGGGACAAAATGAGGCGGCTGGCGTAATAAAAAAGAAAGAGAGAGGGGTGCAAGGTGGAGGAGGAGGAGGAGGAGGAGGAGGAGGGAAGGGGGGATTGTTACCTCGGGGGGAATTTCGAAAGGGTATCCCTCCCCCGTTTTTGTGAATCGTGATACCCGGCAATTACGTGGCGCAGTCACGGTGATTGGCTGGGTCGTTTTCGCGGGAAGCATGGACCAATCGAAGCACCGGTATGCCTCTCCTCTTTCTCTCTCTCTCTCTCGTTCCTCTGTTCTCCTAGAGTACTTGCCGGCAACGAGCACGCTCCCGCCTTTAGTCTAGTCAGAGAGCTGCACCTGTGAGTGAACCTGTAGCGTGCACCTGCAACCCAAAATCTACTAGAGTTGTCTCTCCACTCTCGACTTCTATACACACACACACACACTCTCTTCCTCTCTCTCTCTCTCTCCAACGATCTCGAGCAAAGATCTCGAGCAAATTGCGTTTCGATCCACCCCCTATTGGCGATCCACCACATCCGTGACGACTAGTGCAACTTCCTCCAAGTATTATCCTCCAGAGAAAAAGAAAAGAAGAAGAGAAGAAAATATCCTGTTCCATCCTCGGTAATAACTCGTATGAACGTATTCTCTCTCTCTCTCTTTCTTTCCATCTATCGTATACTACGTCCGGTGATCTCGCACGTGTCAGTGAACATGAAGAGTATGATCGTGTCGATGGATGTTTTGTCGGGGCCACGAGGATGATCGAGTGCGCGATACGAACAATAACACATCGGCGGTGGTCTTCTTGAAACGAGGGATTGTAGTGTGTATGTGTGCGCGTGCGTGTGGTATATATACGCAACGAGACTGTTTTAATAAAATACCTCGATCGAGGAGGGAAATCACGGCGTGACATCGAAGGCTAGGTAGATTCTTCTACGTGGGGAGAGGAGAGGAGGGCGTGCGCGGGGGGTTCGGGAGCGTAGGAATGTGTGAGAGGGAGGGAAGAAGAAGAGGGGTGGGGACAAGTGGAAAGACACACTGTATCGAGCACTGGACCAACAAGTTTAACAGAGAGAGAATCTCGTGGATGATCTCGGGATGATAGTCGGCTAGTTACCACCGATAATAACCGTAAATAAAATGGAAATGTAAAGGAGCCGGATGCGCTTATGTAGCATCGGATATACACGTTGGACTGCAAGAAACGATGACACGAAAAGAGCGGCATGGATCACTGGATCGTGACGAGAACCGCATTCATGGATCCCCGGCGACTGTTAACGACGTCCGTGAGATCGTCTGTGATAAGATCGTACGATTCCTTGTTGCGTTATCGTTACCGCCGCCCGGCCGTCGTTAATCAATCGCTCTGATTACCGGTTAAATGTTAATGAGTTTCCGCGAGATCGTCGCCGAGATCGCGGATGGACGGTCGTCGATCATCGAAGTAAAGAAAGAACCGGCGCGGGTAAACGTTCTTCTTTTCGTTCTCTCGATGCCCTCGATTGAGACGTCGTACGTCAGCCGGCGGTGTAAGAAATCGCATCGTTGCGGGGAGCAGATGATGCGTGTAACAGCGCGCGCATTAGCTATTTCGCTTGCCAAGTTAACCCGATCTGGATTCCTCGGGTCGAGACAAGCGGCAAGAAACGATTTTCCATCATGCTACCGCACTGTGGATGGACGGGGACTGGCCGTCGTCTCCCCGGAGGCACGGACCGTTTCTTTGCAATTAGAATTCCTTAGTCCGATGTACGCGAATTCCGGAAATACCGGCCATCATCATTCCCCTCAAATTGTTATAAATTGGAGTTACCGCGCACGATTTAAAGAATGATCCTCTTTTTCTTTCTCTTTCTCTTTTTTATTTTCCTTTTTTTAACGCTTCCTTCGTCTGGATACGAAGGTTCTCGTTCAAAAAGTTTAGATAGGATGAAAAGTATATTCGAAAGAGATAAGCGAGTGGAATGCAATTTAACTTAATCCGCTGACAGAATCTCTAAACTCGTTTATCCTGGCCGATTAGCCTGGCCCATTTAAATTTGTTCCCCCTTCGATTCCTCCGAGTCGTTCACCGCAACGGCTAATTGCATCGCGTGCCCCTTTCCTTTTCCGGTTTCTGCGCTGGAACGGGAGTACGTAGTGTACGAAGCGCGATGATCATAGATCGTTGGCGGTGGAGAGCATAGAACGAGCGGAGGAGAGAAAGAGACGTTCGAGAGCCGGAAGCCACGTGCACGCGTGTACACACGTGATTTGTAAATTCGCAGAGTGTGCGTGGCTCGAGAAACGATAGGAAGTTTCTGCGCTCGTAATTCTCTCTCTTTCTCTCGCAGCCCCTGTCAAATTGGCGTCCATTATGTTTTATGGCGGCGCGAAAAGTGGAGGCGGCGTTCCATGGTGTTTCGCGTTGAACGCGATGGGAAAATTCTTTTTAAAAAAAAAAACCAGGAAGAGATAAAAGAAGACAATAATTTTTACCTTCTCGCTTTACTTAAGAGAATTCCTTTCCTCGACTTGATATTCGAATAATTGTCATCTTTCTTCCGTTATTATTTATCTAATTTAATTTTTAAATTCCGCGAAAACGAAATAATAAAATTGGCGATACGAAGGAGAAAAATAATAAATCTTTCGGTGCACGGTGTTTAGAACGCGTATGTTACGTCGGTCGGTCGTTAATAAAGCGCATGCGCGCGTTTGAAATGCCCGCGAAACGGGCGGGGTGAGATACGGCCGATGCAAATAAGCGGTTGTTACGCCGCCGGTACAATGCGATCGAGCTTTGGGAAATATTTTATTGCCGCTCACGCTCCGATCGACGTAATTCACACTTTGACCGTCGAACCGATAAATCCCCCGCTCGTGATCTCCGCCAAAGAGCGCCCTCTCCCCTCCCTTGGGAGCCCTCGTGGCATTCCACGAAGCGAGTAAACGAGTAAATTTGTAGGTAGTGAATCCTGCGCCTCCTCCGCCAACCGATCGAATCCCATAAGTCACGTCTCGAATACAGTGTTTAACCTGCGCAAGCTTATCGCCGATCGTTATCCCCGGCTCGGGTTCCTTCGTATACGCGTGTATACACGCGGGTGCGTGTGCTCCTCTATCGAATCGGATAAATCGTTTTCGGGGGGATCGTCGATGGAAATCCTCTAAAAGCGCCTCCTCGATCGTCGCGTCGTAATTTCTTTCTTTCTTTCGAAATAATAATTCAACTTTCGTTCGTCCATTTGGATTCGAGATTTTGATCGAAGTTTGTTTTGTTCGTGGGTGGAAAGATGTTTGGATATAAGTGTTAATCAATTTGAAGTTTTTACAGAGGGATTTTTTTTATCGATATCGAAGACATTCAGGGAATTTGTTAGTTGTTAGAAGTGAGAATGTTTTTTCGTAAGAGGAATTTTAATAATTTCTGTCGTAAAAATTATTAAGATTAGACGAGTGTAACGTCATCTAGCGTAAGAATATCTTGTTAGAATTCCTCCGGAGTAGTACTGGTTTTAATATAAATGGAAACAGGGATGTGTAAAAATTATAGAACTTGAGGTATTTAACGAGATCTATTCAATTACGGCATTACACTTTTATCAGATTTCTTTTTCTTCACATTCGTTCCAAGCAACATCTCGAAATTCATTCGATTAAATCGAATAACCCCCGAGTACTTTGATTCTGATAAAGTGTTTCAATTACGAGGCGCAACAAAATCCGCGAGTAATCTCGGCCTAAACCATCAAGAGAGCCATCACGAGCGCCATCTTCCGGTAATTACAAGAGATATGCTCGAACGTCAGACTGGAATTTAAATCATATTCTTTTCCCATCATCGAGTTTCCCGGATCTCGTGCAACTCGAACGGTAATTTCCAACGAATCTTCTTTCGTAAGTAAAAGAAAAAAAAAAGAGAGAGAAAAAAACAAAATGGCGTTGTCTCATCGTGCCTTTAAACGTAACTTTAAACTGAATTACGGAAGTTAATCTAAGGATCCCTCCACTCTGATATTTAAATAGCAATTTAAATACCAATCGGCCTAGATACCCGTGAAACGTTAGAAGCGGTACCGGTTAGCGGATCCACGACACGCCGAGCGATTTTCTAACTCGTCGGATCGAGTCACTCATCCGATGCTTCGTTAAAATTGTTTTGCCGTTCGTCGCCGATCGGTATAACTGGTCGTGAAACGGGTAGACGCGATCATCTCTGTCGTCCGTTCCGTTTCAGGCCATCAGATCTGGAAAATTAATAACCGCCGTCTCGAAATGCGGCGATGCCGGCTGATGATGGTCGACAGTTAGAAATTTAGAAGTGGCCGTAAGAGGAGTAAAACGTTGGAACACGGAACACGGTAGTTGGTAGTTTATACGTCGAACGGGCGGCGAGCAAAAAGTGGTAGCGGCCAGTTTTGTCAGCCACGCTTCGATTGGCAAGTTGACGTTAAACAGCCGCCGCCGAGATGAATGATAGTGACAATTCTAATTAAGCGGCTACCCGATTGAGTCGGCTCGTATTAATTACCCGGCCGAGCTTGTAGCGGCACGTGCCTACTACACCCTTTTCAGATCTTCCTAACATCCGTTTCGATGATCTCTCGTGGCTCACGTATCACGTGGATGTTTAGAGAAATTTTGGGGTGATTTTTTTTCTTTAAGAACTTCGAAGCTAAGAAATTTTAAGGTTCCAAAGGTTTGAGAGCTCGAGATTTTAAAAGTAGAATATTAAGATTCGGAATTCAGAACTTTGAAGTTGAAAAATTTTAAGGTTCCAAAGATTTGAGAGATTTTAAAAGTAGGATATTAAGATTCGAAATTCAGAACTTTGAAGCTGAGAAATTTTAAGGTTCCAAAGGTTTGAGAGATTTTAAAAATAGGATATTAAGATTCGGAATTCAGAACTTTGAAGCTGAGAAATTTTAAGGTTCCAAAGGTTTGAGAGATTTTAAAAGTAGGATATTAAGATTCGGAATTCAGAACTTTGAAGCTGAGAAATTTTAAGGTTCCAAAGGTTTGAGAGCTCGAGATTTTAAAAGTAGGATATTAAGATTCGAAATTCAGAACTTTGAAGCTGAGAAATTTTAAGGTTCCAAAGGTTTGAGAGATTTTAAAAGTAGGATATTAAGATTTTGGAATTCAAGGAATTTAAAGTTTTCCTCTTCCAAGGATTTTTGAAATCTTTTGAAGAATAACAAAATTTGGAATGATCTCAAGAATTCAAGAATAGAATTCCAAGGTTTCAATTTAAAAAAAAATTCTAAAAAATAGTATTGACATATTTTTCGCTTTCAGGGGATCTGAAGAGGCGACACTCGTGGAGCAGTGAGATCGACTATCAGCCGGCGGAAACGGAAGCCGTAGCGACACCGGGAGGAGATCCCGCTGCCCCGTCCTCGGACGACGAGGACAGAGTCTCGGAGTACAAGGTAAGCCTTCCAATCCTGAAAAATCTATTCGTGGAACGCGGGCGTTACTTATACAAATGCCTCAATTCCATGCACAACTTGGTATAAACAATGTACCTTTTGTTTCCACGAAATCTCAACTACTCGAAATCCCGTTTCGAGAAGTAATTAACTATCCCCGAACTCTTGTATTTCCTTCGAATGGTATTACCTCCCTTTTTTTCGTCGCATTTTTGCACCGATTCAGGGGAATCGGTCGATTAAAATGGGGACGTCGATAATTGGCTTTTATGTGGCTCGAAACGTGGATCGAATTAGCGATCTTTGGACGGAGGCAGATTTAATTATTTTACACACGATCGGCCATCTTGCGTAATTTATACGCGTGCGTATGGAATAGCAATTTCACTCGCGGCAGCTTTGTATTTTTTTTTTATTTTTTTTTTTTTTGCAACTCTGCCGAACATTGGACAAATATCCGAGCTCGTAAAATTCGAAGCGGAGGATTATTATTTTCTTCCTTCCTTCCTTTTCTCTCTTTCTTCTCTTTTTTAATAAAATATTCATCTTTCCTTGATCCATCTTTAGTAAATCACAAGACAGAGAATCGTTTGATTTTCAAGATTTTGAAACATTTCCCTTTCACCAGCACCAATCAACACGATTCCCTATTTCTCAATCAAATTGCATTAGCATTTTTATTCTCTCTTATTGGAAACGATCATTTCTAACGAAACATCCACTCAATATATCGATACATTCACTTCACGTACGTATAATCATAATCGTAAAATAATCGAGAAACGATTATTGGATTGGATTTTAAATCTATTACAGGTTCCCAAAATTTACATAAACTTTCTAACTGCGCCTGAATAAAAGGTAAGGGAAATACGCGCAAGTTTCGAGTATTGCTTTAAATGTGTCTTTTAAAAATATTAAAAAAAAGAAATAAGAATAGACGCTTCAAGTTTAAAAGAAGAGTAATGTTGACGTTAGAACTCGAAGGGATGCATTGTCTCTGGAACAAACACGCCACGATTTCTACAGTTGTAGTTGTTAAAGCTGGCCCCTCGGGTTTTACGGTGCATGTTGTCTGGCCACAGTAGTAAAAGGAAATGCACCGTTGCACCAACCGGCCGTTACGCATGGACCGTCTCGCGCGCAATGATCCGCTTCTGCATATAAAACGTAATTTTGGTTAAACGGCCTGCGCTCGTTCCATGGGTCCCTTGTATTCCTATCATTCCCACGAGAAAAGTGGTTCACGCCGCTCTCCTCGAGTCGCTTTTTGCCTAAGTAACCCTGGCGGTTTCGGTTTTGCGATATGGCCCTCGTAAAAAGTCCCATCCTTCGTCCCCTCCCCCTCCAAGCTGAAACATCAAGCAGTTTCTTCAGCATTCGCGTTTCACACCGCGTATATTGATTGACGTCTAAACGAGTTTTAAATAACTCTTCTCTTATTATTATCAAGTTATTTAATAGTCATGTTATAATCGTGTTTCTTTGTAATTTCTTTTTTTCTTTTTTATTCTATTGTGATAAATGATTCATTTTTATATTTAGAAATGTATAAGAATCGTTTTGAAATGAAATAGTTAATTGTATTGTTGGACGTAAAGAAAGATCCTAATTAATTTCTATGCTAACTTATAAATTTTGTCAATTTTGAAGAATAGTAAAATTTATACAGGATCTAATTAAATATTTTATTCAAAAAGAATACGAAAAATTCTTCTTCCAACAATGCAAGTATAAGATTAATTCCTGAATAATATTCTTCTTCTAATAATTCTAAATATAGATACCTGACTGCAATCATATTTTATAGCGAACCATAAAATTAAAGCTACCATAAAATCTCTAAATTTTCATGACAGGAAGAAAAAAGCATTCTAAACAAATCCTTTCTCTCTCTCTCTAACCTTACCCTACGTAATTGCATTTCAACTTTTTCAAAAACCCCGTTGAAAAACGAAACAATTTCATTCCACATTTTTCCTCACTTTTTTTCTCTCCTCTTTTCTTTTTTTTACACCAATCTTCTCCCATACTTACACATATCATATCCACACCACCGATACCCACATCCACAACCGACTCCCCGACATAAAGAAGAAGCGGAAATCGTGTCGGAATCCTCGCCGCGCCGCAAAGAAGCCACCCCGCCGCGCCGAAAAATTCTCTTCCAAATAAAGAGGGAACGATACGTGCGCAGGGTGGATCTCCGTTTTTCGACGCCGTCCTTCGCCATGAAATAGCACGCTCTTCCACGGCTTCTGGCTCGCGACCGAAAGGAAACCCGAAGAAGGAGGAGGAGGAGGAGGAACGCTCGACATAAACGGCGAACAACTCGCGCTTGTAACAACGCTCCTCTAAAAATATCGCCGTGAAACAGCCTCCACGCTTTCTGACCGTACGCGATTTTCTCGACCCTCCTCCTCCTCCGTCCGTCGTCTCCCTCCCCGCTCGAGCGGGGGTTGTTGCTTCGTGGAGGCGCGATCGCTTCTAAGAAAGCCGGCCGATTTCTCGCGCACGAAATACGACTAGTTGCGCCGAGGTTTATGTAGATGCTTTGTCGGTACGATACGGTTCGCGGAATCGCGCGGACGACTACCGGAAGGGGAGAGGAGAAGAGGAGGAGGAGGAGGAGGATTGATCGGCGATTGACTGATTGTCTTGCGGAGGATAGGTTTTAAGTTGATTGTGGAACGTAAGCCTGGTTCTAGCGTGATGTTTTTAGGGATTTAAGAGAGGGTAATTGCACGTTTTAACGCGCGCGAGATTTCTCCGGCGAGGAACGTGTGAGATATGGTTATGAAAGATGGTAAGAGGAAAAGTTTTTACCATGTTGAAGGATGATCTTCCGTAAGAAGAACTTTCCATATATACATTTTGATCTTGGATTGCGTGATGTTCAATCTGGAAAAATTAAAAATTCAAGTATTCGGCGAGGAACGTGTGAGATATAAAAGTTTTTACCGTCTTGAAGGATGATCTTCCGCAAGAAGAATTTCCATATATATTTTGATCTTGGATTGTGTGACGTTCAATCTGGAAAAATAAAAAATTCAAGTATTATTTAGAGAAATATGGGATGAGATCGGAGACAATTATAAGGGATGATGGTTTTCGTATTTCATTTCTTTGTTTGATAAATATTTAAATATTGAGAAAAGTAAAACCCTTTAAGAAAACATGGTCGTGGGTCTCGAAATATTTATAACAAAGAAGGTACAAGCGGCGCGTTCAAAGTGTTTAACTTGGTCTCGCATTATTCCATCCAGCGTCCCCATTAAAACTATTTTTATTGATAGCGCATCAAAGCGGCGGAGGCCGCGGAACATCAATAGCCTCGCGTCTTCCATTAAACATCCCTCTGCTTTCAAAAGCAGAACTCGCGCACAAAGGAGGAATTGCGGCGCAGGTAGCCGAAGAATACTGGTACTGTAATAAATGCCAGGGTATAAGGGTCCCGATTTTTCACTTAGAATTACACAAGGAAACGCCAACTATTTAAATCAAAGGGAGGGAGGGAGGCAGGCAGGCAGGCTGGACTTACGAGCGTTAATTGCCGGACTAGGCGCCCCCTTCGCCAAAGGGACTTTATTGTACCGGAAAATCAGGCAGTGTACCGTTAGCGTACGAGTCGCGGCCATCTGCGTGGCACGGCAAAGAGCATAAACGTGTAAATGGCTGATAATAATCCGGTCGAAGGGGCGGCGAGGAGGGAAACCCGCGCGTTCTTCCGCGAATAGTCGCGCGAATGAGAGTTTTACGAGCCCGTGGACCACTTCCTTCCTCGTGGACACCTACATTGTATCGCATTGAACGCAAAGGTATTCGCGGATGCGATAAAAATAAAATTGAATTTTATGGAAGATGGATCTTGGATCTCTTTCAACCCTTCGATTTTTAGAATTTCGTTTACAAAACTATGGACAAAATTTTTTTCTCTTATATAATGTTTATCGTGAAATCTAATTTTTATCTAAGAAAAAGATCTAAGAGAGATTTTATCTAAGAAGGGATCTAAGAAGAAGATTAAAAATATTTAATATTTTTAATTGTTTTGATCGTGTAAAAGGAAGAGAGGGTTCGCGAGAGGATTAAGTAATTTCCTTCTTTCTTGCTGTTTAGTAAAATAAATCTCGTGAAAATAAAGGGTTGCTTGTTTTCTGATATTTATGATACGAGCATGTTGGAATTCACCTTATTACTCTTAACGATACTTTTATGACGTTCCTCAATTTTTTGTCGAGAATCGTATTTACGGTTGATCGTGGAAAATTGTACAGAGGATTGAAAGGATATTCAAGTTCACTCGCTTACTTTATGGCAAATTCGATACATTTCCTCTTCGCGGAAATTTCTTCACGAAATAATGAAATATTTTTATATTAATCTGATAAAAATTCCACATATTATCATAAATCATCTTAATCATTACTCCAAGAAGTTAAGCTCGTTCGATTCGAAGAATATTCAGATTCGGTTTCTTCTTCGTGGTCAGTCTAAACGGATTACGATATTATTACCGTTAATAAGATTGGAGATACGCGAGGACAAATTACAGGGCTATGGTATATTGAAACCGCACGAATGTTTTATAGACGTCACAATCGCGCGGCCCTCGCGCTGGGAACAAAAAGATAGGTCGTAATATCCTAGATTGTTCCGTTCCGCGAATAAACGAAGGTATAAACGGTTTAACAACCGCTTATTCGAGCACCGTTCAGAGATCAAACTAGACGTCATAATTACGCTTTACGGAACGAGCCCCACGAACATGGACAGATTGGGCGTCGGGGCAGTTAAAGTAAACAATATCGAGATGCGGTAAAAAGATCGTGATCTTTATTCGTCGGCAAGATTGACGCGTAACAACGTAGTAATTAAAGAGAATGGTGGACTATTTTTAAAATTTTTCCGCGATTTCTTAACCCTACATGTTTGAACGATTAAAGAACTACTTCTACTTTTACAAATAATAATAGAAATTAATAAAATAAATTATTATAGTAAATGTAAGGATAAAGGTAAACCCAAGATCACAAAGTTTAAGGATAAAGATTATTTTTGAGTCATTGGAAGAATGTCGAGATCGTTTAAAGATTAAATAAAATTATATATAATAGAAAAAAACAATGGAGATTGAAGAGTTACGCTATCCTCTAGTCTTTTCACTAGATTTAAATCCCTATAACTTTGCTCTCTCGTGCACAATTTCATTACGCATTCGTTCTTACTTCTAGCTTTATTTCCTCGGAAATGGAAATTCCGATTGGTTGAAACGAACGAGGGTTGTCCAAGTAAGTTATGGAAGATTCCTTTCCGTATCGATTACAAGGTTTCTCGATCGCATAGATGGAAACGGCCGCGTTCGCAACATTTCTCTAGCTAATGTTATCTCTAACAGTCTTCCCGGATAAATAATAATATTTTCAATACCATTAATAGAAGCGACGAATCGAAAATTGCAAATCTGGAATAATCAACTGACAACCATTCTTTCTTTCATCTTATAAAAATGATGAAATCCATCATTATCCCGGAGTTTCGTTCGACCTCGACCTCGGATCTTATAATTATCCGCGAAAATAGCAGGCGTGTCACTTACACCCGTTGACGGGAACCCGAGTTCCACGTTTATACGTGTCTACTAGCCCTCGAACCGAGTAAACGGGACGATTCGAAGCGAAAAACGCGAGAGGATCGAGACGTTGGAATGGCAAAAGTGGTGGCGTGCACGGTAATTCGAGCTAAGAGGTTTGTAATTAACATCGCGCCAGTCGGCGGAGAAAGGCGAACGCGAAACGAAAGGGAACAAGAAAGCGGAGGGATCTCTCGATGGACGTTTCGGCCAACAGGAGAACGAGGCTACGGGAGAAACTATGGAAAGGTCAACCGGGTTAAATATTCCGGGTTGGGAACCACCGACGACCTGCGAACACGCGAGTAAAAACGTGGAAACGCGTGACCTTTAAATCAATCATAGGTTCGGGGGGGCTTGAGCCGGTGGGGAGGCTTCATTCTCACGCTCCTTCCATCCGATTCCGTCCTATTTCTTTTCCTCTTCGAGCGGTCTTCTTTGTTCACGAGCGGGATGGAAGACACCAGGGTTGCAGCAAGTTGCAATTTGGCCCCAGCACCGGTGAGCGAGTCGCTGACCTTTAGTGTTGGAAAAGAAGGTTTGAGGTTGAATGATCGCTGTTGAAGAGAATTGGAGAAGGATTCGAGTTTGGAAGATGGACTCGAGGTTGGAGAAAGATTTAAATTTGAAAGATTGTTGTTGAAGGAGGGTTTGTAATTGAAAGATCATTGTTAAACGAGGACTCAAGTTTTAAAGATTAAAAAGAATTTAAGATTCTGTTTAAGAAAAAAAATTCGAGATTCAAGTTGCAACAATGATCTAAAGGTTCTATAATTATAAACTAAGTAAATTTTATCAATTGGTTGTTTTAAGTTTGGATCAAATCTGGAAAGAGGTTTAAGAATTTTTAAAATTCAACGAGAAAATCGTAATGATAATTAGAAATTCGTTAATGCGCCGCGTACCTTAATGTCATATTCCTTGAACGATTCGGCGGCATCAAAGGATCTCAATGGCATGGGAAGTGCATAAGTTAGTGGCAACGTCTTCATATTCATCTTTACGCCGTGACTCGCCGATTCCATTTTCTGCATCTTCAGCTTCGTTATTGTGGGAATACCGCGGCACGTTGATTCAAAGATCATCGACTGGAGGATATATGGTGATGAATGAGCAAGGCAATTCTTTTCGTACAAGAAGACGATTAATGTGGCTTCTTGTAATCTCAGGCCAAAAGCAAGGATTAGAAATACTTACTATCGATCTTTATACTATTTAATTTATTAAATGGCAATAAAATTGCGCGAATTGTAAATATTGAATACTGATAATTCTAAAACCGTCTAATTGCAATCTTTAAATAAGAATGATTACAAATAACTTGGGAAAATTGTTCTCTCAATTCTTTCCACTCTTCTATTTTTTTATTTCTTTTTAATCATAATTTTTAGCGTCATTCTCACCTATTTCCAACTTTCTATTTTCTTATTTAAACAATCCATCTCTCTCCTTTCCACTTCAAATCAATTCCTGAAAATTACAATTCTTACATCATTATTTTCTTATTCCTCCGACTATTTATCCATATCCACGTCTTTATCTATCTATTCGCAATAATAATCACTCACACCCTCTCCTCCAATGTCAATCCAATCCTTAAGAAAACATCATTCTGTATAAAGTCATCTCTTCTTTCCTCTTAATTTCCACAGAATCCAAACTGTGAACAGCAGTACACAGATAGGCAAGGATCGTTAAACAACCGGAATCGGTTGACGAACTACCATGGCCCGTATGTTTCACGTTCCAGGGAAATTGATACCGTGCGTCTGAAGGCGGACAGATAAGATCGAGGTGGCCGCGAGCGAGACGCTAAACTAATGCCTTGTGCACAGTGGCGCGCAAGATAGATATCTTGAGAATTTCATTAGCATGATCCGAGAGAAGAGAAGGCTGGCTCGCGCCGCCACCTCGTCCCTCCCTTTTTAACTTGTCACCCGAGGCTACCACCTCGCGTGTACCTTCGTGCCACTTCGGACCAGCCTTTCTGTCACTTAAACCGGACCCTTCTTCAGCTTCCATCTCCTCAGACTTATTTCTTTCTCTGCCCTTTCGCTTGATTAGCACTATTGCTCGTAGGTTCCTAATTACTCCGCAAAACTGGCTTTTGTTTTTTTCCTGTTCTCTTCTTTTTCCAAATCTTGTTATTGAAATTAAAGAAGACAACTCAACTTTCTGCTGATTTTCGCAACATGTCGAAGATTTATGGGATGCAGGAATTTTATGTCGCTATATATCATTTGATTTAGTTTCCAATGTTATATTTTTGTTTAATATTTTACAGTTCAACTTTCTTCATACATGCATTGTCATACGTGTAATCCTGAACTATGAATATTTGTACAAATTAAAAGTTATATGAGAAATAAGTAGAGATCTTTTATTTTTTATTATTAAGTATCATAATGTGTATTTTACCTTGGATTTTTATATATCACACAGCGTTTCATAAGTATTTCTTCTATCACCGTTAAATGATCACATCTTCAAAAGGTAAAAATTTGCAATCTCTTTCTTTTAGAAGGCAAGAAATTTATCTCTCGATTCCATCTCTCCCTGTAAGGTCAAAGATCTCCACTACTATCACTCACGAAACAACAGACTTTTCTTAACAACTTCCTTTTAAACGAGCATTTTTTAAAAAGACCGGTCTAAGTTTCGATCACCGGAAGAATCATCGCGCCGCACAACACAAAAGGGGTACACGTATAAATTATAACCGCATGAGAATAGCTACTTAACCGGTCCATTCAGCCGATGTAAAATCGAAAGCCGACCGGGTGAAACGTCTTCATTTTTCACGGCCACGAGTCCACGGTGGGGTTGCAACGTTGCGTTTTTACCCCAGGGCTAACCCGCTTCATTACCCCCTTCCCTCTCCCTCGCAAAAGAGAGAATATAAAATTCACGACGTATTCGATCAGCCGTGAACAAATTACTATATAATTTTCCCGCCGGCGCGATTACTCACGTTAATGGTGCAATAATTCATAGGAACGCGTTTGCAGCCCGGGTCCACCATGAGCATGGAATGTCTTCGAAAGATCGGTCCACACGCAGGAGAAGATGAAACGCTGTTGAAAGATTGCAGGGATAGTCGCGAGAGTCGATTCGTTTTAATGGAAAACACGCTCGTGCAAAAGGGAAGATAACGTGGAGAGATCCTAAAAAAAAGAATCCTTTTCTTAATGAAAAATATTGCGTATATTGTTTTTGCAGAAGAATCGTTATAATAGAATTACATTGGTTTGAGAATAAGCATGTGGTTTTGTAGAGATTTAGTTACAATAAAGATGATATTGATTTTGCAACATTTAAAAATATTTCTTAACTTTTTATAAAATATAAAATATTCTCTTAATTTATTCTTATTCTAACATAGATGAGAAAAAATTGTATTTCTAGAATTATATTTTTTCATTTTTAGAAAAGAATATATTAAGTGAATGATAATAAAAATGATGATACTATCGATATAAACGTATGCTTTAATGTTAGTTCAAAAATTTTTGTCTTACTTGTGACTAACATGTTATTGATATGAAAAAAATCACTTCGTCTCACGCAAAAAAAATTAGAAAATATCTTCATAGTAAATTATAATTTGCGGAGAAAAGAAGAAAATTGCATAATTTTCTAAAAGAACCCACATTAATCCTCAATCACGAAAAGTGCATCTAACCACCATAACCACAAAATTCTCCGCACAGATTTCCATCACGAGGATACGAGTTCTTCACTTCCGGGTCTTATTGTTTCACTATGAAAATGAACAATTTCCAAAACGAAAAGAAGAGACAGCGACGTAGAAATTTTACGAGACAATCTGTTGGTCGTTCGTAAATTTCATGGTGGCCATGTCTACTATTTATACGAGGCGACAGCAGTAAATTTCCGTTGCGCGGTAAAACATGCCGAGAACGCGCATGCGTCGACGAATAATTCATTTCACGCCGGACCCGCGGGCTAATTGAACGCCTATGAGACGAATTAATAATCCACTTTGTAGAAAGAGCTAAGATTTACATCGATTCAACAAAATGATCACACTCAAGGAAACGCAATATACTATATTCTATCCTTAGTAAACGAATCATCCCTTGGTAAATGTCTGGATTTTGTTTTTGCATCGTTATTAATGTGTTTGTCGTTTAATAAATTAACGAAAGATGCGGGTAAGAACATAAAATAATCCTTATATGAACATGGTTAAATGTATGATGCAAAAGTCCCAGATTATATCCGTTTTGTGTTATCTTTCTTTTTTTAATATAAATTCTAGAGCAAAAGATCTCAATTTTATCATGAAATTTTTTATAACATAAAAGATAACAAATAAATTGTGATTTTATATCAATATGAAAGATTATATCTAATCTTGTTTAATTGACACTTGATATTCTTTTTATAAATTTCAATAATATTTACTCATAATATTTATAAATTTTTTTTTTACCAAACAAATAAGAGATTTCAAGTAGATACACACATTTTCAATTGCTGCAATCAAGTCGACGATTCACTTACCCATTCCATCCAAAATTACTTTAACAACGGCTCTAACGAGACTCCTATTTCAATTTCTGAATCATCTACGTACACAACTTGCTTCTAAGACGTCCTTTGATTATTCACGAACCTCAGGCAGCCATTCTATTTATCTGTTGTAAAGAGAAGTGCACTTCTGTAATGCAAACTAGTCTCTTGAATAGTGCTCATTTCCCGTGCAAGCACTTCAATTTACATTCACGTTAGAAGTGATGCTTGTTTCATGCTATTTATTCAAAATCCTCATTTAAATTATTAAAAAAAAAGAAAAAATAAATAAAAATATTAATCCTTTGTTAGCAATCTTTTTTTTTTTTACTAACACTATCAGCAATTTAAAGTTATTTAAATTCATTAAAGAGAATACTCTGATATCTGAGCTTTTTTAAAAGAATCTATGGAAATTTTCTATTTTAATAATTTTCATTCATAAAAGTTACACTATTTTTTTTAAACTTCAATACTTCATTTCCTGGAAGAATTTTGAAAGAATAACAAGGCATGTGATTTAAAAAATTTGAAAGATTCAATTTGATTTAACGATTACAGGAACATGGGTGTTCGGTGCAGACGGTGGACCTGGTGGCGGACTGTCCTTTGCAGGTAGTGACGCCTTCATCGAGGTCCCCGTCACCGCCCAGATCGCCGACGCCCGCGACGCCCTCGACGCCCCTCGCACCCCCGAGGAGCATGGGTCAACGGCCAAGCACCCTGTTGCGCCCCAAAATCTCTTTGACCTGGGTCCTTCGTGGGCAACAGCAACCTGCATCCAGCAACAGTCATTCGACCACCAATGGGAATGCAGGTTTGTAAAAAAAAAATATTTGAAGTATTAGATTCTATAAATAATATTATGAGGAATTTAAATTGCATAAGTATATAAGTTAATAAAAGGAAATAACACGAATTCCATTCAAAAGGTTATTCATGAAAATTTTTAAGAAATATATACAATACATAAATTGGCAGTAATTTTGCCATTTCAAGAAAACTTAAGAAACTAGTCAAGAAACAATGTTATCTTTGTAAAGGTGGGAACGGCGATCGAGAGGGCTTGTCACGAGATGGTAAAGAAAGATCCTCGAAGAGGAGTGTGAAAAGTGTGAAGGAAAAAGACAACGGTAAGGAGAATGTCGAAACAGAAAAACGAGAGAAGAAGGTTCTGCATAGAATAGAGAAGATCGAAAGGACGGAGAAGGTAGAAGTTCAGGAAAAGGTTTATATATAATTTATATATTTTTATCTATTATTATATATATTTTTAATTTTAATCTTTTAGTTTTCAAAAATTATTATTAATGCAATACTTACTAATATTTACATTCTCTTTTCAGTCAATTAGCAAAGAAATACTGGTCAATGAAAGATCGCTGGACAGTCCTTTAGAGAAACAATCTGAAAAAGAATTTTCAGGGCTAAAGGAGGCGAAGGAGAAA
The DNA here is from genome assembly GCF_003254395.2 of Apis mellifera. NCBI lineage: Eukaryota > Metazoa > Arthropoda > Insecta > Hymenoptera > Apidae > Apis > Apis mellifera. The sequence continues at coordinate 5,363,339 of NC_037640.1, forward strand.
GAGAAAGTTAAGAGGGCAGTGTCCGAGCCGTCTCTCGTGTCACGTGAGTCAACGTCCACGCCTAGTGGTCGGGAGAAGCACAGACATCGAAGAACCAAACGATCCCACAAACCCAGACCGCCAAGTAGATTTGGTTATGAAATTGCAGACCTTGATGCATACCTTACCAAAGTATCTTTTCATTCATCAAGCTACAATTTATAATTCAATATGACAAAAAACAATATTGCTTACAAAATATTTATTATTTTCAGGCCTCGATAGAAAAACCTGCAAACATTCCTGTTGTTCTTTCGTTTCCATCTGTCCTGTATCAAACCCAAGGTGGTACTCAAGACGAGATGGCTCTCCCTCTTGGTACAGTTGTGAATGCTGTATTCAAGAATCAAACTTGGTTATACGTTCAAACTCCACATGGTCAAGAAGGGTACGTCGGGTATGCAGCTTGCTTACCATTAGGAATATTACCACAACCAACAAGAGGACCATGTTGGGAAGACTCTACAGACGTATTTCCTCGTCCCTTAGGTAATAAATTCATTTCCAATAGTATCAGTTCCAAATTCATGTTTTATTAATGTGTTTGAATTTTCCAGGAAACATGACCGATACGGAAAAACTAAGGGATACTAGGTCAGAGTGTGGTGCTCGAGGTAGAAATCCAAGAGTAAGACGTAGTTCTAGAGACGCAGTATCAGCCTGCGGGGAACGTAGTGTTGACAGATTGTATCTCAGAGCAGCAGCGAATGCTAGAACCAAAGGATCTCGACATACTTTACTCGTTATACGTAGCGATTATGAGGGTCAAGGTGGAAACGCTCTTAGTGTCTCCAAAGGCGATGTTGTTGCATTACTTAGCGATCATGTTAGTGATTGGTTCTGGGTTCGTTCGCGAGATGGTAGAGAGGGCTTTATACCTGCGGTGATTGCAGGTCATGGCTTTCTGTGACTGTTATACTACTATAATTTGTTTGAAATTAGTTGATCCTTTTAAAACTATACAAAAATAAATCATCACCATATTGTTTACTATTCCATTATTTATGAGTTCACTTTTTATTTCGTTTAAGTATATCTTACAAGCTAAAAGAAGAAATTTAGTTTCAAGTAGCCAAATAATTTCAAACAAATGTTAATTGTATTTTATCACATCTCATAAATGTTCTATTAGGCGAATATACTGCAAACAGAAAACGACTATACAAAAACATCGTAACTAACAAACACTTGTATATTTGTAAAAAGTTTTATATCATATTTTATAAAATGCATATTGTATTAATATATTTATTAAAAAATATATTTGTCTTTAATGAGATCACTTTGTTCTATAAATCAATCAGATATCATCATTTTAATATTTTATTTTTATTATGCAAATTTTAATATTAATTCACGATAATTAAAATTCGTACAAATATCAAGGTTATTTGATGAACCAGCTATACTAAATACTTTTTGCGGTGTTTCTTGATAAATAATACTATATACAGTGTTACTGGAAGTTGGCACTTTAGCCAACATTTCTCCTTGATAAGTAAGGTGATAAACATGAGGTGCTGATCCAGCAGCTATTACACGCTCTTCATAAATATTTGCTACATGAATACCTTCATCTGGAAGATCGAATACAGTGGCTGCTTCCATTGTGCGCATATGCCATAAAGATAAATTTGGACCACCTCCACATAACTAAACAATTGATATACATCATTTTTTCTTTGATTCCTACATTAAAATTAATTGTCTATTCTATAAAAAAAATAATAGAAAATAAATACCAGCCAATCATCCGTGAAATCTATAGCACCAATCCATTTGCCTAATCTTGGTCTTGCAACTTTGTCTATTAAATGAGGTGTTAATATATTAGTATTTTCTTTTTTCCGTAAATCCCATAATCTCACTGTTCCATCTTCACTGCATGAAGCTAACTGATTACTCCTAGAAAATAAAATATTTTATATAAAAATTACATTATATATTATATATTAATAATTATATAATACACACATTAAAGATAGACAATGAATATAATCTGTATGTCCTTCTAAGCTTCTTAATATTCTACCATCTTCTAAACTAATTATATAAATATTATTATCACCACAACCAGCGTATAAAAGATTATTTAATTTAGAATATACTAAATAATTTACATCTGGTTTTTCATAACTATCCCTAAAAATAAATTATAATATCATTAAATATTATAATTATTAAATAATTTATTTCATATTTTATTATATTTATATATAATCTCACTTATTAACAGGAAGTTGTATAGTCCACGAAACTTTATTCTTTGGATTTTTACTTGAAGTAATTATTTTCCAATCCCATCCGCATATTTCTCCTGATGTTCCTGTTACTAAAAAATTATCTGTTGAAATCATACTTTCTACTTGTTGATTGGAATGAGCAGTGAAGTGATAATTAGGACCTTGTAATTCATTTTCTTCAACTTTGTGTGGTCCTAAAGCTTTTGATAACCTAGAAACAAATTATTTTAACTTGCAAAAAAAAAATTGTATTTTAATTTTAATATTGTCTACTTTGTTTATATTTTAAAATATTAAGAGAAATGTTCATATTAATATAAAAAATATTGTTTATTTCTTCTTTTTAATATCAATAAAATTCATGATTAAACATTAATTATTTAGATATTTACTCAAAAACTGAAATGTCTCCGTAAATATTTCCAGCCAATAAATAATTTCCATCTGGAGAAAATGTTTGTGACAATATAGTATTATAAAATAACTTTTGATTAATCGTATCTGTCATCACTTCTTGATTAATTTTCATAACATTCGAAAAGAGGTTAGCAATCAACACTATAAAAGTAAATGAAACTAATATAGACATAAATAATGTGAGAAAGATAGAAATGAACTAAAAACTGATTAGCAACGCCATCTTTTAAGTACAAAAGACATTTCTTTAAAGATGAAATAAAATAAGAATTAAGAATTAGTGCCATCTCTTGACCGCTTTTCAAAAATGTCTCTAAAGAAATATTTTTGACATTCAAAAGATGGCGTTAACGATTAATTCTTATTTTATCTTTTTCTTACTATTTGATTTCTTTGTCTATATTAGTTTCATTTGCGGCACTCTAAAGATGGCGTTAATTTTCATATTTTTACTTTATCTTTATCTTTTTTTATTATTTCTTCTCCTTGTCTATATTTACTTTCTGCAAATTTTAAAATACACAGAGATTATGACATCTGATTAATATTTTTTTTTTTGTATAATCAAAATTCTTAATAAAATTAATGCAATTCAATTTTTATATGATCTATATATATATATATCTTTTATGTATATTTGTAAAATATTTGTCAATTTTTGTATATTTATATATACATATATATTATATATTTAAATTTTTATATTAAAAATTCATATATTTATATATATATATATATATATATATATATATATATATATTTTATATTAGATTGTTATATATATATTCATGAGAGAAAATCTTTTCATTAGAAAGGGATTTTAGAAGCCAAGACAAATTAATAAATATTTATTAAATATAAAAATATTAAATATTTTATATTTGATTCATACAAAATATTTAATAACAATTAAAATCTCCAAAATTAATAGTTTTTTACTATAAATGATTTACTAATTTTTTATAAAATATGTTGCATGTTACTAATCGATTAAAAAATAAATGATTTTATTTAAATTATATTTAATCTAGATATTAAAAAAAATAAAAGAAAAATAATCAAATGTGGAAATATTATTTTGTCATATAAATTGTTTTTTATTAAATATCAAGTTTGTTAAAAATTTTATTATTTTATTAAAAAAATTTAGTTTTACCTATATATTTGATTTTACATATAATATAAGTTTAATGTAACTCAAAAATTCAGTAAAAATCTTCTTCCGTTATTTTTGTTGATGATTGATTTTTGATTTGTTCTTGATTGTTGTACATACTTGCAACTTGTTGCGCAGATGTAGCATCATCGCTATTTTTATCATCACGAATACGAACAAATCGTGGAAATCGTAAAGATATACCTTTCTCTGGATCAACAATACCAATAGCTGCTTTATGAACAGGCGACAAAGATAGATCTGCACATTTAATTTCCCAGACTTGGATAGGTTCAAACCAATGATCTGGTTCAAGAGATGAATCGTAACGATAGTATGACTTAGTTTGCGATATTATGTATTCTTTAAAAAACTCAGTGTGCTTTTGAAGATCCTCTTCACTGAATCCAGTACCAATCTAAATGGATATATAAAATATTAAAATTATATTTATTTCAATATTAAAATTGATTATTACAATTTAATAATTTATTTACTTTACAAATGCTTTGATATTCTTCATTTTCTTGATCATAACAAGCCAAAAGAAATCCTCCATAAGTTCCAGTTCTTTTTCCTTTCCCTATATAACCACCGATGACCACTACGTCCAATGTATCGCTTATACCATCTAAATAATCTTTTTTCAATTTTAACCAATTGCGAGAACGTTTAGCTATTTCATATGTTGCTTCTTCTTCTAAGGTCTTCACCATGAGACCTTCACAATTGCCTATTAAATATAAGTATATATACATTTTTCTAAATAGATAAAAATTAATTTATGATTTATTTTTAAATAGAAATTAACCTTTTACTGATTCATCTAAGAAATCTTGTACTTGTTCCATAGTTGAAGTATCTAAACTAGTTGCAAATTTCCATTCTCCAATTACTTCTTTGAAATTCTCTTTTAATAATTCACGACGTTTTATGAATGGTTGTTGCACCAATGGTTCTCCATTTAAGTATAATAGATCAAACATGAATACACATACTTGAACTTTAATATCTGATTCGTTCGCATCCTATAAATTAAAAATATGTATAAAATATTTATATAAAAATAATTTTTTATTACCTTGTATATTTTTACATTACCTTACGTTTTCTTGTACTAAGTATTTGAAAAGGTAAAATTTGTTTTTTATCATTATCCCATGCTACTGCTTCACAATCAAGGATACAACTTTTAACATTTTCACCTTGAGTATTTTTAAATCGTCCTATAATATCGGGATACTTGCTAGTATTATTTTCTTGATTCCTACTATAAATGCTAATTTTACCATCCTCAGCCAAATGAATCTGAATGAATAATTTACAAAAATTAAATATATATATTATTTTTTTATATTTTAAATAATTACTTAGAAAATTACTTGAGCTCTTTCTCCATCATATTTCCACTCGCATGTAAATTTCAGACCGTCAAAACGTGTTAATACTTCTTGCACACCTTTAGTAGGATGAGCCAGCATTGGTTTCATAGGTATTCCAGGTGTAATTTTACATTTATTTGGTAATTCTTTAATTCCTTCTTTTAATAAAACAGGAATTATTTTACCATAATTTGGGCATTCACTAGAAATAGGTATTATATGATATAAATTGAAAATCGATTTGAATATCTAATATAAAAATATTCTTACCAATATGTTGTTTTAAGGATAAGTGCAGTTTCGTCATACTTTTGTTTAAAAGTATCATTTGACATTTTCTTACTCACATCTAAAATTTCAGGCGGAAAAGTTGGTTTTGGTGGTGTCATAGTACACGCTAGTGCCAAAGCCTGTAAATATTTGTCTTTAATCATACAATATTACAATAATATAAAATAACATATATATATATTTACTTGTAATACAGATTGTTCTGCTAAACCAATTCGAAGTTTACCGGCTAAGGATCGAATCAAATATCTTGCTTCAGTAAAACGACATGCTACAAAAAGTGATTGGATTTTATCCAATTTTTTAGTTACAGACTGAAAAAAAATTATAATAATTGAAAATAATAAAAAATAATTAAAAGTATAACAAAAATTTTATCTTAAAATACAATTACAATAAAGATTTAAATTGAATATCTTAGCTTTTTTGAAACTTTTATTTATTTCTGCACAAATAAAAGATTAAATTCTAATAATTTTCAATTTTATATTTCCATATTTATTATTGATCATTAAATTATATTAACAAATATCATACCGCAGAACCAGTCATTTGAGCAATTTCTTTCAACCTAGTATATACACTTGATACTGTTAATGGAGCAGGTTGAAACATTGTTCTTTGATTAGAACGACTTCCTTCTGCCACAATGCCCAAATCTCCAACTTCTTGGACATCTGTTTTAATTTGTGCTAAAGTTCTGCCAGTACATTGTGCTATAGCTTTCATTAGATTTGTTTCTGCTACTCCCAATTCAATTCCTTCAAAATAAAAATAAATAATTTTTTTAATAAGATGAGATAATATATTTAAGTACATATTTACCTTCATAAGCAGGTGCTAATTGATTCAAACATAAATATATACTTGGAAGCAAATCATCTGAACTTAAAACTATAACAGACCGAAAATAATTTGATAATATTTCTATTATTTTTAATCGTGCACTGGTATCTTCAATTAGTTCCAATGTGCGTGTGAGTGCAATATATGGTACTCTATAAAAAATTAAACAATTTTTTTATCAACAGAAAATATACTATATAAAGATGAAAAAATATAAAACATACTTTTCATTATGTTTCCAACACGCATTATCTATTGGATTATAGTTTGAAATACTAGGATCATAAGAATGATTGGAGGATTTTTTTTTATCATCTTTAGTATTTTTTGTTCCTTCTTTTTGTTTTGCAGCTAATAATAAACAATAATTAATAATTATAAATAATAGTAATAATTAAAATATATTAAATTAATATATTAAATATATTAAAACAATTATATTCTTATTTTAATTGATGATATTTAATTATATTTAATGATATTTAATGATATTTAATGATATTTAATTAATGATATAATAAATACCAAAAAAATTATGAATTGTTTTAGCAGACTTTTCTGTGATTTCTACATTTTCTTCTTTTTCTTTTTTATTATTTTTTGTATTATCTATAACATTTTTGTTAGATTTTTCTTCTTCACTAACAGGATTTTTTTCTTTCTCGTTAAGATTAATTTTTTTAGGACTTTCTGGCAACTATTAATTAATACATTTAAATATTAAATAACAATTATATTACAATTATATATATATTACAATTACAATTATATATATATATGTATATATAAAACAGATAAACATCTAAAAACTATACATACTGGAATACATTCCTCTTCATCACTAGAATCATCAACAGGAGCTATTATTCTTGATCTTTTTTTAATAACTTTTTTCTCTGTCTTTTTTAGATTTTTTTTACTGTTAGATTTTTCAGATGAAGACTTTGAAGATTCAATTTCAGAACTTGATTCTATTTTATCTTCTTCAATTGATCTTGATTTCTTTTTGTTAACTTTTTCCTTAGCATTTTTTAAATTTATTTTATTATCATAATCTTCCAATAAAGACTCTGAAGATTTAAATTCAGGGCTTGATTCTATTTTACTTTCTACAATCAATTCATTTTCTTTTTTTTCCTTTAAATTTATTGTATCTTTCAGTATCTTTTTCGTATTAGTTTTTTTAGGAGTTTTCGCTAATTCTTCAATTTTTTTTTTCTTTTTAGAACTAGTTGGTGTTTTAGCTTTTTTCTTTTCATTTTGTATAGATGTTTCATTAGATATTAGCTTAATTTTTGGTGTTGATTTTTGTTTTAAGGAATTTTCTGATTTTTTAATAGGAGAAGGACTAAAGAAGAACATAATGAATAATGAAGAATCATTTTATCGTTAATCATATTACATCTCATGCAATATTTATTTCAAATGCAATATCAATAAATAATTTTATATATAAAATTTTTAAATTAAAGATATAATAAAAATAAAATATGATAAAATAATGTATAAGAAATATGATGTTTCTGTTTGCTAAAATGTTAGATATTTTATAATATTTTAAAAATTGTATTGTTATGATTTAATTTAATTACCTGATAGTGTCAGTATCTTCACTATTATTTCTCTTTCTTTTGCCATTTCTTGGATTGTTCCGATCCTTGCTGTTAACTTTTATACTATTAGCATGCGTGCAATTAACAATATTATTTACAATTGAAAAAGAAATATTACACAGTTTAAAATGTTCATTTATATATATCATATATAAATAATTATTTTTAAATAAATTTAAGCTCGCATTCAATATAATTCGACTAAACATAATTGTAATTCAATTATTAGTTAAAATTAATTAAAATTGTTAACGTACCTTGCATTATCGGATTCAATTTTATCTTTCGAATTCACTGTTGAAAAAAATGATCTGTCAAATGAAAAAGAAAAATTATAAATTCTTTGAAAGTTTATATTTAATCATATATAATTAAGAATTTACTTTTTAATTTCTATTACATAGGTTACATTACCTTATACTGCGTTGTGCCATGTTTTTTGGACATTTTCTGTTTTCTACCGCGCAAATTCGACTATTTTTTTTTTTATGCAAATGTTCATAAACAAATTACTTTTATTCTATTAAAATTTAAAAAACTAAAAAAAATCAATGTTTTTTTAATTTTCTTTAATTTATATATATAATAAATTAAATACATTTTAATTATATTTTCACATTTAATAAAATTTTAATGAACTATTATAAAGATAGAAAGAGGAAATAAAAGGAAATAAAATAATTCCAAATATTATTTTCATTATTATATTTTTCATGTTTTTTGAAATCCAAACATATCTATTTATATTATCTATTGATAAAATAATACAATAAATATCCGCATTATCCTAAAATTAACAAAATATCTTCCTTTTTTTTCTTGTATTTCTTGGTCTAAAGTGTGCAATTCTTTTTGAAGCTTCTTTCCAAATATTTCGTTCTTATAAATTTAAATGCAATATTTCTTATAACAACAAACAGCCTTAGCCAATAGTATATTAAGTGTTTGAAAAGGCGGACAAATCAAAATCATGAATAATGGATTATATAAAATATTAAAATATCGATAGCAAGAGCATAATGGAGCAAAAAAGGAAAGGAGAGGGGAACATTTATGATATTTTTTTTAAATTTCGTACACGCCCCTAACCATACAAATAGTAATAGTAAATAGAAAATAAAGAAATGTAATATGATAAAGGCAAGATATATTTGCGTCCGATTTTTATTGTTCATCTATAGTCTATATTAAATGTGTTAGTATTATTCGTCTAAGGATCATTGAATTATCAGCTTCGTAATTTACATTTCGATCCTATACATTAAATTATGAAGTGTGAGTCTTCAAGAAAACTCTTACCATGACATTTCCCTTTATGATCCAATATGGACTAAACTTTTTGCAACTTTTTCATGATATTTTTTTTTCTTTCTTTTTTTTCAATCATTTTATAAACATCATAAGACTGTAGATTCTCTTGTACAAATTTTTATACTCATATATCTTTTTTTATCAACAGTTCGAATTATCTTAGAGCTAATTCATTTTTTCTCTGAAAGTATTAGTTTATTAAAAAAATAAAAAGAAAAACATACATAACAAATTTACGATTAAATTATTTCAGATAACGATCACAGGAAATAATAATGAAAAAGAAAACAAATAGTTCGAGCCCTAATATCTATATTCAGGAAAAGGGGGAGATCATAGTAAGAAAAAATCCATAGATCTTACGATCTCTTACTATATAAATGCTACAAAGCATCGACGATAAAAATGAATCTTTTTTTTAACTTTGAGAACCTTACATAGAGAAAGAGTAATATTCTCCTTGTATTGTAAAATAGAAATTTGTGGAAATTACTACGGCTAAGTCAGTTAAGTAGACATTTCTCATTATCCTGGTGACATTAACATATTTCACGGCAAAGTATAACGAACATATGGAACTTCCACGTCATTACCATCGGTATCATTACAGCAAAGTTCGAATACCAACGCACGTACATGAGGTTCTAACTTCTTCTTTGACACCTTCTTTACTACTTCAGACATCAAAAGACTCATACGCTCTTGGCATTTTGGCTTTGCCATGAAGAAAGAGTAAAGCATACAAACACCTTGAGATAGCATAGTAACCTCCAGATTGTGATGTTCCTTGAAATAATCCAAAAATTCTTTTAGCGTCAGTTCTCCCTTTACTTCGAATCGATCCCATAGTGTCCAATCTGTATCATAATATTTTAATTTTGGCGCAGCGATAGGCTCAGAAAAACCGAAGAATGGTAAAGCCAAATTAACAAAACCATTCTTATAGATAGATAGATCCTTCACGCCACGAGTCAGCTTAATAAGCTCCAGACAAACTAAACCTGCCACCACTGAAGTAGTAGTAGCAATAGCTGGTATTATTTTACCAGCAATTAGTTTACTCTTATGTCGGTCAGCAGGTGGAATTTTGTAATTAGTAGCACGGAGATTTGAAGCAGCCACAATAAAATCAATGTGGAAGTTGGTATCATCATCCTTTTCGAATTCTTGTGGATAGATTACCAAACCATTAAGATCTTCAACTCTTGGTAGTTCTTCTTGCAATTGAGTGAGTCTCTCATGATCAATATTTCCACTACCATTGGATACTTGTACTTGCGAATCTGTTTCCGCAATCTTTACTCCAGATTTTGGTGTGAAATTCGGCACTTGTACAGTGCTAACAATCCTAGCGATTTCTTCTCGGTTTCTATTGATGGGAATACCATACACTTTTGCCTTTAAATTAGCAGCAGCTACAATATAATCTAAATGTAATGGATCATTAACATTAAACGTGAGTGGTTCAGGGCATCTTTTTGGCCCAGACCAAAATAGCTGACCACTGGATGTCACTTGATCAGGAGGAAAGTTAAACAAAAGTTGTCTAATTTGATTACTATATTGCTCCTGCCAATGACAACGAGCCCAAGCAACACAATCGGCAAATGATTTTGGCCTTTCGTCAACCAGAGCAGTTTTAACAGATTCTAAAACTTCTAGTGGCTGAACACCAGGCAGTTTTATCGTTCTCTCCACAAACTGTGGATCGGATATATATTGAGCGGCATTTTCCGCAGCTTGGCGAAATAAACCTTCAAAATTGTCTCTGGCCCATTGTAAAGTATGTTCTATAGCATTAGGGAAATTTTTTAATGTGCATATTGGTATACTCTTTTCTGGAGGATCTTGAGAAGAACTATATGATTCAGTTAAGAAAGGAACAACAACTTGAGTGTTACCCTTTGTACCTAGTGTACCAGATTCTAAGAGCGGTTTTCTGTAATATACACAGCGACGATCCATATAAATACGAGCGTTAACATTATCTAATGCATTTGCTACTCCATCTAAGACTTCAAAAAAGTCATCATTATAAATTTTTTCTGTTTCAGGACAAACTCTATTTTCATGAGCTATCACTTTCATGCTTGGATTCATACTTTTTATGACTTTAGCTGCTGTTGATGATTTAGATTGTTGAACATCAGATGGTCTAAATAAGAATTGTCTATTCAAATTAGATTTTTCTATCAAATCCATATCAGTGACTATAACACTACCATTCTCAGCACCAACACCTAACATTGCAAAGTTTTTGAGCAATTCACATCCTATAGCTCCTGCTCCTACAACAAAATATTTTAAATTTCCAATCTTTGATTGGAATTTGCGTCCAAAAACAGCAATCTGTGAATCATAACGTGATCCAATAGAACAACAATCTTCCTCTGTGAATTCAGATCGATCTGTAGGTAGACATTCAATAGCATCAAAATATAGCCATTGGAATATAGGACAAAACTTTCCAGAACAAGCTTTCATAACTTCTTGGGCTACAATTCCTCCAATAGTAGCATTCATTGGATTTAAATTTCCAGAACATATCTTTGCAAATATATCAAACAGTTCTATATTTATTTCAGTTTCACTACCTACTTCCTCTTTCAGAGTTCTAGCTAAACTTAAGAATTCATTTGCATCTTCTTGATTCCATGGTCTAGGTAATTTTCTATTTTCCTCTATATAATTATGTAATGTCATGAAAGCTAAATGTATCTGTTCTGGATAATCAAATTTTCCAAAATCAGTAATTTGAAACTTTGGTTTTTTCAAAGCATCTTTCAAAGAAGCAAATTGCAAGATCTTTGGCATTTTTACTTGTGTTACTATACCACCTCGAATATATTCAGAATATTTGGATGTATCTCCAATGCTAAAAGTATATGGACCAAGAACTTTAATTTTTATTGGATCACAACCATTTAATTCTGTCATTCCCTGTACTTCAGAAAAAGTGACATAATCACCATCTTCCATGCCATGACGTGTATCATCTAAACAAGTAACTACACCTTCTGTGTCTTGTGAAATACTAGCAACCATTGCACTTACAGGTGGTTCACCATTGATATCAACTATTGTGAATTTTTCCCCAAAGTCACAAAAGACTTGAGAAAATAGGCCTCTGGTATCTGCTATAATAAGAGCTATATTATTTGCATGAGTAATCTCAGAAATACGTAATTGTTCTTTCAATGAAGTTTCAGTCAAAACAACAACTTTAAACTTCTTGATATAACAATCAGTTAAGGGTCCAGAATAATGACGTGTAGGGACATAATTATTCAACTCTGATAAACGTTGACAACAGGCAATAGCTCGATTTTTACCTAAAAAATAAAATTATAGCAATATAAATATAATTATAACAATATAACTTTTTGTTTATAACAAAAAATAATACATATAGAGCTATAATTATATTAATCATAATAATTATATCATTTCTTCTACGTGTATTTGAAATATACAATATATAAAAAATATAAATATAAAAGAAATTTTGCAATATAATAATGTTATTTTAAATGATACAATTATTTTAATAATTAAATTCGCTATTAATTAAATTCATATTTTAATATCAAAATTGTAAAAAAAATTTTTACTATTGAAGAAGTTCATATATTTCATGATTCGCGGGTCAAAGCGCTCACCTATATCCGCTTCGGTAAGATAGAATTGTGAACCGAGATCTGAAATCTGGCACAGCGCGTCATCATGCAATGTAACGGACTTGACGCCGCCGAGGATGACGTTCTTAGCAATTTCCACGCCAAGCCCGCCGAGACCGGATATCAAGACATCAGAAGATGCCATGCAACGCATGGCGTCATGGCCGAGGACGTAGAGCTGCCTGGAGTATAGACCCTCATCAATTTCGGCAGAAGCCCGAGACGTCGAGCCATTTTTCGCCATGTCTGCGATCGTCGTCGAATCGTCGGCTCCTCCCGTGGTGGCAGCAACGCGTCGCTTCTTAGCTGGGGGGTCAACGGAGCTCTCCACCACCTCAGCACTAGACATCGGACTTCACGGGGCGCCGTATTATGTCCGTCGATTGTTTTTCAACCCGGCCGACTGCACTTTAATAAAGCTCGTAACTTCACCGCACGCACCGACCTTGCTACACGCGCCCGCTCTCTCTCTCGCCGCACCTCTCTCCTGTTCTGCGTTCTTCGTCGCTTCCAGTTTACTCTTTCGAAACTGTACCCGCACTTTACCACGATACCACTGTCCATCCAAGAATGATTCTCGTTCTTTCATCCGCTCTGTTGCTGCTCTCTCGTTGTCGTACCAGCAGCGATCGTGATGTCGATGCTTCCTCGATAAAGTGGGGATGAATGTTTGCTCGATCGGTAAAACAGCTATACTGCCTTTGTGAAACAAAGGCAATTCTTTCTTTATTTTGTATATTTCTTTCACAATTCTTGAAACGACATGTAATAGATTCACAAAGCAAAAGCACAGATTGATCATTTCCACAACAAAATTTTGTACGGTATTGTTTCTTTCTTTTTCTGTTGCGACATCGTTGGTTAACGTTACATCATGAATTTTGCATTTGAATGCAGCGCCATTGATTGGAATCCGAAACAAGCGAATGAAACGACATATTTGACGAATAGTTAAAGGTGATTGGTTACTTATGTTATATACTAATTGTAGACGAAATGACTATAACCAATAAATAATACGTTTCTAATATTCTAGATTGCATAAGTATATATGGATAAGCGCCCTCTATGTATATGTTATTGTTAACGACAATCATTTCTAATTTAGTTTATGCTTTTGTTTATCTGACGTGGCAAGATGCCTATCTAATAAATTATATATGTATGCATCACCAATGAATTATTGTCACGCAATTGTAAAATTATTTTATGTCGATAAAAGTCATATTACGTCATGTATTTTTCTACAGTTTATAATATATATTTTTTTTATCAAAAAACGAGAAAAACAATATTTTCTTAACATTTATCTTATACTATTTTTTCAAAATGCTTTTTCCTATATTAAATTATTTTTTATGATATTCATTAATCGACTTATAACTTCCGATATAATTTAATTTAGAAAAAAAATTCAATTAAATTATTCATTTTTATGATTGTTTAGGTACATATAAAGAAACAGTTCACAACAAAATAATGAAATACTTTATTATATGTAATTTTATTCACACCTTTGTTATTATAAATTTTATTTTGAACTATTTAGAAGTAGTCATTTTCTTTTCAGTATGAAAAAATAATGACTTGTAGATTTATATATAAGCTCACACATAATTACATATTTTTATAGAAATAATATATCTATATATACTATACATTTTTACTTTAAAAATATAATATTACTGTGTTGTTAATATTTAAAAACATACATTCATTTTATTGCTTGTCTTAATTCTGTCTCATTAATTTATGATATGATAATATGATTTATATAATTATATAATTGCCACCAAATTTGAAATATTTATTCTTTTTGATCTTTTGATTAAATATATTTTTTTTAATCAATTACAAAGTTTATCCATCTAAAATTAATTTTCATATATATATTTCTTTCCAATTCATTTTTTTATTTTCATCTTCATAAATGATCTAATTTTGATTTCAGATCATTACGATTAAAATTTATCATTAATTATGTGCTTATTAATTAAGTTATTCAAAGTGGTTTATCTTCATCAATAGGAATTGGACTTCCAAACGCTCGTTGAATAGTCTCATCCTCTTTTTCTTTAAATTTTTTTGATGTTTTTGGTGAATGGTCTTCAAATTCTGAAGTATTCAACGGTATCAAAATGTGCGTTACTGCCGGAAATGGTATTGTAGGTATCTCTGATTCAGCTGTGTTCGGCGTTGAGTTCATTATTTCTAAAGAACCGCTAAGAATTGAATCTGGGGATTCATTATACGAATGGTCAATTGGTTGAATTGGTTCGCCCAAAAGATCGTTGGTTTGTGATGGTCTACGTTCTTCAGGAACTGTCGAGGTGCGACGTATGCTCGCCTTTTTATACCTATTACCATACATTCCTTTAATTAGTAGATAGAATGGTACTGATTATATTAAATATGATAACACATTGCAGATAGAAGTTAATTAATATCTTATCTAATAAACTCGATAAAAATATTTTTTTTTTTATAAGTAATAAAATATATAATGGATTTAAGAAATCGTATTTAATAAGACATGAAACAGAACTTCTAATCCACAATGTGAATGATAATTTCTTAATGTTTGTTCAAAGAAATTATACTTGCTTAGAATAAATTTGAAATTTATTTAAAATATGTTGTTTTAATTTTTATTTTAAAATGTATTTCAATGCCAATTTGTATTGCAATTGATTTTGAAAAGAGTTTAAGAATTCATTGATTTGAACATTATATTGGATATACATAATATTACAATGATTTATTTGTACTGACTGATTAATGTCTATCGGTGACATGGACTGATCCGGACTCATTCTCGTCATGCCGTTTCCATTATCCCATGAATTGTGTCTACGGTGATGACTCTTGTCTTTGTATGCTTCTACTATATTATTATAGCTTCCTACAATTCTTCGTTTATCTAATTCTTTTTGTATTTTCTCTGGCATACTACTTGCAGATCTGTATAACCCATGTCTGATCATATCCTATAAATTTAAGTTTTCTTTGTAATATTATAATATTCGATATCTTTCAAAGATAAAAAAAATCTTTTTTTAAATAAATGTCAGAAAAAAATGTCAATTTTCATTATTCATTTTCTATATCATTATTTATTATTTTCATCTCAAATATTTCAACATACACTCGAAAGGGGAGTAGGTTCCACGTTAGGATTGGTCCAAACATTGGTTGCGCCAGGTGCATTCTCGTTATTACTATCATTTAGCATTTCCGCTGAATATGTAGGTCTGGCAGGTATGATTGGGGATCGACAACATACTCTGCAGTGATAAAACCTATCGAATTAATTGAATATCAAAATCGTCTTAAATCTTGTTCTACTTACGAGTTGACATCTTCGAGTTTCTTCAGTAACCTCTCGTTTTCTCTGCAAACAAGTTCTTGATCCCGTATCACTTGCTCTCTTGTAGCATATAACTCTGCATTTTCTCGACGAAGAGCTTCATTTTCAGTAATATATGCATGGATCAGTTGACTTAATTCAGATCGTTCCATTTCAGATAGTTTATTTAAATCTACTACTGGAGGTGTCAATGGTATTTTTCTTTCAGCTGTAAAAATTTCGTTAGAAAAATCCAATCATTAAATATTATTATGAACATTTTTTTTGTGATATTTGATTTTTTTAAATTAAATCATAATTAATTGATGAATATAATACCTTTAGATTCGCTACGAATTATATTTGAGGTATCATTATTTAAATGAAGAGCTGCTCGAAGATGTTCATTTTCTGTTTGTAAGGCTCCTACCTCTCGTTTCAGACTAAGAATCAGAGCTTCTCGAGGATCCTATAGAATTAAATTTTATTTATGCACTTAACTTTAATAATAGAATGCTTTAATATCTTCCCACTCACCATTACCACGATAGGTTTTGTTCGGATTTTTTTTACTCTCGCTGCATATCTCAAAGTATTCAAAGTTTCGCTTGCGTTCGATTTAGCTGGTGAAATACAAGCGATCTAAAATTCACAAAAATTATCTGATTAATCATATTGAATGAATAATTGTTAAATTATTAGAATAATTTTACCATTAAAGTAACACCATTTCCCGCTAAACTATCGGCCAGAAGTTTAGTTAGTTTACTGTCTCGATATGGAATATGTCCACCCTTACGTTTCCCATCACTCAAAGAAGCTATGCAGTAACCTTCGAGAAAAAATATTTATATTAAAAGAAGTTAGAAAACTTCTTTGTGACATAAAAGTTTTTTTACATAATTCATGCTATCTCGAGCACTTATCGATTGCTTTCTCAACATAGAAGTTGAGAATAAAGCTTGTGCTTTTTCGTTCATTGAAATCGATTCTTACAATACTTTTGCATAATTAAAAGCGTTTCCGAGTCATAATATTAAACATGATTGCATAGTATTAATTTGATATTGAATTTCTTTTGTTTCTAAATAGATTATAGAAGAGAAGAGAATTTGAAATTGATGAAATCATTTTTAAATTAATTTTAAACTTATATACTTATTATTTTTAATTGTAATTGAATAAAGAGATCATCATAATATTTTCATAGAACATACCTAGAACCATTAAACTTTTATTGATATTGTTCGCTTCTTCCAAAGTTTTCCCCTCACTTTGTGTCTTTTTCGTCATCTCACTACCAGCCAGATCGACAAAATTGATTTTTCCTTGTCTTGAGATGAATACGCTGTTATCCATCTATCGATATTAATGTTTGTGTAATTTTATTGTTTTTATACCACAATCAGGATCCTCACCTGTTGCTCAGATGTGATATTGACAGTGAGGATACTATGACTTCTGCTAGAATGATCATTCATATTGTGTGCACCGACTTTTCTATTTCTCATCCCTAAAGAATCATAATATTAAATATTTTTAAAAAAAATATTAATAATTTCAATCAAATTGGCTATTTTTTTAAGTAAAAATATTTTTAATTAAATTCAGTATATATAAAGTTTCTTCAATGAAACGTATATTTTAGGATTTAAATTAAAAAGAATTAACTCTATTTATTAAGATGAAAAAATGAAATTAAAAATATAGCTACCTTCTTCGAGAACAGCCAGAAGATCATCAAGTTCTTCGCATTCAACAGTGAAAAGATTCTCGACGAAAAAGCCTCGTGTCTTTTTACTCCACCGGACCATTAAAGGTTTCCTCGATGTGCCAGGATTTAACAAATCTATTACCTGAGTTTTGAAATCAAAAACTTTATAAAACAAAGATCTGAAGCTTTTTTCTAATACTACATATATGTCTACTGACCTTTTCATTATAAATCTCCAGGAAGGAGGCTTTCAACACAAAATTACATTCTTCTCGTTCTTGCAACAATTTAAATAAATAGACGAAAGAGCGGAAGACCAAGCCATGTTGCTCCGAATAAGGATTCATTTTTTCGAACTGATAAAAAACAAACATTTATCAAATATTTTTTCTAATTCGTTAAAAAATTATCGTAATATAATCTTATTTTTTAAACAATTTATTCAATTATTCTCTAATATTATATCCAATGTTATATTGAATTTATTTTTGAAATGATAAAAAATTATTGCATTTAAAAAAGCATTTAATATTATTACAAAGTGCCAGTGCTTTAATTATTCCATTACTTCGATTTTTTAATTTTACTTGTTTTTGCGATCACATAGGACATGCTCATGCAGTGAACAAGACAAGCATTGTCCACTCAGTTATTATCTTATCTACGCATGTAAAACAACATTAACCTTTTCGTTATATTCCTATATGACCTTCAATTCGATTAACAATTTTAATATATTATTTCTAATACCTTTTCTATTTTTACACTTTACTGATAAAAATTTTTAGAAAGGCGCTCAGTTTCGTCGAATAAATCGATGCATTCCTGTCGGAAATATTATTAAGAAAATTGAAAAAGGCAATCTTTTTTAACTAACCATTTCTGGAGGCCCCGTGAGTGTATGGGTTTTCCCGCTTCCAGTTTGCCCGTAACAGAACGCGGTACAACTGAATCCCTCCACCGCCATTTCGATAAGTTTTTTCACGCCAGAAAATTGTAAGATGTCCTCCTGAGTGGCCGTGGGCTCGAACACCACGTTGTACGAAAATAATTTGCCCTTCTTGTCCCCGCTACTCGGAAATCCTTCGCACTGTACAAAGTTGAACGATGTCAGACCGTGATATACGATAATTTCGTTTACTTATTTTTAATTAAGCAACGAGAACTAAGAAAACAGTATCGAATCATCGATGAATTATC
Organism: Apis mellifera; assembly: GCF_003254395.2. NCBI lineage: Eukaryota > Metazoa > Arthropoda > Insecta > Hymenoptera > Apidae > Apis > Apis mellifera. The sequence continues at coordinate 5,382,574 of NC_037640.1, forward strand.
TGAATTTCTATTGATGACAGAAGGGGGAAACTTACGTATATCTGCCCCTCTCCGGGAAATTGCACGGCCATATCATCGCCGGTTTTAATTTCCTTCTTGCTGAGTGGGCGAACTCTATAAAATGAACGATTGATAAAATTAATATTATAATAACAATATATTTAGATAATTTCATGGATGATCGTATTGTTTTTAATTACCTGACGACAACATTTATGTTGTTCTCTGGAAGCAAATGTTTGGTGGCAATTACTCTCTTATCACCATCTATCAGTCTCTCGATACTACCGGTCCTGAAATTAAAACAGGAATGATAATTATCTTCTAATGGGGTGAAATTATCGAGTTCCCTTGGAACTATAACATCGTTTTCTGTCATGATTGAACGTTTCAACAGGAGTAAACCATCTAACGGCTTCATGATTGATCTCCTATCATGGCGGTTAAATAATTGAGCAAGTTCAATCAATCGGGCTAACTGTCGGGGAAAAATAGCGTGATTGACCAGCTTTCGTTTTCGTTCTTTTTTGTTTCTACACCACAGGATTAATCGTAATATCGAAAAATCGTTCCGACCTTAGTCAATGATTCACGAGGGTTTGATTAACAAACCGACAATCTTGATTGATTGCTTGGATAAACAATACTTTTCGATTTTATTGCTCATTGTACAATAAGGAACAAGTTACACAACCATAATGTATTGTTTCTTATTAATTATGAGCTCTCAGTTAAATAAATTTCGAAAGAAAGATAGCTATAATTTATTTTTAATGTTATTCGTTATCAATTTAAAATTATATTTCATACGAAATATAATGAACTATTAAAATTCTAATAGAAGAAAGCTTCCATAAATTTTGAAAAAATTTTTTTAAGGTAATATCAAGAATCCAATTACTTATAAATATAAATCATTACGGATAAAATCTGTACCATCTAATCGTGAAAGCCTAAAATTATTCACACAGAAACTTTAATTTCACATTTTAATTGATGTTTTTCGCACAAGGTATGTATGATGAGTTGCAAAACTTTTCACATTTCCCTGGACCTGTAGAAAAAAATCATTGATTATTATTAATTATTATATTTAGAGAGAAACGAGGGCAACATATTTACTTATTTTAACATAAAATTGGTTATTATATATTGGTTATAATTCTAAAAGCTGTAATACTTTTTAATTCCATTATCTCATATTTCAATGTCAGCACATTATCATAATCATTGCATATAGTTACATGACATGGAATGATTTGATTGAAGTTATAGAAAAAAAACAACGTATCGTGATTCTCTGATCAGCAAATATAAGGATTATGCTAAAAATATAATTAAAAAATGTGATTTGCTATCATTGGGATTTAATTAGTAAGCTTTTGCAAATTGCTATAAATTCATAGACATTTCAAACATTTTCAAATATAATAAAATGTAATAAAAGCCGTTGATAAGTATTTTTTGCCATTTTTTTTTTATTTTATATAGTTAGATTATATAGTTTTATAATTTATTTATTTAATCATGCATGTTTAATACGATCAATTTCTAGTATAAATATTTATTAATTCGAGTTATATTAAAATCGTTAATATCCAAGGTTTCTTTTTATTTATTCATCAAATTGATGTCTCTCTGATAACTCTGAACGATGACTCAATATCTACGTTTTACATAATTCAATTTTATAATTCACGGTCTGTATTGTCATTAACGAAATCAGTTGGCAATATTATTGTAGACCACGTATCATTTTTATTCTTCGCGTCATTTTATTTCATAATGACTTCTCTTCTCATTTACATAATTTTTACATTCAAATTGCAGGATTAATATCTTATCTATATAGATTGTAAAACATTTTTATTTTCATACTTAAAAAAAAAAAAAAAAAAATGGAAAAAAATCATCTCCTCAAATTATTACCAATTTCCGCCATAAATTAGGACAAACTACTTTTGGATTAAAAAAATATTTGGTTCACGTGTTCGAACATGGTGAGATCTTTTTCCATGGGCGCATGGTTCGCGATCGTCGCGATATTGACCGACAGAAAGAGACAAGCAAGGTCTTGCAATCGATATACGGCATCGAAATGTGTCGCAATTGCGACGTATATGTCTATCAATGTCTACATGCATAGTTACACGAAGCAATTAAGGTGAGTTTACACAAGCAGACAACCCCTCGTGGAAAATGAAATCGAATGACTAGTAACTTCTTCGACGTGTGATATCGACTTATCTGTGCCCTCGATCTAGAGGGTAATTTCCAGGGAACGATTCGATTCATTAATTCAGGATCCCGCTGATAATTTATTTATTGGTTTTTCCTTTGAAATCATTCAATGCACTGTTCAATGAATTCAATTCACGGCAATATTCTACTGAATTGAATGTTAATTCCTCTAGTTTAATATTGAGTGATAATTTCAGTAGTAGTTTTCCATCGATCGATATTTTCTATATTTTTCTTCCATTAAGATTTATTCGGATTTACATAATTTTTGTAACTTTTTTCGTAGTTGCTTATTGATTTATTTCGCGTTCCAATTTTTTTTTCTTTTGTTATCAGTATTTTTATATTACATTAATTCGTAAAAATTATAATGGAATTTTGTATTATCGTTAAGATTGATAAAAATTCCTGTTTCAAATCATACAATATTGATTTCTATTATCTATATATTTTTTATTATTGTGTTCAAATGTGTGATAAAGAAAGAGATTTTTTTTCCTTATATCTATATGTACGAAACATGTTACACATCTGATAAAATATATACCTAATTTATAGAATTAGGTTCATAAATTTAATCCAAAAAGAACTGTTATTGAAAAATATAGATATATAAAATGTTTAATATAAAAATTGAAAATAATTCTCACATCGATTGTTTAATACAACATTTCTTTCTCGTAGAAACCAGATCGATAAGTTTCTATGTAAACGTTTGCTTACATTGTCCATTTGCACAAAATTGCTATAGTGTCGATGTTACATCAGATAATATCAACGCGAGCTTTTCGTTATTGACCTTAGTATGGAAATTATCTATCTATTTTTACTTAGGAAGTCATTTTTAAAAGATCTATACTCGAGTATGACAATAAACGTAGAGTAGATTATTAAAATATTAATAGTATTTTTGAACGATATGATCTTCGCTAAAAAAATGATAAAAATGATTGATTAATAAAAGAATTTTATAGATTAATAAAGGTACGATATAAATATCAAACGTCGTACATATATATATACTCACTCGCTTCCACGAGACTTCGTCAAATTGTTTTTCCCGATTACTTTGACACCAGAATTGCTCTTTCCTGGGCTATTTCCTCTGGAAGTCTGATCCGCTGGACTATTGCCACGTGACACGCGATTCTTCCCCTTATCTTTCCTCCCATTTTCTTTTTGAGGACTCTCGCCTCGCGAAGGTGGTGAATTTTTCACAAGCACCATTCGTCACCTGTAAAACGCACATACACACACGTTAATCTAATTTTTATTTCACAAATTGATCGATTTTTAATTTATAATTTTTATCGTAAATCGTTAATATTACAATAAAAGAAATTAATTAATCGATGTAAATTGAAATCGAATATATAATCTCGTTGATTTTTAATCGTGTGATTGGTGCCTTTCTCACAAGACAGAGTCATCGAGAACAATTGGATCAACTCAGTATTGAATCGAGAAGTGAAATGCTTCATTTTCCGGGATTCACAATAGTGAAAGCCTTTTCGAATCCGTCCGACAAGTATACGCATCCGATGAAAATTTATACAACAACAGACTGGTTAATTATCCGAGTTCGCTTACATACAGGATGATGATTATACATGTCGGTGCAATTGAAGCGAAAGTTTTCCCGCTGTTAATTGCGATTCTACGATAGAAATTCTCCAATTATCTGTCACCAATAAGCGAATCGTGAGTGTAAATTAAACATTAATGTAAATATACATTTTATAAATAATTCGTTTTCACATGGATTTAAATAAATGAAATTGCGATGAAACGAAAGTATAAATGTTCCAGTATCATATTAATCAACGTATTTCTTGCTTTCAATATATAGAGAAGATAGAAAAAAAATTATGTAGATCAGGAAATTTCGCGACTCCGTTCCGCTCGGTTCATTTTATACTCCTTTCATTTTTACAACGATTAATTTAAACATAACAGTTTGCTGGTATTTTGAAAGTGAAAGTCGATAAGATCGGCAATAAAATCGATTCGCCCGAATTTAGATCAAATCATTTCGAATGGATTATAATATTAAAAGATTTTCTGTTTATAGACACGATGTATAATTTTGCCAAATAATTCTCTTTATTTTTAAATATTTAATATTTAAAAAATAATTATGCAAGAAAAAAAATATTAAAAATAGGAAAGTGTTTTATTATATATTACTATGTTTTTATTATGGTAGTTTCTTTTATAACTATTATATCATAATTTTCATAAAGATTAAGCACGATAGAGAATTTTTAATTTAGTATAAATTATTCAATTTCCTATAAATTATGTTAAATTATTTGCAATTATAAATAGGAAATATTTACATTAAGTTAAACTAAATTACATGAATTGGCTTTTTAATTCTTTATATTAAACTAGAAATATATATTCATATGAATATGAATTCAAGCTTCATAAGTAATCAAAAATTTATTGCAATTTCTATTAATAACAAAACTTTCAATTCTTTTTAATTTCTCCTCAATTAAATACACAACTAAGTTCACTTACATTCATGGAAATTTCATGGATCGTTCAAAACTATCCCATCACCTAAATTTCTTCACCAATTTTTATCTCTGCTTGTACTTCGTGAATATTTTCTTATCATCTTCAACTTTCCCTTTAAATTTATAACAATTCCTTGATAGTTTTGCACAAATGTATTTCAATTAACACAGACACTTATAAGAGTAGCGGAAATTCGTGCAATAGGAACAACAGTCGGCATACTACTGACACATAGCAGGGGTGGTTCGCGATCGGGTGGTGGTTTTCCGACGCGTTCCAGTGGACACCGATCGAAATCAATGTTTAACTCATCATTGTTCAGATATTCCTCTTTCGTCCCTGACCGTCCCTGGTCAGTGTCCACGTGGATCTCGATGTTGCGTCAGAATGAACTTAACTAATGTCGAGATGGACATTGCTGATCAAATGGGCCAATAGACTGCTTTTAACTTCTGCAAATATGATAGAAATAAACTAGATGTTGAATGTTGACAACAGTTTCAAATGCAAAATGACATAAGCTGTTTAAATATTTAATTAACTTCTGAAAGATTCATATTTACCAGGAACCTTGAAGAAAACGAAAGTCACTAATGAAATATAAAGAAGAGAACATTTTGTACCTTTTAGTCGTTAACTTTTTTAATTAATCAAATTTTCTTTAGTAATTAAATATTGCTATGAAGAATCCTAGAATACTTTGTTAGGATATTGTTAAAATTTTATTATATGAAATAATCAATGACATAATATTTAAATAATCTTTTAAATATTATAATCTTTTGATTTAATTTTTGTATTGGAATATCTTAAAAATAGATAATTATTATATTTTTACTAGTAAGATAAAGTTTAATGGAAAGATGATTTTAATTTAGAGTAGAGTCTTAGTAGAGATACAAAATAAGAAATATTTGCTAGAAGAGATATTTATAAATCTTCGAGATCTTCTTCATTTTGTAATTGTAAAAATCAGCTTCAGTCATTGAAGATGAAGAAAAAAATAAAATAAAAATCATCGACGTGTAGAATCGTTCGACTCGAAAATTACGGGAGGATCCCCGTGAAAATGACCAGCTATAAATACACGAGAGTCAGCGGGGCCACGTTGTAAACTTTATTGCAGCTCGTTTTCCGTTGTGGGCTACCCGCGAAGAAGAAGAAAACGTCGTTCTCGAAAAATTCTTGCGGCTGCAGCAATCCTCGTTTCACTGACGATATTTTTGCACTGGCCATCGTCATCCTTGGCCGCGTAGCTTATAAATTTTTTCATCAATTTTATCGTGTCTTCGACTCTGAAACATTGTATATCTTCTTAGTTCGTTAACTTACAACCTTGAAATGAAAAAAAAAAACGAAAAATAAAAAAAAAGGAAAAAAAAAGCTTGATAATATTTTTTAATAATTGTGCCAATCGTAGTCATGTTATAAACTCTAAATAACTATTACAAATCAATGTAACGGTATTTATCGTAAGTCCAGATGGAACACACATGGAATAATAATTGTCTTGTTCTTTGCATTTTAAATATGCTATGGAATGGGAACGATGATGGTTTCTATAGATAAATATGAGTTATCGATGTAATATTACTATATTTCAAATACAAGATCAAAATTTTTTTTAAAATGATGAATTATAAAATATGATTATACCAATGAGAAAAGAAGAGAAACCCGGATATTTCATCTTATTTCAGGATTTCTGCTGGCCATGCTTGTCACGAGATTAATGATGGAAAGCCAAGAATCTGGGAAATACTTTTTGTCTGCTATGAGCTCCAGACTCACTAACAATTTCAAAGAAACAGAAAACAGGTTGTTCTGATATAATTCAATAACAAGATCATAATATTATTTTAATACTAAATGCTACTATATAATACTAATAAAAATACTTATATAGTATATATTATTAGTATTAAGCCTTGTTCTATATATTACCGATATAAATAAAAATAAAAATATTGCTATCATGAAAGAAAAATGTTCCTATAAAGTTAAAATAATGGCGCAGAAAGGATGCATTTTTTTAGAAATAATTCTAAAAAAAAAAATAAGAGAATTTATCATTCGAAGGTATGAATTATCATTGCAAAGTAGGGAATACCCAAGAGCTATAGGTTATTCCAGGGCGAAAGTGGCATTTATCGTACTTCGTGCCAACTCGTTTGGCTGACATTAAGCCGAGTGCAGACGATACTCACAGACTTGCACGCGTACAGCCATAATACCGGTTTAGTATAAAGAAGACACATTTTTCATAAATAAATAATTATTCAGATATATAATTGTGATCTAAAATGAAGATATGATCAAGCATTATTCGTTATTGATATTTTCTGTATACATTTAATACATATTGAAAGCAAGACTTATTTATATATAATTCAAATTTATATAAGTTACCTTAAAAATAATATATAACAAAAAAAATTAAATTATTTAAATAATTATAGAGAAACAATGCCATATGGATTTCATAAATGTATGTACACATGGAAGAGTGAACTATAAGTAAATTATAGTATAAAAGAGCGATGCACATTTTGGCTTCCTAATGTGAAGTTATAATTTTCTGGCCGATCACCGGCTGATATTATTAAAGAAAAAGTTAAATTGTACCTCTTATATATTTCGAATTCTTGATCTCATTTAATTGAAAATAAATATCAATTACGCAGATATATGCAATTTAAAGTAGCACTTTGTAATTGCTTCAGTTATGCATATTTCTCATATGTTATAATTTCCATTGATATTTGCTGCAATTGAAAATTAGTTGGATTTTCAATTTTTTTATAGCTTATTTTGCTACATTTGTTCGATTATTTTCAATCTATCTAATATTAAATTTGCTGAGTTCAATGAATTTGCAGAAGCGTAACAAACTTGAGTACAATTAATTATACAGGAAGTGCACTTAGGTCGTTAAGGAATAACGTTTTATTCGAGACGAAAGGAAATGCGCGCGCGCCTTTCCATTCATTTAGATTACTCCCTGAACCATTTCCTTTGTATACTTGTATACGTTTTTTCTTTTTTTTACCAATCGTTGGATATCGACTAGTAATTTAAATGACGTTCACACAATTTATTTAAATCAAATATTAATTATTCAAAAAGCACTGAGATTATCAATCACATAATATTTTATAATATCAAATATATAATATCTATAAATTATACGTTTCATAAAACTATGCAAATCTTTCTTATAAATTTTATTTTTTTTCTTAAAGAAAATCATTTGAGCTAAATATTATAATGATAATGCAGAAAAGAAAAAAATCTTTATTTAAAAAAAAATTTAAAAAAACAATTTTCTTTAGTTTTATAACAATAATCTTAATAAAATCTTGTACCCGCAATGTCCAAGTTAGCTTGTCTTTCTAGGTGTTTCGAAACTCTTCTGTTATCCTCCGTTCCAAAAGGACCAATGATCATGATCGCCTATATACATAACCTCGAACGCGCGTACATATGAACAATCCCATAGACTCTTTCGAGATGTTTCTAATTCCACACGCTTTCAAAACAGGCCCAAAAATATCTCTACTAGCGCCCTCTACTGAAATGAGAAAATAAAATATCTTCAATTACATTTAGGTTGAAAAATTTTTCTAGAAAATATGTATTTTTTTCCTATACTCGCCAGTTGAATGCTCATATGTGAACATGTACATTCACATATATAATACACATGTATTGATACATACAAATACAACTACGGGGAACACACAGAGGGAATGGGCTGATTCTCTTTCTCTGTTGTGCCTTCGAACGCCTTCCTCTCTTCTTCCACCACCTTCTTTCTACTGCACAGAGAGTTCCTTTAAGCCGGCAGTTTCGTGTGTTACACCGTGGCGTGTGCACATAAGATCACATAAGTTTTATGTGCAAGGTAGACACAAAAGGCACCCTGAAAGATCGGCGTTCGCTTTCTTTGGCGGAACAAGTTTTCCAGGTGTCATCCAGGTGTAACCAATAATCGAGCTTCCTTCGTACACAGACTCTCGTTCACGATAAATAAAAGTAAGAGTCTCGTGGAATCGCTTTAACGAACACATTGAATCGCGCGGAATCGTAGTTTCGAAAGAGGACGTCTTTGTTTCAACGTTGGCGCTTCTTGTGATTGCAACTGTGATGTGACATGTTTCGTGAGTGAATGCTGTGTGACATTTCTGATAGACTGATCAGCTGAAATGTAAGTTCAATTTAATCTTTCTTTCATATTTTCTTATAAGTACTTGAAATGTTTTGAATGTGACGTAATTTCTAATAGATACATAAAGAATATCTGCATAAAATATAATAAAATTTATGATTTTTATCAGTATCACATTTATGAAAAAAAACTATTTATTGTTTATTTACTTTCAAGTTTAATTAATAGAAAGTTTAATTAATAAAAAATAATTAGTAAAATTATTATTTATGTAAGTAGTTTCTATTCAAATTTTTGTTGAAAATGTACACAAAATGGAAGATGCATAAGACTTTATGTCATTGACGTCTGGAACATGACTGACTATTAGAAATGAAATTGTGAACATTTCATCTCGTTTTTATTGATATGACATATAAATTATTACAAATTATTACATCAAAGTGATATCTAACATGAAAGTAACAAAAAAGTAAAAATACTTTTTTGTTCTAAATTGTCTTATATCTATATATCTTCGTATATAATTTATCTTGCAATTCATGCTTACAATATTCTTAAAATAATTATATTATAGAAGTATAAAAAGTAATTTCGATTGTAAATATTGGCATTTCAAAATAATATATCTTTTATATATCATTATATAAAATATTTCTTTTTAAAAAAATGAAAATCTTATCGAAAGTAAATATAAAAAAACATATTAAATTTTTTCAATGTATTTTTATCTTTTGAAAAAAAATTTTCAAATAATATTAACAAATAATAATAACTTCTTTATTAATATTTTTAAAGTCAAAATATTTAAATATTGGTATATGTATGTACATTTAGAACTGTATAATTTATATAACGAAGTATAATTGACCACGTGCAAGTAAAAGTTCGGTAAAAGGGTCAAGCGAATTTATTAAGGCAATATTCGAAGAAGCCGCTAAATCATTGTTTGAATCGACATATATTTAACAGTTTAATTGCTTTGATAAAGACATTGATCAATTAAAATCGGGTTTTAAAATAATTTTTAAAAAATATATTTTAACAATAGGAATGGTTTTTATACATAGTTTGATTATCAATTCTCGTGACTAACAAAATTACCTTAAAAGCAACAATGTTTTTATCAGTCACTTATCTTTTATCCAAATAATCATCTTAATTATGAAAACGTCATAAATAATATGTTCATTTATTGATTAAATAACTAAAATTATAGGATAGATACGAAACTTAAAGTTGAATAAAAAAATTAAGGTTAGATTTTAGTAACAGTGGTTGAACCGCCAATTGTGAATCGATCACTAGGATCGAGTTTTATCGATAGTTCGCCACTTACTGGTTACAATCGACAATGACGTCAAACTATTGTACCCATTGAAATAATATAGTATACTTATCTAATATCGTCAAATCGAATTTCTTCGATAAATGATTAATATCGATATATCGATACTAAAATCGATCATCGATGAATTATAATATGGCGTCAGTGTTTTTCAATTTGTTGTTTACTTCTATATATCATTATTTTATTATTAATTTTTAAACATTTTTTATAAAAATAATCTTAAAAATTCTTATTAGATTTCAATTAATATATTAATGCTTTCAATAAAAAATATAATCAGATAGTAAAATCATTATCAATTCTAGAATTATCCATCTTGAAAATTTCCAACAAACAACTCGTAAAAGATTTTAAAATATTTTTGCGATTCTGTGAATATACTATTAAACTATCTTTCTAAGAAACATAAGAGAAAGAAACCAGAGAAAAAAACAACGCATTGTTCTTCCGTTGGTTGAGGTTCATTCTCTAACATGAAACAAGTCTTCCACGTTTTTAGTTTCGTTTATGGGGATACAGGAAACGAAGATTATAGGTCATTGTTTAAACAAAGATTCTTGACCTCAAAATGTGCTAGAACAGGTATAAATAAGAAGAATATTTTGTCTATTTCGTTCCTTAACCTTTTAATATAAGGTAAAATTCATGGTTTGCTGATTAATCTAAATAAATACAACTTTTTAACATTGTAATCTTCGAAATCTTAAGTATCTTAAATTTCAAATTTTGAAAAAGACAAATTTTTAAAAAAGAAATTTATCCATTTATTTTTCAAAACAATTTTTTATTTGACCATAAGTCAATGGAATCAAGATAAAACAACGAGTCACGATAAAGGTTATGTAACTTTTTTTTATTTCTATAGAGCAACATACACGATTCAACCAGGTTTATTAATCATATTTGGATGTTCTTTTTTTCTTAAACAATTTGTTCACTGCTTGCAATATATTTAGCAATTACTATAGAACTTTTCATATATTAAACAGAGAAAAATTGTTCATTGGTCAGCTCAAGAAATTATTATGGAAATTCATTTCACATCACATTGCTGATAAGAAATTAAATGTTTCTTCAATGATAATAATTTCAATAATTATATGATCAATAAAAAGATGAAAGAAAATAGATATTGATTTTAAGATTTTTCTAAATGATATTTGTTTTGATGGTAAGTTTTTTCTTCAAAAATTGCATTATTAAATTAGAATTAGCAGAATATGATTTGTTATTTTAACAATCTTTGATGTTCCTTTGCTTTATGGTAACTTAACGACCATAGAAACTGTCAATCGTAAAGCTGAACAATCACGATTTTAGCACATTCCGATTACTATTCAGCTGACTCAAAAGTCATTGGATATTTTCCTTATAAATTTCTAGCAGTGCTTTATATATTAATAATTTTTTCACAGATTAATCATACACCTGCATAATTTACTCTTTTTTTTTTAATATTATCATTGTATCTATTTTTTTATTCTTAATGAAGACTATTAACCCAATACATTAATACTGTGCAAAATTTTAACATACAATTGATTTAAAATATCTATTCTAAATTTGACATTTATCAATTTAGAAATGGGACTTGTATATCTTATTATACAATGACAAGAGAAAAGTTTTTCAATCGTTTCGCCGCGAATGATGGATATTTTACGGTTCGCGAATATCGAATCATAAGCTCGGGAATCGTTGGCGATAGTAAAGTTATATAAGTTCCTTAAAATGATTTTTATCATGGATGCCACGTAACTAATGTAAGCGAGTGTTCTATATTTTTCAAACCACTTTTCGTTATCTATCAATTTTGTCCTTCTTTTTCGACGTATAACCAGTTTCGCGAACCATGCTGTTTAATATTAATGACGAATAACGACAGAAATTTCTAGCAGAATTTTCCAATGTTAACCAAATCGATATTTAATATCTCATCATGAATATTTGTGAATGTAAAATTAACTGCACTATAATTAATTGTACGTTTAAAATGCTTTTCTATTTTGCAAGTTTAATCATTATATTATATCTCGAGGGATATTGGAAATTTGAATTTTTTGTCAAATATCTGGATAATATCTGGAGGATGCGAAGGATAATTAATGGTGTTAGCGACGTTGCGTTTCCGACGCACTTTCTAAATTCCCGCGTAATACTTTTCAATTACTTTATGCAAATACCGGACACACTAGTCCATAAAGTATTTTTATCTCTTGGTTCCATAAATTACGCAAGCATTCCTTAAACTATTGTTGTAAATAAGCAATTTCTTGAGCAATGGTGAGAATGGAACTTCAGATTTGAACTCTAAATCATAGAAATAGAATGTACATTTCCGGTAGCTATGAAACTGAACAGTAATTTTGATCGATCGTAAAAGTTCAGCACGTTGTTTACTAAATAACGAATATAACAAATTTATGTTCCACAAGTTGAACAAGTTATCACGAGTTTTAATTTATTTGCTGTAATTATTGGTGAAATTCTTAACTTCTGGTAAGAAATAACATAAATGGTGAAAAGGGAATATTTTTCTTATCTAATGTTAACTTAAACAATTAAATGTTATTTTATCTCTTTTTTTTTTATCTTTATTTTTCAAATTGCAGGCTATATGTGTAGCAACTCGTTCACAAATTAATACTTCAAAGTTCATTCGAAATGAACGAAATGAAAACTTGCCAGAAAATCTGAAATATAATTTTCTCGTTCCAAGTGGCGATTTAATTCACAAAGGGAGTCGATAGAGCCGTGTCTGGCGAGGCAGATTTAAAGCGTTGCACGACGGAGCGGAGCCCGCGAAGGCGTAATCTTACATTTCTTCTCCGAATCTTCTCCGAAAAACCGGTTGGCCGGTACTGATTCAGGCCGACCTTGAGTCAGTCAGCTTCAGGCCTGAAGTTCAGGGTTTTCGAAGTACTCTCTCTGTCGCGAGACTTTAATAAGCGCCGCGAGGACGCGAGTAACGCAGCGGCGGGAAGACAGAAAGAGAAGGAGCTTGTATGACGTCCGGGGGACGTGAGAATACCATGTGTAATAATAAACCGAACTCGGGCTGCCATGACGCTCGGAAGCGAAACGGTGGACGGGCAACCAAAGACAATAAAAAGAAGGAAAAAAGGACGATTCGAGGGAAGGCGAGAGAGGCTGATCCACCGAAAATAAGCGGCGATCTATTTTCGAATACGGCTCTCTCGTACTTACGTGATGCGCCGTAGGAAAAACACTGGGTTTCGATTGCCCCATAAATCGATCACTTGAAATCTTTTCCAACTATAAAATTAATCGAATTGAAAAATTCAAGGAAAGAGTATTAATATTCTTCCATTAATATTAATATTTCTCTCTCTTTTTATATTCTTTAAAAATATTTGTAATTATCAAAATCATACCAATCAAAATCAAAATTAAGTTGAAAAGAAATATAATCTTTTTTATTTTTCTTATTATGCTGTTTTTAGAAATGTTCTTAGCGATATTATTGAGAAAATTGCATTATTGAATTACATAATTTCATGTTTCTGTGAAAATTGTTAAAGTCGAATGGTGATGGTTAATGTAAGGATATCAAAGGGAAAAGCTGGTTGAGTCACTGTTGAACATTAGAGATAGGTATATGCGTATATGTGTATGTATAAGTAGTTAGTCTAGAGTTGAATGGCTGCGAGTTTGGCTAGCAAGAAGTTAGTAGCTGGGAGTTCTGGTTTAATGAGGTTCACATGTTCGAGTCTCTATCGAATGAAGATAAGTTTCTCCGGTGCACCGGAAACAAACTGTTTTCTTTTTTTTTTCACGAAGAACTTTAAATAATTCTTAGAACATAGAACATTTCATTAGAGTCAATTGTTAGCAATGAGCTCTTTCCATCAATTAGATGACACATTTCTCTGTATCCGGTGTATTAAGGTGAGGTTAATATTCTTAATGAACACCCAGTGTATATGGTATAACGCGTGGTCGTCCAGTTGCAGTTTTGTAACTCAAGTCGTTGACTTCTTAGCATTCGACAATATTAAAACAATGCAATATCAAAGTCCTTCACTCATGGCCACGTTGTGCAACGTGATATCACGTTATTGTATATACTTAATTATTCCTCGTTACTTTCAAGAATTGTTTTAACTCGTGACTCGTGTGACAAAAATAAACCTATAAATAATCTTTGCAAGATTGCAAAGTTGTTAATTACGATATTTTTATCGTTTCATTGGAGATAAAGCTACTTCTACCGTTCTTTAAATGCAAACCGTTCTTTTGTGCAAACAATAAAATGGCCATGTCGAATAAACTATAAATATCGCTTTTTTAATTTACACTTTCCACGGACGATTATTTTTTGCTTGGTTTCAACGAAGTGCCAAATCATCGATTCGTACATTTGGACCGGACCCTATTTCCTTTCGTAAAATCCAGTTATTCATTCCTATAATAAACTGTCATATTCATGCATCTCCAATGACGTAATGACAATGGAGAACAAGTTTCAATTGATGCAAACATAGGTCCCGTAAAAGGAGTTCCTCGATTCGCACCATGCAAATCATCACGTAAGACATTCTTCAATTCATCTTTAAAATTCATGGTGCGTAAGTTTTCAAAATAAAACCTTCTCTAGGTCTCGAATCCAATTACTAATTAATATTTAAATTGAATTGATTACCATTGATAACTAATATAAACTATTCTGTTACTTCATCTTTCCTCTCAATATAAATTTACGCACATCGTTCACTTCAAATTTTAATCTAAACTTATTAATTAAAAAAAATTGCATCAGATTTGTAGATAGATAATTGCAGGAAGATGATTAGAATTATAATAATGGTATCGTTGAAAGGTGAACAAAATTAGAGCAAATGAACGATCAACACGGTGATTATTTCTGCAAGGAGGGAGTTTAAAAATTAATTAAAACTCCTTAATTGGTGATGTTCTTGTATGCAATTAATTTGGCCAACAAACGAAAAACCCGGCAAAACTTTTACCGTTTCTGATCCTTGCCGATTGTTCTTCAAGTGTGAAAGTCTTAAACGATTTCGTTTGGGGCGCGCATGCACGCACTCGCGTGAAACTCTTCAAGTTTCCCCTTAACAGTACCTGGAAAGAAAGGAAAAGGAACAACGGCCGGAAGTGTCGCGCGTCGGCCATCATGCGGGACTCGTGCCTTCCTTTTATCGCGAGATAAGAGAAACAGCATTTACCATGCGTTGCGGTAAATGCTAATGGAAGGAGCCGGAAGTTGGTATGGTCACGATCGAAAACGTGCCACGCGCCATCGCGAATGCAAAATGTCATTTGAATATAAAGAATTCTGTTATATGACCTGTTGAAGTCATCCGATTCATGCCCTATTTCGCGTGTCGTGGAATTAATTTTCCAAGGATAAGTCCGTTCACGATCTAAATAGGACCATTAAAATGGTACCGCGAGCTATTTCGGAGGGAAGAAATCGATGGCCTAATTGCGATATTGGCTTTTTACGTGTCGTGAGCGACAACCGCTTCTCAACCTGAAAGAAACGAGGTATATTAATAAACAGGATCTCTTGGAAAACCTGTAAGATGTAAGATTTCAGGTTTGAATTTCGAAGCACGATAAATCTCGCACGAATCGGTGTTGTGTAGTTACGGGCCATGCTAAAAGTAAAAGGTAAATTTTCAATTTAGAAACACTTGAGGATATTTGTATAAGTACAGACTTTCTATTCGAGTTCTCCGAGCCTCTATTTGCAATAATGGAATTTTTATTTTCGGTGAAAACATTGGGATGCAAGGTCAAGAGGCTCGCTCGTACCAAGGCAAAAGTAGAAAAGTGGTAAAATTATCACCGGTAGAGGTAAATTTACGAGCGATGTATGCTACTGGTTGCTTCTAGAAAATGAAAAGATGGCCGAGCCAATGATTTCAACCGATCCAGTGAAAAGCCTGTCCTTCTTCTTTCTGCCAAACCGGGCAGCCGACAAAAGGCTAACCGGTTTCCGGAAATGGGTAATTTCTTTATTATACCCATCAGCGCGCGCGATCTTTTTTTGTACAGGTACAAGTTTGTGCATGACCCCGCGGCGTCTAACTTAACCATTCGAGAATGAAAGAAACCAAGGTTGAAAAATTTGCATGCTTTTCGCTCATCGTCGAATAAACTTCCTACGCAGTGTTCCATTTTCATAAATAATCTTGAAATCGAATACGAAAATTGCGTGATAAGATTTCTAAAGAGAAATATCATCGTAAAATTTTTTTTAATTAATAGAGAGAATTGTTTGAATTTGACAAGGTAATCATGATATTGCAATTTTTGATAATAAGTTGTATTTGTGATAAGTTGTTTTGTGATGGAGATTATTATAATGTTATTATAAGAGTATCTTCTTTAATGTAACTTTCAAATAATCTTCAGATGAATTTCTTTCAAATGAAATTCATTTGATTTTTAAATGACGTTCAAATTACAGTAACATTCATGTATCTTTTTCACAATCTTTAATGATCTTCAAATATCCTTATAATAATATGAAACTGATCTTGATTTCTACTTATTAACAGATTACATCTTTTACATTATTTACAAATAACTTTTAAAAAAATCTCAAGTAAGTTTTTCAACATTAATAATTCCTTATTGAATTAATTTGTGCTATCATCTTATTTTTCAAGAGATATTTCTTTTTGCAATCACTCTAAATAGAGTAATCTGTATATTTCAAATTCCAAATATCCAAAATTAGTTATTTAGCTTATAAATTATAAAATGAAATCAGGTATATTAAAAAAAATAAATCCAATCTTTTATATTCTGGCCAAGACTCGATTTCATATTAATCACCAGGAAGATGAAACGAAAAAATTCTGTTTTTTATTCAGTTGGATGAATATTTTTGGCGGATGCGTCAGAGCACGTTTATCCGGCCTCTCGTTAAAACGGCGTACGACTTTTCACAATGGGATCGCCACGACGAAGGTGAACACGGACGAACACCTCGAAGGCCCTTTTTCTCTTTGACTCATGAGATGACGTTGTTCCCTCGGTGAACGAACGCGACCCCATTTCTCGCGATGAAAAACGCGACAGTAAACTGCCTGTTTACGCGGCATCACGCGAAGAAGCTGTGGCCGATCGGATCGCGTATCGAAAACAGCGGAAAATTGCCTCCAACCATCGGCTCGAGACCTGTTTTTACTTTTTAATCCTTCTGCGTCTCTGCACGTCGAAGTCGAAACTAGACCGTGAAAGAAGGGCACGGACGTCTTTTTAACGTTTAATCAGGGAAAAACAAGAAAAAGATTGTTTAGGGGGAACAGGTTTCATTTCAGAGTTTTGTAATTCGAATTAACAATTGCCTCGAGCGCGAGCCTCGCTTTCGCTTTTAATTCTCTACTTGTAGAATAAATTATTGGATTTGCGAGAATAATTATTGATTCGACGCCAGGAATTAATTATCAGAATTACAAAAGAAATCAAATTCATTTTGTTTCATTAGAAATATTGATCCTTGTATATCAACCATATCTAATATGATTATAATATTAAATATTGGTTCGTAATACATGGATCGATTGTAACGTAATAAGATAAAAAAAATTTGAAATAATTTAATTATATTTTCTACTTTCAATTGATAAATTTAAAGGTTTCGCAACTTGAACGTGCGCAAACAGAATGAAGCAACAAGCATTAGGGAGAAAGAGCCGACAGTTGCAGCATACATTTAGCTACCCGCAGGTGGTGTTGCATTATTTTTTTTTTTTTTTTTTTTTTTTTTATCACCATGTCGGTGTTTGCGTAACGAGACAGCGATCGAGCAACCGCATGTCGATTCATATAGTCATCTCTACCAGTAGAAAGTTAATTCAAACATTAGTAAGTCTTGTACGTTCGTTCGTTTCTATGGAAATTCCTTGAGAAGAGTTGATTGAAAAATATAAACGTTTGTTCAATCGATCGAATCTTTAAAAAGAAAGTGGGATATTTTTAGAGACGAGGGAGGAAATGAGTTACACCTTTGATTCGGCTCTTTATAATTTTGAATATGACCGCATCGTGCATGACTAGACAGAACAATGAAAACCGCCTTCACAACGCGATTGTTCGCGAGAGTCGGTTGTTCTCACATATCTGCGGTGATTTAACATAAGATCAGCCGAGAAATTAGTCATCGAGCAAGAGGTCACGACCGAGACAATGACTCACATCGATTCCCCTTTAGGATGAAGAAATGATTGATCGTGATCGAACGACTAAACGTTCTGCATTAATTCTCCCATATATATATATATATATTAAGAAAAATACGAAAAAGGAAATGTACAATGTGTTATTTTTCTTTTATGAAAATATCTTTTATGAAACTATCAGAACCAGGTCAAATATCGTGATAACCTACATGTATATTCAAGTTTAATGACTCGGCTCTTTTACAATACTTGATATATAAAATCAAATAAATAATTGGGAATATATTTTTTTGAAAAAAAAATTTTCTCTGAAAAAGAAAATAATATAAATAAGCAATATTGTCGAATATTGTTTAGATAATTTTTCTTTCGAAAAACATAAAAAAAGATAAATAAAAATAATAAAATATTATAAGATACGATTATGAAAACACAACCTTTATAATTGTAGATATAGTAGATGCAATCCAACATTCCAGTTCGTTGTTACAATCAATTGTCCACGAAGATTTGACTATATTATTTGTGAATGTCTTTTTTTTTTCCAATTTTCAATTCACAAAACGTGAAAAAAAATGTCATTATAAATTACTACCTTTGAAAATAAGTATCTCGTTAATCAAGCAACGAGTCGAGATGTCGAATAGTAACTTTAACAACTTGTCCCAGTATATTTATATCATTCGTACGTAGTCTTGGCTGCGAGCAGACTTGACTTTTTCAACATTTCATTCGCGTTGAAAGTCCTATAGATCTGCAATTCGATGATTTTATTTATGAAATTTGAAATTTTTTGTGTTTTCAAACTGTTCTCTTTTCTTGAAGTTGGATACCTAAAAAAAAATATAATACATGTTATTCTTAATATTTTAATTTTATTCAAAATTGATTTTTTTTTCTAAAAAAAATTAAAAATTAAATGCTAACATTTTTTCTTAATTTAACATATTATTTATAACTTGCTTATTTACTTACTATACATATTGTTATATATATATATTATTTCTATACGTATCTTTGAAAAAGTTGCACAAAAGGAAAGAAAGATTGATGAAAAAGTTTCATCAAGATATTTCTATACCGCGCAAATGAGATCATTTCCGAGGTAGCGAAAGAAAACTGGCAAACAACTCTATATGCAACGTTCCATCGAGCATCAGAAGTGGAAACGACAGCATTATGACTTCCGATTCGCAGAAATCCTGTCCCGAGATTTATAGAGTTATTGTGAGGGAGCTCGTTGTTGACCGAGTCGTTGACCCTGCAAAAAGGATTGATTAGATTCGAGAAATTCTATCCCCTATTTTAACCAATTTTTTTTTATTCCCAAATGCAAACAACAATCGTATTTATTTCGAGTACGAAATTGAACGAGTCTTAAAAAAAAAAAAACAAAATGTAATATACATACATACGATGTAAAATCAGCTTTGGTATTTTTCTTCATTTTTTTAAAAGATGAAAAATATAATTATATAAATTGATATAGATTGTAATCATCAAATTAAAATGAAACACGAGTATTTTATTCCTTATGCATGGCAATCCTGAACATAGCATAGAATTAATTCATTATTATCTATCCTTAAAATAATTTTTTAACTTCTCTAATTTTTAATTTCTCAATTAAAATTTATAATTCCTTTCTTCGCTTATATTTCAATTTTACTAATATATAATATAATGAAAAATATTGAACATTTTTAATATTTTCAATTCAATAACAAATTTTGAATATTATAATATTAGATATGTCTCTTAATATTGAATATAGAAAATATATAATATCTTATTCATATTGAATATTGAATAAGAAAAATAAAATTCAATGGCAATAAAAGTTTATTTGCGCAGAGAAAAGAATCAGAATTTGCATACTGTGATTTGCGGGCGGTCATCGATTGACTCCTCGTCCCGATAAGAACGAGGTCATGAAACGCATTTACCAGAAGCTACGTGTATTTCATCTATATTTTCTCGAGTTGCGTTTGTTCCAGTGTTCATACAACATTCGTCGTGATCACATTTAAATATCCATTATTATTCCTTCATCGTGATCGAATTTTATCTCTTCTTTTTTATCTCTACCAATATCGTTATTGTAGCTCTCTCTCTCTCCCTAGAAATTCGAGAATCATGAAGCAAAGGTAAAAATTTAAAAAAAAAAAAAAAAAAGAAAAATATCGAATCAATCGAACAATCAATATTTTGTCTATTCTTTTCTTTATTGTTCGAAAAATTGGTTAAACGTTCCTTTAAATTAATAAAAACACACACAAATAGATAAATCTAGTGATAACAAACAAGAAATGATAATATATTTGTACTGTTGCAAGTTACAATTGCACACATCGTCTGTGAAAAATCCGGATAGATTAGATTAGATTATACGTATACATATAAGTAACAACATTTTTGACGTTCGATAAAATTTTTTAACACATTTCTCTCTTTATCTTTCTATCTTTTTATTCTTGCTTTCATCTTGCGATATTCTGAACAATTTAATAGATATTAAAAATAGTAATAAAAAAGAAAAAAAGATTTTTTACATTTTAAAAAAAATCTTCGCAATTGAACGAATTTATTATCTCTGAATATTGTTCGATTCTTTCAAAATCGATATTTTTATAAATTACATAAGAGAGATCTTCTAAATCTAAATAAAAGGAAGGATGATATTATTCGAAATCAAAAAAAAAAAATTGAATCTCATTGAAGTGATATATTTTTCTCACCTGAATGTATCTCGTCTAAATTTATTGGCGTATCGATAGCGGATGATGGAACGGTGAGGAGGTAGGAGAAGTTGCGTATAGCCGATGATAAATCGAAGGTGGACACTGTTAAGTCGTTCTTGAGTGGCGGCTGTTGGTGAACCTATTCTCCAGCGTGTCTCGATCTCGATCCCAGTGAACGTGTCCCATCACGGTGCAGTTAGTGTGTAAATTGTACGATTGCTAAAAATAAAATAAAAATGGAATCAGTGATGCTTGCTTTTAGCATCTGGAGGCTCGTTAAATCTTCGATGCTCGATCAATTTATTACTTGAAACGACATTTAAACCACATGGTGTTCTTGACGAGGAAAAAAATTTTGAATCGATTTTATTTCTTTCTTTCTTGAGAAATATCTATATATATATATATATATATATATATATATAAAACAGAATGAATCTTCTTATAAATCGTGGATCATTGATATATTTAGACGAAAAAAAAGGAAATGTTCAATAGACATTGTTATTGAAAATACAAACTTAAGTATACGTATGATTCTACCAGTAAGACGTACCTGAAAAGTCGATAATACGTAACGTCCAATTAACAATTCATGACTCGATAAGAACCGAAGAACACAAGTGACGTGTTTCGAAAAATCGAGGTCGCGAGTTCTTTTTTTTTTGCTTTCTGATCACGAATATTTTCCGCTGGAAAAGCTCTGGAAACTAAAAATAATGTTCGTCAATGGAAGAAACGGAAGGTCTCGAGTGATCGATTCGAAAGAAGGAATTTTTGTCTTGATTGAAAAGGGCGAAGAATTTTTCGTTTCGTTTTCATGAATTCGTTCTTCACGAATTTTGATATGATATGATAAAAAACGGTGCGAATGAAAAAATGATACGAGTTGAAAATTTTACGGCGCTTCTAAACGCGTTAAAAAAATCAAATAAACTACAATGATCGAATCATTTGTGAATATCTTCATTTTTAATCGAACTTCGATAATAGTTAATCTCATATCGATAAGGGGGAGTGTCTTACAATAGAATTTTTGCCAATAATATATAAGCATCTCGTATAATTTCTGTTATTTCTTTGTTTTCTGTTTGGACAATTCAATTACGAAACTTGTTACACTTTTTTGATCCGGATTAAGTTAATACAGAGCTGTCATTTAATTTACAATTTTGATAATTTTTTTATCAATATAATCAATATAAGTATATCACTTTTAATCTTGTACATTTTTTCTTCGATAATAATTTTTCCAAGAATCTTTTTTTATATAAAAATTCATTTTTTTATTTACATAATAATAACATAATATATTTTTACATTTTTTTTATATATTTTGATAGCTTCGATTGAAATAATCAAATATTTTAAAAATTTTCATAAATGTAATACTGTTCCTTTCATTTAATTAAACGAATCGTCCCATGTTTTAATTACTTTCTTAACGATCTCTTTCCAAATAATCTTCTTACCATGACGAAAGAATCTGTATTCTTAGAAGCAACCGAAACGGCAATGACCGCGATTTAACAGCGTTTATGGTAACGTGCCGTTGATTAATTGGTACAGTTTTCGAGCATATCATATTCGACCTTATAATTTCTTTCGTCATCATTGCATCGATCGATTATTTGTTCTCATACTGACCAACAATGTGATATGATATCATCATTTTTTTTTTTAGAATAAATTTTAAGAATGTAAGACGCGTCGCAAAAGAATTGAAAAAAAGAATTCCACAAAGCAAGAATTCGAAGCAATTATTCTTTTCTTTAGCTTTAATTGGTTCGACGACCAATTGGGTCGCAAAATCGAGTAAGATTTACGTAATGTTCCATTTTACCAAATATGATATTTTTAAAAGAATACTAAAGTGTATAAAAATTTGTCAAATCTAATCTAATAAGACGATATATAAATCTGATGTTATTAGCAACATCTCGGTCCATCATGATCTTCATCGATACCTTTATGATCAATACAAATTTTCTCGTATTTGTACAAATTTTCAATTTGTATTTATCGGAAAAAAAAGAAATTGGTGATGCAAGAATAAGAGAAAAAATATAAATATTATTATGATAATAGTAAAATATTTATTTTACTGAAATATAAATATTGATTTTCGTGAAATGATAAATCATCGATGAGAATCAAAATATTTTCGTCGATTTTAATCGATCAATATTTACACATTTGGAAAACGATTTATATTGGGGAAAAAAATTTTATTTTATCAGAAATATTGATGATTGAAAATTGAATGAAAATGTCAGTTTCAACTGATCATAGAAGATTATCGAGCGAAATCGAGATCGACTTTCCACGTAGGCCGCGTATCTTATCGCGAGATCTAACGCTAGATTTCACAGGAAAGCACAACGAGCAGCAGTTGCGAGAGCACCATCACTGATTGCAGTAATCTTTTATTAATTAATTCTTTAATTCGTTTTTTTTTTATTATTGTACAGAGTGCAAGAGGATTGGAGAAACATGGGGTGAGTTTTTTTCTTTTTTTTTTTTTGAGATTCGTTCATTATTTTTAAAAGAAAGCCTCTCATCGTTAGTAATTATTCATAATCTTTTCCATTTTCTTCTTTTCCTTTTTTTGTATTCAAATAATTTACATCGATCTCGATTCGATCGAAGAAAGAAATTTTATTTTGAATGAGGAAGATTTATAAAATTCCATTCCACGTGTAGTTAGATGTATAAATTCTTATACATGATTGTGCAAGATTCTAGAAGGGTGGTGCACATCCTTCCTTGCACGATACAGTTGGTTTCCCCGAATGGGAAGGGTGGCTCGTTCTATTTCTTCGTATCGATAGTCGTCTACCTGAAACTTTCGGTGATATTTTAGTCTCTCGGTTGAAATTTGATCATAAGAATCGTTAGAGAGTGAGTTAAGTGTATTACTCGTTCGTAGATACGAAAAGATACACTTGTAATATGTTTTGTGATAATACTGTTGTCTTTACTTGTTTAAAAGTAATTTTTGATTTAATTTTTCATCATATTCATATTTATGAAATTGATTTTGTTTTATTAAATGAAGTAGCTGAAAGTTGTTGTTCTCCACGTTACAACTTTTTATCGATTTCCTACCGTTCTATCAACACTACTTCTATATCTAATCAGTGATTTTATCATCTGTAATTCTGCTAATTATCTCGCTATGCGAATTCGAAAATAATAAATTTAAAAAAAAAAACATATTCATTTTTTCAACAAAAATATATATATGTGTGTGTGTGAAGATGATCCTTAATTAAATATCCTTAAATGTATATAATTATTAATTGTATATAATATAAATAAAAATCAATATTATTTTTTAATAATTGTAAATACAAAAACTTTAAAAGAACTAGTATTAAAAATATTTCGATTAAATTCAAAAGAAATATATATATATATATATATATATAAAATTATGTAAATTATTTCTAGAAGGAGAAATTAATTGGATAACAATTTTTCAATATAAATTTGTCAGTTCTTTAATGTGTTATATAATGACACAAGTTTCGGAAGCAAAAGGAGAGAAATCAAATGATTTTTCTTACTTGTTGTTGATTTTTCCATCCTGCATATCCGTGTCAATGCGACCACACGCGGAAAATCGACACCGATCGCGTGAAGCACTGTCGAAGTTCAGGGTGTTGATTTCAGTTCCGGTGGTCGAACAATACTTGTAGTCCGCACTTTCTCGCGTTCAATATCGAGTAACAATCCACGAGAAATCGACGTATATATACATCTTGACCACGACCAATTTCACGATTCCTTACCGTTGATCGATTATAACACATGGGATCAGGCAAGAACAGGCAGCACGATGGAAACATTATTCAACGATAGATTTCTAAAACAATATGTATAATCAGTTTTCTTAAATAAAAAGTGTTCATTATTACTGTATTTTTTTAGAAAATAAATGATAATTTAAAAAATTGATTAATATTCTTACTGTTAAAAAAATACTCAAAGATGAAATGAAATTTCTTTTCTTTTCTTTTTTTTATTTTAATGACAGTTAAATTATGCATATTCATGCATAAGTTTATTATATATTGTTCTTCATTTGTTCCTGATTTATTTCAGCGAGAAAAGCGTATCCGATACTGGAGGTGATAAGCACCAGAAAGGCAAGGCACCGAATATCCCCAAGAGTGGCCACGAGGTACGTAAGAACATGGAACGTGGTCTGCACGAGCGGGACCGTGTTGGTGTCCAGGACTTCGTTCTCCTCGAGGATTTCGAGAGCGAGGTGGCTTTTATCGATAATCTGCAAAAGCGTTTCAATGAAAATCTAATCTATGTAAGTATTTTTTATCAAACAGTTTGTTCTTAAAAAAAATCTGGAAACATAATTCTGCTTTCTTATCAAACATAATGTCAAACATATCTGTGAATAAAAATAAAAAATATATATATAAAAATATCTAAAAAGAAATATATAAATTAATTTGATTTTTGAGATTTATTTATAGAAATATATTAAAAATTTTATTTAATTCAATATTGAGAGTCACTGAAATTAAATTTATAGAACTTTTTTTTTTATCTTGTTTAAATTTAAATAGGCAGGAAGTAATTTCTTGATAAGCGTTTAGTTGTTAGATTATTATATGTCCGTAAACTTATTATCAGTTCGTTCAGAGAACAACAAAGTACAAGTTTTGGATAAAGATTATTGATAAAGATTATAAAATAAAATGAAACGTTATGTAAAAAAGAGAAGAGATTTAAAAATATAAGATAATATTTATCTAACATTCCATAGATAAATTTTTTTCAAACTATTTTAAACTTTTTATTTTTAAAATCAATTTTACATTTACAACTATATATGCAGAAAATATATTGATTCGATTATTTATGTATTTTTAAAGATATATAATTCAATTTAGTAAGATAATATAATTTATTAACAAATTGCAATCTGTTCCATATTTACGAACAATTTTATTTTTTATTCCTGTATTCAAACTTTTCTCCTTTCTATCTTCCAGACATACATTGGTCAAGTGCTGATATCAGTGAATCCTTACAAGACATTACCAATTTACAATCCAGAAACTATTCAGTACTATCACGGAAGAAATTTCTTTGAAGCTGCACCACACATGTAATAAAAGATATTAAACTATAAAATATGATTGATAATTCAAATCTTTTTTTTTTCCTTTCAGTTTTGCGCTTGCTGATACTGCTTATCAGTCTTTGTTGAAGGAGAATTTGGATCAATGTATTCTCATCTCTGGTAGGAAACAATTTAAAGCAAGTTAAGGGTTGGGGCTAGCTATAGTGATAAATCTGAACCTATAAGATTGAATTGCTGTAGAAAAATCTAGATTTTGTATTAAAGATTTTAATAATTTTAAAACATAAAATTTGATTCAATTTATTTAATTTAAAAATTTATTTAATTTAAAAAAATTATAATTTTATAATATATGATGTATGTCTTTTATATTCATAATGAAAAATTTACAAAAAATAATTATAAATAGTATATAATTACTAGAAATATGTAATAAACTTAATCGAGCTTTAAAGATGATTCTACTTCTACAGCAATATAATAAAT
Source organism: Apis mellifera (assembly GCF_003254395.2). NCBI lineage: Eukaryota > Metazoa > Arthropoda > Insecta > Hymenoptera > Apidae > Apis > Apis mellifera. The sequence continues at coordinate 5,409,371 of NC_037640.1, forward strand.
GATACCAAAGATAAATTTAACATTCTTAGAATTAATTGTATAGGCGAATCCGGTTCAGGAAAAACCGAAGCTTCGAAAAAAGTACTAGAGTTTATTGCGGCTGCCACCGGTCACAAGAAACAAGTGGAAGAAGTAAATGATAAATTAATCGGTAGTAATCCGGTGCTCGAAGCTTTTGGAAACGCGAAGACTAATCGGAATGATAACTCGTCGCGTTTTGGCAAATACATGGATATCCAATTTAATTTCCAGGTACAATTAAAATAACATCTCATTGTTTGTATCATCAAATAATTTAAATTAATAATACATATTGTATTATTTTAAATATTCATATTTATTTGTTTTTACAAAAAAATATTTCGTATATCAATAAAATTTAATATCTTTTCAGGGAGATCCAATCGGTGGAAATATATTGAATTATCTACTTGAGAAGTCACGAGTAGTACATCAATCTTTAGGAGAACGTAATTTCCATATATTTTATCAATTAATAGCCGGGGCTAATGAGGAGATTTTGCGGAAATTATATCTTAAAAAAAACTTAGATACATATTATTATCTCAGTAATGGAGTAAGTTATTTTACTTTATAATCAATTTAATAATGTAAACATATATTATAAATTATTTTAAATTATATTTAGACGAAAGATAGTATAAATAATATCGATGATGTTTCTCAATATAATGAAGTAATGAAAGCAATGAAAACCATGGAAATGAGCCAAAAAGAACAGGATGATTTATTTGCAATAGTGGCATCAGTATTACATATGGGAAATGTTGGTTTTACCGAAGAAGATGGTGTCGCTCAAATTTTGAAGCCAGCTTCTGTTGAGGCTGTTGCTTCGGTAAATTTATACATATCATTTATAAATTTGAATTTTTTTTTATTCATATGATAGAAATTAATCGATCAATAATTATTTTCAATTTTTTTATTTTATTTACAGTTATTGGGTTGCGACATCAAACAATTAGCAGAGGCTTTTACAAATCGCACTATAGATGCTCATGGTGATGTGGTTATTTCTCCGTTAAACAGAGAATTTGCCATTTATGCACGAGATGCATTGGCAAAAGCTGTATATGATAGATTGTTCACATGGCTGGTGACTAGATTGAATAAATCTTTACAACCTATTAATAATTGTAAAAAAAAAATGGTCATAGGAATTTTGGATATTTATGGTTTCGAAATTTTTCAAAAGAACAGGTACATAATCTCTAAAATTAAATAATATTTCTTTTAATAACGATTTATTGAAGGTATCGTTCAACAGCTTCGAACAATTTTGTATAAATTACTGTAATGAGAAATTACAACAACTATTTATTCAATTAACGTTAAAATCAGAACAAGAAGAATATTTAAGAGAAGGAATAACATGGGAAAATGTTCAATATTTTAATAATAAAGTCATATGCGATTTAATTGAAGAAAAATATAAAGGTATTAATTTGAATTTATAGATTAATGAAAATTGTATATATAATATACAATATCTTTTATTTACTTATATTTATAGGTATAATATCTTTAATGGATGAAGAATGTCTCCGTCCTGGAGAACCAACAGATTTAAGTTTTCTGGAAAAGTTAAATGTAAACTTAAACAATCATCCCCATTATATAAGCCATATGAAAGCGGATCTACAAACGCAAAAAGTTATGGGGCGTGATGTATGAAATCAAATTTCTCAATTTCTTATGTAATCTTCTAATATGATATTTTTACATAGTTATACATTTTAGGAATTCAGATTAGTGCATTATGCTGGAGAAGTAACATATAATGTTCGTGGATTTCTTGAGAAGAATAATGATTTATTATATAGAGATTTACGTGAAGTAATGTCACACACGACAAATTCAATTATTAAGGTATTTTCATTAAATTACACATAGATATTATTTCTTTGGTTTTTTTATATTAAATATTATAATTTTATAGAACGTGTTTGATGTAAAAGATTTAACAAGCAAAAAACGACCAGATACAGCTATTACGCAATTTAAAAATAGTTTAAATAATTTAGTGGAAATTCTTATGGGGAAAGAACCTTCATACATTCGTTGTATAAAACCTAATGATTATAAAATGCCCAGTAAGTTTCAATGATTTCTATTTTATTATATTTGAAAAATATTTTACATGCCTTAAAATAATTCTAATATTGTTTTAGATCAATTTAACGATAAAATTATCTTGCATCAAGTAAAATATTTAGGTCTTATGGAAAATCTAAGAGTGAGACGGGCTGGTTTTGCTTATAGAAGACCATATGAACAATTTTTACAACGTTATAAATCTCTATGTCCACAAACATGGCCAAATTACCATGGTTCTGCTAAAGAAGGTGTACAAATCCTCGTATGTCATCTTGGTTTCGAACAAGATGAATATAAGATGGGCAAGTAAGAACAAAAATTTTTAATAAATAAATATAATAATTTTTTTATTTTTATATATTAGAAACATATCTAATATTGGATATAATTTTGATTTAGCACAAAATTATTCATTCGATTCCCTAAAACATTATTCGATACGGAAGACGCTTTTCAAATAAAAAAACATGAGATAGCTGTTATTATTCAAAGTAAATGGAAATCTATACTAATAAGACGAAGATATCTTCGTATGAGACAAGCAGCAATAGTTTTTCAAAAATATATTCGAAGATGGTTAGCAAAACGTGAAGTTGAAAGAAGACGAAAAGCAGTTATTACTATTCGACGGTTATAAATCATTTTCTTTATTTAAATATGTGTTTAATATGTTCTTATATAAAATTTTAAAAAAGCAGTAATATATTAAAATAATTTCATACAGATTTATTGAAGGATTCATTACACGAAATGGGCCACCAACTGAAATTAATGTTGCTTTTCTCGAATTAGGAAAAAAACAATGGTTAATTAAACTCTCTAAGACACTTCCAGTTGGTATTTTAAATAATTATTGGCCACCATGTCCATATATTTGTCGAGAAGTAAGTTATATAAGTTTATATTTTTATATTTAAACGTTTCTTTATAAAAAAAAAAAATTATGCTTGAATTTTTAGGCTTCTGAACATTTACGTATCATGTACAAAAAATGGAAAGCACGTAATTACCGATTAGCTTTGTCAAAAACAGATAAAAAACAGTTCGAATTAAAAATTTTAGCTGAATTTCTATTCAAAGACAAAAAGAAATCGTATGCAAAAAGTTTTGGACGAAAATTCCAAAGTGATCGACTTGGTGCTGAATATGTAGCATTGAAAGAAAGCTTTATTAATAATATTCTTCCCAGAGATGAAAGTATACAAGTAAAGTTTTTTATATTTAAAATTTACATTTTTTAAATTTTAATCAAAATGAATTTATTTTTCTTTTGCTTTTTTAGTATATAACTCCTGTTATTAAATATGATCGACACGGTTACAAGCCCCGCGAAAGAGTACTAATTTTAACAGAAAATGCTGTATATATTTTAGACATCTTAAAAACATTCAAACTTAAACATCGTTTACCTTATAAATCCATTTTAGAATTAGTTGTTACCGGAGAATCAGACAATTTATTGATTGTTAGGATACCACCCGAATTAAAAAAGGACAAGGTTTGATTTGCTATAATGTTTAAAAAGATAAAATATATCTACTTATTGTTATATTGATTTAAATATATATTGTATTTTGTTTAGGGTGATTTAATTTTGGAAGTGCCACATATAATAGAAGCACTAACAAAAGCAATTGATATTACTAACAATCCAAATATTCTTAAAATTGTTAATACAGAATCGTAAGTTTAAATATAAATGATTTATATTATTAACGGTATATGTATTAATCCGAAGAATGTTTAATTATTTTTCAGAGTCTCACATAAACTAGTCAGTGGTAAAGAAGGTGTAATCGAATTCAGAACTGGTACAACTCCAGCCATTAGTAAAAACAGACAAAGCGGACATTTACTAGTGGTAAATACACATTTAGTGACATGGAATATTCCAAATAAAATATAACTTTTAATTTATATTTATGTATTGTATTTATAATATTGTAGGTGGCCTCTCCATAATGTCCAAACGATATTTTAAATGATCTTGTACTTAGAAAGAAGTGTTCAGCATATAAATGCATGATACATAATGCAGCCTTAATCAATGTGATTTAGAGTGAAATTTTATTAAGAAGAGATAATATATTAATATTTAGTACATTTATTAAATGACACTCGCAATTTTGTACCTATATGAGTTGATGTATAAAATATCTTATGAAATGTTTATTTTTATAATTAGCGAATTATCAGTGAAATGAAAAACTTTTGTCACTGATATGAATTAATTAAAAACAAAACTTTTGTGCCTTCTATGAAACTATTATCAATATAATTGCACAAGAAAATAATTTATTGCGGTATATTTTATAGGTGCACTGAAAGTTAATATTTTTTTTTCTATATTTATTCCATAAGTCATTGTGCCATTGATTTCATGTTCAGAATTATTCTATGGAATAACAATATAAAATTAAATTAAAATAATAATTTTAAATTTTAATAGGTACATGATTTTGCTTTATATTTCCTGTTATTTGAATCCTTTTATGCATATATGTTAATTTAGATTATATATATTAGATTAGATTAAGTTAGATAATTAAATATTTTGTATCATTTATTTTTATTTTCTATAAATATGATAAAGTACAATTGTACTATATAAAAACATCATATATTTATGATTTTAAATAAAAATTAAAAAAAATATTTTTTTTTGATATTAATATTGTATAACCTAATTCTTTTTTAAGATAGATGAATCTTTTTTTGTAAGAGATTTCTTTCCTTCTAAAGCTTTCTCTCTCAATTCATCTTCCATTGCTTTGTTAACTGTTTTTGTTATCATTTGTTTTAATTTATGTGTTTCTTCAAATTTCTTCTTTTTAGGCTGAATAGGTGCATCTATGAATAAGAAAATTTAAATATATGAATAAAAATAAGTAATTTTGTTATTTATAAAATTTATAAATTTATGAATATTAATAAAAGTAATTAAAAAATAAAATTTAATAATCAAATATAGTCATTTATAAATAAAATTAATATATATTACTTACTATTTCGTCGTTGAATAGCGAAATTTTTCTTATTTTTATTTTTTTCTTTTACTGTTGATGGTAATTTTGTTTTTATTTTTAATTTACCTTGGGCCATTTTCTATATAATAATAATAATAATGTATATTAATTTTATATTTTATATTAATAATTAATTATATATTTATGTGCACATTTTATTTTACTCTTATAAAAAGCTAATCTCTTAACTTATCTCTTAACTAACCTAACTTTCATTTTATAGAAAAAAAAAATACTTTTGCATTTATATGAAAAAAATGATTAAAAATTTAAATTATATATTTTTAATTTATCTTAGAAATATTTTATTTTATTTTCGATTTATTAAACGTAAACATTTATATAACGAGAAAAAAAATTTTTAAATCAATTATATCATAAGTTATTATAATAAATATTTTTTATTATGATACAATTATTAATAAATCAAATATTTTAATAAATTAGTAATATTTTCATTATAAATTCAAGATTTATATAAAAATAATGCAAAATCAATTAATATTCATATATTGTCTTTAATAATTTATATATAGCGTATATAATACATTCTTTCATAATACATTCTTTTTTACTGCTTGTTATCAGGTCGTTCGATTTTTTTTTAAAAATATAACATTTAATTTTCAATTATTATTTATTCAACATAAAAGAATAGAACGAACAAAATGGCTTTATCTAAACCTAAAAATTTAATTCTTCAACTTACCAGTGCTTATTTTGAGCGACTTTATACTAGCCCAGTGAAAACTAAAGCAATTACTAGGTATGTTGTAATAAACATTAATTTAATTTAATTTTTAAATTATATTTTAGTAAAATATTGCTTATTTTTTCAGTTGTATCATTGCTACTCTCGGAAATTTCTTGTCACAAAAAATTTCTGGTGTAAAACATCTTAATGAAGATAGTTTACTTGCATTTGCTCTTTTTGGGTAAATTATAAATTCAATTTCTTAAATAAAACCATATATTTATGATTCGATATTCCATTAAAAAATATTTTATTATGTTGAAATATTATTTATTATTTATAGGTTAATCTTTGGAGGTCCACTTCCTCATTATTTTTACACATATATACAATTATTTGTAAGAAATCCTCTTATGCTTTTATTAGTAGAAAGATGTTTATATACACCCTGTTATCAAGCATTAGCATTATACATGTTATCTCTATTTGAGGTATGATTTATTTATATTAATTTATTTTGATTGTTTATATAATTTTATGTATATTAATTTATATTATATTAAGTTAAATTATATATTTAATTTTATTTCAATTTGAATTGAAATTTTATAGGGTAATACACACAAAGATGCATGTAAACAAATGAAAAGCTTATATTGGCCAGTAATTATTGCAAATTTAAAATATTTAACATTACTTCAATTCATTAACTTAAAATATGTTCCACCAATAGTAAGTTGAATCCATTAAATTTTGAAATTCAAAATGCTTAAGATAAAATTATGTTCATAAATTTGTAGAATTTCAAAAATTAATATATATTTGATGATTTTAGTTACGTGTTCTTGTGGTAAATCTTATTGGTTTCTTTTGGGCTATATATCTTGCACAACAACGGAGTAAACAATCAAAAATAACTGGAATAAAAAAATAATGATATAAATTTAATGCTAATATGTTATTATTAAATATAAAAAAAATGATTAGTTAATTGGGGTCCATATTTGGTAAGGATAATAATATATTATAAGTGTAAATAATTTCATTCTATTAAAATTTTTAAAATATATTATACTATTAAAATATATTATGCTATTACTATATATCATATATGATTTAAAAAACTGAAATATATATTGAATTAGATATCATCTAAATGTATAAAGATATTTACAAATAAATTTTATATGTTTTGTGAAACAAAAAGGCAATTTTTTAAGTTTTTTAATTTAATCACACAACAACAATACAGAGTATATTACAGATATAATCAGAATTTCTTTCATTTCAACGATGGTAACATTTGATGGCTGTAAATTATGAATAATAAATATTAAAGTCAAGAGTCATGGTGTGCAAAATATAACAAATTTTTACTCTCATATATTCATATAAATAACTTCATATTTTATTAGAGTTTTATAATGTAAAACACAAATGATAAAATAAATTTTTCAGTTATTATATTAATTCTATAAAATAAGTATTTTATGACAACTATTTATGTTTCAATTTTGTTTCATAGATATGCATCATGACAAAATTAATATTGCATCGCCATAACAATTGACTATTTTTTTTTTTTTTTAATAAAAGTGAATCAGTCATTATGCAAGAGCTAATTCTACATAGTTCTCCTAATTATAAACAATGTAGACTTCTCAAATATGATTTTTTAACCCTATACATATATTTTCAAGACTTAACTTTGAATAATCAAGACTAATCTAATTATGTCTTTTAGTATGCTGCCTGGCTTTACAGCCAAAAAAAAATTTTCTGACTAGTATTCAGGTAAATTGAGTATTGCCAGTAAATGAAACTTTAAAAATTTAACATTATTTTTATACAATTTTCTTGTTTTTAAAATTGATAAATACTAACTATTCGTGATATAAATAAATAAATAAATAAATAAATAAATAAATAAATAAATATGTAAATTAGAAAAGAGACATATAAATAAATAAACAATTTACTGAATATTTAATATGTAAAATAAATAGCAAATGAGCAAAGTGCTACATTTATGCACAATAATATCTATATACAAAAGAAACATATAGAACATTGCACTAAAATATCAATTATTACTTCTTTGAAAAATTATAATATTAATTCGTACGATGTTCTAGTAGTTTAATTAATGGAATGTCTAAAATTTGACTAACTGATGTTTGTATAACAAACAATTATATGATTAAATAATCACGCAGAACTACTGGAGTAGTTTTAAATGAATTTTTAAATAATAAAATTGTTATTTGAATAATGCGAGATCTCAAGAAGCTGCAATCAACACAGTTCATGATGCTTATTAGTCACCATTGCCTTCTTATTGCTGAAGTATTTAGACGTATGTAAATCTACGAAAAAATGTCATTTTTATGAAGACTTAAAAATTCATGAAATCGTGATACAATATAATTGATGATGATAATGTACTTCTAAAAATAATTATATTATAAAATATTGCGTTGCGTATTAATATTATTAAAATATTTTATCTGATTACCTTCGCAACTTTTTTTAATTTTATTCAAAAAGATTTGTGAAATTAAAAAAAGAAGTAATAGATAAACTTAAATCTTTGACTTTTTTTTTTAATAATAAATTTATCCTAATAATAATTAGATTAATAATAATATAAATACCAATCTGTAAGTACATTAAAATCATTCTTTCCTAATGTCTAATTAAAATAAAAATGGAGCAATAACGTTAATATATTAATACTGAAGCTGATGATATAATGTACTATCATCAGTGAGTATTATTAAGTTACGAGATCAGACATGTAAATGCATATTATGAATTTACAAAGACTTAAAGATCATGCACCAAACTTAGAATGGCCTATTCTTTTTGTACCTATCTGATCCAAAAAAATACATGAAACTTTTTTTTATATTCGTGCCAATTTTCAACAAATATGATTTAACATAAAAAAGCATTGATGGATCTTCACGATATATGCCATTCCAAATCTGATACGTAAAAGGAACGTCGAGTAAGAATCCGCTTGATTGCTTCAACGAGTGTATGATGGACTTCGACTCGGAGAACAACTTGATCGATGACTTGGACTTGACCAATTACTATGTCTGCTGCTATCTGAACTACTCGGTGACGAAGGTGGTGTTGGAGTAGGTCGATGATATGGAATTGGTCGTTTCCTGGCGCTAAAATCAACAACTGTCAATATTGTGATCATCGCAACATTTGTTAATATTCAGATAAATATGTTATTTTTAAATAAATTGATATTATATAAAAAAATGTTAATGTATAAATAAAGAAATAAATAAATAAAAACATGCAAAATAAATCATGCAATGCAACAAAAATATCATGCAAAAATAAAAATGCGTTACTTACCTTATTTTTGACTCTGGTAAAGGAAGGCAGTCAATTAAAAATAATTCACAACGAACAAAAATATATGTATATCGAGAACTAAAGAAAAAGGCTTGCTTTCATAGCAGTAAATACATTTTATTTGTGACTGACATAAAATAAAAGAGAATTTCTACTGTAAATATTTAATTTACAATAATTTATAAGGAAGATACACACATGCTACTTCTACACAATTTGTAGATTATCTTATAAGCGATTACATACAAATGAAAAAGGGGAAGAAAAAATTATACAAACATAAGTATACTTTACTGACTTGAAATAAAATTCGTATATCGGTGCGATAGAGTAAATATACGATCACTTTATATAACACAAATAATGGAGTTCACTGATCGAACGCATTTATAATGTAGAAGTTTACGTGTGTCAATAATAGTCTTTTAGAAATTATTGAAGCGATACTGATAAAGTTGCAATATACTATAATAATCATGAATAATTATTATTAAATGACACGGTTTTTTACGTTTATACATAATTAATTATAACTAATTTTTAATGCAGTAAAATCTGCGTCATTCTTTTTTTTCTTTTTTTTTAATTTACTTATTATGAAAATAAAATTGATGTGATATGTATCACATGTTAGCTACTACATTATAATTATGAGAAAGTAATAGAAACATCTGTGCGAAGCCATAACTTTATCTTCTATGTCTGTCCCTCGATCTGTCCCTGTAGGACATAATACAAAATGGCATTAGATTAATAAATAAAAAAAATATTCATACGAATCGTTGAAAACTTATCGATATCGTCGCTTGCAAATTGCTTGAATTTGTTGAACTTTTTAAAGAAATGAATATTTCAATCGTGAAAAAGGCACATCAATAACGAAAAAATAAAATAAAATCGGAAATAAAAAAAAATAAATATTGAAAGAAAATAAACATTTCTACAATTGATGCAACGATGTGGGCTTACAAAATTTGGCATGGTGCGCTGTAATTCCTGCGGCTACGATATCGAAACTATTATGTTCTATAATACCTACCTTGTAATACGACGTCTATCTAAAAAGCTAGGTGAACCGTGACGTCGAGGTATCGACGGAGAACGAGATCTGCTAGAAACAGAACTGCTAGACGTTGAACGAGAAGACCTACTAGAAACACTGCTTGATGATCGGGATGAACTAGAGAAACTTCTGCGACTATGCCTCGAACTAAATATAAAAAAAGATTATATCAAACAAATTTTGTTATAAAAGAAAATAAAAAATATATATATATATATATATATATATATATTATAAATTACTGATTTACCTTAAAGAAGAACGTGAACTACTCCTGCTATGACTTCTTTTTTCTTTATCTCGTGATACCCTAGACAACGATCGCGAACGACTTCTTGACTTCTTAGAAAGTGATCGACTTCTAGATTTCTTTGATAATGAACGACTACGCGACTTTTTTGACAAAGATCTACTTCTAGATTTTTTTGAAAGAGATCGACTTCTAGATCCTTTTGACAACGACCTTGTTCTACTTCTGGATTTTTCCGGAGAATGAGATGAAGATTTTTTTGAACGTGATGGAGACCTAGATAAGGAACGTTTTGATTCCGAAGAAGACCTTGATCTGCTTAATCTCTTTGACCTCACCGGTGATTTAGGAGATTTTTTGGATCTCGATGGTGATGTTGAAGACCTATGTCTAGGAGATGCTGATTTCTTACTCCTCGAAACAGAACGCGATTTCTTGTCTGTAGAAATGGATCTTGAATGTCGCCGAGGCGATCTGGAAGACCTTTTTTCCAACGATACAGATCTCGTGTACGACTTGGAAGGCGATCTGGAGTAAGATTTATCCCTTGGAGAATGCTTTCTAGAAACAGGGGAACTCTTTTTTGAAGCGGTTGGTGAAACAGATTTTTGCTTCGATTTATTATTCGTAATCGGAGGTGGAGATTCACTTGGAGAACGCAATTTTATAGTAGTATCTTTGTGAGAAATAGATACAGGCGGTGAATGTGAAGATGATTTACTTTGTGACGAGTGTTTCCTTAAAATAACTGGTGAATTCTTCTTGGAAGTACTTGGAGATTTTGATCGATGATTAGTTTTAGCTGTCACATTCGGTGATCTTGATTCTATTTTATTTATGACTGGTGGCAAAGGAGGAGGTGACTCACTAGGAGATCGTATTTTTATAGCTGCTTCTTCTCTTGTTAATGGCAATGCTGGCGAAGGTGATCTGCTAGATACTGGGGACTGAATAGTAGGTAAATGAGATATAGGTGATTTTGACTTAGACTTTTCTTGTATAGGACCAATAGTATTTTGTACTATTTTGGGCGGCTCATTTGGTAAAGCTATATCCAATATATTATCTTCTTTCTTTTCAATTTTAATTTTCGTAGGACTTATTACCTTTTTCCCAAGAGTTTCTCTAGCTTTTGCGGCTAATCCACTCTGCAAACGTTTCAAAGTATGCAATTCTTTAATTTTTTCTTCATCTTCTGCTTTGGGTTCATCATCTGCTATATCAGTTTCATCCTCACTCGAAGAACGCAGTCTAACTCTTGGAGTAATTGTTCGCAATTTTCTGGTTTTAGAATTTGACCGAGATTTCCGTTTGTTATCGTGGTTCTTCTTTTGATCTCGTTTTTTATTTTCTTCTAATATGTGTCTGTATCGTTCTGGATTTTTTCTTACAGGAGAGTAGCTCAAGGTGGATCGTCTAGATCTACTTCTTGTTCTGCTGCGACTTCTACGACGTTCCCTAGATCTTTCCCGTCTATCCCTCTGTCTCCTAGGTGATCTTGATCTCCGTCGAGAATCAGATCTTCTACGTCTAGGAAGAGGTGACAATCTCCGCCGTGATCCATAACGATCATACCTCGATCGACTTCTACTTCTAGATATAGAATATCTGTTATATCTCCTCGGAGATCTCGAGATTCTTCTTCTTCTTGGTGAAGGACTAATTCGTCGTGATCTTGAATATCTTCTAGGAGATCTTCCTCTATCAGCCTTACTTCTTGATGGTGATCTATGTCTTCTTGGTGGAGGACTTTTGTGTACAACTGGTGATTTATCCTTTTTTTCTGGTACAACTTTTTTAACAGGAGAATCTTTTCTTTTAATGGGTGGAGTTTCATTTCGACCTTTTTCTTGCTTCTTTGGTGAACGATTTGATCGAGATTCTTTTGTTGTATTCTCTCCCTCATCGTTTTTATTTTTTTCAACAGCTTTGTCATGTTTCATAGATTTTTTCGGCCTCTCTGGAGAACTAAAAAAATATTCAATAAATTTATATATAATATATAAAATTACTGTCTATGAAAACAATTGTATTTCAAAACTATTAAATTACCTATCTGATGAACTTTCAGATGACTGATGCTTCCTCTTGATGGCTATTTTTTTCTTCTAGAAGAAGAACAATATGGATTATTATGTTAGACAAAATTATCTAGTGAACACCAATCATGCATATGTACTTGTCAGTAGGATAAAAAAAAAAAGAAATTGTATTTATTCAAAAATTTTCTGGAGTCTGCTCATTCGCTCTAGTACAAATTCAATATGAATAAAGTGTTTTGGTCGGAAATGTGTTCAGAAAAGAATAAAATTGAGAAAATAAAAGTTATAAGTTGAAATGTGAACATTATATATGCTTTAATATCAATCTCTTTGCATTGCACCTAGATCAGAGAACAAGCAGTCTCCTATTCGATACGTTCTCATAAATATGAAGGTGCTTGACACAAAATGAGTGAAAAGGCAACAACAATCGCAAAATTTTATATGAATAGAAAAATTACAAAATTATTATTACATTGAGTAGCGGCATATCTGGTACTCACTCAGGGAATATATCCTGTCAAATGGCGCTGATAATTACAAACAATACTGAGATTTACACTTTTGAAATAATGACTGTTAACTTGAAATCAGATAAAAATCTTTACAGAAACAAGCAATGAATCATGCTTATTCAAAGTTAGGCAGCAACACAAAATATTTTATAAAATCCAATGTTCAATTAACAACTAATAGGAGAAAAATATGAACGGAAATTAAATGTCACATGCTCCTGTTCCACGTGCTAAAGTGTGTATGTATATATATATATATTTTTTGTTTTTAAATATATATATATATATATTTATATATATATTATATATATATAAATAATAAAGTTAAATATGTATATGTATAGAAATAGAGAGAAAGATAGAACTTTTTCGTATTTGTTTCCTTAGCATCATTTTTCCTACCTCATGTTTTTCTTTTGTCTCTGCTTTGGCTTTCTTCTTCTTCTTTTTCTTTTTCTTCTTCGATTCAGTTTCGGAAGAACTAAAAATATAATTAATTATTAAAAATAATAATTAATAATTAGAAATGATATAAAAGATTTTTAAAAATTTAATTACCTGCTATCATCTGAAGCTTCACTAGAATCACTGTCAGAGGAACTAGCCTCAGTCTTCTTATGTTTCTTCTCCTTTTTTTTCTTTTTAGATTTTTCTTTCTTTTTGCTAGCCTTTGGAGATTCCGACCTAGGAAATTCATTCATAGTTATTCTAAATGTTTCACTGAAAACAAATTTAATTTTTTCTTTTTTTTTTTTTTATTAATAATATTTAGTTTTTTAATTCTTGCAGTGGACGTCTTCCTGTCGACAAGTGCATACCTTGTGCTGACAATAAAGAAAGCTGTAGTACAATGTATCCGTGTGTGAAACAAATACTTTATTCTAATGATACAAGCTACCTGTTGCTCTCAATATATTCGATTAAAAAGTAACAAATCCGGAAAAATAATAATTGAGAACGCGATGAAATTTTGACGAAATTTTTGTATTAATCTATCTCAGCATCTGGATAAGGTTTTCAATTAAAAAAATAGAATCTAATTTATACTGATATATATGTATATATGTATATGTATAGGAAATGCAGTGTGTATTTTTTTGAATACGTATCAATAAAAAAAAAATAAATAAATAAAAAAATAGAAAAATTATATATTTTTCAATTTTTCACTGCAATCCTAAGTAAATTAAATAATAAAAAATATAAATACAACGATACATATACAGGTGAATGTCACAATATCGGGCTATAGCTAACAAACCGACTACATAATCACTCATTTGAAAGATTTGGTTTTTTATAGAAGATTTTGCGAATTTTTTTTTTTGAATAAATCAGAAATAAAGTATATTATGTAAAACCATATCCTTCAAAAGTTACAAAAGACGATTATACAAAATATGAGGAGTATTGATATAATATGGGATTAGCATTACCTTGATAACCATCGATAGGGACGGACTTGTCAGAAAAAAATAGAGAGATGACATTAACAACAAGCTTTATCGATAACAACAACAAAGATAGAAATGCATGATTTACGCGTCAGATTACGTATACGTTATTTGTTTAAAAAACCCGAGTATATTTTGTATATATTATATGTATATTAAAGTAAATGTTTGCCTATTGTTTTTTATATTATTGCATTTTCTTTAAATAAAATCTTATTAATTATTGGTATTATGTTATATGAATTCCAATAAAATAGCAAACATTTACCCTCTAATTATAATACCTAAGACAAATACCTAAAAATATAACTCAATTATTATCTTTTCTTTTTTTCTTAATGCAGAGATTTTATATCATTTTTTATTTTTGCAAGTGCTTTTTATTTTTATTTATTTATTATTATTATTATTTTTTTTTTTTGAAAGTAGACGCGACGACCACACTTACCTACTGAGCCTACTGGGTAGGCACTCAGTCCTCCTCAGTTCTGTTTGAAACAGAGAAAGGTGTATGGGACATGAAATAGTAGGTGAGTCATGAGTCAGTATCTGACAAGAGGTGTGTAGTAAGCAAATGAACGAGTGTGGAACTTGCGGTAAATGAATAATTAACCGGGGGGGAGGAGAGGAGCTACTACAGGGGGATGTCCGTTCGGTCTTGAAGCCTGGATTCATGTACATGTTTTTCTCATATAACGCAATAATATTAACTTTTTGCTCAATAATCAAGCTACACATATATATATCATTACATTGCACTATAATATAACACAGTATTAGGCACTATTATATCATTACTACTATACTATAGTATGCTGTAGTATACCTTTATAATACTACTGCTACACTATAGTATACAGTATATTCAATTTTTTAATATACCATAGTACAATATAGTAATATAATTATTTTAATCTTTTTCTATCTGTGTTTACATTGCCTTCCCCATTTATTTGCAATTAAATTAAAACGAATCCAGCCTTCATTGACCCGTGCACCATTACGTTGTCTTTTACCTTTCCTTCTTGTGCTTCTTTCCCTTTTTTTTTTTGATTGCACTAGCGGACCGCTTTCGTTTCTTCTTCTCTGGAGCGGATGTTGTGTCCGGAGCTGGACTTGGTGTTCGTACTAGTTCATACACTTTGCTCGCTGCTGCTCTTGCTTCAGCCTCGCGCGCGTGCCTCTCCGGATCTAGGCTACTTCCCTCCACGAAGAATTCCGATATGCCAAATGCTTCGCGTAGCTTTGCATTTTTTTCTTGTTGCGCTTCGGCAATCTGGTGTGTCTCTCGTACACTAAAAGAAAAAAATACACATTGCATGTCATTCACACAAATTAAGTTTAAGTTCAAGTGATTAATGATAAAAATTAATAATAAAGATTCTTGGATCATTAATCAATCTTAATAAACAAATCAAATTATGAAAGAAACATTTATCGGATATTAAAAATCCTTCGTATATAATGATCGTCATATAACAACATCGAAACTCTATCTAGTAAACCATATGCAAAGAACACATTGACCCCGTGCATCGAATACACTAAACTCACACATAGACCTAGAAACACGTGGCCATCGAACACGAAATGTTGTTCGAAAATCATGTAAGAATATCTGCTCAATTTTCAAGAATTCGAATCTTTCTCTTCGTCAACAAATATCTTGTCGTACGGGGTAAAAAAAATCCGATCAACGTAACAGCGTTGTGCATAAAAATAAACATCGTCAACGAGAAAGGGACAGGAAAACAGGTAACATGACCCGATTTCAATAATTTTAATCGAATCTTCACATGGGATAGAAAAAAAAAAAAAAAGAATTCGTACCGCGTCGAGATTTTCACCGTCATTGTAGCGCGGTATCGGAACACCTCGATAACCGCTTAATTACTGCCGAATTTCGCGATGATCCATAGAGCGTGTAATGAAATCCGGCAAAGAGGCGTTGCGGAGATGGTGGGCAGCGTGTTCTTCGATGTAGCGGTGGCGAACTTCGATGGAACTATCCGGACAATGCGACAAAGCAATGACATAACACCGAAGAGAGAGACTATACCTAATAGTAGACTAGGAGAAATCGAGGCGGCCCCTCTTCTACCCCGAGTGAAAAGCAGTAGCGGTAAGCGAGGCCGGGGTCGGCCGAGCCACCCCTACGCCAACGCTCGAGCGCGGATCAATACAATCCAGCTGTTCTCTTTTCTGCTATCCCTTTCGCGCCACTACTTGCCTACTATACGCTCGAATTCAACACTCCACTCGCGGAGGCATCGTTAAACGGAGATCAATGAGTGGAATGATTTTTATTTTTTTTTTTTCCCTCCCCTTTTCATTCTTCATTTCTGCCACCCCTTAACATACTCTTTTGATTAAACAGATTAGATAGATGAAATACAACAATCGATCTTACGTGTATAATTAATCAAATGTTTTGTAATTGTTGCTTTAAAACATTAAACTTATTGTTCTTTTTTATTTTATTTCATTGTTGTTGAAGTTAAATTTAATTTTACAAGATTAAATTTTATTGAATTTATTTTATATTGTATTGTAATTTTGAAGTCAGAGTTTCGATATTTATGACATGTTAAAGGGTGACAGTTGTTTACAGGGAAATGTTTCCCTTTTGTGAAGGATTGGGGGTCAACAATGTGAGTCATCCCCATACAGAATATAAAGAGAACATTTGCTGTTTTAATCCTTTGTTGATCATTTTTTTTTTTAATTTTCTTTCTTTTAAATATTCGTTTAAAAATTTATTTATATTGATATTTTAAAAAAATTGTGTGCGCGCGCGCTCAGCGATATTTTCTTCGATTCTAGCAAATTATGTGCCATAATCTATGATTAGAGAAATTCAGTTCCGGTTCAATCCCTTCTCACAGATATTCATATAGTTAATTCAGATTAGAAATAAAAATATTTTACATGGAGTAATTCATTCAATTTAATTTAAAATTATTTCAAAATTTAATAATAATAGTATAAGAATTCCTAGAATAAAAAAAATATTATCTTAAAATGATTTTCCCGAATAAAAAATAAGATAAGATTAAAAATTATATATTCAATATACAAAAGAAAGAATTTTAAAAATTGTTCGTGATAAATTCACCTGACGACGGAGCGCATGTTGCTTCGCCGTCCGGCGAGGAGGTGGAGTTGTATGCGCTGACAACAGCAACAATGCTGTCGCATCTGCAGTTGTGCACGCTTCTTTCCATTCGCTGTTTGCAATTTTCGTTTTCGCGATCGTTTCATTACTTTCTGCCTATCCAGAAAAAAATTTCCTCTCCACAACGTTTCAAAAAATGCACGGCCATCAGCTGGACCCCGTCCTCGAGCTGGTTTCAAAGGAGTTACCGTCACAGACATAATCATTCCTTGAATCTAAAATTCACGATGCCAAAATTCTCTTCTTCTTTTTAAATTAATAACATGGAATGAAAATTTAATTTCTCTGTAAAATTAAATTCTCTTTTCTATTTATAAACATAACGTTTGTTGATCCTTTCATAGAAATATAATCCTTGATAATCCTTTTTTTACTTCTCTTTATATTCTTTATATAAATGTCTCCAAATTATACATCTTAATATATCTGTTATAAAGTCCATGATAATATATTACGTGCATTCCAATATTATTATCAACAAATTGTTTCATCTCATTTAGTAATTTTCTTGACCACTGAAGGCAAACCTGAAGATCAAACTATGGACTTGAATAATTAATGATTGGATAATTAAATGAGCGTTAAGCACGATCGGCCTCTAATTTAAACTCCTAAGAAGCTCTGTCGGTCGCGCGAGTAATTCAAATGCAGCTTTATCCTTCTTAGGGCAGGCTTTGATAATTTAGGCGGTTGGAAAGGGGATGAGGATTGGAAGCAAAGATAATGGCTTCCTTCCCTGATTATACCAGCATCGTATTCAAATGCTCTGTTATCCTACCAAGAATAATCATCCGGCGGCGATGATGAAAATGTTACTTTTCATCTTTTCTTTTCTTTCTTCTTTTATTTCCTTTCTTTCTATTTTTTTTTGTTCACGAAAAAAATATTTTATCACTCTATCAATTACTTCTGTCGATATCAATATTAAAACGAATTTCTTTTTAAAACAATATAATTTTTTTATTTCTTTTTATTTGAAATTATTTGATAAGTCTTTTTCCATTAATTTCTTTTATTTTTAATAAGTTTTATATAATGATGTATATATATATATATATATATTGTTGTATAGACATATATTTTAATGGTTTGTGTAAGAATATAGGAATATATTGTAATTTTATTTTAGCTTATATATTAAGGAAGACTTCGTATCAGGCACACTATAGTTGCTACACTTCGACTCGTACACTGAGTGTATCAAGTTCAAAGCAAGACATCTTATTTAATTATCGTCGATTTATCGACATTTGGAGACACATGGATTTTTTTATAAAAAATTTTAAGTTATATAAATTTTTCGATTTCTTTTTTCCAATCACTTGAGACATGTGTAGATTATGTTCTTGTAAATCTTCAAGTCGAAATCATAGATTCTTTTTATATTTGATCTTCTATATTGTGTTTTCTTGAATGACAAAATTTTAATTTAAAGATGTGCATATTTATATGGAACATGTGCGTGAATATTAATCAGTACGAAGATTCAATTCAATTGTTAGACGAACACAAAAGATTTCCTTTCTTCTTTCAAACTCAATCTATGTACTTTATATTACACTTAACACGATGATTTATCACTTATTATTATTATTTAGAATATAATATAATATAATATATATATGTGTATGTATATATATATATATATGTATGTATATATATATACAATCATCTACGCTAATGGAAGACTTTTGTGATTTGCTTGCAAGTATATCACGAAACCGTTACATGTTCCCTCCTACTTGGTCTCTTTTTTGTTTTTTTTTCTTCTTTTTTTTTCTTTTAATTATTGGCCGACGATTCGTATACTCGACGAAAGTCGACGCCACGTAGCGTCGGAACGCCGGTCCATCCTCGCACTGAGGTGGAAAGAGTAAAGTATGAGAGATGCTGGAACAGAATTCTCCCTCTCCCTGCTCGACCCTTTACGTATCTCTGTTTCTCTTTCTGTATACCTCTGTGTCTCCCTCTTTTCGTGGGTGGCGCCGGCGCTATGAGATACGTCGATATCGGCCGCGTAATACCTCTGAAAGCTGACTGAAGAGAGAGAACATAACGTCTCCACCCTCCAATAATATTGGGTTTAGCGGGAATCTGAGCTACCGATTAGAAACTGCTTCGTTCCAACATTGCGTTTATATACGCTCGATTCACCGTATTAGATTCAAACTTTGAAATTTTTCATAAGCCAAATCTAAGAATTTTCGAATATACGCGTTTTAAGATATAAATAAATGAGTTTGGATTAAATATTAATAATTTTAATTGTAATTTCTTCATTATGCTAAATAATGAGAAAAAAATTAAAATAAATTAGAACGTTTTTTTTATTAAATTTTCTTAGAAGATAGATTTCTAGAACATATTTATACTTTGAATATTTTAAATTAAATAATGTCTAATATTATTAATATATATAATTATTATTTAAATAACTATGAAGTTGCATGCAATTTCATATTATAAAATTGTTTAAAAATATTGTTTAAAAAATTTATTTATTTTATTAAATTTTTAATATGAGACAATATATATATATATATTGTACAGAATAAAAAATTAAAAAAAGAAAAAAATAAATAAAAAAAATATACTTACTTTACACGGCCAAATTCGTCTCTAGATATTGCTGGTTTAGTGTCAGTTCCCATTAACATAGATCTATATGATTCTACTTTTTTTGTTACTTCTTCGGATGTAAATCTATAAAATATAATAAAGTATAAAATAAAAAACAAATCTAATATCAATTTAATCATAGTAAGTTAACAAAGAAATATATTACATAGAAAAAATTGAAGCCAAAGATAAGTTAAATCCAATTGAAGTTCAAAATCTCATTTAGTATTGAGTACAAGAGATCAATGAAGCTTTATACTTCTTTTTATATATAACATAATTTTTTAATTTATTTTCAAAAACAATTATTGTAATATCATGATAAAAAAGAAATTTTATATATAAAATTATTAATTATTTAAAAATTAAGCAATTATTATTACAATAATAATAAAGAAAAATAATAATGAAAATTTATATATAATATTATAAATATAAAATATATATTGTTCCTTACCCCTGTTCCTCTAAAATATCTGCTAATTCTGCACATTTGACTTCAACTTTCCTTTTTCTTACATGATCTAAAATTTCTTTGTTAGGTTGTTTATTAAGTTGATCTAATTTTCCTTCATCAGTTTTATAAGTAACTTTATCTTTTGTTTTACGTATAATTGCCCAATTTCTTTGGACATGTCCATTAGTTCCAGAACCTCGCGGTGTTTGTAATCCAATTCCATTGTACATTTTGTATACCTACATAATAACATATAAAAAAATTTTAGAATACATTTTATCAATATCAATATTTAAAATTCAAATTTATATTATTTGATATGTTTAATAGAAATATATATCAATAAATTCTTACAAATACCATTTAAATCATACACTAATTATATTTGTGTAATTAAATAAGTTATTATGTTAAGATAGAAATTTTTAAAATTAAACTACAAAAAAATTTCAAACAAATATTATTATATACATATATTTTTATTAATTATAAGAAACACAGAAACATTTCTATACATAATATAGATTAATAAATATCTTGATAATAAATGACAGTAAATATACAAGAGACAGATTGGTTACATTTAGAAACCTGAATAAAGATCATCTTTATCAAAATTATAAATTATATTGATAGAATTTCTTTGACTATTCAATCTCAAATTTTAAATAAATTGCAATGAATTAATTGACAATATAAAATGATTAAACTTATAACTTAGTAGGGAACGAGAAGGTAGGTTAGAATAGAACACGTAAATCAATTATCGATCCGGTGAACGCTGCGCAAATTTCACAATTATACACTTTGCATTATTAAAGAATATTACCTTTACATTAATGAAATCACTGATAATCTTATTGTGCCATCCACACAACTGTCGATTTTTGAATTTGTTTCAAAATGAAACAAATTAACGAAAAACACAACCAGCACCACGATTTCTGTGGCGTTATCGTTTCATGCGGCAGCCTTGTAACGTGCCGTATGATGGCGCCACCATTATATATGAGCGTAGAACTTAAATAATTGTTTTGTATATTTCACAATTAGTTTGAATTTTTTTATTATACCTTAATACTTAGTTGAATTATATTAAATAATAAACTTTAGTAGTATTAAAGATAAAATAACATTTATTTTTTGTATTCTATTCTTCAACACATTCATAATATTAAGAAAAATCTTGTTTAATTGATTACATCAATTTATGTAAATTACATTGCGCAGTCGCTTTTTCTTTCAAAGAAACGCGCGAGATTAGCTGAAAAATAAGAATCGATTATTATAAATCGATGCACGTGATATATATAATATGGTATAATATATATAATTTATAAAATTTATATTATTATATAAATTTATATGTTTATAAATTTAATGATAAACAATATATTTATTACATGAATAATTTTATTGACATTTTAAAAGAAAAAATAGCATTAAGTGATATATTTATAACCTTCAATATTAAATTTATGTTATAACGCAAAACAAAAATTACTTACTTCTAAGGAATAATGGAAGTTAATATAGGAGATGTAGTAATGCCTGGCGATACTATAAAAGATATTACAATAATTAACAAAAAAGAAACGATTATTTTAGGACCTGGGCTTCGTCGTGAAGCTGATACAGTCTTTGCATATAAAGCAGGTATATTAAAGAAAACAGAACCAGCGGTATATTATGTTGATAGTTATCAAAAACGGTAATTAAAGTTTATTTGAATATAGTTTTTTTATCATTTTTTACTCATTACTATAATTTATAAGTAACAATATATATAGCATAATTATTTCTTATAGATATGTACCAAATCGTGGAGAACATGTAGTTGGTATAGTAACACAAAAAGGTGGTGATATTTTCAAAGTAGATATAGGTGCTAGTGAACAAGCATCTCTTTCTTATTTAGCATTTGAAGGAGCTACTAAAAAAAATCGCCCTGATATTCAAGTTGGAGATCTTGTATTTGCTAAGCTTTTAGTTGCTAGTAAAGATATGGAACCTGAACTTGTATGTGTAGATTCACATGGTAAAGAAAAGAAATTAGGTGCTTTAAGCTCTGAAGGCATGCTTTTTACTTGTTCCTTGAGTCTTATCAGAAAGATATTAAATCGTAATTCACCATTATTTAAAACACTTGCTCATAATCAAGCATTTGAAGTTGCAGCTGGTATGAATGGTAGGGTCTGGGTCAAAGCAAGGACTATTCAAGAAACAATAGCAATAGCAACTGCTATTTTAGCAGCAGAATATGCTCCACCTAATGGTATAAAAAAACTATGCTCTGATATTGAAAAGACCTTACTTTTAACTCAATCTGCTGGTATAGATTAATTGTAATAAAAAAATATCCAATATTATGTATGAATGATTATTTATTGTATTAATATTTTTAATGATTTTTATAAATAAATCAATGATTTCTTATATGAAATATGATGATTATAATGACAACCATTGTGACAACCATTGTGATAATGATATAGAATTAGAATTATATAGTACATACATTATTAAGTATGCTGGTCATGTATACCGCTATGATAATACAATGGTATGTAAAATACTATAATTAATAAACACTTAAAAAAAATATATTAGAATTTTTTCTGATTGCAATTTAATATATTTAGTACATTCATTCAATAAATAAATCATATAATAAAATAATACAATTAATACATCAAATTATTTTCATAATATTAATATTATAAGATAATTCATTCAATTATTTCAATATTTTTATAAACATTTTTAACAACTATTATAAAAATTAACAAGATATAGCAGTCAATATAGTTCATATTTGATGATTGCAATCAGTATTTAGGTGAAAAAGTGACTAAACTAATTTGCTCTATTCTCTTTGATATGTAACTAATATTTGTTTTCTGATTGTATGAAAGCTAAGTATATGTATATTAACTAATGAGTATCAGACATTCAAGCACAACCTTGACTTTCTTTATTTTCTCCATAAAAATACTTAAACAATTTTTAACCCAAGCATTTATATTTTTGTATTTTTATCTTTTAATGTAATATTTGTACGTGATGGAATGTGCATTGTTCATAGTTCATAAAATAAATAGTTCATAGTTCATGAACATATTGATATTAGGAAAATTTTTTTTTTACACGTTATGACAATGGAATCAATTTATATGTTAGAATAAAACTAAAAATAATGCTGATTTAGCACAAACAATATGCATATAGAATTATTTTTTAATTTGAGATACACACACACACGCTCACAGATAATAAAATTAACGTAAATAAAGTAAATTAATAAATCAATCGTATTTAACATTTTATAAAATATGAACAAAATATAGAAACAAAACAATAATGCGAGTACTATATACAAATTTCGATTCTAACATGTTTTTGTTTTTTCGATTTTTTTACAAAATAAATAATCATGTAAAGAAATTACCAAAAATATTTAGCTAATCTATAACTGAATATCGCATAATTAATACCAAGATTAATACTTATTTGCTATAACATTATTTATGGAGATATTGTTTAAATCTCCTTTATCATCACTTAATATAAGGATGTTAAACTAACATTATTAGTCTAGTAGGTATGATACGACAGATGTGTGTAGTTTTTACAAAAAGTAAAAGAATTTAGAAATGATGATTAGTATTTACAAATTATATTTGTAAATACTATATAATTTATATAATTTATATAATTTAAAATCTCATATAATTAAATGAGTTTTTTTCTAAAAAAAAGTAAGCAATTTGAAAAGCTTTTTGTAAAAACTACATGTTACTACAAAAATTTCTTATTCTTTTCACATGTCATAGGCAAGCAATATGTATGTTAGGGACGATTCATGGTGCCATCAGCAACCATTATACTATTCTATTATATTGTGCTGTACTTAATATATTTCATATGAATGTGTTATGTGAAGTAAATATATTAATGCAATATATTTTACTACAAAAGGTATAATGTTATGCACATGCTTAATAGCTTTGTATTTGTATGATTATCAATGCAAAAGAGAATAAAATAAAAGAAATAAGAATTAGATGAAGAAAAGCAGTCTTGATTAGAAACAGATTGAAAATTTTTTTATCAATTTTGTATAATTTATAATATAACATAAAAATCTGCCATTATCATTGTAGTTATAAATTTAAATTTACAACACTGTGATGTCTACTTCATAAAAATATATCTATTTTACATCATTATAATCTTTGATCATTTTTTTGTATAGGAAGATAAAAACATTATAAAATTTAACTTAATAATAAAGTTTGTTAATTTACAGAAAATTAATATTTTATATAATATTAAAAAAATAATGATTATTTAATTAAAAAATTATAATTATCTTACTATTTATCTTGATCTTAATGATATTATTTTATTGATTATATTTCTAATATAATTGAAATTATTTTATAATTGTTTATAGGTAGATATGCAAATCTATGGTATACAATGGCAGAATTCTAAAATCAAAGGATTAAATTTTATTATTAGTTTTCATAGCAGCTGATAGTTATAAGAATAATTTTTCATTTTATATATCAAGTAACATTTATACTTCTTTTTTTATCAGGCTTTACCACATTATTAATGCCACTAAATGCAAAATCTATGCCTTCACCAGACAGCTTTGATAGAGACAGTTAAATATATAAATTACATCTATTGTTATATATTTCAGCAGAAATATATATTTATATTTTTCAGAAGAAACAAGTGATTATAGTTTGAATGTGCATGATAGAATAAAGAGTCATGTTTTAAAATAATATGATGTATTATTTTTTTAAATGAAAAAAGAAAAATTATTTTCATAGAAAAATAATATTAAAATCATTATTAGTTTGCAAAAATATTACATTGAATAAGATTTATATGAAGATTATTTTATGTAATTTTAAAAAAAAAAAATAAAAAACATGACTCTTTTAAATGGAAAGAGGAACATGATATTCTACATGAAATACTCTTAATGAGCGTCTACTAGATCACTTTTGAAGCTCGATATCATAGCACAAAATTACCCAAATATATGAATATGTAGATAAATATTCATCATTGCATTTCAGCATTATTATTAATTTATATAAAAAATTGTCTTTGCTTATAGCTAAAATATTATGATGCCTCGGCTATATAAATATATATATATATTTATATTGTTATCATTATTGTTATCGTATTATTTCTTCATTAGCGCGTATATATATACCATTCACAACACAGAGTGCATAGTACGAAGCCGAACTGAATCTGTTCATCCCTATAAGATTATATTTTAGAGAGGAACAGATCACAAAGCTTCAATGTAACAACGCACAACCAATATTTATACAACCTGCGTGCACCAAATTGCTTTTTGTCAGTATTTCTTACATTGACAAAAGCAATATTTAACTTATATAATTATTTTAAGTAGAATTGTTAAGGTATTATGTTTCTTATATTATGAGCTTTACTAGTAACACATGAAAGACTAATAGACATGAGAATCAATTTCCACAACCATTTCCACATCCATCACTTAAGGTGTTTTAATCAAAATTAATTAACAAAAAATAATAAAAGAAGAATAAATAAAATTTCTTCTTTCCTGAGAAAAATTTCATTTAAAAAAGTAATATAACTATAAATTTATTTTATTTGTAATTTTTAAGAAAAGCTTCAACACTAAGCACTCATTATTATTATCTTTATATACTTTAATATACTTTACATAATGATGAATTCTGATATGGTACTACGTGTAAATTGTGGAAAATAATTATATATTTGTTTGTACAGGAAGAACTTTTATCAAAATCATCAACCTTATTGATTGACTAAGTTAAATTTTGTATGCAATTTGAATGAGATGATATTTCTCATAACAAATTAATATTTGGAAAAGATCTATTTTAACAATCAATTATTAAACTTGATTCTATCAAAGATGATATCCAAAATATTTTAAGTTATTCTATTTTGCCCTATATTTACTACTAATCTGAATGGAATGAATTTAACCAAATGTATGAAATGTTTATGAATAATTCTTACTTACTAGATATTATAATGCTTTAATGAGTGTTTTTAACTTTTCTAAAAAAGTTTATGTACTGAAATTTATTGTTCATCGGAATTGTGCCATTTCATATTTGTTAAAATTTATTTTTGATAAAATTTGATTTTATAGCTTTTTATAATAGCAGTGGATATTGCATTTGTTATTAAGGTAGTGCAAAAGCATGTTGAAGTATTAGATATATTTGAATGATCACATGCAAAGTTAAAAATATGAGAAATATAATATTATTAGCAAGAACATAAATATAAAATGACTTTTATAATTATATATGATTTTTATATTATACATTTTCTGATTCACAGGATTTTTCCAGAAAGAGTATATAGTGCATTAATTTTTGTAATATTAATTATTTTGGAAGAAAATATTATCTAAAAAAAAAAAGCATTCTTATAATAGCAATAAATAAAAAAAAACTTTTATAAAGACACGCAAAAGGAACTTTTTTACCAATGACTTCTGCACACCTTAAAACGGCAGTAAGCAAGCCTTTATCATACCTTGTATTTGACAAAACTTATTTATTGAATGATTGAATGTGTTGTTAGCAAAAATCTTACTTCCTGCATGATATTGTCCATTAAAATTTCATTAGATGATAATGGTTAAAAATAATTGTGTAAAAAACATGTTCATGCAGGATATAAGAGAAAGATTCACCACTTAATATTAATGTTATATGATTTTAGTTTCTTGGAAATTTTGTCTTTTGTTCTTAGAATTACAGTCTTACTAAGAATAATCTTTTTTTTTCGATTACAGGAGTTCTTGAGTTTAAGCTCGATTACTGAGCAATAACATTGAATTTTAATTAGAACATCCTGATAAACATTCTCAAAAATGTGCTACTTCATTTCACAAAACCTAGCAAAGTCTTACATATGCTTTGAACACTTTACATTGTATTGTAAGTGAAAAATTTACTTCCTTAGAATATTCGGAGTTTATAATGCATTTTACGATTTTCTGACTATAAACATAAATTTTCTCTTTGCATAATTATCATCTTCATCGCATATTTGAGTCTACGCTTCGTGACATTTGGCGGATTCGAGGCCTCTTATAATTCCAGTTACTTACGTTTAAGGTGACACATAAATTGTGCTCAAGCCACTTGTTAATAAAAATTAGCCACAGAAATCTAAATATTTAATCGCTAAAGTCGCATAGGTTGCACAACGCTATTATTGTTTAAGCGTGTAGTGGTTTGGTTATTAAAATTTTCATCTTGTGGAATGTGTTCTGTTCTTTCGTCGAAAAATCCTGGATTCAGAATGATATTTGGTACAAGTTCAATCACTTCCTGCTCCTCCAGCTGCGCTGCAATTCGGGAACGGAGATTAATTTTCATTGGCCTAGATCATGAGTTATATTAGCTTCTACCCTCTCCCTTTACCAGTTGTTTGTAGGGCCATAAATATTTAAAAATAATTTATATTATATTGACAATCAAATATTCTATATTTAATTCAATAAAATTTTATTATATATAATAGAACATAATGAATATTAATCCTTTTATATATGTATATAAATATTGCTTACCTAGCAAAGTTGCTATCTTTAATCTAAATTTTTATAGTCAAAAATGTACTAATAGCACATAATATTATCTAGGCCATAATGCTCTATAATACTATCACAATACTTTCTATTCATGACACTAATCATTCTGCATAACATATTTTATGCAAACCACCAAAGCTTATTAATTTCAAACATAATAATAGAAAGTAAGATACAAAATTTTTAACATAAATAGAATAAGTTTGGTGGCTGATAAAGTCCATTCATAAGTTATAGATTTCATTCTTATAAGGAGTAAGAAAGGTGCTACTGACAGGCAAACTGTATAAATATGTTACAGATTAGTGCCTTATGTTGTAAAGTGTTTTGTGCAAAAGTTACAAAAGTGTTACTGTTAAGTTAATATGGATAAGAAAATTTATTAAATGCTAGTAAATTTTAAAAGTTAAACACTAGAAAATTCGTTAAATACTAAATTTGCAGAGCGCTTGCAGTAGGAAAATATTAGTGAAAGATAATCGACACTATATTAGAATAGCATTAAATTGATTGAGAAGAAAATAGCTGATGTAAAGAAAGCTAGAGATCAGGGCCATAGATAAGTTAAGTGGTTAGTGATGCTATCGTTTCTGCTGCAGATTTCGTCCTCTAGATAATTATATTATATTTTTCAAAATTAAATGATTTAGCATATTTCATAATTTATTTATATGGAAGGAAATTCTGTTTCATCAGCAGAAATAAATAGCATGAAAGAGAAAGAGTAGAAGCGAAAGCTTTTAGATAAAGTTACCAGGAAATGCTTACAGGGTACTTTGCACTCACGATAGAGAAGGTAACAAGTACCTATACCAAGAATCATAAGTGTACCCATAACTATGCCTACTGCTGCCACCCAGACACGAGTATCAAAATTTTCTACACCTGCTAAGAGATGTCTTGCAAGTTCTGAAATAATTGTCAATTATAATTAATAAGCTATAGTATTCATTTTATATAAATATTAATGTTTACATGCAGAATCATATAAAAATACTAAGTTCATATTATATACCCAATTCTTCAATACTATGATGAGTATGACCATCAACCTCAACAATGTCTCCTCTTCCTAATTGATTTGTTGCCCATACTCGAAAAGAATAGGTAGTGTTTGGCACCAAGTGATATACATCAATTTGCCTCTATAAAATCATTATTTTAGTTTTAGAAACATTTAATTGCACAAAAATGATTTTTTTTTATTAAAAGAAAAATTATTTACAGAATTTGGAGGAATGTGCGTTGGGAGAATAGGTTTCCAGTCTTCTGGTTCTTCACCCTCATTCGGTTTAAGACGATATTCGGCAGTGAAATCTATGATAGGATAACCACCTGTGCCAGCTACTTCCCAAAGAATATTTGCCAATATTGTTGATGGTTTAACCCATACATTATGTAAAGCTGGAGGAGGAGCTAAAAAAGTAATAATATGAATATACAATGTTATAATATGTAATAATAAGTAATAATATGAATATACAATGTTATAAAATTTTTTAAATATACATTTAAATAACTTACTTCTAACTTGTACATTAATTCTAGTTTTAACAGCATCATGATCATCATCTAAAGTGCATGAATAGTTTCCAGCATCATGTGCACTAACATTAATAAGTTCCAAAGCTCCATTAGGCTCCACTTTTAATCTTTCAATTTGTCCATCTTCTCGTCCTTCCCTTATCCACATGACCCCAATGGATTCTCCTGTTTGTGGCAGTGCATCTTCTTCTGCACATGCTAATGTTAAATTCTGACCTATATCTACGGCCACAGATCTTACTGGCACTAAAGTTGCTGCTTTGTGCCATGCTAAACATCATAAAATTATTAAATTAAAAATATTAATTAATTTTAAATGAATATTTCTGATATGTTACAATATAATTTTATATAAAGATACATATATTTTTTATTTTTTCTAATAATGTTCTAATATTTATTACAAATAAAATTATATAAAGATATATTTATTAAAATTTAATACTTTTTATATATTAAATTTAATTATTATTTAGAAAGATTAATCAAAATAAAATATCGATATTATAATTTTGTTATATACATAAAAACACATAAATTTTTTTAAAAAAAATATGAACATTGATACATTTTACAAAATTAAAATATATCGAAATTAATGAATGCATAATCTTTCTTGAAAAAAATAAACAAAAAAATTAAACATTCGAATATCGAATACCAAAGTCAGTTTATTGTATTAGTATTGTTTAGTGAAAATATTGAATTATATATATATATACACATATATCATATATATATAATTTTATAATTTTATTTAATTTTATTATAGATTATATTTTTATAAAAAAATCATTTGCATTTTATAAATTTTCATGTATAATATAAATCTAAAGAATTAAATACAACATTACAATTGCTGTGCTATTGTATTTAGTTTTTATTAAATCCTTCAAGAATGCAAGAATGAAAAACACATAATCCGTTCAGGAAATTGAGATACTTGTTAAAATTTGCATAACTCGACCCTGAATCGTAACGATCGTGCACTTAACCAGATTTATATGATACACATATACAAGCGCGCAAAGACCGAATGTATAGTATTGCATTGATCCGCAGGTACATTTATGCTTGCAAAATTTTACTACTTACCTGCTAGAAAGAATATCAGCGTAATAATTCTATGACCAACCATTCTCCCATATTAGATGATCTCGCATAGATGCATACAGAAACGTGTTAAGGATTTTTTCTTAGCCACATCTCTTGATTGATTTTTTTTTTTTTTTTTTTTTTTTTGTACTTTTAAATAATGTTCAGTACGCGGGAGCTGTCAAACTCATCACGCATCGCGGAACACCGCCCGTCCGGCGCTCTTTGGATTTTATTGAGTTGCTGTTAGCGCACTCTTGTGGTGATATTGCAAACCTTATCAAAAAACAGGATTGCAACTGCATTAAAACTAGAAATAGTAGTTGCCTCTGTTTAAATCTGTGAAAGGACTGTGAAATAAAAATTAATGTAATAATGGAATGATATAAATTTAAAAATTTAATAGGTTTTTATTTATATTTATTTTAATGTGCTATTATATTTTAAATTGTTATTATTTTAAATGATTAGAAATGTCTAGAAATGATTAGTTACCTCGTTAAATTGGACCGCTGTACGCGGGAAGAAGTGCATCGATAGTCGTATCAGAACTGGTTGAATCTGCTTTACTGATTGAGGAAGAGTTACTCCATATTTTCCTCTATCTTTGTCGTGATTAACCAGACAAAAACGATAGACACCTCACAATGGGATAATCGCGGTAGTTGCATATGATTGCTTTCATTTGTATGTGTATATATGTGAACACTATTGTACAAGTGAACTAAGGAAACAAGAGGATTGGATAAAATCTATCGCTGAATTGGTATGTATGTATATGCATGTTATACATGATACAGCGCAATCATAATTAATCGATTAGTTTTTAAAGAATTTAACTATCATATTTATAATCAATATATTTCTATTATACAGAACTAGTATTAACAAAATATGAGTTATTTATTTATATATTGATTTTATATAATAATTTGAAACAAATAGTTCTTTGTTAGTAACGAAATAATATTAATTTTTAACTATGTGTTATTATGACGATTTTGTAATAGAAATTTTTATAAATATATTAAATGTACTTTACTTATCATTTTTATTTCTTACGATATTTCTTTTTTCAAAGAATAATCTATGAATTTCAAGAAACAATTGATTTTCGTATAAATTTTAACATATTTTATTCGATCTGTTTATTTATCGTATTTCTGAAAGAATGTAATTAAAATAAGAGACTCTATAAGCGTTTGAAACCTTTCGAATAATATTGATCTTTTTTATATTCAACTGTAATATAATTATTTGCATCATATTTTTATTATATACTAGTAAATTTATTAATAAATCTATAAATTTAAATATATTAATAATAATAAATTTATTTTAAAATGCCATATAAAGAGGTAATAAAATATTTTTTTAATTATTATATACTATTATTATTATTATATCAATTATTATTATATATGATTAATTTTAATTAAATAAATAAAAAATGATTTTAATCAAAGGAATAAATCTGTGATATTGTTATGATAATTTATTCTATTATAGAATTCGTATATATTTAATACATAAAATTTTCCTAATTTCATGCAATTTAATAAGATACAGAATCCAATTTTTATTTAACAAAATAAAAAAAAGTGTAGAATAAGTATTAGTGTTAGTTAGAATTAATGATAACAATTTTATGCATATATTTATTGTAGATTCAATTATTTTTACTTAATGTATATATATATAATGTATGTATATATATATAAAATGTCAATCTTTAAAGGGTTAGAAAACTACGTCGTTGGAATTATATCAAATGTTTTGCATTCTTGTATATATGACGTAACTAGTGACGCTAACAAATTGAAAAATCGATTAAATTCAAATTATTTTATAAATTTGTCAATTTTTTATATAAATTTATAATTAAATTACAAATATAGAATATTTTTACAGATGTATATGATATTTTAAATTTCAAATACTTTTGGTTAAAAATAATTTTTTTTCAATTTTTTAAATTTTTCTTCTTGATTATTTAAACATTTACATTTTATTTCGACAAATTTAAATCACACATTATGTCATATTTATATATTATGTCAATGTATATCACTCCTAATTATATGGATTGTAATTAGCAATATGATTTACGGCGATAGTATTCATTTATGCAGAAGAGCGAAATTAATTATATTAATATATACACAAATTTCAAAAGAAATATTAAGATCATAATCCATGTAGATTACTTTATATAAAATTCTCAATCTACTTATTTAAATTACAAACAATTTTTTATTAATTATAAATAAAATGAAATTATAATTCAGCATTAAATTGCACAATAATATGCAAAAATTTTTAATTTCAATATTTTCGTTAGCTATTTTATTATTTTTTAGTTTTATTTTTTATTTTAATCTTTTATAATTTTATATCATATCTTTATGTCATATCATATCATATTTTATATCATATCTATATAACATTATAAAAAGTTACTGCATAATTAATATTATACACGCATTAATATAATTCATTCTCATAATGGTTTTCATTAATATCGTATGAGCTGTATCACGCAAAGATAGCCTGTAAATGCACCTTAATGTCAACGTAATACACTTCGTTGATAATGAACTGTGAAGGGAGCTAATGCAAGACTATTCTACGAGTATATAACAGAGTATAATGTAATCTTTTTTACGAAATTTTTACCTAGAAGTTAGTACATCAAGAGTACAATGAGCTCTTATGGTTGTTTTTAATTACATTGGAGAAATACGCGTTTAAAAATAATATCTCAATTCAGGAAGAATTAAGTCAATTAATTATTATGACTCGTTAGTCTCGTTAGTTATAATCGGAAATCCAAACAACTCTCTAAGGATTGTGGTTGTCTATATCGGTTACGAACGACTCTCTCTTCGGCTCTTGTTATATTGAAATTGAATCGTTTCAGTCTCCAAGCATGCAATTACCCTTTAAGAGAGATTCCGTTTCTTCCCTCCATACATTAATCGTAAATGGAAGCGAACAAGCAAAGTTCACCTCGTGGCTGACATTTGATAGTGCAGTTTTCACGCAGTGCGAATGCAATTTATATAATTATTTAAGTCATTGTGTTAATTAAATTTTTCGAAATTTTTTTATATATTTTTTACGAATTTTAAAATTATATATTGTATTATATAACAGTAAAATAGATTAATGATAATTAAATAATAATAATACAAAATTTGAATAATTAACTAATATTAAAATATTTTTTCTAGACAACTCCATCAATTGCAGCCTGCGATATGATATTTTCCAAGAAAAAATAAAATCAAAGAAGATTCTATTATTATACTCAAGTTCGGAAATAATATAATATAATCTTACAATTATAATCATATCAGTATCCCAGATCATATCTCGTTTATATATGGGAATTCCATGTTGCATTCTATCAAATCTATCAAAAATGGTACTATCGATGACATTTCAAGTAAATCTATGCTTTTTCTAATCATCGTGCAATTACACGTAAATTGGAACGTTCGTTAAAATAGGGAAAAAAAGGGAATGAAAAAAAAAAGACTTTCATCGACCTAGTTTCGCTTTCGTCTCGGGTTACTTTCATTACGTCCTTCACCGCAAACCAAAAGGATTTCTGCGTAACATTCCAATTACGATTCTCTGAAGAGCTGAATGAAAAAATGCTCAATCATTTGTTGCTAGTATGCGATATTCTTCGATTATTTTTTTTCTTTTTTCTTTTTTTTTTTTTTCACATGCGTTCTATGCACTTTCTTTATGTCGTAATATATACATACACGTTTATATGGCCGGATGCCGGACTGGTGAAAAACGGGCTGTACCTAGGAGTACCTAGGCCAGGAGGGTGGAAACACTTCGACCCGTCCTCTTGAAATGTCAAAGGTTATCGCGCAAGACGCATCGACATATCCCTGTTTTCCAGAAGCCGGCAGTTGAACACAATTCTATTGTTTCTACTCTATCATTGCATAATAATTATCATCATTTCCATTTTGCGCCATTTTATAATTGTGGTTCTTTCGATATTGAGAAATTAGTCCGTTTCGAAAGTTATAGATTTATATGTTTTATTTTTATTTTTTATTTGTTTCGGAGAAAATAAATTTAATACGCAATTTCACGAATGGTAAAGAATTTTCTAATTTAAAGAAATAGATATGAATTATTTATCCCAAGATATTTGAAACAATTTGTTAATTTTAAGAAAGAATATTGTGAAAATTCATTTTCTTAAATGAATTTCATTTAATTGACTTTCTTTATTAATTGATTTTAAAAATATAATCAAAAAAGATTTCTTTCAATCTTCTCTTTCTCATTTTTTTCATCATTTCCATTCTACATTCTCGTTTGTTTTCTTTATCGATGTATTATTTTTTGCAGAAAAATTATAATTAATTAAATTATGTTATAATTTATAAATATATAAATATTTGCAATTCATGGTATTTGTGAGATTATTAATTTTTATTATAAAATAACGTCAATCAGTTACCAAAAGTACTATTTATTTAGAACGCAATCGATCTTATAGCCAGTTGGAAATTGCGATGTCATCGCACAAAATCGATTCTATCAACGAAGTCCTTGGCGGAAGATTAATTATTTCGTTTTCATTCAGCCTCGTGACGGCCAATTGAATTTTCTCGAGGTGTATCTTTTATATTGGGAAAATTATCACTGACTATGCATTTCTAAAATCCAATTTAATAAAGAAGACAGTCACGCTGTTCTTTCCATTTTGTTGCTATCAAAAGGATAATTAGAATAATCCATAATTCTTTTTTTTATATTTTTTTTCTCGTGCTATTTTTACAATGATAAAATATTTTGCAATATTTTCACGTCAAAATTACATTCCTTGAACTTTTAATTTATAAATTGAATCGTAAAAATTTTAGTCTTCTTTGAAAATTGCTTGGTTAATATCAAAGATACGAAATTCCATCAAGAAGTTGGAGAGCTAT
This sequence comes from Apis mellifera, assembly GCF_003254395.2. NCBI lineage: Eukaryota > Metazoa > Arthropoda > Insecta > Hymenoptera > Apidae > Apis > Apis mellifera. Next base: position 5,445,432 of record NC_037640.1, read on the forward strand.
AGAATTTATTGAAAGAAATGGATCTTAGAAGTCTTTCATATATTCGACATTAAATTACTGTTATCTGTTCTTTTGTGTCACTGCTCTCTTGTATTTTGCTTTCAATGTTGATTCATTAATGTCACGATAAAAATTTCAGATTTAATCAAATTTATCATAAAAAATTTTCATTTTTTTTTCTTTTTAAGAGATTTCTTAAATATTATATATTAATATTAAATATTCCCGATAACGTTAATAGAAATCGTGATATGCTGGACACTATGTGTTTACTACTGATCTCAGACATCCTGGCGCTTCGATTAACTATATTTTGAGCTACTATTTGCTGTTCCATTTATCTTACTGCGCATTAAACTATACGAGGTATTTTATATTTATTAATCTAATTAGATAGAATTATTCTTCGAATTTATATTAATTCAAAAATACAAAAAAAATTAATAAGAAAATAATTGATTATTTCAAAAAGCATTTCAAGATAATTATTGATAATTAACGTAACATTTTTTTATATTTACATTTGTCGAAACGAATCATTTGTAAAAACAAATCTTTCATCAAATGACTATTAACGACTTAACGTAATTAAAAGTTTTACATTTGTCTATAAAGTAAGATATTTTATAAGATTTGTGAGTGATACGACTCAATATGCAAAATGTTTGTGCAAATATTACACGTACCTGATTAAACAGCGCGTGTCCAGCGTTGAAGTTACGCCGCGAATTTCCACGAAACACAGATTGAAACTTCACAGAGTACAAACAGAAGAGCGGAAGGACTGCTATAAATACGGTTGATTTACAAACGTCACAAGAGCTGCATACTGTGGCGGATGCGCGATGTTTGTCATGAAACAAAGATAAGCGTGGAAAATACACGTGTTTTCTATTCCGTTCTAGAATCATGCAGGATGCAGGATGTGAAAATTTGCCAAATAATTAATTTTACCCATTAGAAAATAAGAAAAAATTTATCTAAAAAAAAAAAAATACAATGTAAAAATTGTATCAACGATAATAATAGTATGTAAGAAAATATTTTCCGATATAAAACGGAAGAAGAAGGGAATTCAAGATATGCTCTTATCAAGTTTTCCAATTGATTTGAGAAATGTTGGCACAGAAATGTCACATGTAACGAATTCTTGAAATATTCGTATACGTGAAAATATGATCGAAGGAACAAAAGAGGACGAATTCACATGACAAAAGAGTTCGTCATGTGCGATTTAAATACCCGATGTAATCACCCATATACATTTTCTTACCGGAAAGATGTATCAAAACCGCGACCTTGTTCGCGAGAAGATCGGATAAATCGCAGAACAACAAAAAAAATAATATGGCGATAATTTCTTTTTTGTCTAGATTAAAAGTTCTAACATCCTGCAATAGAATAATCGAATCTGCATTAATCAAGCCAAATACCGAAATGTTATTTTTGACAAAAACAAGAAGTTTCGTGAACAAGGAAAGAGAAAATTGGAGCAGAGAATATCGTTGTCAAGATGTCAAAAATTGTCTCGATGATATTTTAAAATACGAATCAAAAGAAAAATTGCCTATGATAAATGGAGGTATAAAGCTCTGTTTTATTTTTCTCTCGACATAAACGATTCGTTATTTAAATTACAATAGAATATGCTATTGGCATAACAGTAATACGCGATATTTAATTTTCTTTTAAAGTTTATAATAAAAAAATGTCTGATATTTTGTTGGAAAAGATTTTTCATTATTGGTTTGTAATATGCGACATGCTTTCTAGCAAATATTCTTATACAAAGCTACAATTTTTTGGATAATAATCTTTATCCGTGTTGCATTCAAAGTATTAAATGTATTGTACAAACACTAAATAATTTCAATCACTGTAAGATATATTTTTTTTCTCTTTTTCATTTAACTAAAAAAAAAAAAATTATATATCTTTATTGAGAAAGCTATCGAAATTCTATTTAAAATTCATAGGTACAAGAAAAAATTCTGTGATTTTAATTAAATTATAGAATCTTGCGTAATTGATTAGCATAAATAGCAAAATTTCCATTTTACATATTACAATCATCGTCGACATATCAAAAACCAACGAAATTCATGTTTTTGTTTGAAGAAGAAATTTAATGATTCTGACGTTCTCCAGTTAAAGTTCGTTTCAGAAAGAAACAGGTACGTGAATAATCATGAGTATTGTGATGAAATGAAGATGTATGCTGAAAGAAGAGCTTTCTTGTTCAACAATGGATCGTCGATCTTTTTGCGCCCTTTGGCGCCAATTTATCATTCTTGGAAGTTTTCCAAAAAATTTTGTCCTTCGGCAAAATACCATACTTCGTGTATTCAAAATTCGATATTAAAATTTTATTCTTCTATGAAAAATCCATTCTATGAAAAATCTTTATGTAAAGATTTATGCAAGACTGAAGCAAGATTTTATTCCAAGAATATTCGTAATTATTCCAAAAAATCTCCTTGTGATAAGTCAAAATTAAAAGATTGTGATAAGATAAAACTTGAAAAATTTGCGAAACAAGAAATTCCTAAATGCTGTTCCGAAGATCCTTATGCCTGTAAAAAGCCTGAACATATGCAAGAATGTATCAAACCTATAACAAAATGTTTACCACCCGTTGGTGATACTTCATTCATATGTACATCAACTTCTTGTCCAAATATAGAAGATTTTTGTCCTCCTGAAGGTAAGGTTTTTATCTTCTGAAGTAAAATATTTATATAATTTTTAAATGATTATTTTAATGATTAACTAAAAGAAAAATAGAATTAAAAATAATAAAAAATTTAATTTGAGATCGGAATATTTTCAAATTAAAATTAGTTTATTGATAAAAATATCAAAAGAAATGCATTATATTTATTGTTAATTAATAATAATTATTAAAACATATTGGAACGATGATTGCACTATTATTCTTGAAACAGACAATTTTTTTCTCAATTTTCATGTTGGATAATACATATAATATGACGTTATTTATATAATTTCAAAAGCATTATATGAAAACTATTAATAATTGAAATTAGCAGTAGGATTAAATTTTCATCTTTAACATTTAATATTAGTTTAATTTAATAATTATTGATGAATTTTAATAACTTTGTTGTATAAATTTTACTTAATGATATATACTTAATGATATAACAAGTGATTTTATAAATATAGTGTATGGTCACGAAGAAAAGATTTGGCAAATATTATCTGCCATTGGATTGCTTTCAGTAGCAATTATGTCGTGTTACGTTTACTCCAAGAGTAAGGATTGGGATAAGGAAGAAAGACCTGAATTCCGTGATGTCCCTTATATGCGGCGAATAGTTAAGGTGCTCTTTTTTTTTCTACTTATGAATTTTATAATTTTCTAATGAATTTAATACATTTTTTTTTTAATCCAAATAACGAACTTTTGTATTTTGCGCATTTAATATTTATATAGTATATACAGGAATAATATCGAGTTTCATATTTTAATTAATCGATAATATATGCGTAGTTTTGCGTAACATTCAAGTTTTATACTGATTCTCCTACCTAATGAGACTTTTTCCCATCTCGAAGGTAATCCATTTGTGCGGTAATCGATTAATGAAGTCTTATGAACTGTTTGCTTTCGCCATAGGAATTTGACACTTTTTCTTTTCTCTATTCTCTTATTTTTTTCTTTTTTTGTTTTGAATATTTTTTTATAATTGACAATTTTATATTTTGTAACTATTAATTTTATTACGAAACTTATCCATATAAATGATTTATAAATATTTTTATCCTAGCCTTTCCCATGGGGTGATGGCAAGCACACCTTGTTTCATAATCCTAAAAGAAATCCAATATCTCCGCACGGTTACGAAGAAAATAAAAATCCAAAAAAAAATTAGAAGAATCACATAGTAAGAAAGTAATACATAAGACAAGAAAAACAAAATTATTTTTATCTTTTATAAAAATTCGTCATGAAATAAATAATTTACTAACATTAAATTTAATTTAAAACATGCACATATTATACATTTATATTAAGAATATTCAAATTCTGCGATTGTAACGAATAAAAGAAATTTTGAAAATTATACTTTCATAATTTTTTAAATGAATCGTTATTTACATTTTCTATATTTCCTCTTGAAAGTTGCTTAGTATAGTATCTTTAACCACAAGCGTTATTCAAGGACCGGATATGCTCTATCCGGTGAACGAATGAGTATAATGCAGTGATTATTATTGCTTGACTGCATTCGGTCCATATAGCTTTATTTTAATATCATATATTTTTGTCACTCTGAAAATTTCAAAATTTATGTATAAAAAAAATATTTAAAAAATATAAATTCTATAATGTATTATGTTTCCAAAGTTTTTTCTTCTAGAATATTTATTATAACCAATAAGTTAAGGATTATATTTTGCAAATTTTTTCTCAAGAACGATAAAAAAAGATTTAAAATATAATTAAATCACTTCAATGGTTAAGAACATAATAATGTTACATACTTACCTGTTTTTTAACATTTCTATCTAATTAACGCCTCAAGAATAATTCCAGATATTTATGTATATGTATAAAACAGCCATAAAATTGTGTTTTTTTCCGAGTTAATTGTCGAAGAGAACATGTAAATCTTTGCATGGAAGGTCAACGCTAGACGAGTCTCTCTTGAGTATATTCATACTCCTTCTGTTGTCTAAAGAAATCTTTTACTTACGTCATTTTATATATATATATTGTGCCAGCAGGTTCGTTCAACATATTTTGACGTCACTCGACGTGTAAATCTATACTTTGGTCATCTCAATTGGAATATGCTATAGCGAATATTCCATTCTTATCACTATATAATTTATAACATTTTTAACAAATTTTTCATATTTATATTTAAAACAAAATATAAATTTCAAAGGAAATATCTTCAAAAAATTATGAATACATCTTCTAAAAAATATTTCAAATTTTTCAATTAAAAATATCTTTTTTGAATTAATGAATAGAACATAAAAATGAAAATAATGATAGAATGGAAAAAATTAAAAATCATGTTATCAAATCAATTTTGATTTCAAAATAAAATTATTAGTTAATAATATATATTAATTATATTCTATTCTATTATATTATATTGAATTATATTCTAATTTTTCATAATTAACAAAAAGACTGTTTTCAAAAAAGGTTAAAGCAATCCTTTTTATCCTTAGAAAATCTGATTGTTGATATGTTTCAAAGATTATAATGGGTATCAATTCGAACAGATTTTTTTTCGGCATTTAAAGCTTTCGGAAGAATCAAATCGTGCTTGTCTATTCATAAAATGTCTCTTATATATCGTTCGTTGCACAAAAGAGGAATAATTTTTACCATCCATCGAGCGATCCATTTCGCTTTTGTACCAACTCACAAGTAGAGAACGTCACTAACCTTCTGTAATTTCTATTTCTCGATAGATGAATTTTATTCTTTCGTTTTTATCTTTTGTAAATAAACCGAATTTGTTAGTTATATGTATTCACTTAATAATATTGTTTAATAAGGAATATTGAGAAATCATTTTATCGAATAACTAATGTCAAAGGTCAGTTTTCTTTATTATGCACAGAAACACTCAACGAATAACACATTCCTTCATAAATTTTAATATAAATATATGTATATTATGTTTATCCAGTTATATATATTATATCTTATTTTATATCTTAATATATCTTATTTTTTTATATTAATGGAAATCATTATATTAGTTTATCAATATATCTCTATATATCATTTCATTAAAATCATTTCAATTCTGTTATTTATTTTTTATTTTCTTTTTTGTTTATTATTTTTCTTTTCTGTAGTTAGAATTTATAATTTAAATATTTATATATCTATGATAAACTGCAATTATTTATAATTTCCATTTTAATATTATTATATCTAATTATTCAATAATCAATAATTTCTAAGAAGTATGAATTGATTAGTTATTTTTAATTCTTTCTTCCTATTAATAATTTCAATAATAATTCAACTATCAATAATTTTTTCAACTTGTTTCTTAATGATTTTTCTTTCTTTGTTCTATAAAAAAAGTAATTTTCGTTATGTGAAAAAAATATCACTAGAAAATAAACAACCTTGCTGCTGTTTCATTCATCTTTTCTGTGAATAGAAAATGGTTTTTGATTTTAACTATTTATATAATAGAAAAAAAAAAGATTTTCATTTCAACAAATGACACACATTCTCCCTAGACATTACGTTGTATACATGTTGTTTTTAAGGCAAGTACCGGCAGTCTATATACTACCCAATGACTCAATCTCTATCGAAACACATGCAACTAATGGTGAATGTATCAGTCTCGTTTTCATGAAAACCTACTGATGTTATGGCGCATCTGGTCTTGCGTTTTCTTGTTCACTTGGGGGTCGATCAATAGGTTAAAGGGAGGTGGTGGAAGCGACTAACAGTGGCTATACTTTCAGTGACGGAAAATCCGTGCCAGAAATCTGTATTTTAAATTGATTATTATATATTATATGAAATATTTATTATTATTTATATTATTTGAAATATTTCTTTCATTGAATCGAATATTAAATTTTTCATTTCATTTTCTTGTTTATTTATTGCAAATTGTATCTTAATATAATTTCATTTTTTTTTATGTTCTATATAAATGGAAAGATTTTATTATTATTAAATTTCTACTATTAATTATTATATAATATTATATATTATATAATTTTTTGAATACATTTATGTATAAATAAAATATCAATTTATAAGTTATTTAGATAATTTTTAAAATAAAGTATTGAGAATTTTTTTAAAATTAAAAAAAAAAGAACGGATAGTATGCACCTTTATTTTACAGCACTGCATCCGGATCACTGGGTCGCGGAGGCGGTAAAAAGCATTCTGATTGGTTCAGCTCGATTTCGCGGGTTTGAGAAGTCGCGCGTGTCAATGGGCCCGCCAATCGAAAGCTTCTCTCTGTCAGTCAGTGGCCGCGCGTTGCTCATGTAACATCGTGATATTTTTACCTTGCGTTTATTCTCCACAATCCTTGGATAAATCCTCAATTGCTTTGTTTTTTCCAGTGTATGTACTAATTGATTTTGCTAAAATGAATATATTATCATTTAATATTCGTTTAGTTTATTTAATATCGAAATCAAGTTTTTGTTCTTACCTATTAAAAGAATCAAGTGTTTTTACTTTTACTGTTTAAACACGCTACTATTTATAGAAGTACGCATGTTTCATGTTTCTGAAGTTTTTTGGATTTTAAGTTTCATTTTGAATGAAATTTAAACTGTGATAGTGAATTGACCAATATGAATTCATAATGAACATGTATATAAGAAAAATGCAAATACATTCTATTTCGAAGAATTTTAATGCTTAATAATATCATTCGAAAAACATGTTAATATGCTAATTCAATTATTAATAGTATTATTATCTCAGTTGATTATCTTTCGTCTATTTAACTGTATTACGAAAATATTATCGCAACTTCCCGCGATTTATCTTTTCATCCGTAAGGTGTGGCGCGAAAAGTACGCAAATAAAAGAGAACAAGATGAACAATATCATTTTTCATTTACGAATTACGTTTTATTTGCTCTATTGCCACGATGTTCAAAGTTAAGGAAATCCTTTGTCTGTAAGTAGTAAGTATATCAATACAACATCATATATATGCTTAAATGATTCTTGAAATATATTACTTTACGATGTAGAAGATATAATTGCTGTCAGCCGTTAGGGATCTGTTAGCTGAGTTAGTTAAAAATGATTGGTCGAATCTGACAGGTTACGGTCCAATCGCGACTGCAAGTTCGGGTACTACACGAACTATCGAGAATTAAATCATTTTCAAACAACGTACAGGTATCGATTGAAAATATTTCGAAATGTTAAACGAATTATTTTATATACATATATATATATAAGTTATAAAATTAGATATAAGTATGTATTTGCATATAATTCTATTATTACATTTTATTTGATTGCTTACAGCTTTAGAAACTCTTGCTGTAAAATATGCTTTTTTTAAATATAAAATTTCACTTTAGATTTATTATATTTAATCTTTACTTCATTAATAATTCATTATAATTATATTATTTAAATAATTGTATAATTATTATATAAAATATAAACTGGATAAATAAGTTTTTTTACCAATATAATTTTTAAAAAATCATTTATATAACTTCCCGCTAAAAGTCTTAATTTATAATACATTTGACTAAAGTGGTGTAGCTGGATATAAATAAGTGTCTTACGCAACATTTTGTTTATTGCTCTTTCATAGTCTCGATATTTGTACAAAAATTTCATGAAATTTTTCTAAATAAAACACATTAATTATATTTTTTTTTTAGAAATGATAAAACTATTTTAAAGAATAAAATCAGAATATCGATATTATCAAGGATAATTATGAAATTCATTGATTATTATTAATCTCTGTCTGACCCAGAGTAAATTTGCTTGGAAACGTACAACACGATTCAGCATTTGATGTGCTTCAATTATAGGTAGAAAAAAATAACCAATTTTGATGTTTGTAAAGGTTTCTATTTCTAATGTACTAGACATGCGAATAAAGTTGCATTTGTTCACATTGTTCATTTTTTAATTAGGAAATTAATAGATCGAAATTTTATTAGATTTAGATAGATAGACATTAGATAAAAAAACGCACGAGTTAGTTGTATAAAGACATAGATGATAACCGAACTGTTACAACGATAAAATTTAATCAGATCTTCGAGAAAAGTGTATCGAGGAATATTGATTGACACTCTCAAGGGAAATCTCGATGAAATTCTTTTTGCGATATCCAAGCGAAAAATAGAATGACGTTAAAATAGAATTCAATACAACGTTTAATGTTTCTCTTGTTCTCTCTTTTTTTTTTAGATTACGTCAATAATATCATGAATGATAAGAGGAAAGAAACCTTGGGACGATCTATATCTACTAGAGTGGCTAGAGAATAAGTAACAGTGACAAAATGTTGATAAAAGAATATCGAATACCGCTGCCTCTCACCGTAGAAGAATATAAAATTGCTCAGCTTTATATGATAGCGGTAATTATACGATTTTCTTTGATAATGTGAATAATTCTAAATAAATGATTATTGTTTTATTAAAATTTTTTAATCTGTTTTTCATAGAAAAAATCTAGAGAAGAAAGTCAAGGAGCAGGCAGCGGTGTAGAAATAATAGTAAATGAACCTTATAGTAATGGTCCAGGAGGAAATGGACAATATACTCATAAAATTTATCATGTGGGCAGTCATCTTCCAGAATGGTTCAAGAGTTTGTTACCTAGATCCGCATTAATCGCCAAGGAAGAAGCATGGAACGCTTATCCTTATACAAAAACTCGTTATACTTGTCCTTTTGTTGAAAAGTTTTCTATCGAAATAGAAACGTACTATTTTCCTGATAATGGTTACCAAGAAAATGTCTTTAAGCTCAGTGGTAGTGATTTGAGAAATAGAATTGTAGGTGTGTATTTGTGTAACTGAAGTTCTATGATCTATCGTTTTCTATTATTTATAATATAATAATAATAAATTCATTGACATAATTTGTTTCATAATTGTATTTCAGATGTAATTGACATTGTAAAGGATCAATATACGGGTGACTATGTGAAAGAGGAAGATCCTAAATTGTATGTATCTCAGAAAACTAATCGAGGTCCTCTTACGGAATCATGGTTAGAAGAATATTGGGCTGATGTAAAAGTATAATATCTATTTTTATTAATTTCTATTATATTAAAATAATTGATACTGATGCATTAGAATAATACTGATGTTTTACCATTTAGGGAAAACAACAACCGACATCATCCGGAAAATCGTTAATGTGTGCATATAAGTTATGCCGTGTAGAGTTCCGTTATTGGGGTGTACAAACCAAATTAGAAAAATTTATACACGATATAGGTCAGTATTGTAGATGGATTATATTTGCTCGTTTCTTAACGTCTATTTAAACTAGTTCTATGTACTGTAACGATTGAATGATTTCAGCTTTGCGAAAAACCATGGTTAGAGCTCATAGACAAGCTTGGGCTTGGCAAGATGAATGGAACGGTTTGACCATGGAAAATATTCGAGAAATTGAACGACAAACACAATTGGCATTGCAAAAAAGGATGGCCAACGCAGAGGGTGGTGAAGAATCCCCGAATGACAATCAAGAGAAATCTATTTCCAATACGACGATGACCCCTCAAGAATCAGATGTTGCCATGACGTTAGCTGCCACACTTGGAAGCATCGAGAAAAATGAAGATTTTCAAAGTCCCACAAGTGTTAGAAAATCATCTGATATACCAATGACAAATACAGCTATCAGTTCGGAGGGTGAAGTTAGTCCCGAAGATTCGCCGACTGAAGTACCCGAGCTTAGGTAAAAATAGAAGTAAAATCAAGAACTAGGTAGTTTATTTATTCGTGAAAATTTTCTTAATTTCATTTACAATATATATATTTAATGGAATTAAATTTATTTTAGAAATGCTCCTACTGAAGAAAAAGCAGATGGAAAGAAGTCATGGAAGAAGAACAAAGCAGCAATGAATTCGCCATGCTCGAATAAAAGTTTTGATATGCAAATAGCAAATTGGCGCATGGAAAGTATTGTGAGAGAATCCGAATCTGATAGTGAAGATGAGTTTTTTGACTGCCAAGGTAAAACTCGAGTTCTTTTTATATAGCATGCAAGTAATCTTTCTAAAAAATTTTATACGTAATAACAGTGGCTAATCAAATCATAAAACAAATGCTTCAGCGGATTTCTTAGATATTGTTTTTTTTTTATTAATATTATATTTTTTTTATTAATAGATTGAATATAAATAAACGAATTCAAAATTTGTTAAAAATAAATAGAAATAAATAGAATTTCTGTTAGAAATTCGCATTTTGCGAAGTAGAATATACTGCATGATTGGTAATGACATTTTCTGTTTTTTTTATATGTGTACCCTCTCTGTTTTTTATGTCGCATTCCATACTGCAGCTGGGTTCATTATACCTATTATATGCGAAGGTAGGACAGATAGTGGAGAATTCTTAAAACTATATACATTTTAATATGTTTATTAAAAAATAATTAAAAAATAAAAAATCAATTTTAATACAAATGTAATCCTTATAAATGTAAAAACAATTGCAATGATGCTTTTATATCAAAATAAATTAAATTTATTGTTTACGAATATTTGTATTTACAAGAAAATCTAATTAATTGCAAATAATTTAATTGTAAAAAATCACATATAATCATATATAAATTTTCATATAGAATATCGAGCATGCAAAATTCTAAAGATTTATAAACAGCATGAAACAGCATGGCTATGTAGATTACAAAACAACTGCTTCTTTTTTGTAAAATTATAAAAATTATTTAAAATATTAACAAGGAATATTAATACATATGAAATAATTGTATTAAATAAAATAAATATTATTAACTTCATTTTTTTATTACTATTAACATATTTTTATTATTATTTTCTACCTTATGATATCCAAAAATAGAGAAAAAAAAATTATTCTATTTCTGTCTTAAAACGAGTCATGGATATTTGAGAAGGCACGATGCATAAGCAATGTTAAAATTTCTGATTATACAGAGAACTTTGGAGATAACTCTTCATTAGCTAAATGGAGTTCTTTGGATCTTCTAGCAGAAGAGGACGACAATACGTTCACTTCGTCCACTATGGCAAACAAAGAAGGTAAATAATGATTAGCATTTTAAATATTTATATTTTTTTTGGTTTCTTTTAAATTAAAAATTGATAGATTTCAACATATTTCAATACCTATTTTTAGACGACACGATATTTTCATCTTCATATCTACAACGAATGGCTAGTGAACGTAGCAGTAAAAGATTACAAATTTCTACTTCAGCCAGTATTGATGCCTCATATCCAGCTTCACCTCAACATTCTCCAACCCATCAACCATGCAAAACTACTGTCCTTCTTATTGTAATGCATGCAGGAAGTGTACTAGGTAAATATCTTTTATAATTAATTATTCAGATTAATTTAATTAATTTATTTATAAAAATATATTTCAGATGCTAATGTTGATTTAACGGCGAAAAAATCAGATATCACAACTTTCAAAGGAGCCTTCGAATCTGTAATGAGACAACGCTATTCCAGTATGGTCGGACATGTTGCTATTAAGTTCGTTTCCTGTCCATCAATTTGCACTGAAGGTCTTGGTATTTTATCGAGGTAAAATTAAAATGATTAGATCAGAGATATTTTTTATCTATTTTTTATTATCTTTATCTCTATATCTCTGCAATATTTTAATCTATAAAAATTTGATAAATTTCAGTTTAAGTCCTTATAGTTTTGATGTTTCACCTTCGTCTATGGATGCTCCTCAAGTAACACATGATACTATTCCAATTGGTGCTATACCTCTGCTTGCTAGTTCTACTTCTGAATATCAAGATGCTGTCTCACGAGTTATAGCAGGAGCGAATCAAGTTTATCATGATTTTATCAAAAGTGAAGAAGGTCGTGGTTTTACAGGACAGATTTGCTTTATTGGAGATTCAGTAGGAGCGATTTTAACATATGACGCTTTGTGTAGATCTGTTCATTCTAGACATAATAGCGAGAACAATATTTTGGATAATCAGGGCATTGAGAATAGCATGAACACTGAAGATGGCAAACACTTGACTGCACCTTCTCCTAGAAGGAAATCTTCTAGTACAAGGTGAAGAATTATAAATCTATTCATAGTATTTATATATATTACAAAAATATGATAATAATTAATATTTCTGTTTTTAGTGAGAGTTCACATTCTAAATTGGATTTTGATGTAGGAGAATTTTTCATGTTTGGTAGTCCACTTGCTCTAGTATTAGCATATAGAAAAATTTCTGCAGATAAATCTACTAATATAAAAAGACCATTGGTGAATCAATTGTATAACTTATTTCATCCTACTGATCCTGTAGCCGCTAGATTAGAACCACTCATTTCTGCAAGATTTTCTCTTCTTCCGCCCGTGAATGTAGCTCAATATCAAAAGTATCCATTAGGAAATGGACAGCCTTATCATTTGTGTACGTATTATTTATTCAAAATTTACATATATTTTATAAAATATGTAATATATATTTATTATAAATTATTGAATATTTTTAGTGGAAGCTATTCAAACAAATCCACAATTATTTACGGATGGATTAAACATTCCAAATATGTCAATGTCCCACTTAAGACGACTGTCCGATATATCGATTCATAGTACGATGTCTGGTGTAGTTGAAAATGTTCCTTTGCAAGTAATATCAAATTGTATGTAAAAAATGAAGTAATATAATAATAGCATTAAAGTATTATTTTCTTATTTTAAATAATTTGTCTAGTAACACAAAAATGGTGGGGTACAAAGAGATTAGATTATGCTCTCTATTGTCCTGAGGGTTTAGCAAATTTCCCTACAAATGCTTTGCCTCATCTTTTTCATGCCAGTTATTGGGAATCTTTTGATGTTATTGCATTTATTCTACGACAATTAGGCAGATTTGACTTACCATTACTCGCAAATGAAGAGAAAGAATTAACTTGTTTCCGTCCAGGTCAACCTAGAGAGAAGTGGAATAAGAAACGTACTTCTGTTAAACTTAAGGTAAATTGAGAAAATAAAAAAATTATTGATATAAGTCTTTGACTTGTGAATTTCTGTTTTAGAATGTTGCTGCCAATCATAGAGCAAATGATGTAATTGTTAGAGAAGGAGCACCTCAAGTGCTGATTGCTAGATTTATGTATAGTCCAATTGACGTTATTGCTTTAACCGGTATATTAAATATTATATATGTTTTATATATATATATATATACAAATTTTTTACATAAATAATTATAATAAATATTATATTTTTTTATAGGCGAAAAAGTGGATATTCATATTATGAAGGATGCACCTGCAGGGGAATGGACATATTTATCAACTGAAATAACTGATAAGAATGGTAGAATAACATATAAAATACCTGATGATAAAGCATTGGGATATGGTCTTTACCCAGTTAAAATGATTGTTAGGTAATATTATTTTCTATAATTAAAAAAATATATAAAAATATATTATATTTTATATTAATTATTAAATATTATATAATATTTGGTTTTTAGAGGTGATCATACATTCGTAGATTTCTTCTTGACTGTGATTCCACCAAAAACAGAGTGCGTGGTATTTAGTATAGATGGCTCATTTACTGCGAGTATGTCTGTAAGTGGAAAAGATCCGAAAGTTAGAGCTGGAGCTGTTGATATTGTCAGGTATATTTTAAACTATTATACAGATAATTTATTTTGCGTCTAATTTTTGAATTCATAATTATTTTGATTATTATGAAATTAGGCATTGGCAAGAACTGGGATACTTAATTATATATATTACCGCAAGACCTGATATGCAACAACAGAAAGTTGTTTCCTGGTTATCTCAGCACAACTTTCCTCATGGCCTTGTGTCCTTTGCAGATGGTCTTTCAACAGATCCGCTGGGTCATAAAGCTGCATATTTAAATAAACTTGTACAGGTGAACAGCCCCTTGAATATATATATATATATAATTTATTTAATTTCCTGTTTACAATGATATTCGAACAATAGCTTTTTTTCAGGAACACGGTGTAATAATTCATCATGCATATGGCAGCAGTAAAGATATTAGTGTTTACACTGCAATTAATCTTAAGCCAAATCAAATTTTCATCATTGGGAAAGTGTCAAAAAAATATCATGCCTTGGCAACTATCCTTCACGATGGTTATGCTGCTCATTTAAGTATGCTACAGGCGCATGGAGGTTCGAGACCTGCTCAGGGTAATGCACGTATGGTGATTCCAAGAGGTCAATTTGGTTTACCCGGACAAAATGCTTCTCTACGGCGAAGAAGGTGAGTTATTTATTCTATGATAGAATTAATTTATGTGCATACTGTGTTCGATTGTTTACACTTCGCTATGATGTGGGAATTTTTAAGGTAATAATTCTTTCAATCCTTGCTATCCTCGACATTCAGATGTTTTGGTTACTGCAGAATGGTGGAAGTGTGCATATACAATATATATTGTCCTCTAGAAAGAAGATATGCAGAATGGGCGTAAGGCATTTCGAAGAAATAAGAATTCTATTGTCTGTACATAGTTAATGCTGTATTTTTATAGAATGCATACTGTGATCAGTATGAAATTTTAAGCAAAGGTAGTTGTTTCAGAGACGATCAATGACGCGTGCAATCTTCGTATTTGAACTCACATTCATCAGTGTTAACTAAAATCCACTTTATATCGAGAGATTTCTCTGTAAAACAATCATAACTACGAAAACAAGGTACATAAACTGAATAATTTTAATAGACTTGACGCAGCATAATCTTAATATATGATATAGACTGATCATTTTAAAAATTTTTATTTTATTTGCTATTTATTAATTATATTAGAATTTCATTAGTCTATATCATATATTTGTATATAGGAATCATTACGGAATATTCTATCGGAGTATTTATAATGTCACAGAATATTTATTCTCAGTTTCAGCACAAAAGTTACACATCTTTCTAGTTCACATCAATAAATTTATCGTTTTTAGCATTATCACATCTTATTTATAACATTTATTCATTGATATCTATCATTTTTCATTTTCATTTTTTTTTCTTATGTTAAACTATCTATAAAGAAAAAATTATCTTTTATGTATCTTATTTTAATTTTTATAAGGATACTTGTATCAGTTGGAGCAACTAAAATACTCTCTCTTTTCTAATGGACTGAGAGACATCCCTGTAACATTTACTATATATAGATTTCTGTTTTAGCTGCTAATTAAAAGATTTGAACGGTGTCTAAAGCTTATCAGTTTCTTAATTACAGGTACCTGTTATGAAGATATGTACGCGGCGTAGTTGATATTTTGTGCTCTCAAGAGCCGCCACCATTCTACGCTCAAACTTAATGTTTTATCTATCAACCATACACATGTCCAGAATTTGTGGTTAATCAACTATGAGTGTCTAGATGTACACAGAATTAAAAGTTTTTTCGTTACCTCCTGAAAATGGTCTGATCTCACTTTAGCGACCAAGGTAAACTAGAGCCCCTTTCCGCTTGAAATCTGTTAGGTGAATGTTTGTGTTATAATGAACATTAAGCTAGATCTATCACAAATGGTACGAACTATGACATTAAATTTAATTAAACAATTGTTTGCAAAAATTTACATTTAATTTAAATTGTCAATAAAAAGTTAAATATCTTCTATTTAAAAACAATTCTTTATTTTGTAGATTTCTTGTAAATTTCTTGTACACTATTTAACTTCAGCATAATTGTTTTAAAATTAAACTATATGTTCAACTATTAACAACTTATAATAATATAATTTCTGTCATTTACTTTTAATAAATTATATTTAGTAATAATTTATATTTTTTTAAGCTAATTTTTTTAAACGTTCCCATTTGCTGATTGATCAGGCTCAAATCTTGCTTGTACAAGAAATGAACAGCACGATTGAATATGTGATAGAATAAAAGTTCTGACACGATGCACGATTATATATGTGAATGCTGATTTAAAAAATACCACAACTCACGGACATACGGTGTATTACCGAATAACAAAGTCACGTGTTTTCAAATATTCTTTAAATATGCTTTATGACATGATATATTCAATTGTCATTTTTTAGCTGTGTATTTAACCCTAACAAATGGAGCGGATATGCAAGAACCTGTAACGATTCAAACCATTTTTTATGTGTTTGGAGCCAGTCAGTTTTAATACTGCTAATCCTCTTAGAAGATTAAATTGGACTGACTGTTTTTACTTCATAATCTTTTTTTCTATTCATTTTTATATTAAAATAGCTACTATTGTGGAACATATATATCAAGTATATAACTTATGAATTGTAACAATTTAAATTACATTACGTGAAATTTTTAAAATTAAAACAAATTATTGTGTCCACAATAGAAGAATATATATATCTATATGTATTTTTTTATTCATTCAAAGAATGAAAGATTTAATCCACTATCTGCATCGCTGTTATTGCAGACGGGATAGCTGTTCGTCCTCATCGTCATTTCATTTACTCACAATGCTTTTTGTTCATGGAATTATTACATTTATATCACGCTTTTCAGTATAAATATCTAAATACACCGCTAGCTCTACTACGCTGCTAATCCATGTCCTCATCTGCTTCTACGTCGGTGATCTTAATTAATCGGTGCAGTATGTTTCTTATAATTATGCTACAGTTCAAGAGATTCTTCACTATAACACTATGACATATGTATATATCTTAGTTTTAGTCTCTTAGACGGTAGCAAGATCGCATAATTATAAATAGTAATGTTTAATAATAACATTTAAGAAAGAAATAGTAATATAAGAGAACACAATAATATAATTAGAGTCAGTGAAAAAAGAATGTTAATAGATATATTATATTATGAAATTTTAATTGAAACACCAACGTTTAAAATATAATCTAATGTAAATACTTCTTATAATTTTAAAAAAATAACCAATATTTTGGCTCTTTAGGCATGATTCACGAATCCTGCAATTAATAGCGAACTGAATTCGTTTAACGCTTATTCTGTTTCTAACTATTTCAAGATGTTTTTATCTCTTTTTAACATTGAGTTTTAACATATTGAAAAAATTACATTGATCAAAATAATTGTGAACGAGGAAAATATAAATATAATCATGTATATTCATTTCAATTCTTAAGAAATTTTTCAAAATGTTTTGATCAATGTATCAAATAATTACCTTAAATTAATTAATACCAGGCAACTTCAAATTAATATGGAATATTTTAATTTATCTTTTACTAATTAACAACATACATTAGCTCTTTTAGACTGGCGAAGCGTGCAATATCTCAACCAACTCCGAGTAAAGTGATCTATCCCTTGGAACGATCAACGAGTGTTGGGCCTCCAATTTCATCACAGACTACATCAACCTTCCGATCCACGGCACCAGAGAAACTTTGACGATTCGCACGCTGCCGGTCGTT
The DNA here is from genome assembly GCF_003254395.2 of Apis mellifera. NCBI lineage: Eukaryota > Metazoa > Arthropoda > Insecta > Hymenoptera > Apidae > Apis > Apis mellifera. The sequence goes on from NC_037640.1 coordinate 5,463,580, forward strand.
TTTTGAGCCCCGGCATTAGCTGTATACATTTAAACACTTTAAAAATACGAGGATAGTTCGAAGAGGAAGTCCTCGTATATTTCGACCGATACGTGCTCAACAATCTAAAAAAGATGATTCTACTTTGTTACTCCGCCTTTTTATATCCTCTCTGTATACCTATTGTAAATTTTAAAATGCTATTCGATATTACGAATCCATGTTGTATAAAGTGCGATAAACTGTATAGACTTCCCTATCTGGTGTGAAGAAGGAACTTTCTAACCGAGAAAAAAATGATTTGAACGTACGAGGACTTTGTCTTTTGTCCCTTTTAACGTGTTATTATATCATCTATACCATTTTGAACAATGTGATTAATTTTTTTTTTTTTTTTACTGATTTATTACGAGAGCTTTTTTCTAGTGATCTTTCCAAGTAAACTGATACAACGTCTTCTGTAAAAGATGTGATCGAGCACGATCAAAATTTTTGATAACGTAGTTTGGATCACGAATTGAGTCTAGTTCCTAAATATATAAATCGACATCTTAGAAGATAGAGATCTCCTAGAAAAGAAAGCGCAATCTTTTTTAACATTTTTTTTCCATTGTTTAAAATTTTAATCGATTGCACGATTTTATTTCATCGATTTTCGATCAAGTTTCAAAAATATATCCTACGAACTGTGTGTATGTACAATCATGTTTTATCTAATTGAACTATATTATTATTCTAATCATAGTTCGTAAGATATAAATAAAAGAAAAAAAAGGACAGATCGGATTGATTGAAATTGTTACCTGAATTTTCTTCATTGTTGGCAAGAGAAAACTGATATTATAATCGTTACTGATAATTAGCTTTTAAGTACACTGTTATTATAGTAACTCTAATTATTGCCAAGAGTTATTATATATAACAATATACGCGTAATATTGCCCAAGTTCCTTCGGTGCTATGTTATTTTCAACTATTCATATCGATTTGTAAAAAGAGAAGGGAAGAAATCGATAAAAAAAAAAAAATATTAAAAAACAAAAAACATGTTTTGTACGTTGTCTATCGAGAAGTATCGAGAGTATAATAGTATGTTCTTCGATAAACGTTGGTACAAAGATACTTCCCTCTTAATTGCTATAGTTCCATGTCATCATAGTCAGCAATTATGTAAATATATCAAAATGTATATAAATAAGTATTGCTATAAAATGTTCATGGATAAAATATTTAGATTATAGACAAATATTGATTTATTAATTTCTTATACGAACTTCGTCAACGAAAATACTGTCCAAATGATAATAAAAGTATAATAGTTTCTTCTACGCGAATGGCATAATTCGATGACGAAGAACGTTGATATTAATTATTGAATATGTTTTCGAAGATAGTACGCTTATAATTAAGTTATTAATTATCATGTCCATTTCTAATCGTGAATGTATATTTAATTTTGTAATTGATAACATAAATCGAAATACTGTATTGTCGCTTGATATTATTATAATTCATTAATATGATAATTATTTAATGTTATAAAAAAAGTCAGTGTGTGGGTACAAACAAAGATACTTAAAGTAAAGCATGTGGCGAAAGTAATGTAATGATTATTTCAATTTCATTATCATATTATTACAATGAATTATATATATTTTTTTTATTTTCGCAAAAAAAAAAAAAAAGAAATGATTTGATATCAGAAATTAGATCAATAGAAAAATATATTTAATTAAATTTATTGTTGTGCCATCATTGTTCCTTGGCTGTATTAGTAATATATGTAGTTGGTTGAAGATCTGCCATTGATCTAGTTCTGATGTTAACAAACAGAATCTAGATGTATTATACAGTGCTACCTTCACCATAATGTGAAGAAAAATAATTAATAATTAAACTGAAATATCGACTGTTTATATTATTGTAAAGGTGCACGAATATAGTTCTGTATATGGATATACCATATAGGTATATAATTATAGTATATAATATGACCGTGTATATGTATATATATATATATATATATATATTTAACTATGTACATATATATAGGGTGTTTCAAAGATATATAATTTTTTAGTTTATCGATGAATTGTTAGAAATCATAAGAGATGTATAAAAATATTTATCTTAATTGACCAAAAGACCATGGATTCTTAATCAATTTTTGCATTGTTAATTCATATACAAATATTAAAGATTATTTTACGAATGTTGAGAATGTTATTTACTTTTAGAAGTTATTCGCGAAATACCCTTTATATGTATATATACAACAATATAAATGTTAAGATAGACATATACATATACATAAATGTATATGTGTATATTTATTCTTAGATGTAATAAGTGACTGCGAAAGAATATTTTACTTATATGAATGAATTATTGTCAATGGTAATAAGAATTATATTTTTTTTAGCATAACTTAAGTGATATATTATTAATAACTAATCGAGAGTCATTGTTTTATATTACGATTTTACTCTCTAATTATAATAATTATTTCATATATCGTTGGCTCATGATTTTTTAATCAATCTCAATTCAGAATAAATTGCCTGATCGCTAAAATTGTATTCAACTTTCATCATTGAGTATAACAATAAATTATAAATTATTGTCGTTTAAATTGATTTTTTTAATATGTTCCCCAATATAATTTTATACTAATTTAATATTTTTTTCTAAATATTATTCAAATTTAAATATAAAAAATAAAATCGGCACTTTCGCAATATTTCGAATTAAAGTTAGATTCCTATTTTATATATATTTAAATAAAAATACATATTTATATAAAATCGAATTTTATTCCGTAATTTTTAGTAAATGGATATCTATATATTTTTATTACAAACATATTATTTATATATATGTATATATATATATATTATTTTTTTATACAATATATTTTATATATATTCTCTTATTTTTATTTTAGAAGATAATAAAAAAAATATTAAAATCAGATATTAATTAATTAAATATTAAAGTTATTTCTTTTTACAGAGAAAGAGAATAGACAAAGAGAATAAATAGTGCAAGAAAGATAGAAATAGAATAAAAATATTGAAATCAGCGCCATCTGTAGAGTGCCGCAAATGAAACACATAAAGAAAGGATAGAAAACAAAAAGAGAAGGATAGACATAGGATAAGAATTAGACTATTAGCGCCATCTGTTGAATTTCAAAGATACTTCATTAATAATATATTTTTAAAAGTACTCAAAAGATGGCGCTAATCTTTAATTCTTAATCTATTTTATCCTATTTTTAAAAAGATACCTTTGGCAATAGAGAGATGGCGCTGACGGTCAATTCTTATGCTATCTCTATCCTTTTCTTATTATTTTCTATCCTTTCTTTATGTGTTTCATTTGCGGCACTCTACAGATGGCGCTGATTTCAATATTTTTATTCTATTTCTATCTTTCTTGCACTATTTATTCTCTTTGTCTATTCTCTTTCTCTGTAAAAGAAATAACTTTAATATTTAATTAATTAATATCTGATTTTAATATTTTTTTTATTATCTTCTAAAATAAAAATAAGAGAATATATATAAAATATATTGTATAAAAAAATAATATATATATATATATATATATATTTACATATAAATAACATGTTTGTAATATAAATATATAGATATCTATTTAATAAAAATTAGAAAGGAGTACACAGAATAGTAATAATAGGATAAACAAAGAAAACAAATCGTGCAAGAAAGATAGAAATAGAATAAAAATATTGAAATCAGCGCCATCTGTAGAGTGCCGCAAATGAAACATATAAAGAAAGGATAGAAAATAATAAGAAAAGGATAGAGATAACATAAGAATTGACTGTCAGCGCCATCTCTCTATTGCCAAAGGTATCTTTTTAAAAATAGGATAAAGTAGATTAAGAATTAGATATTATCGCCATCTTTTGAATACTTTTAAAAATATATTATTAATGAAGTATCTTTGAAATTCAACAGATGGCGCTAGTAGTCTAATTTTTATCCTATCTCTATCCTTCTCTTTTTGTTTTCTGTCCTTTCTTTATGTGTTTCATTTGCGGCACTCTACAGATGGCGCTGATTTCAATATTTTTATTCTATTTCTATCCTTTTTCCTCTAGTTCTCTTTGTTCATCTTTCATCTACGCTTCTCAATTATTATTCTATCTTTATTTTTTTTTAATTTTTTTGTTCGTATTTACTGTGGCGCGTAATTATAAACGTGAATACAGGATATTTTATTAATTAAATATTATAATTTCTTTTTTAAAAATTATAATATATTAAACTTTAATATTCAAATTACAATAAAAAAAAAATGTAAACTACATTCTCTTCTCATATATCTTTGCAATCTTTGAAATATCAATATATGTCTCTTATATATAATATGTATTTTTGATATGTATTCAATATTTTTATAATAAAAATTTATAAATTTGGAAAAAATTTTTTACTATTAGAAATTTAAATTGAAAAAAATATAATTCAAGAAGTAATATATTTATATTAAAAATACAGATTTTTAAATTCCTAGTATACATACATTACATCTCATTTCGTGTATATTTTATTACATTTATATATGTAAAATCGCGACCTCTACATATATTTTATCAAGCATATAAATTATCAAGCATCAGTTATTTTTCATACTTGTATTATTTATTTTCATAAAATTTTTTAAATGTTACAGTGTAAAAAATATGGAAAATATAAAGTTAAGTCCATCAATGGCTTTAAAATTAAAAACTAGAAATAATGTCAATAGAATTAGACACAGTTCTCCAAAATTACAAGAAGTTTTAAGAGAGGTTAATTTAATATTATTTTTGAAATTATTTCCCGAATTTCCAATCTTTGAAATTTAAAACAAATCATGTAATTAATTTATCGTATTTTGCCGGAATTTTAATGCATAAAATGAAATATAATTTTTTAGAGATGTCGAGAGAGAATGCGAGAAAAACGAGGGCAGTTATTTAATAGAAATAGATTTGGTTTAGAAATAAATTCAAAAAATGTACAAGATACATTAACTGAAATTGTTCGTAAAGAATTAAATAATCTGGCTACTACAGATTTAAATCCAATTTTGAATCCCTTTTTTGTAAATGAACCACTTGATCCAGAAGAAGCAATTGAACTTGAAGCTAAAATACTTGATGAAGAAGGTAAAATAATAGAATTTGTTTTGTTTATATATTGCATAATGTTTATACATTATTTATTATATAGAACAATGGATATTAGAAGAATATGAAAGAATGGTTCAAGAAGAAATTGAAATATTAGCACTTAAAGCAGATCAACAAGTAAATGAAGTTATTTGTCCTATATGTCAGAAATCTAATTTAATAGAAAAAGAAAATAAAGTAGCTTGTGAATCTTGTGATTTTGTATTAAACAATTGTCTTAGTGTGAAGGAAGTAGGATGTCTTATTAATAATTGTGTAAATATTCATTCTATACAATGTAAGGAATTACCTGGTTTCTTGCCACTTTTTGAAAATGATAAGATGTCTTTATATCTAATTTGTGATGAATGTTCAACTTGGACACCTATAATATAGATTTTAATATTCTTCAATTAGTGAAGATTTTTAAAATTTATGAAATTGCTGAAAAAAAATTATATTTTTTCATCTTATTACCCATGATTGATTAATAATAATAATTTTAATTTTAAATAATATATTTAATAATATAATCTAAAGTAAATATCAAATATAATATCATAAGATCTAATCAAATACGGGTAATAAGATATAATAATAAAAATAAAAAAAACATGAATAAAAAATCAATAACTTTTAATTTGTTAAATTCAAAAAAAAGTAAAATTTAATTTGTTTATGGAGGTAATCATTTGAATAATAATACATGAATTTTATATGATTATATGATACATATTGTACAAAAAACATCCCTTTGTTGATTTGTTTATATTATTTATCATTTATACATACATAATATAAAGTTAAATAAAAGATAACTGTATATTGTAAAAATTAATTAAACATATTTATAAAAGTAAAATTTTAACAATTATTAAAAATTTCAAGAATTGTTTTCTAAAGATTGTCTACTGTTTTTGATATTTAACTATATACAATAAAGTATTTAAAACTAATAATATTACAATATACAGAAGTCTTTTATAACCTTAAATTCTAATATTTGAATTCTTTTATAAATGATTTGTACATTATCACATGAAATTTCGTATTAAAAACTTCATATTTAATAACATTAATAATATATAAACTTATAATTTGTGAGCAACCCATTTTTTTATATACGTTCGATTTTTTGCAATATAAATTTTTATTCTTCTAAAATTATTACTATGCAAGTATCAACAGTTATATATTTATCATAGAATATAAAATTAAAATTAAAAACATTTTAAGTGATTTAGTTAAATTGCAACTTTTAAATTGTTAAAAACACAATTAATTAAATATTTTTAACAATTAATATTTCTTATTCCAGTCTCTTGTTACAATTTCATGGCACTAATTTCATTTTAAATGTATTCAAATATATATTTTCATATAGCATACAAAACTCAATTAATTATTTGATGTTAATTTGTTATAAACAATTCTTTATTTGTCATTTTAATGAAAGAGTTTCCAAAATTAAAATATCTTTTCATGAAAGTTATATTTCAACTATTATAAAAATATACCGATAATATAATATGTATTTGAGTCGCAAAATATATTATTTATAAATATATTTATCCTAAAACTGTATGAAACATTATCAAAAAAGAAATAGAATAATTTCAAGAAATAATGATTCCTTTTTTTTTTATCATTGCAAGTGGCATACTTAGTTAAAAACAAGCATAGTAAAAATATGGAATGGTTTGCTCTACACATTTTTCCTTCCTTTTTTTTTTTAAATATTAGCAATAGATATATATAGGCAATTATTACAATGAATTTAATGAATTAATAAAAAAAGAAAAAATTTAAGAACGAAAAAAAGAAAGGAATTTATGATAAAAAATTTTTATCGCAATATACGAGTGTAAAATTACATAATTTTTTTTAATGCTGAATGAACATAATACGTAATGTACGTAATTATATAATAAATATGAATGTACTTTCCATTTTGTTAATATTTTATATGAATAATTGCGATAATCGCTATAAAAAAGGATGTTTAAATCTCAGTGTGTTCCAAATTTATGTAACAGTCTGTATATTATAATATGTATTTTGTTAAACGTTGTGAGTAAATTCATGTATACATCTTCACATTATTTTTTTCTTTAACAATTAGTTATTAAATTTTATGATCACAATTTTGAAAAATATAAGGGAAAAAATTGCACTTTAAGTCCTTTCCATTTTCAACCACTATCGTTGCAAAAAGAAACCTGAAAGCTTACTATAAGAAGAATCGTCTTAAAAATTTTCACATAAGTTTCTTTCCTAAATTAGCTTACTGCTACGGTAACTGCTTTTCTTTTGCTCTTTTTTTTCAATATATAAACAAATCACGTTTCACGACGTATTTGCATATTACAATTGGTCACTGAGTTGATCGTCGTCGTTCTGTGCGATCGACTGCTGCAAGTGCTTCTTCGGGTAGACGACCAGGATCTGATAGAATATCAGTGGCAGTACACAGATATCTTAGAGAATTCAGAACAGCTACAATGATAAATGATTATAAATAAATCTTCTTAAATATTTTTATTTATATATGTTTGATTTTATTATGTTATTATTAATATTTTTATTCAAAAGATACGAACCTGGTCTGAGATCAACGAGTGAGCAATGTTGCTCGACCCATAATATTGTACTTCGATATAAATCTTCAATACTTGCGGTTGATACCGAAGTATTAAAAGAAATCATTAAAGGTTCAAGCAATATACTGAACTAATTATTTTATAAAGAAAATATACATTTCATCTTATGTATCATACACTCGGTTAAAAAAAGAAATTTTAAAACATGTTTTAAAACACGTTTTAAAAAGGATACAATCCAAAATTTCCAATTCTCTCGTGTACGCGTGCGTACGTATTCGTCAAACATCTCCTTCATTTTGTTAGTTCTATGTCTAGATATTGGAGCACCCGTTGCAGGAAGCATAGATTGACAATTACTGTAATAGAATATTCATTATAAATTCAATATAGTTTTTTTAAAAATGATTAATTTTTTTTTTTCATATCAACTTTCTTATTACCTAATAGATGTATTAAGGCACTCAATTTGATGTCTTAAACTATCCATCTCTTCTTTTAACTGATTTCTTTCCGCCCTTAACTGCCTAATATAATCTGCTCCTTTTTGCAGCATAGCGGCTTTGCTCATCTTCGTGTTTGGATTTTGATTAAGCTGCGGTATTAAACTATGCAACATATCAAATCCATTTTTAATATTATATCTACGCTTTTGCTCTGCGTGAATGTGTCCAACTCTCCTTTGTTCTTTATATTGTCCTCGTTCCGTTTCACCTTTTATGTAACCTCGATTTGGCGATAATGGACTTCCTATGCTCATCGGACTATGCAAAGGACTGAGATTTAACCCTTGAGGACTGTGCGCGTTAGAGTTATCCTTCGGTGATCCGGGACTATTTTGTGGCTGATGCGTTTGAGTGTTTGTATTTAATAACATTTGTTGGCTGCAAGTAGTCTGTTGCATTGCCTAATATGCAATATACAGTTGAATACATCATATATTATACAAGGTGAAAATTTATTATTGTCAGTATCAATGTTATATAACCAGTAATATCTTTATACATATTATTTAAGTCTTCGCGGCTCAAGCTAAAGAGTTCTACTTGTATATTATTATTATTGTAAGACATTAAATTGACTTTACAAACATCGAATGGAACTTCTTTCTTGAACAACATTGACTTAAATAACTTTTGATTTCGAAATAAAATGCAACATAAAAAATACCTGTTGTTGTGATTGCACTTGCACTGTAGATGTTTGCATAGTTTGGACAGTAACCGGCGTGGTAATATGGTGGGTTGTCGTTATCTGCGTAGGCGAAGCTGAAGGTGGAAGCATAGATGAGATGTATTTCATAGTGGTTGTTTGGTTCACTGTTGGCATTATATTATCAGCCGGCATATTCATTGTGTGTATACCAGATGTGTCTATGTAATAATGATATTGAAGCTTTTATAATATTCTTTATATCGAAATATATATAATACCGATGTGATCGATTTCTCTTTACAATAATTTGTATATCTTATATATTATTAAATGATTTATAAAATAAAAAATGAAAACTTAATTATACAAAAATTGCATTTTTTAGAATACATACTATTAGTGAGTAACTGTGCGAGCAAAACATTGTTATTTAGATTTAGAGCAGGATCACTCGCCGCCGATACTAATGGCGGTGGATGAATTCTTGGCGAGGTTAATGATGAACTGCTTCGAGATCTATTTCTTGCTTTCATTTGATACTGAAAAAAAAAATTATTATTATCATAAATATTTTAAATTTCTTATATTGCATCAAGATAAAGAAAACCTTATGGATTTATCATAATTTATATATCAACCTTAGGTACAGCAAAAACTTCTTCTTTTTCTGAATTAGACGTGGTAGACTGCGGCAATAATTTTGTCGGCTGTATAGTTGGTGTAGTAAGATCCAAACCGGAGGATCTGCACTGTAATAATATCGGTGACTGTGACGGTTGCTCTGTGGAAACCGATACGACTTGTTGTGTTGGGTGTGTCTGAAAAATATTACGATAATCTAATTCTATTGCTAATCATACTTTCTTGTCTTGTTGATGCAATATTCAAATGAAACACCATATTTTAATAAAACAGAACTTATCACGTTATATCTGAGAATACCTTGAAATTATTAGTGTTGAATTTACATTGCTGCGCATTAAAGCTTTGCGGAAGTGTAGAGAATTTATAACATTGTTGCGGTTGAACAACTTTATATGGTTTTGTAGAAATCGGTGCAACTGGTGGTAAAGGTCTAATACTTCTATGCTGACTTGATACTATGGAATTTGTTTGTCCGAAATTTTGCTGTACAGTCACCAGATTTGTGATAGGTGAAATTTGATTTGCATGAATAGATTGATCATTCAATGATGTCATTTGAACTTGATTTTGAACTGGTGTTAAAACAGTTTGAATCTCCATAGCATAAGGTGGCTGTGAAGATTGTTGATATGGCGAATTTTGTTGTTGCGCTGTACGTTGATAAGTATTTCGTTGCTGAGATTGTTGAATTACTCGATTAGATCTCGAAGAAATTCTACTTGGCCGACTTTTTTCTCTGACAGGTTGACTGGTCGAGGATTCATAACTTTGTTGTATAGTATTATAATTCTCAGTTAAAGTTCTACAATTTATATATGAATATTAAAATAGAATTTCATTTTAAAATATTTTAAGTAATGAATAATTAATACTCACATATTATTATTTCTGAACGTATTCGTTGGCTCTGGTTGAGGTTGAGTATATATTTTAGCTGTATATTGAAGATTTTGTATAGTACCTGCTTGTTCGTCCTGTACTAACGTTTGTTGAGAAGCTTGTTCATTCTTAACCGTCGCTTCTTGGCTCAATTCGTTAATCTGATTCATAGGTGTCATCAGATCGAGATCAGGATAATTTGTATTCAAAGTACTATTTCGAAACATATCGTCTTCCTCAGGGACAGGGGGCAACTTTGAATTCAAAAATTCTAAAAGATAATTATTATAAATGTTATTCTTTATTAATATATTATTATTTGTATTTATGTATGATTAATTTCACGTTGATTTAATACCTTGTAATGGTTCAAGAGTATCCATAAAATCATCTAAATTTGGCTGGAGTGGTCCTAGGCTGGGTTGTATAAAATCCGCCAGACTAGCTCCTCGCGCTGCAATTGCAAGTAACTATGTTATTATATCATTTATATATATTAATTTCTGTTTTGTTTATTTTTTATGTTATTCTATGACTCCTTATTTTGTGCTTTTTTGTTTGGTAGCAATTTGAATTAATGAGTTACCAATTTCTCTCGGATCGGGAAAGTATATTGGTTGATTTGAACTGATTGTGGAAAATAATGTATCAGTCATAAGCTCCATGTAATCTTCATCAACCATCATACTCTCTCCTCCTGGAGTCCCACTTGTCCCTCCGTGTGTGTTGCCTGTACCTGTTCCAAAGTTGCCCGAAGTTCCTAATCCGTTGCCCCAATCTAACACGTCCATCGATTCCATCTAAAATGATGATTCAAATGTGAATAAGAAATATTAATGATTTTTAAAAAAAATTAATAGCAGAATTCTCTCAGAGAGAAATAAATCCAATATTAGAATTTTTATAGATAAAATACCATTTCGGTGCCATCTTTGTTCGTCCAGCCAAGGATTTTGTTCCGATAAAACATACGCCATTTCTTGTATTCTGCAGTAACCGCCGCTAGTTTTCGTTTCCAATATTTTCCTTCTAAGACTACGGCCTGATAAAAGATATTTTTAAAAATCATTTACATCGTTATCGAAATATAAAAACTTGATTAAAATTCTGTTATTAAGAAGTACAAGGCATTCAAAAATTAACGTTATACAATATATGAGATATAATGTAATTCTTTTTTGAACAATTAATATATGATATATTTTTATTTCATATATATTTTATATATTCAATGAATAATATATGTTGAATTTCAAATTATAAAATAACGGAAATTCAAAAGATGTGATTTAAACAATCCATTAATAACGTATATTTATAAAGCATATGGAGCGAGTATACCGCCGGTTCCTAGACTCAATTGTAATCTATTTCAAGTACAGATTGTTTGACAATCGCTATTTAAACAAAGAAGAGCTACTTGGTTTACAGGATACGCTCGTCTTTTGTATGCATTATTTCTCCGCATTAACTTTTGCTCTGCCTTGATCTTGAATCATTTAAAAATCATGATTACAAAATCCTACAAAACCAAAGGTAACTATCATCAATTAGAAATTTTAAGAAATTAATAATATTATTATCTTTTTGAAATATAAAAAATTATTATCGCATTGCACTTTGAAATATTGTACTTATAAATCACCGCAAGAACAATGTTAAATATTCATTTATCAAATAGTAATAAGCAAACGTACCTCAGGTTTATTGTGAGTATCAACATCCAATGGAGACGCGAATTGGCACACCAGCGTATTTTGCTTCAAAATAACTGAAACAATACAAATTTACATTACTTATCCTTACTGGTCTCTATTTATGAAAGAAAAAAAAAAAAGAAAAAAATACAGAAAGGAAAAAAAAGAGAATATTTTTTAATGTCCTTATTTTCAACGACTTTTTTAAACATATAAAAGAATTCCAATCAAGATTATGATATTATCGATATGCGATTTGGTGCGTATGCACCAATTCAAAGAAACCATGAATCCGTCTCTAAAAATAGCAGCAATAAAAGACCGAATTTCTCGAAAGAAAACTCGTATTTATGTTAGAAAAAAAAAATTTATAAAAACTATTACATGTTTCACGAATATATAATCGTATTAATAAATTTTTTTATTTCATTATTTAACCGGTACGCACCGAAAATTCAAGTTTTGCTACTAGAAAAGAATTTGTTATGATAAAAAGAAAAATTATATACGAACCACGATGCGTGTTTCTTCGACGAACTTAATCGAATCGACTACGCAAACGTTTGGAACGAGTAGTTAGCTGCCCTTCGATCTACGACCATGCTCGATATGTTCGGTATATCGGATCAGAGACGCAAGCGTCCCGATGCCTTCTTTGCGGCGACGCATTTTGTAGCGTATTCGCGAAATAATTCTTGTAATTAATAAATCACAAATATAAAATCTTGCAATGTTACTTTAATTGGAAACTGAATTCGAACAATCCAATTTTCCACTGTTCAGAACCTCCAAATCGATGCACTTCCGCCTCGACTCCGTGCTCGGTGCTTCGTTTGTAATACACCCTTTTTTAGAAGAAGAAAAAAAAATCGAGGTATATATAGAAAATTGAACGAAGATTACTTTAAGAGATAAATTGACGTATTAGAATGATTAGAGATAAAGATGTGTTAATTCTTTAACTTAACAAATGAAAAAATTGTTTTGTTAAGAATAATGTTTTATAAATATAAACAAAATTAATTAATCTATTTTCAATGATCTTTCCTGAGAATTTTAAATAGTTAAAGTAAAAATATGATTAATTTCGACAAAAAATGGCGATTTAAAATTACACTTTGTAATGAAAATAGAAAATATAACAAAAGTAAAGTACGTAATAAGAAAATTAACATAGACGAAATTTAAACATCATAAAGTATGCAAATTGAAATCGCAAATATTCATTTGAGAAGAAGACAGAAATCGATGATCCATCTCTTTTCGACTTATTTTTAACAATTATTTACACGCGATAAACAAACCGACTTAATTGCACATTACAATATAAGATTTAAACGATCTTGGTAGTAAATAACAGATATATAAATTCGTAAAAAATAGCTCTGTTTCAAACATCCAAAGAATCAACAAATGAGGAATCATTTCTTCAAGTTCTTTTCCTTTCGCATAAAAATCCAAAACTATTACTTATAGATTCGTCTACAACATCGTTTTTAACCACGAATAGTATTGGCCGGTTAAGATCGATCGGCACGCGATTTTCGATGTTGACATATGCACGATTGACAACGCGGCTAATTTAAAAATAGCGATAGTCGAAATGTCAGTGAACGAGATACGGTTTGCACGCGGTTCGATGTCTATTGCACAATTCGATCGATTTATTTAAAAGTCCATCTTCTTATTCACGCGATCTAAGCGCTTCGAAATACATACACCCTCTTATCTATAAACTCATTACATTCTAATATATAATGAATTTTAAACAAACGTCTCGATAACGAATTATATTATATATAGAAGAAAAAAAAAAAAAAAAAAGAAAGAAAGGAAAATAATTCCTCATTCATTCGATAAGGTAGCTATATTACGTCAATTATTCGAAGACCTTGACTTTGATTCCTTTTTAATCACTTCCTTCAATGAATTTTACCTCGATTAATTTCTCTGATGTTTTGACTCGAAGAAAATTTACGAAACGTAAGAAGAAAAACGATTAAAGTATATATATATATATATATATATATATATATATATATATATGTAGTATGTATGTATAATTTAAACAAGTCGTTTCAGTATCGAAGAATTTAACGATGAAAGCTGAACAAAGATAACCAGTTGATGTAATTTCACCACAAGGAAAAATTCCGAATTTCTTTGGATGACGGTATTCGCAAAACTGAACGAGCTTGGAAATTTTGCAGAAGTGCACCGAGAAACTGACGTGGTAGCCGATGGCGGGGATTCTTTGTCACTAGTGCGTCACGTGCAAGATATTTTTTTTTTTTTTATTTTGTACAACACTATTTACCTTATCGCCTTATTTTTGCGGCAAAATATCTTGAATCAATTTAATTTGGCTTTAGATTACGCTTTATCTCACCACCTTTGTTTTTTGATTCGTAACTCGATGAAGAACGTAGTGGTTTTCTTTTCAAATTTTTAGTAAAAGAAAATTTGTGACTTTTCTCGTATGAACTTGTTTCGTCGACAAGTCTACTCGAAATGATTAAATGAAATACCAACAGAATTAAACAAAATATTAATTAAAATAGAACGCCATGATTGATATTTCGAAAAAAATTTTCATTTTGTTATGAAAAGAGATTATGGAAACTTTCGTAATTGAAAAATTATCGTGCTTTCTATTAACTATTCGTGCTATTTCTCTGATGAGAAATTTTTTGAAACAATATGAGAAAAAATAATATAAATGAATAAATAATGGAATGAGATAATAATTTTGTTTCAATATTTCTGTATTCGAGTGTTTAATAAGTGATTATGATATCAAGAGATCTTGAGGAAGCAATATAACTTTTGAAATTTATTAAAAAAAAATGAATAAAAAATTTTAAGACGTCGAAACTTGAGAATTGGATAAATCAAAATAATCTAATCAAGAAAACTGTCTCTTTAGATCAATTTACTTCTTTACAAATAAATTTATATTTTATGATTCGTATTATTTCAATCAATACTATTCGGATAAAAGTGTAAACTCTTTTTAAATTTGAAAATTAAATTTAAAATTGCAATTTTTGATTTTGCTAAAGCAAAAAGAAACTATATATTATTTAACATAAGAAGTTTGTGTTCACAAGTTTAAAACCATCGATTGGATGATAATTTTCAAAAAAATGAAATAATAGTACATAGTTCAATAATCGAATGATTCAAGATACAATCAATTGTTTCGAGATAATATGAATCAGTTAACTCGTCTTTAAAAAATTATAACTGCTCTATTATTAATTAAAATTAATCTAATAACATGATTTTAATTTTTTAAGAATTTTTAAATTTGAAATTTATCATGATAATGATAATAAGTAATATCATGATAATAATAGTAAAATTAAAACAATTTCAAATTTTAATTTAGTACTAATAAAATAGTAATAATGATAAATAATATATAAGCTTTTAATAAGATCGAATATTCAGTTTTTCAAAAGAACCTTTTTCCCCCCAATTATATTCTCCAATCGCATTCTCCTATGACCCTCGACCGCAATCGTCGACCATGACAATTCACCCGAAGAAAAAGCTGTCCCAGCCAGAAAAATACAAAAAACAAATACATAACGTTATCACAATGACTTCGGGTTATCATATGATTGTCAAAAATCAGCAAAATTAACCATGTCTTGAGCTTTGTATTTCCGGTCGCGCATTTCTTCGCCGTTTTCTACGATGCTCTTCGAAACGTTTAAAGATTAAGATTTTCCTAACAATTATTCTTTTAAATATTCAGCTAACAAGAGATGTTTCATCTATTTCAATGAAATTCTATATTTATATTTACGATAAGTATAATTTTAATTACAAATATTTAGTTAATTATGAGAAAAATTTACAATTTGATATAGAAACAAATACAGGATTTTAGTTTAGCATTTACATCTTATTATATTCTTTTTTTTTTCAAATATACATATATCTACTTCAAATTATATTATATTACTTGACTTGTTCATTATTTTTTTTAGAGAAAAGTACATATTTATCACTATTTGAACATATTTTTGTATAGAAAAATTTTAATACATTTCAACAATTAAATTATTTATGTGTAGATATAAAACTGTCCTACCAAATCGCAATCAGTGAGGTCTATATCTGAAACATCTCTCGAAAGCTGATATCATCATCAATTTATTACGTCTATATTTTACGCGCTTTCAGGGTCGTGGTTCTGTGTTCACACGTGCATTTCCTTACATTGCATGTGCCAGCATCTCCATATCACGTTGTTCAGTCTAATCTTGTCCTTCCATCTCAGCCTGATTCCTTTGAACCGATTCCACTTGGGCGATGTCAATTTCTGTCTGGAACAAATTCAAATGCCCATACGTCATACCCACTGCAAAACCAATCTTCGTAAATATTTTAATAGATATTCAAATAAATCATGAATTACACACGTCGGGTCGTAAAATCGGTCTTGAGAATTCTTAATTATAATCATCGTAATGACAAAAAAAAAGAAAGAAAAAAAAAATGTAAACTAATGTGTATAAATATTCTTCAAACAGCTGCAAAACTTGAGACAACTCGCGCAAGGCAAACAAGAATTTATCTGAGTTTGTTAAGTATAGTTTGAGGAAGTTGTCGAACGTAGTATATTAACGTCGTTGTAAAATAATCGACGGTTAATCGACATAGCTTTGAAATATACCGATAAGTTTCTTAGCCTCGTAATAAAGGCTAATCCATCGTTATCGCGCGGTTTTTCTCCGCTTTCAATAATTTTTCTTTTTTCTTTTTCTTTTTTTTTTTTTTTTCCCCCTCGCATAACGTTAGCGAGAGCTAAAGTCACGAATCCAAAGCTCGGATCATATCTTTTACGATATTCTCGAGACATTTTCGCGAGAATCAGATTTATCGTTGAAGAAGCTATGTTTGCTCGAGCACGGCAAACACTTTGCCGTGTTTATTCCAACCAGGAGAACGATTCTAAATATAAGCGTGCATGGAAGAAAATGGGGACGGATTAACAGAAATACTATGACTTTTTATCATGCTCGTTTTACTGGATTGGGAAACAACAATGACTCGTTCACCGATTAATAAATTTAAATGTTGTCGGCCGATATATGAAACGCGGCTGCTGTCTTTTACCGAAGATTAGAATTTACAATTTATCATGTCTCCGATAAAAGATTTTCGAGTCAAGTTGGATCGTTATTATTTGAACGTTTGTTATCTATTGTTATATGATACTATATATAATACGCTTCGAGTTTGGAATTTTATCGATAAAAAAACTGATGGATTTAGAAATTAAATTTTAACGATATATATTACGATTTTGATCGATTTTATTTCGATTTACGAATTTATTGAAATTGATTCACTCATTGATTCTTCGTTCGAAAATTTTACTATACGAATAATTATAATTTTTTGCTTATACCGTATCTTTTCTACGATATATATAAATATTTACGTATGAATCAATATATTTATCTGTGAAACATTATAAAAAATTAGTATATAAGTTCATTTATTGATATATATTATATCGATAATGATATTTTTATCGTTGTATTTACCAGCATTTAAAGGGTTAAATCGATTTCACTATCGACGATTAATGAATTTTTTGAAGCAATTAGTCTTGCCTTCAGCCACTAATCTACAAACCATAAATAAAGTCTACATAGATAAATAAAAATAACAATTTGCTAAGATCGCAATTTAAATTTATGTCCTATATTCCTATATTTACTTAAAATGATTCCTAAAAGAAAATTGCTAGTAAATTTTTTTTAGTTAAAGCCTAATAAACATAATAGTCAAATTTTTCTTATTAACCATTATTTATTATTCAATAATGAAAACGTCAATCTTCTTTCTCATCGATTATTAATGAAAAATCAATACAATGAAAAAAATATAAATGGAAAGATCGATGATCTCTGACCGTATAGATCATCATTTTTCGCGATCACAGATTTCTTGAGAGCAAATTTCTCAACGTTCAACGTTCTTTCCAATGTAATATCAACGAAAAATCAATAGTTAGAGATGATAGATAGAATGATTTCCACTAAATATTCGTGACGACGTGCGAAGTGTTCTTCCTTCCTTGGTATTAGAAGATTGTATCTGTATCCATTGGCAATAATTTCATTTTTATTAAGATTAAATCGATTAGATAAGAATCCAGCAGAAATACGACGTAGGCAACTAGTTTCTGGAAATCTTGATATTTCGCACGATTTAGAAAAATATTAAAATAAAACGCTGGGGAATTGGATTCATTTAAATTTTTATTCTTGACGAAGAAAATTTGACCGAGGAAATGTAATCAGTTTCGTAAGAAATTTTCAGAAAAAGAATTTTTTACGATAAAACAAAGATTAACAAGAAAAACCATAAACGGAGGAAAAAGATCATTTAAGATGATAACAATTTTCATCATGAATTAAAATATAATTTTATTTTCCTTATTCTCTTTATTTATTTATAAAAAAATATCTCGACGTAAAATGATGATTTGATCAATCAAATTTCTGATTTGATAAAAATTGCCTAAGAGAAAACGTTTAATTCAAATGTTATCAATTCTGTAATAACACATTATCATTTTTGATTATCTAATATTAAATTGGAATTTTTCAACTTCAAAAAAAGAATCAATGGTGTATTTCATATATGAACTTTAGAACTATTATGTAATTATAAAGAAAAAGTACTTCGTCATCATCTTTACAAAGATATTTTTAAAAAATGTAAAAATATAAGTTGACTTAAAAAAAAAAAAATTATGAATCGCAACAAAATTAACAGAAATTTTTTGTATATTTATTTTTTCAAATTTCCAGTTTTTCATGATACCACGGTTCATCATGTTTCATTAAACAATTAAATCATTAGACGAATATCTAGAACAAATCGTTGAAGATACACGATCACAATCGCGCGGCATCAAAACCACACGAAAGCAAAAAGCAAAAGTCATTCATTCTTTCCCGCCAAATCTGTCTCTCTTTTCTTCGACCAGAACGAATAATCTTTCGCGATTAATTAACCGTGAGCATCCCGTTATCAGATAACAATTTATTTGTTCGTCACAAGCCAATGGCATGATCCATCGGACTGGAAGGGGCAAAGTCGATTATCATTTTCGTTTGTCGCGGAATTTTTGTTTCATATTTATTGAATATTTTCTCTTTCGATTTCTCTTTCTTTATTTTTTTCAGCAAAGTATTCGAATTTAGCTGCAAAGTTTCAAATTTCTCATGAATATCTTGAAAAAAAAAAAAAAAAAAGAATATTTTTAGATAGATTTAAAAATAGAGAAGATAATAGATTCAAATCTCTTGCAAATACTTTAATCAGAAAATTCTACATCGTATTCTTGAAATAGTTTTGCTTATAATTCAAAAAAACAAAATTTAATTTTTTAAAACAATTTTATAAACTAAAATTCTTACTTATTTTTAAACATCTTTTGTAAGTAATAAATAAAAAGTGATAATAAAAAATATTATCTCTTATATTAATTAAATTGCATGAAATAAATCTTTTGTGTTTTTATGAGCTTAATTACGAAGAATTAGAATTCTCTATCGTGGAGACTTAAAGTTTCGGAAAATTTTGATTAATAGAGTTGTTCGACACGTGGCGATAAAAATATTTTAAGCAATGTGTTCGATATCGTTTTCGGAATAAAATTTGAATGTCTGAGTAGAAATATCGCTTGAAATTGGAAAAAATTCGAAACACGGATTTCAACACGGAAATAGATTTATGAGACGAAAACTCGTATTATCTTCGTTTTAAATCAAATGTTTGTAATCGTATATTTGATCATGTACGAAAAAAAAAAAAATTCCAAAATGCTTCCATAGAGAAATTTATGCCTCTCGTCAATTACGTGAATCCGATTGTTATCACAAATAAGAATTGCTTGATTATCTATAATATAGAAATATGAGAGTATCTTCTAATGAATGTTAATATATGTATAAAAATTCTCTATAGAATCCATCTACTATATCGTTAAATTTAATTTTTAAGAAGTTATAAAAGCTCATCAAAAATTCATCGAGTCGAATTACGCGATTCATTCAAGATACTAAAAAGATTATTAAATAGTAAAGCAATTGCGATTAATTTAGACGAATGTGCAAAATTAAAATTGATTAAAATACGAGAGCTAATACAAATAGCAATAATAGATGCGTATGTAAAGAATCAAAGATAAAAAGGAATGAAAGAAAAAAAGAAAAATCAATAAGAATAATTAAACATAATAGCACAATAACAATGAAGTACTGCACAAACTATGCTGTAACTAATTCTAGAATTTTATTTGTTACAAAGTTGTAACATATTTACAAAATCTAATATTGAAGTTTTCCTATCAATTTTTTCAATATTAGCAATCGAATTATTCGTTCATTAAGATTAGAGACATTTTTACAAGAGATACGTTAAAAAATAAAAAAAATTAAACCTATTGTTCTCGCGCTCTTATTTCAACGATAGGACTACTACTTTTTCATTCTAATTTCACCTAAAATTAAGTAGTATTATACAAAACAGAAGAAAATTGATCGATATGCAAAAGTGGTCTCGTGCGAGCATGTTTGCGCTTGTATTCGCGGGAAACGCAGGGCACACGCGAGCGGTGCATCTATACTCGATGACGCAGTAACCTTGCACGATAAAAGACACGTTGTGACACACAGGCCTTTACGGTAATTTAGCTTGATTTACTTTTTCGAGTTACGCGTGTCGCGAGAGAATGACCACCGTTTAACAGGATGCTCGCACGAGACTCGAACACCTACCTTCTATCTACTTCTTTTAAGGTAAGTTTTACTAAGGTTTTCGATGAATAGAGTAGACACGGTTTTTTCAGATTTTCGAACGTAATTCGTTTCGAGTGCGAAAATTTACAAATTTTTGTAATTAGAAGCTATCATTAGAACAAATGCAATTTGGAATGGTGAACCTGTTCGAAGTTTGAATTAAATCGCTTTTGAAATTGAGGATCATTTTCAATGTACCCAATTGTTGACTTTTGATTAGAAAAATATTAAATTACAAAGAAATTCTTGTTTTTTTAAATAAACAATAAAATTTCTTGTAAATAATTAAACTTGTAATTTTTGAAGGATAACAATTTCTTGTAATTTCTCTTTACAGATAATTGTCAATAAATATGAAAAATTTCGATAACAGATTATTACCGAAATACTTATGTATACAATATTTATTCCACGAATCGATTAAAATATACGAAGCTATTCTTCCTATTCTTATATTGAATAACTATAAGAATAAAGAAAAAAATACTATTCATTCGCATTCATTCAAGTGTCGAATCGAACAATCACGATACCTGGTTGAATAATGCGAGCACGTGTGTTGGCTTACTATCGAGCATAGTTGGACGGTATCAAAGAGGATCGTCAACGAACGTGTCACATAACTCTTATCCATTGCCATTTTACGACGAGGTGAATTAGGTTTGAGACAAGACACGCAATAGGAAACCGTTGCTTTGGCACGGAGAAAAATCGAAGGCAACAAGAACGAAGTCATCCAGTACCTAAGACTGAAGCGCTGCACTAAGAGACGAACTTGAATCATTGTTGAGGTCAATTGCAATTAGTGTAGAATAATTGTCACCTAAACGCGATCATAATTACCAACGTTTCTTTTCCAACACTATGAGTCATTAACGAATCGTTAAATTGCGATAATGATCGAATCAGTAATAGTTACGACATTTTATGCGATGTGCCATTTTGACAGGAAAATTTATGATCGAGATTTCATTTTCAGATATTGTCACGAATAATAGACTTCTTATGGAGAGAAAAGAATAAGCAATTTGACGTAACAACGACAAGGCCGTAACACGCGAAAATTCTTTCGTATTAATATTGTTCGTAGAATACAATGACAACAATGACGTCACTACGTAATGAGAAACGTGCATATAACACAGTGAACAAAAGACGCGAGCTTGAGATAAATATATTTCGATTTGTCATCGTGCAGTAACAATTTCTGATGTTACGATTTTTTTGGATTTAGGGACGAGCGTCGAAAGCTTGGGACAAATTTTATACAATGTAAATCATCTACGACAATGAATCGAACAATCGACATAGACATTCACGAATCTTTTATCTTTTTACGACGGTTATTACATGATATTTCCTATTTTCTTAATATCATCATAAGTAGAGTTGGCACAAAAAATTTGATAAGTTGTTCGTGCGATATGAGTAATCTTATAGAGAAGTATATAAAAGAATATAGCTACAATGTAATTTCCAACTTCACTTCATGTGCTTATTCGTCACTTGCGTACACAATATATCAAAGTTCCATTCTCTTTATCATACTGTAGCCAAACACCAAGATAAAGTATTGAAAATTATCTTCATAGTTTGTGAAAATAATGTCTTAAATAAATAAATATATTTTCAACCAAGCTTTTTTCGCTCCAATTCAATTAGAAATTTCCTTTTCAATATTTTTGAATATTTTTCAAGCCCGATTTTTCACCATATATCGGTATATAATATCGAGTAAATTGTTGCTCGTGTACGTCGATAAGATATGCTACTTTTATCAGCCATTACAGCCACTCACACACAAGAAAGGATAAGAGGCGTGTCAGAATTATTTCACCTGATACGAGTCCTGATTCAGAGGTTATTTCTCGGCATAATAAAATAGTTTTAATCGATTAAAACAAAAAAAAAAAAAAATGAGTATATATATTTATATTATATCTTTCTTTCAACCAACAGAGAACCGTTATTTTTTTTTTCTTTTTTATTTCGCTCCATTTTACGACATGCTGCATGCATAAACATAATTTACAAGCGTGTTGTTTGGAGTAGACGTTTACGTTGCGTCATTATGACAATAATATCACCATGTTCTGCTACCGATATAAAAATATATATATCTATATTTTTTTCAGTTCGTGCGGCCAATTGCAGTTCCGACATAAATCATCATCAATCGATTAACCTTTTCATCGTGAAGGCGGAACAATAACAATAGAGACGTTATCGGCGGAATATTACGATATCAGAGTTCATTTATTACTCAATCTTTAGGACAGACTAAAATAACGATTGACCGGTCGAATAAAGTAATGCATTTATTTCGCGTGTAGTCGAATTACTTTGTATTGTAAATGTGAGGTTCACCGTTCTTTCAGTCTTCTGTTTTCTTTGTTTTTCCTTCTTTTTTTTTTTTTATGTTAATTCATCGATAATTTCACAACATTATACGATATATATGTATAAAATATATAAAATGTCAATTCTAAAAATAAAAATAAATTAAAATTAGTATACAAAAATATCCATTGATACATATTCAATCTTCACTTTTGTGATTTTTTTATATTTGTCTAAAATTGTTAACACCCTATATATATATTTTTCTGCAATTCGAAATATATCTTTTCTCTTTTCTCACAACATTCTATGTAATTAATTGTCCATGATGAATAAGTTTTGTTCGATTTAATGGCAAGAACGAAGCAAAGTTTCCATAACAATCGCGGAAACAAAAGACCAACAACGATA
Organism: Apis mellifera; assembly: GCF_003254395.2. NCBI lineage: Eukaryota > Metazoa > Arthropoda > Insecta > Hymenoptera > Apidae > Apis > Apis mellifera. Next base: position 5,487,305 of record NC_037640.1, read on the forward strand.
ACGAGATAGTACAATTAAGTACATGTAACAGCAATTTCCTGCAAGTTGCTATATGTAATTTATAAATTCGTCTTAATTGAACGTAGTTTCTTATTATTATGAGTATAACAAGCTCTCTTGATTCCTTTTCCTTTCAATCATTCCTCTGCTTTTGTTTCAATAATTCCTTATTATTGATATACGTAAATAATATAAAAATATATAATCAGTTAAATAAAAATATAATCATTCGACAAATTATGGGATCTTTTACATGTGTCCTATTTAGGAGCAAAGATGCTTTTCGAAAGACTAAATCATTATGAAATTATTGTGTACAAAATCTGATAATTCTGCGTCATAATATCTATTCAACGTCAAAGTAATTTTAATGTCGTAATCGAGAAATTCAAACAAAAATTTTACGAAGATTTTGCAACTGAATTCTTGTGTGTCTCGGAAAAAAAGATAAACGAGATACTTTTTTTTTCTCAATATTATCATACACGAGTACTTCACAAAAACGAGATATTGCTAAATATCAAGAGATGTAAAAAATTTAATTATGGATAATTATGGATAATAAACAGTCGACGAAATATTTATTTATATCCATGAATTGGAATTATTCGCTGTTCGATTGATTCGAATGTTAAAAATACTCGAACAATGAACTCGTGCTCTTGATTATGCTATCCGGTTTACAGAGTCTCGGTATCGATTATTTTCATCGCATAGGACGAGCTTAAAAACAGAATTGTCAATAACAAAAGCAAAAATAAAAAGAAACAATTAATAGATAGAATAATAGACCATAACAATCGAGTTAATCCAATAGATTAGATTGATTCTTGAAAATGTGTTAAGCTTTCATAATTGATATCTCATTAAATTTTCAAGAAATCTCTCAAAACTTTCGATTAATCTATCAATCAATCTATTAAATAATAAATGGGATAAAGTAACTTTCTTTTTAAACGTAACAAATACGATAAAATAAAAATAAGATCGAAAAATGTTTATCTATGATTAACGAATATGATCAACTTGAGGAATTATTCGAAATTTGATTTGAAGTGAAAATATCTAGATCTATAAAAGACAAATAAATTTGTTTTCGTCAATTAAAAGGTTAAGCGTAAACGATCCGAAGGAAGTCTATAGCGGGATACAAACTGTCCCATAAAGAGAAAACGGAAATTGTCGTAGCCTGTCGATTTCGCCGAGGCCGAGCTTAATTGCAATGTTGTCGTTTGGTTCTACGGCCTCTTCTTCATTAATTCAATTGTCTGTTATCAAGCGGAATGTCGGCACGACATTTGTCCGGTTGCCGAGCTCGAAATACAACTAGAATCTGCGCTGCCCTACTAATCTCTCAAGGGAGCCGATTGCGAGAGAGAGGAATCACCACGCGTCGACTTGCGAGTTCTTGCAAAACGATTGTACACATTCGAATCACGAGACTGTTACGAGACTAGCATACATGGATACTTCTTTCGTTTCTGGTCATTGGCATCATAGTGTAAAGTTCGTTTCTCCTTACTCGCAACGAAACCACGACTTTCAATGATATTGATCAATCTTTCTAATCGATGAAGAGATACTATGTGAGAAACTTCATGTATTTTATACTGATACATAAGAATATACCTGGAAAATGGATGACAAATGGAAAGAAGAACGGTAAACTGAAGTTTCAAATTTTCTTCAATATTTCTTTAACCCTTTTGCTATTATATAGATGATTCTTATTGATCATCACTAGACGATATTCATATATATACAGCATTCACTTTTTTCAGATAATTTCTGTAAATGATAAGAAAAATCAATGTGATATATGTGATTTTACCAATTAAATTTTATAGATTGTCATATATACTTTTCTATATTGACAGATATATAAATATTCTAAATATTATATACCTTCATATTTTATATAACTTTTTAATCATATGTGCTATAAATGCAAAATAGCCACCAGTTCATTTTCAATTCCATTAAAATCAATGTGCATTCCTGATAAATCCTATCACCTACAAGAAAGCGCAAGATTTCTCTTCGAATCCATTAACCTAAGGAAAAACTGAGGGAAAAGAGAAACTCACCTGTATGCGAGAGACATGCACTGAAACAGCTTGTTTAAGGACGTCTCAATGCTGAGCTGCTGAGAAGTTTTTTCATTCGAAGAGCTATTGGCGAATTTCTCGTGCGACAATCCTGGAGGCGTGATGATTGCGACCTTGACAGCCTCTTCCTCCGGTACGGGAACAGCGAGCTCGTCCTCGTCGTCCTGAGCCTCCGCTTCGAAATCCGAGACCATGAAGTGACCGGAGTGTATGATCTCGCGGGAGTCTCTGCCGTTATTATCTTCCTTCCTCCCTGTCCCAGGACGATGAAAACTTTGACTCGGTGTCGTTGTCGTCATCATTGTTAACGGCTTTCTGTATATCAATTCGGCCTGCATCCCTCTTTAGCGCCACTCTGTGAAACATACGAGCGGCAATTCATATTTACACTCATATTTTCCTCTTTTTCTTTTATTTATTTATTTTTGTTTGTAGTTATTGCTATTTTCTTTCTAACTGATTAGATTAGCTAAATTAATTCTTGATGATTTATGAATTTATCAATGGTACTGAGAAATATCATAGAGCTTTTTTTAAAATGAATATTGCTATATGCAAATATGATATATTAGAGTTTCCTGTACCTTGTTACTAAGAGTGACATAACTTTAAAAATAATTCAGAAAAGAAAGATGAAAATAATAAATTATATTTAAAGATAAATCTTTGTATTTTTAAAAAACTAACCTTTTGAAATTGTGTCAGTTTCAAAACAAGAATAGGATATAATTATTGTGGTATATATGTAATAATATTATAGTATTTTGTAATTATGAGACATTATATAAAACAATGAAAAATTCTATGGTTGTAGATATCTAGTAAAGAAGATATTGACAATTGCTTATTAGCAATTTTACAGTTTGGTAAGTGATATAAATATTCAAAGAAGAGATATAAAACGAGCTCTAATAAAGAATTTAGTGATATTAGTCGACCTCATTTCACAAAATCTTTAAACTGCAGAGACTGCATATTCGATGTCAATAGAATAAATCCTTTACGCCAGACATAACAAATATTTTTATCAAACAATCGATAAGCTTTTAATTCTCTTCAACATTTATCTATTTCTCTTTAAAATAGAATATTGTTTTTATTCGATTTTCCTTTTATCTTTTTTTTTTAAATTTATATCTTGCGCATGCGCTTTTACATTTTTTCAATTTTCAAGTTTTTTTTTTCTTTTTCTTTTTAAATATAAAACCACTGTATTTAACAAGATGAAAACGAACATTTCTCGTTGAAACACTTTCTTCGTTGACGCGCAAATTCAGAGCATGTAAACAACTTTTATACTCGGTTGAACGACCGAAGATCGTTAAAGACATTTCGGTTCGTTTCCATGAAAACATGATCGCGCGCCAGAATCCTCAATGGTCAGTGACTCCCTCAAAATGCTGCGGATATTTCCTATCTAAAATTAAATACGACACATTTTATAAGAGTTTAATTGTTATTCAGAGAGAGACGAAAATTTTTCCTAATGACTGCAAGCAAAATAATATTTAATAATTATAGGAAGAAAAATTATAACCTATTCACATATTTTTATATAACATTATTGCATAGAAACGATAATTTTTGAATTTTTTATTTTCTCTATAAATAAGAAAGCAACCAATAGAACCAATGAATATTAGAAAGTTCTCGAGGTTAGGTTCCAATGACAGAATTAATTAACATGCTGAGTGGTAACAGAAAACTGACATATATACTTAGTTATACATATTGCAAAAGAACTAGGTAAACTTAATGTATATTTTTTAACGTATAAACTGATCAATTCAAAACATTCGAAAATTACTACTGTGTTAACGACTGATATGAATATTCATTCTTTAAAACAATTTGTAAAAGTTAACTTGTGATGTAGGTTCGTTGGTTTTAATATGCAATGCGTGTAGATACCTCTAATAAAAGTACATGGAAACCTTCACTGAGATACATGTTACGAAAACGTCTAACGGAAATCGAAATCCATTTCTAATAGGCAATGAATAGTCGGAATTCGATATCGTAAATTACAGGTTAATCCACTACATAACCGGTTTCAGAGATAGGTTTTTTTTACCGATCATGTATTAACAGCTGATGATATATCTTTATAAATGTATTGAAATTTAATTGATATTATTTATCACATATCAGATTTATATAATTATAATTCCACGTGTACAAAATTTACTTACTATTTTTCAGAGAGAAGAATAAAATATCAGTTAACTGATAAGTTTCAAAGTTATTTTAACGATGACAGTATTTCGACTAACATTATTCACAGTATTTTTCGTAATATTACGCAAGTATGTTTATCGAAACGGATTTTCTTTGCAACAATTCTATTTAATAAATGATTTTAATATTTCACGACATTATTATCTTAAAAGTGTTAATGCTCTTTCACCCCGATGTCACTTCGTATCGGTAAGGTTAACCGTTTTATCCGTTCATACACGAAGGTTTTTTCCTTTCCTCGTGGTTTTAAAAATTATGTTATATTAATAGAAAATGAAATATTATTTTTACTAATATAGTTATTTCAAGTTTTCGTATTCAAAATTTCTACAACTGTAAACTCTATCGATAATCTATCTCTATCGATAAATTAGAAGAGTAGAAAATGCACGATCGTATACGAGGATAGCACATTACATTGTGACGTAATCGTAAAATGTTATATGTTATACTTTATCAGATATGCCATTGCAATTTTATTTGTTTAAACATTTTATTTGTTTGCCTTTATTCATGAAAAAGCCAATATCAACATATACATATATACATATATATATATAAAACATCTTTATTTTTTAATCTCTATGATTCACAAGTTGCCAGTATCGAAGATAGAAAAGAGTTTAGCGTTTTTATAAGACGCCAAAACTCTTTTCAAATGGGCACACCTCGATCTCTTATGCAATCATCGGTCGTATTTAGGAACTCGTCACGGCGCAACAAAAACATTCTGCTTCGCCTACACGTGCGCGTGGCCACGAGAAACGTGTTTTTTAGCTTGGAGAAACATGGCCGTTCTGATTACGCGATAACAACAGCATATTCAAATAGATTGTCAGAATAACAACATTATAGAACCTTCCACGAAAAATGATAAGAAAATTTTTAATCATTATAAATGATAAATAGACTATAAACTTACTTGCAAATTTAATAAATTAAATGATAAAATGTAAATCATATGGGACTTTTTGATAATAGAAAAATAAGTTTAAACAGTAAAAATTTTTAATATTTCGTCTCTCTGTGAAAATATACACAGAGCAATATAGTATTTTAAAGTATCACAATAGATTTGGCAATGATACACGCATGGCACCTGTCATAATGTATGGTTAAATCGAACAAGGAAATTATTACGCGTACATTTTACTTATTTTCTTTCATTTTATTCATCTAGATTGCTTTAAAAGTCATTTAAAAATCAAAATATTGTCTTTATCTCATTGTAATAAAAATCGTATCCCGCGTTTCTTATATTTTATAGCAAATAAAATCTTCTTTGGATAAAGTAGACAAAAGTCTACAAAATAAATTCGTCATTCGTTCATTTAAAAAAATTTATCGATGATTAAGAATATATCTGCAATGTATATTATTTAACCAGCTATGTTCATTTCGGATTATGAACATGAATATATAACACAACACTTCTCGCAAGGATCACAGTTTTTATTGTCGATTTTTTCCTATCTCACTCACCTCTTCTCACTGCGTGTCACCACTCGTCGTTGATACGTATACACCGTTGCAACTTGACGACGAAATTTAACGATCCCTTTGTATTAATTTTTCTTCAATCTCGACCAATATTGTCACACTCACGCTCGCCGTCAGGCTGGGCCGCGCGGCGCCGCGCCCGGACGAGGCCCGTACGCGTTATTACACGGCATACGCTCGCTCATACTGGCAGTGACGCCATTTGCACGAATCCGCGTCCACGACGGACGACTGGCGGCTTTGTGTCATACAGCTGACATGGGCGCGTTTATTTCGACCAATCACAAATAAGCATCAAACGTAGCGCCGCATCTTGATATTTAAATAAATATTTGAACATTTCATTTTATATTTTCACTCTTGTTAAAATGCCGCGATATTCTAATATATTTTAAAATATTTTTAATTACTATAAATTATTCATTAAAATTCAATAAAAAAATTAATTATTCTAAATCATCAGATATAGATATAATCTTGCGTAGTCATTTCCTTATGTATAGTGAAATCCAATAATTGATATCATTTTTCAAAGATTGTTTTTTAGAAAGTAATATCAAGTTAAAAACTATATGCAAAATTAAAGATATTTTTATAAATATCATTAATTATAATATTAAATCATAAATCAAAATTCTTTTTTTAACATTAAAAATAATATAGATCTGAAACAAAAAAATTGTTTAAAAATATTTTTATGTATTTTGTTCTGTTATATTTACCAAATAATTTATTGAATTATAAAAAGTAACAAAATAATTTTTTAAAATTATTGAAATAGCATCTTATAATTTTTATGTATTTAAATAATAAAAAATTATTACGAAATGTATAACCATAGATAAAATATACAATAGATATAACATCTTATGAAATTTCATGTCTCTTATTCTGAATATCGATTTCAAAAAAAATCTTTTATATTTTCCGCAATTTATTAAGATCAATATAGAAATTATATTTTTCATTTTCGATTCAACAATTAATTAAATAAATCATTATCTATAAAATTATAAATATAATAAACTTATAAATAACTTTTCTTTTTTTATTCCTTTATTAATTTCAAGATTCTTAAAATAATTCTTAAATTATTGGGACTTAATTTTTAATTAAAGTTAATTTTTAATTAAAAATTTTTAATTTTTAATTAATTAAGGATTAATTAATTATTAATTATCAAAATTTAAACTAAAAATTTATTTGAAGTTTTTAGTTAAATAAATCATTATCTATAAAATTATAAATATAATAAACTTATAAATAACTTTTCTTTTTTTATTCCTTTATTAATTTCAAGATTCTTAAAATAATTCTTAAATTATTGGGATTTAATTTTTAATTAAAGTTAATTTTTAATTAAAAATTTTCAATTTTTAATTAATTAACGATTAATTAATTATTAATTATCAAAATTTAAACTAAAAATTTATTTGAAGTTTTATAATTTTATGAATGAGAATATTCCATCGATAATATCTAAATAGATTTTGTGATTATTTTAGCCCAAAAAGTGAATTAAATGTTAAATCTATATTATATTTTATCTATGATATAATGTAGATAAATTATTAATATTATGTATTTGCTTAAAATATTTAAAGATTAAAGGTTAAATTTTAATTATAATGTGTACATATAATTTGCATTCTCTGATGTATATTCTCTGATGTAATTATTGATGTATATTATTACTTTAATTTCGTATAGTTGTATCTTAGTTATATTTTAAAGTTGGTTATATAAAAATATTTGAAAATATGACGGAAGAATCTTTAAAAAGTTGGCGTCTTATATGGTGGTTATTTAAATTATTTGGATTTCCAATTACTATTCCATGGTTGATATATCATTTCCTTGATATAATGCAACAAAAAAGAAAAAAAAAAACACTCAATGGAAAAGTAAATTATATAAATATCATATAAATATAAATAATTATATATATATTCATATTATATAAATTCATATTTTATAAGTTTGATAATATTATTTTAATTTAAATTTTAGGTTGTAATAATAACTGGAGCCAGTTCTGGATTAGGAGAAGCATTAGCACATGTTTTTTATGCTTGTGGTTGTAAAATTATTTTGATTTCTAGAAGAAAAGAGGAATTGGATAGAGTGAAAAATATTTTAATGAATACCCATGTTGTATGTTTATATTTTTTTTACAAAAACATTTAAATTTATTATTGATCATTTAACTTTATTTTAGACAGTACCAACTTATCCTCCAGTAGTTTTACCAATAGATATAACTAATATAAATAATTTACAAACTGAAATTACAAAAATAATAGATATTCATGGAAGAATTGATATTTTAATTAATAATGCTGGTATTTCTTATAGAGGTGAAATTATTAATACTAATATGGATGTAGATATAAAAGTAATGCTTACAAATTATTTTGCTCAAATTGCTTTAGCAAAAGGTAATCATTTAATATTAATATATGAAATTTATTTAACTTACATTAAAATATATATTACATTATATATAATCTTATAGTTATTCTTCCATATATGATAAAACAACAGTCAGGTCATATAGTATGTATTAGTAGTATACAAGGCAAGATTTCAATTCCATACAGGTTGGAATATTTTATATTTATATTTAAAACTTATTTTTCTTTAAATTTTAATTTATATAATTCTAACAGATCTGCATATGCAGCTTCTAAATATGCATTACAAGCTTGGTGTGATTGCTGTAGAGCAGAATTACATGATCAGAATATAAAAATTACAATTGTTAGTCCTGGTTACATAAAGACTTCTCTTTCTTTGAATGCATTAACAGGAAGTGGACAAATTTATGGAGGTTTGTAATTGAGAAACTTATCTTATTATTAAATCTTATTAGAAAAATTATCAATATTACAGTAATAATAAATATTGTTACAGTAATGGATAAAACAATACAAGAAGGATATTATCCAGAATATGTAGCAGATCGTATTTTAAAAGCAGTATTAAAAGAAGAGAAAGATATTTTAATAACACCATTCATTCCAAAAGCTGCAATGTATTTACGCACATTATGTCCATCATTATATTTTTGGATAATGCAGAAACGAGCTAAAAAAACAAAGGAAAAAGAATGATAATATTTGATTATTATTACAAATAGAGTAAACTGTAATTTAATTATTTATTACATTATCTTTTATACAAAGTATTTTGTTTTTATCTTTGTATTTATAATATTTTTTGTTATTATTTCATTGTAATTAAAACGAAATATGAATTAGAATAAATTCTATTTTATATTAAATGTTATTTACGAAGGGAAAATAATTTTATAAAATCTATTGAACAAAATTATCCAAATTATATTTTATTATTATGCCACACAATAGTGGAATATGTTTACATTATATACATTTTAATACTACATAAGTTTTAATGGAATTGAGACAAGCACATTATGTGTTAAGTGTCATGTAAAACCTAAAAAGTCAATTATTGAATTTTATAAATATAATAAAAGCTTTAAAATAAAAATATTAGCATAAATTTTGAGTAAAAAAATAAATGCTTGGATAAATGTAGAGAAATAGAGACTTTTTAAGTTGTAAATGACACAGAATAGTGAATTTACTTAACATACCATCCATCAAATCATTATCCATATAATATATATTTTATTGCATATCCTTTTATGTATATACAACTGTATAATCAGTTGTATTATAACAAATATTTGGCTAATTGAGACATTTAAAATATGATATATAATGTACAGTGATTGATACAAACATTGCTGTCATGGCAGGATTATCAACACTTATTCAAGCTTTTATTATTTGTCAGTAATATATCCTGTAAATTTTTTAATTTAATTTTTTATATTACTATTATAAAGACTAATTGACGTTAATGTAATTAAAAAGAAATATACAAAAACACACACTATTTTATCTGAATATAATTGAGTGTTTGTTTATATTATGCATAAAATATAAACATATAATATACATATAATTTTACTTGAATTGATAAATTTTTTTTAAATTTATTAACGAAAAACATGCAAAAATAAATTTTTTATTTCGACATAAAATATTTTAAATTGTTATATATTATATGTGCGCGCGATATTATTTTTACGATGTATACGAGATCTATAATATATAAACTTAAAAGACAAATATTAGAAAACATGCAAATTGAAATAAATTTTAATTTTTTATATTAAAAAAAAAATATACAATATTTATTTTTAAAGTAATAAATTTTCTTATATGTGATGTAAATAACAACTTGTATGTTATATAATTGTAATAATAATTGTAGATGTTACTATATTTTATTTATATGTACAAGTAATTGCAAGAATTTCTTAATATACTATTTTACTTAAAATTTCTTTAAAATTTTCTCACATTATATTATGCAACATTTGTTATTATCATTTATTTAGAGGAATGTTTATGACGTTTATTTTTGATATCTCATTTGTCTATATATAGCATGATAAGAATCTTATATAATCAACGAAAGTTCTGTGTATTATGCTTATTAAGATTTTTGCCAAACAAATTAAAGTGATACATATTCTTGCAAATGTTATTTATAATTATTAGTATGTTTCTTATAATGGGCTACATCACTGGGTGAGAAAATCTAGGCAACATTCTCTTTAATACATCATATGCAGTGTATTCTATCTACTTTATTTACAATCTAAAAATATATAGTTCTCTCTAAATCCAACTTTCCAGGTGTATGGTAGTAATTTTGCATAAATCTAAGAACACTTATGTCAGTATTTGTATCACTTAGGTGATGTGTGAAAATGACCATGTCTTTTTTGCATTTTTAGTATTAACTGTGATATAATTAACAAGATGGAGATCATAGAGTAACAATGTAGAGTCATAAGAAACATGTTTTAGATTGAAAATGTTCTTAGAACAAACTTTTTTTAATTTTTTTTTTATATTTTTCCTTTTATTGTAAAATCAGCATTCACCTGTGAGGTAGTGTCAAAACATAAAAGAAATATAAACATTAAACAAAAATAGGCTTGTGTGACTCAACAATCCCCACTAATATACATAAAATTATAATTCACCGATTTTTATGCTAGGCCTTGTTACGATCATTTCAATGTATCGTATGGCCTACCTTACTCTTTTTTTACAACTCAGATTCTTACTTTCTTGACTGAAAAACATTTCACTTAAATGCTTGATAAACTCTCCAGGCACTGATGCTGAGAGCTACCAATGTGATAGTTGTATGTAGAATTCTTCTTCTTGTATCATCTTTCCTTACAAGAAATGTTGGAGATGATGGTCCTAAAACAGCTAACAATTCTACATGTGGTAGCTTGCTTGTGTCAGTCTCTACTTGATATTGGCAACAAGGATCAAATTGCCAAGAAACGGTATAAAGTCCACAAGATATTACTGATATAAAACCTAATGGACCACAAATATAGGGCTGATCACCCCAAATCAAACCTGTAAAATATACATACAATATATTTTAAATAAATAGTGATATTTATATATATGTAAAATAAAATATAAATTTTAAAAACCTGTAGTTATGGCAGCAAGACCACACAATGTTGCAGTCTTATGAAGACAATTTCCTACTGCTATCCATCTAGAGGTTTCATCACCTAATTTTGATGGTTCAATAACAATTAAACTGCATTCAGATTCTAATGCTCTTTCTAATTCATATTCAAATGTTTCATGTGCATTTTCATTATCGTATACTTCCTTGATGATGGCAACATTAGAGGAATCATCCCTATAAAAAAAATATAAAAAATATAAAAAATTCATATTTAATTACAGAATAGTATTTTATAAAAATAATAATTTTAATATTATTAATATATTTCTTTTAAAATAATATTATATATTATATATTATATTATATTATTTTAAAGACTTATTTAGTTTATTCATTTAAAAATAAATAAATATATTTAAAAATTTAATATATAGCATATACATATATGTATGTATATATGTATATATATGTTTACATATCATTTATCTAACATTTTTAAGCTATATGATCTTTGTCATAAATTAATTCTTTTGTATGTTATATAAGATGTTGATTGGAGTTAATCAGTATTCTATTTGTTTGAATACAAACATACTTGTAACAGAAACAACAATTTTATTCTTGTTATTATGTATATAAATAATTTATTGAAATGTAGTTAAATTTGTCAAATTAATATACATTTTAATGATTGAAAAATCTTAGTGAAATTGACAGGAGATAAAAAAAATTTATGAAAAAAATGACTATAATATTTAAAAATAGTGTATTTTTAATGTGAAATTATTTTCAATTTTGTCTTAAAATGGAAAACGGGTTAGTAAAACATTCATAGACATTTAGCAGAGATTATGAAAGATTAATCTTTAGAATTCCAGGGAATGGATATAAGGTTAATTTTATTTCAAGATATGTATTATATCATTATATTACATTAGAATATATATATTAATACTAGTCATCAGTATTAGATTTCGTATAAAAAGCCGAAAATAATTTAGCCTACGAACCTGTCACCAGCTTCATCTACCATCTTTACAGTCAGTCTTCCAAACACTGGAACGCTGGTCTGGATGAACCGGAAAAGAAATCTTGAATATCGAACCGGATATAAAAATCAGCTGATTCAATTTAGGCATTCGCATGAGTCAAGTCGTAGATTGCATCTTGAATTTATTCAAATGTGTTTTTTCATAATGTAGAAAATATCCCATTACTTGATTACGTTTAAAAAGAAAGAAAGATTAAGATTATATTATCCTCATTTATAATTATTATATAATACAATCAGAAGAATATTTTTTATTTTTGTCATTTTATATTTATGTGCAAATTTTGTAATTAATTATATCAGATACATATTTTTCATATATATTTTTACGTAATTTTATATTTCAAAGTTAAACAAATATTAATCTTAAATCAGTTATAATTTTATTTTTTCTGTTTTAAATTGATATGTTCGTTATATTATATTATATTAAAAAATATTACAATATTAAAAAATAATATTAAATAGAATTATTATTCATATTATCATATATTTTCATATTACATATAATATATTTAAATTTTTTGTATTACATTCATATTATATTATATTATATTATATATTTTCTCTAATATAAAATATATCTTGTATAAAAAATTAATATTTATTAATTAATCGTATTTAATTCTACTAATTTTTATAATATTTATTAAAAAATATTTATTTACAAATTTATTTTATAATGTTAATTAAAAGATCAAAAATTGAATAAAATTTAAATAAATTATGAATAAATATTAATTATTTTTTTGAAAGAATAATATGTATGTTCGTTGAACAATCAATTCATTAAAAAAAAATTAGATAATGAAAATATGCAATTATTATTGCATAATAATAAAAAAATAGATAAAAGAGAAACGCGAAATTAATTGAAATTCTTACGCCGGCGCTATATTCCAGTAGAAGAAGGAACTAGTTTGGCGCTGGCGTAGTATCGTATACAAGAGGCGTGCTACGGTCGATCGAGCGAGAGTGAGCGCTGCCGGTGGCATAGAGGCCGAGTTAAACGGGCCAGATCGCAGATGGACGTCCGCGGGAGCGTTCTGTCATGGAGAGCACAACGCGATGTGCCGTAAGTGTGCTCAAGTATCGTTGTCGTCGTGGTCGTTGCCGAAGTAATCGCGTGTGTAATATTTCAAATTGTATCATAGGTTTATCACAGTGACAATCGATATATTTAGGCGTGCGTAAAGATCGTGGTGCTCGTGGTGCTACTATCGGTATATCGTGAACTGTGGCAATCGAATAATTGTATCGCAGCCACGTCTCTATATATCCAAGACATCTTCATCAATCTTCAGCGATTAAAAGAAGTGATTCTTTGTGAATCGAATAATCGCATCTACGTGCGATTAACGTTCGATTCATCGAACAATCGATAAATCGGCAAACGGTGCTGTGACATGTTAACTGAGGTGCATGCCATTGTGTCTAATAATAGATTCGTGATTCGAAGTATCGCATATAATCCACGTGTTCGTTTCGAAGAGCGTACGGTATTCAAATATTGTCAACAAGTTCGAAGAATAGTCACCTGCTACGTAGCATTTGGACAACCGTTTCGTGGAATTGAGTCAATGTCGACAACGGTACGCGTGTTGTTACCGCGTGACATAAAGGCATTGTAAACACACAAGTACGAGACGCATTTCGTTTGTATACATTACGAAATTTAAACGAAGTCGAGCACGTATATTCTTCGTAGAACGTAATGTAAACAACAAGCAAAGAAACGGATCGAAGTTTTTTCCGGTTACGACCATTACAAATATACTATTTATATACATTGGCAATATCTACGCAATATTTCGCTTTTCGAGAATCGCAAGCGACGCTTCGATATACAATCGATTTTCGATAGTATCACGAACCTGGTCACATGGTACAAACGAAATCGATTGCGATTATAATCGAAAACGTATCGTTGTCGATCGATTGCTCGATAAATGTCGATCTTCATACGAAACAAGAATACGAAATCCTGTTAACTCGATCCGTTAACGTAACGGACACGCGAAGAATAATCGCGAAGACTGAATTGTTTCGTAGCACATTTTTATAAACGAAATCGTGTGTAAATCAAATTATTTGGTGGTGATAAGGAATTGTATCAAAGTTTACGAGATATATTAATCGATCGGGCGGAATCAATGCGTTCTCGCTTCTCGAACAGCGGTGTACGACAGTGACAAATAAAAAAGGGAGTGAGAGACGAACGATGCTGCTGTCCGGTTGTCGCGGTTAATTCGCACGTGTCGCGATGTCGGGCGGCACGGCGGGCGTCCGTGGCACCGGCGCCGAGTGCAGGAAGTTCGCGCCGAACATATTCAACAAGAGCAAGTGCAGCAGCTGCTTCAAGCAGAAGGAGGAGCACAGTGCGGAGGCTCTGGAATGCAACAGGGTGAGTTTTGCTTGATGGACTCTCTATCTTTCTCTTTTTCTCTCTTTTTCTCCTTTGCGTGTGTCTTTCTCACTTTCTCGTATGTTCTCTCTCTCTCTCTCTCTCTCTCTCTTTCTTCTTCTTTCTTCTTCTTCATCTTTATCTTTCGTTCGTTGCGTATCTATCTTCGTCTCAGTCTTACGCGTGCGTACTCGGTCCATCTCGAGCCGGCATTTTGTCTTTCTTGCTCGCTCACGAATTTTTTGGTACGATCCGGACCAGGCAGAAGGACGAAAGTCCTGTTGGTATTATGTAAGATGAACGCGTGTACGATGAACGCGATTAGTCCGCGGAACGAACGGTTTTCAGCAGACACCGTACCAACATCTCTTTTCAGTTTTCGTCACGTTCAAATAGCGGTTCGTTTCTCGTGAAACTGTACGATTCACGTTCGTACGTGACGTTTTGTAGGCGATTATCTTGCAATTAGATTCCATTTATGTTATTATATACGATCGACATACGAGAATACGATATTAAACTTATTTCTTTTCTAATAAAAATTCATTTCAAACATATAAAAAAATTACATATATAAAATGTTTAATTTGACATTGGATTAAAAAAAAAAAAGAATGGAACATAAGCGGGATTCAAGGTTGATGAAGATAGATGGAAGAAATTATTATTGGCGGAGGCGTTGAGGGTTTTTCAAGGTTAATCTTGATCAATCGGATAAGGCTATTCAAAGCGTATCTTTTTAAATAGACCGAAGGTCGATAATCATAAAATCATTTTCTTCAATGCTACAGGTCGTTAAACTTTTTTCTTTTAAATAAAGAAAGATAAAACATATCTTCAAATCTTGGAGATTTCTCTTATTTTCCATCATCCAAAGATCCCCAACTCGCGTTTCGATTGAATCGTAATTTACAAACGAATTCCCGAAAAAGTACGAGGCATAAATACGTGACACGCGATACAAGGGACGCGTTAAAAGAAGAAGAACAAGAATCTTTATAGTATAGTTTTCTTCCTTCTGCCGTGGTTTTTATTTATAACAGGGTCCGGCGCGCTCGTCGATGAGCAAAATTGCCTCGTAAATGCGGGGTCCCCAGAGGAATGGGTGGGGGTGGTAGGAAAATAAAAGCGTTAAAAACCAATTTACGCTACGGATCGTACGGTACCGTTGAAATACCAGCATCGCAACGTTATAACGTATATACGCGTATGTTAATATCGCGGAACCGTTCTCCGTTTAAAGTCCGTTCGATAAGACAACATTTATTGTCTTTGTCTCGTCTGGTTCTCTCAAGTTTCTCGGATTCATCGACGATTATCCGGTTTTTCTATCCTCGCCTCGTATTTCTTCTTACTTTTTACGCCGGAATCGATTGGAGGAAAGGGAAAAAGAAGGCTTTGAATAGATATAGATGCTTTTTGCGGTTACGAGAAAACGTATAGCCGATACGATGAACGACGAGCGGCGTTTCTGGTTCCCGCTAATGACACCGGGAAAATTGCACGTCGGGGAAATTTCACGCGGTTCATATTGATTTTATCTTTGCATATTTTTATCGGGAAATATTTGCCAAGTTTCGTGTTTATCGGATAATTTTATTTCGTTTATCTCGTTGCATGAAACAGTAAAATGTATATTGATTGGGAACGTTGAAGTTTAGAAAATTGAAATATTTTAAACAAGTTATTCTTTTCATACGTAAATGGGAATAAGAATTTAATCAAGTTGGTTTATTATTTTACGGTATTTTCTTAAATTTTCTTCTTAAACTTCAATGTGATCAATCAATTACAAAACATCAAAAAGTAACGTAGCAATATAATTTCAATTTATAACGGTTTCTTGTCTGGAAGTTGAATCTCTATCTAGCCTTTTTACACAATTCAACTATTATTCATCGAAGAAGTTATGAATTTGTTGATTTTTACGAATCGCGCAAATCACTCGATTATTTCATTCAATATAAATTTATGATTAATATCTATACGATATAAATTTATCACTTGTTGATTTATTAATATTATTAGCCAGAAGATTATCAGAATTTAATAAGTAGATTTAAAAAAATTACAAAAATTTCAACAAATTCAAAATATCAAATTCCACGGTGGAAAGAATATTGCCATTGCAAAATTCGCTATCGAATCTGGCTATGAGTTTCTTTCGAACATCTCAATTATATAATCCGCATGTAATAAATTTACAATTTTTCTCGAAAGACACGCGAAATCGAGAGAATCTCAATCTACGCGAAAACGAATCGAAAGAATACTTGCGCAACGTTAAGATAAAAATCTCGAATACGTAATATAAAAAAAATGGAAATAAGAGAGAAGGATTCGCGCGAATTTGAGGTATGAAGGGGACGTATTTCCTTTTTTTTTTCCTTCTTCTTCCCTCTTCCTTCTTCCTCTCCCACCCCGTTTTCGGCCAAAAGTCGGGGCAATTTTGTACACGGTACAATGGGACACGTTGCCGAGGCCGTTGCAAATTTCGGAATGTCGGCAGCCTTGCGACCTGTTCTCGGTGCATTCCAGCCGTCTTCTCGCGGCACCCCAACAGGGCCCTTTCCAGAGTTGTTGGCTTGTCGGCTTTCGCCTGGATGCGGTATCTCTGTATCGGTTTATTCTCCGCCACTTTGCCTCTCCGTCGCTCCCTCTCTGTCCAACCACCAGCTCGTCCGCCTCACCCCTCTCTCTCTCGCGCCCACTATCTCTCCCGTTCCACGGTGTTGTCCTCTCTCCCTCCCCTCCCCCGTATAACCGCAAATAACGAATGCATACGCAATCCAACCTTTCTTTGCCCCTCGGTCGCACGGTTCTTCGTCTCGTAATTTGACGAGGAGAGCCTCGAATCGAAGGAATTTGACCTTTTACTGCGTTTCTCGCGGCGGCCCTCTCCCCGAGATCGTTTCTACGAGTTACGACTATCGCGGAAGTGGAGGCTGATTGCGTGAATACCTGCGAAACGCGTGTTCCACGCCGATTCCAGGCCTCTTAAAAGGTTATACGAGCGATATCGGGGGGAGGTTCCATAGTATAGGCGTACCTGTTTCGGTTAATCTAGTTGCGTGTGTATACTCACGTTCGTTAAATCGTCGATTTTTGGAAGAAAGAAAACGGGTATCGAGATTGTTGTGAAATTTTCGTGGGGTATCCATTTCACTTGCTCCATTTATATCGAGCTTTGTACGATTTATGAAAGGAAAAAAAAGAAACGAAAACCGAGATATTGAGATTTCGAGTGATATATATATATAGTTTTCAAACGATTTTTCGTGTAAAGTGATGCCAAATGCTTGATACTTTGTGTTGAGTATTTGGTATCGAATTATTTTGAATATTATCACTGGGACTTTCGATCAGATAAGGGCAAGGTTCCTTACAAATTGAATTCTCATGATTTTTCCAAATCTGTCGATCGGTTTTTGTTCCCGGTTAGGGGGATTGTAATTAATAACGAGGCGTATTCGGTTTCGGTTAATTGAATCCTTGGATATTGTATTCTCATTGTCAATTTTAATATATTGTGTATCTCAGCGTGGTGTCTCGAGGGTGACGTTGTAAGTTTGTCGAAGCTCGAAGTCATCCTGTCGACGAGGAAAATAAAATTGCATCGCCTTTCATCGACTCCCTTTCACGTTTAATTATATTACAATAATGAATATAATACGACAAGGGTTGTTCCATTGTGTATCTGGGGCAAGATATTTTTCTTTCAATTTCTTCGTTCAATTGAAAAAAAACGAGACAATAACAATAATCAATTTACCAATCTTGCGCAATCGAAACGGAGATATTCCATTCTTAGAAAAACAGAAATTCGAATTTTACCGATAAATTATCCCCTTGTTCCCCAATTTCCATAGATTTCCCTCCCTCCCCTTATTAAAAATCGCCTTATTAAACGCCACTGAAGCGCGTAACCACGGATTATTGAACCGAAAATCCCATCGAATCGGAGAGAGATCGGTTTCTCGTTTAATTACGACTTTTCACGCGATTCGATCCTCGATTCCGCGGTTTAATCCCTGTGATCATCGACCACCCTTTCGTTCCGGGTTGCTCCACGTGAGAAAGTGATCAAAAGTAGCCGTGATCGAACGAGAGAGAGTCGAAAGAACGAGACGATTGATAAAGGATCCCTGCCCGTTGCGTACAGGGGCCCGTTGTTGTTTCTGGAGAGAAGAGCGAGTGAGAGAGAGAGGAAAGGGGTGGAAGAGAAGGAGGAGGAGGATAGGGAGCCCGGGGGCCGCGTTGTTCACGACCAACCATTATCGGTCCGCGGCTCCGTATTTTCTGTCCGATTACTTCTTCGTGAGCGCCTCGGTAAGTGGCCTTCGAGAAATAATTTCCTCTGGGGTTTCGTGGCCACTCGAGGTCCCTGAAATTTTGATCCGGTGAAACGATTTCGAGATGCCTTACGGTACCGATTCCTCCTCTCCTTCCCACCCATTTCCTTTACTTTATCCTCCTCCTTTCTTTCCTCACTTCTTCCTCTCGATGCTGCACCGCATAAGCTTGCGTACGAGGCTGTACACGTGTTTTCGCTATCGATTACGTTGGGATCACGTGTTCGAAATCCGGCGTGAAACGCTTCCTCCCTTCGGAGAGAAAAGAGATGTTTTAGTTTAAAGGAGGGTAATTTCATTGATCGAATTGGATTTTAAGTATTAAGATTTATTTAATATATTTTAGAAAGGTGTAGGAAGGGAGGAAGATAAATTAGATTTCGAATTTTTGTATCGAGAAAGAATAGATTTTGAAATACGAAATTTTGAAGTAGTTAAAGAGACGTTTCGAAAGATAATATATTTTATCTTCGAATTCTTAAATATTTGGAATATCTTAGGATATGATTCTTCGTGTAAAGAAAATTTTGGCCATTTTTCGGATTTTTTTGTTTCTTTAAATAAATTTCCTGTTCAAAATTTTCTTACTTTCTATTTAATAGTTTTAAAGGAAATTTCGTATATAATGGTTGAAGGGAAAGTTTGTTGGATATAATCGCGATAAATTAATTTCGCGATATATTTGCCAATCAAGTTAAACGCAACGAGTGGAGGATAATCTATCGCAATTGTGAATTGTTCGCAGTTTATCGCGAGTTTATCTGCCGTTGATGCTCGTCGATTGAAAACGGAGCCTGACAAGATCGAGACCGCGATGCTTCTGCACAGAAACGTAACGATACTGTTCGTACGACACGACGTTGTTTCCACCACGCACGCATCTCGGTTAATTAACGCGATTAATTCTTTCGATTCTTCGCGATTCTTCTGGTAATTAACGCGCGTTATTGCGCAACTATCCGTAACGATTTCCTTCCAGACATTTTTCTTATCGACCAGATCTCTCGACGATTTTCCTCGATAACGGGATTCGCGTGTGCATAAACACGCGATGAATTCGAGTATGGTTAACGCGATTGCGAATAAATCAGGAAATTTCTATCTTTCGTGAGTTTTTCGTGGGTGTTGTATTTTACGAATATATACGAATGAAATTTCGTCTTCTTTTAATTTATCGGGAATATCTCCATATTCAAGCATACGAAACATTTAAAGCGAAACCTGAAATTCAATCAAAATTAGCTTTAAAAGTTGTAAAATAGTTGTTGCATTTTATACTATCGATAAATAATTTATATAGAAATGTTACCGAGAAGAGTTCTCTTCGAAGTTATCCGATTATTATACAAGAAATTTGCATATTTTTCATAAATCAGAAATCAATATCCCCATGAAAAATTCGTTTTAAATCTTTCAATTCCAAATTTCCAATACCCTGTTCAAGATTATTTCATTCACGATTCCATCCACATCCTTAATCGTTTCATTAAGAAAACTCGAAAAAAAAATCCAATACGATTACGCGTGTTAGTAAAGCAAGGCTTCGTTTCGAAAGAAGAAAACGTTTCTAAGCCTCGTTAGAGACGGCAGCAACCCCTTTGGAAAAGATCCAATCGAAAAACTACACCCATTATTGTCAGGAAGGTTTTTATCAAGATCGAGCAATTTCCAGCGAGAAGAAATTTCGAAACGACACACACGTACGCTCTCTCAAAGATCACTTCGCTCACGATCCCGCATTCTCGAAGTAGGATCTTCTAATCGCCTCATTAGGAACAGTTGAATCGCGCGTGCGCATCTTATCCCGCGTTACAATTTATAATTCTGATGATTATCTTCGGGTATAGGCCGGCGGGGGACGCGTAAAACACCGTATACCGTGCCGATAAACCGTATACGCCTGTATATTCCTGCGTGGCCTCCCTGCCATAAGTTTCGATCGAAGTTTAAAAAGGGCCGCCGTTTTCGCCGGAGTCACGACAAATTATTGATGATCTTATGGACAGGCAATAGAGATGGTTATCGAGAGCTCGCTTCACAGAAAGGTCGTGTCGTGCAACACGACACGGCAAAAACCTTCGAATACCTGTTCGCGTTGTGTTCCAACTGGAAGAAATGGCCACGGTTTTCAAGCGGACACGGCCCCTCGGAATCGATGGTGGATAGAACTCGTCCTCCCCTTTTCTTGCCTTCCTGCGCCTTCCCTCGTCCTCTGCCACTCCGAGTTTCGTTTCCAACGTATGAATGTATCGCCATTCATCGGTTGATAATAAAGGTAATATTGGGAAACGAGCATCGCGTTTGATTTAGAGCAGGTGTTCGTTCGAATTGATAAAATGTAGGCGAACAATTACACGCGTCGCACAACAGGGAACAGTTCTCTCTCGCGCTTGACTTTCCATTAGAGCGTGCGTTTAAGAGTAGTCTCGGATAGCCGGTGATTCGTCGTATAGATAGTAGTCAGGCGGTGGGTTTGTACGGTTTGTGTGGGTTCTTCGGCTGCTCTCTTATCTCCTTTTTCCCCCGAGTTTCTTTTTCTCTCTCTCTCTCTCTTTCTTTCTCTCTCCTCAAGTTCTTTGAAAATGTTGAGCACACCGAGTGATAGTCACTTGACGTTAACGAGGTAAAGGAGATGGAACTCGTTCCCTGGTTCTTCTCTTAATGCATTACCGATGGGTAACGTTCTTTCTTTTTTTTTTTTTTTTTAGAAAAATCGTAAGAGAGAAACCTTGCGTGAAGAGGTTCTTCTTTATTTAAGCTCCGTTCGAATTATCGAAGACGATATCCACGCTCGGTGATATCGATACAAAATCAATTCGAACGATATATAACGCGTTTTATTATAAAGATTAGCTTTTTACCTGTCTCGAAGAATTTCTCATTTATTTCTCGATATTCAAACTCTCGATATTCAGATATAGCTCTTCGAAAATTATTCTTTATCGAAGCCACCACTCTTATTTTTTTTTTTTTTGAAAAACATCGATAGAAAATCTTGCAAAGGCAAGAGAAGAGAGATCGGTATCGAGCATCGCGCGTTTAGTGAACGAAGTTGGCGCAGCGAAACTCGTACGATACTCGCCACGATACTCGGCAACGCTTTAAAGGGCATCAGTATGCAGAAGGTCGCCGCGGCAAGAATTTTCGGGCCCGTCGTCCTCGCGCGGATCAACTTTTGTCCCATCCACATGGTCCTCGCATCGTGCACGAGCGGGACAAGATTTCTACGAGTGCGTTCTTGAGAAGCGTTTACCTGTCCATTGTTGCCCGCCTATATATATATATATATATATATATATATTTACTTTGCTTACGACGCCAAGCATAAGCGAGAGGTACTGTTATGTCGTGGTGGTGCTCGTATGACGTATCGTGCAACCGATCTTGATATTTCTTTCTCGCCTTACGAAACACCGATCTCGCGGTACTCGGTTTTCGGCGACGTTGTTGTACATACATCGTCGTTAAATTACCAGTTACGAGCACAAAGGTATACGGTTCGCGATTATTTCGCCATTGAACAGCTGAGAGATACCGTTGCTACCGCGTGTTCGTACCGATCCGATCGCGGAGGTCAAGGAACAGCGTGGAAAATTTCTGGATACGGTTATAGTATATAAGGATTTCGAGATAAGATTCCTTTCTTGGGATTTCTTTTCTCTCAAACGAGGGAAAAGAATCTTGTAATCTAAATACGATCGTCAAATTTATGGATAATGGAAATTGTTCTTTGTTGATCTTGTATCGAAATTGTAACACATTTCTTCTTTCTATATAGAAGACGAGCTTGGACTGTTTGGTCTTCTAATGATCCACGAATCCGTATCACGATCGGAATTAGCCCGAAGTCGTCGAGTTTTTCCGGGGCCACGAGTCGAATGGAAGAGGAGGCGATCGTAAGAGGATCGTAGTAGCTCGGTCGTTATGAATCGAGCGTGTCGCGATCGTTGATCTCGATCCGCGGCCGGTGGTTGGCGACAAAAAGGGTCGAGGCGCAGAAAATCGTAAAAGACGAGGGCATCCAGTTGTAACGGTATATCGGTGCACGCGGATAGCGAGAGAAAGAGGAGAGGAAGCTCCTTCTTGGCAGACGTGGCGACGACGCTGAAACGAAAGCTCCTTCTTCTCCTTCTTCTTCTTCTCCTTCTTCTTCGTCTTCTTCTTCTTCTTCTTCTTCGTCGTCCTCTTCTTCTTCTTCTCGTGTGGCTCGTTCCTAGTGAATGGAGCACCGTCGGTGGCCTCCCTTGCGGCGCATTCATCCCGCGATCGATAGCCTCGAGGCGATTAATCGAATCTGGGAAGCCGGAGAGGCCACTCTCCTTCCTTTCCTTCGAATCGACGCGGTTTTTCCTCAACCAACCTCCAACGTTCGCCATAGAAGCCGTCGCACGCACGCTCCTTGCCTTTATAAGGACTTCATTGAAAACGCGCCTGTCGCTCGCCTCGAGGCTGGCCAACCTTCGACTGTCGGATAATCTTGTTTTACCCCTTTTGCCTCGTGTTATTGGTCAATTGACGCGGTGCTCGAGCGGATCGATGTTCCATATTGTTGGAACGAAAGATGAAGGAGAAGAAGAAGAAGAAGAAGAAGAAAAGGGCGGCAACATTCGCCGATCTGGGATGGTTGCGATTGGATTCCCATTTTTATTCTAATTTTATTCTAGCTTTATCGGTAGCTGGATGCACGTTTTTTCGAATATATTTTTGGTAGAAAATTTGGGAGGGTTGAGTCGGACGTTCTTTTAGAATTTTTAGAACTGGTTTTTTATTTCTTTCGGTTGAAGGAATGCCCGATAAACGAACAATCTCTCGTCTGCATTCTTTCAAACGAGATCCATGCGTGGAGGAAAAATAGGATTCAATTAAATTGGCTTTTACGTGGCTCGTTAACGAGGCAACGACAAGGAGCTCATTATCTTGTCAATGCGGATTTTTGCATAGGATGAAACGATAGATCCTTAATGGAAAATAAAACGTTTCAATGGAGAGATCCGTTGGAGAAGCGGCTCGCTCGCTCGCTCGTTGTTGTTGTTCCCAGGAAAATCGAGATAGGTCCACGTCAATGAGCGATCTGTACCGGTCGGCTTTACATTTACGGAGTTCCTTCTTAACGAGAACTTCTCGTTCCTGGTAACGCGGTTTCCGCGTAGTTACGAAGCGGGGCAACTTACCTGCCCGTCCCTGCGACTCCGTTTTTTCCCTTCCTCCGCCCGATAAACCTACCGTTTATGATTTCTCCAGTTCCTCTTCAACTCGTGCTCCTTTACCCCCATTTTGTCGTTTCAAATTTTTAACCAGAGATTTCGATCAATCGAATTCTTCTTCCACTGTAATCTCTTCTCTTCGAATATCTCACAAATTTATATTCCTCTCGAATGTAAATCGTCTCGAAATTTTCATAGAATTGCTTCTATTCCTTCGATTCTTTCTTTAAAATAAAACATATTCAAACAGTTCGAGAAAAGTGAATCCAAAAGATGAAATATCGAACGATAAACTGGCCAATCGAACTTTCCGTGAATCATCGTTCCCCGAAGAAAAACTCTCAATCTCTCCGACAACAATATCCTTCCATTCCCAATCTCGCTCGAAACTAGTAAAACCTGCTCCATTTCAAAGAAATCTCGTCTAAAAGCGTATCAAAGACCAAGGTCCAATCTACCACCAATTTCCGTCACACAAAGTCTTCCCCCTCTTTCTCTCTCTCCCTTTTTCCTTCGCAAAAAAGGGAGAGGAGGAGAAAAAAAAAGAAAAAGAAAGAAAAAGAAGCAAGGAGGAACTAGAGTTAAAAACTCAACAAGTCGAGTCATCCATCTTTTCTATCCACGAGGCTTATAAGCACTCTCTCTCTCTCTCTCTCTTTCTTCTCTCTTCAGCTGTTCTTTCGGAGGACCTCGGCGATGATGGATGATGAAACGGCGAGGAAAATAAAGCAAATCGCCCGTAGCCCCCGTTCCGGCGACATCCTCCACACTCTCCTCCTCCCCTTCTCTCTACCCCCACCTTTGGGAATCAGCGTGATATTTCGCCTTCTTCTTGTGCGTCGTCACCACCATCGTCGCTATTTATCCTCGGCCAATGTTCGTCCTCCCGCTGACCACCGGCAATTAGCCTCACGGTCACGACAAGGACATCCACTTCGTGATAGGCTAAACACAGGTCGGCCACTCTATGAGATATTGCTCGACGATCGAGAGGAGGGGGTACAGGATGGATAATTTGTGATCGTTGCGATCCCCACACTGTGCTGGTCCACGCTGCTGCGAAGAGAAAGAGAGAGAGATTTCCCTCCCCTCAGAAACTCCATTACCCTTGATTGAGTTCTACTTATTGATTAATGCTCACGGTGAATCCGTTCGGGAGGACGTCGATTCATTATGTATTTCTGCTCCCTTTTCCTTTCTTCTTTCTCCTTCCAAATCTAGGATTTTTCCACACGTTTGGAAAAAGAATCGAAGGAGGAGGCTAATAAACGCATAGGTTATTCTATTCGAGAGAGAAAGGATCGCAGATTGGATACAGACTCCATTAACTCCGTAAAACTTGATTGAGTTCTATATATTGATTAATAGTTCACCGTGAATCCATCCGAACGACGTCGATTCATTTATATCTGATCTCTTTTTTTCTTTTTTTAGACGTAGAATTTTTTCGTTGGGGGGATTCTCCAAGGTTTAATCTAGGTGTGGTATATACATAACAGAGGCGCAGGGATATAGCGTAGGTCGGGTGGCTGGTTCGTGTCTGGAAACGGAGAGGAGGAAACGTGGTCGAGGGTGACGATGTTAAGAATAACCTTGCGCGCCAGATGTGACCGCAGACGACCGACCGGGCAAACGTAAAACCGTGCCAGAATTCTAAACTTTGTCGCATAAAGTTTCGAAAACTTTATTTCGAGGAGCCGGGTATTTGAACGCTGTCGATAATTCGTGTCAATTCGAACGTATATTTACACAAGATAAGTCAATGAGGATTCACACCTTGATATTTCTAGCTCTCGATAGAAAAAAAAATTATAACGATGAGGAATGCAAGTGGAGGAGAATCTTTTTGGAGGATATTTGACGATATTTCTAGATCTCGATAGAAAAAAAAAATTATAACGATGAGGAATGCAAGTGGAGGAGGATCCTCTTGGAGGATATTTGACGATATTTCTAGCTCTCGATAGAAAAAAAAAATTATAACGATGAGGAATGCAAGTGGAGGAGGATCCTCTTGGAGGATATTTGAAAATATTCTAGCTCTCGATAGAAAAAAAAAATTATAACAATGAGGAATGCAAATGGAGGAGGATTCTCTTGGAGGATATTTCTAGCTCTCGATAGAAAAAAAATTAGACTCGTTTCTCATCCTCTAAGGTTCAAAGGAAACAACAAAGGGGGAGAGGGAATTAGATAACCGATCGAATATAACGAAATTTCATATATATCCGCGAGGAACACGTTCGTGTCTGGCTCGATTGGATATCTCATCAAGTATAGATCGCTACCACAGTCGCTTCCATCCGTCGATTTATAGGTCGACCAAGTTCTCCATCGGCGTGGAGGGTTCGATCGTCGAGCGTAATCGAACAGGGCATAGATCTCGTTTTTTTCTCGATACACCACCATAACCAGACCTCTTCCTCCTCCTTCTTTAAACACACCCGATATCGTACACGCTTTCCTTCCATCCTCCGTGCACGTTCACGCTCTCCTTTCGTTTCTCGGTTGTAAAACGTCCGGTGTTTACGCCGCGA
Source organism: Apis mellifera (assembly GCF_003254395.2). Classification (NCBI taxonomy): domain Eukaryota; kingdom Metazoa; phylum Arthropoda; class Insecta; order Hymenoptera; family Apidae; genus Apis; species Apis mellifera. Next base: position 5,514,240 of record NC_037640.1, read on the forward strand.
TGCGAGAGGCAGGCTGCGCGTGCATTCGTCCACTTCATTTCTAACCCTTTCTCGAGTTTCACGAACTTTTACGTTTTTCTCGTGGCGTTCGCCACTCGTTTCAATTTCGAGCACATTCTCGAGCACCGCCGGCTCTCTCTCTCCCCTTTTTCGGCCCAGACCTCCGCTTCTGGGAACTTGTCTCGACAAGGAGGATGGAAAGCTTTGTTTTCTCTCGTGGCTCGAATTCTTGGCCTATACATCGTTCACCTTGAACCTTGTCGGGAGTGGCTCGATGAACTTGCACACGTGTATACACTTGGGATGAAAAGGGTTTCTTAGAGATAAATTCGATCGTCCTAGGAAATTTTAGTTATTTTAATTATAAGCTATATTTAATTTTTTGAATAAGACAGGGGGCAAATATCGATACACTCTCTCTCTTTTCGACCTCGTTTCCTCGATCCCTCCTCGTTCTCGACGAGGACGGGTCAGCCAAGACCCAAGAGTGCCTGTTTTCCGCGGGTCTTAGATCTTGTCCGTCCTTGCGATCGGTGCATAAGTGATTTATAAATAATGTATGTGCGTTTATTTATACGCGCGTACGTAGTCCTGCGTGCAAGGAGCGTAAAAAGAAGGTGTATCGGAGGGGGGGAGGGAGGAAGAAACATGGAGGGAGAAGGACACACGCGATTGCCTGTTGGTTCGTTTTGGTCGGGACGTGATTCATTCAGATGTTACGTCCGTGCTCCCTTTAAACCGGTCAACCGATACCAGAACGGTCCCGAGGCCGTGTAGTCCCCTCGCGACAGGAAGCTGCGAGGTGTTCCACTGTCAGCATCTCCAACAGCCTTTAAACGCGACGCTTGTAACGCTCTACTCGCGATATTTCTATGTTCCTTTATTTTTCTCGCGGATCATTTTAATAAATGGAGCCAGGGAGGGATTTTTGTAGGATAAAATTCTTGGATCTTCGATTTCCACTTTGCTGAAAAGTCTAGTTCTTGATAAATTTGTCTTCGATAGGACAGGATAAATATCGTGAAAGAATCGTGAAGAGATGGAAATATTCAGAACCGTGTGATAGGATATAAATCGATGGAAAGAAATATATCGAATTTCAAACAGGATATCGTTTTCGGATGGGAAAGAACAGATGGATCAACTATTGCTTGTACCGTCGCTTTTTTCATTTTTGTTAAAATTCATACGGCAGGTTAACGTTTATCTTACAGCGTGTGCCTTTGAGAATTTAATTCTCATTGCCAATACCAGTTCTTGCGTTCCGATATCCATTTCCTTCTTTATCGATTCTTATGAAACGTTTCGAAGAAACGAAAGTGCGCGAGTGGATAATCCTTCGTCAAAGCTCTCCGTTTCATTTTTGCCCCGAAGGAATGGCGCGAGTGGTGGATGCGAGCAAGGCCTCCTCCCCGGATCCCGGTAACGGGAAGTAAAAGGAAAACTCGTCTTGCCAATCGGTCGCGCGCGCGCTTTCCAACCGAAGAAACGAGCCTGTCATAACTCGTTGGACGTGCAACACTTCAGGAAATTTGTCCTTCCTTCCGAGAACACGAACGCCATAAACCTGCCTCGAATCACGCTTTTGCGCGAAGAGAATAAAAAAAAAGAACACGCTCGACTTCGATTATTATACTTTCACGATCGAAAACTCGGGGAAAATAGTTAGAAAACAACTTCCAAACTTGTTTCGTTTCGAGAGTAAAATTCCAAAATGAGATCAACGATGAATTTGGAAAAAAATTTGAGAAAAATTTGGAAAAACCTCAACGTGGTTTAAACAAGTTCTCCGTCAAAATAATGCCGTATAAAAATGAAACGGAGGCAAGGAAGAGGCGAATTACGCTTACAAGTATCCGACCGCAGGGATCGATAGTATTCGCATATCGGATGGTCAATCGTCCAAGACGGCAAGAGGGCAATTTTTACGCAGAAAAAAGAAGAGGAAGAAGGAGAAAAAAAAAAACGACGCCCCCCTAGCTTTGCACGCGGTTTTTCGCGTCATTTGCGGTTCGATATGAGCTATCCTGGCCGACGTAATGACTCATCCGACCGGCGAAAAGTCGATTCCCGTCTGTGGAGGGAATAGAGTGATACCGTAACGCACGCAAGAAAGGATCGAGCTTGATTTTGCGAGTTTGTTGAGGACTTTGCACGAAAATCATCAATGAGCAACCCGCCGTTCACCGATTCGAAATGATTCGAGAAGCGGAAAGGGATCGGGAGTGGAATCGTGGAGGAAGGGAGAGAGGAACGGAGGCGAGTTTCTTCCATTGGATGCTCGTGGATGTCAGATCGTCCCGCGAGGACGATGAGTAATCGAAAACTGGTGGTGATTTCTCGAGCCGTGTATTTCGAGAGGCGGTGGATGAAAGGATAATTGTATAGCTTGTTGATTAGAGTGATAAAGCGATTAATTAACTCGTGGAAAGGGGGATTAACGTTATCTGAGAGGAATCTGTCATCTTATTGTGGAGTAAATTCTCCACACGGATATTGAAAGTTTTCTTTACAGAGATCGTGAATTCTGTTTGTGAACGTTATTCACGAAAAGATTCGAAATTTTTTTCTCAAAATTTATTCCAAAAAAAATTCGATTTCCAAATCAAGATAACAATCATTTTCTTTAAACTTTATATTAAATTAATAATTACGAAACATAATACTTTTAGATTGTATTTTTCTACAAGTATTAATTAACAATTACACCTTTCCACATAACCTACGATACAATTAACGATCGAGAACAATATTTTTTCTTCTTTTCCTTTTACCTTAAAAAAAAACCCTTAAAAATTCTTTAAATTTCCGGATCGGTCGTGGTCGGCTCGTAAGTGAAATAATGGCGGTCATTAAATGCCCCCGTGACGAAAGCTTAAAACTCGATCGATCGTGTCGATAGGGTCCATGATTGATAATCCAATTAAAGTCCGGTTATCGATAATATACAATACTTGGGGGGGGGGGATATAATTCGAGAACGCGTTCGGCCAGTTCGTACGAGACACGTAGACAACGGGTAAAAACGCTGATTGCATTCTTCACCGACGTGGAACGAAGCAAAGATTCCTTTTTTTCCTCCCCCCCCCTCTTTCTTCTTCCTCTTTCTTTCTTCCTTTTTTCCCTTTTCATCACGCGGCGGTTGCGTGGCGGAGCGAAAGCAAGAGGATAACGCCGTAACTGGTTCCTCCTCGCCGTCGACTATCTCTCGTGGATTCAAGGAGATTCTCGATTATTTTTCTGACATCGGCTCGACCCAGTTTCCAATCTCCTCGATCCATTCTCACGTCCCTGTTGCCCGTTCCAATCCCCGACGGGATGGAACGAGCGTGCATTCCCAATTCTAATCCCCCCTCCCCCTCCCCTGTCCTCCGCGCGCTTGTCCGTCCACGGTCAAACGCGGAGTCGCGTGGGAGCCAAGAACTTTCCTCCACCTGTCCCCGATCTTATCTTACGTTCGGGTTGTTGGTAAAGACCGTGCGGGACACGCGGCTCTCCGTGCACGTGCATCGCTATGAATGGCGAGATGCATGCGCCTGAAAGTGCGCCGACGTTGATACGCGCGCGACCTTCTCTCTCGATCCGCGACGCGAGAAGCGATGGAGAAATTGATACGAGACGAGTCGTGTTGAATTCCGCTCTGGATTTAGAAATAGGATTTTTATTAAAATATTGGAAATATATATATATATATGGATTGCAAACATCTTCTATTCGTTGAACGTAATGATAGGATTATTTTGAGAGGAGGAATGGACAAAGAAGACAAAGGATAATGTTGAAAAGGAGGATTCGATTTCCACGAATGGCAAATTATTCACGGTCTGTTGTTGCGAAGACAGAGTTGTCGGTGTTCAACAGGTTCTCGAAGAAACGAGGAGGGAATCCGCGGAACTTTTCACCTGCTCCGGATCTTATCTCGACCGATGAAACGTGGTGTGTGCACGTGCAGCCCTTGGCGTGAATGGGAGGGAGGGAGGGAGGAAGGAAGGGGATGAGAGAACGCCTGCCGCGAAAGATTAATTAATATCGCAATATCGTCGGCCAATGACAAATTGGAGAAAGTGAACGGGCCCTCGCTCTCGGTGGTCGCCTCGTCCCCTCCTTCAGGCACGTCATCGTGATAAAGAAAAACCGGAAAGGGATCGTGCACGGGGGGGAGGGAAATTGTGTCGCGTGGGTTCACGCATTTCCACGTATTTGATAAGAAGAATTGGTGAAAAGCTGAGCTAAGATCTTCAGACTCGATTTTCCACGAAGAGAAACTTTCGTTTTCGAGTTCTTTATCGAAATGTAGGAGTAGGAAATTTTTACTAGATGGAAAATTCATCGAAATTTGTTACGAATCGAGTCTCTATTTCTAATAGAATTTTACAATTTTCATTTGAACGGAAAAAATGGTATATATTTTTTCCAATATTCGAAAACGAAATATCAATTTTTTTCTCCCCAATTTTCTAGGAACACTATAATGATAAATTCCTTAATAAATAAAGATCTAAGATGTATTTTATCGTTAATATAAATATTAATATAAAGAATTGTTAATCATTGATGTACCAGATGTAAAAATTAAAGAGAATTGTTCCGACAGGTGAAAATAGCATTGTGTTTTCGATTCGTAATCCGAGCGGAAAATTGTGTTACGGCCTCTATTACTCGACTAGATTCCACGAGTAAACCTACCACGTAACCCGCCGGGGAATTTCTAGTCGACGATTTGTGAGTCAGGATTATTACGGAATTTTGTAATAATGCAGTATCGTAACAAGAATCCAGTTGCGAAGGGAGGGGAGGGGAGGGGTGGAGAGGGGAAGGGAAGACCGTGCGATTCTTGCGAAGCTCGCTCTCGTGATCGGTTTAGACGAGTTCCTCTCGAGTGTTTCTCCTCCTTTTGCAATGCTCCCGATACCCGTTCCCACGTGAGATTTGACGCACACGCGTGCACGCACAACTCGCGTTGCGTAACGTCGAATCCGAAGCAGAATCTCGATCGATGCGTACGCGTGGAAAGACGAACGCGTTCTGTCGGCCGAGTATATCGATTCGTGCGTTCGCTCGTGTTTACATTATTCCGTGGACGAATTATATACGTATTGTATATACGTATCCGTGTCGATATCGACGTGTCGAATCAATTTTTATACAAATTTGAGTTTTCTAACGAATATATCAACGAACGAGGAATTTTTTTAAAAATTTTTCTCGCGAAAAAAATTACGCGTTTAAAAAATTGCGTTATTTTTTTGTTAAATATTCGGGGATTTGATTTGATCTGTTAGATATCGATGTGTATCTTATGTTATTTGGACTTTTGAATTTTTTTATCGTTTTCGATTTCTCGTTTAATTATTGGAATTATTTACTTACCTTTTTCCCTTCGCATTTCTCGATATGTCGAAAGATAAATTTATCGGAATTATACTATACGTGGAAAAATTGATAGATTGACAATATACAATAAATGTTACTTTAAAAAAATAGCAGATTATACTTTACTCTTTCCACATAGGCGAGTGGATTTAATTGGTCGATTTTGTATTCGTGTTGCAAATGTGTGTAATTAGTAATCGATTAGATATCGGCGAGCGTCAAAGTTCGATAACGAGTTTGAGGTAACGATGATGAGGTGTTCGATCAGAGTGAAAGTACTGTTAGTCGTTAAATCTCGATTCGACGAAGCACAGTGAGCCATTAGTAAGTGTAAAATGTTTAGCATTTGCTTGGCCATTGTAGATTCGATCCTCTTTGTCGGTTATCGAAGCGAGGGGATGATTCGTTGAAAAGCATGGCAAATAGATTCGTTAATGCTATATCTTTGTTACGTAATGTAATCAATCTCGTAGAATCCTTATGGATATTGGCGCGTTAAAAATTATTAACAAATCGAATCTCAATTCGTGCGGACAATCGCATTTCCGACAAAGGAAAATTAGTCATCGCGTTTAAATTATTCTTTTCAATTTTATAAAGCGTCGAAGGAATTCTTCTCGAAAAGTTTTTAAATAATTCTAATCCTTTGATCTTTTACACAATATTTCTAATCTCGTTGAATGTCGAGACAAGCGTTCGTACGATATTTTGATTAAAATTTTGTTCGAAGAAATTCAAAGTACTTGCAACACTCGTTAGCTCGCGAAGCCGGTGCACGATTCTTGGAATCGTTTAAAAAATTTAAAAGAAATCTAGATCATTTACAATGGTATCACTGACCTATATTACACTTGCAACACTGTTAGCCCCGTAAAGTCGGTAGAAAATTTATTTCTTTGGGAAACGATAAGAGATCGCGGGCTTGCTTGGTGAAAATTATTTGCAGACAGGAAACTGTTGAGCAAAACGGTTCTCAGGCACTTCCTGCTCCACTTCATCGACCGGCAACACTCTCTTTGAACGGAGACAAGAGAAAGGCGTGGAGATTTCTTTGGAAATTATTAAGACCGGAATACTCGTCACGATCGAATATGACGTGTATTTAATCATTCTCGATCGTAGATAAGTAATAATCCAATTTAATATTGGAATTGTGAAATTAATTGATTATTTCTTTTTTGCTTATCCCGTTCTTTGTCTCGTCCAAATTTTTATAGCAATGAAATTAATTTTTTCACATTACGAAACTTTGTTCACAAAACTAATCAATAATCGAGAACGATTATCAAATTAATCCTAGAGAATTACCGCAAATTAATCGCGACGATTAATAATAAATACTTAATTAAGTAATCACGATAGCCTCGTACGATTTCGATGTCATCTCGACGACAGAAATTCCAATTAAGAATCCATGCCGAGTTCGTTCCCTGTTAAAAAAAAAATCCTCTAATTGATGCCTCAATTTAGGACTCGGCTTCATCGCGGATGCCATTACTCCCGAGGCCCTTAATTAGTCAGTGCCAGGTTAGAAAATACGCATCTCCGATCCCCCCGTGGGCACACGCTATTTCCATCCGTGTTTTATCGATCTCTCCGCCACCTGTCGCCAGTAAATTCGCCGTGACGATCCGTTCGATGATTATCGCGCGGTATTTCCGCCATAAGGGTTTGTCGAAAATACCTGTGTCGCGCAGTCAATAGTCGAATGATCTTTCCCATTCCAAGCGAGAGGACAGCCGTATCTCGATCGTTTACGAGTGGCTTTACGATGCCTAGCACGCCTACGACTCGGTCGGTAAGGTTGCGTCGGGACGATTGCGCAACTCCCTTAGGTGTTTCGAGGAGGAGGAGGAGAATTAGCCTCGTGTCGAAACGGCCGCGTAAATTAGCGACTCGGTGACTTTTATTGGGTTCCCTCCACTGTTCTCGAACGTGTGTTTCTCGCCTTCGCTGGTGGATTAGGGATTAAGACGTTTCGCGAAATTCCATTGGATTCATTGACGATGGTCGTTGGAATTATATGGGTAATCTTATACACGTACTGGCGAAAGAACGTAATTTGAGCGATGGAGCGATTGGATTGGCAAAGAGGAAAGGAAAAAAGATCACGGGAGGAATTCGAGTCATTCGGATATAGAGATAATTGATAATCTTTATGATAGTTTACGAATATAAAATACTATTTCCAAGTAAAAAAAAAAAGAAAAAGAAAAGAGATTTCAAATAATAACAATCCAACATCCATCGTGAACAATTGGAATAAAATCACTGTTATTACGTATGTTCCGTTTTCTCTCGTCCATACACACCGTGTGTCCCCGTGTTTAGACAGTAGCCTAATTGTAAATTCACCGTAATCGCGGCACTACTTCCTGCAACCGTACCACGATAATTCATCCGTGACCAATCACGAAATCGTTTTACAAGCTTCTTACGGGTGACTGGTCGTTTCGCCGTTTGACCAATATTCACGGGGAATATCGAGGGATCGTATTTACTCTAATTTTCCACGTTTTTATAAATTACGACGTTGCGCGTTAAACAGACAATTGCCTGTCGAAGAGAAGCCGTTGTCTGCTCCTTTTTATCGCGGTCATTAGTGCCCCCCCACCCCGGTCGCTATCATCAGCGTGTTACCATTATTATCGAGCGTGCACACTTTCCGTCTCGTTGCGAGTGTGTCGCCTGCCGGTGAAAATTAATGATCAATTTTCCATTCGACCAACACTCTCTCGATCGGCACGCGTTTGATGCTTGTGCGCGCACTCTCTCCCCTTGCCACGCTCCTCTCGTGTTTCCTCGGAGGCCTAGCGATGACGGATCGTTCTTGGCACGGTGACGTAGAGACCTCGATCAATTCACGTTGCGAACCTCGGTCTCCACTCTCGTTGTTCCACAGACCTCGATCGATCGTGTTAATCTGGTGCAACGATATTGGTAGAGGTGCGTGTTTTCTTCGCCAAGGTTGAACAGGTTGTTCCACGATGATGATGATGACGATGATGATGATGATGATGATGACGACGATGATTTATATTTTCGGCGTGTGATTTTTTTTTTTTATCTTGGAAAGAATTTATTTCAGGACGGGGAATAAGTTTCTTCGATGGTTAGATAATCGGCATTTGACAGGTTATTATGAAACGAAGTGAAATTTTAAATGTGCGTGAAAATGTTACGTTCGAATATTTAATTAGATGAACGAAACGCTTGAACCTTTGATATTTCATTTCGTTATTATTATTATTTTTGTTGTTGTTTTCGTTGTTGTTATTGAGTTACAACTTGTAATCTCGATGATACATAAGTGGAAAAAAAATGTGTTTACCAATTTCTGCACACGTAAATGTTTTGCTTATGCAACGATTATTTTTTTTAATTAAATAAAACACTCGAGTAGAGGATGCTTGAGATCGAAGTAAAATTTATATTTATAAGAAAATTTTGCAATATATTTGTCATAATTTCACAATTATTATCTTACGTTTAATTAAATATTCGATACGTTCAAAATATATCCTTGTACCCATTTATAAATTTTACTTCTCCTTATTATCGTATATCTATTATGCAAATGGCCCGTGGTTAAGTATTATTAAATTATCCCTTACAAATTTTCCTAACAGCATCGCTAATAAGAAGCTAGGAAAGAAAAAAAACTTCTGCTCTATCGGTAAAAAGGCGGGAAACATTATTAGCGTCCATTTAAACCACAATACGATTTCGCGCGCACGCACCTCGAGATATCGGCGCGAATTTCAAACGGTGTTAACTCGGATGTTAATAGTACCAGTGAATTTCGCCAGTTACACGCAATATACAACTCGATGCTCCCACCTTTAAGCCACTTTTAAGATTCTTTGAGAATCTTCTCGTCTTCTCCTCTTTCTTCTCCTTCTTCTCCCTCTCCTCTCCTCCTTCCTTCTCCTTTTTATCGCTACTTTTCGTTCTTACTTTTCCACGTGTATCGGCGATGGTAGATATCAGCCGTGCCGGTTTTATGGCCAAGACAGTCGGAATAGTAATAGTGCTTAAGCGAGTTCCGTAAATGCGGTTTCCACTGCAAAAACGAGCCACGCGTCGAATGTGAAACGAGAAGTCGGCGCGTTTATTTACGTTCAGGTGCGTTGCACCGCGAGGAGCGCACCGAGGGATTATGAAAGAAATGGAAAATAGACGGTGGGATCATTTTCCACGTGTTCAAAAATTCAATTAAAATGCTGGCAGCGGAGAAGACGTTTCTTACGTATCTTCTTAATCCTTCCAAGGATCGAGAATCGTTTATCTGGTGTATTTTTAATCGCATTACGTAACGAGCTTCTCCAGCTATTCGTTTTCATTCCTTTAAGGGGATTCTCCGCTTGAAATTGTAATTCGTGCGTATTTATTTCTCGATATTTTTTTTTTCTTTCTTCTTATATAAATAATTTCGGAACGGAAAGATTTACCGTATCGGCAATGTTCCTGCGATTTGAATAGGAACCCGGTTTTCGATTCTTCGTTGGAGAGATGGATGAATAATTCAAAAGTGATCTTCATAACTACGAACGTAGAAATAAAAAGAAAGGAATAATTCCAAATCTCGTTTACATAAATATTCCCAAGTCTCAAGGAAGACTCAAATTTCTCAACATATTCGACAAATTATCGATACGAATTACACATTTTTCCCCCCAAATTTCTTCCTTGCAAGAATCAAAAATCAATCTTACTTTAAGAAAGCGAAAACTTCTCCTTATCTTCGAATTATCCGTCTTATCATTCACTCGCTTATTCGTCGAATTCTCGCCAGTATTCGTCACACTTTCTTTCTCGCTTATCTATTTATCAAATGTGTTCCCATTTATAAGACGAGAGGTGTCCGTCAATTTCTATTCGCGTATCGCGCTCCCTGCTATTTCAGGTGGACGGGCCGCTTTCTATTCGCCATTCGTGCGTACCAAATACGCACGAAGGACGATCGCCGAGGCCTGGTTATTTTCGACCCGTTTTTCGGAGAAGCCGATTGTCACCGGCCAATAATGCGCACGCCGGTGAAACTGCTGCTCGGATCGTGCGGCAAAGTATTTATCGAATGATTCAGTCGGGAGTCGGCTCGAAGGGAACGGAATGTTCGGGGGTAGAATTTTCGAATCGTGACTTGGGAGCGTATCGTCAACAATCGGCGTCGACGGAATACGGAATCCTCGCGCGCTATAAATACGTTCTCCACCTCGATGGCAACATGGCGATCGAGACACTGTTAAAAAGCTAACCGTTAACCGACTCGATTTTTTAAATTCTTTTGTAAATTATTCAGAGTTATCGATAAATAATCGAGGATGATTTTGTGAATTTAACGCGATAAAGAGAAGATAGATCGATCGTCGTTACGAAACAATAGATATCGTTGGAAGATTTTAATATCGTGAGAAAGCTTAATCTTTGCTGATAATGAAAGTAATACGGAACAAAAGTTTATATTTCGAAATTTTATCAAAATTATTGAACGAAAAAAAAAAAGAGGAAGAAAATGAAAATATCGCAATTACTAATAATGGTAAAGAGAAAAATGATGCGATACTTACAAATGGCGACGCTGTAAAGAGCCGAGAAACGCAATCGTGTTCGACTAAAGTGCACACCGGGTGTCCAGACCTATCGATTACCGATCAGATCTCGTATCTATGCCGATATTGTGTTACCAGCGGGGAGACAACATTGTGCGGGGATTAACTCATAAAGAATATACGTACGCTCGAAACTGGTTGTGCCGCACCCCATCATCAAAGATCTGGCCTGGGTCTGGATTGCGTTCGCCAATCTCTGGCCAAGCCTTCCAACGTTCATCTTCGACGTTCCTTATATTCGGAGGAAATTTCGAGGAAAGATCGTCTTTCCGTTCCGACTATTCCATTCGACTAACGCGAGCACGAAATCGATCGAACGCGATTCGTTTTACGAGCGACATTAAACGACGCACGAGGAATCCTCCTTCTCGTTACGAGCGCACGTTTTACGAGCAGAATTTCGATCAGAAAGGATAATGAATACTCGTATCTTCGATGAAGATGAAGTCAATGATAGAAAAGGAAAAAATAAGAAAAACATCGTATATTAACAAAGAGGAAACTTTTCCAATCTACCTTGGTCTCTTTCGACCACGCGGGCGGAGAAGACATTTTACAATCAACGACAATAACGAAATCAATCCTCCTCTCTGGCCCCGAAGAGGAGCGAAAAGAGGAACGGCGAGAATGGTTCGTGATCTCGAGACATTCTTCCCAGCTCGCTGCCCAGTTCCTTGCTCCCTTGGTAAATCGATGGGAATGAAGGAAGAGGGGCAGCGGTCGGGAGAAATAACCTTTGAGTAACACGAGGTAGCTGGCTGCTGCGACGTGTCTGCGTGGTCTGCAAGGTGGGACGAGGGAGGGGGGGAAAGGGTGCCGGGGAAAAGGAGGAGAGGAGAGCGAGGAAGGTGGATCACAGGAGGCGAGGAGGAGCTAGCGAGATAGAAGGCGTCCTTGATAGACAGGATGCCCCTGCCTGTTGCTTCATACCGTATAATCTTCTCTCTCATCTCATTCGGCCCCTTGTACGGGGTGTCGGCCAACGATTTGCACCCATGCCGCGTCGGGGGGCAGCGTTACCCGACTCTCCTCGCGCAGAGACATCGAAAGGCTCGTCCAAATGTTCGCCAACACATTACTTACTTACCTTGCTCGAGATATTGCGCGAGCATTTACCCTTTTAAACATTACCTTTATCTCCCTGAATTGGATGGATCGTTAAATTCATCTTATACCCTCGAATCTGAACGCGGAGGAAAGAATTTGACAAGATTCCCCTCTCTGAGGGAATATTTTCAGATCGTCTCACTCATTCAAGCATTGACAAATTTTTCGACGAATTGTTTGGACGCGGTTTCTGGCGACGGAATTTAAATTTTGGCGACTTGACGGACCCAAGAACTCGTAAATTCGCGTCCGGTCGAACGTTAACTGTGGACAAATTGAGAGATATTACGAGTCGAGGAGAATGGAGAGGCTGGACTGGAGAGGAGATCGCGAGGGGAAGGTAGGTTTTCTTGCGTAGCCGCAGGTTGTTCGCGTTGTAAATTCATAGAAGCAGTTCCCTCTATATAGAGCGATGTTAAATAGGGAACGTAACGAGCCGGCAACACTTTCGTTTGAATTAAGAGCTGTGGCTCTCGATCCGTCCGCGAACAGCCTCCTCCTCGCCCCGTTCCTCCTGGCGCGGCCTGTTTTTTGTAGGGAAACAGGAATCGGTTACGACGTCGCTACCGTTATTAATGTTATTGACGAGTATCACGAAGAAGAAGAAGAGGAGGAGGAGGAAGAAGAAGACCGAAAACCTGTCTCCTCCTGCGAAATAACGAAGCCTTTTTTATCGACCACGCACGCCTACGATACGATACAAGGGTCTCCCCGATTCCTCGATAATTTCGCGAAATTTCGATTATTTTCGCGAAAAATTTTGCGCCAATCACAGCACGCGTTTACTACGGGAACTGGTTTCGAATTAATAACGTTTGGATGGGATCGGTATCGCGGAACATCGCGAAAATATTCGTGGAAATCGTATTTTCGAAGCCGTGTTTTCTTAATCGTCAATTTCCAAGATAAACAGATAACTAATGGCGTATTTTGCATTAACGTGTCTTGCATGTGTATATGTACATGTATACGTTTTCTTTTTACGGGAATCGTTGCGAGTTATTGAACGCGGAAACACGTTTCCCAACGTCGCTTCCTCCTCCTTGTTAGGCGTTTCCGACTTAGATGCACTCCGGTTATCCGTCTGATATCGTTGGCAATTAAAAAAGACGACCGCAACACGATGCACAGTTAGGCGTTAATTGCTGGTACAGTAAGATTGTATTTTTTCCTTTCCTCTGCTTCTTTTTTTCCTTTCTCTCTTTCTCTCTTTGTTACAATGATTCAACAGCGTTGTTTGCTGAATATTATACAACGAACAGCGATATAATTGCCCGCGTTTTTTTATCCAGCTTAGAGAGGATAATTTAATTTTTTACGTACGTATGCAGGTACGCGTGTAATTGGATGAATTTCAAAGTTTAACTCGGATCGGTACCTAAGGTTGGCAATAATCATTTTAACGAATATCTCTCGTAGCAATTACTGACCAAGGGGATACAATTAATTAAGATCCTTTCCAGATACATTATTCGTAAATTGTATACATTATAATCGTTGATAACAGCACGCGATTCAATTTATTTTATTGTTCGTTTTCAACTGCCTGCCCTCGATGAGTAATTAATTATTCTTCCGGATAATGTTCCGTTTGAGCACGATATGTCGATCTTGCGATAACTTCGATCGATCTTATTCGAGATCGAGCATCTAATTAAAATACGAACCAGTCTTCTTACAATTTTGAAAAATTTTTAAAAAATCGTGATCTTTCGATCGAGCAACTTTTTTTAATCCCACACGAATTCGAAGAATCCATTCGACGAAAATTCCCCGAAACTGGAGAAGGACCTCCTCTCCCCTCCCTCTTCCTAGCATAGCTCAGATCGTAATCTCCCTCGGCCGGCTACGCCGTCGCGCAATCTGAAACTTGGCGGGGAAGCATGTCACTCGGCTGTTCGCAGCTGCCAAGGCCTATGGTTATCCCGTCGTTGGACATCCTGATCGTTTTTGCCCAGGCCGCGGATCCGCGGAATCCCCCGTGGATCGCCAGCCACCCCGGCGGCTTCTGGCCTGGCCGTAGATCGAGCCGATCGATAGGTGATTCCCCCTCGCTCGGTAGCGCAGATCACTGTAATATCGAACGAGTCGCCAAGGGAGGAGTCGGCGGCGGGGGGAGGTTGGGAATTGGAGGAGGACGGGGGGGGCCTCGGGGGCCTGTTGGCGATCCCTTTGATCGTTGTTACGGATCGTTTCGAGGCATGGGGGTATCGGTGGATATCGCGATTACCGAGGGTACTTGATTTCTTATGATCGATACCAGTTCCTTTTTCCTCTCCTCTTCTAGAACGAGAAATGTAAATCAATCGGGATTATCCCCGTGTGTGAGAAAAATTCCGATCATCATCGATCGCAGTCGATGATGGAGATTCTTCTTCTTCTTTTCCGAGGGTTTAACTCTTGGAAACCGGATTTTTCAGTATTAGGATCGAAATTATTGTAGTGGGCTGTGTAAAAGGAGTAAAGGGTTATATTTTGTATATATTCTGACGCTTGGTTACGAAAATAGAGGGGAGGGGAAAAAGAGATAGATTCGAAATGACTTACTACGATGTGCGTGTTATTTATTTATTTTTTAATATCGCTCGAAGGTAAAGAGCGAAAATAATATTCAACTCGTTCGAGATACCCCACGTTCACTTCATCCGAGATTCCATCTTTCTATAATCGTGTCATCAATTCGTATTTGTTCCCGTAATATTCCACGGATCGATCTTCTACAAAGTACAAAATGGAATTAATTAAAGTGAAAACCGATAATATCATTCGATACAGTGTAGGATATAATGTAACCATTGCTATAAATAGATTCAAATCCCATCTCTGGTCTCGATTCTAGCCCCGTTTGCGGAATGCGTAAAATCCAAAGTTTATTATCGTGCGAATAATGTTTTCCTCTTGGTTTAATACCTGACCTATAAAATGTTCCATTTCGAGATGTTACCGGTCGCACGATTTCGTCGCATTTCGGCTCGGTTTTTTTTTTTCTCCTTTTCGCGCGACTGAATTGGCAATAAACGGTGGCAAGGAGCCAAGGAAGGAACGGCAGGGAGGAACAAAGGGGCCATGGGGCAGTGGGTCTCTCGAGCGAGGGTGGGTGGCATTGTCCTCCGGTGTTTTTTATCGCGCCAGATCGCGATCCATCAATCGACGTTGACTGATAAAATGATGAAATCGAAACGAGATCAACGAGAGAGAGAAAAGAGCTTCTCGAGCACCTGCGCCTCGATCGAGGAAATTTTGAAACGTTATCAGATCCACCGTGGAAGAATTTTATATTCAACTGTTATTTCGAACGCGTACGACAAATTATCCCTAAGATACTCGTTCAAAAGATACTTGCAATAATCGATTTCTGCGAGTTGTCGCGGCGTCCTCGCTCGAACCCCGCCAATTATCGAATAGAATTCGAAATGGAAAATTGATAGGTATCGTAGAAGACTCGTGCGGGTCGTGGATCGTTTCCCTGACCAAGTTTCACGTCTCTCCCCCACTGTTTCCACGTGGAATTTGTGCAATCGAAAAAGCGGCGGTCACGGGGCAACGTGAGTTGAGGAAAAAGAAAGAAAAGAAAAGGAAAGAATGGAGATCGTAAGCGCGTAACAGAGTCGTTGCGGAATGTTTCGTGAGGATTTGGAATCGCGGTCAAACGTTGCCTTAATCTTGTCGTCGATCGGTCGAGGCGAAAGCAAAAGTATATACCCTTTCTCTCGCCTCCCTCTCAATCGAATCGTCGTCATTCGGATCTTTTGTGTTGCTCGAAGTCATCGAAGATGCCTCTAATGATTTTGATGCGGAATTCGAGAATAGAATTGGAGGGGCAATTTGATTCGAATTATTATTAATTACGATTAAGTAGAAGATTCGTATTGCTTTCGAATGAAGATCGTTTGGATTTTATTTGATGGATGATGAAATGGATGAAGAGATATAGAAAAGTAAAGGAAGTTTCGTCGATGAGAGGTGGCCTCGAACTATTTTCAAGATTTTTGAAGAAGCGAGTTAAGTGAAGGAAATTTGGGTTAAAAGAAATCGACTAGAAACGAAATTTTAAACGAAGAGATGTTGAAAAGTGAGAATAATAAAAAAGAGTCTTTCAACGTTATATTCTTTGTATAATTACTCTGCGATTCGTAATGGAATATTGCATACCAGACTGCCGATTTCTATATAAATCATTTCAATTATTTCTCTTTTCACCATTTACTCACATATTTCAACGATAAACTCACGCTGTTAAACGAATTATTCGCGTATTATTCGCGAGGCACGCGATACTCCTCATGGCGATGATTTCGATCGTTCCAACCGATTTAAAATCCCAACATAAGAGAAAAAAACCTCGATAATAAAAATGTATCACGCGTAGCATCAAACAAACGTGATTATCATCATACTTATATCACGTTTCTCTCGATTGAAATACATTCATCTCTAAAAAACCTAGAATTCTAGAAAACAAACTCGATTTACGTATCTCACAATTTAAATTTTGGCCAATCATTCAAACGCTTACAATAAACGTGATCATCCAAATCACCAATTGTTCAAACCACGAGGAAGAATCATTATCCCATTCCCTTTACGTAATGCCTCGACCATTGTCTTCATTTTTTACTCTCGAAAAACACGTCAAACGTGTATAAATGCATCTGTCCCATCTCGATACAATTCTAATAGGCGAATAACAGTCCCAGCCTCGCCTGGAACTAACAAAGGTCCTCCGTCTCCTCCCCCTTTCTTTCTTTCTTTCCATCTCTCTTTCTCTTACCTCGAAACGGTGGACACACGTCGACTATCGTGCGTTGACGCCAGCAACGTAGCAACACGTTAGCGTGGCCGTGGACGTTTACACACCGGTATTAGAGGCGGATAAGATAGGCGCGGCGAGAGAAACCTTCATTTATACCCCGTTGCAATACGGTGCACGGACGATTTTCATGCCGCGGTGATTGTTACCGTCGATATCTAATCTCGGGATACGCCGAGTGTCAGCCCGACGGTACGACACACACACACACGCTTGCGGTTGTCCTTCGTGGCTGTCAAGTGGTGTTTGATCATACGTCGTGCTCGCAACGCCGTCCACGTTTTCAACTCGACAGTAACGGACATGCGGCGAAGACGGTGTCCGTTAACAGTCCTTTACCTTCGAGGAGGAGGAGGAGGATGTAAGGGAGGATAGGAGAGAGCGGAGGATGGAGGCGAAATAAATATATCTCTATTCTTCGATTACTGTTATTTCGATAATTATTTTTCTATTCGACCAATATTTTTCGCTATATATATGTAAGGGATAGAGATAAGGAGAAGTCGTCTATGGGATATTCTTCGAGTGGACAATTGAAGTAACTATTGGATAATTTCTTTTTTACTATTCCATGAGAGACTTGTGTGTCCATCTCTTTGTAAAAATTTTGCAATACGTTATCAAATGTTATATATAAAAAGAGGAGGGGAAGAAGTCGCTCGCGCAGATGGCACGAGGCGGTGCAACGTTTAAGCCAAGCCTTGCTATTCCTGTACCTTCTATACTAGACGGCGTAGCATAAGGGCAATGACACTCGCTCGTCCCGACTGGCTTCTTCTCGCGCTTGCAGGTGCGCCTCCGCGTCTTGCGTGCATAGGGAGACGCTAATTTAATCAATCCCCGAACAACGGGGCCGGGAGGGGAGGCGATGGGTCGATCGAAAGGACTCGAGGACGACCCTTGGGATCGTTGAATTGGATGACGTGGATAATGCGAGTGGTGAAATTTCAGATTGGATTTTCACGATGAACAGAATTGGTATAATAATCTGTTGAAGTTTGATATTGATTAATCGAGGCAATAATATTTGTTCTTCTGATTTCGTTATCGTTATTTTAAAATTATTCCTCGTTTTTTTTGAACTGAATTTTTAAACGTACTTTACTTCGAAATGCAGACACAGAAGAACGGTATTTATTTTCCTTTGCTTATCTCGAAGGAATGCTTGGGAAGAGTTATCGTACTTCCCTCTGAAAGAAAACAAGGATTTACATGACACGTAGAAAAAGATTATCGCTGAATCAAATTAATCCAATTTGATCCATTAATCAGCCGCGTTATATAATTTCGATATAAAGTGACTCACGTAGTATTTAATGATGACGGTGAATTTTTGATAAAGAAGAAAAAGAGACGAGGAGAGAAACATTCGTTTCTCCAGCGGAGAAGTCGCTGCGAATTTGAAATCGATCCTAGCGGTAAACAGAGGAAACGTCATCGTAACTTTCTCGTTCCGAGAAAAAATTTCTGAACAAACATACGACTCACGCGTCCCAAATATCTTGGCAATTATTCACATCGAAAATCATTGGTGCGCGCGTGTAAAAGAAATCCAATTTCCAACCACTTTCGTCGAGAATATTACGGAAAAGAAAGAAGAAGAAAAAAAAATCACTATTGAAACTTTTGACATTGGAAGATTCCTGATTTCGAAAACATCTCACGATCTCAACTTCGAAAAATCGATTTAATTAGGATGCATACGTACATTCGGAGGATAAAAGTTTCGAGAGTTATTTTTCCTTTTCTTTTTACCAGAATGCAAATTACAAGTTCGCTTCGGTATCGATGCTAAAATACCCATTCGAAACCCTTACTTGTACGATCTGGTTTCCTAAAACCAGATCTCGAGGGGGCGGCCCGCGAGGGAAGTTCGTTAACCCGAACAGGCGTGGAAGAAAGGCAATTAAACGCAATTAACGCGTCACGAAAGCCGATAAAAAGTGATGGTCGCGAAGGGATCACGTGCTTGGCCGGCACGCAGCGTTTTCGTTTCTAATTTCACGCGTTTGCCCGTGCGTGTTCCCCTCCCCTCCCTCCCTCTCTCTCTTCGAGGGGGGGGGAGGAGGTAGAGCCGGTTCGATTTTTGCAGCTCGACGGCCGGTTCAACGTGACAAATCTCTAATTAATGCCGTCGACCGCCTCGATGTTATTAAATTTCCGCTCGTGCGCGGTTTTCGTCTTCGAAAGCGATCCCCGACAGCTGGAGAAACATCGTTCGAAGGGGATCCAATTCTCCTCTCCACTCCTCTCCTTTCCTCTTTCGATTTCTCGCGAGGTCGAGGCGGAACGACCGATCCTCACCGATGGATATTTTCGAGGAGGGAAACCGCATTGTGTGAATCCGATTGATTTACGAATTCCTGTTTTCCTCGTTCGTTTATTTTCGCGATCGTTCGAATTCGAAGAAATTGGTGGGAGTCGAGAATAGGAGAGGATCGCGCGAGGGAAAATTTGCAATGATTCGATGACGGGTTAAACGAAAGCTGTGATTTATAATTCAAAGGGATCTTGACAAATTCATCTTGCGCTCCTCCTCTTCGTTCGAATCGTACGCTGTTTCTCGACATCTAAAATTCGAAAATAATTAGCAATTACACTCCAACACGGAATGGAATTGGATGGATGATGAAAGGATTTAAAAATAATCGGCCTGGTGGCGGCTGAGAATTTGCCAGGAGGTAATTTCTTTCCTCCGTTCGCGCGGATCCAAGAATACAAGTGACATACAAGGGGGTGGTGAACCGGGGAAAACCGACGTGTCAACCTTTCCTCCGCCCGTGCCGCCGCGTGGGCGTCTCTTTGCGTTTATACTTAGTTTCGTCATTCGGGTCGCGCCAAATTGCAAGCGCGCTGTGGCGTCGCTCGCCGCGAAAACTGCGGGTGCAATAAACTTTGCGTTCTTACGTCACCGCGTTCCACCGCGGCTCGTGCAATCGTGTTTACCCCCTTTAACGAGGAGGATCGGTTCCTCGTTTGCGAACGGTACCAAAGTATGCGGCGGCAAGCTCGTTCCACAAGCTATTTCCACAAGGAGGGGGGGGGGGGATATACCTACAATACCTCCGCACTGACCTCTGGAGAACGTTGTTTTGCGCGTCATTACGTTGGATAAGATGTTGCAAAATGGCAGGGTGCGCTTGGTACCCCCAAGCTGGATGCAATTAAACAGGAAAGCGTTGCTTAACGCCGGTTATTAAAGATTGCATCCGCTGCGCGATTATGTATTCTTCTTCTTCTTCTTCTTCTTCTTTTCGTTTCGCGAGGAAAAATATGGATTTTCCAACCGCGCACAATGTAGGTATTTATCGCGTAGGGAGAATGAATTTTCGAGATGTTTGACCGTCGAATATAATAAATTTGCCGAGAAAATGTAGGTATTTCCTTTTTTGTTTCAGACTCTTGGACGATAAGTAATAATTTTAATATATGTATATATATATACAACGTAGAAAGATTCCGATCGTTCTTCTTTAATTCGACGTATCATTCTTTTTTTTTATTTAATAACAATTTAACAATTTCCACGGAAGGAAATCAAATTTCGAACGATTGTCGAGGCGTTAAATCTAAATGCTTGTCCAAAATTTTCGAAAGCGTTTTTCGAAGAGAAGCGACATCCCGATCGCATCTCGAGAAATCTATAAATACATCCCGTCGTAAACTTAAGGAAACGGCCTAATAGTACAGTTATCCTCCTGTGTACAACGCTAACAAGTCAATTTGAAACACGTATCCGCACGTCGCCGGCCGTCATACGTACGTATATATTCTCTCAGTGTGGCAAAGTTATGCGGGTATCATTCGAGTCACGTTTCAAAGTCACGCCAAATACAATAACCCGGCTACCGGAAATTAATTTTTATCGGGCAGCGCCGCATAACGAGGGCATTGGTTGCGCATGCATTATCGGAATCATCGTGCGAAACTGCAGTAGCGAAATTGAAGGGTAAGCCAGCCCGCGCAACAGCCTACTATTTCTTCGTCACGCCGCCTGATTATCGATCCCTTTTGTTGTCTCGTTTGCACGAGATTGCCATGCATTCTCCCGATAAATCCTCTTCTTCAAAATTCCTCCCGCGAACGTTATCAATCTTTGCTTCATCGTCCCAAATATATAACAAAGTTTTTATCTCGAGTCTGAATATTGGAATCCCTTTATGAATGTGTCTTTAAATGTTATTATATATTTCACGAAAGAAAAATAAAAAATCTGTATCCACTGGAAGACACAAAGAGAATATTTCATAAGGAAATCCATCTACTGAAACTGGGAATAAAATTCAAGACGAATTGGACAATCGCTTAATAAGACAGTCGTAATAAGGTTTCCCTGCTAGGATTTCGAGAATCTAATTCCGCGTTAAGAAAGCTGTTCTTTCGTTGGCTCGACTCGTTTCAAGGGTCGTCCTCCTCGTTTAATCCAACAATTGCAGAACGATTACGAGATTCTGTCCATTTCATCATCGTCGTTTCAGCCTCCTCCACTGTATATAGAGTACATTGACACCGAGTGAGACTAGGAAAAAAAGCAGATTTCTTCTCCCTCTCGCGAGGTGTCATTACGAGGGCATAGTCGTTGTCCGGTTTCGTATCTTCTATGCCACACAAACAAGGCGTATAGATGATGCACACTTCCAGGAGGGTGAATATATACATATATATTCCGTATATATGTGTACACACATATATGTACAAGTAGCTTGGAGAATAGAGAGAGAGAGAGAGACGGTCGAGAGGTCGGCTTAAGCGTGCCACTGTGTCAGTAACAGTACTCCTCGTAAAAGAGGCTCGACCTCGGAGGTCGCGACCCACGACCCGTCTACGTGATACCTCTTAACGCATAACGAGCTTTTAAACAGTCCTCGAAACCACCTGCCCGACCACCAAGGCCTTATTAAGGCCCGATACCACCGGGTGCCTCTTCGTCGAGGTCGCGTTTCGATACGCCCGATTCGCCCAGGGATTCGTGACGAAGGGATTTCGAACGCGAGGTGTGTAATTTACCATCGAGATTTTCGTGTAATTTGCGGGGGAGAGAGTTGGAGGGATTCTTTTTTCCTTTCCTTTCTTTCTCTTCTTCTTCTTCTTCTTTTTTCCTCTCTCGTTTATACAGTTTGTTGAATCAGTAGAATTTTTTTGTCTGGAATGTGTATTGGAACGACGGTTTATTAGTTTTAATTAGAAGGGAGTTATTTTCATTCGGGTTTGATCGAAGGCGAAAGAGAACGCGAAAGAGATATTCTGTTTACGGGTAAAATTCATATTTGCATAGTTTGAATATTATAAACCCGTGGAACGTGTTGTTCGAGAAGAAAGAATTCAATTCTAGGAGTCAAAACAAATATGAAAGTGTCGTCGGTTAAGGCGGTTATTATCGAGTTGTGAGCAATTTAAATTTGCGTGTTAAAGCGAGAAGCGAGATCGAAGGCAAACACGGTGTTTCGTCTAACGGGAAATTATATTCAATCAATCGGTAATTTTTAATTAATAATCGCCTCGAGCGAAATTTTTTATTTGGCCTTCGAAATTTAAATACGCAAACGATTTCGCGCTCAAGATGGAAACAACAAAGAGATATTATTATTATTATTATCGTTGCTTGTGATTCGAATAAATATTATTATTTTTTTTTTTCTAGAAATCGGTTTCTCATTAACGAACCCAAGCAATAGCTTTCGAAATTTCGGGTCGATCAGACCGTTATCGATCCAACGGATGGAGAATTTTCTTTCTTCACCCTTTGAAATGTGTCAATTATCCTGGAATCGCGGTTTTCTCTCGAGAGTCGAGCGTTTCTCACAAACCAACTCCTCCGAGTGGGGGGCCCCGTTGACTTTTTTCGCTCTCTCTCTCCCTCCCCCCTCTCTGGAGCCATTGATCTCCATCGAGGCGGTTCAACCACGGCATCTCGGGTATAGGTTCAGTGACGAAACTTGGAGAACCGTGTCTATTAGACAGGAATCCGTGCGCGGACCGTTTCGAGGTCCACGTCTTTCGAGTGAAAGGCCCCGATCGAGAGAGACGCGAGACAGATGGACGGGAGAGATTCGATGGGAGGGCAACGAGTCGTTGCCCAACTCGATCGATACTGAAATTGAAATTCGAGAAACTCTCGTGAGAAGTCTTGACACCTTCGATCCTCTCCATACAATCTCGTTTGCAAAAAGATTTGTCACCAATGATGAGAAGAAATGGGAAATCAATGTAAAGCAAGTTACGAAAGATAATAAAAGCTCGAGATATACGTGAAGTTTTGGAAACTTTAAAAGAATCTATTGTAATTACATCACAGTGGATGGTGTATTAATTTTGTTTTCGAATGTTCAATGCAAATGGACGAAACGAAGTCGATAAGATCGGAAACGATCGCGGTGATGATGGTTGAGCGCGGAGGAAAATTGAATTCGACCCGATTCATTGGCCCCCACGAACCCGTCACGACCCGTCGCGACATTGTTAACCGGTTAACGGTCGACGCTAACTAGCCGTGCTATCAAAGCTTAAACGATTCTATTCCCCTCGATTCCGCTCGACTGGGTCGGCTGCGAAGTTCGCTCGAACAGAAACAAGTGTGTCAATGTTTTTAGGAAAGTGGGGGAGGTCGAGAAAATTCGAATCTCTCCTCGTTCCTTAATCCTCCCTGTTTCAACATTCATTGTTCTCTCCCCGAAGTTCCTCGGTTCCTTGTAAATGTAAATCAGTCAACAAATGATTAAATCTTTCGATTCTTATCAAGCTTATCTTGTCTAAATTGGCGAGGCACGAAGGTTAATCCTCGAGAATTTCTTCCACTCGAAGATTTTTGCTAGAGGATCGATCGATCTTTCTTCATAAAAAAAAAAAAAAGAAAAAAGAAGATTTGACAACGAGTTAAGTTAATTCGACCTAACTTTCGCGAGGCATCATTAGTTAAGGACGATGAAGCTCGTTAAAAAGAGAGAGAGAGAAGACGAAGGAAAATGGAAGTTTTGAAACGAAGCTTGATGGTGAACGTCGAGGAGGCGGGAATTGGAGCCACTTTCGAGCGCCATTTTTGGCGTTGGAACACATCTCCACGGCGCGGTTTCCTTTCAAGGTTAACCTAATTTGACCTGCCTAATTACTATTTCTGTCTCGCCTCTGGTCGCTCCCCTCGTTTAAAACGCCCACGTGGCGGGAACGTGACGGTGCGCACGGGGGTCCGGACGCGCTCCATCGAACGGGGATCGATATTAATATGAAGTAACGGGACGGGGACGTTCCATTGTGCCCGATACAAAAGCGTTCGTATGTTTTACGATGCGTGTCGCTCGCCTCGAACACGTCTGACGCGATCGTGCTAACGCGATCGGACGGGAACCGAGCAAAAAGACACCTTGAACTTCGTCTTTGTTGCGATCTATAAATACAGATCGGGGGAGGAGGACGTTTTCGATCGAATATGCCGAGCGAAATTGGATTGAAATTATCATCTAATCGAATTTTTCGTTATTTGAACCGATATATTACTCGTGATTCCAAAAAAGGAGAAATAATTGAATTTCTATTTTATTCCTGTTTACAATGATCGAAACAGTAATGAGATCGATTATATACTTTATCCTAGCCTCGAGTGAAAGAAAGCTCAGGATAAATTCAGGGATGAATATCGTTATATACACGGAATCGTTTAAAACCGTTGTTCTGAAACTCGTCAAAGCGAATCTCGTAACGACTCGAAGCGGCCATAAGTTAAACGCGAGTGAAAGTGCCACTTTCTCGGAATAATCTTTGCCCCCTTTGGACGAGATCGGAATGGCAGAACACAAGAAGCGTCGGAAGGAAGCGTACGTTCGAAGCGCCGTCATACGAAGCGACGATCCTTCTTTACAATCGCAATTCTAACGATCTCCGTGTAAAGGGGGAACGAGTCCTCGTCGCTCGATCCCCGCGCGCGTGTAATCGTGCTTTCCCGCCGTTCCAAAAGGGAATATTCCAGCGTCACATTACTCGTAATCCGGCCTGCTAACGAATTCAACTGTCGAGTTAAGGTGAAACGGGCATGTAACAGCGGTAACGGTATCGCCGGTTCCACGCCGTGGAAACCCACTCCCCCCTGGCTATCCATTGCTATCGGCCACCGATTGTTTCCGTATCGATTTCCATTCCTCTCTCTTATGCCGACCCTTAGGCTAATGACAATGAAACGTATCGGCCGGCAAGCTCCGCGGAGTTATATCGCGACATTTTAGGGCTCGTTACGCGTTCGTGCACGATAAAGGAAAATAGGCGACATTTTTCCTTTCCGTCCTTCGAGTTTTATCCCGCTTTGTAACTTGGCTTAATGGCGGATATATATATATAATTTGTAGAAGATGTATCTTGAGAATCTTCTAATTTTTATGGGTGTAGTTTTTTCTTTTTTTTCTTTCATTAGTCAGGTTTTTTAATACTATAAAATTATTGTCGAATTGGAGCTTAATTATTTATAGGATTCTATTGGCGAGGAATAAATTCTTTTACTACCAATTGTTGTTTTTTTAAAAAGGGAAGAAACGATGTGTAAAATTAGGGAGAGAATTATTAGCGTTGAAGTTAAAGAAAATGGAGGAATCATGAGTCGAGTGGTTTCGATTAAATTCCTATTAGAATTCCGACGACCGGGTGACCGTGAAATCGAAGTTGGCCGGTGTTGGCCGAGAGTCAAGGAAAGCTTGCCATCGATCGATCGAGGATTTGTTTTCACCCGATTCGCCCGCCACGGGAGCTATATTGGTATTCGAGGCTCGTCGGATGAAAGCAAGAAACAAGGTGTTCTTTCGCATCCGATTTTCGCCCAAGGAGGCGCAGTTAAGAACTTCCGATCTCTCCTCAATTTTCCTTATTCTCATAAAATAGCCGAATAACCAAATCCAGCAGATCTGGAATCATCAATGATATTCGACAAAGAACAATTATCCAATTCATAAGTACGAATAGAAATTTATTACGTAATCTTGTGGAGACAATTACCTCGAATTGGAGAAATCTCGCATGCCGTTATTCCTAACGATGAAAGAAACAAGGTGTTCTTTTGCATCCGATTTTCGCCCAAGGAGGCGCAGTTAAGAACTTTCGATCTCTCCTCAATTTTTCTTATTCTCGATTATCATAAAATCCAGCAGATCTGGAATCATCAATGATATTCGACAAAGAACAATAATCCAATTCATAAGTACGAATAGAAAATTATTACGTAATCTTGTGTTGTGGAGACAAGATTACCTCGAATTGGAGAAATCTCGCGCGCCGTTATTCCTAACGATTATAATTGTGCAAATGGAGAGAAAGAAAGAAGGGTTGACCCGAGAAAGAGATCGAAGGTAGTACGCAAAAGCCTGCTAGTTGTAGCTGCATTGCGATTTTGCCCGGGGCGGCCACGAGCGGGAGGCTCGACCAGTCACTCTCGACAAGTGCGCATCACGACATCCACCTACGTTTGCTACACTCACCCACGTTTTCCAGGCTTGTTCACCTTAACCCCCCCTCTTTCTCACGGCGGGTCGCCATCCGTTCCAAGTTGGTCAGTCGGCGTTGTGCTTTGGACCAGGTCAAGGAATCCGATCCATGCCCCACTCCACTCTCTTACATTAGAATTCTGCATCGATTTCTTTAACGACCTTGACACGATTCTTTCTCCTCGATCGATCCACTTTTTTTCTTCCTTCCTTACTTTTTTTTTCTCTCTCGTTGGATTTTTTGAAAAATTACTCTACTTTGACTACACCGATTTCAACTTCTTCGATTCGAAGACGACTTCGATCCAAGATCGAAATGGATCTAACTTGACGCTTCCCGAGACGCTAATGGCGGGTTTGTTAAAGATCCGAAGAGGACGGTTGAAGGAGGAAAGCTAACGAGAGGCATACGATTCCACTCTCGACGTCGGCGTTAATTTGCGGCGGGGAAAGTGGAGGAGAATACCTGCGACCGATACAGATTATTTACAGATGCTCTCTCGTCTAATTGCCACACATTCGTCTCGGAACGAAGCGAAGGTGGAGAATTCCTGAATGAAAGGTAACCGTCGTTGTTTAAACCTGGAATCGGCCTTCTAACACCTGTTGGAGGTGCACGGGTGCACGAAAATCGAGAAACAAGTCGGATGGAATGTTGAATGGTGAATGGTGTAACGTTCGCCACGCGGCACAGGGATCCGTAATATCCGTGAAATGTCAATAACCGACACAGCTACGCCGTTTTACATAATGAGCCTTAACGTCGACACACACAGTCGGCACACACAGTGGGCCGCCCATTCTCGATCGACGGTCGCTTCTTCTTTTTTCCCCTCTCCTCCTTATTCTTCTTCCTCCTCTTCTTCTTCTTCTTCTTCTTCCTCCTCCTCCTCCTCCACCCCCTACCCACGTCGTCGATTCCTCGCGCGTTATTTTTATCGCGCGAACGGGAGATGCGTGTTCTCGCCTCTTACACCGGTGGCTCGTTAGCGATTTGCGTGGTAACAATGGCCGAGTCTCTCCGGTAATTATTCCGTATACACGTGCACTCGTTTCTCCCTCCCCGCCCCGCCTTTGGTTACTAGTGACGGAGCAAAGCGAGTCGAAAGTTTTTATCGAGTTTTTATAAAAGTGGATTTTCTTTCTTTCTCCTATCATTTCTATATCTCGTATATTTTCGAAAGAATCTCTTGTTAAAAGTTAAGCTCGACTTTCCTGTGTATTCTTTTAATCTTCGAATAGAAATTATTATATCGCACGTTTCTCATCACATTTATCGCATTGCGATAAACGAATGCATCGAGTCAATAACGAAAAATAATCGACGATTAACGAAACGATCATACTTTCGTATCTCGCTCGAATTCACGAACCCGCATCGAACTTGATCCCATCACTACCTCCTCGTACGAATACACAGAAACTCGGGCTCGATCCCACGTCTTCGACGCTTCTCTTGGCCAATTCTTTCCAAGCCCTGCTAACCAGCCTGGTTATTTGTACGTGCATTTGTATGCGCAGCTGTATTGTTGTTGCAAAACATGCGAGCCGGTAATCGACGTAACACGCCTGCGATGGTGGAGGAGGAGAGGAGAGGAGGTGGGTTAATCTTGCGTAACGTAACGATTCTCTCTCTCTCTCTCTTTCTCTCTCGATGGTGCCATCGTATCTCTCTCTGGCTCTCTCGATTTCTTGCCGTCCCTGCCATGATCGATGATGGTAAATCGTACGAATGCTTTACGATGATAATGATACGTTACGATTCCACGCTCGTCTCTCTCTCTCTCTTCGCGGATTATTCGCCCTCCACGTTTCCTCCAGTTTCATAGAGAGGACGCACGAGAGAAAGAGAGAGAGAGAGCGGAATAACGAGCGCTCGGGGGCCGATGGGGGACCATTCGATCGAGCGCGCGTTCATTTGCTTTTTTGCCCGAGCTTTTGCCGAGATTGACTCGAGTTCGCAAAAAACCCGCGTATCGTGCTCGCCATTATTGCTGTTCGCCGCGGAAGAAGGGATGTTCTAAGGACGGGGAGGAGAGGATGGTGAGATTGGTGAATGGAAATGGAATTGGATTGGCACAAGGAGAAATTTTTATCGCTAAGGGATAAATTCTTGTGCGACTTACGAGTTCATTCATCGAGTCGAGATAAATTCTAAAGAAGAAAAAAAGAAGAAAATGTCGTCGAAAGGAATCTTAAATTATCCAATTGGAGGGATCGAAATCTTCTTGATTGGAAATAATCTTCTTCGTATAAATTTTATAAAAAGATCGGCGATGTTTAAGAATCGATTAGCCCCGCTTTCACTTTCCCGGGCCTTCTTCGAACCATTACGTTCCGCGTAATCGTTGTTTAAAAACGAGACAGACATACGTGTGAACGCACACATGTTAGGTGGTCTCGAAATCTCTCTCGACAGGTGAACGGGGTATTCGCTTCGATTCGTCTCTGCTCCCTTTTTCTCTTCTTTTCTCTCGTCCCTTCCTTTTTATTTTCTTTTCCCCCGCTTTTCTCGGGGCCTGGTTAGCGAGGACGGGTTAGCAAGTTCGTTTTTCCTGGGCGGAGGTTTAACGACCACTTAATTGTAGGATTCGCGTTACGAACGCTTCGTTAATTGCGACTCGCGTGGAAACGGAGCAACAACGGCAACGTGAGCAACCTCTCGTGGGAAAGAGAGGAGAGAATTCTCTCGTCGTTTTCTGAGAACGAAAATTTTAACTTACGAGGGAAACTGGGTGAAACCCAGTTCGTCGTCGTCGTCGTTTCAACGAAGAAAAATTACGACTTACGATTACAGGTTAGAAGCGAGTAGTGCGAGTTCGCTTTTCATATGCGATTCGAGACGAGCAAGCCGCCTTTCAACAGGAATTCGTTAGAAATTGAAAGGAAATTTATACTTTTTTTTACTTTCTTTGTTTCTAAAATCAATAAGGAGTGAAAAATTGATGATAGACTCGATTAGACACGCGATAGAAATTTATATTCTTTTTATTTAAATAATTGAGATAAATATTATTCATTAAGAAATTTAAACGAGTTTCGTTATATATTTGTAATTTAATTTGCACAAGGAGATTTTCAATTCTACGCGTCACACGACACTTTCCTTGTTGCTCGTTTATATAATCGGTGTTACTTTCCATTCTTGGACGTTGATTGTTGTTGTTGTTTCTTCTTTTTTCTTTCCCCTCCCCTCCCCGATTGATAGAATTAAAATGGCCATTGACGCGATTTTCTCGATCGTAAAAGGTTGAGAGCATCGTAAATGTGGCCCGTGAAACGGAGACAGCTTGTTGCGGAGTATCGCGAAACAGTGACAAGAGATGGCCTCGTGGCTGAATTCATAGAGCAACGGCAGTTTCTTGAGGTTTTCCACGGTTGTTACGCGGTTGTGAAGTTAATTGAGTAGAAAGCCACTGAGACTGCAAATCAGTCGGCGTGTCAAACGTTCCCGGATAACAATGCACCGTGGACAGGGGAGGGGAGGAGCAACGTCTTCGATTCTCGAAAACTCGAGATCGCTCTCCTCTTTCGATTCCTTGAATCGATCTTGAAACACGTACGCGATGGTAATGTAAAAAAATAATCGTCGATTATCCAAAATTCGAGGAAAATTCCTCGAATCGAATTCCTCTTCTCTCGAGGTCGATTAAAAATTAAGCTCGATATTTTCCAATTTTTCTCTCGTCGAATCTGCTCTGCTCTCGATTATATACGCGACTTGCGGTACAACATTGTAAAAAAATCATCGTCGATTATCCAAAATTCGAGGAAAATTCCTCGAATCGAATTCCTCTTCTCTCGAGGTCGATTAAAAATTAAGCTCGATATTTTCCAATTTTTCTCTCGTCGAATTTGCTCTGCTCTCGATTATATACGTGACTTGCGGTACAACATTGTAAAAAAATCATCGTCGATTATCCAAAATTCGAGGAAAATTCCTCGAATCGAATTCCTCTTCTCTCGAAGTCAATTAAAAATTAAGCTCGATATTTTCCAATTTTTCTCTCGTCGAATCTGCTCTGCTCCCGAGTATATACTGCGATACGATATCGTAAAAAAAATCATCGTCGATTATGCAAAATTCGAGGAAAATTTCTCCTCGTTTCATGGAACGGAAGAAGAAAAATTCCTCGAATCGAATTTCTCTTCTCTCGATTAAAAATTAACACAGCTCGATATTTTCCAATTTTTCTCCCGATTTTTCGAATCTGCTCCCGAATATATACTTCGTGATAACATAAAAAAATCATCATCGATTATCGAAAATTCCTCGAATCGAATTCCTTTTCTTTCGATTAAAAATGAACACAGCTCAATTTTTCTCCCGGTTTTTCGAATCACCTCTGCTCCTCTCGATTAAATACGCGACTCGCACTGCTCGCATTTATACCGCTACGATTTCTTTCGAGCCGCGATTTCTATTCCTTTTCCGACTTCGTTTACACTTGTTCCCCCTCCTTTCCCAACCAACGTGTGTTGGCGCTATTCGATCGACGATTTGTCCGACCATCACCGTCTCGGGACTTGTACGTACTCGAGGCAACCAGAAGAGAACTCGCCTCTCTCTCTCTCTCTCTCCTCTCGTAGCCTCGCCTCGCGCCGCGTCGGCCGAGAGAACCCGTTCGCGTGCATCGCGCGAGGAATCCCACGCGTCTCGTCGTCTGCATATCCCACATCCGGTGCCCACCTCGACCAACCCTCCCCCCCTCTCTTTTTCTCTCGAACCTGTCCCCGAGATATTATCGTAGATCGAGAAATCGATCGACGAAAGGGGATTAAAAGACGCGAATCGATTGTTTTTTACGTCCAGAGAAGGGAGGGGAGTCAAGATATTATTATTGTATTTTTTCTCGGATGGACGGGCGAAAAAATAAAGTTTTAAATTTAATACGATTAGACTTAATTTACGACGTTATTGGAAATTCTCCGAGTTTGTTTATATACGTATAGAACTCGTTACCGCGTATCGTAAATTTATCGGGAGGCTCGGTGATTCATAATATTATTTATATGGATTATTGGGCGAAGCGAGAAATTTGTTATTGTCTCGTTGGAACGTTTTCCCATTACGCGTGTAACTTTCGAGCGGAACGGATCGTAGAAGGAAAATTTTATTAATTTCGTCGTTTTCTTTTTATCATTATTATCGCGGTTTGTTTTTTGCGTGCGACAAAATTCGATCGAAGGAGTAGAAAAAAAAAAAAAGCTACGTTGTTAGATTCGATTTGATCTCATTCGAAGGTAATTTTTTAATTTTTTTCGATCAGCATATATTAATGCTCGATTCGTTTCGATTAACAATTTTGGCATTGTTAAAAGGCAATATCGAGGAGAGAGAGAGAGAGAGATGTAAATTGGTTTTCTCGCGGACGATTTCATGGGCTCTTAAACGGTTGAGTTCCATTATGGGCGAATTGCATTTACACTCGATTACCGCGCGGAAGAAATGAATTCGCGATGATAAAACACGTTAACGATTCAACGTTTCTCTTTTTCTTCGAACGAGACTTCTAATGAGAGAAGTCCCTCCTATTATCTAAATGGGCATATATCTTCCATTGTTTCCTATAACTTCGACAATGGATACCGGTTATAAAAACCGTGGCCGGACACTTTTGTTTCTTCGATTCGCAATTTAACGAAATGAAATTTGTTATAGGTTGAAAAAAAATGAGAGAGGAAAGAAGGAAAAAAAAACACTCGCTTCCCGATTTTCTCGATATCATTCCGTGCGTGGCGCGCGATACAAAGTTAATTAATAATTAAAATGCTACGCTCGATGAATAATAAATACTTGGATGCGATTGAATAAAATCCTTGATAAAATTCTAAATTAATCGTTTAAATTCGAAAAGAAGAGGGAAGGAAAAAAAGCTCGTTAAAAAAACCCGTTATTTCAATAATTCGAAAACCGTTGGAATGAATATCCTCTATAAACAAATTCGAAAAAAATTATCTCCATCTCCGAGACTCGCGATCGAGAGCCGCGCCACAACGCGCCGAATCGCGTACGCGCACGCACACGCGTGTAATTGTAAAATATTCCATTAGTAAACTCCTTAACGGGTAATTAAATTTATAGCCTATTAATTCGAAGGAGAAGATAACGCGTACGTGACCATTTTGTAATAATTAATTCCCAATTAAATTGTACATTTTGATCAAATTCGCGAATAACCTCTCCTCTCCTATAATCGATAATGTACTCGCTTGCTTACTTACTTACTTACTTACTTACTTACTTACTTACATATATACATATATATTCGCTGCATAGAGAGAGAGAACGACCACATCAACCGTTTCAACGGGATCTTTTTATTGGCCGTGCGTCGCCCACGACACGGTCCGATTGGCTAACGAAGCGGCAAGCGAGGCAGATCTTTAATTGCCTTCATAAAGCCTCTGCTCGGCTCGTTATGCCCGATGCTCGTAGGACGCCTTTTAGGCGTTGGCAGAGGCGGAATACGCGCACCTACACCTCGCGCTACCACCCGTGATCGACCTTATTAGAGAGATTAAGCGGCCGGTCTCTCGAGTGGGCCCGCATCTGGGTCGCGTTTAGAGGCTTAAGGACTGGCAAGGACTCGGTCGAACCGTGTCAAGGACGACGAAGGAAGGAAGAGAGAGAGAGAGAGAGACGTTCTCTTTTTCTCCCCGAGCGATCAACCTGTCGTCCAATTATTGCCAATTGGACGAACAGTGTCCCTCGATTGTGCAATCTCAGCGGGTCACCAGCCGAGTGTTTCGGTGGATCGGTGTTGGATCGTGGAAAGCGGCTCGTGTCTGTCGCTCGCCATGATTTATCGAGGCATCGATCGAGATCGCGATATTAATTAATATCGTTCTCGAGATCCCACCCCGTGAGATGAGTGGACTGGATTTGAATGGCGAGTGAATATCGGTAAATAAATATTCGCCGATCGTTTTTCTTCTTTTTTTCTTTTGTTTCGATCGCGTGTATCACATTGTATGTTATAATTGGCGATTAATTTCGAGAGATAGCGTTGTACGGATAGAAATTTTATAACTGGGACGGACGATAAAATCCGTGTAAATTTTTATATCGGGATATCTCTTCGCGTTTTCGATCTCTTTTCACGTTTCACTTTTCGTATTTATTTATTCATCTGCGAGGATGAATTTCGTTTAGGAGGTTAGATTAGATTCTTCGAAAAATTTTCCTCCTTTTTTTAATCTCTCTAGATTTATAAAATAATTAATAATATAACATATCCTTACTACTAATACATATCCCGTGCACCTTGGAATATTTAATTAGATACTTTTCAATTCACGGATCTACTGGCTAGCATTTCCTGTAACATGTTTTTGTCGCGTGGATCGTAAAGTCGAAACTCGAATCACGTATTACATTTAGCAGCTTGATTTATAGCCAATTTTATTGCGAATAGAAACTTAATATTCTAATCTCACGAACTCTCTAGCATTGAATTACTAAAAACTTTACGTTGGTAACGGAATAATCGGAATTTAGATTTTACGATTCTTACCTTGCCTGTATTTAATACCGTGGAAAAAAAAAATATATATATATACATATATATACATATATATACATAATCTTTTAATTTCAACTTTTCAATTTCGATTCGTTCACTCTCCAATATTCGAATAAGTAATTTATAAATGATATATAACGATATCATTTAAGCCATATCTCTCTCTCTCTCTCTCTCTCTCTCTCGTTCGCTCGTTTTCAATTTCCATTCCACGAACAACTCCAAATCCAATCTCGATTTCACGATATTATCCGAACGAAATGAGCAACGATTCGCCTTGCGCTCTGTACTTTTCCATCGCGCTTTTGTCCGTCGAGATATCGGGACGGGGGAGGGAGGGGAGGGTCGGCCGGAAGTCGATTGTGAACGTGCGACGGGCGACAGCGGAAATCAACGGATGGCCGGACGGAAAGCGGTTAAACAGAGCGTGCTTGATTCGATCGATTCGAAACTTGCGAATCGTAGCAGAGAGAGAGAGAGAGAGATTTCTTCTAAAATTAACTTTTCGATAAACGTTTTACGCGCGAATTAGGGCGATTTTATCGCTTCGTTTCTCGATCGAATCGATAAGCCGATTCGAATCTTTTCGAATCCATTGAACGTTTTTCGATTGTATTCTTGCATGTTCGTTTCGTTTCTTTTTTTTTTTTTTTTTTTTTCGTAACGAAAACGATCTCGTTTCCCCGCGATCGACCGTGCATTCGTAATCGAACAATTCAACGTGTGTGCAACCTTGGATCGGTGTTTAAGGCGAAATCCTTGGTAACGTAATTGGTTAAACGGGTTCTTGCACGCAGGGAATTAAACACGATGTTAGGTGTGCTAATTCGTTGAGATAGGTTCGATCTCGTTGCTCTTTCGATAGAATCTGTTGAATATCGTTGAGGAATTGAGACAGAGGGTAAAGCGATAGCTCTAATTTGTACAACGTATTGCGTATTTCTTGACTCTCTTCCTTGGATATTTTGAATTAATTAAATTAAAACACGATTTTCAGGATTAGTATTTCTTCGTATATCCATATATTTCATCCTCGATACACGGACCCTTCAAACGTTAATACTCCGCATTCTCCACGGACTTTTGGTCGAAATAGCATTTCTTAAAGATATATGTATATATATATATTTCATGTCGTTTCACAAGACACGCGATAGATTGTACAGTTGAATGGATACACGAGCATTGTGTCTTGCTAGAAAATCCTTTATCATTGTTTTCTTTCACGTTCACTGCATTAAATTTTTTTCTCCTCCCTCTCCTATAAGAATCAACGTTGTTTATTCGTTGCGTGTAATGCAGTCCTCGTATCTCTTAGAAAAAATGAAAAAAGATATTCCTTCGCAGCACCGAATAGAAAACGCGTTTCGTTCATCTTCCTTCGCTTCCCCAGCGTAATTGGGGAAGCGAGGGAAGCGTAAATTAGTTTATCGCGGACGAGGTTTCCGTTTAAGCGCCCTCCTCCCCGCCTTTCACGGCGGAATTCCACGCGCACGTTTAGGCGCACCCTTTTTTGTCGGTGGCCGTGATCTTTTGTTTACCGCCGTACAAGGGATGCGCCATAATTTTCTCGGGAGAAAGAGCGCGTTCGAACGTGGGCGAAGGCAGGAGAGAGCCGGTCGACTCGAGCTCTCCTCTCCATAAAGCAGAGCGAATTCTCGTTCGTTCTTGCCCGGATGATCGCCTCGTTTCGTGATTGCACACGCGCTGGAAAATGACGCGGCCCAGCCACGTACGGAACGAAGACGTATCGCTCCTCTTCTTCTTCTTTTTCCTCTTCTTCTTCTTCTCTCCCTCACGAAAGTTTCTTTTAACGCGCGTTTTGAATTTTTACAATCGTCTCGCGTAGAGATTCTATTTCGAATTTCGATAATTCGTTTCGATGATTCTCTTCGAAGCAGAGAATTAATCTCTTTTTAATTATTTTCGATTGTGATGTCGTACGGAATGGATTGGTTAAAAACTGTAACGCGTTTGTTCGTTAGTTGTTTCTCGAGCTTTTCGAAATTTCTAATTGGTTCGATGGTTTTTCTAAATTATTTAAAATTGTTAAATTTTAATATGCGCGGAACATAGATGTGGAAACGTAGACGTTTTTTTTTAGATCTACTATATTTCGAAACGTTCATTTCAACATTTCGTACTTTGCAATCACGATGATAATTGTTATAGAAAACATGGAACGTTTCCACTAATTTTTCCAAGATTTTTCCAATAATCCTGAATGAAAACTTGTAAAATTGTCAGTTTCACCTTAAATATTCAAGCGAATATTATAGTCGCACAAGGATTAATTAACACGGTAACGTGTAATAACGATTTCTTTTCTTCTCTCAAACGTTTCATAACTCGCGTATTCTCACGTAGTATTCCCCACGCGTTTCTTAAATCTCACGTTCATCAAATCGTTTCTACAAAACGAAATCGTACGCATTATAAAACACGCTTTGTTTTCCAAGCATCCAAAATACTTCGTTCTCGATTGGAGGGCAATACGTTCTCGGTTAATTAATCAGAGCGGGAAATGTGGGTCGTCGTTCCAGGTGAAATTTCTTCAGCTGTCAGACAGCATCGATCCCGATCGATGTCCAATTCCAGCCCGGTTTCGTGGCGAGAGGAAAAACTGCTCGAACTGCGCTCAGTTAGTTAGTTAGTTAGTTAATTAGTTAGTTTCCCTTCTCGTCCAACTTTCGTAACGAAGGAGCGAAAGTATTATCCACGCGTTTCGAGATATCTGGTTTCGTCTTTTTTTTTTTTCCAAGATATATTAAATTATTGTACAACAGAATGATTGCAAGATAATATATAAATTCTCTCGAATATGTATTTATTTTAGAGCAAATACATATATCTCGATTAATTTTTTCCCAACTCGTTCTTTTCTCTTTCGAAGAATTTGAAATCGATGTGTATTTCAAAATATCGATTTAAATCCGCGGATATTGGTTTCCGTCCATGGACGGAAGCGATTTCCGCGGAATAATGGATCGTGAAAGAGGTGGATTAACATATTTCCAAGGAGAACGATCTGTCGAAGGCGCGTTTCCTTCCATCTGGGAAATTGTTGAAGAAACAGGTGGTCACAACCTTTGACCTGACGCGTAGAACTTTTTCCTCGAACGTTTGCTTTCATCTCACAGGTGTAATATAACGAGGTGTTTGATTCGACGTATCGTTTATTATCGTTATATTTACCACGATTAATATTGGAAGGAAAGGCGCATTCGATATTTTTTTCGGCCCAAGCTTATACATTTCACATCGGATGGAAATGATAATTAATCGAGAGGGGATGAGTGTGTATAGTTGGAAAGTTTTTGAAAATTTTTCTTCCTCTCTTTTCCCTTTCTCCTATCCGGAGGAATTCAATCTGGTGGATTGAAAGGGGAAGTTTTAATCGAAAAATATTTTACAACGATCATTTAACAAGATCGTAATCGTAAAGTGGAAAAATTCGTGCTCGTTTACACTCTGGTTTTACGTTCCTCTTCGATGCAAGTGAATTCTTCGATTCTAAAAAAAATGAATACTATTCGATCCGTAAAGCAAGAGTTAACTTCTCTAATCATCAGCGGTGTTATTAATTTCTTTTTTTGTAATTTTATATCCCTCGATAAGAACGTTAATATATTTTCCACAATTCGATTTACGATATCGTAATTATACAACGAGAAATTTCTAATTACTATACTTTCATCCACCGTTTCCGTTTTATAATATCATATCTTCGCGAGGGTTTTCATTTAACTCTAAACCTCGTCTCGATACCCATTCACAATATCGTATCCCCGGCCGCAACGACTTTCATCGTCTCGTTTCCTCGTAATTCGAATTTTAAAACCTTCCATTAGTATATACAATTTCTAATCGCGCAGTGATCGAAAGTTTTCCAATCAAAGATGTCGAGTCTTCATAGAATTGAAAATTTTCAATCTGCATGCTTTATCTTATCCTTCTGCTCATCGAGCTTTCTTCGAGATTATTTTTCTTAAAACGCGTCTCTGACATCCTATCCCTCAATCTTGATCCTCGAATCAAGCCTCGAGCTTGATTTCCTTCGATTTACCTTCGATTTCTTGCAAACATTGGAGATATACGCGGTTTATAAATACCGGTATGCTCTTGATTAATGACCGATTTAAGATTCTTCGGAGATATTGTACCCGACTCTCCTTTCCACCTGAATGTGGCCGCCGCTTCTGTTTCCCTTTCTCTTTTCCACGCGAGAACCCTTCCCCTTTCTCTCTCTCTCTCTCTCTCTCTCTTATCCCGGTAGCCCCTAAATCTTCCTCTAAACATAATAATAGAGTTTGAAGAGGATCTGGCGTGCAGCGGCGTTGTTGGAAAGTTTGATTAGCTCTCCAGTGGATGGAGAGGGTCCACCTTTCCATGAACGCGACGGGAGATTGGTTTTCGTGGTTGGTATTCCGTTTATATTTTCTCCGGGACGTCGATACGAAACTTTTTTAATTATAATTATCTCCCGTCTCGTTTCCTTTCTTTCTTTTTTTCATTCCTCTCTTCTCTTCCTCGTGGATATCGAGACGAGGTGGATAAATTAGCGAGTCGACGAGGACAGATATATATATATATATGAAAGGAACAAAGCGAATAGGATATTTTTATTATCTCTTCTTTTATTTTATTTTAACGCTCGCTCGCTCGATCTGATATTACGGATAATCGTATTTCTCTCGTGTTGTCGGTGTATAGTATATGTATATATATATATTTCTCCTACGTGTCCGCCTACGATTCCAGGCGACGAGAAACTGTGTAGAAAGTCTTTGTACCCGATAGAAATAATAATAACGACGTCGGAAGTTCGATGCAACGTGACGAAACGTGACTCCT
This sequence comes from Apis mellifera, assembly GCF_003254395.2. Taxonomy (NCBI): domain Eukaryota; kingdom Metazoa; phylum Arthropoda; class Insecta; order Hymenoptera; family Apidae; genus Apis; species Apis mellifera. Next base: position 5,552,980 of record NC_037640.1, read on the forward strand.
TTCGGATTCGTTTCTCGATCTCTCGATAAACATCGATGCACTCGATCCGTCTGATATCTTGAAAGGGGCCGATTTTCGAGAAAAAAAGGAAATATCCACGTAAAAGTCACGTTTCAGCAAAGATGTTTCTGTACATCTGATTTAATGAACGACGTCGTTTCGCGAGAAACATGAATCGAGAACTAACTCCAATCATTTCTCATTGTGTTGCAGGCAACGAGAAAGATTTCAAAATGTGGATACCTGTTCGTCGCCCCGGGCTGGGACTTCTCCAATCCGCTGAATCGCACGAAGGTAAGAAAAATCGAGGATCCAATTGAAAATGTTTATCCTCGGGCCGATTTATATATATATGAAACGGTCGTTGGTTATACGTTGGCTGACGCGTTTAAAGAGCCGCGGAAGCGACGGTGAAACGATGGAACGGCGGCGGAGATCGGAAATGGTCCGCGTCTGGGCCATCGATCACTTCCGTCCCGATGCCTCGGGCCACGAGCTACGCGTTATCGACAGTCTATGATCGCGAGATCGTGTTACAAGATCGATCGAACCGCGCAATTTTCTCATTATCGAGAAAGCGGGGATAACCGTATCCCGATCTCCCTCCCCTCCTTCCGACGCGCTGAAACGATCGATACAATTTTTATCTTCCCTTTCCTCTGCTCCCATCGTTCCGTCTTCCTTTGTTGTACCGTCGAATTATGGAAGAATCGCGAAAAATGTAGAACCGATTTTCTTTCGTTCTTTCTTTTTTCTTGGTTTGATGCAAAGGAAAAGAAAAATTAATAGAAGTTACTATTAATTATAGTATCGTTTTTTAACTCTTTCCTCCAGTATTGGACAGTATATAGATTTTATTTTCTCCCTTTCGATCGATTTCCCTTCATGGAGGAATCGCGAAAAATGTAAAACCGATTTTCTTTCGTTCTTTCTTTTCTGATTTGATGCAAAAAAAAAAGGAAAATTAATAGAAGTTACTATTAATTATAGTATCGTTTTTTAACTCTTTCCTCCAGTGTGGATAGTGTATAGACTCGATGTAATTTTATTTTCTTCCTTTCGATTCGTCTTTCTTTGTTATACCATCGAATTATGGAGAAATCGCGAAAAACGTAAAACCGATTTTCTTTCGTTCTTTCTTTTTTGGTTTGATGCAAAAAAAAAAAAGGAAAATTAATAGAAATTAATATTAATTATAAAGTATCGTTTTTTAACTCTCTCCTCCAGTATTGGATAGTATATAGATTTTATTTTCTCCCTTTCGATCGATTTCCCTTCGTTATACCGTCGAATTATGGAGGAATCGCGAAAAATGTAGAACCGATTTTCTTTCGTTTTTTCTTTTTTCTTGATTTGAAGCAAAGAAAAAAAAAATTAATAGAAGTTAATATTAATCATAAAGTATCGTTTTTTAACTCTCTCCTCCAATGTTAGACAATATATAGATTCGATTTTATTTACTCCCTTTCGATCGATTTTCCTTCATGGAGGAATCGCGAAAAATGTAGAACCGATTTTCTTTCGTTCTTTCTTTTTTGGTTTGATGCAAAAAAAAAAGGAAAATTAATAGAAGTTAATATTAATTATAAAGTATCGTTTTTTAACTCTCTCCTCCAATGTTGGACCGTATATAGACTCGATGCAATTTTGTTTCCTTCCTTTCGATCGATTTGCCTTCGTTGTATTCGTGGAATTATGGAGGAATCGCGAAGAAAAGTTAGTGGAAGTGGTTTCACTCCAAGAATATACAACGACTCTTTCCTCCTCCTGTTGGAATATACGAGATTCGTTCTTTTAATTTCGCGGGCAAACTTCTCCCCAGATGTTTCTCTCTCTCAACACGAAACCGAAACGATCGACAAGATTTTATTATTTCCTCTTTCTCTTTCCCCCTCCACCAATTTCGCTCTACGAAACACGCCTTTCGTTTCAACTTGGTCCACAAACTTCGTCCTCTCAACACGTTCGAAACGATCGATTCAATTTTATTATGCCCACTAATGCCCGACTTCGCTCTACGAAACACGCCTTTCGTTTCAATTTCATCCACGACTCTCTCTCTCTCTCTTTCTCTTTCAGATCTTCTTTCAACGTTGAAACGATCGATATAATTTTACCTTCCAACGACCAACAATTTCGAAACACGTATTTCGTTTCAATTTCGTCCACCAACTTCTTCCCCAAGATCTTCTCCCTTCGAACAAGTTCGAAACACGATCGATGATACACTTTTCTCCCTTCGATTTCCACCTCTGTACACGTCTTTCGTTTCGATCTCTCGTCAATACCTTCTTTCCTCCAGTTTTGCAGCGAACTTCTTGCTGGCCGTATACGTGACCGCGAATTGTAAACAGTTCGCTACGCAGCGGATCGATCCGCTTTTTTCCCCCCCTCCCCCTTTTCCTCCCCGGTTTTATCGATCGAGCAGCACCACGGATCGTACGTTCCTTTCTAAACTTTCTCCCGCGAACACGCTTACGTACAACCGAATTTTTTTTAGCCCCGTCCTCGGATCGATAAGGGGACACCACCCGATTTCCGTCCTCCGCTTCACTCGACTCCGTTGGAGTCGGTGAAGGCAGGCCTCCTCCTCGTTCGAGAATCGAGATTTATCCGGGCTTATATCGTTCGATTTATGCGAGTTATATCAATTCCCGTTCTTCTGTTATCTCCAGAGGAGGAGGATTCCTCCTTTTCCGCGGGTTTGTCGGTCGATTGGCTTTAAGAGAGAAATCGGTGTCCTCGAAATAACGTGGATGGAGATATCGTACAGTTGTCGAGCTACCGCTTCGCTTGTGCAAATTGAAAGTTAATAACTCTTTTCGTTCGATTCCACTTACTTTTTATACATTTTTTAACCGTTTTTCTTTCGATCGAGACGAGTCGAGATCGAGAAGAGATCTTTTTCAACATCTCTTTCATCTTTCGAATTTTTATTCATCTCAATCGATCGATATTGATCCAATATTAATATCCATCAAGGTAAACGTAATTAGGAATTGAGACGTGTTTCTAATTTTTTCTTTTTGTTTCAAACTACCACACACACACACACATACACGCACGTTTGAATTATCACGTTTAATATTTTTTTCGAGCGAAATCGGGTTTCCATTCAGGCCGAGCGAACGGTTGTTTGGAAACAATTTCCTGATCGAGCCGTCATCACGAGGGAAGAGTTATCGCGCAGCTCGAATCGATTAGAAGCGCGTATATTGTTATTATAGTACACGCTTCGAGATTCGATCGGCGGGTTTATTCGATGCGTGAAGAGCGAGTTTAAACGATCGATTATCGAATCGAGGGGACGAGATTGTCGGGAAAGAGCACGGAGAGTAGAAAGCGGTTTCATGGACGGCCGTGTTTGGCCTCGATCAACGCGCACTCTCCCTTGATTTCCTATGACAGCTGTGACTGCTCTTCCGCGACTGCTCTTTTTTTCTCTGAATAATAAAGAGAGAGAGAGAGAGAGAGAGATTGCTCTTCCGGTTCGGGATGATGCTGCTCGAGAAGTTCGCCTCGAAGAACACGCTTTTCAACAAGGAAGAAGGGGGGGGGGGGAGTGTAATATTTATTATGATTGTGGAAAAGTGGATACCTTGATCCCGGTGTCGTTTTCATTATGACGGATGACTCGCCATTTATTGTTTCTATCTTACGCAACGCTTGGGAGTTGTGTAAATCTAACGAATGGAGTCCAAAGGAAGGTGTTTCTTTTTTTTTTTCTCTCTCTCTCCCTCTCCTTCCACGATCGAGAAGAATATAGATATATATGCAAGAAGTTTCAAACATCTGTTGGTTTGTAGGAGAAAATGATATATCGAAGAATACGGAAAGGATAATAGAGATAATGTTCCGCCGCTATTTATTATCGCCTCGCTTAATAATACTAACATTTACAATAACGATAAAGCGGAGTGTAATAAAGATACGCGGGATCGAATTAAGGAAATGTTGTTTGTTCCATTCCACGTGGAAGAATAAAAAAAATTTACAACAACAAATTTAATTTTGCTCGAAGCGAAGAGGGAAAGAGAACGAACGAAAGAAAGAGGAGGAGGGAAACAATGGCGGAGACAAAGGGAGAAAGAGAAAGAGAGTTACAAAATAGATAAGAATAAATTTACATAACCGCGCGAAAAAAATCGCCCCGAGCGCGATTCCAATTTATCTCTTACGTCACCAAACGGCCGTATATCATCCCGAAACGCAGCGAGAGAAAGAGAGAGATGTTAAATTCCAACGGTTTAGAGCCCTAGCTCCATTCCGTAAATTACTCTCATTAAATCCCAGCTATCGTTTAACGAAAAGGATATACACGTGTGTGATATAATAGCTCTCCGTGATTTATCTCGAATTCAGAAATTCGAATTCGTTTCGTTCTAATCGAATCGGGTGTAAAAGAAAGAAAAGCCTCCTTCTTATTTCTTCGAACCGGCACGAATGGGAAATTTGAAAAGATTCTTCAATTCTCGAAAAGAATAATATCGAGGGAGAAATAAAAAGGAATTCGAATAAGAATAATCGATACGTTTCTTTTTTTAGGAATATTTCGAAAGAATTAATATCATTTCAAAAAGACACGTGTCTTTTTTTTATTTCATCGTTATCGATCATACTCTTTTCGAGAAACTAACCAACTAACTCTCGTATAAATTTCATTCGAAATATATATATATATATATATATGCGTGTGTGCGTGCGTGGTTTGTATACATTGGCTTGTTAGGCAGGGGATCGTTAGAAGGGCGGGATAAACGAGCGGCGAGACGAGACGAGACAAGAAGAACCCGGAAGCCTGGGAATCGGCCTCGAATCGTATTGTCGTATCTGACCGGTTGGAAACTATCGTCGAAATTACATCGAGCGGGACGCGAGCCTGTAAATCTCGTTCGTTTCACCGCGAGACGTCGGAGAAAGTGAATAATTAGAAGGCGCCTTAAGGCTTTAAAGGCCTTTAAAGAGAGTTAAACGACGAAACGGTGCGTAACAGGCCGCCACAGTCCTCTCCTTCGGCACGGCTGCTCCCTTAATTAAACGGATCCCGTTTCGATTCACGTTAATCCCGTCACGTGGATTTTTTTCACGCATCCCTTTATCCCTTAAAAGGGATGAAACAATATCGATGGAATCGAACGTGTTTATGAACAAACAACGTTTCTGGAAGGAAATTGGCCAACTTGAAAAAGAGTGGGCGAATTGGGAATCGTGGAATTTCAGGGAGGATTCCTCGAAGTTTTTCGATCGAGAACACGTTGCGCGTAACGTGTGCGGTGTCGTAATCGAGCAAACGAATTTTAATAAATTGCAAAGATGGCCTCGTCGTAATAAGATAAGAGATTTCGTCGATAATGTAATCGCAATATTTTTCCATCGTACGATTAAAAAAAGAGTCACAATTTCTCCATCTTTCAAAATCGTTTTTGATCGCTCGACCTCTCTTCCGTGTTCCGTCTTTTCATATTTGTTATACTCGAATATATACGGTGTTTAATCAAAAATTGAGCTGGAAAATTTGTCGATTTTTTTTTCAAAAAGGAAAAAGAAAGAAATTATTCAACTTGCTTTCGTACGTAGAACAACTTCCTATTAATTATCCATTCATGATATATTGTATACGAGATAGTAAAAAACGTATGCAATATATCGACAAATTTTTCAAACTCGAAAACAAGGTTTTAAATGAGAAAATTATACACTTTTTTTTTACATATATACGGAATAACATCCATTCGTGACGTCTACGCGATAAATATCTAAATTTAATCTCGACAAGGTCTTCGATGAAAGAATCCTATTGTATCGTATCAACTTATTTTTCCACATTTAAATTCTTCCAACTCTTCGATATAAATCTAAAAACAAGACCTTTTTTTATATCCCTCTTCTTTTCAACTCTCGCTCAACTTCCTTCCTTCCTTCCTTCCTTTCTTTCTTCCTTCTTATCTACCCGTTCTATACTTATGGACCACCTTGTACACGCGAAAGAAGCGTTGAAACGTTTACCAACGATTAGTTGCATAACGATAATGACACAGCATGTGCGTCGAAACGAGAGGTAACCTGCTAAATCAGCGTGTTGTCGGCGGTGTTGCGTATATCGATATCCCCTCTCCCCCTTGCTCAACGCACACCGACGACCGATGTTTGTCAACGAACCGATTCCTCGACGAGATGTTCCCCTCTCGGCCGACAATCGTTGAATAACAAGCGTAATCGAGGATACGCGATACTTGGTGCTCCTGTTTTCTTTTTGGGGAACGAGCAAGTTGCGTTAAAAGCCGAGTGTGTTAGCCGGCTGCCGTCGTTTTATTACACAATGGTATGCATGCACACGCGTGTGTATACGCGCGGCGTGATGTGGCGTGGTTTATTGCGTAACCGACATATCTCATTGTTAGCAAGTCGAGAGTCTTTTGTAGCCGAGGAAACGCACCGAGTTTTGTTATCAGGTGAAGAAAGAAAACGAAACGCTTTCCTTTTGTCGGCTGACCTCATCCCACGCTGCTACACGCACACTGCTACACGTTTATACCGCCATAACTGAATTTATTGCTTATCAAACGCGCGCCGATCTCTCTCTCTCTCTCTCTCCTCCGTTCAATAACCGCTTGTTTGCCCTTTGATCACGCGCCGATTGTTTCTACGCAGCTACGCGTTTCTTGAGAAGCTTGAAACGAATAATCGATCGATTACTTTTCTCTCTTGAAAATTCAGAAATGTTCCATTTTTTCGTTTCCTTCTTTCTTTTTACGATCTAAAATGATCGGAGAGAGGGAGAGAATTGGAACTGGAACTTTGCGCTCGTGCAAGTGAAGTTATACGAAATTTAATCCTGACCTCGATCGAAGCTTGGAAAAAAAAAAAAAGAAAACTGCCATTGCATTTTGCTGAATAGGTAGAAAAATAGGGTCGAAGTTGTTCGAACTCGATTTCGACACGATTCGGGAGATGTGTTAATCGCGAATAATATTGGAGATTAAACGTGGGATTGTTACTCGTGTCGCGTGAGATCACGAACGTAAACGCTTGATCTGGACGGGGAGGGGGGGGTTTGAACGCAGTTGGACTTACGGCAAATTGGCACGGTATTTAGGTCGCGTTCAGCCTGACCCGTGCTGTCTTTAACTACTTAAAATTTACATTATGATTAATTCTTTGCCGAGGCACGTTTGACGTTTTGCTGATGCATATTCAACATCTTTCTTCCCAGGCTTATCGGTGTTCGAAAAAAAAAAAAAAAAGAAAAACGGAAAAAGAAAGAGAAAAATTTAGCACGTGACTCACACAACTCGCAGATACGAATTTTACATTGTGAACCGTTCTCGTGCGTCGGTATACGCCATTCGATCTAAGAATAATCTCGAAAACTTTCTTTTTTCTTTTTTTTTACGAAAAATCTTCGATTCCAACCACGTCGTCCTCCAAAACGACCCGATTACGATCCCCGTGGTAACACGGGACGAGCAAAGTCGGATCTAAATCAAGCCTAGAACCGTTTCGGTTCAGGCTATTTCCAATCTAGGTTAGTCGCTTGCGAACTCTCGTTAAACTCACTCGTCGAATCCTTCCTTTCCTCCATTTGTCGTATTTCGCCCCACTCGTGCATCCACTCTTCGAAAATGATCCACGGATTGTTGTAATCGAATCAAAGCCACCCTCTCCCATTTTTAATTTTAATTTTAATTCGTTTCTGTGCCTCTAAACAAAACTCGCCCGCAAAAGATATTTTCCCCGGAGAAGAAGTTTTTGCGCGAGAAGAAATTGGCACACTCTAATGAACCTGCAATGCGCGGGGGGGGAGGAAGAAGAAAAGAAAGAAAAAAAGAAAAAAAATCGAGGCCGAGCGTAAAATTCCTCGAGTAACGTTAATTTGCATCATAATGGACAACCGCCTCGTCGTGTCTCCTTTAACATCGTAACCGGTATTTCTCTCTCTCTCTCTCTCTCTCCCTCTTATTCCTATTCTTCTTCCGATCGGTTCGTCTCCTTTCGATCTTTAGATTTTTTTTCCCCTTCTTTCCCATCTTTTTTCCTTTCTTTCTCTCTTTTTCCTCTTCTTCTTCTTCTCTCCTCTTTTTCGAGGAAACGACGACAAGTGGCACGTCCCTAATGGTACGCTTTCACTGGCTGAAAACTGGGAGCCACAATGAAGAAGGCACGACGCTCGGCTACGTGGGTAATCATATTAATTTGTAGAAAATCCGGAGCATCGGTTATCCGTGTCGTGTGGAAGTTTCGTTTTCTTTTCTTTTTTCTTTTTTCTTTTTTTTTTTTTTCCCACCGATTCGAGGACGTTGTCTCAGCGTTCGACAGCTAGGTTAACGATCTAGGTTTCTGCCTCGTTAATTTTAACACGAGTTAATACGAAGAAACGTTATTAATATTTTTGGCTTTGCGCGTAGGAGGAAGGAATAACTCATCGATCGTACTCTCATTACTTTTAATTCTTAACGTAGCAGATATTCGTTCAGTGATTAGAAAAAAGAATAAGATTGGAATGGAAAAAATTTCGTGTCGATAAATAGAATTCCGCCGTGTTATTTTTCTCTGCGATTTTTTTTCACGATTCTGTGCGGTTGTTGATCACACGCTCGTCCAAGTTACATAATCAGATATGACGAAGCGTATGTACATATGTAAAGAACCACACTGAAATTGCAATGATCTGTATCGTTGCGAAAAATAACTAGCTTAATTATTTTTTTTTCCCCCTTCCCTTCTTTTAACGCAATTTCTGCGACTCTTTTACGTAACCAACACCTCTAATGCGATGTAAATATGATACATTTAGATTCCAGAGATAAATACGCGACGAGATAAAAAAAAAACAAATGTAGCCTCTCCCGTAGTTTGCTTTCGTTTAAGTCGAACAAGCATCGAATCGTTAATTAATTACGATCGATCGATAAAATTTTCGCGCCATTATTTTATCATCCGAAACTTCCGATTAATCGATTCATTATTTATCTTTTTCTTATTAATTCAGAGAATACGCTTGCATTCCTCGAAAATTTCACGAGACAGAGAGAGAGAGAGATTTAAAATTACGTGGAATAATCCACGAACGATAAAGAAAAAGAAACGACTGCCATAAACGTTACTACGCTTCTTTTCCATCCCGCCCAAAATTGCAAGCGTAATCCCCTCCTCTCAAAAGAAATCTTTCTCTCTCTCTCTTTCTCTCATGAAATCGTCCCGTAATTCAACGGGAGATTATTCCAATACCACGAAGGGTGGACGATCATTGGGGGCCATGGCTCCCCCTCCCCAATCTCCGCTATCGAGTTTACGAGATTTTAATTGAACGATATCGAATGAAGACAAGGATCATCGAAGAAGATCCTTTTCGCGGTTTCTTGTTGAACATTCCTCCGCTGGATGGAACTCGTGCACGTTTGTTGCTCGCGCGAGGATTTAACGAGCGTATTCCTGCCGTAACGAGCAAACGTTGGGTTCACGGGCGCGGGACATCGTTGTACAGTCCGTAATATAAAGATCGTGGATGGATGATCGATCCCCCCCTCCTCCTGAACGGGATTCGAAGAAAATCGGGGGAAACTTGGATTTCTATTTCTTTTCTGCGCGTGTTTATTAAGGTAATTAATAAATGTTAGAAATATTTATTATATTCGATATATGGGATAAGAGAGAATTAATATTTTTAATAACGTTAATGTAACGAGAGGATCAAGAGGAGGCTCTTCTTATCTTTCTCTCTCGCTAACGAGAATTAGGAAGGGAAAAATTGCAAGCCTTGTTGGAGAAATATTGGATCCTTTTTTTATCATCCCAACGGGGATGATTAAGGCGCACGATGTTACAGCATCGACTGTACCACGCGGCTTAAGGCCCACATGCAGCAAAATGCATTTGCTTATGGCTCGCTCACGTACGCCCGTATAAAACGGCGCATTATTCGCGAGTTATGCCCCGTACGCACGTCTTCTTTCCTTCCTTCCTTCCTTCCTCCTTTCTTTCTTTCTTTCATCCTTCTCTCCACCCTTTGTCGACTACCTCTCAAAGGCGGCCCTTCCTGCACGCGTCCTCCGTCTCTTCCTCCCCTCTCCTTTTCTTTTTCTTCTTCTTTTCTCTCCCGTATTTTTTTATTTATTTCTTTTTTATATCTTGGCGTTGCTCGTGGTCGCCCGAGAGGGAACGCGCGACACGTGCAAATGCGCCTCAACGCCACGGCTCCACCCACGCGCTCCGCCTAATCGATGCGTTCATTGTTCGCACGGTGGTGGGCTTGTTTGCTTTGACGAAACACCGATTAGCGAGTGGAAGGAGCGTGGAAGGAAATTATGCCCGTTTGGAATTTCGCGTTTGCGACACGCGAGAAAGGAATCGAATTTTTTTTCTTTCCCCTCCTCGAGAAATTCTTCGGGACGAGTATCGGTGGAATTTGGATGAAAGATCGAAGAAGGGAGGAGGAGAGATTATTTGGAATTCCGAGAAACCAATTCGAATGTAATAAATATCGATGAAATTTTCGAAAGAAGGGGGAAAAATTCTCTAAATCGTTATTTGTCCCATTATGTAAGCTCGATTGAGAATGGTCGATTAATCGAGGGAAGAGTCGTGAGAGATTTATGCTTGTTTGGAATTGTTTGCGACACTCGACGAGGGGGGAGAGGAAAGGATTTACAAAGTATCGAACCAACGCGCGTGAAGTTTTCCCCTTTGGACGGGAGAAAGTTAATCTAATCGTTTCTTTGTTGCATTGTTTATCTCTCGATCGTTTATCGTGGAAATCTTGGAGGATTTATAGCAACGTTTTCCAACGAACAAAATTCCATCGCTCGTATATATATGTCCGTCTCCTCTATTTTCTCCACCACGATTGATTCTCCTACTACTTTTGATCTTGGAATCAGAATTTTCCTCTGAATCCAAGGGAAAATCTAAATCCCGTTTTCAATCTAAATTCTTCTCTTTTAATGAGTCGCCATTCTACTGTTTATGCGCTTTGATTTCGCTTTCTCTTCATAGGAATACGAATTCTTCTCCCTGGACGAATTAAACTCCTCGAGTTTGACGAATGGTCGAGAAACGAAAATTGTCAGGTAAGAATGGAGAGCGAAGCAAATGGTTTGCGGTTGAAAAGTCGGGTGGAATTTCGAGTGGCACAAGTCGGAGGAAGGCGGTGTTAGGGTCAAACGAGCGAAACAAAGGTGGTGCTCGTGCCAAGCTAATTATCGATAAGACGATCAATCTTTGCCAATCTAGAGAGAAAGCAGATCCAATTGGATCCTGGTTATTTGCTAACTTATCCAGTTTTTGTTTCTCTCGTTTATCAGGTGTGATCGTTTCTTCGTGAAAATTTGTGAATTTCTAAAAAAAGTTTAGAATTTTAAATTTAATATCGGCAAATGTTAAAGCAAATTTTTCACGTTGAACGCATACCTCGGAAGCTATTCAATTTGACACGTGACTCATTCCGTGAAACTATAGCGAATTAATGTATCGATGCATTATAATGCATTTTCGATAAAGAAAAAAAATTACCAACTACTCTTTATCTATACGAATAATATTAATAATAATTTTAAAATTAATGGATAGGAATTATTCTTGTCCTTCTCGTAGTAGATTTTATACGTAGTTTCATGGAAATCGAGATAATCGGCGAGGACTTCGGTTCATTGTCTCCTTGTAACTCGATATTTTCCGATCGTGGGGTGTAGAGTACGCAGGGTTTCAGGTAAACGACTGCCACGAGACACGACATTATTTTATCCAATCAGCGGAGGAACGGAAGATAGTTTTAGCTTTGTGTACCATTTTGTATCGATATTTCCACTAGAATCCCTATACATTCCTATACATCCCTATACATCCCTGATCTCGAAGGAATTGATTTTAAAATTTGACCGTTTTTTCAGAAATGGCCGCCTGTGTTCATCAATCGACGCGTATGTTGCGAATTTGGAAAGGAAGGAAAGACGAGTTGAAAATTATTTTTGACGAGATCAAAATTCCTCGATTTCAATTTATAAATTGAATTTCGAAACTCTTCCCCTATATATATATATATATATCTAATCTTTTAACTATAAAGGCTCCATTATGGCAGCGGCGCAAAAAACTAAATTTAGACCGATCCACTTTTCTTCCAACGTATTAAAATCGAACGATAATAGGTTCGTAATGGTTGGTCGGATGGAAACATAAACCGACTTGATTTACGAACCATACAACGGAGAAACTCTCGCGTTCCATTGTCTGAAAAAAGCGCGGAGAGGAGGAGGAAGAGGAGGAGGAGGAGGAGGAGGAGGAGAAGCGCGAAAGAAATTGAACTATAATCGGGGAGATTTATATCTATTATATCGTGCAGCCTGGTACTACCATACAAACATCATCCGATAATTACAAAATATCGGAATAATTCTCGCCGATAATGTTCCCTCCAACCATGTTTTACGAGTTACAGCGATTTTACGGATACGTTGAAATGGATCGATACGATTATATATATATATATATATGGATATCATTTTAATACGCGACATCGTGCGAAACGATCCACTTCTCGTTCTTGAACGTATATAATCGCGATTGATCCCGATTTTTTTTTTTATAGACTCTCTTCTATCGAGTAAATTTTAAAACGTGATCGTTTATTAAACGACGATACTCGAATACTTTTATTCGTAACAAATATTATATGAAGTATTGTACAGCATATATTTGAAAAGAAAGAAGAGGAAATGATATATCTTAGTTGGAGGATGGAAAGGAATGGAGATTTTCGAATCGTTTCTCTTCCAAAATTTCGATTTCACGACGATGAAACGCCTTTTTTTAAATATATATCGGTCGAAAGGCAAGAGTCACGATTATCTATCGGACAATGATCCCGGGAAAGTGAAAATGGCGAGCCAGGGGCCCTTGCTCGAGCCAATTACGGGGACTTTATTCATCTGCACGGCTTCGTCATGCCACCGCTCGCGGACGATGGGATTACTCGAATCCACTGCCATTGACGATCCCTCCTTTTCGAGCGTATTATTTTCACCGGCAGAATATTTCCTTGTGCAACTTTGTTAATTAAAGAAGAACCGTTTGGATTGGAAGGAGAGATATGCCTCCTTGTATCTCACTGACAAAACATTTTTCATTCGACAAATCGCGGAAGGAGTTGGAATTTTCCGTTGTTGAATCGATTGAAAATGTATCATACGATTTATCGATTATTATACGATTCGATGTTTCGTTTATTTTGCAAATTCGATATCGATAAACGGTATGAGATGTAGCATTTGTAAATTAAATCCAAATTATAGTATCGCGTTGGAAAAATTTGAGAACGAGCGTGGAATCAACGCGAGTGTTGGATAAATAATAATTCGAGAAATTATTTTAGAAATCGTCATAAATTGTACGAATTAATAACTCCATCTGCGATTTTCTAAATTTCTAATTACCCTAATTATCCCATTTTCTCTTACGCACGAAAGGTGTTAAGCGCAGGTGGACAGCGTCTCTGGTTAAGCTCTCAAGGACACGCTCTGTTTCCAACGGGATCCCCTCGATTCCACGAGCAATGCCGGCCACGCCACCGTTAAAGTGGCGCTATTTGGCCACGGCAAAATGGCCACAATGTTGGAACACGAGTATACTAGTCGTGACTTCATCGTCTGGTACCTCGATGCCGCCTATTGTTCCACGAATAGACTCTCTAAGGCCTGTCTCTTCTCCTTTCGGCTTTTCTCCCTTCGTCCCGCCTTTCACCGTCCCTGAATCGAGAGAAACACGTGTTCCCCTCCTCGATTAAAATTTGAGAAATCATATTTCGAAGGAGGGGAAGAGAAGAAGAGAAGAGAATAGAATAATTTATTTATTCTTCGACGAATATTTTTCTTTTCGATAAAAATAATCTGAAGAAGAACTTTTCACACCTGCGAAAAACGATTCGATTAGAAATAGGAAGGAGAGGAGGATCATTTATGGATGATCGATCCAAGTGGGACGCGAAGGGAACAACCGGTGTATTCTCGAGTGTACGCGTATGAAATATCGTGACACGCGAGCCCCGCCACCTACACGCTGAGGAAAGAAGATCGAATCTGATCCGCGGTAATTCGATCGTGGAAAGAAAGGGGAGAGGTAGGAATCGACACACAGGGTGTGAATATCCTTCTCCGCAAACATTTTGTCCCGGGACTGGTTCGTATATATTCCTCCTCGGCATCGAAATTGTTCTCTTTTTTCTCTTTCCAAAGATTGGAAATTTTTTCAAATACCACCTTTTCAAACTCTGAGCACGGAATATAAAAATCGAGAGAAAAGAAAATTTTGTTACATCAGTTCCTTGCAGACTATTCTTTCTATGTCTTTCTTCCATTTTGTCCCTGGTTCCTAAATATTCCTCTTCGGCATCGAAATTGTTTTTCGAAAGATTGCAAATTTTTTCAAATACCACCTTTTCAAACTCTGAACACAGAATATAAAAATCGAGAGAAAAGACAATTTCGTTACATCTGTTTCTTGCAGACGATTATTCTTCCCATATCTTCCCTCCATTTTGTCCTGGGACTGGTTCTTATATATTCTTCCTCGGCATCGAAATTGTTCTCTTTTTTCGAGAGATTGGAAATTTTTTCAAATACCATCTTTTCAAACTCTAAGCACGGAATATAAAAATCGAGAGAAAAGAAAATTTCGTTACATCTGTTTCTTGCAGACGATTATTCTTCCCATATCTTCCCTCCATTTTGTCCTGGGACTGGTTCTTATATATTCTTCCTCGGCATCGAAATTGTTCTCTTTTTTCGAGAGATTGGAAATTTTTTCAAATACCATCTTTTCAAACTCTAAGCACGGAATATAAAAATCGAGAGAAAAGAAAATTTCGTTACATCTGTTTCTTGCAGACTATTCTTTCCATTCATTTTGTCTTTCCTCCATTTTGTCTCGGGACTAGTTCATATATATTCCTCCTCGGCATTGTTCCTCTTTTCGAAAGATTGCAAATTTTTTCAATCGAAATACTATCTTTTCAAATTCTGAGCACGGAATATAAAAATTGAGAGAAAAGACAATTTCGTTACATCTGTTCCTTGCAGACGATTATTCTTCCCATGTCTTCTTTCCATTTTGTCCTGGGACTGGTTCTTATATATTCTTCCTCAGTATCGAAATTGTTCTCTTTTTTCGAAAGATTGCAAATTTTTTCAATCGAAATGTCACTTTTTCAAACTCTGAGCACGAAATATAAAAATCGAGAGATTCCCACGTCTCCTCTTTGTCGAAGAAACGATCTTTCCAAAAGCAAAGGAGAGGAGAGAAAATTGCGCGAGTCACGGATTAACAGAATTCGTGGAAAATTCGGCGCGACTCGAAAGAAAGATGGTGGGATTAAATAGAGAAATTTCACGGTGCGATCGAAGTGCGATGGCGGCGGATGTTGGGATTTCTGTGGCACGGGTGACCGGCAAAAACGTTCTTCGTTAATGCGACACGATGCCTTCGGTCTCCGGGACTCGGTGACTAGTTCGATCGGTAATTCGAGACGGGAGAAGTGGCAAGAAGACCCGGAAGAGCGCCGCAGAAGAAAACCCTCGTAACAGGGGGGGATCGCGAATGGCGTACGATCCGATGTTATCTCTTTGTCGGATCGCCGACTTCGCCTCCGGCACCAAGCGTTTCCAGAAAATCCGAAATTCTCCTCCGATCGATGAAATTTTAACCAACGGATTTGTCGTTCTTCGATGCCCATTCCAAGTGTTTTCATCCAGAAATATATTTCGAGAAGTTTTTTTATTTTTTTATTCATTTATGGCTTCTCGTGGATCGACGAGAATTTTTTGGAAGATCAGTCTTGAGAAAGAGAGAGACGCAGAATTAATAGAGATAAATTTTTATAAGGGAATCTTGTTTCAAAAAAATCATCTTCCTTGACGCGAATATTCGAGGAGTAAAAAGCTGGGTGACAAGTAGAAAATGATACGTTCTTAAGAGAACGATTTTCTCCGGACTATAATTCAAGAGCATTGAAAAACGTCGACATGTCGATATTCCTAATCTCATCGTTGAATCCCTGGCTTATTATTAGCAACAACACGCCGTGTACCGGTATGCAGTGCCGTTTGCTTATTATGATAGGACAGGAAATAGACTCGAATAAGCTCCGATTAGCAGGGCATTGACTCGGCAACCAAGTCCTAAATTCGTATCCATCTGAAATGCACGGACTTTGATATTTCTTCCACTCTTATTCGCCGAAAGGTGAACACGTATCGTTTTCCAATTTCGAATTTATATCTTCGTATCTAGGAAATATTTACGTAAAAGTGATTGAAAAAAAGAATCAACGATGTTGAATATTATTTAGATCTCGAGAAGATGAAAAAGGAGGATAGAAAACAAAGAAAGTCCATACAAACCATAATGATTTGCAAAAAAAAAAAGAAGAAGAGGAATAATCAAACAACCATTTTACTCAAACTCATATTTATTTTCTTTTTTATTATTTATATCTCCATTGTACAAAATCTTGAAGCCTTTATAAATTACTTTATAAATCTTAATTTATTACATCATCTCGTTCCAAAACATCCAAAATGCGACGCGAAATCCTAACGATCCATCCATCCAGAATTAAACACGGATCGTTAAAAATCACTTCGACTCGAAAGCATCGAAAGCAAAATAATCTATCGATCGTCCATCAAAAGAACCAAACGTCGAAAAATAAGAAGAAAAGATCGGGTTTAAAGGCCGAATGCGCACTTGGCACACATTCCCGTGGCGAAAAAGTGACGGACGGGCGGAGAGGAGGGGTCGGAGAGACCGTGCGAAAGCGTTCCTCTCGCGGCGAACGATCGGAAAACGATCCCTTCGATCGATCCCCCGTGATGTAAAACGCGGCGCGAGTGACGAAAAGGGACATGCATTGCGCGGCGATCCGCTTGTAATTGTCGAGAGAGAGAGGGAGAGAGAAAGAGGCCGGATAACGCGCGATTTATCGCTGCACGTATCCTATCCGAATCCGATTCGCCTCCTCGTCGATCGTCGATTTACGAAGCCGGCGAAGGGGCGAACCGCAACGATAAACCGTTCGAAAGCCGTTCCTCCTGTGAGAGTGGACGTGCAGTTGGACGGGGAATCGATATGGTGAAATTGTGTGATGAGAAGGAAGAGAAGGAGGATGGACGAGACGGCTCGATCGATCGATTTCGCGCCGGTTGGATTGAGAAGCAATGGTCGATTCTTCTTCCAGATTTTAGGGAAATTTAGAGCCGGATTTATTTTTAAGGAATTTTATTTCCTTTCGAGGCGGATTTCGTTTGGACGGGAATATCGATTTACATTTGATTTGTTCAGAAAATCGAACAGCCGGATTTATTTTTAAGGAATTTTATTTCCTTTCGAGACGGATTTCGTTTGGAATATCGATTTACATTTGATTTGTTCAGAAGATCGAACAGCCGGATTTATTTTTAAGGAATTTTATTTCCTTTCGAGGCGGATTT
This sequence comes from Apis mellifera, assembly GCF_003254395.2. NCBI lineage: Eukaryota > Metazoa > Arthropoda > Insecta > Hymenoptera > Apidae > Apis > Apis mellifera. Next base: position 5,570,457 of record NC_037640.1, read on the forward strand.
CGTTTGGAATATCGATTTACATTTGATTTGTTCAGAAGATTGAAAATCGGCGGAGTTTAAAGTAATTTCGAATTGAAGAATTCGGGAGAAGATTGCGAAATTTATTTTAATTGGAATGGGATTGAAAGAATTGGGAAATAATCGATGAATTTTTGCCTCCCTTTAACGATTTGATTTTTCACGCGACGTCTATAATGAGACACGGTGAACTCGCGTGATTTTTCCCGCGTAACCGCGATCAATCATGCTTTGAACCGGGTATGGAAATTACATCTGCGATGTGATTAATGAATCAGCCACGATCAGAGTTATAATCCGGGGTCCTCCGTCACGAGCACACATTCGTGTAATATATTAAGCGAATGGAAAATGGTAGCCATCCGATAATTGAAACCCGACGATTTTCCATCGTCCCGGGGAAACGATTCTTTCTTCGAGTTTTCGAACCGATGTTCCTTCAGTCTACATTAAGCGCACTTGTGGATTTATACATTTGGAATTTTTTTTTTTTTCCTCTTTGAACGGACAAGGTGAAAGTCAGACGTATCGATTTCGACGAAATTTGATGCGATCCGATGATTGCAATTTTCAAGATATCCGCTCATTTTCGAGGAAATTAAATGTAATCGATATTCGACGTTTCTTTTTTTTTTTCTTACGGACTTTGAGCATAATTTTCCACGCGATATTAATCGAAGCGAGCCAATATCGAATACAAATAAGAAAAGATTAAAAGGGAATTGTTTAGAAAATTTTTTGCAACTTAAATATAATAACTTTCGAGAGATGGAAGGAAGGATGTTACATATATCGCTTTATAATTTCTTCTACGATCTTTTTCTTTCCTTCTTCTTCCTCTACGCCCTACTTTCCTAACAACTTTCTCGCTTTAATTAATCGCGTTGTTCGGATTAATATGCATACGCGGATGATGGTGCACGCTCTCTCGTTCCCTAAAAACGACGGGCCACCACGACTCGTCCATTTTTCCCGCCGCGCGACAAATCGAGCGTCCTAATTCGAAATCGAAACCAATCGAAGTTCCGCCCGTTGCTTTTCTGTGCCTCGCCAGGTGGAAATCTAATTAGCATACCGTCCGCTCTCTCGAGATCCCTCGCAGGATAGGGAGCTACCGTCCCACGACCGAGGCGTATGATACACGATGTGAAACGCAAGAAGGAGAAAAAAAAAAAGAAGAAAAAAATACCAGAGTTAAATATTATTACCATACGAGGAAGCATCGAATCACCGAGTGTATAATCGTTACGAGATCGTGTCGTTGATTACCGCCCTCTCTTTTTCGTGTTGAGATAAGATTTTTTTATTTTATCAATTCGATTCCATTATATTAATCTAATTATCTAGTTGTAGAGAGAGATCGATTTCGGAAAAGTTTTCGACGATAAATCGAGAGTTGAGTCCATACGAAAAGGAATTTGGCGAGCGTTCGATGGCAGAGAAAGGAAGGATGACAAAAAAGAGGAGTGTAGGACGGTGGTGCACGTTTATACGTTTTTTATTTTTCTTTTTCGTGTTGAGATAAGATTACTGAATTGATTTTTTTATTTTATTAATTCAATTCCATTATATTAATCTAATTATCTAGTTGTAGAGAGATTTCGGAAAAGTTTTCGACGATAAATCGAGAGTTGAGTCGATACGAAAAGGAATTTGGCGAGCATTCGATGGCAGAGAAAGGAAGGCAAAAAAGAGGAGTGTAGGTGCACGTTTTTTATTTCTCTTTTTCGCGTTGAGATAAAATTACACTGAATTGATTTTTTTATTTTATCAATTCGATTCTATATTAATCTAATTATCTAGTTGTAGAGAGATTTCGGAAAAGTTTTCGACGATAAATCGAGAGTACAGAATTGAATCGATACGAAAAGGAATTTGGCGAGCGTTCGAGAAAGGAAGGATAGCAAAAGGAGGAGTGTAGGACGGTGGTGCACGTTTATACGTTTTTTATTTCTCTTTTTCGTGTTGAGATAAGATTACTGAATTGATTTTTTTATTTTATTAATTCAATTCCATTATATTAATCTAATTATCTAATTGTAGAGAGATTTCGGAAAAGTTTTCGACGATAAATCGAGAGTACAGAGTTGAATCGATACGAAAAAGAATTTGGCGAGCGTTCGATGGCAGAGAAAGGAAGGATGGCAAAAGGAGGAGGAGTGTAGGACGGTGGTGCACGTTTAGGTGGCAAGTGGAAAGCTCATGATCGCGCGGAGGAAAGATGGAGCGGGGCCGATAACAGGATCGCAGTAACCTATTGCACCGGCGTGATGCTGATGTTGTTCCGCGGATCATAATTTGCACTTGTGGCCACTTGTGCCGCCACTTGGGAAACCACGGCCGGCCGGAATGCCGTGAGAACTTGTGAAAAAAGGAACGCGTTTCAGGATCTCTCCCCGTTGGAGAACGTTTTGCCATTTGTAATGGAAGAAGGTAGTAGTAGGCAGACAACAATCGAGTCGTTAGCGGTGAATTAAGGTCGGCGTCCTCCGAGGATCGCGAGGCCTCGATTTTAAAATTCACTTTCGTCACTTATCATCGAAGGGGGTTGGAATCACGTGAGGGGAACGTTTGTTCTTGCGATCTGTTCGCGCCTGATTCTTAGGATTATCTTGGTTGGTTAAATTCTTTTCGAGGAGAATTGAAAGGGTTTTCAGAAGCGAGAAAAAAAATTGGTTGAAAGAGGAGGTCGTAATTTTAGCAAGAGATATATTGTTGGAGGATCGTTGTAAGGTTTTTTCTTTTTTTTTTTCTTTTTAGATTATTATGATTATGAACATGTATAACTTTTGTGGTCCGTAGCGTAATACTTTTGCGTTATTACACGATAAATACATATAAGGAGAATCGATTTCTCTGGAAGTTCTTTAAGATAATTATTTTCTCTATTGAAATTTTTCCTTGACATTTAGCATCAATGTCGGTAGTCAATTATTCAACTGACAATAACCACGAAACAATTTTTTTAGGTGGCGCATTATTACACGTCCTTAATTAATACCCGATTTCTGTTCAACCGAATACTTTTTAAACAAAAGCATATCCCCAACGAAAGTATCATTAACTTCTCTAGTCCACCGATATTCGACCATCACTTTTAAAGAGAACAAATTATCTTCAAAATTATAATCACCTATAATCGTAAATATGAAAAAAATACATATAAACACTTTTAAACAACTTTTCTTTCTCTTTCACGCATTCGTCGACGCCAATGCTAATATCGGCATTTGTACAACAACACAGAACGGCACGAATAGTCATGCTACCGGTTGAAATTGGACTGTCGAAACCTCCCCTCCCCCTCTGCCCACGAGGGGATAATCGATATTTCAACCGCGTGACGCAACCGCGACGCGGGGTCCATTTAATCGTCAAACGCCATTTCATGACATTCCAGGTAAAACAAAGTAGCGAGTCGACGAGGTGGTTGTTTCGCAATGTTCCACGTGCCTCCGCTGCACCTTCGCTTCGATTTATCACGAGCCAGGCAGATCTCTCTCTCTCTTTTTCTTAAGGAGCCTAGCTTTTCGAGCCTCCATCTTGGCACGGATTCGTTTAACGGAGCTTTTTGCCGCGTATGCACGCGTGCGTATTATCCGATTGTCTGGAGGGGGCCTATCCTTATCGAGGTGTGTCGAGTCGACAGGTGACGACGAGCACGCGTGTCCCAGGAAATAGAACGTGGTGGAGAGAGCTCGTGACGGTATGAGAAATATTTTTTAATTGTCTGTCTCTTGCTAACATCAGGGAATATTGAGGAATATTTTATAATTATAGAACGTTAACTCGACGATCTTTGTTACAGAATCGTTTTAACGAGGAAGAAGACGCGTGTAATACACGTGCAATCAGTATTACTTGTGTTTAACAGTTTTCCAAATATGTCGAAACGATAATCATGGACGAGCTTCGAAAATCTTATGTTGGATACCTGTGAATAGTCTCCTCTTATTAAAAACTTCCGTTGACGAATTTACGAGACCGATTACAACCTCGCGAGAGTTATAAATAAACAAACGTAAAAACACGCGAAAAAAGAAAAAAAAAAGAGAGAGAGACGAGGATTTTATTAGGTCGAGGTTGACGGTCCAATTAAATCGGCGAAGACGGCCGAGGCGAGGGAAATAAAAAGAAGGCCGCCGGTTGGAATGGGAAGGTGAGCCGACCAAGGTGTCCGCAGGGGACGAATAATTGAAATATCGAAGGCTAATTGAGCCGGCAACTGGGTGGAACGGTCGGGATTAATTCGGATCGAATAACGGTAGCGAGGAGGAGGAGGAGGAGGAGGAGGAGACGAGCGGTGGTTGGAAAGTGGTGGCCGGCTACGACGACGACGACGACTCTCTTTTCGACCGATATTAACGAGCATTAATTAATTCATATCGGCCCTCGCGACTCGCGAATGACATTTATTTGGGCCACTAACGGATTACGGCTCGGAAGGAAGGGAGGGGGAGGGGAGCAGCTTTAAAAGGTGAGGCGACGCAACGCTGATAACCGTTAACTCTCTCCGAGGTTTTACGCTCGAATTAAACGCGATCCGAAGATGATTTTCGAGTGGTTTTATTTCCAGCAATTTGAATATTTTATTATATTGGCGTGTAAGAGAGAATCGGTGTCGAATAATCCATTTTAATAATAGAGAGATTTTTACTCTTTCGTAATTCGGGTATCGTTGATTATCGTGTCCGTTTAATTAAAATTAATTGACACCGATTATCTCATCAGTGGATATTTACATATATTTCTTCCAATATATTATTATTTACGTTTTTTTAAATTTTCGTTAGAAAACTTTTTTGGATAGGAATTATTAATTTATTTGAAAAGAGTTTATATTTGGAGCGTATTGGCCTTGTTATGAAAATAGCGAATTTATTTAAATTTCACGGTTCTTAATTTTGTTTATGGTATCTTGTTCGCCGAATCAATTTGCAATTCCTCCTCCTTCTCCATCATCATCATCATCATCATCATCATCATCATTATCATCAAGATTCTCTCATCCAGATCGTAGTTCTACTAAGTCTTTGCGATCCACTAACCCTGTTTACGAAGTTCCAAGATTTCAGTAAGTTTCACGGTTCTTAATTTCATTTATGATATGTCGTATCATAAATAAACTTTCTAGAAAAAAGAAAAACCTATTCCAATTAATTCTTCTTCTTCTATTAACCATTCTTCTTATCGCGATTTCACCCAATCATACTCGTTCACGACGTAACACAAGTTTCTTCCTTATCCAATTCTTATCCGATCGAGTACAATTTGCGCATCCCATAAGATCCATCGAATTTAACCTCCTTCATTTCATAATTTCGATATATTGAATTCGATCATAATGGAAGATAATTTTTCGAAGTAAAGTCTTCGAAAAATTAAATCGAATGTAGCTTTATAAATCGAGTCGTGCGCAAATATCCACTCTCTCTCTCTGTCTCTCTCCCTGCACGTACACGCGCGTGCATCCCGGAGGATAGTCCATACCTAGAATGAGTTATATCGCATTGAATATCAGCCGATAGGATCTGACTCGCGGCTGCCTCCTCTTCCTGGCCCCAGCCTCAAAGCGGCCGCGCGCGCGAGCCATACCCTTTTACAATATTACATCGTTCCGCTACGAGTCCACTCCAATTCGTGCGTTCGAAGAGTCATTGCGCTACTTTGTTTCCACTCGGTCCAAGCTGTTTCCACGCTTTCGACCGAGAGCGGTTGCGGAACGCGCTCTCTCGGCAGGAGATTGTTCGTTTATGGAAGATACTAGAGGGGGGAGGAGAGGATGTTTGGGAATGTGGAATATGGAATTTGGAATAGAATGGGACGTTAAAGACGTCGAGCAGTGGTGTAATTTGGATTTGTATTTGGCGAGGGAAGGAAGAATGAAGAAGATTGAAGATAGGGAATGATTGGTTCACTTTCTTTCCGGGGAAGAGAATTCGTAAGAATTCGTTTAGATTTGAGAACAAATCTCTACTAACAGATCCATTACGATCCAAAGTAAGAATCCTTCTCCTCTGCAATTCTCGATGATCTTATACTTCTTTTTTAAAAAAAAAACTGAAACCGGAGAGAAGCTCGCAGGAAGAACGCGATAATCGTTTAGGTTTGAAGAAACTGCAAACTTCTGTGAAACTTCTCGAGAAAGAAAGAAGGAAAGAAAGAAGGAAACGAGATTCTCAAGAGGAAGTACGAAGGAGAGGAGTTTTATCTTCCCTCCCTCCTAACCGTTTTTCCATACGAAATGTTGGACGCGTCGTGGCTCGACTAATTTCTTTAACGAGCCCTCACCTTTTTTTCACCTTTCATCCTCCGTCATCCGCGATGTCGCGCCGCGGTCTTAACCTGGAATGCGAAGGATCGCGCGACCGATCGAGCCGAGCGGATCTCGAATAGCTTTCGTCAAGGTTGATTCGGGCGACAAGGCTGAGTCACGGCCCGATCCAGGACTACATTCCACCACTCGCCACCGAGATAGCTGAGATTTCGCGAAAAAACCGCGGCCGGATTCGCGCGAATTCTTCGCGAGTTTTTTTTTCCTCTCCCTTTCTCTCTTCTTCTTCTTTTAATCGAGCGATATACCGATCTGGATCTTTTCTGGAAAGTATCATCGAGTATGGAGTGTTTGAAAGGGTTTTTTTTCTTTTCAAGAGGAGCGAGATTTATTATTCACGAATGAGAATTGGAATCGATCGTTGAGGGGAGAGGAAAATGAATATAACGTAACGAAGGAATAAAAGATTGAGAGGCGAGTTAAAGAACGAAGTGACGAGTCGTTCAAACAGATACAAACAGTGATATAATACCGCGTGTCTACATAAACCTATACACCAACTTTTCATGAATGACTCAACCGATCCACGTAACGCTGTTTTATAGTATATACTCGAGTGTTACATCACGGAGAATCGAGCAGGAAGGTCGATCCACATCGTCTCCTCGAGTAAACGCGAGTTGAACCGAAGGAATTCGAATGAGCCTCTCTTATTTGAAAAATTTTATAACTTCTTGCGTATAAATAAATTCGAAGTATAATTTAATTTCTCGTGATATCGAAATTAAAATTTCTTACGTTTCTTTCGCTTTGCATACTCGAAAATCTAAAAAGAAAAAAAGGAGACGCTTCCAAGAAAATCTATATCCCGTTCGATAAATATATAAAGTCAAAAAAAAAAAAAAAAAATATTCTTCCTGAAAGGTAGAAAACGAAAGAGAGGATTGCTACGCGCAACAGTGTTTGCCTTGGAAAGGTCACGAGGAGGTGGCTTTGAAAGGTCGTGTCGGTTTCACCGGTCGCTTCTTCGGACGACGAAAGAAGAGGAAAAAGAAGAAGAAGAAGAAGAAGAAGCGAGCGAGCGAAGGAGGAGGAGCACGTTAACGATCAACACGCGACGAGGAGGACAGACCTAGCCGGTGAAAGCGAATCTCCCATTAATGTTCTTCTCTCCGGCTTCAACATTTCAGTGTGTATATGCATATTTAAGTGCAGTGCCCCGAGGACTTCCGGTCAGCGAATAATATACCGAGGAAAAGAAAGAAAGAGAGAGAGAGAGAGAGTTTGAAGAAGCTGATGATGGACTTTTGCTTCGTGACGCGGTCATTAGGCTATATTGTGTAACCCCTCCTGCTCTTCTCTACACGCCCCCTCGATCCTTAGCAATTAGGCACGGGGAGAATTTGCAACTTTCCTTCGATGCTTGGAAAAATCTCTGCCCTCTCTGATCCGCGTGCGAGAGACTTCTCGTGGAACAGGTATTTAAGAAGATTTAAAGGGAAGGAGAGTGGAAACGGTATTCACGTGATGGAACGAGAAGGTGGAAACGTTTATTTGTATAAACGATGATTTTGGAATTGGAATTTTTATCGAGTCAAGGGATGATGATAAATTTGATAAAAAGGTATATTTAGATTTTGGAAAATTCGATCGGATAAAATCGGCGAAGAAATTTATCAGAATATATCCTCAACTCTATGAGATCTGTATCTTCGATTCGTTCGAATATCTGAACACGTGAGTGAATAAATTCGTGTTAAGTTGAATTTCAAAGTGGAAAATTCACTTTTCGAGTTATGCAACTACTTTGTTACACCGTGTAATCCCCGTTATCGCCTCGCTGTTTGTAAACAGGATCTGGAATTAGGTGGAGCGGCATAACCGAGATACGTAGGATCCGTTGGAGATTCTGTTGAACGATGAGGCGGTCGCGGCTTGTAATCGCGATCCTTCTTCGAGGCTGGCTCTCTTATCTCTTATAACTGTACTCTCTCGTTCGAGAGTAAGCCCGTCGTCACCTCGCCATTCGGATCAATCGTCGATCTGCGAAATTTCTCCGAGTATATAATCCAAAGGATTCGAGACGAATTTATAAGAGAGAGAGAGAGAGAGAGAATCGACCCTGACCACGTTACGCGAAACACGAAACGAAATTTATTATGCATTCAGTGAAAATATTCTAGGCGAGGAAAATGCATTAAATATCTAGGTTTATAGTCTGGTACGCGTTTACGCCGTGTCTTTTTTATCTCGTTAATACCTGATTTATTCGCCTTGTTATTTGCTTATTAAATTTATTTGGAATAGTCGAAGTGTGTTTAATTTTAGAAAATAATCGAAAGTCACGCGGTATTTAGAGAAGATTAGATTCTTTTTTTTTTAATGAAATATTCGAAATAAATGAAAGAAGGTGTAAACGAATTATTTAAACGTTTCTCTTCGAACGATTTCTTAATTAGAAGAAGAAAAGAAGGGCGATAGCGATGATCACGTTTAATTTCAACAATTTCAGGAATATTTCATGACTTGTTTCTGACAAAGAGGAAAGATGAAAGAAAAGGGAAGAAAGAAATTAGAAAGTCGACGCGCCATTTTCCGGCCGTTCGAATGATCGTCGAATTGTTGACGAATACGCAAAAAGAGAAATGGATCGAGAGAGAGATTTTAAATCTCTGACTGCAATTCTCCAACTGAAATTCTGGAACAGCGATGGCCAGGTTAATCGAACATTAATCGTTGCGATTCTATGGCGCCTGCCACGTATTCTAACGGGAGAATCGCTAATAGTGATTGCGGTGAGCAATCGCGGACCGCCGTGGACAGGTACAGTTATACAGATAAGACCACCTCGAGAGATGATAGTGGCACGTTTGTAATTTTTACCATTCCATTTTTTCTCGATCGAAACCTTTCTATTTTCTTCCTATCCTATTTTTTTTTTTAAGAAATATTTTTAATCACCGATACAATTTCATGTTAAATAATCTTCTCAAAATTCAGGAACTCAAAGAGGAATATCTTATCGAATCGATCGAATTCTCTTCTACAATTTGTAATACCAAAATCGTTTGTTGTAACGGAGAAATTTGAAATTCAAATTTAAAGGAATCGAGATTTCCAAAATTTCAAATTCCACGACGCAAGCATAAAAGGATAATGAAACAAAAGTATAATAATATCGTCAGAAACCATAAAACCCTGAGAGAGAAACGATCTGTTGGAGTGGCAGCTGGTACTCGAGATCACCTGGTGAACAGAGTGGAGGACACATTACGCCAGATGAATCATTCGCTCGGGACGGGGGAAGGAGAAGGAGGGAGGGAGGTTGGGCGATCGAGAAGGGTTGATTCGCAGGTGGTTTCCTCGCGTGGCATACGATGCTTCCGATGGACGCTCGATGCCGTTGGTGGTGACGCGGTGGTGCTGGTGGTGGTGTTACGGTAGGTTATGCCTCGCATTCCACTCGAGGTCGACGAACCGAGACGAACGGCTGCATGCGCGCCTCCTGGCCACGGTCCGCCTGCCTGCCTTGCCCTTTCCTTTCCTTTCCTTTCCCTTCCCCTCTTTTCCCTTTCTTTTCGTCCTTTCCAAGGACATCTCTCCTCGACCGCGAATCCCCTTTTCTCCCGAAACGGATTCCCGAATTACCATTTACGCGCGGTCCGATCATCCTCTCTCGTCGATGAATCGCGAAAATTAAAGCGCAATCACGTTGTGGATGTTTATGCAAATTAAAATTTTTATGGATATAATTAATAGGAATAAGATACGTTTCATTGTTGAAATATTACGGTACGCGTACACTTTGCATCGTATTATTTCGTGTCTTTTTTAGAACGTGTGCATTTTATAGAATATCCTTTTATGGAGAAAAAATTAAACGCGGAATTTTTGTTGATATAAAATTAAGTTTAATCGAAAATCGAGATTTACAAAATTTTCATAAAATTCATCAATATTAAAATACGATTCGACGATTTTAGAATTATAAATTCTCTCGGATAGAAAGTGGAGCATGGAAAAAAAAAAAAGATACGTGTAACAAAGACAATTGGACAAAAATCCAGATCATTTCTCCTAATTACCCCTCAATCACGATTTGTCCACACCGTCCACGTCCACGTTTCTCGAATTACGAACGCGCAAAAAAATAAAAACCACTCTCATCAAGAAAGTCGCCTCGCGCTTTCCCGCTTTTTGCGGCCAGGAAAATCTGGATTCCTCCAGTTGAGCTAGTTTTTTTCCGCCACCGTCATTATCTCGGATTAATTCCGTGGCCTTTCACCGTCAAACTTTTCCCTCTTCTTATTCGCTTCTTATCGACGCCTTTGCTCAAACGACAGGCAGAGAAAGTCGATCCTCCTTCCAATTATCGTAATAGCGCGAAACGATCACGAGAAATACCACGCGATCCATCCAAATCTTTCGAACCAACGATTCTTAACCTTATATTATACTTATTCTCTTTTATAAATACATTTTTCACGATCGCGTTCTTTCAAGACTCGATTCGAAATTTAGATGCGCAATGCGAAATCGAATATTTATATTTAAAATATTGTTCGTTGACAAACGAGACTTCGAATTTGGAAAAAAGAGATTTATCGGCAAGAAAGCAAAAAACGTCACATACCTGAGAATTTTGCGGTCTAGAAATCTGCGGATCTCTCTCATGAGAGAGGTTAGATATCCACCACAACCGTTGTTTCGAACGATTTCTTTTATCACGTTTCACGAAACGAATTTCCATCGACAGTTTCGAATATTTCCTCGTGGTTTTCCACAAGTGTCGCAACGTGTTCGCGAATTTCACCACTTTTTCGAAGTGAAAACATCACGTTTCGCGCAATTTCGACAATCATTTTCACCATATTTGACCATGTTGCGCCACCTGGCAAAATTATGTACAATTAACCTGAATAATCGGTGCAATTAGTCTAGCCCAGCTAACCTCTCGTTTCGTAGATGTTCAGTCGTGTTTCGTGTTGGAAACTCTACGAACGAATAAAGTTAATAAGAGTTCAATTCTAAATATAACTGATAATTGAACAAGTGAACAAGAGATTGATGATTCTTCTCACGAAGAAGTCGTGTATGATATCGACGAGTCGAACGAATTTTGTTAAATAACAGTAATTAAAAAGAGACGAGCGAGAATCATAGGTTATCCACGAGAAACGTTAACTCGAGGTTTTATGCTTCGTGATTGTTGCAATATTTCGAATTAAATAAATAGCAATAATTGCGTGGGATTTTGAAATTTGCTGTAAGTTTGTGAAATTTCATTTTAAATTCTTTTTTTGGAAGATTTGAAAATAGAAGTAATTTAGAAGTAATTTACGACGTATTCATTTTTTTAAATTTGTTGGCTTTATTTTCGTATTCAGACAAAAATTTCATTCTTGATTCGAATACTGAATTTAATTTTTCGTTGTTAAATATAATTATTCGCGAATTAATATATTCTATTTATTAAAAATTATTTTTCTCGTTAGAAAAGTTAGAGATTTCTTCGCATTTCTATTTAAATAAAAAAAATTGATTACGAATCCCGAGAGCTAACATTTTTAAAGTTAATATAAATAAAGTAATAAAGTAATATAAATTTTTTAAAATTAAGAATTAATGAACATTAAATAGATAACATTAGAGCCTATCTTATTTTATTATTCCTTTTGATGTAAAAACAAGAATTTTTTTTTTTTTTCATAAATTAAAGATAATTGATAATTTTACTGAATACGTTGAGAATAAAGAAAGATGAACAGGTGCATAGCGTTGGAGAAAAACTGGATACGCGACTTCATTAGTACAAGCCGTGAACACTTTCGCCGACACATGAAGAACGGCTTGACGGTTGTCGATAATCTGCGAAGACGACTTGCAAGAAAAGTGCATGTCGGGATTGTGACTAATAGAAAAATGTAGAGAGTTTGCGGGGAATAATAAAAGCGTTTCGAAGAGAAATTTCACGAAACGTGGCTGAAAGTCTGTCTACCTATTGCTCGCGTGGCCGATAATCATTTCTAGAAAGTAATTGCATCAGGTGTGTATGAAAATTTAATAAATCCTCGTGCGTACTATTCCTTGATACGAATCATTTTTCGATATATAAACTATCTAACTATATCATTTATATTTATTTTTTTTCATCTTTTATATACAATAATTTTTTTTTTTACAGAATACTTTTATATAATTAATAAAAATAAACAGCTTTAAAAATGTATTATGAGAAAAAAAAAGGTAGTTGTATGAATCTCTTCACGATAACAATTCTACAAAATCGAAAAGATAATTTTTAATTCAACACTATGGCGAATGATGATGACTTTCTTCGAATATTTGACGTGTTAGACGTATTCAATTACCGATGTGAATCGTCATAGCGTTAATTTTCAAACTTTGCAAGATATTCGTATTTCTAGAGTACACCGTGTAATTCTTACACACTCACCTAGATTCCAAGTTATCACGATCGAGGATGATGATTACCAGAAGGCCAGACTCCAGTGGTCCAGTCAACTTGGCTGGCTTGCACGATCCTGTAATTATCGCGTGGCTATTATTGCTCTTAATTAGCTTAATTGAGGTCCTGTGGCTGGAACCAAGGTTCTAAGGCCGGAGTGGCACGCGGTTCAGCCGCTGCTTTCGACTTTCACGATTGCACCCTTTTGTCGGCGTCTGCTGCCCTCGGCGCAATTAATTGAATAGGCCGAAGGAACGATAAAAGGAAATGCCATTCCCTTTCCCGATGATCAACAAACCAGTATCTAATGGAGTGCCACAGCCTCCAACTTTTGCTCACGATAAATAACTAATTCATCGCGATTTCTATCCTCTTTCATCCTCTCTCATTTCGATTGGTATCCGTTCAACAGTCACATTGTTACGCATTATTATCTCGTGTAAGAGTAAGAAGGTTATTTTTTCAGTTTTATTAAAGTTGGAATTCAATAGTTGAAGATTTATAATTGCAGTTACGTATAATTAATAATTCATTCCATTTTTGTTCCAGAAATTCATAAGAAAATATGGATAATTATCAAAATAGTTTATTAATTTTTCATCGATCGAGCCTAGAAACTTTATCGCTTTACAACTTGAATCTTTCTGAGTGTGCAAAACTACTCTACAATTCATAGTATAAAATTCCATACGGAGGAAAAGGTAGTAAGCCATGGAAGAAATCGCGTTTCCTCTCCCAATGAAACGGAATATAACAAACGTTGGACGATAGGGAGGATCTCGAGGACGAGGAGGAGGAGGAATAGGAAGCCTCGATACGTTTCCGTTTCCATTTTGCCGCCCGGGGCGGAATGTCGAATTACGGTAGATTACGATCGCCGCTTGCAACCACACCGCGCATTTCACGCGCTGTTGCTTGTAATGAGGCTTTTATTTATTGGTGAACACAATTTATTAGACGATAAATAAGCGTTGCATCCCCCCACGGGAAGATAGAATTCTTGGCGGAAAAGGGAGCCGCGAGCATCGTCTCCCGCTTTGAAATAATTCATCGATGAGTGAATAATCGTCCACGCGTAACACGGTCCGTGGAAACTATTGTGGAAGATGCGTGGTTAAAGCGTTGCTTCAGGGCCTCTCGAACTTGTTTTTAACACGCACGATTTTCTTAATAATCGAGATATGTATTCGTGTAACGTATCGTGAAAATCGTTATATAATCACATCGTATCCTCTCGGTATATCAATGTTGATGGAGTATAGAATGTGATACGAAGATATCAAAGATACGTATCTGACGATTTCAAAGTGGACGTGGCATCTCGAGAAACTAGTTTCGATCTCGGATAGAACGAGTGTACGACTCGATATTAATTATTTTAAAATAATTATCCCACTCGTTGATGAAAAAAAATACATAGATAATTTTTAGCCATCTTTACTTGCTCATCTTGATCTTCGACGAAGAATGGAGAATCTTCGTACATCATATCTTCAATAATTCGACAATTCTTGTTGACACAATTCGTTTATCACGATATTATATATAATAAAATTTCGATAGGGATAGAATCCCTGGGATTTCTGCATTGGAAAAGAGGAGGCCACGGAGAGACGGGTGTTGCACGTGCTCGTTTTCAATCAATGGCACCCTCGTGTAAGAGCACTCGACATTCTCCTCGCACGTGCCGATGGCAGTAACCTCGAAGACAATGACATGCCGGCGACGTGCGCGTCGCCGCATGTAAATGTAACCTTTTGTGCGCCCCGGGTGGAACACTACGCCGGAGGAGAGAATCCTCCGCGCGAGCTAGTGAAAGGCGCGCCATACGTGTCTCTCGATTCCGTCGCACCAGCTTGCTTCTTCTTCTCCTCGGCCAGGGAGGAGGGAGGAGATTAGGAAATGTCAGCTGATCCCATCGCGCGAAAACTTTCTTCCCGCCAAGGCCCTACGCGTATCCTCCTCCTCCTCTAGAAATTCTAATTCAGCCCCGTGTTTCCTGAATTTCTTTCCAAGAGAAATATTTTTTTCATCTTCATAAAAGCTTTGACGAAAGTAGAGAAAGAGAGAGTCGTTCTTCTGACAGTTAGAATAGAAAAAAATAATATATTAATATTATTCAAAGATAAATATATCTCTGTTGTGAGATATTTTAATTAATAAGTCAAGAGATACAACTCTAGAGAATTCTCTGGGCTCGCAAGCCTAGCTCCTCGTTAACCAAAAGCATTAAATTCTCGAGCGTTTTCGCAATATGATTTCGGGATGAAATCGCTCGCCTCGTTAACCCGGAACTATTAATCGACTTAACCGGTCAATAACCGGCGTCGGTCATTAATTTATCGGCGAGAGCAGTGGGTATTCGCGGATTAAAGGTGCACTCGGTTGGACGAGCGCGTGGAGGCGAGCGAGAAAGAGAGAGAAAAGAGTGGGAGAGTTCTCGAGTGCCGCTATATCTCGGCGCCACGCGTAATTGGGATTAATTAAATGGAAAGCGCGAATTAAATTAACGATCCGGAGGCGAGTAGAATCCGCGTTGCATAAGGGATCGATGCTGGTGTGGAAAGGGGAATTCTGTGGACAGGATCTGAAGAATATATCGACGCGGCACGCTTTCTTCGTTATCGGGATACGAGGAAAATGGAATAATCTGTGACGTTTTTTTTTGATTAATCGTTTCTTGATACAGGTTAAAATTAAAAATTCGTTTCGTGGATTGAAATAATTTAAGGTAAGTTTCGAGAGGTTTTTAAGAGATTCAGAATTTGATGGAAATTAACTTTCAGATTAACTTTTGAGGAATAATAGAGAGAAGATTGGAAAGGAATAACAAAGGAGAGCAAGATTTAGGTGGAATTTAATGGCTGAAAGATCCGATTCCAGTTTCGAGAAATTTACGGTATAGAATACGGTACGAAAGTTTCTCTCTCTCTCTTTCAATATTCCAACGGCAGACCGTTCCTTTATCATTAGTATTCCTTCCGTCGTCCCACTCTGATCTTTTACAATTCTAAGCTGGTCAATTGAGAAACGTTAGAAAATCGATTTAACACCGTTCCCGACCTCTGATCCCGATTTCGTAAGCCTGGCCGAGAAAAAAAAGTTACGCAACTCCGTGAACTCGGAAATTTTCACGTAATTCCCCTCCTCCTCCAAAAAATGTGGAATTTGTTTAAAAGATTGATTTCACCCGATTTCCAGAGTAGAAGATAATTTTCACTTGCGAGGATCGATTTGCATTTGCGTGCAAAGACGAGTCTCTTAACCGACGAGACAATTAATCGCCTCGCCACGAGCTTGAAGGACTGTTATTTCGCGGTGTGTTCGTGCATTCAAATGAGATTATCCAGGATCCTGATCTTTTTGCTACCTACATCGATACGATAAGATTCTCTTTCTCTTTCCCGTTCCAAATCTTTTCTATCCATTAACGGTTCTATGTGTAAATTTAAAACGTCAGAGACACGTGTAACTGTGAATTTATTCATAAGGAAAAAAGTTGCATAAAATGTATTCCAAAGTTTCAAATATTTCGTAAAAGTTCATTGGTTATTTAATCATTTGGCTATTAAATATTTCTACTTGATTGTCCAGCAAATTTAAAAAAAAATATCTCTTGATCGATATAAAATTAAAACTTAGGAACAAGGATCCAAGGATCATCATTTTGGAAAAATGATTTAAATGGAGAATGAAAAAATTTGAACGGCCTTCGTTGAGGAGTTGCAAAAGGTAACGCTTTGGCACCCAGATACACGTTTAATTCAATCCCATAAATGCAACGTGACGCCACGATTGTTTTTACAATCGTATCGTGTTTAAACAGTCCTTCAATTTCTCCACTCCCATTTATCCTCGTATGAATTTTTTTAAATCTACTATCCTTCGAAAAATCCTCCATTTTAATCCATCCGAGGCAAACAAAGGAGAAGTTTACCGTTGTTCGTATCCATATCGTAAAAATCCATAATTAAATCTAATTCATCATTGAATCGCCCATTATACAACTTCGCTCCACCGTCTCCCTTTGTTAAGCCTGGCATGCCTCCTATAATTATCTATGTATACGAGGCAAAAATTACGTTTCATTACAATCCATAAAACCCGCCCATTAAACCTGATTAATTATCAATTTAATTTCATCGCGCGAGAAACTTCTCTTCCTTTCACGAAACCATCCTCCCCCTCTCTCTCTCCATAATTATCGAAAATTACGATTCACCGTAAAAAAATCCGTAAAATCCTCAAATCCTTCGATCTTCCGCTTCCTTAATCCTACGATCGTTCAACAATCAAAGGGCGATGAAATCAGGGATTTCGCCCCCTCAGAATTTAGTTCCTCCCCTCCCCTTAGGGATAAAAATCGCGCGAAATTCCATTCCTCCGCGGAAAATTCCGCGTGGCAATTTCTAACCGGGCACCGACGTCCGCGTTTCTGCGCTGCGCTGCGCTGCGGGGTTCTCCGCTCGAGGTGAACGCGACCTTATTTAGCGCGCCGAGAATTCCAGATCCCCCCCCTCTTCCGCCAGGGGATCCTTCCTCCAGCTTCAGCGCAACGCCAAAGAATTCGCCCGCGAATTCCACGGGAATTCGTTTCCCCGGAATCAACCTTGTTCCCCTTTCCTTCCGTCTTTCGTTCGAGGGGCATCGTTTCATCCTTCATTTTTCTTTTTTAACTTCTTTTTTTAATTTGAAACTATTATCAAGTCTCTGGTTGATGCTCTCTTCAAAATCTGATTCGATCCTTTTGAGATGGGTTTTAAATAAATAAATAAAGGGGTGGGATTGATTAAAAATTTTATGATCGTATTTAATAAAATTTTCTTTCGTAAAGGGAAGATGAGGAGACAGGTTAAACAGATCGTGGAAATTTTAAGTGTATGTATAGAGTTTAGAGGAAATTTTATTTATTTATTTATTTATTTTTCCAGTGACTCGAGTCAACGATATCGATCTTTGTTCGTATTTTTTCACGATACATTGCCTATTATTCAATGAATACTGCAAGGCATATACTTTGCTAATATGAATAACAGGCATACTGTGTAATTAATACTGTTTCGATATTCCGACGTAAAAGGTGATATATGCAAACGAAATACAATACACCCGGCGTATTGATTCCTCGTCTAAACAAAAAATGCGCATAATTTATACACAACCGGTACGATATCTCTCCTCTCCTTAATTAAAACACAGTTAATTTTTTCCCCAACGTCTTATCTCGCTTCTTAATGAAAACACACGCTCCGTATCTCGCCCATATCTCTGCACGACTAATCTCCAATTGCATTCCTACGCGCCTCTATCTCTACTCACAAAAGGATCGATCTAAGTATCGGCTTAACAGCCGCAATCTCCGTAAAAAAAAAGATTATCCTATCACTTTCTCCGAGGAACGTCCAATTTTGATTGATTCCACGAGGCGCTAAAGGTCGAGTATCTCTGCTTGTAATAATTGCGTAACCGCTCAAGGTGGCACACACCGCGTTTCCTTTCTTCGTGCCGTGCCCTCCTACTCGTCCTTTAACCTCCTCCACCTCGTTTACGTAACCGCCTCGAGAAGAAGTCACTCTTCCACCTCGATCCACCTGCAACGTTGATTAGATTTGCTCGTCGACCGATGTCGTTAATATCGAAGCCTCGTTTTTTAATTCGATTATTATTTCGTTCACGCGTGTTTGACTTTTATTTGATCATCGTGCTCGATAATTTGTTCAGGTAGATGATAGAATGAAGATTATAAGGAAGATTTTATTTCTTGTAAATTACAATTAAGTTGGATATTGAAAATGTGTTTTAAGAATGTTTGTATAGATTTATTTTTTAATCTAGAAACTTGAAAGTTGTTGGAATTATTGTTCATTTCGTGAAATTGGTCAGTTTATTTAAAACGTCATCTTTTCTCAAAGCATGACATAAATTTTACAGAATCTTTCTCTGTTATGTATTCGATTCTCTTCCATCTTCCAACCAATTATTATTCAACCATCCTCGTTTAAAAATTCTCTCGACTCGCATCGCAAAGAAAACTTTAATAATTTTCCAAAAAAAAAGATTCGATCTCGACGGTATCGATCTATCGTCGTTTAACAGTAAAAATAGATCGACGTAATCTCGAAGGAATCGCGGCGACAAACGCAACTCCGTCTCTTCGTGGAATTCCTCTTTCGACGAGTAGAAAAACGCGTTCCCTTAATCTGAATCGTTAAGTAACGCTTTTCCATGTATCCTCAATTAACGGTAGTAGCGCGATAGTAGCCGTAGGCCTTTTTTCTTTTCTCCCTCCCCCTCCTCAACAGTCGTCCTTTTATCGGCCCCCCTTCCTCCTCCTCCTCCTCTCCTCGAGGACCGCGTATCGACCTTCCGTTGTCGACGATACGTCGGCCAATCGATAGTTGGACATGCCTTACACACTTTGCTACTTAGATTGTGTCCTCCCGTAGGACATCCTCCGCGATAACGGTGGGCCCCTGCACTCCTCCGCCCCTGTCCACGCGGCCAGATAAGGGCCCACTTTTCACCGGTCGGCTGAACACCGCCGGCTAGTTTCACCCCTATAAAGAATCCTGGCAATTGCACGCGTTGTTTTTACTCGAGAGAATCCGCATCCTATCCCTCTCTATTTGCCATCTCCTCCTCCAAGTTTTTTTACCAACTTGCAAGTGCAATTATTGAATTGTCGAACGTTTCTTCGGATTTTTTCAAAGTCTTTCTCCCTTTTTTTTTAGGATATTTAGAGAATAACCCTCGAAGTGTTGAAATTTGTTTTCTTCGTGTAGATTTTATTCTGATCGAAATCGAGAGAGAGAGAATTGCTGAGGAAAAATGGAACACGTTGAACGATGAATCGTCACGTTTGAAATTATTTTTCACGGAAGCCATTACTTTATGACTGCTATCTCTTACATTATTTCACACGTAAAGTTTCCTTATTCCTTAATAATATATTCATTAAGAAGAAAGAAAAACGAGTATCTATAATATACTGTTTCGATCCATGAAGCTTCTCCCTTCTGGGAGAGATCGTTTCACGCTTTCTTTTCCAACGCAACTCGACTCGAACGAGACTCTCGAAAAGCCGACGACGAGGAAGCGGTTGGTCTCGTTCGAGATCGTTCCCTCCATCTAGAAACGATTTCATTCACGTTCCCTTGCGGGGGAGGGGAGGCGTCTTGCACCGACGAGACGCAACTCGCACCGTTTCTGTTTTCGTAATATCCGTTGCGCAACACCCGTTTCGAGCAATGTTAGGCCGAGTTACAGCCGAGTAATCCGACCGGTGGCATTTTATTAAGGCGCACCGTATGCACCGTGCGTATATATATATGTATATACATGTACATACACCTTGGTTCGGCCGCGTGGAAACGTGTCTTACGACTCTGTTTACCTCGTATACCTCGGAACAAGGCTTCGCGCGTAAAACGGGCGGATTTTATTAAATTAACGGTACACGCGCGCGGCCTCTCGCGTTGGAGAAAAAAGGAGAGAAAATTCCTCCCTCCCTTCTCTTTCTCAGCCGGAGAGGTATCGCGATCCCGCGACAAGGTTTACGCCGGGTTTTACGAGCCCGCAGATTTTGTTACCATCTTATTTCACTTGTTCCCTCGTTGTAATAGCTTGATGGAATGTTTTAACGCGAGATAAGATCGTCGAGGCAATAATTTTGTGTATTTTCGTTTTTCGGGAGAATATAGAGGGGGGAGGATTGAGCAGATTTTTGGAAAAAGGCAATTTAACGAATGCGGGAATTCTGTGGGATTTTTTTCCTTTACGATTGAGGATCGTATTTTTATAACGTAATTTCTTGTTCCTTTCTTTCTCTTTTTTATTATATTTGAAAATATGTGTTGAAAGAACGTTTTTATTCTCCTCGAAGTAATTAGATTTTTACGAGTGGTGTAAATCACTCGTCAAAGTATCCCGATAATGGCACTTTTTATACGGGATATAATTTTTATGAAAAACTGTTCAAACTTAGAAATATCCCAATATATATTTATAATACAATACGTTCATCCTCCTACGTTCTTTCCGCCTCTTTATAAACATATATATAAACATTTTTCTTTAAAATAACGCGAGATATAATTTAAACGCGCCAACATTCCATGGAGTACACGGAGAGCAACCATGCCGGCCATGCATTTCTCCTTCCCCCGTCCGTCCGCCTAATTAATTCTCGCGGGTATTAAATACGGTTATCCGAGGAAACCGTCCGTTTCCATTTGAAATTAAAATATAGGACCATACGCGCAGCGTATGGAAGAAGTTATATGTACGAAGCGCGACGGGTTGGCCAGGACGGTTGATATATCGTTTCGATTTCTAATCTTCCGCGCGCGGCCTCGCTTCCGGCCCCATAAAATATCATCGGCCGTACGTCACCGCGTCCTGTAATTGGTATTGCATCGTAACCGACCGTCCTTCCAACGCAGTGCAATCGTCCGTTCGCGCAGGCGATTATGCGCGAAGATGTCGGATCCAAGGGAGGCAGGATAAATGTGTCGCCTTCGTATCCTCTCCATCGTCGTCCCCCTCGAATTATTCGCCTCGCCACATTCGCTCCCCTCCCTCGTTTCGAGATACGCCAAGGGATTAACCGTTTCGAATATATCGAAAACCCGTCGATTCGCGAGATTATTACGATTTCTTAGCCCAGAGAGAAATCGAGAGAAGTGTTTTATCTCGTAGAGAATGTTAATAATCGAGATTAGGTGGAGGAGGGACGAGGGTTTGCGAATGATATTTGTGGGATCTGTTTGTGGACCATGATTGTTCTATTTATAGGCTCTCGAGGATAGGCGAGGCTTACTTGAGATATAGTTTTTTTACACTTTGATTGAGATACGATTGTTAGATGTCCATTGTGAATTGCGTATTTGAGATACGTTTGTTGTATTCGAAAAGATAAATCCGTTATATAGGAGAAGGAAATTGTCAGATATTTAGAGTAGGAGGATTTCTTTTTCTTGTTTTATTAATTTTACAAATTATTTGTTATAGAATATTCTTAAAAAAAGTAGCAGCCACGTTGAGTTTCATCTTCTCTTAGAATCATGCTTGAAAATGACGTAATTTCTCAAACTTTTGAATTTTTGAAGAAAGAAGAGAGATGCATATGTCTTTTTTTCTTTTTTGCTGAACGCGTCAGCTCGAAGAACAAGTCACTTCCGCCACGGATGATGCATCCAGTCTCGTAAAGTCGAACGTTCTTTCTTTCTCCTCTCCTCTGGAATCGAAGGTGGGCAAAAAGCGTTTAAAGCCCCCCTCGCCGTCCCTCCTCGCCCCTCCGGTTACCTGTTCCGGTTCTCTTCGACGCTCTTCGTCTTGTTTCTATTCCACCGCCGGCATTGTCCTCGCGGCGCGAGGAGTAATGTAATGGGGTCCCGTACCAACGGGCTACGCCATTGTGTCGGGATTTATTGGACGCGGCCGTGGACAAAGGTTTGTCACTGCAAATTATGATTCGTGCACGTACCCCTTCTTCGTGCCGTCAACGAGGAAATCACCGACCAATTACCCGCTTTTCTGCTTTACGATCTTGGCGCTCTTTCTTTTTCCAATTTTCAAAATATTCTCTATTCGAATATTCAAACGTTCCCTTTTAAATTCGTAACTGGTTCAGTTTCGAATTTAATCGTTAAATAAAAATAAAATATACCTCGAAATATTTTGAAAAAATATTTACGAGAAGAAAGCCAGACGCGCGTAACGGTTTTTATTAAAATAAAATAAATTCGATAATTGTAGGGTCGTTGCTCGTTTCTCGTCGTTGTAAAAAAAGAGGTTTGATATATAAAGAAAAGAAGGGAAAAAAGTAATTGCCGAATTTTTCGAATCACTTATGGAAATAAGTACGGTACACGGTTTCCTCTAATTAAGGGCTTAGCCCGCGACGTGAATTTATGGTGGTTGCCTCCGCGCCATTTTGGAGACGGACGTTTTTCTTATACTCGGAAGGGGAGAGGGAGGGCAAGAGGTTTTAATTACCTCCGAGGCGAGCAACAGCTTCGTAAATTTGCAGAGACCTTTAGATTTCTCCTTTTAGGTCGAAGGATTAAAGGATGGTGCGCGCGCCATCGTTGAACAGAAATTATTGTCTTCGGTTCACTGCCGCGTGGTCCAAGTGCCGCAAGTGTAAGTGAAAGTTTGTGCTCGAAGCGCGGAACAACCACGGATTATCTTCTCTTATCTTCCTTCTTCTGTGCGTCCCGTGCACGATTTTAAGGATGGATTTAACTCTTTCCGAACCAAAGGAGAGCCGTACCGTTAAGATTTGCAAGCAATTCTCTTCAAATGGAATAGATCGAATAGATCCAAGATATACACGAGGCTTGGAAGAAGAAACTGTTTCAATGTCAAGTGTGGCCCCCACGGTTTCTCTTCTGTTCCCTCCACGATATATAACGGTACACCGTGTCGCTTATGAAGCTTATGGCAACGCAGGAATTACGAGGCCTTCCGCGTCACAGTTCCTCTTCGTGAATCCGACTTATTTGGCGCGGGATAAATTACAAGGTGGATGCCGAGGTTAGGCCCACGTGGGCGGAATGCCGCCACGAAATTTCGAATTTGCATTTTCTCCAGAGAGAGAGAGAGAAAAGGAGAGAGAGTTGCCGGAAAAGGAAATCGGGGTGAAAGGTTATCGAGTCGTGTCCCTCCCCTCAACGTTCAACGCGGTGTTCATTCGGAAGCAACATCCGGTGCACTTTCCTCGCGATAAAAATATATTAAGAGATCTTGTACCATGCGAATGTTTCCAACTTGTTGCTGGAATTTTGTTGCTTGGAAAGTAAGAGTCGGAGAATTCTCACGGCAAGTGTAGTTATTTTTACGACCATAAATGGAAATTTCGTTGTCCCATCTGTCTTCTAACTTTGTTTTTTAGGTGATTGGACAGTTTATGGGGAAATGGTAAAAGTTTTACGTAGAGAAATGGCGCGTCGAGATGAGAAATAAGAATGTTGAACGGCGACGATTCACGAGGATGAGTGGTTGGCTAGAATTTCCAAGCTGTTTAAACAAACGAGCGTTGAAACGATACGGATCTGGTTATCCAGAAACTGGCAAGTGTGTCGCGGGTCACCGCGTTCCTGGAGATATGGTTCGGGGGCAAGGTGAATTATGCCGCGAATTCACCCGAGGCGAGACGATGATCGATGCGTCGACGACTCGGCTCTGATTTTTATCTTCACGCTCTGCCGCCCGTGCACCGCGGTAATTCGTTGCTTTGCGATTATTTAACCGGCCACACCTGCGGGAAAGGTCAGGTGCGTGTGTGTCTCGATCCTCGCCAAGTTTTCAACGATATGCTCAATTATCGTTCAATTGTATTTTCCACTTGTGATGTGTTGTATTGTTGAAAACACCCGTTTTCTAAACAAATTCGTTTAAACAAATTTTCTCAATTCGCAGATTTTTCAAATTATTCAAATTTGTTATTATATCGCGATGGCGAAGACTTCGAGGCTATGAAGAAAGGAAATTCTTCAATGATAATGTCATAAATTTCGCGTTTATGAAAGTTTCTTATATTTCGTTCAGATTCTATTTTCTTAAGAGTGTATCAAGGGATGGTTGATTTGTAGATTCAGAAGGATATTTGATCTTCGTCACTCATGTTCCGTTGCAAATTTTTTAAGATAGTTTGGTATCTATCTCTTGTTTAAGCTCGTCCTCTATATTCACTCCAGGTCCTGATTCTCATCTTTTACGTTCATTCAAATTCTATCCTCTTCTTCTTTCCTGATGATAACCTTTCTCATCTCTCAAGCCGCGACTTTATCATTTCTTTGACTTATTCTCGTCTCTAGAAAGAGATATTTTTTGAATCTCATTTTCTTTCTCTCTGCTGTATAAAGAACATCATAGAGAAATTTTTCAATTACGAGTCTTACATTCATTCCAACATCTCTCAATTCTATTTAAAATTTCAACTTTTTACTGATAAATTACTGATTCAAAAAGGGATTAAAAAAAATTCCAAGTCTCCTCCCCTTTCGAGCAGCTCGAGCGTTCATCTTTTCGATGATTTATCGCCATCGTTTTTAATCGATTACCGCCCCGATTCGCGTCTCGTTCGACGGACGGTTTAATTAGAGGGGCCGCCGATTTTCCAGCGGAGAGAAAACGTCCCTCCGCCGCTAGATGAACACGCCAGATATTTTGCAACCAGTTAGTCACCGGTGGCCGTGCGCGCCGCTTTCATCAAGGTCCTGGATTTCTCCCTCGATTCTCTCCTCCTCCTGATAACGTCCAACCTGATCCCAAACACGGGACTCTCCAGATCCTCCCGGTTTTTAACCAGCCTCGCTGATTTCTCCAAACAGACTTTTCTCTTTTCCCTTCTCCTGAGAGGGGCCAGCCTCCCGTAAATTGTCGCATTGATCTGTATTTGGAAGTTGGAGAATTTGAAGGAAGATTGGTGATCTTTTTCGAGAATTCTTAACGTTGTGACGAATTAGTAGAAAATAGTGTAAAAGGTATATGTAAGAGGTGTATAAAAGTAGAAAAGAAGTATATAGGTAGAATTAATTTTCTTTTCTCATTTGTTTTTCACGATGGATAAGAAGTATCGATAAAACAATGAAAAGTAGAAAAGAAGTATAGGTACAATTAATTTTCTTTTCTCATTTATTTTTCACGATGGATAAGAAGAATATCGATAAAACAAGTACGTGAAAAGTAAAAAAGAAGTATATAGGTAGAATTAATTTTCTTTTCTCATTTGTTTTTTACGATGGATAAGTTAAGATATCTTATAAAATATTTATTTATCATTTTTTAAATCGTATTCCATTGATAGATGTATATCGAGTTGCAGGTGTTTCGACGAAGAAATAAGAAATACGTGCGTATTGTTGAAATAAAACTTGAAACTAAATATTCATCGATCGTTTCTGCAATGAGATACATCTCGCTCGATCGATAAGATTCTTCGCTTCCATACAGATAAGACTGATTCATTTGTATAAATGCAATGCGTACACAGTCCACGTTCCTGTATAACCATCTTGACGAGTGTCGATGAAAGTGAAGTTTCTGGCTCGCGTTTATTCCAAGACTGAATAATGGAGAACGTGATGCAAAGTACAAAATAGAAATAATAAATGGAATAATAAGAAGTTAAATGTCGCATTCTTAATGCGTGTGTCACGAATATTTAAATATATTCGTGTTTAAATATTCATTGGATGAAAATTTTAAATTCAATCGGAGGAAATATTTTCCAATCTTAGCTTCGGTGTATATACATAATAATTTAATAAATAAATAAAATTTGTAATAAAATAAAAGAATTTTTCTAATCCAGTTAAGGATTAAAAAAATCTGTTTCGACTTTAAGAAATTGATTAATGATCTATTTACTATTTATGAGATTTCCTCAGAATTGTATTCATAGGAGAGAGAGAGGCACGTCTAATTATAGGTTTCTCGATATTGGGGGCGGTCTTTAACGTGTATAGGTCAGGTTATAAACCTTGTATAGATCTATGGCTTTCATCTTGGAAAATACAATAATCTCTGAATAACTAACGATTAAATAATTAATCTTCCAATCGCACGGCTCCGTTTTCTTTTATTATTTTAATCTTCGAATAATCGATCGTTTCTCACATTTCAATTCACTTTTCGATCGCCTAGTAAATAATAATTGTCTCGTGCATCTATATTATTTTTCTTTCACAGATTTCAACTTTCTAAATTACACCAAACCTTTCCTTTACGAAAATATCATCCAATATCTTCCTCCTCCTCCTCCTTCTTCCCATTCAATCCAACCATTAGATCCTTGGAACAAAAAGATGAACGCCCAGCGAAAACTTTCGAAAACGAGTCGGCCACTTCTCGCCAACGAGAATTATCCTCCTATTTAATCCAGTAGACGATCCACCGATTAGTCGGACAGTCCTCTCGCCGGAATGCAGCGTTGACTCTCTCACTGAGAAGAACTTTCACTCGAGCAGAGAGTGCTTTCTCTCCACCGTGCCGCACCTGTCTGCAGCTTTTTTTCCATCGAACACGACTCGTCTCGCTCCCGATGATCGTCTTGCATTTTCGTGCAACCGCTCACCTTCCCAGATCCAGATCGACTCCAGACGTGGTGGATCGCGTAACAGCAGCCTGTTCCCCTCTCTGTACGAAAGAAGATTCGATTTCTTGATAATCAACTAGGCGCTAATCAACGAACGGGAGAAGAGAATGCTCTCAAGATTCGAAACTTGCAATTTTATAAATCTATTCATCCTTTAAGATGAATTTATCTCACGTCCACGCAAATTCGCGGAAACGAATCGTCCATTCGTCACTTTGAAATCCCATTCACGTCCCAATAAACGGATAATCGTTCCATCTGGATAGCTGTCACACTGTCGTCCGTTTGCCCATTGAATCCTTCGGCATCACGTCGCCCAAGATTCGCGATACCGTGGCGGATCATGATTGAGGAGGAAGCCGATCGATCGAGCCATGAGAGAGAAAGAGAGAGAGTAGGAAGCGGAGGCAAGGTTCGATTCGATCGCAGATTATCGAGGGTGGCGGAGCACGGTTCGGGATGGAAAAAATTAGGGTAACGATTTTAATTAATCTTGGATCGACGAGGAAGGCGAGGGTGGACGAAAGGAAAGGAAGGTTTGGAAATGATGGCGTTTGTGGCCGTCGATGGCCACGGTACGGTAAATTGATATTATTCGCGCAACAGGAAAAGCAAGACGGTAGCCTACATTCTTGATAAGACACCGTGACTAAACGTCGGCCTCGCCACTCGTTATGGACGGTTAAGTGGTCGAAGATAATCGATAACCAGGAAGTGTGCCCCAGTGTACGCCAGATTCCTCGCAAGAGGATCGAGCGAGGATAACAGATCTCGATGCCAAGCTTCTACTCGAAGATTGGTGAACGGGTTCGATGAAATATTAAATAGGATTCTGGAGACGAAGATGGATCGTTTATACGTGTGATTCGTTATTGATTTGATATATTGATTCGTTATTTTTTTTAACGCGCGTGTATAAAAAAAGGAAATTTAATTCCTGTCGGGGGGATCGTTTAGGGTGGCGTCGAGTTTAAAATTTGTTTTCGAAGAGGTTCAACTCGCCAACTTTAATGGCTCGTAAAAAGGATATTTAATCGTTACGGTGGCAGCGAATTTAAAATTGTTTTCGAAGGGTTAGCCACTAATTCCAAGCGGCTCACTCTATTTGTTCAATTTATTCAAAAATATTCAAAACTTGGAAGTATTATTTCGTGAAAAAAATAATCGATCCTTGACAGCTGTCATCAGAACGGAGATTTGAATTAGATCGAAAAAAAATTGGTATAAAATTCGATCTCGACGAACAGAAAGATATCGTAACATTGGATAAAGTTAATTTTTCGAAAATTCCACGAAGAGAGGGGGCTGTGATTCTTGGAGAAAACAATTCAAGTAGGTAATTAATAAAATTGAAAGTTGGAAAGATGACACTGGTATCCCGGAGGATGAGGCCGACTCGTTCGATCGGCGAGGCTGTATCGTCCTCGGGTCAGGTTACCGTTGGGGGTCAGATTGGTCCCTTCAGCAACCTCGCCCATTCCCCTCCGCTGGGGTATCCTAAGTGATAGCGGCGGCCTATGCCTTGGTAGCCGGCACGCCACGCTGTGGCCACGCCACGCGAGAATCGTGAGGTAAACACGGACACGGAGTTGGAGAAGATACAAGCTGATCGGTGACCAGGAAGCGGGGACATTCGGTGCCAAGTTACCGTGTCACGAACACCTTCTTTTCGATTCTCATTCTTTTCCTCAACCCTTCTCCTTCGATATTTTCGCGCTGAACGATGACGACCCATTCAATTCGTTCTCCGCGAATCGAACAGGATTCTTTGAATGTCAAAGAAGTTTAGATTCCATTAATTATTCACACCGGTGGAAACCCAGCTTTATCACAATCCACAGTTCAAAAAACTCCTTCAAAAAACTAAAAACTTCCTTCAAGATCCTCTCCTGAAGTCGAACACTTCGACTCCAAAGCCTCGAGAAGAGAAAAGAAAGGAAATCAGGTTTCTCTTTCGAGGGTGTTCGTATCGGCATTCGAATTCCTCCTCCTCTCCCCAATTTATTTCGTCGTGTACACACACACACACACACACACACACACACACATATAGTACGTTTTAATAGCCTTATCCAGGGGATCGGATCCGTTACACGTACGCCGGTTTCGCGCCGACCATCCGCGCTCTAAATCGTGATGGTATCGCGGATGGAACGTTACGTGGATCCTCGGCATCAACCGCGCATCAACGCGTGCCCCGCAGATAATAAATTCGTCCGCGGCTTCGCTCTCCAATGCGATCTCCCCTCCTTCCCTCGTTGACCGAGCTCTTCAACTTCCGTAATCGATGGATCTGCGAGGAGGGAACGATCGCGCCGCGGATACGAACGCCTCGGACCGCTCATTTCAACGCTTGCAGAAGAAAGGGAGGGGAGAATGCTAAATAGGAATCGCTTTTTTCCTTTTTCTTACTTGAGGAATTGGTAAGTCGAGTCGATTTTCTTGGGAAAATTGTGTATTTCTTTCTTCTTTTTTAAGGAGATTCTGTGCTTCTCTTCCTTTTGCAGAAATCAGAAAATCAAAACGGTCGTTGTAAACGTGAAAATAAAATTGAAAATTAAGGAAATGGGAGGAAGATGAGATATTATTCGCAATGATCGATTATTTAGAATAGGTTCCTTTTTTTTTTAGGG
Source organism: Apis mellifera (assembly GCF_003254395.2). Classification (NCBI taxonomy): domain Eukaryota; kingdom Metazoa; phylum Arthropoda; class Insecta; order Hymenoptera; family Apidae; genus Apis; species Apis mellifera. The sequence goes on from NC_037640.1 coordinate 5,599,952, forward strand.
AAAAATAGTTTTTATCCTTATTTAGTTATGTATTCAGTTTAATGGGATAAAGTTTTTTTGAGGAATTCGTTGAGCGATAAATTCGATGAATTACGTTTCCTCGAAAAGGAAAAAGTATCTATCCTTCTATCGATTCGATCTTGTGCGGATACTGTTGCGTTTATGTAACTCGGGGGATACAGAAGAAACTTTGGCATGCGAGTGGCGAGATTTACAGTAACGATTGCGCCCAGTGTTTATGACACACGCCGTGTGAAACGATACTATAATAGGATTGTACCGGTGAAAAAGAGAAGTTTCGGATTAATGTTTCGGCTTTGAGCATTGTATATATATATACATATATATATAAGTGGCGTTACACGATGCGTAAAGTTCCAGTACGGAGAAAATTGTGTCTCCGGTTTTGTCTCTCTACCCGTACGATTTACATGTAGCGACGTAACGAGATACATGAATCATATCCAAACGCTCTATTGTATTCGCTCTCTCTGTTGTTTTTACGACTCACGGCTGTGTATTTCTCTTATCTGTGCATCGTTGTACACGGCGTGCAATACGCGGAAAGTGCAAGCGCTAATTAGGCGTACGTATCAAAAACTTGTTCGTAAAACTCTCTCGCGAGTTATTAAATCGAAATTATTTATTTATCGACTCGAACGATAGAAATTGATCGCAATTTCACTGCTTTTCAGACGATATTTGCTTGGCAAAATTGAATTTTACCAAGTTATAAATCGCTGTTCGAAATATTGTTATGAAAAAAAGTATATATATTTATCGATAATTCTTAAAAGCTCGTATAATCGTCTAATAAATTCTTCGTCGTGCAATTATTACAAATTTCCCCTAATTTTCTATCGAATATACAACGTGAAATGTGGTCGACGTTAACGCGAATATATATTTAACAGAATGAAGGAATAGAGTCGAGGGGAATCGGAGACGCGCGTCTGGTAAGAGCGTGTCTAAGCGTTCTCCGGATCGTGGCGACGCGAAATTCCGCGCGTCACCGGTGATAAAGTGGTATGTTCACCTTTTTTACCGTGCCTCCCCTCGAGGAAGCATCCCGTCCCGCATGATCGACGCGAGTCCGGTGCCGTGCCGATGAAACCAGAAGTCCTTGATCCGTGGGCGATGCAAAACGATCGTCTCTACACCCGGAAGAAGGTGCGGTAGGTCAGCGTTTCTCCAACTTGCCTCTGTTTCCTCCTCTTCTCTCTTCTTTCACACTCATTTATTTATTTCTTTTTAAATAGATATCCAAAGGGATACCCTTTCCTCGTCATCATCCGTGTGGTGATTAAGAAATTTTACTATTCGAAAAGACTCTGTTTCAAAGATCAAAGATTGCTTCATAATCGTAATATGGAATATCTGTATCCATATTTAAAATAATAATATTTGTTCGAAAAGGAAAGATTTTGAAGAAGAAGACCGTGTAACTTTATCCTAAGAAGTGAATCCTGTTATCCTGCTCCGTTTCTTGAAAAGCATAAGCAAGTTGGGACAAGTGTCGAAAGAATGGATTATTATTTGGGTCGTTGATTGGAACCATGAAGCAACCACGATTTTACTCATCAATGATCGAAACGAACGGGTTGAACCAGAAACAGCGTGTTAACGACCTGTTCGAACCAGGAAGATATGATGGGCTAGGTCAGGAATATGCACGAAATTACGACGTACAGGCTCGAGAATCGGCCTATTTCTTCCCTCGAAGACAACCGACTTTAATTAGAGCTTCTTCGCTAGTTTTGCTCCATTGCTCGGAAATTTGGAATAATTTCTCGCTCTCCTTTTCCATTCGACTTCATCTTTTGCTCCTCGAACGAATGAGAATTCGATACAAAAGTGTCCCCTTGTTCGAATCCCTCCTAGTCTCAGGCCAGATTTCCACGAGGAAGAGATTACGTCGGTTGCTTTCTCTCGCGCAGTCTCAATCCCGCGGCATTGTTCGCCCGCTTCTTCTCTTCCTCTTCCTCCACGAGCAGATCTTCCCACGCACGTGCCTTCCTCTACGTGGCTCTCTCGTAGCGAGGCCCGCTGAATAATTACCAGATGAAGATACCGCCGCCTCGTGTAGGTTGAAATCTCTCTCTCTCTCTCTCTCTCGCCTCCTCCTCCTCCTCTTTGCTCTCCTCCTCCGGAGAGGAGGATTTTGCAACGGTACCCAGGTCGATGACGACGAAGAGGACGACGACGCGACGTCTCGCCGCCTCTTGGCGGACGATCGACCCACGAGGGCCGACCCTTTGCTGAACTGTGACCGCTCCCCCGAAACGAAACGTTTTTCGTTTCCCTCGTAGGATTAGTTTCAACGCGCGTGGGCGTTGGAGGGAGAAAAGAGGAGGAGGATGGAGGAGGATGGAGATGTGTCGGTGGATGATTTTTGAGCGAGTTGTTCGTGATAGCAATTAGAGTTGGAAAGAGAAGAAGAGAAGAAGAGAAGTACGTGTTGAACGTTTTAAACGAGTGCAAGTACATATTTACTTATTGATTTCGTTATTGTTATTGTTAGAGGATGAGGATACTGTTTTGGCTACCTGTTCGAACTTCAGATGTACGAGATGATAAGATTCGCGATTTGTTCTTCGTTAAAATTTTGGACGAGAGGCTGGGAATCCTATTAAAATGCGTAATGATAAATCTATGAAATTGCGGAGAGAAAGGTAATTTTCAATTTTCATTTTGAAAAAAATTCGATGCATTTTATGCCACGGAGAATATAATAGTCCATTAAACTAATAGAAAGCGAGAAAGTTATTCAAAATAGCCGTGGCGAATTCCAACGCCTTTTAATTCTCTTTACTTAGAAATTGGCATCGATATTTGACGTAGCGCGTCAAAAAAAAAAATAAAAGAAAAAGGGAAAAGGGAAAAAAGGAGAGAGAGAGAGAGAGAGAGAGAAAAAATATTACACACGTGAAAGCATAAAAGACGGGGAATATTCAGTAGACCGACCGTAGGCCGCTGATCCTTCTTTATAGAGTGGAAGCATAAAAGTAAGTCTTACTCCTCTCAGGAAGAAGAGGTGAGAACTGCGCAACGCGACAGTAGTTTACGATGATAACCTGTCATTTCGACATTTTACGAAGTGGATGAAACACGAGCGTTTTCTAAAACTGTCATTTCGTGTCTTGCACTTTCTTCTATGAAATCTAATATATATACACACATATATATATATATACGCGAGAAGAGAGATTAGGTTTTAAGGAAGAAAAAAAAATCGCGACGACGACTGAAACGCTAAAACTTCTTCTTCTTCTTCTTCTTCTTCTTTTTGTTTCAAGCTTCGTTTCTAATTAACGGCCGCAGAGTGTTAATTGTTCATGGAGTCGTGTCATGGGGATACGCTCAGAGAGAGAATTCCTGCATGAGCATGGATTGGGCAGGTTCAACGGAATTCTTTTCACTCGATGCAATACACACACACATATATATATATATATATATGTAAGTGTTTCCACGAAAACGCGACAGGGTGTCATCGAAAGTGAATTCTTCGCGTTCCCGTTCTCGGGCAAACAGTCTCTCCCAGAGTTTCTAAAGCTATAAAAGATACCTCCATAAAGCCACTTTAAAAATTATCTATTTTAACCTGTCGTAAATTTTATCCGTTACTTTACATGTTAATTTTCACTCTTTCTCAAAATTTTCTATTCTCTTAACCAGCACTCTTGTGTAATCTTACTGAGTTAAACAACGTGTTATTTGTTGTACTAAAAATGAAAAGGTCACGTTTAAAGAAAAATTCATCCTGAATGGAAATTTGGAAATATATATTTCGACGATACACGTTGGAATAAAAGTATCCTGTAATCTGAATTAAGCGTTGCCAATTTCTTTTAAAATTATTATTTTCATTACTTAACGAAGAAATCATTTCGTTCAAATTTCTCTCGAAGAAAAAATTCACGAGATATATCCAATATTTTCATTACTCATAATTCGGTAGAACACGCGCTGATAATTTACTTTCATTTTCCAGAGATGGCAGAGAAGATGGTTCGTCCTGTACGACGACGGGGAGCTGACATACTCTGTGGACGAGCACGTGAGTTTCATTAAAAAAAAAAGAAAAAAAAAAAAACACCATTTATCCCTCGTAAATTCTCGATTCGTCATCCTCGATGCACACGACCAATCGATTCGTCGTCGAAATCCATTTTGCACCTGACAAATCCCTTTAACCCGACCCACTACGGTTTCATTCAGCGAAAGTGATCGTTCCACTAACGAAAACGTTCGAACGTAAACAACACGAGCGCGCGATCCCTTTCTTTAATACCCGAACGTTGTACCGACCGGAATGAACGTTCTTTACAACGTCGCTTTATAACGTCCATAATGGCCCTTTGTGCGCCAAGGACGTTCAGATACGTATCATTCAAAAAAGGATACCGAGGACGAGAAGTACGGTTGATTTATCGGTGAATTATCCTTTGCAATGTACGGTCCCCAAAAGTCGTTTATTCATTCGTTCTCGTTGTTTAAGAAGAAGAAGAACACTTTGAGTCTCGAGTATCTGAGACAAATTGTGAAAAACAGAATTTCTAGCTCGTTTAAATTAAGCTTTAAGCTTCGACTTAAAGAAAACGTCAGGATTTATTTAGAAAGATGAACGAATTCGATCTCGATCTGTCTCTCATTTTATCCATCTGAATAATGAAAATTTAAATTAATAGATCTTTTTATCGTAATTCAATCGTTATTCGAAAAATTATCACATTTAAAAGTAAAATGTTCTTCGAGGTGTAATTAAGAAACATTTGAGAATTTCCGTCGCAGGACAGCTAGCTTCTCTCTCTCACTGAGAATCGCCCCAAGTGGCGGACAGTTATCACCGTTGGTGGAATCGTGAACTGTCAGCCGTGAGGAATGTTACGGCAGGCAGTGAATCAAAAGCTGCCCCTTGGAACGGCTTCCTCGAAGTGTAGGAGCTGGGCAGAGGTCGAAGCCGATTGTAGTTGGCCGCCCATCGTCGGCGCCATCAATACTATCGACAATGTCCAGGCGGTCGGCAGAAGTGGCGCGAAATCTCGCGGTTAAACCCTTTCCCTCGCTCGACGTGGTTACACCAGCGTCAGAATTGATTTAAACGAGAACCGATGGCCGTTTAAAGGACCGTAAACTCCGTATTCCGCGAATTTTCCTCGGGAAACTTGGACTTGGATTGACGATAATGGGGAAAATGGCGGCTCTTCTTGATTTGAAATTGAGACCGGGTTTGGAGATTTTATTATTTTATTATCTACTTATGCAACGATTATATATAACGTCTATTATCTAGAATAAAGTATCATCGTAAAAATAAATAATTGAATTTCTATTCGAATCTTAATCGATATCAATTTTGCAAGAGAAAGAAAACACGGTTGGTCAACTCGATTTAATTTGTACTTACAAAAAACTTAAACGCACGGATATATATAAACGTTTGTATATAAATAGGATACTATAAAAGACACGCGAAACAAAAAACCCCTTAATAATTAGCGGCCATTAGCCGCGCCAGCCCTTGAATTCGTAAACTTTGAGAGGAATCTGAATCGTGGGAAAGGAGTCTCGAGTCTGGCGAGTCTTTATAAAACGCAATCTTTCTTCCCTTCCGACGTAATCCATTACGAAAAGGAGAGACAGAGATAGTATCGCTAACAATAACTCTCAATTGAAAAAAAATATATCGAACGACTCCAAGGACTCTCCCATGATCGTGTCTCTTCCCATAATCTGAAAACGAAATTATCGTTTCGTGCCGGTACATCATCGTACATCTCGGCAAGATAGCCGTCTACACCGTCGATCGATATTAACTGAACTTGGATCTTGAGGATCCGAGTATAACGAAGAATGGGCATTAAAGGCTCGATTTCGCGTGGCGGTAAAAAATTTACACGGCCAATAACGCGAGTATATCAAAATTGTCACTTTCCTTTATCGAACGGTGAATCGAACTTTAACCGGATGTCGCGTCTATTACAGGCTGTGGACACGCGAAAACGGAATTAAAATAATGGCGTAAGGGATTGGACGATGGGCGGCATCGATCCACTCCTCGGCCATCTTCGAAAGACCGGATTTAACGATCCGCTCGCTGTCCTTAAGGAAGGTCCATCCGATTCGAGAATGATCTCGGCCGAAAAATGCGAGAAGATGATAAGATGAATACGTACGGAGCGTGTCTCTTTCTTTTTCTTTCTTTCTCCTGTTCGAGCCGACGGCCTTGAGACGGAATGTGAAATTGGGCTAACGGGTCCGGATCTTTTGTGCATCGTTTTTGTCCACGGATTTTTATCGATTCTTCGTTTTTTTTTGGAGAAACAGAGAGAAAATTGGAATGTTCTCCTTTAAAATTAAAATCGAGTTAAAATTAGCCTCGTGAATCGCGATCGAGATCGATCAGCTGGTCAAAAGGAAAAAAACGTTTGAATCCAACGATGGCTCTATTCAGTCCCCGGATTATCTGGTAAAGTAAATCGCGACAAGGACGGATGAGACACGTAATAGCGTATCGAACCTGGGCACCCTGTGAATACGGTGAATTTTAAATCATCTTCTCTCTTAGAAGATCGAGATGATGAGTGCGATTCGTTTATTAATATTTATACGATGTGAAACGTAGGGAGGGGGAAGAAGGAGAGGAAGAAACTAATCTTGGTGCTCGAAACCTCAGCCCGAGCTCGTTAAAAAGGACGAGCCATGGAACTTTCCCCGCGTTAAAAGCAGGGGAAAATGGAGGAGGAAAGGAAATGGAAGCGTCCCGTAGCGAGCGATTTATCAAGGTTGTTCGAACGGGACAGGCGTAATCGTTGGGATGGGATTGGCGCGGGCCCCAATAATCGATGGTTAATTGGAAATGGCATTTCTCAAGGGAGATCCTCTCGCTACCGTGCGCGCTGGTTCGTCGAATGCCTCGCCTCGTATCTAAGCGAAATGGCCACCGGTGGCCAATTATGCAAATCCCTGGGAGGGGGAGAGGGAGGGATATTAATCGTTCGGATTGGAAACGATTAGCCGAGTTTCGCCAGACTTCTTTCAATTATCTCGAATTTTCTGTTCGTAGAAGAGAATCGAAAGAAATTGGATCCGTTAATTACGCGGTTAAAACCGCGAAACTTTTCTTTATCGCGCTAGTTGTTCCTCTTCCTCTTCTTCCACTTTTTTTATCGTTTTCTTCCTCCTCTTCTTCTTCTTCTTCTTCCTCATCCTCCTCCTCCTCTTCTTCTTTTTGTTCGTCGTCGCTTTCTTTCGTAGGACGGGCTCTCGAGGCGAGCCGATCACTCGTAGCGATTACCGGCCTCGCGCGCTCTACGCTCGGCTTGATTTACGCGCGCCTAATTAAATGAATTAGCCACTTGACACCGGTGTAAATTACGGCCTGATCGGGGTTCCTTGTGTTTATGTATGTTTGGATAGTGTCTGGCGTGAATTTGAATGGATAGCGGAATTCGCGCCGAGAGGGAGGGAAATTCGGAATGTGGAATTTTTTGAAAATTTCTTTTCTCGAAGAGGAAGGCAGATGCGATAAGAGAATAGTGTAGAAATAAAAGTTGACGATACTTTCCATTTTGTAATCAACAAATTTGGAAAAGATAATCTCGAAACAAAGAGAGAAGAAAACAATTCTAGAATAATCAAATAAAAATCTCTTTTCCTTTACAACTCAAATACTATCCTCGGTCCAAGGAAGTTGGTCAGCTGGTGTTGTTTACGGTTATTCGCAATTAAACGGTGCTCTAACGCCCGGGCACCGTTACGATATTAACGCGGATAATAATAATGGACAGAATTGTAGGTGGAACAAAAGGCGTCCTTAATGGCCGCGTTTTCCTCCCGGTTATTATTCCACCCGCTATTAACCGTGCACGGTTCATTAACATTTATCGGCGACGCAACTGTTGCGCTGTTGTCTGGCCGATGGCTATCGTTTAATTGGGGTCAACTGATTAACTCGCGTTTAGACGGACAAGCATCCGTGTATAAGACGGTCCGGGGAGGGGACGACGACTCCCTTTTGTCTTCCTATTGTTCGCCCTCGGTATCGATCTCGTCATCTCGACGTCACCCCGTGTTTCTGCAACGTTACACCCGCCAAAGACACGCTCCCCTAATTAGTCCCCGGGCCCCCCCGATCTCGATCGACGCGAAAACGCCACCTGGAAAACGATCCGATCGCGCCGCACTTTTGCTCGACGATTTGCGCCATTAAACCATGCCTGGCTGCACCCCGCCGCGATCTTTTTTCCTCGTTGAAGAGGAGGAAGGCGTTGCTCCTCCGATGATGCCTCGCGATAAGCTTTTGGTATTTAAGAGGCTTTCGAGTGTGTTCGAGCAGGCAGAGATATTCCAGTTACGGATATTATAGAATCATCGTACATCGTTTCGATTTTTTTCGAAGCTAGATAATTTGCATCTTCGTTCATTCCTCTCTTTCGCAATGTTTTAAACTTTTCGATCGAGGTGTCACGCTTTCCATCATCTACGTTTTCGTCGTTTGGTTGGATCGACGAATATTTCATCTCGAACGAACGTTGTTCGCGAAACTGACCACTCCGTACAGGACGTACGTGTCCCATAAAATATCTGCCGGGGAATCGAGTGTCCTCGAGAAACCGTTTAGAAACCAAGCGGTTTTCGAGCACCGCTAGATCCGAGAATTAGACATGGACCAGGTGTCTAAACGCGACAGGATCGTTAATTTTCCCGGCACCGTCTCGCGCGCGCTGAATCGGCTCCGTTTCCAATCGTATTTCGTACACGCCTTTTTCCCCGCCGTTCCTGGCATTCCCCAGCCATAACTGAATTTTTGGGAAAACGGTACCGTTACCCCGCGGTCTTAGAAGGTCAACTCAGAGGAGGTGAGTTGAACGTGTTGCAGGTGTAAACTCGGGCCGCATCGTTAATTTCCTCGAGAAAGATGATGATGATGATGACTCTCAAGAGTATCGTTTTAATAATAAATTAGGTAAAACGTAATTTTTAAAATTTATTATTATTATTGACTCGCGTGTCAACTCCCTTAACGAATCTTTCGTTCTTATTCGATCCCATTCACACTCTCCCCATAAGGATCAATTCACATTCCTGTACACGTGTAATATATACATATATATATCTCGATTACTTCCTCGTGAGATAAACCAGTCCCCAACCCATCCTGGTTCACAACTTCCTCACCGAGGCTCGGTTATCTCGCCACGTTCCTCGCCTCGGTTGACACCGGACGAGGCGGTTACGTAAGACAAGTGCCCGCCGGATTAAACGTGGAACAACAAACGTGGCGAGTATTTGCGCGCGTGATTGCGCGCCAGACCTGGCCCGTGTTCAACGCAAATCCGTGTATTAATATCGATGCGACGTGATGGCCGGTCGACGGGTGGAGGGAAAGAGGAGGAGGAGGAACGGGGAAGGATAAGCGGGACGGGTAAACAGAGATTGCTTCCGATACTTGGTTGAATTTGACGACGGAAGAGGGATGAAAGAACGAAGAAGAAGATACATATTAATTCGGAATTAAATTACTCTTTTCGATCGAATTACTTATTAATACAAATTGGGATCGAGGAATTGGTCGAAAAAACAAATGAACTGTAAAAGGTACTAAATTAAAGAAGTTTCTTCGAATTTCTACGATCCTCCTTTTAAAGAAAATGAACGAACGAATGAATTATAAAAATCGAAAATATCCAAAAAAAAAAAGAAACCATCGAAGATATCCATCGCATCGCAACGATTTCGTCGAATCGACAGAATCAATTCTATCCAAACGGTCGAATCGCGTTCCATTGAACCGTAAACGCCAGCTTCCGTGTTCCGGCTAACTGTTCATCACGAGGAACCGTGCGCGCGCCTCTCGATCCGAGGAGGGACGAGGAGGGACGAGGGACGAGGACAGTGCATCGAGCGCAATAAACGGAGAGAGGGAGAGAGAATGAGAGGGAGAGAAAGAAGGAAGGAGAGAGAGAGAGGTAACGTTGCTCGCCCATTAAACTATAGCCTCCCATGGTTGGTCTAGTTTAAAGCCGTCGTCGGGTCTCGCGTGAGTCTGATCGCAGTTCGAACAGGTTGAACAGTTGGGTAATGGAGGCGCCCACATCTCTCCGCTAGCGGTACCAGCTTCTGTTATCTCAGTTGCTTCGAATCCACCAGACTATTTCCACGGGACGATAGCGAGTTTCGTGGAAGATCGGGGGCTGTTGGATCCCATCAGAGGAATGAGCGGGAATTGGACGGGAATGAGAATAGTCTCGACTTTATCGACTGTAGGTCATTGATCTCGAACGATTTGTTCGTTTAACGGGGGAGAGGAATTATATTCGTGGAAAAGGGATTCAAGAATTTTTTTATTAATCGAATCTTTCCTAACTTTATCCCTCGAATTGTTAAATCCTTTGGCAATGCGGTATTTAGATTAAAGAAAAAAGAAAGAAAGGAAACTTTGGATTCGTTTAATAAAAAGATTCTCTTGATAATTGATGCCATGGATGTAGAAAATGAAATTATCTTGATGAAAGTCCAGCCATTGAGAGAATGAAACTCATCTATTCTTTCTCCCCTCGTGATTTATATAACGGTTGATCGAATTTTCACGGGGAGCAAGATTTTTTCCCCGGTATTTTTCGTTCGGGGCCGAGGGATTGAAAACTTATTGGTGTGGAGAGTGAAAGGTGGGCCGGGCGAAAGCCGCGCACCAAGGCTTGGAGCTCGTTTCAAAAATTCCTGAGGGAGAAGTATGTAATTATCTGGGAATAATGGACACCCTAGGCGGCCCGGGTTAACTTTCGTCCAAGCTATATAGGATTCGTTCGAGATGCGGCCGCAGATTTATTGGCCACGTTGACGGCCGGGCGACGTATAAATTACGATTTCTTTTTTATCCGTATGGTCAACCAGACCTGTCGCTCTTCCTAATTCGAATTCCTCGCTTCTCCTTTTTTCTTCTTCTTCCATAACCAATTTATATCGCCTATTTTCGAAAAAGCAGCCATTCAATAGTAGCCGCTTCTTAAGAAAAACGCGTATAAAAATAGAATAGCATCGTAATCTTCTTTATATCCTCTACGAATCCTCTCCGCCGATCGTTATTTATTTCCAATATAAATAAAAATTCGAGGGAAGGAAATGCAATTTTTGTCGAAGCGAAATCCTCGCTCGGCAAGAATCCTCGAAAGCGACGAGACGCGTTTCGAAGGTCGCGCTCCTCTTTCAGGGATGGGTGAAAAAGAATCTGCGGGGGAGGGAGGGTCCAGAAAGATCTTTATCCCCTTCTCTCTCATTCTCGGCTCCTCCTCGAAACGGCTTTTGTCGAATTTTCTGCGCGTATGGAGACAAAGTGGAGAGAAACTGGTCGACCTCTGGGTCCCCTCGGGTCTTTTTCTCCCTTCCTTTTCCCGCAGACATCCTGTTGTCGTATTGCTCCCGTCCATTTGCGGCTCGATCCAAGACCAGGCAAGAAACGCGGCGGGCCCGTGGATAAGGGGATCCTCGGGTGGGACGAGGTGTCAGGCCGACCGCAATTATCAGTAATGATAGCCTCCTCGCGAGGCCCGTTCTAGCGGCGACAGTTATACGCCGCCATATTGATGACCGGTCGCGCATGAACGAATGTGTACGTGACCCCCACGGGATCATTGAATCATACCAGGATCCCTCCTCCTCCTCCTCCCCGATTTTCCGTTACCTCTTCGCAGGAACGCAGAATCACGCGGACACGGCAGATCTCTTTGACCCTGCTTCTGCCTCTCTGATCGAGCAACAAGAAGAATACCTTTTCGCAAGAGTTGGAATTTAAATCCGAATTTAAATAAATTTAATATTCTTCGTATCGTTTTGATATATTTAGAAGAATTTAAAAACGGACATTTCCTTCCTTCTCACGGTTAAGAAAAGTTCTAAACCTCTCCTTCTGTTCTTACAGACATCTCCTTCTACCAACGTAAAATTCCCATCGCAACCCCGGTTGGTTCGTTCGTTTCGACGAGAAAATAAAAAGAAATATGGAAATGGAGGCAGACACGCCGGCTGGCTCGCGATAGATCTTCCATACCTGTTCCCCGCGAGCACGAGTTCGTCGCCGCGTCGATATTATATTCTCGCGGTCGTTGTTCCAAGTTGGCCGCCGAGCATCGATGATAATAATTATCGTGTTACGATGGATGACTTTCTCATTCGTCTGCCCAGGCCCTGCACGCATTCGCCCGCTCGCATTCGCAGGGATATCGGATCGTTTGTCTCTCGAACTGTCCGTGTCCGCTTCCGTCACTGGCCGGCCCCGGGATGCGCGTACAGTAACCACCGAGCGGTTACTCGAGCGGATTCCTATCAGTGACATGCAAATCGATCTCCCTGGGCTCTCCGACCTTTGCTACGAAACAGACGTATCTCTGGTAAGCCGTGTGTCTGTGTGTGCATCTTCTACCATATACATATTTACGCTATCGTTCCCTCGGATCTATACCCTTCGGTGGAGACCCACCCCCTTCGAGGCCGCGTTTCGCTCGCGAGAACCACGACGAAACTCCCTTCTAGCTCCTTGATGACTCCTTTTTCTTCTGAGAGAGACAGAGAGAGTTTTTCGTTTCTGTTCATGGCGTTTGTTCGTGGAAGAGATTTTGGGAGGAGATGTGCAGATTGCTCGTTCATCGTATTTAATTTTGATTACGAAGGAGGATTATTGGAGGTTGTGAATACAGCGAGGGATGAATACAGTGTTTTCGATTAATTTCTTGTTTTCTGAGGAGAAATTGGACGTCGCTTCGTGTCACCACTGAAGAGACGTTGAACCATCATTGGAAACTATCAATTTGTCGAAACGAGGTTAATGGGAACAGCTAGCTACTACGTCCAGATATCCTCCGTATCCGTTCGTAGCCGGTTAAACGTCGGCAATTTGCTCCGCGTTTTTTTTTTTTTTTCGAAATGGTCTTGAAAATATCGTAAACCGAGATAAACGATCGCGAGAAACATTTTTAAGAAGGGGGGAAAAACTGGATTAGGCAATGTGTAAAAGTAGTAGTGGTGGTATATATGCAAAACCGGGAGAAACAGCCTGAGAATCTAAAAAAGAAAAGAGAAAAAAAGGAAAGGATGATGGAAACGAGCCGACTAACCAGTTTACCGCAACGACTGCTTTTTTCTTTATTCCTATTTTTGGCTATTTTATGGATTTACGGTAATCCGCCGTTCTAACTCAGCCATGACGAGAAATATACCTGTCTCCTGTTCTTTAATTTACAATCGTTGAATCAAGTCGTCCCGTGTAATTCGAATTCGTTTCCCCGACGATTCACGGAATTGTCACGATATTCGACTTTATCGGAGCTAAAGTTCCAAACTTGACCACCCTTCCTCAAACGTTAAAACGTCGAAAATAAACCAGTCTCGTTCGAGGAAGAAAGAAAAAAAAAGGAAAAAAAAGAATTTCCAGAACCGTAAAAACGAAGGAAGGACCGTCGAAGGTATTTCCGAACCAACGAATCCTTTCTTCCCTTTTATTTCATGGAGCAAAGCGAATCGGGTCCAGAGGGTTCACGAATCGTCGGTTTTGTGCAGGGCTGTTCCCTAGGACAATGAGAGGTTGCCCTCTTCCTACGGTTGGCTCATCTTCCTTTTGAAAACCGGCCTTCAGCCACTCGGCCGCTTCTTATTCTTCTTATTCCTCCTTTTTCTTCTTCTTCTTCTTCTTCGTCTTCTGCTCCGGTCCAGATGCTGGGATCACGAAATCAGCGAAGTGTTCGCGTTGAGAGGCGTTTGGGCCCCGGCCGTGGCGCCCAAACGAGTTTTAAATTGCATCGGCCGGCCATTTGAATGCGAAAACACGCGAGGATGCAAAACGGGCCGCCTAAACGCACCACCTGATCGTCCATCTCGGCCCCCCAACACTTCTCTTTCTCCTCTGTTTTTTAAGTTGGAGGCTGCTTTTAGCCAGATACTTTCAATCTGTACCACGGCTTGATATTCGGGGACGTGCAACAGGTTCTTGATTAGGATACGATTGCTCTCGATCGGAGAGGTTTCAGTTCCAGAGATTGCTTTTTAAAGACGAATTTTAGATCGGTCACTCAATTTCTTTAAAGAATTAGAAAAAAGGAAAATGTGGATCCACTTGATAAAAAATTTAGGTTAATAACTCCCTTCAAAAAAACCTTCATTCTAAGTTGCAAGAAAAGAACAAATAATACACTTTACTCGTTTCGCTCTCCGTGTAGTGTGACTAATTCAAAGTATCTTACAACGATCGTAAAAATCACAAAGTGGAAAGATATATTTCTCGCGTATCGTAAAATAAACTAACTATGATCGAAGAAAGAGATTAATTCAATTACTATGCCCAAGCATATTCACTTTTCACGCTGTCGAATATTAAATTCGGTTAAATTCACGAATATTATCTCGTCCAACTAATTTCAAATTATTTTATACCCGAATAACGAAACGAAAGCTTCTCGAAAACCCCTTTACGAGGCGGAAAGGTGTCGGTCGTAAGAAAGAAAAGAGAGAAAAAAAGGGGCCACCACCGTGCGCGGTTCGATTTTCACGCAACATCGTAACTCGGATTAATCCCGACACGGATTGTGCACGCGTGCCTGGCCCGACCACCTGTCGCATAATTCCTGATCCAAGTCTCTCCCCCTCTTCGTCCCGCGCGGATCCTCGATCGTGGTGAAAATTCGCGGAATCCAGGTTTGATTTAGAAGCGGGAAGGGAAGTTGCGCCGCGACGTGGTTGTGTTGCGAGTCGTTCGAGACGGCTCGGTTCAAAACATTCATAGATCTCTCGAATGATAAATTTTTTTCCTTTTTTCTTTCTCTCTCTCTTCAACGAAGAAAACCTTGAACGACGCTTCGTTTCTTCGATTTTGCTTGCTCTTGTTTGGGTTCGTACTAACTCGGGGATCGGGATTAATTAAAATTCACAGCGGAGCTGTTAATTCGAATTTGATTTCTCATCGAGATGAGGACGTCTCGTTCGATTTTTATTTTATTACGCGCGACAATTATACAGCGAGAGGGAACTGTGAGGCGTTACTATGTTGGCGGGATTAAAATTTAATCCCCGAGGATTAAGTGTCTTCTGAATGCGGTCGGATTAGGATTCGGACTTTTTTTACGAATTCCTTCGCGTACTTTTTCAAAAAGATTCCAATCTAGTTTGGAATCTGAAAAGGGGGAAAAAGGGAAAAGAAAGGAAAATATATTGCGACAGTTTGGGTTATCGTAGGTTAATTTTTCAATCTTGTTTCTTTCGGAGTTAAATATCATTCTCTCCTCGTAAAGGCGTGTGGAAATTATTTATTTCGAGTAGAAACCTGGAATCTTTTTTCCATTCTTGATTCCGTATTGAAAAACAATTTCTTATAATTCAAAAGTTTGATGATGAAGTGAACTTATCGATTTACATTTGTTAAAAAAAAAAAGGAAAGAACAGATCTTTAAAAATAATATCATCTTTCGAAATTCTAGATTCGAAACAAAACCAAGAAGGGACAATTATTAAATGGCTCGAGATAAAATGTAACTAAATATGTCGTAAGAATCACGAATCCTGGGCTCTTTTTCTCGCAAAAATATCGAAAGATTTCGAATTTTCTCAAAGTTTCCCTTAACGAGATCTCGTCCATTCGATACAAGGACGCGTTTCCAAACGATTCGATCGGCCACGTCAGGTAACGAAAAAGAAAAAAGAATTCAATTTACCAGCTGTCCGGATTGACAGAGGAGATTTCTTTCCGTGCGAATTCTTCTACTCCATGGTCCCAGATTCGTCCTAGATAAAGGAGGAACCACCGTTCGGAATAATTTCACGGCGTGAAACGCGCGCAACCACGTATTCTGCGATGTTCTGCGTGTCAGATACGGCCAGCACGAAGAATGGTGGCCCGGCCTCGGCCCCCCTTTGATTCTATCTTTGGGCCCCGGGACTTTTTTTTGACGAAACCGATTCCTTTCCAACCGATCCTCCTCCCGCGATGACCCATTCTGCGTTTAACGAGTGATCGACGAGTGACAGTGGTTGGAAGAGGAGATGGATCTGTTTGTTGCTCTGCAAGTTTGATTGAAAATAATTAATAATATTCGATATCTGTGCGGTGGAAATATTTATTTTTACGGTGTCGTAGTTCAAATTAGTGAGATATCGAGATAGACAGATTTCTTTTTGTTAGTGCATTTGAAAATTATTGATAAAATGCGTGTAATTTGTTGCAGAATACGAGCACTCGAAATGTTGTAAAATCTGAAAAAAGAAACCCAGTGCACCATTCAAGCAAGAATGGAAAATGGAAGGAATAGTAATTGCAGAATCAAGTTGTTGAAACGAAAAGAGAATAGTCGTAAAGTTTAATCCCAAACGATTACTCTTGCAAAAAAAACAAGTCCTTTCCTTTTCATCCTCAAAGCTCAAACAATTTCTCCCTTCATAGTCATTTCCTCGTTCGTCGAACTCGAAAGAGAGGCAAAACGTTGCGCGATTTAGAAACGATCCTCGTCTCCTCGCGTGAAAACCTGGAGAGGGGAATCGCAGGTGGTTTTTCATCGCGATGAAAATAACCTCCTCTTCTTTCCCTTCGTCTCTTCTCCTTTTTTCTCTCTTTCTTCCTTTTCCTTTCTTTCTTTTTCTTTTTTTTCCACCAGTTCCTTTGATGTCCAGAATTCAAAAGAAGTCCGCGTGTTCCTCGTTGGTGAAGCAGGTTCGGCAAATTAGCAGCCCTTTTGTGCTGCCACTCGCTCGCTCGCCGCCAGTGAATTCGGTTTAAATCGCGCCGCCTCGCCGGCCCGATCGAAATACGCGCGGCCTCTTCCGGGAAGATGTGTCGAGAAACCTTGGCTTGCCTCGCTCCGATATTTCCGTCACAACGTCTTGTCACGCTCCTGGATTTTCGAATTCCTTCCCTTTCAAACTTTAACAGGAGATCGTTTCGCTTGTCCCACCTTTCTCCCTTTTCCTTTTTGCCGGCGACATATAGCGAGGGATAAATTTTCTTCTTTCGTGAAGAGATACTTATATATATATATATCTTTAGAACGAATATATTAAACAATTTTTTTTTTTAAACTGAGACACCATTATATAATTATTGAAATTTCCTTTCCTTCCTAATATTCTCTATTGTTCGATCAGCAAAATCGAAATTCAAACTGCATCTCCCAGCTATATCCACTCATACATCTATCCTCCTCTCCCTTTCCTCTTCGAAGAGGAAAACTTCGTTCCTCGAAACGATTAAGTTGCCTCATTCATATCTCAGCTTGGAAGAGAGAACGGTATCTCTACGTGATTATACAAGCTGCAAATTAAAATAGAGAGGGGATGAATTCGGAGAATCGGGTTCGTTAAAACCCGTCGATTGTCCCATCAGTGGGTAACGGGTCGAGGTTGTGTTTGTGAGAAACAGAGGAACGACAGGTAGAGTGTATAAAGTGGCCACGACGGCGGTCGTTAGAACGTGTAGAACCGTTCGAATTAGACGGGGCGCAACGAGGGATACGGTACGCGGGCCCAAGGAGGAGTTTGCCGGCTCCTCTAATTGCATCTAATTAGATTAGAAGGGGCCGTGTTGTAGGTCCGGTGTTGATCAGGGTAAGGGCAGGTCCGGATCCTCTCCTCCCCGCCCTCGAATTCGATTACCATTCCCCGTGCTTTTAATCGGCACGATTAGACGAGCGCGGTACGAGCGAGCCATCGTACGAGACGATGGCGTTAATTGAAACCTCGACGGCGAAGGATGGACGGATTTTTCTTTATTTTTTCTCGATTCGATTCTCGTTGAGCTGGTCCGTAAATCGAGGCGTGTTGGACTCTGTATGTACTCTGTTGTTTAGACATGTGTTTTTGAATAATATGTGGATGTAGGTTGGAACTCGTAGGATGAAAAGGTTGTTTAAGTTATCGATCAAATTTCATTCCTTTCTACTTTGTCCTATTAGATCTATTTAGATTTTATTTCTTGACTATTTTCTTGAATCGAAGGGGAACGAATATATCGGGTTGGACGGGAAGGATTAATCTCTATTTATCCTCTTTGTCTTCGCGAATGAAACTTCTCACGAGCCGATATTTATCTGAACTGGATGGATATATATCGTGGCTTGGCGAAAAAATGGAAAGTTACGCAAAAGATGTTGCACGATCTCGTTTATGTGAGATGGGGAATAGATGGTGTAATTGTTCCAACGATTTATTATTCGAGATGGAATTGGTGCGTAGAATTTGAATAATGGAAAACTTAAACGGGGTTGAAACTCGATATCATCAGATCTTCCTCTACTAATTTTCTTTCGTCGTTTCCAGATATCGCAGGGAGAAGGGAAAAGAAAAGGGAAAAAGCGGAAAAGGTTATAGCGCTTTGTCCCGGTGTTTAATCCTTCAAAGAGATTGATGCTCGCGCAGGGTCGTACATCTTAATGTTTCCACTCTATCGTGGACGAAGTGATTAATCGTGTAAGGAAGGTAACGGTACAAGGATTTTATAATTTGAAGGGAATCCTCCTCCTCCTTGGTCCGTGGGAAGAATCGCTTTTTCATCCCATCACCCCCTAACCTCGCCGTTTCCTTCCCCTTCCATCTCGAAACGCCTCCTCCTCGAACTTAGCCTTAAACAGCAACAACCTTCGCCTTCCCTTCCTTCCTTCGTTCATTCTATTTCTTCGGCGATAAATCACAAAAAAGGACACGCCACGGACACTCGAAAATGTCCGGCAAGACCACAGCCCATTCTCCCCCCATAATTCATCCCAACCCTCCTTACCATATTTACCAGAATTTGTCGTGGCGAGCATCACGACGAGTTAAAAATCGCCAGATTTATCACCTCGTGATTCACGTATCCCAAGCTCGCGTTTCCCAAGTTCATCTTCGGTGAAAAAGTTCTTTATTCTCTCTCTCTCTCTCTCTCTCTCTTTTCTTTTCGTTTTTTCAACAAAGGACACGATCTCTCCACGGAGAGATCGAACAGAGAGCCGGCAACGTGTCCCTCGACAACGAGCCTCGCTCGACGATCTGTCCGACTTCATTAAGGGGGTCATATAGCATCGCGGGCAGAAGAAGGTCGCCTCGAGGGGTTTCCTAATTGTGTGCGGGGAGCGAGAAGGGGTGGAGGGTTGGCAGATACGTATGGTCGCGCTTTTTGACCCCGTGCTCCTGTTCGTTCCGCGCGATTTATCGTCGCGCTTCCCCTCCCCAGGCTTGGGGAGTTGTTTTGTCGGTGTTTAGAGAAGAGGGCGTGTTTCTCCTCGTTTGTCAAAAGATTATCTATCGATCCTTCGTTTCCTCCGCAATTAATATCACAATTGTTAATGTTAACAATCGATTGTTCCTCCAAGAAGTATTTATTTTTCTTTTATTTTTCTCGCGAAAGTAGAATTAATTTAAATTAATTTTTGAAGAGTGTGCATTCGCAAGAACTCGATGTTAATTACCCTTTGCCACGCGTGAATCGTAATAATACGTTCTGCTCGAAGCGAGAGGAGGAGGAGGAGGAGGTTGTGTAAATCGTACATTAACGAGTAAGAGAGGAGGAGTTGGAAATGGATATTTTATCGAATCTGTTGGTATCGCGTCGTGGTCGGTTTCTGGGTGGTCAGAATTGTTCGGCGTGGCGGGCGAAAAATTCTGGCGGGCGCGTTTACAGGCCCTCCTCGGGGACAACGACGAGGACGAGGACGAGGACGGGGTTGAAGTATTTACGGTCTCGTCGAGACAATGCTCACGCACCGGCGCGGATCTCTCCCCTCCTCCACCTTCGATTCCTCGATACCTTGTCGAGCCGTACCGACACGCGGCCGCAAAAATGCGCGGCCGTGCGTGTCTTCCGGTTACCGTTTAAGGCAAATATCCCGCCGTCTCGAGCCTCGTCCAAGGGACCAACTTAGCTTCGAGAGTGTTTCCAGGAAACAGTGTTTACGATATTGGTGGATCATAGAATGTAAAGGAGGAAAGTATTTCCCGTGTAAGAATTTTCCACTTTGCCTCTCTTCCTTTTTTTTTTAATTTTATTTTAAGAAGAGAAAAAATATATATATTTATATATTTAGACAAAGCTTCTTACAATTTAGTTAATTTATTATGGTTTAAAAACTAAGAATCTTGCAATATTGATTGTATTATCTAATTGTAATTATCTTTTTAAAAAAAGATTTTTGGATTGAGAATTTTCCTTGGTTTTATGATTTGGAAATGACGAAGTGGAGGAACGAAGGAGATTATTCGATGAGTATAATCCTCGTACGAATCAAAAAAAAAAAAAAGAAAAATGGGGCTACGTGGAAGGTCGTTTAGAATGCATCCAGTGTTTCGTGAAAGTGCATCGAAGCGTTTATCTTCCGGGATTCGTGCGATTAGTCGTCGATGGATCATGGAATAGAATAGATTGCCAGTCGAATGATCGTCGACGCCTGATGGATCGCCTTCTCACGATCCATTGATGGATAGACCGATACTGGTGCTAATGAGAAACGCTGTTTAATGACTCGAATCCCTGTGGGAAATGACATTCTGGGATTTGATTTTTATCTTGGAAGGATAGGATGGTTGGAAATGCTGGATTCTTCGGCGCGTAGCTCTAAATGGAGTTGGTTTATGATTTGGAACTTTTGTGATTGATGGAATTTTTTCTCAAGATATCTTCAAAAATAAGGATTTGTTGTTGGAATCTTTATCGTTGTTGTTTATAAATTATTATTACGAACGAAGCGATTCTTTAGATTCTTATGGTTCGCATGATACATTGAGCGCATCATCAAGTCATTTTAAATGAATAATATCAATAGAAAAATAATATTATCTATTTGTGAGTAAAAATTTTTCTTCTTTGTATACTGTATTCCAACTGGATCGTTTTTATTTTCGTGCAAAATCGTAGATCAAGATTTTGCCAATGGTTTACCGTCCAGTTGATTTGGTAGAATCCTCTATGTTTTCTTCGTAGATTTAAAATCTACGGTTGTTAGTAGGCGTTCCAATGAATTATATTCGTCGAACTCCTCTCCAAGCACTCCCTCATCGCGCAAAGATCATTACAATTTTCTAGATTGATAGCCAAGATAGATGAGCAAGATAGATGGAAGGTAGTGAAAGTGAGGCTTGGAAACAAGTACTCTTTAACTGGTAAATAAATCTAGTCCTTCTAAACCTTCTGAACCATAATAAACTTATGTTACACCTAGCCATCTACCCAGCCTAGGTTATATCTAGATTAAATTAAAGTGAACATACACCAGAGATCCAAGTTACAGGCCTCGCACACTCTATTTATCTAAACTCGAGTTAAAAAATTAAATTACACTTGTAATCGGTGCCTCTATCTCAAATTGAATTATACAACTTTCAACATCCCTAAACCAACGAAATTCAACGATTTGTATTTTTATACAATAATTGTATAACCGTTCATCTATTAGTGTTTCAAGTTTTAAAAGATAAGATTAATTAAAACTGCAACTCAATTGCAATTCAAAAAGATTACTATTGATGAACGCATCAATACAGAAGAAATAACACTTCTACCCATATCCATGAATCATAAATTCCATAAATATTCCACTTCACGAAATAAAGGAAAAATTTTAGAAGAGAAAAGAAGAGGAAAATGAATAAATAAATTTAGAGAAGAATAAGAGGAAGAAAATAAAGACAATCCTCTTCTCAAATAAAGAATGCACGTGATACATGTAGTAAGACTATGCCTAGTCTTCTTCCTACCATGAATCATAAACCATATTCCAATTCACGAAATAAAGAAAAAATTTTAGAAGAGAAAAAGAAGAGGAAAATGAATAAATAAATCTAGAAGATAAGAGGAAGGAGATAAAGATCTTCTTCTCAAATAAAAAATGCACGACGCAAGACTATGATCCTGAAGAAACACGCATAGTCTTCTTCCTACTCATATCTATGAATCGTAAACCGTGTTCCAATTCACGAAATAAAGGAAAAATTTTAGGAGAAGAGAAAAAGAAGAGGAAAACGAATAAATAAATCTAGAGGATAAGAGGAAGGAGATAAAGGTTTCAAATAAAGAATACACGTAAGACTATGATCCTGAAGAAACACTCTTAGTCTTCTTCCTACCCATATCCATGAATCGTAAACCGTGTTCCAATTCACGAAATAAAGGAAAAATTTTAGGAGAAGAGAAAAAGAAGAGGAAAACGAATAAATAAATCTAGAGGATAAGAGGAAGGAGATAAAGGTCCTCTTTTCAAATAAAGAATACACGTAAGACTATGATCCTGAAGAAACACGCATAGTCTTCTTCCACGTTTGTTCGTAGGGACGAACACGAGGATATCGAGCGATACCCGCTGAGATGGCCCGTCGTCATCATCCGTCAGAGCGAAACACACTCGTTGGCTTGCGGTGGAAACAAGAAACGCTGGTCTTGTTCCCGGTAATCGGGTGCATATAGTTGGAAAGCGCTTTCAGGTTGTACAGCCTCGCGAGAAACCACCGGAGTTGTTCTGCCCCACCCTTCGAATATCGGCAGTTACTTATTACGGAGAGGGTAGAAGGATCGATAGGAATTAGCGGAATGAGAAGAGGATGAATCTGTTTATGCAGATGCTGCTCGAGATCTCGTCGACCGTTTGATAGACATTCGTACTTTCATTGAGTTTCATTTTTAAGATTCGATTAGATTGGTCGAATATTTATTTCAGATCGATCTCCGGAGACAAACTCTTCTAAATGTTTAAATAGTAAAGTTGAATCTAATTGATCTTAATTTAAATCTGGATCGAAATCAAAGTTCAGATATATTTATGAATCCCTCCCGAGTTCGAGTTAAAAAAGGAATGTTTGGAGATGGAGAGGGTTAATAAATTACGCGCGGCGTATCTTAAAGAATTACAGTGGACGACGATCGAATCCCCATTCGATATCGAGAATCTAATAGGCAAGCACAGCCGTAAGGAATGATACCTCTGCTACGATTTTCCATTACGGAAATTAATCTTGGTTTCTCGGTGCAAATCGCTTTGGTAATCAGCAGTGAGCAAGACCAGAAACTCTGGTTTACCCTTTGTACTTTTTCTCTCTTTCCACCCTTCCTCTTTCGTTTCATCCAACGCGATTCCAACGCGTGCCTTGCCTTGGATGGCCGCTTTGCGGACCATTTCCGATTGTCGTGGGTGGTCGTCGAAATGAACGCGCGGTTGTTCCACCCGTACCCTTGCCGAGATCCATGAAATCGATCCGGGTCGTTGCAGATCTATGGACGTGGCGTATATTCGCTCGCGTGGACTTACTTCTAGGGTGTGGATCCTCCTTTCTCGTCGATTCCAAGAGAAAAGATTAAAGGATGGCGCGTAAGAGTCTAGGATTGTCATAGATTTTGAATTTTGGGAAGATAGGAAGCACCGTGGAATGAAAAGTTGTTCAATAGATTTGTTTCTTTGATATATTTTTATTTTTGTTCGTGTCGTCATCAATAAGCAATATCGATGCGAAATATATCGTTTAATTACTATCATTTGTTGCATGGTAAATTTGAGATAAAGTAATGAAAAGTAGAAATTAGATAGATCAAGATTTAAGATAATTATTCATCTTCTAATCGCTTGCTAGAATAACAGATTCAACTCTGCTACTGAATATAAATTCTAGATTAGAAGATATTATAATAAACGATTGAATATTTATATATATAGTTATCCATAATTTCTAAAAAAAGAAAAAATGTTTGCAGATATCGAATATCCTTCGAATCTTGTAACGAGAAATCGATTGTGACTCTGATCGCACATGATCAAGGATTGCAAAATCGGGAAAAGAGAAAAGTGAAAGAAACACGAACGTCTTATCCGCCAACGATAAAAATCTCTGGGGATCTTGATGCATGGAGGCCAATCGAGTTGTTAGCCATGGATCATTTTCATAGAAACCGATAGAGACATCAGTATCCGTTAACTCGTATCGTGCCAGCCTGCTAATTTTCTCTCGTGGAATTACGCGGATGTGGATATCAGTCACTTAGACGTGAAGTAATTGATAGGTAATTCCAATCGGAAATTTTAATCATTAATCAAGCGTTATATTTATACAAACTTCATTCTCGTTATATATATATATATATATATATATATATATATATATTGTAAAGATAATTTGATTTTAATTACATCGGCGAAGTATAGATTCGTTTATTGCAGGATAATTTGCAAATATATATATATATATATAAAGTTTATTGAAGCGCGTACGTGAAAATACACTTTATACAAATTTTTCTCTTTGCAACGATTTACATGTACGCGAAGAAAAGATTTCATTTATTTTTCTACACTTACAGAATTTATGTTCAATTAAACAGACGCACTGCAAACATTTTCTGCATACTCCGCTATCATCAATTTCAAATTTCACTTAATTAAAATTCACGCGCCACGTATATGTATCTCTCATCGCTGTCATCATTCATAAAAAAAAAATCACACTTCTTCTCGTATATTATTTAACAAAGAAACAAAAATTAACACGTCCAATCTTAAATACCATAAACAGTAATCCACGGCTTCCTCTATCATTTATTCTATCCCACACGTCTTACCCCATTCTCTTCCAAACGTTATAATATATCTGGTACGCTTCTTTCTTCTACGAACGCATCGTAATTGGCGGATCGTTCGCCCAGCCACGTATATTTTACCGTCCGCCACTTAATATCTCGTTTGCGTAGAAGGTTGAGGGAATAGGGGTTGCGTATTAAGAGCAGTAGTACCAACCGCGGCGTTCGTCCTCCTCCCCCCCGCGTATCTGTCGGCCCTTCAATTGATCAACGTTGACTTATTCGAGATGGTGGAGCCGGTTCGGGTGAACAGGTGATCGCGTGTAATACACTTTTGATTGTATTTAGATGCGATTTTAAACGCGAGCTACGCGCAAACGTTCATCAATTCCTGTCCAACACTCGTTAATTCGACGTTACCCTCGGCTACCGGTTGTTGGTTTTCTTCGATTTTTAACGAGCGGTATACACGGTATACAACACTGGTGGTGGACCCCGATGCTTGGTCGGTTATCAAGCAGTTTGTGCGTATACGTTGGTGGTATCGAGAAACAGATGTTTCTACGGGTAACAGTGTGTTGGGGTGGTTGTGATGAATGATGGGGATACCTGGGTCGGGGAGTTTAATAATTCTGGTCTGGTTTTTCCTCTCTGCATGTTTGATATCGTGTTTTAGTTCTTGTTCTTCGAGCTGGAAAATTGTCGTTGAGTTTCATTTATTTTTTTTTTTTATAACTGGGACGTTATTTCACGCACGCGCTTTTCTTTTTTTTTATCAAATAACGTTATTCCTCGACGAGATAATTTTTTCGACGAATTTCTTGTCCTCTTAATTAGAAAATTTGTTTCATTTTGCATCAACGGATCTATGTAATAAAACCGTATCTGTTTTCTTGGAAAATTTATAAATTAACGAGATAAAAATCGACGAATATTAAAATTTTTTCAATATAGATATATCTATAAAGATAACAATGAAGATACACGTTAAGTAATGGTTTATTTATTCCGTCGATACGATCTTGTCCATTGCTCCAACTCGTGTAATAGCAATCTCTGAGAGGCAAGTAAGAAGAGTCCTGTTTCCAGTTGAGCGCAACAAAGTAGCATCTGTCGTAGCTCGAAGGAGGAAAAGAACGATGGCTGGTTCGAAACGAGAGCGATAGGGTTCGTTGAGTTGGAAAATTCGTCAGCAGCTCTTAGCATGGTGGAGGAATGCTGACTGCGATTTATTGCCGTAACCGTGTCCCGTCTTGCCAACCTGTGCCGTCAGTTCACCTTCGCGTTTTGCCTTGATAATTTATAGAAACAGTTTACACGGACTACCTTCGCGTCCGCTTCGTTGGCCAGGATTGTTGCGCGCTTGGTTTAGGATGTCGGGGGGACGTCACGACGAGGAGATCTCGAAGGCAACGATAAGATATCCATTGTGGGACAGTTCTATATCGAGATCGATCGGACGAATGCACTTGATTTCCCTTTTTTTCTTTTCCTTTCTTGGAAATCGAACATCAACAACGATAATCGAATTGAATTTTAATCGTCCTGTCCTTCGCGTTTACATCTCGTCGAGAAATAGAAGAAGATGCGATTAATATCATTATCAGTTGCAAGAATTATTACCCGTTGAAAAATTTCACGATAAATCGAGAAGGCAGATACAAGTATAAATTGTTGTTCACTCTCCAAATAAACATCACGATGACAAGATCAGAATATCAACGGAATATTATTATATTCGAGCGTATCTCGCAATACTTCATAAATCTTCTCTCGATAAGATTCACGCAACTTCGTTAAATAAAATATTCGGAAGGGATCACACCCTCCCCATAAACAAAACCTTTATCCAATCCTTCTAAGTTCAGTACCGAAATATCAATGAAACGCATCAATGAAAACAGAAAAGGAAAAATCCCACCCCTCTCTATCTCCACCATAAATCCATACCACCCTCGACCCAACCCACCTCACACCCTCAAAACCATCGCTTCATCGAGAGATATCCCCCATCCTCCAACAACGTACATTACATCCATTCAATCCAGGATCTCCCCGAAGGAAGAATAGCGCTCCTCATCTCGAATGGCGAATCGGTTGGCGCGCGCAACGCAAAGTCCCCCTCCCTCCCCCCTTCCTGAGTTTCACCATTTCGATTCTCGCGAACGTCCACATCGAGTGGAGGACGAAGCAAGGGTAACTACGTCTCAATAGGCCGGCATCTCGGAGGAGCAAGGCTCCTAATATGGGATTGAGCGCAACAACCACCCGTGGAAGATGGAGTTTCGAGGTGGAGAGAAGAAGGGCGGGGAAGAGGAACGGAAAGGAAACAGCTAGTACTGTAAATTATTATTGCCGCTAGTTTCTTGCCCGGAGCCGGTGTTACACTCTCTCTCTCTCTCTCTCTCTCCTGCTTTTCTTTTGTTCTCCTTCTCGATCTCCCTCCACTTTGTTCCACTCTAGTTTCTCCTCTTCCCTCTCTTTCCAATTTTTCTTCCTCTTCTTCGTCCCTCCCTCCGAGACGTTTATTCTACGTTTTCTCCACTCCCGCTCGTTTCCTAAGTTCTATAAGTTGTATCTTCGCGAAGAAGAAGAAGAAGAAGAGGAGGCGGAATTTCGCTCGGCGGAACATCCTCCCTCGGGAGGAGCAAAAAAGCGCATCATCTCGGCCCCGTCATTTCTCCTCGAGGTGGAAAACGATTTCCACGCCGGTAAACCCCGTCAACCAGTGGTGGATGATCGCGAAATTGTCTAGAAGCAGAGTCCCTCTCCTTCTCGCCCGAACGGCTGACCGTGCGATTCTCCGTTTTCTTGCGATCCCCTCGGGAATATTCGCTTCCCCGTCGAAGATGTCGAAGTCTCCGTCAGACTATTGCCTTCTGTATCACTGGTAATGATTGTGTAGAGGCAGATCGAGGAAAGGACAAGGAGGTTTTTGCAAGAGGATGATGATCGAGAGAGAGAGAGAGGGATTTTTTTTCGTGTTCACGACAAGTTACGACACCTTCGCGGTCGAGATCGGTATCTTTACGAGAGGATTTCGAACGAGACAAGCGGAAATTTGGGGATATTGATCGAACGTGGGTGGTGTCTTCGAAACAATATATCCATGAATAGTTCTTTCGTCGAATGGTATGAAGTTACATTTAAAAAAAGAAAAAGAAGATATCTGTTCCAAAAATTTTTCATTTCTTCTTATACATCGAGGAATTGGTAACTTTAAGCAATCTATCTGTCTATCCATCTATCAACGATACAACTTTCGAATTTAATCCTTAGAAATATAAAAACTCCAAAGTATCCTGAAATCTGGCCCAGATCTCGAACCATTCTTTTCGACTCAATCTCCATTGAATTTTTGTCCCCATTGTCTCGAAAACTTCCTCGGAGGGCGAGAAACAATTCCTATCCACCGAGTTCTCACCGAATTGCGCAACGTAACCCCGCGGAATTCCTCGAGAATTCCGCTCATTAGGTGGTCGAGATCGCGCGTGTCGATCGGGATTGTTGATCGATGATTCATCTCGATGCTTGGTGCACGGACACCTGCGACACAGGATCGTCGTTTCTCTCCTATCTCCTCCCTACCCTCAGGGTCGCGACACGGCTGCCTATTTTCACCGTTACGCAATACCCGGTGAATCCTCTTCCTGACTTTCGGCCAAATGTCGTGCGAAACGAGACGACAAAGCTTCTTCAAGTTTTTCAAGCGTTGGTATCCGCGCGCGCGTTGCGTCATCCATTATTAGCTATGTATTTATATACGCGCACCTACGACGGTAGGATCCACACACGATGGATGAAATTAAATTGGCTTTTGTTTCGCGATTTTTCCCCTTTTTTTCGCAGCCGATCGAGAAGGATCGCGAGGAGGAGTATTGTTGTTGAGTAATGGAGACAATTGAGAAGAGAATGCGAAGCGCCACGATTTCGTTTTGCCAGAAAGTAGAGGGTTTTAATCATTAACAATGGAAAAATATATTTTTGCGATTTTTAAAATTGCTATACAGTAGCTGGAATATTATAAAAATTTCAATAAAGATCGTGACTTAAATATTCCGGAAGATCGAAAGTTTTCGAAAAATGTTCACGGAAAATAAAATCGATTCTAGCTTCTGAATATTAATCAATTATGTAACGTTCGATTCTATATCTCAACTTACGGTAGTTTAGATAGACTTTTGTTATCATAAAAATCGCATCAAGTAGTCCGGAAGAAGAACTCGTCGTGGTGCGGGGCGAGACGATAAAAAGCGAGGCAGAAACGATTCGAAGAGGAAAGAAAGGGGAAAGAGGACGAGGGGTATTGGCAGTAGGTGGTCGTAGAGAGAAAGACACGTCTACTCTAACGGAGAGGAGCCAAGAGAAGGCGTGACAACGGCTCCGCTTAGCATAACAATATTTACTACTAGAAGACACTTAAGAGACTTGAATATTCTATGCGCGGGCCTCGCCTAGCCATTGCATAACCACACCAGTCCTGTATAATTACGTGTCGAGGATGGGACAGGATCGTTTTCCTCGTCGAGGAGATCGTCCACGGGTCGAAGAATCGAACGATTCCCCGACCTATCGGCGAGGAAAGCTCCGACGAGGGATAAGGGTTTTAATTGATAGACGCTATTCAGATGTCAGTCATTCGATGATTACCCGCGTTGGGACTACCGATGGAGTCGTACATGGTGGTAGGATGATGATCGTTTTAGACGACTCTTCATTGATTCTGGCTTTTATTGAATAAGCGGAGATATTTGAGAGGAATCCTGTTCCGCGTGGGAGGATATGTGCAATTTGCTTGGAAATTGATGGCAGATTTGTTACGATATAATGTAATCAAAAATCGTCGAGTTTGAAACATTTGCGGAAATTAAGTACTGGATCGATTGAAATTAAAATATCCAATAAATGTGCATCGATCAATGATTAAAATATTCAACGCAATAGGATAATAAAAAAAGAAAATGTAACGAAATCCAAAAGGATTGTATATATATTAATATATTTATAAAAAAAAAAATGTCTATTGATAAAAATGCAAAGGGGACAATAAGCCTATGATTAGATTCAAAAGAAGTAAAAATAATTTTATTTTTTTTATATTAGATTTTTGAAAGCCAACTCTCTCGCGAAAAGTAGTATAGACTCGAATTCGTGGGCGTGAATTTGTTTTTCAACCTCCGCTAATCTCGAACAATTCAATTGCAGGGTATCGAAACAGCTCGTTTCACCTACCGATCGCGATATCCACGTATGCAAGTACGTCTAATAACAGGCAACGAGGGGAGGTGGCCCGACTTATCGATTAATCGTCGCCCATTGTAATTTCACTATTAGCTCTCTCGAACAAAGAAGAAATAAAAAAAATAAAAAGAGACACGAGATACACGCCGCTTGCGAAACCGACCAAAGAGATATTATCTTACGGCGACGATTACGCGCGAATACGCGCGTACTTTCTAATTGCGAGAGCGTCCGCGGATGTCGTCGACTGGCCTCACTACGTGATAAGTGAAAATATCTCGTAAACCGTTGGCGAGAGCCATGGCCGACGTGATTCTAAAGTTAGGTACTGACTGGGATATAAACACTGTGTCTTGACATTCGAACGACACCAGTAGAGATACATAAAATTCATTTAACTTTTAGAAATCGGTTAGTTTGAGATGATAGATTGTTAATTAATTTACAGATTGTCCCCGAAATCATAGTATAAACTATGGGATGGATAATGATTCTACACGTAAAAATAAATCGAAGAAAAAGAATAACATTTTTTTGTTCGAGGCTTCGTTTTCGAGTAAATCAAGTTTGAAAAATTTTTAGGTTATAAATTGAGAAAGACGTTAATCGAAGTTCATTTATTAAATTATAAAACAATTTACATGACATTACCTTTTATTATTAATGAATTGATGAAATTCTTCTTAACATAGACCATTCTTGTCAAATGATAAAATTTTATTGCTGCACTATTTCATTATCGTTAATAAGTGTATCAATTTGACAGGTAAAAAGAATTACACATGTATAAAAAAAATCGATGAAAGTAAAAGTTTGAAATAGAATCAGCTTCCCTATTTTAAACTTCGCAATGACTATAATTTGTCTGCTTCTTGAGGATCAAAATCGAATATATACCGAAGTTCGTATTCCACTCGATAAACTTTATTAACCGAACAAATCGCACACTATCAATATCAACACTATTATTCGATCGTATAGACGCCAAAATTGATGTCCACTCGTCAACTGAATTACAATTAACGATAACAATAACGTAAAAAAATGGCAATCGAGGTAAACAGGCAGCCATTTTCTTATCGTTACTTCCTATCGATTCAATGAAATCTCGAGATCTCGAAGAGATCATAACGAACGATCCCTATATTCAGAACGAAGATCCTTATCTCCAAGTCTGTTCAATCTTCTAACAATATTTTGCCCTAGATGATCGACCGCAAAATAAAAAAGACAAGGAAAAATTATATTTCAAGAATAATAAAAAGAAAAGATTCTATTCTCTCGTTATTTCTACTTTCGATGTGCAATTATCGATAAGAGTCGATATCTCGATAAAATCCTACGTAATAGCAATAATTACCAAGATGGAGCCACTTTCTTGTTAGAATTATTCAGAAAGAAATCAATCGAAATGAACCGAATGAATATATACGTTTTCATTAAAATGAGAATATAGAATTAGATATATAAATCAACAAATAAATAAAAAAATAAACAAAACGTTAGCTGCTATGTAACATGTTAGTCGTTTAAGATGATTTTTATTTTATATCAATTCACTTATCGATACTTTATATCATTTTATCATCAAAATATTTTAGATTTTTTTATATATATAACATCAAAAAACATTAAAAGTATGTAAATAGCAATAGTTAAATGCAATATTATACGAAATAAATGTTTGAAATTCAACAATTTATAATAACATTTGAAGAAAGACACAAACATGGCAGCTAACATATTAAAACATAACCAAGCAATCCGAAATAGAACAGAATAAAATAAATTGGAAAACAAATACATACGAGAAAGAAGTATTTCGACGACATATGTACATTTTTCAATTCTGGAATGCTTTTTTCAGAAAATGAAATATCCATTCTAACCTCTCAATGATGAAGTTGAAATCTTCTTTCCAACGAACAGATTTTAGACGAAATAAATAATTTTGAAGAAATTTACACTGTTTATTTTTGACACAGAATTTTATATTTATTGATATTACTTTTATACACTATGAAGAGATAAAATAAAAAATTAAATTTTATTCGATGTACAGAAAACGACACAGTTCGAGTATAAAGAAACGAATCTATGACGCATAGAGGGCGACAGTGAGAGGTTAATAAGCATCGCCATTTCACACATGCTTAACCTCTTTAATTGTATATTTCGATCTCTCGAAATCCGCATCAATCAACAGATAATTTTCTCTTCTATTAGCTTAGAGTCTAAGATTTATAACGAAATAATCGTTCAATTGCCGGATCATTCGACGGACAAATGAGTCGGTTTATCGGCCTTTAGAATTCAGTCCAATCGTGAGATACGTGCTCCCGTGGGGCATAAATCGCATAAGTCTTTCTAGTCGATAGAAACCGTACTCGCATATCTATATTCGCGTTATTCGGTACACGTAATCGGTTTGTACTTCGAGTACCTATTTTCTTGGAAGAAAGCATTAGAAACATTATGCTTTCAAGATACGAGAGTTGGCAAGAGTGAAAGTTCATATACGTAAAGTTACGTCAAAACGAGATACCGAAAAACTTGTGCATAAAAACTCGACGCGTGTTAACATTCATGTGGCCAATAGAATATTACGCAATGAGTCATACATTATATGCTGACAAGTACGAGCAAATATCTTTTCAACGAAATTTCATTTTGTGTAATAATTACAGTAATAATAAAATTGTGTGTGAATTAATTGTAAGATACGGATTGTTGGAAAGGTAAAATCGAATGATAATTTCGTTTTTTATATTGATTTCTACTTTACAATCTAAATGATAAATTCTAAATGCTGGTTTGAATGGTTTGAATTGTTTTCGATAAATTATCATCTAGTTTCTCTTAATCTATTCGAGACTGATAGCATTTCATAATACAAAAGAAAGAAGGAATAATGTAACCTATGTTTTGAAGATATAAAATATATATAATCATTTGATGAAAACTATTAGAAATAAAATTATAAAATAAAAAAAAGTTGTAAAAATTGATTCCAGAAAATTGTTTTATAACAATAATAAAATCCTCTCGAATGGATTAATTTGATAAATTATTGAAAAATATGTATGATCGTTTGTTGCATCAATGGCGTGCCTAACCTAAAATTTTCTCTCTTTAAGTGATGTGAAGAAATTATTCTGCATTTTAAACAATTTTCTAACAAATTAATATAAAACAGCGATTATATATACGAGAAAAGTTTTTGTATTCGTAGAAATTATTCATTTCTAATTGATTTCTATTAAAAAATTATCGAAATCAAAAGTGTTGTCAATTGCTTTCGTATAATAATAATCGATACCAATCGTTCGTATAATTAATATAATAAATATTTATTTTTTTGTTATTTTAATAAGTATAGTTTTATATATTTTAATATTTTGTATTAATATTTATCCAATCTTGATAAATTCATTTATATATTGATAATATTTATCATTATATATTATCAATATATAAATTATATATATATATTATTACAATTTATATTTTTTATTGCCAATAGAATTTCTAAATTCTTCACAAAAATATAAAAGTAAAAAGAGAAAAAGAAAAATATCCATCATAAAAGGAGAGAAAACATCTATACTATCGGAAAAATAGCAGTAGCAATAACGGTCAATCTCTCGTACACAAGCCCGTTATCTAGCTCGGTTTCATTAAGCGTTGCAACGTAATTCCCCGTGGTCTTGCGATTAATTTTAATTTCCGGCGGGAGGGGTGGCGAGAGCAGCAATGAACCGCTGTGCGTCGATAATTAAACGATCGCCAATCGATCACGATAACTCTCGATCCATGGACCGTAAAACCTTCCTATCGACGATAACGCCAACATATCGGATCTTTTAATTACGATCGGTAGCGTGCTACGCCATTGCAAATCACAAACGATCGTCCTCGACCCTGGCCAATGATCAGGCTAACCGATTCCTTCTCGTATCGCGTGTTGTATCTCTGATATTACCGATCCATCGATCTGTGGCTCGATCATTTACGGCATAGCCATTGCTGGTACGAAAATATAAACGTTAGATATGTGATGTTAATTCTTTTCTAGTTTCGTTGGAATTCCAGAAAATCAAGAAGTATCGGTGAAACGATTGTTGGCATCCGGTTCCACGCCTTTTTCGTGCCGATTATCCGGATCGTTTGGAATTATGTTTCTCGCCTTGTGTCTCCTTCAAGTATTAATTACGAGTAGATAATCGGAAAAAAATACAGGATTATGGATCAAGGAGGGTAGTTTGCATACAATGAGAATTGCGTATATGATAATCGAAGAAGAAAACTCGTTTCATAATATCAGTTTTGTAGCGAAATATCTGTGGGATATTTTGATTTGATGTTGAGGATATGAATCTTGATTTGTTGATCTTTTCTAATTGTTTTATGTTCCCTTAGAGTAAAAGGAAGAAATTTTATGAAATTGTATTGTTGAATGTTTAACAAAGATTGGAATATAATAATAACAAAAAAAATGAAATTGAAAATCTTGCACATTCAGATGATACAATATAATTCTAAAGTTAAATATATTAAAATTTTCATCAATTTTAATTTATTCAATTTCTCAGAGAATATCATTAGAGTTACACTATCCCAAGGTAATTCTGATCAAACTATTATATTCATAGAATTCTCAATTGAACAAGATTGATTCTATTCCCAAGACAACTCCAATCCATCACTATCTCTCCTTCTAATTTCAAATTTTTAATAATTTCACATTACAGAAAGACAAGAACAATAAAGCAAAAAAGATGGATTAAAGAAGAAAGCAGGAGAAAGCGATATCCTCTTTCTCCAGGATAAATTGACGTAACTAATCCCACACGGCGTTTTATTATCCTTCATTATCGAAGCACAAATTATAATCCACGAATAGCGTTTGGCGTTTATGGAGGCAGTACCTATGAAAACTAACCTATATTCTTTATTCCTGGCGCATGTCGTCGAGACCGTCGTTGGATCGAACAATGCGTTCGTCCCACGCCGCGCCATGGTGCACTACCTCGTTCCATGCTGGATCTGCTATCTATGGGGCAAGAGTAACACATGTACTTAGTAGAAACGGTCCTGTGGAGAACATTCTGTGGAATCTAATTTATTGGCAAGACGATTGTGTGAGAGAGAACATATCTAGACAATTGATGAGAAATTAAGTTTGAATGGATGTTGTGGCATTCGTGGGCGTAATTGTATAGATTATTTGATGTCGTGGAAGTGGAAGAATCATGGGCTCATAGTTTTAGAATTTTGATATTTAATGATTGAGAATAATTATGGAAGAAGAACAAACATAAGTATTTAGAGGTTATGTGTATTATTGAGTCAATGGGATGATTATGAAAATATTGCAATATAAGATTGATTAAAAATTAAAGAAACCAGATATACTTATTGTTAAAATTGATTATAGGATTCACGTTTAAATATTATGGCTAATATGTATCGAAAAAGATATTTTAAGTTTATATAATTACATTGTTGAAATTTCATATATTAGGACGTGATAAATGTGAATATATTGTTTACTTATTGAAATGCTGAATAATAAAGTATTTACATATATAATGTAGTATATTGAGACATTTATATATCTAGATCATTTATATTTAGATAATTAGGATAATTGTATATAGAAATATTGAATTATTATATTAGAATAGGCTAGGTTATACTATTGGAATAATATTTAAACATTGATTGTTGATATTTGATATATTGAAGTAATAGAATATGTAGGAATGCTATATTGTTTATATTTGAATATTAAACATTGAAATATTTATATGCTGGTGCATTGAAGCATTTGCATATAAAGTATTGAAATATTTTGTATTTATCTTAGAATATCTATTGGATTGCAGTCTTGGATTCTTACTTATTGGAATATTAGGATATTGAACTATTTTGTTAGTGTATTTATCTTAGAATATCTATCGGATTGCAGTATTGGATTCTTACTTATTGGAATATTAGGATATTGATGTGTATTATATATTCATTGAAATATTGCAGTATTTTAAGATTTATATAACGATTTTATTTTATTTTTTAATTTTAAAATGTATTGAATAAACTAAACAATTTATTTATCTAATTAAAATATTTTAATTCAACTTTATATTGTTATAAATTCTTATAATAATTAGATTGAAATATAACTCTGAGTGGATATGAATAACAATAAAAATCGTTACGATGGTGAGCGTAGAAGCAGTGCCACATCCTTTTTCGCTGTCCCTCGAAGGAGACGTTGTATGTCTCAGGTTTCAGAGTTTCGGGTCGAAAGCGACCGGTCTTGTTCGGGGATTCTGTGGTTTCCGCGACGCGGAAATCGATACAACGCGTCCAAAAGGAAGAAAGCCCCTGCGATGCCTCGTCGTCGGGAAGCATTAGATCCTTGGTGATTGGGTTTCTTCGTGAACAGAAAGAAAACGTTAGTTCAAACTTTGATCTCATTTTATTCGTTTTTAGCTTGCAGCGTCTATAGGTACATGTTAGCATTTATTCTTTTTTATCTTCCAAATGAATGAACATTTTAGATATCTTTACAATAGCAAAACTTTTTTATTTAATTAATTAAAAAAGAACTAAAAATTAAGAATTTATTTTTTCTTCCAAATAAAAATCAGACCATGAAGTAAGATATATATATATATATATGAAACACATACTTTCTAACAAAAGATTTGAAATGTCCATTTGTCCTATTAGCTTAACAGTCATTCATAAACTGTTGCAAGCTCAAATTCCACCATCCAAACAACGAAGACACATCAGACAGCATAAATCAACGAGCAAATCTCGATAAGTCCTGAATGAAACGACATCCTACGAGCTAAACTTGTCATTTTCATGATTCTCTGCACGTGCCATTGTACACGGAACATAACGTCTCGACGGATTTCTATGAGAGCGACGATGCGTTGCAATGTGTTGTGTCTGTTCCATGGTAAACGTGGGTCGTGCATTATTCTCTAGTAGACGGACGCTAGAGAAACGTATTTTTCACTTCGAAATCTTATTTGCGAAATGCGATTTACGCGCACGCATGCACCAATAGCATCGATAATCGCACAACGAACCTTTGCTTTTTCCTTTTTTCCCTATGGAAACGCGACCGCAAAGAAGCGACATCTATAGAGTTCTTGGAGGTTTTCAGTTGTGACCTAGTAAGTGGATATATTTTTCGCGGTTTTTCGTTTTTCTCGATAATCTTTTGTAAGTGATCATAAACGTATGAGATATTTATTATTGTTCATTAAAATTGGAGTGTTTATTGATTTGATTTGTAGTTTTATATAGTTTTTGATGTAGTGTTATAAATACGAAGTATTTTATTCGTACCATGATTAAGAGGTTAGGACAATGTCGTTGATTTTGATCATATAAATATCACGTTTGAAAAAATTTAAATCAAATTTAATTTACATTATTTACAGTACAACGTTTTTATTCTGATGATCCAGTTCTTATGCAAGAAAAACAGAAAAACAGCTACTTGAGAGAAGAGAATCGGTCTTCAATTCTGATTTCTTCGTGAAAATGCATACCAGTATACGGATGTAATTAATGGTAAGCAGAGCATAATTAACATGACTGTCATTAAGCGAGCGTCATTGGGTCGAAACGTTTCTCTTCTAATATGGAATTCGGTTAAAATCATGTTACGTTTATTTTTCGTCCTAATTAATGTTTTCCCCTCTTTGTTAACACATTGTTCATGGATCATATTTGTGGATTCTACGTTAAATTATCATTGTCGTTGATCTCTCAATTTTTCAAAATTCTTCAATCCTTGCAAATTAACTCAAACGAAATATATCTCTTCGTATCTATTAAAAATCAAATAAATCTCGAAAAATCTCGTATATCGTTATCCATTGATATTAATTACTCTCTCCGGCTTAGAGACAAGGTTGGTAGGAATGGAGAAAGGTATAATAGGAGCACGTTTCTCGTCTGTGTGTTGCGTACGATATTTACATTGTAACGGGGCGGATAGCAACGTGTCGACGACCTCGTATCTTCGGTTATACATTCCTGCTCGTCGAACTGCTAACGCGATATACTCCTAATTAGTAGAACGAGCCGTTTGTGCTTTATTGTTGCCGAGTTATTGCCGTCATTATTTTCTTGGCTATGAAACACTTTTTGCCATCGAATCATTGCACTTTTTGACGGGTTATCAAAATGTTTTGCTCGTACCTCGGATATAAATCTAATGTGTAACGGATTTTCAATTTTATTGGCGGACGAAAGTGGCAAAAAGGAATTTTATATTAATCTAATTGGTATGTTCGGATTTATAGGTGAGTCAAAACTTGTTATAGTTTTGGTTGATTTGAAGGTTAATTGGATAAGTTGAGGTTAGGAAATTGAATATTAATTGCAAACATAAGAATTAATTATGTATCTTATGTAATTAGCATGTTAGATAAGTGAATCATGTTTAAATTGTTACGATTTGATCGATTTGGAGATTAATTAGATAGATTGAGGTTAGGAAATATTTATATTTTTAAAAAGATTATAAAATCGAGATTTTTATAATATATTTATTTATTCGCTATATTATAAAGAAATTTCTCTTATATTAAAAAATATAATAACCTAGTATAAGAATTAGTTTGAGTGAAAAAAACAAGTAGATTTGTCGGTCGGCGAAGGAAGTTTTTTCGTCTAAGCGAGTGCAACGATCTCATGTCGTTCAGAAATGGCATTTCAACGGCCTGTACATGTACACCTGCATAACGTAACCACGCAAATGTGTTCAGGCATCTAGTAAGTCGCGAACCGCTGCGGCTACTCGTTAAAATACACCTGATTACCGAACATTACCGTGCTGAGGGGGTAATGATCTCAACGCTTGCACGTAATAGAAATTGTTCGAACGAAGACGGGAGACGTTTAGGGCTTGTGTTTGAAATTCTAACATTTTACCGTGATGGGTTATTAGACTTAGATTTAGACTTTGAAAGTACATCCTATACTCTTTATCATTGATTGCTACATTAAAATCTTGAAATCTTGAATGTTGGTAGATTATATATAATGACTACAATTAAGGTTAGATTTGAGAGTTAGGTTAGGTTAAATTTCGAATATTTTCATTTTAATTTCTACGTTTTATTTAATAATTATCATTGGAATAATTTTAAAATTTATTCCTCTCGTTATAATTTTGTCACAATGGCATAAATTTTTATCGAAATAAATTTCGAAGATAGATTTGCATTAACTGATAGTTCGCGCGTAAGGAGAAGGTAACGTACAGTCGGTAAATAATTGAGCATCGGTCTGGCAAGGGTTAACGATCTCTTTGCACCAGCATGCGATAGAAATGGGTTTAAACGATGGAACGAGTACATTTGCGTGTCAAAGATCGCTAAGCGTCCTGCGTGGTCTATTCGCGGAATCGCCCTGTCCTAAAATTGCCGCTCGTAACCGCGCTCTCGCCGAGGACGAAAAATTTATGGCACGAAAATTACGCAAACGACCGGTTGTAACGGCAATTTGGAAATTACGAATTCTCTCCTGTTTATAATAATGATAGACACGGAATTTGTCCGAATAATGATTTGAATGTTAGTCTTCGAAGTTTTATCCCTCAACTGAAAAACTTTAAAAAATTCTCGGGATCTTAGGATTCAGAAATCAGATTTTTGGATTGTAGAAATTGGATCGTGGTATCCAATGATGTTAGATTTCAATCTTAAAACTTTTGATAGAATTAAAATTTTTTTTGAAGAATAATCAATTTTTACAATTTTTATATTTATCGAATATATCGTTCAATTCAACGTCAAGTCTTTCTCACAGCCTTTTAAATTACGTTTCCCTCCAGAAATTCCGATAATTTACAACAATTAACTGACAAAACAGTCACGTTCCATCATTTTTCCCTCAATTAACCATTCTTTAGCCGCAAAAGCCACAGTTTCCAGTTTAATTGCCAGTTTAATTCAACTTAATTCCATCATCATTACATCTGTCGTCTCGTCGCAAAATTTCCACGATACAAAAACATTCATTTGTCGTCTCATTTGCATAACACACCTTGCACGCCAACTCTTCTATTTCTATTTTTATCCGCGAAAAAAAGCAGCGGACGAAAGCAAAACGAGCCATCGGAATGAGAAAGTGCGATTTCCTCGATACTGACCCTGATAAACCGGCGATGCTATTTGAAATTTAATCAGAAACCATTATTCGCTGCTTTTTATTCTCTCCTGCTCGCGATTTTTTCCCTCCGATTAACCGAAAAGGGAAACGGGGAGAAACCGCAAATAATATTTTCGTGACTCCTTCGATATTGGCGGATACTGTAAGTAAATTACTTCCTCGTGGGATAATTGAAAAAATAAATGGGAGAAAGTAATCTCGATTCAGCTTTAATCCGTTTCCGTTGAATTTATTTTTTTAAGCCGATTCGAACCGTTCTTTTTCTTTCTTTTTTAAAGTTATCTACAATTTTGTTGCATTTAATCGATCGAATCTTATAAATGATCTTTTTTTATTTAAATGTAAACTTCAAGCAAGTTTCAAGAGTTCTTTGAATTAACATCTTTGGTTCGTGGATAATTGATTTAAAATTTTAATTTGCGTGTAGATATTGTGCCGTTATTTCACCTGTTGCAATATTAGTAAGAATATCTTCTCAGTCTCGTTTGGTGTAATCTCTTTAGGAGATACATCTATTTGCTAAGAACATCTGCGCCTGTTTTATGATTCCAAGTATGGTATCTTGGAATGAGAATTATTCTTGGACTCGGTGTTTGAAGAATGCTTGCCTTAAAATCTAATGTATGTCAACTTATTTTTAGTACTTCCATGTGGAATAGTACTAGATAGATTATCCGTCTTGGATTTGTTCCCA
Source organism: Apis mellifera (assembly GCF_003254395.2). Taxonomy (NCBI): domain Eukaryota; kingdom Metazoa; phylum Arthropoda; class Insecta; order Hymenoptera; family Apidae; genus Apis; species Apis mellifera. The sequence goes on from NC_037640.1 coordinate 5,640,601, forward strand.
ATATGGAGTTTTAGATTATTTTCAAGAAATAATGAAATTTACCAAGATTGAACAAGAGAAAACGGAGAACGAGACTTAGAAATTAGATATTATTCCTTAAGTAAAAACTTGTGTTCCATTTGTTTCAAGGATAGATAAAGCAAGATAGATAAGGACTTGTATAATTTTTTCACAAAATAATCGAGTAAAATTATTCTACAAAATTATAGATCGTAATTTCCTGTATCTAATTGAAAATTGAACTCTTGATTAAAGAATACTCTATGATCTCATTTGTATTAATGCATGGAAAAATACACATCTTTCCATTTTTCTAAATGTCATATAATTGCTCATAATCGTTCTACGTTATATAAAATGTATCAAACCTGATTTGAACACGATCGTAAGCAAACTTAATTCTAAAATCTTTTTAGATTAACTCTTCAAAAACTCAACAATTTAGATTTTAAATTCATAAAATACGAATCAAATTTTTTTAAGAAATAAATCAATCTACGAGAAAATACCAAAAAAAAAAAAAAAAACAAAATACGAGGAATCCGAGTTCCAGCTACTAAGTGTGCAACTTTTCAACAAACTTTCTATAATAATTCACGTCAAAACGTTGCATGGCCTCACACTCGGAGGAACCCATCATAAACATTGGGGTACATTTGAGTTAGTATCTCATTTATCCACGTCCTCGACCGGGTTGCAGGCCAAGTCCAAACGATTCTCCATTTCTTTGCCGACCGGCCGCGAACAGCGTCGTTATTGCAAAGTAAACGATCTCAAGAACGATGAATAACGGTGCACCGCGTGAAACCGAACTGCGTAATAACGTTCGAGATTGTCGGTGAATAAGGTTATACCGGCGTATACGTTATTGCCAGTTACCGTGGCACCAACAATGTAATGGCAAAATTGGTGCGGTGGGAAAGCCCGCATGCTCTGCAACTTCGACTAACCTCGCACCCGTCGAGCCTGGTGTTAATATTGAATAACGCGAAACGTGACGAGAGATCCGATCCCGAGGATGTACCTTCCTGCCTCCTTCTCTGTTCTGGAAAATCTTCGAACCCTGTTATTCCCTCTTTAATCGTTTATCTATTATTAGAGATGGAGTAAGATCGATCCGTTAATAAAATCATCCTCTAAGATTGTACATCAATTGCAGGAACAACGATTTCTCGATGCGGGACACATTGTTCCAAATATTTCGAGAGGAGAGTATTAGAATAAAGAAACGTTTGAATCTATCGCTCTTTCAACTTTATGAGAGGATGAGAAGAATTTTCTCCCGATCGTATATTTCAAGCGTTGGTTGCAACCAAAGCGGGCAGCACAATAAATTTCATCCGTACATACGATTGGAATAAGTTGAAAATTGAACGTTGCAAACGCGTAGATCGCGTTGCATGCACGTATCCATGGCGACACGCCCATAGGTGAGCAACCAGGAAACGTAGCACGCGTGCGTATATACACGTATCCTACATAACGTGCTCGTGCAGCCATAAGTATATACACGGTGTCCGTACAAGTACCGAGGCTATCCACTATTTAGGATCGGATATTGAACATCAACCGACGTTCCATCGGTTAACGTACGAGTATTCGTGTGAAGATGGATCTTCGTCTTTGGACAGATCACGCTGCTCTCTCTTGCTAGGATTATTGGGATTCCCAGATTGTGATTGATCTCGGTTTAATCGGTGGTTTTGATAGGAAATGGATGCTCGATGATTAAGCCAGTTGGGATTGCGTGTATTAAGAGGAATTATTAATTATTCAGATGTCGAGGAAGAGTAGAATATTTTCAACTGCACGATTCAGGTTCTTTTCTTCAATTTTTCAATCCATCAGGAATTCAGGTCTCGGATGAAGAATCAGGTCTTGGATGGAGAAATCAGATTTTGAGGAGAATGAAATATTTTATTAAAATTCTAGTTCGTGAAAGCAGGTTTGAAATTCAGAGAGGAGGAAAGTTTGGATTTTCAAGAAAATTGAATTTATCAAGGAATAAGTTATGAATGAGAATTTATAAAAAAAGAAAAGAGTTTAGAGTTTGAATAGAATTAAGAGAACATCTAAACTGCAATGAATGAGAAAGGGAGAAACTCTTTGAAATCTTTTCCTCTCTAAAGAATACTCTTTAAAGAATAAAAGTCTGGATTGTTGACAAAGTTCAGCTACTAGAACTCGGCAGTTCTTTTGTGGCGAAATGAAAGTAGCAAGCTTTCAGCCGGAGTAAGTGGTTAAAGCATAGGGAGAAACGCTTTGCTTACTTTTCGTATAAAGACGTCGATTCTTTCCCTTGAAATACGGCCGCTTGTTTGCTGCAAGGATTTGCGAGGACGCAAGACAAGCTTACACGCATTAGCCAGAGACTAGTCCTCTCGACTAAGGATAAAAGGAATGACTTTTTGAATTTCAATCCTGCGGATACTTTTCATCTAAACATCCGTGGAATCTCGATATCCTCTTTACCCTCTCGAGACCTTTCGAGAATTACACAGTTCCCAATTAAAAATCGGAGAAATCAATTTACAAAGAGGAATATTCAAGAATATTCAACTATTATTAACAACAAATTATTGAAGGAATGAGAATTGAACGGTTTCCCTTTTCTTTACTTAATACCGGTTTTCAAAGTATTATCGGCAAGGATCAAATGAAAACCGAACACCTTTAATTATCCTTATAAATATCCTTAAAAAAAGGCTTCTTCATTATCATAATCTATACGATGATAAACGATACATCAAGTTATTTAAATTATACGCAAAAATAAATGGAACCCAATTTCCTCCCAAAAATCTTCTTTCCTCAAAACTTACTTCTTCCACCTTCTAACAACAATCTCCACCCTCGACGAACCTAACTCCATCCCTGTTAAATAACAACAACGAGATGAAAATCGTGGAAAATGTCAAGATCGTCGCCGAATCTCTAACCAGAAACCCATCCTCGAGAGTAAATAAGCTTGTGACACGAGCTTGTATCTTATCGTCGGGGCGAAAGGGTTATCAGAGTTCGCGTTCGAGCATCGGATGGGATTACATGGTGAAACGGGAACGGGAGGATGGATCGGGAGGAACGATCGAGGCCATTCAATTTCAACCGGCTAATCGTTCGAAAGCCCGATCGATCCGTTGGAACGGAGGCCATCGACAACAACCACCCATCCCCCCGTGTGTCGCTCCCCGTTTAATGCACGCTCTCCCCCGAAGATTATCATTAAGATGTTCCACGGGCGGCGAATGTTGCTGCCCCTACGAGAGGATACAAGATAGATGATGGTAGAGGCGTGCCGAGAAGGAAAGGAAGAAGGAAGAGAAGAACGCCTCCCGTTTCCCGGCCGAGGAAATAGCTAATGACGGGATTAAATGAAACTCACTTAACCCTGGAACGTGGGGAGGGAAAACAGGTGTTTCCTCGATACGATCCTTTTTCGCGTATTTTAATTTAATAATCGTATTGCAGGATTATTTTTGAAAATGGAAATGAATGGATGGTGGTTGATTTCTTTCTTTTGCTTCGAGTCCAATTTATGGAAGGAATTTGGTGAAACGATATCGTTTGTTGCTCGAGGAAAACGTGTGATAAGATGGATTTTGGATTGGATACGATTGAAAGGAAAAGGAAAGATAAGAATTGACTACTTTATGAACGAAAGATTGTAGATAAAACGTTATAAATAAGAGATAATACGATATTTATATGTACAGATACATTTAAAAATAAGAATTCATTATTTAGAATCTTATCAAAAAGTAGTTAACACTTAATTTAAAAAAAAAAACAAATGTCCAGGGAATTGAAAACGGAAAATAGAGCACACGACAAGTGAAATTAAAATCATCGTCCCGCGAAATGACAAACTTCTCACGCCATAAACTGCATTATAGTCTGTGGTTTAAGGGCTATCGACGGAACTTCCTGTGGAGCCCGCGGCGGAAAGATGATCCACGCGCTAGCACGCGCGCGAGCCTCTCGCTATGCGACTATAATTGCGAGCAGGTGGCACCATTAATCTTGCAGCCACCGTAACCTATTTTCCCGCCACTCTCTGCTTGCCGACCATCGTCGCGGATAATGAAATAACGAAACGGGTATTCTCGAGGTGGACTCTCGAGGAGGTTGGAACCTTACAGCCTATGGGCGAGCGAAATTAATTTTCACGGATTTCAATAATTTATAATCGATTCGATACTGGAATGGTGGTCGCGTGGACGGACCAGCTGTTTTGCGGTTTTCGTTTCGATTCAACGAGATGATCGCAAAGTGGATGATGGTTTGGAAAGATAATTTGAAGCGAAGATCGATCATAGCAGATTATATTGGATTATGAAATAATTGAATTAGATTAATCGATCGAAAAATGTAATAAACGATTTGGAAATTTTATTTTTGGATTCGAGATAAAATTTGATGCCAAGAAATTTGGAAATTTTTAATATTAAACGTGTTCGATAATTTAAAAAAAACTATAGAAATCGAATCGTCGGGAAAAATTGAAAATTCTAAATTCTATCTATCCTTATAACCAAAAATTCGTTCAATAATATCGATAATAATTTTCCTGGTCAATTTACAATTTGCAAATACAAACCTGGGAAACGCAAACATTATTCCCGTCTCTTTTACGCTTCTCTACGGCGGTGTTTTTTGCGCGAGGATACATACTGTCCCAGATTTTCAATCGCTTATTCATAGGGAAGCTTACAGGTGTGTTATCCGCGCGCGATGACGCAAGTACGGCGGGTCTTCGAAGATGAATGTTTACTTTTCATCTCGGCGTTACAGGCCGTTTTGTGTTCCAAGTAAGTAATTGGTTACTTTTAAGGGAAGAGGCTCCTCTCGTCGAGGAGGCTTTAATATACAGTTGTACACGGCCCATAAATTATCCGACGAGTTGAAAAAGTCCCCGGTAATATACCCTCTTCCTGGACTTTGGGCCGGTTTCCCACGAGTAACGAGTATATCATATAACCAGGGTTAGCGAGACAGTCATCCCGAGGAAATCATCCATCTTGAAATCATTTTCCGCAATTTTAGATAGACGCGACGAGTTCCATGATACGCGTTGGTTAACTTGTTGTTACGAACGTTGCGACTTCGAAGGGTTTCCACCTACGAGGACTTGGCCTGGCGTTGCGACGAGTCGTTTGAATTTGGGATACGCGCTTCTCACATAAATTAACGTCAACGTGGGAGGGAAGACGTCTCTCTCAAGGTCTAGGATAACTTCATCCTGCGGTTAATTTGCCAACTATTACGTGCACGTTTCGTGGGATAAGAGAAGTTTGGATGTAAACAATTTGAAATTAATTTAAATAACTTTTTAGGGGATATATTATTGTGCCTTAAGGTTTAAATGTTCTCCTTCAAATACGCGTCAATTTTTCCGCCAATTTTTTTATTTTCTTAAAATACCTAAGAACAATTTTATGCAAAAAAGACTAAGGTAATTGCTCATACTTTCGAATGAGAGGAAATCTAGCACAATCTAAGAACTGAATTTGTATTTATACAGAAAGCCAAAAAGTCTCACGAGTTAACTCAGGTGAATGCGATTAAAGAGAATAAAAATCTCTTCGATCCAATTATATTTTCCCATTAAATAATAATCACGGATATCAGATTCTCTGTTTAAATTACAACATACCATTCCCATACCCGATATTCGCACAAATTCTTGAGAGATCCAGATCTCGATCGACCGATCGATCTCTCGAATCTTGTGGATCCGGCCAGCTTTTCCGTCCATCGATCTCCCGAACGGATCGATAACTCACCAACGGTGGTATATACCTTTCGCCTGCGCGACCTTCGCCATTCCACGATCGGATCGGATCGAATCGAATCGAATCGAATCTCTGGAGGAGGAGAGGAGAGGAGGACCTTCGATCTCAGCCACGATCGATCCCCTCGATCCCGTTACTCGTCGCGATCCACCAATACTCCTCGGTTGAAAAAAGAAGAAGAGACGGGGGAGGGGAAAGCTTCGTCGCGGCGCGGAATGCACGCACGCGTGTGCGTGTTTCGCGCGGATGATCTCAAAGGTTAACGATGTTCCACGCTTGGCGCGCGGAATAGGGTGGCGTGCAAAGGTGAGAGGGACGAAGGATCGTGAAATCTAGAAAAAGGCGGAGGATCAAGGACGTTGATGGAGAATCCTGCGGCAGGCGCGTGCTCGATCGCAGGGCCCTCCGCTGGCTTGCGAAACGGAGTCGACATTTCCTTTCTCGCCGAGAGGAGGATTGTGCTCGCTTCTTCGCTGTCGATCTTGCTCTCGATCTTATGTAACGTTTATTGTTGATCGTGTTGCGATGGGATCGTGGAAGGTGGAACGTGCACTCGTGATCGTTCGTCGTGCAGGTTTTGGAATGTTGGAATTTTATACGCGAGGAAAGGAAAATGAAATTTTCGATGATTTTCGATTATAGATAACTGGAATAAAAGAGTTGTATTTGTTGATTATTCGAACGTTCAAACTTGGAACTTTATCGTTTGAAAAATTACGAACGTGAAGAAGAATAAAATATTGAAGATAAATACGCGAATAGAGATGATCTCTTTGTGAAATCTGTTTCGAAACGGTATTTTTTCTTTTTTCTTTTCGTTCAAAGAAGTTGGTTGCTCAACTCCCTCGAACGTGAATTTCTACTGGCTACTAAGAATTCGTTTGTTCTATCCTCGAAACTCGATTAATCGTCGTGAACGAGTCTATTGCGATTGCCGTTAACGTTACGTTAAGAAGATTTATCGATGACGTAAATAATATGCAGACAGTCGGGCAAAGTGACGCGAGCGTTTGCTTATCTCGCGCGAGCGCAAGATTAATGCGCATGCCGGCCGGCGCGTGTATCTCGGTTAATAAACATTGCTGGCAATATAATAATGCCACCATCCGCTATACAAAGAATCGCTCGAATTATGCAGTCCTCGCATGCGGAAGCACCGTGTTGGAATACATGATCTTGTGCAAAGACAAGTTAGTTTAGATTTACTCGAGAATATTTCATCTCGTACTGGAAGATGTCAGCCACCTTCGTTTTCAAGTCTTGCAACAGCCTTTGTTTCTTCCCACTTTCCAACCAATTCTACGCTTCTTCCTTGTTCCTAAATCTTTCACAAACCTTTCAGAATCTTCTATTTTCGTTTCCAAGAATTTGCAGTTTCCTTATCCAAACTTTTTTGAAGAAACAATGAAACTTGAAGCTTCATCTCCAATTTGTTTCCAAGTATTTTTAGATTCCTAATTTCCAAAACTTTTCTTCTACTTTGGTTTCCAAGAATTTGCAGTTTCCTTATCCAAAATTTTTAACTTCAACAAGCTTTATCACATTTGTTTCCAAGTATTTTTAGATTCCCAATTTTCAAAACTACTTTTCGTTTCCTCATCCAACATTTTTTGAAAAAAGAATAAAACTTCAAGCTTCCTCTCATTTGTTTCCAAGTATTTTTAGATTCCCAATTTCCAAAACTTTTCTTCTACTTTGGTTTCCAAGAATTTGCAGTTTTCTTATCCAAAATTTTTAATTTCAAGCTTTATCATATTTGTTTCCAAGTACTTTTAGATTCCCAATTTCCAATTTTCTTCTACTTTGGTTTCCAAGAATTTGCAGTTTCCTTATCCAAAATTTTTAACTTCAAGCTTTATCATATTTGTTTCCAAATACTTTTAGATTCCCAATTTCCAAAACTTTTCTTCTACTTTGGTTTCCAAGAATTTGCAGTTTCCTTATCCAAAATTTTTAACTTCAAGCTTTATCATATTTGTTTCCAAGTATTTTTAGATTCCCAATTTTCAAAACTACTTTTCTTCTACTTTTGTTTCCTTATTCAAATTTTTTTGAAGAAAGAATAAAACTTCAAGCTTTATCATATTTGTTTCCAAGTATTTTTAGATTTCCAATTTCCAATTTTCTTCTACTTTGGTTTCCAAGAATTTGCAGTTTCCTTATCCAAAATTTTTAACTTCAAGCTTTATCACATTTCCAAGTACTTTCAGATTCCTAATTTTTAAACCTTTCGAGAATTTTAACTTGTTTATTCCCATATCTTTTAAAAATTTCTTTACGCTCAAATAAATCTCTAAATCCGATCTTCTGGAATTCCTACTTCTTCGTTTCCAAATCTTCCAAATATTTCCTCCGTTTCCACCTCGAGCGCACAATTCGATCCACCACACATTTAAGATCAACCTCCCGTTAATTAATGAACGTAGCCACCGGGAGCACGCCGCGATGCCAGCCATAATTTGTACCCGGGGCGAAGTCAATTAATAAGGACATCGGCCCATTAATTTAATTGCAGCCCGGCTACGAACGATACACATCGAGGTGGTTCGGAAACCGTCGGTGGGTGGGTTTAGATCACCACTCGGGGGGAGAGGGGGGGATTTATTAATTACGAAATTTCCACATGAGACGTGGGGCCACACGCCGCAGCCACGAAAGGTCCTCGAAGAGGTCGAGAGATGGGCGACGGATCGATTAAATTATCGGCTCATCTCGAATCGTGGTTGGATTTCTGCAAATGTTGCAAAACAGCCGTATTATCTCGCGAGGACTGATTGAGATAGCCAACGAAGGGAGAGCACGCGTCTCCCCCTTAACCTTTTCGATTTAACCTTTTCGTAAATTATCTTGCAATAACGAGCTTTTGCGGGTTTTCTTTTTTTTTTAATGCGCGTAGAGACACGTTGTTTCAGCTGCTCGAGTGATTGTTCAGATCGTAAATTAGTTAGTCAGATCGTAGAAGGTGGAACGGTGGAGTTATTTACGTCTGTTGGCGATTTGTAATTGACGTAATCCTTGTGCTTAATGGAGCGAGGAGGTGTGTCGTTGGTGATGTGATTGCAATTGTTCTGCTTGATCTTTGATTTTGCTTTCGCACAAGTATTTATTTATTTCTCTTTTTAACGAGGAAATGCGATTCGATCTTTTTATTTATTTTTTTCGATTCAACAATTTAATTAACTATTTATTCGATCGATTTATCTTATTAGCTATCTTATCTTAAAATGTAGAAATTAAAAATTTAAGAAACTCATTAATCTTGTGTAACGATATTATTCGTTATTTCAAAGAGGTATGAAAACGAGATTGACAACGATTATGACAATTAAAGAGAATCAACAAAAGCAGATATCGTCGATATCCTATTATAATTAAAAAAAAAGTATATATATAAAAAAACAGAATGAAACGCGAAGTAGATAGATAATCCGAAACGAGCAAAGTGTTTATCGAAGGAAGGATAAACAACGGTCACAAGGCCGATAAAATCACTCCGCTCTCTATATCTCTGAACGCTCTCGATCGAGCAACCTACCTACGAGCAACAACCATAAAACTCAGGGAACAAGACTTTCAATGTCTTTCTCAATCTTCGACAACCTCTTAATACCTCAACGGGAAACAATATTAATCATCTAACTGACATTAAACGAGGACTGTATGTGTCTCTCCACCGCCGCGTCTCTCCCCTCCACCTTCCATCGCGAACACTTTACAATCGGCGAAAAAGATGGACTCGAGGCGATCGTGGAAAAAACTATCTTAATTTCATTTACACCGATTGTTCTCACGATTTTCCAGCAATTTTTTTTACTCAAAAAAGGTATCGCAATTATTCGAATCAACGAGAATCGAACTTGTGAATAATGCGTGAAGAAAATGATAGAATTATGAATTGAAAATATATTTGTTTCATCGATAGAAATTAAGAAAAGTAGGAATATATTTTTTTTCTATTTTTTATAATTTAATGACTGGTTAAATTAAATTATCATTAAAGGCCAACTTCATTCCAAATATTCAAGGGATATTACTCGTTGCAACGCAATTCTTCGTCACCAACGGTTGAAAAGCATCGCTACGGACGGATAGCGAGGCTCATCTCGAGGCGCGGAGAGTGTTAGAGGCACGGCCAGAAGTGCATTCCTTCACGTTGCACTTGGGGAGGGGTCGTTCGCGCCGCGAGGAAATCCACGGTATTCTAATCAGTTTCTAGCCCCCTATCTCCCGGACGACCGACAAAGTCGATTCGGAGAAATCGATCGATGATTACGGAGTCCCGGATTGTCGCTTTAATCATTCAGGGAATATTAATAAAATTGACGAAACGGGTTAGAATATCGAATCGAGCATTGATCGATCATTATCGTCGTTCCAGGGACAAGAATCGTGACAATGGTAATAATTTAAGTATTGAAGAGGAGGGGGACAGTTTTCCAAGTCGTCGAGTGTAATTAGGTTGGCGATATATGGCGCATTTTCACGAGTGAAAATTTGTGAAATTGGAAAATGCGTGCGTGTTTAACAAAGGCAATGGGGACAAAATTTCACGTTATATATTCTTTAATTCTATGATGAAAGCTGAGACTTCGATATCCTGGAATTTTTTAAGATTTTAAGATTTCTTCTGGTACAGAAGAAAAATGATCGAGAATTTCGTGGATTAAAGTTTGTTAATTCCAAAGGTCTGTTCGATAGGTTTCGAATTCGAGAAGAAGAAAATTATTATGGTTATAACTAACTTAGAACGATATAGATAATGATAGAGGAATCAATCGATCGTCTCCTAATTTCTACCACCATTAATAAATTGTTCTCGGTTAATCGAAGTCTGAACGAATCAGAAATTAACGCAAATGGGGTTCGATTAAAATTCCAGACGATAGGAAAACCGTCGGAAGTATCGTAATTACACCCTAATACGATTCTTATCGACCTGGATGTTCGGTCATCTCCTGCATAACTTGCACATAAGTGTGACTTAGAATTACCGGAGCGTACATATAATTTAGATCGCGGGTACAACTTCTCAAGGCGTAATTTAGATCACGGTACCTGATACGTGGCCCGTGCAAGAGGACCGACGCGCAGAGAGAGCCCTATCCAACCGCGATTTAGACGAAATTACACCGTGTAGAAATCTTACACAAGTTTCGTTGAAAGCGTTATCGTTATTCATAACTTAAGGGCGGGCGTATCTTGATCCGATTACGATTCAGATCAACCATGTGACGAATTAAATGAAAATTCAGTCCTGATATTCGCCGCGATAGATGGGATATCTACGTTTATCGTACGTAACTCTGTGCTTTCGAATTTTCTAATCTAATATATCAACAAAATCAAACTTTTATCAAATTCTTTCTTGTTAAAGCTTTTGCTTCCCTTGCAAAGAAGAAAGAATATAACATTCGAGAACTAAGGAAATATAATACTTGTTTAATTATTTAATTAACGAAGCATAACACGTATATACATACAAAAGATTTAAATTCTATTCTTGAAGAATTATTCTAACTAAAATTATACGTATAAATCGAAGACAGAACCATTGAGAATTCGATCGTAGGTAATCGAAGCATAATCGAGCATCCTCGATTCCATGTCGTCCCTAATCCCAACCCCACGATTATCCACGATCAATTGAACTATTTGTCGTCCTCGAGCTCGGTCGCTCGCGAGGGCGTCGATGGCCATTCCCGGCGTCGCCCTGTTCGTGTCTCGATGGGTTCCGGTTTTATCGATCGTTTTTCCCGGCGAGCCTCCCCCTGGACACACCGGTGGGACCTGTTTTCACCGATGAAAAGTTACCAGATCGTTCAGACCCGGCGACGATACACCCGACAGACAGACCCCCGTTGCTTTTCCAGATGGAACTAGTCGACCGTGCGAAAACCACACGGAATATCGGCACACGCGTCCCTTCGAGAACAAGAAGAAGAAGAAGAAGAAGAAGAAGAAGAAGAAGAAGAATAAGTTCCTCGATCTCCTCGTTCGTTCGTTCGTTCGTTCGTTCGTTCGTTCTTTCCCTGACACGTTCACTCGATCGTTGTTCTGCATCTTCGTTAGTTTCGTCTTCCATTCTTCTCTTTTCCGTGTACCGATGAATCGTAAAAGGAATCGTTCTTTTGCTTAATGAATTTTTAGGGGGCCGGCAGTGAAGTTCGCCTCGTAAATTACGCGAACAAGAATCCCGCTTATCTGACGGTGGATCGAGCGGGAGAGTACAAGGCGGGGACCATGGCGGACGGCGAGGAGGGCGATAAGCGTTGCTAATTTCCGTAAATTCGCCGGCGACTCGGCCAGGGCGTTACGTTTTAATTGCGGCAATTAATTAGACCGGGATCGAGGCTCGAGCCTTCGTCCCTGAGGCGGATATTCCGATAACCTTGGAACGTTTGCTCTCGATGACCTTCCACTCGATGAAAAGTTGGCAGCTGTCGGAGAACGAGTTGAAAAGCTTTTTTTCTAGTTGCATTCGAAATTGATACAATATCGTGACCCTATTTTCAACGGAGTTGTACTTGTTCAAAATTCAATTGGGATGTTAAGGAAGGTAGCTTTTGAATCGATCGTTTGACGCAGAGAAAGAGAGTCGCTCTGTATCGTTATTTTCCATTGTTTTCCATTGTTCATCCGTTGGCCAAAGAGAATCGGGCTTTGTTCGTACGCTCTTCCGCGATATCTGTGAACGTTAATCATCGTTATTGATCGGTCGATGACAGAACAAAAGATATTTGGCCTCTTTTCGGCCAAATTATTCCACTGGAAGTCGGTGTTTGCTCGCTTCGAGTTCGAATAAGAATAGCGTGTGTGTTATTTTCTCGTGCTTTGACGATTGAAATTTTTCGAACGATCGATTACTCTGGTTGGAAAGGGATTGAAAGGGGAGGAGAGACGCGAAGCAAGATGAAGAGACCGCCACGGGGCGCGACAACTCGTGTTTTACATAAGTAGCGCGGATCTTATCTCTGGTGTTCTGGTACACCATGGACACCGCAATCGGGTCACGATGCAGCCCGGGTACCAGATCTTGCGCATCCTCGACAAGTCTGGACCAACCAGAATGTGTTTTTATTTTTGACATTCCGGCTGGTCGCGCCTTTCGGTTCCTCGTACCCTCTTTTTTCCTTATTTTTATTTTTTCTTTTTACACGACTTGCTCGTCGCCACCTCGCCCGCCACTCGTTTTTCCTGCTTGTTTCATTACGGTTAACCATTTCTTTTATCTCTTCAATATTTTTTTAACACTTCTTTTTTTAAATTTCGTGCCACTTGTAAGTACCCTTCTTTAAATTCTTCTCTTATTTATCTCATTTAACCAATTTATTAATCCCCATTGTTAACCTCTTTTCCTTGTCCAATTCTTCATTCTCAATTTCTATTTACCCGTTTCTTGGAATTTTTAGAATTTTTATTCTACTCAAGCTCGAAAGAATTCACATCTTTCCTCATTCGTACTTGTTCGTTTCCTAAATCTCGGAGCGCAAGCATTTTCTCTTCGAACGACATTTTCATTTTGTACTTTCGATCGATCTCTCTCCTAAGGAACGCGAATTCTCCGGGAACCAAGCCACAGCGATTATATCGGCCACGACGAAATTCCTAAATTCCTCGCGTTACACAACGAGAACGGCCTCGCAACGGAGGAGAGTTAATGACATTCCAAAAGCGGCCGTTCCAGATAAATCAAGAGCCGTGTTCCCGAAAGAAAGCCACACGCTAATAAATACGTCGCGTGGACAAAAACGCGGAGCGGGGCGGCCTCTCATGGTGTATACATAACGGCTTGGACACATGCCCATGATGTATCGCCATCCGTGGACACGACCAAGGCCCTCGCGCGCGCATAATCCCTCTCGAGACTATGCGCGCGCGCATAGGAACGTGGAAAGCCGGCTTAATAGAGAGAGGCTCGTGCCCGCGCTCTCCGCTTCCACTCTATCCACTCGCCTTTCCTCGCCAATAATCCTCCTCGATCTCTCGGAAGCTGATCGCAGCCGGAAGTCGCCTCCAAGCGGAGACCATCCATTTTGTTTTAATTTAAAGGGAGCATAAATCGTTGTTTTTTAATTAACCAAAATTCTTTGCGTCATCGATGATCAAAAGCCAGTTCTTAAACTTTTGTTTCTGGAACGGTTTTGAATGGGATTGCAACGCGACTTCCGTTTTGGGAGGCTTACAAGGGTTTTTTCTCTCCTTTTTGTTCGATTTTTTGATTTGATTGGATGGATATTATTTCGAATCGAAGGATCGATATCTTAGAAAGAAAGATACGTTCACGGGGAAGTTTAATCATCGCAACTTGTTCCAAAACTTTCGTACACCCGCGTATTTGCACGTAAATTCTGTCGATCTCCCTCCCCTTTCTCTTCCGTGCAAAAACACGTGGCAAAGAGATGAATTTCACCGACGATGGAAGGGAAAAAAGAAAAGAAAGGAAAAGAAAACGTAGAAATTTGTTTTCATCGTGGAAGGAAAAGGAATCTGCAGCTGGAAACTCGCTAATCCGGTTAACCGGAGCTGCCTCCTAGTAAATCACTCGAGTAACACGTAAGGGAACGACGTTGTTTGATCGAGAGACAACCCGTTAGATTCCTTGCCGAGATCCCTCCTTGCTGCAACTCCTCTCTCCCCCCCCCCCCCCCCCCGTTCGAGACGTACGGCCGTTTTACGGCCGATCGAGGCCGATAAAATCCGCGATTTGAAGAAATGACCGACCGAAATTCCAACCGGTCCCCTCCTTCCTCTCCCCCTACGTGGTGTACGCGCGCGCCACACTCCGTCCTTACTTTCTATTATCCGCGTTCTTGCCACGGCTGAATGGAGACCGTACAATTAAGTACACTTGACGTTCTACGTGCTACACACACGGCGATCCGTGAAACGTCCAACGATCGGGGGCCCCGCTTTGTTGCACGGCGACTACAATTTGTTATTTGTTTATACAACGCCGCACCGGCTCGCCGGTGCGTGGGAGGCGTTAAGGCGAGCCCGCAAGCAACCACGTGCTGCGAGAAACATGGTGTCGCGCGGACGTCGAGTTTTCGAGGTTCGATTGGAAAGAGAGAGAGAGAGAGAGAGAGAGAGTGATATGGTTTCGTAGTTTGATCGAAATTTATTATTATCGTCGAATTTATTCCATTCGATTCAATCTTCGAAGACACGTTTAAAAACGTATCCCTTTTAATTGTAAAAAAATTTGAATACGAAAATCGAATGGTAGTTTAGATGCAAATTAGGGTAATTTGGTTTCTTCTTTTGGTAAAATGTAGAATCAAGGTTGCAGTATCAGTTTCTTTCTTTTTTAGAAAGAACATTCGCAGTTTGAATAAATTAAGGATTGAATATTTTGCGAAAAGGTTGCGAGTCGATTCTGGAGCACAATTTTTCTCCTACCCGGCCGCGTATATACTCGCCGCGACACCTCTCGTTCTTCTTCGCGCGCCTGTTGATTAAGCGGTATAAGAGGTTGTTGTAACGAACCTTTACCGTTAGCAGCCTCTTTTATCGCGAGGGCAGGCTAATGAACCGCTTTGCAACGCGAAAAATATCTACATTTAACAAATTTCCCTTCCCTCGGGGGCCCCGGTTGCCGGCGAATAAACGACGACGGGGCCGGGATAATTTAAGGCGTAACCCTCGCGATGTTTCTCCGGCCTTAAAACGGCCAGTCGTCCCCTCCGCCTCCTCCCGTCTGCCTCGCAGATTTTTATTTCCCTTCCTCCAATCGCGTTTTTTATGCGATTGTTGCGTGCCTCTCGATTTGCTACGACGTAAAGTAAGAAATGAGCGAAACGACGAGGTGGCTACCCCTCGTCCCCGAAACGAATTATTCGCGTAAGCCGATTATTGAATTACAGGCAATTATAAATTTTTTTACCGTGTACCACCGAAAAAAATGTCTCCTTTTTATCGAGCGACAGAAATTTTCGAAATATTCTTTCTTAGGCAATTTTCAACAGCGTCCGATGTTTTATGCAAATTTCAACGTAATTACGGAGACAGAGATCTTTTAAAAAATCGTAATGAATAATTCATATTTACCGTATCACGTGCATATACACTTTGTAGTATTTATTCGTTTATTTATAGATCCACGGTTCAATCATCATTCTCTCCAGAATGAGTTTCTAAATCCATACGTTGGTTAAGATTTTTCTTATCAACGCGCGTACAATTTAATTTACCAATAATCCGTAATTTTATCGATCATCTTTCAGAGATTTTGTACGAGTCGAAGTTATGTTAAAACGTAAGAGAGAGAATGATCATAACCGCGGCTCGATCAAGATCTACTTTTAAAATCTACACTCTTTTTTCTCTTCATGCTCGTATTCCTGGCGACGTGTACTTGCGTTGTGTAAAACGTGTTAATTATTTTCGCAGCTGGATGAGAAAGACACGAGCATGGACACGGAAAAGGTGATCGCGATCCGCTTTTTGGGGAGCAACATCGTTGCTCAATTTGCTTGAAAAAGAATGCGGGTGATTAATACATTGCCTTTCGAAATATCGTGTTGTACTCGGATTACAAAAAAAAAAAAAAGAAAAAGGCCTCGTTCAAGCCTCGAGAAAGGTGTAATTTTGATCGGTGTTGCAACTTTGTGCCATCGCCGACATCGATGATACATCAATGTAGGTATCGGGAACGTGAAGTAATGGCGAAACGAATCTCGTGAGAAGCTTAATTGTAACTTTCACGAAAATTTTATCTTTCGAATTAATCGTTGAATATAATTGTACCGTGTATCTGAATTTTTTTTTATAATTTCAATAAAACAAGAGGCCAATGTTACGCGCCGATTGATGGATGGAATTATTTAACAATATCTAATATCGTACATTTCAATTCATCGTCAATCAAAGTATCGTAGAAAGAACGAAGATCATCGATAATCCCTCGCATTCTTTTAATTACAAATTATCTAGTTCGAACTGCAAAATGATCGATGAATCGTATCCTCGAATCGACCGAAATTCCGCGCAAATCCTCTTTCTTATCGAATAGATTATAGAAACCTTAGCTCCAAAGCGTAAAAAAGGGGGGAACAAAAAGGAGGAGAATTATCGAAAGTGCGATATAATGGCACGTACCAGTTTGGAAAAACGTAGCACCACCGTCGATGTTTCCAATCGATTACTCGACGTAGTCGCTACCGGTTTCTATCTACGAGCGAGAACGGAGAAAAAGAAGAAGAAGAAGAAGAAGAAGACGAAAGAGAAGAAGAAGAGGGGAGAAAAAAGAGACGGAGCTTATTGGTCTTAGAAAGTCGAATAAGAAAGATCCGTGAAAAGAACGCTCGTGAAATCTGCAGAGGCCGGCCGCGATCCGTGTATAATCGGCGGAGGAAACCGGGTAGGAAAAAGGAGCAGCGCGACGGTGAAAATGCCCGTCTTTTGAAACGTTGAAATCCCGGGGTTCGTGACTGCGGCCAAGTATCATCTCGCACGGTGATTATCGTTTCGAACGTTCGATTGACGTGGCCGGTTTCACGTGGTATGGGCCCACGTTTGAAAAAACTGGCCGTCACGCCAGGAAGGAAAGTTGAAAAGGGTTCGAGGGATCGAGGGGGGAGGGGATCCAAGTTCGATCGAGCGAGCGATTACATCATCGCTGTGAATTCTGATCGATGTACCTGGGAGTTTTGGTTATTTGGACGAGGAAATCGAAGTAGGCAGTCGGAAGGATAGAAGAAGAGAAATTTCCCTTTGATCTCCTCGTTAATTTGTTAATTTGTATTTGTCTCAAAGAGATAATGGGACGTGGAGAATTTTTAATATATTTTGTAATAACTTTTTTATATTACGATATTGTATACATTCGAGGAGGGAAAGTATCTGAGGTGAATTTGCGATATTCGTTTCGATATCGTTTCGATATCGGATCGTGCGAGGGACTTATTAAGTATGCAGGAGGATAATAAAAGTTTTATTTGAAGAAAAAAAGAATTTATCCCCGCGTGTTCGAGTTTCCAGATGTATAATTAGTCCCATGCTTATCAGGAACAACATCCAGTTGGATCGTAACATTGGAAAGAACATCGAATCGCTCGATAACCTAAATAACGCGATTAATGAGACCAATCACACATCCTTGGCTACCAATCAGTCGTATCAACCGAACAAGATATCCAATAAAGAAAAATTTCTTTACAACCTATAATAACCCGTTGATCGAGTCGAAAAATCCAAATTTCCACCACAATTATAGATTTTTCCTGAATTATAAATGATCTTGAATAGCAATTTACGATATAAAAAAAAGAAATCGAGGATAGGAAAAATTCAAGTTAAACATATTATGATCAGCAGATATAGACTGGAAAAAAAAAAAAGAAAAACTGTTAGAAATCAAAGATTTCTCTTTCGTAAATTTTAATAATATTATTAAACTACTGAATAAATTTATATAAAACGTAAATTCTAATTTTATCTCTATCAATTGCAGGAATTTTTAATTATACTTTCCTACACTCAAACATTTTCACGAATTAAAATCTTCGATATAATCGACGAACGTCTTAAACCAAAATTTCCGTACATGAAAATCGATCAATTCTATACGAATTTTCACTTCTAACAACGCTTCTTTCTCCCTATGAACAATCGAATTTCGATCGTCGTAAAAATTAACCGATCGACGAAATTACACCATTTTCATCTCTGGCTAGATCGCTTCCCTAGAAGAACAATCAAAATATTCCCTCTATCACCAATTATCCTTGCTGTCTCCGCGCAGAAATCGGCTCGGTTTCGTATTTTACGAGGCGAAAATTGCCGGGTTATACACCCGTGGCGCGTTTTACGATTTCGGCGGAACAGCCGAGAGAGAGAGAGAGAGAGAGAGAGAGAGAGAGAGAGAGAGAGAGCGGCGATTTCCGGCGGTGTTTCGAAACGTCGAAACGACAAAGTTGCAACTAGGATGGTTTTATTCGTTTCCACCTTCCGTCGCGGTCACGCGGTTTTTACCGTCCTCGGTGTATACGACGCGCTAAATTATCCCGTTTGCAATAAAACGCGTGGCGGGACGCGAATGACGCCACGGTGAACAAATAAACGTGAAATTACGGTGAAACCTGGCTCTCTGTTGCGCGGATATCTGTCCTTCTCGATCGTTCGTTCACGATTATAGCGGGGCTCTCGGAGAGACCCCGTCGAAAACGAACGGTAAAAACGGTTGGATGTTTAGCCGGTTGAATGTTTCCTGGTAGTTTGCCAGATCGATTAAAAGGAGGGGATCGTTGTTTGATTCGATGTTTTGCGTGTAAGGGGAAAACCGGTCGACCGGGCTGTGGAGGATGCGGCTTATTATAATATTTACCCGCTTTGTTGCTTATAATATTTGCCGTTTCGATACATTCTTCGTCCGCGTCGATCATCTTTCGTCCCTTTAAAACGTTTTCAATATCGTGTTGTATCTAATTTAACTTCCGCCGCCGCCATTTAACGTGCCTGATAACTTGGCTTAACCGTTAACCGTAACAGTTATTTTTTTTTACACTCAATTGTATTTTCGAGATTATCGAAGCAACGATGATGGTAAAATTTACAAATTATATCTATAGGTAAAAATGAATTGTTGAATTAATTAAATTAAATCAAAAGTATAAATCCCTTTGAACGTGGCTAACCTAACCTTCGAACGCACGGCTCTCTCAATAGCGAGGAATTGGAGCAATTTATTATTTAAGCACTTTATTGAAGCCGTCCATTGAAACTCTAATTGAGACATCCATTGACATCTCCTCATCGATGTATCGCCACATTTGAATTTACATACGATCAATGACCGATCAACGAGGACGTTTTAATTGCTTGGAATATCGATCGAGAACGAAGTCGTTCCGCATAAAGAGTTAAATTGCGACTCAATTGCCTCGGTTGGCGTTTCTGTGTTTCTAGGTCTTTCTCGAGTATATGTACATTCTCGAATAAAATTCGTCTCGCGTAGCGATCGTCGTTTTAAAGCCAATATATTTCGTTCAATTATATACATCGATTATCATTCGATCAAATTGTTAGTTAGAAATAGAAATTACGATACAAAATATAATTCAATCGTTACCAACGAGACGTGTGATATTTTTGTTGCAGCCAGAGACAGTTCCTCAAGCGAGGATCGATATGACCCGTGTGTTAGAGGTTGCTGCTGCCGAGGATATAACCGGACATCCGTACAGCCTGGCGATCACCTCGCCGGAAGGAGTTACCTTCGTGAAGGGCACGTGCCGCGAGGAAACCAGATGGTGGGCCGATGTGCTTCAAGTCTACTCGAGGAACAAGGTCTGTAACATTAAATTAATTAGAAAAATTTACCTTCTTCTCGTAGCGAAAGCGTTAAAATTAACAGATATTGGTATTAATCTTGTTTCATTCAATCGAACAGAACGATCGGATGATTCGAGATATTGTAAATTTATTTGTAAAAAATTTTATTAGTATTATTATTAGTTAAATTTGTCGAAATTTAATTTTACAAAACCTCGTTTTTGTTCCCATTAAAATGTATCACTCTCTCTCTTTCAAAAAGGAATTTATTACCGTTGTCAGCTTAAATTAATTCCGCTAATAGTATCAATTATGGGAAAGAAATACTTTAATCGTCGGTGTCAAGGTACAATTAGAATCAATGAAAGAAATCCTCCTTGCAGATACGTTCCAATTTGCGTACAAGTCCGATCGAAGTGTTAAAAACACAAAGAAGAAATTATATTGTTTCGAAGCGACACGATTCTCTACGATCGATCTTACGTTCGAAAATATTTGGAATTAAATCTCGATTCCTTGGAATCGCAAATTTTCTGGAAAAAGAAAAAGTGAGGGATCCCTGTCACTCGTTGATTACGATATTCGCATAATCATTATTATATCCTTGTGCTGTCACGGTTGTTACAGTAATACCAGTCGCGTCGACTTGTCTCACCAGCGGAAATAGCTATTCTCGCGGGAAATGAATCGCGACTACGCGGCCGCCCTCGGATTTTCCAACCTTCTGCCTACGCGAATTCCACTATTTTCTTTTTTTTTTCTCTCTCTCCATTTTCTCAGATGAGAATTAACGTTCGAATCCTTCGAGGCCGATAAATCTTTGATAAAATCAGTTTTGGTTCATTGGAAATTTTTTTTTTATTGGCGAGTTTCATTGACGAGAACGAGTCAATTTTTTCTTTTTTACTATTCAATTGAAATTTATTATTATGGATATTACTGGTGCGTGAAGTGTCGTTTTTTCGAATAATTTTAATGGTACGTAATATCTCTTGGATATATCATAAAGAAACGTTAGTGTATTAAATAAAGAATTCAGTAAATTCTTTTCGATTATCCATATGGAGATATAGGGATCTTTCTATCCTCATCTATATAATTTATGTTTTCGACAACTGTTCCAGCATTGTCTGCAGTTTACACTTATTGTAGATTTGTAGTATTTGCGTATAAATTGGCAATTTAAAAGTGAGCGTAAAACGATTTGGTGTTGTCAAGGGTTAATCACAAAGCTTTTTCTCATCGTAAACTGCTTTACAAATTAACGCATTGTCTCTAAATCCACGTTGTTTCGTTCCTACACGAATAATCGAATATTCAAATCTTATCACCGATTTAATGGATGCTCTTCTTTGCTCTGAAAACTGAATCACATGGTGAATTGTTAGATATTCCCTGGATAACTGGCCGTCTAATTGCAGCCCCATTCCAGTACCGGTACCCTGTACAACGATACTTTTCCTACCTTCATCCTACTATATCTTAACTCCATGTTTATTCCTACCATTACAAATTCTTATCTATAAAATCATCTGATAGAACTCCAATACTCCAATTATCCGCTAGAATTTATTACTATGCACCTTCCAATCAACCTGCCGTACCGACAGCAGATGCAACTTCGACCGCTATCCTTTTTTTTCGCGCCAAATACAAAAATAAATGTCTCTTTCTTTCTTTCTTTCTTTCTTTCCTAAGAAAACACAGTGATCGTATCACCATGAAAATTTCTCACGAGACGAGTATGTATGGTGGAACTCCATTTATACGATCCTGTCGGGGGATAAGCAGATGCATGTAACTAAGTTGTTCGTGTAATAGGATCGGAATTAATTCTCCCTATCAGATATCAGAAACTATTTCAAACAACATCACTGAAACTCTTATGTATAACCATCGCGTATCAAACGTTACAAATTTATCACAACGATAATCGTATAATTATCTATACATATAATCGAAATAATCTTCCAAAATAAAATCCCCCAACAACAATTTCTCCTCCCCCTTCCAACGAAACGTCCCGTTTTCCACGATTCTTCTCGAATTCTCTGTTAAGAATTCCTCGAAACAACTGGCTCCGCTATCTCGAATACGTAATGCTCCATGAACCGCACCTCTAATTCTCTGGTTATCGCTGTTGAATCGTGGACAGGGCTCGCTAACGCGCGGTTAATCCTCCTCGAGCGCGCCAAGCCGAGCTCAAAAGGGAAGGGAAATAGAGATAGGAGAAAAAGGAAGGATGGCTCGACAAAAGTGCGATAATGCTCGATCATTAGCGCGGCCTGTCGCGGCGTCACGCTCGTTACAGCGCGAAATAATGCCAAGCTGGCAAAACTGCATCGTAGCCGCGCGCCGATTCTCCCGCTTTTCTGCGATTCACTCGATCGTTTCCCTCCACAACCCTCCTCCTTCTCCGGTTTCTTATCGGTTTACCTGCTTTTTAGAAGAGGAAGGGGGAGGAGAAGCGATTATGCTCGGATGGAAACGGGGCGACAATGCCGCGGATGATCGCGTTTGTTTGTTAATCCGTGAACCTCCGGGAGGAGGGATGATTCGATTCGAGGGGGAAGAATTCTGAAAAACGGGTTCTGGAAAAGGTTCTGTTGACAGGTATTCACTTGGCGGATGGAAGATTAGGGATTGGTCGTGGGAAGGGAATCAATTAATTTTAATTGAGCGTGATTCGACGAGCAGTGAATGCTTTGAACACCGCCGATCAGACGCGAGGTGATTTTAAGAACAGTTAAGGATGACGTTTAAGTAATTTTTGTAATTTCAAAAATGTTATTTCCGATGCTTCTGCGTTTAATCGAAATATGTTGTAGGATTAACTTTTTAGAATTCGAAACGATAGTGTTCAATCGCTTTTAAAACAATAAAATATTCTTTAATTTTTTGTGCAGAGGAAAATACAATTTTAAATAGAAAAATATGATCGATCAATTTATCTATCATTGATCTCTTTTACCCTCGCGAAATCAGTCATTTTATATAGTCGCATGTGTTACCTCTTACTTAATGCATACACCATAAATTTAAAGTGGGACAACAAACTGTAGAGAATTGTTTTATCAATCTCCATCATCTTATCTCGTTCCATTCCCACTTATTAAACGAAGTTGTCCTTCGCGTATATGAATATTCGAAGAAAGATCGCTCACCATTGAATCAACAACTGGATGGAGACAATAAAAGAGCAGCCTCTCGGTCTGATCTTTATCTTAACGCGTGATCTACGCGTTTTAATCTACGCGATCAAACCGATAGATCAACGCACCCGGTTCGAGAATCGTGTTGGCTGTCGTCATTTCGCCGCGTTACTCAGATTCTCGACAACGAGACGTTGTGCAACGAATGATCGATGGAAGATCAGCGACCCTCCTCTTCGTCCGGATAAAAGTCAAACGGACAGATCCTTAAGTGTACGAATTATCGTCGCGATCTTCTGATTATGTACAAAATATGTTCGAATCTCGAAAGATATTTAAATTTGCGACTGTAAATTTGGGGAGAAGGGAGAGGAAAAATTTTAAGGATGATCGTGATACGATTCTATCATGAATTGTATTTCTTTTTTGACAGTCTGATCATTATTCGAGAAATGTACGTGTAGATCGATTCGTGGAACGAACGTAGTAGAATTGTGAAATGAATATAAAATTAATCTGAATAGAAACGTGTAAATTTTAAATGTGAAAATTACATTTTTTTATTCATATTCATTTACAAGTTGTTATGTTTGACGTGGATCGATCGTTGATCACGATTCAAAGTCCGCGTGTAAAGTTGATCTCGAGGAATTACGAACATCAATTACGAGCATGAAATTACTTATGAAAAACTCAACTATCACCATCGAAAGGAAAGCAAAATGCTTTACAGTTTTATTCAAATTTTTACGATCTCGTCGAAGGAGGCTTTTAACGTTATTAAACCCCGTTAAGATCGATCGATCATTTCCTAACGTATTATTATTATTATTATCCTTAAACTAACTCGTATTCATCGTCAAAAATAAAAAAAAAAAACCTACATTCACATTTCAAATTCCTAACCTCGAATTCTCTCAATCCCAATCATCTTTCATCATCGTCGCTATGATTGATCGATCCTTCCTGGATCTTTGATACGTTATTAGATAATCCCTAATCAACCGAAAATTTCAAATTTTTGCAAATCATCGACTCGAAACAGTTTTCCCTGTGATCGACATCACCGTTATTGCGAATCAAATCCTTTAAAAAAATCTTCTCTAATCTCTAAAATTTCTCGAATTTTTTACGAACTCCTTCAAATCCTTCCTTCTTCGAAACTCGAGATCGAATTTAATCATCCGCGAACGATCCCATGGATGATTTTCTTCTCATTGTTCGATCGTTCCTCGCCTCGAATCCGTTACGCAAGGAATGATCGATCGGCAAATGGAAACGGCTCGTCGCCATTGCGCGAACCTGCCGCTCGGTGTAAACGTACGATTACGTTAAGAGGCCAAGGCGACGCGTGCATACGTACGCCAACACGAATCGAACACAAACCGGTGAACGCGCGTAGGAAACGTGCCTCCCCTTTTATTTCCTTTTTTCGGTTGTAAAATCGCCTCGACTCTCGCTCCGCGCGTAAAATGTTGGTGATCTCGAGCGGATCTCGACCACCTGTTCGCGTTTACCGAGTTTAATTGCAAAACGATACGAAGGTTGGCGAGAAGGAGGGGATGGAAGAGGTGGTCTCGTTGATCGTTTCTTCGTCACTTCTTCTTCGAGCGTTCGCGTTTCGAAATCCTAGCTAGTCGATCATCGGGGGAGATCATCTGGGATTGTGAAAAGCATCGAAGATTGAAAAAGCATCGGTTCTTTTTTTTTTCTTTCGCGATAATTTCAATCATCTTGGAGAGTTTGTCAAGATTATTAATGGACGTGAAACCGGAATTATTACTTGTCAGTATATTTGCTACGATTCCTTATTATTTCTATTGGAATCGAACAATTTTCCTTACAATTATCCTTACACAATTCTTCCAAGAAAAATTATTTTTCTATTCTCTTCTATTAAATGATTCTTCCAACACAATCTATAGATGGATAAGGAAAAGCATTCCTTGTTGTTTCGATCGATCGACATTTTCTCAACCACTGTATATAACAAATTCGATTTGTATTAACGTTGAAAATTCTCTCTGTTAGATAGAGGAGGGGATAAGGGGAGTTAAGAAGATCACGTTCGGTTTGGTAGAATCGATTGAATCGTCCCGTGTTCACATTTGTCCTGCACGGGCCGGTACACGGGGCAGCGGTCTTATGAATTATGCACGCCGGGGAAGAGCGTAGCCTCGCGGAATATTATCAACCTCGCTGTTATCTGCCGTTATTGCGGCCGCCTACCGCGACCTGGTCGTGCACACGCCTGCCCTCGTACCGTCGCCCACGTACAAATTCTACGGCATTCCACCGTGGAGTCGCGACGTCCGCGCGAGGAGATAACAACCGTGATTTTTTAATCGATGCCCAACCGTGCCCCCCATTCGCTGGAAATGAGATTTCATTGTTGGAAGAAACCACGATCGCGATTACGTCGATGTTGCTTCGAACAGAGACCCATCTTTCCCTCCCTTCCCCTGAGATTATTAATATTTAGAATAATATCATCGATGTTCATTGTCGTTATCAATGATAATCTTGCGTGATGGCTTCTCCTTTGAAGGTTGAGAGGCTGAAATGATTCTTGTTTATTATCGATTCGACGTTCGATTTGGAGAAGAAATTGATCGAAACACAGGCGAGAAGATACTTTTTATCGATGGACGTGAATTTGTAATTGATTTATGGAAGAATGACAGGGATTTAATCGATGTTGGTATTTGTTTTCCAGGGCCGGCATAAGAGGAATGCGACGTTCCCCGGTGGACAGACCACCATTCTTCAGGTCACTCCTACGATCAGAAGTGAGTGTAATAACTTTTTTTTTTTTTTATTAATGACGTTTGTAAGAATTACGCTTGCGACACACTCTCGATACGAAGTGATTAATACTTCATCCATCGTGTTATTGAACAACTATTAAGTCTTATAAATACCATTCGAGAATTAAATATAGATTTTCCTCTTTCAATGGATTTCGTTACAAATTTATCAATTACCTTTCACACGGATAATAAATCAAAGAAAATCTATTAGCTCTAACCCATCATCACTCTTACAGGTAACACGCCGAATCCACCTCGACCACGGTTCAACAGCTGCCGTTCAGAGCCCCGCAGCAACACATGGATCTCGGAAACGAGCGTCCCCGCAGACCTTTGCGCGTCTGTCTTCTCCTCCACGCCGTCTCTGGTGACCAACAGCGTGGTAACGACGACCAGCAACACGTCGATGAGCAACGGGAACGCGGTGGAGAACAGCAACGACCATCGTGTCACCGCCAACGTGTCACCCCTGAGAACCAGCACGCCACTTGAGAACGGTGGCTCCACCTACGTAACTTCCGTTCCATCCACCTCGACCATGAACGGGAGCGTGTCCAGCACCGTGTACACGACCGTGACCACGTCGACCACGACCACCGTGGTGTCGTCCGTCTCCAACTCGTTGACGGAGAAGCCACCGATCGTGCCCCCCAACGAGGGTAGATCGAGCTACAAGGATCAACCGGCTAGCAGCGCCTCCCCCCCGACCAGAGACAAGCTTCGAGCGGAAGACAAGGCCAGACGCAGGATGAATCAGCACGGAGAACGAACCGGGACCGCCTGCTCTGGCGAGAAACTAGGTCTGTATATGCTCGAATATATTCGCCTTGGCCTTGACTTCGTTGATCGAGGAGATGATTTAGATTAAGTTGCGGATACGATTAGGTTAGGTTAGGTTTAAGACAGATGTCATTGCCATTTTGCAGCAATGATTCTGATGTGTGGCAGATGCACACGTTTAGAGAGGTTTAGGTTAGGTCGGGTTGCAGATGGCCGGTGCTACGTCATTGCCATTTTCTAATGAAAATGTAGCGAGATTTGTAGGTTAGGTTAGGTCGTGATATGTCACGTTGTTGCCATGGCAAAGTGGAAAGTAATAGCGTATCAGAATTGGAACTTTGAAAGATGTTGATGCTGTTTTATAAAAATGATCTGGTTATAGTAGGGATAGGGAAATTAATAGGGAAATTAGTGTAAAGTAATACGTCGGATGTTGAAATTGGAGTTTTGAGAGGTGACGTCAATGCCATTTTGTAGCGATGATCCGCCATAGTAAAGATCATATAACGAGAATAAAATAATATAATAGATGTCAGAAATAGCGCTTTAATTGATTTATAACTGAATAATCTTTGGAAAGTTAAAAGAAAATAGCTGCAATTGATATTAATTGTGTAACATGTTGCAATTGACATCAGTTAAATGATTTAATTCACAATTTTGCTATAAATGATTTGCTATTTAATGATTTTATAGTTTTGTTGATTGATTCATTTCTATAGAATTTGGGAATTATTTTAATTTTGATAAATTAGATAATTTCTTTAGATTATTTTCAATTCTAACTTCTGAAAACTGAAAAACTGACACAAATTTTTGAGAAAGAAATTTTAGCGAGTCAAATATAAACTTAATTTATGATTGAATAATTTTTTCAAGCATTGGATGAACGGTTCTACGAAATTAAATATTTCGTTTTTGTGGAACTTAAGATATTAAATCGTTATTTTCTCGACGTTTGTTTTTCTGAATCAATGATTGGAATCAATGATCCGGCGAAGGGTACCGTTTTTGCGGAATTTTAGAAATAAATTGATCAGGAATTTCCTTCGATGCAAGGTTAATGGAAACTTATGGAAGATATAGAAGAGGGTTTGGAATGTGATTAATCGTTCGAATGTATGCAGAAGCATTCTCAATTGGCTATTCATTCGAAATTAACAGCAAATCTAAATTTCTGTTAGTTAACCTCGCGACAAGGATGAGTCACACCATGGAACATCTGGTTGTATCGTCATTTACAGTCGTTACTCGTCGATGCCGATTTAACAAGATACTGTGACATCTTTTATTCATCCCGCTATCGATTGCGTAGTCTTATTCATGCCCCTCTTATGCAAAAGTTGTAACATTTAATCCCCCGATAATAAAGGTAGCCAAATCGTTAATCAATCTCGCTATAAAATTATATCCACCGACCAATGAAACGATAAAAGTAAAAGAAGAAGATTCAAGAGAAGATTTAAAAATCTCAATCCTCATTTAATTAATCATAATTTATAATCGAATAATGGGAGAAATTTTATATAACATTTCTATTAAACACGTTTGCTAAGATGCATAAAAAAATTTCATGCCATTTTTGTATCGATAAAAATTTCTCTATCATTTACGTAACGTGACTTCTCTCTCTCTCTCTTTTTTTTATTCTTTCGAATTGGATTCGACATCGAGTTCAATCGCGACGTTACTAGGTCGTGGATCTAGAGAGAAATTTTATTGCCCTCGCTGATCACAAAGGAGATCTGTTAACGCGATTCGATTTTAAGCCAACAATACAACGTTTCATTGAATCGACTGAGGAAACTGGGTCGTCTGCGACTATTCTTCTCCACCACCGATGATTCGCGCGTCCGCGTTAAATCGTACCTGACCCATTTTCCCGCCATGACAATTGGCGGTATAAACAAAACAGTTAGCGCGACGTGTCCACGCAACGTGGCCCGTGCGAAAATCCGACCGAATTTATTCCGTCCCTGGTATCATTATCTCCGATCTATATCTAACGTGGAATCGGAGAGGATCGAGTGTCGTCAAGCGTTATTGTTGCGTTCTCAACGGTGAGAAGAAGAGATGTTGGAGGAGTTCGAAAGTTTATATGGTATAGTGCTTTGTCCGGGAGCACAATGGTCTCACTGTGATCGCGGGGAATCGATGGATTTAATTCGATTAAGATAAAGAAGATTCGAGAAAAATTTAATTTTAAAAATCGTAGAGAGAAGTTAATTTAGAAGAGAAGTTTTCTATATTGAAATCGAAATATATCGTAAACAATATTCTTCCAGATTAAAATTTCAGACTAAATTCTAAAAATTAAGGAAAATTTATGATTTTTAATCGACGAATCTTAGAGCTAGCTTTTTCATTTATCCTCCTACGATGTTCTCGAGAATATCAATGTAACTTTTAATCGTTTATTTTCGCATCTCTTCTCACTGATCTACCTCAAACTGTCTGACAAATGAACAACAAGTAGTGTTCCAAGAAAAAAAAGTCTTTATAAGTCTCGAGCGTATTACGGGTT
Organism: Apis mellifera; assembly: GCF_003254395.2. Lineage (NCBI taxonomy): Eukaryota > Metazoa > Arthropoda > Insecta > Hymenoptera > Apidae > Apis > Apis mellifera. The sequence continues at coordinate 5,669,930 of NC_037640.1, forward strand.
AATTTGTTACACAGAAATAATCATTAATTATATTTGTTAGAACGATCCTTTTACCGAATTCATCCACGACGGATAAACATTTTAATAAGGAATTTTAATCGCAACGGGGACAAAACACGTTTACACACGTATTCGCGCAACACGTATAAAAAAAGTGTCTCCACAGACACGGAAATTGTTAGCGGAGAAATTAATCAGCGGACTCGAGAACAGGCGCCTGGCTCCCTCGAACGTGATAGGGGATTCCAATTAAACGAGCGAGGGGGGAGGGAAGGAGAGGAGAGGAGAGGAGGGTTTTTCTATGCGCCGTTCCCACCATCGGTATCTCATACCTGCTTTCCAATCGGCGATAAGTTAAGCCTCGGTCGTTTTCAGTGAGCTACGAGCCTTTAATCGCGATATGATCCCTCTCCCTCCCCTCCTTCCCCCCTCAGGCTCACGTGGCTGCGATTTCTCTCTTCGCAGCCAGTTGTTGCTGGTTCCTTCGGATACAGGTACAGGTTTTAGAAAGATTAAGGATGAATGTCTGTTTCTCGCATTATCACAGGGGGATCGTTGTTGTCGATGTTTCGGTGTAAAAGTGAAAGTAACGGAGAAATCGGCGAAAAAAAGACGATCAACGATATGACGATAATGATAGTTTTTTTTTACTTACGGGTCGAATCGTTCATTGTTCAAATTACTTGTAATTACATGTCGGAATGTAGGTATAAAGTTGGATAATTGCTTTCTTTTTATTGGTGAGGCGAATCGTAAATCAACATTATACGATTTCCTCGAGGTATTGACATTTGAATTTTTCTTTTTTTAATAATTTTTGTTCAATAGCGATATTTTGAGGCTATTCGTGTAATCTTCTTTTTCGTCTATGATAATAAATTAACGAATCGATCATAATCATATTTCTTTTTTTAAATTATATATTAAAAAAATTTAATCAAAAATTATATCCCATCCACGATGGAAAGAATTTCTTCGATCGCTAAAATGTCGACGAGATAAAAATGAAGATGGTGATCCATCATTCTCGTTCATTATTATTAAGATAAGAAAACATTCCAAACGTTCTTAATTTTTATCGGCGAAACCGGCCAATAATAATGATTATCGAAGAAAAATTTTCTAAACGTCAATCGTAAATCGAATCGATTCGATTCACTTCGATATATATATTCTTTTCGCTGTTTGACAATTTGATTAATAAGAAGCGTATCGCTATCGAAACGTTTTAATCGGCGAAAAAACATGGCGAATTTTTCACCGTTTCATCTATTTCATTGAGAACCGGTTGCGCGTCCTTTTTTGAAACTCGCGCGTTAACTGCGCGCGCTCGTTTTACACCGTTAATCCGTGCAATTTGTTCACGCATCATTATCGAATTAGCTTTTTCCACAGTTGGTTCGTTATCCAAACGTGAAAAAAAAAGAAAAGAAGTCCAATCGTAGAACGCGCGTGGACGTGCACGTTATCTTTCTTTCGTTCGATTCGACGCGTGTTGGTGATAGTTCGTTTAGGATACGAGATGTGTAACGGTGAATCGATGGTTCAGAGCATAAAAACAAGCGTCTTGTAATGCTTGAAACTAGGAATATTCGAAGAATTGTTGGAATAATTGGCGATCTTAGAACCTTGGACGTAGATTCTTGTACAATTTCTAATGAAAAAATTTCAATCAGTATATGTATTGGATGAGTATAGAAGCAAAACTATATTTTAGAAAAAGAAAATTAGAGACAATTATCAGAATGGAGGATCGTTAAATCAAGTATTCTAAACTCGAAGTGTAATAATAAATAATAGCAAATAAAAAAATCGTTCGAAAGATGACAAATTCTATCTCAAGTGCAACAATGCTGTAAACGCGCGAATTCTTAAACAAGCGATCCTATTTCCCAGGAACACAGATGATACATCGATCAACATTATCTCTCGAGGGTAATGATTTCGAACAGGCTTGATTGACACGTCAATACGGAAATTCAGTATTAAACGGTGAATCGGCAACGGGGGAAAAAAAGTTAAGTAATCCACGTCCGTGGAACGAAGGAGGATCCGGCGTATCGAGATTTATAAGGGTCTAACTAGCACAGTCGTACCTTCCGATTCCACGGGATTCGCCTTGGTGTGATTACGTTTCCCGTTTGTTGCGTAATTACGTGTGCACAATCATCGAGAAAATCTACCGGGTTCTCCGCGTGCCCCATGATCTCTCTACTCTCCCGATCCGTAGATTTCATTTAGATTGGCTTCGAACGTCCAGCAACCCGTTCCCTTCGAGTTCTCTTCCAATGATCCGCAGATTGTCTGAAAGATACACGCTATTAAGGATATCCGATCGTCTCGTAAACAAGACCTTGCGAATTTATTAATTTTTTTTTTTAGTCAACTATTTAGTTGGATTAATAAAAATAATCTTTTATAAAAAAAGAAAATTGTATTCTTTTTCTTTGAGATCGATATTTAAAATTTCTTTCTTATTTCTAGAAAGATTCAGATTTACAGATAAATTATTTCTTTAACGCGAAGTTCAGAAATTTAATTTAAACTTTTAATTTAGAGATCGATTAGATTTTTGTAAAAGATTTAATTCTTTCTTTCTCAAAAAAAGAGAAGCACAATATTTCGATCTCTCGGATAACTAATTCAACACGAGTGATGATCGATCGTTGAAAGCCAATCTCCCTCGAAACTCACCCCATTGTTTCCACCCTGCCTAAACGTCGTTTATTCCCCGGCAAGAGAGATAGCTCGCTGAAAACTGTTATTAGCATAATAATGAAGGTTAGATTTCGACGCCGGGTGGATAGGAACGGTGGATAAACGAGACAGATAAGCGTTCTTGCCGCGGCACGGAACGAGGCCGAGTTATTAATTAGTCGGCGGTCAATTAGCAAAGCCGATCGTTTGGCCTTGCCAACGTTCAAACCATCTTTTCCTCGACCGAAAAATATTTAATTGCCCGTGTTTGCGACCAATGTTTTTGCGTTAACGAGCAGTTGAACGAAACCAGACGGAAAACGCGCTCGCTCGTGATTATTATTAGGATGCTGGTCTATCATTATCGTGTTGCAATGCGCGACGACGACTCTATCGAAGAGGCGGGTGAAACGATTTGACGCTTGTTCCGCAGACGATGACGCCTGTCGAAGGATCCTGTTGGAGCATGAAAGAGAAAGAGAAGGAAAGTTGCGAGACATTGCCGCCTCCTTGACCCAGCCACGCGTCAGGAGGAGCATCAAGCCTAGGACGTCTGAGCCGACAAGGGATGTGGTGGATGCGGCCAATGCGGCCTATCAGGACAAATTTGTGAGTTGATTGAATTCTGAGAAATGTTTTGGAAGCATGGAAATTTTAAATTAACGATCGTGTAATTGGAATGATCAGAGTAGTAAGAATTCGTTGATTATTCTTCTACAGGTTAGAGGCGATCCGGATGGATGTGGCCTCGACATCTCCGGCATTAGATACTCTCCTACCTCTGAACTGAGGGTCGATCTGCCCGCTGAAGATTTGTTAAACATCAAGAAAGGCTGGTTAATGAAACAAGGATTAAATAAGGTTCGTCATCAAATCTATTTCTGTTAAGTGTTCTTACAATCATCCCCCAATTAAGACATTTCTTTAGATGCGAGAATACTTTTCAAAGAATAAAATCGATTAAATCTTTCAGCTCAATATGAGAGCCAAAAGTTAAGTTAAATTCGTTTGATCTTGCTTAAGATCATGCCACGTTTCTCTTGTTGAAATAATTTACAATGGTTGTGTACAGTAGCGAGGGCCAATAATAACAGATATATAGATATACAACGAATGGTGTATTCTTCAGGAATGGAACAAGCATTGGTTCGTGCTTCGCGGTTGCGGCCTCATGTACTACCGAGATCCCTGCGCGGAAGATAAGGGTATCATGGACGGTGTCATAGATCTGAATACCGTTACCGCCGTCACGCCCCTTCAAGTCGCAAGAAATTATGGATTCCAGACTGTGGTGAGTGTGACCGGTGGATTTGCACGCGGTGATTTACGGTAATTAACATTCCGCACGAACGAACGAATCAACGAACGGAAATCCAGTTAGTTCTTACGGGAGCTGCAATTTTCTTCCTTTTTTCCCCCCCTCTTTTTTCTTTTTTTTTTTATCTGTTCGTCAGCCAGATATTACAATGCAGAGGAAATCGGTTTACATTGTCTATCCGCTTTGGATTTGTGTTTGAACGTTCATTTTGGATAAAGAATATTAATCTCAGTGAATAAAGAATTAAGGAAAAGTTTAATATTAAATTACTTTAATTGTCCAAGTTTTTTGATACATCTTGGATTAAAGATTTGATGAAAACTTGTTCAATAATAAGAATTTCTGAGTCCAAGTGACGAATAATATTAATGAAAGGACGAAAAATTATTATATACATTTCTCCTTTGAAAAATAAGTGTTAATATCTAGAAACTTAGAGTATTGTACAGCCATCCCTTGTAGTTAACCGTGAATCTCCCTGAGGGCTTGCTGGTCAATTGGATTGCCGGAATTAACTTCCGTGGCCGGGATGGGAGTGGCTGGAAAAAGTCGGTAACTCAATTTCACGCTAGAACAGATCTTGGAACTCTTCGTTTATTCGTGTCACTGATCTCTGTCACCCGCTCTGTATCCTGCTGCTTTGCCCCACATCGATGATTAACGTTTCTGTTTCTGTCGTTTTTGCCTCTTTCCTTATTGGATGATTTACTTTACTCTCTCCTCTTCTTCTTCTTCTTTTTTTTGCGTTCCAAGGCCTGGGACGATCGAGGATCTACCGTATTGTCCGCGGTGACCGCTGGTATACGAGCCAGTTGGATGTCGGCCATTCGGAGGGCTGCCAATTTACCAGATCCTGACAATGGCAACGATTCTCTGACGGTTTGTCAGGATGCGCAGCAAGATAACACCCCGCAATCACCTACCGCGTAAGTAAGGCAATGTAAAGAAAAATTATTTAACATATTCACGAGGATAAATCAAAAAATCGAAGAGATACATCTACTGGACGTTTGTACAAACATTTGTACGCATCTTTTCACATATCTTGGTTCAAAATGCGAGTACTGTACTTGTTTCGTAAAATAAGATATCCTCGTGCAAGCATTCTTCATTCTTGGAACGTAAGTTAAAGCTCTGTTTTTTATTTCAGATCGCTGACAGACCGCGAGAGAGATTCCTCGGTCGTTCCTTCAACGTCGGTCACACCACGCTCAGTCCTGTTCTCCTCCGACGAGGAATATCGAACGGCATCCGAAGGCGGCAGAAGGGAGTCCGGTGATTGGTCCGAGGTCCCAGTATCGCCACCCTTAGTGAGAAACGGCGACTGGCCCAGTGGATTGAAGGGTTCCAGTTGGTCAGATTCGGCGAACCACGAGTGGTCAGAATTACCTCCGTCGCCACCGTTGACTAGAACCGCTTTGTCCAGAGTGAAAGCTCGATCCAGATCAAGCTCCAGATCCAGAGTTTACAAGAGAAGTTGCAGCTCGCCCCTGAGCTCGAGAAGAAGCACTTTGGATAGCGTGAGGTCGGAGGATTTGATGATGGCCTGCTGCGAATTAGGAGAGGATGAGGAACAGCACAACGGCCATATGCAGAATAGTTGTCTGTCGAGCGCAAACGAGAGCCCATTGATAGTAGAATTGTTGGAGAACCAGGTGTCTTTGCTGCGCGATCAGTTGGATCAAAATCAGTCGCATCCAAGCACGCTACTAGTCATTATCGAGCGTCAAGAGAACGAGATAGAAAGCTTGAAGTCGCAGCTGAATACGGCGAGAGCGGACGTCGCGAGCGCTGAGAAGGAACTATCCAGGTTGAGGCAGCAAAAGGCCGAGGCCTCCATCAGAGAAAAACAGGTGGATGAATTGTTGAGCACGATCCAGAGAACGGAGCAGCAGAGAAACAAGGATTTGGAGGATCTGGAGAAGATGAAGAAGATGTACAACAGGGATAAGGAGATGTTGGAATGCAAGTTGTTGGAGACCGAAGCTATTCTTAGAGAGACCAGCGAGCGATGTGAAATGCTTACTAAAGAGTTGGCATCGAGTCATAGAACCGTCGAACATCTGCAGTCGGAGATAACCTCTTTGAGCAATAGATTATCTCAAGGTACGTTGATCGAATAAAAATGTTCTCATATTGATAGAATTGCTAATTATATTATATTATTCATCCAGGGATAGAGGAAAACGAGCGTTTGTATAGCAAAGTTAGGGAACTGGAAGACAAAGGGGGGTTGTCTTCTTCGAAAGAACGAGGAAGAAGCTTTGATTCTCTCAGTGATTTGACGAACATCGAGCTGGATCTGGATTTCAATTCTCTTGACAAGGAAAGGTAATATGTTTAACCTGTTTCTACATTGATTGAATCGATTGATTGAATTGTTTATTATAAATATTTACAAACGAGATAAATCTTTTATTTATCTAGAATCGTGGAAGAATACGACGAACTTAGATCCCGTTTCGAGAAAGCTATCCTTGAGATACGCGCGATGCGCAAGGAGCTTCGCGAGGCGCACGCAATGCAGGATGCTTTGGAATTGGAGATCTTTGCTCACAAGCAGGACGCAGCTAGCGTGAACGAGACGAATCAAGCTCAGATACAATTAATGGCAGCTAGGATCCAAGATTTGACCAACAAGCTTGCAGCCAGCGAGAAGCAAGTAAGGAATCTGAAGCAGAAGCTGACAAAAGCTGAAACTAGGGACAAGAGGAGGTCGTTGTCGTTGAAGGGTCGTGAGTCCTTCCAGATTTCTCAAGAGATGGAGGACAAGTTGGTGGATCTGGAGAACAAGATCTGCGCTATAGAACGCGGGAAGAGCGTAAGCGCGCCTGCGTCGGCGGGAAGCAGCCCTAAGGAGTCGAGCCCTAATCCAAAGAAGGAGAAGAGGAGGGATAGCAAGAGTCTAGACCGGACCAGATTAAGAAGGAAATCGCTGGACAGTGCAACTAGTTCAGAACCGATGAAAGTGTTGATCAGACTCAGCACGTTGGAGACGAAGGTGGCGAACGTGCAGGAGAACATGGCGAGCGACGCGGAGAAAGACTCGAGCGAGTGCAGCGAGATAAGCGCGCCCTCGACGAGCGAGGTATCGTTGGAGATCATCGCGAGGTTGAAGAAATTGGAGAGAGTCGTTTCGAAGTCGAAGAGGAGGCTGGAGAAGTGTTTAGGCTCGACGCAAGCCGAGGACAAAGCGGAGAAGTGTTTGCGCGAGGTAAACGATATTTTGGACTCGTGTTTAGAATGTAAGAAAAACCAAGGTAGCGCTCAAGTGACCGAGTCAGTAGGCATAGTGGTATCTAGACTAGAGACTATACTTAAAGATAAATTGAGCGAACTCACGAAGAGACGGCAGACGCTCGAGCAGAACGGCCAGCTGGACGATAGGGAGAAGATGAAGCTGATCGCGGAGAGGGTCGCGTTCGAGTTCGTTGTTTTGAGACAGATCAAGTGCGCGATCGGCCGTACATTCGACCGTAGTGCCGTCCTCAGTGAATTGGTCGAAACTAGTCAGCTTGCCTCAAGCTTAATGCGTAAGATTCACGGAACTAAGCCCAAAACGTACCAAAACACCAGTTACATTCAGTATCTTACTAGAGTGTTAGCCAATAAGTTAGTACTAGTAGGTGGTGTGGCCGCGACGGAGACGGTGACCAAGGAGGTGTCCGCGGCTCGTAACGAGAGCTTGAACTTCTTGCTGCAGAAACAGCGCGAGATAAACGAGATGGTGTGCAGATACAAGGAGACGAAGTTGAGACAGCTCGCGGAGGCACTGGCCGCCGAGACGTTGAGCATGTCGGAGCAAGAGGATTCGAGCAAGCAACAGGCGACCAACTCGAGCAAAAAGTTGCTGGAGGACAGACGGATTCGGGAGGCATGGGCGCTTGCCCAAGAAACGGTGAGCAAAGAGTTGGTGCAGGCGGAAGTGTCCCACGTGATCATGCGCTGCGGCCAGATGTACGAGCAAAATATCACGAGCGTGACCGATGCTTGCCTCAACTTCGAGAGCGCGGAGAACGTAACGTTAGAATCTTGGATCGATGCGGCCCAATCCAGGCTGCGCGAAGAGATGGAACAGTCGACACGCGAGCTGTCCAACGTGTACGAAGAATGCCTTCACCGGTTGAAGAAGAGCAAGCCGGCGATAGTCGAGTCGAAGTACGAGTCGAGACGATTGTTGACGGACTACGCGGACGTGATCGCGCACAAAGCTTTAATAGACGCCAGAATCGAGCTTCTTCGGGAGAACACGAGACAATTGACGACGCCCTTCCCCGGGGAGACTTTCGTATCTAGTCTAATCCGAAACGACGACGTTCTTTCGTGTCTGCTGGAGGCAGACGACCAAGAGTTCCAAAGCGACCCGATTCTCGACGCGGAGTACAGTTACCTTTATCAGCAATTTAGCAAGGAATGCGAGGACAGGATATCCGGTTCGAAGCGCGCCTCGAAGGAGCAAATAAAGAACGTCGGCCAGAGTTTGCTCTGTCTCGAGGAGGATTTGGTCGAGTTGGGCAAACGTGTTCGAGAGAAATTGGACGAGGACAGCGAGGAGAATGTTTCGTGGCCGGCGAAATCGGCCGCGATGATTACCATTACGGACTGGTCGAGCGTGTGCGAGAAATGCTCGCAGTTGCGCGAGCAGATAAAAAAATTGAGCGACCATATGAACAGCGTGACTTGCAAACAGTGTGACCAATTGCAGAAAACTATCGAGAGGATAACGGCGGAGCACAATCAAGAGTTGGAGACGTTGAAGCGTAACCAGGAGAGGGATTTGATGGACATCAAGGGTGAATTGGACAATCAGAGGCAATCGTTGACCTCTCAATACGAGCAGGAAGCGGCCAGTTTGCGTGAAAAGGCGAGAAAATTGGAGCACAGGCTGAACGCAATGGACTCCGAGCACTCGGCTCACGTGAACGAGCTTAGAGCCGCTTATCAAAGATCTATGAGCGCCGAATTGGATACAGATGCGGAGACGAGGAAGAGATACAAAGAAGAGATCAAGCAACTGCGAGCGTTGTGCGAGAAGGGTTTGCTCGCTATGGAGAATTCCCACAGGCGCATCATTTCCGAGATGGAGGAGAAACACCGACAAGAGTTGGAAAATCTGAGGGTGGAGAAGGAGCAGGCGTTGTCGGAAGAGACTCAGGCCACTCTGGCGGCCCTGGACGCTATGAGAAAAGCTCACGAGCACGAGGTGCAGAAAGAAATAGCTAAATTCAAGCAGGAATTTATTAAACAAATGCAGGCACGCGAAGACATTGGCGTGCTTCACAAGGAACACGAGTATGTGATTTTTATTAATTCTTGTATTTTATGATTTTATTTTTTATCCATTATTAAATCTCAGCCAATTTATTATTATTAATTCATATTAATCATACAGGGAAGAGATGGAGGAGATCAAACAGGAAATTCTTTCCTTATCTGCCAAATACTCCTCCAAGTGCGTAGAATCAGCAGCCTTGGAGGAAAAGGTAGGATCCCTTACCAAGCAGCTTGCTCAAGCGCAACAACACATTATGCAATTGGACGCGAGGAACAAACAGCTCAGGGCGCACCTCGTATTGGAAACGAACGACAGCGCAAACGACAACGTGCAAATGTTGAGGGGCAGGGACAACGAGATTGCCGAGTCGAGGGAAGAGATCCATCGACTGCAACAGTTGAAGGTAACCCTTTGACGATAACCCTTCCCATCGCCGTGAACGTGCCCCGTTTACAGCATAGATGTGGTTAACAAAAAAGAGAGAAAAAAAATGTACCATACTAAATGATGATTAACTCCGCAATTACATGTTATGGCGCAATACCCACCACCCCCCCTCTTTACGAGCTTGTTGTTGCGATACGATGCTCCACGACTCTCTGACGCTTGATCGTCGTATACGTTTCTAAAGAGAAAACGCTTCTAAATAACGAAGTTCGGTCTATCATTTGTAAATAAACACATAGTAGACATAGGTTAAAAACGAGGTTAGGTACAGCAAAGCTTCCATGTTCGCTTTATTTCATCCGCCTCAATCGATAGGGAAGGAGAAAAGAAATAAAGAAAGAAAGAAAGAAAAGATCTTGTCATTTGATAAATTCGTGTCGATCAATTCGTTCCCATAATTTGAGAAAAATATATTTAATCAATCAAAGATCAAATTAGACCCGAACTTATCAAACGATCAAATATCTTTTAGACATACTTAACCAAGATTATCAAAACGTACGTTTACTCATCAATTTACAATATTAAAAAAATTGCTCTGTCTTTTCTTACCACAAGTCACGTAACAAAATCGCAAGAGTTAATATTAAGAGTTTAATATTCAATAACATTACTTGCATACATTGATAACAATAACAATAACAATAATAATAATAATAATAATAATAACAATTTTACGAACAATTTTCAATAGGAACAAGTCGACGGAGGTTTTACTGTACCTATCATCGAGCCTCGTGAGTAGCCCCATAAGGTGTAATTGTCCACGACACACACATTCCGTTCTGACCCGGCACCGATCATCGACGATCGTTGTTAACCAACCCACCCACCCATACCAAGCCGCACTTACGCATTATATATTTTCGATATTTCACTAACAGCATGGGGAGGCCCCTCGTGATACGTCCGGTGTGCCATCGAAATCTTCGTCGCTAAGCTACTCGCCGCAGCGTGGCCGGATTAATAACGAGCCGCTGCCCAAAGCGGCGATTAGCGAGGAGCAGAGAACGGGCGGCGAAAGGCCGACGAGAAACACGTTGTCCACGTTGCAAAAGAGCACGCAGGACAAGCAGGCAGCGTTCTCGTACAAGCTTGAACGCGTTAAATCGGTCTCGTTGCCTTACTCGAGTAACTTGGTTAGGCCGGGCAATAGTTCTGGCGTGAACACGCACGACGTGAAAGAGGTGAGCTTAGGTCAAAAGAGCCAGGAGCGTAGTAACGGCCTGGCGTCGCCGCTCTGGGACAGCCTGAGACCGAGGAGCGGACTGCCCCATCAGTATCAAGGTACAGAAGAAAGGTGAAATGGGAAAGAGGCGCGGGCGAGTCGCAGGAAATCTGGTAGAGAGAGAGCGAGAGAGAGAGCGAGAGAGAGAGAGAGAGAGAGAGAGAGAGAGAGAAGAAAAATAAGGAAAGAAGAAAACAATGCTTCTATTGGATCGCCGCCGTTTCTCGATCCTTCTCCTCCTCCTCGTTTCCGCTTCTTCTTTGAAAAGCATAGCAGCTGCATTCGGCTTAAACGTTCGTACGTTGAATAATTGATATCGAGTCGAACTTTGGCTCGTTGCTTTATTTTTTTTTTTTTTATTTTCCTTTCTATTCGATCATCTTTTTTATATTGTACGAACTTTGGCATGCGCTACAACATTTGCGAGGATCGAGGCCTTTGCTTTTAACCCCTTCGCTAAAAAGGAACATTTCTTGTTGTGAGCAATGTCGAGCTATATCTTGCATCTGTGTTTTTTTTATTCTTCTTTCGATTATAGAATATCTGGTCTAACTGATTTGGATAAACAAAAAAAAAATCGTTCATAACATCTCATCCTTGATAGCGAAGGGATTAATATTAAGGTTAAGCGAATGGTTTAACAAAGGATGATTCGCGGCATAGGTTTTTGCGATTGCCTTTTTTTTTTTTTTTGTTCGAGGAAGAGATATTATTATTATCATTACGGGGAACATAATAAGACTAACCTGGTGCTTTCTATTTAGAAATTAACCGCTTCGAGGAAAAACGAAAAATTCTAGTTGATAATCAAAATTGAATCAAAGCGAATTTAATCAAATTTCTTGTTGTGCAATAAACGTTTCTGTTATTTACATGTGTAACGCGTCGATGAGGTTGTAAACGCGGATCATTTTTGTCCGGCTTTCTTCGACGATAATAATGTTTCGACGCAATGTTTTGACAAGTGATGTGACTGAACTACTATTAATCGCTGTTCCAATATACGTGATACGAAGCGTAAAAAGAAAAAAAAAAACTATATAAATAATTATATTAATCCATATTACTCGAGGGTTGTCTAACCAATTGCTAACAAGAGAATTTTTTTAACGATGTAACGATGCAAAATAACTTCTGCCTTCTCGTGAATGTGATTTTATACTCCTTGGATGTCTAATCTGTGCGCATAATAATTTTTCAATGTATCATTAACAAGATTCGGAAGCGTGTGGGATCGGAAAAATAGTCTACCAAATAGTGTTTTTATAAGCGAGAATTTTGTAATACCGTAAACTTTTTACATTTTTCTTACACAACCGGAGATCATATTTTTGCAATCTGTATACAGTACGAAATGTCAATTTTTTTACATAAAAATATTCCACGTGCTTCCGAACACCCGCATCAAACTCTGCGATTGTAACTGTAAGAGCCGCTTCACTATTGGGAACATATTAGGTGTGTAAGAAAAATCATTAACTACTCCATTCTGACCGTCTTATCTGTCTTAGAGAGATACAGATCGGTGGCAACGTAGAATTAAAAAATATGTTTTTTAATTTTTCCATGATTTTTGGGTTCTTCGAGGTTCTTCGAGTTATATTTATATTTCTTTATAATATTGACCATGTAAAGAGAAAAGACTATTTAAAAATTTTATCGTTATATTATTATACATATATTTATATAATTATAAAATATATAATATATTTATAAAATATATAATAATACACAACAATAATATATATAATATTATATCGTTATATTATTATTGTTACATATCTCAAAATTTTTCTCAAATCATCAAGTTTTTATTAAATCAAAGACAAATGTGAGATTGAAATATAAAAGATTCGAAAACCAGATGGAACAAATTTCAATGCAACAGAACCCACAAATCATATCGTGTATAGAGTTTGTAAAGATTCGTATCCTTCTTTTGACAAAAAAGTCCAAGACAATTTTATACGTATTCTGAAATAATTCGTAAAAATGACTACACGAGAATGACGTGACGAGTATGATGATGTATACGCGGAAACGGACTGTGCAAACCTGATAATCGTATTTCGACAATTGTATTTCACACGAAAGGTGGCACAGCAGAGGCCGAAGGCGCCGGCGGTGGCTGGCAGAGCAGCGACAAAACCGAAAAACAGCAACACTCGGAGGCATACAGCTTCCATGCCGACAATCCTTCCGAGTCCCGCCTCACCCCGGAACCCCCAGCTCTCTCCGTTGCAGGTCCGTTCTCTTCTTTGCCAATTAGGAAGAATTTTTCCAACGATATTCGTCGACGAAGCACCACCCCACCACTTTTGTTTTGTCTTCGACACGCTTCCCTGTTCTGCACTTTATTCTTTTTCTTTCTTCACTTCTCCTTTAACCTTTGCTTTTAACGTCTCTACCTTAACTGGCTGCTTAACTGGCTTGGGATAAAATTAGAAGCTTGTCAAAGTTTAGGTTCAGGTTCCTTCATGTATTGTGTTATAATATATTATAATATTATATTGTTATTGTATAACAGTGTATTATTATAATATATTCGTTTAATTCCATAATGAATTATTGATACTGTTTGAAGTTTAATTGTTGATGCACATATATTTGATATATTTGGACTTTTTGAATATGTACAATTACTTGCATTAATACTTAATTATTTATTTTGTATGTGAAAGGATTATTTATGTATTCATGTTTTATTGTGAACAATTCTATTTTGAATACCTTACCTAAAAGAATATGAATAGAACACTTTTCTGTTTGAAACTAAAACTATACAAATAAATACATACTACATTTAAATAATCCTTAAGAAGATGTAATTTAATGTTCAAATATTAATGCAAGTAATCATATATATTCTTTTACCCGAGTTTACCACCTTGATTTCCTTTTCCACGCGAGCTTATTATTGAAGGTAACACAGGGAGAAAGGGAGATCGGTGAAGAGAATAGCGAATAAAGTGTAATCCCATTTACAGAGCTGATGAGGTCTCCAGCAGTGAGGTGGTCCAGCAGAAGTTGTCGTAGCTTGCCTCCAACGCCCACGCCGAGTTATCATCACCCGCTCCACCCACCACTTCCAGCGGTGGGCATGGTCGCCGAGAGGAAGAAACGTTTCGAGCTCTGAATCGTTAATTAACACGCATACTATATTCTTAAAAATTCATAATCACGCGTATCACACAAAAGAAAGAAAGAAAGAAAGAATACATTGTCGAAAACTCGTTTAATATAATTCGCGCGTACAATTGTTTTTCGAAATGGTGCTAAATCAGACTCGTTCCGAGTCTTCCTCAGAAGAATTTCACGAATTTCGACTCGTTTGCATTATCCACAAAAAATACAGCATTTTTCCGATATTCGTTTCTTCTCAAATATTTAGAATTAATCCATTTTTTATTTTTTTTTTCTCCATTGACAATTTACAGGCAATTCGTCACTGCCATAGGAAATAGAGCTTCGACGGTAGAATGGAGCAAATGTCAATTATTACGGTCGCCCGGGATCGTGCTCGTCGTAACGTAACGATATTGAGCATGTTTATCAAGTAAACATGATTCAATAGCCGAAACGAGGCTCGGGTCCCGCGCTAGGCTCGCGAGTTCTGCTTTAAGGTTGAAAGCCTATCGCGAACGATAGGTCGTTTTCGAAGGGAAACTGTCCTCCTTCTTCTCCCTCATATCGATCGAATTTATAATATCGTTTAATGGGACCACCGCTCGATAAAGGTGGTTAAATTTGATAAGCATTTAAAACTTTCGATGATTTTTCGACGTAGGACCGAGTAGTGATCGTTTCGATCGATTTTCGCGAGCGACGTGCGTTTCTAGGGCATTATTTCAGTTATATCTGCCGTTTCTCGTCGATTTTGCAATTATCGTAATGATGCAATTGTACACGTGATTGTTGATCAAGGTATTTCATTTTTTATTTTATCTTCTTAGTACGCGATATATTTTTCTGGTGCTTCGAGTCTGTATCTAAATTATAATAAATAGAGAAATATGTTGAGAAATTTGATTGAATTAATTGAACGGAAATTATTATTGGAAATTAATATTATTATCTTAGGTAGAGTATTTTTTTTTTTAAATTTTTTCGAGATGACGAGAAATGGCACGGAAAGCGACAGATGCGAAGGAAATACAGTAGAACGTCGATTATCGATCAATATTAAATTTCATGGTCTTGAATCTCTAGGAATCTCTAAACATAGAAAAGAGACCAAAAGTTTGAATAATCGACTGTCTACTGTATTGCGAGTCATTTATACAAGTGTCGTGGTAGTTAACGCAATGTAACGCATATATGTATTGGTGTGAAAGTGTATTGACAAATAATTCGTCAAGGTTGTTACGTTTGCGTTTTAATTATAAAAGAAATCGTAAGATTTGTTATAATGCCATCTTGTGACTTTACGAGGGGGCTAATTTTAATCGACGATCGGCTCAAAGTTCGTCTTCTAGGGAGGCTTCGATTATAATTTTTTTTTTTTTTTTTTTCATTTGTTGACACGTTGTTCGTGACTATTATTATTATTATTATTATTTTTTTTTTATTTGTTTTGTAAAGACGATTAGTATGTTAAAGCGAAAAAAATGGCGAAACTTTACTCGCGGTAAAAGAAAACGAGGTACCGTATGATTTATTCTTAATTTACATTCGTTTTCTCTTTTCACTTTTCTTTACTACCCGCACTGTTTCTTGTTAATTCTTCGTCGAATCGAAAATTATTTGTACGCTTGTTTTCGCTCTTGTTATGTATAGATTCTGCACATAATATTGAATATAATTACGGCGTTGTCACATTGCACTGTGTATTACCGCATTTTCTCATTGTGTAAATGTTTTTTGTCGGATCGCGACACATTATCATTTTTTGATGTTAATATTGTATAGTTTATGACGTTCTCAACTTAAGGAGCAAGAAAATATAAATAACTTTAGAATTAACCCCTTCCATATGAAATGGATTGTTTATATTATATGTTATTATTATATTGTATTCTATATTATATATTGTCACGGTTCGTTCCAGTGAGGATGTCATCCGACATTAATGTCAATAATGTCGAGGGAAGCGAATTATAACAAAAAAAAAAAAAAAAGAAAGAAAGAAAGAAAGAAAAGGATTATCGATAACAATATGATTCATTATCTCTTATGTAGAGTAATTACTCAGGATTGTTTAACATTTATAATATATTACAATTATACTTATTGTATTTGTATTATAATTTATAATAACGTTTGAAATAAAATATAGTAACCATTGACGTGAATATCTGTTTAATGAATCTATTTTCTTAGATTAAGAATGAAATAGGTAATAAATTCTAATTCAATGCATACTTTTTTATCACATCGAAATACTAGAACTTTCTAACCTCTTTAATGCAATTTAATATAATTAATTTAACGTAACAATAAAATTACAACATTAATAAAGTACGAAATGATTGGAATTAAAAAGAAATTACAAATAAAAAATAGAATAAATATTAACTTGTTTCAGCAAAAATTCCTTTAGTTCTAATTGATATTCTATATCACTATTGTAATGACGCATCAAAATTAAGGATAGACAAAGAAAGCAAGTAGAGAGACAAGGATAGCGATAGGATAAAAATATGAAAATCAGCGCCATCTTCAGAGTGCCGCAAATGAAACTATATAGACAAGGAGAGAAAATAATAGAAAAAGGATAGAGATAGGATAAAAATTGATCGCTAACGCCATCTCTTGAGTAGTGTAAGAATATGTTTCTTAAAACATTCAAAAGATGGCAACTCTCATCAATCCCTATTCTTCTTTATCTTATCTACTTCATTCTATGAGAAAGTATCTTTAGCACACAAGAGATGGCGTCGGCGGTTAATTCTGCTGCATAAAACTGCGCGGTAGTCCTGCATATTGGTTCTGCGCATATACGTAGTTCTAAAAAGGCGGGTACAGCAATTTGGAGGGAAATCTGTGGTCGTAGATTAATTTGTGTGTGTTTACGAATTTTGTGTAAATTATCAGTTATTTGTGCAAAATGGAGCCTTTGTTTCAGTTACATATTAAGGATATCGATATTTTGCTCATATATATAAAGAAGAGATTGATGTTAGGCGACGAATATCCTCAGGTATGTATAATTCTCAATTTGTAACGAAATATCAAAGTTCGTTGTCCATATTCACATGTTGCTAAGATTTTCAAGTTTAGCTTTTTAATTAAAATATTAATATATTATAAATTTACATTGGATCGTATATTATAGTTGTCATTACATAGTAATAATATAATTATAATTCAAAGAGAAATTGTATAGATCAAATGCATCGATAGAATATCCAATTTATTCAAAAATGGTTAACAAAAAGACAGTTCTTTCAAAGTTAATCAAGTTCGATATATTTTCGATTATATTTGAAATTTTATAAACCTCCAATGATCGTTTACTTCCGTACGTTTCATATAAAATATTTAATGCGAAACAATATGATTCATTTTTTCTTATGTAGAGTAATCACTTAGGATTGTTTAACATTTACAATACATTACAATTATACTTATTGTATTTGTATTATAATTTATAATAACGTTTGAAATAAAATATAGTAACCATTGACGTGAATATCTGTTTAATGAATCTATTTTCTTAGATTACGAATGAAATAGGTGATAAATTCTAATTCAATGCATACTTTTTTATCACATCGAAATATTAGAACTTTCTAACCTCTTTAATGCAATTTAATATAAGTAATTTAACGTAACAATAAAATTTCAACGTTAATAATGATCGGAATTAAAAAGAAATTACAAATAAAAAAAATAGAATAAATATTAATTTGTTTCCGCAAAAATTCCTTTAGTTCTAATTGATATTCTATATCACTTGTAATGACGCATCAAAATTAAGGATAGACAAAGAAAGCAAGTAGGAAGACAAGGATAGCGATAGGATAAAAATATGAAAATCAGCGCCATCTTCAGAGTGCCGCAAATGAAACTATATAGACAAGGAAAAAAAATAATAGAAAAAGGATAGAGATATGATAAAAATTGATCGCTAACGCCATCTCTTGAGTAATGTAAAAATATATTTCTTAAAACTTTCAAGAGATGGCGCCTCTCATCAATTCTTATTCTACTTTATCTTATCTACTTCATTCTATGAGAAAGTGTCTTTAGCATACAAGAGATGGCGTTGGCGGTTAATTTTGCTGCATAAAACTGCGCAGTAGTCTTGCATATTGGTTCTGCGCATATACGTAGTTCTAAAAAGGCGGGTACAGCAATTTGGAGGGAAATCTGTGGTCGTAGATTAATTTGTGTGTTTTTACGAATTTTGTGTAAATTATCAGTTATTTGTGCAAAATGGAGCCTTTGTTTCAGTTACATATTAAGGATATCGATATTTTGCTCATATATATAAAGAAGAGATTGATGTTAGGCGACGAATATCCTCAGGTATGTATAATTCTCAATTTGTAACGAAATATCAAAGTTCGTTGTCCATATTCACATGTTGCTAAGATTTTCAAGTTTAGCTTTTTAATTAAAATATTAATATATTATAAATTTACATTGGATCGTATATTATAGTTGTCATTACATAGTAATAATATAATTATAATCCAAAGAGAAATTGTATAGATCAAATGCATCGATAGAATATCCAATTTATTCAAAAATGGTGACGTTGTGAACAAAAAGATAGTTCTTTCAAAGTTAATCAAGTTCGACATACTTTCGATTATATTTGAAATTTTACAAACCTCCAATGATCATTTACTTCCGTATGTTTCATATAAAATATTTAATGCGAAACAATATGATTCATTTTCTCTTATGTAGAGTAATCACTTAGGATTGTTTAACATTTACAATACATTACAATTATATTTATTGTATTTGTTATTACAATATATAATAACGTTTGAAATAAAATAACTATTGACGTGAATATGTATTTGAATCTATTTTCTTAGATTACGAATGAAATAGATAATAAATTCTAACTCAAGGCATATTTTTTTATCACATCGAAACATTAGAACTTTCTAACCTTTTTAATGCAATTTAATATAAGTAATTTAACGTAAGAATAAGATTACAACATTAATAATGATTGACATTAAAAAGAAATTACAAATAAAAAATAGAATGGATATTCTATTAATCTGTTTTCTCAAAAATTCCTTTGATTTTAATTGACATTCTATCGCTTTTGTTATGACGCATCAAAATTAAGGATAGACAAAGAAAGGAAGTAGGGAGACAAGGATAGTAATAGGATAAAAATATGAAAATCAGCGCCATCTCCAGAGTGCCGCAAATGAAACTATGTAGACAAGGAAAAAAAATAATAGAAAAAGGATAAAGATAGGGTTGATCGCTTACGCCATCTCTTGAGTAGTATAGAAATATATTTCTTAAAATATTCAAGAGATAGCACCTCTCATCAATTTCTATTCTTCTTATTCTATAAGAAAATATCTTTAGCATACAAGAGATGGCGCTGGCATTAATTCTGCTCCATAAAACTGCGCGGTAGTCCTGCGCATTGGTTCTGCGCATATACGTAGTTCCGAAAAGGCGGGTTCAGCAATTTGGAGGGAAATCTGTGGTCGTAGATTAATTTATTGTGTGTTTTTTACAAATTTTGTGTAAATTATCAGTTATTTGTGCAAAATGGAGCCTTTGTTTCAATTACATGTTAAGGATATCGATATTTTGCTTATAAATATAAAGGAGAGATTAATGTTAGGCGACGAATATTCTCAGGTATGTACAATTCTCGATTTGTAACGAAATATCAGAGTTCGTTGTTCATATTCAGATGTTGCTAAGGTTTTTAAGTGTAGCTTTTTAGTTAAAATATTTATATATTATAAACTTACATTGAATTATATTATAACCGTCATTACATAGTAATAGTATAATTATAATCCAAAAAGAAATTGTATAGATCAAATGCATCGATCGAATATCCAACTTATTCAAAAATGGCGACGTTGTGAACAAAGAGACAGTTCTTTCAAAGTTAATCAAGTTCGACATACTTTCGATTATATTTGAAATTTTACAAACCTCCAATGATCATTTGCTTCCGTACGTTTCATATAAAATATTTAATGCGAAACAAATCAGTAACTTTTTTTAAATCTTTTATTATATCTTAATAGATGTATTCTCGATTTTTTGGACTTAGTATTAATATATCGAAAGTTTTACGAAAGTCATGTAGCTACAGACGCCTTGGACTCCATTTTGAAAATTACAGTTTGCATTCTAAAATCTCGTTGTAAAGAAACTCAAATATTAGAGAAGCTTATTTCAACTATTTATGATATACTTTATAGGTGAATATTTAAGAAAATATTGTTTAGTAACTTTGTAAAGAAACATATTATTATATATATTATAAACTGTAATAATTATAGAGCAGTAGAATTCAATATGGATTTCAACGTAGTATGTGTTCCGAGACAAGTATTGATTCTCTTAAAATCATTGATCTTAGAAAATCTTTGGGATCAAAAGATAAAATTTTCTTCCATCGTGTTATTGAATCTCGTTCTTGAAAATGTTGATGCTGAAGACGAATGGGATGACGGTGTATACGAACTGTGTCACAAAGCTCTCAATTTAATGAAAGAGATCGTCGAATATAGCGATGATGATGTCTCGGTCTCGTATGCTGCAGATGCATTGTGTGCTGTTTGCGCCTCTGCTACACGGTGAGATTATATACGTACATTCGAATAGCTAGAGTTTCATAAACTAAAAGTTCACAAGTTTCTTAATTTTAATCTCTTGTCGAGAAAAACATTCCAATTGTAATCGCAATTTGTATAACATAATTTAAAATATTTAAATATTTATTATTTAACTATTATTAGGTATTAAATTTTCCACATATAAAACATTGATTTCTTGTTTAAATATATACTTTCAGGAAATTCATTCAGATATATTAAAAAATTTGAATAATCATGAATTAGTATATATTTTATTCAATTTATAATTTATAAATATTATGCATATAATTCAAAATTCATTTAGATATTTGTCAAAAATTAAACTTTATAAATATGAAATATTAGTTCATTATTCAAATATTCTTTTACACAATTTAAATAGAAGATATTTAGTTATTTACATAGTTATAATTAGATATTTAGATTCTTAGTTATCTAAGTATCTTATTTAGATCTCATTTCATCTACTTAGACATTTTTTTCATCACAAATAATAATCATACTTTGTTTTAATTCCAATAACATTTCTGAATAAATTTTGCAAAATTTCTATATGATTGAAACATTTGAATAATCATTAGACATATCTTATTTTTTTCCTACAAACATCAAATATTTCTATAACAGGATAAAATTCAAATATTTGTTGAGATTTGTATCTAATGTGTAAAAAATAATTAAAAAATATAAGAAAATAATTTTTTTTGCATTTTAATTACATTTATAACTATTTATTAACAAATACTATTTAATTGATTATGAAATTAATAACTAATGAATCATTCTAAGTGTTAAATTATAACATTAAGATAAAAGCTTGTTTTTTTTCAGATTATGCATCACAGAAGACGACAATCAAGGATTTTTCGACAAAGTTTCAAAGTTCAAATCCACTCTGACAAAGACGATCCGCATAGTGACGATGAACACCTTGATACCTTACGTTAAAGTAAGTTGAAACGTTCTTTGTAGATCCGATACTCCGACATATATTTAATTACAATGAACACCAAAGATTCTTTTCATTCTGCAGAATACAGAATCAAACGAAACGGATAGGGTCAAATTCCATAGGAATCTTGTGACTTGTCTGAACAACCTTTACAAGCTGAGCAGTCGCTGCGGTCGCGACAACTTGTCAAACCACTTGACCGCCAACGGATATCTGAAGTACTTCTTGCTGTTAACCACCAGACTTCCGTAAGTTTCGACGACAATCCATTTGTTCGATGATGCGATTAAATTGCTCCAAGTGATTCCATCATGATTGTTACTTGTATTTGAAGTTGTGGCGGGTCGTTGTATGATAAGAAAAAAGAAAAAACTTTGAAACGTTTGAAAATAATTTAATTTCATCTTATAAATCTTTTACTGTCTGTAAACAGGAAAATTCATACCTTTTTAATAACGGAATTCGTTTTCTCTCACAGCGCATGATTAACTCCATATTTATAAATATTCCTCCACGTCTTCGGTTCATTTATTTATTTTTTTATTTGTTATTTATACACTAGGTTTTTTTATGTTTTCCCAAAACAATGAGCATAGGAATTTTTTATCATCCAGATCAAAGAGCTATTTTAATGTTCAAAAAACATTGCCTGTGAAAAAAATTAATATAGTTAATATAATAATAAATAATAATAAAATCTCTTCAAAAGAATAAAATATTACTTTTTAGATTTCAGAATAAATGAATTGAAAGTATAGCGAAAGTTTTATGAGAAATACTTACTTTATTAGAGATTATTTTATTGCTATTACAACTTTATATTATTTGGAAATCCTTTCATTTCAATTCAATCTTCTTCTTTTTTTTTTATTATTATTTTAGAGAAATCTTACGACGTAGCACTTGCATGCTATTATCACGGATTATAATCACCTTAGCCGATAAATCCATGCCAATTATTCAATCCACAAGTCGAGAAATAAGCTTTGAAAATTTGGTGCATCAAGGATTATTGGACCTTCCAAAAGATCCTGAACAATGGATGAACATCATAGCTCATCATCAAGAAAATAGCGCGACTGCCTTAATGACCCTAATTTACTATCACTTCCATGGAACCAGAGAGTATGAAATTATTTATATTCAAGATCAATAATTTTTTCTTAACACTATTATATTATGAAATATCATATCTTATAGAACCGATATGATATGCTTGAAATCGCTGATAAGAAGGATCGTTAATCTTCCTAAATCCGAGAAGACACCGGCTCAAATTTTGAAAATTTTATGGTTTCTGTTCGCTGTTGCATCCGTATCGCATCCATCGCCGAGGTTGGAACAGGATTACGACAAAGCCGTGAAACGATTGGCAGCTGCATTGCAATATTCCAAGTTGAACGATTGTTACACTCATCACATAGATTTGATGCATTATTGTCTGAATTGTCACGAATTCCCCAAGGATCTGCGAAACCGAGCGATGGATCTGTGGTTGGTCGAATCTGACGGTGACATTAAGCCATTGTTGACCCTGGATTGTGCAAAAGTTGTACAACATTATTTATTGGTAAATTTACATACGCTTGAAAGTGGAAATTAAGATGATTTAATGAAAGTTCTTTTGGGAAATAGCTTGTCATACAAACGGGATATTCGGATAAGATAATCAATCTTGCGATGAAGGGGATTAGAGAGATGATACGTGTGGATAATTGCAAGGAAATTGCAGAGATTACCTGGCATATGTTGCCTAATCTTCTTTCATCTTATCAACCATCGAAAGGTATTTTTTCATATAGATTGAAATTTTTATGACAGAAATATTTTAAATAATTTTTTAAATATCACAATATGCATTTTACTTTTATTCTTTTTTTTTAATATTAAAATCTTTGCATTTATATTTAAATTTTTTATAAATAAACATAAGTAAACATCCATAGTCTAAATAGAATAAATATATATATATATATACATATATAAAAAATATGACATAAAATTAATTGAAAATTGTTTGATGCTGCTCTTTGAATGTTTAGCCAAGCGAATCAATAGAAATGTATGAATAAATTAGAAATTTCATTAAATCAATATTATAATTAACTTTTAAATCATTAATTTTTTATACATAATATTCAATGAGTTTTATTAATTAATTTATAAATTTTTCTAAATATTATGCCTTAAATATTCTTCAATTTGCATTTAATCTTTTTTTAAATTAAAAATTTTCAACAGACGAGCAAATAAAAGCGGTATTGGAGCTGACCAATGTGTCCATTCCGGATTCCTTATCACCGAGCATCAGGAACCGGTGCGCGGACAATCTTATATCCATCTTCTTACATCAAGAAGGGGACTTGAAGCTGAGGACACTAGTAATAATGCAGTCGTACGCGTTGCTGGTCACGTCCATGACGGCCAAACCGTTCACGAGTACGATATTTCAACGAGATGTTCGCTCGATAAATAAAAAAAAAAAAAAAGAAAAAAATAATTTCACTCTTCTTCGTCCTTCCTTTTCTTTCACAGTTCTAGACAAGTATTGCGCGGCATCAAGATTCTTGGAAGAGTTGCTCGCGCAAGGTTTCTCGATCGAAACGCCTGAATTATCCGCTGTCTGCTTGAAACTCCTCGCGTATATTGTACACTGTCAAGAAAAATCGTCGATCCAGGTAGAGGAATATGTTCGTAAATAACAGATCCGATCTGTTATCGATCAACCATCAATCGTGTTTTCCAGCGTGGTAAGCCGGTGACGATTGACGTGCAGAGCTTAGCCGATTTGCTGTTAAATACGAGGAGCTACGTCCACTCGTCGATCAATGGAATGCAACTCACGCTGGAACTTTTAACTCAAAATATTGACGGATCACCTGTCAGACTGAACGAGATCCCTGACGATCGAGCGGACGGTTTGATCAATCTCTACGAGATCCTTCATATCGTTCATGAAAGAGTAAGTGCATATATTCCAATCGAATAATTGGCTCGTTGAATTCTTGAAAGATTTATATATTTAATAAATCCGTTTTAATTAACTACAAAAAGTAGATTGATTCGGTTCAAGGAAGAGGAAGATATATTTTGTTTAATTTAAGGTTAACAGATGCTATTAATATTTCATGATTTTTTTTATTCAAGTGCGAGCCAACGCAAAGAGATATTGTGTACCAATGTCTCCAAGGTGTTTTGAAATTCTGCCACGCGAACGTCGAGTCTCTGATGTATCATATGTGCACATTGATGAGCAACTACGATATCGTATCTTCTATCTTGGAGACATGCCACGTAAGCTATCACTTTCTCGAGTTCGTTTCAACGTGGCTCCGCTATCGAAAAAGATATTGCAACGACGAAGGACCGTGGAACGCGAGATCACTTTGCAAAACTCCGTTCGAGGAAACTTTGGATCAGATCAAGAGCTACGTTGATATGGTAAAGAATTTGAGAACCGATGCTGCGTTTTACAATCTTCTCTACGCGGTAAGTCTTTGTCTACAAATATCTTCCACTCATCTTCTATCCATCTTTGTAAAAATAATATATTGTTTCTAGTTATCGCAATATAAGGAATATTTGGGAGAAATTTGAATAATATATACACCCTTGAGAAGCTTTGCTTTAACAGTTTATTCGATCCGTGCAACATTGCTCGATAACATCGTAACATGTTAAATACGTGCGTACAAAAAGTAGAAAAAGATCAATCGTGGACGAATTTAATCCGTCCCGGCTTAACTGTTTAACGCGTGCGTTTCAGCGTGATCCTGAAATATAATGTATCGATAGTTTGTTGTGTATGCTAAATAGCTTGATTGCTCTCCTCGCTCTAAATGCCCCGGCCGTAATTAGTGTATATTAAAAATTGTCATATTATTAATTATTATTATTATTATTATTATTCGGGAACTGGTCGGACACGATTTGTGCGGTGCGTCTTTCGCTTGGAATCCGTGTTCGCCGCCTTTCGCAGTCGCCTCTGCCGTGCTCGGCGTTTCTTTTTCCGGTTTCTTTTCGTGGTGGCAGGTTTTTGTTATTTTCGCGGGCGGGCGTTGCGCTGCATGAAACAACCCTTGAAAGAGTTCAATCTCACGTCGATCTCACCTTCTTCCAGCTGCAATCAAACGCCCCAACTTGAAATAAAGATATATGAAATAGAAATTTCATGAGGTGATCAATGAGGGATTAATACCTGATCGAATAAATAGATTTCTTTGTAACAGGACGGTGACACGCATTCGCGAATGCATCTTGTTTTGGCGATGTCGCTTCTTTCCGGTGATAAGATCTTGCAAGCGCCGCTTTCTTCGCAAGCCTGCTCGAATTGCCTGAAGAGAAGTTCCTGCGGGCAACGTCGTGTTATAAAAATATCTGGATTAAATTCAAATCTATTCCATTCGAATTGAAGAAGAGTCTCTTAGCACGCGATGGAAAATGCGAATATAGCTTCTAACTGTACGCTTCTACCAGCAAACAATAACGGGATAAAATTGAGCGTAACAATTGGTTCGTGCGTGTTCAAAGATTAACCCCAATTAATGCTCGTGCGAGTTCTATTATTGATGCTATCGTTGAGGCATTTAATTTTCTTTGAAGAAGTTTTCTTTCTTTTTTGCGTAGACACGATATAAAGCTTACGATACGAAGCTCGTACCATTTTTATTTTTACTGCGAAAGTAAAAAGACAATGGAAAGAAGTTGAATCGACAAGAACCGTACTTTTGTCCGAAGAGACGATTCTTTTCCCGAAGCAAACCCGATTGTACAGTTTCTCGAAATGGCAAAAGGTATATCAGTGATAAAATCGAAGTACGCCTCGAGCACGTTGACTGTCTTCGAGTTAATGCCAAATCGATTTTACCCCCATGGCGAGATCGCGAAATCACCCGTCTCCTCGTTACATCCCCCATGGGGATGCTGGATCCACGATGCGAAACAATCCTCCGGTATCACGCATCACTGACAACATATCACTGTGAAAGATCTCTCGACAATTTGAAACCCGTGGAACCCTACGCAACTTCCTACACGGTAATCGTCCAATTATTCAATTAACAATTATCTTTATCCGAAACAAATATGAAACATTTCTTCAAACGTATATAAATATATAAATGTATATATAAGAAAGAAAAAAAAAACAAACAAGAAATTGTTTTCTAATAATTCTATCGTAATCACCGTAGGTTCCCTGGCAATGCAAGAAATTTAATACAGTTGCCAATTACGAGGCCGGTGCGGCAAAAAGCGCCACCCCCCAAAACACAAGGCATCGACCATAACCTGTACACAAGATGGAAACGCGGCCGTCGCGAGGACTCTCGCCAAACTGGTTTGGACGACTTACATTCTTGGTAGTCTCCTTGTACGGATATTCGGGGAAGGTGAAGGTCTTGGCGAGGGTGCCTGGCCCTTCCTTCAGCTGTCCGACGACGAGGATCAGACCGATCGCAAACGCCATCCCCGGCGCCATGTTGAGCAGCCGGCTACGATCAATATGATGGGGTGGCGCTCGCTTACGCTCTCCACCAAACCTGTACGTATTCGTTTTCCCTCCACGCCCGTAAAAAACCACGGGGATGGACAGAGTGGATTCGCGCGATCAACCTGTCGATCCCCTTTGGCCGTTCGCCCCGTGAAATTGACTTTTTAAGAACCCGAGCCCACCCGCGGTGGTGGTGGTGGTGGGTGGTGGTGGCGGCCAAGCCTTTGGCGCCGTTCTTTCGTTCTGTGCCAGCGTGCTACTCTCCTTTTCGATTTCATTTGCGGGGGCTTTGGATGACGGATAGGTCTGGTGAATCCGATAGTAGTTGAGAATTTCTTTTATCAGATGAACTTTTTTCATCGGATAGTTTTTTCCTTCTTCCTTTTTTTTTTGTTTTTTTGACTAATAAATTGACGAA
Organism: Apis mellifera; assembly: GCF_003254395.2. Taxonomy (NCBI): domain Eukaryota; kingdom Metazoa; phylum Arthropoda; class Insecta; order Hymenoptera; family Apidae; genus Apis; species Apis mellifera. The sequence goes on from NC_037640.1 coordinate 5,697,520, forward strand.
AGAAGAAGATCGGGTTCGTGGATTATTGAAATTAAGAATTATTGAAAGATTTGAATATTGGTTTTAGAATTAGATGAAATAGGAGATGTCAAAAAGATTTATTTGATTGTGGAGATTAGATTTTAGATTCTAATTGAAAAATAAAATATTTGTAATTTCTTTTTATATTTTCTTTCTTTCTATTTATGAGAGTAAAATCAAACGTTAAAGTTTTATTTCGAATACGATTCTTAATATAAAAAATAAAAAGAAAATATTTCGAATATTTTCAGGATACACAGAATATATTCCCGAAATAACGAGTAACCGAGCAATACCGTACCCGGATCATTCTCCAACTCGAATCAAAGGGAACTATGGAGCGAAGATGGATCACGGAAGCGGGCTTCCTCCGATTCGAGGAAATGCACGCGCGGATTCATCGATAAATCCATGGAGGGCCGGCGTCGCGGCTCGGCTATTTTGCATAAAATGTAACGGAGTGTGTATGCACCGAGGCGCGATCGCATTTATCGTTGCGACGCATGCGAGCGGACCAGACGACGGTTTTTGTTCGGCTAGGCGTTGCGCATCACCAGCTCTCTCTCTTTCCACGTGCACCACGGCCACCCTCCTGTCGACCATTAAATCGAGATTTCGCCGGTGATTAGCGGCAGTTTGCCTCGCCTCGCTGCGCCCGCCAGTCGATAGATTTTCCCAATAATTTTCCGTCAGTTCGAGGAATTTCGCCGTACCGAGAAACCATCGCCTATATTACGTTCTCTTCTTCCTGGATTTTCGGCAGAATGGAATTTAAAGTGGTTTCGTTATTTTATTTTCTTTTTTTTAGCTTTTTGAAACATTCGAACTTTTTGTCGAGATTGATAGGATTTTTTGGAGGAAATTGATATTGATTTAATGAGAAATTGATAGTTGATTTTTTTTGAAAATAGATCAAGTAGTTTTATTGTAATTAATGATAAATTCTTCGTTTTTTTTTTTTTTTAATTTTTCACAATAGAGTTTTCAATCTTGATACTTTAAATTCTTTTGTTTTTGAGAAAAATTGAAGCGCTATCGACTTAGTGATCCATTTAAAAGTTTCCAATTTTCTTTTAGTTTTAATAATAAAATTTCTTTTATTTTTATTTTTGGTATTGTTATTAACTGATTTATAGAATCTATTAAAACCAGAAAAAATCTTTAACATTAGTAAATTTCTAGTTAATCATTAATTATTAGTTTTAATAAACTTTGAGGAAAATAGATTTTAAAATTGATAGAATTCAATATTTTTTTTTATCGGCAATCTAGAATATAGAAACAGTTTTCAATGTTGGAGATGAAAGATATTTTTCTTCACCATCTTGGGATATTACTCTTCCTTATAAATCTTTTTACTATCTCTGAATATTGATACGTGCAAAATTGAAACAGAAAAATAAGATCGTCAATATCTGTTTATATAAATAATGCACATTGCTATATTTCTACGATAAGAAATAAAAATAGTTTTGATCGACATTTCACAATTCTCTTCAAGATGGTCATAACATATCTAAATGTTAATTTTTTTAAAAGAAGAATCAGATATCTTACGTTATCTTAGTGAATCTGTCAGAACAGAAAGATTCTTCTCTTGAATATACGTCATTCTCAACGAGAATAATACTGTCCCTAGAATAATTCTTTGTAAACAACCTATTATACAACCTGTTAAATTAATTACTTGTCGACATTCATTAATCACGAGTTCTTTCAAGAGAATAAGTAGAAATTTATGAGACAGAAACGCGTAACAAATAGTAGTATTTCGATTTTTAAACTCAATTAACGAAAGTGCATTTAATTCTTACCCAAGTATCACTTTTAGTATAAAGTTAAAAATTAATCAATCTCTTCAAAATATTTTCAAATCGAATTATCCGATTATTTCACGCGAAGTTACAACGACTTACATTAAATTCCAAGCTCAAAAAAATCCCATTACCAAAAAATTAGCGAAATCAGAAATCTGAAATTGAATGTTTAAAACCTTGGTCGCCGAGGCAAGAATTTAAACACGAATCACCAATCGTGCTGGAAAATGAAATTTCCCCACCGGTCATGGTCAATCTAAAAATCTATTGTAAAAACAAGATGATTAATGGAAGGGGCGAATTTCAAGCCGCGGTTTCGATTCGAATTAAAATTTTCATCCGTGTTCGTACACACAGCCAGACGTCCCGGCTAATTAAACACCGGTGGTGATCCTGGATCAGGCGAATCGCGCGTGTTTCCGTTTGTGAAAATCGCAAACGAGAACTTTTTCCATACGTGGTTAGCCGAGAAGGGGGAGGAAGAGAGAGAGGGAGAGAGAAAAGGGATCGTTTGGATTGCGGAGGGTTGAAAAAAAATCCAAAATCTCGCCGGTTTTTTAATTACATACCTCATCCCTCGTTTCAAACGCACGAACCGATGCATGATGTACGATGTATGTATATATGCGTGTGTGCACGCAATGTTTCCGATTAAATCGCGGCTGTGTGTCCGCGAAATTCCGTTGATCTATCGGCGACCAAGTCGCGAACGAATGCCACGAAGATGTACTTGAATGAGAGAATTTTTATTTAACCAAGAATCGTAGGCATAGGATATATTTTCTTGATAGAATTTTTTTTTTTTTTCGTCGTCGCTTGATCTTTGCAGGAAATTGAGTAATTCAGGAGGCGATGATTATATGTAACGTTATGTGGAACGCAGCGTGTGAAAATTTTTTGTTTAGACTTAAATTGTAATCGTGGGATATGTTTCATTATGCGTGGAATTTTTTTTATTGTTGCGTTAGTTAGATTGTTGTACAAGGGAATTGAATAATAGGTTGTCGTAATTTGTTGTGAGAAATGTGAAGTATCAAAAATTGATGTGTGAAAATTGATCTCTTCTTTTATTATTAAATAAACATAGCCAAATGAAATGTTAATTTTTTTACTAGACTACGAGTACAATAAAAAAAAAGAAGTTGATACATGTATATTTTTGTATTTATATATATATATATGTAAAAATAACTGAAATACGTAGCGTGTAGCGTGCATTTTTTCCTATAGAAATCCTTGTTTTCTAAAAAAGAATCCATTTTGAACATGTTCAATCAAAGCTCTGTCAGATATACTACATGTATACTCGATGAATTTTCAAATTCCATTTTCTGTGAAATGAGTTTTTATATGAACATTTCTCTCTCTCTCTTATATATATATATATATATATATATATATATATATATTTTCAACTTATTTTTCTAGAATACATGTAAAATAACTTCACGCATACATAATATGATATATTTCGGTTATCAGAAAATATTTTGAACCTTTCCATATACCTAGTATTTTATATACACGTGTTTTTCGTAACATATTCTATCCTTTAAAACTTAAATCCGTACTAACCCTTCTTTTTTTTTTTTTTACTCATAGAACAGAATGCATCCACAGCGATATACGCGAATAAACACTATCCGCGTTTGTTATTGCGTTTGTACAGTGTCGACAAAGAGTTAACCGTTCAAAGCCGAAGGTTTAACGATGAACGCTGAATTTACGGCTAACGAATTGCGTAATTTCGCTCTCGACGCTTAAAATCGGTACACGCACATATACGAGCACGCATGCACGCACACAAACGTGAATACGCATTCCGCATCGCGTGACAACTATGCCTGACGTTTCCTCGTTCTACCGTGAAATAATTTCCGCATCGGTTCGGCCAAATCGTTGTAATTACCAACGCGCCGTAGCTTTGTAAAAAATCATTTACCATCAATTTTCCCTTCCATCACGTTTTTCCAAAGAGTCAACCAACCGAAATATCAAAATATAAAAATTTTAAACCGTTTAATCCATTAAGTTAGCGAGAAATTCCTCGATAGTGCGAAGATATGAGATAAAATCTAAAAATTTTTCCAAGATCTAAGATACTTTTTATATACAGGTATCTTGTATATAATTCAAAATTAATTGCCTGTTTAATTTATTACATTTTTTTTTTACCATTTAATCAACAGACAACAAATAAAATAAGTTGGCTCGGATAAAGAAGACTAAATGAGGATTTTTACTGACCGCAAGAAGCTTTTCTCTTAGACCTTCACTGTTGCGGAACGAAATGAAGAGAGGAGAAAGAGAAGAGAAGGTAAAGAAAAGTAGCTTTTCGTACCGGACCTGCTAGTGGACTTGTAGTAATACCACCTGACAAGATCGTATCTTGGAGGTCGAGATAATGAAAGTCAAAGGTGAGAGGGTATATTTTTTAAAAATATTTTTTACACGAATTTTTATGGAAAATATAATATAATACTCGATTAATTTCAGATTCCAGCCAACGAAAAAGGAAACATCGTCCGTTGTTCCACGTCCAGAGAATCTGCCGATTGCGATCATCGTGTGGGTGAGTAATGAATCTCCCATTTTATTAAAATTTTTCACTAAAAATTTCAACAACATCGGTCCAATTCAACAATCAAATAAGTTAGAAATCCCATCATCCTAATCAAAAACGGTTAAACGTGTGAAATGACAGGGTAGAAAAGGAAAATGAAATTTTAAACGAATATCCAATTCGAGCGATTAATTTCGACGATCGTTTAATCGGGACTCGATCGACTCGCCCATGTATTATTTAACGCTAATCCACTTCTCTTCGCAGTGGATGGAAAACAAGGGTGGAAGTTGATTTAATTAGAGGACAATTAAGCGGTGAACGCCGGGCTAGTTGATCTAATTGCAACTATTAGGGGAATTGTACGAAGGCCAACTGACTTTACTATCCAGTTATTTCAGATACTCGTTCAATTTCCTCGTGCCTCGTTTCTTTCCATTTTTTTTTTTTACAATTCCATTTTTCCTTTCTCATCTCGATGTCATATCAAACACGTGCCCGTTTCACGACGCGAGGTATTCGCAAATTGCAATTGCGTCATGCCACCACGCAGCCAGACTTAAAGTTAAATTATCACGGAATCATCGTGGACAGTGATAGCGCGCTTCGATGATATGAATTATTCACTACATTTCGTTCCCGCCATTATTTCCTTGATTGCTCTGTAAACACCGCGATATTTCCTTTTCGCGAAATATTGAGATATGCATCGTGATTCAACAACGATGGCGTGGAAATATTTTTATCGCGCGATCATTGTGCACTCTTCGCGTAAAGCGTAAAGCGAATCCAAGGCTTTGAAATTGCGCCTTGGACGCGCCATCATCATATCTTCATCTTCTTCTTTTTCTTTTTTTTTTCCACGATCGGTAGATCGGGTAGATAAATTTCTCTCTCTCTCTCTCTCTTCTGATTGATGCGTGATTTTTTGTTTTTTGTTCTTCTTTTTTTTTTGTACACGTTGCGGTAAATTATCAATTCGATAAATTATTCAGCGGTCAATTTATGCATACGGTCGTTTCGATATTGCAACGTTTATTCGCGAGCAATAATAAAAACGAATGAAATTTTCACGAATGATAAATGTTTATCAGGATATTTTTTTTTCCTGTATGTTTCTTGATTTGTTGTTGTTCATTCAGAAGGAAGGATAAAAGAATTCTATAAATACGAGAATTTTTACACCATGTGTGAATTAAATGGTAATTCGAATATTAACAATAATAAGTTATTTATTTGGTGAAAAACAATAGTTTTTGTAAATAGCAGAGACGTGTAGTGGAAAATTAGTGGAAAAAGTTCATAAAGATAAATAAAGAACCGATTCATCTTCGTCTGGTTAATTGACAATGAACACCAAATGTAATTTTGCAGACAGGAGACAAAGAACTGACACTATAAAAACTGTATATAGAAGTAAAAAATTCCTGTTGACTTAGTCATTGATAGATCCCAAATTATAACGCAAGAAAGACAAATACAATTTACAATCTGTCAATCACATTTGATTGAACAACATTATCCACCCCGTTAACGTTTCGATAAAATTTTTAAATATCGTCACAGAAGCAATCGCACAAATGAATCGCACCCCTTCTCTTCGTCTTACTTTCCACTTTCCAGAATTTTTTTCGTTACCATCCACTATTTCATCTCACGGCTCACTCGCAAAAGCAACGATCTTAAGGCAAATATTTTTCCATCCATTCCATTCCTCGCAGCAACGGAGGGGAGGGGGATACACACCAAAGAGATCCCGATGTTTCCACAATGCGCGTCATATCGTCCCACGGAAATCGTGGAACCCGTGCGTCGAGATGAATCCTGGTTATGGTGACGGCAAACCTCCCCGAGGATTTGTTTGACGGCGTGTCAACGATTCCTATTATTGTCGATCCTTATTTGCTCTGTCAATAACGGAGGCAACGAAGAGGGAAGTCTTGCAGCCTCGAGCACAGAGAATTTGATGGTTGGAAAGGGAGGAGGGAGATCGTCTCCCTCTTGATACGAACGTGTAGTAAATCAACGAGCAACGAAACATCGGCCATGATACGTGGATTTCCTCTACGGTCACCTCTCTCTCTCTCTCTCTCTCTCTCTCTTTATTATTTTACTATTTATCACAACGTGTCAACCGGTGATTTATGTAACACGGTATCGAGGGGGTAGGATCTGGTTTTTCAATATGCGAGGGAGGAAACGAGTTTATTTTTACTGGTGATTCCAGTAGGAGAGAGAAAGAGAGAGTTGGGAAATTGAACGATACGTGATTTTTTTTTTTGATAAAAATTATGAGAGGTTTGAAGATAAGATCAATCGAGAGAAATAGTGATAAAATTTTAATTTTATTTGTACAGATAATTATCAATAAGATTATCAATAAAGATGATTTTAATATCTTATGTAACGGATGATTATTAATGAATCGATCAAAGATTCGTGTAATGACGTTAAAACGTAATAATATTAAAATACATCTTTAATGAAATTTTGCCAATCGTTGATAATCTTCTTTGACGCAAATGGAATCCTTCAACGGGTGTAATTTTAATACGAGTAAATTTTAATATCCATAATAATGAAACTCCACGATTTTTGGATACAAAAGGGTTTGGAGAAAAGCAGAGAAGACACACTCAAAGTCATAGAAACCGACTGTGTCTCCTCCCTTATATACATATATACAGATATCCTTCCGGAAGTTCGGCGCCGGCTTACAATAGTGGGGTTTACAATGGTAACCAGCTACGTTGACAGACCGTCCAGACTCGACGAAACTTGGAAATTTCGCGTAATATTGTACATCGACTTCGTTTCAAAAGGTGTCTGCTTTCATATACATCAAACGTGCGAGGGAAAGGTCGGTGTCGCACAAGAGTTGGTCGCAATACAATTGTTCATCTTATTAACAACACGTTCGTTGTGGTAACAAAATTCGAAAAGGAGTATATCGAGGATGATATCGACTTATCGATGAGAGGAACAATCGTGAAATGACGAAAAAATAAAATTCAAGAAGGTACTCGAGAAGATTGGGATAAAAAAAATTGACGAAATTAACAGATAGGAATAAATATATTCTTCTTGATCATTAAGCTTTCTCGTATCTCAAACTATTCTTTCGTTCCTTTCAGAATTACTTCATACTAATAATTGCATTTCTAATAATAATGTGGAGTTCTATTTCTATGTTTTAACGTCAAGAATTTCTATTATTCTTATAACAAATATATTTCGCAAAGAATCTTGGAATATATTAATTAATAACATTCGTAATATTTTCCACGGAAGAAAATCCATGACGTAACCGTATACGTCATCCGTCATATGGGATAGGAAATCCTCGTGACGTATGTTCACGTCATTCGCCCTGAACGTGTTAATCCATCGCGAGTATTCAAGTAGCCCGCATATAAAACTCCTATTTCAATCTCTATTACTCTTTTTCATTTTTACTTTTTTTTTCTTTTTCGTTTTTTTCTTTTTTTCTTTTTTTTTTTTTTATTGCCAACTAATCGATCGAAGAGGCGATTCGATGAAATCGGCGAGGTTAATGGAATGTTTTATCATCGCATCGCTCTCCGTATTGTCGTTTTTTCGATCGGGCTGCGATTGTCGAAGAGAAAATATTTTCGCTCCCGAGCGTGATCCTATCGACGCTCTCTGATCTGCATAAAATATTGTTTTCGCCATTTATCCGTAATAGGATTATTCGTTTCGCGATGTTATTGTTTTCCAGGATTTATATACGGATATTTCTACCTTTCTCGTGTAAGAAGACGAGTTAATAAATAATGAGATTTAAAACGGTGTTTTCAACGGGATTTAAATGAAGTTTATTTTCAGTTTTATTTTCGAAGCAGTTTTAAAATTAATAAAAAAATATCTGGATAATTTTTATAATTGTTATTTTTATTTGTAATTTTCTTTTTTTTTTTTTTTGCTATCATTGAAAGAAGTTGGAAGGAATCGTATTAGAAATGGAATTGAATTGAATATTATAGTTATTTCTGTAATACTCGTTAAGGAATGAAATTTTGTTCTTATTAGAGTCTTACTCACAGGTTAAAATTTAATTGACACTTCTTCTAGAGAAAAGTTAGAGGATGAAAATATTAGATTAATTCGTACAATTTTCTTAAATAAATCTCTGCTTTTAATTGTACATTCGTTAGATTTATATAAATAGATTTATTTAACTACCTTAAATGTTATGATTCATCAGTGAAATTATACTCTACAATATCATGAATCTTCCATTATTATTATTACATCGTTATACTGCATTATATTATTATCCTGTACATTTTCTATGTATATCACAATAGAGATAGAACTCTGCCGGGGACAATTAGATTCGTATAATCAGGTCATTCATTTCACTTAATTTCTCTCATTACCTATGATTTTTCGTTCAAATATAATATAAATTATTTAATTCGCATTCATTTCAGTGAATCGCACTAAACATTTGCTTCTGTTTGTGAAAACATATTTATTATACACGATAATTTAATAATAATAAAATTAATAAATTCACAACTCTTTTGGGAATCATCTTCAAATTGAGAATGATTATGATGAAAAGATTGAATTTCTTTGCTCAATTCTCATAATCTTCCTTCTCCTCTCTGAAAATATTTCTTAATATTTTTTTTTATTCTACAAGTTTAATCAACTGCTCGGTTAAAGTGGCTTACTTTTGATCCATATTTTCGATCGTGTGGATGATGTTTATTACTTAAATATAGACAAAAAAATCCAATTTTTAATCAGTGATAATTTATATTTCACACATTTAATTAAAACGTAATGCGATAAATTAAGAGATACGAGTTATCGAGGATCGAGATCGGAAAATTTTTGTCTATGATGAATGAAAAATATATTTTCGTGGTGAAAATTAGAGAATGAATTTTATTATCTTAATAGTAAACGCAATCGAGTCATATGGACGCAATGCAAAAACTCATTTACGATCCATCGTAATTCGCGTTGAATCCTGTTCAATCAATCATTAACTCGGCCTTTAATTAAACATGCTATCTGCTCGATGCTCCGTAACGATACGTATTTCTATCTCAAAGGCGGTTCTCGTTACGACCTTTGTAACAGTGTCGTGCTTTAGTACGGCTTTTGAGTGCGGAAGACGTTTCGGGATATTACCGTGAGATCCTTTATTACGTATGAAATGAATTCGTGTCTCGAATTGAGCGGAATTAATCGTCGTTCAATATTATTATTTTATACTATTCCTGGCAAAAGTTTTTTAGTTGAAATTATACGGAATCAAGTAAAAAGAAATTGTAATTTTTGAGATATTTAATTATAGAAATATCAAATGGATCGAAATATTATGAAATATTACGTACGAAATATTTTTCTTAGTAACAATTAATTAATTTTTCTGGCCAAATAATTTTTTTCCAACTATCACTTTGTTTTTTTTTTTTACAACACATCGTGTTCAAATTATTCTTCATATATTTCGCATAACAAACAACTAACATTTTGGTTTAACATGTTTAAAAGATTACAATATTTTTAATGAATTTTTGCAACGTGTTTTGACCGAAAATCTTTTTCCAGTGTTAATATTATTTCACTGGAGTTTTTAATAAAGGCACGATGGGAAATCAGTTTGATCAGGGAAGAGAGAGAGAGGGAGAAATGAGGTTGAATACGGGAATTGAATAACTGGGTTCGTACTTGGAGGATTAGATAATTATAAACGGAACGTAACACGCGAGACGAGAGCTGTAATTTCCTCGAATCGCAATTATGTTTCGCGTTGCAGACTATTTCTGAGAGGAATTCCATGGACAATTATGTCGAGGGCCTTTCGTTCCTGTGTTAATCTTTCGCTTGAACCCGTTGATGTTAGTCGTTTTAAAATCGTCTCGAATATCAGCAGCATAGATTTTTTATATGATTAAAATTTCTCGTAAATCATTCATAATTTTTAGAATATTTAAAGTATATAAAATATCGTGTAAATATAAAACGGAGGAATTTTTATGCTAACAACGTTTACGACTTTAATAATTCTCAATTTTTCAGTTTTATTCATATTGACGTTTTAATAACCTAGGATTTAAATTTAATTAAATTCATCGTAATAGTTTTAAATTCATTTTTTAAATTTATAAATTTTTTTCTCTCGGAAAAATTTTGATCGATCGGCGATAAATTATCGATAACTTATAATGACGACTATCCATTTTTATTAATTAAATTAATAATTTTAATCAAAATTCTTTTATTCATAATATTTTTCATTAAAATTATTTTGTCATTCGTGAACGTATTATAATATCAAATATCAAAATAATTTCGTACTTCAATTGTATATATTTACATATTACAGTTATCCGATTAAAATACTAAATAATAAAAAATAAAATAATAATTTCTGCGATCCATAAAAAAAAATATTCTCCAATGTAAAATACTCCCAAAATTTATACTAAATTCCCAATTTCTTAAATTCTTGACCAAATGTGAATATCACACATATAATATCGAAATAATAATACGAATTATAATTAAGATTCACCCGAATCGAAAATCTATCTTCCAACAGACAGAATATTCGCAGTAATTTCTTCCTAAATTCCGTTCGATAGAAAATTCGTAACACGGCACAATTACGAGTAAAATATCGCAACAATTAATCGAAACAATTCTCCCCAAGATATTATTCGTATATCGGAACATTTTCCAATATTCGCAAAGTTCCGTACAATTTCCAACTACAAACGAAGCGAGGAGGATTTTGGAAGGAAGGATGAGTCTTGCCCCTCGCGGGCACACGACGGGAAATATCTGTTTTAGATGCGGGGGACGGAGTGGCGTGTCGGGGCGCCGTTTGTCAAACGTTTGGCACACTGCCGAATCCAGACTCCGTGTGCACCTGACCCCAAGTGCAACAAGTACAATTAGGGAAAGCAGAACTTACGTGAACTGACCTGCGCAACGTCGGCCCTCTGCGAATCGATATAGGACGAACATGTCGGCGAAATTTGACCGGTATCCACGAAGGAAATCCTTCCTTCCTTCCTGGACGGACCCATAATTTTTTTCCTGGATTTAAACGTCGGATCCGAAAGAGCTTTCGATTTTAATTTCGTCGATTCTAAATATAGGTGTCTGGATAGATGTGTGGTTCATTTTTTTTTGGTTTTTGAAATTGGAGATGATGATGGAATTTGATGTGACAAGTGTGGTAAATTCATTTCGAATTATACTTTTAATTAAATGATTAGAGATGATTCGGTAGTTTATTCTTTATGTATTATTCAATCTTCTTTTACATTTTTACGAAATATTAGATTAATACTCTTATGAATATGCACATGTGAATTATCCACTGTGGAACATGTAATAATTGTAGCATAATACGTAAAAGAGAATTAAGGAAATTTTATTTTAAATGAAGACCCGTTTTAAATAAAGTTGTTCAATAAAAATTAAAATTCCTATATTATTTACATTAATTATTTCGGAAAATATTTCGTTACTCGTTCGAAAAGATCTTCGATAGCCACGATTAAATTTTTATCGTTGAAATTAACATATTATAACATCGCATCATCGTATAATTATTAATTAATTAAACGATAAATATATTCATCTTCCAACAAAACGGGCTTTTAATTTTCATACAGTAATATCCTCTTATATAAAAATAATATTTTTCCATCATTTAAAATTCGCAAAAAAAAAAAAAAAAATTTCTTCCCCACGAATAGAAAAAAATATTATAAATAATACGTACACGCCTTCATCTCTCAAAATGAAACGTTACTAGTTACTCGCAATTATCATAAATTTTCAATCAATTTTCGCCCCTATCTTATTTCCTCGATCGGAAATCGATCATTTCCTCCCTTTCACGTTCAAGAAATTTAACCTCCTCCTCTCACGAATCTCTCACGAACGCGAATATTTCGAATATTTTCGCGATTCTTCTTTTCCCTTGCGCTTTGTTTATTATTTTAATAGAACGATCTCGTAAACACGCCGGTTTGCATAAATAACGGGGACGTGGGAGGCCAGGCGCAATTTCACACTGTCGCGATTCACGCGTGTCAGAATTTGTTCTCGGTCTCACCGGTTTGCAAAAGTGTTAAATCACGTTTCCTCCTTTTTTCTTTCTTTTTTTTCTCCTCCTCGCGCGAATATTTCGTAGATTCGCGCGATGCCTCATTTCGCCCGCTTAAATCCCACCGCGTTATTCATTTTCCCGGCAAATATTTTCCACGAATAAATCCCAGCCTCGCGAATCGAGTCCGCGTTAGAACGAGGGGGAAGAGAGGCTGTTCGCCTGTCGGATTATGTTTTTCGATTCGCGCGATGATGATTAAATTTGGCGAATGAGCCGAGTACGCGAAGCTCTTATCATATCGTTTTTATATCTTTCTTTCTTATCATTTTCATTTGTTATTTTCCAAATTATTTTTATCCGAAATTGTAATTATTTTTTTTCTTAATAATATTTTGTTTCAAAGTCTACAAAAATTCGTTTATTCTATTTTATTAATAATTTTATTGATGATATTGAAAGAAAGGGAGAGGAAGAGGGATGAGGATAGAAGAGTAGGCGACAAATCAGTAAAGCTACGGGACAGAATTTCACAAACTTTTATGAACCCAGACCCACTCTTTCGAGAAGGATCATTTTTCACGATCCACTCTCGTGCATGCATTTTAAAAGGAACAGAAGTTTAAAAAAAAAATATCGCTTTGTCACTTAAAATACCTCACTCATATTTGATTAATAGCAAATGTGTAACGATGTAGATTCTTTTTTCCAATTTTTGCCCATAATTTTAGATAGAACGATTATATATCCTCCCAAAACGATCGTTTCTCTCGATTTACTCGATGCATATTTTAAATAAGAAATATTCCCAATTCCATTTGCACTTGATTAAATTGCATAAATTTATTAATAAAAAACGATGATGTTCTCAATTTTTAAGTAGAAAAATTCGCATTCGATAAATAAATTTATTAATCGCCCAAAAATATCGATTCTCCCTCTCCCTTTCCATCCCATATTTCATCAACAATCTTAACATTTGGACAGATTGAAAATCCGTGTCGTTGTAAACTGACCGAAAGGGTGGAGGGATGAGAACGACGACGGGTTTCGAAGCGGATCGAAGCGTTTTCTCGCCGCATTTCCTCAGTTAGCGAATCTCATTACCGAAACGCATCAGGCGGCAGGTTGGCGAGCGTCATATAAATTTACAACACAATATCGCTTTATCATCGGGCCGACACTCGCTGAGTTACTGAGGGGGAGGAGTAGGGGAAAGGAGGGGGGGCAGCCCCGACGTCACCGTTCAAAGTGATATTCCATGGAATCGGTTTCCGCGAGCACCACCGCCGCGGGATTGCGATTCGTCGCGCGTGTACGAGCAAACAACCGCCTGACATTTTGTTATTCTCCTCGGGGAGACGGTATTTTCTTGAATAAGCCCGAGCCGGGCGAAAGTGATGCACGACTAGTGTGACGGTTGAATATCAATCGAGATAGAGGCTTAGAAATGAAGGAGTTAGAGGGAGGGAAGGAAGGCTCGCGAAAAAGAATTCGAAGGCTTGGAATAATTTCTTTTTGTTTTAAGAATTGGCCTTGGACGTTATAAGGAGATTGGAGAGGTTGTTGATCGATTCACAAATGAAATTGAAATTATTCTTGGAATTCTTGGAATGAGGAATAACTTTATACCGATCTTGGTAAATCTTTGGATAGGATTTAATCTTTAATCTTAACTGTTATCAGTGTTGCGAGTTTTTAATTGTAAATTTTAATTGTAAAAATTAGGAGACGTTAAAATAGGAGTTAGAAATGTTAGAATAAAAATTGTTTGATATTTATGATGGGGATAAATAAAAAAGATTGTACAATGGCAATTAAAAGGATTAAGCTTTAATCCGGTTTTTCACTTTCTCTCGAGTTTTGAGTCGGGTTAGACGGGTGTTGGTTCAAGTCGTCGAGCAAGTCGATCTGTAAATAGCAGTTGGTTCGGTTTGGAAGGATCTACCTGGACGGTGGAACTGGTTACGGCGCTGGTTTCATGGATCGAAGATGCAGATTCGAGTTTTTGCAGGTTCTTGTTCGAAAGTGAGAATTTTATTATCAATTTATTACTATCAGCTTTTTAACTCAATGACTTTATATTCTCAATTTACTCTTTAAGTATTTTAAATTACATCATACTACAAAGATTTTTTTCACTTTTTATATATTTTACATACCAATCCATCACGTTATCTCTCAAAATTTCCTCAATAATTTTTCTCTGATAGAAAATTTCAAATTCGAAAGAATTCGGAATACCATCTTTACGAATGAACGTTCGGCATCGGTCGCAATCTGTTTGAAAGATCGTCTCCATAAGTCGCGTTGCGTGGAAGAAAGGAACGTTGTAGAATGTGAAAGGTTGTACAGTGTGGACGATGTAGGAGTTATAAAATACGTGACGGAAAATCGTGTCAGTCGTATAGACTCGCCGCTGCTCAACTTTCTCGCACGTTTACAGCAACTTTTTTTTCCAGAGTCCTTCTCGTCAAAAAGAGAGAGAGAGAGAGAGAGAGTTAGATAGAAAGAGAGTGAAAGAGAGAACGAGAGAGAGCCTTTCACCGGCCACGTTCGTTTCTATCGATCCGCCATACTGTTCTGTCGAGGAAGCTGGATGTCCTCCATCGAATCCTTCTTTCACCAAGTTTCTCGATTCTGGATTTTGCGTCTAGCGATTTGAGAGAACGTAAGATATCATAGAGATCGGTGGAAAGAAATTTGTTTGATCTTATTTTTCGATCGATAGGATAGAATCAGAGATCGAAGTGAATTTTGTCTGGGATTTGAAATTAGTAGCAAGTAAGGAGATTTAGAGTAAAATTGTTGCATATATAATCTTTATCATCATTAATCAGGGTAATTCTAAATTTTTACATGAAATTAAATTTTTAATTTATAAATATTTTGCTATGTAAATTTGTAAACTTGAGTGAAATGTACAGATGCATTAAGAAAATATGATATAATATTTATCACATAATTATTAATGTGATAAAATTCGATTATTGTATGGAAATGATATAATTTGAGTAATTATTGATCAATCTATAATGAATATCACAATTATGAATCTAATAAGGTGTTCTCCAGTTGTAGTGAGTCTAATGTTCCTCACAAATGTTCCTCTCTTGTTCGAGGGTGGTAGTAAGAGCATTATTACAATAGCGAAAGAGTGAAAATATTGGCCAAGTAGGCGCACCCAGAAAAGCTCTGTCGTTGTGTTTGAAGTTTCAAGGCTTCTTAAAAAGAATACGCCATGCTTTTACTCCGTTCTTCAACTTCTCAGCCTCGAGAACAAATACACGAGAAAAATTCAAAATCCGGTCTAAATTTACGAGAAAATCTTCACACGGTTGAATTAAAATTTGTCAAAGATCCTCTTACGTTAAAAAAAAAAAAAAAAAAATGTGGAAAATGGAAAATCGATGAAACCTTATTTCCTCGAAAATTGTATTCAACTCCCTCGGAACTTGATAAATATTTTCAACGCCTCACTAAATTTATATAAAAACAACTTTCGTTCAACTTTAACAATTTCATTCGCGGCAACTTTTATCCAATTTTTTTCCCACGATTTTGTTCTAAGATTTCTTTCAAATCTATTATTGAAACTAGAAACTATACACGTCGTTCTGGGAATAATGAGTATAATTAAAAAAAAAAAAGAGGAGAAAAGGGAGGGGGGAATCGAAAGAAAAGGGGGAAGAAAAACGATAACGCGGAAGCTGGGATTTTTTCCCCCTTCTCCTCCCCGCGTTACCGCAATGGCTTTTGTTCGAAAAACTTTTTCCGTCCGGCGATGGTTCGCATTGGAAATGAATCGTGTTTGTGCATGCATCGGAAATGAATAATCCAACTTTTCGAGCGAGCTCCTATTACAGAGTCGGTTTTTCACTTTGAAACTTTTATCGGCGTGGATCTCTTCTCGCCTGTTGTTCCACGATTACGCGCCGTTAACCGGCAACAAAATTTATTTCGAGGGCGGAAATAAACGCGGATTGTTGATGGACAATGGATGACGATCATCCGATATCCGAAAAATTCAATAATTGGATAAATTTTTTTTTTCTCGATACTTTGGAAAATTATCCTCCGCCTTTTCTCTTATTAAGAGGAATTCAAGTTGATTTGGAGTGCAATGCGAACCATTTATACGCTCCACTTGGTTCGAAACGTTGTTTCAAGTTGAAGTTGGACTCTTTTCAATTTTCTTGAAGGATAAAATTGTAATCGCGTATAATAATTAATATTTTGAGATAGACGTGTCGTGTAAATAGATTTTTCGACCATATTTTTAGAAGTCTAAATTGTTTTCAGCTCAAGTTGTTTGAATATTTGTATAGTGTAATTTTTTCTTTTTTATTTAGAATATCAACGACATAAGAAAAGATATTTTGCAATTATATTTTATAATATCTTGTTCCGCGTGATTTTCGAGCGAATTTATTTTAAATGTCGCAAAACATGGAGAGAGTGAAGAACGTTGAAACGCAGGTAAATATGTAAATATCATCCGGCAGGCGCATGGTTCTAGAAAATAAATTAAAAATAAAGCAATAAAGTAATCACTGGTTGAAATATCTTTCTCACTTCTTCAGTTATATAACGTACCTCGCGTTTATTACTTATCTCTCTTAATTTCTTTCCCTACCTGTGTTTTTACAAAATTCCTGTCTCTCGCTCTTTCAAAAACAATCTTAAAAAAAAATCGAGGGTTATAAAAAAAAAAAAAAAAGAAGGAAATAATATTCAATATTTTATTCGTCGAATATACCGATAATACATCAAACAAATATAGAATACACGTGCATTCTGTCTTCATGATTTTATCCCCAGAATTTATTATCCGTCAGACATATTTTCTCCGCTGCTATTAATTTCCATGTAAAACGCAAATTTAAAAATACCCATTGTACGATCGAGAACGTTATACAGTCGCAAAAATTATACATTTTAATTCGATCGAGATTATCATCGAGATCAATCCTGTTTTCTAAAGAAACAGTTGAATATACGAACCACAAAGGGTTGTGTAAAAGGAATAATTTATTAATGGAAAATAAGTAAATGAAATCAACTGTTTTTTCTCAAAATACACTTTGCAATTACAATAAAAGAAAGCAACGATTAATAATACAATTTCTTAAGATTCAATACAACGTCCTCTTTTAAAACAAAATTGCATTCAATACAAAAATGCTGAACTCTTTCAATTACACAAATTAATTTTCATCGAAATCAGTATTTTTCCTTGTACGAAGACCGAGTGTATATCGAATGAAAATTTTCATTGGAGAATAGAAATTTAGCTATATATATATATATCAAGTATCGTGCCAGACATTCGCACAGTACAGCCACGACACGCGAAACTCCTTTCACGATGGCCAAGGGTGTTGATGAGGGTTGCTCGAGTCGATACTCGTTTATTATAGATTTTAACGTGCACGCTCGACCCGGCTAATTTCATTTCCACAGTCCTGGCGCGCATCTGTGTGTCGCCGACAATTATACACGTCGAGCTCTTATTACGGATGTCGTTGAAGACAATATCGGTCCCGTTGTAATCCAGTTTTCCTAACAATACGCGTAAACGAATGCAGCGCGGCCCAACTAAAACGACCGGCCAAGTGAATTTTCCACGATCGACACAGGATTGGTTCATTCTCTCTCTCTCTCTCTCTCTTTCTCTCTTTCCCTCTTTCTGTCTCTATATGCAAAATAACACGGAGGGATTCGAAAGTTCGATATTTTCTATTTTTTTTTCTCTCCCTTTTTTTTTAGAGGGGGAGGGGAAAAAATTGAAGCGTCGATTTGAACGATTGGAATTCCGGATTTCGCGTTGTGAATTTTTATTTCAAATTTTTTTACTTTCATAGACCTCGATTGTTATTTAATGTTATACGGGGGAAATAGTAATATTTTCGATTTTGGGATTTGGGGTTGAACGATGATGCGAATATTCGAGGAATTATTTATAGATTTAAGGTTGTACGGAAGTTTATGATTTTTTTTGAACAAAAGTTTTGAATAAAATTTCTTTTTTCTTTTTTTTTTGTGTGTAGTGAATACTTCGAATAGCAGGAATTTTTTAATTTTCAAATTTTTAGAATTTTTTCCATTTTTTTCCATGATTTGACTATTCGTTTGGGAATATTTTTTTACAAAAAGTGATGAGGTACTAAAGCTTGAATATTTTATTTATTTCAAATTTCGCTTCACCATTACGAAGGTAAATTAAAAAAAAGAAGAAAAAAAAACGTGAAAAATTTTATGAGTTGATTTTATCCTTCAAATGATAACATTCCGTCAAGTAGAATCAGCTCGAATTAAATCCTAGAAACTCTCCACTTGTTTTATCAACAAGTTCTCGTTCGCTTTCATAAAAATAACTGGGAATTAAAACATCAACGACATCTCCAATCGTGCATCAACCCCTAACCATTCCCTTATCTGAAAAAAAAAATAAAATTCTTTGCCTAGAACAACTAGAACAACACCAAGAAGAAGTAGAACCACCAAACACTAAAAAAAATTCTCCCCAAAAACCTATACCAACCAAACCCGTTGTTCGATTCACGTATCGACCCCCCTCCCCCGTTCGAAACATCATCCCCGCAACACATCCTCCACCTCCACCCTCCCCCTCTGATGCGCTGTATCGAATGGCAAAAACAAGCCCCCAAAGCCTAGCCGGAGAACCCCCTTTCCCCCTGATCGGGGCGAAAAAAGCCCCGCGCGACTTGCTCCTGCCGCGATTCCACCCCTTTCCACCCCCTGCCCGCCTTCAAAAGCGGCAAAAGCGCGGCATCAAAACAACCCTCGTCCCGCCACGAAGGGAGGGAGGGAGGGAGGGAGGGAGGGAAGAATGATTCCGGCGGCGGAAAGGGCGGCGAGGGTGGAAAAGGCGAGGAAAAGCAGAATGTTTGGGCAGCGATAAGGGGGCACACGGGTGTGCGGTTCGAGAGCGAGCGGGAGCGGCGTTTGCGCGCGTCGCGACGCGGCGCTTGCGGCCGGCCTTTAAGGTCGGTGGAAGCGAGCGACGGCAGAATCGCGCGAGCCACAGTGCCATTCGGACACGCGGACAGTCTTTCTCGTCGCGGCGGAGGATCGGTCGCGCCGTGTACCAGTCGTACAACGCAGCCCTCTTCTCTCTCTCTCTCGTCTCGTCTGTATATCGCGTATACCTTTCGGCCTCCCCCGTCCCCTTTCTCTCCCCGTCCAACGACATTTCCACGATCGACCGTGTTTTATTCGTCTCTCCCTTTCTTTCCCCTTCGTCTCGTTATCCGAGTGTTTGTGCGCGCGGTGCTGGTGGAGGAAGAGGAGGAGGAGGAGGAGGAGGAGGACATTGACGAATCGAACACTCTCCCCCCCCTCGATAGCAACGAACCGAAAATTCCGCCAACGTTTCAACTCGAGGAGTGACACGCTCGTCGCGCAACACCGTGTCCTCTCTCTGCTCTCTGTGGCCTTGTTTGTTTGTTGTTCATCGTTGTTGGTGTAGAAGAGTGTAGAGGAAGAAGAGGAAGAGGAGGAGGAGGAGGAGGAGGAGGACTGTTGCATTTATCGGTTGTTCGCGCCCGTTGATCGGTCTTGTTGCGTTTCTTTGTTCCGTTTCCTGTTCTTTTTTTTTTTGTTTCTTTTCGCCTTCGAGGTGAAACAGTGAAACGGACATCGTTCGGGGAACGAGAAAAAAAGAAAGAAAGAAAGGAAGGAAGGAAGGAAGGAAGGAAGGTGTGATCTGTTGTGATCCGTTCGAGGACGAGGACGCTGGACTCGGGTGGATCTTGGGGTGTCTTGTGCGGTGGGGAGCTTCTTCGGTGAGTAGATATTGTTTATTTTCGTGCATGGTGGTGTGTGTGTGTGCCGCGTTTCGGATGTGAATTCAAGGAATGGTGAAAAAGAAAAGTGGTTACGAGTTAATTTTAATACGAAGATTACATTAGTTGGTGAAACGTAATTTTCATTTGAAACAACACCGTTCGTTGCATCGTGATGTGTCACAATACAAGAAATATCGTGTACACTCGTTGATCTAATCTGTTTCATTTTTCACACGAGTCCTACTTTTACAAGCATATTTTTAAACGGGCAGCTTGTGTTTTGTTTATTGTAAAAACGAATCGTAAATACGTTCCGCGATCAGGTTCGCGGAAATTCTCGTAAAAGTCAAACAAATCTTTCAAATCAATTTTTTCCCCTCCCCTCAATGATACAAGTTCACAATACGGTTGTATATTTTACACGCTCCTTTCCTATACACACGCGTACACGTATGTTCTCTACATTTTCAAAACAAAGACGTACTTTTTCCATCAATCCTCTCAATCGAATTCAATTACAGTAAACGTATTGTCCCCTCTCAACACGAAAGAAAGAAAGAAAGAGAGAAAGGAGAAAAGAAGAAGAAGAAAATAATAAAACAATTGCAAAAGCGTATATGTCAAGGCGGCACGACCGACAATTGTTTTTAATAAGCCGCAATCGAGAGGACGATCCCTCTCCTCCTCCATTATCAATTCTCGATCATCTCGACAGACGAAATCTCTCAGAAATTCATCTCGAAATAACGACATTTCGGGAGATATACTTGATTCGAGTGCAGAGTCAAGAGTGTGCGGATGCATGAATAAACTCATTCTGCCTGGTTTTTTTCTCTCTCCCTCCTTTCCTTTCTCGAAGAGGACCTTGGCGTCCCTGGCACGATGATCTCTCGATTCGGAGTAGACCGTGCCGATCGTTGGCCCCGTGACCTCCTCCTTTCCACAATCCTCTCGATCTTGGCGCGACACTTGCATAACGTTCCTGGAAACCTGTGGCGCCTCGTGGAACCAGATCGGCTTTAATAAACCTCTTCGTCCAAGAGCTTCGTCATCGACGTTCCTTTGTTCCCGTAGAATCACGTTCTTTTTATTAAAAACTTCTCAACTTATTTAACGAACCTCGTGCTCGTCTCCTCCTGTTTCTTCCCTCGAGTTCGAGTATCGACGGGAAGAAGGAACGAGGATTTCCCGAATTCCCGAGTAAAAACGATCCCTTTAGCAATTATCAATCGTTCGGGGATAATATTTTTTTCCTGCAATTAATTCAATAACGCGAACCAGTTTTGCGAGATGATTGATCGAGATTGGAAAATGGAAAGAGAGATGGTGAAATGGTGTAAACGCGGTTGCGAGGTCATTCCCCGTCACGCGAAGGGAAAAGAATGGAGGAAGGGACGTTGCATGCGATCCATCGATTCTATTCTACTCGTTTTTGAAATAGCATCGTAAACGTTGAGCAAACTCATCTTGACATACGGTGGCTCGTAAAGTGCTCGAACGCTCTGGGTGTAAATAAAGTAGTGATGAATAGTTAGGGTCGGGTTCTAACGAACTGTTTTGTCAAGTGGGAAAGTAACGACTTTGGTTAAATACTTTTTTTTTCTTTTTTTTTTTTTAGATAATTCGAAACTTTCGAATTCGCAAAGTAAAATATTAACGATGAGGGTAATTGAACTTTTTACAGGGAAATTTTCTAGAGATACGTATTAGTTTGTTTAACTAGGAAGGAAGCATAAACTGGACGAGAAAATGTTGAACGAGTTATTTTTAGATATCTTCTATATATCCGATTTGCCAAAGAAATTAATAAAAATACAATTATTATTCAAATAAGAAGATCGATAAATACGTTATAAAGTATCGTTCCTTAAAATTAATGGTTAAAGCCATCAAAGTTTATGCCGACTTGTCGTAAAACTTGTGTTTTTCAATAACATAAGATGATTGGGCAATATTGTAATTACTCGTAAGACACAAGCATGAAGATTATGTGTGCAAATATTGAGAAGGTAAAACAAACCCTTGAACTTTATTGACGTTATTTCTTTTATTTTTTTCTTCCTCTTCTTTTTCTTCTAAATATAACTTTGCAATCTCGTAAAATAAAATAAACATATAAACATGTGTAAAATGTTCAAATCTTCATATTGATTGATTTCACGCCTTTTTGTCTTTTTCAACCATTAAAAAATGTGCACGCGAGTGTACTTAGTATACAGAATTAATATTAATTTCTATTCGCGATAGAAAGTTGGCAATCGCGTAAATATCCTAGTAACATTTCACGCATTTGAGTAGAAATACAATTTAACACATTAGGAAAAATATCTTCAAGCAAAATTCCATTCGAAACGTTTGAAGGATTAATTTTTCAATATTCTCCTCGCCGAAGAAATAAATCCTCCGTGTGTAAAAATCCATTATATTCCATATCGCGAACTTCCTATCATCAAAATGAAAATTTTCCTAATAAGATAATATTCGAATACTTTCGTGAGTCACATACAACGAGACTCATTACTAACCGATCACCGCGAATAATAAATATACGAATGCGCGTGTTTTCTTGCATTGATTAGCGCCTATTATTATCTGCCGCGTTTTATCTCCAGATTAACGGGCGGCTGGCTTCATCGACGCGAAAAAAAAAAAAAAATAATGCTGCGCATCGTCAGCGCGTAACATTGATAACCTAATATCAGTGAGAGAGAGAGAGAGAGAAAAAAAGAAAAATTAAATGATTAATGAACGGTAAACGAAGAGAGAGAGGAAGATACATCGCGTAAAATGTAGTCGAAAAATTCCATTTGTCCGTCTGGGAAGAAGTGTACAGTGTTTATGTAGTGGAAACTATGGATAATAATAGATTAGACATTTTTCCAGAGAATATTGTCGTATCTGTATATTTATTTTTCATCAAAGAGAATAAAAATTACGAGAAAGAAATATGAACGATGTTAGAGACTTTTTTTTAATTTCGTATAATGTACATTCGTTTTGAAGATTTTGACAGTAGAGATATATATATTATAAATTCGAATAATTAGTGTAAGGTATATTAATTACCCGTGTCGAATAATTAAAAAGTCGAAACACGTAACGAGAGTACGTGTATTTGTAATTCAATAGGCATAATTTTGTATGCAAACGAATGGAACGAAGATTTAATCATTATATGCAACGTTATACAAATTATTATTCGTGAAAATATACCTTCAATTTATTTTTTTGAATCCAAGTATTTACGCGAATATCGTTACACTTGACAAAAATGTGTAAATGTGAAATAAGAAAAATATGCTCTTCCTCCGCATAATTTTAATTCGCAGAAAAGTATAGAGACACGAAATAATCTTGCATCTTTCATTTACAAAATACTCTTTTCTCTCTATTTTCCTCGAAAAAAGAAAGAAAATCTTAGAGTTTTCGAACAAGGATGCGCGAATAACGAGTTAACGAATCCTCGAATTTCCCTTTGAAACGAAAAGATTACAACGAAATACGTCGAAAACGGTTCACCGTCAAAGACGATATTTCCGCCCATATTCTCAATTTCGCTCGCAACTTTCGTAATCAAAAGATACATTAACGCGTTCCCCATTAATAAACGACAGCCTCATTATCAGCTGTCGAACTCAGCCGTTTCAAGCCTAACAACATTTGCCTAACAACCGACAAAAAAGACTTGGGAGCACGAGTTATAAATTAACTCTTCCTCGACTCGAAGTATACGTAATGCAAAATGGCGACAACGCGTCTCGAAGATGACTCTCTTCGCCTCGAGATGTCGCGAGCGGAAAAAATATCCTCTCTCTCTCCCTCCCTCCCTCTCTCTCTCTTCTTTTTCTCGACAAGAGAGGAGAAGAGAACCGTTTCGATGGTAAACGTGGAACCGGTATTCCCAGAAGATCTTTGAGTCTCGACAGTCTCGATCGTCGTCGACGATCAACAAGAAATCGAGCGACCGCCGCTCCTCTTTTGTCCACGTTCCAGATCACGTTCGACCGGATTTCCGAAGGACTTGCACGCTAAATTATCGAGGGCTTGGTCGCGATATCGATTATCTATGCATCGGTTTATCGATCGATTAGATTACCATTGTATTTTGGTGTATGATCTTATCGTCGTAAAGGAGAAAAGATATTGTTTTGACATGTATTTGTTGGGTTTCCGTAGCACGATTCCCTCATAATGCTAATGTCTGCGACGATACGCCCACGATTTGATATCTCTGAATTACGGAGCGGACAGGCGTTTGTTTGATTGTCGAAGTAATTGGAGTAGCGCAATCGGTTTTTTCAATAACAATTTCCATCGTTTCAATTTCCACGATTTTGTTGAATGAATGATTAAAAATCGAAGATGTTAGGACGTGTAATTTGAGAATTCGATGTAACGAAGTTTCGATTGAATTTGGTTCACGAATTTTCGATCGTAATACGTAAATAATTTCGAAGAAAATTTAATCTAGAGACGAATCGAATTAAACGGAGATATTTTTTCCACGATGCGCGTGTAATAAGATAAAATGAAACGAATGTAAATGTTTTAACACGCTAGACCATTATTGATCTCTTAATTATACGTTATTAATCTGTTATGCACGTATACAAGAGAGTATATTATTAATTTCTCAATGAAACTTTAAAAACTTCGTTTAAACGGATTTTTTTTTTCCAAGCCAAGAACGATTACGTGAAACGGCATAATTGAGAAACAGCGGGTATGAAAATTCCATTCTTTTAAATTTAACACCAAAATTACACATAATATTTTATCATATACCATACGATAATTAACCTTTGTCAAAAATTTTATTCGCACTCACAAATACATCCAATCGAATGATTCGTATCTCCAAATCTTGTCGAAACTTTAATCGATTCGAACAAAGCTCAAATCGTCAATCAAAATTCAAAAAAAAGAAAAATTATTTCAATTTTCTCGACTGAAAATCCAAATCGTTCCGCGTCCTTGCGCTCCAAGGAGAGTCGTTGAACGGGCAAAGATCTCCATCGTCAATTTGCCTCTCGTCCGAAGAGAGGCGAATAATAACAGTAATGCCGGTCACGGTGCGCGCGGAATCGCGGGGCCGCAATCAAAGTAACCTGCATTTT
Source organism: Apis mellifera (assembly GCF_003254395.2). NCBI lineage: Eukaryota > Metazoa > Arthropoda > Insecta > Hymenoptera > Apidae > Apis > Apis mellifera. Next base: position 5,722,953 of record NC_037640.1, read on the forward strand.
TCGAGGGAAGCATCGAGAACGTGCCTCTTTCCTCCCCTCTCCGCGGTTTCGAGTCTCTGTCAACCCACCCAGTAATCAGGCCAGCCTCTGTCTCTCCGGCGAAATGAAATTACCCGAAATTACGGCGCATCTACGTACACGCGCACACACACACCACCTCGTGATCGTGAAACGCATCTCTTGTCTCTTTGCCGCGTCCAAAGGTGAAATAATAACGATGTTAAAGCAAGTGAAGAGTTGTTGCGCGGTATTTGTGCAAATAGTGACGCGATTACGTTATTTGATTACGTCACAGATAGAATGTATCGTTCGCGGGATCTCAAAGGGAAGAAAAATTGTTCGAAACTGTGCCACGTCGGTTAATAAGAATGGGAGGAGTCGATGATAATCTCACTGTTTTATAAAAACTCGAAATATCTCTGTTATAACGATATTTCTTCGAACTCGTTGAATTTCGCGTCTAAATTCTTACTCTGTTTTTCGTTTAAATTATTTAATTACTTGAAGTTACGTGCTACTATAGAAAATTTTCCCTATTCCCTTCATTTAACTTTGGATCTCAAAATTCGTCAATGTTTCACAGTGATAACAACGTAAATAGAAATATCTCGGATCAGTTTAGCTTCACACGGCGTGCAAAAAAGTTCAAAACAAAGAATGACTAAACCCGCGTTTATTTACTTTGATAAATCTACGCGTCTCCTGATCTCAGTCGACGTCCTCTCTCATCCTTAACGCGACGTGTTTATTCAAATCGGCGGTCGTATCTCGCGTGGTGTAAAGACGGCGGTGTGCAAGGAGGAACGCGAAATCTCAGGGAGGATATCTCGATACTCGTTCAGCTTCTTCAGCGATTTCAGAATACTTCCTTCGCGCGAGAGGTCAGCCAACAAGGAGGAGGAAGAAGAGGGGGAGGGATCGAGTGTGGAAAACGGTGGAGGAAGAATCCTTCCGCGTAAATCCATCTTTTTCGTGGAAACCTCGTTTCGTAGAGGCTGGTTTAAGCGGCGCGAAGCTGCCAGCCTGGCGAGAAAGCACGTTCTTACCGGCTGCTCTCTTGGCTCCTCTTGGTTCTTCAGTTGCGTGGAGGATATTGTGCTCGTTGTGAATGGTTTTTACGAGCGCGGTTACTCGTTTCCAACGCGAGATCGCGGGGATTGTGTGTGCACCGTTTCCTTTTGATGCGTTCAGCGTTCGTGTTCGGGAGGATTTCTCTTTTCTTCCTTCTTTTCTCCCTTCTTTTCTTTTTGAATCGAAATCGATGAGATTTCGAGAAGGATGCGCAGAGGTGGATGGACAAGAAGGAGAAAGGAAAGGCGACTGGAAAGGAAAGGTCTTTGAGTGACCAGAGTCACTGCTGCTCTGACTAATGGAGCTATCCGGGTCAATTAGCTGTCCATTTATCTTGTCCACCCCTTTAAATCTCCATTTAAAGGAAGTTACTTCATTTTCAGCTCTTATATCTTTCGAAGAACGATATTTCGAGCCTTTCATCCTGGAAATCTTGAATCTCTCGACGAGCCTGTTCTTTCGCGTGTTACATCACGCGTGTTTGGGTTGGGTCAGTGTAATAGTCTTATAACTTAGTATTTCTTTAAAGTTTTAGGGAACTCTCTTAAAGATTTAGAAATAACTAGAAACTTTTACGTAACAATTTTCAATTCATCTTGGTGTCCAGATTCCTTCAAAGCAATTCCAATACATCATCGCGTTATTCTAACATCCGTAAAATTCTAAGAAGAAAAATTAAAAAGGAGAAATCACAAAATTTCACATCTTCGTAATTACACGTTCGAAAATACAGTTTCGAGTGTTATCGATCAGTCTAATAAGCGCGTTGTAACGAGTCGTGGACGTGCAAGCTGTTGCATCCTGGTGCATCGAGCGACGATGCAACTGGCTGACGCGTTGATGGAACCGTGAAAGCTATAGCTGTCGCGAGACATACGAGTCAATGTCGGCTACGTAATCGATTCATAATTCACGCCCGTCCACCGTGTGTCAAGATTAAAATTAGCGAGTTTTCCAACTCGTTAAATTTATAGCTCCGCGCAATCAGAAACCCGCTTCTTTTATCCTCAACTCGGATAATAAAAAAAACTTGGAGAAAATTGTTCATCGTTTGGCTCCGATAATCTCTCTATTTTTATCGATCGAATTTTTTTCTTCGTCAAAAATCGTGCATTCCCCTTTAGGGAGAATTTAATTTTCGTAAGAAAGCTTTTCAGAAAAGAATTCTGCCACGTTGCGATCTTTAGTTATCGAGTGCAATCCCTGAGAGGAAATTTAATTTTTGGGGAGAAAGATTGTTTAAGGAATATCGAAGGAATTTTTCGGTGTATGTATGGTATCGATTATTCCGTGATTTTCGCAGAGGAGGGGACAAAAATTACGAGAAATAGTGGAAGAATATTTTGTAAAAAATATATATATACATTTTTTAATTTTCTACTAAAATAGAAGGAGAGATCGCGCGATAAAATATCGATGCAATTCTTCTTTCATTTATTTAACAATTTATTCCGCGTAGTTTCGCTCGTTCGTTTTGAAAGTATCCCAACTCATAAATATCTGACCCCCATTACGCCACGTCTTCACAATCTTATTACTCTTGCCTTATCGTTAATGAATAAAGCAGCTGCCACGTCGATTACAAAACTTCATAGAGCGCACAGTGTATATATCGTAATTGACAATAAATAGTACTATAGTGGCCCTGATCCGCTCAATTCGCTCGACCGTTCGCGCTTCGTTGCCTCGATACTTCGCAACTTCCCCCTTAACCTTAGCCAACTTTCCACAGAATTTTTCCAGTCGAGCAGAAGTTTCAGTTTTCGTGAAAATTCTTCTCCTTCCCTCTCGCTCGTTAAATGCATCGCGCACAAGATAAATACTTGTGCAAACATCTTCCAGAAAATGATCGAACAATATCATCCTTCGAATGAAATAACTTTTTACACTCATCGAAGGAGTGTAAAAAGTGTCTCTCAGGAAGAATGATAGGAAATTAAGGGAAAGGGAAATTACATCGACGATACAATAACCGTTCCAATTTGATCATTCGTTATAAAGATGACTTACGAATCGTTATATCCATTAAATTCAATCAGTTAGAAAATAGATTTCGAACTTCGACTCGTATTGTTTCCATCTCGGAAATTTCCTCTCTTTCTGTACTTCCCTTTCTCTTCTTTCTCTTCTTCCTTTCTCCTCTCCTCCTTTAATCAATTTTTTTCTTCTTCTTCTCTACAATATCCCTTTCCCTTGTTTCTTCCCTTTCCTCTGAAAAGCAGGTTCGTAAAATAGGAATTCTTTTTTTCTCTTTTCTGCACACACGCACGGAACAGGCCTGTGTAGGCGTTTACAGGAGTTTCGAAACTCGATGGAACTTGTCAGCCGCGGAAATGGCAGGCTCAAGTGACCGTGGCGATACTTGATTTTACGAGCAATTCGCATAACATTAACGATCGCGTTTACATGGCTGCTTTCGCCAAACCGGGCTTGATCTCTCTCTCTCTCTTTTTCTCCCCTCTTTCTCCGTCTTCTTCCGTTCGACGCGATATGCGCACTCGTGCATCGCAACGAGTATTTATGGGGCTCACGCTTGCCCTCCTCGCTTCGATTATTAAGTTTAATTGCCAGCGAGCAATGACACCGTAATGGCGGCACGTCGCCCAACTCTTTTGCCATGAAACTCGGGTGGTGGAGGGAGGAGGTGGTGGAAGGTTACCACGACGTAACCTAGGAATTTGTTAATGTCGTGTTTAGAAAATATTCACGGTTGATCGAGATTGGATATTTTTTACTTGTTAATTTATTTTAGTACAAGGAATAAATTAAAGGTGTTATCGTAGAATTTCGTTAAATTTCAAACTTTTCTATTCTTTTCGTCTACGCTTGGTCAATGAATGATAGAAGTATGATTAAATATTCGAAGGATTTTAATTAAAAGGATGGAAAGGCGAGGAGAATTTTCCAATAATTAAATATTATTCAACGCGGTTAATCGGTGATTTGTCATTTTCTTACGTTTAATATCGAATTTCTCGCAAGCCCGACCGTCTCTTATCCAATGTAGCTAATAGCCGCGATTATCTCTGTTCCATTAATGCGATGGATTTATTCCATAACCATACGTATTTTCCATTTCGTCTCCAGTTAATTCGCATCAAAACTTCTTCCTCGAAGAAATCGAGAAATTTTGATTTCCCAATCTCAGAAAACAAGCTATTTCCTATTAAAAGAAACGAAGCTTCTCTTTCAAAGGCTTACTTCATACAATCGCAATATTCTTTTTTAATAAATAAAATGTAAAAAAGGAGCAAATTTTTTCCAAATTCGATCCATCATTGGAATAAATTCCATTCCTTTCTTCTCTAACTATCATCCAAACGAAATATTCCTTTTCGTAGATCAATAATTAATCCAGTCGTTCCATCTTTCTTCCCCTCCCCTATTTCCCACACGTCTCCATTTCCCATCAGAGGATAGAAAAGAAGTATTCCCTCGTTCGTTTCGCCGCGAAAAGAGAGCGCGGATGCATTTCGAGGCGCGTATGAAAAGGCTAATATCGGGCAGATTTTCAGTTCGAGCCGATTCTCTCTCCTCCTCTCTCTCTCTCTTTCCCCGATATAAAACCTATACCTCGTTCGACACGAGCTATCGTGCATCAACACGTGGGTGCTTATCTCTCGGGACGGTGAGATGAAGTCGCGCCCCGGTCTCATAAGCACCGGCCAAATGTAATTCCCGTTATTGCGCCGCATCTCCAAGAAAGATCCTCGAGATTCTCACTGACCGTGCCTCCACTTCCGCCTCTCCCGATTCTTATCGTTAACCAGCTTTCTGGTATTCCTTCATGCATTTTCGAACGCGTCTCTCCAGCGTTCTCCGCGTTCGTAAAGTTCATGACTTGTGGCCGCTTACTTTTTTTTTTTTCGACAGATTATTAAAAGCGTTATTTATATTAATTCTTTTTCGTAGGCAGTGCTTTTTTTTACAATGTTTATTTTCTCGAAGGAATTTCCATTTCTTGAGAGATTTTTGACAAGAATATATTAAACGTTCGTTTAACAAGAGTTTAAGAATAAATAATAAGTAATTCGAGAACAGTAGCAATTCTTATCCATTTTCTTATTATTCAATTGACTTTTCTCCTCATATCAAATATCGCTTGATAGAAAATTTGATTAGGATTTCCGAATGGATTTATGAAATCGGTCATTCGACGCGCGGCAGCAACAATTTAACAGCCTCGTTATTTTCTTATTACATGGCGTATTACAGAGCGGAATGTAATGAGACGAATACGAGATCACAGAAACAGTTAATGGTAGAGGAAGCAGGGAAAGGAGAGGCCGAGAGAAACTCGATCTTTTGAACTTTTACTACATTCGAAGCTACACAGTTATATACAGTCGGAGTGCAGAGGAAAGAAACTTTTACTCAGTCAACATAGCGTTGCGATCTCGGTATTATCGATTCGATCGAACTTCCACCACCAACGAGTGAGGCAACGTTCAATGGTATAGGATTTTCTTGAATGGGAGCCAGAGTGGATAAGGATGTCCTAGATTAACGTTGAATAATGTTCCACGTCAATTTTCAATGGACCTCGCTTTCTAAGCAAATTTCTGCTATTCAACTCGGTCTTTCGATTATTGGGAAAAGATTTCGCGAGGATCGCGATCAACCAAGAAGAAAGATCAAGAAATGATCGATAATTTTTGGCAAACGGATGTTCCTTCGATTACGCACGGAATATGGATAACAAGAACTGATGAATATTTCCAATATTTTTATCGATGTTATTTGCGAGCTCGATCGAAAAATATATTACTTGTACAATGTAAACAAATAATAATCGTATAAAAAGATTAATAGAGTAATATGAGTATTTTATTTTTAAAGAGTTGGTAAATAGTAAATAAAATATTTGCTACGATTAACAAATTTTACAAATTTTGCAAATTATTCCTCGAGTAACTCGAGCTGAAAAAAATAATATTCTTCGCCAAAAATAATCGTGATTCATATATTATACCTTTCAATGTATATATATATATATCTGACAGGAATTCAGTCTCTTCGTTTTATTCCTCTTTGTACAATAGAAAAAAAAACACAATTTTCAATACACTCGAACAACAAATTTACCGTACCAGCTTCCTTCCCTCCTTTCAAAAGAAAAAATCTTCGTTTAAATCGTCCATACATTTTCCATTCTTTCCCACCAATTATTCCGTTTTATCGCGGTTTAAATGGGAAACCGATAGTCTCGGTTTAGGAGGAGCGAGGATGGAAGGAAAAAGAGAGAGAAAGAAAGAAAGAAAGGAAAAAAAAGGGGGACGGGGACAGAATCGAAACAGAGAGTGAAACGATGTACATTCAAGCTGTTCGCTCTCGTTCTTCGAAAAGACTGACTACGGGAAGAGAGAAATGTAGGACAAAGCGGTAAAATAAATCATCGCATCGAGCAGGAAGAGACCGAGGAGATAAAACGGTCGAAACTGGGGTGGAAGATTGTCGTATATATATTATCGTCGGTCTCGCGATTTTTCTTCTTTTCATCCAACCTACCACTCTGTATATACCACTCTGGGAGATGGGTGGAAACTCAATGAAAAATCTATAAATCGAGGAGGATTATTTTAAAAGGGAAAGAGAGGAAGATAATTTCATAGGTTTCGTATTAGCTGCTCCAATTCCCTTATGGTGTCAAGGTTATCGAGGGGGATCATACACCGAAAGAATACACTCTTTCTCTCTCTCCCTCGAATGATCGATACTCGTTTGCATCGTGAGAAAGGGTGGACCTTGTTTCAGAAATTTATTACGACGAGCGATATGAATCCAATAGGAAATGAAGATACGAGTATTTTTGTATTAAAATTTCTTGGAAAAGGAATTTTATTATCATTGCACGTCACATGGAGAAAAATTCGAAAAAGTCGTGTATCTTTTCCCAGTTTTTTGTTTTTTTTTTTTAAGTTGTCTCGAATCCGGGATGTTGGGGAAAAATACGAGGCACAGGTTTCTCCTTGGCGATACACGTATGCCACTCTCTATCGATTACTCGGCTCGTGTGCCCGGCAATAACGTAATTTGCGGTTCCTGAGAGAGTGCATCGTGCCACTTGACATCAACACGGATGCACTTCACTCTTGATGCACTTCCTTCGACGTTGCGCCGCGTGTATATATATGTATATATGTACGGGACGTGATGGATCCTATCTCTGATGACGTGCCCTATTAGAAAAGACGCGTAACGACTTTAAATAATCGAAATTGGTGGATGCATCAAGGTATAAATATAATCGGAAGGTAATTTTGTCGATGAAGAGTATTTAAGGATTTTTTTAATCGACAGAACGTTATAAGCATGGATGTAAAAACTTTTAAAGATTTTATATATTTATATTGGAGGATGTGATCTATTAGAAATGAGTTTGAATTATAATGATTGGTGGATGAATTAAGATATAAATGTAATGGAATTGGGAAATTTCTAATCGATAAAGCGAGTGTTGGATATAAATTTTTAAGGATTATTTCATTAGGACGTGATCTGTTAGAAAAGATGCGTAATGCGTTTGAATAATTGGTGGATGCATTAGACGAAATGAATATTGGAGGAATTTTTAATCGATGAAGATAGATATAAATTTTTAAGAATATTCTTGACGTTTCTTGTAATGACGTTGTTTATCAAAGAGAATTGGTGTATATAAAAATCATCTTGTTCTCATTTAGGAATAATATTAATGTTATAATTAGTAGCATTGATATTCGACAACTTTGATCAACTATTTTCGAACGATTGTATAGAACAAAAGTAATTACATTTATTCTATATAATTTCGAGAGCTGAATTGATTAACACTTGATTAACTAAACTTTATTTAAAATTTTGTGTAGTATAATTATAAGTTATATATAACGTTACAAAGGAATAATTTTAGAGAATAGTACGGAGAATTTCACTTAATATAATTATTTGAATTAAATCTTTTTATGTATGTTTTACGCATAATTATTTAAATTTATATAAATTTTCAACAAAATAATATTTGATATTATCAAGTATCAAAATATCGTAAGATTTAACGATACGAAAAATAACGAAAACAAAAACAAAATTATTCCGAAATTATTATTGTTTGCACGGAACGTGAATAATATTATTCATCATTCCAAATTACTTTATCCTCGAACCGATAATTATATAAAAATAAACTCTAAAAATCACCAATCTGTGATAAGTATCCATCTTTACATATAAATGACTTTAACCATCGGAATGATTAAATCAAATTCAACTCACTACCGATTCAAACCGATATCATTCTTCACGTTCTCATGGAACAGAAGAAAGAAAAAAAATATCAACCACCATCCACGAAAAGGAGATCCGCGCATCGAGAGGAGGCAAGACGAAGTGACGGTTCTCCAGGAACTCGAGATTCGATGTCCTCCTCCTCCTCTTATCAGCGTAGTGCACACACGTGTCTACACGTGTGCCGGTCGGGTGATAAGCGCGGACAAAACGTCACTGTTCAACCGTGAAGCGAGAGAAGCGAGCTCGGTTCGTCTAATCACCGGGAACACCGAGCGAGGAGTGTTCTCTCCCTCTCTCTCTCTCTCTCTCCGCGCCTCCGCGCATCCTTCGTGCCGGCGTGTTCTTGACACCGAAGGTGCTCGTCCTGGATGTAACACGAGAGTTTACGCGATCAAGTCGGCCGGCGTGCCGTTGTTGATCGGGTAACACCGTGCGCGTGTGTTGTATGCGTGTACAAACCTGTTCCTAGTAAGCGTCTAGGAGGCAACGTATATTTGTGATAACGCGTGGTAAGTGGTAATCGATTCGAGTTCAAAGCGTACATTTATGCGGTCGAATATATTTTATTATACGAATATCGGGTGGTAAGATATTGTCGAGTGATATAAGAATTTAAAAGAGAATGGAGGATTTATATAATAATATCGTGAATGTTTCATTTCAAAGGATGTCAGGAAGAGGAATAAAATCTGTAATTGTTTCGAAAAATTTCAAGTTTGAACGACGAAAGGAAGGATAGATCAATAGTTTTCCTATCCCATGGACAAGGAATAAATGAAATTTATATATATTCGATGGATCTAGTAATCCTATACACGGTCGACGACACTTGGGCTGCCTCGTCTCTATGGTTGGGCGAAGTTATTCGCGACTACGATTTTAATCCTGGTAAACGTAGAAGCTGGCGACAACGAGAAGTTGAGCAATTTCATTTCCATAAATTTCCATTAATTAATAGGAGCACAAGTGCAAACAGGGTACGCAGCGTGTTCGTTGCCACTGTTCCGTCATTATATGTTTCGTACATACACGCACGCCGTGTTCTACAACATTCGCGATACATATCGGTGATAAAACGAGGAAGACCACTATTTCGCTATTTGGGTCGCGTATCGCGCATAAATACTGCAACACGATGTTGTCTAAATATTTATCCTGCCCGCGCAGAGGATTCAATTAACCTGACAAACTTGGAAATATGGAAAATTATATTATTAACTGTACGTTATCGATTTTATTTGCATTGTAAAATTTCTCTCTAATGAATTCTAACGCGATCAATTCTCTACTCACGTCCATTCTGGTTGTACCAAGTAAATCATATTTCTCTCTCTCTTCCTCGATTCACAAAGTTTAAAGTCCTTTGGAAAAAGGAAAGAAAATCTTTTCGTTTACTCGTAATTCAAAAATTCTAGATTTACATGGTTGGCCAAAATAATATACAAATCCGAGTATAATAAAGAAGAAGCGGAGACACTTCATGAGAAAGAAAATCGAACGGGGGAAATAAAATACCGAAAGGATGATGAAGCGAGTAAAATCCGTGTTATTCGAATCCATACGGGAAAAATTCGTATGTCAAAAGGAAGCTCGGAAAAGCTAGGAAAAATACCTCCTCGAGCTGCTTTTCTCGAGGAAAAGCCAAGCTTCCATCGAGGGATCGTCGAAGAGTCGCGTTTGTTTTTATGAAAACAGCTTTCCCATCCGTGCAACGATTTTCCCCTTGACCAAACAGGATACCGAGTCAGGAAACCGAGTCACTTTCTCGATACGGATGCTTTGCCTATCGATCGAGCCAACTCTTTCTCTTCTCGCAATGCAACGAGTTTCGCTTTAACGCCCTACCCCTCCCGCCTCCCTCTATCGATTCGCGCGTTCGACCAGACGGTATTCTTCGAAACGAGTGGGCGAGGAGGAGACACGAGAGGAGACGAGTTATCGAGCCACTAAAACTTTCATTTGCCGATCCGAATTTCGTGGCGGTTTGGTATCGATGCAGATACGATGCACGACGACGTCCCGAGCAACTTTTCGTCCCTATCCCTCCCTCCATTTTATCGGGGGGAGGAGGAGATACGTCTTGGACCCGAAGTTGGAGAAGATCGATGGATGCACGAAGTGGAAGATGTTTGATGATCGACGTTGTTGCGACGTCGAAGAATTTCCGAGAAGGCAATTAATCACGACGTACACGATGTATATATTTTAATTTGTGGTTATTAAGTGGAGGGATTTTTTTTTTCCAATATTCGTTTAGAAAGAAAAATATTTATCCATTGTTCTTCCAATTGAATGAAGAATATATATGTATATTTAATAATAAGATGAATTAGGATTAATGATTGGAATATTTACACGGTTTGGAGATGATATATTGTAAAGAATATCGAGGAAAAGGGATAAAGAGAAAGGATTAGTTTGTTAAAAGTATTCGTCTTGGAATTCATAGTTTCAATTGTACATAAGCATGTATAGGAAGCATGGAAAGGCAATGAGCAACAGGAAACAGCTACCTACTCAGATTATACAGAAATTAACTTGTACTCCCACGCAATCTACATTTCGCGAATAGCAGGAATGTTTCGAGGATCAACTTTAATGCTTTCTGTATCTGCGTAGGCATCGATAATTCAACACGCCAACATTCCTTCATACCGATTAATTATTCCATCCGTGTTTCATATTGCTATTTTGAAGTAATAATAGCGTAGAGACGATTATTTTTTTTAAAAATGAAAAGGATAATTTGGGTTTTCCAAATGTATTTCCAACGATAAATCGTCGTAAATACGATCGAGTCGATCATTGAGCGGATTCATGACCAGGTGTGTGTTTTATCAGCGGAAAGGTATTCACCGTACATTTACGCCTACAAAGTACTGCCGCGTTACGTGAAATGAACGAGCGTAGCAAATCGTATATCTTGGATACACGAGGATAAAGAGAAACCGAGAGGAATTAAAAGGATATTTTATAATTCTTCAACTCTCGTCGTTCGAATCTTTCCAACTCGATTCTAAGAGCGAAAATACATAGATTTTGGAATTTTGGATTTCAAATTTTGAAATTTCTTAATGGATTATTTTCATCGAAGTATTGAAAACCTTTCGAATTTCAATCTCCAAATACAACTATCTAAACAAACCGAGTCACAATTTCTTTCCATTTCCTCTTCTTCAACATCCATTACCGATCTTAACCGGAAGTGATCGGTCCCAAGAGGCCTCGAGGAAACTCTTCCCTCCGTCCGAATTTAAACACACATTATATCGCCAAGACAAGAGCATTCGCCGCTTGTAATAAAACTTTCGTACGGTTTTCGAAGAAGCGACGAGAGCAGACGGAAACTTTCGACAAAGAGGACGGGCCGCGAGAACTTTCCAGATCCCGTTACTCCTCCTGGATTTCACTCCTGTTACGTCGCAATTTCCTCGCCGTAATCCCGCAAATGGACACGGAGAGGAATTTTAAACAAATCGTTTAACGACGATCGATCGATCGATCGATCGATGGAAGAAGAAAGAAAAAAAAAATCGACGCGGCTGATGCATTCCACTTCGCGAAACATCACGCTCCTCAAATGAATCGTCGAAACGTGGAAATCGATGCTGCATAGCTGAGGATTTTAGAATTACAAATTTTACAAATTTTACACGCGAAAGGATGGCCAAGCAAGGTCGAGATTAATTCGGCGAGTAATATTACGCGAGGATAAATGACGAATGATAAATTAACGCTTGAAATTGGGAACTGAGAATAATCTGTTGAATTATGCTCCTATAATTCCTAGACTTAAATACACGGTTTCCCCCGATATCGGTCAATTTTGTACGTTGATTATAAGCTTAATACTCTTATCGAGTGAGATTAAGTTTATACGTTAAAATAAATAAAGGTGAAGCAGATTGAAGATATGGAAATAACGAGCAAGATTTTGCAAGATTATTTTATATACGAAATGTAAATTCCTCCGTTTATAATTTTAAGCAGCGAGCCTATCAACTTGTTAAAATAATTTACACGCAGAGGATCGATCTGGAACTGGTAATATTTTCCTAACTGTTTTAATAATCATCGTTCCAAGAGAAGTGACATCTATTACACGTGTATCTCTATACAAAACCTCTGCTTCCTGGTATTTTATTATTAAACGTGTCAGAGCACAATAAACGGAAACACAGGTTCAATTCCTAAGAGGCTTAAAATCCTCCAATGTTAAAAAATAACGAATAACCAATTGTATATTCGTTATATCTCTAAAAACGATCAAATCAACCTCCGTTTCCCTCCACTTAACTCAAAAGACCAATTCACTGACCCGTATTCACGCTCTATCAAACAACCAACCTACCTCTCTCACACCTTAAATCCTCGGCTAAAAACTTCATCAAAATCGATGATACATTAATATCCAAGGGTTATTTAGCTTCATTCTCTTCACGCGAATTAATTGAAATCAACCAAAATTTCGAAATCCACGCCGGATTTTTCTTTCTCGTGTTTCGAATCCGATCGAATCGGTTCATCGAAATTTTCATTTCGACGACGACAAACGTTTCCCAACCACGAATACGCGAATGAAAAAAACAAAACCGTGTTCGACAAGAGGGGAATCAAGAGATTTAGATAAAGATTCGATTAATTTTCGAGGCGGAAAATGGCGGCGACTCGCTCGAAAACGGTCTTTTTCGAGGCGGAGATCGCGTGCGGATGATTTCATCCGTTTTACGTGAGTTTGCATACTCTCTCAAGGCCGACAGGGATATCCGCGGACTGGTGGACGTACTGGGCGCACCGTGTGCAAACTTTTACGGTAATAATATGGTCTCTCTTGTGTTTTACGCTCCGTATTAAGCTGCGGGATAAGCGTGCACGTACGTGGTTTCGTTCGAAATTGTGAGAGGAGAGGAGGGAGTGGATGGATTGAAACGAGATTGAAGATCGTGTTGGGATGTTAAGGTCGCGGTGTTTGGCCAAGAAATTGTTCTGGACGAGGAGGTTTGATCCGTTTTCATTGGTGGAATTAGCTGGAATTTTCTTTTTTTTTTATTAGAATTGTATCTCTTAAATTGTTCCGTTTTAATCCGATTAAAAAATTTTAATTTTGTATCGCCAGTAGAAAAAGATGATTAGAATTAGAAGGAATATAGGCCAATTCGTGTCGCGTATAATTAGTAAAAGATCCTTAAGGCAATAGGATGAAGATTCTCCAATTAAGGGATCTTTTACATTCCATCTGAGGTCAATTGGCCTGGTGCCTTCTTAATTATCTATTGTTCTGTTGTTACAACAAGTTGCACGAGTAGGATAATGCGAGAGTTTCTCTCATCTGTCCTCATCTCCACATTGGTTCGAAACATTTTAAGTTTATTAATTTTTTAATAAAGGAATTCTGTTTCGTAATACTTTTAAATCTTCAAAAAAAAAAAAACTACGTTAAACGATCGATTCCACTAATTCCAGAGTGGCTCCTCTTCTCCTTCTTCTCTTCAACGAGGAAATATTCCAAAATGATATCTAGAAGAATCGTCGAAACTATCAACTATCTTTATCGTCCCCAACACGAGCACAATTCCTTCTCAAAATTATTCAAAGATTTAGAATTCCGTTCGCATTCTCATTCGTTCCGGCCGCACGTGAAACGTAGAACAGTCATACACAACGATTACTCCAAATTCCTGGCAACCACGGATACAGAAATGCCTGGAGCAAAGTCGATTAACAAGCACGGAACAACGATTCCCAAGAATGGGGTATGTCGTCATGCGACAGAGCGTGACACAAAATCTGCGAGGAACGATTTAATAAATTTCATCGAGGGAAGTTGCGACTATGGAAACGCTCGTCTTCCCACGGTTAAGCACGCACTCCACGAGGATACTCCGACGAGGAGAACGATTCGTTATTCGAGAAAGAATACAGTATGCTGAAAAAAAAAGAAAAAAAAAATGAATTTGACGAGTATATACTCGTTGGTTTCAACAACGAAGGCAACAATAGAAGGACTCCTCGTCGCTTACTTCTGCTCGATCGATACTTTTTCAACTGGCGTCAAAGAAATGGCGCGAAACTCGTCAAGGTCGGACGATCCTTGGACACGCTCCCCTTTTATTTAGCGCGTCATCCAAATTAATCCGATTCTGATTCGAAGTTAAAATAATCCGGTTGGAACGACTCGTCGCTCCAATTTAACCTCTGGGTATCACGAAGGGGGATTAATTTTCTGTAGGATCTGAGAAAATGGTGGACAATGTGATTTATGGAGGATAGATCGATAAGAGGATGCAAGTTTGGTTAGATCCCTCGTCAATTTTGAAATGGCGGTATTGTGTATTTTACGTTATATCTTTAACTGGTCGTTAATAAATGAAATTTTATGAAATACGGTAAAGAGATGGTTTTGACATTTTACGAGTAGATAATTAAGAATTTTGATTGCCGAAGGAGTCAATAAAATATATATATATGTATTTGCTGCAAACGGGTACAACAAATAAGTTAAAAATAGATTTTGAAACGACATGGAGTTAACGATATATAACATTAACGATAATCGAGGGTACGCTTTAACGTGACGTAAAACTTAACGTTGGCCAATCTATTAATATATTAGTGCATCAATTTTATCGATCGTTAATGAAAAAGCGTGACCGGCAAGGGCCGGTTTGCAAAAGCAGCGATACGATGGCAATACGATATTTTTTAATGGTTTGATGCACGCGAGCGTGCAAACCGGCTATTAAGAAAATACAAAGTTGACGAACACCGTCACCGTTGTAGAATCGTAACGATCGAGTCGCATCGTTCGCCGCCACCATCATCAACCTTCCAACATTCCCCGTTGCAATGCGATCAAACGATCCATTTACGTCTGATGGACGTAAAATTTCTGAATGATCACGCGGCGAGAGAGTGGATTCGAAAATATCGCGCGATATTAAAATGATAATGTGGGATGCCGAGAAAGTGAATGTCCATGGAAACTAGCCAACACCGGGTATCCTTGATGAAATAAATAAAGCCGAGTTCGCACGAAGATGGTTAGAAGCGACGTTGTAAGACGTGTATATTTATTTCCCTTTATTTTTTAATATCTTCAATTTCTCATTACACACGAATATATAAAATTTAAAATATCGTTGAAATTTGAAGTCGAACATTCGGTCGAAACGAATGAAATAGAGAGAATATGAATATCGAGAAAATAGAGATCCGCTGTTTTAATCTGACGATAATTGATCTCCATTTTATCGTAAGACACGTTCCTGGTTATATAAACTTGGATTATGCGAGTAATTTATGCACGACGATTGGGGAAAAGAATTTTATCGAATAATGGACGTTAATCGTATCATAAGTGTAATCAAATGTATGAAATAATATATCATTTCCTTTCTTCGATATAACATTCGTTATTGACAATGAGAAATTTTTCTTTTGAAGAGAGCAAGGAGATCGTACATCATCCTCTATCACCATCCTATTACATGTATGTATGTTTAATTCCATTTGTTGAACTTTTTCGAAGATACCTGAAGAAGGAGAAAAGGAATCACCAAAACAGCCAAAAAATATACTCTGAATTATCGAGCAAACTTTGCCAAACTTTTCCTCCTCCACGAGATATATTTTCTTATCTGTTGAAAAATTTTATTTGCGACGGAAACTTTGAAAACTTTCGCTCGAATTAATACATCGAGCACGACAGACGACGCATGAACTAACGCCAGAAACTCTTCCATTATATCCCCGCATCATCCCCGGGGATGGCAAACCCCGGAATCGACTGGCCGCGGCCGCGTTGAATATAAAACAGCGTGGCCGGTGTTCCGTGTAAACAAATTCGAAACAAATCTGCGAATAATCGGCTTCATTTGCATTCTCCCGCCCGTTCAACGTCCGTTTTAATCGCCCATTCCGCTCACGTGCGCGCGTATAATCTCCTCCACCTCGATCTTCTTCCCCTTCTTTCTCTCTGTCTCTCTCTCTTCATAATTCATCCACCACCGTTTTCCTCATTTACAATCTCCCCCTCGTCCCTCCCCTCGTTGTAACCACGAAACAGAGGGAAAATCGTCGCGTGATCGAGTTCCTTCCTTCCTTCCTCTGTCGTCGGTTGCAATCCATCATCGATTGGGTTAATGACAACAGTATAATCGCATGGTTAGGGTATAAAAGATCCAGGAACTATTAGCAAATTGAATCAGGAGATGGCCGATCAAATATCGTTTCTCAATCTTTTCCCTTGATCGTGCATAAAGTTATTATCTTTTTGTTTCTCATTTGTAAAGAACGAAATTTTGAATTTATTATCTTGAGAAAGTATCCATTGTTGCAGGATTGTTATTCCAATGTTTCTTGAATGTCTCTGAGAGAGAAAAAGAGAACAAGAAAGATATCTTCTTTTCTTTTGATGAAAGTATCATCATTGTTATTGAAACGACAAATCCTTTGGTAATTGGATTGGAAATGATAGTACAATTATAGGATAAAAATATGAGATTTTACATTCGATTTTGGTAAATTACATATAATTGAGATTTATAGGGAGGATGTGTTCAAATAAAAGGGCGATATTAACTCCGATTCGATTATGGTTATATATATACATATACTTATTGGAATATCGAGTAACAGGGCCGTTAATACGTATCTCTCGCGTGTAATGCGTTAGTCAACCCTCATATGGTAATAGGGCGCAGTGGAGGCTTAGTGTCCCTAAGCTTGGAAGCTTAGCTTGGACAGCGGTGGTTTAGATGCTCAAAGGAAAGGGATTATTGTGCTACTTGTTGGCGTTAGTGGAGTTGAAAGGTGTTTCCAGTTTAACTCGAGTATGAATTGAAATCGCGACTTTGTTTACCCTATTATATTCCCTTTCACCAATTTAGCTTAGTGTGAAATTTCATAATAATATTTAAATCAATTTTACCATCAAATTAATAAATCATTATACAATTCACCGGTAAATATTCTCTATCTACATTAGCCAAAAAATATATAAAATTATCGATGATGCGGTTCAATAAATCATAAATCTACTTATCATCGCGGTTATATCGATTAAAATTTCTACTGAAACTATTATCAATATAGTAGGATGATAATTTTCACACAAAGAAGAATACAAAGAAAAGAGTTTCATTTCTATGTACACAAATTTCCATAAAAATCCTCGTCCTCGTCCCATCTTCGAGCAAAAGAAATAATAAATGGAACGAAAAATCATCATCATTATCATCGATCGATCATCACACTCTGAAAGAGTAGCTAAAGTCACACTCGACAACTCGTGGAATATTCATACGATCGATCCTCCTCGTTTCGAAAATATCAAGAAGCGGTTGTAATTCGAACGAAATTTGCATGTTTCTCCTTTCATCCTCCCTCCACCCCCTCACTCTTTCTCCCAGCCCGTATTTTCCACCGAATTATTTAGACGTAAACGAGGGAACTCGAACGAGGTTCCGCTATTTCATCGATGGAAAGTGTAATAATATCAATATTCGTTAAACACACGATCATTTTTCATTCCGTGGCGTCGACCCACGATCCAGAGCAATGGCTCCTTGGCGATGGGATGGTGATGATGGTGGTGGAGATATCGAAACGATGAAAATTCACGGCAACCCGGACTGCGTGCATTAATGCACCCGTTGACCGCATATGCAGTTTGGCGAATGCTATCCGACCCATTAGCCAACGATACAACACACACACACGCACACACACACACATTGGCTGGAAATTCGTACGCCTCGCGGTGTTATCGTATCGATAACAAATTATTTCTGAACGAACGGGGAAGGAGAACGGCCATATAATCGGGGATTGATCCTTGTCGGGCAACTAATTTCGAGAGGATGTATCATTATTAGTTTTTAATTTCAGAGATTTTGGCAAAATAGTAATCGTAAAGTAATCGTAAAGTATTTTTTTTTTATTTATAAATAATCATCGATGGAATTAAATTCTTGAATGATGTTAAATTGTATCGATACTTATGTATTATTGAAAATATTCTTTTTTCTTTAATAGAGGCCTGGTTAGTTTCTCTTACACAATTTATTCTTTAAAAATTTATCATCACAAATTTTTCATTTTTCTCGGGTAATTTTAATCTTGAAACTTTAAGGCTTATTATAATACGTTTCCTAAATTTGTTTTATAAAAATCATAAGGATGAAAGGATATACCTGAAGGAGAAACAGACTTTGGATTGTCTCAAAATCCAAAGGGTTGCCTGTTTTTGTCATCCAGTTCGCGTAAGTTCGGATAATGGATCGTTATTCTAATAAATTAAATAATTGGTGCTCTTCGAGCGTTCTTCAGTAGTTATCGAAAACTTGATTCTTTCAATTCCAATATTTCCGCAAATCTAACTATGATCAGAAAAAATTTCATGAATTAATTATCACGCAGGAAAATCAATTCAATTATCAAATCATTCTCTTCCTTCCTCGAAAGTTTCTCAACATTGTAACATATCAAACAAAATACAATTAAATCTTTTCCTCTTCCCTTTTCTCAACTCGTCTCTCAATCCTTAAAAATTCCTCAAATATCTAAATTGAAATCGATCACTGAAAACCCATGGCTAATATTCCACAAACCATAATCAAATTTTCCATCCTCCCTCTTCAATTTTCTAGAAAATCCCTCAAACTCCACCCCTCAACGATCCTTTCCACAAGACTGTCCATAAGACAATTTCCAAAATTGAAACGGACAGAGCGACAGCGGAAAGAAAGCGAAAAAAGAAAGAAAGAAAAAAAGAAAAAGAAAAAAAGAAAGAGAGAAATAAAAAATTATCAAGTTTCTCTCCTGGTTGAATTTTGCAACGACGGCTGGCTGCTGGCTGGCGGGCGAACTCCGTGTTAATGCACGCCACGAAAGGGGGATGGACACGCACGCACACACAGAAAGAGAGAGAGAGAGAGAGAGAGAAAGGGTGGTCGCCGTATTACCCGCGGCATATTACCCACAATGCAGTTAGAATCTATACCGTTGGACCGCGATGACCACAATGGGTCAGTGACGTCGTCTACGTGGCATGGCGCCCCGGGCCTCTGAACCCGGGGAAACGAGCAATTACCGCGTCCGCGAACAGGGTTGCGGAGAATTTATGGGCCGATCCCTTGAGCAACCCTTCGAAACCGTTATCCTCCCTTGCCGGGAAATTACCTGGCGCAGGTAAACGCGCCTCGGCCGGCGTCCTCGTTCCTTATGATATATCGACACGGCTTGCGCTCGCCTCTCCCTTCTCTTCCTCCCCCCTTCGTCTTTATTGGCTCATGCAAATTGCGCGCCTCGATAATTCTATCGACGATAAAGAGGGGTTTGGGTTCACGATTCGGGAAACGGGCGATTTTGTTTTCTGCGAATTATTGGAGGAGGAGGATAATTCGTGGTGAATGTTTTTGAAAAGAAAGATTCAGAGTAAATTTGACAATTTTTGTTAGAATTTTAGGAGAAGGAGGTTTGTTGGTTAAAGGAGAAACTGGTATTGGTAGGAATTATCGTCTCTTCTTATCGTAAATTGTATAAATTCTAAGGGATGATAATGAATGTTGCCTGTAAATTTTATAGGTTTAAGTTATACGGGTTTGTGATGTAACTGTTTAGTTGGATCACGTAAGATTCATCTTCTCTTTCACGGATAATGTTGGAATTATTATTTGTCGAGTAAGTTTCTTAGACGAATTGTGCGATATAACTTTATTCCTTCTTGGAATATTTTGACGGAAGAGATGACTAGTTTGTTAACTAAATTTCGTCTGATTTCTCTTTTCTTCCTCATTTTCTCATTTCTTTTTTTAAAAACTTTTCGAAAACTTTCCAGATCCAAACAAATTAGTCGTGGATTAAATTTGGATTTGAAATTGTTATGAATATCAAGAATATATATCTGCTGTTCATAATCTACAGAAGTACTAGCCAAACGGGTACTAATTGTGATGAGGATAACCTCTAATTGGTTTAGCCTTACTCCTTCAAATATATATATATATATATATATATATATATATATACATACAATAAACTATGAATATATATATATATATACAGTAAGTTCGAGTTAGTTCAGTTTAGTATGATTGTTAGTCGAGTTTAGACGAGAATAATTGGAACTTGGAACAAAATAAATCATTTCCACGGAATATATACGGTGTCGAACGATAATAGAGTGATAAATTGTCGAAATATTTCCAGTTAAAGATACGAGGAAGAAAAGCAACAAGATCGCATCGCCCCGAGGAAATGCGAGCAATTTCTGCTATTTCCACACACTTATCAAGATTGTCTTTAATATCGTATAACTACACCACGAGATTAGATTAATTTATTACGCGACACGTGTAAATATATATATTTTCGAGATCCTGTAATTGATTTTCCCAAAACTATCCACAAAAATTAAAAAAAAAAAGAAGAGACAATGATACCTCTTAGCCTAGCCTCAAATATTAAATGAAGTCGAGTAAATTTTTGTTTAATATTTAAATCCAAAGCCTAACTTAGATTTAACAACACATTTTTCTTAATTAATTTTTTAACGACCACGAAAATTCAATCTCGATCATTTCGACAGAACAAAAATCAAGATCGAGGAATCTGATATTATCTCTTTTTCGTGAATAATTACATTCTGCAATTTTTATCAAAGGAACGAATTAGCCACAAATTGGCAACGTAATCTAAAATCTAAAAGCGAGAATCGAACTCGGTCCCTCGGCTGAAACAAATTTCTCCTTTTTCCTTTTTCCCCCCCTCCTTTTTTTTTCTCTCATCCCTCCAATCGATGCGCACCGTTCGACGGCACGCATTGTGCCGGCCGCGCATGAAAACGGAAGCGGAAAAAGCGCATCGATGGGCGGAGGCGCGGCGGCACAACAGATATTTCGGCGCGCGGATTGCCACCGATCCCTTTGTTGCCCGCCAGTTTTGTTAAACTCGGCCCGCGCAAACATTGCTCGCGCTTGCACACCGCTGCGTGCAACTCGCACGCTCGCGTGCGCTGCTAGGTAAATTGTGGATATAACGGGTGTCCCAATATCGTGATTGCGAAAACACCCGTGCGGATCGATTTTCTTCTTCTTCTTTGAGAGAGAGGAATTCATTCGCTCTTTGGAGTCTGAAAGGGGATTTGCCAATTTTAAAAGATGCACGAAAGTTGTCGAATATTTCAATAATATGTTTTTTAGAGGGGAAGAAGAATTTTAAGCGAATTCTTCGACGAATTTTTCTCGTAAATGAGCAGTGAAACTCCATAACTCGAGGTTAAATAATTTTTTCTTCAATTAACAAATGATTCTCGTAGAATGTTTTTCGAATCGATTGATAATTATATTCGAATTATGACAATTGAAAGACCGAATAATTTGTAATTGCAAGTTGAAATTGAATATCCTGTGTATATGTATATATATAGAGAGAGGTCGATGGATTTTAAGAGTTGTCATCGTTTTTTGATCATACACTTGATCGCACTCGCGTTCCAACGAGAAAACGGAAATTACGAGCATCTGGAAAACATTGGAAATTCGTGAAAACGGAATGGAAATTTCGAATGCGAAATACGGAGAGAGAGGGTTAATTTGTTGCCATTCCCCCTTCTCTCAATTAAATGAGAGAGCGAATTGGTCCTTTTGAATCGCCCCGTAGGCGCTTTGAAATTAGCGCAGATTATGGGAAATTTGAATTGTAAATTTTGCAGGATATCTTCCGTGTGATCTTACCTCGCGTAACTCACTTTGAGTTAATCTACTGTAATTTTTTTTATTTTTAGCAGTGAAACGATGACGTGCGATTGAATTCATTATTATTACATATTTTCAACGAGATTTTTAAATTCATTTCAACGAAAAATTTTGTTTTTCCTTCCCACAGAGAAACAGGAAAATAATTAAATATATTTTTAATTTTCCTCGTTAATTAGGCTAATTAAGTTCTATTATTAAACTGCTGCCTTGCCTGAATTTCAATACAACTTTAACGCTATACATTGCTTTGGAACATGTCAAACGTAACTGTAAACATTATTGTAACGTGAATTTTATTGTCGTTCACGTGAGACTTTGTGCTCGTCACGCAGTCTTCTCGAGAACTTCAAGAAACGCGCACGCAAAGAATTCGAGTAAATTCAATCCGATGAGTCAATCAATTCTTTACACACAACTTTTATATCGAGTAATTGGAAATCTTTTTATTCAATTTACTTATAAAATTCAAAATTTTCAAAGGATTTTTCCATTTATCAATATTTCATATTCAAAATCACTCTAATGTTATATAATGAATTTTTAAATTTTAAAAATAATAATCAACACCGTTGAAAAAAAAACACTTAATAACAATAAACGGTATTAATTAAGAATTAATTACCCATTGCCCTTCACCCTCGTTAAGAAAATAAATCGCGGGCAAATAACGAGGAAGGTTATATATTTCACGGGATTTGCAGGAATTTGTACGAAGCGCATCGATAATCGCATCGGCAAAAATCAACGGCGAAAATGTTCGTTTCGCGAACATTGCAGCCCGAGGGCCCGGTAGCCGTTGATGAAAAGGAAGTGCCATTTATTAGACTTGCTTTTCTCCTAATTGGCAGACCGGCTCGTTAGTCGTTTTGCCCGTTCCTCCGCTCGTTATTAGCCGCCTTCGTTTCGGAATATGATTTATCGACACCATCGGTCCCCTGAAAAAGAAACGAACTTCGTTACCCGGCTTTTAGCTCCGGCTACTCTCCTCCCCTAACTCGATATGCTGCCCCCGCTCGATTGCCAGCCAATCGGCTCCCTCTAATAATTTTAAGGTATCTGAAAGTTTAGAGTAAACAATTATTCGGGAATATCGAGTCTCTCCCTGTCCATCGATATCACTTTTAGTGTACACTAAAGTTGAATGCATCCTTTACACAATTTTTTAAAATTTAATACATGTGTTTCAACGTATGTATACATCATTTTCTTATATAAGAGTTTGAGAAAATTGTTTAGAATAATTATTGAATAATAGTGGTGAATTTTGGACACAGAAGAGAATAAGATTTTCCAAAAAGAAGTGAAAAAGAGAAGAAAGTTTCCGAGATCTTTCACTTTCGAACGGTGTATTTCAACTTTGGCTCGAGTTTAACCTTTCTAATCGCGATTTTCATCGTTCCACATTGGACGCTTTCAAACGTGGCGCGCTACAATTAAAACTCGCGCGCGAGTAATTTCCTCGATCGATAACCCCGCACGATTTTCTTTTTTCTCCGAAGGGAAAAAAAAAAATCGCGACTTCCTTTCGACATGTTTACGAAATACGTGATATTAATAAGATCAAGATCGTTGATTAAATTTGCATTTACATTCTGCCTATTATAAAAAAAGGAGAGAGAATGCAAAATAATATGCATATTTACGTATATATATATATAACTTCCTGAATTAAGAATTTCAATCAGAAAAATTTCATTAATTCTCATTGGGACAAATAAAAAATAATAAATTTCTCATTTTATTAACTCAACTTAAAAGCAAGTACTTACTCGTTTCAATCAAGGCGCAGCAGACTTGCACAGTCATAAAGCAATTTATAGGTCTCGACTTCTGACTTTTATTGTTAAAAATATTAAACAACGAACTGCGAATCCTCAAAAAAAAAAAAAAAAAAAAAGAATAATAATAATATCGAGTCGTCCAAGCCGTATTTTACAACCGTAGGTATGCAGTACGACAAGATTCTGAAAATATCTCTTCTCGAACCGGTTACACACTCATTTCTCGTCACAGAGGAGATACTCGGCTATGTTTACGATGCCGACAATTCGTTCGGTTCAGCGCCGCGGAAGTTACGTCCCTCACTTTCGACGATGAATTTGCGTGCACGACACATATTTCACTGGCCTAGTGACAAAAACACGCTAACCTGGGAGCAGGCGAGTTCATCTCTCGAGATACTTTTGTCCGTCGCGCGTTCAAATTGAAACGAAAGGAGCACGAATAGCGATACAACACAGATTATATTAAAATCTGCTATACGAGAATGTAATTTGTGTGAAGATAGAAAAAAATGGTCAAAGTAGGATTCCTTTTTTTTTTATAACTTTATTAATTTTAGTGCTGGAATTAATTTTCCAACGAAAGAAGATTCCTCGATATTTGATAAAGAAAAAAAAATTTGTCAGTGGAGACTTGAAATGAGACTTGAAAAAAAGTGTAGGAAATTTAATTTTTAATAATTTTTACGAATCGACCTACTTTTAACGAGGAGAACGGAATACGATCCTGGATCATTGACCGTGGCATTTATTCTACAGAAATAAATTTTCTTCCACGTTTGTTAGCGGGATATGGTTAAAATAAATTAAACGAGGGATACTTTCCATCGCTATTTTTCACGACGCTCGAAACGATTTTTCAAAGTTCGTGAGCGGTCGTTGCTTGGATCCTGTTTACGAGACGCTTTCTCTCGTCTAATGTAAAAGCGCGAGTAATATAATAGCGCGAATTGCTTGCGAGAGGAATAGATAGTGGAAATGATGGATCAGAGGATAATGGAGAATCGTGCTGAATGCGTGCCCTTTATCATTGGAATAATGTCACGCTGTTTGAAAGAAGACCGAGAGAGAGAGAGATTCTTACGAATGAAGTCTTCATTGCGTTTCAGAATTACATTAAATTACACATTGTGATATCATCAAACTATTAGATTGTTCCAGTAAACATTTCAAGTTTTAAGATTCGAGAAATCAAGTTTGATTGAAGATTTTAACATGGCATAGAATTACACGCAACAATTGTAGATTTTGTAGACGCATAGAGTGACAGCTGCAACTAATTGATGGATTCTGAATAAAACTTGCGAGTAGAAAGCAATTTACGGTTAATTTTAGAACGAAAAGAATTACTTATACGATCATATTATTCAATCGCCGATAAATTTAATCAATCATGTCTTTATCCATCCGTTGAACAAATAACATTTACAAGAAACTTTTCCTTGTCGTACAAATACAAAATACAACAATTTATTTATCCTTTGGGGAAAATGAGGAATTCTGAAGAAAGAGGAAAAATAATTGTTAATCGCAAAATGTTTATATGACGGGAAGCGCATAGTCAGCGGGGAGTAATTTGTCGAGGAAGCAATCTCTCGAAGAATTCTATATCTCGAAGTTGACCGAACGTCTTCGCTTCGATTCAGCCAGGATCAATCGAATCGGCCATATTGGAGCGGCACAAGTGAACCAACTCTTGTCTCTCGTTTGACCCCGGCAACCCCGAGATTGGCTTCGTTAAGGAAAGGCATGGCACTTGTCGATGGTTGAACGCAAAAACCGCCAACGTTCGTACGTACGCCGTGCTACACCATGTATTTAATTAAAGTGGTTGTTGAATTCGTGCGTGTACGTGTACGCGCGCGCGCCAAGAGTGCATTAATCCGAGACTCTGACGAAACGAGAACACACCGCGTTGTCAACGTTGAGATAATTCAGAGAAACGAAACTCTAAGGAACAGTGGAATATAATCGACTCTCTTTTGAGCGTTCATGTTCAAGGAAACGAGAAAGTTGAGAATATTAAAAAGAATCGAAACGATTTCCTTTTCTTTTCCTTCAAGACTCGAAGAATCTTGAAAAATCGTAGAAATAATTCTTTACGATTTATAAGATGATAAATTATAGACGGAAGATGGTGGGTGTTGTTGCTGTGTTGTCAAGCTGAGGCGGACGATTCGTAAGGCGACGTTGTGTTCTTGAATATGAATCTTACGAAATTTACGTACGTCCCTCCCCCTGCTCCACTTCCTGTTTGGAACTCCGGCCCAGATTTACGGCAAGCTATGCAATAATATAAAGTTTCTCCATGTGGCATCGCGCAGCGAGTCGTAAATCTTGTTAAAACGCGTCGAATCGTAACAATATCATCAACTTTGCTTCACAAACTACTCGACTTAGCTTAAAAATATAACCAACTACTTTTAAACTTAGCCATTGCATACTAAATTAATATATAGCAACGAGAGTAGGCAAAAATAAAAAAAGAGAAAACCGATATCGAATACAATATAAATACATTTAAAGTCTGATCGAAAGTTAGGTTAGAATTTCATAACCTCAAATCAAAGATCCCTTCTTTCAAAGATCGTAGGTAATTAATTTTCACTGTTGTTCAACAAGGGAATTAAAGAGAAAATTATGCATTTTTAGCCAAAGTTTGTGCCGCTCGATCAAATTCTTTCTAGAGAGACACAGTAGATTAAACTCGGTATCTCGAATTCGCATATGGTGAATTTTCGCCGAGAATTCCGGAATCATGGTCCCGCGTACGTGGGGGGTTGCAACAACATGGCGGCGGGATTTTGAAGAGAATTCCAAGCGCACAATAGCCGCGTACCGCGTCGAATATCTCGCAACAGGCATACACTGGTAATTGTTATCGCTTTGAAACTGATCCGGATTCTCTATTATTAACCCGTTCGTTCGTCTTTAGCCCGGTGATGTTTCCCATTTTACGTTTTTGATATAAAGGAACATACACGGCCGGACAGGAATCCATAAAGCTTCGCAAACCCTCGACGCTTCCAAAAACGCTTCGCCATTCTGGCGGTTATCCAACGTTTTCTAGATTTTTGCGACTAGTTTTACATATCGTCGAAAATGGCCAAGTGATATTAGAAAAAGAAAAATTGAAATTTTCATTATACGAAATTATTCTTCAAGCATCGAATATATAAAATATTTTTTTTTTTCTAAATGTTGAACAAATTTCATTTGTATCCTGGGAATTCCTGGGAAACGGCTAGATAAATTTTGTAATTCGATTCGATTCAAAGTAATTTATAACGACAAACTTATTTTATCATTTTATACTTATCTATCTATTTTTAAAGCTCAATCAGCTTTTAAATTTAACGAATTCAGGAATTTCAAGGACGGTGCATGCACAGTAAAAATATCTAAAATATTAAAATTTAACTGTTAAAAACATTCGATCACGAGAGATGTTGTCGGGATCAACTTGTCGAGCCGTAAAAACCGAGGTCACCGGTTCTCATGAATAAGTAATTTCTACTCGATTCTCATCAATTCGAGAGTACGTCTACGGGAAAACACACGTCGAGCCGCAATAAAAATTCCCTTGCAGAAGAAGAGAGAGAAAGATAGAGGGGGAAGAGGAGACCATCGTCCCTGAATGAAAATTGCCATCGACATAGGGCATCCCGTAATTGAAAAACCTAATAATTTTTTCAACGGGCGCGCAATATTTCTGCAGACTGGCACCGGTATTTCCTCGCCGGCCCGCCGGATCGAAGGCAATATCGCCGATATATCTCGAGCAATAGAAATATTGCCACGGCATTCTGCCCGATATCCCGGGACCGGTGGGTGGAAAAACTGTTCATATTCCGCGCGGCGGGAACGAAGGAACATCCTGAATGCCCCTCTGACAAGTTACATCCTTCCAACATCATTCGATATCAGTATCATTTTTTCCCAATTCGCGAATCGGCGAATTGTTCATCGTTCGAAATTACGAGCAAATCGGATTATCCAACCGAACTCCCGATTTTTATTCCGTTTCGTTCGTTAAATCGATGGAAGTCGGAGAAGAAATTCAGAAAGATGGTCGAAGAAACATGGAACGAAAAAATTTCTAACGCAAAACGATCAAGTTATCGGTAAAATCGATAAATATATTAAGCAAGTTAATTAACCAACTTGATTGTATTAATTGTTTAACGATATTCGGAATATCATGTAAAAATCGAAATATTTGGTTTCGATATAAAGAATATACTTATAAAATTCTCAAAATTAGATCTTCAACAGCGTTAATTCTTCTTTATATCGGACTGGCCACTCAGGTTACGAGTAATTCAGTTATACACTCCAAACCGATCTTCCATTAATTAAATCGCTGTCTCGCAAAGGATGAACCCCGAGGAATCGCAATTTCGAATCAAGGCGGCAACTTCTCGCGATGCAATTAATTTCCTCCGAGTTTACACCGACTCGAAGATTCACCAGTGTGCGCGCGCGTTTCCCCTTTTATCCACTCACACCTCGACACCAAACTTTTCTTCGATCCTCGAGAGAGGAGATCCATCCATCCCTCTTTCGATTTACTCTACCGGTGATCGATACGAATCGCCAGATCCAGATTGTACATAGAACGAGAAACTAGTGTCCAGTCTTCTCAAGGAAACTAGCTTCTCCAACGTCGAAGTTTCGTAGCAGGAAAGGGACATCGCTTTACATTGTTGGATTTTTATCCAACCTTCGAAACAATGGTTCCATCGCCCCTCTCTCTCCTCTTCACATCCCTTTCTCGAAACTTCGCCTCTGATGAGGCACACTTTCGCTCCATCATCCAAGATTCGCCCTCTGGATAATAAGTTCAAGCGACCCTTTTAAGTTGCATCAATCTTCAGACACCTTCGATTCTACTCTGACGAGGAGAATATATTTTGAGAGTTGTTTAGTATTCACACGATAATTAATTATTATTTTTCGTTGATATAAGTTTTATTATTTATTGTTATGAGATGTTATGAGAAGGCACGCGTTTAACAGAACTTTGCTTTTAGCAGATATCTTCGAAACGTAGGATAAAGCGATGTATTACGGTTCATTTTCCTTTCTTCCCTCCCCTCTCCTCTAAGTTTACGTGTATCATGTCACTCAACGGGGGAAGTTTGCCTCGTTACTA
Source organism: Apis mellifera (assembly GCF_003254395.2). Taxonomy (NCBI): domain Eukaryota; kingdom Metazoa; phylum Arthropoda; class Insecta; order Hymenoptera; family Apidae; genus Apis; species Apis mellifera. The sequence continues at coordinate 5,751,989 of NC_037640.1, forward strand.
AAATCTGAAACTCATAGAGAAGTTCTATGAATTTTGGAAGACTTGCTTGACATCCGCTAGTCATTTACGGGCAACACGATTTCTTAATTTAAGTTCGTTAACTAAATTAATTTCCTTCTCGTAGGCTATTGCAATGTGGAAAAATATCGTATTTATTTTTCATTCCATTTGATGGTATAATTTGTACATAAAAATTTTAAGAAGATTGAGAATGATAATTGAAAGAAAGAAAGAAAGTTGTACGAGTGGTAAAGATAATATTTTATATTCTAATAATCTAATAAAACATGTACAACATAACTGAAAGTCTGATTGATGAAATATTCTACGAAGCTCAAGCTCAACACTTCGATATAATTCTATATTTAAATTTTCGAAATCAATTTTTCTCTTTATTTCCCTTTGAAACGCGACATTCGCGAGGAATTTATTTCCAGCTTAAAAATTTATCGCAGTCCAGACACGCACACACATACACGCGCGATGTTGCACATGAATATCTTCGTTTCGTTTATTCCAGCACCGAATATTTTCTTCAGACTTTCATCGAGTCTTGAGCGCCATCAATTTTTCTTCGACTCTCTTTGAAGCTCATCCTAAGTTGAAAACCTCTGAGAGTTCTAAACTTCCTCTATCATGTGTATTACAACAGGGGAGCAGACAGAATTTTTCATACAGAGAGTCCAATCCAACTTCATATCTAAGAATTTTCTTTTCGGACTCGATAGATTTTTCCCTTTTCCAAAGGGAGTCTTGGAACTGTAATGCTGTAAGAGGATTGTAAGAGGCCGTAGAGACTCGCGTATATATTCTCTCGTATTTCTCTCTCCTCTCTCTCTCTTCCTCTCTCTCCCTCGCGAACAAATTAATATTCCAACAGTTTCTCAAACCTTACTGGGACCTATTTACCCGACGTAATACAGTTTCCACTCTCTTGTGCTCGATTTTCCACTCGACAGACATCAGTTATCGTCTCTCTTCGTCCAGACGGTTAACCCCATATTGTTGTTCAGTGAGAAAAATAACGCATAATATATATCTTTGATGGAAAATTCATTTCGTCATTCTCATAGAAAATAGAAACTTATGGAAAATTGAATAAATTTCGATCTTCGTATATTTAAATCACGATGGTGGATCGTCGTAATCGCGATAAAACTTTCGATTTTTCACGTGAAATGTACGGGAAAATGATGAAAAATTTGATCGTGGAAACCTAGTCAGAAAATAGAGGGAAACGTGCCGTTGAAGTTGCTTTTTGTTTTATCCCGATATCTCAATCGGTTGCCGAGATATAAGGACTCAAAGCGTGTGCGATATTAGGGAGAGATTATGAATGGATCCGCGACCTAGTGACCTATATTTCTTCCTGGAAACGCGTACTACGCTTTTCCAAGAATCGCGTCTGTCACTCGTCTGCAGTTTGGGATAGGTCAGCGAGGCTAGGTGCGAGCGAGAGATCCGAGTAAGCGACGAGGATAGAGATATTAAACGATCAAAAATTACCCTTTTCTTTACACGACGATATCTCGGCAACCGGAAGTCGTATCGGGATAAATGAGAAAGCGTTTTAAAGGGGAAGGTTCCGCGCTTCCAATGATCTTTCATTCGTTGATTAAAAATCATTATCTTCGAAGTTACAGCACGTCAAATTTTTACTAATTTTAATAGGGTTTAAAGTGAACGATCCGATCGTCTTTTCTTTACACGATGATATCTCGGGAACCGGAAGTCGTATCGAGGTAAATAAAAATGCGTTTTAAAGGGGAAGATTACAGGCTTCCAATGATCTTTCGTTCTTCGAACGTTCCGAATTATCTTTAGAGTTACAACGATTCAAAGTTTTTCTAATTTCAATACGGTTTGATCGAGTTATATTGCTTATAACGATTTTATTATGCTGAAGGTTATAAATTTTCTTTGACGTAAGCACCGCATGTTTTGTAATCGTAGAAATATGAAATATCTCTGATCGGTTGAAAGGGTTTTTAATCCCCGTTATCGCCGTTACCGATAAGAGCTACGATACAGGAAATGACTGATCACCACATCGTCCTCGACGGCTCGTTTTCGGCCCAGTAATCTTTTGATTAATTTCAGCCTTAAACTTCTTATCGATCGTGCTTCCTCGATTCAAAAAGCGTATTCGCACGATTTTTTTTTTCTTTTTAAGACAACCAAAAATACATTTCTACCATATTAGGATATGCTCGTTATTTATCTTCGGAAGAATAAATTTTATAGGCAACGTGCTCGAATCGCGCGGCATTTTTATCCACCGATCGTTTACGTTCAGTTTGTTTTATAGTGATGACAGAGAGAGTTTAACCAGTGTCCGAAGGCGCGATTTAATGATTATGGCCGGCCGTTAACGGACAGATCCGAGAGAGATCTTCGATTTTCGCGCGCTCCTCGCGGTAAATCTCTTTCCCCCGTTGAATTTATGTCCCGGAAAGTGGGAAGTTGCAAGTCGTAATAAAAACGAATGCCAAACTCGCCAAGGATTAACGCGGCTCTGTCGAATTTATACCCTCCTTATCTCGATTGAATTTACAAAAAAAAAAAAAAGAAGAAAAACCTAGCATCATAAAGGTTCGTGCCATAAATTACTTAGACGCGTAATAAAAAAGAATCTCAACGAAACCTCCTTTAGAATTATAATTAGAAGATGACGAAGATTCTCGAAAAGAAGGAAGAAAAAAAAAATCCTCTTTTTTTTTTTTCTATTCGAGGATATTGACTCGACGTATTCCTTTTTTAGAGAGGACATCTTTTCACGGCCGGCCCAAGAATTCCTCCTCCAAACTCCTCGGCAAATTTTCCCCTCCAACCGACTATACGGTAGAATACACGAAGAGCGAGGCGGAATAAAGAGGTAGGGGAAGGGTGGAGGGAAGATAGAAGTCGAAAGCGGCGCCCAGAGGTCGTATAGCCCGATTCATACGGCCCTGGCCAGTCTATACGCATCGCGTGCACCGAGCATAATGCAGCTTGACGATGTCTGAGAGCACAGAGCACGCCTCTATTCCCTCTCGACAGAAATAGCTTTGTGCACTCCCTTAACCACCCCCGCCCTCTTCCGTTTTCGCTCCTTCTCTCCATTTCTCTCTCTCTCTCTCTCTCTCTTTCTCTTCCTCTTCCTCTCTCTTTCTCTCCGTCGACCCTTTCGCCTCGACCATCGTCTGAGCTGAAACTTGTGTCAGCGTCCGTCTCGCGCGCTGAAACAGCGCGGCCTGATTCGCCTGTTAATTCACTCGAGGTTAATATCGAGCCGGTGGCGAAACCGGCGGAGTGCGTTTCGGTGTACGCGATTCGAACGCCTGCTTTTTGCACACCCTTTCTCCATCCGACTTCTTTTTTCGACGATTCTCAGCAGAGAAGGGAGGAGAGGATCACGGATGCGGATTGGAAAGAACGACGAAATGTGTTTTGATAGGATTGGTTTTGATAGGATTGGTGATGAGAAGTTTTGCTTCGTTTAAGAAATTCTTCGATAATTAATAAAAATCGGTGCAGACGTTGAGATTAATTATTTGTGAACGTATGTAAAATTTTGAAGAAAAGAAAAAAAGTTTTTGAAAGTTCGTTCGATAGAAATTAATTTTTGTATCGTTGAATATCGTGGAGGACAGTACGCTGCATTTTTTTTTTTATCATTCTTTTTTTGAGGGCTTCGAGATTTTGTTTAAATTGTAATTCGTATTGCTTTGAAAAATGATGGATTCGTGGATATTTTATGTATGGCTGTATCTATTTTTGAATCGTCCTGTACGGGCGGAAAATCGATCGGAATTACGTTTCAAAATCAGACACGTTATTATATGACATACATTTTCGAGGACCAATTGATATTAAAGAGGATTAAACGATGATATATTATTCACGATCGATGAACCGACAAAAAGCTAAATTCCTCACAAATCCTCTTTTCGATAAATCTGTACATCATTTGAACTTTTAAAGTGCTTTTAACGTTATTCGTGCTCTAAAAGATTTTTGATAAAAAAAAAAAAAAGAAAAAATTGTATTATACATTTTCAATAGTCCCATTTTTTTTTTTACTACTAATGGATAAAATTCCTTGTCAAATTTTCATCCCTTCACCCCGTATAATAAGTTAAATCAACAACAACTTAACGTGGGAAAAGAAAAGTCGCACATATCGCGTAATAAATACAAAAAGTACAGTACCCAAATCCATCAAATTCGAGATCTTTTCAATTACCAAGAAAAGTATTGTAAATCCCCCTTTAAGAAGATCGATATTAACATCAATCGAATATAAAATACTCTACAATACAAAACTCCAATTTTAATCAATTCAAATGCTACGACAATACATTTAGATTTAATTCCAATTAATCTTATTATTATCGAAAACCAAGTTGCACTCTCTCACGAATGATCCTTTGGGAACCAACCATCTGCAAGACAAGGAGGAGGATTCACAAAATTGTTACAACATTTCGGTCACTCTAATTAATCTAAAACGGGAAAATTAGTGGCGGAGAAAGAAGAGAGGGGAAAAAAAAAGAACGAGAACGAAAAGTCGAGAGGGGAAAAGTTTCGTTTTACGTGTGTGTACGCGTGGGTGGGCATCTTTCCTGGTCGCGAGGGGTCGAGCGAGGGTGTGCAAAAACGAGACGTTAATGGGGAAAACTTTCGGCTTGCCGGAAAATCGTGATTATTTTTCGTTGCTTCCGACTCTCGCGCGGAAAGCAAAGTTTCCCCCCTTTCTCCATTACTGAAATCCAACAACAATGCGCCGAATCAGCGTGCAGGATTAATCGTAATTAACGGTAGACCTCGTTTCCCAAAAAAAATTCACGACAATGCGATCTTTATAAGCGAATCGGGTTACATTAAGGGAAATTCTCTTATCTCTTTCCTCGCTTCGAGATTTATTAAAATTTAACACAATGGAAACGGAATTTAAATTGGTCGGGGAAAAGACTGCTACTTTACTATCTTTCTAATCTCAAAAATTGAAAAAACTTACGACGAATTCTTCTAACTTTTGACATAAAAATATAAGAAAAGTAATAATCAAAATTTAAAAGTTTAAATTGTCGAGTACATTGAAATTATCGACAAGTTAATATCTTTCAATATCTTTAAATGTTAAAATTCCATCTCCCCCCAAAAATTTCCAAGTATTTCAATTACACCTTTCAAAAGTTTCTTATAAAATTTCTTTACAAAAACTCTTTCGATTTCCCTTCAACGAGATTTCACGCAAGCTCGACACGACGATTCCCAATTCGACAATCTTTCTACGAATTTTCAGAGAACGAGCAGATACACACAGTGATCGATATAATCGCATCAACGTCTAAGTAGTCCATTACAAGCGGCGCAATTTGCGTCACCGGTGTCTCGGTGAAGATTTTACGTTCACTTCGAAACGATCCTGCTGACCTAATTAATCGAGCTGAAATCCCGTCACCGGTGAAATTTCACCGAACTGTCAAGTGGTAACGCGTATACGTCCCTGATTCTCTGTACATTTGTAACTGGCCGCGTAACGGAACATATACCTCGAAATTCCGTGTTTCCACCGAGATTGTGGCTTAATATTTTTCACACGCAGCAAATATCACGCGCGTGTTTATACGTAACGCAACCTCTGAAAAACTGAAAATTTTCGTTAAGACTCGTCGAGTAAATATTTTCCCACGATCGAAAGCGTCTCGTTCGATATGGTAAATATTTTGCACAGGCAAATTAATGAAACTTCGTGATTCTTGGAAACTCGTGGAATTTAAATAAGGAATATTATGATAATTTTGCTTGATGATATCATCCTGGATTTTTTTTTAATCGATGCGAAAATTTCAACGAGAAATCGAAATTTACTTATTCGTTTCAGAATCTGAAAAATAGAATTCTTTGAACTTTCGTTCGTTTTTCAACCGCGTCTAGAATCTTTCTTTTCTTCTTTTTGGATGGAACGAAATTTACACTCGATATCTATTCCATTTCGAGAACACTTTGCCCGATATCAAACCGTTTGTACGCCTCGAGTTACAATGGGGAACGAATTCGACGATTGATCCATTCGCGATTCGAATGCCACTCGACGCAATCGTATTTAACGTCGTCCAAGTGCGCGTGTTACGCCTTGTATATCCCCTGGGTTTGAATATTTGATAGCTCGAAATGCACATATGCCTTTAAGGGAGACATTGCTTTAGATTTTTCCACGGAGAAACCTGTATCATACAAAAAGTATTCGTAAAATTCTAACCAACTCGGAGAATTTTAATCTTTTAACGGGCAAAGTCTCGTGATTTTATGTTTCTCCATTTGGAATTTTCATCTTTTCGAAACTTCTTTCTCGTCAAAAGAATCGAGAAGTTATTTAAATGATCAATCTTGGAATTTTTTTTTTTTTTTGAAGTGTTATATACATACTTCAAAAAGTATGTAATACACCAAGTTATAGAAATAATTGATCTATAACGAAGTGACGTACAAAGGTCAAGCAAATATTTGGATTTCATCTTGATTTCAGAACAACTTGTTGTTCGTAGCAACAAGTCGAAGAAACGTTCACTTTTACAACTTTTATTACAGAGCCAAGAGAAACTGGAAGAACTTGGAAAAACGTGTGGTTAATAACTTAACAAGTAAGTTTCTTTTTCAAGAAACGCGAAACATGGAAAAATCTTTCGAAGAGAACGTAAGTTCAACGATTTCATTTCGCCTAATCACCGTCGAAAATATAAAATCATCCGGATAACTGAAGCTTAATTAAGAAAATATGGAAGAAACTATAAAATACACCGAAGAAACTCGTACAATCCTTCCATTCCAACGGTATTCCAGTTAGAAGTAACGACTTATAAGCAACTTTTTCAAGAAATATAAAACAGAACAGTCGAAGAGAGGTTCGTTTACTAACCAGCATCAAAAGTGCAAAATCTCTTCTTCAGGACAATGACTACCAAGAAATATTTATTCTTCCAATTTCTAAGTAACTTCTTTTTCCAGAAAAAACTTCATTTCTCTGTAACCAGCATCGAAAATCACAAAATCCTCCAGACTTAATTAATATAGAATCTCCTCTTGAGGACATTGCACCAAAAACTGGAATATCTTGTTTCAAAGAAGTATCTATTCTTGCAATTTCTAACTAACTTCTTTTTTCAGAAAAACCTTCATTTCTCTGTAACCAGCATCGAAAATCACAAAATCCTCCAGACTTAATCAATGTAGAATCTTCTTTTGAGGACATTGCACCAAAAACTGGAATATCTTGCTTCAAAGAAGTATCTATTCTTGCAATTTCTAACTAACTTTTTTTTTCAGAAAAACCTTCATTTCTCTGTAACCAGCATCGAAAATACAAAATCCTCCAGACTTAATCAATGTAGAATCTCCTCTTAAGGACATTGCACCAAAAACTGGATATCTTCAAAGAAGTATCTATTCTTACAATTTCTAACTAACTTCTTTTTTCAGAAAAAACTTCATTTCTCCCCAACCATCATCGAAAATCTTCTTCTTAATCAAGAATCTTCTCTCGATACCAGGAGGACATCGATACCAATAAGACTTAAGATACCTTGTCTGCCAAAAAGAAATACTTATTCTCTCAACTATCATTACCGAATAATCTTAAAAGGAACGAGAAGAAGAGCTTCGTCTCCTGTTGACCAGCATCGAAAAATACCATAATCGTGGAAATATAATATAATCCCTTCCTCCTCTTCGCGGGTGTTATCGATACCAATTTTTCTCTTCCCAACTCGTTGCTCTGTCGCGTTTACGATCTGCAATGGTATCACGGGCGGCGATCTTTCACGCTGATTCCCCTCGGTACTTTTTATCGGTATCAGGTGCGCCGTAAACCCTCGTGCAGCCTCGTTCTAAATTACCAACGCCAACGCGAAATCTGCGAATTTTTATTCGCGCCCATTTCGGCATTTCGCGCCGCTTAATCGGATTTCCAAAGCGTTACGCGTGCTTGGCCAGCGGAGAGAAAAAATTCCCCGCCGAAATCCTCCGCTAATTATCCTTGGATAATCAGAACGAATGGAACACGATTTTCGTTAACAAATTTCCAAGCTTGAAACCAAGCTTGTTTCGTTTTCCTTTTTCTCCTCTTATGGACGTTTTATTCGCAGAGGGTTTAAGAGAGATCGATGATGAGCTCGTACTATATGGATTACATTGCACCGTATATTAATAATACTGGAGGCTAATTAGAGGAGAAGATTTACGTTCGACGTTTCTTGAATAAGCTGTTCAAAAATCCTCTTATCGGGCAGATTTGTTTTCTCTGTTTCGAATAAGCTGATCTGGGGACTTTGAGAGTTCGATTCGCGATTTATGTTGTTTATATATAATTAATTCATACAACTGTTGTATAATTCGCTTCGAGTAAATAAATTTTCAAAAGTAAAGAAAGGATCAATCGGAAAGCGATTTTATCTGTAAGTTAATGTGAATAGGTTCTCTTCTTTTTTTTTTTCAAATGTTACACGAGATCATAAAACTATGAGATAATTACAGCTCATAGATCTCTCTCGTCCATTGTATTACAATTTATTCCCGTCGACGTCTCGTTTCCCGTATTTTCTTTGTATCATTCACCGAATGCAATAACTCGTAAGGAAGGACATTCAAGTGTCCACAATCTCGAGCGGCTATGAATCCTTCGTCCACGCTATAATCTCGGTCCAAGCGAGAGTGGCTATGCATCTTTTATATCTTTAATACCAAGTGGACCAAAGGAGACATTCTACTCTATCGGCGAAAACTCGATCTTTACTCTTTCAGAGGATGAGTTATTTATTTCGACGCAGATGATGAGGGGAGGGAACCATCGAGGTTCATCGCAAATATAAATATTTAATATTTCGCTTAACGACGTCCAAGAAATAAAATTCTCATCGATTCTCTGAAAATATTTTATTTGCTTAATCCCGTTAAAAGTGGAGTCTCTAATGAAAATTTTTATCGATCAGAATAATAACTAATACAAAAATTTTATTAAACCAGTGATTTTTCCATTCTATCAATTTTTTGAAAATTCTAGAAAATTCGATCCTGTCTTGTTATTACAAAATATACTTTTATCTTGAACCTAATCAACAAAACTGCTTAACTAAGCAAGTCTCACATAACGGACGAGTTTTCTTCAAAGCGTTGCAAAAAATTTGTCATCGTCGGCGATTAGACTCGGAAGAAAGGAATCGTTTCGTGTATTCGATTCCCCATAGGGGAAAGAAAACGATCGGAATCTCGGGGTTGAAACTCGAGGATTAACGACGGAGGATCCCTTTTCTGCAAATGCTCCTCCTCTTTCTTCTTCCTCTTCTTCCTTCTCTCAGAGATTCGATTTGGCCTCGGCTCGCTCGCTATCGGATCGCCCCTCAAGAACAAAGGGGGATGCGCGCGACGCTTTTCCATTCGCTTTAAAACGCTCGGAAACAGGGGAAACAGAAATGTGAACGATGCATCTTCGATTCATCGTCGTTCGATAATTCGTCCCACAGAGAATTTTTATCAAAGAGGGAAAGGAGGGAGGGGGGAATGGATCGACCGAAGGATTCAAAGATAATCCTGAGTAGAGATATTTTTAAGAAAGAAAGAAAGAAAGAAAGAAGTGGAAGTTGAGATATTGGTACGGTGTTGATCGAGAAGTGGAAATCCTTGTAAGATAAAATTTATCCCCGGTGATAAATTACTCTATTTAAGCCAAAAATATAAAGTGTTCCTTTATCATCGCGGACATAACATTTCGTTCCATTTATCTAAAATAATTAGATCGTATTACTTAATATTTTCATCATTAAAACTGCACAATACAAATCGATACAAATAAGCAGAAAAAAAGAAGACTCACAATTTAACTCCAAATTTCTCTCAATACCATATAAATAAATCCTTCGACCATCAACGGATCAACAAATCCAAATCACTCTCCCCTCCACTCTCACTTCACAACCCCAACCCCAACAACCTCTTCTGAAAGTCTCCTGCAATCACTTCGTGTACCCCGAGATAGATAGAGAGAGAACTCGTTAGTTTCTCGTGGACCAACTTTAAACATAATCACGGGCCTCGGATTTTCCGCGGAGGATCCACCCTCTCCCTTTGATCTTCGGGGCCTTCGCAGACTCCTACGGCGAATCTCGCCCGAGGACGAGAGGGAAAAATCCGCGAAAGACGTCCTCCTCCTCCTCCTCCTCCTTCTGCGGGGGTCCGTTAACCTTGTGCGAGGGCTAAACGGGGGATGGGGGCGGAAGGGGGAGAATAAACAGACGCGGAGGGGGAAGGAAGAGGGTTGAAAAGGGCGGAACGATGCGAGAGGGCCTTGGCTGTCGAGCGAATGGCGCGTCTGGATATCGATCCTGGCTTCCGGGACGTTACACCATCGCGTACAACACCCAGCTTTCCAACCCTTTGCCCGTGTGCCTGAAAGGTGCTCGGGTGAACGAGTTGGAGGGAGGGAGGGAGGGAGGAAGGAAGTACGTGTCGTGGCAGGTGTGTCTCGCGTGCGCGGCTCTGGCTCGAAAAGGCTGCGGCTTTGAAAACGACGTTTTTTCGCGTGGAATGGTGGATTTTGCGAGGGGGTGAAAGTATGGGGAGAAAGTATTTGGAAAAGGAAAGAGATTTCGAGAAAACGGAACGGTTGCGTGAGCGTGGACGTGCGAAACGTAGAAATTGAAGAAGGATCTCGGATCTCGAAGCGAAGTATGTCGAAGAGTAAGCTCGGATGATGTGTAGATGTGGAGAGAAGGATTTGGAAAATGGAGAAAAAGTCGAGGGATTTTGAGAATGAAGGAGTGGTGGATGTTATAGGATGCTAGTCGTGGATTTTGAGAAAAAATAATTGTACGAGTGATATGAAAATAATTTTTTGTTGACAAGGGACATTGGGTTCTGGATAATATTTGTGAGTGGGTGCAAATATGGAAAAAGATATTGCGGAGAAAATTTAATAATTTCGAACGAGAATAGAATAGAGTCTGAACGAGAAATAAAACTTTGCAAGGAGTTTCGCGAGAGAGACGTCGCAACAATTGGGCGCGAATTCTTTTCAGCAGCAAAAAACGAAAGTTAAAGTCTTCTGACGCGAAATATCATCCGAAAACTTCACGAGAAAGAAGAAAAGAAAAAGAAAAGGAAAGAGAATAATTACAATTCTTCCCGCTTCTTTCAACCTCTAAAAAATGCACAAGTACTTGTGTGTCCCCTGAAATCCCAATCCTGATGCGGGACCATTTCAACAGGATCAAAGGTCAGGTTGTAATTAACCGTGGTGGAGTGCAAAGGTTCAGTATTCTCGCGCGGGAGGGTTGAATTTCAGGAGCGGAACGCGAGGAGAAGGGTTGCGTGGTGCGCGTAATTAAACCTCGAGGAAACTCGATTCAACTTGGCAACTGTAAAAAAATAAAAAACAAAAAGCAAAAAAAAAAAAAAAAAAAAAAAAAAGAAAAAAAGAGAGAGAGAAAAGGAAAAAACCGAAAACAGAAATAAATTTTAAATAGAATTTTCAACCCAGTTCTGGAGTGGAGGCGAGTTGTGAACACGTGGTACCCACGAATATACACTGATTGCAAACTCGTCGTGTTTCACAGAAACAATGTGCACGCGCGCAAAAACGCGACCAGTTGGGAATGCAGAATAAACAGAATCACGTAGGATTATCCTGGAAAGCGGCTGTGATAACAGGTGGAATTATTGCTTTGATTCGTTTCGTGTTTGTTCTTTGAGAATAAATATATATATATTTTTTTTAAATAAAAATATGAAAAAATTAACATTTGCAAAAAGGAAATTTTCTATTAGATATATAGAACAACGTTTTATCCTTTGTAAAAATATATATATATATTGTATCATTATGCAAACACGTTCCAAATTATTATTCCAATCTATTTCTAATTCCTTTAATACTCTCCTCTCCCATCCATGCCGCTATCGTTTTAAAAAACTATTTTTAATAAATGTTGACTAGATGTATAAAAGTTTCGAAGCTGAAAACTTCATTCATTATTTCACGAGAAAGAAAAAAAAAAGAAGGGGGGAAGTTTCCAGTCTCTTCCTCTTCTCCTCGGACTCGAAGAATAATGAAGTTTAGAAGAAAACTCGTCGACTGTCCCGATAAAGGGGATCAAGCCGGGATTAAAATTTATCAAAAAGTCAAACGATCATTACTCTTGGAAAGAAAAAAAAAAAAATGGGATACATCACGACGAGATAAAGCTTCGAATTTTAAAGAGACTCGAATTTTCGATTCGAAACACGATTTCGAAGTGAACGTTTCCATTCACTTTCGGGGTCGGGATATATCGAGAATTCACGACGACGGCGCGCCGTGAAAATCAACAATCCGCCATCTCTCTAGTCGTCGACCGTGTCCTCCAAAAAAAAAAAAAAAGAAAAAAGAAAAAGAAAGAAATCGCACCCACAGACGATAACCCTCGGTCTTGGACCTTGGCCAAAAGAAATCCGCTTTAATATCGCGTGACACGCGCCACGTGATATTATATTACGTAGGCAACCCCGTGTTCTATTCGAGGAAATTCGATGAAAGGAAAGGGGGTAAGTTTTCGTTTGGACGAAAAGGGAGGGGGTTGAAATATTACGTGGGTTCCGTGTTGCAATCTGTCGTCACTTATCTCTTCATCTTACGCTTGATAAACCTCTTCTTCTTCGATCGTGTTCCACGATGATCGTGTTTCATGCGTGATCTTATATCACCTCGGAGAGAGAGAGAGAGAGAGAGATCGATGCATGGAATTTGAAGCGTTACATCGAAGGATTAATCGTTCTTCGTTCTTAATTGATATGGATCGAAACTGGGGTGATAACAGCCCGGGGAAGATGGAGATTAATTCCGAAGAGTGTTGGCACACCACGCTTCTCTCCAACATTTTTTTAAATTCTGACACGCTACAAAAAATTGTTAACGTTGCTTATGAACCATGCTACTATTAATAATTATAATTATACATCGTGAAGATAGTGTTTCTTCGCATCTTTCATCCCGTGGCTGTTGCTTCTATCTACGATGAAATTTTTCGAGAGAATCGAGTTTTGATTCCATCCATGATTATTCTCGAACGTAAAATTCAGCGAGTACGTTCAAACATGTACGTGACAAATGGACCATTGATAATGTTAATGCTATCAACATACGAATATATGGAAGGGAGGGAAGGAAGAGAGAGATAGAGAAAAAAGAAAGTTAATATCGTTATTTTTCGATGGTCAAAAGCGGTGGAACATCCGATGATTGTTTTTCGGTCGGCTAAATCTTATGCAATATGCATTCGACGTGCATAATATGGAAATATGCCTGCCACTCCCCAGCGTCAACTCGATTTAATGAAACGTTAACAAACGGTCAACGGGCTGTCGAAAACACCGGAATCCGTTTTAATTGTTTTTTTAACGCGGAACACATTCGATAAAATCGGATCCCCTCCACCCTTCCCTCCTGTATAATAATGAGCTAGCCTGTAGCATTCAATGTACCGTGTTGTTTAACGTTAAAAGGGCGAGTCCATAAACGAAACGTTCCTATCTAAAAATCTAGAGGAAATATTTACAAATTTATCCATCGATTCTTTCTTCGCAATGAAAAAAAATAACTCTCTGCCTCGTCCCTTAATTTTAAAATAATCCATGTCGAAGAAGATAAAAACGAACGGCGTTTATTTACCAATTAAATCGCATGCTCGATTGATTCGATCGGTTTCCATCAACCGTTTCCACTTCCTTCCGAGTTTTCACGGAACTTTTCCAATGAAAGTCGATCAACGGAATGAAACTAGACGAATCTCTCAAGTTTTTCTCTTCTGTATCTCCTCGTGTATTCGTTAAGATAGATTTCTTTTCTTAATCTCTTCTTAGAGGGAATCGTATTATAATTCTATTCGATAAGAGTCAGACTCTGTGAAATATGATCACTTTCACTAAATGAACATGAGCATCAACTTTCTATGCACATTCTCGATTTCTTTCTCCAATATCTCATAGATATCGAAGTCTCCAGCAAAAGAGACATCTTCACGAATCCCTCATCGAACAACGTTTTCCAAAATTATTAAAAATGAACAAACAGGATTCTCTCCCTTCGTCAACGAGCACAAATCTCGCGTGAACAAGTTACTACCCCTTTCTCGAGGGAATACCTCGTTCGTTGTTGGGGATGTTTCGGTACGGATGTTGGCGGGCGGAAGTGAGTCAATCGTCGCGAGTCGGAGGATCGAAAGGGCTCGAAATTAATTCCCTCGTTATCCCAATAACGTATGCGATTCGATCCCTGTTCGCAACAACATCGTGTATATACGACGAGCCTTGTTGCTTGCTTGCTGCTTCATTATCGAGCTCGACCCCTCCCCTCCCCTTTTCGAATAATGCGCCGTTACCTGAAACGCTGCTGGCAATTAGGAGATTTACCTCCGCCCCGATGAATCCACGAGTTCAACTTGCAGTTTGAACATCGAATCCTGTGCACAAGTGGATCCCTGTTACCGTTCCAACCGGGAGATAAGTCCAAGTTGTTGTTCGTGGGTTTGATCACGTGCCTCGAGTGAATTGTTGCGTTTAATTGATCCGCTGATCCATTTTGCAATTGAAATATTGATACGTTGATTATATTCGATAAGTTTTTAACATTTTTTTCTTGAAATCTTGCGGTAAAATTTGTGGAAATTATGAAATATTATATATTTCAAGATGAAATAAAGAATGCGTGTATCATTTTTGAGAATCCTTTGAGGTATAGTTTATCTAATCTTATAATTCGTGTGCATTCTTTCTATAATCTACATAGAATAATGATCCAACGATTGATTATTCCAATTTATTTCAGCAATTGTGAGAAACAGGCCTAAGATCGTATTATCGAGAAGTTGCTCAGCCGCTAATCCCGAATGCACTTGCGGCGCTCTCGATAGTTTTTCAATTTTCCCCCGCACGAGCCTCGATACTCGAGAGGCCGCTTTCCCCTTCGCTCAACCGCGCCGATTAATCGAAAAGATCCAAATAAACCAAGTCTGGCGAGAAAACAGAGGCTGGCTCGTCTCCAAGAATCTTCCACGTCCATTCACAATTCCATTCTGCTACTCCTTCCATACTCGCGATATACCTCGATGACTCTTTAATATCTCGAAGAGGCTGAAGAGGCTCGTTTTAAGCTTTGTTATTACGCGAATTTCGTAACGAAGGTTTGCTTCAGCGTAATATAAACAGGGACGCCTTTAATTTCGTTCAAAAATTATAATTTCTGTTTTGCAAAATTAACGTAAATGCCTAATCCATGGACAATCGAATTTATTTTTCCATTCCTCGAACAGTGAATTTTTTTTCTCTCTCAGAATCTTGGAAGATAAGATTAATTAAGTTTCTTGGAAATTTTTGATATTGTAATTCGTGGTATAATGAATTAATTCTTGGGATCTTTCGTTCAATTGTTTTGATATGAATTCGACAAAATTGATCAGTTTTGATTGCCGTTCACGAAAATATTTAAAAAAAAAAAATCAATGGCGATACGTGTATGTTTAAGTTTGTGAATAAACAGCGATTAAATAATCGTAAGATTAAAAAAGAAAATTACCATTTTTATCGATATTTATCGATACGAAAGAAAACACTTAGGAGGACACTTTTCATCGAGAACGAGAATAATGAATCGTTTCATCGCAAAACGACTCATTTGACGAGAAACAGGACGCGACGAAATGATGAATTGATAGAATCTACATGGAGCTCTTATTCTCTCCTTCTTTTTTTTTCCCCCAGAGAGAAAACAAGGATTCGAAACAAGGATGGGTTCGGTTGAATTATAGAGACAAGCTTCTATGCAACTCGAACCATTCATCACGCTAATTGCATCTCCTGCGGAGACTGCCGAGTGATTTCTAAGAAGCGAATTAATCCGTTGGAGTTGCGGTGGTGAAGTTTCATCGCCATTTTTTCCTTTCTTTCTTTCTTTTTCCAAAATTTTTTAACATTTCATTTCATCGCTCGATCATTGATTACGTTGATGATTCCATTTCAAGAGACATGTAAACAACAGAAGTTTGGAAAACGTGAATTTAACGCGCGAAATTAGCTTTGGATCGAGGAGAAAATTTGAAATGTTTATTCACGTTTATCGACCATAATTAACATGTCGTTTAATAAAAAAAATATATACATATAAAAACGAAACGAGGATTTGCGCATGGATTTTTGAAGGCTCGAAGCGCAAACACGAGCATGACAAATATACAAGCACGCTTCTCTGAATAACTCTACAATTACAGACAAAGATCTGGAAATTATACGAGCGGGAATCCAAATTGCTATCGACTCGTTCGGCCCGTTCATCATTTGACGGATATAATGACGGTAATTTAACGGCGAGACTGACAAACGCGAAAATTCGAAGAGTCAACGTTTTCAATTCTCGACAAAATATATTATTTGTATTATTGGACGAACGGTATTGCTCTGGATTTAGTTTATGCGGGGACGAATTGTCGTTTTCCGTATTGCCAATCGTGTATATTGATCGTGAAAGTACGTGTACGTATTAATATGAATTTCTTTAAATCGTATGTATATATATATATATGTCGCTTGAAATGTATTATCGCGTTGCATGAAAATTGGAAACAAGCGTAAAGCGAATGCATCGTGTAAAAACATGGCAGAAATCATCTGACAGCATTCTTTTACATTTTCAATTTTCCATAAAACGTATGATTATCGGTCAAAATCTGTTGAAATTTGTTAAAATGTTGAATTCAATTCGATATTAGAGATATTAGATTTCGAAGACAATGCTGCAATTAAACGTAATTAAATGGCTTCTGGATTTATTATTCAATTTCAAGTGACGTTTGAATTTTTAAAGAAAAGAGATCAAAAATTTGGTCACCGAAAAAACTTGTTGAAAAAATAGAGGATGCCATGTAAGACGGAGATTACGATCTATATTTCTTCCTGCAAATGCATACAAGTTTTTCCAAAAATCTGATACTTGTCTGGAGTTTGAAATAGGTCAGTAAAATGAATGAGAGCGAGAGATTTAAGGTTAAGGATGAATATTTTAAAGAGTAAGGTTTCGTGCTTCCAATGATCATTCATTTATTGATCAGTAATCATTATTTTCGCAGTTATATGTATTTTAATCGAGTGCAAGATAAAAAATAGATAATATTTAATTCTGGAAAAATATTACTTGTAACGATCTTATTACACGATACGTGAAGATAATTAAAGATAATCTAAATTGATTTAAAATTTAATCTCGTCTTTGAATTTTCATTTAATCAATCTGATACGAGTTTAATATTAATTAATTGATTTTTAGTAGAGCATTTCTTCCTCTACTTTTTTCTTTTTTCAATTTTATTTTATATGAAATAAATTACTGAGCATGTATCTTTGGTATAATAAAATTGAAAATGAACTGGTTAACATTTGCTGAAGTTATAAAATATTCATGATACGAAACAGGCTCGTAAAAGTATCAAAATGGCGTTAATTATACATACGTTATTCTACATTAATATTAGATTATCCGGAAATTAATTAACGGCAGTATAATATAATATGGAAATGAACTTGAGATAAACTCGCTTAATAAAAAAAACAAGGGAGGGGAAAAAAAAACCCAACATAATTTACCATCAACTTTTCAAAGATTTTTAAAGTCATCCTATTTTATTCCTTTAATAAACCAATAAATCTTAACAATCCGATTATACAATCACTGATAAAATTACGATTGAACAAATTAATTTAATAAAATTTGAAACTTAAAACTTTCGCAATAATATCGCCATTATTATTCTCCATATCGCCAGCCTTCAACCACAACTCAACCCCCTCAAACACCTTCCTCCTTCCCTTCCCTCTTCATTTTCCTCGACCAAATTCTCAGGTCGAGTCGCGTCTTAATTTTTACCACTCGATTACACGAAGGCAATCTCTCGCGAGCCACCCCTCATCCCCTCCCCCATCCTTCCCTCCCGCGATCGCGGGGGTTCAATTTCACGGCGTGGCGAGCCGTGCAACACGGCGAAACGACGCGTGACCCAGTTAACCCGCTCGTTTCCCGGCGCATCGACCCGAGCGAGCGTTTATTAAGGGTGGCAAAAGGGCGCGAGAGAGTCACAGAGTGGATGGGAGGGGCCGGCCGTCGCGAGGGAGGGTAAACGTCCCTTAATTAAGTTGTCTAGCACGCCAGACCAATTCATCGAAGCTTCTTTATCGAGAGGGAAAGAGAGAGAGAGAGAAGGGTCGATTCCTGATGCGAGATCGATGTCGCGATGCCTTCTCTTCTCTTCGCGGAGGAGGACATCGCGTGTTTCTTCCCTCTTCCTCCTCTCGTTTCTTGTTCTTTTACTTCTTCTTTTTCTTTTTTCTTCCTCCTGTATTTTCCCGTCTTCCCCTCTCGAGGGAGAGATGTTCAATAAAAATTCCTCGAGAGCCTCGACCGGCAGGAAATGTCGTCGGTGGGGGCACGTCGTGTGCACGTCGAGTCGAGTCCCTCTCGCGGAATCGAAGCGGAATTCCGTGGGACGTTCGAAAACGAGGATTGGATGGTGGGAGGGAGGGGAGAGGGGACGACCAGACGACGGGACGCCTTTTTAAATTCCCCGCATAGCGGACATGGAGGGAGGGAAGGACGACGATATCTCGGGGATGATGAAGGTTGTTCCGTTTCGAGGGAGAGTTGTTGGAACGAATTGGGTGGAACACGAATGGCTCGATGGAAGATTAATACTACATTTGCCCGTGCAAATATCGTTCATCAAGCGATAATTTCTGCGGCTGGTGAACGACGAGGGTTGAGACGGTTTTGAATTTGTTTGTGGCGACGCGTTTGCCTTGGGAAATTGCGCGTTTTCGGGAAAAAACGTGATTATCATTTCGTAGGATTTTCAGATCAAGGTCAAGGATTTGAGTTATACGGTGAATTGTACGTTTTAAAAATCGTTTACATGGATGTTTAATCGATTTCAGGAAGTATTACGACGATTCTCGAGGATGGAATAAGATCCTGTTCTAAAAGAATTCGAATCTTTAATCTAGGGATCCCTAGGATTTTAGATAGGTATCTTTTGTATACAAAATCGAATATAAACGGAATCTTACGAAGTGGAAAATTTTTCGTTCGATAATCTGCAACCTGTTAGGTTGAAAATTTAGGGGATGGGCAGGAGGGGGTGGGAAAAATGAGTAACTGTAAAGCATTTCGGACGGTGTATAGGGCGAGGGTGAAACCTGGCGCTGTAAATAACATCGTCGAAACGAGTCGGGAGGATTTATCGTGTCAATTTTTCGCCGGAGGGAAAGGCATTCGTTTTATTTCCGTAATAATGGCGACTGGAGATTCCTTGGACAGTAAGAGAAGACTTCCCTTTCTAAGAGAAAATATATCGCGTTTATTTTCAACCGAATTGATCGAATCAACTGTAACAATGCGAAAATAGAGAAATCTCTTTAACCTCGGATCTCCTACTATCCATTACTTCAAATTTCACTCCATTTCCAAGAATCACAACAATTCATCCAATCTAATTATTCCATATATATAATAAAACGCAATCAAATTATAACGACAAGAAATCGAAAAGAATCCTACTATATCTAATTAATTTCGATCGATATTGTTCATCATTCATTTAAAATCTACACAAATTTTTGAAGCGCGAATGATGCGCGCGTTGAACTCGATCGATGCATACCTTGGCGTTTGGACCGTGCGAGATCCTTGGACGCCGGCGTCCAAGGAATTTCCATCGAAGGGTGCCTTTGCCGAGGTGTCGCGAATTACTTCCATCGCGGAATTTTCATCTCGGCCCCGCCGAGTCAGCTGCCAGTCCGCATAATTTCCATTCCTCCGTTTGTTTAATTACGCCTCGCCACCTCCTCGAGAACCGAGCATTATCGAGGCGGGGCCAGGATGATCATCGAAAGGAAAGAACTTCTCCTTCTCCTTCTTCTTCTTCTTCTTCTTCTCCCGGATGCTTGAGTGGGTGAGGTCCTTGTCAAAGGAGTCTTTGACAATTCCAAACCCGTTTCCAAAGGAGGATATTGCGGGGAGAAGTTGGGCGAAGATCGGTAATGGAATTGGAACTCCAGGCCCTGGAGGATCGATTGCGATTTCGAGGTTTCGAATCCTAAGGGGGGAGGGGATTCGGAAGTGCACGTTCAACCATTGAATATTTATATGCTCCATTAATGCGCCATATCTAAATCTCCGAGGAATCTTAACTGATTACCTGATAATTATGATCGTCAAGTTTAAACGATGATCAGACACGTATCCTGAATTTTCTACACACTTGATCCAAGAATATAAATAGAAATAAAAAAAAGGAATATACAGTTCGTTTAACGTTCCCCTATTTATCTTTTCTAATCTCGTAACAAAGATATATTAATTAGGTGAAGAAAAAAAAAAAAAAGAAGGGAAATTCACTTTAATTAAATTCCGAAATTTAAAATCTAACCTAAGAGAAATCTGCTAAGCTAAACTTTCACGAATACTTGTACGAATATATATGAAACGGAATGCACGATTTTAGAATTTTTCAAATGAAATATTTCTCTCTCGAATTATCTCATTAATTATCATTTAATATAATTTTTTCAAAACACTTCATCTCTGCGTACGTTCTCTCTCTCTCTCCATCTTCACAATTTATTCGGAAATATACACGTGTGATAAATAACTTTACCACAAATATCACACCTGCAAACTCAAATCATCGTACAATCGATCGAGTTACACGTGGAATTCATCCCGTACACGAGATGGCGAAGCGAAAAACGAAGGCAAAGGGATGGTTTCGAGGGAAAAGATCACCAGGGAACAGAATTGTTGAACGTCGCCTCGGTTTAAGCCGGTTTTCATGACAGAGGACGCGCATTAGCGGGTGTTAATGTTACGCAAGGTGGAAACGGGAAGTGGAACTCGATGTATCGCCCGAGGTAGCGAGGGGGAGGTTTAAAACTAAACGCAGTTAAATCGAATGTGTGTGTGTTGCATAGGTATTAACTTCAATCCTTTCGTTATTCGAGAAGATATTTGGGAAAGGAATGTCATTTCCGCGAGATGCTGACGGACGATTCTTAACATTAGAATTCGATTTTCGTCCGAATCCGAATTGGATGGGATATTGCGAAGTTCTGGTGAAAAGAAGCGAACATTGATTGACGAGATATCTTTCGTTTTGAAGAGAGGAAGAGGAGAGAACAATCGAGAGACTATATGTACTTTTTCATTCGAAAAAAATTATTTCAGTTTTAAATCCATAGTTGGTGCTTTGTAGCTCGATTATGAAAGAAATTTTGAATCCGTTTTAAAAATTGAATTATCAATTTGTTACGAATGTAAATTAATTTATCTTTTTTAGATTTAAATTTAAATATTTTTAAATCACGATATAAGAGAATTGTTTAATTTTAAATTAATTTCATAATCGATAATTAATATTCAGAGATTCGTTTTCCAAAATTATAAACATTTAGAAAGTGTTTGTTGATTTGGGTCCAACAAAATTCCAATAGAAATATAATTTAAAATAGGAAATCGTTGAAATATTCCTGGGAAATTACTTATCCGACAAATTTCATCGAATCACAAACATTTCCAATCTCTCTTTCATCTCCATAGAACGAACAATGCCAAAAAGATCCTTTGTTCTCCAACTTTCGGATGAATTTCGACTTGATTAAATTCACCTTTATCTTTCCTCGAGACTTAGCCACGAATTTCAAGGGACGGATTTCCGGGAAAATTGTACGGAGCGACTCTAAACTCGACTTAATCATTACTCAAAACCATCTGATAAAGTTTCAACATAACGTAATATAATTCCCTCTTGTGTTACAGATTTCTGCCAGCCTCGTCCCGTCCACCTCTGCTTCCTGTAGCCAGGTGAGTGACGTTAATCACTTGGATGAAAATTATAACATATATTATATCTCGAAAGAAAATTATCTTCCTTATCTAAACAATTTTAAAACCAGATATAATTATTTAAATTAAAATATATATATATATACATAGATATCACTTTTGCAAATATGTCTCGAGATATAATTAATAAGATAAAACGCTCGAACACAGTTCCACAGATATCGTTGACACAATTGTAATTGTGTTTCCGTCTTCAGATTCTATTGCCACGTATATTTCAAAAGAAAAATAACAAACGAGAGGAGAATATTTATTACAAGAGGAATATCATCGTGTCTATTTAAACCTCTGAGAAAGGAATTTCATCCTTTGGTCAAAGTGTAATTAATATTATTATTATTCTCGATTGAGAATGCTTATTATTATCGAATGTGAAAGAAAGAAAAAAGAAAAACTTGTACTTTCGCGGGAGAGAAATTCAACAGATGATGCTCGATGATGAACGCGGATAGTCGAAGGCAATTAGACAGCTGTCAAACACGAGGTAAAATTTCTACGCGAATGGAAAGCGGTTCATGATGGAAACTGCGTAAACTCGGAATATTATTTACTCGACAAACTGCTTTCGGTAGCTTTCGTCCCTCGTGCAGTTCCAAGCAAACACGACTTCTTAATATTCCGTTTGTCTTCGGTTCTCCGTCAGCCAACTTTGCCCTAGGCGCAGACAAGTTCTTTTTTTTATCATTCTCCGATTCGATATTAGCCTCTGATGATGATGATATTAATCCTTTCCCACTTTTATCCTCGATCAAAGATGAAGAGATTTTTTTGAAAAGAATTTGAAACCGTCTCGTTCAAAAGTCAAAGAAGTGCAATAAGAATAATTGTGAAATATTTCAACCCACTTTCGAAAGGTACGAGAGAAATGACTAGAGAAAAATAGAAGAAAATTTTTCTCTAGCAATTAACAACACAATTATATGATTCTAAAAATTACAAAATTTAAACAAAATCTACACGTTACATTAATATATAAAAATTGAAATATGACGATTAAATCAAAGTCCTCGATCATCTCGTAGAAATGGTGAAACTAATCCATCCACTGGGAGGGAAAACAACGTCAAAGAGTCGAACGACAGACGGAGTTTCAGAAGGAAAATGCGCCAACATCTGTCACGTTTCATCGGAAAGGATGACACGACACGTTTCGCGCCGCGTATAAGAGGCGTAAAAGAGGAAACGAGAAAGAAGGAGCGGGATGATTGCGTCTGAAATTGGTAGGGAGGGATGACGAGAGAGGGGTGGAGTTGGGGACAGTTAGAGAAATACCGGGGGAAAGCAATTTTTAACGATGCCTTCTGTTCCTCCTCGAAACGCGACCCTTGCCGCAATGAAATCTTCGTGCCTGATGCAAAAATTGCGATATCGAGGAAATCGTATCGTTTTCTAAACTTCTGGAAATGGATTAAATTTATTATCAAAATTTCAGTAAGATGTATGATAAATACAGTACTCTAATTACACGAAGAAAGCTAGAATATGTCGATAGAATGTTCATTCTAATTATGCTTGCTTACAAGAGGCTCCATTGATCGATTCAGAGAAAATGAAAGAAACGGGTACACGAACGGAATCTAGAGTAAGAGGAAAAAACTCTTGAAAAGCGAATCTAGTAACCTACTTCCTTTCTTTTTTTTTTTTTTTTTTAGTTTCCATTTTCCAAAACTTCTTCCCTCGCACGTACACAGAAAATTCAAGAAATAATCCCCAACCCAGGATGCACCACATCCCTCGACTCAAAAATATGGAAAAGAATCGCGTTTCTTACCGAAATCGCATCGTGGAAAAATTCACTTTGCGCATCCTCGCTATTCAACGACGACCAATCACTTTTCCCTCCTATTTTTCCCTCTATCTCGCCAACCTCCTTTCTTTCCAGATCCAGCCGTTGGATCAACCTAACCTAACCTAACCTACCTACCTCTAGCAGGTGGCTAAAATAACACGGGAAATAATGGCGGTGGAAGGAAGAACGGGCGCGTGTCGCGATAAAAGTGAACGTGACGCTCGACAAGAAATCACGACTCGACATTCTCAAAGTGGCAGAGTTCGAGAACGGGGACGAGGACGAAGATGGAGAGGGCGAGGTTACGTGGACGAGGATGGACGCGATGAAGAATTCATCGACGTTTTTCTTTCTCGTTCAAACTTACCTCTTTAAGAAGAGGTAAACTCAATGCAACAGAGAATGATTGAGATTATTTTACATTTACGTTTCAGAATTAATTTATAATCATCATCATTATTATCCCATAATATTTTAACGGGGTTAAATTCAGAGAGACGGTCGAAAATCATTAATTAGAGGTAATTCCAATGGAGAAGAGACATGGGGGATGATGAAAAGGGATGCGGAAACTTGGAATAAACCAACTACTCTCCATTTCCGATTCAAAAGAGACAGGAATAAGGGGCGCTCTAAAGGGGCGCGTTAAAAACTCGCGGGAAGAAAAGAGTAACGGGAAAAGCGGCGCGGGGAAAACACGGAAAGGAAAGGAAAGGAAAGGAAGGCACGAAAGGCAGCGGCGGCATCTCTCGAGAGGAAACGAAGGATGGAGAGAGAGAGAGAGAGGGGGCGCGTGTAGGCCTCTGAATGAAAGAAAACCGAAAGAGGCGTGGATGTGGAGAGGAAAGGGGTGAAAAGGAGCGTGAAGGCACGAAAGGGTGGGATGGAGGGGGATGGAAAAAAGCGAGGAGAGTCTGCATCACCTTGCATTCCACTTGACGGCACTTCTGCGTCGTCGCCCGCTACTTCTTTCTGGCTCTCGGCTCGCGCAACCCCCGCGTTGCAACGACGGATCCGATGGGGGGAAGAGTTTCGAATCGAGTCCGGGTTTAAGCAGGCGCGGCGCGCATCGACGATCACGAAAAGATGATCTCGCCGCGGCGGCGACGAGTTTTCTCGCGCTGCCGCCTCCCCCAACGAATCGCTTCTCAACGCGGCTCTCGCGCGCCTTTTCGAACCCGAGGTTTATCAAATGATCCAACCCTTTCATGAATATTTAACGATACGCGAACGCGTAGATTTCGCGAAACGGACGTGTTTTTTTGTTTTTTGAACGTGGATTTATCAGGTGGATCGATTGAAGTAGGATTGAAATCGATGATTCGATGATTTTTTTCTTTGTGAATCGCGAGTATCGGTTTTCAGCTTTGAGAATTGAATTAAGGAAGTGATTAAAAAATCATAAAACCAAAAATTTTCGTTTATTTTCATTCGATCAATTTTTATATTCTATGTATATATACATGTTCAATCAATCAAAAAAGAAACACTCGATACATTAAAAGAGATATCAAAAAAAAAAAAAAAATACGTATCAAAAAGTAATCATTGAATTCGATAAATTACAAAAATTTCAATTATTATTAAATCCAAAAAATCCTTTTTATTTATATCTCGATATCGAAAAAAAAAAAAAATATATCAATCTACCAAACTATTCATTATTACCATCGATTCGTTAACGAATGATCGACAATCCAATCTTTTTATAAAAAGAAATCACGAAACAACAACGTGGTCTCCATTCGTCTATCTATTTCATCAATTCAATCTCATCTCAAAACTACCATAAACCCGATTCTCTACTCTCCCTATCCAAGAATCATCGCTCAACGAATAAAAAAACCGAAATTAAATTATTCATTATCAATTCACCAGCCGTGAACGCGTAAGATGATACGAATCGATCGACCATCGATCCAATCCAACCACTTCCTTCGAAGAAAGAAGAAACCCCTTACTCCTTCGAATAATCGAAAGAAGGAATCGAGCAACGACGCGCAACCCGAGCATTCGCTCCTCTTTGTTCTCCGTAAACGATGGGTGGCGGAGGAGGGAGGACACGTCATCGAGCAGTCGGTCACGATCCCCGGGGGTGCAACTGGCACGAAAACAAACCCGTTTCGCCCCCATTTTATGGTGGATCCTCACGGACATCGATCCGTCCGTTCTCGATGCACGAAGAGAAATTAAGACGTTTCCCTCCGCTGTCGCTATCGCGGCGTTATCAGCCACGTTTTGTATATGGTCGTCGGGGGCCCGTCTCCCTCCGTTGCCTGGGAAATCTGCAATGCGGAGGCAGATTGCCGGGTCCGGTTAAAAATGACGAGCGCCGGGTCGAAACGAAACGACGAAACTTTCCGCGTTACATTTCCAAAATGTAAATCCCGAACCGTGAATGGAACCAGCTCGTCGAGCTGGTCGAGTTTGAAAGTTACGGTGGATATTTGACGGCCGAGTTTTCGTCACGCGAAACGACGGGGCACGGTTTGTGGAAAAAGATTTGGGGTGAGGGGGAGATTTATCGACGAAGATAATGGGTGTTACTTTATTCTTGAGTTTATGAAATATATCAAGTATAATGTGGCTTGACATTTCAAAGGGATTGTCAAATTTTCTTTTCTTGTTTCAATTTATTATTATTTTTTGAAGGGGAGGAGGATGATATTAAGAAACGTTAGAAAAAACGAGGCAAAAATTTAAGATTCTTTTTTAAAATAGAATCACAGGAGATTGTATAATTATTGCAACAGGATATAAAGTTAGAAGATGGAATGAAAGATTTAAAATTGGAGAGGAGAAATTCTGGAAGATATTTCGAAGAAAATATGTGGGAAGTATTAAAAAAAAAACACCTGATTTAACAAGGTTGAGATGAAAGATTCATAAAGGTCAGGGTGAAAGATCACTAAGCTTGGGAACATTGGATAGAAAAGTTGGTGTGGTGAAAAGTCAAGGTGATAAAACTCGTGAGAAGATCGAGGGCGCGAGTTCGAGATTAAGAAACTTTGATCTTGGTAAACTTTAACTTGACAGGTCGCAAAATTTACGAGTTTAAAATTTCTAAACGTGCTGCTTTTAAAATTTTTGAAGATAAAAAACTATCTTTCCTTTGAAATATTAGAATCTGAAAATCTTTGCCCCTCGAAGCAACGTGCTCGATTTTGGAAGAGGCACTATCTCACCTTAAAAATTAAACTGTGAGGTAATTTCAACGACCTTGCACCTCTGAAGAATATTTACACTCGATATTCACTCACAATTCAAATTTTCAACTACAACTACGAATTTATTATATGTTTTGGATAAATAATATCATATTATATCGAATGATATTAGATAATAAATAAATATATTAATTCTCGAAACTTTTACTCAAAAATCATACAGTTAAGTCGCCAATTTTAACGAAATATATTTATATATTTTCAACTTTCGTGAATAAAACCGCTTTATTTCTAACATAATCGAGATTTAACGATATTCCTGCTTCCCATTGTTCTTTTTCACGAACAATCGTGCGCATCCATAAACACGCTTGGAGAAATTTCACGCCGCCATTCTCATTGTGCGATTCTGCCACGATTCGTACATCTCGAGACAAACAGTTTGCATAATAATTCGATGCACGAGTTGGGAGCAATCGAAGGGAACGAACGATGTCTTTAGAAGCGTCTTGAAGGGTTGGCGCCAACACTGGAGGGAGGAAACTTTACGAGCGAACTTGCTCGAGAATTTTTCATTTCAAGAAAGGAGATTTGAAATCTTGGAAATTACGCGTAAAAATCCATATTTCTCCATATTTGTGAAATTTCCAAGTAATTTTGTAGAATGGAAAAATTATTCTAGAAATTGGATCATATCTATGGTTCGTTATATATTTTATTGTTCGAAGCGGGATAAAAATGCTTTTTTTTTATTATTTTTTTTTAATAATCATGGCATTTTATGTTGTTTCAAAGAGCTTTTTTTTTTTTTTTTAATAATAACATTGAACAATTTTCACTGTGTGTGCAAAAGAGCGTAATCGAATAAAGCTTTATTTGAATTTCAATAAAACAGAGGATGGAGTTTATTTGCTTTGTTACTTTGGATTTCTGTGTTTCGTGCCTTTGGGGATACGTGTCTGCTTTAAATTTAATCCACTATTAATACGATATATAAAATATTAGATTACGTATTATAAGCTAGGCAAGCATTTTGACATTCTATAACTCTCATATTCGTATATGCTCTCGTTAAATAATGGAAAATTAAATTGCTCTCATAACATGGAAAATATAATCATCCAATATTTCTCCTGCCTAAAACCTTAAATCCAACCCCACCTAACATTTTATCAAACCAACTATGCAAGAATAAGAAAGAAAATACACGTTTCACACGCGAAATAAAAATTCATCTCATCTTTTAATTTTCCTTTTAAATCTTTCCCATAAGAACAAGATCTAAAGTTATCCAAAAATTATTCACATCCTTAATTTCATCCAAACATCGATTCATCCCACGGACAAATAAGCACAGACTTGTAATTATACGAAGAAGAAGAAAAAACTCGAGCAACAAATTCGATTACTCGAGGCAAAAGCTTCGAGATTAATCGAACAAAGGAGAAATTTGTCAGAGATATCGAGTTACCATCACAAATGAAGCGTCTTCTTCTGTACAAAACCTTGTGCTATTCCTTTTCTTTTTCTTTTTCTTTTTTTTTACCTCGACTTCCTCGTTCGGTCACGCATTAGCGTAATAAGATTCGCAGACGAGCCGCATTCTTGGATGAAATTCCTTCCGTCCTTTGGAATCGTGGACAAGTGGAGGGCTCGTAACGATCCACCCCCTCGCTCGGTCGGTAAGTCTTCGAGTTTTAAAAGTCGATAACAAGTTGGTTGCAACCGGCAGAGTGGCTCGGATCGTTCCTTTCTTCCCCTCCCCCCTCTGCCCACCAAAGTTTCAAAGTTAATCGTCCTTTTCTGAATGCTGCAGCAAGAGGACTCGGTTTTGCTCGAGGAGCTTGGAAGCAAGATAATCTCAAACGGATAACACGGAACGGATGATTAAGGGTGCAATTGGTAAACGTAAGAATGTTGCAAATATAGAAGAGTTCCTTGAAAATTCTTCTCAAGTATTTTGCAGAGTAATTTAAATTATTACATATTTGAAGATTTTCGAACAGGATATATTTCATTTTGGACGAGAAGAAGATGAATTCTAAACGCGAGGAATCTTTTTAAGAGGATATACGTGGAAAATTTGAGAATAAAATTTGCTCTTGGCATTGCAATAATAACATGAAACATATAGAATGGAATAAGAGATGGACCCTTAACGAAATCAATTTTAAAAAGCAAAGGAACGAAAGAAGAGTCCTCCAAAATATCCTCCAAGATGTTATAAAACTGAAATAAGAAAAAAAGAAAAATAGAATCTCTTTAATATAAAAAGAAGATATAACCAATAAAATATTCGAGACATGAAATAGCCAAGGAATATTCCGAATGTAAGGTATCCGAAGAATATTCTGTAAGTGCAGGATATTGTAAAACTGGAGCATCGAAAGCGGTACCATCGAATATTCCAAGCGTACCAGAATCATCCAAGATACAAAATATTCCAGAGATGTATTCTCCATACACACGCGTACACACAGCGAATAGCTATCTTATAATCCGCATAATATCAATTCCACCGTCATAAATTGCATCGAGCAACTATGATCGTAAATCCATCCATATAATAATTTTAAACGGATCGCTCATCTCTCATTCACGGTGCACGCCGAGGTATACTCAGAGGCTCCTTCATTCTTCTCACAATTCTCCAGAACACGGTTGAGCAACGTCATTACGGGGAAAAATACTTGGAGGACATCAAGCGGGATCGTGGGTCGAATACAGAACATGGCGGGATCCGTTCCATGTTTCGCGTTTACGTGCCGATGTTGGATTAAAACGCCAACACGGAACTCGTTATTAATTTTGGAACCGGCCAATTCCGAAATTGTTTCCGCCGGGGCTTTACGCCGATTATTAGGCGACGGATTCGAATTAATTAGCGCGATACGCTGCGAAACTTCGTCCGATTACACCGGATCCCCTTTTCAAAGTCGAGTATAATTCGGTTTAAATCCTTGGAAATTGGCATTAGAATTGAAGGCAAATTATTTATTCCTGGGAAAATGTTTCATTATTTCATCTTTGAATTTTCGTCATTTCTCTTGTACTAATTATTTCGAATAATTATAAATACTTTTCGTTAAAGTTTTTTCAATGCGTAATTAAAAACGATAAAGTAATACATAAAGGGATAACAATTACAGGATTTGAAGGATCGATGCTGGACATTAAATGAAAAGTTCATTAAGTCAAAAAATCTTTACTTGGATTTATCTTAACTAATTTCAATTCCGTGGACAATTACTCATTCATGCCAAAACTTGAAACATTTAATCAAAATACTTAATTCAAGCGGTGAAATTTTTATAAAATAAATCTATTTTCTTTACTTCCACTGTTCAAAATCGATCCTCAAAATTTCATTCTTCTTCCAATCCCTCTACCCCGTATACGGTAATCGGCCACCACCGTCCATCCTATGCACGATAACGCATAACTTTGCACAGGTCTCGCTGACAATTACGCGCTATCATATTAACGAGCGTGTGTCGCCGGTAATCGCGGGGGGTAGAGGAGGGCGAGAGCTTGTTTACGCGAAACGAGGTCCGCAAACTGCCATCATAATTTCTCCGCTCGCGCGGATGTCGGTGTTAAAACGTACGAGGGATTAAACCGGAGGCCATCGTTATTCCAAATCCCCCTCTCTCCCTCCTTTTATCATCGAACGAGTGATAGAAAACGAAACCAATCTTGATTCACGGCAAATATTTTCATCACGATGGACGAATAGGATGGACGAGTAATAGCCAAAAGGATGGGGAAAACCTCGACCTCGATGGACGAGCCCACCCCTCTTCACCCTTCTGTTTCCTCTTCCGTCTTCGTCCAGACGAAGGTTTGTTGCGACAGGAAGAAGAAACGGGCGGTTTCGAGATAATGGAAAGGTGGCTCGAGGTAAACGAAAGGTTTACTATTCTTGGAAGGGAAGGAAGGAGGAGGAGGATGCTTTTCGCTGGGATTCTCGTTGTAGACCTTGCAATATCGCGCCAAGACCAGTTTGAAGAAACGATGGTGTATGTGTGTGTGTAATTTGGGAATAGAGAAGAGAATATTTGCATTCTCCGGGTTATTTAAAAATAAGAATGATTTCAGGAAAGAGGATTGTTTATTCTCTTTTTATTTTTGTATTATGAATTATTGGAGTTTGAGAACGATGTGCGTGTTCGTCCATTGGAGATGTATTTGTGAAATACATTTGGATTTTATGAGATATTCAAGAATATGTTGATATAATTGAAATTTGAGAATTTCTATCTTTTGAAAAAGATGACTATTATACATAACTTGTTTAGAATTATGAAATTATTCATTTATTTTTTATGATTCCTGAATGAAACGGATTTTTGTAAAACTTGTAGATTCTGAATCTTGTTTAAAATCAAATCTTCCTCTCTTTTCTCTCCCAATCAACCGAGAAAGGAAAAGAAAGATCACAATATTTTCATCTGTTAATAAAATCCCCAATCAGATCATCGCCGATCATCAATTTTCTAAATAAAATCGGATTGTAAAAACTCGGAGAGCCGAGATTATTTGTCCGTAATCCCAGTTCGAAACCGCGGATCGTTCCGCACAATGGGTTTATCGGCGATTATTAAGAGAAAACTGGGAGGGAGAAAGGGAAATTTTCCGCGGTCTGGAAATTGTCCGAGCGCAATTATCCGGGGATACCCAGTTAAAACGTCGTCCTTCCCCTGTCGTTTCAACATCCACTGCTGATTATTTGTCCATCGTTTTATCTCGATCCGCGCATTAAACGATCTCGAGAGTTCATACCGGAAGCGACTATTCCTCGACATTCGAATCGAACAAACTTTGAAAATATCAACATTCAATCCGGTAAACGTAAGATCTTCTTATAGAATCGATTTTATCGATCGTGGAATTAAGTTTTCTATAATCGATCCAACATCTCTGGATAAATATTTATATTTCGAATTAGAGGATTATTTAATTAATCTTCCGATGTGAAGAATAACCTGGAATAAAATCGTTTCCAGTGATCCAATTCCATCGATTTCTATTCCTTCCTGAAAAACCGACTTAAACAACAAAATTTCATTTCCCGATCATTCACTCGTTCCTTGGAAATTAGCCAAAACTTACTTGTGCTCGAAAAAAAAAACCAATAAAGAAAAATAAAAAATATATAATATTAAATATATAATATTTTATCGATTGTGGTATTAAGTTTTCTGTAATCGATCCAACATCTCTGGATAAATATTTATATTTCGAATTAGAGGATTATTTAATTAATCTTCCGATGTGAAGAATAACCTGGAATAAAATCGTTTCCAGTGATCCAATTCCATCGATTTCTATTCCTTTCCGAAAAACCGACTTAAACAACAAAATTTCATTTCATTTCCCGATCATTCACTCGCTCCTTGGAAATTAACTTACTTGTGCTCGAAAAAAAAAACCAATAAAGAAAAATATTCTATTCTTTCTTTCTCTAAAAAAACTCTTTTATTGAATATCCTTTTCATTCTCACGAATTCATTCCTCGAAAGAAGGAACCAGATCCGAAAATAAGGTATTGGTGATCAAGTATCCTTTTCGAGAATTTGTTCAGCGGAGGGGGACGAAGGGACACGAGTTTCGGGAGGGAGAGTCTTTGCAAACTCGTGACACAGTCGAGAAATGACGCGTGTCGACGGAAGGGAAGAGGGTAATGAGGGAAGAGAGGAGGACAATAAGGATGGGGTATATGGAGGGAGGCGAAGTGTTTGAGGAAGAAGATCAAGTGTTGCGCAAGATAGATCAAGATAGGCGGCACGGGGCGGCAAGGTAGCAGCAAAGCTTTCATTTTTCATCGGGGGAAATCGTTTGTACAGCGGGTGCTGTTCATATTTGTTCACTTGCTACTCCTCCTACGCAATTTTACTTTACGCTTGTTTGTGTTTCGTTCTATTCGCGAACGTTTGAGGAGGTCCCGAGCGAGTGGAACGGGGCCAGTTCTCTTCCATCCACGAGGTAAACAACGGTAGAATTGAATTAAAAAAAAAAGAAGTCTCCTTCTGCGGCGTCCCTCTTTTAACATTGTTTACGCTCCTTCTTCTGTACGAGTACGAAATTACTTTTTACTATTTCTCGATTAGAGGGAGGATTGCCATTCTATGCAACAATAAACGTTGAACCGTGTTTTGGACAGATAAAAATACATAAGATTATACATAAGATATACATAAAAAATATACATAAAAATATACATAAGATTGAAATATATATTAGTTATTGTATATCATACAATTTAAAAAAAATTAAATTAAGTTCTCCCTTCTATTCAAAGAAATACTATTTCTATCGATACAATTTTCCAGCAACAAGTTTAAATTCCTCCTCTGATCAATCATAGCTAATAAATACCGTCCATTACAAGTGACAAACGTATATATACGACTCCCTCCCCAATATTCGCATTAATATACGCGAATCTATTAGAAGGATACCGGGCTAAGAAGCTTTGTACACGGCGGCGCAAATAATCGTGGAGGGTTTCCACTTGCATCGAAAGGGGTGGTGAGCACAGGTTTCTACGCATACACGCGCGGATAGGATATACGTATAAACGACGGGGTACAGTCGCTTCCTTTGATCCCGGTCCTCGAAGGCAGCGAACCAAGCCTTTCTGGGCCACGCGCGCGTGTCCTCCACAATTGCGCGACTGCAAAGCCGCAGAAAGCAATTTCGGTTGTTAAGTTCTTCAATTAAGCGAAACGCAACGGATTGGAATCGGTTTTCTGCCAAGGAAATTCGACGCGTACGGAAAGATCGCGTTCTGCGCCCCGCACGCGATGTCTGTTTCC
This sequence comes from Apis mellifera, assembly GCF_003254395.2. Lineage (NCBI taxonomy): Eukaryota > Metazoa > Arthropoda > Insecta > Hymenoptera > Apidae > Apis > Apis mellifera. The sequence goes on from NC_037640.1 coordinate 5,785,712, forward strand.
ATCCCCTGTCAAAGGGATGGAAATGGGGGAGGAGATTGGAGGGATATCGATATTGCCTGCACGTCGATGGATGGTGATTGGTATATATTGACAGCGATTGTGGCGTATCGATTGCTCGCGCGTCGATGATTTAGCAGGGGATAATCGCTCTCCTTCTTCGACGTGTTTGAATAAGCGGTTTGAGTAGAACTATTTTTGATTTTAATATCCGTGAATGATTAGTCAATGTTCGATCAATTTTTTCCATTCTTTTCAGAATATATTTGCGATGTTAATTTAGAATCTCTCGATTTGTCGAAGATGGATAAATTTGAAATTTGTAAAAGAAAAATCGTTCTTTGTAAATATTCACACGAAAGAAGAAAGTTGGAAAATATCGAGGAGATTGACAATATCCCAGAGGGAGAAAAGGAATTTTGTTGCACGATGCATCGAAATCTTTTAACCGAGATTATCCAAGTCGATAAAGCTTTTTATTTCAAGTGGCGAAGCAACACGGCAAACCCGCATCACGATCACGGTTCCGATTTAGATCGTATCCTCGTGCAGAGTAGACAGGGGAGGCTTTGACTAAAGGCAGAAGGTGATTGAATTAGCGAACAGTGGCAAACCGTGTGTTCAGCAGTAACGCAGGCCTGCCATTAACTTAATCAAACATCCAACTACAAGGTAGGTTATAACGTGGACGATGAAATGAGATATTCTTCCTCCTGTTCCACGCTGCACCTACTCCAGAATTTCGTGTTTGTTATTATCCTGCCTCGATCAAATTTTCGTTTAATTAACGATATAACGATAAATCAAATTTTTGTTCAATTGTTTAAAAGACACTTTCGAATTATAAATAAAAGAATTTCTTTCTCCTCCTTCTTCTTCGCACGTATTTTATAACAAGTTATCAAATTTACACACGAGTCAAAAATTTAAAAAATTAACAATCCTTTTTACGTACATGAAATCGAGTGCAATTTTTCAAAAAGTTTACGAATCGAAAAAGTAAAAATCGTCATCAAATTTAAACCATTCTTCGACCTCCTCCTTTCATCTTTACATATTAAGACGACCACATCCATCCACGTCGATTCCCAATTCGAATATGAGAGAGTCGATTTCCAACACGCCCCGATTATCGTCGATTTAACGCGTCGTTCGTCGCATCAATCCAAGTCTCGTATCGCAGGTAGATACGCGGTTATACACCCGGAAATTACCTCCCCCGTAAGACGCGAATCCCCCTCCCCCTCACCAATAAGCGCGACTTAACTGGGAACGCGATCGAATTAGCCGTGGCTGAAGGCAACGGCTCGCTAATAACGTTACACACGACGACCGGTAATGCAATCAAAGACAGAGATGTAGCCGCGATATTGCCAACCAATTATGAGAGAGTCTCCGCCTCGCGGCTGAGAATTGCCGCTTCTACTACTACTGTGTGCGTCGTACGGAATCGATACCATCGATCTACCATTTGGAATGGGATACAGGCTTATCACGATATCTCGGTCAAAGGAGGTTCGATGAAATTCTAGCACGGTCGCCATTAAGGATTTATTGACAAAGGAAATTCAATATCTGATGAAATTTCTTTAATATGTTTATCGAGTTTGCTACTCGAAAGAGGGGAATTAAGCTTATTTCAGATTTTTTTTTTTTTTTGTTTCAACGGATGAATATTTTTCAATGTGTGTTTATGGTCAAGTGATTTTAGAAAAATTATTTGATTCTATATAAAATTCAATTTTTTTTATTCCTTAGTTAATAGATTTATCTATTATTTTATAAAATAGAGGTATTGTTAATTGGTTTTAATTAGTCTTCAACGAAGAGGATCTCAAGACAAAAAAGTGAAGTGATTTTATCAATTTGGATGAAGAATAGGAAGGAAATAACAATATCTTAAATATAATTCGATATCTAATCGTTTGGAATCGCTAATGGAATCATCTAAAATGTCGATACATTAAAAGAAAAAAAAGGTATTCATAAATTCGATTTATAAAATCGCATTTTAAACATCTATCTATCTATCTATCTATCTATCACCATCATTCGCTCGAAGCTTACGTCAATCGTGAGTCACCGTGGCCATCTCCATCTGCGCAACTGCCAATTTACAGCCAATTCCAGCGATCAATGTTGCAACGATTAAACGCAAAAAGATTGCACAAGCGAACGCGCTACGCTGTGCCCTCCCTCCCCTCATCTTTTCGATCATCGTGAGAAAGATTCCTCGTCTCCACCGGACGAAGATTTTCGCAACGAGAATTGCCACCATTTAGCCGTGGAGCAAAACTGGCTCCATGTTTTCGCGAAAGGGAAGACGGAAGTTCTTGTGCAAGACTTCTGTGAAAGAAAGCTACTAAACTTTGTACGTGTGTATATATATAGAATAGTTCGAAGAAGTTAGACGGTGATTGCACTACGTGCAAACGTATCCAGGAAGGAGAATAAAATTCGTTTGAGGCTCCATTTTGTTCGAATGGATCGAGTTCGAAAATAAACGAAGAATAAAATTTTTTCGTTTACGTAACACAGCCATTCATCATTCTGAAGAGAAAAAGCGTGTGTATAAATTGAATTTGAAAATTGTCACGCGATGTATTCTATTAATAACTTGTTCGTATTCGATCAGGGATAAATCAGGTACGTTTATATTTTCGAAAAAAAAATCTTTTCCTTTCCTTTTCTTTTTCTTTTTCCACTCGCTTTGCAGAATCCCTGTTGAGACACCCTGTGTGCATTGTATACATGCGCGCATCGAATGCAGGCCAAGGCGCCTCGAATCGAACTAGCAAACGAGTTCCTTGAAATTTTCATGCTCGGTGCCCGAGGACCGCATTACCCTTGCATCTCGAGGCGGCCACGAGATGTTGGTGCACGCCTTGGAAATAATTTCCTTCGAGGATTGCTCCACCTACGAATTGTTCCTTCCTTTTACTCGCCCAGAGAGACGGTTGTTTCTTGGAAAATTCGTGGAAAAGAATTTGATTCCAAATTCGCGACGAAACGAACACGATCGATTCGAACTAAGGAGACAACGAAGCAGAATTATAAATTCATCCCTCAGGGTTATATATTTTTCTAAAAATACGTAAAAAAATAATCGAGATGGAAAATTGATTGCTCGATAATTTTCAAAGTCCAATTATCGATCGATTAATTCCCACTCAAGATGAACGAAACTAAATTTATCCAATAGACGAATGAGCAAAAATTGAATTCTGAAAGAAAGAAGAATATTAGAAGGATTATCAAAAACTAGAAATTGGAGAAAAACGAAGGAATTTTGCGTCGACTTGGCATCCTAAGCTAAGATTGCTAAGGTTAATGGAAGATCGTTATATTTCGGTGGAGCGTGGCGAACAACAGGGTGGCCTTCCTCCAGGCATCTTGCTCCCTCCCCCTTCCCTGTCTGGCCTGGCTATTGCCGAAGCATTTTCCGGCCAACTGTTGGGAAAGGGACAGGGGCCATTATATCGCTGCCTCGCTTCTATCTGTCGCTCCCCTGTCAGCTTTCCTTCCTTCCTTCCTTCCTTTTTCGCCGACCCCCGAGGGGGTCGCGCGTGGATTCACGGTGTCACGAGCAGAGAGCAACGTGACACCCCGCTCCAAGCAACACGTGAGATTCACTCTCGACTACTCTTAATTAACGACTCTTGATTACGAATTAAAATTCACGCAACCGAGAGGAATCAATCCATCGATTTTATTAATTGCACGCTTCGTTCCTGAAGAGGGGATGAAAGTGAAAAATAAATTTGCGATTCGAGGAAGAGAAAAATTTTAAAACGAATTTTTGAACGGTATAGCTTTGTGATGCTTTTTTATTTAAAGGAAAAGAGAGAGAGGAAAAGAAAGGATTTAAAATTAAACTGTAACTCGTGGAGGGTGTCGTACGACTTGGCTCTCGTCAGCTACGGGACGAGGAGAAATTTTTCTCTAAATATAGAAAAACATCGAGTTATAAAGCGAGCAATTATTATTTAAAAAAAGAAGCGACACGGATGGTTGCTGGTAATTTCTGGTACGTTTGTCGTCACCCCACCGTTATACCCTCTCGGCTTCATTTGCTTCGATCGCCTAGAATAAACCTTGGATCCGCTCGATCGATTGTTTCTTTTTTTTTTTTTTTTTTTATTTAAAGAGGAGGATAACGAGAAAGAAGGATTTAAGTCCGAATTGAGAACGTTGCTGGGAATTTTATTTCGTTCGACACCTTTGAAAATGAATCTCGACGTTAAATCGAATCAAGGGGGAGGAATTTTTAAGAATTTGTCTTAAATTATTATTATAAAAGGGAAGAATCTTGATTTCAAATTAAATAAGAAAATTTTCCTCGCAATTTTACTCTGCCAAATTTTCATTTTCGACTATCCAGGGAAAGAATCTGGATATAAATTGAGAACTTTGAGAAGATTGCTATGCTAATTTCAAATTGCCAAGGTTTTCCTTAAAAGCCCAATCGAGATACATAATTCAATTCATTGAAAATTCAAATTCGAACGAAATTTGTTTCCCTTCATTTCATAAGAATAATTCATATTTCGTATCGAGAAATATAATTCATCTTCGTTTATTCGAAAATTACCTTCGAAAAGAGAAAATTCGGTTTTCATTCATCGGGTAGCAAAACGAATTCTATTCCTTCGATATCGAGTTTATAATATCAAGACACAAAGTCGAAGCGATTTCGCGAGAAAATACTCGATTTGAAACAAGAACAAGTTTTCTTTGCTGTAAAGTTTTTGCCAGAATGCATTGTTCCACGAGATTTTGTTCCGTGAGAAAGGAATCACTACTGTAATGCGAATAGAATGTTTCTTCGATGAAAATTATAACATTTTCCCTGTCGATCTTTCTGTTTTTTCTTCTTTAATAAACATTATCATTATTGTCCTCCACTTTTCCGCGCTTATCATCCTTCCCTCGATCTTGCTCTATTAACTTTCATTAATATTTCCAAGTTTAAGCAACTCTTGCTTTGCGGATCAATATTTTAATAATAAAAGTTTGCCTCTAGAATAATATTTCACGAGAGGAAAATTAATTTATAGAATAGGTAAAATTTTTGAAGCAGATTGAAAACAGATCGGATCGTGAAGTATTATTGGAATTTTATAAAATTATGCTTAGAAATGTTCATTGGAAGAGATTTTTTCGTAACGTCAATCGAAGCCAAGAAAATAAGAATCATAAATATCTTTACAGTTTAAATTTTTCACATAAAAAAGTTCTCCTCCTGTTGAACCCGTCTCAAACTTTCCCTCCGACACTCTTCTTCTCCAAACTTCTTAAAAGTTCTGCAGTCTAAACATTCCTTAGAAATTCTCTTTCCTAACGTGCATCGCACGAAGGCGAATTCTGACGCTAGCATTTATAAAATACAGAACAAACGAAACGAATCTTCGTTAAAATACATTTCGTCCCTCGAGCCATTTTCTTCGAAGCGATTGGAATAGCCAAAACTTTCATTCATCGTCTAAAGAAGAAACTGAATCACGCAATCATTCCTGATTTGACGGACAATTCTTCATCTTTCATCAACCTCTTCGTTCCATTCCTTGCAGAATCTTCAATCGAATCTAATCAAAATCTCTCCATCTTTTCCCACCGAACAACCAATAACACGATACCAATATATCCTTCCTTATCATTACAAATAATTGTCAACTGGATAGATTTGAAACCCTTTACATTAACTTACAATCGAAACCTCGCTCACAATAATAAATATCGTTTCACAATTATAAACTTCTGAAAGAAAGAAAGAAAAAAAGAAAAGTCACACTCGTTAATCTCCGTGCGACGAGCGAGGAGATGGGGGAGAATAGTTGAGTTGTTCGAGAGATCGTTGAGGATCCGCGCGAGCACATCGAATTTACACGAGTCGGTGTCGCCAATTATCAAGGGTTCACGGGGTTCGCCCGGAATCCCTAACGACCGCGGCCCGTTAATATCGCGAGTTCGTGCAAACTCGTGAACGACCACAGGTCGCTGCATTGTCGCATCGACTAATTGGACGCGGAAGAGCGAGCCACGGATGCGTCCGCAAATAGGTGAAAGGTGTCCAGTAATGACGAACAGTGTCGTGGAAAAACGTACACCGACTTTCCCCTCGTCACGTATGAATTTTTCTCGATCATCCTTCGACCATTCTTATCCCTGTTAATAATTTTATTTGCTCGTTTCTCCAGGATTTTCGAGAATCATATTATATTTATTTTGATATTTTGAAATTGCTTTGTTTCGAGAATTCGAGGATTACGATGAGTGAAATTTTTTAAGAAGAATGAGATTGATGAAAATAAAATAATGTATTCGTGATCGGTTAAAAGAAAATGAATTATCTCCTTGGAAAATTATGCCGTGCGTTTGGTATTTATTAGCAAAATTATTAGACTTGATGAAAATACGTAAAATGATGTATTCGATTAATCAAAAGAAAATGATTAAATCTAGAGGAGAATTTGAATTATCTCTTTGGAGATAATAAATTAATGAAACACTGTCTTTAAGTATTAGAAAATTATGCCATGCGTTTGGTATTTATTAGCAAAATTATTAGACTTGATGAAAATACGTAAAATGATGTATTCGTGATTGGTCAAAAGAAAACGGAATGGTTAAATCTAGGAGAGAAATTGAATTAACTCTTTAAGAGATTAAAAAACACTGTCTTTAAGCATTGGAAAATTATGCCGTGCGTTTGGTATTTATTAGCAAAATTATTAGACTTGATGAAAATACGTAAAATAATGTATTCGTGATTGCTCAAAAGAAAATGAATTATCTCTTTGGAGATAATAAATTAATAAAACACTGTCTTTAAGTATTAGAAAATTATGCCGTGCGTTTGCTATTTATTAGCAAAATTATTATACTTAAGATTTACGAGAAGAGAAACGAGTAAACGGATAGAACGTCGTATCATCGAATTCCGATAAAACCGCGCGAAACCGTTCTCCTTTTATCCCTTAACCTCCCCGGCCCAAGAATACAATCCTCGACACCGTAAGAAGGGAGAAGCCTCGTTATTCCCAATTTTCTTCCCCTTTGCGCCCAACAAATTGAAGCCAATTAAAGATCCTCGATACTACCAAAAATATCGAATCGAGGAGAGAATTTTAAAGAGGGAATTTTAATTTCTTAACCGGGATCGATATCGAACGTCGACCGACGTGGTGGATCGCGAAGGAGAGGCCCGCTCCCAGAAATTTCATCGGGCAGAGATTTATGGGTAACGAGAATTGAAGGAAGCGGGCGCGTGTCGGTGACGCGGATTTTTCAAGCGAAACCGCAAAATGAGACGGGGGGCCGCCGATGCTTTACGACAGGTTGAACCGCGATCTGCGCGTGACGTGTTCGCGATTTAACGCCGCCATCCCCCATCCCCTTAATGAGAATTGATAGCGTTTACGCGCGATTTAGGGGAATATACGTTTATAACGTATAAACAGATGATTCGTTTAACTCGAATCGAGGCGTCGCGCTCGTTTAAATCAATTATCGAGCATATGATCGATTTATTATTTTATCCTACCTTTCGTTTCTATTATATTATTATTATTATTTTAATTGGAGGGGCGAGTAAATGGAGACTCGAAGCTCGTTACGTTTTTGCAAAGTCTCGAAATTAAATGAAACGTCCAGTCCAAGTTTGCAAATGGATGAAATTTCGGACAAATGAACACTTTCTCTTTCTTTCTGTTCTAATTAAACAGAGAAGAATTTTTCTCCAAGAATCAAGGAATATTTTAATATGAAACTACGTCATATGTGAATGATCCGAAACGGAAGTCGATCGAATCTCAAGATAAAAATCGAGCTGTTAACGTCTCTTTGTCCAGCAGACATTTCCAAAGAATCGAAAATAATTAGAAAAATCCAAGAAGCGTCAAGAGTGGCCTCGAAGGGAATAAGAAATTCAACGGGTGTTCGATTTTCTCCTTCCTTCGACTGCAAGGTGGAAACTTGGTGAAAAGATGTGGAACACGAGGGGAGAAAATGAAAGGCGGCTCGATCGAGAACTTTCGAGTCTTTCGAGTCGATCTCCATCCCCCTCTTGCCAATTGCTATCCAACAAAGTAAACGTGTATTTTTCCTTTCCCTCCTCTCCCCTCTGCTCGATTCCACCACCAGACGCTCGTCAAATAACTCGAGACCACCAACTTTGAGAAACGTTGACTGTCACTCGGTTGCGCATGGAAAAAGGGAGAGGAGGGAGGGAAAAAATGTGAAATTGTTGGGATAGAAGTTGCAGGTTTGTCGAGGAAAATAGGTTGCGCGGAGCTTGAGAAGAATTTTTTTTTTTCCTTTTCTTTTTCGAGAACGAAACGCTTGTAAAACTGGAAGGGAAACTTTTTAATTCAAGCACGCACGGGTTGGCCTTCGTTCGGTTGTTGTGTGAATATCTTGGGATGTATAATGGAACTGATTACGTTGCCTAATGGATACGATTTATTATTCAAAAGATCATTTTCGTATTATCTTGGATCAAGATGGTGAATCGAAATTATTGAAATTTCGAAATAAATCGATTAGAGGAAGCGAAAGAACGAATTGTGGTTTTCGATCGTTCAAAATTTAGAATTCTGCGTAATGAAAATTGAATTGAAATTCCTATTTATTGCACATCGATATCGAAAATATTTTAATGGTAAATATACTAAATCGATAAAAATCCAATAGTGAAATGTTTCACTATTTCTTTTTAATAGATCGAGAGCTACTTTTAACCTTACGAAAATTTTACGATAGAAATTTTAAGACGAATTTCGTCTCAAAGGCGATCAATGTTCGCAAATACGAGATTTCATCTAAAATCTTCCTAAAAAAAAAAAAAAAAGTTATACACGTTTTTCGATCAACTCTACTGGGACGGTAGATGATTCGACAAATTAATTCCCCTGACAATCGACAGAGCACGCGAGCTAAGAGCATCGGGGCAAGGATTTATTTCTCCCCCATCCTGTTTCTTCTCCCTTCGTTAATTTTCCACCGTTTCGATGTCACTCCCGATCGATAATGGACGATAGCGGCGTACACGTTCGGCAAATATTGTTCGTAAGTCTCATCCTTACGGGGCAAAAGTTTCCCTCCCCGAGGAAAATAAATCCGATCCTCCGTTTTCCTCCACTCGATACGATAAATCCCTTATACGCTTATATTCTTGAAAATATGAAATGATTCTTTGAAAATGTGTAATAATATCATATTTTCCGAGCGAGAAAGGATCGATCGAAATGAAATCCTGTCGATGTGAGGAACGAAAAAAAATACATATATATATATCTCGTTGAAAGAAAGTTTTCCAGCTAGTTCTCGGGAAAATTTTAATAAGTACATTTTATTTTGTACGTTAATAATCGAGAAGAAGAGGGAGACGAGGGGTGAAAATTACCAACGATTAAAGGAAGAGGGATATTATATTGAATCTCGAGCGCTCTGCGAGTTTTCTTTAAATATAAACAAAAGAAATTCCACTCCCCTCGATCCATCCCTCTTCAAGTAAAAGACGAGCACCGAAAGTTCCTCGAAAGTTTTTTTCGAGAAGATGAAATTTAAAACACGAATCTTCCGCCGATTTGCGATGATAAAAAAAAATCTTTTATCATTTCGGTGATCTGAAAAGAGAGGGAGGAGGAGGAGGAGGATCTCGAGAAAAACGAGCTAGGCTAGGAGGATAAGTAAATTTAATAAAAAACCGCTCACCGATGAGGGATGAAAAATTCAGACCCGCTTATTAACCCGCCGTTTTTCCACGAGTTACGCGCCAACAGCGAGAGAATTTTTAGCTTCAGAGGAAAACTTCGAATTAAATCCCTTTTAATCCTGTTTTCCCGATTGCGACAATTTTCTCCCTCCCGATGGAAGAGGAAAAAAGAGAAGAGAAAAAGAGAAGAACACGAGGGGGAAGAGGGAAAAGAAAAAGGGAAAAAAAGGGGGTGGTCTATTTACGACCATCGTTTCATCTTCCAACGGAGCCTCGCTGACGATTTAATACGTTTCAATAAACCTATCCGCTATAAGAATCCGCCGTTTACCTCGATTTACCTGGGAAACTGGCACGAGTGGCTTCTTTCTACTCTCTCTCTCTCTCTTTCTCGTTCTCGACACGCTGTGATTGACGCGAAAATTTCTGTGAAAATAACCGAAGGGGGAGGGGGAGAAGTGATTAATGAAGTTAACGATTTCCTCGATTTGCGTCCCGCCTCGGTGGTTCGTACTCGAAGGTTTCAATAACTTCGTTATTCGTATGAACTCGTGGTGGTTGGGAACAATTATTCGTTCGTCTATGTAAAATTGTTTCGTGCTGGATGGATTAATCGATTGGAAGAGGGGGAGAGATTGGCAATCTCGCGAGAGACCGATGGATATCGGGATAAGTTGTTCTCGGAATAATCATCGGATTAAAAGAAATATTATAATTCTACTTCATTAGGTGTATATTTCACGGAATGCGAATTTCTTCGTAATCGTTTCAGCCTCGAATTCATCTCTCACTGTCACATTTATAGGGGAAGAAAATGCGATTATTATAAATAACGGGATGTTTGAGAATTTTATGGAAAATTTTAATCCCGCAGGGAAAATGAATGGGATGATGGAAGAAAATAGGCAGAAAATATTCCGACGCTTATTATACGAATGAGAGATGATCCGTATTTAAATTCTAATTGATGAAAAATTCTATATATCGATTTTAAAATCATTCCATTTATATAATCCATTATCCAATACTTTCAACTATCAATTGACCAATTACAACACGAGACTTCAATCAGGTCAATAAGAGATATTATAGGAAAGCATTGTGTCGTTGTAAACGAATCGATGGAAACAAAGGGAAATAACGAGAAAGAGTCTTTTTACTTTCGTTCCGTCGATAAACTCATTGCCAAAACTATCTAGAGAGATTTATATCTCAAAATACAAGTCATCAGAGAAGAATAAATTTCTAGAAAAAAATAAAATAAAGTTTCTATATAAATTCGAAACAATTGTCTAGCTTTATATCATCATCTGAAACTATAAAACAAGAAAGAAGCTTTTCTTACTGTTTCTGGAATAGAACAATTCAAAAATCGTCCTCCAACTTCTAGAATCCATCTAATCTCCATAATCTCGAGCAGATCGATGAAAAAGCGATACCATTCGAAAAGAGAGAGATCACTTGCATCTCGATCAAAAGTCTTATATGAGGTTATAAAATAAAAAGCTTCCCTTACTTTCGATGGAAAAGAACAATTCCAAAATCGTCCTCCAGTTTCTAGGATCCATCTAATCTCCATAATTCCGAGCAGATCAATGAAAAGACGCTACCATTCGAAAAGAGAGAGATCACTTGCATCTCGATCAAAATTCTTATGTGAGGTTATAAAATAAAAAGCTTCCTTTACTTTCGACGGAACAGGACAACTTCAAAATCGTGCTCCAACTTCTAGAATCCATCTAATCTCCATAATTCCGAGCAGATCGATGAAAAGGCGATACAAAAAGCGAGAGAGATCGTTCGATCCGTAGAGTAATACAAGGATGAGCGTTTAATTAAGCGCGGGGTTGCGGTTCGCGCGATCCTCTCGAGGAAGCGGCGCAATTAGCGATGTATCTGGCGCGGTGCAAACAGAATTTTCGATTTCTTTGTTTGACTTTCCGGTAATCGGTCCGTCCGCGGCGTACAAACAGCGCCGCGGATTTTTCAATTAGCAGCCCTTAATAGACCGGTTGTTTGAACGTCCAACCCTTTTCCCCTACCCACGCCTACCCTCCACCTGGGCGTAATTAACGAGCAATCGCGCGATTCGCATCTGGAAAATAGCCGCCCTGTCCGCTCAAATCCATCGATACGTATCGCGAAATAATGTGTTTGAATATTAACAGGATTGGGTTTCATGCTGTAACATAATATCTGGGAATAGAAAATTAACGTTCGGGGGTTGAATTCAATTGTGGATGGCCGGTGTTCCAGTGGGATTCGCCTGTTAAACGGAGCGATATCGAAGAGCTTCTCAGAAATCTGTTACTTTCCCTTTAATTTATCTAGTACACGAGAAATAAATTATAAATACTCCAAGAAAGAATAGATATGGAACTACGCATAGTAATGAGAATATATAAAAAACAATCTTCATATAAAATATCAAGCATCATACAGATTTCAAAATGTATTTTAAAAATCTAGAAAATCTAAACCAATGATAAATCTTCGACAAGAATATTGAAATATTCATCAAAGGAACGTAGCAAATTTCTACTTATCAATTCCTTTCTCATCATTCAGAAATACGACTACGATAAAGAAAAAAAGGAAAGTACAACTGGTACAATTCACGCAACAACAAGTTAACGACAAGCATCAGAACGAAGGCCATGACGGAAAACGTTTCCACGCTATTGGCCACTTATGGCTGTCGCTACACCGCCGCCACTATCGACGGCAATCCATTTATCGGTCGGCCACTATTAATGGTCCATGCGTACACAGATTAACGTCCACGATCGTGGAGCGCGCCCACCACCACGGAATTGCCGAGTTTTTAGCCGTGGCCACGTAATATTCTCCCCGGCCAGGCCAGTGGGTAAACTGGTTTCGGGATTGAACGGCTCCAATCACGCCTGGCCGAACATCGCATTAAATCTGATGGATCACCGCTCGCCTCCTTCTCCGCGGTTTTTCCGCGAATGTTCGGCCTTTTTTTCGGCTCAAAATCGTGTAACGTTTGCGATCGATATCGCGAGGGATGTGTAATTGTATCGGTTTTTCGATTTCTGTCGCGATTCTTCACAGAATCTGGAATCTGGGATATCGTTGTAACTTTATAAGGAACGATAGTGACGTTCGATGTCGATCACGGTGTTCGATGGCTTTTCGACTTCGATTTATCGAGACTTTTCGATAGGTGGTTAATAAAAGGAAATTCCTGAAATTTTACTCGATATTTCATGGTTAACGGATGAAATATATCGAGAATGGAAGAGTTCTCGCGAATGTTCGCAGTGGAATATGAAGATTCGTTCGTGGGTATTCGATGCACGGAGACAAAAGGCGAAGCGGAATCATCTCGAGGATGAGTTATTATTGAAAAGGAAGCTTTGCCACAGCTTAGATTCCGTTAAATCGCCTTTGCTCTCGATATAGTTGCGAAATCCGTCTATTTTCGCCCACGCAAATACGCTGTGTTACCGTGGATCCCCTTGTTCTTTGCCATTCGAGGATGATTTTCCACTGGAATTGATTCTATTCTCTCTCTCTATTTCACTAAATATATAAAAGAGAAAAAAGAAATAAAGATTGGAAGTTTGAAATTGTATTTCGAAAGAGCTTTGAGGTAAATAAAAATTTTTATTTCTTCATTTCCTATATTCTTCCATTATTTCCTAAAGCGATTTGATAATCTTCGTCATCCCTTTCAAAATTCAACGGAGACACGTTTACTCGACGAAGAGGGAAGAGAGAGAGAGAGAGAGAGAGAGAGAGGAAAAAAGCCGAGTAATTCACGCCCCGTTAAATCGATCCTCAAGACTGCGGGAAATAGACGTCAAGGGCGGGCAAGTGGTAACGTCAGGCTTATGTCAGCCGTGGTACACACCCAAAGCATTCTCGAGCCAAATATTTGTCGTCCCCTATCCATCTCACCCCCTCCCCCTCCACCGACGAATTAACCTTTTCACCCTCTTTCCTCAATTTATTACACCATCTAAAAGGATCTGTCTAACGTTCTGTCGCCTCTCCGCCAAACCATCCCGCGATTCTCTCCCCCAACGGACGGAGAAAAGGTCAAAAAAAGAGAGATAGCGAAAGAGAGAGAGAGAGAGAGAGAGAGAGAGAAAGATCTTTTGATTCACGAATGGAAATTAGGGGGAGAGAAAAAGGAGGACGACGTTCCACCGGTGGACGTGGATAAAACGGGTTTTCCCGGAAGAGGAAACAGAGACGACGCAAGAGCGAGAGGAGAAAAGGGAGGAGGAGGAAGAACAAGAAGAAGAAGAAGAAGGTCGAGCGAGAGAAAGGGACAAAGGGATGGAGAGGGAGGAGGCAGAGCTTTGTCCACAGCCGTACTGTTCATTTGCCTCTGACAGAACGAATTAAAGGGATTCGTTCGTTTCGTCGAGCTGAACGCTGCCTCCTCCTCCTCCTCCCTTCGTCCCTTCCCTACCAGCCGCGCCCTTTCTTCCTCCTCTCCTTTCCTATTTTTCAAAGGGTTGTGGATTTTGTTTGCGGGCATCGAGTATACACAAGCTTCGAAGATACTTGGCTCTTCCCTCCTCGATCCTTTCAACAACCACGACGATTTCGCTCCTTTCCTCCTCCTTCTTCTCCTCCTCCTCCTTTGTCATCAAACGTCGTACAGAGGAATTAACCAAGGAAGGGGGAGGAGAATTTAACGCCACGAAGATGGTGGCGATCGAGGATTGGATAAGGTGATTAGGATATCGCGTTTTGCGGATACGATCGCGGCAGGCTTCTTGCTTCCCCTTGTGTCTGTCTGTTAGATCCTCGATAAACTGTTGGCTAATCTTGGTGGAATACGTGCGCTCCAGGATTTATGGAAGATTTATGCCCAGACTGCGCCGGAAAGACGATTAACCGCAGCCTCTGTTTTCGCTTTATCCTTGTTCCCTGTGCTAACCGCTTCTCCTCCTACGCGATCGTCTTACGAGAGTTGTTCGTCGTCTTACTGGAGAGTGTCTTACGACGGCGGCGACGCCACGGCCCCCCCACACTTGTTTTTGTTCCATTGTTGCGGATTTGGATTCGAGGGAATAGTTTGTGGGCGAAAAGTTTCGTCCGCAACGATAGAATTGTGAGAAACGGAGAGAATTGTGCTTTAAAGGGGGTGGAAAATTTATTATTGTGCGAATAATAAGATGATCTTGACATCTTCTAAAATGGAAAGAACGATATTTAAAATTGGATATTTATAGGAATCGTGGAAATTTTAATGTAGACGCTTGAAGGAAAATTCGTTCGATTAAATAATGTTCAATAATTTGACCTACACGAGGAGATTAATCATCTGGATATAGATCGGTTAATTAGTCGAAATAATGATTATGCCTTTTGCGCAGGGGTTGATCGTTCTATTTATAGAAATGTGAATCACACTATATTTCTCGGCTTACAGCATCGAAGCCAGCAACAAAGAACGTAAATGTGTTTTACCTTCACCGATAGTCTGATAGTTGAGCGGCTTAACTCGCCTCTTCCCTTTGAAAATTTTACCATCGAACCCAACTCGAAAAAAGCCTTCCTTTATTACTTTATTTCCTTCTTTCTGTATCTATCTCCTCTGTTCTTCTTCTGTTTCAATTTCCAAGAACTGCGTCTCTGAACTGCATCAACTCAAATCTCCTCCCTTTACGATACAAAATATAAAAAACTCTTTGCAATTCCAAGCCTTCCAAAATCTATCATTTTCTATAATTTCGTACAAAAATATCTCATCTCAAAGATTCAAGCTTATCTCTCGACAGAAATTACTAAAAAAAATCTATTCTCTTCTATTCATTCCCAAAAATGTATACACCTACCAACAATTCTTCCACTTTTATTCATTCTCGCTCCAAAAATTCGTGGAGGGGAAGAGAAAAGGCGAAGAAAATTGCGAGAATCCTCGGCCGCAATCCACTGTCTAACCACGAACGACGACGGGACGACAAACTCATTTCCATCCAGTCGGTCGTTTCAACCGACGTCGAACCGATCCCCGAAATGGGCCCTAAGTCCAACTTGGTCAAGATAATTTCGCGTTAGGGGTGAAAGAAGCTAGTTAACGTTTGCCCGGATATTATCACGCCCGGCTCCTGACACTTCCATTTCCCCTGCCTAATCCTCTTCCGCCTTTGGGAACAAAAGGGAATTGCCGATCGCGCGAACTTGGAAAAAGAGCGGGATCGGAGGAGGATTTGGCCAACGAGCAGAACAAATGGCCCCGGGCCTCTCTGTCCAGAGATATATCGGTCGGCTCGCGGAAGGCAATGGCCTTTTCTTAAACGGCACGTTTAATAGAAGTTGCTATCGTAAATCCAGTCGAATCTTTCGAATCGAATCCGTGCTGCTTCCTTTTCTCGTTCTGTTCCGAGCTGCAGCCTTTCTAAAAGCCTGTCCAGCCCTTCTGGACCGGCGATGGTAATTAAACCGGTTGAAAAGAAGTCGGTTGGAGTGTGGCGAGATTTAATGGGGCCGGGATTTCGTTTAATTTTAAAGCGTGAAAAGAAGAAATTGTTGAGTCAACTTTAAATAATAATAATTCAGTATGGATAATTATTTGAAAGGACTATCACTGTTTTTTTTAATATTCGTTAATAATTTTTAGTTTCGTCTATCACGAATCAAGCATTAAATTAAAGCAAGTTTTAAAATGCTTGACAAATGGCCGTTTATCCATATCCGATTAAAAAGAATAATTTGATGACGAGGCTACCGCGAAATTTCTATTATCCTTTCTGAGAATATGCCTGCTGTTGACGTGTTTTCTAATCTCTATCTGTTTTAAATTTTTTTAGAAAAAAGACAGGGGAAAGTATCTTTGTCCCCCTCTGTTACTCTTTTTTCCAAAGGGGGGCAAGATTGATATTGGAAAGCCGTTAGAAACTCGCAGAGCGGCGAGTTTCGTTTCGCTTGGAAAACGAATTTATCGGACACGGTTGCATAGTTTGCGTAAAGCCATATCTCTCTCTCTCTCTCTCTCTCTCTCTCTCTCTCTCTCTCTCGTTTTGGCGAGGCATCGCGACGCCAGAGGAACGTGGCTCGTTACGACGTGAACTTTGGAAAGTGCTCATCCGCTTCGGGGTTTCCGGACATAGCTTCGATTAATTGCTTCTCAATTTCCTTATCTATTTGTTATTTCACGTAAGAAAGTTATAGATTATAGAACTGTTGATTAATATCCCTCGAGATTTTTTTAACATTTCTTTTCAAGTGGGAAATTCTAATTTGTTAGCGCAGATCCTGTCAGGATTATAGGATATCTTTCTTTAATTTTGTACATGGAAATTAAATGTTTATTATATGTGGTAAAAAAAGAAGCGTCAAAATTTTGGAATGCAAAAATATAAATTTAATAACTTGCAGTGTGTATATATATATCTGTCTCATTGGAATTTTCGTTTAACCAATTCTTCTTGTACAAGATCCGTTATACGAATAAATATAGATACAAAGAGAGTTCTTTTTCCTTTTTTTTTTTACAAGCATGTGATTGCAAACAACGCGATTATTCAAATAATAATCCTTTCTCCTGTACGGAGAAGCAAATATTCACAAAAATAAATAAATTTCCGTCTAAATACCAACTCGAACGATTCCGTACAACAATTCATTTTATTTCAAACGGATCGTTGCTCTATTTTCATTCTCCTCGTTCTCGTTTTTTATCCCACGATCCTTGATTCAACGATTTTAACACCAAAGGAGTTTCTTTTTCTCTTCCTTTTTTTCTTTTTTTTATCGACCTGCGTCGATAAACGATAGAAACTAAACCCGGATAATCGATTCAACGATTCAGCCTCCAACAATAAGCGGGTAAAGGGGCGAAAACGAGCGTCTCTCTTATTTGAGTATTGGGGCGAGAGAACGTCTCAAGTAGTTTTTCCCTCGTCGCTTTCCAACATGCACGAGACATTTTTCTATCGAGGAAAGAAGGACGCAGGAAGAAGAAGAGGAGGAGGAGGAGGAAGATCCACGAACGAGGACAAAGGTGGAGACGAGGAACGAAGGCGAGGAGGGATGAAAACACTACCACCCACCCCCTTCCTGATCCCTCCATCGCCAGAGACGATTCACGGGACAATGAGCCGAGCCTTCTACGTGTTCCACAGCTGTCTGGAAATAAAATGTCTTCGAAGACGCCTCATTCTTCGAGGATTCCTGTGGCGTCGTTTAATTAACGAGGCGTCCGCAATTAGCGGATGTTCAAGTTCCCTTGTCGAGAAGTTTCGCTGATTGGTCAGCCATGTTGCTCTCCGTGATATTCAACCCCAATGAGGAGGAGTTTTTGAAGAAAACTTGAATCGTAATCCGAGCTCGAGCTTAGCTCAGCTGTCTCGGAACCCTTACTCGGGATTGTTTTATAATCTCGAGTTTTTGCTTGGAATAATATTAATCCAAAGTCGGGAAATAAATTTAAATAATTGGTTTTTGATAACAGCGTGACAGATCTCTTTCTTTCCGCGAGGCTCTCTCAATTTTTATTAGATAAGTTAAACGAAAGTTGAAAGCATTATTAAATATATATATATATGTATGTGGAAATTATACGTATGAAACTGGAGGAAGGAATAATATCAGGAGAAATCAAGAGGATACCTTTGTGAAGGAAATAAAGTCAGAGGTTTCTCATTTTTCCTCCCTTCCCTATTACATTAATACCTGAAAAGTTGAGGGAATAAATTTTTTCCAAAAATGGAACGAAACGATAATATATATAACATCGAATCCACCCGAATTAAACTACGAAATTTATTAATTGAAAGAAAAAAAAGTCCACGCATCATCGCGAAAAAGAAAATGCAATAAATAATACCTGTACACAAATCACGAATGAATCCACGAACAATCGCATCAAAAATTTCGCAAATTTTCGAACAAAGTGAAAATCCACTGGTTGCAAAACTACTTTACTTTACTTTATTCCACAAAAAAAAAAAAAAAAAATCGGCGGACGCAACAACAATGGAGGCTCATCTTCCATCGACTTCCATCACGAAACATGCCAGCAACTTGGTCGCGTGCAATCACGATACTAACGATTATACGGAGACGCCATCAGCGTAATTTATTCGAATAGATTGGTTAAGTAGAATCAGGGCTGTTGCAGTCGACCAGTGGGCCGAGCCCGTTGGGAACGGGCCAATGTTGTTGGAACGCGCGATGTCGTAGCACGATACGCCGCTCGAACAAGACCGCAGACATGGCCCTGTACACAACGCCTGTCGTCGCTATCCTACGACCACGGTTACAACGATTACGCGCGTCTTGTTATCGGGAGGGACGAAAAATCTGTCGCGAATCCATTTGTCTCGGGAAATAAGGGGGTTATGAGAGGAAATTTTTCTATTTCAATTTTGTGCGCGCGAGGATTTGTTATATGAAGAGGGAGAAGGAGATATACGAGTGGAAAATATGAATGAAATTAAGTGCATGTGAATTCTTTTTTTTTTTCTTTTCTTTTTAAGATTCAGAGAAGAATTATAGAACGAAAAATGATTGATTTCGATAAACATATCGTGATAATTTTTATTGAAATGTAAATTTTGTATAAAAGTTGACACGAGAGGATCGAAATTTTGCACCGTATAATGTTCTTAAAGATGTAATTAAATATATATTTGTTCAAATATTGAAGAACTCCGTTCTTTGAAACGAGTCTCTGAAAACACCCTCTTTGTATTCCGTGACGATTCGGTTTATGGTGGAGAAGGAAACGAATTGGTTGTGGGTTAATGAAAAATCGATTCCACGAGAAACGTTTCGTAGAGTCGTAAAGTGGTTGTAAAAAATTATTATTGAAAAAAAGGGGCTGTTTATTATATCGTACGAATTTCGAAATGAATTTCTAGAAGAAAGAATGGAAATAATTTATAGATAATTTCGAGATAAAATAAAAATGGACGCACAATTCGTAAACGATCGATAAAGTGTTCGGGCAAGTTTTCCAACTTGGGAAAAAAAATTGATCCATTTGCCAGACGAATATACACCGTAATGGTAACAGACGTATTTCCAATAATATCGCACCGATTACCGTTACATTTTTCCTATGACCGATGCCATCAATATCCATTCGACCAGCAAACTTTTCCCTCCATCTTCCCCATTCTCGCAAACCCCCTTCCAACACTTTTCTCGGATCGCAAAGGAATTCAAACTTTCTGGGAGACGAGTCGATTTTTCCATTCGTTCGTAAAAGAAGAGAAAGAAGAATAACTCATCTTGAATTCCAAGAAGAGGGAGGAGAGAAACAGCGATACCTGTCTTCGACCGGAAAGTTGATCGCGTGACTTTCTCTCTCTCTCTGTCTCTTTGTCTCTCTCTGTTTTAACGAGGTGAACACGCGAGGAGGGCGCAGAAATGACAGGCATCGCGAGAAAAATTGGATCTTCCGGTTGGCCGGGTGCGTTACGGTTCGTACCGAAACTACGTCGGTATATTTGCACGGCTATGAATAATCAATAAACCAGCCGCACAGGAAAACGGTAAACAGATGTATCTCCGTTGACCTGGAGCGGGACAAAAGGGAGATAGAACAAAAAAAAAAAAAGAGAAACCAAAAAAAAGAAAGGAAAAGAGAGGAAAAGAGGAGATCGACGACAAGCGGGAAACACACGCTCGGCCATTTCTAGATTAGATCGGTTCGATTTTTCTGCTCGTTCGTGGGTATCGTTCTCGACAAAGAGAAGAGTATGCGCTATCGGCTATCGATTCGACCACCGTTTCCGTCCAGATATATATATATGTATTCACAAAAGTCCATGGAACTGGAACGAGCTCCGCCACGTGAAATTTTTAGCGGAATCAATTTTTAAGTTTTACGTAAAATATAAAATAGAACTCTTATCTCGGCTCGTCGAATGCATAGTTTTTCGGATGATAATGAGGCATAGAGGAAATATAGAGAATCGATAATTTTGAAAAAATTTTTCCCGTGTCTTCCATTCCATGTTATTTCTTCCTCCTTTCGTCCTTTGTTCCTTTTGTTCGAAATCCTTTTCTTTTTCTTTTTTTTTTTTTTGAACAACTCGGAGCAATTACTACGGTCGTTTCGCAGGAAAGAACGCAGTTACACCTCCATCCATGTGAATGTAGGTCAGGAAGAACGGGGGAGAGTTGGAGCCATTACCACGTCGAACGTAAAACCGTTTATCACTCGCACCCCCCTTTGCATGCTTAACGACGACGCTGCCTACCTTCGATCTACCCTTATCCCTTTCGACTATCATTTATTTTTTTCCCCGCTTTTCTTTTTATATATACACATATATAAATTTCGTCACGAAGTTCCTATTAAATCTTTCTATTTTTTTTATTTAAATTCCTCTTATCTCGTACATAATTTAAATTATCTCAACGTTTTTCAACCCTCTCGTTCTACGAATTATGAATTCGTATATCTTTAGAAATTTAAAAAAAAAAAATGTCAGGATCATTGATACTTTTAATAATGATATTCAGGAATCTGGTAAATATATCCAGAAAATGAAAAAATTGCAAAATGGAATTGAAATTTAAATAACTTTAAGCTTTTTCAAGCTTTTTCAGATTGAGAACGATCGATTGCTAGATGTAGAAATGTCAGAGAGAGATTTATTGTCCGAATCGAACCAAGGAACCTCGTAATTGTTGCAAAACACGCTATCGTCATTATCATCGAAAACCTATCATCTTCCTTATATATATATATAACTATTTTTGTGTCTCTCTAATATACAAATTTATTATCGATCCGTCGTCATAATTCTGATTTATAGAAACCGATGAAATCCATCTCTCTTAAACATTCTTGGCCAGCATTTAAAAAATCTATTGTTGAAAAGAGAAATCGCACTATGAATCTCTGCCAAATATACTTGCTTTTCGAATTTCGAGATTCGTGAATATATTATCACATCTTTCTCTATTTACAATTACAAGAATTTCACGTTTCGAATAAATCAATACACCTAAAAAAAATTATTTTCGCGCTCGCTCTCTTCTTTCTCATCCTCCATTTACCCCCCAAATCGCTTTCTATCGATCAAAGTAAAACGAAACTTCATAGCTAGAAAGAAGAATATTAGGTCACCGGATAATGAAAATTTAAAGTTTCGTAACCCAGATACGATTGAATGCATCGAACAGAGAAAAAAAACACGACACCGATGAAAATTTATTCACGGGGCAAAGAGCGAAGAAAGGCGAAGGACGGTTGAAAAACGGGGATTCTCTTTCCTCTTCCTTCATCCGCTGTCGATAAAATTGGATAACGAGCATTCTTTGGCAAGGCGCGTGCAGATTTTAAAGATTTCGAATTTCAAATTAACGATCCCGCAATCGAAATTCTCGACTGCAGGCTTTATTCGTTTGATTCCTGGCAAGCCACGCAGGATCTATCGATCTGTAACGCTCGAAGCTTTCTGGAAAATTGATGGAACACGGAATATAGAAGCAGCTTCTATGCTTTGTAGATATTTGTGTCTAACACGTGCACACAGTTATATTCTACATTTTTATATTACATTTTTATTTTTCGCTTCCTCTGGTATAATAACATTTCACTATTAATCTCCGAACAAGAAACATTAATTTCCCTGATTTCCGTTTCTCTGATTCGAATTTCACGATTCGTTACTAAAAATGCATTATTATTATTATTATTACTCAAATGTTATTGTATCAAAAATGAATCATTAAATTCCTCTTTAAAGGAACAATTAATCAACGACAATTGGACATTTTACAGAACACAAGAATTTAAAATTCATTTCTAGCTAAACTCCGTTGGAGAAGACAAACCTTCCCTCTCCACTTCTTCTCACAATACGCCAACAATTTTCCTCGCGTTAAGCTCCCGACGAGGACGTCATTTTCACGTTCTCCACGCGGCTTCTTTTTTCTTTTTTTACGCCGCGACAGAAGCCTCGTCAAGCCTCGTCCACTTCCTCCAACCTTGTCAAATATATCTCTCAAACTATGCTATATTTCTCAAATACACCCCTTGCTCCACCCTCGCGAATTTCACGCAGGGGTGGCGGCTCTTTGCTGCCCATCCCCGAATTATTCTCTCCTCTCTAAATGGAATTCAAGTCTTTGTCTTCCGAGACTTCGTTGATTTTCTCCTCGCGTGTAAATCTCCTTTCCTTTCTTTCTTTCTTTCTTTCTTTCTTTCTTTTCCCTCCCCCAAAGGAAAAGTTTCTTCTCGAAACTGAGTTGGATCATCTCCCTTTGTGCCCTTTTCGCTGCTCTTCTTCCCGTCGACAATGTTTCCTTATTCCTCCTTTCTTTCTTTTTTTTGGAAATAGGAAACTTTGTCGCCGGTACAAAACAAGAGATAAGATTTCGCGTACCGCGAAATTCATTAATTACTCGGAGTAGTGGCCAAGTTTAGATATAGATAGAGAGAGAGATATTCATACACACACGGAGACGGATCTTTTAAAGGAGATGGATCGGTGAAACGTGATGCGTCAGTTAGAAAGAGAGAGAGGGAGGGAGACTCGTTCGTAAGTTATTCCACTTCGAAGCCCGTTCTTCTTGCTCCTGACACAATTTCCGATTACTCGCCTCTATGAATTATAAATTGACTCGAGTCGAGAGAAGAGAAAGAGAGAGAGAGAGTTGGGTTGAGTGTAGATATATGTTTTTTAAGCACGTATGAAAAAAAAGTGGATACGTGTTCGCCAGGGCTGAGGATGCGAGGAAGCGTGTCATCAATTATTAATGACCCTTGGACTTTTTTCCCCTTGATCTTCTTTCTCCTCGCGAGATTCTATGGGAGGAGAGGGGGATTTTTTTATCAGTTTCAGGCCAGTTTCTAATTTCGCGATTATAGTGGAAAATCGCTCGAAACTCGTTTCAATGGAAAATTAAAATTTCTCCTTCGGATGGAGGGACGCTTCTGAGATATAAGATGCTTAACTGGTGTCTCTCTCTCTCTCTCTCTCGTCTCTCGAGTTTCTAATTATTTTTATTATTATTATTACGTTTAAAAATTCTTAGAAATTCTCGTGGCGTAAATAAAGTTAAACTCTCGGCGATGGAAAATACACTCTTAATAATTACTTTAAATCTCTTTTTCCCCCTGAGAGAAAGAAAGAGAGAGACGTTGCGAGATTATATCCCGAGTAAACAACAAGCAGGCAAGAATTCTTATCTGTCAAGTTCCTAATTGCAATTATCCCCAGAAAATTCTTTAAAAAGAATTTCGTCAAAGTGAAATTAAACTTTGCAAAGTGGAAAACTTCTCCCCCCTCCCCCATCCATAACTTATAAAACTGTATTACTGTATCAAATTTCCCGTATCGATTATATAAAATATAAAATATATACAAAAAATTCCTCAAAAAATCAAAGATTTTTTTCTTCGCTTATTTTTTCGTCGCTCGTCCATCGAGTTTCCACCTATTTAAAAAAGTATATAAATGTATCGAGACAATCGAAAGAGTTAACCACGGACAATCGTATTTACGTATATATTCGATTATTTCAAAATCAACATTCGGCGGAATATCAATATACATCGGTATACTTTCGCCCGATCGAGGAGGAAAACAAAACAGTTTGCCCCATATCGGTGCCAGACTTTGAATGGAACGTACGCGTACGCGAACGTGCGCGAGTTTTCGGGCCCTCTCGAGGCCGGGGGAATCGACGCCGCGATTTTAATGGAACGAACATGGCCATGGAAATTTTGTGTGCATCGCGAAAGCGGCAGAGAGGAGAGATTTCGAGAAACTTGGCCGATTACTTTTAATTAACGAAGCCTGGTTAATTGAGAACTGTCTGAAATTGCCATTACTAATTACGATGAGTCGGGGGTCGCAACGCTGGCAACAGAATTCGTTTCGAATTCGATCCGCGAGAGTTACAATTGCGATCGATACCCAGAAACGATTTCCTTTATCACGTGAAACGCAAGCACGGCGGCGTTCGATAGTTGTTTAAATATCAAACTGGAAACAATTGATTTGCGTAAAGATTGTCCCCTTTTTTAAAGAGAAATTTTAATTGCGTTAATACGAATTAAGAGTTAAATTTCTTGGGGATTGATAAATCAGAGTCTAGAATTTTGGGTAAATTGTTTTGGATAAAGGGACAATTATACACGTTAATAAAGTTTCAGAATTAAACGATGAATTTTTAAAGTTTAATCGGTGAGAATGACTTGCAACGGTTAAGTGGGAACGAAATTACGGATCGAGATGAGATAATTGGACAGAAATTGATCTTAGGGACAATCAGTTTCGTTCTAACTACATTTTTTTTTAATTCAGTTAACTATAAAGTTAATTATCAATCGTTTAATAATAATTGACTTTATTTGACTGATGGAAATAGATCGGATATTCGCTTGATTCCGATATACGTTTATTTTATATCATGCAATCATTTATCACTTTATCATGAGCCAAGTACATTTCGAACATTTCCATCCATCATCGTTCGTTATAGTCATTGTTATCTAACGATCGATACTTAACTTTACAATATAATCAAAAAATTTTAGTTCAGAATGAAAACTGTTCATTTTTACATCCTTTTAACTTTAAACAGGATACATTCGAGCACAATATTAATACACAATTCAGAAACAAATCCTTTCACGAACGATCGACAATTCGTAAACGATTCAGTTTGACGAGATTCGGAGATTCCTCGGCCAACGGACTCGTATTTGCACGGTTTCTCCCTCATTATTGTCCAGCCGAGGGGGTTGCAACAGCCAACAGAAGGAGAGAGAGAGGGGGAGGGTAAAAACGACACGAAACAATCGCACCCTGTGGCGTCGTTTTCCGTCGCAGCGTCCTTTATTGCCCCCGATAAATGTGTTTCCACGGGGCGTTTCGTGGCCGCGTCCTTTGTCCCCGCGTTTGCACAGCCCCAAGCTGTAGCATCGGAACGGATCCGGAAATCGCGGTGGAATCGAAACCAGGATGGGGAGGGGGCGGCCCATAGAGATAGCCTTTCCTCTTATTTTCGGCGGATATCGACGGGGGACTTGGTGAACGGCGACGAGGATCGGTCGGATTCGAAGAATGGGGGCGAGAACCGTGGCGGATGATGAGGTATTGAAAGGATCGTTCTCGTTCCGAGGCTGGATTTAGATGGAAATCCACGAGAGTTCGAGGCTATCGACGGTATTGCGCGGAAATTGGATATCTCTGACTTGTGATAATTTGAGGATCGATGATCATCCTTTCAGCGCCTGATAAAAAGGATGAAAGTGTAACGATCCAATACGAAAAATATCGCGGTTCTAAGAAAGAAGTCGAAAGGACACGCAGATTTTTCTGATCTGAGTGTGAATGTGAAAATTAATTTTTCGTATGCAAACATCAATTTACATGTTGTGATAAATTTAATTCAAGCGAAGAAAATAGAGAAAATAAAAAGATTTGTATTGCGGAGATCATTATGAAGTACACATAAAACTTGTCTTCGATCGAAAATTTATCTTTACGCATGAGAATAGATCAAAGATATCCAATCAAGTTTATTGAGCTTTTTGCGCGATATCATGAAGATAAACGATGCTCTTATAATAATAATAATATCGAACAATCGAGCAATTCTGAAAAACATCCGAGAGGTGTCAATTTTTCCAACGGCATCCTCCTCGAGCGTCTGTGAGATTATTCCATCGCGGCATTAACAACCGCGAGAGAAATCATAGAAGGCGGCACGGATCACGCGACGTGACAAATA
Organism: Apis mellifera; assembly: GCF_003254395.2. Classification (NCBI taxonomy): domain Eukaryota; kingdom Metazoa; phylum Arthropoda; class Insecta; order Hymenoptera; family Apidae; genus Apis; species Apis mellifera. The sequence goes on from NC_037640.1 coordinate 5,812,113, forward strand.
TTTAATTAAAGGGATTTCAAGGCTTTGAAATTTAGATGGAAATCCTCGAGCGCCGACGCGACTGACCCAGAAACATCGGATATTCTTTCAACCTCTCCTCCCCCTCGCCTTTACTCCTCTCTTTATCCACGTAGCCGCGCAGAGGCTGTTTCCCGAGTGAAACGACGCCAAGTTTCATAGTCGAGCCTCTCCTCCTCTGTGCAACTCATGCATTTATTCAACCTAATTACAGACACCGATCAGAAATTCTTCATCCCTTCCCCGCGATGAACGATATCTTATTCCCTCGTTTTCCAACCGCCTCCCCCTCCCCTTTCCTTGAAAGATGCCTATCAATTTGGACGAGGATGAAGGAAAAGCGCGGGGAAAGAGACTAACTATTCATAGATTCAAAGGATAGAGTGGCTTGTGATTGGCCGTACGAATAGATATTTGGAGAGATTGTACGAGTGATAGTTTTAAAATTTTATAGGATATTGATTAGAATTAGTGATCGAACGAGACACGAGAATATTTTATAAGGATCGCGATTCTACATTTTCTTCGTGCAAAAAGAATAACCCTTCGAAAGAATAAATAATTGTTCTCAATTATATATTCTGATTCCTCGACTCAAACGCATATTTCTCGAAAATAATCTTGATTCCCTTATTCTTATTTCGAGTCATAAATCATCCTGACCTCGTAACACGAATTACGAGACACCCTATATATCATTCGACGTTCGATCGGCGCCTTTCGTTTTCGTCTCTTCGCCAACGTTGCGAAAAGCGGTTTCGAATGGGTGAAGAGTAGTTCGTATCACGTCTGACGTCACGGGGGTTAGGTTTGTCACGGGAAATTTCATTGTGATCCAGACATTCCTCCCCGAGGAGGAAGGCTGTAACATTATAATTTAACGCGCGACATCCGCATTTATCTCATTGTGAAGGGATGGAACGTGTTTCCGGTCTCTCTTTTTCTTCTTCTTCTTCTCCCTTGCTTTGTTCTTTCCATTTACATTTTCCTTCTCTCTCTCTCTCTCTTTCTCTCTGCATCCCGTTGTTCTTTTTATTTCTTTTTTTAACACGGTAAACTTTAAAAAGATGACGTACAAACGACGTCGCTATATTACTGTCGTACTGCTAACGCGAGATAAACCGACCCCGTATTGGCCGTGCATGCATTAAGTCGTGGGGTTTAAAACAACGGCATCGTTGAAAAATGGTCGTCGAGTTTACCCCTTTCATTAGCGCTACTACCCCGTGACGATGGAAAGGAGGGGTTGAAATATGGAACCCGTGTCCAATAGTGATGTAATAATCCGCCAGTGTTTATGCAATATTCTTTGTGTGAAATAAAATATATATATATATATATGTACGCGTGAATTACGTGATCGAGTATAATTATAGGAGAAAAGATACGACGATATTGTGGGGAAAAAACGAATAATAAATTCCATGATAATTGCATTGCTTTTGCTGAAGCTGAAGAAAGTATTTTTTAAACGAAAATCCATCGATATCGAGAGAAGAGATTTTTTTCATTTTTTAGAATGTATTAAAAATTCGAGAATAATTCTTCGTAATACGATACGTGATATGTAAGAATACGAAATGAAAATTTTATTTTATCTAACAAAGAAAAGAAGAAACAAATACTCGGATGAAAATGCATTACACAATGGAGATACGGAGCAACGGAAGCAATTTCACGAACGATTCTACGCTACGACAAATTACCAATAGTTATTATTAATTCCGCTATGCTTTTTTTCCGGAAACCTTTCACGCGGAAATATGTATTTCCACAGCATCCTCGTTAACAATTTACAAATGGTAATCCATTAAGACGTCGAAAGGGAAGCATTTTCCATTCGACTAACTTCCGTAGAATAAAAATTTCCTTACCAGCGGAAATCTCGTCCCTCCATTTTCCACCACCCTTCCCCCTCCCTCTTCTTCCGTCCATCTTTTTTCCTACCTCTTCGGCTGAAAACCCTTCTCTCCTCGATAGCACTCCTAGGAATAAATTCGTCGGATAAATGAAATTTTTCCTCGACTGTTTGCATTAATCCTTCCCTCGTATCGAGAATCGTTTTCGTAAAAGAGAAAAAGGAAAATTCTCTTCCTCCAATCGTGGATCAATTTTAACACCGATTAATTTAGCTTCCACTCTTCTCTCGAAGAAAGTACTCGTGAACGGCAATATTGTTATATCGTGACAACTAGTATCGTCTTGATAGAAATTACAAAGAAGTAACGTCGTTAAATCGATTTGTAATATCGTTGAAATATAATTCCAAACTTTTCAAGAAGCTTGAAAAGCGTTCAAATCCCGCTTGCGATATCATCATTATTCCAAATATATATTGGAACATGCATGTACGATCGAATTGATTTGCAAACTGATCGATCGAGCCGAGTTGGTTAATCGATATCGAAACACGTTTCTGAAACACCAATTACGAAATCCCGTTTACAATATTCATGCACACGATATTCGAGCTTCTCCATCCCTTTCCATCTTCCCTCCTCCTCCTTCAGACTTTCATCTCGTTGAAGCAATCGACGATACAAAGTAACGCCAAGTCGCAAACAATAAATCCGCCTCGCCTCCTCCTCGAATCGATAATCATTTCCAATTCCAATTCCAAACCGTCCACCAACTTTTCCATCCGTCCGTTCGTGCTTGGAGCGGAAAGATCAACAACGAAAAAATCGGGGAGGAGGAACATTCTCGAGAGGAAAACAATCTCGTACTTGCAGTTTCCGGTTGTTAATTATAAGGGAAGGAAGGAAGAAAATTTTCCGCGTGGAAATTCTCTTGATCCTTGTCGATGCTCGAGAAAGAAAGTTGGAAACACGCGAATATCTCGAACTTGACTATCACGAAGCGGATCGGACTCTTATTAACTGGCTATCGCGTGCCGATAAATGGACTACTTACTTAGAGTGACAGTGTAAAAGTTGGTTTCTTCTCCATTTTTTTTTATAATATTTCGAACGAAGTTTGTTGTATCTTTGATAAATGCTAATAGCGTATTCAGAAGGGAGATTGTATCGAATTTTTTACCTAACGATAAGGTAAATAAATTAAATTATTCGAGTATTTATCAATTCATGAACGAAGCGAGAGAAGTATTAAATATAATTTATACGAGAGGGATAATCATTTAGACTCGTTTAGACTTCAGTAAAATCGCTCGATCAAAATATGGTTCGAGGTTCATTCGAGTCTCGATTTCTTGTATCGCGGCCAAGTTTCCATTAAAGTTTCCATTCCGGTAAAATGATTTATCCTCCTCCCCTCGGTATATTATTTACGAGAGAGAACGGTGAGAATGGGGCCCTGTGAAAGTTTGGCAAAGTCTCCTCGAATTTGTCCTTCCTCCCAGTGAAATTTCCCTTTGAAATTCGATTCGCCAGGTATCCAGGATAAACCAACTTCCGATCGATATACCCTTCTCTCCTGCCACATCGCGAAACCCTACACACAATGTCAAAGAACAACCCTTTTATTCCGTACATTATGAATTATTAAATCATCCATGCATCATTCAGAGGGATTACGATAAATTCGACGCGATTTTGCTGCGACGATAAAACAAGATTTTTATTATTTATATCTACGTCTTCTCGAGAGTAGATTTATCATAAAATTCTCGACGGATTTCAGATCCGGGGAAAAAAGAAAATGCATCAGCGATATTTCAAGGCGAGCGTCCTTCGACATCCTACAATTTATCCACGATAAAACGAAATATCGAGGGAGATCGATTATTAATTGACGAATTATTAGTTTGATTCAAGTCAGAAATGGACGTGTTTCGTGGCAAATTCAAACCAGATTCGGAAATTCAAACCCGATGAATAATCTACGCGATTAGCTTCTTTCAAGGTTCTTCTCTTCGAAACAACATCAGACAATCGTGGAACCTGTTCACATGGATTATGAGTCGAAAGTGCGGATCATAGTTTGATCAAGAAGTGAGGAATAACCTGTTGGAATCGTTCATGGGGACGATAACACGTGCGAAGAATTGACCGATACTCGAGATTTTTAGAAAGAAAGGAAGGATACATACGTTAATACGAAAGACGTATTAAAAAGAGTATTGAAAATTACATCTCTTGATTAATCAAGGAGGTAAAAATCTTTTTAAAAAAAGCGTACATTGAGATATCGTAAAAATTATTTTACATATCTGTTGTATTATATGCGACAACGAGTTAAAAATAACTCGTTCACGTGGATAGAGAAGATAATCGGCTATCTCAACTTGGGATGGAAAGCAACGGCCCCCTCCTAGTCTAAAACTGGTAATTTTCAACGTGGCGCAAGGTCGAGCGAGGCTACCCTAATTAGGGACAACACGGTAGATTCGACGGTGTGCGAAAAGACACGCGAGGCGTTCTGCACGCGAGAAGAAAGCATAATTGGCAGCTGTTGGATGCAACAACAACGAGGGATGATGTTCGGGATCACGATAGCAGCACCCATGCCGTGGAATTTGCATGCCTCCTTCGAAACGAAAGGAGGAGAAAGATGATCGGCTGTTATAAGGTATCCTCCCCTCTTTCTCGATTTTAAAGTCGATATATATATATATATAAGAGTCATTCTGTACACCCTTTTGAAGAAACAGGGGAGGGTATTAAATGGAGACTTAACGGATAGAATGTTGATACGCACGTTTTGGTATAACGTAAGCGTTAAGATATCGGCGAGTAAAACTTTTAACGTAGGGAAAATATTGAAAAAGTTTGGAGGGAAGAGGGGGAAGAGATACAAGTTAGAGAAGTGGAAATAGCACGGGAAAGTTTTCTCCAGCGGTATTATAAGGGGGAGGGAATTTTTTATTGCGTTAATATTACGAATATTTGAATCTCTTTTTTATTCATCTTGGAAAATGAATGAAATGATTTATTAAGATTTTTCCAAAAAGAGGGCGCAATTACGAAATATAAAATACTTATTATTCAGAACTGTATAATCAAACTGAATAATAATTCTTTCAAATTATCTTACCTCAAGAGATTCAAAATAAATCGATTATTAATTTGATTCGATATAATTCTCTTGAATATTCCGTTACGAAAAATAAATTGCATCCGAAAGTACGTAATAAAAGTAATGAGGGTTGTAGATGAACACGATTACAATTGCGATTCTTTAAATCGTGAAACGTGAATTAAACAAGCAAAGCGTTATCTCGCACCTTGTTACCCACCGGCTACTGTATTATTTACCGTCTCGTCTCCGTCACGTGAAATTAGATGCGTCTCCGTTTATTATTCCCTTTGGTGCGTACCAATCAGCGCGAAATTTCGCGCGACAGGAATTCCATTTCGAAATTCCGTTGAGGAGGGCGCATAGATGGCTGCCGCCTCTCTCTCTCTCTGTGAATAACTGAACCACCTTGCGCACCTTCGATATACTCGAATTCCGAACTTAGTCGAATGTATTTTCCACGAGCGAGTCGGTGGACAAAAATTTAAATAACGTACGAAAGGAGCGAACGACTAATATCGCGAATATTATTGCCACTGTTTTATTCGCGCATTACATTCAAGTCGAACGAATAATATACATCATTCTATGGATATGGATATATTTGAAAAGGGAGTCGGATTTTTATGGATATAGATTTCTCTGGAAAATTGAATTTAGGGATTAGAGGCTTCGATTTTTATGGGATTCAAATTGGATGGCGATCGACTTCCACGCAATAAAATTGAAAAGCGTCATGATATTTCAAAAAACTAGACGGTGTCTAATTTTTTTAAATAAGATTGTCCAAAAATGAAATGAAGTAAATATATTAATTCAATTAGAATTGGAAAATAATCGACTGAAAAAAGTAAGTTAAAAGAAAAATCGAAACGAATTCTTCGATTCTCAAATATTTGTGTCACAGTTCAGAGAGCTGTTTAATCGATGGCCACGCGACAAGGGTTATCACAAAGCGCCTTCAACCTTATCATCGATACTTTCCACTTTATTCCAGGCTCGATCAGCGAAATCTCGATAGGACGTAATACGCGATCGAGCGGAAGTGATAACGATATGCACGCCCTGTTCCCCCCTCTAATCGTTCGAGAGGTTTCGTTATTATTGCATCCGCCTCTCAACCTCAAAGGTATCGAGATTATCTTTGATCGTTTTGTCTCATCTAAAAAAAAAGAAAAAAGAGAGGAAAGAAAGAAAAAAAAATCGGACATCAACGAGGATTCACCTCGTTTAAGACGAGATTCTTCCGAGGGGTTATTCGGGGCACAAAGATTTCCTCGCGATCACCACTTGCCGTGTTTCTGCACCGTTGGACTCTGATTGGCTTTCTTGCCCCAACGCGGGGATCATTATTGCGACCCTGCATCGGTTAATCGATTGCGAAATTAGTTAAATTCGATTAATTTTTTGAGAATATCTTGACAAAAGGATTCAAATTTCTCAATTCAAACTATTATTTACGATCCAATCAAATTTTAAATACATTTCATAATACCACAATCGAAAGTTCGAAGTTAATTTTTGAGATAAGGAAGGATTGGCAACTTCATTTAACCTCGATCTATAATTTTAATTTCAAATTTCCCGCGAAAACTAACCTAAATTTTATATAAAACCACTAAACGATTAACTTTGTGAAATGAAAATTACAGATATTACGAACAGTGGATGGAATTGCGTTATATCTCGAATTTCTTTTTTTCTTTCCTCTCTTTTTTTTTTTTTTTATTTTTTCTCATGATCACGACACAATGACCAAATGGCCGTTGCACGATAATCCGCGCCGCCATTAACCAGGACATTTACGGCACGTGTATCCATTAACCACGTACACGGACGTCTGCACGAACGTAACAATGGACTTGGGTCCCGTACCAATGAGTACAGAGTTAAACAGAATCGTTGGAAAGCCAATTTACGATAGAGGGTGAGTGATGCTTCTCTCTCTCTCTCTTCTCTCTTCCCTCTTTTTTTTTTGCAACGCAGCATCAAATTTTCGATATTTGATTCGAGTTCAAATATTTGATTCGTCAGCGGGAAACCGAAGCACATGGAATGATGGGAAATGGAACAATTCGGTTGATTGTTATATGCGATAGATACGCGAGATACAAATATAGACTGGTTTGCGAAAAAATGCTTCTAGTGTTTGGACAAATTAATGATTGATGGTATCGGTTGCAACGATATTGATCGTCTAACCGAATTGTAATTTCATACATATCAAAATTCCGATTATAATTAACGTATAAAACCGTATGTAATTTAATTATCTCCATTCCATTTCTTCTTCACACACTGTGCACGATTCTCAGAAAGAATCTTCACGTTTAATATATCGTTTTAATTACATTATAATCTATTGTCACAATTCAATTACCTAAATACAAGAAAGACGATTATAAAACGAAGAAGAAATCTCGCGTATTTCAATTTTATCCTCGAATTTCATCCCAAAAAAAACATCACTCAATCTCGATCTCTATATAAAATCTAAAAGAATCTAACTTCCTTTTAACTTTCGAAGAACAAACCCTGCACAACTGAAAGACTCCGTGAAAGACTCGTGTTCTTTGACGGAACACGATCTTCCTTCGAAATGAGAACACGAATCGTATGAATGCCTCGGTTGTAATAATCGCGAGCGATGAATTATTATTCCGTTTCCGATTCCGCGGATGAATTTTTCAACGGGACGCGACCGCAGACCTTTATCCGCCGGTATCGCCACGTTCTCCAAACCCCTTTCGTACAACAACACGCGACGCCATTATCCGAGACGAGTAGCCCGTGGTATATCCATTACCGCATAAATACACGATGTAATTACAGACGCATCTGTCCGTTCGTTCCTGGAAATTTCTTTTTTTTATCCATTATTATTTATCCAAACATTTTCCTCAACATCTCCAAAGGATTTCTCTTCGAAAGAATTTTTCCCAGAGCATCATTCAACATGGGGGATCTTCCTTCGAACTTGAAGTTTAATTGAAAAATTCTTTTTCTTTTCTCTCTCTTCAGTTGTAAGTATCGTAGGATTACTTTTTTAATAAATACTTCAACCTGTTATTTTCCCATGATTTCTAATGATTTCATCTATTATTTTTATTATTTAAAACGAGAGAATGACACGAATTGATGAGATTATCCAAAGATGTTCATCAATATCCGCAATTCAAGGGAGGATCGAAGATTGTTTCGTGAGGGGACACGCGGATATCCTCGTGCGTGGTAATGGAACTTGTCGCACTTGGGTAATGGCACCAGGTCGAAACTTTGGAAAACGACAGTGCTCGGTTAACAACTTAAATGGAGGGAAGGGGAACGAGATCTTTGACAACTGTTTTCGAACGAGAAATCGTAGCGAACTTACTTACTCGAAATTCGAAATTGAAATTCAAAGTTTTCCTTTTCCTTTCTGTAAAATCAATAATTATCGAAATTAAATTCCGATATTCGAAATTCGTTCTTCTAAAAATCAACAATTCCTCCTCCTCCTCCTCTTTCTTTCTTTCGAATAGACTTCATCCATTTACGGATGTAATAAATAAATTCTCGAATTTCCTGTGCGCACGAGCAACACCTTCCACGTGTCCATTGTCACGTGCACGATACGTGATCGATACACTATCCCGGGGGAACATTGGACGCAGCCTTAGCGGATATTAGTTCCGGATTTTATTATCGGTCGGAAGTGGCCGGCTCGAGCCGCGTTGGGAATTGGATAAGACTTGGAAGGCGGTAAGCGATACAGAAATACGAGGGGAACGTGAGACACCTAGCGGTGAACGGAAAGGAGAGGAAGCACGATAGGCGACGATACAGGTCACGTAGTGGCCCCGCTGGCTAAGCAATCGATTACGAGAACGGAGTTAAAAGTAATTGCTTTACGATTCTTGAGCTCGGCTACGCGGCCGGAAATCGCCCGTTTTCATCCCCAACCGAGCAATCGAAATCTTCTTGCGTCCACCTTTCAAGAGATCTTCATCTTTCAAGCTGGTGTTTTTCATCGTGGGGGATGATGATTGCTACGAATATCCTGGATTAACTTGGAATTTTATTTTATTCGTAACAATTGTATAATTTATCGAACGATTTTAAAAGAAGAATTCGAAGATCTTTGGAAATCTTTTCGATAATATACAAATCGTAATAAAGATCAGAAGATTTTAAATTTTACAAGGGATGATTTTGTATAAATATTAGGATAATGAATTACAAGGAGGGGAAATTGAATTGTTCGATTTGAGTTCGAGGAGGAAATTGGTTGATTAGAAGTTGTAAGAGGGGTGATTAGTTTCCTTCGTTCTTTCACGGACCTTTCATTCGAGGAATTTTAATGAAAATTAGTCCATAACGATGCAAGATTATTCCCTTTTTCCCCGTGAATTTTATTCGCCTGATTAAAAATCCCCCGTATTTCAATTTCCCGATGTAAAATGCAATTGGCTACGTATTCCGTTCCTTTCGATCCATCGTCGTCTTTTCTTCTCCCCTTCCCTTCCAGAAGAAACTCGATTATAATAATAAAACTGAGAACGAAACAAGAGAGGAATCGAGTATCCACGACTTGCACGCGATCAGATTCATCAACCGGTCCAGTGATTCGATCCATGTTTGCAGAAACGTGGATTTTCTAGTTTCTTCCTAAAACGGGCACACGCCAATGATAGTTCCAACTCAAAAAAGGATACGTACACGCGCGATTTATTATTCTCGACTGTCCTCGATCTCCGCCATTTTTCACTATCCATCTTTTTCTGCCTAGCATCGATCGACTTTTTTCTCAGTTTTTCTTTCTTTTTTTCATTCCCCTCTCTCTCTCGAGTTTTTCAGAGAGAACTCATTCCTGTCGATTCGATTTAACGCCTGTTCGATCGAATAGCTCGTATTGCGAGTATAATATATGTAGCGTTAATAGAATGGACGTAATTTGTTTGAGCGCGATGGATCCGATTAATCCGTCGTAGTAACCCGATTTTCCGATCCTTTTTTTTGCCGTTTGTTTAAGTTTTCACGATGTTACCTCGCCATCGGTGAAATTGAATTTCACGCCTGTTCTTTTCCATCCTTTTGTGCAGACAAGCATGGAAATGTCATTTCCTTCTCTTGCTACGTGCTTTTTCAAGAAGCTCTTTCAAGAAGAGGAAAGAAATTCCGGATTGTCTGATGAATTGGATGAAGGAAGATGATTTCGGTGGATGAATATTATTTTTTAAAAACAGAATAATGGAAATCTTAAGGGGATTTTGTTATTATCCATGAAATTATTTCTTTGTTTCTCGAATGATTCTTTCCAATCCCTACATTTCCTTTAATTCGTCTAAGAAATCTTTCATTCTCAAATACATATTCATCAATTTCTATCCCCACAAATTTGCCAAATTTGACAAATTTTCAATCCCTGACAAGACTTCTTCGTAGAGAATGTCTCAGAGAAGGTGATACAATTTTTATTCACTCAAAGAAATTCTCTACAATAATAAAAAATTCTATCCTTTCGATCTTTTTCTCTCCTAAAAACCTCCTAAAGATAATTCTCTTTCATCCAATCGAATCGAATTCAAATTTTTAAAAACTTTCATACAAACTTTACCCAAACACATTCGCGACGAAAACCTAATCAAATCAAATCGAATCGATACTTTCCTTTCCCCGAAAAGATCCAAATCCACGGGCAGAAAGCAAAAGCAAAACGAGACAAAATAAAAAAAACAAGAGAAATGGAGGCGCGAAATCCAAAAAGAGGCAAAACCAGATCAGCCAACGGTTGGACAATCAATCGTGGTCGCCTGTTCGATAACCCCTTTAAATATCGATCAGCGTCGAAACAACGTTTTGCCCGCCGATTCTCGAAATTGCCGTCCTCTCTGACCCTCCCACCCCTCGTAATTTACGCCCGGGCATCGTTTATTTTCGCCGCCCGCCGATCTCCATTTCCATTTTAAATCGAAACCCGCCCTTCAAATTTCGCGAGACCACCCACGTTTCCCCTGGAAATTTTCCACCCCGGCCGGCGACCGGAATGAAAATGGATCCTGGAATGCACCCGCGAGACCCGTAGGAATCTTCTTCTTCTTCCTCCTCCTCCTCTTCCCCCTTTCCCTTCGAGAGATCCTCGAACGTCCGTGGTTTTGAATAGAGACGAGGATTATAAGGTGGTATCGATTGGGGAGCGACACCTTTGAAATCGAATCGAGATGAGCAGATCTTGGTCTTAAAATGAGCGTATCGATTACGTAGATTATCGTGGAACAGGGTGAATAATTCGAGGAATGACGATTAAATTTCAAGGTTTTAAATAAATAAATAAAAGTCGATCGATTTCCCTCGAATTTTGGAACAATATCTGTTGAAGAGAAGATTGTATTATTATTTTGGAATAAATAAATAAAAGTCGATCGATTTCCCTCGAATTTTGGAACAATATCTGTTGAAGAGAAGATTGTATTATTATTTTGGAATAATTGTATTTTTGAAAAAAGAAAAATAGGGAAGCACAAAAGGTTTATGCGTGAAGTGTATATATATATATATTTCCCTTAAATATAATATGAAAGATGGTATTCGTTACACCGAGAAGATTTCCAGAAGAGAAAAAGATATGCAAGAAGGAAACGTAACGAGGAAGTATGTTCCGTTTGAGTATATATACTTTCGAGAGGTATAGTAGCTTCGGGCTAAACGGGCTATTTACCGAAGAGCGTGTTAAAAGATAGCGAGTAGTATCGTGGAGGAACAAGCGAAAGACACCTAACTTTTAACGAATCCAAGAATATTCATAATTAACATCAAAGAACGATCCTCCTCAAACGAGCATGAAAATGCACAAGATAATTAATTAAATGTAAACTTGGTCTCGTTTCTCTAAGGTGAAATTTACTCCTCCCTTATGTATCGAGAAACGGAATAACATCGACGACTAAAAAACAAATACCCACGCTTCGACGAACTATCTCTTCCCTCCCCTGTTAAAAAAACAATCCAACGACGAACTGAACGAAATAACAAACTAACATGGGACGATTATCAATAATCTCCGAATTAATAACACGTTCCGTTTCTCGTTTCAGGTTGACCTACCACGCCAAGACGCCACACCGCATACCCCACATCGTGAGTACACAACGTAGAATTGAGAATCGTAACGTTTAATTAACCCCGAAGCCATCCGAATTGCCGCCGAGCGTGAAATAGTTCTAGAAGAGAATTCGAGGGAGAAGAAGTTTTTTTCTTCAACCTCTTGCTACCGCACTTTCGTAATTTTTAATCTCCATCCGTTTAATCCACCGCCTGCTATCCCTCGAAACGAGCTCAAAGAATCCTCTCTCCTTCTCTCTCTCTCTCTTTGACTATCCATTCCCAACCATCGGGTTAAATATCGAGCCTCCACGAGCCGCGATATTAATCCAATCCCTTTTGACCAAGGTTGAACAAAAGGAGGCTCGTCTTTGACACGGAAACCGCGAGAACTCCGTTTGCCCCAAGAATGATTAATATATCGAAAGGAGAGAAAGAGAGAGAGAGCAGTTTTAATTTCGATCCTCGATCGTTCCCAAGTTATCCCCTTTCGGGATTAATCACGCGAAAAGTTTTCTAATTCGGTTCGAATGCACAGGCGGCGCGGAGGGGGGTAATAGCGGGCCGATGTAATTTTCCTTCCCGGCAAACTCTTTTCCGATACGCGGCTATTTGTTCCCCTCGTCTCCCCAATCGTCTCCCACAATAACGGAATTGATTTACTTAGGAATTTTCGGTGAACGGTGAAATTTGACTTTCGAGACGTTTATTTTATCCGATATTCCGTGTTATTTCGCGGTTAATATTAATTACGATGTTATTCGATATGATTAATTTTCTAACTGTAGTATAATATCGTTTTGTAGCGAGAAAATTTTGAAATGAATGAAATAACGTGATGTAAAATAAATCGAGAAATGTTAATTCTTCGTGTCTAATTCTAATTTCTAAATCTAATTCTCGAAAGGTTAATCTACAAAATCTTTGTTCGATTGGCTTACAAAGAGGAAGATTTCTAGAAAAGGGGAAGCTCGTATTTTGTTAATTTATAACTGATCAATTTTACAAATTATAATTTTTATCCCATCATCCGATTTTCCCTCCAAAATTAAATAATACTCGCTCTTACTGAACATCCTCACAATTCTCAGCTCTTATCCCTTCTTTCAAAAATATTAGACATGAAGAAACGAGGGCCTTCTCTTTGATCGAGGAAATAAAATTCGCTTTAACTTTAAATATTATATTCGAAAGTAATATAGCAGGAGTAAAATAAATCTTTGGTTAATTTCATCGAGGATAGTTCCCCGCGAAATGGCAGGGAGAGGAGGAGCAGAAATGGCGAACAAGCAGCATCTGTGCAACGTGGCAAATCCTCCGGCAAGAAAACTGGCTTAATCCTCTTACGTCCACCGCTCTGTCGCGGAAAAATGGCTGACCTTAAACCCGACAGAAACACGAGGCGGTTCCTCAACGAAAGGAAATCACACTTATTCGCCATGAAAAACTCTCTGTCTGGCTATCATCGTTAAGAAGATTTTTCGAATGGAAACGAAATTGAACTTGGTTCGTTCCCGATCTCCTGATACGATGAATCGAATTCTGATGATGAATCGAAAATGGAAGCCTTTATCGCTTTCTTACCGCTCTTTCGAACCTCGTCGAAGCAGCAAATTAAGGGATATTGAAATTTTGGATTGGAAGACGAATTATTTGTTAGAGAAATTGAGAATCTTGTTGTGTGGGAATTTCCTAGAATTTTTAGAAGACTATAATCAACCAATAAATTGTTTAACGAGTTGATAAGCACCGATGGAACACGAGTTGGTAGCAGATGGAATGTTAATTGGTCAACTAAATAATTAAGAAACATGGATCTCCAGATTGGATTTAATTGACGACAGTCTGAGACTTCATTCACATTGTGATATTTTTCCACTATGCATATTTATGAAGTCTATCTCATAGAGAAGATAAAAAAAAAGATCTTATTTAATTTCATTGAGAAATCCATTAGCAAAATACCTAATCTTCTCTTTTTTTTCTTTCTCATTCATTTTTTCAACATTTCAGAACCTCATCTCATATAAACTACAAAATTGCAAAAGGAAAAATCTTTCTAATTTGTCACTCCATCAAATTTGCCAATAAATCAATTGAACTCGAGAAACGCGATACCAAGATCTTCGATCTCAAAGATTTAACTATTTCGAAAGTATCGAGCAATCGCAAAAAATAACTCGAAAATAAGAAGAAAAGAAAAACGAAATCCAATCAGAATTCCAATCCCATATGGAATATTTGAACCAAAGGACACTGTTCGAATTGGATCACCAATGGTCCTAAGATACGTTAAGATACGACAAGAAACTTCAACATTTCGAACACTCTGCTATTTACGCGATTACTACCCTTTCCCTCGATTCGAAACTCGCCATCGAAAATTCGTTCGACGATCTCGCGTGCAGGTTATCAAGTAATGGCTCTACATGACTACTCTTATAATTAAGGGATGGCTGATAGGAACACGGGGACAGGTAAGAAAATAATTGCCATCAGCTCCGTCGATCCTTCCAAGGAGCGCCTATTTAAGGGAGGATCCTCCTCGCGGTGCTTCTTCCAGGGAGAGGGATGAACGTCACAAAGGCGGCCGATGCGATGCGTTCGACGAAGGGATGAGGGATGGGAGGGGTAAATTAGTACGAGACACCCTGAAGATGCAGGCATCGTTCCTCCCCCCGGGCCGAGACGTAATTTCGACGTGACGCTCGTTAATTACACCCTCGACAAGCGCGAAACACGGACCTGCAATTTTCCGCTCTCCTATCCTCGCGGCTACCTCGGGCTTGTGCCTCTGAATTTCTGCCACTTGCACTTCGTTACGCCCGCTCCTTGTTCCCGTGCACGAGTCGAGGAAGGGGTTGGGAGAGGGTTGGGCTGGGGCGAGCAATGTCGACAATGAGAATTCTGAAGATATTCTTTGGAATTGGAAATATTTTCTCGGTTGTTCAGAATTCGGTTGCATTGTATCTTAGGACAGGATGCCTTTGGTGTAGTTTAATTTCATCCCTTATCGAATTCGTTTTCTTAAAGGAGGATTTGGAATTTTTAAAATAATCAAGCATCGCGAATCCTTTCTTTACGATTATCGTTGATTTGATAGGAATAATTAGTCGATGGATTGGGTTAAGGTGAGCAATGTCGCCTTTTGACAATGAGAATTCTGAAGGTATTCTTTGAAATTGGAAACATTTTCTCGGTTGTTCAGAATTCGGTTGCATTGTATCTTAGGGCAGGATGCCTTTGGTGTAGTTTAATTTCATCCCTTATCGAATAATTCGTTTTCTTAAAGGAGGATTTGGATTCGGCGGATTGTTGGTAAAAGGAAGAATTTTTAAAATAATTAAGTGTCGCGAACCCTTTCTTTACGATTATCGTTGATTTGATAGGAATAATTACTCGATGGGTTGGATTGGGGCGAGCAATGTCGACAATGAGAATTCTGAAGGTATTCTTTGGAATTGGAAACATTTTCTCGGTTGTTCAGAATTCGGTTGCATTGTATTTAGGGCAAGATGCTTTGGTGTAGTTTAATTTCATCCCTTATCGAATAATTCGTTTTCTTAAAGGAGGATTTGAGGATTTTTTTTTTTTTTTTTCTTTACGATTATCGTTGATCTAAGAAGTAATTATTCGATTTGAACGTTTTAAAGATATCGTATAGTAGAAAGAAGTAAGAAAAGAAATTAATCGAATGATGCGCAATCTTGTTTATTCTACTATTTTTCTGCTTATCGCATTTTTCACGAGAAATCAGAAACGAAGAGCTCCTCTACTTTTATATTTTTCTTCGAAATAATAAGCTAGTTGAGAATCATCGGGCACCCTCATGAATACCAATCGCGTAGAAAATAAACATCCGCGTTGTTATAAACAACAATAGATTTACCTCCCTCTCTTGGAATAATGATCCGGAAGCATCCACCTTGTTCCTTACAAAATTATTATTATCTCGAAGCTGATTTCACGCTTTCCCACATTTTTCCCACATTTATACAAACTTCGTAAAAACGTCGAACGCACTTCCTTCCTTCTCGAAACTTTTCCCCCCCTCCACATTCCCGAAAAACATTCCAATCATGAGCAGAATTTCATCCCTTACCATTCCCTCTCGAAACCCCACGAATATTCCAGTAAAACTTCCACTTTACAACCCTTGACTTTCCCCTGACTCGGCAAACAATCCCCCCTCCTTCCCTCATTCCGACCTATGCACTTCCTCTTTCACCCCCACAGAAAGAAAATATGAATCTACACACCCCGCGAAGGGAATTGAAAATCATTCGCGAATCATTCCTGAATAATCGTTTCAAAGCCAAAGGAAAAAGATCGGAAATCGGAGAAGGATTTTCACGAACTGCTGCGGATTTTTTTCCCCACCCTCTCCCCCCTAGGCGCCGATGACATTGGGGTGGTGAAAATTCATGAAGGTGGGAGGGGATGGAAGGATTCTTCTCGAGGAGAATCGCGTGATTGAATTAGAATCGAAAGCGTGTGCGCGGGGTAAGGATGGGAGGGAGACAAACCTGTGGGAAATGCGGGAAAAGTGCTCGTCGAGGGTCTCGAGTGACGGGACGGATTAATAACGGAGGATGTTTTAATAATCTCGACGGACGCGGGTATATCGGGATGGGAGAACCGCAGCAGCAATCTAATCTGCGGATTGGATAAATTCCAGCACACCTGCACACGCGCCTGTTTAGTTGAAAAATTCAATCGGACGAGGATCCATTCGATGATCATCGTTCCACGTTTGGTCAAGAAAGAAGGAAGAAGGAAAATTTGAAAGGTGATAATTCGAAGAGGATTTACGAGCAAGTGAGAGAATTTTAAAATTTTCTTTTAAGTATTTATATTTCGTTCGATTTGTGAAAAAATTAATATAAGAAAAGGTAATTTTTTTTAATAAAAGTAGAATTCATTTTTCAGTGTCACAAGATTTTTTCATTAGCCTCATCGGTCACAAAATGAAAAATATATTTTATTATATAAGGAAAAAGGATGGAAAGTAATTTAAAAATTTGGAATATCCGCAAAATTATTTATGGAAATAATTAATATTCCTCTTTGATTATTACGCGACGTAAAGAAACGAAAAAAAAAAAAACAATATAATTTTTGAAATTTTTCTCTTGTTGAATGAAATGGATCGGAAATTAGAACGAAGATAATTAGACCATGATTCGATTTCAGATTAATCCTATTCCCATTTCGAAGACTTGTCTTAACTATTCTACAATTAGCCTCTGTTCGATAAGCCTAACATCGATATCAACCGGATCTAGATTAGTTCGATTCCGATATGAATCTAGAACCACTTTATTCCAATTTAATATAATTAGAAATCGAATAGTGACTTAAATACAGCACAACCAAGTAATTCCAATTAACGTTTAAACCTCTTAACGATAAATACAGAAATTATATTCAGAACCCGAATAACGTTCGAACTACTCGATACTCATAATAGCCCGAAAATGAATAAGGCCGAATCTCAATGGACTGTATCTATCGTATCCATTTCCAATTCCCAAAAACGGTTCATGCGAACGGGGAGATATGTAACCGAAAAGGAAATGTAAAAGCAGACACGCATACAAACGGTGCAAATTAATCCTCGATTAAAAGGAGCCGCCTTTACGCGCCGGCTAATTAAATCCGGGAAATTAGCTCTGTCTTGAAGGGAGATGGAACGTCAACTGCAGGAAACGCATAATGGCACGGCTGTTTCCGCAACGTCACAAAGCAACAACAAACAGAGAAAGAGAGAGAGAGAGAGAGAAAGAGAGAATCAGAACCATAAACGAGGAAGAGCGAGATTTAAATCTCTTCCGGTCCGAAGTCTGGTCCAGCAATTCTCCTCTTTCTCTCCTTTCCCTCTTCTCTACAGTGGATAATTTTCCATGGCGAAAAATAATTCGTAGGGAACGTTTTAATATGAATTTCACGGTTTTAAAACCGAAGAGAGACTCATTGGTAACTGGAATCATGAAGCGCTAATAATAGCGACGGTTCCAGATTCTTGAAATTATTTTCGACTGTTTTCGCGCCACTTTCCAGACATTTGAAGGGAATGGAAAGGGTATTTCATTGATAAAAAGGAATCAACGGAACCGCGACGAAAGCCTTTTACTCTATGGATTTCCATTATGCCAGTCCCGAAGGGGCTTGGGATTATGAATAATTTGGAAGTATTTGCTTTTCCGCCTCCGCTTTAGAATTAATAAGAAGTAATTCGAAAGCAGCGCGCCAGACGAGTGGACTTTATTACTGAGCAACGGATTGCGAACGGATGGTTTATTTCTCATGGAAGTACGAAATCTTTTCAAGATACCGATATGAATTTTATACCCCTAAAGATTGAATGGTAAGGTCTCTTTTTTAAATGAGAATCTAAGAACTGATCTTTGGAGAGATATTTGAATTCACTGAGTAGATAGGATTCATTCCTTGAACGATTTT
The DNA here is from genome assembly GCF_003254395.2 of Apis mellifera. Classification (NCBI taxonomy): domain Eukaryota; kingdom Metazoa; phylum Arthropoda; class Insecta; order Hymenoptera; family Apidae; genus Apis; species Apis mellifera. The sequence goes on from NC_037640.1 coordinate 5,830,650, forward strand.
CTTTGAAAATTGAAGAATGGAGATAAAATGTTTAAGGAATTTTGGAAAAAATAAAATCACATTCTTCACAATTATATAATAATATATATATTGATGATCTACATTCCAAACACAGAAATATTTGATAATTTTGAATGAACATCTTGAACATTTTTTAAATATATTGTATTATAAATCAAGATATTTTAAAAAAGAAGTTAGAAATCTGTGTTCAGATTGTAAAATCTTCACATTTAAAAGAAAAGATTCATTGTCTAAGGTAATATTAATAGAATTTAGTTTCTAATAAGTTAATATGATAAAAAAATACATAAAAACATAAAATATAATATTGGTATTAAGATATAATATATACACTTATGCGTACAATATCTATAATAATCCATAATATTGAAGAAAAAGACAAAAGAAAGAAAAAGAAAATACAAAGAGTAAAATAAATTATAGAAAAATAATTAAAAGACTTACCATAAGATGATAGATGACTGCTTTATTTTCTTGATACACTGACTCTAATATGTGAAAATGAATATTAAAATAAATAAATACAAAACTATTGATATTGACTATTGAAATTATTATAGAGAAACAAACACTGACTCTAATTTCGCGAATGATTATTATAATTAAAATAAATATGCACTTTTATGCACTAAAATATATTGAAAATACTATTGCGCAACAAACACTGACTCTAATGACCACATTGCGCTTGGTCATAATAAAAAATAATATTCTGAAAATGAAGTTGCATTAATACAAGAAGAGAAAGATAATTAGAAAAAGAAATATTTATTTTCCTGTTTATGTTTTATTTTCTATCGCGTATTCACTATTTTTTTAATAGTTATTAAATAATTATTATTTCGCGAATAACAAATTAAATAAAAAGTATGGTTAACTTTTCATCGTTGTCGAATATTTCGAAATTATTGAATTATATATAAATTACGTATTGAATTATGTATTAATTGTATATTGAATATCGAATATTATTGAAAAAATATACGATTCAACCGCATATATACGTTTATATGATCTTAAAATAAATTATACATTACCAAATCTTCTTGAAAAATTGATACGTTGACTGTTACGTAATCAAAATGGCGTATCATGGTGTTTTATATTCTCATTATACTGCATCCTGCAATCGACCAATAATAATCTGAAAAAAGATTAATAAATTTGAAGAAATAGAACTTGCAATGCATAAAATTAAAGAAAAAGTACATATATTAAACAGTAATTGAATTCAAATTCAGTTTTAAAGATTGATATAAGATATTTATAATCCTAATAGGTTACAGGTACGATCGGAAGAAAAATATATTCGAGAAATTAGTTAATTTTGTTATTAGAAACATGCAATGGATTGTTAAACAAGAAAAGCTAACAATATTCTATAAAAATCAGTTGAATAAAATTATAAATACATACTGCGTAGTTAATATTATCCAGGACAAATCAACAACACGTCACACCACAAAGATTTTCGACAGAACTATGATGCTACGCATTACAGGATTGGCTAAGGACTTTCTAATTGGCTGAAACGACATTTCCCCTTCCACTAAAAATTACGCGCCAAATCGAAGATAATCTTTCCTAGAACTGATGAAGTAAGAAATATTATGATTAGATGGCTATAAGAAATGTTTTGACTTTTGTTTTGCAGAATGTATACATAGGTACCAATAACATATTTCCTGGAAGTCATTTTCGGAAATATTTTCGTAAATATACAAATGTATTATTTATAATTCAATCGTATGACGAAGTAAAATTTTATATTGTAGATACAATAATCATAGTGCAGTTTCAACATCAATCGTAGCAATTTTATAGTGATTAATATCGTAAAGAAATTAAAAATATTCTCTAAATTCTATTATTAAAAAATTATTATTAAAATATCTATTTCATATTTCCTTTATAATAGAAAATAAAAAAATTTTAAATTTAATTTTTGAATTTATATGTAGTAGAGCTCTATGTTATCGACTCTTCCTAGTTTAATACAGAATATGGTCACAAGGTGGCGACAACGAACAAACTGAGAAGCGCGCGCAAATAATTTTCGAATAGTTTTGCAATATTGTTCGACGCCATGCGTGCACCAAAGAAACATGTTTCGTTTTCTGTGGAAAAAACAGTGCAAGATGTAATTAGAAACATTAGACTACGTAACATTAGGATGAGAATAATCCTGAACCAAGAGTGGGAGCAATTGGACTGGGAAATTTGGGTATGTCACTATAAAAATATTACTTTCTAAATTTGTCATATACAGTTATCTTTTCTAACAAGACGTCTCTTGCCTAGAATGTTATACGTTATTTTATTTTGTCTATTTGCTTGCTCGTTCTTCGTATTTTTCTTTTATAATGATATAACTGAGCTTAATTAACAAATATTTTAACTAATTCATCAACAATTGCTATTATATTAAAATTGTGTATTTTCATTCGTTAATGAATTCCATTGCCTGAGAAAATCGTTAATCATTCGTTTATTTAGAAGGTTTAGAACGATATAAGGGAAATGTTAGTTGATTATTATCTTATAAAAAATACTTTCTAAATCATCATTCTTTTTATCGTGATTCTTACTAGATTTGAATCACAACCTGAAATCGATTAAATGTTAAGCACTAGATGGCGTAAGATAGCAAGACATGTGTCGCCACCACCTACAAACAAAATCCCAAAATAGTTCTTTACGAGGAGCGCTGCTATTGGTCCTTCATTGATAAAACAGTTTCCTAACTTTGCATCAAATACATTGTTTCGATTTTGAACAAAAACTTTAAATACATATATGCAATTAATATTACATATAATTTTAATTTAATAAAATAATTCAATATAATATTTGAACTCATGTCTCTAATATTTTTTGTTGCGAAGAAAACAAAATCATATTTTTCCAAATTAATAATTCAACATTTCAGATATTTTATATACATATATATCATTCATTTGTTTATAATATTTATGCAAAATTAATAAGATTCTTGATTATATTTTCAAACAATTCCTTGCGTTCATGGACACCATCCTTATCAACAATAAAGGCACTTGTCTACTGTTTTCATTAATTAATTTTTTTTTAATTGCACAATTATATAACATAAAATAATAAAAACAATATATAAAGTGTGTATAATTTGTTTATCAAAGTCGTATAATTTTATATACACGTACAATGCACATTATCGATAACCGCAAAGTAAACTGAGATATTTTTCATAATTTATGCGAGCCAATAAATTTTTATCGATCAGTATCATTATCTTGATGAGATTAATATCTTTATATAATACTTTTACATAACAACCTATTGGTCGCATGATGCAATATCTGAATCAATTATTAATTACAGGTCGTAATAAAAAAACATTTACCGTATTAGAGTGCCCCTTTTACGTGAAATATTTTTAACTTACATTTCTCTTTAATCGTTTATCTCCACTCTCAATCCCAACTCAAACATTTCCATCAAAAAAATTCTTTCAAATTTCAAATATGTTGAACCATATTTTCTCGATCGTATTCTCGATTTTCAATGCCTCTTATACCCCGATTGCTTTCAATCGAAATTCCACGGTGCTTTTGTAACACTTCAACGTGAACGCTAATACAAGCCTGAAACAAGCAATTCGCCAAATATACATCGCCGGTATATTTAGCTGGAAAATTGAACCGGTGCCAGGATACGGCCCTGTAATTCGATCCAGCTGGTCAGGGGGATGTTTTCGGGTGCAACGGGTCCCGCAGGATCACCGTCCCGAAATAATCGTTCCGCAAGAATTCCATCCGGCCGCCATTTTAATCGCAGCCAACCCTTTCGAAAGAGGGAAAGAGGCTCGAAAGAGAGGCAGAGCTCGCGTGTCGCGAAAATATTCACGAGGAAATACGATACACGATAACAGAAAGGGGAGAAGATTATAGATTTCCTGCTCCACTTTACCGAGTTTCCTTTCCACCATTCGAACGCGATAGATACTCTCTTTGCTCTTTCCATCGTTCGATTATTCAATGTATTCTTGGAGAATACAGATCCTTCGGTATATGGTATATATATTTTTAGAAATTACAATCTTGGAGAGTTGCTCGTTAATTCTTTATTCTAGCCTTGGCATCATTTTATCCGCTTTAAATCTTTCTAAAAACTTTTTAAAATTAGGATCTTAAAAATTAAGATACATTTCACGGAAAGATTATTTTTATCTTCTTTACATTTTCACATTTTATTTAGTTTTAAATTTAGATCGTTGAAAAGTTTCTTCAATCTAAATTTTCCTCCCGTGAATAAATATACGTTGGAACAGAAAAAGTAAAGAATAAATAACTTCTAATAAAAATAATCCTTCTCAATCCAATTTTCTTCTATCAAAATTATCCATTATAGGATAACGAGAGAAATTCCATCGAATCATAATTTTCGTTAATCAAGAGATCATTCCAGATATTCCATTTTCATCGTTCGAAAAATTTATCTCTTCCTCGTTAGAAATATTATTCTGAAAGAATCTATCAACTTTTCCAATTCTTCCTCTCCATTAAAAACTATTCGACGAATCAAAAGGTTATATACAGTATATATACCCAACATCTGAGTTTCTGAGAAACAATTTCAACGAAATTTCACGTTTCTCTCCTCCATTTGTCCATCCATCCATCCCCTCGAGCGCATCACGACGACCCTCGTTTCTTATTTTCCCGAAAATAACGTGGCAAAGGGGGATGCTGGTAGCGGTTCTCGGAACCGTGGCGTCTAAGATCCCTTTGACGGTCCGTGGAGAGAAAGCCCTTGGATCCAGGGTCCGTTTCAACCGTGTATTTACACGCTCGTGGAAGGTTCGCCCAACTAGCTACTGTGCAACCGCCTCGGAAGAGAAACATACAGCCTCGAGTTTGTTAGTGACGGGAAGCAGAAACACGTGGCGTCACGTAATATTTCTGCACGAAGAGCTGGCCCGGCTGGAATCGATGGAACGGGCCATCGTTTAAAAACGAACTCTCCTCTCTCGGGCGCATCGCGTGTCCGTCCGACTTACGTCGATTCAACCAAGTCGAATGAGATATTTCTGGAGGGAAGGAAGGAAGGAAGGATTGTAAAATTCAGGCGAGATTTTTATGATAAATTTTGAAGTAAGGAGGATGGTAAAGTTTTATGAAATGGGAAGGATTAAAAAATTCTGATTAAATTTTAAAGTTCGGCAATCGTTTTATAGGTATTTGGAATATTTTAGATTCTCCGTTCACTCGTGATATTTCAACCGGGAGCGGAGTAAAAATAAATGTAGACAAGCTTAAGAATTTGAAGTTTCGTAAGAAGGGTTTCGGAACAAAAGACGTGATGCAGATAAGGATTTCACGAAATAATATAGAATTTCTTTTAATAAACCAATAAAAGCCTTAGGTTAAATATTACGGATCGAATTCGAAGCTCAAGGGAAACTGAAATATATAACAGTTTAAGCTCTCGTTAAACTAGAATACCCCATTATTCCATGTTTAACGTATGAATAGGGTATCACTTACTCGAAAACAATCCTCCATTCTCCTTAGGCAAAATTCAGAAAACTTATTTCATCGTGTATATATTCACAGAATGCAGCGAGTGGTAATAGGAGAAAGGGAGAAAGCGCGGGCAGAATTTAGCGGCCGGTTAATTTTAGTCGAGGTTTCTTATTTTCGTATCAGTCAGCGGCTGCAGACCGCCGGGAATTCGCCGCGGCTCTTTTTATCTCCACTCTGCTAGATTTTATTTCGACGCAGGGCCGCCGAAACGCCAGGCCCTGACCTTAGGGAGCCAATTCTCCGCGTTCATTCACTTTTCGAGTCAAGACAATCCCCTTCCCCCTCCTCTTCCCCTAGGTCCTGTACCCAGAACCGACGTCAACCCTTCTCCTCCTCCTCTCCTTCGCCGTGTCTTCATTAATTCAACGCCGTCTACGCAACTTTTTCTTCCTCTCTCTCTTTCTTTCTTTCTCTGTGTGTCTCTTTACCTCTCTCTCGTTTCTCGACTCTCAAGTGCGACCAACTCGCGACATTTCTGTACCGAGAGCGGATGTTGAACACTTTGGACGAGGTAATTTTTAAAGAAATACGGGTATAATGGCAAATTTCCTTCGTTTGTTAAGAATATTGGATAATAAGATGAATCGAGGATTTCAATGGAGGAGAGGGTTTCTCTTTTTTCAATGGAAGTTTTAAAAATAGCTTCGAGAGATTGTTATTTTCCAAGCGATATTTGGGATATATTAATTTTAATTCGTATATAATTTATTTAGTTATTTAATTATTATTTATTTAGTTTGATGTTAATTTTAATTGTTATAAATGATTTAAAAAAATCATAAATATTTATTTTGGTGAAATAAATTATCTATATTCATTTTCCATAGGGAGGATTTTATGCACGAATTAACTCAAATTCTCGTATTGGCAATTTTCGAAAAAAAGAAAATCTCGAACAATTAACAGAAAATTGTTCTTTCGTGAACAATTCTCTCCCATAAGAAATAAGATTCAATATTGTTCAAAATCGGTTTATTTGCCGTAAGTTTCATAAAAATAGGGTCGTAATGAACGTAGAGATTCGTAGAAGGAAGAGGTTCTTTATCAGAATCTTGTCCCCGAGGCGGATAAGATATTTGCCGCGTTTATTGACAATTTCGGGACTGGTTGGGGGGGATTTGCGCGAACACAATCTTAAAATTGAAGCGATAAACTGTTTGCCAACCTAAGCTAAAAAAAAACCACCCTGGGAGGTGGGATACAGAAGCGATCGTAATATCTGGCCGCATATTAAAGCGACGCTCATTAAGGCGGCCGCTGCATTTTCGACGAATTTGCTTAAGTGCACTTTGGGTCAAAGCTCGAAAATTTGCACTTACTATCGCGAGGTATAAAATTATTTTTGGTCGTAAGTCGGAGACGCCATTAAGTCGAGGGTTGAACCTTTCGCAACTTCTCCGGATAGTTGGAAAATAAATATCGCGCGCGAGGGTGAAATTTCAGAGTTTTAAATTTAAATTTCAGAGAAAGATCCTAGATACATTCGTTGATTAATATATATATTTTTTAATTTTTTTTTTTTTTGCGCTTGTAAAAGTAACAAACTACGATCCAAATTTTTATTTTAATGAAAAAGCGCAAGTAACGATTTCTTAAAAGATTACAAAAAAAAGGATCAATAGATTGAAACAATTTTTTCACTTCTCGTATAAAATACACTTATAGAGTGATTAGATATCATTTTCAAAAAATTATCATCGAGAAATTTTTCTATCTTTCGCAATTGGAATATTAAAATTGTGATTATTCTAAAAAAATTTCAAGATTATACTACTTTCAGTTAGTTTATTTCCACAGAAAAGAGTAAGAATCGACGAAATTATCTTAAAAAAAAAAAAAAATCTGTCTTCCCTATAATTTCAAATATTCTGAGAAAAGATAAAGAGAGATACGCGTCTATAATATTCTCCAAGTTTCCGGACAATATTAAGGCTGGAAAAATTTCGCGATTTGAATATTTCAGGGTCTTTATTGGAGGGGGTTCGCGCGTGTGCGTTGAACATTTCGAGGCTGAGAGGCTCGGTTGGTCCCGAGCATCGGCACAATTCTCTCTCGTAGTCGTCATGGAAACCCCTCTTCGATGTGCTCCCTTGTCGAGAGTAGGCAGTTTCCAGAGGTTTAGGGTGTAACCTCGAGGGCGAACAACGTCGATCAAGGCTAACCTATTCCAACGATGATAAATCTAAACACTTCATCTTGTCTTCTGCTTCCACCCACCTATACGCCCTACTCCTACTCCGGGAATAAAAAAATTTATCCCCGATGAATAATTTTAACAATTCTTTCCTCCTTCTTTTTCCATAAATTTTAAAATTCTCTCGTGTCGACCTTTTTTCTCTCTCTCTCTTTTTTTCTCAACCGATAAGAAGATAAGAAGTTCATGCAAATATAAAAATATAAAGCTTATTCGAAGTTTTTTCAAGTTTTTTGCACCTTATTCCCGTAAGTTTTTTCGTAACTCCAACTCTCCGCGCGAAAGATCTCCTTTCATCATCCCAGGAAAAAATTTCGACGACGAATCGTCGTCGATCTGTTTAAATCTCATCTGTCACGACAAGCTGGCAGCGTCGAATAAAATCCGAAGGATCGACCCGATTCTTCGATAGTCCCTCCGTTTTATCAAAATTACCCCTTATATTTTGCCTTGCCGCCCTCCTTCTAGATTCCAGCTTGTAGATTCGATCTGTTTGCGAGGATATAAATCCTAAAAAAAAAAAAAGGAAAAAAAACACGTAGATTCGAAGGAGGGACGACCTATAAACCGAGATCGTGATCGGTGAGTTTCGATGACCGGCCAGAACTTACCGCCCTCCTTTCGAAAATATTGTCGTGGATGTCGATATGGCGGCCGAAACTTGTCGGAAAATTAGGTTAAAAGTAGGACTCAGAAGTTGTTGGACGACTAATATAATTTGCCGATTTTATAAAAGACGATTTAAACAAATTTCATCACTCGAGAGAAAAATTTATTATCGCGTTTATTTATTCTTTTATTTCTTTCTTTCTTCTTCAGTCTCGTCGTTTCTTTTATTATTAAGTTATCAAATTATTCTTACAAAAAGTGCTTCTTTTTTATCGTCGTTTTATTCTTCCTCACATTCATCCTTACAATCTCCATTATAAACGTTTTCTTAAGAACACGTCTTTTCTTTCCTTTCCTTTCTCCTCCGTTAAACGTTTCTGCGAGGAATGCTCGTCATCGATCGTCAATTTTCAAAAATAAATCGACCAACATTGACATCTCGTTGCCTCGTTATTGTCCATTCTTCTTAAATAGCAAAATCAACAATAATAATTCGTCGTATTCTATAACATCCATCCCCCATTATCCCCCCATTTCCCTCCTAACGAGTAACTCGTTCTCGCTTATTTATATATTCTCCACTCATTGCACTCGGCCGAAATAAAAAGACCTCTTCTCCCATCGATCTGTTTTTGCCACGTACAAACTCTCGCAACTTGGAATTTCACTTGGAGGCAGGCTCCAGGGTTGGTTGACGGTCCTGGGGTCCAATAAATTTGTCCCCTTCTTGTTACTTCTTATTCGTCCCGCCGTGAGGTCAAACCCTTGAAACATTTATAGTGTGACGAGGATGTTGCACGAGTCAAGTCGAAGTCACGACTCGAAGCGGAGAGAAGGCGACCGTTCTTCTCTTGCGCTCTCCAGCTGCGTGTGCACACGAGCTTCTAAAAATACGCGGCCACCCCGAGTTGCACTTGAAATCGCGTCGAATCGAGAAAAAGAGAGAGAAAGAGAGAGAGATCGTCGATGAACAATTTCACGGAGACACAAGATTGAGGCATCCCTCGCGTTCCTCTTGAAAATCTTGCGGCATCCGCTTATAATTCGAGGCGTGTTTCGTTCGTTCTTGGCGAGATTAGAAGTTGTGCGTCGATCGAAGTCGAGGAATTTTTCTCCGTTCCAAGGTTGCTGATATTCTAAAATGAATTTTTAATCTTCTTTATTCTCGATATCGAATTTTCTTGTTGGAATTGTTTAGTTGATTCAACTCGAACAAGATTTTGTCTTTATCATTCAAGATAGGTGCGATCGGCTAGGTTTTGTTCATTTTTTGTGCGATTGGAATCGATTGATCGTCGATCGAAGTCGAGGAATTTTTCTCCGTTCCAAGGTTGCTGATATTCCTATTTCTAAAATGAATTTTTAATCTTTATTCTCTATATCGAATTTTCTTGTTGGAATTGTTTAGTTGATTCAACTCGAACAAGATTTTGTCTTTATCATTCAAGATAGGTGCGATCAGCTAGGTTTTGTTCATTTTTCGTGCGATTGGAATCGATTGATTGCTGAAGGTTGCTAATATTTCTAAAATGAATTTTTAATCTTTATTTTCGATATCAAATTTTCTTGTTGGAATTGTTTAGATTCAACTCGAACAAGATTTTGTTTTTATCATTCAAAACAGGTGCGATCGGCTAGGTTTTGTTCATTTTTCGTGCGATTGATCATCGATCTGATCTTCGTGGAGAGATTTTTATCAGTTCCAAGGTAATCTTGAACAAGTGCAAAGATTATAAAAAGTAACGAATCTTTTCATCTTAATTTTCTATTTCATAATGGAAAATGATGAATATATGTGAGATATTCATTTAGGAAATATTTAATAGAATTAATTGAGGGGTAGTAATATCAGGGGACACGTACAGATTGTATTTTCCTCTTGCTCCATTTCAGTGACAGTCTTCCTTTTTTTTTTTTTTTTTTTGATTAAAAATATAAGAGGTCTGGGAAAATGGTAAAAAAGTTTCGAACGATGGAGAGTGTGATTACACGTTGGGTCGATTGCGCTTCTGTAACTTTGTCGCTGTTTAAGCTTTTTTTATCTGGGGAAGGGAGAGAGATACGAGCTGTCCCAGTTGTACAATTCAATCGTTATTGTACACCATGGTTGATGGTTTTAAAGTGGACACGCTTACGCGTTATTTTCAAGATGGAGAATCTGGCCTTTTGTCTTAAAACTCTAACTCCGTATCCGTCTTCCGACGCGAAAATAAAATTGTAAAGTTTTGTAACCCTCGCTTAATATAAACTTTCATCCGTCAAAAAAAAAAAAATGACTCGAGAAACGATTTATCGAATCCCAAACGAAGGAAAATAACTTGGCGAACAATTGATTTGGAGAACAAAGGACGATACATTCGTAGACGGGGAACAGAGTTCTTGCCGAATTAATTTAACGCCGCGACAATGGAAATCGTAGAATTCGTGTCATGAATTTGTCTCGATTGTTACGAGAGCGCATCGTTACACCGTGTCTTGGTTTGTTACCGGTTGATAATACCACGGAGGATCCATTTCCATCTAGAACGCGTCCGCCCGCGTTATTCTAAGCACCGTGGCTTTTGCACCCTCTCCCCCACCTCCCTTCGTTTCTATGGTGACTCCAAGTGGGGTAGGGTATCCCCCTGCAGATCGAGCGGGCGTCGCAGGTTGATTGTAGGTAACCGTGCAGCCCTCTCGAGCAAACACAGGATCATCTATCGAATGGAGGGTTATCCTCTCTCTTTCTCTCTCGAACGAGACAATCATTTCATGGTGATTATCGAAGTAACGCCGGTCTGAAACATTTTCCTAAAGGTATTGAGATACGATGCTGGATGCGAGCAGAGTTTTAAGGGTAAGAATTATTGTTTCAGAATATCACGTTTCATCAGGATGTATCTATATGAGATAGATATTTATAAATAGGGAAAGTTAAAAATCTGTAACGTAAGATTGTTGACATCTTCGTGGAAATAAATTACTTTTTTAACAATAGACGAATATTGAAGATTGTACATAATTTTGATTAAATTTCTTTTTAAAAAGGAATAGATGTATATTTTCAATAAAATATACTTTTCATTTATTACAGGATTATTTAAACTTTTTAGTTGTGTTCAATAGAGAGTTTTAAGAGTTATTGTTTCAGAATATCACGTTTCATCAGGATGTATCTATATGACGAGATAGATATTTATAAATAGGGAAATTTAAAAATTTGTAACGTAAGATTGTTGACATCTTCGTGGAAATAAATTATTTTTTTAATCTTCAATGGACAGATATTGAAGATTGTATATAATTTTAATTAAATTTTTTTTCGAAAAGGAATAGATATATGCTTTCAATAAAATATACTTTTCATTTATTACAGAACTATTTAAACTTGTTTTTAGTTGTGTTCAATAAAAATTACGTTTCAACATCATTAATTGCAACAGGTTTCTAAAAAACTAATTTTAATTCAACCGATAAAAATAGACTGTTTTACAATTCTAATAGAAACGATCGCGACGATTTTATCATTATTATATATCTGAAAGAAGAAGATTATTCTATATATACGCGAAGAAAGCAAGGTTAACGCGAAGTGACTTCAAGTTTACCCACGTCTACTCGTCACTTCCTCCTCAACGTGTATTTACACGGCTTCTAAACGTCCGCTCCACTTGTTTAGTGAGATCACATTCGCGCTGTACCGAAAATACAGCTGCACCTTCTCTCGGTTCACTTCGGCGAAGCGAGCTACGTTTCTCGGAGCTACTCGCAATTTCGCGTCTTCTTTCTCCCCCGTGATGCGAATTTAATCGCTTTGGAACGTGTTTTACGCGCCCATAGGACAAAGTTACGCATTAACATCTTCCCGCGCGTTTCCTCGAAGCATGGCCACACGTTGATTATACGTTGATTCATTCCCCCGGTTCCTCCGAGAGAGAAGAAGAACGATTTTAAATGACAGAGTTTCTTTACTCCCTATTTTTTAACACACCCGTTCTTTTTAACACCCACTAATGTTAAATATCGGCGTCGATCAAAGAAACGGAAAATCACGCCTCGTTTGGTCATAAATCTATTTGTGGAGCGATTTTTATAGCTTTCTCGGACTATCTTGGACGTTTTTCTTTCAAACGTTTTAATCTTATCGCCTTGTAGTCTGCGATATTCTCTTTTAACTGGCGCTAATCACGCTAATATTAAAAATTATTCGAACGTTCGAAACGGTTGTGACATCATTTGCCGCCAAGCGAGTACGTTTGTTTCTGTTAAAATTATAAATTACATCCACCTTCGAAAGATGAATTTATCGAAGCGCTAAAGATACGATAATTATCGATTTCTCTTATCAATCAACGTAATATGAAATATATCACGTTTAAGATACCAAATCAATAACAATAATATATCTGCAATGAATCAACGTGATCCATCTGAATCGCACGGAACGATAACAATCCAACCCTCCACAGATCTCCACAGACAGCGTAGACTCTCGCGGTCTCTCGTTTGACATTTTTCGTTGCACCCGATGCGGCGGACAGACGGATCCTGGCAAAATTCCAGGGGTATAAATTGTCGGGATCTCCTCGTGTCTCCGATACTTTGCTCCAGAACTTTTCTGCCCCCATCAGCCCGTGTTCACGGTGGTGGTGGTGGTAGCCCCAGACGAAATGGGATTTCGTAACGATCCATCTTCGATCGAAGCTTCGTATATTCGATCGTACATACCTCCGTGTTGCTTCCAGCCGGGATATTGCGCAACGATAGGGAAAGGAATACATAGAGGCGTAATGGAAGATGTGAAAGTTTCGTCTCGGTGCAACAACGGTTGCGTGTTTTGAAACGTTTCTCGATAATCAAAGGTTAGAGGTGGGAGGAATTTGTGATTCACGCGGTTGTGATTCCGCCAACATCTGGCGAGTGCATCGTGAAAATATTTGATATAAACGTCGGGGAAGGCGTTAGAGCTACGAGTATTCGAGCAAAGAGGGATCAACAAGGTTATCTTTCGCTTGGGAAAGGGATAATCGAGTTTAGATTTTGAAGAATTATTTAGGGCGAGCGGAGAGAAATTTGTGAAGATAATTTTATTTCTGGAGAAAAGAATGTTCGAAAATAATAACGCTCGCCTCGTGGACGAGGTATTTTTGCAAAGGGTAATCCCGCGTAAAAACGCGAGCTTTCCTCGGGATCGGAATCCGTTCTCTATTGTTCGATAATGGTTTCATTTCCTTGTATCTCTCCGCTGAATACTAATATATGCGTAATAACTGGGCGCCGTGGGCGCAATAACGAACTTTCGATATTATACGTAGGTGCTGGGAGAGGACTCGTTGGAGAATTCATAGGTCTTTGGTCAATTTTCGTAGCGAATTGTTGAAACTCCATTATCCATTAAGGAAGAAAGATGAATTTAAAGCAGGGAACGTAAAGAAAGATACGATAATCGATTGTGTAAAGGGCCAATAATGAAAATCGTATGAGTACGTTTTAATTGAAGTTGTTCGACAAAGTACAGCTTAGAGAAAAAGCAATTGGCATTATTTTACATAATTGAGGTTGATTTGTCATTTATCAAAGAGAAATAGTGTATCTGAGATGCTTGCGTTCTCAGACCAATTAAAGAAACGAGTATAATTGATTTATTTATTTTAGTATATAAAAGCATGCAACATCTGAGAGTGCAAGATTCTAGGTATTTTTCGCACTAACAGAAAAGGCGATGAAATGAAAATAACGATGGTGAGGATTAGTCACGAAAAGTTATAAAAATGGAAAATATTCCTAACAGATATTGTATATCATTGTACAAAGATATACCGAGCGTTGTGAAAAGCGTTGTAAAAATGATACCAAGATAACGAAGGAAAAGTTAGAAGATAATGAAAAAAGTTATAAATAATTACACATAAATTCGACTTGATTTCCATTTAATGATCGCATCTTTTACAGAACCACTGTAATTGTACGGGAATAAAATGGGGGAAAAAGTAAATCGGTGACATAAATCTTACGTCGCATTGTAAGAAGCAGGATGCAATGGCAGCGTAGCATGGTAGTAAATGTAACGAACATTTGCGGTAAATGAAACGTTTTATATTTCCATAAATTTCGCGTTCGATGTAGGGAGCTACCCGATCAAAGCGGAGGCATTTTGTGCGCCTCGATAGAGTTTGATCGCGTAGTGCGAAAGATGGCCGATGCGCGGCGCTGGATGCGCAATGACGCTGCGCGCCGATGGCGCCGGCTAGGAGCGGGACCGTCAGTCGCAGAGGGACCACGCACGGTGGCGGTCGTGAGTTGTCGTAATAGAAAGAGAACGTGCAATAGGACGAAAGGAGCTGAAGAAAGACAGAAAGATAGAGAAGTTTAGAGAAAAAAGAAGTAAGAGAAGAAAGAAAAAAGTCAAACGTTGCGTTCGCGTGCGTTCGTAGTCGCCTAATTCGCGGGTCCCGCTCGATCGTGTGCGCGTGAAAGAGTTTTAACCTCCGTCGTTCGATTATCGTGCGTCGTCTCGGTTCGCTCTGGTGCGTGTGGGTCGGCGCGCGCGCGCCTGTGTTCCGTGTGTGCGTGAAAAACACCGCACCGTCTTTCGTTACGCGTTTGTGTGTTACATCGGTAGTATATATACAAATATACGTGCGTCGGAAAGAGAGTAGCGCCGGGTCGCATACAGTGTGCACGAAAGTAAGAGAGAAAGAGATAGAGTGGGAAGGGACAACCGGAGCCGAGGAGGAGGAGAGGCGGGCGAGGAGGGGGAGGAGGTACGGAGTGTTGGATTTGTTTTCTCGCACAACGGTGGAGCAAAACGGCCTCAAACTGTGGGGCTCTGGGGCGTTTTTTCTTCCTCCGCAAGGGATGTACTACCCCGTAAGTGATTATTTCATTTTTTTATAAATATCGTGCGTTCACCGGGAAGCTAGAACGATTAATCAAAGAGAGGGAGGCGTCTCTCTGTCTCCCTCACTCTCTACCCTCTCTTTACTGGAAATGTTCGAAGGCGTCGGTTCGATATGAGGCATCAGGTTGTGGAATTGTGCTTTGTTTCTATTTTAGACTTCTGCGAATCATTCGATATTACATACGACGCGATCAGAAATGCATATTTGATTCTTGTCGTACGGAAAATAGTAGAATACACGCGCACAGTGTTACGCTCCATAATGTATTGTTTTGTTTTTTTCCCCCTAGAAGTCTAATCAATTTCTGTCCGTTCGTATAAATACGTTGTATAAATACGTTCGTCGTAATATCGTGGTAAATAGAATGAAATCATTTTCAATTGTCGTATCATCGTCGCGAATATTTCGTTCGATACGAATTGGAGGTTATGTTCGCCTCGGCCGGAACGTTAAAAACGAGGACAGAAATTCGGAGTGAGAAAAGAGTGAATAAAACGATTGTTTTGATTATTTCTGGCAGAGAAAATTACCTTGACCGTCGTGTTTGACGTCGGCGGACAACGTATTTCGAGGAATTTGCTTATTTACTGCGTTACGATAGACTTCTGCGAAACAGAGGTTAGAATACTCGGTGAGAAAGATACAGAAGGCACTCCGAAGTGAAAGTAAATATATTGCTGCTAGCTATTTTCACTCTATGTGCCATTAGTTTCTCAAATATTACAAAAGTCTCCATAATGAGTCAATTTTAAATAATCTCGATTAACGTAAATTGTACGTAGACAGTAATCTCGGTTACTGCTATAATCTAAACGTAAAATCTTTATTTTTTTAAGCAAATATAATTACGTACATGTAACTGTTAACCAAAATTTTATTTTTTTCATCCATATTATGTAATAATAAATGTTATATTTTATATATAGTATAGAATAAGTAAAGGAAAAAAAGTTTTTTTCTCTTACATATTCGAAAATCGAATTTCAAGTTTTTTTTTGGTATTTACTTAGCCAGGTAGACTGTAAAATGTAAAGATAGGTCTTTCCCGAATCGAATCGTATCCCAAAGTTCCTTTCTTCTCAGGTAGACACTGGCGGATTGAATTTCGCGTACAATATACCTGACCTGTTTCTTTCATTTCCTTATATATCTTGGAGCACAACGTTCGCTTTTACACAACGAATCAAAGTCGAGGCTGCTTTCACATAATTTACATAGTATCCCTTATTGTTATAAGTATCAGCTGTGCAATTCGAACGAGAGAACTATTCGAGGTTTCGATCGAGACATCGAATTACATTACACGAACTCAAATGTGACGTGTGTGCGTTTCATAGGCAACGCACGTGTGTCGCGGCGCGAAACGTTCTCGTCTTGGTCTTTTCTGGCACGACACGACTAATGTGAAGAGGACGTGCCATTTTTTGCGCGGGTTTAAAGCATTCATGCTGCTACCCGATTCGTTACGAATGCATCGCGTAATTAATATTGATATGCGTATCACGTTACTTGCCATTTGCGTTGCAATTTTTATCTTTCGTTGATGAACAAAATTATGACATTATCTTGAATACGTTTCTTGTATCAGCATAAATGTAGAATATTCTTTCCATTTTAAATCTCTAAATTTAAAAATTGAAAGAAAAATAGAAAAAAATAATGATTATGAATGAGGAAAAATGATAAAAAAAATGAGATTTTTAACTTGTAAAAACGGTTGATGATTGAAACTTAAATTCTTGTAGAAAAATTTGTGTTTCTTTAAAAAAAAAATTACAAAAATTTGAGAATATTTAAAATTAAGAGAATATTTAAAATTTGAGAAATTTGAGAAAATTTAAATTAATTAAATATTCTGCAAATTTTATGATGATTTTATTTTATTAATTGAACAATTTATATGTAAAGAAAACTTCAAAATTATTATCAAGATTTTCTAATACAACTGAACTGCTATTACAAATGAAATTAAGTTTCAATTTTATAATAGTGAAATTAGTAATAATTATAAATTCTATTGCGTAATCGATATATCTTTGGTAATGAGATAGATAAATTTTTTACTAATTGGCAAATTATTATATAATCAAACTTATGTAATTGAAGAAAAAGATCTCAATAATCATTTTCCAATATTCATAAGATTATTTTAATGTAAATTCATGTAAAAAAAAAGAAAAAAATTATAATAAAAAAACAATCTCGTATTTATAATTACAATTTATAATTGATATACCGCGATTATTATTAGCAAATAATAGTTTCGTATTTATAAATCTTCCTTGAAAGGAAAATTCCTGGAGACCGAACTAGTTCGATCTTATACATATTTAAACAGCACGAAAATAAAGAAACGCGACTATCGACACACGTACACGTACACGCGTATGCCGGCGAAAAAAAAAAACGAATGGAATGTAAACATAAAAATGATATAACGGTATTCCAATTCAAATTCAAAGTTCACCGCATAGATTCATGAGCAATAACTCAATTCACCGGTGCGATATAAAGCCGAGTATACGAACTCGAAGGAACTGCAACGTCATCGGTAAACTCCGCCATCGTAAACATGACATGCATTAACAAATAATCTGCTTCCGACTTCCTCGTTCTCCTCGCGAAAAAAGAGTACTACACGATTTTCTGCTTACGCGCTAGAAAATGAAAAAGGAGGGAGGGATTCTAAAAAAAAGAAAAAGAAAAGAAAACGCAAATTACCCATTAAAGGCCGATTTTTTTTTTTCTTTTAACCGTTATCATCGTATTGTTGCATGGAACAATCGAGAATCGTGAATCGATTTCGTCGCGATCTCGTTTTTTTTTTTTTCACGAAAATTCCTTCGAATGGAGAGAATCGGTTAATTTCCACGCGCGAATTTTTCCACCTTTTTATTCCCCGTCTATATATATATATATATATATATATATATATATATATATATATATATATATACGTATTCGTTAGAGAAAGAAGGGGTTTGTTCACGGCGAGGTGGACGAAAAATTTCCAAGCAGATTACAGCGTCACGAGCTCGCGGCATTATCCGTCGACATTAATCCGCTGGCATTACCACTGCCAATTCCGTGGGAATAAATAAAAGAGGAGGAGAAGGGGAGGGGGAAGGATAGGGGTGGAATATGGAAGGGAAGGGAGGGGAATGGAACTAGTGGGAGGGGAAAAACGTCGGTACGGTCACGTTCCGTCGGCTTTTTAGGAAAAGAGTCGGTTTTTGGGTCAAGCGTCCGAGCAACCCCCCGCGTATCGGGCCACCCCTTTTCGGTTTTAATATTATTTCCCTACGACCGATGAGGCATGAATAGGCCGACGGTGGACGTCGTTCTCCACAGATAGTCGTGTTGATTCTGCTAATTTTCCCTCCCCTTCTCCTTCTTTTTCGTCACTCTCCTTTCCCGTCTCTCGGCCATATGTTCCTCTCGCTTCCGACGACCCCTCCGTTTTTTTTTTTTTCACTCCATCATAAAATGTATTTTGAAATATAGGGCAGGGTGGGCTATTTCCAGCCCCCTGTGTATCGATACTTTACTTCGAGGCGAGTAGATCGATCGTTATTCCCATCGGTTGGCCCTTAAGCTATCGCGCGTTGGCCCAACTATCCTCCGATGCTAATTTCTTTTCTCTCTCTCTCTTTTGGATTATTGTGGTTGTATAAATGTCCCCTCTCTTTTTTTTCTTCGAGGGGATAAGAGATGAGATCGAGGAATTTCGTGCAACGATCGTTTTCGAAAGAAACTCGTATTAGATACACGTATTAAAACTCATTATTTTGGAATAAATACGTTATGTTTATATTTCGGTGCTCGGCTCGTAAAATTAGAGATTTGTCGCGACTTATGAAAGGGTTTATTGTCGTAGAAAATTTTTACGAACATCGGTCCGTTGTTAAGAAAAGTTGTTAAAAGACTATAAAAGTTTGAAAGATATCTGATTGTATACGAATCATAAAATTGTTTGTCACCAAGTATTCGATAGAAATTAGCCAATAACGCGATTCTATAACGCGAACTTATTCGATCGCTCGTCAAATAAGTTTCGTAAGTTCGTTTTGCTCATCCGAAGAGTGAAAATCTTGGAGCATTTTCTTGTATCGCTCTTCGAAATTACGAAATACTCGAAATTTACATCTTAACGCCTCTTTTTTTTTTTTTTCTCTCGGAAAGAACGCTCTGAATATCAATCCATTTTACGTATTCAGTTATATTCAGTCGTCGCTAGGATAGGATGGTAGGTAATTCATTAAGCAGTTGCATAAATTCTTGCCTTAATTTGCGCATAATTTACCTTCTGTCCAACCAGCATCTTGGCAGAGAAAATAAGGGGGGAGGGAAAAGCGGCGGGCAAAAAAATTGGAACGCAAGAAAAGCGATATAAATTGGCGGTTGCCGAGGGGACGAAAAATGAAACGTTCCCTTCGAATTCGTGGAATTTACGCCTCTTCCACCAAGCAACGTCATTATTCCTCGTCTTCCTCCCATCTGATAATTGTTTCTCAAGTCTTCTGAAACCTCCATTTCGAGAAATTACTCGTTATCCCGGGAGTGGAAGTTTCACTACGGATTAATTTCTTTGGATTAATCTGTTCGTCTGGCAAGTCTCGGTACCCTTGGTAAGATGTCACCTTGACATCGATATTCTCGTCGCGTGTGTTCGATTAATCGCACCGCATTTTTCTATGGCTAACCGCATCTTCGAACGTTCTTGTTGTTGCCGGCTGGATCCCTTCCTCTATTTTCCGATCCCCTTCGCGTTTCCTTTTGTAATCTTGAATTTCATCGTGGAAAATCGTTTGTTCTTCTTTCAACGTTTCTCTCTCTCTCTGTACGCGTGTGTATTTATTTATTTCCGATAGAACACGATCCAAGAGATATCTTTGATTCAAATTCTGGAAAGATATTCTTCAAATTCACAATGAACGAAATATTTCCTTTTATCGTTTTCTTATTTCATATATTTTATATATATTTCGAGTCTAAATGGCGTAGAACGAAGAAACCCGTTTGCAATTAAGTCTCACAATTTGTATAACGAAATAAAATACATTAAGGTATTGATTTATAATCCATCATTTAAACTAACAATTTCGAAACGAATCATATCTTATTTGTTCTTCACAATTCGTGTCACGCGTGTTGGAAAGATCTTTTCTGATTATATAAAAAACTGCTCGAAGCAGACAGAATATTAGATATTATCATTATCCTATAATTTATTCGATTTAATCTTGGATTATTCGAACAAATGAATACAAAACTTTCGACCGGCGAAATTCGAATTAATTTCTGAATGATTCAGGAATTGGCAGTTGCCCCGTGTCCATTTCGCTCGAACGAATTGGCTATTTCTGCTCTCGATTGAAACACAGGGGCAGGGGTCATGCCCCGCGGAAGCACGCGAAATAGGCCATGCACGATCGCGTGTTAACACGAGCTTTAAAGATCACACGCTTCGAGCAAGCTCTTGGTTTCATGCCGTTTCCTTGCACGTGCAATTCGATCGTAAGTAACGGCGGATTCTTCGTTCTTTTTCTTCGAACGCGATTTCATCGATTATTTAGGGGGAAATTAATATGGAAATTTTTCGAGGATAGCTCGTCAGCTTCTCTCCATTTGCGCGATTTTTATATAAAGTTGCTCGAGAATTTTTTGAATGCAATTTGATCGAGTTATTCGGGGATCGGGTTGATTAAGTTGGAAACGGAAGAGAGAAAGCGAGGAAAATTGTTTGGTTGAAAGTGAAATTGAATATATATATATATTTACGCTTATTGGTAAATAGGAGATTGTACAAATTTTTATTGCAAAAATGAAACGAAATAATTTTATTCAAAGTTTTATTTCTTCGTCGAATAGATTTGAAAAATTTATACAGATTTTTACGAAGCCTGATATTTTGAGAGAATCGATATTTAACTCTGACGAAATATTTAACTCTTCTACGAGTTTCTTTCTTCGATCGTTTTCTCCAACTCGGTTATTTCATTTATATATACGAAAGCAAGAAATATTTTAACTTACGATCAACAGAGTTATTCGATTATTCGAGAGTAATAAGACGTGGAAAATTGCACATGATTTTTGCGCCGAGAGTGGCGCGACAAGATTCTTCTCTCGGATTAAATCCAGAATTTTCCACTGCGTGGCAAAGTGGAGAGGCACAAGTGAAAATAAAAAAAAGAAAAGGAAAAATTGTGGATACTCGTGATTCTAAAATTAAACGGAGCCGATTTAAGTCCGGGATACGAGCGTCGCGCAAGAAAAGAGTAAAATTCTGTAAAGCGGCGTACAAATTGCATCCACTCTCCGGGGAAAGAAATATTTCGGGTATTTCATGGCGGAGGGGGAGGGAGAGGATGGATGCAGCTCCGTGAATTAATTAGACGGCCGTGTTTCCGATGTATTAAGAAATATTTCACGTGTCGCGCGCGATTCTGGCTTTCGTGCAAAAGAAGGAAGGAAGTATCACTTTAAGCTCGAACCGTGGTTAATTCACGTCGTGGAATACGTGTCAAGGCTTTTTTTTTTCTCTCTCTGTTCGCTCATTGTTTCCCCCGCATTTGTCAAATTATCACTTACGAACAATACGCTTATCGCGATAGAATCGTTTGAAAATATTTCTTTTTTTCTCTCTCTCTCTCTTTTTCCTCCGCCATATTTTCTTTCTGAAAGGAATTCTTGTTCCTTTATAAATTTGACCTCGAGGGGAGCTAATAGGAAAGAACTGTGACTTCTTTTACGATAGAAACGATGCGGGAACGAGAGGAGGATGTTGGAGGGATTATTGAATTAAGATTGGAGAATTTTGGAGTGCAATTAGGGAAATATATCGGCTGGCTTTTTCCTTGAAATCGATGGATACCAGTTGCAGCAAACTGCGCAAATGTTTGAACGATTCCGGGGTTCGAGCAGCGACTCGAGATTAGAATAATGATAGTTGATCTCTTAGCTTTCAACCGATTGGAAAATTGAAAACCGGTTTTTTAAAAAGTAACAAAATTCTGTGTATCATCTCCTCAACCAAATTCTCTCCCCTCTTGCAGTCAAATTATGCTGCATACTTCATTTTTCTTTATTTGCTCTTCGTTCTAAAAAATCATCACGATAATCCAAAACTTTTCAATTCCTGGAAACCCTACCTAAAATCATAATTCCGTAATAATTCATCAGTCAAATCTCAACCAAGTCCTTAATACGAACGAGGAAGTTGATCTCTTAGCTTTCGATCAATTGGAAAATTGGAAACCGGTTTTTTCGAATAAAAAGCAACGCAAAATTCTGTCGTATCATCTCCTCAATCAAATTTCTCTCTTCCTGCAAATAAATTATGCTGTATACTTCTCACGCATTTAAATTTTCCATCTGCTCTTCGGTTTAAAAATTACGACAATTCAAAACTCTTCAATTCTTGGAAACCCTACCTAAAATCGCAATTCGACAATAATTCATCAGTCAAATCTCAACTGAGTCCTTAATACGAATGATGAAGTTGATCTCTTAGTTTTCGATCGATTGGAAAATTGAAAACCGGTTTTTTTCGAATAAAAAGCAACGCAAAATTCTGTCGTATCATCTCCTCAACCAAATTTCTCTCCCCTCTCAAATTATGCTGCATACTTCTCACGCATTTAAATTTTCCATCTGCTCTTCGGTATAAAAATTACGACAATCCAAAACTCTTCAATTCCTGAAAATCCTACCTAAAATCGCAATTCGACAATAATTCATCAGTCAAATCTCAACTGAGTCCTTAATACGAATGACGAAGTTGATCTCTTAGCTTTCGACCGATTGGAAAATTGGAAACCGGTTTCTTTCGAATAAAAAGCAACGCAAAATTGTCGTATCATCTCCTCAACCAAATTTCTCTCCTCTCTCAAATTATGCTGCACACTTCTCATTTAAATTTTCCATCTGCTCTTCGGTTTAAAAATTACGACAATCCAAAACTCTTCAATTCCTGGGAACCTCGCCCCACCTAAAATTCGGCCGCAATAGTTCATCAGTGGAATCTGAACCGGGTCCTTAATAATTCCATTCCGCCGTGCCATTTCTCGAGAGATTCGATGTCGCGAAATCAGTTGGCACGGGAGGGGAGGGGAGGGGAGGCTCGTCCGGTGCCTCGTGTCCGCATGCTGATACGGGAATTAACTTCTAACGCTTGCACGCGGCCATCCGGATTAAGATTGATGATTAAATAGCGCTGCGTCGGCCATTGTGTTACGCCTTGCGAGGTAGACGCGACACGGTTCCCCATTATTCACGATCAACGGTTACTCGGAAGACGAAGTTACTCGCGCTTCTTGCGCTCCGTCCACAGCGCAAGAGTGTGCATCATACTTGCGCGATCACATTTGACACGTGACCGGCCGGTTAATTTTGGACGGGTCAACGCGTGGTTATTCGGGGAGGAAATGGACGGAAGGAGGATCGGTTCGATCGATTCGGCTCACTTTATTTAGAACCGTCGAATTGGGACGATTGTTCGGACGTTTTATTAACGCCGCCCTATCTTCGTCCATCGCGCAGCATAATCGCTGATTTATTTCGATCTTCTCGTGCGTTTATTTCTTGATAGAAAATGGAGCGGAAGGGGATGTTTGAAGAAAATGAAAAAGTTTGTTTATTAAGTTTTTTTCATTTTTCTTTTTATTAATTTTAATAGATTTTTATTGAAGATCCTTCGTGAAGGTAGAGTTGTGTCTAATGGAATTTTCGAACAAACAATAATTGAAATTAATAGGACGGTTGTAGAGAGAGACAATAATTTGTTAGTGGAATTAATCGAGGATGCATGGAGTTTGTGCGTTTCGAACATATAAAGTATGGGAATCTTTCAATTCGATATTACAGTGTACCGCGTGTGTCTTCTTATAAATGTAAAATATTGACTTTCGAAGATACACGTAGATCCAAAGTAGAACGAAATTCATATATAGCAAATGCACTTTAAATCGTAAATAATTAATATCATAGATTTTTCACCGAACGTGCATACATTGCAGTACATGAGGAACGTATAACTCATTTTTATCGCCGCTGCTATTCCAAGCGGTTTAATAAAGAAGATTAAAAACATCCTCGATAACGTGTACAGAGATCACGCTCTCTACGACGAGCGTAGTACAAAAATAAAATCGAAATATCGAAATATCTTCCCTTTGACCGTTGCAAAAGTAGAATTTTCTCCTTAATCCATTACAATTTTTATTCTCCCTTTTGTTATGCTTCAAAGGATTTTTTTTTTTTATATATCTCTCTCCTCTCTTTTTTTCTTCTTTTTTTTTTTTACACACACGCATCTCAATTAATTTCGTTAGCAATGCACGATACGACGACGATGCGCCCGTCGACGAAGCGTTTTTACCTCGTTGCAAAATCCGGTCAAAATTCTGTCATTCGCAACCCAAAAAAAAAAAAAAAAAAAAAGAAAAGAGAGAGAGAGGGAAAAAAAGAAACAAAAATTTGATCAATTTAATAACAAAGGTATCCTTCACTGTAAACATTGTTAACCAGGACTCAATTTGGACGAAACGTCAAGTACTCTGTAAACCGCAAGAGTTTAATTAACCGAACGTTTCAATTCAAACCTTCCTCCCAACCATCTCTACACTACGTGCTCTTCCACCGTCACGCGCAATGCATATTAATCCTCCCCTGTATACTTACTTGCGCATATTGAAATAAGCAAAACCGTCGAATGGCGTCATTTCCTCGGCACATTGAATCTCTTTACATTCCCTTCTCAATCTTCAATCCAAAAAAAAAAAAAAGAAATAATAATAATAATAATAAATAAATAAATAAAAGAGTCACGATTCAAGCTCGCCAATTTTAATGGGTTTGATCCATTTTCGGCCACAGGATAATCGAGTTAACAATCGTCTTCATTAATCAGATGTTTCACCTTCGATCTCTTCGTGAAAAACGAGAGTTCATAGAAAATTCTCTTCCCCATCCCCATGCTAAGCTTCGTGCACCCTTTGATACTATTAGATGCTAGATTTTTCATCTTCGTGAGTGAAGATATATCTTCCTGCAAATTGCTGGATATTTTTGAATCTAACTTGTATAAAATTCTGGAAGGATCGGTTTTTCTTTCTTCTTATCAAAGTAAATATGAATATCGTCCGTGAATCGTTTGAATTGTAGGATTAATTTTAATTCTTAAAGTTCAATTGTGCTCAAATTGGACTTTATTTTTTTTTTTTTATTTTGGAATTATTGAAATTCTATTCGAAGGGAAAGTTCGAAGATTTGTGATGCTGCAAGCTATGATTTTTTTTTTCTTCTTATCAAAATAAGAATATAATGAATATCCGTGAATCGTTTGAATTGTTGGATTAATTTTAATTCTTAAAGTTCAATTGTGCTCAAATTGGACTTTGTTTTTTTTTTTATTCTGAAATTATTGAAAGTTCGAAGATTTGTGATGTTGCTACGATTTTTTTTTTTTTTTCGTATTCGAAAATTCGATATCTAACTTCAAGGATCGATAGTAATATATCTCTTCGTTTCTCCATCTTGTTAACCGTTGTGCTATCTACATTATCATTTAACGAAATAAAGTTTCAGCGTGCATATGCATAACAAAAAGTAGCAACGTCAACGTTCGTTTTATCTCTCTATTACCCATTACCCCACGCCCAGACGGAATTCTTGGTATACATATATCCTTGGTATCTCTGTCCTTTTTTGTTCAGTAGCCAAATTCAAATTCTAATTAGTAGTCCATGTTTCTTTCGGTCTTCTTCTTTCAAACACATATTTCTCTGGGCTTTTATAGGAGATAGGGGTGAAGAAGAGATGAAAATATGACGCGAATTTTCGTTTTGTTTCGACTAATAAAAGGGAGAGCAAGAGAGAGAGAGAGAGAGAGAAATATATTAAACATGTATGGTTTAGTATAACATATCATAGCTTCAATCCATAAATGTCAATGGGTATATATCTAACGAGTGTATTGGCTGTGAAATTGAACGTTTCGTCGTGGCCATATATATGTCATGAACGTGACCGTTAAAGGGTTAAATATACTTTCTTACTTTCTTCTCGGGCGCCATTCAGATATAAATCATGGTGGATAAACATAACAATATTTTTTTTCACGCCCGATGGAAAAAGTCGTCCACGTCGACCAACGTCCAATTTTTCCGTCGGGTATTATATGATGATAAAAAAAAAAAAAAGGAAGAAAAACCTTCGAAGAGAAAAATTTCTCGAAACTTTGGGAAAAAATATTTGGGAAAAAACATCTTTCGATTAAATTTCTTTTTCTTTTGGTTCAAGAAACTTTTGGATCATCATCAACAACAATCCAGTTTGCGGAGGGTTAAGGCATTCGAAACACTTTCGGAACTTTCTAGAATCTAGTTAGCGGCAAGTTTAGTAGAATTAAAGAACATTATCGTTACACCAGCAATCGTTGTTGCACTGTGTCGTGGTGTGGAATAAGTGAAAGGGGAGAATTGAATAAATTCGGAGCGCAATTTATCAATCGTAACTATTCGTCGATTCGCAACAAAAGATGGAATTTTTGGGGAAAAATTTCACACACGTGTGTATACAATTTTACAAGATATATTTTTCGTGAAAAGGATTTATTTTCAAATGTGAAAATCCGATCGATAATACCGTTGATGCAAAAACAATGATTATTTCGCGATTTCATTCACTCGTAGTTGATATTTTTCTCCATTCGATAAAAACTTGGAAACCTTGTAAAAAAAGGATTGAAATAATAATACGTATACGTTTCAAAAAAAAAAAAAAAGCTTTTTAAATATTCATACATCAGAAACATTTATATGTTTCTATTTTATCAAAAAGATGTATATTAATTGATAAAAAAAAGTCCAGTTTTCTTTTGCGCTATCCCTCCATCTCAACTTCTGACCATTCTCATTATATGTAAATGAGAGTATTTTT
The DNA here is from genome assembly GCF_003254395.2 of Apis mellifera. Lineage (NCBI taxonomy): Eukaryota > Metazoa > Arthropoda > Insecta > Hymenoptera > Apidae > Apis > Apis mellifera. The sequence continues at coordinate 5,857,865 of NC_037640.1, forward strand.
CATAATGGCCAATGCTTGTACTTCAACTCGCGAAATTAATAATCGCATGAGCGACCAAAAAACCAATCGATCCGTGCAAATTAATTTTCTCTTCACTCTTAAAAAAAACTTCTTTCTGAAACTCTTATTACCTCACCGAACGAATCGAACAATATCTCTCTTTCTCTATTCACTTATCCAAACTTACATCCTCGTAGCGCTGTAACGCTAAACGAATAGCAGTTTCCCGAAAGCGAAGGTTCAAAAGCCTTTGACTCCGTGGACAAAGGCCCGTAAACGAGACGTTAATAGCGATGAACGCGTCGATGAGAAGGTTGGACGCGTCTGGGTGTTTGAAGTTGGCATTCGTCGCGATCCGTAATTCACATTCGAAAAGGCGGCGTCTGTGTGTCGTCGTGGCCGTTAGTCGTCGCGGTTTCGTGGCAGGGTCGAGGCTGCCCCCGAGAAGGTTGCTGGCCTGCCCGCTTGCATTCGTTGCGGTTAATAATATTCACCCGTGGATTATCGTCGGTCAGAGCACCGGAGAATCGATCGTTCCTGTTTCCCTTCCCTCCCCCTCCCCTCCCTCCTCCTCCTTTTGCCACCGTTCTTTCTCTCTCCACCATTTATCACGTATTCGCGCGACAATTTCAAATGTTTAACTCGTTCTCTCGTCGAGAGAAACTTTTTCTTCCTCTTTCTTTTTTCGCTGCTCCTCGACGATCAGCGGAACGTCGTTCGATCGAGAAAAGGAGATACAAGGGGTGGAAGCTGAGATAGATCAGTTTTCGAGGTAATAGGATTTTGTATATCTCTTTGACATTTTGCTATGAGAAAATTATCCCTTCTGCTCTTATTGGGAGGAAAATTTTAACAATTTTAAAAATGTACTTTTTTAAACGTGAAAGGCTATATATATATTTGTTATTCTATGTTTGTTATCCGCGAACTTCGAGTCGGTGAACTTCGATCGACGAACGGTTCTCGATAAATAGAAAATCACGTGGGAAATGCGAGGGACGCGAGATTACGCGGGTGTTGTGTTAATTTATCGAGGCGAGAGTTATTATTGCACGTGGCGATAGAGTGGGACGAGTCATCCAACTTGTTTCGAGAGAGGATCGCTTGCCAACGATCGAGAAAATTCCCAGTATACGAAATATTGGTCGAAGAGGGTCTGTTTGCGGTCGAGTTCGTTTGCTCTTGGCCTATTTCACGTGAGATGCGTGAATATCTCGTTTGTAGGGAAATTGGAAACGTATATCGAGCGTGGCGTGTATTTACCCGGTTTTCGCTTATGCGAAGTAGCGTTTGAAACGAGGATTGTAATAATAGATAAGGATTATAAATAAGCTGTGGTAAAAATAACAGGCCAATTGGAAAAGTGGAAAATTTTGCCATTATGAAATATGACGTAATATTGTGAAAAAAAGGGAACAGTCGAGGAAATTTTAATCGGTCGAGGTATTTTCGAAGCGAGTGATGATTGATTAAAAATTTATTATAAAAATAGGGGATAGAATTGAGAAGGCAGATGATAATTTGTATCAATCTAATTTCAATCTTCGTATCATAACTTCTCGTCGATTATTAATCCGCGAAAATAGATGGAAATAGATTTGATTCCCGCGTGAAAAATTATTAAAACAAGCAGAGCGGATCTCTGTAACCGGGAAAAATTAAATCAATCCACGGTATTTTTCCTCCTCGTGAAAACGAATGGAAATACGTTCAATTTTCATCGCATAAATAATTATGAAAAAAAAAAAAAGAAAGAAAGAAAGAAACGAACGGAATAACTTTTATTAACGCTCGTTTTATTTCTCGATAAAAATGAATAATGAAATGAGAATAGAGAACGAGTTTTATCGTATAAAAATTACAAAAGAACGAGCTCTAAAACTAATGAAAACTTTATCATTCCACCTATTATATCTCATCTCTGTTCAACTCTCGTTAGTTATATATCCTACGCCTCATCTTTATTCACCCTCCTCCCCCCTTCCCTTAATTCTCGAGTTAATAAATTAATTCAAGGGATGATAAACGTCTTTCTAAGAGCGTCGCCAAACCCTTCCACAGACCTCAGGATCCTTAATCTTTCCCCCTCCGAGGCATTGACTTATCCAACGAGATAGCCGGAACACGGGTAGAAATACGGGTGCAATTGATACGGTCGATAACTTTGGAAAATATCGATGCGGGTACCGGTATCATTGGGGAGAGAAACACTCGCAAAGAGGCGAAAAAGAAAGAAAGAAAGAAAGAAAGAAAAAGGAACGAAGAATGGAATTAAATTTTCCCGATGATTGGCGAAAAATTGTTGGATAAATATATGTTGGATAACGAAAATTTTTTTATCAATCGGACGCAGAGAGTTCGATATTCGAAATGATTTATGGGCGACGAGTGGATAAAAAGTGAAATATTCGGTGATAGAAAAATTGATGGGGAAAATTCTTGGAAAATTGTCATGGGAACGTCCCTTTATCCCTCGTTGGCGCGTGTTTTGCCGGGTAAAAGAATCCTGCGATTTTAGCGGTTCAGTTTGAACAGTGGAAGCCCGACGAGCCGTGGAATCAACCGACTCTTTTTTTATCCTCTTTGCCGCTTTATGAAATTTTTCCTTTTTTTTTTTTTTCTTTCTTTTTTTTGAACACGTAGATTCAATCTCTGCTTCCTACTTTTTCGCTTCCTTTGTAATATTCCCGGATATTGTAACGATTCTCGGGGGTTGAACTATGGTACAATTAAAATCTCGTGATATTTTGGCTTTGCGATCGATTCATTTTTCTTTCTTTCTTTCCTCGTTTCTCAATCGATGGAACAATATCCTTCTTTTGAGATTCCTCGGCTGATTTTGAAAATTTTACAATCATTTTGAATAATTGGAAATTTGAATAATCGTAAATATTTTCATTTTCATTCCCTTCGGATACGGAAATTAAAATATGAAATATAAATTTTGTTAAACTCGAATATTGGTAAACAATTTAAAAATTCCAATGATATGATATTTATTAAAAAAAACTTTTAATCGTTCTCTCAAATACACGAACCTTTCTCTCTCTCTTCCTCGCGAATTCTCTCTTTGGAATCGCTGCATTAAAAAAAAAAACGCGCGAAGCACACGCCTCGAGTTTCACAGGCATCGGGAAATCCCCGACGATACTTAAAACGTGGTCGCGCTTTCCGTTTGGCTGCGTTCCAACGAAATTTCGCGTCGACTAGAAGCACAAAAGTCTACGCCTTCCGTTTCGTGCAAGAAAATTTATTTATTTTTTTTTTTTCGAAAAAGAAGAGACGCCTCGAAATATTCTTTCGACTCGCGTATCACTTTACGAATCGGGGAAGTTTGATGCAGAAAGAAGGCAGGATTTTCCACAGATTTTGAATTATCACGCGTGCAATATTTGCTCGTGGAAAAAAAAATGTTGTACCGTTCGGTTTTTCGGCGCCAAATCAATAATGAATTTAAAATCGAAAATCTTGGACCAGGACTCTGTTATTGTTTCGTTTCGATATGAATGGAGGGTAGATCAATAAATCATAAATATGTGTTTTATATTGCCTCGTGTCGTTTTTGCTGCAAACTTTACATTGATCGAAAATTTTGATTACGATTTATCGTAGATTTCGCGGAATAATATTATTCTTTTTTTATTTTAGATCCCATATATATATCTTTCTCCCTCGTTTCGATCAATGAAACGATAATCAATGAATTACACGTTTTATACAAAGTGTACCAATTCTTCCGCGTTTCGAAAAATCATGCATTTATTCGTGATTCGTTTATCAAACAACTTTTCAAAAAAATTCGAAACAAAAAACAAACGACATTATCTAACTCAGAATATCTATGATCATTCTTAATCTTTAAGAAACTGGAATTAATTAATTTCACAAAAAGATCTTTTTATATAATAATTTCACGTGAAATTAAATAGAGACGGACGCCACCTCCTGTTGCGTTGTTTCTCTCTCTCCAATCGAGAAGAGAAGGGGGGATTTTCGTGCGGATTTTTCGCGGATCGCGCGCGTGTCGATGAAATATTTGCACGAGTGGCTCGTTAACGAGCTCGCCGCCGTCCGCCGGGAATTTCGAGAACGCGAGAACGTTTTCAGCCCTCGCCCCGCCCCGCTCATTATATATAAACCGTTCGTCATCCGATGATTCACGTTTCGAATAGACCGACACGTTCGTTTTTAGATACGTGGTCGCCGTTTTCTCTGCCCGGATCTGCGAAATCCGGAAAATTGGCCGTGAATCAGAGGGGGAGAGAATCAGGAAAAGAGGAGGAAGAGGGGAGGAGAGGGAACAAAGGAGGACAAGCGGCGGGTAACTTTGAGGGGTAGGGATTATTTCGAGCGAAGAGAATAATAATGCGGAGGTGGTGATATTCGAGATGGGAATAAACGTAATGGTGGGAAGAGTGTATTGTGTATTGGAGAGGAGTAATGGATCTTGTGTATCTGTGGTGAAAAATTTGAAAGACGGGGAAAGTAATACGGATGCTTGTTGCGCGATAAGAGAGAAAAAATAGTTTTTCTTCGAGCAGAATTCGAGCGACGATTTGTTGACGAGAGGGAAATTCGGGAAGGTTTATACAACTTTTTAAAAATAATCGACGAAAATAGAGAGTGTCACCTTTGTAAATTTCTTTTTTTTTCTCAATTTTTTTTTGAAACAAAGTAACAGAAGAAAAGTTTTATTCTGGAAGCTTCTCTCGAATGAAAAAGAAAAACGATGTTCGAACGGTTTAAAATACGATTCAAATGCGATATAAATAGATGGAGAACAAAATTATCGAGAATGAAATATGGCGTTCTAGTTGTTTCTCAATAAGTAAAGCATACATATACATATCGTGTTTCGTATATTTCTTTTCTGATTGATTGAAAATCGGAAAAGATCGGATGTTGATCGATACAAATTAGACAACAAAATGCTTAACGTTCGGTGATTAAACACCGAGGATTATCGCGGCCGGTTATTCGCCGATAATTAAAGCAACGATTACAAACACACCGTATCGTTCTCCTCCAATAATAATTCTAACCATTTACGTCCCCGACTCGTTGCACAAAGGAATTATTTAAAAAGGTTATCCCTCCCTCTCTCTCGTAACGCAATATCGTTTAGCGATAACTTTCGTATTTTCCGCTCGCCGATGATCGCGATTATTACAAGCGCAGACAGCGCTCTTTCCACCTGACCTTATCGTTCTTTTCAATTGTGCCGATTAATTAATTTTAATTATTTTGCACGATGCCGTGCGTCACTTGTGTGAAATAGAATTAATCGTGTTTTATCGGTGGAAGCCACGGTAATCGAACCTGATTCGCGAGCAATATTCAAATCGTGAGGGATTAATCAGGGCTCGATATTCCGATCTTTACTCAGTCGATATACAACCTATTTTTATGCAACGTCGGCGTGGATATCCCGTTTGTATTCCCAATTTTCCCCTCCCCCCCTCTAGAAAGTTTGATTAAGCAGGGTTGATTTTTTTTTTTTTGTTGTTTTTTCTCGATCAACGATTCGATCGATAACAATTTTTCATCGTTGCTTGTTTCAATTCATTCTCAGAAATTTTAGATGGAAATTTTCATATTGATCGCGATGAATTCTCGTTTTTTCTCGATAGATGACATTTTGAAATAAAATTCCGGCGGATTTGCGAGCGAATATTATTCGTAAGTGGAGAATATCCATGAAACGGTAAAAGTTATTATCGAATAATCTAGTAAAAAGTACTCAAAAATATATTCCAATCCTGCTTGATCTTATTTGTACTTCAACTTCTTCTTCGATTAGAAAATTTCGAGAAACGTTCTACAGAAAACAGAGGACGAAGAAATGAAGTAGTCGCTCTCTAAATATATCTCGCAGTTGCTCTCCGCGCGATTTAGGTGGCGCCAGGGAAAAATGGTAAATCCCCGCAAGCCGTTTATTGATCATAAACGAACGTTCGTGTAACATTTCATACGAGTCTCTCTCTCTATCAGAGACTTTTTATTAAAACTTGTTGGATTGTGCCGATACATCATCGAGTGCGATAATTTTTCTTCAACTGTGGTGCTAACGATGAAAAAAGAAGAAGGCAATCAGGTAGTTTTTATTCTATCTAGACGGTGCATCGTATTAGAATTAATTTCTTTTTTCTTTCTCACACATATCATATATTAATTTGCATAATCGTAATTTTACTTAATATAATTCAATTTTATTCTCGATGTCGTGACAATTCTCCAAAATAATAATAAAAATAGAATCGTTTAATTTTTTTATCCGAATTTTCCAATTGTTATTATTTTCGACAAGGAATACATTCGAAGGGCAACGTGTAAATATGATAGATCGATCGAGAAAATTGGGGAAAGGCAAAGGGAGGCGCATCTTCCTAATCCAGCAACGAAGCATCCAAAACACAGAGTTCCTTGCCGCAATTCGCGCCAGTTTAACTTTAGTTCGCCTTCACCCAGGCTAACGTAACTTCGTCGATGCACCACAGCTGAGTTATAGCAGCGATGAACTCGGCTGAAATGTCTGCGCGAAAAAGTTCCCCCAGCCCTCTGACCGCTACTTTTCGCTTCGAGGCGACTTGGAAATTCCTCCTCCTCTCCCGCTGTCTCCGCGAGAGAAATTTGTCGGCGGCGAGTTTCGGCAGAAAACTCGACTTTTCCTCGAGCTCTCTCTCTCTCATCTTTCACAATTTTATGAGAGTTTCTAGGAGCGTTCTTGGATTAAAACGGTACTCGGATCTTTTTCGGGAATAATTTTCCCAAAATTTGACGCGATCTTTCTTTTTCGATAATTTTAAATTAGAGTAATAACGAATTCAATTGAAGTAAGTTTCAGTTTAGATAAAAAGATATCCGGATATTTATAACAAAGATCGAAGAATATTTAAAATTTTACACCAAGGATCATTGTATAAAATATCCTCCTATATTTTTTTCTCCTTTCATTTAAAAATTACTCCGCGTAAATTCCTGTATGAAAAAAAGAAAGAAGGGAGGGGGAGAGAAGCCAAACTCCTAAAATATCAGTCATAATTAAACAGAGAGAGAGAAAACATGCAGACCTTGCACTTTAAAAAATTCAACCCTTCCCTCTCGCTCCCCACGGATCGATGCTGCTCACGATATACTCCCACAGTCTCCATTAGACCGTCCCACGATGGGCGTGAAAAATTCACAAAATTTCTCTTGCGCGTTCCCTCACTCCCGCACTCCAAAACAACAAAAAAAAAGAAGAAGAAGAAGAAGAAGAAACAAGAAAGAAAGAAAGAAAGAAAAAATCCAAAAAAAAGATAAAGAAGCGGTCGACTTAATATCCCGAGTACAAGGAATTCTTTGTTGGCTCCAACTTAATCTCCGGACGCATACACCAAGGGAGAAGAGAGGGAACATATATATATATATATATATATATATATATATATATATATATATATATATATATAAAGAGAGAGAGAGAGGGGGAAAGGAAAACGAAATAAAAGGTTCTCTATCGCTAGGACGAATCATACCTCGTGTTCCCACGGGGCGACGTAGTACGTATCGTTTCATACCCAGTAAGAGGAATTCCAGACGGAAAAGCTCCACGACGTGTCGTCGCGGTGGCAATGTCGGTGCAGAGATATCGATCGGTCCAGGGGCTAGTCGCAGCTTCTCTTTAAGTCATCCGGGGCCCAGGACCACCCACGCGTCCGCCCCTGACGCTCCACCGCCTCCCCTCGCCCCTCGCCCCGCCCGCGCAGCCCCCACAGTTTCCATCGCACCCTCGTCGCCCCTTCTCTCTCTCTCTTCCTCTCTTTCTGTATTCGTCTCTCGCTCGCTCGCGCACCAACCCTCTTTTCTCGCTTCGTTTCTCGCGTCGTCTTCACATTTTCGCTGTCGCTGGCTCTCCTCAAGGTTCCGCCGTATCGACGAGGATACCACCCTTTTATGCATTTCCGTGCTTTCGATCTTCGCGCCCTGCACCCGCATCCCCCATGTGTGTGTGTGTGTCTCTCCCTCTCTTTCTCTGTCGACGCATGCCGCGATACGATCGATTCTTTTTTATCGTATTCCTCTCTATTATCACGGGCGTGGGTGTGATTGATCGACGGTGTGAAATTAGTGGGGAGAAATGTCGTGCACGAGCGTGCAATTCGATCGTAATCGGAATAATTTGCGGAAAGTTTGTATATCTTTAAGATGTACGAACGAATTATTGTTTATTGAGATTTTTTTTTTAGTTAGAGCTTGGTTAAGAATAAAGAATATTAAGAATATTCGAGGTGAATAGAGATATATTCGACTCGAACGAATTATATTTCGTTTGATAAAATTGGATACATCTTAAACTTTGAGATGTAAGGGAAGGGGAGGATCTTCTTCTGCAGCGTCAGCCTCGTCAAGAAGCGTGTCACCTCGTAATTGGATTCATTGAATCCGGATCTTCCAGATTTAGCGTAACTCAATCAATCTCACTCTATTTCAGAATTCGAGCCTCGAAAAACCGGGCGCAATAATAATCTCGATGCGTCGATCCATCGATCAATCAACGGACGATGTAAAAATGATCGAAGAAAGAAGAGGGGAGGATAAAATTTCTCCTCGAATTTCTTCGATCCGATTTCCTCGAGGGAAAAAAAAGAAAGAAAATCCGATCAATGAACCTGTACCCGCGATTGTGCTCTTCGTTCCTCCGCTTCGATCCTCGAATAATAGGGACTCCCTATCGTCGGATCTCTTTGTTAATCTCTCAGGTCGACGTCTCGAGACGATCTGTTATTCATATCGACCCTCTCTCTCCCTCGCCCCGCCCACGCAGCCAGCCGGCTGGTCCTGTTTCTGTTGGTTGAATCATCATCCCGGCCTTTCGAAGCGCGCTTTCCACCTCTCTGGGAGCTGTCCTCGCGCCTAGAACCGCGCTTTGTCCCTTTCGAGCGGCAAGTGCCACTTGTCGCGAGTATTTTCGATGTTCACCCGCCAACTTGACACCGTTTGCACGCGTCCTCGCGAATTTTCCTTGCCCCGCTCTTTGTCCGCTCCGCTACACGATTTTCGGATTTTTGTTTTTTCTCGCCCCTCGTTGAAAATTGTTTGTGGTTAGCCCGAGGAGGGAGAATTTCGTTTCACCAAAATTGGAAAATTTTTCAAATTCGAGTAGTTCTCTTCCATTGGTGATCCCTATTCATCTACGTCTGGTTTTTAATGTTTTAGAATGAATCAATGATATTCAGAATGTTTTTTTTCTTCTTCTATCACGTGATTCGTGATATTTATAAGAAATTCGTGACGAAAGACGCTCCTCCTGAATTTCTGTCCAATTATTTCGAATTGAAAGGCCGTGGATCGTGACTTATCCGCGTCTACTTGGCTGCCCCTAAGCGGTCCAATTTCGTCTCGATTCTCAAGCTGAAAATACAAAACTCGCGAATACAGAATCCACGAACGACCGTGATTGTACTTGGACGATAGTCCCAAGGTTCCCTCGCAACTTCTTTCTTCCGCCGCATATGCTGAAAACTCTTGGAGTCCACCTAACCCAGATTCATACCCTCTCTCTTTTCTTTTTTCTTTTTTTTTTTCTCTTTATTCACGGAGGAACACTCGAGCAAATTTCAATATATCAATTCTTCTATCCACGTGCACAGTGCACAATTGCCCTTTCCTTTTATTGAGCCCATTATACTCCTTATCGATCGCAAGTCCAATTTGCAAATCGGAGAATCTCCATGTTAGAAATTCCATGTTTTAGAGTTTTCTTTCTTTTAAATTAAACAAGTACTCGTAAGAAGCACTTGCGAATAACGAAACATCTTAGATCGAAACTGATCTGATAAAAGGATCGTATTATCCTCGAATAATTGCAATCATCCCCTAAATCTGCAACGCTGACAATGCGAATTGAAAAATAAATAAATAACAAGCGAGCAGGGTCAGCCTTCTCTACACGCGTTTCCACATTTCCACGAGCTTTTCCCACCCCCGTGTTTCTCGCAGGAAGCCACGAGTATCGATCTCTCAGCCTCGTATACGAAATCTCCCTCTCCACACCCGGTGGTACGTCTCGTTCATTATACTTGTTCCAAGGTGGTTGGATGGAGGAGTTGTCAGAAAGGGTGAAGAAGGTATGGAAGAGTTGAGGAACTTAGACGAGGGAGACTTCGCATTCGTAAATGATAGAGATAATGACAGAGGGGGTCCATTCGAGGGGGGAGGTTATCCAAATCGTGCGACTTTTTTCGATGCTTCGAGAAAAGTTTATCGAAACTCGATCGAGTCTTGATTTGTTGATTGATAGAAGGGATGATTTTTTTGAGAGTGGATAATCGTTTCTCTCGAAATTTTATAAGTTGTAAAAATAATAATACTTTGTCAATCAGTGTATCATATAATGTGACAATTGACATTAACATTTCTTAAAATATTTCTTATTTAATTCGAGGAGGAAATAATTAAGTATTGGCGAATAATATATGATTCTTATATAAATACGAATATTAATCTTTGAACAAAGCAGACCACGTTCTTGTACAATATATATAAATGTGAACAGCACATATGAACGACTGGATCATTGATTCGCGATGAAAAGATATTACGAAAATTGACCGGGATATGGGTCCCCTCGGGATATCGTGTTTTTTTTACATCCGTCGTTCGATTTGTCGCCGATAAAAGGTTGGAACGGTCGCGGACCATCTGCGAATCTCCTCCCCAAGATCGGGTGGAATAATAATACATCGAGAGAAAGGGCGGCCGTAAAAATCGAACATCGCCGTTACTCAAAAACTTGCGGCCGTTTGAACTATAATCCAATCCCTTGATGAGAGGGGTACTACTTTTATTTGAAAAAGGAAAAGAGCAATTCACCTTTTCTACGAATACCTGGAATATTTATTTGCCGGAGAAATGAGAGGAATTATAAGAGGGGAGGTAATTTAACCGGGCCGTTTCTTCGCGAAACTTGATCTCGTTCAAAAGCGAAGTTTCGCGAGGACAAAAATCGTTTTTTATCTTTTCGAAGACTTCATCTTCTCTTCCCGCCCACCCTCTGCTATGAATAGATTTCCTTTCACGTATATTTCACGTTCGAAAGGGAGGGTATTTATTATTGGAGTTATTAAAATTGATAAGGAAGCAGCACTTGTTATTTTCTTTGAAATAGATTGAGAAAAGAAAAATTTAACGTATCCAAATGTGTCAGAATTCAGCGAATTTGATTAGATTTAATTGTTAATTTACAATTTTGGAAAAGTAACAATCGCAATAGAAAAAGAAAGATAAATTCCAAATTCCATTCACGCACAATTTCGTACGTACTTTCGATTTCCGTCCCCACCACTTTAAAATACACCCAGCGTCCATAAATAAGCTACACTTTCGAAGCTACGCTACGCAGTCTCGAAACGCGGAGTGTTTCGCAATTTCAGCGATACGCGAGTATCTCGTCTTTTAATTTCCTTGGCGGAAATGACGCAAAAATTCATTCGAGCCGTTTAAAACTCGGTCGATAACGCCCGATATTCGGAAGGGATGCAACCCCTTTGGCGGGAGTCGGCCAGCAGCCGAGGTAGGTCCTCGCTTTGGTAGAATTTATAGCTGTGCCGATATTAAAACGCAAATGTAATTTACGAGCGTGCAGCTGTTGTCGACGTGGAGGCGTGCACGCGCGCGCGCCGTATCAATCGGTAAAAAAGGATGGGATGAAATGGCCGATTCCCACGTGGATGACCGAAACGAAAATCCCGCCGGCGGGTAACGAAGTTACCGTGCCTGTGTTCGTCGACGTGACGAGCTTTCGCTCGGTGAAACTCGACCGTGGATTTCTTTTTTTTTTTTCTTTTTTCTTTTTTTCCCTTTCGTTGCCGGCGAAATCGATACCATTTTCTTTTCTCCTCTTTTCCTTTGCGTCCCCTCTTCTCTCTCTCTCGCTTCCTTTTCCCTCTTTTGTAGACTTTTATTTCCTTTCCTTTTATTTATTTATTTTTTTTGCTCTTTCTTTTTTTTTTTCTTCCCCTTCTTTATTTTTGATTTGTTCTCTCTGTGGGAATTTTTTTTTTTAATGATGAAAAACCGAGATTTAAGAGATTATTTTTTTTTTCTTAATGTGTTTTGTGAGATAGTTCTCGTTTTTATATATGCGTGTATATGTAAAATAGTTTTAAAATTCGGTGAATTTAGGGCAATGTATAAGTAATCGGCAGGGAAATATATGAACTTGCTGAAAACTTAAACGTTTAGAATTTTAAATTTTGGTAATTGGAACATATTTACGATAGTAGTGTAATTTTTTAAACGAACCATATTAAAAATTATTCACATATTAAATCACCTAATAAAGAATTATTTTTCTGAGAATATTGTTTCAAGCGAAGAAAGATAGAAATTTTATCACTTGTTGTGTTTTCCACTATTATTTACGAGAAAGGAATAATAATAAAAATACGCAAGTTTATTTAGGTCAAAAAGCAAAATTGACTTCGAAATCTCTATGAAATATAGTTTCAGAAATGGTTTCGAATCGAATATCATATTTTTCCATTAAAATCAAACAACTTTTTCCTATTCCCGATAATTTGAAAAATGTTTCCTGCAACTATGCGCATTCGAAATATACATATCATTTATAAAAATATATTAAACTCTATCAATTACTATATACAAAAATCACGTATTTCTTCCATATATGACACATTAAATTAAATTAATTAAAAAAAAAAAAAAAGAAAGAAAGACGAGTCGAATTCAATCGTCGAAATTTCTCCAACGAATACCAGCAATATCTTGTCGAAGAATTTTGTAGAAAAACATTGGAATGGATTTTTTTTCGGGCAACTACCCTTCGAAAAAACGATCGTCGTCTCGATTTTCTCGATTAACTTGGTCGTGGCAAGGCGAAACGAGCGAAGGGCGAATTAAATTTTTATCGCGTGATATTGTCGCGTATAATATACGCTCGACGATTTTACCTTTTATTATTTTCTCCTTTTTTTTTTTTTTATACGACGACTCGATGAACTTTATTAACGCGTTCGAGGCTGCCGCCGAGGCTGGTGAAACTTTTTTAAACGGGGGAGGGGAGGGGGATGGAGGAGAAATAATCGCGGGACCGATGAAATTTATATTTCTCTCGCAACGATATTGATACACACAGCGTCACTGTCGTTTACGATATCGCATCGAACGCCGTGTTCCACGTATGGAAACGCGCGAAAGTGTGTTGGAGGATCGACGCGCGTGTCCATTATTCATTTCTATTACGATACACAAACGTTAATATTTCATCATCCAGTTTAATTCCCATCGTTCGACGTGAATGGCTCGTTTAAATTTTTCCCTCCAAAGTGTTGTTAACCTTCGCTACTTGAATGGCGTTTGTTTAATTCCGTTATTTCGTTCGTATTCGCGGAGTGAAAGGGATGCATATAATTAACACGTGGAAAATTTAGATCAACACGTAGTTGGAAGTTGTAAAAATTTATAATTCATTATTTGTACGCGCGAAGAAAGTAAGGAGTTCATCTTTATTAATTGTACAATTATAGAATTGTAGCGAGTATTGAGAGAATTTAAAATATTTTTTATATCTCTCTGTAATCCGAGGTTATTAATTCAGAAAGGAGAAAATTGAGAGAAGATTCTGATTCGTTTTAACGATGATTCTTTCACTTGTCCGAGTTTACTTTCTATTATATATTCATTTACTTTCATACTCGCACAATCCTCCCTATTCGAATTTGAGCAGAATCCTTTTTCCCATCCACCAGACGTTATTTTTCCTTTGTAAATCGATCTAGAAAAATATGTATCCACTTTCACCCTTCTTTTTCTCATATTATTAATCGTAGAATCTTCGTTGATTTCTGTTCACATATAACGTTTCCAAAAAAGATACTTCTTGATTTCGACCCTCGTTCTAATTATATCGATCTACGTCGATCGAACATCTCTGACCGGTTTATCCAACACGATTCCACGGAGTCAAATAGCGTGATCGTGGCACAATTTCGCGCGTGTGCGAAGCGAGAAAGAGAAGAAGGATCCGGCAAAAAGGAAAGAAAGAGAGAGAGAGAGAGAGACGGTATCGATATCGATTTTCTGGAAAACCGGCCTCGCGTGCCTCCACGAATCTAATTTCCATGCGACGGATCTGACCGCCTGTGCCTGTCCTATTACGTTTGCGAATTATCTGTCGCGAGATTAGAGCGAGATAATTTTCGGCTCGCCGTGGGAAGCGTGTTATCTCTGTATTTGTCCCAAGTCTTAATTTATATCTCGAATTCCGCCTTCTTTCCTCTCCTTTCCCTCCTGCCAATTAACTTGATCTCGTCTCTCCCTCCCTTCCCTGTCTTACAGTCCGTCTCGCGTTTTAACTAATCTCTCCGTGTTCTCTGTGTTTCAGGTAAGTGTCCAGTAAGAGTTTCTGATACGTAAGGGTACGAGCATGGTGATACGGTACTCCCGTGAGTCACGCCACTGTTGTAAAATTTATCGGGCAGAATTTTTCTTTTTTTTTTTTTCCCCTCCTCTTTTCGACTCGAAATCGTGATACACGATTGGTTAGAATTTGTACGGGCGATTAGAGTTGGAAAGGGAAGGGGATGTTCAATCCCTCCTTTATAGATCATTTGCTTCTTTCTTTTTCTTTTTTTTTTTGCTTTAATCATTGGGAATACTCGCGAGTATCATCGAGTATTTGGTTTAATATCGATGTTGTTAATATCAGGAACATCAGGGATAATTTAATCGTAATAATAGATACGATCGTGCACGTAATAAATTTATTAATTACCGGAGAATTAATCCAAATTATGCAATTAATGTTACGAGGCAAATGTCAAAATATATTATTGTATATATACGTTTGGTTCAATTCGGTTTAGTTTTTCTTTTTTTTTAACGAATAAATACAATTGAAAATTATTAATTTCGAGATCGGGATAAAATAAGATCGGATATCTTTCGCGACCACAAAAGATTTAACCGTGCTGTATCATTTATCTTAGTGGACAAGTCTGTCCAGAAATCGAATATACTCCGCAGTCCAATGATACATATGATTGGTCGTGTCCGGCCTTTGAATCGCTCTCGGGGTCAATAAGTTATCGGCGATAAAATTTTGGGTCAAAGTATCTTCGAGGATTCTAGAATTGATTTTAAAAAAAACTCAACACGCGACGAGTATTCTTTTATTATTAAAAAACGAAAATATATTTTAATATCGAATAATTACTCATATACTCATTGTTAGAAATTCATAATCACCATCGCTATTATTAGAAACATATGATTGTTACATATTATAGATGAAAGTAATTCATTTCAATTTAACAATTTTCTTACGACATGTAAATCCGTGCATCGAGAATTTCAAAGCGAATGAAAAACGAGAAAATCGCGCGTGTACGAGGACTAATATCAACCTTCGAGATCTTCTCTCGCGAAAGTTCGTTAGACGAGGACAAAACTCGATCCCTCTTCCCTCCCCCCCCATTTAAACTCGTTTAAAAGTTGATTCGTTTCGCCGATCGAGGATTGTCCAATCGACATCCATCCGAGTTGGATCGATTTATTCTTTTTCTTCCCTCCCCTTTGATTTTCCAACAATTTCTTTTTTCTTTTTTTTTTTTCTTGATAAAAAGTAAACTTGGCTCGAGACCTCGAGGATTCGGGTTAGAGACGAAAGATTGAATAATTCAAAGGAGGGAGGGGAGAAGATGGTTGAAAGGAAGTAACGAGGATGAACAAGTTTACCTATGATAACTTGTATAATGGTGAACTTTGTTGCCCCTTTAACTCGTCGCATTTTCTTCTTTGAGATAATTTGAAATTGAAATTTTTTCCCCTTCAAAGACACACAGACGGACGTGTATATCTGGTGGAGACGATAGAACGCTTAGAACGATTAAAACTTTGAAACGGGAATAATTGAATTTAAAATTTTAGAATGGGGAGGGGGAGGGGAAAAAAGGATAAATCTCTAATTTGTTTCCTATCGTTTGAAAATACAGGATCACTCGATGCAAAAATTTAAGTTGAAATTAAAAAAAAAGAAATTATTATTTTATCACGAAATTGATATTCGTGTACATATAGAATTTTTCTTTTGGAATAGTACATTTCTTGTATCGTTTACTTTGACACACATTTACATTATTGATATAGTATTTATCGATGTTTGCACACGATATATCGTGTAGATATAGAATCAGTGCAAAATGAAATCTTCCTATAATCAGAATCCATTCTACGATCGGCAAGAAACACTATTACACTCGACCTAATAACTGAATATTGTGATTAACTATGAACAATCGAAGAAGGAAGAAAAGAAATTATCATCTAAATTTCCACAAATCAATGGAAACATAAAGAGACGTCTCTTATTTAAATCAAAATTTACACCAAATGGAAATTCGGATCGCTTCCTCTTCAGGGATCGAAAATCAGATTGTTCAAAATGTATATAATAGAGTCTAAAATGAACTTTGAAGAAAGATATCCAAGATTAGACAAAAAAAAAAAAAGAAAGAAATTGACTACAATCGACTAATAAAACGTTGGATTACTAATTGAGAAATCAAACGTATATAAATTACAACGTAATTAAAGGATTGGATTCTCTCGCTCGACTCCTTTGACCCTGGCCGATTAATAATTATTAGAACGTGCATCGATATTAAATTGCGAACCGAATAGGATTTCAAAGACGAGCACTCACCCGTCGTTACTTGCAGCACAATATCAAATAGAAACACTTAGGGGCGAGCACACAAAGCTCTCTATCCTTCGCGTCGCCGTTGCCACGCTCTACTAGGAATGTCAATTATTCTCGAATGGAATGTCCCCCCTCCTCCACGGATACCCCTCCCGTTGATTGCTCGAATACTTGTACCGTGAAGGATCTGTTAAATTCGTTGCGCTTTGTATACATGTTGCCCCTTTGTCGTCGTGTTTCTTCTTCCCCCCCTTCTTTCGGGATCGTTCGTATCCATCGTCAAATGTTGCAGATCGTAAAAAAATGTAAATGGATTAAATTAATTGTTTTCCTATTATGATTTTCACGAATCAATTTATTTATTCGCATCTGTAGAAAATGGAAACGTACGAGAAGAAACTGGAACGAAACAAGTTGAAATTACTTCGCTTAAAAATACTGTGTCTTATTTCTTATTTGCCACGATAAGAGATTCCATTTGCATACTTAATTCGCGTACGCGATTTCGTGGATATCGTGGAAATAATTACGAGCTAAATAAGATAAGATCCCGTGAAAGAAACTTAAAAATTTCCCCAGAAATCTCGTGGAGAGAAAAATTTTATTTCGGCTCTTTCGTTTGGGATCCTCTTCAACGTGGATTCCGGAAATGGTCATCTTCACGAACGAGATATTTATAAAGCGATAATATCGATGTAATTGAACGGTTTTCTTCTATCATCGATAACAATTTTAATTGACCCGACGATCGTACACACGTATCGTATCGTCAGTGCGCAACGTGCGAACAAAACGATTTCTCTCGATCGATTTTTAATTATTCCCTCGCAATTATCTCGAGAGATCGCGGAAGAAGAGCGATTCTTTAACGAGAAGGAGGGGAGGAGGAGGAAAAGTGAAATGTTCGACGCGGAAATTAAAAATCCAATTACATTGTAATTGTTATGAGAGAATAAACAGGATAACGCGATATTTGCTTGGACGTTAATCGAAAAGAAGCGAAAATAAACACGGGGAGAAGATTATCGAGAGAGATTAAGATTGTATGTTTTTTTTTCAATATTTATAATAATTCCACGTTGAGCTAGGATACTTAGGTTTCTCACGGTTTTTTTAAAGATTATCGAGAATGAAATTTTATCCCAAGGAAGGATTATTATCCAATATCTTTTATTATTTTAAAAATTTATCCTCTTATTATTATTATTAAGAAAAATCTGTTTCATTGCGAAAAGAGATCATCGACGATCAAAATTTTCCAGATTTTCCAGAAGCGGAAGCTCTCCATCCTCTACCGTGATCCCATTAAACGCATTCCACGTGTATATATATATCTATAAAGGGTCATTTGGTGCAATTAAGGGGCAACGATTGAGGCCGATTCTCATTCAAGTGGTGACAATGAAACAATAACTCGGACGTAACTTCTCCGATTCGTCGTAATCGTTACCATCCATCCATTGTCGTTATCGTTATACGGGTTTCTGCCCGTGCCAGGTTCCGCGATCCCACGTGAGATTCATTATCCAATCTGGTGACACAGTTCCTCCCGTTTCTCGAAAGTCTCGCGCGTTATATTCGAATCGGTGTGTTACGTGATGACGCTTCCGGTTCTATTGTGGTCGTTGGCCTCGCAGCTTTCGATTTATATCTTAGGATTCGAACGAGATCCTAAGATTATCGTGACAGTTTGTTTCGATCGTTGGGAAGGGAATTGGAAAGATTTTGGTGGAAGTTGTGGAGGATGAAAACTTGGCAGCGATTACTTTTTTATAAATAATTTTTTCAACAACAAGTTGAACATCGAATTGATCGGCTAATATGATCAGGGAGCTAAGAATTTTATCTCGGGTATTTTGTTTCGTCGAAACCAAATGAGTGTGAAGTAAAGAGAATTGTTGCCTGGAGCGTATATCAAACGGGTTTTTCTATTTCTCCACACCTTTCCACACCACGCCAACAACGTTCATCATTGTTGCCGTTCCTTTGTGTCTCCTCGTAGTCCCCTCTCGTAATATCTTTTCGGCAGGCGTGCCTTTTGCTCACTGCCAATATGGCGGCCGTTGCAGAATCTGACCTGAGTTCCCTACGCAGGTATCGTGACCCTGGAATTAAGCGGTTCCAGCGCTAAGAAACCCGTTCATCAGGGCGTCCCTTTGGGCTGGGTCTCTCTCTCTCTTTCTCTATTTCTCTTTCTCTCTCTCTGTCTGAGAAACCTGGTCGGCCGGCTCTGGAATAGAGAGCCTCGAAATTCTTCTCGACTGAAACCATTGCTCGTGAAAATCACGAGATATCCTCCGCAGATTTTATTTTTCTTCTCCTCTCTCGTGTTATTGAAAGGAAAATTGGATCCATTGACGTGTATGTATGGAAAGAGTTTGGAAATTAATATCGATTATAATTAATTGATATTATGGAATCTGGATTGGAAATTATATGCCGTGTATTTTGAATAGATAGGTTTGGAGCAATAGATGCTCGTTTAGGGGATGGAATAATGCGGGGAGATTCGTTTGTTGCCGATGGTAATTGTTCCGTGATAATTATTGGTTCGGTGGAACAACATCTCTTTAAATTAAATTTATTGCGCGGTGTTGAACGTGATTTTCTACCTCGTTTATTATTTTTACAAATTTAATCGTTATCTCGCTTTTATTGGGATTAAAAATTTATCATTGTTATTTTCGCTTCAAAACATTCTTTTTTATATAAATTTTGATCGTTCAAGGAATATGATAATAGGGAAAAGGATAGGGTAGAAATTTAAGAGATTCGTTGTGATTTGGCTTGATTTCTATGCATTATTTATTCGTCCTCCCCTTGCAAACTGTTACTTTCCACGATTCAACGCTGCTCGATGCGCGTTATTGTGCTCCTGTTTCAGTCGCGGCGCAGCTGCAGCTGCATCGACTGTCTCTCCCTTATCTCGCTTATATTGTTCCCGTACTTGGGGATCTCTTGATGTTCGATTGCAGATAGCCCTCGTTATACACATTCGAACCAGCAGTCAGTCACGAAACTCCTTCCTTCCTGTATTCGAAATCATTCTAAATTTTAGAAAAGAAATAGAGAATTCTTCAGATTGAAAATACGCGATAGATTTCATTTTATCCGTGTGAAATAAAATTTTTGCTCCGTTCATGCTCAATAAATTATCGAATTAAATTAATAATTTCATACAAAATAGGAAAATTTATAATTACATAATTCAATTTGGTAATAAATAGTAATTAATTGAACTTGAGAAGTATCATTGATAAAATATATACAATAATATATCTAATTTAATAAATTTGAGATTCAATATTAAATATATTTTTCTTTTAATTGAAGAATTAAAGAAATATCGTAGAATATCTTTTTCCTTTTCTTAAAAAAAAAAAATCTCCCCTCTTTCCGTGAAACGAGAGATCACTCTAATCGATCTTCAGAGAAAGAGGAATCTACATCTACTCCAGCTGTACTTTTTTTTTTTTTTTTCGTTTCTCCGTAAGTCGACCTACTATTATCCAGGTTACAGGCCCGAAAATAGCTAGACAGAGCCGGTAATAAATGGTATTCGTTCGAGACCGAACCGCAAAACTTCGAGACGCGACTCGACGTCCGCTCCGCTCTGAAAATAATACGTCTCGGCTTATGTTCCCTGTCCGTGTTCCGGCCCGTGGAAACGTTTGGACCGTTAGCCGTTACGGTGTCGAGCTAAATTGTTCGACCGATCCGTTGCTTGTTGTTCTGCGATTTCGCGGTAATTAATCACAGTCGAAAGAAAAGAAAAAAAAAAGGAATCGCGATATTAAGAGCGATGCAATTTTGAAGATTTTTTTTTTCTTTTTCTTCTTTTTTTTAGATTTAAATCAACGGATTTCCTGTGACGCAACGCTCAGTGAGATATTCTCGGTGGAGTACGTTACAGTGTCACACGGTGTCACTGTTGCGAAAATTACAACGATATCGCGCCGCTCGTTCGTGTTTTTTAATCTAAGCTTTTTATGCTGAGTTAAGTTATTCCAACGCTCGGACTGAACACGACTGAATTAATTTTCTTTCCCTCTAAATACTCCAATATACTTTTTTTCATTTCTTAATGGAAAATTTCCGTTGTGTTATTGTTTCAATTCCTCGTTTTCGCTTTTTTTCTTCTTTCGAAGAACGTACTCGTTTTGGGGAAATTTTGGGAGAATCGCTTATTTATTATTGGAAAAAGAGAGAGAGAGAGAAAATAGAAGCTGGCCATGCATTTTGCTTTCCCTTTCTTCCATGTGATGTGGACGATCACATGTTAGCCTCTAATCTCCTCTAAAAAACGTACACGTACGTTATCTGCAAATCATACTGCTAATCCATCAAAGTCTGTTCTAATGAAAAATGATCGACTTAAGAGAAACATTCCTCTCGATACGCAAGGTCCATTAGGCGGTCTAAAAAAAAAAAAAAATGCCTCGATAATCGATTTTCCCCTCGCGCGAGAAGGGAATCGTTCCGTGTTTCTTTCACCACCTCGCATCTGCCAGTCGGGAACCAGTCGAAACATCTTTCTATGAAAAAGAAAGAAAGAAAAATTAATTCTACGTGTTGCGAAAGAGGGAGCAGGGATCCAGTTAGATTCTATGGTTTGAAAGTTCCCTCTGTTTCTGCTTTCGAAACACGATATATATATATATATATATATATATATATATATATATATATATATATATATATATATTTCGAGTTTATACAACAATGTCATCATTCGAGTTTTATAAACCGTTTCTGCATACAATCGCTTTCAATGGAGTTGGCTGTGAGGTATATCTGGGTGTGTGCTTTCTTTGGATCGTTTTTTTCTCCATTCCTTGTTTGTAATACAAAATTAATTCGTTTACGAAATTTTCTTTGCGTCGTGATTTCGAAAGTTGAGAAAGCGAGATTAATTCGTTGCAAAGTGATATAGGAAAAATGCGAAAAGTGGTTGAGATTAATCTATCTATTTCGAGAAGAAACGGAACTTTCTCGATTTAAATCTTAAATTTAGTAAATAATATTATACCCACCCGTTGTATAAAATCGCAAGACTTTCTATTATTTATCTGTATATCGCGATCGCGTGGATAAAATGCAATTTGTGTTATTATGTTCATCGTGTGTGCAACAATTAACTTTTTAAGAAACACAGATTGAAATCTGTGCGCGCTAGAAAATGTAAATTGAGAATGATTAATAATTAATCCGGATTAGTTATTCCGATAGTTTCGACGATTATTGTTGCGTAAGCACGGCACAAATCGGAGGACTCGATAGAACGTTCGAAATTCGATTTTTTCGACCGATCACGCGACAAAAAAGCTGGGAAAGGAACGTACAATTTCATCGAGACCACTCGGGAAAAAATATCACGGGGATGAAAAAAAAAAACGTTGAACAGCGGAGTTTAATTACGAACATTTTATTAGATGGTGTTTTACGAAACAAGAGGAGAGAGAGAGAAAGAAAAAGAGAAAGAAAGGAACAGATTCGTAATTTGCTACAATTACTTGGCCATTTGAAGTAATTGCGAGAGTGGCTCTCGCGGAAAATGGCCGAGTATCGAGGTGAAAGATTCGGTCAAATTGCGGAGGAAAAAAGTACAAAAGGATTAATTTCGTGAAATATTATTAGTTTGGAAAATTTAATTAAGAAATATCGGGGAAAATTTCATATCCATCCAGCTTTCATCCCATTCACGTTTCTTTCTCTATTTCATAAGAAATCATTTTTTGAGAGTTTGAACTTTTCGCATTGCATCTTGTCATCTTTTTAATTTTTACCAAATATACTGAATATCAAGCTTAACTCGTCCCGAAATTTCACCCCTTAAAAAAAAAAAATATGTCAAGCATCATTTTCGAACAACTTTCAACTTCGATTCATATTCACATTTCATATTCAAACATTTTTCCAACGCTTCCCCTAAACCACCCTCCTTCGATCCAAAGCTGCCAAATTTTTCACAACATTTTTGCAAATGCGCTCGTGAAAATTCGCGTATTGGAATTTTCAGGAATTCAGCCGAGATCGTGTCAAAGGTTTCATTGATAAAAGGCGTGTGTTTCGTCGTCTCCTCTTATCTCCACGCTCGCGGTGAAGAGGGAAGGGGGGGAAGAGTAGCGCGGTCACGGACGAACCGGAGAAGGTGGAATTGAAAATCGAGTCCTCTCTCGAGATAAGGGCACGATGGCTGTGCGCCAAAAACGACTTATCTCTGAAACACCTCGATGGATCGAATGGTCCTTGCAAATGAATTTTCACCGTCTGGAAAATTCCGGACGACGATTATTTTCTATACGTTGTCGAAATTCCAAAGTGTGTTGTTCTTCGTATTTCTCTTAAGCTCTGATCCAAGAATGCACGCACACGCGCGATTCTAATTGCGTTACACTTTTTCGTTCCAGACCACGTACGCTCGAGAGAATTTCTCGAATTCTATTCGATTCCTCGTTCGCGTGCGCGCGTTAATTTCATGGCCGATGAGGAACGAAAACGGTTTCGTTTATCCGTTCAAACGATTCTCCTGGTGAAATGTTCTCTCGAATAAAAAATGAGGCGAATTAAAAAAGGCGAACGAATTTCGTAAAATCCTATTATAACAGCTCCGTGATTCTATATATCTCGTAAGTTTGGATCAACCGGCGTGTTAGGCGAGCGAAATCCATCGACGACTCGGAACTGGTCCTCCTAATCCAGGTAATCCAGACCAGTCTCGTTAAATTAGGTTTAAGTGTGTGTGTGTGTATATATATATATCTGCGGGAAATCCGACTTTAACCGAGGAAACCAGGCGAATTTTCGAATTAACGAGTTTTTCCAAAGCCAAAGCTTTAACAAACGTGGCCATAAAAATTCAACCGCGTGCTTATGGGCGTTTTCTCGCCCGCGAACCGATACGTTATTTGGCCGAACGCCAACCGAGAGAAAGAGAGGAGGCGAGCCGTGGAACGCCTATGGTGTGGACGTGTGGTTCGCGGTCGATCGTACATTTGCCGTGAAAATTCTCGATTTCAGCGGGGATATTGTGAAACGTTGGAAAACGAAGTAAATTTAGAAAAGGGTCCTTTAACGAGAGTATGATTTTCCCGGTGAAATTGCTTTGGACGCCGTTGAATCTTTTTAATTCTCGCCTCTAATATTTTGGCGAATTTTAGTAATTGCGTAGATTTTATAATAAAATAATTGTATATATTTAGGAAAATAGGGTAAAGATTCTTTTTTCGCAATATTCTTTTAATTTTAAGAAAGGAACAAGATTGTAATTCGAGTTGTATAAAATTATTTTCCAGATGTTGATGAAAAATTCGAATCGATTTAGACGAGAGTAGTTATTTGAATTTTGAGATGGTGAAAAAAAACTTGATCTTGATATATAGTCCAATTGCATTTATTAAAAGTTACGATGTTGTACATAGTTTAAGATAAGATGGAAGGTCATGGTTAAATGTTATTAGTTCAAAAGTTACTTCGATTTGAACTTTCCTCCCAATAGCGGATTTTCCCTCGTCTTTTCTTATTCACATCGCGTTCTCAGCGACTACTCGAGAATTTGAGTTTTCTCGGCTACTACTCGTGTCGTATTCACAAGAAAGGAGAAAGAAGCGAGGAACGAAATAATCAACGAGACGAAGACATTTTGTCTTATCATTTTTGCCTCTCTAACTCCGTTTGAAGCGAGACAAATACCAGAGGCAATTCATAAACAGCAACTCTCGACGAATCTCCGGAAAATAAATCCTGCCGGATCTGGATAGATTTTAATAAATCTGTTGATCGTTGACTGCCATTCCTTCTCCTTTGTATCCATCCTTAATCTTCCTTCCTTTCTTCCATTCCACGAACGATGAAATTCATATTAACAGATATAATCAAACTTCCAAAGAATGTATATTTAAAACAACGAATTGATTACCTTCTCGTCGGATATTTCAAGAAATCTTTTTTTACTGGATTAAAATAAAGTTAAAAGATGAAATACTCGAAAAGGAAAGGAAAATTCTCAGAATCGCTAAGAAGATAAAAAAGAGGATAAATTGTTCCCTCCAATAATTCGATTTCGATGATAAACACTCGTTTGCCGCATGAGAAAGTCGGGATGAAATGATCCACATCTCCTCCCTCATCGAGAAGCCTCAACGTGTCGTCAAGGATGAAAGGAATTTCTCCGTACGCTTCCTCGCTTCTTCCTCCTTCCCCCACATTCGATCTGCGCTTAATTACAACCGATTGTCAACCGATTTATCTCATTGTTTTCTACCAACCAATTCACTACCAAGACTCATTACGCAGCTATTATGCCACTATGCACGGTTCACAAGCCAACATCAACTGTTACATCTACTATATGATTCACATTGGCCACTATCGCTCTAAGTCCACCTCACACGAGCATAAGTACTATTCGTATATTAAATAACGCATGTATTTCGCATACCTGTTATGCTACACGTACATCACCCATTGCTCTTTGTCTATATATACGTATCTCTTTTGTCTAACGAAACATACACACACAGAGAAAGCATCAACGACTCGCTCGTCCAATCTCTTATCGATCGTTCCGATAAATCTCCTTCGTTGGACAGCCTACCGGTTTATCGAGCACGCTTGTTTACCGGCTGACAAGGCAGGCAGAAGCGTGTTTTCGCCGGTTGCCGCCGGCTTTTTGTCGTTTTCCTCTTAACATAACCGATTCGAACCGATCCGCGGCCCGATCTCCGCCGCGTAAACACGGGGGAGGGGAGGGGAGGAGAAATGTCACCCTCGGGGAGAAGGGAGAGGCTCTTCTCGCGAGAGGAGGAGTTTCGCCGGGTCAAAAATAACCCGTTCTATTCCCGTTCCGGGGATGCTGAGCCCGACAGAGGACTCGTTTCGCCTCCCAGAGGAGCCGTTGGACTCGGGCCAAATTGAGTTTTCCAGCGGTCGAGGCAAGCGTGTGTGTGTGTGTGTGTGTGTGCGTGCATATGTGGGGGGAAGGGGGCACGAGTGGAGGCACCATGGGTCATTAAGATCGTGATAATTAAGGTTATCAGCCAAGACGGGTTATTCACTCGACCGTCTGTCTTTCGTTCTTACATGCTTCTATATTCGCGTATACATGTGTGTGTATATATATATATATATATTTCTCCACGGGCGGTTTTCAACCGAGAAAGTTCTTTGGGATATGAGAAATACGAGAAAGATGGAGGGGGAGGAGGATATTCGATCGTGGAGGAATTCGAATGTGTTTCGAAGATGGGAGAGGAGATGGTTGGGTATTATTTGGAGCAGCGTCTACGTTGTGGAGGGGGAGGGGAATACGCGAAGGTCTCGCGGAGGAAGGAATTGATAGAATGGGAATGGTTGAGCGCTCTGAATTACTGCGAGGATGGGAGCATCCGGCCGGGAAGAAGCGAGGATACTTGGAAAAGAAGATAAAAATCGACCGCCTCGATCCTCTCTCCCTTTGATCTCTCGTGCTTCCTTTCTTGGTAATATTTTATTGGTTTGTATAAATGAACCTTTTGTATTTGTTCCTCGGTGTATGGAGAGACATACGAAATACATCCTGTAGTATAGTTGCACGAGTCGTTGTGGAAGAATCAATATTTGTACGCGATTATAAAAGGGGTATATCGGATAAAAGGGATAAAGTTGAAAAGGGTTGTAAATCTTGTCGTTCATCGGAATTGCTCGTTCGATAATTTCGAGGTAGAAATTCGAAAGGATTTTACGTGTTCGTATCCTCTTCTTTTTTTTTTTTTCAAATATAAATTTTATTCGATTCGCAAAGAAAGGTCGATGAAAATAGTTTGGAAACGTTATAGTGGATTAATCTTGACGGGAGGGGTACGAAAACAATTGTCGGAACATGTGGCGGACAGTTCAAGTTTTCGGGCAGCTGTGCACGTCCGCCTCTTCGAGCTGTCCCACGAAGGGACGCGTTAACTTTTTATCTTCCCTTCTGCTCCATGCAGCTACGTAACATCTGGCTCAGACGTGTACCAATTTCGAAGTTTCCCGCCAGACCGGCGTCTTCTTTCACTTGAGATATTGTTTTCCAGTCGAGATATCCAAGCCTCTGGATTTTTATTCCCGAGCGAATCTCTCTCTCTCTTTGTGCTCGTAAAAATTTTTCGCGAGTCCCAATTTTGCTTCAATATCTTCCCAATATTTATTACGAATCTTGAAAGAGTTATATAATCGTTTAAAATAAGAAAGAAGAGAATCGAGTATTGAAATGTAAAAATTTATTAAGTTAGTTAATCCCAATTCCGTTTATGGATATCCTCCCAAATCCGGGGATCGTAGCATTGGTGGACGGAGAGAAGGGAAGAAAGAATTTTGATCGCGGCGTAAACCGACAATTTGTACACTCGCCGCGCGATTATTTCCTCGCCGCCGACTACTAACGCGCACCACCCTTTTTGTCCCTCGTGCACGCTCGTTCCGTCACGCCACGTGCACGCCATAAGCGTACCTTATTAGCCTGGCTGCCAGCACGCATGCGCGATGAGCTTCTCGGCTATGAACGCAGCCAATCGGAAGCCTTCGTGCCCGTGGATGAATTATTCAAACTCGCGGCTTCCCCGACGAATAAAACGTCGCAGGAAAACGACGAGAGACCGCTGGATCATACGGAACTCGATATCCACGATGATTGTATCCTTTTCTTTTCTTTTCTTTTTCGCTTGGAGAAAATAATATTGAAATTGAAGCTTTCCCTCTTTGTTTTATTTATGCGTATCCCGTTCAACTCAATAAGTGATTCGAACTCATTCTCCCCAAAGATTAAAGAGCGTTACACGCGATTCTGTCAAACTTCTGATAACAAGTACGTAAGCAGCAAAGTTGGAATTGTGCGAAAACGGAATATAGCGTGTTAAATATTAACATTTCCCCTTTCGAATGATAAATACGGGGCTATAATTAGCAGATAGCCTATTAGCCAAGAATAAATGTGTTGATAAGTTTAAGATAATATTTGATAAATTTGAAAAGTTTCCCCTCCTTTCGTTTCCAACCAATTTCAACGTGGACTCGTCCAAGGCTGGCGAAATGTATTATAGGCGGAAAAAAGGTTCGGGCGCTTAATGTTCAAAAAAAAATCTAGATTTCAGGGTGGAAGGAATTTTCAGCCTGTTCTAGATTATAATTTCATAGGCGATTTTGTAGATCGTGACGGTGATTTGGAGGTGAAAAAAAAAAGAAAAAATGGGCGCGAGGAGGGTCGCCCATCGTGAACGAAAAGCACACGCGAGGAGAAAACACGAAAGTGTTCCTTCTCTTCTCTTCTCTTCTCTTTCTTTTTTTCGCTCGTTTTTCCCAGAAACAAATGGACTCGATTCATGCGTGGCTCGTTTCTTTCGAATTTTATGCCAAGTGTTTAAAGTTTAAACACTCGTGCGAAAAAGATTTATCCTTTTGAATCGTTTGTTATTGAAATTGTCGATGTTTCTAATTAAACGTGATAAAATACAATTCAAGTGTAATTAACTCGAATTATATATATTATCGCGTGGAAATGAACGCTGTCGAGAAAAATATAAAAAACGATCTACAATAGCGATATGGCATATGATTAATTAACAATTCAACTTATCAAAATTATATCGTAATATTTGGAATATTTTCTGTAATTGACAATTAACATCATCTTTTCATCTAAGATATTTTTTTCAATTCAAACATCGAAACTCTTTTTTCTCCAAACTTATTCTCCAACAATCTCGAACGATAACAATTTCGTTGCTCTCCCAAAATTCTACGAACCGACATTCGTCCATTTATCTTTGATCTAACGCATCTAACAAGTTAACAGACGATCACTGCAAACTACTTTTACCGCTACCCTAATTACCTTGGAATAAATGAAGATCGCAGGAAGATGCTTCTATCCACGGCATAACGAACGAACGGCTTAATTACCTGTTCGTGCAGTTTCATGCTACCTTGACCAGTTCTAAACAAGTCATCCTCGCGATTAACTTTACCTTTAGTAATTATTATCATTCGTGTATTCCGGCATTTGATCGAATTTCCACGATTTCTCCGCGGAAAGTGTAAATATTTAAAACCGCATTTTGACGGCTGATCGCAAGTTTTTCCAACGAGTTTCGAACGGGCTTTGCTCGTGTGCTAGCCTCTCAAGGCCGTTAATGAAGCTAATTGGGTGTAACGACATTCTGTCGTAAGCTGTGATGGTCTACAGCCATCTTTGAATAAGCCACACACGAGTCTCTCCCACGCGAAATTTTTTTCTTTTCTTTCTTTTTCTTTTTTTCTTTCTTTTTCGTCGCGCTCGAGCTCGATCTTTTCGCGCGTGTGTATTGATATATCGAGAAAAATGTAGGGAATTAATATTCTTTAATCTGATCGTTAATAATTTTTTTTTTTTTTTAAGAAAATTCAGTTTCGGGTAAAGGATGTAACGTTTATTGTAAAACGTGGAACATTTTTTCGCGATGGATTTGTCTGCTTTGCAGGGAATTTTTTTTTTTCAGAACAGATAACACGTCACTTTGATAAACAAACGACCGTAATACATTAGCATAATTGCACGAGAGTTATTTGTTGTTACAATACGTTCGGCTATACTGTAGATAAAAATAGATGGAACGAAATTGACATTGTATATTTTTCCGATCCGATATCAATAAATTATAACTCGCTCCGTGTTTTAAATGGAAAAAATGTATTCGAAATTGAAAGCAGCGAAAAGAAATCGAAAAATTGCAACTGGAAAAAAGTGAAAGAAAGGATGGACACGCGTGTAATCGAAAATAAATATCATTACACAATTATTATTATTATTAACGGAAAGAAATCAACTCGCGTTTCCTTTCCCCAACATTTGTTTGTTTATTTATGAGTCGAAAATTTCCATAATTACGTACCGTAATTCCGCGATTTCACCGATGAATTTCGAGCCGGCCTGTTATTAAATATCTTCGAAACTCCATTACCTCGCATTATTCGTTAATTTTAAATTCGATTTAAAATTAATTTGAACACTCGACACTCGACAAAGATTATCCATTATTCGGCGGGAAACAAGATTGCACGAAATTTTCGTATCTCTCCAATCCGCCTGGAAAAATCGTCCCCGACCGATAAATCTTTTTTATCTAACTTCCCATCGATCGATACATTTCAATTATTATTATTATTATTTCGAAGAATCGTTTTCAATCTCGCCTCGGCGCAACGTTTAATGCGATGAATCCGAGATTCGCTCCATCTATCGACCGGAAGGAAGCCTGCCTCGTTACGCCCTGTTGCCCATTTCTGGTAGTCTGAGCCTCATAATTTGCCCCGTGTTTCGCCCCGGGGAAACGCGTTGTACACACACGCGTTTCTTTTCCTCGCCTCTCCTGGCAACAGGGATGGAAAAGGGATTTTTTTCCTCGAAACGAACGAGAGTCTATCCTCCATTTGTCGAGACTCGTCGTTGTCTCCAATCTCTTCCACGACGAACGATGCGCGAACGGGTATGTAAAGTGTCGAAGGGAACAACCGCATTTCTTTCTTCTCTACGTAATCAATCCGTGTAGACGCTTGCTATAGACGCTTTTACTTTAACGTGAAAGCTTTCGCGTTATTATATCGAATTTCTCGAACGTTAGAATGTTAAAGTCTCAAGGATTTAGAACGGCGTGGCTGGCAATCAGCAACCGATGTTTACGGCCGCTAATTACCGGATTTCGGCGGAAACTCGGAACTGGAGGATCGCAGATATGCCCGAGATTTTTATTTATCTCGCGAAAAATATCGTTACTTGTTCTTCGCGTGTATTCATTAGGGATTGTAAAATCCATCTTAATTAAAGATTTTTTATTTTTAAAACAATCGCGTGTCTTAACACTCTGGAATTAACCGCCGTTATTTTATTATTTTTCCATCCGAATATAGGGGCTAGAGAATGGTGTAATTGGTTAGAATTAGAATACTACGAGACCAGCAAATTTAATTTAGAGATTTAACGATTAACGAAATAATAGTTTGAATATAACTAAATATAACTAAATATAATTAAAATAACCTGTGAAAAATTAATTAAAAAGAGCAAGATGAATTAACCGCCTGGAATTAACCGCCGTTATTTTATTATTTTTCCATCCGAATATAGGGGGTAGAGAATGGTGTAATTGGTTAGAATTAGAATACTACGAGACCAAGCAAATTTAATTTAGAGATTTAACGATTAACGAAATAATAGTTTGAATATAACTAAATATAACTAAATATAGTTAAAATAACCTGTGAAAAATTAATTAAAAAGAGCAAGATGATATCCCTCTGATGATTTTTGAACAAACCTGCGCGCATCCTTTCGATAACCTGACAAAATACGCTTTCAAACCTACTATATTATCCATCTCACGTACACCTCAGCCATCCATACCTCCTCCGTTAGCACAATCGAAACTGTCATCGATAATCTCCCCTTTCCCCCGTGATTACGTTACAGAGAAAGTTAGGTTAGCATTAACCGCCTAATGTTCGATGCGTACAATTTTCGAAGAGATCCTTTCTCATCCGTTTCCAACCGATGACATAATCATCGTTTCTCGGCTAATAATCGGGCCACATGCGATAGAGAGAGAGAGATATATAACTCTCTCGTTTCGCGTGTTTGCCGCAATTAAAGGGGACGGAATCCACGTTTCGTGAGAAACGTCGCTGTTAAAAAAACATCGGTCGAGCGAGCCGAGGATCGACGTAGTAGAACGCGTTGATGGTTTTTGATTGGGCGGAAGTGACGTCACGGGCGCGCATCGCGGCCAACCGCGTTAATCCTCGCCGCGTCTTCGTGGCGGGCATTGTGCGGCCTCACGTGTGTTTACTTTCATCGTCTCTACGTGGGATCATGCTCGATGGTGGTGGGTGGATAGATGGATGGATGGATAGAGGAGGTATGGATGGGCGAGAGTCGCTTTTGATCGCGACCAATTGCGTCTAATCTCGCGACTCGATGCGCCACGCAGCTTGGATCAAAGGTATTTTGCAACGCGTGCCACGCGGTGCTCGTCGGTACCCGGATGATAATTATTTTACGAGGTTGTTCAACCTCGAGACCCTTTCACCTACCCTTTAATTTCCTTTGATCCGATTTTTTGGGATAAGGAAATTTTATTTCTCGTCCGAATACTTCGATATTTTCTACTCTTCGATCGTTGGAACTTGAGCTTTCAGGTATATCTTTTACTTTCGAATGTATGTATATATATATAGATTCAATTTATATTTTTTTTTAGAAAAGATGAATGGAAGAATTTTGGAATTTTTTAGAGTGAACGATATCGGCGTGATATCACGTAAACGATGATACTTGGTTGTATCGCATAGTGGTGTTATTACTCATGGCTCGAGACTACGATGGTAATTGCTGGCGTTGATCATGATTAAAGCTTCCATGATGACCGTAATGTTTTTAAACGGGATCATTTCAATATTAACACCTCGGGTGTATTCAATTTTAAAGTTTCTTATAAATTACGATAAATAATCTGTAACCAGAGATTCGTACAATAAAAATCCAATCTTAAGTTTCCTTTACCAACTCACAATCGTTTAATAAGAGTTCGTACAAATGGATCCTATTAGAAAGTTATACTCAACAAGTACATAATACCGCCTCGAGAATTTTTCTTTTTTTTCTTACAATATCGATGTAACTTTTTATCGATCTTTTCGAAACTAATAACCCATTATTATATAAATTTTAACTACAATTTTCCTCTTATTATTACGATGCACAAAATTGAACTTAATCAATTTCTATCAGATACAATATTTCGTCTCCATTCGACGAAAGGAGAAAAGCCAATACATTTACAAATATAATATAATCGAGTCGTCCCAAGATCGATCACAAACATCTAGAATATTCTAGAACCTCTATAAAACAAAAAATGGAGGCGATTGTGGGTCGTAAAGGACGCGGGATTAAAAAAAAAAAAAAAGGAGGAAAAGCTGATACTTTAACCGGACGATGAGAGAGAGGGGGGGAACGTTTACGAGGTGCGAAATAATACGGTTCCATCCACGGGTTAAGTAACGAGCGTTTCGTGCGAGTTACGGCGTAAAAAGCGCGGGCGGAAGGGACATAAAATCAGCCGCTCCGCTACGTTTCCTGTCATAATTTATAGACCACGTCCTTCGATTCCGTCCCCCGCCTCCCCCGGCCATCGATTCTCCCGTTGATCACGAATTGGCGACATTTCTACCGTCTAATCGATAGGGTGTAGTACACGGGTGGTACACGTACACGGATCGGTGGTAATTTTAGGAAATATCTTCTCGTGATCCTTCCCCGGCTCGTTTTACGAAATTACGAGGATGGGTAAGGAAAACGAGGAGTTTTTTTTTTTTTTCTACGAGGATTATATTGGATCCGAGAATAATCTTGATGAACCGTGTGTCAAGCTTTCGACGTAAGGTCAGGGATATTCGTTCTTTCTACTCGATATTTCTATTCTCTCTCTCTCTGCTGATTATATATATTTTCAAGAGATTTTTCAATTTTCGGTGAGATGTGTTCAGGATACTTTGTTCTTCGTATTTTTTTTTAATCGTTTCTCATTGATGAAACGTTTAATAATGTTTAATAATACATTTAATAAATGTTCAGAGATCAAACGATCGATTCTTGGATTGGATTAGATTGGCTTTGGTAAAAATAAATAACGTGCGAAAATTAAGGAAAATTCAGACGGATCTCTAGATTCTGCGTTAGGAGGAGAAACAGACGCGCGTAATTCTTTCAGGTCAAAAACGATCTCTCTGTACAATTCTATTCAACCCCAAGATTTTAATCCTGGTACCGTCTTTTTGTCAGAGTGTACACAATGTTCCATCATTGTAACGGGTCTTCTTCGAAATTCCAAAATCCTACGGACAAATCCGGTGAGCACAAAAATTTCAGATTACAAGGATCTAAGATTTTACATCGACTGTTCATTCATTCCTGGACGAAATACTTTCAGATACTTTGATAACCGTGGACTCTTGTAAACGAAAAATTGGAGATGATGATAATAAGATTGATTCCTCCTCTTCAATGCTTCCTTTCCAATTTCCAGTTTAATTCGATATCAGAACGAAGCTTTCTTCCTTTATTTCCCCGATTTATAGCAAAGAATTCTTTCTTAGTTGTCCTTTAAAGATATTCTTCCTCTTCCTATGATTCTCAAAAATTAATATCTCTATTTAATATAATAAGATTATATCTCGATATTCTCAATTCCTAGAAAATCAGCACAAAAGTAGCATTCCCTTCACGAATATTCATAAAATAAAAAAAGATTTCTAACTCTCCATTCCTTTTTAGTTCGAGCCGTTCTCTCCACCCCTCCTCGAACAATTCCGGAAGCAATAATAACTCGCTCGTAAGCGCGCTTTGAGAGGAGAGTTAATGCGCGGATGAAATCGGTGGTCGATGATTCGAGATGGATCCGCGTGTCAAAGGGTTGCCCGCGATTTCGTAGATAGAGAGCAGGACTCAGTAAATCTATCCATCTGTCCTTTGTCGGGAAGAGGCCCCCCTCTAATGATGCGGTCGAGCGCAACCCCTGTAAATTGGCCGAGCAATCGCGCGATCCGATGTTTAATTAAATTCCCGAAGGAACGTGGAACGCCTTTTTTCCATGGCGCCATGAAACGGAGAGTTTGTTGGAAGTTGTTGGGGAAGAAACTGGTTGCTCTTGCGCTTCGAGTCGGGTCGACTTGTAAGGAAATACTCGATTTTCTCGAGTGTGGAGAATAATTAAATTTTTCTTTTCTTCCTTTTTTTTAGAAATTATAGTTTCAGAGTGAAGGAATTGATTTATCGCAACGAGAGTTTTCTTTTATATAAACCTGGAGATGGTAGAATAGATTTTGCGCAAGGATTTTTGTAGTAAGAGTAAAAAAAGTAGGAAAAGAAAAAGTTTGGAATTGCTAAAGTTTCCTTGGAGAGATTATTGCGGACGATCGTCGCGTGTGCAGGAATTCGAAATCTTAATGGTATTTCGCGTTCAATATGTTTGTCGAAACAAATTTGACAATATTTTTTGAACACATTCGAAGCTATTTGTTGATAGAAAAGTGGAAATATTAATCGTTACATTTTGTATCCTCTCTCTTTCTCTCTATTTGAAATAATTTTAGAGACGACAATGTAGATGGAATGCAGTTTAATCGTCTATTGTATCAATACATAATTCATTCTACGTTAGATATGGGAAGGGAAAATTCACAGACGTTAAATTTTAAAACTAAATAGCCGGAAAATATGTCAGAACAGTTTAGAACTAACTATATAACTATATATATAAAACACACATTTAACATATTTCCGTGCACTCGTCGTACTAAATCAGAAATAAATTGATGAGGCTGGCAAATGATGGTGACAGTGTGAAGTAAAATTTAATAATAATAATAATAATTTATTTTGACCGTGTTTCGAGAATATTCGAGGAACAGATACATAAATTCAAACAATAATAACAATTGATGAGTTGTGTTACATTACGAGAATTTTATCGATGAATTTTAAACTGATAACAGTCCCGAAATAGAATTCAATTCTAGAACAAACTTTCTTAACGTAACGTTTCATGATACGATATAGATTCTGCGTCACGGATGATAAGCCACTCGTATCGCGTATATACACACACAAAAAAAAAAAGTCCAACAGATACGAACGAAAAGTTTTTCTTCACGGTCCAAAAATAAAATTTTCGAATTATCGAAACGACCTTTCTAAATCTCCCTAAAAACGAACGATATCTGTTTGCTACTCGTTCATCCGTGCAATTTTCTATCGCAATGAAGAGAAATTCAACCGAATATCCTCGATACACAAAACTCTAACAATCCTCGAATCCAATAGAAGAAAGAAAAAAAACAGAGATAACCTCTTCTCGATCGAAACGAATCAATTTTTCACGAGCATATTTCCCAACCATCCCTATCTTCCACGACTTGTTAAACTTCCCCCCTTTTACCCACATCCCCTCCCTGCCCATCGTGTGACCGGTTTGTGTGAAAGCACCGGGCCAGGGCCGCATCTGAATCCGCAATCCAGGTCCGAAAATCGCATTGCCGTGTCGAAAAATCGGGGCACGCACGCGCCAACCACGTCCAAAAAGGTTGGCGTTCGTTGCAACCTCGATGCCCGGAGATTTTTGTTCCTTCTCCCGGCGGGGGAGGGATATCCAGACCGATTTGGAGGTTAGGGTCGACCCTGGTGGAGGGAGGCTGGGGAGCATCAAGGCGGGACCCTGCCTTTGGAACGCACACAGTAGCTCCATGCTCGAGAGAGCAGGGCAGCCTTTGTAGCGTGCATGGCACCGTGCCAAAATCTCTCCTCTCCTCTCCTCTCCCTCTCTCTCTCTTCCTCTCGCTTCTTCCTTCACCTTCCCTCCCCTCGTAGAAGCGGATCCCTACTACTAGCGGACCTGCGAAAACCAGCCCCGAGACCCACGTTCCATTTATTGTCCGCGTAGAAAACGTACGACGCCGACGCGGGCCATCGCCGAAATAATCGAAGGACGTGCCATCGCGGAAAGGTCATGGATGCTTCTTTTTTCCTCGAGGAAAAAATTCGAGGGAGGGGTTGGATCTCTTCGATCAGGGGAAAGTTTATGCGTCACGTGCGTATTTTGTGAAGTTTGGTCGAATTAATCGAATTGTTAATTAAGGAAAGGATGGATTTATTGAATTCTTTGGAAAGAGTTTTAAAAAGGAAGAGATTAATTAATCGCTGTTGTAGAAGGAGAAAACGGGTGGGTTGGATAGAAATTTGGACGATGTTTAATGAAAAATCATCAACTTG
This sequence comes from Apis mellifera, assembly GCF_003254395.2. NCBI lineage: Eukaryota > Metazoa > Arthropoda > Insecta > Hymenoptera > Apidae > Apis > Apis mellifera. The sequence goes on from NC_037640.1 coordinate 5,894,380, forward strand.
TTCCGTTCAATTTCGAAGGAAAAGGATCGAAGGAAATATTTTTGATTATATGAATCATTAACGAGACATTAAGCGATCAATTTGGTCCTCGATGGATTTATCGAGTTTTCTTTGGAAAGAGTTTTAAAAAGGAAGAGATTAATTAATCGTTATTGCGAATATGCGTGAAGGAGAAAGCGGGTGGGTTGGATAGAAATTTGGATACTTAATGAAAAATCATCAACTTGTTCTGAATTTCGAAGGGAAAGGCAGAATCGAAGGAAATATTTTTGATTATACGAATCATTAACGAGACATTAAGCGATCAATTTGGTCCTGGATGGATTTATCGAGTTTTCTTTGGAAAGAGTTTTAAAAAGGAAGAGATTAATTAATCGCTGTTGCGAATATGCGTGAAGGAGAAAGCGGGTGGATTGGATAGAAATTTGGATATTTAATGAAAAATCATCAACTTGTTCCGTTTAATTTCGAAGGGAAAGGCAGGATCGAAGGAAATATTTTTGATTATACATCAGAATCATTAACGAGACATTAAGCGATCAATTTGGTCCTCGATGGATTTATCGAGTTTTCTTTGGAAAGAGTTTTAAAAAGGAAGAGATTAATTAATCGCTGTTGCGAATATGCGTGAAGGAGAAAGCGGGTGGATTGGATAGAAATTTGGATACTTAATGAAAAATCATCAATTTGTTCTGATCAATTTCGAAGGGAAAGGCAGGATCGAAGGAAATATTTTTGATTATACATCAGAATCATTAACGAGACATTAAGCGATCAATTTGGTCCTCGATGGATTTATCGAGTTTTCTTTGGAAAGAGTTTTAAAAAGGAAGAGATTAATTAATCGCTGTTGCGGATATGCGTGAAGGAGAAAGCAGGTGGAGATAGAAATTTGGATGTTTAACGAAAAATCATCAATTTGTTCTGATCAATTTCGAAGGGAAAGGCAGGATCGAAGGAAATATTTTTGATTATACGCCGGAATCATTAACGAGACATTAAGCGATCAATTTGGTCCTCGATGGATTTATCGAGTTTTCTTTGGAAAGAGTTTTAAAAAGGAAGAGATTAATTAATCGTTATTGCGGATATGCGTGAAAGAGAAAGCGAGTGGGTTGGATAGAAATTTGGATACTTAATGAAAAATCATCAATTTGTTCTGATCAATTTCAAAGGGAAAGGTAGGATCGAAGGAAATATTTTTGATTATACGCCGGAATCATTAACGAGACATTAAGCGATCAATTTGGTCCTCGAAGTGGGTCAACTCTTTGAAAGAGATGAATCTTTCCTTTCCCCCGAAGCGAAGCTTAATGATTGCGTATATAGCGAGGAAATTCTTGGACGTTCCTTTGGATAGCCGTGCGGAGAGAATTAACAGGGCATCGGAAGCCTCTCGTTTCCTCTCTCATTCTCTCTTTCTCTCTCTTCCTCTTTTCCACAGAATGCGATTGTTCGTTCCAGAGAGAGAGAAAAAAGAGGATATATGAATTTCGTGCGGTGAATTTCGTAACGAGAACGTAAGGGGAAATTCCTTTATTATTTTTTGATTTCGGTGCCGGCCGTATCGGGAATATTAACGGGATATTAATGCTTTCGTTACCGGCAGACTGGGTCACGTTTTTTTTCGTACCAATAAACTCTCCCATTCCTCTCCTAATTTGCTCGATTTAGCCATGAAAGAATTATTAAACGATAATCGAACGATAAACCATCTTCGAAAATTCTTTTTCCTTTAATAGATCATCAGAGTATCTAACGTAACGTAAGTTGGCATTATCGCTTCTTTTTAATCCGTTTTGTTTTCGTATATCATTCGAATCTTGCGATTGATTCGAAGAAAGATGATCAAATCGATGAATAAGTTCTTTTTCGTTTATTAAAGATATCCTTCTTATTGTATGAGAATTTTATTAATAAATTCGTGCTATTGACAACGATTATCTTCCAAAATTAACACGAAACGAAAGTCTTATCGTCCCCTCTAATCGTTTCAAGCCATCATCTTCTCTAAATTTCCAAATTTCCTCTCGTTCTTCGTTCCCCTCCATCATTATACAGAAATCAACGTGTAACAATAAAATACGGATAGAATTCGAATGTAAGAACCGTTTGGTTAACCATTGTCAAACCATCAGTTAGATTTGCAATGCTGAGGAGCACGTCTGCCCTCTGAGCGAGGCCGATGTTCAACTCTCTTTTACATTACTTTGTAAACTTTGTTGTCGTTATCGTCGAAGGGACAGAGAGCGTATTTTCCTCGACTAGATAGGATATCGATACAAATGGGACACTTGAAATATTTAAGAGAGAGAGAGAGAGAGAAGCGAAGGGAAAGATCGTGGTCGCTTTTAAAAAAAGATCGGCCAACATCTTCTCTCTCGATAGATTCGTGGAGAACGTGGAACAATGGAACTCGTTGTTTCCGCTCGATTGTGTTACATTGTGACAATCCGTGTAGAATCTTGCGATCCTCCCTATTTCGCCCCGCGATTGCACATTCTGTTAACACCGTCCTCTTAATACCTGTTAACGCGTTGCCCGCTCTCAACAGTCGTTACGCTCACTAACAGAATACTCACACAGAGGGTTTTGAACACCTGCTGACACACATCTGGCCTTTTTCTCTCTCGTCTCGTTTTTCTTTGTTCGGATTCTGTTTCGGGTTGCTTCGAATCTCCTCAGCACGATCGAGACGGATCTTTTTGTATGTAAAGTAACCGGTAGACTGTCGGCTACAACATTGTCATTCCCTTCAACGTATAATTTATCGTCTTTTTTTTTTTTGAAACAGATTATTATTATTATCGTGCGAGAAATTATAATCTCTGGCAAAGAATTCGCGGAATTTTTCAGAAATTTTCAAACGTGAAAATTTGTATATCAAGCATTGGCTTCGATACTTCTCTTAACAAAGCTTAGCATCTGAAGAGCCGAGGAAAAAGTAGAAATCTAAACTCGAATTTTTCAGCGTTGAACGTCAATCTCTAATTGGATCGCGAGATCCGGAAAGATCACTAATTACGACGATTCATCTTTTTAATAGTCGTTCTCAGACGTCATTTCCAAAAGAATCTCGCAACTTAGCGACGCTTTGCGTCCAATCCAATTAACCAGATCGGGTCTCCGACCAATTACCTCGGATTAAAGAAGTTCAGGGGACGCGTTCGCTCGCGATGATTTCGCGTCACGTAGTTCGAGCATTGATCATTGTGTTAAGCCGCTTGAACCTCGCGGATTTTCGCGTTAAACCGCTCGAATCTTTTCTACAATTGTGAAATGTTTTTTTTTTTTTTCTACTGGTTTTTAAACAGAGACATTTTGTCGTGATGATTTTCAAAAATATCTATCTAAAATTTTAACGCTCCTGAAGAATTTACAAATTATTTAATTTATTTGTCGAAACAAAGGAAAAGATTGAAATTATCTTTCACTTGACAAGTCTTATTATGAAATACAAGTTTTTTTTTTTTTTTTGAGATTAATTTGTACAATCGCAATCGCTATTGTTTCCCCGATGTGAAATTGCTAGCGGAAGCATTTCAACAAGTTCAACCTTTTGCCTTTCTCACCGAACAGCGTTCCATTGTTCTCTCTCTCTCTCTCTCTCTTTTTCTCTGTGAATGGAGATGGGATATCGCCTTCTTTCGACTCGATATGGATTTCGAACCCGTTCGAAATTCACTTTCGATAACGTTCGTTCGCGCGGACTTTGGTCAAACGTTTGACCACGTTTAACTTCGTCCACTGTGTGTGTTTGTCGACGGTGAATCACGATGGTTTGTCTTGATGTTATTGCTCTTTGAAACGTTCACTTTCGGTCCAAAGTTCGAATTCGTGAAAAATTGGCCGTCTAATCGGTTCGAGAAACCGATTCGAGGAATCGAGTTCTTAGAATATCGATCGAGGAATGTCGTGCTCAATTGTGAATCGTTAACCCGACTCACTCGAGTTTTGCGCTCGTTCCTCGACGAGTGTACACTTCGATTCCTCGAAGATCACAATTCTGAATCATTAATTATCAAGGAATAAACTCCAATTAATTTGAAAAATCAAATATCATTGAACTTTTTTAATTATTCGCTCCATTTCCGTATGAGATTAAAAAAATTTATCGTGGGCGAAGATTAATTACAATCCATCCAAGAATTATTTCTAATCGATTCGAAAATTGCTACGATAAAATATAATTATATATCGACATTATTCGAAAAACTTGTCCATCGAAACCACGATTCAAAAATCCAAATTTTTAGAATATGGAATATCAAGAAAACCTCGCTCTCAATTGAAAATTAAAAATTTCTACGAGAAAAGAAATTTTTCCTCCCCTCTCCCTCCCTTTTCTGCTCGAACAAATCGAATTCCTCCCACGAGGCGCGCGTCTCATCGACGAAATTAGATCAGGATCGTCACGAAATTCTTTTTCGCGACCAATTTTTCTTCGCCTCCATTTTTTTTTTTTCTACTCGCGGAGAAAATTGCAGGTATAAAAACCGATATTCCATCCGAGAGAGAGGGTAGAAGAAGAGTAGAACGGGTCGTTGGCGGGATCTTGTTTGTTGTCTCGATTTATGAATTTCCAAGCAACGATAATTCGCCCCCTGAAGGGAGGAGAGAACAACGACCTCCTTTTTCTCTCTCTCTCTCTCTCTCTCTCTCTCTCCGAGAGAAGCGGTTGGAGAAGAGGAGTGCACAATTGAGAGGCCTGGAATCTGGAAGAAGAGGGGATTTAAGCTTCCTTTGGTCCTTTCCTCTGTTCGAGAAAGACCTTCTGATGAAAATTGAAACGTGGTAGCTGCATTAAATGCGCGGAATATTTTGCCCCTTTTTTGCCCCCGTGTTTTTTCGTTGAAAAACTTGTGTCTTCGCGTTTTTTCGTTGTCGATAAGAAGATGTAAATACCACGGCACGGTGATTACGGCTTATTGTTTCCTTGTTCCCGGCCAGTGCTTAAATATCGAAGCGAAATAGAAAATATTTGTCTCGATTTACCGAGAAACAAGTTTTCCAGTAGTGTTCAATAATCGTAGCGTTTGCTTGTACTGTTAAATGCATTTAACTGGAAACAAAATTTAAATATATTACATCGTGATTCGTGTAATAATGTAAAATATATCGTAAAATATTGCGATCTATTTTTCATTAAATTGCATGTTATAGTTTGTGCAATCATTTTTCAAAATTTAAATAATAAATAATAAATATAAAGATACGTGCAATCTATCAATTAAAATTTAACCAATAATATTTACATTACTCCTAATATTTTGTTGTAAATAAAACCTGACAATTTTTAAATTTCATTTAAATTCAAAGTTGATAGATAAAAGAAAAGGCAAGAGATGGGAATGAAAACAAATTAATAAGCGATAAGTTGTATCTCACAAAGTTTTTGAGCTAACGATATTGGCTCAATTGTGACTCTCTGAAAGGATCCTTCGTCGTCACTTTTTTTTTTTTAAACACGGATCAAAGAAACACGGGAAGGAGACGGTGAACACGTTTTCTCCGGCGAATTTCTATTCGCACGATCGTTTCACAGGGCAAATTGGAGAGTCGATAGCTCGTCGCGTGGAACGATATAACGACAGGATTATATATGGAGGGAGGCTCCCTCGAGTGTTTCTCCGCTTCGAGCGACAGAGATTTTCTGGTGGCGATGGGCGGCCTGAATTTCCGCCCGTTGTTCCAGTTTTCGATCTCGCATTTCGAGAACGATCCATCCGATTTTCGTATGAATCGAGCTCTGCTCATGATTTATAATTCAACGGGCATAATCGGACCGATTTTAACTTCGTCGATCGACCTGTGTTTGAAAGTTTTTTTCAACCCTATTTCTTCTCTATTTAAAAATGAAGTAGAATGGGAAGAATTGCATTACTCGTGCAAATTCTAAAGCGTAATTCAAATCGTGATGATTGTGAATAATAATAATAATATTAAACGAATCTATCTATATTTTTCACGTAAAATTATTACCTTAGAATTACAAAAAAAAAAAAGAAATTATATCTCGTTTCAATCTTAGACTTCGATGAATAATGAGAGCGTAATAAGTAACATTTATTTACCGTTTTACTTTCAACGTGAAGCGAATCTTTGCCCGTGATGCAGCGTCGAGCTGCATCCATATGCTACGCTCGACAAAACGGTACCCCACAGTGGGCCGGAGCAAGGGGAGGATTCGAGTAGGGTCCATTTTCAGGGAGAAGGGAGGGGAGGGGGCAGGCGCCTTTACACGCGAACGATAATGTATTCAACCGTGCAGTGGTTATCATTCTCCGTCTTCGTACATCACGCGTTCGGATCGTCTGTCGAATCTTATGCGAGATTTCATCATTCTTCTTCCTTCTTCGTTAATAAATATTTATCGTATTGAAAAGTTGTAATAACAAATGTATAATTCTTGAGATCGTTTCTTTGATCAAAAAAAATTATTAAATTCAAAAATAATGAAAATATAAAATAATATTGGTTATTTTAGCAAGCAACTCTGACAAAGGGAAGAAAAATGGAAGATTGGAGAATTCTGATCAACTCTTTCTCGCAAATTAATTACCAAATTAATTTTCCCTCCGCTCGATCGACTTTCCTCTCCCTCTTTTCTCTATATTTACCATCAACCGATCGATAAACACATCCATAAACAGTTTCCAATTCCCTCGAGTCGCAGCCACTGCAATCGCAACGCGAAAGTCAATCGAGAGACCTACCCCTCGCCGAAAAGCTCCAGTAATTACATCCCCCAATCGCGATTCCAAAGTCGAACCACACTCGAGACAACGACTTCACTGATTCTCCTCTTCATATCCCGGGTAATTTCCCTTCCTCCTCCCCCCCAGAATCGAACAATCATACGGAAGAAACCGCTTCGAAGCTCGCGTAAATCTTTTCGTTAATGGAATGCAACTACACACACACGCAGAGGAGGAGACAGAAAGGGAGGGAGGGAGAGAGGAGGAAGTTTAGAGGGCTCGAACCCTCGGCTCGTTAGCTAAGCCTCTTGTTATGGTAAAAGAGGGTCGTGAGCGTTCGCAGGATGTCATGGGGATTGTATTGTCCCTTCTGCTCCGAGCTTTTTTTATTTTCCTCGCGGCTACCGAGTCGCGAGAACCTTCCATTCTCGCGTGGAATCGACTCCTCTGGTTTCTCGAACGTGAAAAAAAAGGAAAGAAAGGAAGGAAGAGAGAGAAAGGAAAAAGGAAGGGAAGGTAACGAGGTGGTTTGAAAATCGTTTGGAGGTGAGCAAGGTATGGAGAGGGGGGGGTTGAACGACGCCTTAATTAAGAGTTTTCTCCTTTGACAGCCATTTCTTTCTCTCCCCCTGTGTGTCCGCTTTTTAAGTTTTGGAAGAATTACGCATGAAAGAGAGAAAGAAAGAGATATTTTTGCATGAGAAACTGTTCGAATTAATTATCGGGCGGGAATGTGAAATGCGGGATGGCTCTTTTTCCGTTCCAGTTTGCGAGGAGGAATGAATTGAAGGGGTAATTAAGAAAACTTGAGGGTGGCTGAGGTGCAATTCGCAGGAGGAGATAAATGGCGAGGATAAATTAGAGCTTTGAGCCTGATGGTATCTGGCCAGATTTTATTCGATGATCGATGATCTTAATAACGAGAGAGATGACGAGATCTCGTTGAGAAATTCGTGAAAAGAGACGAGATATTTCCTTGTGTAATTCGAAATGAATAAAAATCGGTATCACCTCGATTATGCATTTTGGTTTGTCGAGAAGCGGAGCGAAGATAAAACGAGAAATCTCCTGGCAAGGGTGCGTGGACGAGCCAAACGGGATCGTTCTAGCGTTACGATCATTGATATTTATAAATGATCTTTGCATTTCCATCCAAGATTATGACAAAGCGTTCCGACGTTATGAAATCTCCTGTGGGATTAAGAAAATAAGAAATGATCCGTAAACATCTTCATCTGGTAACGTGACGTCAAACTAGCGTAATATATGACTGATTAAATCACTCGAAATCTGTTGAGAATTCAAACCATTTACTTGTTGGATCAATATCTTTATAAATTTCTTGTTAATTCAAATTCATACTTCAACGATAAGATTTTAATGAATAAGAATAAAATTGAAACGATTACGATATATTACGAATAATAATGAAAAATGGAGAAGCAGCATCAAACGAATTAATGAATATTGATCGTTAAGAGAGGAGGGTGAATGGCGCGCGACGAAACAGGGGGCGTCATCTTTGGAGAAGAACGGAAGTTTCCAAGACGGTTGCCTACGAGAGATTGGGGGATGGTTCCATTGAAAAAGTTAGCAATTGCAGATACTTGAGTCTTGAAGATTTTTATTTTCCGTGGCAAAAACGATTTCACGAGCTACCGGCGGTGGCAATTAACGCACACCGTTACTAATTCGTCACTCGATTGCTTTTGATCGCCTTGCTTTCATTTTCCATTCTGTTTTCATTCAATGAAGTTTCGAAAATATCGAGCAAAGTAAATCTAATTTATATATATATATATATATAATATAGGTAGAAAAATTTCTGGTAAAAATAAGAAAAATGCGAAACGTGCGAAAATAAAATAGCAAACTTTTTATTCATTGGGGGAAAAAGTCGGTAAAAGAAAGTAAAACTTGTATATTTTTTTCATCGTTCTTTATCGGTACTTTTATTATCCAAAATCCACGAACACATAAACGGTTTATCATGTCAAGATAAAAATATCGAAACTTTTCACGACTTTTCACAACTTTATTATCATTATAAGTACGTACGTTAAGTTAGAAAGAATTACGAACGAAATCGAAATGGAAGAATTTTCCCGCGCAAAAGCAGGAATTTTTCTTTTTTTTCTTTTTTCCTCGAGGCGATCCGCACGCATCGCGCCACGTTTCTTCCTGTTCTTCCTGAATCGCATGTTCCCCAGAAATTAACACGCGTACCGAGGGTTGCTATATACCGGGTGTCGTGCGGCACGCGATGCATCGTTTAGCGATCCCAATCGAACCGAACGTTTCTCGCGAGATATAGCGGCCATTTTCCTTGAATCATACTGTACCGCGCTGTACGTTTTCTTTATTTTTTTCTTTTCTTTTGTTTTTTTTTTTTTTCTTTTTCTTCCAAGTAAATCACACAGTTCGTTAAAACGTTAAAATCCATCCAGATATCTTGTTTCAAGATTTTTATTGTATAGAAATAGCCAGGTATTATCGATTCTTTATATCGTGATTTTTTTTATCGTAATATTTAGCTTTTAGAAGAAACACAATAAAATCCGAAATAAAATATACGAATATCTCGAGGTTCTTAATTTTATCTTTCCTTTTTTTTTTCTTTTTTAGTAACCTAATTAACGTAAGTAAGAAACACCGATCGAGAAGACGATACCTGCTGTGTATCTCGGTTCTTGAAAGATTGATAGCAGCAGGATAATTGGGTTAAAAATTAGCAAAGTGAAACGGTACCGCGCAATTATCGAGGCGCGCGTGTAGAGCGAGACTTACTTCAGACTTGCTCGAATAATAATTAATAATGTGGAAAAAAAACTCGTATCCTCCTTCGAGCGATACGATAAAAAAAAAATCTCGAATGCATAATTTTCCTGTCGACGATCCGACTTAGTCTCTGAGATAAAATGTTTCATTCATACGCGAGTGAAACGTACATCTAAAAATAGTAATCGAAAATCGTCGATTCGATCCGAACCGACACTTCTTCGTTATCATTAACCGTGCCTGCTCCGTTGCACTTTCCCAGCAATCAGGTTTCCATCCTCCCCGTTATATTCCTTTTTCCACGCTTGTATATACGCGTACCAGACACGCGAATTAACATGGCCGGGTATGCGGGCCTATTAATCGAGGAGCAACGCCGCGAGAAGGGGGGAGGAGGAGGGAAGAAAGCACCTTCGTAGCGATCTCGTATTTCAAGAAATCCCCGTTCGGTTTAAACTGAACTGATTAAATCGCGAAATTGAAACGAAACATATCGACGTTCATCCTTCGTCATCGACCAACATCCACGTTGAAATTTATACCGTATATCGGCTCGTTGGTTACGTTGGATAATTTTTCCAACTAATAAAGAATGAAGATAGATGGCAATTGTAAGAATTTTCTTGATGTTTCTGAGTTTCGAATGATTTTTTTTTTTTTTTTTAATTAATTCAAGCGAGGCTACAAATTTAAGAATCGTTTTCGAAAGTATCTGTGATACATACTCGTTTAGAGATGAGCAATAATCCAGTATGAAAATTGCCGTTCCAAGAGAGAGAAAGAGAGAGATTTTCTTTTATCATATTTAAAATGTTTCAAGCTCGGCCAACTTGAAACAAAATGAATTAAAAGTTGAATTATTTAGCTTGAAAAAATGTCTCAAACTTGTACCTTCTACCCTCTCTCGACTCTTTCTTTTCTCTCGAAGAAATACGGCTTCGATTTCTTCGGGGTGTCTTTCGATTCGAAAGGGTGGCAGATGCGAGGCGTCCTGGGGAGCGAATGAAACGGGTGGGAAGGAAGGAATTTACGAGGAGCTGAACTTCACGGTTGCCTGCTTGCATCGCGGTAAAAACTAATAATTCTTCGGATGGATACGGGTTGCGTGGAAATTTCACCTAGCTAATCCCGCGCACCGAGAAATTATTATCGATGATTCTCAAGTTTTATCCGCCAACCAAGTATTATCTTCGTGATATTTCATCGGTTTTGCTTCAATTTATTTCCAGATATTCCATCTTTTCACCCTCTGTAATCCTAGATTATGTTTCTAGGAAAAATTAGACCTAATTTTAATCATCTATTCGTGGTAATTTTTCGTCGTGGATCTCGAGAATACGAAAATAGAGTTTCTATCGCAGGATAGGTTGGAAATTTCAAATTCTAATTATTTATTTAGATTGGTTCCCATTGTGGATTTGTTAATTTTTTAAAATAAACTCTCTATAATAATTGATCAGACAGGTTGAATTCTAAATTCTTGTTATCTATTTGTAAATCAATTTCACAGAATCGTGAGAAATTTTAAAAATAATCGTCCTCCCCGTCGTTAAAAATTGTCCTTTTTTAATTCAATCCGTCAATAATATCCATGTTCCCGGAAATCTGCCGATCCCATTAGCCTCAAACGCGCCTATTCAACGCAGGCTCAAATCTCTCGAGGCGCGTTCGAATAATTTTTTTCATCCCCCTTTTTCGAGAGATGAAAGTGTAAGAGGATCGATAATAATTCGTTCGATGTGCGTCACTCGTTTCTACTCTATCCTTTCGAAATTTCATTTTTCAGCCAAGAATCTTCCTCGATCGATAATATTCCAATTATGAATAGTCTCGCGAAAAGGCGAGGTTGCATTAAACTCTCAAAAAAATCCCTTTTTTTATTATTATTACACTCTCAACATTTCCTTTCACGCGATTGATCAGCCTGGAAATTTAAGGAATCCTCATCTTCTCACTTTGAATCAAATGATTAAAATTATTCAGAGTTAATAATTATTTATCGCGAGGATATTGTAAGAATTTTATTTCTCCAACATTTCCAAAGTTAAAGTTTTTCGAGAGTGTGTTTATTATTGTTCGTGGTCTCTGCTTCCAAGTTTTCTCATTAACCATTCCTCTCTCTCTTTCCCTTTCTCCTGCAGGGAGAAGTGAAGGAAGATTCGGAGGAGGGTCGAAAAGTGAAAGAACGGGAGGGAGGGGATGAAAATTGGACGACTTGGATGCTGGCTCGTTCGATCTGACGCGCATCGGCCCGGATAACGCAAACAAGTAATTAAAAGTTCTGGGTGGACGTTTAATCGGAATGGAGGTCGTTGCTTCGAATCCGTTCCCCGATGAAAATCGAACGAGGGTCTCTTTCTCTCTTTCACTTTTGAATTTGTTTCTAGCGTGTTTCTTTTCTTTCTTTTTTTTTTTTCTTTCTTTCTTTTCTTCATTTTTGCAATCATGTATCACGTATTTCTTCCTCTCTTATTCGAAACGGTTAATCGTTTGATTGAAAATGTTTTTCGATTTCTGAAATTTCTTAAAGTATCAAAGTGTTTTTATTTATTTGATTTTTGATCGTGATATTTTAGTTGGTAAAAGGAAATTTCTTTTAATTAATGATCAGAGGATTGTCGTTATTCTTTCAACGAAAATGATGAAAAATCAAAAATGTATTTAAATAGGTACATTATGGAAGGAGATACATCATTCTGACAATTGCTTGTCTGTTTCTTGCTTGTCTAACAATATTGAAATATTGTGACAATTCGATTCTTCTTCTTTTCCAAATGCGAAATTTCTATTTTTCAACCGTTGGATTTGCAAATGTAAATTTTTGACGTCTTTGAAGGAAGATGAAAGCAATCGATGAAACGACTACTCGACGAGAAAAGTTGGAGAGCGAAGAAATCTTTGCTATGATTGACTGCGTTGGAAAAATCGAAATTTCTCGCAAAATCAATCGATCTGGAAAACCACTGAGAGATGTCGTAGTGGTAACTGCGAACGTAAACTTGTTGAACGAGTTGCAAGACGTTCAAAACTTATCTCTGATTCATCGCAACTGATTCACCGACACGAGTTAAACTCTCCAAATAAGCAAATAATCGAGGATGATATCTGATATAAATTAATTTGCAAATAAAAAAAAGTCGCAATCAAGATCTTTATCTCGAAGAAATTTAAAGATTGTTTTTTCTTCTTTTCCTTCCATCTTTGACAAATTTCTCGAGCGACGAACTGCAATGAAAGTTGAATAAAAAAAGAGAGAGAGAGAGAAAAAAATTGGAATTACGATGATAACGTTCGTTGCGTTATTTACAAAATTTCTTATTTATCGCACGGATAAATCATTGGATGAAAAATATTGACAAATCCGAACGTCGAGTTGATTTACACCAATTAACAGATCAACGAGTCCCAGCATCAACTACACAGTGTTGAAACTCAATATTTTATATTTATTGATAAATCATTGCAAGTTTATTCGATACGATTTTCATTTGATGTATATAATTCACCAATAATTGCTGCGATATTCGAAATATACAATATATTGGGATGTATATTTCCTTCCCTTTCGTTTACAATTATTCGAATATCGTTAATTCTTCCAGATTTATGGCGTGCACAAGGAGAATAACGATAATCTAACAACGATATGCATAAACCTACATAAAAAAGGAAAAAAAAAAAAAGAAAAACAACATTCCTGTTCCTAGAATCTAAATATAACGATGTATTGCATCATGGCGCATCACGAGAACACTTAGTAAAAAAAAAGTCTTATTATACACGAGTTCATCCGGTTTCCAAGACTGTTCCAAGTCGCTTTAATACAATTCATTGGGAGAGGCAGCATCATCGACCAACATAGCGTTAAACTGATTCAATTAAAGGAAGCCAAGACTCGAAGCCAGAGTCGACAATTTGTGCGAGAAGGCGGTCGAAATTTTTTTTAATTTCCAAACGAAACGAAACAAACGTTATTTTTCGCGCGAATCGATATCGCGGCGCGAAGAAACGGTTTCACTTGAGCCTTCACGTCGGTCATCAAGATCGCGTTAACGATCGTGGGAACAAAGTCTCGTAAGGTTGGGGAGATCGGAGGAGAGACGGAGGAGGAGGAGGGGAGGGAAGATGGACAGGAAGCGGTGGAAGGGAGAGGAGTTAATGAACGAAGTTGGAGTGGGATGCGGTGAGAAAGGAAGAGCGAGGAAGAATGGAAGGGAATGCGAAGGAAAAAAGGCAGGGTCGGTGGAAAGTATAGGAATTCTGAAAATTTCTGTTTTGATTCATTTCGAATGGAATATTTTTCCCGATTTTTACGTTTGTGTAAATAGCATGTAAATAGTGTTATTAATTGTGTGAACAGTTTTACTCTCGAATGGGAAGGAGTTTTCTTAAGTAAGATGGGAAAAGTTGCTCTCTCGAAACTTGCTGTTGAAAATTTCACTTTTAAATGCCGCATTGAGCGATCACCCGAAACAATTTATCGAAATTCAAAGTTTCGACGAAGCTTCTTTGATAAATTCTCTCTGTCTCTGATTGATCTTTGTTTATTCGTATAACATTTAATTGTAATAGGAAAATTATATAGTTTTCTCGTATTCAAAAAAGCTGGAACTTTCAAGTCAATTTAATAGACTGGGTTCTACGGATGTAGAAAGTGAGAAAACTGTTCGATTTCTTGGCCTTTTGTGTTCTTTAGGGAGAATAATGGGGGGAGAGTATGAAGAATTCTGGCAACTGATTCGCGAGAATAAGGGGAAACATCGATTTCGATAGGAAAACAATTGTTAGAAAATTTCTGCTCCTTGGTTTTGTAAAAGGATGGAGGCGAAATAATTTCAGCCCCAGGATTACGGCGAGACCGTTTTATTCTCTCTTTCTCTTGTTTCGAGAACAAGAATAGATGGAAAATGTCACCGCTACAACCTTGATACAGGTGTCTGGGGGTGGATGTCTTGTTAGTGTAAAAGGAATGGCGACTGGTTGCGTCACAATGAATCGTCCTCGTTTTTAGACGTGAAAAATCTAACAAGCTCGGGCTATAATACGTAGAAAAATTCTCCTTTTTCTTCTTTTCTTTTTCTTTTTTCTTTTTCCTTTTTTTTGAATGGAGGAAAAAGATTAAAAAAGTCGCAACAATTTTGTATTTCAGGAAACGAAACTTTATTTTTAGAAGAATATATTTATGATAAATGTAAAAAAAAGGTAAATGAATCCTCTCGATTCTTATTCTCAATTTTCAGAAATACCCTGAACAAATTTTCCAATCGTTAACTTTTACAATGCGATACAATTCCATTTACATAAAAAGCTTGCGGTGAATAAGCAGATTATCATACATTTATTACACGTAATAGAGGAAACTTTAACTCGTTGCATAACTGATAAAATAAATTGCCGAGATAAATTACTTAAAAAAAAAAAAAAAAGAAAAGTAATAATAATAGTTAAAACTTATTATTAAAAGTTATTTTAACCGGTAATAATAACACTTAATAAACGAATTAACTTTTAAAAGTTCCTCCCCTACTTAACCTGGAATAAAAGGAAAAAAAAAAATTCACCTCTCTAACACTTCTCTTCCAGAATCCAGAATAAACGAAATCTACACTCCACACGCTCTTGGAAAAATCGCGTTAAGAACGATCCAATACACCTATCGATTCATTTATTCAGATTTCCTGGATCCTCTTCCATTATACTCAAGAGAAAGAGAGAGAGAGACCACTCTGCTCATCTAATCCCCGGAGATTAGAATACTTTCCCGAAGGATATGCAAATTTCTTCTCCCTTACTCGATCGAAATCCCCGCAAATTTTTCCCCCCCTTTTCTAAAAAAAGAAAAGAAAGGAAAAGAAATTCTACTACTTTTACACCTCGGTTGCCAACCCGACCCATCTCGTACCCTCTTAAGAACGTTCCATAAATCCTTCCACCGATACTGCATTGTCCCTATTTTCGAGGAAACTCGAACGCCTTTGGGCGCGAAAATAAGACGAGCCTCTCTCTTTCTCTTTTCCTCTTTTCTTCTCTTCTCCCTGTTGCAAAGGGAGGACGTAAGATAAATACGGGAGGGCCATCTCGTGGCCAGGAAGAAACCTCTCTCTCTCTCTCTCTCTCTCTCTCTCTCTCCTCCCGTGAAACACGTAAGAATGATTAATGCGAGTTATTTCCAGCGCTGTCGCGAGGAAAAGGAGCGCGAGTCGGCCACGGGGATGGATATGTGGCCTCATAAATATACGATACGCGTTTCATTGACGGATACGCGGCCCCTGGCTACCGAGAAACCGTATCCCATTGAAAATACTCTGTCCTCCTTGTCGTGAAAAGATACGAAAAATACTGGATGGAGAATATGAAACATACTTGTTCAAACTTTTCATTTCCTGTAAATATAATTAAATACAATTTTCTCTCGTTCGTCCTTGATTTGAATCATATCGAAGAACAATATATGAATTATACAATTTAATCGTACAATTAATTTCATTGTTAGTAAACCAACGAAGTCCTCGAACCCTCTTTTTCAATTTTCCAATTCTCTTCTTTTGCAAGAAGTAATAGATACTCACGTATGCGCGTATTCGTACTTGAAAAAAGAAATCACGAGGATCGAGGTTTCTTCTGGAAATAGAGATAGAGAGTAAGAAGAAAATGGTTGAAAAACGGCGGTCGTCTAATCGGGATGACGATCACGACTCGGTGTGGGTTAGGTCGCCGAGGAGGAGAAAGAGGAGGTTCCTCCTCCCCTCGCCAGAAATAAAGTCACGTTCCAACGAAGGAAAAACGTATATATATACACGTTAGAGGCATATGCTATATCCATATGCTGAATTGGATATGCCCACGCGTTACGAAGCCAATGCGCTCGGCCGGTCCATGCCGTGGCGTTCCAGTTGCACGGCCGCGCGATGGCAAATGGCGGAAAAGGGGCTAAATGGACGGAAGATTGCAAAATTGCCCTGCCAATTGCTCGCCGTTTCGCGAAACGTCCTTTCAATAAACCGTGTCCTGGAACCGTTGTGTTGGAAGAACCGTTTAGAGGAGATTTAACTCGGAGGGAGGGGCAGTTTTCGTCACTTCCGCTGGAAACGATCGGTGAAAGATGATTCTTACGAGACGTTTAATTGATTGGGGAGGAGATGTTGCGCGCGTGAAGCGTTTTTAATTGGTTGTGTCCTGTGCTCGAACGATTTTAGAACGTTGGTAATTTCGATTCGAGTTTGAACGAACGAGGGGATCGACTCTGGTACTGGATGGATTAATTAGGGGCCGGATCTAATGGCGACAGATGTTGCGTTCCGTTAAATTTCTCCTCCAATGATTCGATTTATTATTATTCTATACTGATTCAATTTATATACATTTTTTAAATTTATCTTTCTTTCGTGCTTAGATTTTCTTTTCTTTTTTTCAACATCAAGAGTTGTTCTTCGCAACTTAAATTTCTTATCATTTTCACGTAGATCGTCACATAGATCCATCAAATCGACTTTCCTCGCCAATGAATTAATACCATCGAAGGAAAAAATCTTCTTGAACAAAGCTACTCAAAAAGAAAAAGAAAAGAGAAAGAAAGAGAAAGAAGTAGAAATCAAAAGTTCGCTCAACCCATTCCGACGGTCCATTGTCCGACGACCTCGAAATTGGAGTTCTCGCGTTTGCGGTCACGGCTGGTGTCCCCTTTCCATCATCCCCCCCGGTTCCATCCTGTTCCAGAATTATCGATCACAGGGAGCCGTGGCTCTCCGCCGTTAAATACAATTTTCTGGAGTCCCTGGAGACGGTGGGAGAGGGGCGGGTGAAACACGATTCCGGTTGGAAGGGCCGCGTTAAATCGAGGATATCTCCCCTATGGCGGAGGAGAGGAAGGGGGGGGGGCCCGATCGCACGTAGAGACGGCCAGGGACGGCCACGTCGAATGGTTAAAGTCTGTTCAATTGGTGTGAACGTACTCTGTGAACGTGCGTCCATTCTGGCCAGAGGCTCTCTGGGAAGAGCCCCCTTTAGAACCGTTCCACTGGCAGCGCGCCATCCATTAATACGAATTAGAGTATTTAACTTGGCGAGGCGGATGGGGGAAGGGGAAGGAGGAAACGAGGGATAAAGGGGTGTGGGAGGAGGGGAGACGGAGAATGGAAACGGTCGAATCGGTGCGCCCCGCGGAAACAAATTGGCCGAATTGCCTCTGGTGTACGACGAGAGTAAATTCCGCCTCTTTTTTCTCTCTCCCTCTCCCTCTTTCCCTCTTTTCCTCCCCCGTCGAAGGTGTTACTCTATATTTTCGGCGGATTTCGATATTGGATGGAATAAAGTTAAGTTGTGTGTGGGTTTTTTTTTTGGAAGAGAAGGAGGGATGAATTAGGAGATTCGAAAATAAAGAGTGGGATTAACGAGATGAATTTTTTGTTACACTATATCTTCATTAAGAAACGGAATCGAGAGTTGACTGGATGAATTTTCTGTCCGTTAAGAGAGACGTGTTTGTATCGTTCGATCGTTAATTTTTTTCAATTTTTGTTTGCGATATAAAATTTTTCTGTGTATACAGAAATGATGATAAAAATAGGGATGAAAAATTTGGTATCCCGAGAATAGGGCGTGATATAATTTCGTTGGAAATATAAAGTTTCTTCTGTTCTAGATCTTATTATAAATCTATTTTAATGAACGTTTAAAATTAGTAAGCGGTTAGTGATATATGGACGGCGGGAGTGTTTGGTAGCTAGAGCAATGTTTTACATCGTTGAAAGAACGTTTTCAATTTCTATAATAAAACTGGATTCTCTTCCAAGAAATAGAATTTTTATCGTTTTAGAGGAATTACATTCTTCCCCGATCCCTTTTGAATATTCTTTTTATCGGGACGACAACGTGGCATCGTCAAATAATGGTGGCATTCTGGTATTCCTCGTATTTCTATACAAAGATACATATCCCTTCTTCTCCCCGTATCCAATAGCCAATCGATATTGAACCTTTGTGAACGTGATCTCCTTTTTTTTTTCTTCTTTTTTTTTTTTTTTTAAACGAATCGACACGATCGATGAAAAAGAGAGTGGAAATTTCTAATCCTATCTTAAATTATTTTTAGAAAGGATATATATTCTCTCCCTCTTTCTCTTCCAATTTATTTTTATTACAACACGTAAAATCCTCATTGACGCGAGATAAAATTTTTTTCATAGTTATTCAATGATGGATGAAACAATTCTCAATCAATTTTTACGCAATTTTCCTAATATATACATTTCTATATATAAATCCAATCTATTTTTCCTTTCGTTTTAAAATTATATTTTCATTGCACGTTAAAAACGACATCTTCGTCGTAAATTTTCAAGCTTTCGATCATAAAGATTTAACAGCCTGTATATCGCTTATGAACACCCATTGAACGAAATTGCAACAACACAGCTTCCACGCGGCTCGAAACTTGCACTTCCCATATATACACACATCCTACGAGTAGTCGTCTCGTTAAGTAACAATCTCGTGGCGAAGAGAAACGAGAAGAGAGGGAGGGGAGGCTTTCGTGCCGCCGATTCTCACAATCAAACGGGGGCGAGAAACGGTCGAGGCAAATTCGAGAACGGTAAACGGCCATTCCTATTGAGTAATATGACGGAATTGCAGCTCGTTGCAATCATTAAGCCGGCACGGAATCGGCGGCAGTAATTTATTTCGCCGTTCTAATAAAAGCGGCAGGGAGGAAGGAATCCTCGATAAAGTTGACGGGAACACGATTGCGCAAGAAAGAATCATTCGCCTGTCCCCCATAACCAAATCTTCTCTTTCAACCGATGTCCAACCGATTGAATAACGCCTTTAATGCCTTTAATGCCTCGATGCAATCGCATTTCCGTTTCGGTTATGGTATGTAGATTATATTCAGGCGTAATATCGGACTCGAAATCGGACAAATATGGCCTGTGAATATTTCATCTTCTAAGAAAGATATTTTTAATAAATCTCGATACAATGAAAGATGATAAATTTTTGATTAATAAGATTAAAGACAGCTAGATATAAATTAGAGAAGGAAAATAATGTTTTACGAAATTCATTACTTTCTCTTGAAAAAAAAAAGAAACAATTTCCATCGAGACTTCATTACTGCTAAAAATCAACATTTACACGACAACATTGCGAGAGGATTGATGCGAAATCCAAACTTAACCCGAATCCCTTCCTTCAATCAAAGATTTCGAAAACGCCCCCCCACCAATATTCAGTCACTTCGATTCGAAACTGTTCTGCGAATACCAAAGCTGTTCCGTATTGATACAGCATTCCGTATGTATGTATACATGGATGGATGGATACATAGATGGACGGATAGATAGTCAGAGACCTCTCCTATGTATCGCGATATGATATTCGCCTACACGGTGGTTTCATCCATTAGAGTGGCTCGTAGGTCGAAATGGCATTTAGATATTCGGACACGTACGCGCTCGTTACTTGGAATCTCGAAGGTGTTTCGAATATCGACGAATAACCGAGGAACGTATACCTTGGAATGTGTTTTGGATATCGTCGAATTCAGAGTTTCAAACTCCGAATCGAACAGGTAGCCATCTATGATGATGATGATGATGATCTAAATACAAAGGATCCCTTGCCGCACCCCGCAATTTAGATAAATCTAGCCTCTATGATGATAACCTATGAAATCCTTGGCTTTGGAGCGTCGTAAATCTCGGGAACAAGTTTCTCTAAACGAGTCTCTAATTGAAATTCTAAGATGGTATCGTCGAGGCCCAATTATCCAGTCACGGAAACGAGTGGACAAGTAATTTCGCATGGATGACTGATCATGTATTAAGCGTATATCCAAAAGAGACTGATCCCGATTTAAAATGTATATTTCTTACGATATTTATACGTAGAAACAATTTGACAATTTGTGTACATTTTGAAACAATTTTTCTTTTCTTAAGACGAATTATAACGGACGCTATACGGAAACTTATAGCCGATCGATTTAAAAGTTTCCATCGATCATTCTCGATTAGAAGTAACATTAACTGCATGGTTTTTCGAGAAGAGGTTCGAGAAAATGAACGAATATCTTTTCCACGAAGGAAAATATTTACGACTCGGATTAGAACCTCTCGCGAAATTCGCTTGAACGTTTATAACTCGGCCTCGAAAGACGTTCGAAGCTTTCGCCAAGCTACGCCACTTGTCCCCTGCTTATCTGTGCACTTTCCGTACCCCGTATTGCGCTTATAATTGCGCGCTCGTTTTCGTCCGTGGATTAACCGGCTCAGACAATAAGCGGTTTAGGTATCTCGCTGTGATGCGCGTTCTATCCCTTCCCCGCGTCTCTTTCTGTCCCTTTTGCTCTTCCACCCCCTGTCGGCTCGTCCGCTATTGATTCCAGGTTTATTCTTGGCGTCCCGGTCGCTTTGCTGGCGTCAAAACATCGAAAGCAAGGGTACCACGAAGCCGAGACGCTTAACGCCGTTTCGTATCGTTTAGGGATCGTTAAGGGTGTTACCCCTAATTTTTCCCGACATCTCAAGTTTTAATCCCCGCTCTTGAGATCGGTGAACTGATCGGCAAATCGGATTCTTCGTGTTTCCTGTATTCTTATAAACATATTCTATTGATATCTATAGAATTTGGAATCGAGTAAGCACGATTTTTAATTAAATTAAAAAGCAAATTGTATAAAGAAATTTATACAGTTCACGAAATATAGAAATGGAAAGGAAATTAGAAGAAGAGGGGGAGATCGAATCGGAAATTATCGTCCGTTACGTAAAATTTCATCGATAAAGAAGTGGTGGAAGTGTTATCGAAGCTCGACTATGAAACTCGAGGATCGATTTCGAGCGCGCGATATACATTTCAACCGGAATTACGATCTTCGATGGACGAGCTATCGTGTTTATTGGGAATACGCACGATCGACATATCCTCGGCCGTCTCCTCCTGTTCTTCGGGTTCTTCGGGGCCGAGCGCGAATCGGTGAATTTGCATGTTTGTTGGACGATAGCCGAAGGTCCCCGCGAGCTGAATAAATTTTCCCTTTCCGCGTAAGCCGGCCGTTCCGTTCCGAGCCGGCATTAATAAATTAGCATTACAAGCACGCTGAATTTCCATCTAACGAGCCGTTTAACGAGAGCCGGCCAACTTGTAACTTACACTCTGTTTCAACAATTAAACAGCGGCCGTGATAAAAGCATTCGATGCCATTCGAATTCATTCGAGATACGCGGTGACATTTGTTGCGTTTCTTTTAATGTGCCTGGAATGCGTATACTCGCTCAAGTGTACACACTTGTGAACAGTCGTGCCTGTGTGTGTTACGTACACACGTTCGTCGTCGCTCGAAAGTTTCTTTTTACACCGTGTGTGAAAGGAATTTGTGATCGGGATTTTATAAATTTTATAGTTGAGTACATATCTTTCGATAAGAAGTGAACGAGAGATTTATTAATTTGCGTATTAAGATACTCTAACTTTGGAGGATGTACGAAGAGATATCGTGTACGAATATATCGTTTGTTTATGTTAAATTTCTTTGTTAAAGGGGAATAGAAAGGGAGAGGAGGAAAGGATTAGCGATTTTCGAATTTCGTATAGTTAGATTTTCGAAATTGTTGGAGTTGGAATTAATTAAGCCGAGCGAAAGAGGACGTGTGTGAATTATTACGCTTTTTTCCCTGACCTCCCCTTCCAGAGTACGCGTCTCCTTTTTAAACCTAAGATAACGGATAATTTAATGCCTCTTGCCTCCAAGTTTTTAAATAGATCCCGATAATTGCAAATTAAAATGGCGATTACTCGTCTATTAGCGTTATCTATGTAGAACGATAAATTGAACTATGGGGATATGTATATATCAATCCGAATGATACGTTAATAATAACCCGATACAAAATTCATGCGCGCGTAATTCAGGTTAGAAAGAAAAGAAATATATTTCAAATAGTATAATTTAATGATTCGCGATGTTCGAGTTTCGAGCATTCATCAAAATTTTATAGTTACAAAAAAAAAAAGAAGAAATGATTTAAATCAGAAATTTAATAATACATCACGTTATTAAAGTATTTCATTTTTATCCTTTTTCCTTTACAAATTTTCCATTATCATATTCGTGCCCATTTATGGCAATTAATTAAGAAAGAATAAGAGCAGTAGTGAAAAAAATGAAAGACCGAATGATGATAATCAAGCGAGATTTCCCAGAAGGCGGTCAAAAATTTCATTGAAAATTTCGTTCGGGAGCTGGCTACAATGGCCGCCTATTTTCCCCGGTTGTCCGTCTCGTCGTTCAATTCGTATAGCCCGTAAGTGTCCCGAGAGTGTCGAGGATACGACGAGATTGAAGCGCGTGAATGGCGGCTGCGGATGCGGAACCGTTTCATTATGAACAAGCGGTAGAGACGGTGTAACACGTTGCCATATATCGTTCATCGTGCGAAACTATGAAGAGAGTATAGAGAGACGATATTTGGAACTTCTGTAGTTGATGTATATATATATATATATATATATATATATATATATATCGCAAGAGTTAACAGTTTAGATAATATTGGGATGGCAGGTGCGTTAAATGTTCAAGGTATGATTATTTAAACTGGCGTTTAGGGATTTGCTACTTGGTCAACTTGTTACTTGGATATTATATTTAGACGAAATGGTACTTAGGGATTCGCAAAATTTATCGATTATTGAATATTTGAAAATGGAGAGTGATTCAAAAATATTCTGATTTATTTAAATATTCGATTGTACGTGATTGTATATATATATGTATATCCGATTTTTATATCTGATCTTAGACATTAATTAGGATAGGAATAATTCTAATTTAAAAGTAATTGGGTATTTTTAAAGAGAGCGTGTTATCTGAAGATAATTGAAAAGCAATTAAAAGTCTATATAGAAAATCGAGTATTTTGAATTCTTAAACGATTCTCGTTAACATTATGCATCAGTGTACACAAAGAAAAACTTTGAGTGGAGTTTTAATGAAGCAGTTGAACATCTAGATTTTAGATATGCTTTGAGTGATTAGACGTAGGAGAAAAAAAAAAAAAAAAAAAATAACGAAACGAAACGAAACGAAACGACTTAACAGTGCAAAGCCTTTGATCGTTCGTGCTCGTTTGTGATTACTGTGTAGGTACAAGTTCACGAGGAAACGAATACGGAAAAAAGGCGTGTCTCCACGCGAGCGGATAAATACCGTGGAACGTTTGCCTGTGTTTGCTCGTCAATGAAAAAACGCGACGTAAAAATGTTTCATTATCTGTTGTTGATGCAGTGCAATTAAAAGTAATCTTTCCAACCGCATAATATCAACCACGACTGCCGACCGTTCGTTCAGCCTTGACACGGAGGTTGCATATTTTTCACGGTTTTTCGTTCGGAACAACACAATGGAATGGGACGGAGATGCAGTTGAGATATTCGAAACGACAATGTTACGTCATCGTGCTTTGGTATCGGGCTTGGGATATTGCGTCACAATGGCGTCAGCAATACGTCAATACCGTGGCCGTGTATGTTTCTCCGTTTTCCATAGCGATGCAATTGCGAATCGCCTTAACGTTAACCAGTCCCATCTGCATTCATCTTCTATACTGTTAAGCTCGGCCAACCGCTCGATCGGTCAACGGCTTTCCTACTTTATCCGCACCCCGACCGATAATCTCCCCAACCTCGCGCGAGTATCGATAAAAAAAATCAATTTTTCCTTCTTTTCCTACTATTATCACCAGTTCCATAAAAATGCAATTTCCCGATTTTGCATTGATTGTTGAAATTCGAGAGTTACAACAGAAGCAAACAGTCTTCGAGTTGTAGAATCCAAGGAAATCTAGAAATTTCCGAAATTTTTTTCACGTTTTGCAAACATCTCTATTAAATTTTTAATCCTTTGCAAATTGAATTTCGAAAGGATCACAAAGGATCAAAAGTTGGCGGAAAGTTGCACGAGTTCTCCTGCAGTTCCAAAACTTCGAAAGTTCAAAACTCCTCGTAACCTTGCGATTCTGACCTTCCAAAATTCTCGAACTCAACATTCAAAATTTCCCTCCCCTTCATTTTCCTTCCTTCCAAACATTTTCATCCAATCGCAAGTATATTTCAAACATAGCCCTCTTCTAACATTCGAACATCAAAGAGCTCCAAACAACAAAGTCACTTTTCATCAAAGGGAAGGCACTTCCGGTCAAGTGTCTACCCTTTCGTGCCAAATCTCCACGCAAGCAGAGAACCACTTTCTTTCTACCTGACTTTTTACCTAATTACGCGCGAACCATCCACGGATTCCACGATTCTCCTCCTCGCCTCCGTTTCTCTTTCGCGCCCAATAAACCGCAACAAACCGACTCGACACCGCCGCGGTCTACTGCCCCCTCCTCCCCGAAGGGGACTCTGAATGGCCCCCCTTGTGCGCCAATTTCAGATCCAACCTCTCGCAAAAAAAGGCCGAACAACGGGGAACAATCGAAGGGTTTGTTTGAGAACATCGCGATTTTTCTGTCGAGGGGGAAGATGGAACACGGGTTGAATTCCCGCGAAACTGGCCACAGAGGGGACTTATGGGGCAGGAGGGGGGGATGACGAGTCGACGAACGAGTCAATGGATCCTCTTTTCCCTTTGAACAAAAATCTGCGGTGAAGTAAAAAGAAGAAAGACCAGGGATGCGATAGTAAAAGAAGTTTGCTTGTTTTATCGTCGATGGTGTAATTAAATTCTCAAGGGGCGTGTTAAAATCGAAATCGTTCGACGAGGGCGGCGTCCATTATTGTCTTGCAAGAATGGATAATTATACGTTGCGAAATTTTTCTTATCTCAATCCTTTCGCCGTTTTCTTTGCGATATCGTTTCAATTTTTCTACACAGTGGATTGTTATTATTTACGAAAGAGATAGATAGATAGTTTATTAAAGAGCATCGTGAATATTTCGATTCGAGAAATTCATGTATGTAAACAGTGCTAGGAATCGATTAATCCTTCTGTCGGGAAGCAGAATAAGAAATAGATCCGTTTCTTTGAACAGATAATATTAGCATATTCGGTGGAAGAAGGGCTCAAAGAGTCATTTGAATGTTTTTTTACATCCTCTCTGAATGATTATTCTCCTTGCTTGATTTTTTTACAGTACAAACTTGGAAATGAATTTGTGAACTTGATCTAATATACCTTAAAATATTTTATCAATTCTGATATAAGAATCGAACGATCTTTCTTGAGAATTTTCTCACATTCATCCCTCTTCGAATTTCGATTCATCTTGAACTTTCACGAGGAACAATTTAAAAATATTTAATACAACGTTTTCACAATTTTATTATCAAATTTCATCGATGAAATTACGTTCCATCCTTTTTCTTCCACGCGTATTCTCACTTGTCGTCCGATTTCCGCGAGGAAACATCGTAAAAAAAAAAAACAATCGCAGAGAAATTAATTTCTAAATTCGAAAGCTTCTTCGTGGAAATTCTGCTCTTCTTCCCTTCGCTCTATCCGCAGACTTTGATTGATTCTGCCAGGCTTTCCGACATATCGACGGCTTGTTTATCGAAGCCAGAGGAAATAAATTGGCTGGCCAAGTTCGTGTAGAAGTTTCACGGAAGAGAAGCTTGGCCTTGTTCATCACCAATTTCGATTTAATCGGCGAGCACAGCTGCTCGCTCGACTTTTGCTAACACTTTTGAGAGAGCCGCGCGTTTTGATTTCCATTCCGATTTCGATTCGAAGCACTTCTTTGAAATAATCTTTGAAACTTCGTCGAAACTTCTTTTATATTAATATCTTGATATTATCTTTTACTTGACCAGAATTAATGAAACGTTTTAGAAAAATTAAAGAAAGAAATGAAACGAAACGTTTCGATCCATTTCTTGTGGTGTTTTAATGAGCCGTGTATTGAAATTTATATGATTATCATTTCGTATGCAATTTTCGAAACAGGGTTAATTGAAGTTTATATGCGTTCGATTTTAATTAAACCTTGCAATTGATTTAACAAATATACTAGAATGGTTGATTGTTAAATGCAGTTTTATTCGATAAATATAAACAAGGCAGAATTGACGTAAATTTTACTCTTCGAAATGGAACGAATTATTTCAATCATTTCCTTTTTTATTTCAGAACCGAGGTAACGATTTATATCGAATAATTATCAAGAGATATCGAAAGATAATAGATCAATAAGACGTTAATTATATTGCTTTAAAAAAAAAAAGGAAAAATATCCGAAATATGCCACGATCCTCTCATCTCTGATATTAAATTCTTCTCATCTCACACTCTCTCTCACAAAACATACGTTCATCTCACCCTCTCTGATTCCAAAAAAAGTCTTAGAATGTCATCGATAACCGATCTCTTTTTTCCCAAACTTCTTCTGAGAAATCCAAGCAAAACTTTTATTACTTCTCTCACCTAAATAACAAATGACCACCAAGGATAGCCTCGACCCCTTGGAATGGATCTTCGAGAAAAATGGTTTCTCGAAGGCGAACAAATGGCGGCGTGGAACTTGGATGGCCACGTGTTTCGAAATAATCTCGAAAGACGAGCATCTGTAAACTGTCTCTTATAAAATATATATATATATACGATCGATTTCCATTGTATGATCCATCTTGCTGTAAGGATTGTAGTTCTCTGCCAATATTTTTATTCTTTGAGAGGAGACGTTGCTCCTTTTGACAGAGCAGTTGTCTTATGATGACACGTTTCATATGGAAATGCAGGATTATGTTATAATTGCGAGGAAGCTTAAAGAAGGAAAAACGGAAATGGAAAAGAGGATTGCAATATTATAAAGAGGACGAAGGATTCTCTTTAAGATTCTAGAACACTCGTCGGATATTTCGTTAATTGTTAAATATTTTTGAGAAAAATTTCAATATATAGTATAATAAAATCGAAACTGAAAAAAGTGACATATTTTTTGTTGGAAAATTGGAAGTTATGAAAGCACAACGAAGATCGTTTAACACTTAAAACAACCGAAATATCTTCGTTCCTAACAACAGAACAATCCAAGAATATCCCGAGCAGTAGTTAAAAATCTTTTCTAAATCTTCCAATCTCCCTTATATAAGATCGTCCGCCAACTCACCAACTACTCTCGTGATATCTAATTATAAAAATAATATTTCTCCACAACTGTGACATTTACATTTAACACGTTTAAATAGCCTAGAGAATATCTAGGCCAAAGATAAAAGAAAAGAGGAGAAAAAAAGGAGGAAAGAGGATGAAAAGAAAAGGATAAAATCCGGGACCGATATCGAGATTAATCGGCAACCAATTTACACTCGGAATCACACCCGCGACAAATCTCTCTATAAACACCAATCTACGCACCAGCATCTCAATTAATCTCAGACTATAATGCTTTCGATCGAGCGTCGCATATCGTTTCACCCAGGATTCCATTTAGTCGATAATAATTAATTTCGCGGAGCCGAAACCCATCTGCATACCGCCGATACGACGCCCGATATATGCACGCCAGATATTACGACAATACAGATTCATGAATGAAAGTTCATTCGGTTCGAGATCCACTTTGCGTAAATTGGCCCCCCCTCCTTCTTCCTCTCTTTCTCTTTTCTCCCGTCAAATCCTGAGGGAAAGAAGGGGAGGGAAAAAAAAAACGGAGGGATTACATTTATGTAGCATGTAGCTAATCGGGGCGCGTGCAACACGCGAAATGATTTGCGACGTCTACTTTTAATAGCCGCTATCGAGTGTATTTATTGTCGCTGCAACGCGAAAAATTTATACCAAAGCAGAAATCATCGCCTCGTTTCTACATCGCCTCGTTTCAAATGCAAATGAAACCGTTTTCCATACAAAATACGAGTCGAGATTTCGCGGATCAATTTTTTCAATAAATCGATTTAGAATTTCGATCGATACGAGACGAATTTGTATTCTCAAATCCATTGTGATTATACAATCTTCTTTTTCAATTATATCTGAAAGGAAATACTTCAAAATATAGTATAGTCGAAGTTTCGAGTATGCTTACAAACTATATTGTGATATTTTTACGGATAATGTTTACGGATGTTTCGACGAAATACGAACGGTAGCTCTTATCTCCGAAAAAGTGTTGTTTTCTTTTTTTCGAAACACTATCCAGATGGGCTCGAGTCTTGTTTACTTGTACGATCGTGTGAAACCAGTTTGGAGCAGTACGCGATTGGAGTACGAGAAAGAAGGGAGTGGATCCTCCTCCTCCTCTTTCTCCGTGAGGAGAAGAAATAGGCGCGTGAAGGTGTTTGAACAGTTGTGCGGTGAACCGCGACACTATGGTGGAGTTGTGCCAGAATATTACGCTATTTATAACCGCGGTTGGATATCTAGTATTCTAAGAATCTTCATTAGTAGGGATTTCTGGAGGTATGCGGTTGCGATATTTAGGAATTTTGGTTGTGTTGGAAGTTTTGTGTGTGCAAATATTTCGATATGGAGGATAATATCTAACTATTTTGGAGGTTGAACGTTCTGCGGCCGGGGCAATTCGAAGTGGTTTCGTAGTATCTAAAATAAACTTGAAATATTTCCATGTTTAGCTTCGTAGTTTTGGTATTTTAGACATTTTTTTAGATAAACTAAGTAGAATAGTATTGGATTATTATTAAACTACGATACACTAGAAACTCAGTTACTTAAATATGTTGTACAAAATTTGTGAAATAGAGATTGAGGTAGGACATTGATTGGCAATTATTTAATAGCATCAAGCTGATAAAATTCAAGTTAGATTTACAAATTTCAAAGGGTGTTCTATTTGATCTATCTTACTATAATGTTAAAGGATGTTAATCAAAAAGGTCAATAGGAGACTATGAAACTGCGTGTCAAACGGAGGGAATGGAATACCCTTGTACTAGTCTCTGCATGACAGGGTTCGTACGATAAGAGTTCACGATTCCCTTTAGTATCTATCACAAAACTGATCCATTTGTTCCATAGTACCAAGCACTTCTCTCGTCGTGACATTAAAAGACGAATCGAATTTTATCGAGAGATTAATTTGATTACTAAAAGGAATCGAGTATTTATCTCAAATTTTAATACCCTAAATTATCCTTACCTTAACAATTTGTTTTCTTTTTCTCTCAAAAACATTCCATAAATAAATTAACCCTGTTAATTTTCATCAATAAGACGAATCTATCTCACCAAGAGTTGCATTCGTTTCATCCGAACAACCCTCCAAAAATATTATCCCAAGGAATATATCAATTAACATTCTCTATAGATCGAATCTTTTACATCAAACCTCAAAGATTATTTCCTCGACTTAACCTAAGACATTTATCAGAAACGTATTCATTCATTTCGTTCCTCGAACAGAGACGCCAAGAACATTAAATCTTTCATCTGATTTTCTTCCGATCTACCTTTTATATCTACTTAAAAAATATATGTTCCATGTAATATAACACATGCTATTCTTATTCGCAGCACATGGTGCAGACAGGCATGGCTGCGCCCTATGGTGGGGGTGTCTTCCCCCCGCCGGTGAACGGCGTAGCGGGTGTCGTGGGGGCGGCAGGGGCTGCCGGTGAGGTGAAACCACCACCCCCGGTGCCGGTGAAAGAGGACAACAGCGGCGCACCCCAACAGCCACCACCCAGCGGCCCCCAGGTCCCACCGCCGGCTGGTGCCCCACATCCAACCGCCCCCGGTGCCCCGACCGCGGCCAGCTTCAGCCCGCCCCCGCCTCCGAACGGCGTCGATCAACAGGCTATTGTGAGTTGTGCATATACATATATTTCTTATAAAGCTTATATGTATGTATTTTTTTTTTTTTTTATACTTTACGCTTTCATTTCGCTTTTCATTCGTCGAGATTGGTCGACACAATTGTTCTAATTGTAAAATTTGGATAGGTAAATAAGGGGATCAATGGTTTATGACTCATTTATTAATTTTCACATTTTCAGACAGAAGAATGTTGATAAACGAATTTTTCATTTTTCAGTTAAAGTTGACGTTGATTGTTTTTTTTTTTTTTTACGAGTGTGGATAACGCTAAGATCGTTTGCTATAAATGTCTGGTTTCGAGTGTTATTGTTATTGTTTATTAATTGATCAAGATTTATTAGTCTAATGTTGCAATCCGTTCTTGCTGGATATTAATTTATTAGAGATCGATTGCAATCGGTTTAATCGAAATAATCTGCCGTTGGAATTTATAATTTATAATTCAGCGCGATAACTAATAAAACAAAATGAATGAAGGGTTAATTCGTTTAAAAAATAATCATACGGAAAATAAATTAACTCGTGTATTACAATCGTAAATATTTATGCATCCTTATACGTTAGACGAGTCAGTGTATGCATATTCTTAAAAAAGGGAGACTGCACGATCTCTTTTTCAAAACCGTATATAAAAAGAAATATCGTTACATTATCGTTGAGAAGGCATTTTTCTTCTTTTCATTTCCGCGAAAAAAACATGGTAATATTTTTTTCCTACGCGAAAAGAATCGTCCGATTTATCAAACCGCTTGGTGACATCCCCTCTACGAGGCGGGGAAACACTCCACTTCCGGCGGATGCGGCGGCGAGAAATGCCCGAGCTCGCATCGATAGACGACGCGCTCAGACCGCGCTTTTAACACCTCCCCAAGTAGCTCTCTCCTAGATCTAGATCCTCCTTGTTTCATCACCTTTGCCGTACACCGACAAAAGTTCACGTAATCGAGGCCGTGTCACGTCTACGACGAGCCTCGATGATTTGAGGCACGTACGGAAGAGAAATAAGGGGCCCGAGAAAGTTCCATAGAATCGAGGCAGGGTATTTGCGAAAGTTTCGAAAATTTCGTGGAATTAAGGGATGGCTCGAAGGGATGGAATTCGATTTGATGTAAATCTCTGGAGAAGTAGAAATTTAGTATACAATATATATATATATTTTCCTTCGTAATTCTCGTTGGAATTTTAACATTCTTCCCTGCCTATTTTCGATTTCGACTCAAAACTTGATACAAAACTTCAAATTAGAAATAGAAATTCACAATATCCAGCTATTTTACGTATAGACGATGTATAAGGGTGTATACATACAAGGGTTAAAATTGCTAGATCCTCGTCTGCTATAGTTTCGTTCGAGCCACCCCTCGATTTACATTCGTTGCTCGTTCGTGTCGAAGAAATTATCCAGGGAAGGCAGAACAACTGTTCCTTCCGCATGATTTTTATCGACACGATCAAACGAATAGCCCCTCTCTTCCCCCTCTCCCTTTTTTCCACCCTTCTCGCAGCTCGAACACCATTGTGAACGCGATCGAAATTTATTTGAGCGCGCGATAACTCGTCGTCGGATGGCGTGCGCGGCTGGGAATTAGCGCGAGTCATAAAGCGGCCTAATTAGCCGCGCTAATTAAAGTAAATCCGTTCGTTAATTCGATTTACTAGACGGGCGACTGGATTCTAGCCGAGGGAGGGAGGGGAGGGAGAGGGTAATTCTTTGCTACCACGTTAGTTAGACACGCTCGACAACAGCTTTTAATTAAAAGGCCCGGTAAATCTTTGCGAATCCCGTCGGTTTTGAATCGCAGGAGTGGTTGGGAGAAAGAACGGAGGGATTGGAATGAAAGATTCTTCAGAGATTTTCTCTCCGTTTAAATTTAGAAAAATTAAAGCATGGATAAATTTTTTTGGAATTATCGGAGCTTTCAAATTTCCCGCCTAATATCGATCAGACATTGATTTTCCTTTCCTTGAAAATATAATTATCGAAACATCTCTGACGATATCGAGACACTTAATTTAATTTCATTCATGATTGATAATCACGATTTGTAAAAATAAAAAAAAAATCGACGATGAAAATTTGGAATTTTTTCCGTAAACGGGTTTAAACATCGACAATTTTATCCATTTTATCGTGTTTTCCACGCAAATCAGAGACAAGTATTCGATCAATTTTCCAATTAATCACATCGTCAAGCGATTGATCTAAACGTTCTAAAATATCCCTTCGATTGCCATTTCAGTTCTCCAAGTTTCCAATTTCGAATTCCACCACTCGATAGTTTCCGCACATGGGGGGGAGGGGAATCAGTGATTGTCGAGGGGCTTGATTTCCCTATCCTGATTTGAGCATGGGCCGCGAATTATCGTGATCACGGGACAAGAATCGGAGGACGTACGACTCGGAGGACAGTTTGTCGGACGGTCGTATCTAATTAACCCAGGCGTACGGCGGGCACGCGGAGCATTTTGGACACGGTTGAGCCAAGCGTGAAGAGTTTCGAACAATGTCGTGGTTCCGGACGACGTGGCCGCTTTGTCCGTCCCTCAATTATCCGGTCCCGGTTAGTCACCGACTCGTAAAGCCGCATTTCGTTCTTCCGCGACCATTTCGCGCGTTGCAAATACGAATCCCCTGCGTTCAACGTTTTCAAGAAAATCTCGTGACTGTTACGAAAGTTGAGGAGTCCGAGGAGAAGCTTTTATTTATACATCTTTTATGTATCTTTTTTGTTTCAAGATTGAAACAATTTTGATTCGATCGAGCGTATTAAAAAGTTGGAAAAAGTTTGAAGGGTAGGTTTGTTTTCGTTTATTTAAAAAAAAAAAAAATAAAATAAAATGAGATTTTATTTGAGGTAAAAGAAGGAAGGGTTTAATAATTATTGCAACGTGCAATTGAAAAAATAGTTGATACTATTCTTCTGAAAAGCTATTCCACAAAGAATTTTTGTTTCTCTAAATTTGTATCTCTATTTTGGAAACGAGAAAGATGCGAGGTGGAATTCAAAATTGATTTTCAAAATAATTTGATTCGATTGAGAGCACTTAAAGAGTAATCGTATTTCTAAGGGATTTTGATTTAGAAGATTGGAAATGTGCTTTGGGAAATTCCAAAGATCTATTTAAGGATTAGGTGATTTTGGAGATGGACTTTCAAAGAATCTTGAAAATCTGTCCATGAGAGAAGGCACTTGGGAATTTGATTTTTCAAGGAGAGATATCTATCTAAGAATTTCAATTGTTTAACGTAAAATTCGAGGATCAAAAAGTATTTTTATTCTTGAAAACTTTCTTCATTAAATACTACTTTCAATTCCGAAAAAATATCACTTTATTTTATGAATTACATTTCATTAATGTATGTATATATTACATTTATCATTGCTATATTTCAAAGATATAAGCAATTTCACTCGTATCTTACTTAAGAGGAAATTAACGTAATATAGCTTAAACGCGTTAAAATTAATCCCATAACTTGCACAATACTCAAATGGAGAATACATTCGAAATGGTCTATATATACATGTACAATCGTTTATAGAAAGCGTTTAATTCCGGAATATTCATTGTTATAGAACCAGAGTTCTACAATTTATCTACATCTCATAATGGACCTGCAACGGGACAAACAAATTCATGTACCGTGATAGAAATTCTCTGATTCTCTCTACCATCTCTATAATTCGGATAGTCGAATCTAATGTGCGTGTACACGTGTATACAGATACATTAATACGAATTCGCAATTAATCGAATGATAGTCAAAATGTTTATCCCATTCCAGATTAGATCGAAATCTTTCCTTCGTAATCACACAATTTAATTCACAATTTTGTAACCAAGAGTTTAACGAATTCCACAAAAGTTAGAGCAAAATTTATATCGAATTTCATAATCGAATACGTCTCTATATCCTTAGAAACTTATTCTAAATTTTCTTCTCTCTTCATTCCACAATTCACCCTATATAGATATTCCCAATCTTCAGAATATCGTGTTTAACCCTCTGCCATTAACTGCCACAAATTCGAAAGACCAAGAAAAGAAAAAAGAAAAATAAATTCATCGAACTGTTTCGAAATCTGCCTCGTCTCGTAGCGAGGAAAGAGCATTATCGCTGGGCAAAACACAGTGGGCGAGACAGGAGCACGGTTTTGCCTCACAATGCCAAAAGTCGAGCGCCCATTGAAATCTGCTGGTTGGCGCAAATTAAAAGTTCCTTTTCAACGAGCACGGTGAATGGGCTCCCATGGAGCCGTCGCTCTCCTTTCACGAGGGGGGAGGGAACCTCGCTTCCAGACGAATCCAGTTTTCATCCGGCAAACTTTCTTTCCGGGTTGCCGATGCCTCGAAAATTTCTCGATTCGCAACCTTGTTAACCGATACCCCGACGTCTCGAGGATAGTTCGAGTGTTTCGCGGATTTTTCCACTTCATCCCTTGGACGACGAAAGATTCTCGAGAACGCTGTTTCTGGAAGGAGAGAGAGAGAAAGAATGAGGAGAGACAGTTGTGGAAAATGGAAAATGATTCTGGTAATTTGGATTTTAGGATTGGAACAACTTGACTTTCGTCTCGAGCAGGGAGGAGAAGAAGGATTTTTGGAAGGATTTTGGATTTATGTCGAATTTAATTAGGATTCTGTTTACGATCATTTTCGTTTCAGTAATAAATGTTTGAATTAATATGGAGTGTATGATGTATGTGAAAATCTGGGATATACGATATTAATTAATAAATTTTACGTCGAGATGGAGGAAAGATAGCGAGGAGAGATTTATCTTTGAAGATAGATCGTTACAAATACAAAATTTCATCTTTGACGTGGATAGAATTTTAATTGAGTTTGAATTATTAATTGTAAGTTTAAAAATCATGATCTATTACTTATATAAATATTTATATAAATATAAGTTATATAAATATTTCGTGTACATTTCGTGTATATTTTAATATAGATCGATAAACTATACAAACGTTTTTAGAAATTTTAAAACTATATCTGAGTCGAGCATCTTCGTAAACAAATAAAATGGTAACCCAAAAGGATAGATCTCGTTGCGCAAGAAGAAAACAAATCTCTATTTTGCGGGAAGGAGAGGAGGGAAACGAAAACTTTTTCGAATAAATGATTGTTCAGATTGTTCTTCCTCCATCGTGAATTCATAAATTTAACACGAAATTGGTTGGTCTACTAACTGAAACTGGGAAGACTGATGACGTTTGTTCTTCGGTTCTAAGGTCTTGTGTCGGATCCCAGTGTATTTTTGCGGCTACTCCTTTAAAAGGGATTGAGGGGGGAAACAAATGATCCGCAGTTTTCGGGAACGATAAATTCCTGCCAGGGTGGAGAGAAATCCCTATTATTTATGTCAGCTGAAGGACCTTCGCCCCGGAGAATCTACGAAACGTTTCTCCAGGGTTAATGGTACTCGATCGTGAAATCTCTTGCGCTCGAAAAATACACCTTTCCCATTTCCACAGACTCTCCTTATATTTTCAAAGAGAGATGTAAAAATCACATTCGTTTAACCTCTTTGCATTTATTTTAAATTTGTGTAAAAAGAATTTTGTACTGCTGAAAGATCTAAATATTTCTTTTTTTAGATTTCATTGAAACCTCTTTGGAAATATTTCATATTTCTTGAATGTAAAATATTTATATGTAAATAGAAAAGAAAATATGTTAATATTAAATATCTATATTCAAGAAATAATTTTTAAGGAAAAAGAGTACGTAAATTGTGGAAAGTGTTAAAGAAAAAAGTCGAAATGGTATATAAAAATTGCGGAAAATTCATCTATTTTTATTTATTATTATTTATTTCAAAAATCGATTCTGCTCGAACAAATTTTAAATAAAGAAAAAAAAGTAAATAGAAAAAATTCTCAAAGAAGAGAGATCCGATGGAATGAACATTGAAATAGATAAATAACAAGATATCCATTCCCAGATCTAGAGAATTTTGTATCGAAAGATGTTCTAAAAGACAAAGTTTCTCTAATCCACCGCGAAACAAGCTACCTGGGTCGCACAACACGTCTGCAAGCATATCGAAATCCTTCCTCTTCGAATCCTTAATCTCCGCTAGAGATCGGTGGATAGTGGACAATGTCGAAGCTCGATGAATAATTCGTAAGTTTCCCACGGTGAGAAAAGGAGGCAAGGCTCTAGGATCCCGCCCCATCTAAATTTCATCGACCATCCATCACGTTCTTGGACGCTGAGATTAATTCCTTTCTCGATGAGACGTTTGAGCACCACTCGATTTGTTATTCGCGAGGAAATTAATTGCTAGAAAAAGAAAAGTATCTCCAATAAACCTAATCATCCATGTGTGCCCTATTTCGATAAAAATTTCCAATTTCCTTCGTCGTTTCATTTTACTCAAGAGATCCTCAAATTGTTAATTATAATATATAAGAGCGAAGAGATCAATAATAATCGTGTCCCATCGCACCATGGGGACATGATTTTCCATGGTGGTTGAATGTGTTGGTTGAAATGTGTCGTTCGGCTAAGCGTTTATTAATAGCCCTCGTGGTCGAAATCGCTTTAGTTCCAATGGGTAGTTGGTAGTGGAGAATAGTAGTAACAGACGTGATAAAGTTGAAAGTGGTATTCAGTAGCGAGGGTAGAAATTCCACGCAGCGGCAGCTGCGTCTGACTATACGCCGCGTATGTTCACTTAGCCTCGTTAGTGGCGCAAGCGAGATAAGGTCGGCCATGCGGCTGACCACTTACAGCCGTCTCTACTTGCGGCTTCTAGCATCCAGACATCTGGAATGCTAACGATCACGTCTCTCCCTCCCGTGCCAAACATCTCGTTTTATTTCTTTCCTCGCTTTCAACCCGATCATTTCCAGAATTCAATTGCAATCTGAACGTGAAAATTTGTCGGCCGATTGTTTTTAACGATGCGAGGATAATATTAATTTAAAAAAAGAAAAACAGCTTTGAAATTTCTTATAAAATTTGTCTTGACACATTCGATGCACCATCAAACAAAAAACGATCTCGAATTAACCCTCAAGAAAATTTTATTTCAATTGTGGTTCCTTTTGACAAGAAAAATCTTCGATTTTTCTATATACAGAACGTAAAATAAAAATTCGACGGGGAATGCGAAAGATGTGAAAGTTTTATTGGCGACCAATCTCGAACACACGAGGTGCTTTTTAATGCTGACACGATCGTTGATCTTCGACGACAGTCGGAGGTGTTTCAGGCAGCAGTGGCGGCCGCGGCAGCAGCGGCCGCGGGAGGCGGTGGCCAGCAACCCGCCCCCACACCCGCCGGCAACGAGAGCAACCCCGAGGGCGCCGTCGAGGGCAGCGCCCTGGTACCTGTCACTTCAGGTGCAACCACACCTGCCACCGCAACACAGGGTACAGACCTGAAAGGTCAACCGAAACGCCTTCACGTCAGCAATATACCTTTCCGCTTCCGAGACCCTGATCTCAGGGCAATGTTTGGGGTAAGTGTCAATTTTGAATTATTTATTTATCTTTCATTTTGCGAAAAGTTTAACGAGTGATTGTTTTGTATTATCGTGGGAGGGAGTGAATTAATTATTCGTTCATAGGTACGGAAGTGGCAGTTGAAAGTTTTATGATGTATGATAATAATAATCGTATCCCTTTATTCATTTTTTTCAATTATTCATTTTGATATTAACTCATTAAGGACCAATTATATATTACATTTATTTTTTTTGACGGATCTTTAATTCTGTAACTTTTGAAGAAATTAAATTGTTGTAAAATGTATTCTTTCTTTCTTTTCTTTTCTAAACTATGGAAATTTATTTCTCTATCTTTGATTTGTACATTTGTATCTATAAAATTTCCATAAAGTTTGAAATATTTACAATTACAAATTGTGACAAAGTATCTTTCTTAAATCATTAACAAATATTTTTCTATTTTTTCTTTTTTTTTCTGTTTTTTAAAAACAGTATAACAGTTAAGCTCGAATAAATTCACGAATATTATTTCCCCCCGTTGGTCCTTAATGGGTTGAACACGATGATGACACGTTCTCGAGACAACGTTGCTTTCTGTTTTCCAGCAATTCGGGCCGATCCTCGACGTGGAAATCATATTTAACGAAAGAGGAAGCAAGGTAAGCTCACGTCGCCCTTAGGCTGCGAGCCACCCCTGTCAACCCACCCCTGAGAATTACAGTTAGACTTAAGCCACACGTGCACACGTACACACGCATATACACACATACACACACACACACACACACACATACACATACACGCACACAACCGCGTCCCAGGGCCACGAAATCCTCGTCGCCAGGATGGATTCGCGCTCGAAATCTCTCACCGACCCTCCCCTTCGTTTCCACGCCCGACGTTAATCCAACCGCCACCATCCCCTCCCTCTCCTCCTCCCCCCTCGCTCGATTCAACGCCACCACGAGTTTCTCGCTCGAACAATCCCCGAGAGTTTGGTTCGAAGGCTACACGAGGAACACCAGAACCGATCCACCGGAGTTTCTCGTCGGTCGAACAACCTTTTTATCCGCCTAACTTTCGCAATCTTCTCACCTCCGTGCCCTCTTTCATTCCTTCGATTCCTTCCCCTCCTCCCCCACCTTATTCCCTCGCAGCCGCAATCATCGCGCGGACGTGACCAGTCTCTCTCTCCCCATTTTCCAGTGGAAAAACTTTTTCGAAAAAGAAAAAAAAGAAAGAAAGAAAGAAAGATAGAAAGATAGAAAGAAGGAAGGAAGGAAGGAAGAAAAGAAAACTCGGACGCGAGGACAAACCTGGTCACGAGGAAGCTCACTGGGACCCGTAATCTTTCGTTCGTAAGGGGACGCAGCGAATCCACGACCGAGGAGGAAGGAGGGATTGTTCCATCTTCCTTCCGGAAATTTTTCTTCTTGTTCGGGGAAAAAGGAGGGGGAAGCGTGTTTTTTTTTTTCTTTCCTCTCTTCAGAGAGGAGAGAAGGAAAAGTGAAAACTGGGTCGT
The DNA here is from genome assembly GCF_003254395.2 of Apis mellifera. NCBI lineage: Eukaryota > Metazoa > Arthropoda > Insecta > Hymenoptera > Apidae > Apis > Apis mellifera. The sequence continues at coordinate 5,933,620 of NC_037640.1, forward strand.
GACTGCTGCGTCTCCTCGAAACGTGCGTTCTTTTGCAGCGCGATGGCGACGCTCAGCTTCGAGATATCGGTCCCAGAAGTGGTGTAAAACGACACGGTGCCATTGTCGACTTGTTCTTCCGTGCCAAGAATCTTCGACCGTGTAATCCACGAAACGAGAGAGAGAAAGAGAGAAGGAGAGTTTGCCGTGGCTCGTTGCTCGTGCTCGAGAGACGAGCTTCTAGGATTAAAGGCCTTGGTTTTGAAAATCGGAAGGGATGAAACATCAAGGGATTCTTGGGGAGATGAGACGGTGAGATTGCTTCTCCCCGTGTGGTTTGGGCGATTCTCGTTAGTCAAGATTGTCCAGAAAACGTTTCTCGAGGAGAGTTGGTAGGCGAGATTCGATCCGAAAGATTATTTCGTCGATTCTGGACGATGGTTCTTTTGTTTGTTCGATTTTTCTCGTGGAACAGGGAAAGATAGAGAGTTTCGATGGAGTGGAAGCTGTAAGGATTCGAAATTCGAAATCATTCATGTTTCGAAAATTTTATTGATTTCGATTCAGTGTAACACTTTTTTTTTTTTTTAGGAATTTTGTATCTCGAAGTTTCAATATTCAACAAGATTCTGATCTTTTCCTATCCGAACTTTCCCACTCTTTCCAGATTATTTTATCAAATACAACATAAGAAGAATCGGATGAAAATCCTTCCAATTATTTAGATAATCTCTCGAGATGATCAAACGAATCTTCTTCAACAATTCTTCCTCCGATCATCGAGATCTAGCCTGGCAAGATAATTGAACTCGAAGTTATTATATCGATATCCATTCAAAATTCAACTTAAAATTCTAATTTAATCTCCCTCGAGCATCCTAGATCCGCCCTTTCCAAGAAATGGGATGAAATGAAATCAAAACTTTGAAAGATTGTAGATTTAATCGTCGTTCGTTCGTGCATGGGGCAAATCTAAGCTTGGAGAGGAGAAAAGGGGAGAAAGGGGAAAAAAGAAAATTTAAAATGAGAGGGGGGGGAGAGTGCGCGAAGGAGAAGTTTGAAATGCAAATAGGTTTCAATATGGATGACAGCGGTCTGGATAAGATCCGCAGTAATACATCGTGCCGACAGCCGGCATCCGGCGAGCTTGCATATTCAGCGTCTTTGCGTCAAGTACACTCAAGTGCACTTCATCAAGCTCCCGCGGTACCACTAACCCAATAGCATCGGCTGCTGACGATGTCACGCACGCCTGTCTATTGTCCATCGGATGATCGAGCCCCCCTCCCCTCCCATCTTCTTGCGAAAACAAATTTTCACGCTTCTGATTACCATGTTTGGATGGAACAAGCAATCGAGCTTTGCTTAACAAAGCTTATTCTCGTTTCAAATTTTCTTTTATCTTCGATCATTTTTTTCGAGAAGAAATTTCGATCTCATCTATGATCTTCGAATCGAACTCGTGTCAAAATGTCGCTGTGAAAATGTTGATTTAAAATCGTAAAGTGAATCGACTCGTACTTGAGCCGCAACGAGACGAGACGACGCGGACACCTTTTATTAAAAATTCCAACGTCTCTGTGATTTTTAAATCAAACAAACGATAATAATAAGAGGAAACTTTTACCTCCGATTTTTTAATATTTTTCTACCCTACGAATTAACCGTGACTGAATAAAATCAAATTTCCCTTTGTATTGCAAATACTTTTTACACTCGTTCGATACGGATGCGACATTATTCCGTGAAAAATTTTCTTTCCCCCCCCCCTCTCTCGAACAATATTATTCTCAGAGAATCCCGCTCCATTCCGATTCTTTTTCATCCCTCGTTCTTCAAACTCGTCCGTAATTAACTCCGATCCACCGTGGTAACTTTCATATCGGAGTAAAAAGGAAAACGAAATCCCCACCTCACGAAATTACCCCCACCTCGCCCCTCGGACCCCCATTAATCAAAATATTCATAACGGGAAACAATGCACGCTCAGTTGAAACATTCTCCAAGAAATATCAAAAGTGTGATATTCGAGTTTGAACCCGTTACCGAAACGAAAGTTAATTGGAGTTGGAAAGGATAAAATCTCGTCTCTCTCTGTTCTCGTCCCCCAGCCCCATAAAACTTGGGCAAAACTTTCGTCGAGATTATGAAATCGCGCGGAAAAGTTTCTCGCGTAGCAATAACGAGGGGCGAAAGAAAGAGGATTCTCTCGAGGAACCTCTTGGCAACGGCCATCCCCACCAGCCAAGTAATTAGATCAGAAATCCATTATTTTGAACGACCTCGAATAATGATTGCTCGAAGACGGTCGTCTCGAGTTTCCGCCACTCGAAAACGGAGTTACTCGTAGATACGATGATCGTGGAAGTTGGCGCGATGGATAGAGCTTCTCCATATTCAAACGCTTTTCGCCGAGCGCCTCCCCTGAATTTCATTGTTACCACTCGAATAATCAGAATACCCTATCACGATGTTTTCGCGTTTCGTATCGATGTCTCGAGATCCTTTCTTTGCGAAGGAAACGAAAATTGTTTCGGAGGAAGAAGAAGAAGAGATTATATTTCCTTTTTTTCTTTCTATGATTCAGTGTTTGATAAAATATAATAAAACTATTAATTTTTGTGCAGATTACAAATGATATAAATTTCTCGTACTCGTTTTACTTTTTAAACAAATAAGAATACCATTTTTATATTCCACATTTTTGCATTAAATTCTTGAAATTAATTATAAATATCCTCGTGCAAGATCTTTATTACTCAGATAAGTTTAAATCTTGAAATCAAAACTGTTCTTCTATGTAAAAATCAAATTCGCACGAGATGCTGTGCAATTAAAATCTTGGGAACTCGAGCATAAAACTTCTTGCAACGTCGATCAAAGATCCCTAAGACTCTCATCAAGCTAATAGCCACTCGAACGGACGAGCAATCAATCAGAGCCTCTAATTGAATGAAGGAGGGCGACAATCGGTAATGCTCGCCTATTAGGTCACGGTGGAGAGGTCTATTTCGATCAGAGAATCCTGACAGGAAGCGCGGCTCGCATCCGTCATTGGAACAACCAATTCCCAGGAGGAATAATAAGCGTGTTCCAGTTACTGAAGAGAGGGCTGGAAGAGGATTAATTAAACTCGTTCGCGATGGTTATCTCCGTGCCGCACACGTGTCCTTTCTTTTTTTCTTCTTCTTCTTCTTCTTTCACTCCACTTCTCTTCCTTCTTCCGCCCTTAGGCTGGTCGTGATTGGTTTCACGGTGTTCTGGATAAAGTGATAAAGGATCACGCTCCAGTTTGCACGCGAGGAACTGGTTTTTCTCGGATCAATCGATGAAATTGTCGCGATTCTTCTTCTTCGCGAGAGAAAGAGAGAAAGAGAGAAAGGAATTTTTTCAACGACCTTGTCGCGTAGGAGTTATGACGATTCGTGTGATAAAAGTGTTGGAACGTTGTCTCAATGGAATAGAATTTAATGGAAAGTTGGATATAGAGTGTAATAGGAAATTTCAAGTATTGATTCTTATCTTTATATATGGAAATATTAAATTTTGAATATTCGTTTAATTTAAAAATTTGCTTGTGGTATAAGTAAAGTTTGAAATGAAGAGAAGAACTTTGAACGTTGATTTCATTGAAGATTGTTCGTTAATAATATTCGAAATTAAAAAGAGAAAATGATAGAAGAACTTGGATGAAAGATTATTTACGATATTCTTAATTGAGATACTCAAAAAGCATTTGTTCTCCTATATTTCTTTTATCTATATATAAAATTCTTCTCAATTAATAAAAACAGGAAGATTGATCATCTACATCATCAAAATCTTCAATTCAATTCTACGAAATTCCAAAGAAAAATTACGCCTCAAGAAACGAGTATTCCGAAAAGGATGAAGGGCGAAATCGAGGAAAATTTCGAAGAGAGAGTCGTTCGATAAATCGTATCGTGATAAATCGTGGAAAAACGTATAATTCGAAGTACAAGTCGGCATTCGTCACGCGTCAGAGATCCCAACAACTCGACAATGGCACCGAGGACGTCACCTTTTGCATTGCAAATTCAACCTGGAACCCGACCGTGGTGTTCCCTTGGAAATATGCGCGAACAACCGCGTTGCCATCGCTTTTTAGCATTTAAGCGATCGCGAGGACGTGACGGGGTCTCCTCACATCGTGGAATCCGCGCGCAATTACGGGGCGGAAAGGAAAAGGGAAAATGAAAACAGACGAGACATTGTTGGAGATGGAAAGATGAAATTATACAGGGATGTGAATTCCTGAGAATCGATTCGATGCCTCTTTTCATTGACCCCGTCACGGAGCCCGAATTACGCGTATGAACACGCGTCACCCAGGAAAATCGCTCGATCACACGATCGCGTTGATTTCCGTTGCGAAAGGATAATCGTCGATCGATGATCTCTCCGTTTCGAAAATGGAAAACGTCGGTGGCGGTCGAGCAATTTTTTCGGTAACGCGAGAGATTTAGATTTAAGGCGAGAGATATAAGATGAGTGTGTGCGATGCGAATCTGTGAGAGAGACCTTTTCTCGAAAGCTTCGTCAATGTAAATGGAATGTGGCATCCCTAATGAAGTGCAGCATTTTGGAGAAGAGATACTTTGAGACCGGTGCGGAGGAGGGCGCTTATCGACTTGTCTTTTCAATTTTTTTTCTTTCTTGTCACTATGGATTCGTATCCCTTTCCGTTTTTCGATTCGTTTCTTTCCTTTTCTTTTCCCTTTCTCTTTTTTTTTTTTTGTTGTTGTTGTTAAATCTTGTAGAATTTGATTTGATGAAAGGTTTGATTCGTTCGTTGAATCTTCAAAAAGGAGAGAGTTTTAATTCGCGGAGGGCAAGTCGGTGAGCGCACTTGTCTCGCGCTGAGTATGTGCCAGTGACACGTACATACATACCATAATATAACCAATGGTGTTAGTTCTCGTAGTTGTTAGACGAGCTATTGCATTTTTACTAGCTAGCATTCCGCATTTTATCATTATTTAGCTCCCATTGGTTATAAGGCAGCTCGGTGCACCTTGCGTAACTGTGTTCGCAGCTGCTTTTGACGAACTGTGGTACCTAAAGTAACTAAAAAAAAAAAAAAAAAAAAAAAAAAGAAAGAAAAATATCCTTTTATTATACATCCTCCTCCTTTTCAGAAACACGCGAAATACCTTCCTCCAAGACGAATCACATCCAACTACGATTCTCTTTATATTTACGATCCTTTCCATTCGATCTTCTCATCGTCTTTTTTACAATTCAATCGAAATCGTAATATTTACAGAAGAAGAAAAAAAGAAAAATAAATACCAAAAAAAAAAAAAGAATAATAATTCACGGCAGCTAATATAAAATGCTTCAAGATCTTCCATCACGATTCTTTTGCATCGTTTTGAATAATATAGTTTCTAATAAAATATCATTGATTTCTCAAAATAAAAACAATCATTCAACAATAATAACAATAGATAGTAGAATTTCAAAATAAGATCGAATAAAATTGATGGAAAAAAAAAAAAACAAAAGGAATAATAAAAATTAGATCGTTTCGAAATGGACGCAGCAGCGGACACACGGTGCACCCGGTGGGCCGGCTGCCGCCACTTCCGGTCGCGGAGGAGACCCTCGGGAGATGCTGCCCATTTGATTTGATGAAACTTTGTCACACCTCGTTTTTTCCAAAGCTACGTCTAACCAATCTCCATTCTTATCCTTCTTTCTCTCTCTCTCTCTTTCTCTCCCTCCCCTTCTCCCTCTTTCTTTCTTTCTCTTTCTCTTTCTATCTCTATCTCTATTTCTCTCTCTCTCTCTCTGTCTCTTTCTCTCTCTCTCTCTCTCTGACAAGTTTCCCAAGGCGTTTCAAGGCCGGTATACACACACATACACACACATCATACATGTCACACTTAATTACACACAGAGAGAAATTCGTATTCGTGGATCGGGAGGAACATGTACACACGTTAGAGACGATTACACGCACATTACACGATTAGAGACGATTATAAAGAGGCGTAAGCAGGAGACGATTATAAAATAGTTGAGAGCTATAACCAGCAATTTGCTGCCTGTCCGTTCGAGTTGATTTTTCCAAGCTTAGAGACTCGCGTTCGAAAGAAACTTTTCTCGAGAGAGACACACCTTTTGTTAATTTGTTTATTATATATTATATAATCTCGCTACACGCCCTATATTTGGTTCCACAGACAACGCCGCGAGTATTACTAATCCACCTGCAAGCGTTGGATTGCGACAAACCGAATGACTGATCTCTACTTTTTTTTTTCTTTTTTTATTAAAAAAATATCGATTCAAGAAAGAATAATTTAATGAAATCGTATTATATGTATAAAACGAAAAGTTGTATTTTTTTCCACTAACAGACATTTTGTATGTCACAATCCAACGCAAACAGCATGATGTCGTACATATATTTATATTACCATTGCATCTTCCGAAGTTTCTTAAGTATCTCTCTCTCTCTCTATATATATATATATATATATCTAATCAATATATATACGTACATATATGTATATTGACACACGAGCACAAAGAATACACGTTACATACATACACATCTGTACATGTACGTACGTACCTCTATCTATGATTGTTATATCATTATTATATATGTAAATAGTAGTCGCACGCTTTTGTCTAGGCGAAGTCGAAGGTATTAATGAAACGGCCCATGCTTCTACCTCTTTTATTACTCACGTATGTGTTTTAGGATAGAGAAATGCTGCTTTCGATCTCACCAACAGTTTTTTGTCCGGCGTTCCAGTATCACGTGTCGTTTGGCTCTTCTCGTTGCGATTTACTCTCTACTCTGTCCCTTTCTCGCTCTCTTTTTCGCTCTCTCTCTCTCTTTCTCTTTCTCTCTATCTATCTCTGTCTCTTCTTCCCTTCCTCCTCGATCGATCCATTTCCTCTCCTTCGAAAATTCTATTTGTTCGAAATAATTTTTTAAAATTATCGATATCGCCTTGAAAAATTTCTTTTTCCCTTTTTTTTCCCCCCTTCTTTATTCTATCTCTCTCTTTGAACTTCTTCGAAAAGAAATTAGATTATTCGGAAATGGAAAAAAATTCGAAATTACCGAGCCTTGAAACTCCTGCAATCTTTTTTATTTTTTTTTTTTTCAAACGATAATCAATTAATATTTTTATCTCTTAACACCATTAATGATCGGAAGAAGTAAAAGTCGGTGAATAAAATAGCCGAATATTTTCCAATATTTTCCTATCCTTCCCAGTGAAAGAAAAAGAAAGAGAAGGGAAGAAGCGAGCGTGAGCGAGCGAGTGGATTGAAACGAGAGAGAGAAACGTAGGGAGCAAACTAGTAGACAGACGAGGAAAAAAAGATCTCTCACTGCCACTTTCATCGAGAAAAAAAAAAAACGAAAGAAAGACACGAAAGAATTACACACATATACGAAGAAAACACTTGAAGCCACACACTTACGCGTATATTCCTATTGTCTCTTAACTCATCCCCCCCTCTTTCTCTCTCTCTCTCTCTCTTTTTATTTATTAAACGTATTTATTAAATATATATATATCTAATTTATATCTATATATAATCAAATATATATAGATATAATATAATATTAAATCTCGTATTGTTTTTTGTGCTTTTATATCGCTGTTTGCCAGCTTCGGTCACAAATATTTAAATATTCTTCGAGTTCCTCTCTTTCTCTCTCTTTCTCTCTTTCTCTCTTTCTCTCTTCGTCCTCTCCCTCCTCCATCCTCTAATTATCATCCTTGAACACTTTGTACACGCACGTCTAGCCACACGAACACCACCGTCACCGTGCACACACCGATTATCCGCTTAATTATCGTGTTATCGGTTCACGCGTTATCGTTCAGAGGCACATTTTACCCTTTGATCATTTTGCTGATTTGTTTCTGGTACACGTTGATAGGCTCACTGGAATCACCTCCTGCTCTTTTTTTTTTTATTTTTCATCAGTCTTGGTTTCTAATTTTTTCACGTAGGAAAAAAGTATTTAACCTGTGTATTAATTTTCGAATGATGTCAATGGTCGATGGAGCTTGATATTGAATATATCGCGAGAGCAGAAGATGGATCTGAAAGGAGAGAATGTGAAATTTTCGTTGTGTTATGAAAAAAAAAAATCGATTCTTTCGATAACAGCTTCAGATCTTATTTCTTTCGAATGCATGAATTATGAATTTTCAAAAAATTTCAGAGATTTCATATCCATCCTCTTTTCTCTCCCATTAATCTTCATTACAATTTAAATATTCAACCTCTGTGCAATTATAACGGAATATTTAAAAAAATTGCTGAACTCTCGAAGCAGCAATCTGTACGAACAATCTAAAAAAAAAAAAAAAAAATCTCATCAATCAGAAAAAATTCCTCGAGGATAATTCCTCGAGATAATGATCATCGTTCCAATTTTCTTGAGGAAAGAATAATTAATCAACACCGGTCTATTTTCGTTTCTCTCTCGAAAAATATTATATATTGTTCAACATGTTTTAACATGTCGCATGATTAATATTTTTATCTAGATAACCTTTGTATCTTCCGAAGCACGCGCTCACACCTCGAAATTAACGTTAATTTCGCTCTCGTGTTTGCCATCCACTTGTTAACTAATCTTTAGTTTAGATAGTAGAAATCATCTCGTTCGAACAAGATCAACAAATGTTCGAAGAACATTGAAAGAAATCGAAGGATCAAAGGTTCTCGACGCGACGACGATTAATCACACGGCACAGGTCAATCAGTCATTCGAAGATCGCATCTATTCCTGGCTGGATGGATACGTCTTATTTACTGCTGCACACTATCGATTCTAACCGAACAGTTTAATTCATCGAATCCCGTTTGTCGTAAATTTGGATATTCGACGAGAATGTGGAACGGAAATGTGTCGTTCATCGTTTAATTTTCGATTCATATTTTATAAGATCGATTTTGGGAGAAAGAATAGAAATATTGGATATATTGAGAAGCATGAAACAAACCGTCAATATTTCGTTCCAGCATTTTTAAAAGAAAGGAAATTAATGGTGACTTCGAATCGAAACTTGGGATAAATTTGCATACAGGAAGCGGATCATCCGGTATATCATTCGTTCCACTGTTTTTTGGAAAGAAAATTAATGGATACTGTCTTCGTTTACAGAGGAGAAAGTAGATCAATACGAATTCCTTTAAATACTACTGATGATATCCCGACTTTGAAATTTATTCAGAAAAAACACGTGTAAAAAGAAAATGTTGCGTTTCCCTCGAAAGGAAATTTAACCCAACGTTTGAGATACTTTTAACTCTTCTCGTTTATATTCACTTTTTTTTTCTTCTTTATCTGGCTCGTGAATCGAGAACTTAAAGTTGAGAAAAGAATCGATGACTTCATCCTATTTTTATTAAATTTCAACCTAGCCATTATTTTATTTCCACCCACATTTCATCGTTCTCCTTTTTCTCGATAGTTTATAAATCGTTTCCGCGATATAATACGCAGATGTAAGCTCGAAAACAGTTCCGGTTCGTGTCAAAGGGAAGCTCGATTTTCAATTGCAGGCGGGAAGATAAATTGCCCGATAAGGTTAGAGCATGATTTCGTTCGTGACAAAGAGCCTGCTTTATCGGGCGAGCATGCTAGTTGTTTTTCTAATATCTCCCTTCCTGTTCCGAGATCCAACGTGGAAGATCCGCGGGAGGAAGGGAGCGATCGCGATAAATTAATCGTGTAATTACGTTTCTTTTTTTTTTTTTTTTCTTCAACGGCGTAATCGTCCTTAAAGGGTTGAAAAATAACAATGGAGATTTGAAATATGATTTCCGGCCTCGCTTAAATTCCAAGTTTCCACTTTTTCGACACTTGTTAAAGAGTTTTATAAACTCTTCCACTCTCTCCTATGGTAATATCACGGATTAAATTTTCACCCGGAGGAGGAGATCGTATATTTTTCATCGACTTTTTGAAATTAAGTAATTCCCTGCTTCGATGAATTTTTTATTCCTTTTCTCCGTAATATCGACGTTGAAAATTTGCAATTATTATTCGGTTTAATAGAGGTATACATAATTACTTTTCACGTGTATACCGATGTTATCTGAGAAAAAGAACATTAAGTATAAAATAAAAATATCCTATTCGTTCTCGAGCTTTATCCTCCCTTCCCTAGAAATAGATTGGACAAATGTGAGGAAAGTCTAGGGGATTTCACGGTGTTCGAACTCGATTCCTTGGAATATCTGTAGAGATGGATTCCGGTGAGAGAGAAGGAGAGGGGCGTGATCGTGATTTCGTTTTAACTGGATTAACGTGAAACTCGTGCCGCGATGGGTGAAAGATTTCTCGTAAGAGTGATCTGAGCGTGGATTAATTTCCTGAAAGAGGAGAAAGGCGGCAGGCGCGGTGATTCCGTGGCTGGTCGCGCATTGCACGCCAACCTTAATTTTCCGAAAGCCGATAAGGCTTTAAGGAGGTTTTCGCCAAGATCGCGATCTCGCCGTCACGAGAACTGCCTCGCTTCGGGACGAGAACGGCCCCCTTTTTCGTTATCCTCGAGAAAAATCGCTGGGCGAAAAATAGGATCGATTTCTTTTACGGTTTAAATTTTTATTCCAAAATAAAATCGAAAATTTAGTTTGTCGTTTCCAATTTTGTCTTTTTTTTTTTCTTTTGTAAATCGAAATTGATCGAATTGGTGTTCGTTACAATTTTAATTGTACTTGTTCAAATATTGAATATAATTCTTTGGAAAAATCGCTAGAAATATATTTAGCTCAAGTGATATTTTATAGCATAAATTTTGAAAATAAATTTAACGTTTTAATTGTTTTCCTATTTTTTTAAAATTCCAATAACAGTTCGAGATGCTAATTCGCGTCATTCACGTCACGTTTAAAATTAAAAATTCGCAAGGATTCGTTTAACCAAAAATTTTCGTTCGCAAAAAAATAATACTAAATTTTTCACGTGAACCGTTATTACAGCACAATATCCAATATATCGCGGATCAAAATAACCCCCTGCCTCGTACTTCCATGTTATTTTACAACTAGCTAAAAATACGCTTGAACTTATGAACTGACCTCATACCAAGGGATCAAAAATAGTGAATAGCGTCGAGTAACGCTCGTTCGATTTCTCTCCTTCCTGCAAAATTTATTTCTCTTTTCCCTCCTCCCCCCTCCCGTTCGTTCGTGATATTTCACCACTCGAAGCCTTCAATTTCGAAACAATGACGACAGAGAAAGTTGGTGCAGAAAACCATGTGGCGAGATTCGAAATAGGGCGAGAGCCTGTTTCTATTCGCGATGCAAATCGATTTGTCGATTATTCGATTCCTCCCCCCCTCACCCTCCCCTCGCGTTCTCGAGCCCGAGGCATTGTCACTACGGCCCTGCCTTATCGACATTATGCTGATTTCCCAAGTGGATCGCGTCGACGAAGCGACTCGTCGTAAGAAATTCGATGAAAAATAAGGGACAAACGACGCTTTTCCACCCAGCTGAAATCTCGCTTACGGGCGATCGTTGTTCTTTCAACGCGTGTATACGCTCTTCTCCCTCCTTCTTTTTTTTCTTATTTCTTTCTACCATGGCTTCTCCAAGGGAAATTTAATTTTTTTCTAAAACGGAACCGGGAAATGAAGTGGTGTAATGTAATCGTAAATACCAAGATAATAGGATAAATTTGAAGAAAGTTTATTATTGGAAAAGTATTCGAAACTTTGCGAATGGAGAAGAGTTAGAGAAAAATTGTCTGTATATCTAGAATTTATAACTTTATATCGTGCATCGTGATTATGGATTATCGTTTTGATCGATTACATTATTGTATGCACGCACAACGCGTATGACGCACGCGCACAGTTCATCTATTTTAATGAATTTCTGTATCGAGTCGATAAATTTTGCGATTAACATTTGTTTTTTCCTTTAAATAATCCGTCATTTTGAAATGACGAATTGATTTCCGCCCGGTGAACGTGAATCGAGAGAGATTGAAAGGCTTTGCGCCGGTCGAAACAAGTCATCTGGAGAATTATCCACGCAGAAATATTGTTTAATAACGTTCAGCGATACGGTTTATTGTTTACTACGACACGTATATCCAGTTCTGTATCGGTTGCGTTCATTCTCGTCGAATTTTCTTCGTTGATTGCGCGAATATCGGTAAGAGAAAATAATCGATTAAAGTAATTTTTATATCTCTCGTTCGGGGTAAGGATCTTTCCCCGATTTTTAAGGCGATGGAAAAGAGGGAGAGGGAAAGGAATAAAAATTTCAGGGCGAAAGTAGGAAGTAGGAAGTAGGGGGTTTAAAATATTCAAAAGTTCAAAATGCAAGTTTCTCAAAATTCCACCGCATAATTTATAAAGTTGCAGGAAAAGGACTCGAATCTTCCGGTCGAATGACGGTTGTCGTCAAGAATTTTTCTCCAAACAAATTCCCATTTCTTTTTTTTGATCGAGATTTTTATAAAAATTTGTATAAAAATTTCGAGATCGAGATTTAATATAAAAATTTTTATACCAATTCTCAATCAATCGAAAGTATTAAATATCTTTCGCGTAACTACTTATTGGTTTTATCCAATTAACTTCGTTTTTCTAATTCTAATCTTTATTACAGCATCGTTAAGCTTAAAAAAAAAGTTTTATCTCAAAATTTCCACCGTCCGAACTTCGAAATCTTTCACAAATCTCAAAATTCGCCCCCGATCCTCGATTAAAACCAAACAGCCCCTCCCCCTAAACCACCCCTCGATTAATTAATGAGAAATGGTGGCTCTCGATTATTCGAGGGAAATTCTCCACGAGGGCAATTCAATTTCCTTCCATCGATTCGATTACAGTGGAAGGAACGAGTTACGATGTTTCTTGAGAGAGGGATGAAGACAGAGGAAACAAGCTCTTCGGTCCTTCTCCTCCCTCCCTCCCTGTATTACGCGGGGAATACGATAACTTTGCACTCTATCCCCCTCCCTCTCTCCCTCCCTTTCGCGTTTCTTCGAGAGCAGAGGCCGTATTTGATTTGACTTTAATACGATTTCTCAGCGATGGCGACAGTCTGGATACACGTAACCGCTCCTGGCAGAAACGAGAGGGAACCGAGAGGAAGTTGATTATCCATCCGCGTCTCTTTCTCTCTCTCTCTCTTTCTCTCTTCTCTCTCTGTCTGAAATTAATTTCCTCGGGTGAGAAACACATTTCGTTTTCGAATCGAAGCACAGAAATTTATTTATCTTTTCAAAAATTATCGAGTTTTCGAAATCCTTCGAATTCGAAAGAATTAGATGTAATTATCGTTGAAATTTAATTTTGTAAAATTTGATTCAAGATGTTCTGGCAGGTTACAAGTCTCTCTCTCTTTCTCTCTCTCTCTCTCTGTAAAAGGGTTGAAATGAGTTATGGTTCGGGGAAATTAAAGTCAGGAATTAAATCAGGTGTATCAAGACTCGAGGATATTATATTTCTCCGACAGTATCAACCAAGGTGTGAGCGTGTGAGCATCATAATATTTTACAATCACGGAGACAATAAAGAATTTCCCTCCAAGATTCATGGCCCACCTCGAAGCTTTTCCAATTTTTTTTTTTTTTTTCTTCTTCGTCATCTTCTTCTTTTTTCCCCTTATCGAACTTATTCAAAGCGATTGCACACGACGAATGGCAACCACACACGAGCACACACACACATACACACACACACGTACACTTGATTATTCGACACCCGTCTATTCGAAAATCATCCTTTCCTCAAAACGTCCAAGTGTTTCTAACCTCCTTTACGTCATATCTTTAATTTTCTTTTTCTCGTACACGCACCTCTCGGTACAAAGCAAGAGTCTTTAATGATATGACGATGACCATGATGACATGACACGATATGATATGATATGATAATGAGATGATTAATGTGACCATGACCATGATTTCTTACCATGATTTTATATTTACTTATTTGTTGCACGTTGTTTGGTGCGTCTCCGTAAGCAGTATGACGCGCTCGCAGACTCTCTGGCAAACCGACATTTCGGCAAATATCGTGCTTTCCTTTTTTTTTTTTCATCGTCTCCATATCGATCCGTTGCAAACGAGTGCTCTCGCCCCTTTAGCCGCCCTTCTTGCATCTCTCCCTCCTCGTGATAACACGGGGACGACACGATTTGCGATAACGTTTCTCCTTACCTGTAATAAAATAAAATAATAAAATCTTAATCGCTTCGAAAAGAGAAAAGAAATTGAATATTTAAATTTAGAGAAGAAAAAGAAAGGAAAAAGTAGTAGCATTATTTTTTCAAATATTAGGCTTGAGAACTTTTGCTCATCGTAGTCTCATGGAAACTCGTCCGGTTTATTGTTTCCACGAATTTCGTAAAGATCCGCGAAGACGTGGTTCTGGCGCCGCCATGATGGGACGAAAGAAATTCCGCAAAACTTTTCGTTTCGCCCCTCGAGGCAGCGTCTCGAGAGTGGATCTCGAGAATTAATTAGCGGCAGACGGCCATTGTACGGCGAGAGATTCGAGAAATAAACGGGAGAATAGGTTTAAGAGTTGAAAAAGACGGCCTCGAGGACGGAATGATGAAAGAGGGCGAGGGGGGAGGCACGCGAGAAGAAACTCGAAGAATCTCTCTCTCTCTTTTTCACGACAATCTTCCATTCGTTCGCGTATCGTTGAATGAAAAGTCGGTCGAATCGGCACGAATTCGATTGAAACACGCGCGGAAAGGTTTCCCGCGCGAGTTGCACGCGGAGCACCCCCACGAAAAATGCACTCGTTGGCCTCGAAGGCCGTTTCGAAAAAAAAAAATCGCCTTTTCCTCTCACCTTTTCTTTCTTTCTTTCTTTCTTTCGATATCTCATCTTCCTTTATTATTATTTTCTATCTCTTGTTCATTTAACATCTTCACCTTTTATTTTACTTTTCTTTTTTTACCTTTTCTTTTTCACAACTTTTTTTTTTTTTAAAACTCGTATATTAATAGAACACGAATGAAAATTTTGTACAAGCGTTACAAGAAAAGCACGAAATGTCGGGCCTGCCAGTCGGCTGTTTGCCGAGCGCTGGCAGTCTGTAAGTTGAGTTTAATGCATGTTGTTTTGTCTGTCCTTGCATGCAGGGATTCGGTTTTGTAACATTCGCAAATAGTGCTGACGCGGACCGGGCACGTGAGAGGCTACACGGCACCGTGGTTGAGGGCAGAAAGATTGAGGTGTGCATGAACATTCTTATACTTATATATATATATACATACATATATATATGTATACATTCGCCATTAATTCATTTATATACACGTGTTGTATACTTATTTTTGCAGGTGCACAGCGGGTGTAGCGCGGACGAGCGCGTGGATCCACGCGCTCGTCCGCGCTACACCCACTCAAATAAATACTATATATTATTTCAAATTAATCAACAGGCGACCAGCGATCGCTTCTATCGATCTTCTTTATTTATTCATTTATTTATTTATTTATTTATTCATTCCCTCCCCCCTTTTCTTTCTCGTAGCTAACAATACTACAATGTCGAACGCTGCTTTTCTAATTGAATTTCTAAAAACGTTGGTCGCCTATTTGAGATATACTCGAATACTTTAGATTATTTATAAGCAAATCGCGGGGCTCGTGCTCGTAAAGATACAATTTTTATTTCTTTTTCTTCGTTCTTTTTCTTCGTTCATTAACCGTGTTAAAATTTTCAGGAGGTGTACATATATTTGCAACAATGACAAGCGTTTCTTTTTTTTTTTTTACCAGCACGAGCTACGCGACTTAATTTTAAGCAAGAAAACCGGTTCCGATCGACAGACTCGCTTGCGCCTCTCGAGCGGGGCCCAGAAAAAGCCCACTGTTTCGAACGCTGTTTTCGGGACGGCGAGTTTTTCGAATTTTCGCGGAGCCACGGAGTCCCTCTTTCCGTATTTATCGGCTATTTTATCGTGGTGGTTAATCGAGAGATAATTGCGGGGACAGGGAAGGATAGAAATAGGTTGGGGAGCGCATTCTGGGTCAATCCGGATCGAGCACTCGAGGACTCGAGTGCCATCGATCGATTGGCGCTTGGAGCGTGTCGAGAGATTCGCGATCCTGACTCCTGTCGAGTGACTCGATCACACTCCATTTTTCGGGGACTCGACTCGAAATGATCCACAGTGCGATCCATATCGGTTGGATCGTTTTTAAAACAGATGTAGATCGTAGAAATTTAAATTCCAATCCCTTTTTAACCATCAGTTATGGAGAAATTTGAAACTCGTTGCGATTACGATATTTTTATTAAAAAAGAAAAAGAAAGGAAAATTTCTTGTGCGGATATGGACGAATATGGCTTCGTAAAAAATAAGTGGCGAGGATCGTGGCAATGGCGCGATTCAAGGATCGCGTGATCAATTGAAATTCAAAGGGAAAGAACGGAGAGTCGGAATATCGATCGACAAATGGTTTAATCGGTATTGATCGAACGTGATGTCTGGCGCAACGTCGATATCCGGCAATAGCAGCTTAATCTGATTGGATAATGCGATTAATCGAGCGAACGAAATGTTACTTCGAACGCGTTGGCACACCGGCGTGGCCAGAATCACTGTTGCGTCACCTGTTCCTTTATGAGCCAACTTATTTATAGACGAATCAACTTCTGTGTGAATTGATTTATAGAAATTCGCGCGCGTACAAAAATTCGAATTATTCGAATATCTTTCATACGATGTATTTATTTTTCGCGATTACGATTCTTTTTTCCTTTTTTTTTTCTTTTTTTTTTGGTTTCTAAACGAAACAATTCAATCGATCGGATTGTTTAATCCGGACCGTGATTAATGCGCGTAAAGTATGCGATAGAAGGAAATCTTTTCGGAAAATTTAGTCACGCGCGTAACATTAACAATAAGATTAAATTCCAATTAAAATCGATTTTCATCGTCATCGATCGAAATCTTATTTACGCGAGTAATTTTCAATTGTAATTTTTAATTGCACGTTATAAAATCGATCACTGTGTACGTATATACGTAGGTTTTAAAATTTTCCTGAAAAATTCGTCGATATTCAATAACAATTCGCGATTTTAATGGCTCGTCTGGATATTCGAAATCGTCGCAACGAAAAATCTTTCCCGTCAGAATCACGAACCTGCATTCTCTCGCCATTGCCAGGGAACGTCACCAGGCAACGCGTCTCGAAGGTGCAAGCACGGAACCGAAAAGCGTGGGCCGTGCCACGAAACGCGGACGCAATCCCGATATTAATCTCGTCGAACATCTCGTCGAAATGAATTCGTCAAATCGACCGACACGCGTCCGCGTGGGTGGTACGAGTCACGCGCAAGCGACGAAGTTGAAGGGGTGGACGCGCTCGGGACAACTCGGTGAAAATTACATTTCAAAATGAAAAACAAAACCAAAAAAAAAAAAAAAAAAAAAAGAAAAAGAAAAAAAGAAAGAAATTGTGAAATAACGAGGGACAAAAGTATTATATTGTATGCGTACGCGCACGATTGACGTGTGCGCGTATGTAAATAGAGACAGAAAGAGAGGAAAGGTTGGCCAGTGAATAGGAGGATATATATATAAATATATATATATACAAGTATACTCCGTCTGGCAACAACGGATTAAATACGGAAAGAAATATAAATATCTGATGTCTCTTTGTTGTCCCCTATAGAGAGTCGTTCTACGCGCGACACAGCGACAGACGAGAGTCGAGGCGCGTGCGGGAAACACGTAGTAGAGATCGGATAGTACGGTGTAGAGAACGAGCGAGAAATAGAAAAATATATATATATGTGTGGAAGGCTAGTAAAACGAGATACCTATATAACCGATGGTTAACGGACGGAATATTGAGAGAGCGAGCAAACGAGATAAGAAAAAAAAAAAAAGAAAAAGAAACGAGAAAGAAAGAGAGTATGAGAGAAAATTGTTGAAAGAATTTTGAGGGCAAGTAACGGCGGGCGAGTGAAGGGACACTGAAGATGCCGGTCGAAAAAACGATCCCAGAAGTGTCCGAAAAGGTAAGGAAACCAGAAAACCATAAGCATCGAGAAAAAGCGAAATAAATAGTCGAGAAAACTCTTGACGAGAGCGACGAGAGAGAGATGTCGTCTCGCAATGCCCGCTCTCTCACCCCGATCGAAATACACACGGGAGTCGCACGAACGAATTTTTTTCATCGTACGCGTACAAATTATATCGGCGATTAAACCACGTTATGTTCGTTTATTCGTTTATTATTCGGCGGATTATATTGGCGTGGAATGGGAGGGGGAATTTTTTTCTCTTTCTTTTTTTTTTTTTTTTTTTTTCGGGCGGATTTCGTGCCCGAGCTTCTCGCGATTTTTGCGAACGATTATGCGCTATGGAGTGTGTTTATCGTAATGGCCGCCAGATGGCGACCGATGGCCACTCGCCTCGGATAATCTGATTAAAAGTTTTTTGGGAAAAAAGTTAGTTAGCGGGGAATTGGCAACACGTTGCAGCAATAAAAAGTGGCAAAAAGCTTTTAGCTTCGTTAAAAGATCAAACCTTGCTCCCTGTAATTGCATAAAAATCAATGTTAAAATCAATGGGTAAACTGTGCCCGAGGTAGCCATATTGGAACAAAACGTGGAATAGAACGTAGAGCGGGTAATATGATCAAATTTAAAATTGAGAAAGGGAATAAAACGAAATTAAATTTCTGTATCCTTCAACGAACGAGTTGTAAACTGTCTAATATTATATTAACTGTCGATTCGTTGGTCGATCGTTGCTGAAGAGGGCAGCACGATGGATTAAATTTCCAATTGTTCGTTTTTACTTCGATCGGATATCAGATTGTTACGAATGTTTCTCGATGCGTTCTCTCGTTTTTTTTTTTTTTTTTTTTTTCTTTTTTCACCAGCGAATCACGTGGAAAATAGATCCGCGAAAATAAAAGGGATTACGTTCGAACGGAGAAATTCGTCATTAAATTTACCTGTCAGGAAGCAAGCCAGAATCTAGCGTAACGAAAAACTCGGAACGACTATTTAATCTCCATTTTCCTCTCTTCCATTCGATTCTGCTCTTTTTCTATCTTCTCTCTCTCTCAAAAAAAAAAAAAAAAAAAAAAGAAAAAAGAAACGAACCGTTCGAACGTCGTCTGATAAATCGTCCGACAGCCAAAAAATTTGGCAACGTTCGCAAAACTCTCGTAGCTCTGGCACGACAAACATTTGCACGGATTTTTTTTGCTGCGTATTCTCGTAACTACCCCTCCATGTTCCACGCTCGTACGATTAATTTTCGAAATATTCAAAAAAAAAAAGAAAAGGAAAGAAAAGAAGAACATTATTTTTTCTTTTCTTTTTTTTTTTCCTCTTTTTTTTTTCTCTTTTTTTTCCAATTTGCTTCCCGGTTCCACGCGACATTACGGATTTTTAATCCTTAAGCTAAATAAGTTATGGACGGACGTTCGCACGAGTACTTTCGAAGCTGGTGTAATTATTCGAAACGAAATATATACATATATATATACATATATACACACGCGAATTTAAAGCGTGAATTTTAATCATTAATTTAACGATTTTTAGATATTTAATTTCAGGAAATTTTCGCGATAGGAAACATGGTGGATTCATAAGTGGCACGAAATGAGAGAGGTAAAATTTTGACGTGCCGCCGCGACTAATGGTGTCGAAGAAAATGGCGGGGAAAATCAGTGGTGAGGATGAAAATGTCGGAGCGGAATAGAGCGCGTCAAATTAAACTTAACAAGTTTTAATGCCCAATTACGGAGTTACACCTACCTGGCTGGCTCTTATTTCTGTTGCCGTAATAAGCCACGGTAATTGAAATTTACGAGCGTGTTTTACGCGGGCCGGTTCGTAAACAGGGAAAAAGCGGTGTCCAGCCAACGTTTGAGACGCGCTAATTCGACGAAGTAAGACGAATGAATTTTAAATTTTCTCGTAACACTCGTGTATATATATATTCTGCCACCTATGCGTTTAACCTTTCTATATTTTTTCCTTCCGATAAATTATTGGCAATGAAAATTTACTTTAGAAACTCTTTACGATGCGAGTAAAATGTCCAAAAATATTACATGCGCATTTTTTTCAAACACTTTAATTAAAATGGGTAATAAATTTACCTTAGGAATTTGATAAATTCAGGGGAAAATGTACGTTTACTATTTCCGTTCTTGCTGTTTATATCGCATTTTATTCTCAAAAAATTTAATTGATCAGAAAATATTGACAACAAAATTTCAATTTTTCGCTCTCCCTTAAAACTGTTCATATTCCAATTTTTTTTATTGAAAAATAATACGATAAAAAGATTGCTTTATTTTGCGTATCATCGTAAAAACCATTACCGATTAAACGATATCCTTCTACCAAAAGGTAAATAAACCGTGCGGGAAGAGGGGGAGAGAAACTCTGCAATTTCACCCGATTTCACGAAAAGGTACAACTTCGTTAAAAAAAAAAAAAGAGGAGAAAGATCTCCACGTATCCCCATCAAACAAATATAAACCCAGTCGAGTAATTTCAACTTTTCCGGCAAATTAAAAACCTCCATTAACAAAATCACTGAGATGTCCGCCGCCAAACGAGGGTCAAATTCCAACCCCTTGCGAATTACATTCGCTCCAGGGATCCGGCAAAGCTTCGACGTGGAGCCTCTAACGAGAAGTTAAAGACCGAAATGGCCGAGGGTTAAAGGGAGGAGGACGCCGAGCTCGCATTGAAAAGGCGAGAGTCCAACGATGATCTCTCCCTCCCCTCCCTTTTTTTCCACCAGTGCGAGCTTTTTAATTACCGGAAGGATTAAGGGAGATTTCAAATTAGAACCGAGTTTTTTTTTGTCTTGCGAGAAAAGAAAAGAAAAGGAGAGAAAAAAAGAAGAAAAAGAAAAAGAAGAAGAAGAAGGGGGATAAAATGTTAATCCGCAAGCCGAACTCGACTTGAGAATCTGACGATTCGTCGAAAGTTTATCCGGATACCGGTTCCTCTTTCAAAAGGGAACACGTGTTCTCTCTGTAATTACGTCGCCGAAGAAAGATATATCGTGGGATGAGGAAGGGAGGAGGGAGTCCCTGTCAGACCAAAAAAAAAAAAGGAAAAAACCGTTGCAACGCATCGATGTCGAACGAATATCGCCTCGTTTTATTGGCCTCCTGCTTGCCAACCGGAGATTATATCGGTTTCCGGAAAAAGAGGTTTTGTTTCGGGCTGTTCGATTGTGACTTCGATGATTAAAGTTGGAAACGGTGGACGATTATTCGGATGAAAGAGGAATGGAGAAATTGGAATGGATGGGGTTTTATGATTTCTCTAAATTTGAAATTTAGAGTATCATTTGGCAATATTTGGACGGGCAGTATTGAAATAATTAAAACAGAAATGATAATTTTCTTAAAATTATAATACTTTTGGAATTAACAATCAAGAGGATTATTTCTCTCAAATTTAAAATTTGCAACAGTGAGAAATAAATCAAAGGTAGAAGAGATTAAACTGAAGAGGTTTGTAATTCCTTCCTTCCCAAAAAATTATAATAACCAGAGACGAAACAATCCATTTTCGAAACGTTTTGAATACCCTCGAATCGCTTGGATCCATGGATTAAAATAAACCATTTGAGATTAAACTGAAGAGCGAGCAATTTGACTGAGATACACCACAGCTCGTGAAAATTCGATCATCGAAATTATATCGCGGCCATCCAAACCAAGTGCCACCCTGGAGGAGCCACTCTTGCATATTTTATCCTCCAACAACAGTGTTTTCCAGCTGGAACATTTTCGGTCAAATATTTTGCCGGCTGCTCAAACATTATCTTTTCGTATTTACCCGGTGATCCCGCGACCACCAGTCTTCTTCCGCCAACGAGCAGAAGAGAGAGAGAGAGAGAATCCAACCGACGCTAATAACGCCGCTTTAATTACCCTCGAACCAGGCCAAGAGGATCGAGGGAATTTCCTGGGAGACCCGTGTTCCACGTTAAATCGTATATCTCGATCCTAATCGAAGAAATTACACGTTATACAACCCGGGGATTGGGGATATCGAATCAATTCTAATACAAACGTATCCCAACTTCGTTCCCAATCTCTCTAATTATCCAGCTTGTTGGGATAGAAGGATAACTGGAGATAGGAGATTCGAATGAAAGGGAATCCTTCCTCGAAAGAAGTGTTGGAGAGGGATCAAAACGTCATCCAAAACGTTTATTTTTATTTCTGGATGGAAAGTAACTTGGACAAGATTCAAGAATTCTTTTTAAAAATACTCGAAAGAGAGGAGGATAACCGCCGAGATAGAAAAGATGCGAAAAGTTCGAAATTTTTTAGAGAAGCAAGGAGAATGGAAGAATTCTTTACTTTTTCGATAAGGAATTTCGATTTGTTCCCGATAAGATCCAGAGTCAATCTTCCAATGATATTTAATAAATCTCTATTTAATAACGCGACACACCTTCCTCCACGACGGAAATACGATCTTTCTTCGAACGATATTCAATAGATTCCGTTCGATACCGTTCCGGAAACTGACCAAAGAACTAGCTTCTACTACCATTTCTCTCTCTCTCTTTTCTATACACAATCGACACACTCGTCGGATCTCTTTTCCTCAAATTCGACGGATCCTTTCAACTCAGAATCGTGGTCAGAATCAGTTCCTCTTTCTTCAGCCCCTCCAAAGAAATGTCGCGAAAAAGAAGGGATCCCTCCTTGAAACGACGCTCGATAGAAGTTTCGGGGCGAAGTTCGATCTTTGCTCACCTTGGTAACGAGTGAAAACACAATGCTCGATGACTACAAAGGCCGTTCGTTAAGATAATGGGCCAGTGAATGGGGAGGGGTGTCGCGAGGCCGCGCTCGCGTTTCGACCCTCCCCCTCCTTCCCTTCCACCTCGTTCGCCGTTCGTTCAAAGCTCCATTCATTGGGGAGGGGAGGGGAGGGAAGGGGGGAGTTTAAACTGGTTTAAGCACCGGCGGTAGTTAGCGAGCGGCCCGATACTCTTCGATTATCGAAGGTCTTTCGGCCTCGTTAGCGGGCTTCAATTTTGCACGCTCCCGCTGCGCGAGCATTGTTGATCGCCCCTCTAAAGAGGAGGGGGGGGGGGAAGGGTGCGACGAAAGGGTTTGTTTGCGGAGATCGAAGGTGGTGGCAAGGCTCTCCCTTCATTCCTTTTTTCTTTCTCTTCTCTCGAGAATGAGATTTTTTTTTCGATAATTTTTCTTCGGACGTTCTTTTTTTTCATAGTCGTCATTTTGAATCGAAAAAGGAGTTTCTTTTTTTTTCGAAGAACGTTTTTCGAAAGGAAAGTATCTATTTTCGAAACATTTAGAAACGATAGAACGATTCAGTTTTCGATGGACGTTCGAGGGAAACTGGGTTATTCGTGCGAAACTCTCGCGTGAACTTTTAGATAATCTGTGATATTGATTCGGCAACTTTTGCGCCGAATTTCAAATTCAATGCTTTTCGTAAGGGTCAACATTTGTCTTTCGTCACTTGCAATGTGGAATTTCCACACTGAAAATAATATCACCAGCGAGATATCGAAATCGGTCTCCGAATAATTTTGGAGGAAGGATATTTCGTCGTTACGAATCATTCGAAATCGTGTCGATACGAATAACGTCGAAAGGATTGAAGAACAGAGAAACAGAGATAATTATTTTACACGGACAAATTAATCCTCCCAAGAAGATTCTCGTAGAGAGAAAGAATCGTGTTTCTTTCGCTCGATTGATCAAAAGAAAGATTGACAAACCTCCACTTGATGGTTAATTAACACCAGTGAAGAAAAAATAAATCAAAAGAGGGAAAGAGGTAATAAAATTCCAAATTAACTTCGCTCTAATTATCCCTCGATTCGCGAGAAAACTCTTCAAGTATACCTTTAACGCTTTTTCAATTCAATTTAAAATCGAAGAAGATAATAATGACGTATCGATGAGTAGAAAAAGTATTTGTGAAACGTCAAAAGATGTAATGAAATTCAAAAACCATTATATATATATGTTATACATTTTATTCATGTGGAAAGCTGGCTATCTGAAAAACTCTTCTACGTTTCTTGATAGAAAACCCATAACGTTACCATCCATCCACCACTCTTCTCCTCATAGAATAAAAAATCCTCGTGCATTCACGTCACTCGTTGACGCGTTGGAATACGTTAAATACGATGGCAAATAACGTCACGTTGGGAAAAAAAAGGAAACGCATTTACACATCCCCTATAGAACTATAGAAACGCCACATCCAACCTCCGCAACCACCCACGATTCGTTATTCCAACGAATTCCTCCAAACGCTTCGATTCCACCCTTGGACATCCGAAAAGCCATCATCCGTTGATGAAAATTCGCCCACACACCTCCTACCTCCCCTCTCTCGAATCAATAGCCAAACCGTGGCAAGAGGACCAGGTGAAAAGGGTAGCAGGCCACTACGCGAAGGTGAGCGAAGGACGAAAACAAACTCTTGTTCCGGCGGAACCGTGGCATTCCGGAAAGCAGGAAGTACGACCCAGTGGTGTCGTCGTAGCTCATGCACGACCTGCACGTCGGTGCATAACGACAGGTGGCTCGAATTTTGCAGCCTTAGCAAGTCAAATTTATGCAGATGCCGGGAGGGGGGAGGAACAAGGTTGCCCGAAGCTGTGTGACGTTTGTCCGGCCAACATCTTGTACCATCACGCGACCGCCATCTTATCGATATCGTCGATATGCGGAATATAGACAGAATTCTCGAGGATTCGAGGAGTGGCGGCCATTAATTCGAGCGAGCGTCTCTTTTATTCTTCTGTTTCTTCTTTGTGCCCTTCGATGAATCGAGACTTGGATTCCTCTTTTTTTTCGTGAAGTACAGAAGAGGTATTTTCGAGAAAACGAAAAATCGGAAGATATCTGACAGTAATCGGTCCAATATTGTTAGACTTGTTAGATCAAAGGTTAATATTCTCGCGAGATATTCTCAATAAAATAGTTCTCTCTCTTCGTTTTTGAAAGAGAAAGGTGTTTAAATTAAAACGGAGAAATCTTTGGATCGATCCACGTGCTTCCAACAGGAGAATATCGTGAACAAGCGTTATAAATTATACAGCGAGGACGGCGAAGCTAATGAAAATGATCAATCCATACGATCCATTCGACCTATGCCCTTTTCCCCAATTAAAAAGTAGATTCCCTCCAATATCGATCGCGTCGAATAAGCCTCCTCTCAAACAACACGTATCCGCTTATTTTGAATAATCCCGTTGAATCGAAAGATTCTATACACGCAATCCCCGTCGAGAAGAGGGGAGGGGATGTGTGTCATTCAGGGTAGAAGGGCAGTCACGCGTAGATCGAAAAATCGATGGCCGAGCTGCGTTCCAGGCCAAATCTTAACGAGCCACAATTTACAATGGGCCAAGATTTACTTACTTCCTGCATTTCAATTCAGATCGCGGTGATACGCCCGGATCGGCCGGAAATCGTGGATCGTTCGTGTCGGCCACCGTTCGTGTCACGAAACTTGGCGTATGTGCCGTCTATTATCCTCTCCTTTCCCCTCTCCGCGACATCCCTCTTCCCTCCATTTACGTCGAGACACGATTATTTCTTTCTCTTTTTTTCCTCTTCTTCGCAATTACACTCGAAGAGATACCGCCGTGCAGAGGCAGGCCAGCGTGGCTTCGATGTCAATCGAAGATTACAATGGTTCCCCTTAATCGGATCGATATCGTCGTCCAACGGCTCTGTCCACGAAATTGAATCGAGAATCTGCTCGAGAGTTAATAGCGGATAAAGGCTTGACTATCCGGGCCCCCGCTAGTTGATAGTTAGGGGGAGTCTTTGCGGAGGGTGTGGAAGGGGAAGAGGGGAGGGAAGAGTCGATGATCGAGGAGGAGGATGGCTCTGACCCTGGTCGACGTCGTTTTATCTGTCGGCAAACGAGGCGCTGATGGATTTATTGGTGTTTGCACGCGCAAATAGAGGTAAGCCTGGGCCGACGATAGAGATAATATTGTAACAACCGCGGAACAGGTTCTGTATCTGATAGGGGGGAAATCGGCGGCGATAGATGAATGGATTTGGCTTTGACGCAGATTTCTGCCGAGATTTCAATAGATTTCGTTGGAATTCGATTACGTGTAAGGATTGGAGAGAGAGAAAGAATTCGAATGCGTTAAGAATTCTTCTTCGTTCCGTGAAAAGATTGGTTAAAAATTAGAGGGGGATAGATTTCGTTTTCCTCTGAATGAATCTGCAATAAGCCAGGGTTTGAGTTTAGGATTATATCGAAATTTTGTTTGTACGAAGGATATCTAAGGAACGTGTAAATTTTATTATCGTGATCATTGTTTATTATTATTATTAGATTTGCAAGGAAGAATTCACAAAACTATGTAATACAATTTTAATTCTAATGATATTTCGCGAGATAAGTCTGTGTTATGGGGGAATTAAAATAGGATCTAATAAACAACTTGGATCACATACACGCGCGCGCGGAATAAAGTAAGATTGTACCTTCTTCCGTGGCAAATCTGGACCGCGATAAATCACGTTACGTTAAGTCCGGTGCCAGGAGAGATCTAAGCTGCAGTATACCAGGCTCTGCTCTAACTTATGGCAGATCGGGTAACTTGGTTCCACGGAAAATTCGATTCACGGTAAATCGAATTAAACTGTCGATGCAGGGAAAAATGAAGTAGAAAAAATTCCAAATTGTGCCAGACACAGTTTTCGAATGCTCGAAGTATTACGTATTTGATCAGCGTTACCATTTTTGTATAATTTTTTTAACCGAATTTAGATTCATTTGCATTAATATCGGAGCGCCATTCGTAAATTTTGTTTCAACAATAATTCTATAAAAAGAATTTTTTAAACATTTCGTTTTTCCTCTCGCGATAAGAAAAAAAAAATATAATTTCTATACTTTGAAAAATGATATTTATTATCTTTTAATAAATCGTGATAAATAAAATGATATTTATACTATTCGAATAAATTGAAAAAACATTATTCCGAAACGCGTCAAAGTGTTTAAATTATTGAACGAAATGAATGATTAATATCGAATGAAAAAAAAAAAAATATATATTTCTCTTTTGATAGAATACTTGAAACGTATATTATTAAAAATTTAACGTCCCTCCTTTTGTTTATTTTAATGCCGTTTTCCGAAACCAATTATATTATAAAATAAATAAATCGATTAAAAAAATATCTTTCCTCCTCGCATACCGAAATTTTCAAATTTACATCATACCTTCTCTTTCTCTCTTCCTATATATGTATATATATATATATATATATATATATATATATATATATATTAATATAGAGTAATTATACACGCGATTCGATCGAAGAACAATGGCCAAACACACTTGTCCCAATTTCTAAAACCGAAGTGGTTCTTCAAAATTGATCCGTTGCCAGAAAATCGCGAGAATTCAAATGAACTCACTCGAGTTTTTAACATCAAAGTTCAAGGGCCCGTTTCGATGGAAATTTTCGATAAGCTTGACGACGAGAAAATTCCACCCTCCTCCTTCCTCCTCGTACCTCCCACCAATTTTAATCATCCAACGACCATCTCCTTCCTCTCTCTCGATCTTTCTCTTAATTTCAATCTCGATCGTGAAGATAACGAGGGAGCGAAGATAATAAAATCAAAATCGGAGCAACAAAGAAGAAACAATCGGGAGTCGTACGCGTGGACGGTCTAATTTGCAAAACAATCGGATTTACAGAACGTACGCAGCCGGGGTGTTGGACACGATACACGTATGGCAAACAAAGATTTCGAGGTTCATCCGTGCTCGCATTGTTTGCCGTGCAACAAGGCGGGCGCGGGCATCGATTCTGACAACGCGGTAGACGCCTCGATGTCCGCCCACGGTTTGTTTGCTCGTTTGTTGCGTATCCCGCTCGTTCAATTTTACCTAACAATAAGATCCGACAGTTTAGTGTTTGCCTTTCATTTACACGCGATGAATATTTCCCCGTGTTGGTCCTCGCCCCTGGAGGTGAGATTCGATTTATTCGATGATGAATTTTCTCGTCTATGATCCTTGTCCTCGTGATATTAGGGAATAGTAATCGATAATTTAACGATCGGGTGGGTCCAAAAGTTTTTCGCCCAATTTCTGTAACGCGATCGTGTTATGTATTAATGAACAAGATAGAGTTCGTGCGTGGAAAACTTTCAATATTTATCCAATATTTGAAACTTTGTGTTGGTGTTAGAAATTTTAAATACGATGAATTGATAGATGAGGAAAGTTGAAATTGTCTATTGTGAAAAGGAGGAAAGTCTGTCGTTAATTATTATTCGTTAATTTCTGGTAACGACGAAATTTAACGTGTATCTTCGAAAGAAATATTTATATTTAATTGTCGTATATTTTTTTACTTTTAAAGTAAAAAAATCCCCGCTAATAGGATTAAATTCTACGAGAACGATGCTTTATGAATAATAATTGTAGCGATCTTCTTTTTTTCTCTTTTTTATGAATCTAAAAAATAATTGAAATTGAAATTTTTAATCTCTTTCCTTCGGGTTTTTGCACGGGTTACAAAATTTTTTCCAGCCATTTTAATATTTAACGCGAACGAAATAATAACATGGCGAAATTTTTCGCCGTGTATATAACGGGTTGATGTTCCACCCGATATTTAATATTCACAGGTGAATAAAAGATTATGATACGAGCCGCGAAACTTTGTCGCAGAATATAAAGGATCTTGCCCCTGACGGGCAACATTTCATACTTGCTAAACGTTCCACGTCGATATTTAATATTCATGAGCGTATGAAACACGTATAACTCTAAAAACGTCGAAACTTCTCCGTGAAGCGAGACGTTGATACACCAAAATCGGATCGTTGATCAATATTCATAACCAGCGTGCGAGCGATGGTTTCTAATACAAATTGCGAGAATCTAATATAAATTTCGAATAAAATTTAATGCTGAACTTGGAATAATAATATAACCGATATAACAATACGTAAATAAAAAGAAGTTTGAAAAATTTACTTCCCCTTCTTCACAATTACACAAATAATAAAAATTCTTAGAGAGAACGTATAACGTTGCTAATTAAAATTTTCCTTGATAATTTTAGACTTCCCCAAATTTTATCCGCAAAAAAATTCAAGAGGAATTCACACTTTTTCTAAAGGACAAGAGAATTGAATATAAATTTTTCTCGAAGGGGAAGTTGCTCGTCTAATTAACCAGTTTATCACGTGCATCGAGCGAGATCTAACTTCTAGTCGGTTGAATTGAACACGATTGCTCGTTACGAGAAGGCGACGTTCGTTTAATCCGATCATAACTATATAACGCGGCGAACAAACCCCTCGATCGATGGGAACACGATCGTAAAATGCAAATCGGTCGATAACGCGGGCCGGGATTGGCCGGCCGTATCCTCTCGCGACAAACAAATACCGGGTGGCGTAGATAAACCGCACGTTCGAGATAGGATGCCGGTTGTTGGATATCGAGGTTGTAGGAGTATCGAGAATGGCGAAAAATACGGGGATATTGTTTCGATTATATTGAGCGAAAGATTTTTTTTTTTTTTTGTTTAGATAACAATTTGAAAGTGTTGGACGAGAGTATTGGAAATTGGGAATTGGGGATCGAATTGATAAATGAAGAATGGAAGAGTTTAAATATTTCTCGAATTGTTGAAATAAAAAAGTGTGGGGATACGTGTATTATGGATTGGTTAATAAAGATTTTTGTCTCGAGAAATTCTATTTTTAGGTTTTGCTTTTTCTTACTGGATTCTGAAATTCTGAAGAAAAAGTAGATTAAAATTGTAGATCGAATCTCGCTTAATTTAATTACAGAATAACACGAAGATAATGGGAAACGGAAAATAATGGGAACGGATGATAAGCATAAGCGTGGCAGAAATACAGAAATATTTAAAAATCGGAGGATAAAATATGCAAATAAGGGAATGATGAATCGGTCACAATCTGGATAAGAATCACGGCCAATTAAAATGGTAAATCGGTATATCCGTAAAGTTGGCCGGAATTAAATCGATAAATCGAGAGATTATAAAATTATCATGCAAATTAATGTAGGAAATTAAAGATCGAGGAATAAAGCGATGAGAAGTGATGAATGAATTAAAATTTCGAAGGAAAGAAATTTCGTGCAAATCCAACCTGGAAAAAATAAGATAGAGAAATAAAATAATGTATCGTGCATAAGAATCAACGAACGTTGAACAAAATCTCCGTTTAATCGGGGATAGAGATCTCGTTTTCTCTCCGTGAGAAAAACGAAATACGAGAGAGGAAAAAACGGGGGAGAAAGACGGAGAGGCGGAAGGCAAAGCAGCGGAAATGGGGGAAAAATCCGAAGAACGGTAAAAGCGCACGGTAAGAGGGATCCAGCTGATAAAGAGAAACGCCGAACCGAACGGAGAATTTAGCCTCTTCTAGTTACTTTTTTCTCTTCTTTTTAATTTTACCCACCAGCGACGAAAGTACTTGTGCGAGAGATCGAGATAATCGGAAATCGACGGCGACGGTCTCTTGATTTCTTTTTATAACCATCTCTTTTTTTTTTTTTCGATCGTCCGGAAAAGTGGAGCGTTTAACGACCAGAAGAAGAAGAAGAAGAAAAAAAAGAAAAAGAAAGAAAAATTGTTTCTTTTTTCGCGCCTCTCACGATTGTTCATCTCCTTTTTTTTTCTTTTTTTTTTTTCACGGGAGGAAGTTTCGAGATTGATTTTCTTTTTTCGCTTATTTACCTACACTTTGCCGGATTTTCGCATCGAAAGTCGTCGATCGATCGCTTTTCACGTATAGATTAATGGTAAAGTCGTCTTTTTTCTTTTTTTTTTTTTTTTCAAGATTCTAAGCTTTAAACGTAAGAGTTTTTCTCCTTTTCGTATCGATGCAGTGTAAAAATGAAATAAATAAAAAATTTAGGAAGAAAAAGAATAGTGTGATTGAAAATCGTAAACGTGAAAACGATCGATCAGATATTATTCTTGGCCTCGAAGATGGAAAATTTCTTATAGTTAAAAACGTTTCGTTCTTGTTCTTTTTCAATATATATATATTCTTTTCAAATTGTTAACATCATTTCTTCTAAATTTTATAAAATTTCCGATGTTTAAATTTACTCGTTGTCGTTGTCATCGGGGCCAAGGATTCAATTTGACGGGATTTTCAAAAGATTTCAAAAGGAGAATTCTTTTGAAGAGCCCGCATCTTTTTTTCTCGACAGACAACGTCCAATTCATTTCTTGAATTTAGATAAGATTTCAGAGAAAGGAAAGAGAATCGAATCAATTCTAAATTTGGCGAACGATAATTTAAATCTTGAAACTGTGTAAAAATTTCCAAAATAATAATATTTCACGTCAGTTTCTCTTATCGCCAAGTTAACGAATTGAGGATTACTCGAGAAAGAAAACGAAATATAATTGCAAGTAGCTGTGCATCGTTAAATTTATATATAGATTTATATCATTCCAAGTTTCCAAATTTTTCGTAAAGCTGTTTATTTAAAGCTTGAAGTTATAGTTAAGAAGAAAAAAAACAAAAAGGAAGAAAATATAAATTAACGATACACAGCTGCAGTAATTTTCGCATTTGGCCGTTGATCGATGCGCAAAACCCCTTCCTGGTTTATCCGGGCCCTTTTTGTGCCGAATTTCGAGGAAAATGAAAATTGAGAGGCTGATACCAGGAGAAAATTGCATTTACCAGTCTGATTGCGCATCCATCAATGTCCTCGATCGCGAGATTCGTGCACGGGCCGCGAAATTGGCGTTGTTGGATCTTCAAACCATTCGAGTCAATGTCCATTTGCTTCCTTGCTCGTCGAAAATAAAAAAAAAAAATAAATAAATAAATTCCCTCCTGTTTAAAAATTTAAATTTCAGATATCTTCTCTTATCCTTTTAATAAGCATCTTAAATTTTCTTTTACCTTTCGAGTAAATTCTTTTCGTTGAAATTTTTGAATCATCCGCCAGATTTATAATTTGAAATTTTTTGAAACGACAAAGCAATCCTTTTGCTTTCTTGACGAAACAAATGGACGAGATGGAATTTTTCCATATTTCCATTCGATACGGGAAGAAGCGGCAGCGCGAATCTCGCGATCGATCGAAAGGAATAAAATCGGTACCGGTAGTCAGATGTAATCGAGAGATTATTAATATTCCATTATTTATTTGACAGGTGAACAACGCGACAGCGAGGGTGCAGACGAAAAAACCACCGACGGTACCCAACGGTAGGTGCTCCAATTTTTCTTTTTTTCTTTTTTTTCACATTTATAAATCTTGCTCGACACAAACGATATTCAAATAGCTTGGATATTTTCTATATACGTATGCATATATATATATCTATATATATATTTTTTTCTTTTTCCTAAAGCTAAAGCTCCTCCATTTTCTTTTTTATTTTTCTTTTTTCCTTTTTCTTTTTCTTTTTCTTTTTTCTCCTCCATCCGCGTTATACAAGAATCGATGTTGAACAAGGTTACGGCATTTTCGTTGCTCGCACGCTCTTTAGTTTCTCCTCTCCTCTCCTATTTTCCGGGGAAAGGTAAATATGCTGCGGGTGCTTCGCTTGGTTCAACGTTTATTCTAACTTAATTAATTACCACGGGAATTCAACTCCTTCAAACGCGTGAAATTTTGATGTCAAACTACATTGGGGAAACACTCGAGGCATTTGTCCCGTTTTCTCCACGGAATTTCGTCGAGATCGAAAGAAAATACGCGCCAATTGTTTATCCATTGCGTTTCCCTGTTTCGGATCGGGTGAAATTTTTTTATATCCCTTCTCGATATTTTTTTTTTAGCTATTTCATTTTAATTTACTCCTATTTCTTAATCGTACATCCTATTGGATTCGTGATTTAATCTTAATATTCTTAAATCTTTTTGAATTTTGAGTTGTATTTAAATTTTCATATCATATTGTAATACAGATATCAAACTATTCGTTTATAGAAATTATTGGTTCCCACTTTTAGAATTTTTTTTTTTCAAATCTGCATTAATAATTAAATAGAGGAGAGATAGAAGATTGACGAGAAAGAAAGAAACGATTTATCGTAAGAATAATCCAATATTCAGAACTGCAAGCGATTGGCTCTAATCTAATCGCGATTTTATCGAGCCTATTCAAATCACGACTTAATCCGGATCAACGGAAACGGCCAGTTGCGAGCAAGGTCTGGCCGGGAGCAACTGGTCATATTTAGAGAAAATTAACGAGGTTCTTAGATTTCTTCTGCTCGTGTCGAGCGTTAAAATACGTCGAGTTAAATTAAAAGTTAAAATGAAAACTTGGCGAAATTGGATTGATTAAGTAATTAATAGGATTCATACCCCTACCAAGCGTCAAATTAATTAATGAAACAGAAATTTCGCAAAACATGGAATGGAAGGGTAATTGTTCCTCGCTCGAAGCTCAAAAGTTTCGCAAATTTGCGACGTGTCTTCCTCGTTTCATCTTTAGAGAAACTCATTAGAGTTTGATTATAAGACTATTATACGTAGTCGGCGTTTCGACTTTGGAGGAAGAGTTTGGATTAAAGTTTATTTGACAGATTTGATTTGATAATAGGAGAAGATTAAAGATTATTATTCAAATCCGAATTATTTGAAATTTTCCCGTCTTATCTTCTCGTTTAATAATGCGCTCGTTACGAATGCGTTCATTAGGCAACATTATCGATCTATCAAGATCCCACTTCACAAGTTACAATACGAGTTATAAATAATTGACACTCGAAACAACAATAACTATGGCTCGTTTGCCAACTATTTCTCAATGTGAAAACTAGTTTCGTTCACGACCAGATTCGAATAACAGATGACGAGAACGCCTCTAATTATAGTCAATCTCGTTAATCCGTAATGGAGGGACGATTGACATTTTATGCTACGTTCGATGAAACGAGGCTCGTTCATTCGTTCACACGTCCACCTGCGCGTGAACCGTTTAGAAACCGTTGCTCCTTGCCTTCTTCCGAGAAAATTGCATTTGCGAAATTCGCTTTCGTTGTATGCGTCCGCGCGTCCATACGTTTCTTGGAATCGAGGTCGTGCAATATCTATCGATTCACGTAGCACGTATTGTTTTCGCTGCATCAATCTTAGAAACGATTGTAATCGAAAAAAAAAGAAAAAAAAAGAAAAGGAAAAGAGAGAAATAAATTGGAAAAAATTAAAAAGATGGAAAAAAGAGAGGAAAAATGAGAATGGTACAAGAGGAATAGATAAAAAAAAATATAAGACATAGAGAGAAATAATAAAGAATAAAGAATAAAGAAATGCATAAGAAACTTCCACTTACCACCATTCAGAGTATGAATACACTTTAAGAGTAAAATTCTCGAAAATTGATCTTCAAAATTATCTTTTCATCACAGTGGACAGTACACACATTACTCTGTCAAAAGATTTAGCACGCATCCGTCATTTTACTCGCGACTTGGCGACGATTACTCGGACCAATTCCTTACCAAACCGCATCCTCCAACGAAATTCACTGCAATCCAAATCGAGATCGCGCAATTAGCCGCAAACCGAAGCCACGCTTGTCACCATACACAGCAACATCCAAGGTCAACACACATGTGGCCGTGTTTCACACATGTTCGGTATGCATCGGCCTAACGCAGATGTCTCTTAACAACCGCCTCGACCGCCATTCCCGCAAATTCGCGTGGCCGATAGACAGCAGGTCTAGTATACAGCGAATTTCCGAATTTCTCGGCCGATAAAGTCGATTCTGCTCCATTCCATTAACCCGTTTCTAAAGCTTATCGAACGATATTCGAGGGGGGAGGGCACCGATTAATAATCCGCTTGTCGACGAGCGCGGCCGGTGATAAAACCGCGGCCGAATCCGCGCCGATGAAAGCGCGACGACGTTTTATCATTTCGACGTGACGTGGCCGGAAACGGGTCGATCGAACTGTAAATTGCGGAGAAATTTCACGAGAAATTCCACCGCGCTCCGCGCCATTTAACTTTGACAATTCTCCGCGCGTCGGGGAGGGGAGGATCCCTTGTCCTGGTCGTCGTTGCGCAATTTATTAACGAGAAATAGCGCGGATTTTGGATTTCGAAAGGATGAAAATGCAGAATCATTTACGACGTGTTCGTAAATCGAATAAAAATCTTTTGTCTGAATTTGGAATATATATAATTAAGTCTGATTGTCAAGATAAACGAAGTTTGATTCTTCAGAGATGTTGTCACGATAACACGTAACATTCAAAAGTACAAAAACATGTATTAGAGGAAAGATGGTATCAGAAAAATATTGGCGGTGAAAAATCAAGTGAGAAGTAACTTTAATGAATCTTGTTTATTCGCTTCTAATCCTGAAAAACATAGCCAGATTTTTTTATAATTATTTCTGCGAAATTTCTCCTCTTTCCACATCGACACTCTACCATCTCTTTGGCCGCGTTTATTTTACGCAAGAACCTCATTACGAATATCGCGTGGAATATAATTTTTGAAGGAAAAATCCACGCAGAGATGAAAATCCCTCAAAGATCTTACGAGGCATTTCCCTACGATATCTGTAATTTTAATTTCGGAAAGTTCAAAAAAAAAAAAAACTCGTCGAATATAATTCTTCACGTTTGACGACTAATCCTTGTCGAAACGCGCAATTGTCCTTTCTTCTGTCCACACCTTTTCCTTTGTTCATTCAACGGAAACGCGTATACAAAGCGGACGACAGAGGCGACAGAATGAATATTCAAGCGGTCTCGTTCGACGCACGCATGTATCATCCAAGGAAAAGCCTTCCCGTGTCTTGAAAATTTCATTCCATCCTCGCCATCTCGCCTCCTTCTCGTTTTGTATTTCGCGCGCTCGCGCGCCATTTTGTCGCGCCATCGACATGGCTCTCGAGCGCGTAAAATCTCATTTCGAAAACGACGGCGAGAAAGCGCTTTTTCTCGCCTTACGTGTGCAAAATAGACAACGATTGGTTATCGTGCGATGTTATAAAATATTAACTTTGAAGAAAGTAGAAAATTCATGGAAATTTGGCGGAGGATCTTGTGTTCGCGGAATTTTTAACGCCGAGTCGAAAAATAGAGAGAGAGAGAGAAAAAACGTAAATAAAACGTAAATCCGTTGATATGGAAATTGCTGTTGCGAGATAATACCGATGAAATTGCGGCTGTGACGTTATCTGTTATTGCGGAGAAATTAGATGACGCTCAAATTAATTAAATTCTCCCTTCCCCGAGGGAGGGGGTAGGATTTATGTTTCGCGGTCTGCGAATTGTCAACTGGATAAGACTCGATTTAATATCGTATTTGTGGATCGATTGGTATTACGTTTGTTTTTTTATCGCTAATTTTCTATTCTTAAACCCGTATTCTTCGAATTATAAGCGACTATAAGTAATTTAATCTTAATTTCTTATACGAAAATTGTCATTTATATTTGTGCTTGATACACTCAAATATCATTTCCTTTTTTTTTTTCATATTATCGAGCAATATTATCAAAGTAACTTTACAAGTTACAAGTTTGACAATAAATAAAAATAATTATTATTTAATTCTGTTTATTTCCACGAGATAGAGACATGAAAACGATAGAAAAAAAGTATTTATAAAAATTGTATCAAGCAAAAATATAACTCTCCAATTTTTCTCTGATATATTATAAAAGTTAACCACCTCCAAATATACTATTTCAGGCAATCTTACGCGCGTTAATTTCCTTCTCGTCCTTCGAGAACGTCATCGATCCCCAGGTAACGTGTCGGGTTGGCGTAACTAGTTTTCCCTAGGCATCGGTGCTCGATAACTTTTAATTTTCCTCCGGCGATGGGTTACCGGAGTAACGGACCTCGCGGACGTCACGTTTTTCCTCACGCTGTTTTATGGAACATGTTTCCCTCGAGGGGCACGTGGATTCCTTCTTTGCCCTTCACCAACGTTTCAAAGAGAATATTTCTGGCTGACAAGCGAATCATCATCCGCCAAAGACTCTTCTCGAATCGAAAGACCCGCCTATACCTCGAGGACACATTCAGAAATTCTTCTACGCCATAAGACAATCTAGATCTCTTTCTTTCTTCCTCTCTTTCTCTCTTTGACCAGATTTCGTTTCGATCGAGGATCGATATTTAAAAATAATTCAAACAGAAAATCCAATCCAGAATGACGAATAATATTTAGAAAGAATAATTCGATGATAGATTGTTTCGTTTTCATCATCGAGGAAAAGACGATGACCAAGATGAGCTAATTCTGTTTATTGAAAATAATATTGTATGGACAGGAATGAATGTTTACTTCTTGGTATAGAAATATCGTCCTAGAAATCTAGTTCTCTAGTTTCCTCTTACGAGTCTAGTTTCTTTCTTACGACTCTGGTATTTTGTATACGCGAAATTCGATTTCTTCCTCGATCCGTGGAGTTTATTCATTTTATACTTCGATATTCGAATCTTCAATTCGTCGATTCTGCTCCGAGTGAAACGGTTGTGTTATTCGGTATGAAACGGGATATGTTGACGAAAAACAATTTTGCAAATGGAGAGCGAGAGATCTCCCGGCGGAAGTTGGCGCGTCACTCGGAGGATCTCGCGACGAGATGCATTCGGTGAAAGGTTCGAAGGCGAGAAGAAATCGGCTCCTCGAATATTCCCTAGACAAGTTTCAACTCATGAGGAAAGGCATAGATTCTTCCGTGGCGTCGATTTCGTCGAAATGGACCTTTCAACTTTTATCCCGAGTCGGCTGAGTGTTGTACGGGATGTCATAGAGCGCGTTCCTTTGCACACAACAATATTCGTTCGAATATTCTTCTTGCGTGGAAAATGTTTCGAATTTTTTTTTTTTTTTTGATATATCTCGAGCTCTCGTACACTCACGTTTGATTCTAGATTTGATGATAGGGAAACGATAGGGAAGTATTGAATGAAATTTGGTCAATTCGTTTGTTTTATCGAAGAATGATATGTAATGATATAAAACGAGTTAAACGATATTCAGTTCATTGTTTCCCTTCCATTTTTTTCAATTTTCGTGCATGTAATACAGGTTCTCTATGAGGCTTGAACAAGGGTACAGATTTACAGTTTATAGGTATATAAATCTTTTAAAATCTTTAGCAAATTGAACTTCGTTTAATGTCACTTTAAAGTTTATAGCTGTCATTATCGTTGTAATTTTATGTCATTTTATATTTCCAACGAGTTATATATTTTATGAATAGTAGAAAACTTGTTTCTTCGAGTACTTGAACCCGGGGATAAAATTAAACTCTATTAAATTGTTAATTTTTCTTTTTCTTTTTTTTTTTTTTCATATTAAAAAATTAATACAGTGCGCCTCTCGAAAGCATTATCCATATAATTGCATAATAAAATAATACTTCATAAAACCGGCTGCATTCCGAAATAATTTACACACAGTTTAAGAAATCTAATTTACTCTCGAGAGGCTCCGACACAAATCAAAAAAAAAAAAAAGAAAAAGAAAAAAAAAATTTCAAACTTTCACTATTACGCTTCGTCACTCTGAAACGAAATTTAATAAAAAATTTAACAATTTGAAACAATGAATAAAAATTTTATTTGATCACCGCAACAACAGAAGTTATCTCGCATCGACGTGAAAAATTTACGCGGAGGGACCGCACGTTTTAAAAAAAAAAAAACAATCCTTTTCCTTTTTTTTTCCCCTCCCCTTCCCCCTTTCTTTCTATACCCACCGCACGACTCCAACGTTTCGTCGACGGCCGGTACGTTTCCTGTCGGCCAAGGGAAATTTACGATGAAACGGAACCGGGCGGGGTGCACGTACCCTCGCGAAAACACACCACGTAACGCCACTTTCCCGTTTGTATGTACTGCGTCGCCCGTTGTTTCCGTAATATGTTTGCACGGCCTCTGTTCCTCGTGTAATTTTAAAGGAAACGGGCTGTTCCGTGTCCGCTTCAGAGGAAACGAGACGGTGCTCGATGCTCGATGCTCTTCTCCCCTTTCCCGAGGATCGAGATCGAAATGGTGCACGTGCACTGAGGATGTACCAGGTGAAATATCGTATGTGGGATGGAATTTTGAGCGAAATATTTTTATTTCAATCATTGAAGGTGGTATCTTTGATCGAGAAAAAGTAGTCAAAAATTGTTCGAGAGAAGAAATTTTGATATTTCTTTTCTCCGTCTCTCCTTCTCTGTTGATTGAGAAATTTAACGTAGTTAAGTAAATATTGTAGTAATTCGAATATGCAGGTGCAGGAATAATATATAGAATGGAATTGGAATTATGAGAGGAAACAGGAGCGTATTGTCTTGCTCGAGTTAAAATATTCCGATGTGTTTAATTAATTAATTAACCCTGATGTTCAATTCCGTAATTTTCTCATTCTCGAAAAAATTAACGATTTATTGGATAAAACAAAAAAAAAAGGATGCTAATAATAATTTTTTTTAAAAGAAAAATCGTTATTCTCGAAGCTTTAGAATAAATACGGTCGTTTTATTATTATTATTATTTAGAAAATGATTGGAAAGGAATCTCACAGAGGAGCATTGCATTCTGCTGATCATAGAGAGGACGAAAAATATTCTTCTCGATTGAAAATATTCTTCTCAATAGGGGCGTAGTAGTATTTCGGCTACGGAATGTTCCCGCTTCCCTTTTCGAATCGAGCTTGCTTTAAAGAGAAAAAGGGTTGTTTTCTTAGAAGCGATGAAACGAAACCGAGCGCGAGAATCGTGCTCGGGAGCAAACTGTGCCAAGAGTATCGGTCTCGATCCGGCTACGAGAGAGAGAGTTTTAACATTGAATACTTATGGCCCTACTGCAGAATACAAAATAGGAACGAAGACACTTGGAATTTGTATTCCAAAGATTTGCATTTATAGTCGAGTCGGATAAAAGGGGAAAAAAAACGGAAATATAATCAAACTGCATTACCTTTTCAAATTATGCTCATCGGAGATTCTTCTCCTACATAATCTTATCGAGTGATCGTTCGATAGAATTAAACGGTATAATTCACTTTCTCCAATTTAATTTGCATGTATCTCAGAAATTTTATTTACTTGCCTTTTTGTAATTTGAATAATATACTCTTTTCGAACTCTTTTACATACTTTTAAACGAAATTTAAATAAAATTTGTGAAATTAAACTTCGAATAAAAATCTTTCCTTTATCGATTTTTAATTATATACCCAATATCATCTAGGAAATCAGATCAGGATTGAAAATTATACACTGCTGAAAGGAAATTTCTTATTTCTTTCGCGACGATGAATTACACTTCGCGAAAACCTTGAAAATTTATTGTCAAAGGAAAATAGGATAGATAAAAATGAAACGTCGCGATAAGAAAAATTTTGATTCGATCCGCTAATAGGTAAAGATAGAAGGATGGATGTTACGTGATCCATCCAGTACGTCAAAGATGATGACTTTCGGTGTCTATTAGTCGCGTGCGAGCCACGTAACAGGTAAGACACGACATAACAGTTGTTTATCGAGCAGGAGAGGAGGAATTGAGATTTAAATTAGACGAAGATATGCAGATGATTCTTTGTGCAACTCCGCTTTGTGGGATAGCGTGTCGGTACGTAGGTCATCCTAGTGGTTGAAACTTACCCTCCTCTCCCACCCCCCTATTTTAGACACAGGTTAAGGACGAATAATTCGCCACCTTCCGTTTCGTTCCCTCTAAAGATACAGCCATCTTGCACGCGATTCCACGATTCATTCTTCCCGTGAGACAGTTAGCCCGTCAATGATGGTCATCTTGTGTTCGAAACTTGTTAAGTAACATCGCATTGAATTATCGTTCTTTAATAAGCTTATCGATAAGCTTATTCTCTGTGTCTGATTTCGATCGAGAGATTTTCGAATAGCCAGTTTGTTTTGCTATAATAATTTGCCCTTTCGAAAAATTGAAAATTATTTCCAAGGGATATTCGCGTGCGCAAAAATTATAATAACGATCTATACTTTATTAATTTAGGATTAGTAAAAAAAAAAAAAAAAAAAAAGGAAAAAAAATTCGTTCGCGTCAAATTGTCAAATTTCGATCCTTTTTCCGCGCAAAATATTCCCCGTACGCGCGAATTAAAATCGGAAACAATTCTCCGCCAATTTTTGCCCCATTCGAATCCATATCGGGATTTTTGATGGATTTTTACTGGGTCGGGTGAAAAATCCGCGAATAAACGTTATCCTCTCTCCCTCCCTCCCCCATGTAAGCAATGCGAAGGGAGGCCATTCATTTTTATTTGAAATTCCATTATCGGCCTGTTGAAGGGCCGATGCAATCCGAATTACAAATGCCGATCGAAATTGGTACGGTGTTTCGCGTAATTTATCCCGGCCCTTCTGTTCCAAAGCAACGATAAATCCATGCTTGTTCCCATTTTCATGAAAAAAAAAAAAAAGAGAGGAAAAGAACTAATACACGGTGATATCAATTTTGTGTCCCTTGCGTCCCATATCATTTCAGATAGTGATAGGCAAATTTGAAGGAAGAAATACGCAGCTGTTAGAAAAATATGAAAATTTTTGTACTTTTAAATCATTGTTAATTTTTAAATGCTTAAGAATAATATTTTGCTCGAGGAATAAGAAAAGGAAAAATTGGTATTGTTCTATGAAATTTTAAAGAATTTGAACGAGGTTTTCAGCTACGTATTAATTTCACATTTGGATAGTACACTTTTCATCTGGAAAAAGGGACAATCAATTCGATTATTGTTTATTCGTATTATACATGTTGGACCGGGTCGTGTTCAAATTATTATTATATTATCAGAAATTGATGTTTCCAGTTTTGGCGGTGAAATTAATTGGATCTCTGTACTTGATCGATTTTTTCCATTTGTAATATCGGAATTAGATTGGAAATTTAGGTCGATTAATAAATTCGCCGAGTGCATACGTTTAATTAAATTAGCTATATCGATACCATCGATTATTAATTTTCTAAATAATCCTGGGGCACAATCTTGGGGCAAAGTAAATAAGCCCTATCATCAAATGTAACGTTACGACATCGTAGACATATTACTAGAATTAGAATTATAAAGAAAAATAAAAATTTGTAGAAAGGAAACATCTCGATTCGTCCAATGTTAACGAATCTCTCGAAAATGATATTTCTTTTCTTGAGAGAGGAGAAAAAAAAAAGGAAATAAGGATAACAACGAATTCCTCGATAAAGAAGACGAATGTGTCGAGCAGCAGAGCAATCCATCGAAATACTTCGCGCTGATATCGACACTCGGATAATTTATAACGTGGGACGATCCTTCTCCCCCTCGAACGATTCCCGAAGAAGGATTTACTTTCGTGAGAAAACGCACTTGGTCGCCGCTTACCGGCATCCTTTCCCAGTTTCGTTGAAATAGGGAGCAATCGATCAGAATCTCAACAGGAACGAACGTTCCTCTTTGTATCTTGTCCCGTTTTCGACGCGATCCAACAGAGATTTTGCGCGAGAAGATTTCTCCGAACAAATTCAATTTCTCTGATATCTGATCCCCTCAAACTTAACGTGAATTTAACGTTTCAATTCACTCCTATTCCATTTCTGATTCAATTTCTTATTACTGATCTAAAAAGAAG
This sequence comes from Apis mellifera, assembly GCF_003254395.2. Classification (NCBI taxonomy): domain Eukaryota; kingdom Metazoa; phylum Arthropoda; class Insecta; order Hymenoptera; family Apidae; genus Apis; species Apis mellifera. The sequence goes on from NC_037640.1 coordinate 5,976,242, forward strand.
GGAACTAATAATTACTATAATTAAGATATAAACATGTGATGATAGTTGTTCCATTCAAATAACAGTGATAAATAAAAAATTATAGAATTTAAATATTGCAAGATGTTCATGTAGCTTCATTTTGATAGAAATTTTCAATGTTGTTTCCAATTCTGTTACATATTATTGCAATAGAGATTATCAATACATGTGTAACGATTATATCGAGAAAATATTCTAAAAGGGGTGTTTCTCCAAGTTCTCCATAAAATCGAGAACAAAAAAGGATATATATATCCTCCATCTCGAACAGGAAGAAACATCCCGAGGCTGGTTTATATCCCCAAAAACTTGACCCGCGTGTGTGTGCTTTGTGTTTCAGTATGCGTACAATGGCCAGAGGGTAGGTGCTTCCACGACGTGCCGGAATCGGCACTGCTGAATCTCTACTTCGAGATCCGTGAGAATTGCCACGGGTTCTCCTGAAGGCGATGCCAAGAAAAAGGCGGCGACAGTGATGACGGCCGAGAGAATGAGAGAGACGATCAACGAAACTCATCGGCCGAGCCGACAACCGTGTGCTCGGAGTAATCGCGACAGACAGTGAAAAACCAAAAAAAGAAAAGAAAAGAAAAGAAAAGAAAAGTTTCACATTTTTCGTTTGTTTCTTCCCAACAGCCGCCAACACACCACGACCAAGCCAACATATAAAAAAAAAAAAAACCGAAAGAAAAGACAGCCACTAGGGAGAGACTCGAGGGTCCCTCCCGAGGGGAGGGACAGTATCTGTATCTCCACGATTCACGATTGCTCTTATACTGCTGCTACTACTTTTTTTTTTTCCTCTTATTTTTTTCTTTTTTTTTTTTTTTCGATCGCTATTTTTCTCCCATCAACTTCGCTGACTCGTAGCCAGCGAGCGTTGTCTCTCTTAGAGAAAATGTGGTACTTTGCGTGTCGTAGAGTCGAGTCTGTGGAATAGAAGAGACGAGAAAGAGTGGTGGAAAAATTTTTTTACGAGTTGAGGAGAAGAGTGAGTTTCTAAAAGATATAATATTTAAATATTGCTCGACTCGGCTCGAAGACACGATTTTCCACAACACACTTGTGAAAAATGTTAAACTTGCTTTTGTCGTGCTCGTGTCGTTTTCACGGGTTACCACAGGTCTAGCACTGACCCTTAGATGGTCCTCGCGAAAAAAGGCTCCGTTCTTGACCTCCCCTTCCCCACGCTCTGCCAGACCCTCTTTTTTTTTTTTTTTAGGGTTCTCGATGATTCCAGCAGAACCAAGGTGGGTGTACAGACTTTATTTACCTACAACTAATTGCTCGTCGTTCAACCAGCTCGCGAACTACTGTCTTATTCTTATATACTTGTTGAAGTATTTATTCTCTCATATATATATTGTATTTTTTCTTCTTCTTTTTTTTTCTTTTTTTTTTCTTTCTTTTTTTTTTTTTTTTTTTTTTTTTCTCTCTCAAACTCTTCTACTCACTCGTCTTCCCTTGACCCCTTGTGTACGAGGGAGAGCTCGTGCTCACACACCAGACCCTGATCCCACGTCTTTCTCTCTTACACATACACATACATATGTATATGTATACGCGCAAGCAAGCACGAGAGTGTTTGCTACATCGTGGAAAGGAGCAATTCGTGGTTTCTCGCCGAGATAGAGGCGGAAAAAAGAAGCGGAAATCATTGAAAAAAAAAGAGAGAAATTCTGTTCTCCCGGTGAACATGATCGAACAAGTTTAAAACTGCTCTGTCAGAGCATTTCTTTTTTTTTTTTTTTTGTTTTTTCTACGCATATACATTTGATATTGCATACTTGATGCATATGAAATTAATTAGAATTAATCTTGCATATATTATCAAAAGATTAAAATATTTCGAAGAGAGTTTATATTAAAGAAAATGTGCAACGACATTCTAAGATCAAAGAAACTGATAATTCAATGATCCGATATCCATATTATATCCAAAGGATATAAATTTATCATTTTAAGAAAAATTATTCTAAATTTTGTTTATATATTCTGATATATAAGCGAATTTAAAAAAGAAGAGAAAAAAAACAAACAAAATTTCATGTGCATCAATCGAAATCAATGTATTCAGTACGAGATAAGATATATTAAAAATCGTGAATTAAAATAATAGAAAGAGAAAAAAAGGCCACGTGGGTAGCGTCTATCGGTCAGTGGTAGGTCGACCCGAGACAGAGCGAGCCTCTGCCCTTCCATAATCATTCCTCGTTCGCTGAATGAACGATTTTCCATCGCGGAAGAAACTTCAGCGGGAACATAGAGATACAAGTTAAACGGTTCCATTTGACCAACGATCGGTAAAGAAAGCGTCGAACGATCGATGCTGGAACGATCGATGTTGAGAAACGTACGTCCTTGACGTCTCATTTTTGCTCTCGCTGACGTTTCCACGCGATCGCCTTCGCGGATTCGATTAGAATTGTAAGGTTAGCTTTAATCACGGAACTTACAGGGTATTGGAAAGTATTTTTACGACATTCCACGTTTCTCGTTTTAGCATTAATATCGTTTTTGTACTTTGGACGTATTTTGTATTATTATGTATTACGTTTTAAATGGTTTTACGTAGAAATGATTCGATGCAGGGTATTATTTCTAGTGATCGTAAGAGAGTTACCTTTTATAGTGTACATGGACATTCCACGCGTGTCTTTTTTTTTTTTTTTTTTTTTTTTTTAAGAGAAATCACTTGTTTTAATTAATAATAATAATAATAAATGTTCCTTGAATCGGGTGTGTGATTATAACCGCCAACGTGCCATGAGGTATGTACGCCGAGGAACTTTGTATCGAGTTTAAGGGAAAAAGAATTCGTCGCCGATCTGGATGGCCTTAATGAGTTCCTAAGTGTTTTTACGAAGTATCGATTAATCTTTCTACGTTGTTATAACGGGAGAAGATTATGATGACAGTGTGCCAACGATAAAGGAAAAAAGAGTCGGATTAAAGTTTTTTAATTTAAACAAGAGTTAAACTTCAACATATATATATATATATACATGGATATAAACATTAAATCTTTTTTAAATTAACACCATACATCCATTTTTATTTTGGAAAAAATTCAGGAATTAAAAATTAATAAAGATATTTAAATAATATTGCAAAATTCTTTAAGAAATAAATATAGTATTCTTAAAATTTGATCAATAGAATTAAACCAATTAGAATGTTTATTAAACCATTCGTAGAAACGCAAGCATCGATTGCGGATACAAAATACAATTCTCAAGTGTGTGTAATCCACCAGATGAATCGACCAATTCTCTTTCATCATTCTGTACACGTTGGCCCGCGTTCGTGACTCGTAGATCGTCGTTCCCTAGATGGAACGAGAACGAGTATTACTGTCGAGATGACAGATTTTCAAACAGCCTGAATCGAAACACGAGCGCGTAACACGTAAGAATGGAATTGCGAAGTGGTGCATCGTTTCCTCTTTTCACACTGTATTCGCCTGTATCCCCCGTTTTTATCTCTGTCGAGAAGCGTGCACCGCTTCGCGTTTCCGAATGCGTCGATTCGCAGTTAAAAAAAAACTGGGGGAGGAATCGGCGACGAGGTCGAAAACGATCGAAAGCGATGAGCTATAAGAGGGAAGAAGAAATGGCTGGAAATGGGTGGAAAGATGAGAAGTGACAATGGAGAGAGCACGCAACGGAGAGAGAGAGGGAGAGAGAGAGGAAGATGGATGAAGAGAGAAGCGACACAATAAGAAAGAATGTTGCGAGAAAGGAATTAAACGAAAATCGAACGAATTTTCTTAACTTAAGAAGTGATTGGTAGCCTTGGAAATTTGATCTCGATGCGTGCGAGTTTGTTTCGAAGAAGATGGAAATTAGATGGAATTAGTTTTGCGAGAAATTTTGGAAATATTATTGCTTGACGATAAGAAGATTCCAGAAAGAATAAAAATTATTTGGGATATCTTATGGAGTTTTTTAGAAAGTTTTTGAAATTCGAAATTTCAACGAAATTTCACGAGTTATGAATAATTGATAAATTTTTTTGCAAAAGCAAGGAATCTCTATCCGCGGATGATTTTTTTATCGTCAAGAAATTCGAGAAACGGTATATTTATCGCGGGAAGGAAAGAACATGTTCATTTCGAAAGAATGCCAAGACGATTTAATATGTTTTCCAGCCAGGCAATAAAGAAGAAGTTTTTCTACTTTATCAAAAGAACACGAAGAATTCTCACTGTCCATTTTTCGAGATTCGATTACGTGGCATGCATCGCTCGTTCCTTCTCCTAAACTTTTTATCTTTCTTCTTTTATCCCCCCCCTCTCTTTCGTTTCTCTTGATCCAATCTCGTCATTGGATCGAACTTTTGTACTCTTTATCCTTTCGTTTCATTTATCTTCTTAAGCGAAATACACCTCCGATTCAATAATTTTTTTATTTCACATTTTTCCCTGATTTCTTTTGTTCGTTATTCAAATCGAACCTTATTAAAAATAGGAGAGAAAGATCGTGATTTCTTAATCACGAACGCGGAAAAATTATTATTTACTCCGTTTCCTTCCTTTTTTTAAAGTTCCTTAAAATTCTTTTTTCATTATTTTTATTATCATTATTATTACTATTATTATTTTCCGAAGGATCAATCGAAAATCGATTAAATTTCGAGGATATATACTGCACATATATATATGCGTATATATCCATTCTCCGTTGTTGTAGAAATTAATTTAATCAGGTCACGTGAAAGAGCATAGATTTCAAAGGAATGCATGCAGTAGGCTTTTTTTGGTCTTGATTTAGTGGCGTTTAGCTTTCAGTGAATAACACTGCGACAAAATGAAACCCGAACTCGATTGTAACCCGGTAGATATTGGGACCTTGTCGAGCGATAAATCGTCAACGAAAGTTTCCAATTCCATAAAAAAAAAAAGAAAAAAAAAGTATTAAAAAACAAAAATGGATATATTTGGAAGCAACAACAACGCGTTGTATCGTTCGACGAGAGCCCCCTGAAGCTTGTCCGACACGCTCGACAATTCGTATACCAGAAGCCCTCCCCCTCGTTCACCGTTTGCATGCCACGTGTATACCACCTTTCTTCACACACGTAACGCATTTTTAAAAATCGTTGCAAAAAAGAAAAGAAAAGAAAAGAAAAAAAAGAATCGCGTCTTTCTTCCGTGTTCTCACGTTCTCTCTGTGTCGTTTCCTGCTCTCTATCGACTCTTACGATTCACTGCTGCTACAAGCCACGATCGTTGTTTGCTGTGCATCGTCGATGTGCACGTGCCCATCCAGGAACACGTATACAACAACACACCCGTGTGTGGAAGGAACCGGGAGGAGGGAATACGAAGAAGCTGTCTTCGCCTGCGAGTTGGTAGCTTCGTGCATTCGACAAAATCGCGAGATTTTATGTTGCTATCGCTGTTCAATAATATTATTCTCGAAGAGAATATATCGAGAATGTGAAAAAAAGAAAAAAAAGTATTCGTGCGATAAAACGATAAGTGTGCATGGTGAAAAAGAAAAGAAATAGTTTCATTTTAAATTTTAAATTTATTGAACGAAATCGTGAGATTTTCGCGTTTTCGTTTTCCAACGCGAAAATTTGTCGAGGTTCTTTCCATGAGTTTTCTTGGGAGGAGGGAAGGGGAATGAAACGCGATATCGAACGCACGAAGCTATTCTCGAGGAAAGGATGGCTCGTTCGCGCGGCAAAAGGTCAAGAGCGGTGGAAAGTGGCTGAGAGGTTCGAAAGAAGAGCGCAAGGAGGACTCGTGGAAAATGGAAGATGGTTATCGAAGGGCGAAAATTGTCAAGAACCGGAAGCTGGACGTCTTTCCCACATACCAGAAGCGGTATCGAGCGTGAAGGTACGATTCTCTAAAAAAAAAAAAGCAAAATGGCGAAAATAAAAAAAAAAAGACACGAGAAAGCAAGGATTGGAGGGAAGAATAATTTAAAGAAAGGGTTCAACATTGACGACACGTAAAAAAAAATGCCACAATAACATACATTAGAAAATCGATAATAAGAGACGAAAAGATAGACTCTGAAAGTGAAAGTAGAGAAGAAGGATAGGAAAAAAAAAACGATAAGAAACTTCATAGCGACGATCTACGCAACTGTGATCGCGATCCTCTTTTTCTCCAAGGCCGCCATCTTGAGTATTCCCCTTTGGCAGGAAACGGGGAAATGGATACGAGTGGATAGTCGAAGGGCAGCGGACGCCATTACGCGGAGAAAAAGAAGGAGAAAGGTCGGGATTATTTCTTAGTGTCGAATGCAAAACAAATTTTTTAAACAGAAACAATTATATATATTATACGAGTCTCGCCTGTGCTAGCTTTTAGTCTCTAGGGTTTCCTCTGTCCGGTGGTAAAAGCATGAGGTATTCTCGTACGTAATAATTCGTATGATTTGATTAATTTTTAGCGTAACGATTACTACATTAACCCGCTCTGTGCCTACCTTTATATATCCTCGTATACTTTTTGTACCCATTGTCACATCGATCTCTCTTTTTTCTCTCTTTCTCTCTTTCTTTCTCTCTCTCTCTCTTTCTTTCTCTTTCTCTTTCTCTCTCTCCATTCTCATTCCATTCTCTCGTTCCAACCCCTGGCTGTCTAATTTCCTAATTTTTTTTGTACTCGATTAATCGATTAATCCCGGCCGAATCAGTGGCTTACAAATACTGCTCGCAAACACCACCAGTCTCTAAAAAGAAAAAAAAAGCACTCTGTCTCGTTCTTTTCTTTTTTTTTTTTATTTCACACGTGTCATGATCTTTTTTTTTCCTTTCTTCTCTTTTTTTCTTTTTTTTTTTTTTTTTTTTTTTTTTTTAACGAATAATGCCAAGCAAGTCTCGAGTTCATTCTCAGTGACACTTGCGACGACGCGTCTGGCGCATCAGTGCTGGTCTTTTGTGTGGAAACAGTGGATGATTTGGACACTCTGGTTTGTCGTCGTAGTGGATTGTGCCAAGTAGTCTCAGTGGGGATTTTTCCAAGGGTGGAATTGTAAGGGGGAATGACAAGTTTTTTAGCAATTAGAAAATTTTTGGGGATGATTAATGCACAGCATTGGAACATACGTTTCTTTTTTTTTTTTTTTTTTTCATTTCTAATCTACTTGTTGTTGTTGTTGTTATTGTTGTTGATTAACGTGTATTTTTTTTTTTCAAAGTGGTAGTGTATATATATATATATATATAGCATATATAGTTTGAACAATCTTTTAGTAGCTTTTTTTTCATATTTAACGTGGCATGCGGATAAATTAACCCATCTCGGATATTCGAAAGTAGAAAAAAATCTAGGAGAGGCTAAAAGACTTTCAAACTTCGCTCTGTCACGATATAATAATTTTTTAGATTAACTTTTTTTTTTTAACTTTTAATTCCAAATCATCGAGTGTCCAAAACATATATCGTTCATATTTCGTGAACGAAATAATTTTTTTCTTTTTTTTTTTTTTTTATCACGAAGAAAGAAATTAAAAATATCTCGTTAAACGATCATCCATCAGCCAGCACCGATCCGTCCGGTTTTCAAGATCAAGCTACTCGTCGATTTTTAACAGAATTGCCACGAATTAATATCGACCATTGTCGTTAAACAATAGTCGCACTAACGATCACCCATCGACGGTGCTCGTCACTGGCTCCTATTATACACGTAATTATTAATCGTTCCTCCTTAATTGTTCCTTTCTTTTCAACTCTATTTCCTCTTCTTGCCCAAATCCATCCACCAGAAACCACATTGAATTAACCCATCTTTCGTATTTCATACGTATATATATATACATATATATATATACATATCTATATATATATATCTATATATATATACATACATTACATATATATATATATAGATTTTTCAAATTGTTACTATATTACATATATATAATAATCACGGTAATGCGCCACATTATTCACTGGTTGATGACTGTCTCGTTGACAAAGGCCCGTACCTTGCCTGTGGTTGTGCTTGGTTGTGGTTGGAAAGCGGTTTTGGGAGAGAATTTTTTACTTGCTTCTTTTTTTAATAATTATTACCTTTTTTAATTTGCACGTCTCATGTCGTGGCCTTGGCTTGCCTTCATATGAGATTCACCTGTGTGAATATATTACATATATATATATTATTATATATATATACCGTACATATATCTATATTAAATATACGTAACGATAATTCGTATGTATCCGTATGCACGTTGTTATTGTAAAAAAATTTTTGAAGAGAAAGGGAGTGTATAAATATATAAAAATAATATATCGATTTCTTTTTCAATCGTTCACTTAAATTATTAATATTATTTTTTCCTACGAAAATTGCGCGCATACCGATACATACGATACTATTACCTTATTATTATATTATAATTTCACGTGTTATGGTACGTCCGTCCTGGCAGTCGTACAGATTACTATACATATTATATATTTTGCACCTACGTACACGTACGAGAGCTGAGTAGTATGGATTGCGGAAACGAACTTGCGTTTCCTAGTGTATCTTACACGTACGTTCTCTTTCTTTTTCTCTTTTTTTTTTTTTTTTTTTTTAATTCATTTTCTTTTAATTTTTCTTCACTCTATCTCATTTAATATATATATATATATTTTTTTTTTTCTTAAAAAAAAGTCCCCTTTAGTTTTTGGTCTTGTTTGTTCTCTTCGTTGTTCCTCGCCTTTCTCTCTTTCTACTTCAGCTTGTTATTCATCCGTTTTTCGTGTTCTAACAATGTCTCTCGTTCAACCGATCTTCCCCATAGAATGGATAGAGATAAAAAAAGAAAGAAAGAAAGAAAAGAAAAGAAAATAACGAAAGGAGAGGGATCGAGAGAAAGAGAGAGAGGCGGAATCGTTAATGCAAGTTGTACTGGCTAATTGCTCGCGTTTTTTAAAGGCATCCGCGAGAAAGAATGTAACGAGGGAGAAGAGAGAAGCATGCCGTCTACCAGAGAACCGCTTCATTTTATTCGTTCCTGTTATTACTTTTGTTGATTTTATTCTTCCTCCAATTTTTTTTTCTCTCTTCTTCTCCTTTTAATTTTATCTCTTATCTCTTATCAAGAGAACACAAGGTTATCTTCTTTTCAATTAAGGTTCTCTCCCTCTGTGTTCTCGCTCTTTTCTCTTGTAACAGTAACGTTCTCTCGAATTCTGACGCTCGTTTTATTTTATTATTATTTTCTTTTTTTTTTTGTCTTTCTCTTTTTTTCATTTCCAGACAAGCTGCCATGGCGGCGCGATTTAATATCTTTCTATCTTCGTTTCGTTTTTATTTTTTTTTCCCTTTTTCCTCTTTTCTTTTCTTTCAAGTCTCTTCTCTTTTTATTTTTATCGTTCATATCGTTTACGATATATGTACTTCTATCTCGCTATTTTTCTTCCATACATTTTTCTTCAGATTTATATGTTGTTATATTCTCACTTTTTCCTTTTTTTTCCTTCTTCTTCTTTTTCCTTTTTATTTATTTATTTATTCATTTTTTTTTTTTGGAACTGTTGTCATTGATTAATGTTATTGGATCGTGGCACGGTGTGTTAGTTGGCGAGAGACATGACAGTAATTTTTTGGCCGGGCGAAGGTTGCTGCATGCTCGACAAGTGCCGCCTTTGATTTAGTGGTAACTAATTAATTCTCGTATATCGCATCGTTCGGACGCCGATCGCCTCGGTCACGTCGCTCGCATCTACTTTTTTCTCTTTGAATATTTTTCAAAATATCATCTATGAGAAAAATCAAACGATTTCATCCATCTTTCGCAATCTTTCGCGAAAAATTACGAATTACTTTTCAATTCACTTTCCTTCCAAATTTTTCCAAATACAAGATAAGGAGAATTCGTACATTCAATGATTTCCATATTGGATCCTTCCATTCTTTTGAATATTTGCAAGAAATTTAATTTTTTTCTCATAAATAATATTTTAGAAGATACAGCTCCCTCGTTATCCCTTATGTTCCAAAATTAAAGATACGTCTATACAGATATATACATATCTCGAAACATTTTCCAAATGTCGAAAGATCAAACGCGCGAGCCTCGTCGCCGTGTCCGCGGTGTCTTTTCTTCTTTTTTTTTTTTCTTTTTTTTTTTATTTCCAGCAGACACGAGTACATCTATATACATATATATATATATATATAATATTCACCTTACTTACTGGTTGTTTAGCCTGGCATTCACTAATTAGTCTCAGTGCGTAGCCTTAATTAGTTACCGCTGAGCGTGCAAGCACCGCCAGCAATTAGTAGTCACCCCCCTCGAAGGGGTGCGCTTTTTTGAAAGCTCGACAGATAATCCTTTCTCCTTGGAAAACAGACAGAAAAGGGAAAAGAAACGACGTGTATTTTCTTCTTTCGTAACTGTCTTAATTTTTCTCTTTTCTTTTCTTCTTTTTTTTTATTTCTTCTTTTGTTTCTCTCTCTCTCTCTCTCTCTCTCTCTTTATTATTATTTAAACATTACGTATGGACCAAATCGATCTTCTTCGAGAAGAAGATTGATTTCTTCTCGTTTTTTCCTTTTTCTTTTTTTATCTTTTTTGTTTTTGTTTTTATTTTCACGGTCTCGTTACGTTGAACGAGAAGATAACCGGATAAACGGATCTTAAGAAGGGAAGAACGGATTATTGCTCGCGGGGTTGGTTCTCGAGGATGGTGTTTTTCTTTCTCGATCGATCGGGACGATTGTGTTTGGTCTGCGAACCGTGAGATCTCGCGAGCTATCGAACTATCGGAATAAGTGGGATATAAGTAAAATAATCATGGAGTGGATAAAGTTATTCTTTGATTAAGGGTGGTAAAGAGGAAGGAAGGGGAAAATGAAAAGGGTGGGATCGATATATTATTCGAGGGAAGAGAAATTTGATATTTCGCGGTGACACGATATTGGATCCGTGCTCGTTTAATTTCGTTTCAGAATTTCATTGTATTCGTATCTGTAAATATATTATCAATGAAAATATTCATAGTGCGACGAAAATATTTGACAACCAAAAATTCTAAATCTTGTTTAATAGTTTCACTTTAAATATTTATTGAAAATCAGAAATTCAGATTGGTGTAATCGACGTGATTTTGAATGGAAAAAAAAAATAGGGAAACAATACTCTTATCGTCTCTCATGTATAATCGTAAACGAGCAAGAATACACGTACATACACGAGGACAAAACACAAATATACATTTAATCGCGATCGATCGAATTGAACGCGAGAAAAAATGTTTTGCATATATTTTTTTTTTTTTTGATGTCGATTTATATTAATCTTTCGATAGATAGTTTGTTTTGTTTATTTCTTAATCGTTCTTTTCGAGAGACATGTAAAACATCGTGTAGAAGCTCATGTTTTTTAATACTAACTCTTTGCATCTATTTTTTCTTTTTTTTTTTTTTTTTTTAATTCACATTGCTAGGAATACGTATCTGTCCATCTTACGTTTCATTCTCCTTTTTTTTTCTTCTTCTATTTTCTTTTTCTTCTTTTGTTGAATGATTTTCGTACGATCGTTATATTATTATTATTATTATTATCATCGTCATTATTAATATGATTATGATTGTTATTTCTGGAACGAATCGTTTCTTAGTGCATGGATTATGATCGACACAACAAGCTGTGACGAGGCCCAGTTCAGTTTTTTGGAAGTTGCGAGTTTTTCGATCTATCTGTGTAGCGAGAACGTTGTATACTAATTGTTATTATATCCAGCAGAGAATGCATTTTGTTACCGCTTCAGGAACACGTTGGTTGCTCGTCAACGGCAACGAACTTCCGGTTATCGCACCTTGGAATTAATAGAGTCATCCTTCTGTTAATTGAATTTGAAACTATCTTGTTTGAAAAACGACGAAAGATTCCGAGTTCTATTTTTGTGAAACGACGAGCGGAATGAAAGAAAAAAAAAAGGGGGAAAAATCGATAAAGTTTTGGATTGGAAGTTCGATTCGAATCTTTTTTTCGTGACTTTGGCAAATTTCAAGAAAATTTCCAAGTTATTGAATTATTTGGCAAATTCACGTACGAGAAATTGTTCGAATATTTGCTTAACAGTATTAATATTTTACGAGTCGAAAAGAAGAATGAAAATGCTCGACGTTGCGTATACGAAAAATAGTCGAAATTCCGTCGCTTTATTTCATACAAAAAAAAAATTATTCGAATATTTAAATAGTGGATACAATTTTTTTATATATATCAAATATTTTTGAAAATACCATAATTTTCTGTACCAAAAATCACACAGATAATGGTACATTTTTTCTACAAAATAGATAAATAAATAAATAAAAATTTCGACGAATGAACTCGAAGAAAAAATTTCGAATTTTAATCGCTCGTTCAACGGATATAAATTCCTAGGGAAGAAATGATTAAAAATCAGCTGAGAGTGGAAAAGAAGATACTCGGAATCTTTCGCATAAATCCAGCCAGCATCAATCCCTCTCGAACAACCCCCGTACATCCTTCGAATCCTTTCGAAGTTGAAGAGGATCGGCCGGGTGATTTCTCCTCGTCGAGGAGAATGCGGTTGGACGAGGCTTCCAAACGCCCGCCTCGACGAGAAGGATGGATCAAAATTACCAAACCGTCCGACGATTACCATTAGCCTGAGTCCCGGGAACGTTGATGTTACCACGCGTAATTGGCAAAGAGGAGTAGCGAGTAATCTACACACACCTAATCACTGTTGCTTTACTCGTGGCTCATGCGACTGTGGTTTCTCTAGTGCATTTGACTTTTCGCCCCTGGGGCTGTGTTTCACGTCTGTCTCGATGTGTGTGCTCTGTTTTAGCTCTACTTCTCTTGCCACCCTCCTCCCAAAACCTCCTGTCATTCCTCGCCACCCCTCCGCCCCGTTCCTCCTGTACCACCCTGTGTAAATCGTTGCCACGAATTTTTTTGATTAGCTGTTGAAAAAGAAAAGGAGGAAAAGGTTGGAGAAGGTTGGTCGATCGAAATTAATTTGATTAATATGCGTGTGTTAGGGGGATTGGAAATTTTTAATTGGTTGTATAGGATGTTCGATCTCTTTTTCAGTTTCATTGTATTTCTCGAGAGCTAGTTTTTTTTTTTTTGTGAGAGATTGTGAATAAGAATTAAAATTTATCGCGTAGAATTTGCAATAAAATATTGGATACTAGAATCTGGGATACGAGAGAGAATTCTTTTGAATAGAAAATATATCAAATTAGGAGAGTTAATACGCGTGATGATTGATTCGAAACGAAATCAACGTGAGATTGTGGAGTAATAAATTTCATGTTTTACCATAGTCAAGCTGTATAATGACAGGAACGATGAATATTTTGAAATGAGATATTAATATATGTGATTATATTGATTGCCAGTTTATATTCTCGTATTGTATAATAACTATTACTAATTAGCTCGTCGAATTTCCCGCGTCTTATTATAATATTTATTATAATTTTCAAAATTTATTTGAAAAAAAGCTCAAACATATATATGTATATATATTTGTTAAATATTTGAACATATATTTTCATAATATTGAACGCGAGAAAGATCAATTTTTTTAAATTGAACAAAGATACAACACTTGTATTGTAAATCGATAGTTAAGAATTAATTTAATTCTTTCTTTTCCACTTCAACATTGTCATCCTGCCTCTTAAATTGATTTCTCGAAAGTAAATCGAAAAGGATCATGGAATCATCAGACAATTTTTCCAGTAAAATTCTGTTCGATTTTTTTCAAAAATCACTTTCAAAGATTCCGTCTCACGTTTTAAAAAATCTCCATCTCGGTGCACCGAGAAATTCTTCACACTGTTGAACGGCAATTTCACGAAAGGCGAATTGTTTCTTTTCACCGTGAGAATTTTTTCGTGGATTCCACGGTGGCTTTCGAGAGAAATTCGAGACGGGGTTGAACCGCGTTGTATCGACTTATTGCCTTCCCCTGTGCGGAAACTCTCGAGGGATGTGTAAAGGGTTGATGGAAAGAATCGAAGGACAAAGAGCTGAATCACTCAGCGCCGGCAAAGAAAAGCAGATGCTGGAAAGTAAACGAGGGTGGGATAAAATAATATTTGGCTGCAGAGTGGAAGTATTAAGAGATTAAAGGATGTTACCCCCGTGAGTCGAAAGGAAGGAGCAAGAAATTTATGAATGAAAATGAGGGAGCAGGATAAAACGATCTAGGAAAAACATCGTTGAGTTTAAAAATTTAACGATAGAAAAAGAAATTAATTTCGTGTGCAATTGCATAAATTGCATAAAGGTAAAGCTTGTAATAAAATATCGCGCTACAAAGAGACTCGAAGTGAAAATTCCCAAGGGCGGAACGAAAGAGAGGGAAAGTGTAGCCAGGGGCGGTATTCGAGACAACCTTGGAGGGAGGGAACGAAAATCAAGTCGGTTCTGGGAGGAATCGACAGGAAAAATCGAGAGTGAAATTCCTTGGATTCGATAAAGAAGGAAGGACAATCTTAAAGGAGGAATCTGAGAAACCACTCGGAACGCGTGGAATCGATCGAGACGAAAAACCAAGAAGAAGTCAAGAACGACGAAGATAGAGGGAAAATAATCCCCTTGAGACTGATAAAGAAAAGAAAGGAGAAGAAAAAAACGATCGATTTGGGAAACGAATTGGTGGATTGAAACGAATATTCCAGACAGCGAGAGAGAAAGAGAGAAACGATGAACTTTCTTGAGAGAAAGCACGTGCGAGGAAAAAAAGATCTCGAGAGGATAAGGGGAGAGAAGAAGAGGGTAAAATAAAAAAAGTAAGAAAGAAAAAAAAGAACGCGAAGAGAAAAGACAGAAAAATATATATACATGTATATACACACACACGTATATATACATAGAGAGAGAGGGGGAGAGGAAGAGAAAAGACGTGGATCCAGGGGTGGATGCTGGCAGCAGCGTTTATTGATCGCTCGCAGCAACCCTGCCAGCAGAGCCACCCCCTGCACCCTTGGCGACCCCATCGTCGGGCGGCCAGCCTCTCTCACCCCCCACAGGCTTCTGCAACGCGCGCGAAAGCCTCAAAGCTGGTGCATCAGCCGGTAGAATAGAATTCAATCGTATTAATTACTCACAGCCTCGTGGATCGACAATGACTTTCGACGTACGCAAACTCTGGTGCATCAACCCTGCTGACTCGCCAAGCTTGATGGATGGCTTTTCATCGACTCAAGGTTACGCCTGTCTCGCCTATATACTATGGGGCGTGTTTAATGATTTTCCATCGTGACGTTGTCAGACTCCCACCCGCTTTTTCGATGGGAAAAGAATGGGAAGTTTGGTGAAAAGAGTTTCACGATGCCTAATATCTCGACATAGGGGGGTGGCTGAACGAAAGAAGAATAAGAGTGTATATATATATATATATAAAGTTTTGTGTACCAAGAGTCGAATAGTATTGGAAAAAGATATTCGAATTGAATTTCTTCTTGAAGCTATTGAAGTTTGATCTTAAATTATCTTTTAATGGATCTGTGCCAGCTGCCCCTATTTGGAACATTTTTTAATTATTTCAATTTCTTGGAAGAGTTACAAGTCCAATTTCGATGATTTATGAAATGGATAATTTAAGTCTATACTTTTGTTTTACCAGAACTTTAACTTACATTTTATCGAATTAATCATTAAACGAAGAAAAATTTCACGACATGGATATAATGGATCAAAAGTTTGAGTGGAATTATTATTTAAAATTCAAAGATTCGAGGATAGGGCGAATTGTGCAGAATCTTTTATTTTCGCGTTGATTTTGAAATTTTGAATTTTCTTTGTAATTTATCGCGGCGAGCCGCAAAGGGGCGGATTTCTGTGCACGCGAGGGGAATTCGTTGTCGCTTGCCTCGTTAATCGTCGTTGGCTTCGTCCAAACGAATCTAATAACAAATCGAACTAGGTATTTGCATAATTAATTACGATTCAATTCGGTCGGATGTTAATTATTTAATGTAATCGGGTAGGGCGCACGTGGTTGCCAACCAACGATAGAAATTTCATTGATTCCCGTCTGGCCGCGCTTCATTTGTCCGCTTAATAATTCAAAGGAAACGCTTCTGCGTCTCGTGTCGCGTTCGTGGTTTGGCAAAAAAAAAAAAAAACACTAGAGAGAGAAGCTTAAAGGGGATATGTGGACGAAAATTGGCATTTTTCTGGAGATATAAAAATTTCAGATTTTTGAACGAACATCTATGATATTTATTTTTTGCGATAGAATAACTCGTCGATTGTTGCAATTTATTGTATTTGATATAGAAAATTTTTTTTTTAAATTTTTAAAAAATTGAATTTCTAGTTATATTTCAATGTAATTCAAATTATTAATTCCATAATTGTTGAACTCAAATTCTCTTCATATTAATATGTTACACGAATATACAATATCTTGGATCGTTGGATTCGCTTTTTCAGGCAAATGTTATTTCTCAAAAATTTCTGGAAAATTTGAAACTGTGCGCGTATTGAAAGATTGATAAATAATAAAAATAATATAGTTCGATTCGAAAGAGAAAGAGAAAAAAGGAATCCTTGTTGTAGTCTATTTTGAAAGAATTACACTAGAAGTTGGCCGACTCACCCCTTCGAATCAACGATTCAATCACATTAATTACCGAATTGCCACTCGAGGCGTGGCTGCAGGAAGCCCACTTGACGAGCACGTTACCCCCTCCCTCCTCATGGAATTTATAGGGACGAGCCGGAAACGAGAATTGGAAATTTCATTGAAGATTCTACGACGCGTATAAACTCCCGTTACAATGGGTGAAATACCCTCGAGCTCCCTCCTCATCGTATCTTACTTCTCGTCGAAGATCGACCATCGACGTGTACACACTCATTAAATTGGATTAAAACTTGGAACAAATGTCAAATGTCTGCAGACAACTCGACGATGAAAAATTCTCATTTATACAAATTTACGTAGAAAGGACGTAAATATCAACGTGTTGTAAAATTTAATCGATAAGCACGCATATTGTACAAAATATCCCATTTTTAAGTAATTTTTAATCTTTCATCGTTCATGTCTGTTTCAAAGGAATTTTAATTTGATTTCGAATTGAAAAAAAGAAAAGAAAAGAAAGAAGAAATGAGAGGGAAGGAATTTCCGGAATCACGGAGGACGTGTAATTACGTTGATAGATAGGAAACGTTGATCGAGAACTTGGGATAAAAAAGAAAAGAAAAAACAACAATCGAACCGACTTTCATCACGAATCCGTGTCACTCACGAGGATTGACGACGATTCGATAAATAAACGTACTTCTAATTAGCCAGTTGAGTCCGTATTCGCGGAGTAAATAGACGGAGTATTGTCGCGCGAATAAAATCAACGTAGACGGGAGGCCGGGTTAATTAATAATACATTGTCTTGGTTCGTCGGACGATGATCGTTATGGGGGAATGGCGGAATTTTAATTAAAAAACTCTGGCTCTCGTACAAGTTCGCCTCTCGAGAGAGAAGAGGGGCAGCGATATAATTCGTGTATATAAAATTATCGAGAAGTCGCGTCTCGATATATCGTGATCGATGGAGGAAAAACTTTGCGATTCGTTGAGAGTTCCAATCGGGGAAAATCGATGTGAAATATGTAAATATAGAAAGTTTCGTGGTAAAGTAAAAATATTCGGAGAGAGAGAAAGAGAGATTTCGATATATAAAAATTGAATAGCTCGTTCTTCTTCCTTACGATTTCTTATAATAGATTCTGGTTTCCTCTTTTTTTTCTCTTTTTTTATATCGTCCTTGTTCCAATAGAGAGGAAGAATATTCCGAAAAAAACGTGAGATGGAATTATTAAAATATAATATAATCTATGAAATATAATCTTGAATTTTTCCCCGTTTATTAATTTATTACATTCAAAATTTCGAAAGAAAAATTTTCCTTATTTATTTACTCTTATTTAAATATTCGTTACTCTTTTTAAAACTTACGTTGATTGATTTTACTTTATTATTTTTCCATTCCCTTTTACACTTCGATTAAAATTATATCCAATACTAAAGGAATTACGGAACAAATAATATATTTATCTTCGAATAAATTTATTTATCATCTTACTCGCGATATAATCGCACGATATATATTTTCATTTTTATAAATAAAGATTGCTCGATCCTCGGAGAGGATTTCATTTATGAATCGAATCGAGGGAGAAGGGATATAACGTTACAGGGAGAAGGATGGCAATGCGTTGAAGGGAAAATTCGTAATTAAACGGGGATACCGGAATTTAATAAATCCATATTCGTTGTTCCCTAACGAACCGGAACTTTCCCCCGGTTGCGGAACACGGACCATCGGGAGATCTGCATGAAATTTGAATATACGCGATTTCCACGATGGCGTTAATCTGTTTCGATATTCGGTTACTCCGTTTCTCCCGTTACCCCACGCTGTTGTAATTCACCTGGGCGAATCTGTATTCGGGGAGCGGGGGACGGGGTATTGAATTCCTTTTGTACGTGAAACCCCTTTCTCGCTGCCATTCCGCAATTCGGCGATAACGATATCGTATTTGGTCACTGTTCTGCGAGATTATTGGTTCGATTCAATCCTTATTGTCGGATATATCAACTTGTGTCAGCTATTTCTGTTCGAATATCACGAGGAATGATTTGTGCAGGTATAGTCGATAAGTGTCTTTATTTCTGGAAAGTTGTATATTATTTTTTAGGAAATGATGTGATTATAAAATTTTATTTTTCTCTCAAGTATTGGGAATATGAATGAGCGTTTCATGTGAAAATTTCATTAAAGGGAAATTGCTAGGGTATCCGTCAATTTTTTCGAATAGATATAATTTTTAGAATGAATGTTTCATTAGAAAAGAAGGACATAGGAAGCACTCTGATGATTCGTCTGAATAAGGATGTAAGGATAGGACAGGATCAATAATTGAATTATCGATAATTGAATGTTATATTTATTTTTTTTTTTTTTTTAAGGAGAGGAAACGAAAGAACAAACTAGACCAAAAAATTATATCTATGAAAAGGAACTCGCTAACTGACACCTAAAATGCCATAATCAGTGAACTTGCCATTACTACTCGATTCATTCACGATCGTTACGTTTATTGTCCGTGGCTTCGATATAACGAACCGTATATCGATCGTCCGATCAAAATCATTTCCAAAATGATATTTCCGTGTCACGGGCAATGAACGCGTATCCTGAAACAGATACTTTAACGACAAGCTGCCATTTTCAACCCCTAATCGTCACTGTGGATCAGCCAACTTTCTATTCATCCGTATCCAATATATAATAGTTTATCTAAAATATCAATCCGAATGATCAGAATATCAGAAACTGTGGTAGAATCGGCACGGATATAATTCGACCCGATAACTAATCAGACGTATTAAATTGTTCCGGGAAACCCTACCAATCAATATATACATATTATCTCCGACACCCAATTACTATATTTCCCCTTCTCCTTCTCAACAAATCACGCGCACATCCAATAATCCATTCGCAAGATTATCAAAATTCAATACCCAATTACTACAATTCTCTCTCTCTCCTCTTCCTTCGACAACAAATATACAACATTCATCGCGATAAAAATCGATCCTCGAAATTATCAAAATTCGATCACACTACGACAATCTTTCTCCTCGCAAAACTCGAGATTCTATCGATCGAATGATCGAGACGAAGGATGGGAGAGCAATGATCCACAGACTCGAATAGGGATTGGCTCGGACGTGATGCGACCGACAATAATAATTCGTAAGAAGGAATATATTAGCACGTGCAATGGAACTAACAGTTTCTGACAAAAACAGGATACAGGTTGCCGGCCATGCCGTGGAGCTGGCTGGGGGCGGCGGCGCCATCGGCAGCTGCAGCTGCAGCGGTCGCCGCAGCCGCGGTCACCCCATCCCCTGCAGCTGCACCGCTCGTCCTTGCACCCAGGGCGGCGGCGAGACGAAGGTACAGAGAGAGACGCTTTCTAAAATAATCCAGGCCGGAAGTGTGACGCGAGATCGAATCTCGCATCACAGCACGTCACCGCGTCCTCCGCCTCCTTATCGACTCTCCTCCTATCCACCCTCCTCTCTCTTTTCTTTCTCTTCCTTGTCCCTCTAACCTCGTTTCTTTTGGGCTCAAAAAAAAAAAAAAAAAAAAGGAACGACTTTTCAAAGAGTCGAGGCGGTCAAAGGTGAAAACGAGTGTCTCTTTTGTCGTCTGATGATCGATACTGTGTGTGTGTGTAATCGAAAGTTGGAGGGTTATTATTAGGTCGGGAAGAAGGGGTGGGGTGGATGCAAGATTGACGGATCTGGAACGTTGTGTAATTTTGCGGAACTATTGTGAAAGGGACGAAGCGATAGATTTATCTTGACATTGGCACTCTCTTTTTGTATCTATTTTTTTTTAATTTGATCGGATATGAGATTTAATCGAGACACTTTTTTTCGCTTGACGAAACTGCGAGTGGGTGAGAGATTGCTTTCTTTTTCTTTTTTTTTTCTTTTTTTTTCGATTCATTACCTTCAAAGAAAATTCTTCGAAATTATTAAAGAACGAGGATTTCAAGAATAGATCGCTTTCCATTTGAAATAATTATTTAATTAGCAATTAATGATCGACAAGGGACGATTGAAAGGAATTAATTAAAAAGGATTATCTTTTTAATTACACGCCATTGCGAATAATTGAATCTCTCATTTCCACAAAATTTCCACTCTTATCTCGTATATCTCGCCCGTTTCTCACCCGTTTCATTTCGTATGGTTAAACGATTTGACCATTCGCCCACGATTATTCGAAAGAATATATTTGACAGAAGTTATCGAATTAGAAGAGAGCAATCTCTCTCGAGAAGATTCATCGTGATTCATATTCCCTCCATATTTTCCGTCCCAATCTTTCTCTTCCTTCGACGTGTCACCCTCTCCCCCATTGCGCAACGCGAACAGACAATAACGAAGGTGCGTTTCATCCGGAAGGGGAGGAGAGAAAAAAAAAAGAATACGCGATACACATCCCGTCGATGGGATCTTCGAGTTGGAAACAACGAGACACGTCGAATATACCGGAAGCGGCGGTGCTGTTCCATCCTCGTCACGTCGACTGCTCGTCGAGCACCACCGTTTCTCTTTTTCATTCTTTCATTCTTCCTTCCTTTCTCTTCCTCTCTTCCTTTTATTTTTCTCTCCTCAACACCCTTGCTCTTTCTGGGACACGCATTATCGATGTTCCTCTCACGTAATTAGCGAATCTCTCGCCATTTAGAGCGACTTTACAAGCGCGACGATTATCGATCTGTGGTCGAGCGTGGATTTTTTCTTCCCTTTTTATTTTTTCATCCCCTCTTTACTTCGCAACATATCAAAACCCGTTTGGAATTTTAATAAGGCAAATCTTAATAAGATATTGGATAAACGTGCACAATGAATCTTTTTTTTTTTTTCTTTTGGTTTTTCTTTACTTTTATTTATAGGTTTTTATATTTGCGCGCGAAATGAGGATGGGAATATAATATTTCGCGAAAATTGAATTCTTTCTTGAAATTTTTCTCGTTATTGGATATCAAACTTGTCACGGCCCGTGTTCATCGGCACGAACCGGCAACATCCGATCGTTAGCCGATTAATTAATTATCGTTAATTGGAAACGTGCACGTCACGGTGAAATCCGATGAAGATGGGCCGGCGAATTTTGAATTTTCCCCCGAAATTCTACCAAGTAATAATAATAATCTTGGCGTATGATTTCGACGAAATTAAAGAGAACGAAGAGATTTAAGAAACAAGAAACAAGTTCCGGATACGAAGCGCATCCTAAAGATGAAGATGTAAAGATCGTTTAAGGTAAAAAGTATCATTGTGCACACGATTGCTTATTAACCAAATAGAATCTTAATTGATATCAACTAAGTAGATACAGTTTTCAGGCTAATTTTCCATTGGAAACTTGAATCCTCGTTGATCACGATGTTGAAACGTTTCTTTATTTTTCAATAATTTTTTTCTTTTTTCTATACATTTTCTTTATTTCCTAACCTTTTCAGAGAATATACGGATTATCATAAAATACAAAAACAGCTCAATAACATCAACTATCGAACTCTAACATTCGAAGATCTAATTTCTTTAATCGCTTAAGTTAATAAATTCCAAAAATTCCAAGACAAAATTCAAGAAATATCGTTCGAGAAGATAAGTTTTTCGACCGCAGATCGTGTCACGCCGTTCGATTTTCTTGTTTAACTCCCCACAATCCCAAATCAAATGTGTTTTTGGAATGTGCCTGCTGTAAAATGCATCACGCTCTAGTCTTGTTTTTCTTGACGCACCCAACTTTTGTAACCATAAAATAGAGCCGGCTCCGGCTGTAATTGTAACCATCCAGTCGATCCAATCGGTCTCGTTTTTTTTTTTTTTATAACTTCCGTTTGTTAAATCGCGCTAACCACACGTGCGACACTTGCACGGTAGTTGATTGTTTAAATAATTATTCCGTTGTTGTTGTTGATTGTTATTGTTGTTTATATTGTTGCTCGTTTATATCAAGTTTATATTAGCCTGTAACCAGCTGCGCAAGTTTTTCTCTCATTTTTGTAACTAATCGCCACGGGAGACTCTGTCCCTTGAAAAGATTTGGAGCGTTCGAAATCGCGTGAAATAGTAATAAATTTTGCGAGAAAATTAAATCAAATTAAAAATTCCGTTATTATTCTATATATATGTACACATATTTTCTTTTTTATTAGACTGCAGATGTTTATGCACATAGAATGTTCCAATTTTTTTGTTAATTTTTCCAATTTCAATAAAAATAAATGCTTTTAACAAAATCGATCTCTCTTAAAACAGTAACGTAATTACATTGCGTTCTCTCCCCGATACACGATATTATAATCGTGTATCAAATTGTAGAAAAAAAGAATATACGCATAAAATACTATAAATAATCCACGAAGGACATTTTTGCATAAACACCTGTCTAAAATTCGATATTAAAATCCAGAAGAGAGAAGAGGGGGAAAAAAAAGCTTTCTCGAGGACAAAATGAGGAAAAAGATGTCACCCATCCAGGAATGACATCAAGGAACTTAGATTACATTAACTTAAAAAGCGCTAACCGAAAAGCATTTCGCTTTGCAACTCGCTTCTACTCTCCTTCTCTCTCTCTATTTCTCCCGTAAACGACACGATAAAGAAAGGGTCGTCGCATAAAAGGAACAATAGACGCGATTCACGCGAGCGCTCCTTGATCTCTTCGAGGCGGAAGTTGAACGTGGACCACGCGGAAGCGTAAAGGCACGGAGTTAGAGTTGAGGGATACGCACACACGGTGACGGCGGGGACAAAAGGTAGGCAGAAACATCAGTTTTTATTGCTCCAATGTTTGGATCAAAGGGACGAGACAGAGAGAGAGAGAGAGAGAGTTTGTCTGGCCGGATCAATCGAGGGCCGGATACGCGGACGATGCAGCCATTTCCGGGCGCCGAAAGAGGCGTCGTCTTCGAAGTGGGAGTTCCATCAGCGGAACGAGCTCGCCGATTTCTTCCTAATTGTCGCTCGAACAATCGACCAAATTTCTCGTCCGTGGTCGTTAAACACTGAAAGCTCTACCTACGCTCTATATCTTTTAACCAGAGGATCGTCGATTCAAGGGACTTTGTTCCGAGCGATTTTATTTCTTCTCATTCCTCGAGGATCCTATTTCTCGACGAGATTCGACGAGTTTCTTTGAATTGTTTCGTCAAAGATTCGAATCTTCGACCTCTTTCTTCCCTTCACGTGTATTCTTTTTACTTCGTTTGGGGATTAGAATCGTTTTGTTGGAAATTTTATTTATTACGATCTCATAAGAAATCTTCGATTTTTTGTTTTTTTTTTTGCTTTTCTTCTCTAAGGATTGTGCAAATCTTGATATCGTTAAGAATTGTTAAGTCGAGAGAGGGAGACTTGAAAGCTCGTAACAATCTTTTTAAAAATCGTGAAACGATGTAAGAAGATGTACTTTCTCGATAATGATATTTGGATACAAATTGCTGCTCCGTGTGTTTGCAAATGTCGTCGGATGCTATAAATAGCTTCGATGGTGGAAGAAGTATGGTAACCATCTGTCTCAACGATGGTCAAATACAATTTTGCGAAAATATCCGTCCAAGCATCTCGTTCGAGGATATCATTTGTCATCTAGAAAACAGATTCTTATCTATTAATCCATTTCTTCGTATTCTTCGATTCCATTATCCTTATTTACATTCTTTTCTAATTCCATTTCGTTCAAAATATATTTCTATCTTCGTTTATTATTGATTATTGATTTGTTTTGTTTGGCCTGTGTATCGTGAAGTATTTCTCTATAAGTTTTCTTGTCGAATAAGTTATGCTCAGATATGCGAACAAAATTATCACGGCACAAGGTAACAGGGTGCAGATTATGATATTTGTGATTAGCACGCACGTAGGTGATTTATAAAGTTGTTTCATCTTGTTCCACCAATTTTCTATTCTTTCTTCCATTTTTTTTTTTTTGTTTCGATTCTGTTAATTGAGATAATTCAAATTGCTTTCCAATTTCATTTTTTCAAGATCGATTTCAGGTACTCGTAGCTTCTGATAACCAAATTATTATTCCAATTTCGTCAGATTTGTTCACGAATCTTTTAATCTCGACTTTTTCTCGACTGGATCGATGGCCAAATCAATTTTCTAATACAAACTTCTCGTTGTTTATCGCAGGAAACACGAGGATTCCATTATTTATCCACTCGCAATCTTCTTTTCGAAGAGCGGATAAGAGATTAAAATCAGTGCGTAAAATAATCGTATCGAGGGTGCAAAAGATGCAAAAAAAGTCTCCTCCAACGTGTTCAGAACTTTCCAACCCTCTTTCCAAGTCCAACTCGTTGAAAGATCCTTCTTTTCGTGCCCGTTCGACATCCTGAAAATTCGTTTCTCAACGTGAAACATTGTCTCAAAATGTAATCCTCGGCGATAGAGAAAAGAATAGGAGAATATCGCCTTCTCTTCCATTGAAGAGACTCACCCCTCCGCGATAAGAGAAAGAAAAGAGTAGAAAAACGAAAGAAAAAAAATTCGTCGAATTTCGTCTCGTCCTCTCTTCCCTTCAAATAAATACAAAAATTCCTCCCCGCGAAAAGAATAATAATTTCTTAGGGGAAGAAGAATATTTCGTCTCGTCGTCGCCCCTCTCTTCCTTTCTGGAAAAAATTCGCGAGCCCCCTATTTTCCTCCCCGCGAAATTTCGCGAAATTTAGAAAGGAAGGCGAGGAAGGAGAGCAGCGAAGCGGCGATGGCCGGCAAGGAGAACTCACCGACGGCGTGAGAACGCGAGAAGGTAGGCGAGCATTAGCATGTGTCTTTGTGCGTGTTGTTGCAGCCGCGGCACTGAGAGGAGTCGCCATCCAAAGGGGACGAGTGGGCGCTGCGAGGGCGGCTTTCCCGACTAGTGCAGCGGCATTGGCCCTCGCGAGGAACCCGGGGCCACTCGCAGCTGCGGCTGCGGCTACGGCCCTGCATCCCTTCGCACCTGCGTAAGTAAGACCTCGACCTGGTGCCTCTATGCTTGCCACGCACCGTGCTCGATGGAAATTTCTTTTTTTTTATATCTCTCTTTTTTTGATATTTTTCTCTTTCTCCCCTTACACGTCGCAGCGAATCTCTTGATCTTTGATTTCTCCCAATTGCTGGATGTTGCGTGCTGTCATGGCGGAATTTCGAGTTTTTCTTTTTTTTTTTTAAGTAAAAGAAGAGTGGAGCGTAGATAAAACCCTTTGTAACAGGATTATCTTTTTTATTTATTGATGTTGATATTCTCGTTTTTCGAGTTAAGAGTGAGAAATAATTTCTTTATAAAATTCTGGTTATAGAGGGTTGAATTAAGGATGAAATACACGGGCGGATTCGATTTATTATTTTGGATCTGTGAGATTTAATTCTATTCCTGTTTTGAAATTATTTTCGAAATTATTTTGGGCGGAGGATTGATCGATATTATAATTGGATCCAAAATGGCGGGAAATAGTTCGTGTATATATCGCCTATTCCGCTTTTGTATTGTATTAGATTATAACCCGGATTCGTGAATAATGATCCTTAACTTTCTATTCTCCTTTCGTGAATGTTCCATTGTCCCAACTTCTCCTCTCGGTGTACGACCGTATTAACTCGTGTTAAATAGATGACCTAATACGTTTAGTCCCGCGAAATTATTGAATATAGAGAGGATTCGCGTTAAAGAGCAAGGCAAAGTTCCCGGGACACGAACTCGCGGCTCTGTTGCAAAGTAGGAAAGTTGACTTGGACTTCGAAGGAAAGGTATAATTGGAGCCGGGAAAGTTTGCAAGTTGAAAACAGTCGCGTGGCGAAGTTTAAGAGATACACGGGGTGTAAGCCCGTGAACGAGAGGGTTGACTATACTTCACCGGGCGTTCAGAGAATCAGAAGAAGTCGTTCAAGTGTTTGTCCCGGCACAAAGGATGGGAATAACTGTTCGAGTCGTATCTCTAACTTCTGTGTCGTTTCTGAGAATGTTGTTCTGAGAGAATGTATCTGCTTGTCGCTTCAAAATGTCAACATTCCGTCACGGCGAATCTCTTATCGTCTGAAACGAAAAGAAAAAAATGAAAAATCGAATCGAAAAAAAAAGGAATTGAAATTTAATAAAAACTACTTCGCAACAGATCTGCGCGAGATATTATTGCGCACGAGATGGGATCTCTCTCTCTCCCTTCTTGGCTAAAATATTTTTTAACAACCCCGACTCGCAAACGAGAGGTCCGATAATATTCAAATCACTGATCCGAATTCCTCTATATATGTATATATCGCGTCCTGCCGATTCTTTTCAACCAACGGCCGCGATTCCGCGTGGAAATTCACACTTCGTTCAACAGCTGATTCAGTTTTTTCGTTTCGTCGAGCCGATCGGCGAACCGCGAGAAATTCCGCCAATTTGTCCGCCGCGAATCATCGAGTGTCATCGAGATCCAAACACGCTTCCAGTTGCGACCAGCATGCGCGTGCAAGCCTGCTTTTCACACACAAATCAACAGCATGAAACTATATAACCTTTCCCTCCAAACCAACCACGAATTTATTCTTCCACAGAGAGGGGATCCCTCGAATATTTGGTCTGTCTCAGATCGATTTATCCCCGACGATGATCTTCTTTTTTAAAGACGTGATGATCGGTGGTCAATGGGGGAGGATTCGAAACTTCGTAAAAGGGGAAACCATCGTGAGAGGTTATGGAAGAAATATCTGGATGGATCATTGACGTGATGTTGTTTAACTTGATCGAGATTTTCGAATAATTCGCGGATATATTCGTGTTATTTTTTTTTTCAAGATTCACTTTCGAGATTAATTTATTTAAGGAATAAGAGAAAAATTCATTTGTAACAGTTAATTATGATTTTTTTTTATTATGAAAGGAGCTCTTTGAATAATTCAAGATTAAAATAAAATGTCAAAGACGATATAGTTATAGTGTCTCGAAAGAATTAAATGATTCTTCAAGTTTTTTTTATCAACCAGTCAATAATAATATCGACGGGGTATTGAACGGTCCCTAGATTTTTTTAGTTGAATCCCACCACCAGTTTTTCCCTGTCGAAGTGTGAAAACACGTTCGCGCATCGATAAATAGCTATGTATTGCCGTTAATTAAACAATTCGACACGACTGCGCGCACCAGGTGAAAACTGGTGATGGAAAATTGCGGGGACCGCGGATATTTCCGCGTTGCGACCATATTTCCCCGTCGATCAATCGCTACCGGTTTTATTACTCATAAATAAGGGTGGCCATTTGAACGCGTTGAAATCGTTTGTTACATATCGGGTCTTCCTCCGATCCACCGATCATGGCGCGACACGTTTTCACGCGTGTGTGTGTGGAAGGACACGCGCGTGATTTATGAATTTTCGAACGTTGGAACGTATGAAACGGCGAGAAGTCGTGATAACCGGCGACGAATAAACTCGACGGGCGGTGAAAATGATGAACGAGAGAACGATTTTATCGCGATTTCTTTCTTTTTTTTTTTTTCGATCGATCCTTCCACTCGCGAAAGAATATTCTCGTTCGATTTAAAAAAAAAAGGGAAGAAGATGTATTTTCAAAAACTTCGAAACGAGGACGATCTTTATCGCGTGGAGATTTGAAAAGATCGTTCGAAACACGGAGAATCCCGATACAATCGTGGAACGAGGAGATCGATGAATAAATATGTCAGATATAAAAGATGGCCTTCGAGAGGAGCACGCGTTTCGGTTTCGAAATTTGATCGAAACGCGATACTTTGATACTCGGGGAAGTGGGTGGAAATTCATCGAGTCGCGGAAACAGTGGAACTATTTCTCTATTTTCTCCCCCTCCCCACCCCTTCCTCAAACGATGAAACGAAAAAAGTCAAATCGATCGCTGTTATTCGTTGGTCATCGAACTCGAAGCATCGAGTTCGAGGCATATCGAGCGAAGCGTACGTAATCTCGCGAAAACGATTCTCACTTTCTATTTATCGCGAACGTTTTATTTGCAGATGAGAGCGACCAGTTTCTTTTTGACGGAATGAAGACGAGTGTTGCCTGCGAAAATGAATATCATTAATATTCACTTTCGTCGAACGTATTAAATGTTATAATTATCCAATTTCTTCACGAAAGAAACAATCTTCGTTTAGAAAAGATGAAAAATTTAAATTTCCTTGAAATTATCGAGTAAAAAAAATAAATGAAACAAGAAGGAAGAAAAATAGGAAGGAGGAAAGGCCGAAAAGATACTGGTTAGCGTGGAAGAGGTGGAATTGGAAAAAAGGAAGCGAAAACTAACATTCGTGATTTTTATTTTTTCCAGCGTTTATTACGACCCGTTCCTAGCAGCACATGCGGCGACACAGGATCCCAACTACAGGCTACAGGTGAGACACGAGAATTTTCACTGATTTTCCGCCGGAAATTGTCGCCGGTGCTCTGTTTCCGGGGCCTCGAAGCGGCGACGAATGAGTTTTTAATTAAATCGAGCAATGCCCCTCCCCCGCCCGGATTGAAACATCAGCGCGCTTAATCGATCACCTTTCAGACGTTGCCGGCAGATTATCGGGGATTAATTGATAAACGAACGTACGGTTGATCGTTGTTTGTTGCGAATTTTCATCTTCCATGATCCGAGCCGAGCCGAGGCGAGGAGAAAATTGAAGAAAATTTCAGGGTTGCGGGCGGCGAACTGAAAAATCGAAATTATCGATCATTTTCCACGCTTCGAATATTTTAACGTAGTTAATGTTTGGTTCCATCGAATTTTTGGAATAGTGATTTAACGTGTGACTGCCACGGATGGAAATCGATGACCTACATTTAACAGTCATGTTACAAAATGGCTAGTGATGTTGAAATTTGATGAAGAATTATGATTCTTTGTATGATATAATAATAATAATTTAAACTATTCGAAGCTGCTTTAACGTTAATTATATTTTTTGATAAAATTATCCAATTATTATTTTCATTAATGTTCAAAATGAACAAAATTTTATTTCTTTTTTCTTTTTTTTTTTGTTTATAGTATTTTCCTTATTTTAAATCTTTTTGCTATGTTTATAAAATTAACAGTCTATGTATATTGGAAAAATATAATTTTCAAATTTAAAATTATCGTCAAAAACAATGATCCCAGCATTCCACTGTAAAAATAGCCTTTGTGATCGGTTGTGAAACGGTTTCAAACAGGAAAACGGTGTTTCCACGTGACACAATGGAAAACCGTCGGACGTTCTTACCCCTTCTAAGAGGGTTCATTGTTGCCTGTAAAAAAGCTGTCGTTCGATCGATTCCCACCCACTCGAAACGTCGTCCATCGCGTCCCGGAAACAGAGCGTACGATAGATATCTTGCAAAAAAGAAAAGAAAGAAAAAAATAAAAAATAGAAAGAGTTGAAACAAACAGCAACAACGAAAAGCAAAACAAAACTAAACGTAAAAAAAAAAATAATAATAATAACGATAGAAAGAAGGGGAAAAAAGATTTAGAAAAAAGAAAGAGATGTAGAACAAAGAGAAAAGAAGGCACAGAAATATTGACTAAAGTCTGCAACTGTTCCGGACCCGTTTAGCTGGAATGGCCTCAAGCAACAGCTGACGTTAGTTGACACGTTTTGCCAGGCTTGCACACACGTGAAACGCAGAAAGCCCGATAACAATTACGCCATCCCTATCTCGTTTCTACGTTCTTTCATCTGCTGTCATTCTCGTCCGTTCTTTTTTCTTTTTTTTTTTTTCGTCGCTCGCCTGTTCGTCCATTTCTCCTCCTCTTTCTCTCTTTTTCTCTCCACCGTTTCCACCCTCTCTCTCTCTCTCGTTTCTCTTTCGTTTCTGCTTTCCTCCGTACGTATCGTATCGCGAAAAATCCACGGCGATTCCCTCGCTCGGACGAGACGAGACAGAGAGAGAGAGAGAGAAGAGGAGAAATTATGAAACAGAGGAGAGAGAAATTGCAAAAGAGCAGACACGGGTAACGACAGATATCGTTTTCGAACCCTTTCCTCGACAGTTCGCCCGATTCGCCATCGAGCGAAATGAAAATTAATTTCGAACACTGTCCTCTTGTTTCGTTACAAAAATCCGAGCACGGTAATATATAGATATAGGAAATTCGAAACGAGAGAAGGTTACTTTTTTTTTCTCTCTCTTCTTTTTTCTTTTTCTTTTTTTTTTGAAATTATTCGATACGTTTGATTTGGAAACAGGGAAGGATGGGGTGAGATCGTTGCTCTTTTGCGATTTTGGAAAACATTTTGTAAACCTCGAAAATTCGATGATACTTGGACACGTTCTGGCCAATTTCGCTTAAAAATTCGAATGGTTTTAATATTTCGGATACAAACGATCAAAATATTGTGGTAAAAAAGTTCGAGTAATGTTCGAAATATCAGAGATTCGAATTTTGGCCAAACGTGTCGTTATCTTCGATCACGAAACGAACGTGAAATTTATCTCTCCGAAAAAATTCTACTATCCCTTGATCGTTCTGGCAAGAGACGTTTTATCTTTATGTAGAGAAAGAATGGAAAGAAATTAATATCCGCGTATTTTATACACGAGGGAAACAATGTTTTTTCGAAATATTAAAATATAATTTAAATTTATTTAAATTTATTTAATACTTTTTCAAAATCAACCCCGCGAGAAAAATGTCTCTTTCGAAAATCGCATCCTCCGGCATCTTGTTGCATTTTGTCGCCTGATTTCTCGCGTCCATTCTCGTCTTTCGCCTCTTTCTTTTTTTATATTCGCTCATTTCTCTCACACATTCACTAGAGATAAACCGTGAACACGAAATCGATTTTGGCCCTCATCGAAAGAAAAGAGAATTAAACATGAACGAACATGCATACATGGATTCGTTTCTAGGTCTATGTTAAACAAATTATAATTATAACAATATTAAATGATGAGCCAACGAAACCAACGATTCCAACAATTCCTCGTTTAAACGCGATGTCATATAAAATCGCCCATTTCCCTCCCCCCCATCTGGCCGGAATTTCTTTTCAGGTTTGCCGTTTGTGTTTCAGGCTAAAGCACCCGCCCTGGAGGTAGGAATTTTAAGGGTCCGCCCTGAGTGAACTTTCTTCGCCCGTTGTTTGTCTATTTTTTTTTTTTGTTTCTTTCTTCTCTCCCTTTTTTCCCTTGTTTTTTTTTTTATTATTTGTTATTATTATTTTTGAGTAACATTTGTCCCTCCTTTTCTATTTTTCTCTCCTGTCTTTTTCTGTTTTTTGTTTTTTTTTTTTTAGTAATTTTTCTCATTTGGACCTGGTCGACCAGGAGTGCTCACCGATCGTCGTACCACCATCTTGTATATCCGTATCACACTTTTATTTTCCGTTCATTCTCCGTTAGAATGCCGAAAACGATTTTCCCCTCTTCTTCTTTCCATCCTTCCCCCTCTTTTCTTTATCTCTGATTAAATTAAATCTATTCTCTACGCTTTTTCCTCTGTTCTGCGCATCACTCTCGAATGTTTAATATTCCCCTTTTTTATCTCTTGTTTTGAATCAATGTAATGCATGCGATTGGTAGTTTTTGTTTCTAATTTTTTTCTTATTATTATTATTATTATTATTATTATCGTTTCTCTCTTTTTTTCTTTTTCCCCCTTTTATTCATTAGATTTTTTTAATATTCTATTCTTGGATTTGTTGATACGCTTTCACGTAGACATACGCGATTTATCGTACTGTGAAAATTTATCTAGAATACATAGGAAGTAATGTGTGTATTATATATAATGTGTTCATTGAAGAAAAAAAAAGTTTCTCGCCGACGACTGCAATTTTCCAGAACAGAAATCTCAAATTTTGTTGTTTAAAACTCGACGATATTTTATTACTTTCGAAATGATGCAGAAACATCAAAAAGACGTACGCACGCACTTCTGTTTCCTTTTCATTCTCTTTATTCTTCTCCTTCCGCCTACACTGTTATAAGATGCTTCAAAAGAAAATTTTCCTCCCCAAATTTTAAGATAAAATCGAAATTATAAGCATAAGTCTTGAAATTTCAATTCAACGATATTTAAATTATATTACAACATGTTAACTTTGTTGCCAATTTTGTCAAGAATCGAAAAGATCTCTCCCTGTTTCTGCATCCTTCTGCATCCCTCCCCCTCTTACTAACACGAAGATCCAACGCTGAAATGGCTGCTGCAATCGGTGAGCACTCCGCAGAGCCGGCGAGTATCTTAGAAAGAGTTGTTTAGCTAGTTTAGAATTGCTACCAAGTTCAACCCAACCACCCCTCGCATCACACCCTCGTGGCAGACAGATTCACCCTCCCTCGAAATTAGTTTCTCCACCGGCGACTTAATCGAGGACATGTTAGCCACCTCCGCCTCGAGTTTGCCTCTCGAGGGGGTGGTTCTCGAGCTTTTGACGAAAACCGGCGCGGATGTAGCGATTGTTGAAATTCCGGATGCTCGATGACATCTCGAGTGTCTAGCCGAATAAACTCTCATCCTCGTGGATTCGATTCTCGAAACGTTCGAGCCGTTCAACCCTCGAGAAATTCCACATTTGCACAATTAAAATTTCTGCAAGTTTTTTCTCTTCCTTTTTTTTCTCTTGGAATTTATTGAAAGTTAATTCGATCGGTTTTGTGTAACAGGAGTTTTGGGTTTTTATTTCGTTTTGATAATTGTTTCGAGCATATCGATGACCACAGAGGGAAAGTTATTCATGTTAGAAACATTCCACCCACTTAGTTCACCTCTCACGTGTATATACGTACACACGTACATATGTAGAATCTATAAAGTTTCGAGAGAATTATCAAATTATTTTTAGTAATTTTAATTTTTGTTTTGTGTGTAGTGTACGTGTTTTTTTTTTTTTTTTTATTAACGTGTACATAGGAGGCATGCCTCTTTTCTTTATGAATAGATACGCGGTTATTGGAGAATTTTTAGTGTACGTAGAATGTTATTGGATCTTTGAAATTGATAAGGAGAGAAATTTCAAGTATTCGGATATTTTAGTTTT
Organism: Apis mellifera; assembly: GCF_003254395.2. NCBI lineage: Eukaryota > Metazoa > Arthropoda > Insecta > Hymenoptera > Apidae > Apis > Apis mellifera. The sequence goes on from NC_037640.1 coordinate 6,009,792, forward strand.
TTTATCTTTAATTTTTAAAATTAATCATTGTCGTAATTATACCACGTGCACGTATTTAATCCTAAGTTATACTTATTCGAGTTATATTTATTTACAAACGTTAAACGAAACGGGTAATATTATCGAAATTGTTACGTTCCTCGAAGGAGAATTCTGTATATATACACGTATACAATATATACATTTCCATTATATCCTCGTTTTCCTTTGGAAACATTCCTCGTTCGAACACCGATACGCACAGGTGTCTCTCGAGGGAATTGAACTTTTAAACCAATTCCGATTAAATTCTAAAAAACGAACGCGAGTTAAAGAAAAAAACAAACGCGTCTACGATTAACGCGACCACCCTGGATCGAACAAATTTTCGCTTAAACTCGAACCAAGTTATACAAAAATAAAATAAATTGGAATAAAATTTGAAAATAACGCGCAAGATAAAAAAACAAGGATGATAAGAAAAATCGTTGCAAATTTTCCAAAGTCACGCGGCCGCAGAATTTCCGGTTACTCGTTCCAACGATTTCGACTCCTTATTTCCGGCGAGCGACCAGAAGCTCGCCTTGGGCACGGACCTGGCCGCAGGGAATCCTGGTTGTCGGCCAGGATTTACGAGCTCCACGGGAAGGGAGGCAGTGGCCCGCGTGGAAGCCTCGTTCTTCTCTCCATAAATCAACGTCATTTCGCGCGTCCGACAACTTCATTCCGGGTATTTTGCTGGGCTTCCGTCTTCTGCGCCCTTCGTTAAACGCGATAATTATTATTAGGAGGGAGGGGAGGGAGGGAAGATGTTGGAAGAATTTAAAAGTCTGTTTCGAGAATGAGGGATTTAGGTGGATCATTGGATCATGGGTCGTGTCGACATTTAAATTTGGTTAAGGAGGATTGCGTGTATTTTTAATGAAAGAATAATTTCTTGCTTAAGAGTTTAGATTTTGTCAAACTGTATTTCGTCGTTTATTTCACAAATTATTTTGGATATTATTACAACGACGTTAATAATACTTTGTTCGCCATGTTTTAAGTTAATATTTCGAAGTGACAGAGAAATCTTAAATTTTTCAGTACTTTTCGTTGATCGTCCTCTTTTAAAGTGAACAAATTCAGAGAATTTCTAAATTTTGCACGAGTTATTTTGATTTCGATTAAGAATAGTAGTATAACGAATAGTGCAAATAATTTTTGTTTAGAATTAAAAAAGGAAGCCAAAAACAATATCTCTCTTTTCAATGATACAGCGATATATTTATTCTCATATACTTTACCATCTCACATTTTCAATAAAGGCACAGACCACTTTTCCAATTATCGCATAACGATCTGTAAATACAAATTTTCCCTCGAGAGCCAATAATAATCATTAGCAGCACAACCACGAAAATACTCGTGAAATCGCTACTCGAAATTCCGTGTCGTCGCACAAATTCTTCCAACCAATTACAACGCCCATCGGCTTCCAATTTCCAAGTCGGTTCGTACGTAAAGTAAGCAGCGTCTCGGGATGGCTGGGGAAAGGGATCAAAGGGGGACGAAGGGGAGCAATTATCAAGGCGCGTTCCTCGTGGCTAGCGGCGAAACATTGCACATCGGAGAAAAGGGGAGAGATCGTTAACGTAACATCTGACCCGTGAACCGACGTAAACCGTGAGATCTCTGTTTCGTAATTTCGAAAAGAGGAAGAAAAAAAAGGATCGGCAGAAAAGTGCATGACTTGTAACAGTTTGATCTTCATCCCCTCGAAAATAATCTGCGGGATATGCACTTCATAAATTGTGGAAAATTAAAGTATCAAGTTGCGGCATCAACATAGAGAAAAATTTTAGAAAGCATCTCGTTAAACATATTTTTCAATGGAAAAACATGGAAAAAGTTCGAAGTTATTTATTAAAGTTAATAAGCGCGATGTTTAATTCGTTCTCCGGCTCTGTAAATATTGAAACTTTGTACTTCGCTTAACTTTCTGAAATGTCTATGATTTTAACCGAGTGAAGTGGATGAATCTTACATTGGTCGGACATTGGAGAGAGATAATTCTTGTATTGATCAGATACATCCTGAATTCTATCGGACAAGGTGATCGGAAATTTCTTTTAAATGATTTTGTTCTACGTTTACAAATTTATTTAACAATTTTTTTTTTCAAGGAGCTTTTGTCCAGATCCTTACAAAATTGTTTGACAAAGAGAAGAAAGTATCAAATCAAAAAAATAAAATTGTGCAATATTCCAAAGATCACAATTCCAAAAGAAAAAAAAAAAAGAATGCAAACAAATAACATCAGAGAGCCACTTTCAAAGAACTAACCAGTATGATACTCGTGGCGAAACCACCCACGGGCTGGAACACGCTGCTGTACCCCAATAACGATATCAAACAAACCTCCGGGCTCCATAAAGCAACCTAACGAGGCTCGTTCCACGTCAGACCCGCCATTTTCCAATCTCAGCTCGGGCATGTGGGAAGGCGGTCGAGTAATAAGTTGCAGGATTTCAAGGAACGTTAAATAATTTCGACGGCTAAACACAGGTGGAGAATCAGGCTGGACCGACGAGTGTCACTTGACCCACATACCGCGAAATATCTCGGCCGAAAATCAAGCAACGTAGAAACGTGTCTCGCATTTGAAAATCAACCGTGTGACCTAGAAACTTTTTTTCTTTCCACTTTATTTTTCTTTTTTTTTTTTTCGCGTTGTCGGCCATGGATACACACCCTCTTTTCCGTTGTCGCGCCAAAATTCAAAGGTTTCTGACACTGTTGTGTTTTTTCATTTTCTAATTCGTTAGTCGTTGAAAGACAGTTGAATATTGAGAATTGATATATCGAAAGATTAAAGTGAATTTGTTTGGTGTGATTTTGTTAATGATTTCGTTCTTAATTCTAAAGAAATTAATGATTGGTTGGAAGTATATTCGTGATTATGAATTTTGCAAAAGATTTTCTAAAAATTCTCTTGAAAAATTTCAGAATATCTGTACAAAAGCGATTGAATGAGATTGATTATCTTTTTTTTTTTTTTTTTTTTCTAAAATGCTTAGTACCAAGCACAATAATTGCGCGAAAGTTTATGATTTATGAGACGTTTGCCGAATACACGCATCGCGAAAGAAAACAACTCAGTTGGTAGTCATTAATCATCGCGACATGAAAAACTTTCCCTCATTTCGGAAGTAAACGTTCTATCGCTGAAGGTGCACTCTCAACTTTTCCTTTATGCGACAGGAGCTCTTTGTGCATCGATCCTGAAAGCGTCGATTATTCGCAAAAGACTATAAATTTCTTCTAAATTGGGACGAGATTCTGGAAAATTTTCATCCAAAAAGAGAAAGAAAGAAAGAAAAATCACGCTTCTGAGAAGACTCGATTAGATCCCTGAAACTCGTGTACAATTAATTAAAAGATTTCTAATCTGCCAACCTTCACGTTTCATTAGCGAGGTGAATCGTCCACCTTTCGGTCAATGCTAACGATTCCATTTCAGGAATAGTCGGATTTTCTTTGATGGATAATATGATTTCGGAATTAGAAACGGAGAAGAAGTTTAATAAAATGGGGCAGAACTAAGGGGCGGGATTTAATTTCAGTTGCACTTAAACGCTCTTCAAAAGATGGAATAAGACCGATTTCATTCCGTCGAATGGATAATCAAGAGGAATAGATATATACTTATACAATATATATTACAATATACGTTGATGCAAAGAAGTATTCGATCTATTCCTCTCAATAGCGATTAATTAAAAGATTTCTACTTACTTTTTTTTTCTTTTTACTGAAAATATGTGAAATATGGATAAAAAAAAAAATGTTTAATCCAATTCATATTATGTCTTGAAAAAATTCAGGTATCGACGATCCGGTGATACAAAATAATAAAATAACGTTAAAAGCGTTTCGAAATGTCGCGATAGAGAGATATTTTTAGAAGAGATACACTTGCACTTTAGATGCATGCACGTAGATTTGTACGGTAATAAATGGCATACTCGGTGGATATGTCTTAATCTCGACGTGAACATCGATACTCGGAAGCCATGTTCGGAAGTTATCTGGGACGATGATTATCTCGTTACCAAAACCAAATTTTTCTCCCCATTTCACGCAAAATTTTGGGTATCATTTCGCGTTATTAAAATTTACTCGAAAACCCTTTAGCCCTTAATGTTTAATATCGTGACATTATCGTGACATTATTTATTGCAGAAATCGATTTCGACGAGTAAAAAAAGGAAAAAAAAAAATACATACGATCATTCTCGCATCATTCTCTGTACATAAGTCACGCCTCCTTGAGCTTTTGATCGACAGAAAGCAGTAGCTTCGAGAACCACATTTAGCTGAGTGCTCGAAACTTTTTACTATCTGCACCGTGGTGTATGGATGAAACAGTTCTCGTTGTTCAAACAACGCTCCAAATAAAAGTTCCCGACTGTGTAAACAAGGGTAGAGAAAAAAATATATATCGCAGATGAAACGATGAACGACAACCCTGCTGTCTCATCCATACGTTTTATAAACGCATCCGTAAAAATCCTTGCACGCGATGAGTTAAAAAAGAGTTCGTTTCCCAGAAAACGCTCTTCGAGTTTCCTATGATTCAAAGAATTAAAAGTATCCTCTCGTTTCCCCTCTGTTCTGTTTGTACGAAAAATTTAAAAAGTTTCCATTGTTCAAAGATCAAAAAATGGAAGGATAATAGACGATCTTTATCCTCTTCCGGGAAGATAAAAAATTCCCTTCTCTTTATAAGATAATACACAAATGTTGCAATCAAGAAATACTTATCTATTCGAATCGAAATCCCTTCTTCCCCCTCGAAAACTGTAATCCTAACCTCGAACGATCGAATGGGACGAACGACGCCCTCCCGTGTTGAGAGATGTACAACGAATATTCGGCGAAGGATGCTCATATTCGTGCAAGGATGTTCACGTATAGCGAGAAAAAGGACGCGTTAGTACCGTTTCTCCGCTAGGAAATTCCTGTCTGGTCTCTGTCTTGGAGCTTGCTTGAGCCTTGCATGGCGGGTCATGGTTCCTGTTTCAGGCCGCGGCAGCAGCAGCTGCAGCGTCACCATTGCTGAAGACGCCCCTCTCGACGGCGCAGCAGGCCACCTACGCAGCTGCAGCGACCTACACGGCAGTGGCTGCGCGCGCATACAGCGCAGCTGCAGCTGCGGCACAACCGGTCGCAGGATATGCCGCAGTCGCGGGGTAAGCACACCACACTACTCCCTTCGCATACCTTCTTTGCCGTTTATCCCTCGGGCTCTGCCTCTTTCCCGTCTTTCAATTCTCCTTTCTTCCCCTTACGGTCTTCCTTACGCTCGAATCTACCTTCTAGTTCTTTTCTCCTCTTTCCTTTCAAAGCGCAAATTTTTAAAAGCGCAACGATCGATGGAGATAGGTTAGGTTTTTCGAATTTTTCGGGATTGATGATGACATGCGGGATACGAAATATTTGAAGATCGTATCGATATTTTTGGGATTGCGTTGAAATATCACTTGGTTTCGTTCTTATATTTTTATCTTGGGATACAAGTAAAATTTGAGCATAAATGTTTTCTGTTGGAAGAGAAAAATCCGTATTTGACCGTAAGGGATTGAGAAGAGCAATTGATAAATGTGTAAATGTTCTATGATCATATTCTTTGAATCAAACTTCAGACCGTCTGATAAACAAGTGTACGAGGAGTCCATTTCTTCCGGTCGAGGCCGTCGTCGTGGCCGAGCTCTTAGGAGTCGCAGATACCTCGAAAGTTATCGTCCCGATGATGACACTCCTGTCAAAAAACCTGATAGTTCCACCGAAAATCCTTAGACAAATCCTAAGTTTGTATATATCCTTTTATTTTGTTTAATTTCTCGTTTTACATCTACCAACAAATTGGAACAATGACGTTGAATAATGACGACAAGGCGGATGTTTAACGATGCTTCCGCATTGATGTTACAGTTATGGGCGTGAATACGCTGATCCCTATCTTGGACATGGTATTGGACCAGTAGCCGGATATGGGGTAAATGCAATTTTAATTTCTCAGAGTACGAACGATCGTGCATACTTTACATTCCTCCAACTTTTGAATTGATGAACTCACGATAATCGATTACAACTGCACGTGCTTTAGCATTCAGAATCTAAACAGAATCTTGACAATCGACAAGAAGAAGAACTTCGGTACCAAAGTTCCGTCACAACTTTCCTTGAATGATACGAGGTAGAGATTAATTCAATTGTTCCTTTCAAATAGCTTTATAAATCAAAGTTGTAATTGTCGAGATACCGAAGTTCACTTTTCGAGAAATTCTTCAGTCCACGAGACGTTTGCGTCAAACGCCTATGCTTCGATTCTATGCCACGATACAAGCATCAAAGACGTTTCATGCACGAATGCCTTAATCTTACTTTGCACGAGACTATATATGTATACTTGAAACGATTTGATCGCATACGTGCATCTCTCCAACACGATGCTTCGTGGACAATATTGCCCCTCAAGTTGATAAATCAGATTTGTCTAACCTCGGCTAATTGAGCAATTTCAACTTTCTTCACAGGCGACCGTGTACAGGGGCGGCTACAACAGGTTCACGCCATATTAAAAATGGTCAAATATCGAAGCGCGAGCCTTCCAAGTACACCGTCGTTGTACTCAGCTGAATGTGACCAGAACAAACAGAAATCGACACAATCATCATCGTCATCCGCCATCGATCACGATCACCCCACGAAGCGATGCCTGGATCCTCCGCGCATGCTGACGCTAGCCTTCTTCGTAGCAGTACGAGATCGTCGACTTTGCCTCTCATCCACGCGGAAAAGAAGCAAAATTTTCCCTAAAAGGAAACATCCAGCCATCGTGGACGAAGCTCCAATCAAGTCCAAGTTACCAAGGTGTCGACTAATCACGAAGAACTACCATTCAGAAGCAAAGAAATTGGAAGAAGGAAATGGATACAGGCCGCGCACGGTTCCAGGATCTTCGAGAGGAAGAGAAGAAAAATTGGCGAATTATTGTGGATGAGAGTAATCGAATAGATGGACGATTGATAGAGAAAAGGGTTATGAAGATAATGAAAGATGATAATAGAATGGTTTGAATTTAGATGTAAAATTTCTAGTTACTCCTCGATTAGGGTTGCGAAACGGTCGACTAGACGACAAAGGTCCATCGTCGTCGAACTTTCGAACCCTGATCGATAATCGGCGTAGAGAAGAGAGGGATGGTAGAGACGGGGGAAATTGGTAAACTGAATTAGCAGACAAAGAGGAACCGGTTAAATTGAGTTTCGCTCGAAACATGCTAAACATTGGAAACAGATTCGAATCGATCGTTTTAAAAAAAAAAAGGGGAGGGGGGAGGAAAGAAATAAAAGTGGTAAATGGTGATGCTGGATCAGAGTTGTAAGAGTTTATTGTATGAGAGAAATTCTTTCGAAACATTCTTGAGAATTGTTTAGTCGAAATTCACGTGAGGGAACCGTGTGTAAAGGCATCGCGTCGTTAAATTTATCCATTCGTATATACGAGTTTCAGACCCGGCAGCCATTTCGATTTATACGAAGTTGAACGACAGACAGAGGGGGGGGGAGGGGGGAGAGAACGTGTCGAATATCGCCGGTGTACGTGTATATATATTTGTGTATATACATATATATATATATATAAATAAATAGATATAGATAATTGATCTCTCTAGAAATCAATTGTAATTATGCAATTCGTTGCTCGTGCACGTTTCTAATAATCGTTGGGGGGGGGGAGAGAAAACTTTTAAAACGCGTTTCCGGGCAAGGATTTTTATCACGAAATGAAAAATGGGGGTAATTTTTAATCTCATTACATGTATACGTTACTCGTCATTATTGTACGATAATTTCACGCGAAATCCGAAAGAGGAGGAAGGGAAATGTTGAACACAGCATATAAACACAAGGAATTTTGTACATAATTCATAATTGATTTCGTGGTTGGGGAAGCGGGATACACGACGACGCAACGATCACAACACAGAGAGAATTTTGAATCAAAGAAGCAAAGAGCGATCGATCGTTGCTTCTCTCATATATTTCTTTTCTTTGTTCCGTTTTTTTTCTGTTCTTTTCTTTTCTTTTCTTTTGTTGTGCATATATATACATACATATATATATATATATATATAAAGGAATCAAGTTTTTCTTTTAATCAAGTTTTAATCGGAAAATCGAGGATTCGAGGATTCTCGCGGGATCTTTTCTAATTACGAAAATCGGGAGAACGCACCGATTGTATCAAACGCGATGATAAGAAGGGGGGAGGAATTTCGCGCTAATGGCTGCCGGAAAGGAACTCTTCGCTTCGTGTCGGCGAGGTGAACGCGACTTCCGGTGACAAACGCCAGTCGACATTGCTCGGTGATCAGCGAGGATACGCGAGACCCTTCTTAGGTAGCTAGCCGAGGGAAAAGTTTAAGGAGAGGGAGAGAGGGAGAGAGAGAGAAAGAGAGAGAGAAACGACGAGAGCGACGAAGCAGTTAGTTACGCGTGACCGGTAGGGTTTCTATGCCAAATATAATGTGTGTGTGTCTATGTTGCGCTTGTGGGCGCGCGCGTGTGTGTGCGTAGATTCGCGGCTATAGAGACGTAGAATAGTTAATATGGCGGAGGGGAGAGAGAACCCTTTGAAACGAACTCTGAGAAAGCAAGATTCTGGGAAACAGGATCTAGTCAAATCAGTCTCTACCGGTTCCTAATCGAGATTACGTCAATGTAAAACGCAGCTTTTTTTTTTTTTTATGAATACTCAAGGCTTCGTCGATGCTCCGATGGGAAAGATGAGAAAGGAAAGAACGTGGCAGCATTCTTTTTTTTTTTTTAGATATGGATATTCTTTTGTTCTGTCTTTTTATTATTACTATTACTATTATTATTATTATTACTATTATTAATATTATTATTATTATTATTATTATTATTATTATAATATTATTATTATTATTATTATTATTACTATTATCTTTTTTTAAGGAATGGTCAGTTTTTCGAGGAAAACGGAGCTTGTCGATCGAGGTTTCTACGCTCTCTTATTTTCTAGCTACTTTTTGGTGGAGGAATTGGAATAGAGGTTAATTTTTTTTTTCTTTGTAAGTTACACTAGTTGTATAATTATAGAAATATCGATTTCTAATATTTTTCTACTGTGTCTCATCATAATTATCTGGAATTATCATTCTACTCGCGAAATTCTTTTATGGAAGATTATATTCGATTGATAGGGGGGGAGGGAGCGATTCCAATTCCTCAAACTGTCGTCTGCACGCGAGTAACATAAATATTCTCGTGCGATAAATAATGTGCGATAAGATGTTCGAACAAATTCGTGCAAAAAACAAAAAAAGAAAAAAGAAAAAAGAAAAAAAAAATTGTAACGAAGCTCGAGAGAAACGAGTGATCGAGAACGTTGAAATTAATAGACTGATCATTTGAAAGAATCTTTAGAAGAGCCTCCCATCAGGATACTCTGAACTTGTGATATTTCAAATATTGTTTGTCACCTATAATAATTATTAACACCTATCCACCGAAGATATATATTTTACTCTCGTATAAACTCACTTACACATGTACATTATATTTTCATTATTATTTGTGTTCAAGTTCCTCGAGTTTCCACCGCGTTCTCGATCACATGGATCTGATATATATATAATTCGCTGTCTAATCCGCTTCTCGATCGATCGAAAAGGAATTAGCTATATTTGTTTTGTTCTTTTTTTTTTTTTTTCTCTTCAAACATAATCATTGAAAACAAAGTGAGAATGAAAGAAATAGTGGAAGAAATGGAAGAAATAGTAACGGGGGAGAAAGTGAAAGAGAGAGAAAGAGAGGGAGAGAGAGAGAGAGAGAGGGAGAGACTCACACACAAACACAGACACACATAAACTCAAAGTACTCTAAAGCAGAGTATTTTGTAAAAAAAAAAGAAAAAAAAATGAAACGCGAAAGGGAAATGGTACGCACATTGAGCCGAGTGAGTGATAATCCCTGTTAAAACAAAAAAAAGTTCTAGTTAAGTGGAGATTTATCGTAATAAATATATACATAAATAAATATATATATATATATAAATATAAATAAATATATATATAGGTAAGTCGTGTTGCGTGACTCAAAGTGGAGTGCAAGTGAGGAGGAATGCGAGTGGCCACGAGTGAATGAACTTGAGAGTGAAAGGAAGAAATGGAAAGAAACGTAGGCGAGAGAAAAGGAAACGAGACACAAAACAGAGCGAGGAACAAACGAGAACTTATAAAAAGAGTGAAAGACACACGCGATGGTTATACGAAAAGGGGGAAAAAAGAAAAAAAAAATAGAATACACAACACAAAGAAATCGTGTGAAATAGCCAAATATGACAAATATGTTCTTTTCTTTTTTTTTTTTTTTATTCTACTTCTTCTAATCTTCTTTTATTCTTTATTATTATTCTTTTTTTCTACGTAGGTAGCGCGATAGGGATTAGTTACTGTCGCTGGATTACGTTTTAAAATCTAAATCTATCTAAGTTAGGATAGGTGACTAGGCTAGGGGAAAAGAAAAGAGGCAAATCGGCCGTAGAAATTAGTTTTCTATGGTTCACCAACCGGAACCATGATGGCCGCTATATGGCGAACAAAATCGTATAATATTCTGATTTTTCAATTTTGCGTGTGCGAGCGCCAGTACATGTAAATAATAACATTATTAACTATATACGATTAGGGATCGACTTCGTAAATCGATTTCGTCGAGCACAAAAAAAAGAAAAGGATTGGAAACGGGATCCCGTTCCCGTTTTTTTTTTTTTTTTTTTTTTTATTAAATAATAATTTAAGGAGCTAAACCGAACAACTCAGAACATACTCATTGATTCTTGTATAACGTTATAAATTATAAACGAGCGTAGATTTTTAAAGGAGAAGCATATATATATACAAATAATGAGATAACAAAACAGTGAGGGAGGGGGGATAATAGAAGGACGAGGAGGAGGGGGAAAAACACAAGATATGCTAGTGATATAGAAATGAAAATATTCGCAAAATAATTCCCCGAGAAGAATAAAAGAGAGAGAGAGAAAGAGAATGAAAGATAGAGCGAAAGGAAAAGAATTCTCGCGCGAGAAACGTTCCTCAAACGTGACGCGAGAAGAGAATTCCATTTTTCTTTATTTTTCTCTTCGAATCTTTGCGCGACAATCGTTCCTCTTTGAACGAGTACGTTTTTCATATACATACACACACATACACGCGCATATATGCATACGTATACAGAGATACTCCCTGAAAGAACCTGATATTTGTGCGTGCTCGAAAATGATATAAATTATTCGATTCGATGATATAACGATATCGGAAAGGATTACCCTCTGATTAGTGATTCGTTTGCAGAGGAACGCCGCGTTTTTTTTTAGATTTTAGGGGGAATGCGAGAAAGCGGATCTATCCCTGTATATTGTACACTGTAATTACAATTTATACTTACTCGTAATCGATTACCTTTATCGGTAGGCTATTACAACTAGTGGCTAGCGTAAGTCAAGCTCAAAAATAGGCGAGACCCATCGTCTCCGCGTCTTATTCTTCGTCACGAGTGCACAACTCCTCTTTCCCCCATCCCTCCCCCTCCCCCATATTTCCTCCTCTTGTTCCGGACTTTTATCGAAGCGTGTTCTCCGATTGCGTACGCAGGCCTATAATATATATATATATATATGTATATGTGTGTATATATATATATATATATATTATCCTCGATGGATACTGGCAATAATCGTCGCCATCGAGATGTTATCTTTCATTTATTTTCCTTTTCATTTTATTCTTATTATTCTTTTTTTTTTTTTCATGCTTGAGGAAAATTTCGTCGACGATCATGGATACAAAAAATACTCTTGCAAATATTCGTAACGAGTGATCGATGAATCGTGTAATCGTGTGTACGATTGATAAATAAATCTCGATACGTAATCAATTGATTCGACGATTTGATTAAAGTTTTAATGAAGTTAATTTGCTCGCGACTCGCAAGGTTTTCGATATTTCTTGATACGTGAACGTGAGGGATGTATTCGAGAAGCGAATTCGAAAATTATTCGCGATATAATTTTTTTAGAGGAACAGGGACGTAAATCATAATTTAAATTCGGATACGAGTTTGTTAGGGAAAATTGGAAAGGTGTGATGATGTAAATAGTTACGTTACATCGAATCTTTAAAAGAAATCTCGCTTTTATCGCTTCCGTTCATCGAGACGGGATCTTTTGGATCCTCGTTTACGTGTCACGAAATATCTTGTATATTTATCCGAAGATAAAGGAGGATATAAGTAGATCCAAGAATAATAAATGAATTCCTGTACAAAAGAAAATAAGAAAATTAGAGGTAGCCAGGAATAGATTAGAAATAGTATCTGTTTCCCAAAGTTCTTCTCTTAGAAGAATCTAGAATTCGTCTCGAGGATAGAAACACGGATACTAATCTTCTTCTACATATTTCTTCTAGAGAAATATTAATTTATACATATATACATACATACATATATATATATATACATACATATTCGTGAAAAAAAAAAAAAAAGAAAGGAAGTGCTTCGCGACTTTAATAGAAAGAATCCTCTCTCCTTGCGAATTGTACAAAAGAATAATTAAATAATCGCATGAAACACGATTCGATCACTTTCTTACGTATCCCGCGTAACAAAAGAAAAAAAAAATTAATAACCAAAACTAATGGGAAAAAATTAAAAGCGAAGCTATGGAACGAAGAAAAGATTCCACCTCGTTCGACGAATTCGTCCCCCTTTTTTTCTTTTTTTTTTTCTTCGCTTGTTACTCATCGATCATTCATTCATTCATTATTATCTTTCTCTTTCTTCAACCGCGTACGTTCTCGAGCTGCTGGCGGGTATAAGTGGAATCGCATTGTAAAATAAATCCAATACGATCGATACGCACCGATTATACATAAATATAAATATAAATATTGATTCTACTCTTAATTAATTAATTAATTAAAGGCAGTAAAACAAAAAAAAAAACCGTGGATAAACGGGATTTTTAAAGAAGTGAATCTAGATGACTAACGTGAACTTAAACGTAAACGACACATCTTTACGAGCAACATATCCTAGCGTAACTAGGCGGCGTAATAACGTTGGGCCCCGTTCCGCTCCTGATCCTCCGCCCGTTCGAAAATCTCAAAATTGGCTCGCGTGGCGAACGCACATTTTTTCCCCCCCCCGCTCTCTTTTACCCGAGATATGATACAAGAAGAGTCTCTCTCTCGAAGAGAATTGGAGAATTCTCCCATCTTGATTGAATTTGGAAAGAGGAGACAATTGGGCGCACTATGTACACATAATAATCCACGCGGCAATCGAACCGAGGAGGATTTCGAGCGCGACACGTGGCCATCTTCTTTTTTTCGAATTATCGCGAGGCAAATAGAGAGAGAGAGAGAGAGTGTGTGTATGTGTGAGACCGAGTGCGAGAGAGAAAGAGAGAGAGAGATGGACAAACGAGGAAAAGAAGAGAAAAGGGGATAAAAATTAACAAATAAGGGATGTTCCATGACATTAGGGCGTTATTAACGATAATAAGTCTATAATTTAGAGAGTGCGTGGGTGATATTATGAAGAGAGAGAGAGAGAGAGAGCCGTGTGTTGAATGAAGCGTGATGATGATTTTCGCCCTGGTCGAATCGGCGCGATTAGAAATAAGTTCTTGGACATTGGATTGGAAATAAGAGGAGTATTAGATTGTTATCAGAGGTTGATCAAAGGGAAAGGAAAGAGAAGAGAAGGGGTGGGGGAAGACCGGGTGGTTGAGAAATTGCGCGCGCGATTCGAAATACAAGAGGGTGATTAGTAATAAACGTTTCGATAAACGAGGAAAAAGAAGGAATGCAGAAAATTGCGAAGAATGGTATATATATATATATATAAAAAAAAAAGAAAATTAATTACGAGATAGAGAACATCGTAAAGAAAAAAAAAAAAGCTAAATGCCACCTGTTTTCCGCTTCTCTCGCAGTGTAAAAACGGATTCGCGACGGGGGACGCGCGCGAATCAACAACCATCGGGGTTTCTCTCGGTCGCGAATCCAACGTCTGAGGAAAAGAATTAAAAATGAAAAAAAATAAAAAAAAAAAGAAAAAGAAATAATAATGCTAAAAGTAGGCGTAAGGGATATTTGCGCCGAGAAAAACGCAGGAAAGTTGAGAATAATTACATATACTCACACATCCGCGCAAAAAACACACACATTTACACGCGATGGAAATTCGAGAAGTATATCGATGAATCCGCGGGAAAAGAAAGCAAAAAAGTAAAAAAAATAAATAAATAAATAAATAAATAAAATAATAAATAAAATAAGAATTAAATATAACGAAAGAAAAAAAAAAAACATCAGGTTAAAGAGTACGAAAAAAAGAAAAAAAAAAAAAAAAAAAAAGAATCGAGAGAACAAGGATACGATCAACTCGAAACTTTAGTTGCAAAATACTGATAGGAGTACACGGAGTGTCGTTCGGAACACCTTTATCATTGTCTGATTTGATGATATTTTGTAAGTCTGGACCAGTTGTTAGGTTCTTATTACTCCCATAGCGACTTCTTATGGCGTATTTTCTCTGTATATTGTCAATGTTTATTATTAAATATTTTTCAAATAAACGAGTGTCTTCCATTTCCATTATTTCCATCCTCAAACTGCTATATTTTTTAAAATTAACAAAAAAAAGTTTTAATTATAAAAGTATTAAGAAGATTATAAATGCAAATTATTGAAGATCGTGATTTTGAATGAATATTAAAGTATAATATCTATATTTTTTTACATTAAAAATAAAGATATAGCAGTATTTTTAAAAGAGAAATGGAATACACGTAAAAAAAGTAGTAAATAATAGAAAAAAAGGTAGAAATAGATTGAAAAGTCACTCTTAGCGCCATCTCTCGATTATTTTTAGAAATATATTTGTATTTAGAAAAGGAAGAAATAGAGAAAAGTCACTCTTAGCGCCATCTCTCGATTATTTTTAGAAATATATTTGTATTTAGAAAAGGAAGAAATAGATTGAGAAAAGTCACTCTTAGCGCCATCTCTCGGTTATTTTTAGAAATACATTTGTATTTAGATGACAGATGGCGCTGATAATCAATTTGTATTCTATCTCTATCCTTTTCTTTTTATTTGCTCTCCTTATTTATTTAGTTTCATTTGCGGCACTCTGAAGATGGCGCTGATTC
This sequence comes from Apis mellifera, assembly GCF_003254395.2. Classification (NCBI taxonomy): domain Eukaryota; kingdom Metazoa; phylum Arthropoda; class Insecta; order Hymenoptera; family Apidae; genus Apis; species Apis mellifera. The sequence continues at coordinate 6,025,068 of NC_037640.1, forward strand.
CCATATTTCTTAAAATTGACTGTTGGCGCCATCTCTTCAATACTTTTAGAAACATATTTTTGGTACTTGGTTAAGAGATGGCGCTAGATTTAAATTCTTATTCTACGTTATCCTGTTTTTAAAGTAATACTTTTAGTATTCGATAGATGGCGTTAACGATCAATTTTTATTATATCTCTATCCTTCTTCTATTATTTTCTCTCCTTATTTATTTAGTTTCATTTGCGGCACTCTGAAGATGGCGCTAATTTGCATATTTCTTAAAATTGACTGTTGGCGCCATCTCTTTAATACTTTTAGAAGCATATGTTTGATACTTGGATAAGAGATGGCGCTAGATTTTAATTCTTATTCTATCTCTATCCTTTTCCAATTATTTGCTCTCCTTATTTATTGAGTTTCATTTGCGGCACTCTGAAGATGGCGCTGATTTTCATATTTTTATCCTATTTCTGTCCTTCTTCCACTATTTGCTCTCTCTGTCTATCTCCTTGTACAAGATTTACGAGTTCAAGAAAGAGCTTCGATATCTAATTAATTCTATAATTAATCTATAATTAATTTTATTATTTCTAATAAATATTCTATCAAATAGAAATATATATTAAATATATATAATATATATATTAATAATATATATTATATGTTATAATATATATTAAAACATATAAAAGTAATATGCGTGTATTAAAAATTAGTTTTAATTAAAATTCAATTTTATTTATTATATGTACATGAGTTTTTTTAAATATATATATATATGAAACAGAAATTTATAGAAATTATGATACTTGATCTTATCTTAATCCTTTTCGAAAAAAAAAAAGAATGCATAAACTCATGTTATTTTAAATAAACGGAAAATATAACAAAAATGGATCTCGTCTTTGCAACTTGTATTCAATTGTCAACTTTGCTCTTCAACTTCTTCAATTTCTTTCGCCGTAGTTAAATTCCACGCGACGTGTCTCGAGATGGAAAAAGAGTCTGACAATGAGATGCCAAGACGGCAGTCTAAAGGAATCCGCTTTTCTAGGACGGGTGAGCTTGCGTTTCCGGTGAAAGAAGAGTTTGCTGCCAGCAGGGCCCAAATCTTTTTTTCACCAGTGAGTCATCGTGTACATGGAATTACGATTCGCTCGTGTTCGACATTCGACTCTCTGATCTGTCAGTAAGCCGCGAACCATCAACCGGGGAGCACGCATGTTCCTCTCTAAGAGCGATGGCCGCGCACGTGCGTGACCAAGAATACCGATTCGAAACCGACAAGTGGTTCCTGGACCCCTCGGAAGTCGAGTATCGAACGAATAATCGCGTTTCGGGTGAAGGTGTATCTTTTAATTCCTTTACACGAGTTTTTGAGATTTTTGGATTTATCTTTTTTTTTTTTTTATACAGTTCTAAAATTTGTATATGTTAGATATTCGAAAGATTTGAAAGATTTTTTTTTTTTTATCATTATATATTAATTTCTCGTTTCAAATGAAAATATTTTCTTTTTAAATCTTCTGCGCGATTCTTGGATTTTTTTTTTTTTTTTTTTTGTTTTATTTAAATTTAGTATAATATTTTTAGAGAGGATATATTTGAAAAGTTTGTTCTCATCGTTGAATGAATAACACACATGTTTCAAGACAATGTGCATGTTTAAGCTTTTTAAATATTTATTTATTCTTTTCTTTCATTATTCTCAATCGTAAAATTCTTTAAGTCTTAAGATAATCAAGTTCGTTTAATTATTTAAAAGAACGGTAAAATAAATGATATGGGATTTTTTTTAAAATTTACAATGAATAACTAATTTAATATTTAAACATGATAGTTATAAAAATTCATGTAAACATTTTCATTACAAATATACTTTAGTGCGATACGGTTTCTATTTTAGAAAATGTATACAATTGATCGCGTAAAATATAAATTTTTTCGTTCATGTAGAAAAAAATTTATTGAAAGAATCTTATTTCTAACACGTATCAGAATTAAGATACTTTTATTTAAATATCAATCAATTATTTTCCTTATTGATATGAATTGGTATTTTTGTATTAAATTTAATATGCATAGAAAATTTGCATACAACTTTGACTTTATTTAATTTGCATGAATAAAATTCATATTGGTTTTTTCGGGCAAAATAATTATTATTTAATTCAACATTATTTGTATAATGTAAAAACAACAATTTTGGGACAAAGTATTTTTCAATACTTTTCTTACAATCTACATTAACAAATGAAATGAAAAAAATATAAATTATTCCTATTCATATAAGTCATCCATTCGTATCCATAAACAAAAAAAGATCTCAACTATTCACAGATAAGATTTTACTTATCATTTATATAAGTCTTGAACTAGAAGACTAGATATGAGATAGTTTTTAATTACCAAAATTATTTATTAATAATATATATATGCCTTTTTTATAGTGTGTAATAATTGAATTATATAATATTATTTATTAATGTTCAATTTTTCCACACTATAAAAAAAAAAAAAGGGGGCAAAATTTCCAAATTTCACACAAAAATTCAACACAACACTCACTTATCGAGTCTTACTTCAATTACTTCAAATATAAAAGTCGATTCGACAAAAATTCAACCTCAAAACGAATCTCTCAGCGCTTTTCATTAAAAAGCATCATCAACATAATACGAGTGCGCCTGCTGTAAGTTAAAACTGCAACATCGAGAATTTTAAAGAAACGGACTCGTGAATCGAGAGACACGAAAAAAAGTGAAGTTGCAAAGTTGCAAACTGTCTCACGAGGAAACGGCGAATAAATCATCTGTGACATAACAGAAACGCGATGGCAATAGAGTCACCGTATAAATTATGGTAACGAGCCGCGTCGAGGAATTCCAACTGGGAGCACGTAAGTGTTGTTACTTAAAAAGTTAGCGTATCGTTGACTGGCATCCGTGAATTTTAATTAATTGTTCATTCAACGAGCTAATCCGATAACAGTGTATTACCATGTTAACGCGAATCTAGTTAATTTATGCAGCATTTCCTTCCTCTTTCCTTTTTTTTTCTTTCATATTCTTTCTTCTTCTTCTTCTTCTTTTCTTCTTCTTCTTCTTTTCTCAAAATAGATCGATGAAACGAATACGCGTTTCATCGTTGAATCGATGAGGAACGATTTTTATATTTTTGTTTTTTCATTCGCGCGAATTATATTGATTGGCTGATGATCTGTGTCGCCTTGAGATTAATGGACACTTTGCATGGGTTGTACGAAACGCGCCACGGAAGCTTGAAGTATTAATTTAAACCGTTAAGGGGTGAGCCTTTTTCGTGAGGTCACTGTTAAACGCTATTCAATTCATCCTTCTTTTTTTATTACGGCTGTGAAATTCTAATTTCTTTTCATTTCTAATCTCTCTTTGTGGAGATGGGATTTTGTTCGAATCTTCTTTGTGTCAGCATTTATTTTTTTTTTTTTTTTTAACGAATGAATGATGAATTGAAAAAAATTTAGTTCGAATAAAATAAAAAAATAAATTGATTTGAAACTAAAAAAAAAAAAGATGTGTGATTATTTCAAATGATTGTGAAAAATAATATATATGATGTAGGAGATGTTAGAAGAGATTTTTATTAGATCAAACTGAAGAAAAGAGATGACAAGTAAAATAAAAATTTGACGTGAATGATTATTTGAATTTTTTCCATGATACCCATTCATCTTTTTTTTTTTTTTTTGTTACTAAATCGTTTCACGATGAAAACAAAGTCCGTAATTTTTGCCAATTCTTTCACAAGCGTGGAAACATAAGTTTGATTCGAACATATTTTTATCAAGCATATTTGAAAAATTTGAGATGATATAAAATATTTTTGAAGCACACTGTCAAAAAACAAGTATTTTTTTGACCTGAAACTAGATCATGCAAAATAATTTATCGTTACATCACGAATGAAGATAATGTGATATACTATTCCTGGCATTAATTGAAAATATATATTCAATAATACAATCATTGAAGATAGAATTATATTTGCATGAAATATCCAAAAAAGAAATCAACAGATTGCATAAAAGTTGTATTAAGCTGTTCCTTAAAAAAAGAATGTCAAATTAATAATCATACATCTGCCATCAAAATAGCTTTGCGAATATAAATTGTACACTTGTATATACACGTGAATATAAATATATATATAAATTAATCATGCTTTCAATGTAACATGCACAATCATCGAGTGCAAAAGGAGTATCTGTCAGAAATTTTACAAAGATATATTGATGATTACATTAATCATTGATATTTTCTTATTAGCGTCAAAAAGACTAAGAAAGATGGATAGGCTTTGAAAGAAAATTGATTTTCAATACTGTAAGATCCATAGAAAATTGTTGAAAAGGAAATTAATATTTTTAGGTGAGTGATAAAATATTCAGACAGAATTTTGTTAAAAATGGATTTCTGCAAGAGATACAAATTCCTGCGGATTTTACCCACGAGACGTGTCGTGTGGTCCTGGAAAACGGAAAACGGTACCAGTATCCGGTTCACCGAGAAAGAGACCATGGAAGAATGCCTCGTAGAACTCGTCAACATCTGGATTTCGGCGATCACGATTCTAATTGCGTTGATCATCGTTCTGAAGTATAAATACAGTAAAGAACAGAAGTAAGTTCAAGAGAGAGAAAATAAAAATTCAATTGATGAGATTTCAATCTCGACGATATATCTTCGATAAATAGAGAGATTTATCACTATAGATATAATATAATTAGGAGTTGTGTATGTGATAAGACGTGTTTTCGAAAGTAACTTTCTAAAATAATATCTATTAGTTGTTTCCTTGAATGATTGTATACACGTTATATATTATATCGTTGATATTATAACTATATATATGATTTTGCAAAATAAATAAAATAAATAATTTATTAAAAATTTCGTGTTAAAATTGACACGAGAAACTTATATAAAGTTCTAATTTCAAGATGCAAGCTTAAAAGTGTAGAAATTTTTAGTGGAAAACGAGTAATTAATTAATTTTCAATATTATGTTTTCGAAAATGGTGGATAGTATTAGGAGCCACATAACCAAAGTTGGTGGCACATGTTTTCCGTCCTTCTCGCACAATATTGCTCTCCTTGTCTATATATATGACGTCACGAATACCTCCTTGCACATCCTGCTTTGCTAGTAACGAGTCGAAGCTTCGCGAATCCAAACGCGAGATGGCTCTGATCCCCAAAATTTTTTTATTTAAAATTTAAATTGTATATGACAAGATATATTTATCGATAGTTTATAAAAAGATACGCACAAGCAATTCTCTGATGTTTAGAAATGTTGAGAAATCGTAAAATATTTTATGCATTTCAATATTTTGAATAGAAAAATGTATAAAAGTATTAGAATAGCTAGGAAAAGGAAAAAAATTCATTTAAAACATCGTTGAATCAAGAAAAAGTAATCTTTTTATTTAACAAATTTAGTTTACATTATTTAACAATCTGATATATTACTTGATAATAGTATATAGATCGAAATGTTGATACCATATTCTCGAAAGTTAATTTTAAAACGATAAGATTTGATTATTCGTAATAGTAATGGTATTTGCTTTGGATGTCACAATGCATACTGTTGATTTGAGGAAAACGTGCGATGAATGTTTAATTTGTATTTAAGGAGCTAGAACTTCGAGTTCAGCTAACACCAATTGAAGCAACCTTCAATTAAACGAAACGTTTCACATTTGGGATGTCCCATGATTCATATGGGACTACCATGTTCCATTCGAACAATTTGTTTCAATTAATGTGATAAAAATTTCTCAAGCCTGTTAATTTCTTCGCCTTTACTTAACCCTTTTTACATGGAATTATATTACAATTTTTAAGTGATGATTGATTATAATTAAAAATCTTCAATAGAAGAAGAGATCTGTAAAAAAAATTTAAAACTAATTAATTCTTTCACCAGAAAATGAATAATTGGTATTCTTCTTGGGAACTTTATCGATTATTTACCATGTCAAACGTCTGTAACACCTTTCCATTCCTAGAAACAAGGCTGGATCTACAAAACTTTTATCTGTTTTCTATACCAAACTCGTTTCTATTTTGTTTCTTCTTCTGCTCTACAAATAAAAAATATCATAGACATACAAAACTTTGGAAATATTTTTCAGTATTCACTACACTTAAGGCATTATTAATGATTTGCTTTCCAAATAAAATATTTAAACAATATCTTGACTCATTATTGAAGCTAAATAGCTAAATAAGATCAAATATGAACTAAGTTTAACTTTAAGTTTTATCTTATGTACATCCATAAAGATTACCAAAAAAGAACTCAAAAAATATATTATCCGAAAAAAAAAATAAGAAAGTAAAATAAAAATTCAAATTATAATCACAAATGAAAATATAAATATTACCGTTAATCACGTGGAATAACAAAATGCATGAATTAAATACATAACTAAAAGGCTTGAATTAATTACCGGAATAATTTATAACATGTGTTCATGAAGGGTGTTCATACACCTACGTATACACGTCTTCCTGGTTTGCGTCATGTTGCGCGTTCGAAGAATTTTAATAAAATTGAATCAGATGGCTGCTCGATTATTTTCTTTCTTCTTCGCTGGAAAATCAATAAAGATTTCTCGTAATTCTCCCTTTAAACTCGACCAGTTCTTCTTAAGAAATTGTGAAATCCAGAAAATATTTTTTTAAAATTCCAAGAAAACAGGATAACTGAAAGGACAAAAGCTGAAAAACAAGTTTAAGAGAGTAGATATTTATTAGACGTGTTTATAAGTAAATCGATCAATTTCTAAACGATAATATAAAAATAATTGGACTGTCATTTGTCCAAAGGTTGTAATTACCTGGTAATTAGTTGGTTGATTTTATTGGCACTTGAGTTAATTTAGATCATTTTCATAAATGTTGGATCTGTTTATTTCTTTGTTATAACGAGGGATAATTGAAGGTTTGTCGAAGATTGATCGATTGGACTTAAATATATGCAAAAGATTATAGATTAGTCGAGACATAAATAGGATAATAACTATGAATTACGTGTCTATTAAAAATAATCTCTCTTATTATTGTCACGTAAAAAGTGATGAAATTGAAACCTTCGTTGATATTTTAAAGGATCCAGGTTTTTAATACTTTTCTTTTTTTTTTTTACTTAGAGAATGCAGAAGACTTCTGCCATTTCACACAACTAGAACGCTGTTATGTATGACGATATTAGTGGTTCTTTTCTTGGAATTATGCGAGTCTTTCCTAACGTGGATTTCTTGCTCTTCGATCATCACGATAGTAGCTATCCTTTACTGCTGGATCCTGCATCGAAACACCGAAGTTAAGGATGGTTTTGGCGTTGCTTACACTACTGGAATATTCGCTGCGATTGGTTTATCACGAGCGTGGAAATTCACGTATCTTTATAGGTCAGTTTCGTGTTTGAAAAATTTTTTTTTTTATTATTGTTAATGACTTTCTGGTATCGTAAAACGATTTCTGAAAATTTTCAGATATGGTCTATCCATTTTACACGTTCGATACACAACCACAGCGATCACCGCTATTTTCTGCTGTCTCTTTGCTATTTTGGATTCTTACACGTTGTATCTTATAGTAAGTTAATTAATTTAATTTTAAATTTCTAATTCGAGATAGTTATATCCTCAAGTGTTACATGTAATTGAAAACGTGAATCCACGTTTTAATTTCAATTTAATTTAATTAGACCATCAGATACTTAATTTAAATCAACTACTTCTTATGGTAAGTATCGAGAATTAGCAACATAACATTGCAACCTTATCGAGAAAAACCAGCTACTCCCGGCCGAATGCAAACATTTGTTTTACATTTACTCAGTTTGTTTGAACAATAATGTTTATTATCGTGACCTGGAGAGGCAGAAGAGCTTATCGAATGGTAACAAAGAACTTTTCTTCCTTGATACTGCAAACTAAATCGCAAATATAGCTTCATTCCATCGATATTCTCTGGTTAGTTTCTAGGAAACTAAATAAGTTCTTCGTAGAAAGTATATTTTGACGCTTGATGCACATGTTTTATAACATCCAAGAATAGTCATACTAAAATTAATAATTGTTACAATGTCAGAAAGACAAACGTCATCAGCGTTTTATAAAAGGAATTCCCTCTCTAATAAAATATAAAATGAAGAATTATATTTCTTAAATTTCCATTGATCTTCTGAAAAATAAAATGATGAAACAACAAAATAAAAAAGTTATACTTGTTGCAGTATAAAATTACCTTCAAGTCTCTTTAGTTCTGTTTTCTATAAAATTATTAGTTATCTCAATTCTATTTATGATATGGAATCATCCATTATTCTATATTATACCTGCAGAAAAAAAAATATATAAATAAAATAACAAAATAATAAAATTGAATAAATAAATATAAGTAAATTACACTTTCTGAAGAATAAAATTCTCCTAATCAAAATAATCCTAATCTCCTTTAATTTTTAGTATTGCAATTATCCATCATTAAATTTCCATCTTGCTATAATATATCAAACTTCAATAGAAGAAAATACTCCTTACATTTAATTATAGTTGTGTGAAGAGTATGTCCAATTAAGTAATCTTTCGATAACAGGTAAGACGAACACTTTATCGTTTATTCTAAATATATTTCATGTGTGCACATTGGCTCCTTGACCCAGTAAAATCAAGCAGGCTGGAGCATACAAATAACCCACATTTTACTCGCTGAATAATCATGATTTTCACCCTGTCTAGACAAGAAGAAGGAGAAGATACTTGATCGAACGAGAGACACGAGGAAGAACCGTGTATAAACACACGAAGGCACCATTTTTCAACAAAATCACTTTTCAGTGGATGATAGATTTGTTATCCAAAGGATACAAGAGATATCTGGACATTCACGATCTTGGTCAACTTCCGGAGGAAGAGAGTACTAGGAAACAATTTGGAAAATTTCGAAAAGTATACGAGGAGCATAGGGTAATTCTGGAAAATAAACTATAATAAATTTTAATTAAAAAATATACATTTCTATCTAATCATGATAACATCAATGAATATATAAGAATTTTTATAGAATTTAGATGATTTAAAGAGTATATGATATTCTTTGTAGGAAAGAAACAAAAAATTATGTCTTTGGAAATGTTTTTGGAAGAAGATATGGCATCCCTTTGTCATTGGAGGGTTGTTAAAGTTATTGGGAGATGCTGCAACCCTTGTGGGACCATTGTCTATTTCTAAAATCCTGAATTATGTTTCTGCCTCTCAAAATAGAACAATAACTTCTCAATATTCTATGGTATTTGTATCTAATACTACAGGATAATTTCTTTTTTTGTAAAATTAAATAAAAAAAAAAGAAATTTTATACTATATTTTAGGTTGTCATGACATTTCCAGAAATCTTAGAAAATGGCTATTTTTTGGGCTTATTGGTATTGTTCTTTTCTTTATTACAAGGGACTCTAAGCCAAGCTTCCACTCATATTCTCTGCGTTGAAGGAATTCGCTTGAAAACTGCTCTTCAGGTACACTCAAAAATCGAAAATAGAAACCATTGAAAATTATCAGCATAGTCAAATTAAAATTGCAGGCACTGTTATACGATAAAGCTTTGCGTTTGTATTCTTGGAGCATTGACGAAGAAGATAACTTGCCAGACAAGGAGAAAGAACAGAATAAACTCCAGCAATCTGCTGACATTGGAACTTTGACTAATCTGATATCAGAAGATGTCTATAATGTGATGAGTTTTTTATGGATTGGACATTATACATGGGCCATTCCATTAAAGGTGGAAAAACAAATATAATATATTTTTATTTTATAAAATTTTCTACAGCTACGTACTGTTTTTAGATTACTGCTATTATTTTTCTTCTTTACACAAAATTGGGCGTCAGTGCAATCATTGGAGCAGTTTGTTGCATATTAATAATGACACCCTTACAATTGATACTTGGTAAAAAGATGTCGGAAAATTCTAAATTGATTACTGTAGGCTAATATTTTCAATTTTTCTTTTTAATTTTTAATAATAATAACTGAAAAATCATTACAATATTTTTATCCTTAGAAAAACAGTGATACTAGATTACGTTTAATCAATGAAATCTTCCAAGGAATGAGATTGGTGAAACTCAGAGCTTGGGAAAATATTTTTGAAGAAAAAATAAAGAAAACGAGAGACGATGAGCTGAAGATGTTGGACAAAGACTCTTTCTACTGGACTCTTATTAGTAAACTTAATTTTTCGAACAGATAAATAAATTTGGAAAAAAATGTAATAATGTAATAAATATTATTCTTTCATAATTAGACTTCCTCATCCATGCTTCTTCAGTTCTGATGACACTTTTCACTTTTGCCGCTTATTTCTGGCTAGAAGATCAAACTCTTGATGCAGGAAAGGTTTTTGCAAGCTTAGCATTAGTCTCACAATTGACTGTTCCTCTTCTCATCTTTCCAGTCATGATCCCTATCATTATCAATGCTATGGTAAACAAAATTTCTAATAATAAGCGAAATTTCCAATTTCTATTGTGTTTTTCCTTAATACTTATTCAAAGATTTTTTTTAGATTTCCACGAAAAGAATGGAGGAATTTCTTCAACTTCCAGAAATTGACAATGTCTTGCCCGATTTTGTTGATAGAAAGTCAGAAATTGCTGAGAGTATACCGTCACAAACTAATTCCATCGACGAATCCATTGTAAATACTTTAAAATAATAATGTAAAATTTTATTTAAATAAAATTTTATGATTTCTTCAGGTGGAAATAACAAAGACGCTCAATACTCCTACATTTGGATCATTGGATAACATAAAAGAAGATGAGGAGAATAAACAATCGTGTGGCTTGAAAGATTATCAGTTGAATATAAATTCTTCTATAGATACAGTTTTTGAAAAAGACCCGGAAATGCCAATACTCACAATGAAAGGTTGCAAATTTTCCTGGGGTACAGAGGAAAGTCTGTTGTCCATCGATGATCTTAGCTTTCCATGTGGTAATTTATTAATTGCAATGATTAACAAATCATTTGAGTTTGTACAAATGTTAACTTGTTCTAATTTTCAGGTCAGTTAACTTTAATCGTTGGTAAAACGGGAAGTGGAAAAACTTCTTTGCTGCTAGGAATGTTGGGAGAAATCCAAAGAACATCAGGATCCATTGAATGGGCTAAGTGAGTTAAAAATTCCTCCTAAAAAAATATTTAAATTCCTTTTTAATCATTCGTATAAAATAAAAGTACACTTACAAATATATTTTAACACTACAATTGTACATATTGAAAATGTTATAATTGAAAATGAAACAGGGATTTCAAAATCGCATACGTGGCACAGAAACCTTGGCTTCAAAACGCAACTTTGAGAGACAACATTCTTTTTGGATCGCCGTACAAAATGAAAAAATATAAAAACGTGTTGAAGGCTTGTGCCCTTCAACCGGATGTCGATATACTTCCCGGCCATGATTTTACGCGAATTGGTGAAAAGGGGATAAACTTAAGTGGAGGTCAAAAACAAAGAGTGACTATAGCCAGAGCGTTTTACAGCGACGCAGATATTATTATAATGGTTAGTTAATTGAATCAAAGGATTTCAAATTTGTTTGAGAGAGAGATTAAAAAAAAATATATATCTCCAGGATGATCCATTATCTGCACTGGATCATCAAGTTGGACAACAGATCTTCGATCAAGGTATTCGAAAACTATTACTCAGAAGCGGGCGCACTGTGATCATGGTTACTCATCGACTGGAATTTTTATCCATTGCTCATCAAGTATGTCAAACTCTGCAATACAATAAGTAGATCTTTGGAATAGATAGCAAATTATTATGGATGTCGCGATTAAGGTTGTCGTCATGGATGGATGTCGGATCCGAACAATAGGAACGAAATCAGCGATCGAGGATTTTGATCCAGAATTAGCAATTGAATGGAGGAAAATGGAAACGAAAGAAGAGGATGGATATCGTCGTGTTTATAGAACTGCAAAAGATAGATGGTCTTTAATTAAATTGGTATCCAGAATCGGTAACAATGCGAAGAATAAACTTAGGGATAAATCATGGATCACTGATCAAGATGCTCATGTGGTATATACGATTAATTAATATTCGTATTAATTAAAATTATTCATATTTTATTATAATTTTATTTTTTTAATAATAGCAATTTATTTTAAATAATTTGAATTTGTTAGAACTCAGGATTCGTACCATTGAGAATGAGAAGAACTACTCTTTCCGGGTCAAGATACTTGGCTCATGATTTAACAGATCTTCCAGTATCTACAGAAGAATGGAATGTCGAGAAAAAGCGATTCAAACAGCACCGAAATGCTGTTAGATCGACCAGTCTTCAACCTGAAAGACAACCACCTCCTGTTCTACGACAAAATAGCACTCCGACAATTCTCGAGAGTCAATATATTGTGCCCAGGTATGCAAAAAGAATTTTAAGAATTTTGTTTTTAATAAATTTTTGAAAATAAATTTTTTCTCAGGAAAAGAAATAATACTTTTGATAATGGACAACGTAACAATGTTTTCAGACAAATATTTTCTAGTGGGTAAGTTAGATAGAAATCTTAATTAATTTGAAAAAAAAAATGATTCTTTTATTAATACGTATTTAATTCGTAGAATAATTAGCCCACATCCTGATGAAATAACATTGAACAGAGACAAAAGCGTTCTACGAAAATTGATACCATCTAATTCTAACAGACAAATACAATACAATGTTAAAAAGTATGAAAAATTTGTTATTTTATTAAATTTGTTATATATGTATAAAATATCTTTATTCATTCGTTTCTTTATTTAGAACTTGTCATGATCAAGAAAATGAACATTTTCCTGTGAAACGATTGTTATCAATAGAATCAAAAGGAATTAAAGAATCTACTGACAGTGAAGAAAGTTAGTATACTATAAAAGTATAAAAGAAATCCTGTTGAAAAAAATAAAATACAACAATTTATTGCTTTTTATCTTTTTTTTTTTTTGTTTTAGAAGACTATGATACAAAGAAATTAAAAGAACAGTTTCAATGCCAGAAAGATAGCAGAATAATTACTAGAACAATCTTTTATGATTACATAAAGGCTGGAGGATGGATACCAAGTTTAATTTATATAACAATAGCGATTTTCTGTCAGATTCTTCGTGTTTTCATCGACTTCTGGTTAAGTCAATGGACAGACGAAGATTTCGTTCAAGAAAATCATGATGTAATTATATACATTTTAATGATTTAAAAAAATTATTGAAAATTGCAATAGATAAAATACCTTTCATATTTATTTCAGACGGTCTTTTATTTTAAAGTTTACATCATTCTTTCCATTATTTTTATATTATTCTCTATCATATGCAATGCAACTGGTCAATGGACAGGTGCAAGAGCAAGAAGAAAATTGCACGAGGAAGCCATATCCAGACTTCTAAGAGTGCCAATGTCGTTTTTCGATTCCAATCCAGTGGGAAAAATTTTAAACAGATTTAGCACCGATATAGGCGTCATTGATAAGGTCCATATTCAATAAAAAATCAAATAATCAATGATCTACAAGACAATAAATTTATCTTTCCATCTTTTTATTAAAGAAAATATCCATGTCGATCCAACGACTGATGTTCTTCGTTCTTCTCTGCGGTTCAGCGATGATTGTGAATGTTATTATCTCACCATGGTTCCTCATTTTCGCTATACCTATATGCACAGTTTACTACCTGGTTCAAAAATTTTACAGGCGTAGTGCCAAACATTTACAAAGATTAGACGGCAGGTATGATTGCTTCTGGTCAATCTTTTAATCAAAAATATTTAATTAAAACATCAATTACTCATTTTCAGTACCAGATGGCCGATCACTACTCACTTTTCTGAAACGCTTTGCGGATTAGCAACGATAAGAGCTTCAAAGCAAGAGAATCGCTTCATGGAGGAGGCTATAAAGCGTCTGGACATCAACACAAACGCGTTCCTCCTTCTAAATTCCAGCAGTCGATGGTTAGGCATCGTTCTGGTAAGAGAATTTTTAAAACTTTTCCATTCTGCCCGATCTATCTTCACCATGAACACTTTCCAGGATTATCTAGGTGCTATAATAGTGAGCTCTGCGATATTTGTAATGTTAATTTCCGCTAAATTGTATCCACATATCACGCCTGCTCTGGTTGGCCTGGCGATTAATTACACCCTACTAGTGCCAATTTATTTAAATTGGGTGGTAAAATTTATCGCGGAGACAGAGATATATTTTGGTAGTGTTGCTCGAATCTCCACTTACAGATATGCCCCTGTGGAAAATTATCAAGATGGTACTTTATCTCTGAAATATAAATTTTAATTTGAAAAACAAGATATGATAAAAAAAAAATGATAAATTATTCGATTTATATAATATTTTCTAGGCTTTTACATATCGAAAAATTGGCCCAACAAAGGTGAAATTATTTTTGAAAATGTTTCTCTGAGATACGCTTCTCAAAATCAACCAGTGATCTCGAATTTTTCTTTGAGGATTTCAGCTGGTCAAAAAGTAAGAATTCATAAAAAAAAAAAAAAGAAATAAGAGAATTCTATTCTATTTTGATACATGCATGCACATAGATTGGAATTTGCGGGAGAACCGGAAGCGGGAAATCCTCCACAGTGATGGCACTGTTTCGATTGCTAGATATCACTCAGGGTCGTGTATTAATCGATGGAATAGACGTCCGACGAATTCCTTTGAAAATCCTTCGCTCGAGACTTTCAGTAATTCCTCAGGATGTAATCATGTTTAGTGGAACCATTAGGTAATCATTGTTTATCTAAAATATGATTGAAAATAATGATAAAATTCCAATGATTTCCAGAGAAAATTTGGATCCTCTGTCGGAATACGAAGATCAAGAACTATGGAACGTGTTGGAAATAGCACAGATCAAAAATGTTGTAGCTTCACATCCCGAAGGTCTTAGTAAGTATAATAAATTCAATTCTAATTAAATTCTTTAACAATTAATTTCATTATTTCTAGAAACTTCTTTTTAAATTTAAACTCATATAAGAGAATTATACGAATATTCTGATTACCCATAACAATTCAAATTCCAATATTTTTATTATGCACTTTGTTGTTTATATCAAATTCTTTTCTGTTTATCCAACAGATAAAAATTGATAAATAAGATAAAATTTAATGGATGATTTTTATCAATCTTATTACGTTATTTTGTTCCAAATTTTTTTTAATAAAATAAAAATCCTATATGTAATTTTTTAATACAATTTGTCCTTTAAAAAAAAAAAAACAGATTTCGAGGTAAAAGAAGGAGGCGAGAATTTCTCTTCCGGTCAATTGCAACTGCTCTGTATGGCGCGGGCGATACTCCGGAAGTCCTCGATCGTCGTGTTCGATGAAGCAACCAGTGCGCTCGACGCCTCCACGGAAAAGAGCCTCTTGAAAGCAATTTCAACCGATTTCGAGAACAAAACAGTGATCGTTATCGCGGTAAATTCGATACTCAAAAATTCCTTATCTCCGTGAAAGAAAGATGTGGATATAATACGACATCATTTTTCATTAATCATCTTCATCATATTTATATTTTCAGCATCGTGTGTCCGCTTTACTCGATTGCGATCGGGTAATCGTGCTCCACGATGGAAAGATCGTCGAAGATGGATCACCGATGGATCTGACACGACAACAAGATAGTTTCTTCGCGAATATGTTAAAATCCAACGAGGAGAATGAAACGAATGATTGTTGAGAGAATACAGATGAACATAAAAAATAATAAGATGAATTCGATTAAAAAACTGCAACACAAAAGTATCTAATACGTTCGATGATCACACAGTATTTATTTTTGATATGGATGATAAATTAGGAATTTCTGAAATGTGTTTTTATAAATACATTAAAGATGCATTAAAATGATCGTTGATCGATCTGATACATTTATACACTGATCATAGATAATGAAATTGCGTTGCATATTAAAATCTCTCATAAATAAAAAACAAAATTGAGAATTATAAATTTTCTCTTTTAATCCATGTAACAAGAAAATTATGTGAATTTTGTACTTAAAACTCAGATTAATGCAAATCTTTTTTAAATAAAAAAAACCATTCACATTACTTAAATTAAAGAAGAGAAATTTAATGACAAGTGTTTCTAGAATTCCAGAATTACAAACTTTTATATCATAAATTAAACTGATCGAATTTTTTCATAATAATAAAAAAATAATTCACAATATTCTTTTCTGCGATCGATGACCCATTGTTTTTTCAAACAAACAAGAAAAGAAAATTTTTGCTCTTACACTGATCGTTGTACTTTCAACTTCCTTTTAATATCCCCATTTCGCCCACTCTTTAAGTATTCTTATCGCCAAAAAGTTCGTCATTGCATACGTAATAAACGGATTTTGTCAAAGAAAGAACTTATCAAAGCCAAAGCCAATTTAATCGGAAAAAGTCAAGCTGCATACCATTCCTCCATCGACCATCTATCTTCTAATCAGATCGAACGAATCGAATGGAAATGTACCTTCCGAAAGAATTTTCGTATCGATCTATTCCACGTGTAATCAAATACATAATCATCGATACCGTTGACTGGCGGCGTATATCACGGATAAGGTGCCAAACGATAATAATTATGTACCAATGCCCCCCACTGTCAGCCAACGATTGAAAACGAGCTCGTGTTTTTCAGCTAGTGGCATTGAGGCCAGTAGTCTGTCGATAACAACGCGAGTCCGCGAGCGAAAGTCCAAAGCGAATTCGCTCGGCTTCTCTTCCTCGTTTCGCTCTCTCGATCCTCAAACACGAACTTGTCACCTCTTCGAGTCGCGAAACATGCCGAAAGAAGTTCAAACGTTCGATTATCTCGTTAAAAATCTTCAAATTTTCCAAATTCAATGACAATACGCGGGTTTTTTCTCGATTTTGAGAATTTCCCTCCTTGAAATTGTATATCTTAGCGCGAAATAGATTCGCGTGAAAAATGAAAGCGCGCGATCGTACGTGAATTTTACTCCCGGAGAAAAAGTTTTCCAATTATCGTGAATAATCGATCCATGTTGTGGTTGTGGTATGAATGGACAATGAATCTCGAAAGTGGCTCGTGAAACTTTGTGAAACTTTGCGAATTGAACGAGTTTGGAAAAATTTGTGACAAACAGGGAGATCAGATGAGATTTGAGTGAGTATATCTTGATCATTTTCTTCTAAGAATATATTAGAAAAAAAATTTAATTTTGCAAATGAAAAAACTATTGTCTCTCTGAATTCAAATCTGAAGAATAAATTTGAAGAATTTTAGAAATTAAAATTCGTCTTAATTCTTCATAAAATAAAAAAAAAAGGAAACTATCGTGAAACTAAGTATCGTGAGTTTCGAAAGTTGAAAAAAGATTAAACTCTGACTCCTTTCTATTTTCTTACGTGTTTATGTTCTCTCTGTTTATGCGTTCGTCGATTGTGCAACTCTTTTTTACCACCGATTTTAAACCGAGATTAGATCGAAGATTCGAACCATTCCCCGTTCACGTGAGGCGCGAAATTCGTACATCATGTAATCGTATTGAGTTGCACGATATATCAAGTGATATCCATTTCGAACAGTGTTTATTGTTTTACATCAAATTCGAAATGGAGCAATTGATTTACCTAGTCGATGATTCACCGTGGACGAGTTATCGTAAGTTTTTCCGTGATTAGTTGGTTTTACGAGCTTTGGTAATTTTTGATACGAAATGGCTGAAAATCGTAAGTTCTTATCAGCGATGATAGTTCTTTGTTCGACACGAACAGGTGTTACATTGTAAGAGCAATTTTAATTTAAAAAAAAAAAAGGAAGAAGAGGAACAAAAGGGAAAAGAGGAGTGTTCGATGTGGATGAAATGATGATAAATGCATTCGGGACTGAACGATCAGAGGCTACAGTTTCGATGATAATAGCGTATAATAAGAAAATTGGTCGCTGTCTTCGGAATGAGGTCGTGAAAAATTGCATAAGAAACGATGATAATCAACAAACAATATATTGAAGATATCTTTGTGATAATTAACTTTTTTTATTCATCATTCATATTATCGCGAAGAATTGAATGTTCGAGGAATTAATAAAAGGAAATTCTATGAGGCCATCGTTTCGAGGCCAATTTTTTCGCGTGGATCTTTGGAAAACAAGAATATATTAAATATTTAAAAAGCTTGTTCTTTTTTAATTAGAATTTCAAGTTGATTAAAAAATTTCAATTATTTCATAACGATTCAAGGAAGATACGAGAATATCATACTAATTTATCAAAGATAACTTTCTTTTCTTTACGATCGTAATACGTCAAGAAATGAAAGTAAATAAAAATTTTCATTAATATTTCAGGAAATACGTGGAATGATACAATTTTTCATGATCACGACAGATTTAAAAATTGGCGCGAAGAGATATTAGAATTTTCGTATAATTTTAGAAAGAAAATCTTAAAAATTACAAAATTGCAATTAGGAAAAATTAATTTCCCTCTCCTCTCGCGAAAAGAAGAAGAACTGGCCGACCTTATTAATGAAAAGAGAATAGAATTCATTAGATAAGATTCATAGCTGTGTGTGTACCTGTTGACATTGTGTCTCTTTGTTATCGGCTAGATAAGATTTCTGCGTCTTTGTCGAACTTGAGACATCAGTTTTATGCGCGAATTCGCGGAGTGCACCTCATCGTTCCTCCGAGAATTATACATATACAACACATAACTCATCGTTCGATCCATAATCCTACGATCAACGATCAAAGTATTAATTAATTACGCGAGATTTTTTTCCCTCCCAAATTTGGCAAATTTTTTTTTTTCCTCGATCACGTCTTCCACGTTAAAAAATCTGAAAGGTGAGTCTCGCCGATCCAAGAGCCCGCGCCAGGAGAATCTGAATGATTTCTATTCGCCCCCTCGTACGTGTCCCGTACGAGCGGGAATCGTGAAGAAACTATTTTCTCGAATAGGATAAAACCCCTCTACTCCGTCTTCCATTTCGATCTTTATCTTCATCCTCATCTTACAATCTAATCGATCGGCGAAAAAAATGTAATTGAACGTCTGTCGCGATAATGTTTCATAGTTTAATTATTTATATAATAATGAGAGCAACGTCGGCCCCGCAGATAAGATTTCCGCATTTCTCGTCGCGCATAACAAATCGCGAAGAAACAAATATTGCACGCGATTAAGTAATTTTGGTTGCGCATTGAACAGCTTGATTATTAAACAGCTCGGATCGACTAAACTAAATAAAATAAATCGGGATTCGAAAGTTAATAGAGGAAGAGCGGAAGAGGGAAGATTTTCGTCTCCGCGTTGCGCTTTGCGGTTTCCGTCGTTTTCTCGATAAGTAATAAAGCGATTAAGTGACGAGGGTAAACAAGGTGATTAAAGAAAAATCAAACACGATAACGGGACGAAAATATTGGCCGAGCGTAAAAATAACCGGCGAATGTTTAACGAGTGAGAGACGGAATCGAGAATCACGATTTGGGAAAGGGGCACGTGTGTGTGTGATTTAATTATGCTCGTGTTAATTGAGCCCGTCGGTACTATTGATTAAAAACGTGGTTTGAACGATGTTTTCGTTAACTGTTTAAGTTTTTCAAATAATCATTTGTTCATGAGATGAACATCGATGATATCGTGTGTTTAATAATTGCTAATTAACGTGATTCTTATATGCAAGAATAGTTTCTTTTCGATGGAAGAGAAAAAGATATAAGGTAGAAAAAAAAAAGGATATGTGTATTGTATTAATGTATTATATTGAAATTTAGATTTTCAAATCCTTTTTTTGGGATTTCAATTTAATGGAGAGATCATTAAATTAAATGAGAGATCGTCCGTTAAATTTTGTTAATTATATTAAAAGAAAAATTGTAATAAATATCAGATATATTTAACAAGAAAAATATTGGAATAATCAGGATATATGACATATCTTTGATATCAGTTAAGCTGGAAAAATTGTAAAAGAAAATTACTTATACTTACTAAAAATATACATATATATATTCTTATATATATGTATATATATATATATATATCAGTTGAGAAGATTATATCTTTTAGATTATATCACTTAACATTTTAATCAATAAATTATCTTGAAAAAAAATTTTAGAATTGCATTGGAAGATTTTTACTTGGAAAAACGATATTTTTTTTATACTTATTAACTTAATATTTTCAGTATATTTTTATGAAAACATTAAATATCTGAAATATCATTAATGGAATTATTGATTTTGCCAAATGGAATATTCAAAAAAATCTTCCTGGTCAAAATATTTGTCATCTGTACACAAATCAGAAGAGACAATTTTAAACGCGAGTTTCACAAGTGTTTTGCTCTCAGATTTCTGTCTGAACGTTCAAAAAAAAAGAGGAAAATATTCCATTCTCAAATTTATTCAGGAGAATTTTTTCTGCATCTCTTAGATGCACATACTATTCTATCAGTGAAAAAATATCCTTCAGTATAATAGCAAAATAATATAATTGATTCGAAATGGAAGAAAATAAATAAGGATAAGAGGATATTAATACAAACAAATTTGTAAGCCTCTCGCTATTTCGAATATTTCCAATGATATGAAATCTTTTATTGTTAACACTTCTCGTTCTACTATTATTTACTCATTTCTATCAATATTGGCATCAGCTATTCTGACACTGTCTGCTAACACGAACAGTCAAATAAATCATTTATCATTTATCATTCAATATAACATCAAATATAACTGAATCTAAAAAATTTAAATAACGATTAACAAAAGATCTAAAATTAAAATTTTATTTTCAAAAATTTCCATCAGACATGGAAAATCTTTATAGAAGATATTTTCCTTTTAATTAATTAATTAAAATATTTTATCTTTTTCAAAATATTTTAAAATATATTTATATAATATATTATATAATGTTCCACATCTTTTTTTATAATTAATCCTTAGAAATTTCTATTTATGCTCCATGAAAATTCATTTATAACAATACTGAAACACCAAAATATGTTGTGAAACATTTGAAAAAGAACAGACATTTTTCTACATTAAATTAAATAAAAATTAAAAAGTCTATCCGAACTTCATAGAAATTTAATTTTAATTTTAAATACAGTCTAATTTATTTGTGTTAATAAGAATAAACAAAAAATAATAAAACTTTAGATTTCCCTAATGTTTTGAAATTCTTTCTACGTTTTTAACCAAAGAAAAAAAGAATAAGAAATAACGTGAATCGTTTCACTCATCGGGAAGATCGCGATCATCGATCGCATACTTCCCATTCCTCGTGTTTAACGAGGAATATTGTAACAAGAATTCGAGCGTTGTGCAAGGAAAATTACGAAACGTAGGCGTACTTACAGTGAAACGTCCTCGCGATTACGTAAAAAAAGAAAAAGAAATACACAAAGAGGCAGAGAAGCGAGGAAAAAAAAAAAGCAAAAGAAGCAGCTTCGATCGTTCTTTATTAATAGCTGGATCTTTAACGAAGTAGGAAACGATTCGCGAAAGAAATATGGCGCAGTTATATAAAATCCGCGATGGAAACGATTTTTTTAAGTTTGATTTTTTTCCCTATTTTGATAAGGCGCTTCGTTTCAAGGAAATTACGTGCACTCGCGTGAATAATTTTCGATGATAATCTCTTTTGTTTCGCTTTGTTTCCCGTCTTCCTAAACCGATTTCTTCGAATTCTTGGTCAATCTCTTGAGATAATCTCGCGTTAATTTATGACAAGGAAAATCGAATAGGTGAATAGAAAACATTAAAATCAATACCTGACAATCAATACCTGATTTTTGAACGATGAATCAAATTTTTGAATCATTGATATCAATTAATTTTTATTTTTATTCCTTCTTAGAAATTGGTTTGAAGAATTGTTGGCCAATTTAGATGACTGAAGATTTGACAAATTCTTATGTAATCAGATACACGTTATAAATAATATTTGGATAGATCTTCCAGTATGACTAATCAAACATTCTTATCGTGTCTCTTAATAAAATATAAAGCCATGAATAAAGCAAAAATTGAAATTACCACTGCGAGATATTATTTCTATTCAACGATCAATTTTATATCGTCATCGTTGATTAATTAATTGTCAGATGAAGATTTCAGATGTGAAGGTTTAAGTTAATTTGCATCGAATCAAATTAAATTTTCCCACGTGACAAAATTGAAGAATAATCGTTTTCCCTATATTTACGAGAATCGTTTTAAAAAAGCTCTTGAATTAAATTTAATTACAATATATTTATATTCCATAGACAGATATTATTGAGGAAAGAAATTCTATAATACGTGAAACATATCAAAATATGAACAATGAATTCATAATGAATATTGCAATATCATTATTACTTATTAAATTTATTTGTGTATAATTATTCAGTAGATATTATATCACTATTAATAAAAAATTAATAGATATAAATAATTCTTTTCTAACTATCAAGATATTGATAATCTCATTATTCCTCCATTGTTATATTTATTTTTCTTGCATCTATCTTGTTAGACAAATATAATCTATGATGAATAAAAGCTTATAAAAAGCTTATCTTTTAATTTTCACGATAATTCGATAATTCTTACAGTATTACGTTGACGTGAAACGTTTAATATCAATAATTTAGAAATCATCTATATAAGTTATAAACGTATATTTCTTTTTTCCTGCACAACCTGCACAAATTTGATATTGACCAAGCAATTGACAAACGATGAACAAAGATAACTATGATAACAACGATTCATAACATTGGAGTTCGATCATTGGCGATTCATTTCAGAAAATAATCAAACTCGATTAATCAAAGAAATTTCTCAAACTATTGACACAACGATTCGAATATAAAATCGATAAAATGATGATCTCTTCGATCATCGCGTTCGCAATGACAAAACAAATAGATGTGCAAGATTTTTCAGTAACGAGAAACTTCCGAAAGGATCGTGCCATAAAACGAGAATATCCACACATTATGAGAACGTGCTAATTTATCGTGACGTCAGCGCACAATCGCATCGAGCATCATTAGCATAAGCATGTGACCAGCTAAGGCCACGTGCTCGAATTTGTCTCATGCGTAAGAACTTTTTGTCTGACAGTAGTTTTTAAAAGAGGCTTTTGAGAGACCATTTCGACAACAGATCGGTCGGATAAGAAGAAATAACAAATCGTAACAGTGAGTAAATAGTTAAGATCGTAAATTGGATACTCGATCGATGATCGATTAAAAAAAAAAAGTCAAAGATATCGTCGAATAATTATTCCTGCACCAGGAATTTTTCCAGGAATTTTCATAATTTTCATAATTTAAAACGCATTAAAGCGGATCTTTCTTGATTTTCTCAAAGAAAAAAAAAAAAGATAAGTTACGTTATCAGTATGGAATTCGAACCAGATAAAATAACTCGTTCGATTAAAATGATCGATCGGCAAGTTATTGATTTATACGTGAATAAATTTACAACGTATTAGAAAGAGATTATTTTTCTGTCTCAGGAGTCAAGAGAGTGTGCTTTCGACATGTTTTGGATGAGGAAAGTATAATGAAATTCTCGTGCTTTCCAACGCCAAGTATCCTGGGACAGAGGGGTAGTATCAATCTTTCTCGGTCCAGGAATGACGAATCGAACGCGATCAGTGTAAGTGTAATAAGAAAAATTTAAAGAATAAAGATTATATTGTAGCTTTATATGAAAGGAACAATTAATAGATCGTCATATATTTATTTATTTCTAGAATGGAAATGTGAAGAGTCCAGTGGTGACAAGCTATAGGCAATCAGGTGAACCAGATCTGAGTCATGGAGTGGTGAGTATTTAAAAATAATCAAAATATCCTCTAATCCGTTGGAATGAGATTATTATCAATAATATATTTCTTTAATAATACATTTCTTTGAAATTTAAATAAAAATTTAAAGATTTTCCATCTTTTAAATCATAACAAGTTGAACATAATTCTATAAAATTATTTTTAACTTTGATTCAGATACGTTCCTTACCTGGTGTTACAATATTTAATGGAACTGGACCTCCTGTACATACCAAAGGCAAGGCACCATCACCACCGCGACAGAATCATAGTCTCCTTTCCATAAAGCAAGAGCAAGAAAATGCCAGAATTTCGGATGTTCAACCTGCAAATCCCAGAGGCGGAATCATCGGCAGAACTCCGACGCCACCCTCTGCACCGAGTCCTGTTTACGAAAAAGATGAGAAGTAATATTTTGAAAAAAAGAAAAGAATAAAATTAAACGAATTCAAAGATTATGAATGTTAATGAATTAATAAAAATATTTTTTTGTCTTATAGGAGTAGGCAACAAATTAGAAAAGCTATTTTGGAGAATGAATTCCTTGGTAATCTTGAAGAGAACCAGGTGGAAGCGTTAGTTTCCGCTATGTATTCGAAACAGATACCGCCAAATACTTTAGTGATTCAAGAAGGAGATATTGGTAAAGACTTTTTTATTATATCATTATGATACTTTGATATTTAATTTTTATCTCTTTTTTTTTTATCAATTTATTTCAGGATCGCACCTTTACGTCTCAGCGGAAGGAGAATTTGATATCTATGAAGGGAACACGTTCCAAAGAACTTTTGGACCTGGTGTCGCATTTGGGGAGATTGCCTTATTGTACAACACAATGAGACTTCGATCCATCAAGGGTAAATATTGATTATACTCTATAACAATTAACAAAAAATAATAATCTTTGTTTAACTTTCAGTAAAGAAGGGTGGAAAAGTATGGGTGCTCGATCGATCCGTGTTCCTCACGGTAATGATGAAATCAGCCCAGGAGAGGCTGGAAGGAAACATTCGATTTCTTCAACGTGTTTCCGTCCTCCAAAAATTACCCGAGCCTAAAGATCACGTCTTGGCTAAAATTTCTGATCTCATTCGTGTGGTAAATATATTTTATAATTATCTTGGCGCTAAGTTTAACTTTGAAAGAAAATTATGTGATATCTTCTTATGTAGGAATTCTTCCCTGCTGACACAAAAATAGTTCGGCAAGGAGAGAAGGGTGAAAAGTTTTACATAATCAGCGGTGGAAACGTCAAAATAACAAAAGATACCGAAGATGGTATGGAAGAAGAGTTGGTGGTCCTTGGAAAGGGTCAATACTTCGGAGAATTAGCTATTTACGATGATGCCGGTGAAAATCGACGACATGCCAATGCGATTGCACTTGCTCCTGGTGTCGAATGTTTAACATTGGATCGAAAGTGAGTTTTCGTAATTTAAAAATGATAAATATTCTCACAGTGCATAGTCAGAAAATATCGTTCTTTTTTGATTGATTGAAATTAAATAAAAATTTCAGTTCCTTCCTGAATTATTTGGGTGGTCTCGACGAAATACGTAATAAGGACTGGTTAGCAGAATATGAGAAACAGAAACGATCATTGACGTTTAAAAAATGGTCTCACGAATACTCGAACGTCACTTTAGCCGATTTAGACACTAAAGGTACCTTGGGAGTCGGTGGATTTGGTCGTGTCGACTTAGTCACCTTAAAATCTGATTCTGAAAAGAGTTTCGCGCTGAAGAAATTGAAGAAAAAAGTGATGGTCGAGCAACAACAGCAGGAACATGTTTTGAACGAGAAACATATTATGCAGGCCTGTGATTCTCCGTTCATATGCAAGTCAGTATCTAGAAAAAAATTATATTAATTATCAATTTCTTGGGCGATAATTGAAAAAAAATTATTTTTGTTTCTTTCGACTTATCTTTCATCCAGACTCTACCAGACATATAAGGACAGAAAATACGTATACTTCCTGATGGAAGTTTGTCTAGGTGGAGACGTATGGACAACTCTCCAAAGAAGGCGATTCTTTGACGATGCGACTGCACAATTCATGGTAGGATGCGTGGTGGAAGCTCTCGATCATCTTCACTCGATGAACATTGTTTATCGAGATTTAAAACCGGAGAATCTTATGCTTGATATTCGTGGATATTTGAAATTGGTAAATTTAATATATCGTATTGAGAATAAACTTAAAGAAACTTGCTCTTTTTTTTTTTTTTTTTTTGGAATATAAATGAAATGAAATCTTGTAAATTTTTTTCAGGTTGATTTTGGATTCAGTAAAAAGATTGGACCATCCAAAACGTGGACATTTGCTGGTACACCTGAGTATGTAGCGCCAGAGATTATTTTGAACAGAGGCCACGATAGGTGAATAGTTAAAAAAATAATAACTTAATGTAATTAAAAAATATGAAGAAAGAAATTAAAGATGGTAATAAGATAAATCATATTTATTTTGAAGAGCGGTGGATTATTGGGCTTTGGGAATTCTAATTCATGAATTATTGATCGGTAAGCCACCCTTCCGAGGCTCTGATCACATGACCATTTACAACAAAATTGTAAAAGGTATCGAAGTAGTCGGAATACCAAATACCATTAATAAAAATGCAAACAATTTAATCAAGAAACTTCTTCGTCTAAATCCTTCTGAACGTCTTGGATACCAAAGAAATGGTATCCAAGACATTCGAGATCACAAGTAAGTTTTTTTGCAACGTACATAATGTTATTTGTAAAATAGATATAAATTTAGATCAAAATAAAATATATATTTTTTTTAAAAAATAATTTGTTTCTTTAGATGGTTCCATGGATTTAATTGGAATGCCTTGCAAAAATTAACTTTACCGGCGCCAATCGTTCCAACGGTATAAAAAAATTTATTCTCAATACATTTCTGTTTTTTATATGCAATTTTTAAAAATTTTCAATTCTTTAATCAAACTTACGTTCCTCTGTTTCATAAAATTCTAGGTGCAAAGTCGAATTGACACGAGAAATTTCGAAAGATATCCTCCAGATCGTAATATTCCACCAGATGAGTTCTCCGGATGGGACGAGAATTTCTAAAAGAAAAAGAATTCAACAATCAGTTGAACACAATCTGTTAATTGAATCAATAATAAGAATAACAAAATTGCAAAAAGAAAAATACATGAAACTTATTTTGAAATTTAAAAAATTATATCATTAATCGATTTAGATACATGTATAAATTAATAATTTCCTATTTATATCTATTAATCTATTCGAAATATATTATATATCTTCTAATTACTCTAATTTTTTAAAATGTAATTAATTACCGTATAGTATGAATATTCAAGGCTTGTAAGAGTATTAGAAAATGAACAAAATAATACTCTGATTGACAATAATATAATCATAATAATTTTAATGTTATTAATTAATAATAAATTTATATATAAGTTGTTAAATTGTTATATATTAATACCTAAAATTCATACTTAATAATTTTATATCCATTTTTACATCTATTCATTCATGTTTCTCAATTTTTTAAATTTCAGTATATATATATCTATGAATATTATCTTGAATTAATAAAAATGCAATTGTATACAATATTATCAAATGATTGAATGATTTTAGAAGATAAATACTCCTTGGAAAAAATGTATTGATAAATCTTCGATAACATTATACTTATGAAACATATCTATTAAGGACATTTGATGGATTAAGATTGCATTAAGATTGTGAAAGATAATATCGATCAATTTAGTCATTTCTGCTATTCTCTAAATCAGTCAATATATTATTTGTGTTATTTACTCGATCTACGTAAATCTTCTTCATTCTCGAAAGTTATTTATATTAAACTTTTCTTGTTTTTTTCTTTAAAAATTAAAGTCTATTCCAGATTGTATCCATTACATTGAATAAACTACGTTTAAAAATTTTATTAAACGTGAATTTAAAAAAATTTAGCAATGCATTTTCTATGCTTAGGATGTGGTAAACGCAATCTCATCGAACTAAATAAACGCGATTCTGATACGTATTATCGACATTTGTCGAATGAAAGAAAACATAGTGTAATTGGTGAGGTGAACGTGTCCTCCGATATGCCGATCAAAGTTTTCGAGAAAGATGAAAAGTGATCTAAGAATTTTAAATTATTCAACAGTCATTTCTGATTTCGCAAAAATATATTCACATTTAATGTAACTTTTAGAACGAAGAACCTGATCAAAAATGCGATTTTAAACAACGAATTCCTCAAAAACTTCAACGAATCGCGGATAGAAACACTCATTTCAGCAATGTATCCAAGAAAGGTGAAAGCTAATACGCGAATTATTCACGAAGGTGAAACCGGTGAGTAATTATTTTTAATAAATGCCGAAATATTAATCAAATTTACAAATTAATCAATGTAATAGGATCCCATTTGTACGTTTCGGAAGAGGGAACATTTAAAATTTACGTGAACAATATATATAACGAAAATTTTGGCTCTGGTGTCGCTTTTGGAGAATTGGCGTTATTATACAACACAAAAAGATTGTGTTCTATCGATGGTATTGGAATAATTCGAAATTTCTTATATTAAAATCACGGAAGTATCTATAATTGTTTTCGTTTGTTCCTTCAGCATGCACGGATGCAAAACTCTGGGTGATGGATAGGCAAATATTTCAAACAATAATGTTAAAAAGTAACGAGGAAACTATGGAGCATAATTTGAACATTGTTCGTCAGATTGAAATATTCAAGGATTTTTCAGATGAAGTTCTTCTAAAAATATGTGACTTAATAATAGTGGTGCGTGTAAAGTTCAAATTACGATAACTTGAAAGTATTAAAAACACTGTTTTTGTGTTGCTTAAGGAATTTTATCCTGCGAATTCATACATAATTCGAGAAGGAGATCAAGGGAATAAATTTTATATTATACAAGGTGGCCATGTAAAAATTACGAAAAATAAACCAAATGATAAGGAAGAAGAACTGATGATTCTCGAGAAGGGTGACTATTTCGGTGAAAAAGCGTTATATGACAATAGTGATTCTTGTCGACAAGCGAACGCTATTGCAATGCCTCCTGGAGTAGAGTGTTATACTATCGAGAAAGCGTAAATTATGCGATTAATTTAAAAATTTTTCGGATGACTTTTTAGTGTTTCTCTATTTATGTAAAGTTTATGTTCGATTCTAGATCATTTCTAGATTACCTTGGCGGAATGGAATCAATCAAAAATAAGAAATGGCATGCATATGAGAAATTGATTGTGCCAGATAATTGGAATAAGCAATTTGCAAAATTAACTTTGTCCGATTTAGAATCTGAAGGAACAATTGGAGTTGGTAGTTACGGCAGAGTAGAATTGGTCATTGTGAAATCGTTGATGTCTAATTTTAGTTTCGCTAGAAAAAAAGTGAAAAAACATGTGATCACACGTGGTGGCTTTCAGACAATGATTTATAATGAAAAAAATAATCTAAAAATATGTGATTCGCCATTTATCTGCAAGTAAATTAATGATTTTAATTCTTTAAAACAAATTTTTCTTTAAAATATAATATATAAAATAGAAAATTTAGGACCAAAAAAAGTTTAATGATTCTTTGATTTAATACATAATGTAAAAAAGTTTATCTTCAAATCATATATTATATTTTAAATTCATTATATATTAAATAAAATACAATACTAAATTCTTTGTAGATTATACAAGACTTTTAAAGATAAGAAATATCTTTACTTCTTAATGGAAGTGGGCTTAGGCGGAGATTTAAGAACAGCTTTATACAGACATGGTCAATACAATAATTGGACGAGTCGATTTATTATCGCTTGCATCGTAGAAGCTTTTCATTATCTCCATTCACTGGGTATCATTTATAGAGATTTAAAACCTGAAAACATTGTAATCAACAGTATAGGCTATATTAAACTTGTATGTTCTTCTATTTTAATTTAATTTAATATTAATAAATTCATCCAATAATCCAATATCCTTTACAGATTGATTTTGGATCTACTAAAAAAATAGGCTCTTATAAAACAAAGACTTTTATAGGTACATTAGAATATTTGGCTCCAGAAATTATTCAAAGTAAACATTACAATCGGTATGTATTCTCATGATCAATTAAATTTTTATTAAATTTGAAATAAATTCAAATAATTTTTTTTTTTTAATGATAAAGAGCTGTAGATTATTGGGCACTTGGAATTTTGACATACGAAATATTAGAAAATAAAACACCCTTTCAAGCTATAAATGATTTGGAAATATGTAACAACATTCTTCGTGGTTTTAATGATAATTATTTTTCGCCCTTTATAAAAAGTGCAGGAAAGGATTTTATTAAATCTTTATTACAAAATAATCCACTTAACAGACTTGGT
This sequence comes from Apis mellifera, assembly GCF_003254395.2. Taxonomy (NCBI): domain Eukaryota; kingdom Metazoa; phylum Arthropoda; class Insecta; order Hymenoptera; family Apidae; genus Apis; species Apis mellifera. Next base: position 6,055,401 of record NC_037640.1, read on the forward strand.
TGTCTACAAAATGGTGTTGCCGATATTCGTAATCATAAGTATGTATTTATCAATTTGTATATATTTATTTCTACTCATTCATTTTTTAATTATTTGCAGGTGGTTTAATTCCTTTAATTGGCGAGACTTACAAAATCAGAAAATGTCTTCTCCTATTGTACCAACGGTAAGAATTTATCATAATTTTTTTATAATAGTTTCATTATCTTAACCTCATTATCTAATTCATTCATAGATAAAAAATCATCTCGATAGAAGAAATTTTGATAAGTATCCTCCTGATCACGAAGAAGTATTAAGCGATTTTTCCGATTGGGATACTAATTTCTAAAAAAGTTGTTGTTAATTTATCTTATTATTATATTAAATAATTAATTGTAAATTATTATAAGATACATATTATATATTGCTTACTCTTTATTTTATAACGATATTAAGAATATATTTTTATATTATAAATATTTTAAATCGAAAATATAAAGATATATATATCTTATAAAGATTTTTTTAATACATAATAACATATTTTTATGAAATATAAAAAAAATACCTTGTATATCCGAAACATAGATTCTAAATTAACCAAATATAAACAATACAATAAATATTATGTATAGATTAAATTTATCAAACAAGACTGTGCTTATGTTTATAAAGTTCGATTAACAATATAATTGTCTAATAGATAATAAGTATAATATTCAAAATAAATACTTAAATTGTAAATACAATTTATCGGTCTCTCAAATATAAAAATTTTAACTTGATATTGCGCAAAGAACGCCGTCAACTTCAGGTGGCGCACGATTTGCTGCTGCACTCCTGTGCAAATAACCTTGTTACACCATCGTTCGAATGGTGAATTTACAAATTTACATAATAAATAAATCAAAAGTGATAAAATATATTATTAGATATGCTGTTACACGAATAATTTACGTACCATAAAATTATAATAAATATAATTTCACTTGTAATCAATAAATATAAGATACAACAATACGTGGTACTGAATTATAGTGCGAAAGAGAAAAACATACATTATATTTTTTTAATAATAATATATGCAAATAATCAACAATGTAATGTGAATAATTGTTTGTAATATATAATAATATATATGTTTATAAATACCGCTTGGTTATTAATGGTGACAGGACCTAACTTAACATGAGGTGAAACTAGGTCCATAAAAATTTCATTTAATATCACTTATCAATAATTTAAAAAAAATAATACGTAATGGAAGCTCATGAGAATGAGCAGTATGTTACATTTCCCCTTTCAGGGGTTCATGATGATATGCAAGATAACATTATATCTCATGAAGAAATATGCGAACCAGTTGACGAATGTGTTCTTCAAGAAGGACTCACTGAAGTATCTGTCACAGATGTTAATTCTGGTATTACAGAAGCACAAGTTGCAGTTGAGATTTTAGCAGAACATTCTGATGAGGAAGATGAAAATCGTGTAGTATATCCTATATATATTAAACAAGAAGAGCAACAACAATATACATCTGGAGATGATGAATCAATGGCTGTGGAAGCTCTTCGGCAACTTGGAGGTATGTATCCTTGTTTTGAAGACAAGAAAATATGTTGTGCAAATTGTGGAAACCTTTTTACACAAGATGAAATGACAAAACATCATACTAGTTGTTCTGCTAATAAATTATCATGTATTACTTGTGGAGAAAGATTTGAAAGAAAAATAGATTTGAACAATCATATAGTTTGTCATCAAGTAGATCGTCCACATGCTTGTAGAACTTGTGGAAACTTGTTCCGTTCAAAAAACAATTTAAGATGTCATATGTTACAAGTACATCAAGTAGAAAGACCTCATAAGTGCACTATATGTGGAGCAGATTTTCAGAGGCCTTCTAGTTTATCTAATCATATGAAAATTCATACATATGTTGCTGGCCGTGCTATTATGCAATCACAGGGTAATAATATGTCACAATCGGAAGAAACATTTAGGAAGTGGCCTGAAAATGTGACAGAATCTCAAAACAATCAAGTACCATCTTCATCTGTACAAACTCTGCAAAACTATGATACAGTTCAATGGTCAGTTCCATCTTATAATTTTCAAAATGATCAAACTGTTAATACAATATCTAATCCTGAAGAAAAAATAGATACTTTACATGAATTTACTGTACTGCCAAATGGAGAAGTCACACAATTTGAATATACACAACAAAATAATATAAATAATCAAGTTAATCAGCAATATAATATTTCAATAAATTCATTTAATAATTCTGATACAATGATAAAAGTTGAAACTTTATCATATAATAGTGAAAACAGAAAGAATTACATAGAAGTTGAAACAAATGGTACAAAACAACATATTTGTAGACATTGTGGAATTAGTTTCTCTCGTGCAACAGCATTAGTATCTCATGAAAAAATTCATGCATCTAAAAATTGGAATATGCCAATTGAATGTGAATATTGTGATAAACAATTTCAAGATGGTAATCATTTAGCAACTCATCAAACAACTTGTGCAAAAAAACTGATGCAAAATAATATAGAACAAGGTACACATAACACTAAATGGGGTAAACATGCATGTTCTGAATGTGGTAAAAAATTTACTACTAAACAAAAAATGTTCAGACATCAGTGGATTCATAGAAAGAAAACACATTCTTGTGAAGTATGTGGATCTCAATTTGAAAAACAAAATGAATTGGATGAACACAGATTATCAGCACATCCTGGTGATTCTCCATTTACTTGTACTGAATGTGGTAAGAGTTTTGTATCACGTCAAGGATTATGGGAACATGGTAGAACACATGCTGGGAGTCCTGCACATTTTCATTGTGATACATGTTCTAAAACATTTTCATCAAGGCAAGGATATTTGATACATCACAGAACTCATACTGGGGAAAGACCATATGGTTGTAAGTTTTGTTGGAAAGCTTTTAGAGATGGTGGAACATTAAGAAAACACGAACGCATTCACACAGGAGAAAGACCTCATGTTTGTCCTTTGTGTTCAAGAGCATTTAATCAAAAAGTTGTTTTGAGAGAACATGTTCGATGGGTTCATGCAGCAGGAAAGAATGAAACTGAAGTAACTGGACCTCCTTTCTCATGTCCTATATGTGGTGCTGTAAATCAAGATCGAGATGAATTATGTGCACATATTGTTAAACATTCTGATCAAATGATAGCAGAAGCAAAAGCTAAAACAAATAATAATGCTCCAAAAGTCAAACCAGTTAAAAAAAAATCAAAAGTATCAGCAAGTACAAGTTTACAAAAAAAACAAGGATCTGGAAATTGTATAATTCCTAAATCAGAAGAAAATGAAGCACTTTTATCTATTACAAAGACAGATAAATCAGATGAACAAATTTTAAATAAAAAACAAAATAATGCTTTCCTTGTAGTTACTACAGAAAAACGCAATGAAAATTATATTGCAATATCTGAACTTAAATCTGAAAATGTGCAATTATTAGTTAATGAAAAACAAGATGAAAATATACATATTTCACAATCTGATCATAGTCATAGAAAATCTTTAAATATAATTACTATGGATAAGCAAAACAATACAACCCATATAACTTCTACAGAGCAAAAAAGAAGTGCACTTCATCCTGCAAGCAGTCATGATGAAATAACTGCAATGCATTTAATACAAACTTCAAAGCAAACTAATACTTTACATTTAATCACAAAACAAAATGAATCATTGCCTGTTTTAACATTAGCAAATCCTGAGAGTCATGAAAATTTTTCCAGTCAAATTGCACAAATAAGTAATAATGACTTACCTATGAATATGGTAACTCATCATTCAACTAGACAAAATCAAGATATCAAAAATCATAATGAAGTTGGCCAAGAATCATTAATACAAGAAGGAGCATCCCAAACAGCAGTAATACAAGTTGTACAATATCATCAACAAGATAGTGATGATGGAGAAGAGTTAGTTTGTGGTATATGTGGAGAAGATTTTAATGATAAAAATGTGTTGATGGAACATGTAAAAATTCACATATAATAATTGTTACTTTATTATCCAAGTTTGTGATATTCTTATGCTATTAATGTGGCTATGTAGAAAATAACAAATTCAAACATTTCTTATGTTCTTAAAGAAAAGAAATGTTAAATATTATATAACTATTTAAATATTGTTTCCAATAATAGTAGTAACGCACCAATTTTCTATGTGTCTTACAAATGCACTGTACGAAAAAAAAACAGGGAATTTCAATGATATTTATATATTTTTAATTAATTTGTTTTTGTTTCACTGAAATGCTTTTACACATTTAGGTCATACACTATATATGTGGTGAAATAATGTACATCTTTTAAAATAAAATATAGATAAAGATTTATGTAATAAGTGAAGCACATTACTGATGAATTTTTTCTTAAAGATGTAAAATTATAAAATTCTTTATAAAAAATAATCTTAGAATTATATAAATCTGCTTTTAATAATTATTTAATCTTGAATTCATGTATCATTTTACAATACATAAATTATAATTGGATAAAATGATATTTAAAATGTAGAATGTGAAGTGCAATGAGAAAATAAAGTACATTTTATTTTCTACATTCATTTTATATTAAAATACTTTTCTTTAATATTAAATTTTTCCTTCATTTTTCATGTTTATGTTACTGCATATTTTGTTAATAGTTAAAGATTAAGTTTGTCACGTGTTGTTGCCGGAACGAAATACGAGTGCGCGTTATTTTATGAAATAAACAATCGTAATTTATAATTATATTTTGTACCATTATGTAATGTGTGTTATGTGATTTCAATAATTCTACATTAAATTTTAAAGACAAAAAAAGTAAGTATTAATACGTTTAAAAAAACTAAGAAAAAAAATTTTATTACATATTAAATTTTATTTATTAGAAAATAAATAGTACTAATAGTATTATTTCTATAAAGATTTTTATTACATATCAATAAGTCAACTTTAAAACACATTAATAAAATTCATAATATTTTTTAAAATTTTCTTATTCGATTATTAACCTATACTTCAGAATCTTTCTCCCGCGTTTATAATCGACTGAAGGAAACGTTTGAAAAATATTTATTACTAAAGTTTCGTATTTTATATATGTAATATAAAAGAATACGTGATAAAAGTATATTATAATTGTATAAAAATAAATTAATTTAAATATTTTTACATAAAATTAAAATAAAATTTATTTCGGAAACAAATTTTTTAATTCTAAATATTAAAGTGTGAATATTTGTGAATCAAAGAGGTTATGTTGTTGCTGTATCATTTTTATAAACTTATATATAAAGAATATTAGAATAAAATAAAAAAAAAATTTTTTAATTTTGTAATCAAAATATATAAATATGCCCACTTGGAATCAAATTCAAGCTCAACTTCGAAATCCAAATAATCCGGTAGTATTTTTCGATGTATCCGTGGGTACTACAGAAATCGGACGAATGATTTTTGAACTCTTCGAAGATGTTTGTCCAAAAACATCGGAAAATTTTCGGCAATTTTGCACTGGAGAATATAGAAAGGACGGTGTACCTTTGGGTTTTAAAGGTGCCATATTTCATAGAGTTATTAAGGACTTCATGATCCAGGGTGGTGATTTTGTAAATGGTGACGGTACTGGAGTTATAAGTATCTATGGTGGTGGAACCTTTCCTGATGAAAATTTTACATTAAAACATGACTCACCTGGATTATTATCCATGGCAAATAGTGGTAAAGATACTAATGGTTGTCAATTTTTCATCACATGTGCCAAGTGTAATTTCTTGGATGGTAAGCATGTTGTTTTTGGAAGAGTTATCGATGGACTTCTAGTTATGAGGAAGGTAGAAAATGTTCCCACAGGGCCAAACAATAAACCAAAAATTCCTGTGACAATATCTCAATGTGGACAAATGTAATGATTTAAATAATTGTAATTTAAATAATTGTAATTTATATTTTTTTATGTAAGTTAGAGATAAAATATGCTTATATAAACAACGTTTCATAATTCTTAAAAATGAAACTATTATTTTCATCAAATACCTCTCTTTTTCCAATATTTTTTAATAAATATTTTCAATAGATTATAATTATAGTTTAAATTAATAATCATGACTGTAATTATTTACTTCAGGGCTATTTTAATTACCTTCAAGTATTTTATAATATCCTGTTAATAGAGATTGGCTATCAAGACTTGCTTATTAGTATTTAAAAGCTAAGCATCTTAATCAACAAATCAATAATTTTAATGAACTACAGGTATGATCAAAAAATTCTGATAAAATAAATATGAAATAGAATAAATTGTTATTTCACGAATTTTCAATCTTATTACGTTAAATTTACATACCAAATAAATAATCTACTATATAATCTACATTATATTTTAATGGATAAAAATCTAAACACATCTGAAATATTAATGCGACTTACAACTCGGATTACAAAACATTCAAAATAACATGTAATATGCGTGTGTATGTGTGGTATGTGTATATGATCTAACATTATAATTATACCAATTAATTCCAACCGTAAATATTAGGTCTTTATTTCGTATCTAATTTGTAGTAATCTAAGCAAAAACTTTTTTTTATATTCGTACGTAATTCGTTCATGAAATAATTTGATATTATAACTATTGATAGCCTAAGAGATAATCGATGTACTTAACAATGAATCTTATTTCTACCTAGTTACATATTAATTTTTCTTCTCTCTCTCTCTCTCTCTCTCTCTAATATGAATTATTACATAAGAATCGATAAATATTACTTATATTACGTACAATTATTTCTTTTCTATTTATGCGGCACTTATATCATTTTTCATTTGCAAAACTAATATGGTATTTTTACATATACATATACGAACAATTATTTTCATCAGCACATAATTTTTTGCATTGCATGGTTCGTTACCGAATATATATGAAAATAAATTCCAAATAAGTTGCATTTATATTGCATAAAATCGTATATAGAAAGACAAATTCTCAAACGATTTGTTAACTCTTATTTAATTTTTAAAATCTATCATCGTTTTAAACGATAGCCAATATAAATCTAATATCTACATCAGAAATATCTCCGAATATTCTTCATTAATCATTCTCAATTAATATTCGAAATTTATTTTATTCGAATATTAAAAAAATTTTCCTATCGACGTAGCTTGAAAAAAAACTTGTTTTTGAATTGTTTCCTAAAAAGCAACGAAATATTCAGGTTGATTTCCAAACAGGAACGGCCGATTTTCAGAGGCATATCGCGTAAATCACGAATCATCTGGATATCATCATCGGGATCGTCACGACCTGAAACACATTATACACCGATCATCATCGTCAGCAGCTCACGGTAACGATAGCAGTTGGTCCCTCCTCTTGGGCACCGTGAGCTGAGGTGCGGTCTACCTGCTGTTGCAAAAAACGTCTTCCTCAATGGTATCGACCTGTGAATTATCATCGACGACCATAATGGGCGTAGCACCATCGTGAAGACTCGACTTCGAGATGGATCTTTTGTAAACATCCCTCGTCACGCTCCTGGTGAAACTGAATTTCCGTACCAACTTTTTGTCCAAAGCAGCAGGACTTTTTGGTCCTTTCGCTTTGAACTCGTCTTCTGTTCCTTCATAATGAGCGAGCATCACTTCTGTCGCATGTTGCTCGATCACATCCATAGCATAATCGATATCATCGTCGGTGGCATTCTCTTTGACTACGCAGAATCTCAAAATATACTTGCCCATCACTCTAGCCGGAATCATGTGAAGTCTGCCGGATGCATTGATATTTGCCAATAATTCCTGATTTATCTCATCGCTTTCCTTCAATCTGAAGCAAACCAAACCTACTCTCACATCATTGGTTATCTCGAATCGCTTATCCCTCTTCATTAGAGTCTCGAATCGTCTTGCCAATCTAATATGATTTCTTATATACTTTTGTAATCCTGTGATTCCATACGATCTCATCACGAACCATAATTTGAGCGCTCTGAATCGTCTGCTCAAAGGTATTCCCCAATGGCGGTAGTCGATAGATTCACCGGATCTAGCGTGCTGAAGGTACAATGGATTGACGACAAGTGCCGACGTGAGTTTCACTCGGTCGCGCACCCAAAGGCAAGAGCAATCAAAATTGACTAGCAACCACTTGTTAGGATTGGTATTGAACGAGTCCGCGTGCTCGATGCCGGACATAAATGGCCTCATTTCCGGACAAATGAACGCATTACCAGCGTAAGCACCATCCACGTGGAGCCAAATATTAGGATAGAGTTTGCACACAGGCCCGATCTCGACTAAATTATCGAACGCGCAGGATCCGGTAGTGCCAAGAGTGGTGGAGACGAAGAATGGCACTAAACCACTTGCCACGTCTTCTCGAATTGCGGATTCCAGTCGCTTACCACGCAAGGAACCTTTCTCGTCCGGTTCCAAGACTCGTAGCTTCACCAAACTGATCATCGCCGCTTTTTCTACGCAGGAATGCGCCTCCGTTGAACAATAAGCGACCAATCGTGGCAGAAAGGCGGAATCTTCGGTGTTCGGGTCTTGCTCCTTCAAAGTTCGAATAGCTTGGGTTCGTGCCGCAAGCATGGTGACTAAAATACACTCGGAGGCGGACCCTTGTATCACTCCACCGCCTTTCGAACTTTTGTGCTCGGCTAGAAATTCCGGTGGAAGGTCTATCGCTTTTGCGTACCAATCCAGAACAATAGTTTCCAGTTCCGTGCAGGCCGGGCTCGCGGCCCAAGAGAAACCTATGCACCCGATTGCGTCGGACAGCATGTCCCCGAGGATCGAGGGAAACGAATTGCCCGCCGGAAAGTAGGCGTGAAAACGTGGATGTTGCCAGTGCGTGATCTGTAAAGCATCGGTGTTCTCTCAGTGTTCTCAAGTTTGATTATTCGATATTGAATTTAAAAAAAAAATTGTTATACAGATTTTAACACAAAAGAATATAATATAGAAGAGGTAAAGTGATTTTTTTGATAACGGATAAAAATACGTGTGTAACCGTTGCCACGGCCATGAGTTTTTTTTTCTTCTATTTTTTTCGTATTCGCGAATATTATTAACATCGAAAGAGGTCGGAATCAACAAAGGGGGGATCGATAATCGAGTCCACACAGTTGACACTCACCCCGGGCATTATTTTCCTGTCGACGTCCCTTATTATAGCATCCCATGATTCCCCTTTCGCTGGCGCTTCTTTGGGAAGTAGGGGCCTTAAGTAGCCTGGGTCCACGTTCGCCGTCACCCTCTTTCCTTCCAACGTGCGGAGATACTCGCAAATGTACTCGATCATCTCCTTGCCGCGTACTTGAAACTCATCGATGTTCATGATAATTGGTGACTGGAATGCAATTCGAAGGAGAGATGGGCTAGTACGTGCCAATGAAACTCATGTTTGATTAAGCACGTTCTCGGTTAAAGCTTGATCGTGACATTTTTCAGCGCCATTTATCGGAATTACAGATGAAATAAACGTCATTCGCAAGCAAAGAAATACGTGGGACAAAATACCTTTTCGTTTATTTTCGTTTGTTCGTTTTTTTTTTTACTTTTCTATTTTTATTTTTCTTTCCTTTTTTTTATATCTTTCTTTACTTCTTTCCTTTTGTTAAATAATACAGAGTTCTCTTTTCTTCACAATTATTCCACTTTGTTGGAAACTCCAATTTGTTCTCTCATTTTTTTTTTCAATTATCAAGGGAAAAATCAATCTAATCGAACGTTCGAACACACTTCTCTATGGATTATTTTCTAATTGGAAATTGTTGTTCAAACTTTTTCAAAACACTTTCACATCGAAGGAAACGCGTAACAGGTTTGTCCCGCGTTTAAACTGAGACTGGTAGCACCTGCCATAGCGCCGTCAGTTTTATGCGCGTCTCCTCTTCGTACATCCCTGCCTCACGCAGATAAAATTAAGGCGGAGCTTCGATGATCGTAAAAAAATAATAATTTACCTGTTTCGTTATAGATTACGACATATATAGTTTCGTATCGTACCGTTTGTTACGCAAACGCTTGCTCGAAAAAAAAAATCACACCCCCTTCGAAACTTTTCATAAACCCTTAAAATTCGTCATACTTCCGATGAACTAACTAAATTTAGTAACACTTTTTTTCCACCCTCTGTATGACGTTATAATTCATTCTTTTTCTTAATCACATACACACGCATATACTATATTTATATCTTTTTGATACAAAAATTATTCTTTAAAAAAAAAAAAAGCAATTTAAAAAACTCTTTGAAAGAGTATTATTTAATCACAAAATACAATTTCGTATATTTATATGAGAAAATTAGAAAAAAAAATTTGATATAACTTCGTTTTCGAGAAAATTAATATAAAAAGTTATTTAATAAAGAAGAAAAAAATAAAATTACATACAATTTCAATCACATTTATCTATTATTTTTATATAAAACTTTATTTATAAATAGTATCAGTTAATCGAAAACATTTATATAAATTTTTTTAATCTTTGTTATCGATTGTTTCTATTTAAATTTAAGTGTTTATATGATAGTAAAACAATTAGAACTACCGTAGTCATTTAAATCACTATAATCACTACAATCTTTTAAATTTTTTTCAAATCTTTTGCTTCAAAGCTAACGTATTTGAATTTTTAAATCAATTTTTAGACGAAGAGATGCTATCGCTACTTTTTTCTTTATTATATATTTTTCTTATTATACATTGTCTCAATATTATATTTTTAATATCTTGTTAAATAAAAAAAAAAAAAAAAATCTTTCGCGTATCGATCACTTCGTGAAAATTACTTTGAAAAGTAAAAAATATCAATTCTCATTCCGGCAAAGGATCATCGCGAGATCGATCCCGAAAATCTGAACGAAAATTCGCAAGAAGGGTGGTCGACATCAATGATGATATATCGAGGGGGTCGCTGCTTGAATAAGCCAGCGTGTTGTCGATGATGCACGGGGAGTAAACTCGCCCCCTCCCCCGTTTATAAATAGACGTTTACTCTTCACCTACATTTACAATATCCCGTAGAAGCGGTGACAGGTCACCGCTCAATCTTTGTAACACACACACACATGCAGACACATGGCGAACACCATTTTCTCTTTTGCCGCCACCTTCACGCATGGTCTGCTCACGTCCGACGTTTTCGAATTGGATTTCTCGATCGAGGGTGTCGAGGAACGATTGCCATCCACCACGAATTAATTAATTCTCCTTTTTTCCGCCGAGGATTGCGCATTTCCTCCTTGTCTCGCATAAACTCGACGACTCGAGTTATCGATACGAAAGATATTGTGTGCACGAAACGATTAGAAAAATTATTTCTGATCAACAATCGAAAGGATGAAATTGTTTACTCGAAATTTTTCTTCTCGAAACTCTTAAAAATCTTCAAGTTCTTTCCTCTTTTTTATCATTAAAAAAAGAAATTTTGGAGACTTGTGATATTCATTAATCACGCTTTATCTCCCAATATTCGATCAATATTCATCTTGGAAATCTCTCTATTAATTTGCAACATTGCATGCAAGGGATGAAATTTATCAAGTGTATTTTAATTACCAATATTCTGGCAATGATCGACATTATCGATTATTTCCCCTTCTCTCTACTCACGCATTTCTGCTTGACGTTGTATTTTTTCTTTTTTTTTTTTTTTTTGAGAGGGAATGGCCGATCACGATATTCGATTAGAATCACGTATTCAACGCTTCTGCTTCCGGAACGAGACATCGTCGTTTGCGCAAACGAGCTTTACCAAAACGGAATCGAAACGAAATTGAATAAATGTCATATTTAGCCGGAGGAAGAGGGAGAGAGAGAGAGAGGGAGGGAGGGAGGGAGAGAAAAACGATATTCAAGCAAACTGGGCGGTCCAGGTGCATCGGCTCACCCTCAGTGACCCCAACCTTTTCGATCGAATAACGAACAGCACTTTATGACTTTTTTTCGATATTCCCGAGCCACGAGTTTCCGTCTCATATTTTTTATTCTAACTCCTTCCCCTACTCGGCCCAATTTACAGATTATATCTCCGTGAACGACAGAAAACGATTGCATTTCGAGACGATGGTGAATAATCGGGACGTTGATTATTTTACTTCTGAAATTTTTTTTTTTTCTTTTTTTTTTACTATGTCGATGTATGCACGCTTTATATATCATATATGTAAGTACATTTTAATAGAGTAATATGTTACACATGTAGCGTGTTCCGCATGGTGGTAACGCATCTCTGTCGCGATCCAAAGAGAGCAGACTTATATAAACAGATCGATAAGCAAGTAAAGAAGATGTACTTATATTTTATCGAGCGCTTCCTTCGGTCGAGAATGCGAATCTTGCAACTAACTTGCGCACAAGTTTCCGAAAAAGTGACTGAAACAAAGGAAAAAAGGTGGCAATGGGATTATTACAATCTATAATCGTCGATCGATTTCGAGTGTTTCTTCGTCCGTTTCTTCGCTGAGCAATTTTAAGAGAATTTTTTTAGAGATGTATCGTCTACCATTCTTCGTTTCATCATTTTTTTTTTAAATTCCTTTTCGTCGATTTTTTTGTCGTCCATCGTTTCAATCCTCGTTTCTATAGATACACCTTTTTGGGGAAAAGTTTAGAAAAAGACAATTTTTGGACAAACGCGAGATATTTTACGCCCTTCCGTTCGGTGATCTTCCGCGGGACGGCGAGGCGGACGGCGATGGATCCGGGCTGCAACCGTTGCTGCTACCGCGACGACTTCCGGTACCGCTTGCTTTCAAGCGAACCATAGTGTCCAGATGACGAAATCTGAAATCATTATTAAAATATTTTAATAAAAGTTAAAAACTTTATATTTGAATCTTAAGTTCAATGCACTATTTCTGCCATATTAAAAAATTTAATTAGAATAGATTTTAAATTTTGATTTTTAATTAGTATTTAATATTATAATATTACATATCAATGTTCTATCTATTTCTAATTAAAGAAAATCTTTTTTAAATAATCTCTTTTATCGAGAATATTTAAAATAAAAAGAATCACCTAAGCGACAATTCACTGGTATCAGCAGCATCTTTCGCCTGCATCAAATAAGCGAGCGGCCAGGATATCCACGAACGTCTGGCATCAAACATGCTAAATCAGTGATTTTGCAAGATTTCTGTAATTCATCGGTATGGATACATTCGTTTCTTACGTGGTGGAATGAGGATTCGAGCCAATACCACCGATCGTCGCTTGGGTGTCCAATTTCGCCCCAGTCCTGTTCGGTGTCTTCGTGAATCCCGGTTGGATCGCAGGATCGGACACCATTCGAACGAAGAACGATCTTCTTTGCTCCAAAGTGGCTTTCCTTTTCTTCTCGCGAATATCTGCCAATTCGTCCATAACATCCTACGATTCGAAGAAGAAAGATAAAGATGTATGAATAATACTTATTACATTATACGAGGAACATATCTGTATTAATTGAAATAAAATTCCAATTAAGAAATTTTCGAATTACCTTGGACTCTAATAATTCGGCCAGATAATCCGTTATAATACTCCACGCCGTCTCTATAATATAAAAATAAAAGATCGTGGAATGAGAACGATGCAAAATACATTGCGAATGAAGATAATACGATCGGCTCACCAACGTCAGAAGCGGTGGCATTCGGCGCGGCAAGCGCGAAACGAATAGTGAACCGTTGATTCACTCTTGCCGGGACCATGTGCAACTTTCCAGAATCATTGATGGTGCTAAGCAGTTTCTGATTCAGTTTGTCGGAACCTTTTGCACGGAAACAGACCAATCCCAACTGAAACGGTTTAATGCAATTTAAAAACTTGTTCAACGTCTCCTCGGAGTGCGCCGCCTTATCCTTATTACACACTCACCACAACCTCGTTACAAAGTTCGAATCTCGTATCCTTCCTAACCAAAGCCTCGAATCTTTTAGCTAGTTGCACGTGATTTCGAATGTAGGCCTGTAAACCGGATATCCCGTAACTTCTCATCACGAACCACAGTTTCAAGGAACGAAATCTTCGGCTAAGGGGTATGCTCCAATGTCTAGCGGAAACGAAGCTACTAGTGAATCATTTCCTTCGATTTGATAGGATTAAACACAGGATGAAACAGATCTCGATGATACCTGTAATCGATAGCTGTATCCGCGTGAGTGTGCTGGAGATAAAGAGGATCGACGACCAACGCGCTGGTCAATTTGAATCTATCCCGGACCCATAGGCAGGAACAATCGAAGTTCGTCAATAGGAATTTATTCGTGTTGGTGTTGAAAGAATCCGCGTACTCGATACCAGCCATCAGGTACTTCAATTCCGGGCAGATGAAAGAATTGCCCGCGTAAGCTGCATCGACGTGCAACCACACCTGAAAAAGAGAAGATAAAAGAGAAAATTTTCGAAATCGAGGATAAAAAATTGGAAAAAATTGTCCGTCAGCTTACGCCTGGATATTTTTTACAAACTGGACCGATTTCTTTGAGATTGTCAAAGGAGCAACAAGCAGTCGTGCCTAAAGTGGTGGAAACGAAGAAGGGGATGTATCCTTCGGCTGTGTCAGCTTCGATTGCCTTGATAGAAAAGAATGATGGGATATAAGATTGTTTTAATCGAAGTAAAGATAAGAGAGATCGAAGTAAAGATAAGATCGTACAAAAAGAAGAATGGAGAAAGAATATTTTTAACGAGACGAAAGGAATATAAGAAAGGAAGAAAATGTTATACCTGACGCAAAGTTTCACCACGTAAAACACTTTTATCGTCAGGTTCTAGAATTCTCAGTTTCACGAAACAAATCATTGCATCCTTCTCGACGGAGCTGTGACTTTCGCGACTGCAATAAGCCATCAATTTTCCAAGAAGGGCAGTTTCGTCCAAGTGTGCGTGTGCAGCCGATTCTTTCAACCTTGCAATTGCTTGCGCCCTCGCTGCTAGCATGCACACTAAAATACACTCTGAAGCTGATCCCTGAAGATTCATTTATCGTGATTAAATTTAATAGAAGATATTTATATTTGAATACAATTTTTGTAATCATGAAATAGAAATATTACTTGTATCACGCCACCTCCCTTGCTACCAGGACTGAAATAAAGGAAGTCCGTCGGTAGACCAATAGCTTTCCCTGAAATTTATTTAGATAAGCTCGTTGATAGCTCGTCCTCTGGTACTTAATATATATTGAAACGACATTTAATGAGTTAATATTGAATTACCGAACCAATCGCAGACTATCGTCTCGAGCTCGGTGCAGGCTGGGCTGGCAGCCTGGAACAAATAAGATATCGAAAAATTATGAGATGATTGAGCAAACGTTTGATCAATCTGTCAAATCTGTAACCTCGTGTTTCTAATCTTCGCAAGAAAATCGAATTTTTGTGTATGTGTATTTAATGAAAATATCTTCTAAATATCTTCTGAAAATTAATATTTAAAAAAGAAAAAAAAAGAAGCTTACCCATGAAAATCCAATACAACCTATTGCGTCCGATAACATATCACCAAGAATCGATGGAAAGGAATTTCCGGCTGGGAAATACGCGTGAAATCTCGGATGTTGCCAATGAGTAATCTGTAAATATTTTTTTTCCTTTTTTTTTTATCCAATTTATTACACTTTATTCCCTTTTTCTTGATCATTTAATAGAAATATTAAAGATAAGAAAGATAATTTTTCCTTTTCACTTACACCAGGCATGATCTTCGATTCGACATCCCTCATAATGTTCTCCCAAGGCTCGGGTTGTTGCGGTGCTTCCGATGGTAGGAGGGGTCTCAAATATCCGGGGCCAACGTCCGGTGTTACTCTCCGATTGTGAATATTGCTCATGAACTCGCATATATATTCCACCATCTCCTTACCACGTACACGAAACTCTTGAATATCCATGATGATCCGTTCTATTCTCGAAAAAACGCGATGATTTATTTTTTCACAATTATCACAAGTCTCTTCTACCTTTCTATCTCCCTCGATTAATCTCAATAACACGAAATCACAAATTTCTATATTCTATATTAATATTTCTTTGTAATACTCGTCGTCGAACGATGAACAAAAATAATTAATTCGCCGATAAAATCGGGAGAGTTGATAAATCCATAATCGTACTCGATTTGTTTTTACCCCCGCACAGACACTATAGCTTTTTTTTTTTAGAAATTTACTTAAACTTAAAAATTAGCCCAATTAGCCCGTGGAAAAAGTCGGTCTAAATTTCACTTTTTCTCTCACAACAAACGAGATCGACTTTGACGAAATTTCGTGGTATCCCACGCGCCCTACCTGTTGCTACAACTATGGAAGAAATCAAAGAGTCCAACCGGTGCACGTTGAACGAGCCACGACCGAACAATCCCGAGTTTCGCTTACCACCTCGGATATATCGAGGATCCAGAGAGCGAGGATTCTTCGACTCCTGCGCAAACGCGCGTCTTTCCGTGAAATCTTCTTCGCGGATCCTCGAAAAAAAAAACGAGCAGGAGAGATAGGATGGATCTATATAAAATTGGAGAGACGGAATTTCCGGAACGATCGAAATAGACACGTCACAATATCGAAATTGCTTCGTTCGAAATTGTAAAATCTTTGCTTTTCCAGTTGATTTCAACCAACGATGATAATTGTATTACTTTCTCCTCGAGTATTTTTTTATACTTTTTTATCAATGGCGATTTCAATGATCGTTGAACATTTGTTATAGTAAAATTTAAAGGAAATATTTCTAAGACGAAAAGAAATCAATGTCTAAAAACGGATATCCTCGGAAATGATGATAAACTTTTCAGAAATTGATGTAAATTCATAATTTACTATCGCATCTATAATTTTCGAATGAATAGTTTATGTAATATGTATATTATCTATGTGAAAAAGGTGGACTTTGTTGGTAAAACGATAAGTTCTAAGGTATAGACACGTTGTT
This sequence comes from Apis mellifera, assembly GCF_003254395.2. NCBI lineage: Eukaryota > Metazoa > Arthropoda > Insecta > Hymenoptera > Apidae > Apis > Apis mellifera. Next base: position 6,072,374 of record NC_037640.1, read on the forward strand.
GAAGAATACATCATTTGGTCGTAAAAGGTCAAGCAATAAGAAAAGGGTAAAATTTTTTCACGATGATAAACTCGAGGTCGATCGAATTGGAAATATTCATAAAATGGTTGGGAAAAATGGAACAGAATTCTGTGCTCGCGTTAGAAGGAGGGAAAACTTCTCGAAACGAGCGTGGTTTCGCACCGTTCATTCGCGGTGAAAACGTCGAGCGTCTTTGCCGTAGAAGGGTTGGCCACTCGAATAAATTGGAAGCCAGGCTTCTAGCACGTGATGGTTTATTACGATGGAAAAAGAGCGCGTAGGCATCGTTAAAAAGATGTCAGACGCAGAATATCGCCCCTCTGGAAATCGAGCTCCGATGGTGCACCAAAAGTGGTCCGAACTCCTTGACCTTTCTCTCGCCAAGCTTTTTGCAATATTCTCACGACACATTAAGAATCTCAATGATGAATCCTATCGAAATTAAATTCTTTTCTTCTTCAATCAAACAAAACGTAATCGGAAACAATATATATATATTCCGACAAGAAACAATATTCGAAACTGATCCACCAAATCGAACAATAGATGATTTGTTTCTATTTCCTTCTACATTTCTTTCTTTTTACATTGCGTGACACGAACATGAAATCGTAATTTAACGATTCAAATGCGACATTCGTGACTATCCGTCTGCGACTACCGACCTGAACGTGCAGTATAATAGGTAACACTAGTTCCGTAACCGATATATAGAGCAAATAACAATTTCTGACGTATAGAACTAGAGATACTTTCAAGGAATCCGGTTAAATGTTTAATCAAAATCGATTAAGGCGAAGTGTTAGACTGTTTACTTAACAAATTCGTACCGATTCGTACATGAATAATTTTCATACAGGATTAACCAGACAAATGAGAGGAATCATAAGGGATGTTCGTAGGAAAATGGGAAAAACGAATTGATTAGTAGCCGGTAGTGATGGAAGCACCGGTTTCGCTTGAAATAGGCAAAACGACGACCTTTTAGGGATAAAAACGTTCATAATGCTGGAATGCAGGGGGGGGAGAGTGACAGGGGTGCTTAATAATGCAATATGGCGTCGGGGCGTCGCGGCGCTATGCCGGCTATGCCGCATACCACCACCATATACGCCTACGCCTGCGACCCCCTTACACCCTCCGTGGCTACCCCCGAGTACGAACAACCAAGAGAAGGGGAGGGGGGGGGGATAGGGATGGTGGTACCGTGCAATCGAATGCTGATTGGAAAATATTGATGGGACTTTCCATACGGGGATCATCCCTTAGACCGCCGCTTTTTCCAAGTTTGCTTCCAGAAATTCCAGAAATTATATTCTCTTATAATCGAACTTTCGATGGACGCCCCATTTTTATATCCGAAGAGAAATTGATATTAATCGACCATCTGATCCGATGGTCGATTAGTTTTGTTATAGGATGACGAAAATTATTAATTATGAATGTGCGATCTGTTGCAAATTAATATAAAGTTAATAAATATCACTCTTTGACGAATAATTTTGACGTCTTAAAATTATAAAATATTGAAATGTTTTTTTATTCAATCAATATATATTATATCGTACAGTATTTTTTTTTTTTTTAATGTAAGGAAATTGTTTAAGTTTAATTTAGCTGAAATAATAAGAATATCGATTAATAAGTATATTTATTAAAATTAAAATTTTCATTTTAAAACAAATGACACACTTAAGTTAAAATTGCAATTATCATGAAAATGATCAATACTTGTTCGTTTATCGTTATTATAATATTAAAATTGAAATTAATATTTAACGATATCAAAAATGTATCGATATAGCTTAAAGATATTTTTTCGCAATAATGACATTCATTTTGTTTGAAATATAAATATAAATAATATTTTATAAAGGTTTTCGTTGAAAGAATAAAATTTTAATTATTCAATAATTAATCTCATACTTTGCATACAGATAATTTACAAAGAATAAATATGCTTTGAGATAACTTGAGATTAATTATTATATATTAAATAATATAAGTATAGATATGATAAAAAGTAAAACTGAATGAAACTGGATAAAGGTTTATGTACAAGACTGTACTTACTCGTTCCAAAGTTCCATGAATGGTTCCGAATGTGGCACGCCAAAGAAGTGATGCCTCCGAAGTCATGACCTACTGGCAGAGAGATGTGATCTCCTTTTTTTCATGATTTAACTTTCGTAATAATTATCCTTAAAATCATAAAAATTAATATAAAGTTAATATAATTGAATTTTAGACATTTTTTTTAATTAAATATATTTATTTAATAATTAATAGAAAAATTTTTTTTTCAGATGGGTAAATCAAAGTCAAAGAAGAAGAAATGGGTTAAAAATTTGGAATCTGAATCTACAGAATCAGAGATTCCTATACCAAATTTGCCAGAAAAAATCCTTTTAATGCGAGTAAATTTCAAAATGTTTACTTAAGATTAACATCCGTATTATTTTTGTATATTTATCTAATTGGAATTTTTCAGGTAAAAAGTGGTACAAAAATCAGAAATGTTCTTGGATATGCGTTAAAAGAATTCGCAAATTATAATTGTATTGTTTGGACCGCAGCAGGTCATGGTATTGGAAAAGCTATTTCCTGTGCAGAACTTTTCAAAAAGAAACAAGAAGGCCTTCATCAAATCACTAGATTACGTTATGTGGAGTAAGTTATAATTATATATAAAATATATAATGGAATTCATTATTTCTTCATTAATTAAAATATTAAAGATCGCAGAAATCAAAAGAGGAAAATAAAACTAATGTAAATGTAGAAACTCGTCATGTACCAGAAATACATATTTTTCTCGGAAAGGAAGTAAAAGATATATCCGTACCTGGGTAATAAACTTTCATTTTCAATTTTATTATATATATTATTATATTTTTTTTATTTTATTTTTGTTATTGAAATTAAGTTATCAAGCACCTGGTGATAATGGACAATTCATAAATAACGAAGATATAAAAAATGGAGAAAAAGAGAAGAAAGAAGAAACTGCTAATAATTTGAGTTGTATTAATGCCGAAGAATTTGCAGCTATGGGTTTGAGAACTGGTCAAAAAAGATCAAAGAAAGAGCATCAAACAGAAGCACCACCAAAAAAAAATAAAAAAAGAGAAAACGATGATCAATAAAATTAAATTGCATGTTATATAAAATTCGATCAGTAACGAATATAATTCAAATAATAAAAATTTATTTCAGTAAATTTTATTTCTTCAAATCTTTTTAAATTTTATAAGAATTATAATTTTTATTTTATCGTATATTTTATCATTTATTTAATATATAATAAAAAGATGATATAAATATTTATATTGAGTAAAAAGTTTATTCCTTCAGTACATGCATATTTGTATAGAAATAATCACGATATATTTTTCTTTTCTCGATTATTTTGTCAACTGATCGTGTCTATTGAATTTTTTATTTACAAATTATATATACAATGTTACAATAGGCATACATGCACATTGCAGACTTATAACACATACTATGAAAATTACAGTGCCTTCTATAGAAATTCAAGATTTGTAAGATATTTTTTTGTTTTAGAAAAAATTGCAATAAACGATTGGCAAAAATCATATTTCACCAACAATAAATGAAATTATTAAAAAATTTATTTTGCATGATTATGTTTTTCATTATTAGTGAAAATAAAAGAAAGACATTTTACAATTCTTTTTTTTGTATAAGCAAAATATTTTCTTTACTCTTTATAAAAACATATATTCTTGGTATCAAATTGGTATAAGCTTACAAAAATTTCTTTGAACAAATCATGATTGAAACATTAATAAACTGAAAGACAATAGATTTCAAGTATGTTCAATTTTCTCTTCTTAAATTTTATATCAGTTACTAATATAAAGTACTTTTTGGAGCTTATGTACTCGGCAGTAATATGGATAATTTTCCGGCACTGATATTGCTTTTCTTAATAAGAAAACTAGAGAACATTTTCAACTTTTTTATTAATGAAATTATTAATTTTTAAAAAATGAATATACATTAAAAGAAAAAAATAATATAAAAAATAATGTTTACTTATATTCTCTAGTCTTATTTTTGAAGATTAAGTGCCGTAATAACATGAGAGTTATGTATCATTTTTCTTATGTTTAATATTTTACAGAGAATAAAAATGTAATATTTTTAATCGGATCATACGATAGTCAAGTTCGATTAATGGAGAAGAAAGCTTAACATTTCAATCCCACATAAGATAAATATGATATAAATAAGAACACTACAACATTTATTATCATTACTAATAATGCATATAAGTGTTTGTTTAATTTGGTTATTTTACGATGATTATAATTACGTCATATTAATGACTTTTGTTACAGTATATTTTTTTATGATAAATTATTCAAATATAAAATAATTATTTTGATACTTAATGTTACATTCAAAATTATACTATAAAAGAACTTTTTAAAATTTATATGCAATTTCAATAAAATTAAATATTTGTATACAAATTTATAATATTAAGAAGGAAGAAATATAAAATATTATATAATATAATGTTATGCAAAAAATTGAATGTTTTTACTCTAAACTTGAATTTCTTGTTACATTATTTTATGAAACAGTATTGAAATGAATTTCTATAAGAAATTTTTTTTATAATTTTGTTACTTTAAAAATAATTTTTTTTATAATTTTGTTACTTTAAAAATAATACATAAATACATATAAAATTCAATAATATACAATAATTTTTATTTAATAAATTGTAGAAGATATAAAACATTTATTTAAAAAGATTCATCTTTATAAAGGTTTAATAATGGCTAGTTCATTTTAATTATATCTTCTACATTTTATACGTTAATAATAAATAAATACTGCAAATATAGCTTATTAAATATAACAAATTGCTTCATACAACGAATTTTTATAAAAAAAAAAAAGAAAAAAAAATTGTATCAAAAAGATTTTTATCTTAATTCAATTAATAACAAGAAATTCTAGTAATATATTTCTACACAAGTTACCAAAAATTATTAATCTCTTGTAATACTCTTGTTACTCCTATAACATTTGGAATTACAAGAGATATTTCAATAATATATCATTACTTATGATTTCATATTACATTCAACGAATTTCAGGTAAATATAAATATTTAAGTTCTATTATGCTTCACTTTCTGTTGTTCCTTCTTCTTCCATAATTGGTACTATTAAACTTTCCTTTGACATTAAATTATATTTTGTTACAAATGCTGTAAATCTAGAATAAAAGTCAATATAAAAGACAAAATAAATGAATTAATAATTTTATATTATTATATTGATATTATAATTATATTTTTGTAATTAATCATTTTACCTGCGACATAAAAAAGTCTCATTTTCAAATTCATCAAATATTGTTCTATGATGATAATATGCATGAGAGAAAATTCTATAAACTCTTCTGCTAACAGATCCAAGTTTGGCTACTGAAGATTCTTTAATACTAACTCTGAAATTAAATATGAAAAAATAAAAAAAATAAATATTATATTTGTATGACTATTATAATAATTTTTTAATATGATATTATATATACCTGCTAGGAAAATATTTGTTACTATTAAGTAAACAAGCTGCACCATCAAGTGTATGTCGTGTATAATCAATAGCTGGACATTCTTTAGGTGTCTTATGTGCAGCACATAGAAATATCCATTGTTCAGTAGCTGTCATTTGAGTACAGGTTTCTGGATGACATTCAGCCTGTAGTCTTACTGTTAAACCATTCAGTTCCATACAAAACTGTCTTAAATGTTCATACTTCCATACTGCTTCATCTTGCGCTTCTGGCATTTTCAATATTAAATCAACATTAGATGGATCTCTTCTAATCATTTGTTGAATATATTGTTGCACGGCCAGCGTGCTGTCCATTTCTTCAAAGGGTTCATCAGGCCACCTACAGAAATTCTAACCAAAGAAGGTTCCTAAATTAAGAATTTTTAATAAGAAATGAGAAATTAATATTATTTATATGACTCACTTATTACATGAACATTTTATCATTATGATTATTATATTATATTATTATTACTGAAAATATCTATATTTTTATAATGTAACGATGTAATGTAAAACATATTTATATAAATGAATAATTTTAAAAAATATTATAACGTTAGTAAAATTAAATTAAAGATATATTAATAAGAATAAATTAAAGATATACAAAAATAAAATGATATAAATATCATGAATCATTAATTTGTAAACAAGTTTTTTGTAACGCGTTAATTAATTTTAGAAAGATACGTTAAAGACGCTTTCAAATATCTCTGTAAGTACATTATATATAATCGAACTATCATTAAATGATAGTATATAAGAGATGAAAATAATAAATTCTTAAAAAAATTAAAAGTTTTATTAACCTTTGCTGTAGTTCCAGGTCTATTTCTTCTAAAGAATACACATCCGTCCGCCATCTTCATTTTTTCAGTTGTTGCACTCGATTAGCATGTACGTTCGATTGAATCAAATAAAAAGATCTGAGATGTCGTAATGTCGGCCTAGAGAGTAGCGACACCATATTATTGTTATATAGTGGCATTTTATATTTTATTTAGAAATAACTTGAATGTTTATATCAACATAAAATAAAAGTAAATTGCAAAAGTATATTGTATTTTTTTTTGTTTAATATTATAAATAAATACATATAGGAGAACATAATTTACGATTTGATCTAACGATACACTTTATTTTTACAATTTATATTATATACAGAAGAAATAAAATTTATTATTTTTTTTAATAATGTTTTAAAAATAAAAAAGCTTGACTAATGAGATGATTTATATTATATGAATATTTATTCGTAAACATCTTCTCTATCGGCAACGTAACGTACTATATCCGCAGGTCGTAGAAGCTTCTGTGCATCCATATCTGGTATTTCAAAACCAAATTCATCTTCTATAGCCATTATAATTTCTACATGATCCAAAGAATCCAAACCCAGATCTTGCATAAAATGAGAGTTCAAAGATAACTGTACAAAATATCAAATTTTTAATGATAATATATACAAAAAATGAATAAATAATTGAATAATTTTATTATATTAATTTATTATAGACATCACGATTCAAGCGAAGTGTTAATCTATCATACTTTTTCTGAGAAGCTATCTATCAAGTGTTTTACAAATATAAAATATTATCATAAGCTTTAAAGATTTTTTTCATTGGAAATTATTAAAAAGAAAAAATACTTATGAAAATTTTTTTCAAATATAGTCCTATATATTTGCAAAACACTTTCACAAGTATTCTTTAATGTTGTATTATCTTGTGAATAGATACCTTCTGAACATCAACTTTATCATAGAGATTGAGTACTAAAAGTACACGCTGGCGAATAAGGTCAAGTGATAATGGTGCCTTATGGCCATACTGACGCACCTGCTTGACTCGTGTGCCCTGTAAAATAATAGTTTGTAAAAAATATATAACTTTACAACCTTGTCAGCAGTTATTTTATCATAAGCTTGGACCACATTTAAAACACGTTCTTCTAGTTCTTGAGTTTTAGGTTTTGAAGTGGATGTACGAATATTTTGTATATTTACCTATTTATAATATTATATATATATTATACATATAATTAAATAGAATATATAATTAATATAATTATAATCTTTATATTAAAACATATATTTATAATAAAAGAAAGTAATATTAATATTAAATTTACAATTATAATTAAAAAGTATTGATTTCTTATATAAGCATGGCAACAAATATAATTAAATATAATATCATTAATGAAATAAAATCTGAATTTATACTGTAGGAATGGACTTTACTACTTTATGTATATTCAATTTAATTAAAACATGACATACTAAATCGGTAGAATATTTTAAATTCTATATTTTACATTTCCTTATATTAATTATTTTACTTAAAACAGAATTATTTTGATTACATAATGCGTAATTTAAAATAGGATATATGAACTGTCGAAAAGAATTCATAGAAAATCACAGAAAAGTAATATTTACCTGAGGTATAACTGTGAGAATACTTTGTCTTTTACAATGAAATAATCTTTCATTTAATTGAAATTGTGTAATAGCACTTCGTAAACACGTTCGAGAGATCAAATTTCTAAAAGCACCGGTATTTCTTATTAAAATACGAACTCCCGCGAGAGACGCCATTTTCTCTGCAATGAAAAATCTCGCGAAAAGACGTAACCTAATCGTATAACACTAACTTTACTTGTGTATTGCAGTTATCTCATACAGGAGTTTACATGAATTAAAAATTGTAGCGACATCTACTTTATAATAATATATTTATTATAAAATAAAAATTATGATTTATTATATTTTATCATGTGCTTTTCAAACATTTATACGTGTATATATATATATATATATATATATGATATGGTATCAATTATAGTTCCAGAGAATATTATTTTAAAAATAGTAAAATTTATTATTTTTAAACTTCATGTACATATTTCAATATAACATATTTATAAATAATTTTATTTAATTTATATTCTATTATAAAATGTTTTTTAAAAAAATGAAACATTCTAAAGCAAAAATATTGAATTCTTAGTAACATTTTGAATCGAGAATATGGCGAAATTGCAAAAATTGACGCAGCTGACGTGATTTGTAATAGAGTTCATGTTAGTGTTTATCTTTGGCAAGTATTTTTTCTATTACTCAGGCAACGAATTTTGCTAGTATCTTGGATAAAGTGTGTTTGAATTTGTATCGTTAGTACCATATGTGCTGGAACAATAGTGATCAATATGTGGGTGAAGCCACAAGAGGTTCTACTGGCAAATGCTTTTTGGTAAATTAATATGTGTATACAATGTTCTATGTTCTGTTATAATTACTGTTTACATCGTATGTCAAAGACAGCTGACAGACAAATATTTAGGAATTTTAGTAATCTTCGAGCAATTAATATATTCAAAATACTATTAATTCATATATACAAATAATTATCGTTTTAATTAATTTGTAAATTTTTTAATTAAAATTATTTGTTTATACTTCGTAAATATAACTAATGATAATAAATTTAATATATTCCTTAAAAGAATTTATTAATTATATTTTTGAATATCTTGAAATGTTTAAAGTTCTAATATGTCAAGAATTTTAAATTATTGCTATATTTTTCTATATATTATCATTCAGTATAAAAATATAAATTACAATATATTGTACTTAAGAGATACGGTTTATTAACGATAAGAAATATTCGCGCTATTAAAATCATTTTATTAATTATCTACGAGATTAATTTCCCCTTCAATAATATTTATGAATAAAATATAAATGAAAAGTGAAAAATTTCATTGATATGTATATTTCTGTAATTATAATATTCTATAAATATAATATTATATACGAAATTATTGTTGTTTTCTAATATTATAAATTGCAAAAATAAAAATTACAGTTTTTATTAACTGAAGTTTTTTATATTTTTATTATGTCTTTATATTTATATATTTATTATATTTTTTATGATTTTTTTATTTTAAAATTTACTTTCTTTATTGTGCAATTAAATTTATTATACTTATCTTTTTTTTTTTTAATATATAGAAAAATTTGATATTAACTTTATATAATAGAAATATAAATAGTATATTATGTAATTATAATTATTGTGTTTTACAATGAATAAGTGAATTTTATATTTTTTCTTAAAGAAAAATGATTTTATTTTATCATTTTTATTATATAGGATAACAGAACAAGCAACTGTATATTTTGTTTTACAACGTCGTAAAGGACATGGAAAAACAAAAGGTCTTACTTCTATATTGGTAGGAACATTGGATAGTGTTTTTGACACCAAACCTCCACCATTTAGAATATTACATCAAACACCATCATCAGAAGTTTATTGGGGTAAGATATCTTAACAAATTTAGATATTTTTTTTTTTATAATTTTTATAATTTTTTATAAATATATTGATTTATTTTTTTAATTTATATAGCAGTTGCATGCTCTTTGACACATGAAGAAATTTTACAAGATTGGGAATGGCTTCATTCTAATTTAATGGATACTTTAACATCATTTGATACTGAAGAAGAAATTACTGAATTTGTTTGTTGTAAAATACAATCTATTATTGCAAACAATGTACCAGATTGTCAATTTGCAGATGGTAAATTATTTATTATTTATTATTGATTAAAAAATAAAATTTGTACATAATTATTAAAACTTATATTATTTTATAGAAGAGGATCCAGAATCATTTAAAACTGTATCTTTTAAATTTCATCAACTTTTTAATATACCAAAAGAAGATAAATTAGTCAATTATTATTCATGCAGGTATTTTTATAGTTAAAAATATATAAAATTTTAATAAAACTTAACAAATTTTATATATACTGTATTTTTTTTTAGTTATTGGAAATCTCGTTTACCTAGACAAGGATGGTTATATTTATCAATAAATCATATGTGTTTTTATGCCTATATTTTGGCAAGAGAAACAAAATTAATTATAAGATGGGCTGATATTACTGAATTAAGTAAAACCAATTCCATCTTGTTTCCAGATAGTATACGAGTTGTAACAAGAGAAAATAAAGAGGTAAATAAAATATTATACTATTATTGTATTGTAAGATATTATTTAAAATATTAAATTTTTTATGATAAATACTTTTTTTTATTTTTCTTGTAGCATTATTTTTCAATGTTTCTTCATAAATCTGAAACATATTCATTAATGGAACAACTTACAAATATTGCTATGAAAAGGTAATATTATTTATATTAAGTATAATCAACTACATCAAAATAAGAATGAAAAAATACATTTAATAAATTAATCTTATTTTATTTTTATTAGACTTATAGATGAAAAAAGTGGTTTTAATGAAGATAGAGAACTATTAAGCAAATTAAGGTATTTAATGATTTTGAAAATTTCAAAAAAAATTTATATATATTAATACAATGGTAATTATTTTTACAGCAAAAATGTACCTAAAAAACCATCTTTCTTGAAAAGGGATCTTGATGCACGAGCACATTCTGAAGCTTATAGGTTACAATTCAGATTACCAGGTATTGAAAAATTGGATGGCAGTATTGATGCAACATTATGGACACCATATAATAAAAGATATGTATGGGGAAAAATATTTCTCTCTCAAAATTATCTTTGTTTTGAAAGCAGGGTAAATATAATTAAATATAAAAATTTAATTAAATTTATTATATAAAAATTTATACTTAATAAAATCATTTACTTTATCAATAGGTAAGAGGATTAGTAAGTTTAGTTATACCATTAAGAGAAGTAAGACTTATTGAACCTGCTGAAAATCAATCATCCAGTACAGGAATAGATAAATCTATTCTAGTGACAACAGCTCGATCTTCATTTTTATTTGCTCAGATTCATGATCGTGATTTTGTTGTGCAAAAAATATCTGAATTATTAGCAAGATCTAAATTATCAAATTTGTAAGTTTTTATATAATATTATTAATTTTACAATTTTATATTATTACATTATATTATTAATTTTTATTACAATTTAATAATATATTTATATTTTAATTAATATATTTTATTTTGATATAGGAATATTGATCATGTATTTTCTCAAAATATTATTCAACATAATGACACCAATTGCAAAGAAACTAAATCAGTTAATGATTGGAAACCACAACCACCATTAATGACTTTATTTAAAGCTCCATTAACTAATGAAGCTGCACTAAAACAAGAAGCTAAAGAAAAACAATGGGAACTTCATTTTGCAGAATATGGCAGAGGAATTACAATGTACAGAACAACAGAAACAGCAAAACTTATAATTCAGGGTGTACCACAATCTCTTAGAGGAGAAGTCTGGCTTACTTTTTCTGGTAATATAATATAATAAATGTAATCCTATTCACATAATTATATTAATGTAATATAATTTCGATTTATTTGTAGGTGCTTTAAATGAAATGGTAATGAATCCAGGACTATATAAGTCACTAGTTGATCAATCTTTAGGTAAATCATGTCAAGCAAATGAAGAAATAGAACGAGATTTGCATCGATCTTTACCTGAACATCCTGCATTTCAATCTGATACTGGTATCAGTGCTTTAAGAAGAGTTCTTTCTGCATATGCTTGGAAAAATCCACAAATTGGTAAAAATTTTATCTGCAGTTATAAAAATTATAAAAATTTCAAAAAATTATGATTTTAATTATTTTGAAACAGGTTATTGTCAGGCCATGAATATAGTAGCTTCAGTACTATTAATTTATTGCTCAGAAGAATCTGCATTTTGGCAATTATGTAATGTATGTGAATCATTATTACCCGATTATTATGATAGAAGAGTAGTCGGTGCTCTTGTTGATCAAGGTCTTTTAGAAGAACTAGCAGCTGAACATTTACCAACTTTACATGCTAGATTGCAAGAACTTGGTCTTATTAAAGTTATATCACTTTCGTGGTTCTTAACTATATTTTTAAGTGTTATGCCAACAAGTAGTGCAGTAAATATAATGGATTGTTTTTTCTATGATGGAGCAAAAGTAATTTTCCAGGTATAACACATTTTATGTATATTTTATTTTTAGCTCCTTAATTATTTTTTATTAGTCAAAATATTGAATTTTATTGACATTCTTTCTAATAAATACAGAATAAATTACGTACAGAAGAAATTTGAAGTAAACAGGTCTTTCTTCCTGTGTCAGATAGCATTGACAGTACTGGAGTGGAACCAAGATAAATTATTAAATTGCCGTGACGATGGTGAAGCAATGCAGTTATTAACAGATTATCTTGGAGGTGTATACAATGATGAGGGACTTATACTTCCTAGACCAGTTGATAGTGCTACTCCTAATAGAGTAAGAATACTTTTATGAATTATATTTGTAAACATTAAAAATTCTATCTATTTACATTTATATATATTCGTCAATTTAGAGTATATCTGTTCAAACTTTAATATATGAAGCATATTCAAGATATGGATCTTTGACAATTGGTGGAATAGAAAGACTTCGTTTAAAACACAGATTGAGGGTAGTTCAAAGTTTGGAAGATGGAATTGAGAAAAATGTAATTAGAAGTGTTATTGTTGATAAATATATGACAATGGAAGAATTACAGGTATTATATATATTTAAATAAATAAATATATATATATATATATATAAAAATATATATAACTGTTTAAAAAATAATTGTATTATTATTTAGGATTTATTAAATTTAGTAAGAGAAGAATTAATGAGTCAACGAAAACCTGAACCTGATCGTTATGATCCAACACAGCCTCCTTATGAAGCATATAAAATAGATTTTGAATTATTTAGAATATTATTTGGTGGTTTATCCCCGTGGGGAAAATGTAGTCAAGCTGAATCTCTCGCTGCCCGATTATTCCGTGTAAGTTAATTGAATTTAAAAAGTAATTTTTTTTTAAGTATAGTTACCTGTATCTGAAAAAAGAAAATTGATAAAAAATATTAGAGAATTAACACCTATGTATATCTTAATTCTATTGAATAAGATCAAGCAAATACAGAAAATGTTCATAAGTACTATTGTACTATCAGTTAATGGATCGTAATCGTGATGGTCTACTGAACTTTCGGGAATTAGTACAAGCAATTGGTATGACAGCAACTGCAGATTTAACACAAAGATTAAAACTTTTATATACTCTACACTTACCACCACTACTTACACCAGCTGATTTTGAATCACCAACACATTCTGGTAAATATTATTTTGTACTTAAAAATGTTATAATAAAAGAATATTTATTTGGATAATTAATATCAGATGGTGCTGAAGTAGCAGCTGAAGCTACAGATTTTTTTGATAGTATGGAACAAAGCGTTGCTTCTTTGGAAATGCCAGTTAGTTTAGCAGAAGAACCTAGTATTGGTACTTTATCTCGCTCGACAAGTTTGACCAGCCAACAAGGAGATCAATCATGGGAAGTTCAAAGTATGGGTAGTTTACGTTCTATGATAGCATCCAAAGATAGTCCATTGGATCTTAAAACTGTGCCAAAAATGTCACAAGGACATTTTATTGCATTATGGAAAACTCTTTATGACATGTTTCCTGCACAACCAGAAGAACAAGAAACTTATCATTGTATAGCTTCAATAGGTAAATTATATGTACTACAAATATAAAAATATTATTGCTATTTAAATCCATGTCATATAAATAATAAAAAAAAATGTTTTAATATATAGGTACACTTTTACTTCAATTAGGCGATGTTGGCAAAAAGTTTTATGTTGGTAGAGATGAATCTGAAGATAGTTTACTTCTAGCTGCTATTGCTGTTCAACAAACATCTTCAATTATGGAACGGGTAACATATTATTTATATTACATAAATCATCTCATATATTACAAATTATACATAAATAATGATTTTCAGTCACATGATCGTAATGGAAACCCATCAAACATAATTGCATCTACTGGTCCAGATTGGACAATAAGTGTTGAACAGTTTTTGGCATCTGCCTTAACAGGTCAAGCAATAGTTGATTTTTTTAGTAAAAGAGCAGATCTTGCAGAAGCGATTGCAAGTCTAAAAAATCGTAGATTCAATCGCGTTCATTCCTTATCAGATACTCCTGTGTTAAATGTCTGATACACAGGCTTAACTGTGTATAAAAATAGTGTAAGATATATATGAAATTTATAAAATCATAGATTGCCTTGAATAATTGACCAGTAATTTTATTTTCTAAGAAAATTTCTGCATTCATTGCAATTAGATGTATAAATTTTAGTTAAAAAAATAGATTTGTAGTGCTCAAGACATTTTGTAACAAAATAGTAGTTACAAAAAAGATAAAAATATAATGTTTCATTAAACTAATCCAAGTAATATTTAAATTTTATATGATATTACTATTATATTTTTTATTGATTCCAAAATATTGATAAGTACCAAAAAAATTTAATTCTTTATGCTTATAATATTCTTTTTTTAGTGATATCTAGTAATACATTATATTAGTTTTTACTATATGAAATTAAAATTTTGCATATGTGATTGAGAATTAATCTTTCAAAATATTAATCTATATGTAATTTATTGGCCTAATCATGGATATAGTAATCACGTTGATCAAAAACAAAAACATAATATCAATAGAATATGCTCAGGGTAATATTTTAAATCTAAAATATCAGTTCCATCATTTTTTAATGATATTTATGCTTAAAAATCAAGTTCCCAGTAAATAATATTAATATATAATAGAAGTTTTTGGAATTAAAGTATACTGAATAATTATAAATTTCCATATTTTCCCAATCGTAATATATGCACAAGATTATGAAATATTTTTATTATCAATTAATAAATGTTGCTTAGTTTTTATAATTCTGCTAAAAATTTCAATATATTTAAAAACATAAAAAAACTATAATTTTTGATTGCTACTGATTATAATAATAATTATGTCCAATAATAAATTAAGAGACTATACTTATACTATATACATTCTTAAGAAATATGAGATAATTCTTCAAAGTATTTAAAAATTTATACTAATTCTTATTATTCAACACATTATATATATATAAAATATAAAATTTAAAATGGATATATATATATTTTAACATGTTTATAAATTTTTGTTAAATGCAATTGAAATCATATTTTTTTGACACATACAATTATATTTTTAAAATAATTTTTATTTTTATATAATTATTGCAAACAAAATTTTTGAAATAGAATTAGCAAAAAAAATTATTCCGTCAAAAAAAGCATGAAATATTAAAAAATTATCTTTCTATATGTGTATATAATGATCGATTTCATATATAAAACTCTATGTACAAAAATCGTATAATAAATTATATATACAAAAAAATCTTTGTAAGTTTATAAATATAATTTAAGTCAATAATTCAATATAATAATACACATTATTTAAATTTTTATATTTTTATTGAAAGAATAAAAGAATTATATATTAAAAATTTTTTGGTAATATACCATCATTTTTTGCAAGTCTTACCAAACAATCATCAGATTCACCCTAAAAAATAAATAATTAATAATAAAAAATTAAAAATTAAATAAAATTTAAAAAACGTACCATTCGGCGTATAGCTCCACAAATTGCATACATTTTTTGTGAATCACTCATGCGTCCAGTTTCAGGATCAACATCAGCAATACTTAATTGAATAGATGCATGATCTTTAGCATGTATAATACGATTACTTGATGAACTATAAAATATATGACTTATTATAATTTATTTAAATTTTTAATTCTTTTCAGTTATTTACAATTTTTATTTAAAGAAAAATATTATTTCTATATCATAAAAAATAACAATCCACGTGTATTACTTACCACTTTCTTGGGATGTATAAGTCAACAAGTACTCCGTTATCGTTTTCCATTTTTATATCTACAATAAAATTTATATGAAATTATTTTTTTATGTAAAAAAATATAATATTATGAAATTATAATATAAAATAAATTCTTATTTTTACTTACTAAAAGAGCACCGTAAAATGGCTTCCTACGGAAAAGAACTCTTACAATATGGTAAATATCATAAAACAAAATCAAGTTTACCAACATAGAATAAATTTCTATATATTTCTATCAATTTAAATATTTATTAAAAGTTATTAATTTCATAACTTCGAATATATTTTAGTTTGAGATATTACAAATTTTGAATTCTTTTCATAGATTTTGAAATTAATTATCAAAATTTATTTATTCAAAAATTTTATGTATATTAAGTTATGCGTTTTTAGGGTTTTTGCGAATTATGTGACGTAATATTGAATTTTTACCCAATTTGATTGGATAATAGAAGTACCAACGCGCGCCAAATTAAATTAAAAATTTTTTCTACGAAATTAAATAATTTTACAAAAAGAAATAAGAAAAAATATAAAATTATTAATAATATATTATAAATTCAATAATAACCTGTGTTTTTATAATAAAATTTATTTTTTATTATTACATATCTTTAATTATATTTCAAAATTTTCTTCATCATATTGTATTTATATATATTATAATATATAATATATAAATTTATAAAACTCTATAAATACATATATATATATATATATACACTGTGACAGTATAGTGTCCGTTACAATTTTATGACAGGTAACACCACCAAGCGGATATTAAAAGAAACATTCCCTGCCTATATTACTGTCAAACAGTTCCATCGGACATTCGGTGACTTGAAGTCATCCGGTAAATCATGATGCTCTTATGATGTGCCTTCGTAAACATGAGAAGTGTGTTAATGTTCTCTTACGCGTTTAAATAAACTGTGATACGAAAGTGTGTCCAATGTTAAAACATGTTTTATTTATTACATGTATATTAGAAGTAAAGTTAATATATAATATGTAATCGAAAGTATACTTGATGCATTACGATGCAATTACAATATTAATGTTAAGTGCACTTATTCGTTTTTTTGTTAAAAACAATAAAACATTAATCGCACGTTCTTGTTACACGTGCTCATCGATATGTCTATGAAGGTAAGTTTTTTTTTTTCATTAAAATTCCATTATACAATATAACATATACATTTAATTTGGATATGTTTTGAATGAAATATTGTATTTTAAAATGTAAATAAAGAACGTTTTTAACGAATTTTAACTTAATTTTTAAAATATTAATTTTGTTAATAATTTATATAATAAATTTTTGTTTTATTTCAAAAAATAAATAAATAAATAAATAATTTTAATTATAATTTAAACTTAATTTTAATTTAATATTGAATTTCGAATTTTATATTTAAAATTTATGCTTAAAATATAATAAAATATATATTCTCATAAAAACAATAAAAAAATATATAAATATATTTGTAAAAAAATATAATTTCTTTCTTATAATTTTTTTTATGATTATTTATATATTCATTTATTATTAAAATATACATATAGTAAAAGACAGAAAATAACTTTGATCATATTCTTTTATGTAATATGTATACATTTAGAAACATAAAACTAGATGAGATCAGAATAAATTTACGGAGAACTGATGTCATTTCTTGACAGTGCAATAAATTACATTGTTTTGTTGATTATATGCATGATTACAACTATTATCGCCTTTATCTTTCAATTTATTTTAATATTACATATAAATGAATAAATAATTTTAAATATTTATAACTATAGTAATGGATTGAGATCGTAAAAAATGTATCGATATACTTAACACGAAAAAATATAAATTATTTAAAGAAAACATAATATTATATTCTGATAAGTTTTCATGATATATACATCGCATAATTATTTAAACGTAAGTTATATATCTATTACTATATTTATTAAAATATCGATTTATATTTTAATTATGAATTTACACATTTCGTGATTTCATTATGTATACGACAAATATATGTATAATAATTATTTAATCTCAATTTATTATATTAAAATTTGATTAAAACAATATTTTAAAGATTTATATATTATAAAAATTTTAAAAAGTTTGTAAGTTTCACAAGAAAAGCAGAGAAATTGTGAAAGACTGCATAGTTTCGTATAATGCGATTTCAGTTACAGTCGAATAAATTCATAGTTCATTTACCTCTCTTGATTATGATTATTTAATCGATTGTATTATTGAAGATCGATATATACATATATGTAAGTATCGATATATATCGATATCATTATATTTTGGGGGTCTGTAAAAATTATTAGGAAAAAAAATAAATTACCAAAGAAATTAGGATAACAAATCAATATTTCATGAATTGCTTTAATTTTAAATTTTTCTATATAAATTTTTTATTTATTTTCCTTTCTTTATTATATAGAAAGAATCACCTTGGGATGTGGAATTACATCTGGCAGCGGCACGTGGAGATGCAAAGCGTCTTCGAGTTCTTTTAGATTCTGGTCGTGTTCATGTAGATTGCAAAGATAAGGTAAATTGAAAAAATTATTCGTTCGATCATACGATAAACTAGACAAATAAGAAATCAGTTACTATTATCAGGCGACTATTTGTCGTTGGGTCAATCGTTCAATATGCAAATCACCACATGTCATTGAAAGAGTAAATAGTAACATTATTTCTCATCTAATTTACTAGATCATGTATAGATATTCGTTCTACTTTGGCACACGATCAAATTTATCTTCATTTTATAGAATTTGGAATGTAGTCAAAATAGATATAGTTTACATTAACCTTCTTTTAAATGTCATGGTGAGTCGTGCTATCGTTTTTTTTTTTTTTTTTTTTTTACTAATTTGCAAACGATCAGTTAAATTAAACATATCATTAAAGTCTGGACTGTTTAATCGGTCGTTATATCAATTGAAGAACAACAATCATCGTTATTATAGTAAATTATCAATTAATGATACGTGATTCGATAATACAGGAATATAATAGAAAGTAGAAACTGTATCAAATGTCAGACATAAGTAATTATACGATAAATTTATCTTAATTGTCTGTTTGATGATATTGTTTGTGTTTGTTTATTGATTTGTGTGAGTCGAATCACAAGATTCGTTTAAATCAATTAGAAAGTAATTCAGGGGGATTCTCATTATTGAGATCATATTGAAATAATACATAATCACATGCCAATCAATTTTAGAATCAATTAAATAAAATTTGTTCAAACTTTTTAATAAAAAATTTGACAGAAATCTAAAAAAATATTTTTCGTTGATTTATTATCATCTTTACTGGCAAATCATTGATCATTTTATCCATTTTTAGGATGGCACGACGCCTTTAATATTAGCCGCTGCTGGAGGTCATATCGAAGCGGTCACCGAATTGCTACAACAAGGGGCGGATCCTAATGCCAGACGGCTGGTAAGTCCTGAGTACACGTAGCTGGCCCATGAATGAACTAAGAATGAATGAAATCCGTTGAACGTGCGTGTCCTGGCAACCCCGTTATCCATTGAAGGGAAATACTTTTTATGATAGCTAAAAGTTAGTCTTTTGTTCTATATTTTTTTTAATATAATATTATAATTTTCTTATGATTTTAAGGAAATATACGACATTGTTTCGTTGAAATATTCCAAAGGATGATTATGTTTTTTAACAAATATACCATCACATTTATCATATAAACAGTTTTATAATGATAATTGAATAAACTCAATTAAGGTAAAGATATCTTTGATAATATTCGATTATTCTTTGATAATATTTCTATTTTTAACTTGATGATCTATATTGTACTGATGATGTCGTGCTCTATTTGTATCCGATAATGAATCTTTATGTTCTTGTTGATTATGAACTTACGTTAGAAATTTACGAAGAAAAAATGATGCCTACAGTTCTTTTGCTAAGTTTTCCAAAATAGAAAGCATAATTTTTGATCTATTCATAGGGTTCGAAAAGTCTGTGCGACATAAAAAGCTTGTCGCTTCTATACATGTAACGTGAGGCACCAGGAAGCAGTCGAGTGGCTTTTTTTAAATGGCTCGTAACGATTTATCGCTGAGTTCACGTATACTCTCAGGTACCATCAAGAATCTCTGTATTGTATGCAAATTCGATAAAATACGGGACCATGTTGCGATTTTCGGTTATAAAATATCTGCTTAGCTTTCAATTAAAAAATCTGATACGTGATTCATTAAAGATAGTTTTAGACGAGCGATCTTTATGTGATATTTTTATTTATTTTCTCTTTTAATATATTAATATTTAAATTACATTCATTATTTTTTTTTTTTTAGGTATAGAATATTGATGAATAAATAAAGATTTAACAATATCAAAATAAGAAAAAATGAAAAAAGTTTTTTCTGAATATTTGAAAAAAATGATATTGTAGAAACTAAATATGTATTAAGAACTATGCATTAATCATCACAACTCGATTTTCAAAATTATTTTTACTGATAGCAATTTGAACTTCATTAAAAGTTATATTTAAAACTATTATCGCTTTATTCACGATCTAAATGAATTCTTAATCAATTCTAATTATTGAAAAAAGAGAGAGAAATAAAAGAAAAGTAGAATATAATGATAGAATAATAAATGCGAGAAAGATGCAATTAATCACGAACTGTTTTGCTTGTTTCTTTAATAATAAGTCGATTATGTGGTCGATAGGCGAGTTTCTAATTCATATTAAGAGATTAGAGAACGTATCCTTCTTTCAAATTCAACAAATACCGTGATTTTGTTTTCTATGTTAAAAAATAATATTATTTTTTAATTAAATACCATGATTCGTGAAAAGTATTCTTCTTAATCATGCTGATGCGGATTTTAAAAAGGAATAGTACTCCAAAAATGGGATGATAAATGGATAACAATCATATGAAATACAATTTTCGTATAAATCAAGTGATTTTTTTTCTCGTAATAAACAATTAACAATGTGGATCTAAGAAATTAAAATAATACAGTAAGAATCAGCAAAAGTGAATCGAAAGAACGAGAAAATTTCTATTTGCATCGAAAGCCTAAACGCGAATTCATTAACGTCGGCCAATTAGATACTTATTTTATAGTTTCTAAAAAGCGCGACCTGAATACGACGAGGTTGAATATTTCGCCTCTTAAATACTCTAGTTGGCGCATAAAATACCTGTATATAAAATATGTGTTTATAACGTTTTAAATATGTATATTTGTCGGTAAGCATATTCAAGGTTGCTGAAGCGAAGCATGTTAGGTTGAATCGCGGTATACGCAGGTTCGCGTGTTTCTAATGCATTTTAATAGCGATATCTGCTATAATATGGAACCGGCCACGTAGAACTCACGTGGAGCGCAAACCGTCTAAACGCGGTTTCTGCACAAATTGCTGGTATCAGCTTGAAAATCGTGCGTGGGCGTTCGTGACACACTAATCCCTTAAATTTGGCCTCGTTCAAGAAACAGACTTTCGACCGATTGAAACAAATCTTTTCATAATTACCAATACTGTCTTTATTATTCAAATAACAAGTATTCATTAATTCTTCATTAAATCTTCTGCGTATATTTTTATTTTTAAATGATAATTTAATTTGATTTATTCATAAGTATATATTATATACTTCATTTGCAGTTTTTAAATATCTTTTTCTTAATTTAAGTTTCAGTTTAAGAACATTTTTCGAAAGTAAAAACCTTCTATCTAATATTTGACTTATCGAAATCTTATCTTATTTGTATTACTTTAAATGTCATGCTTGAATCATAAATAGTAACATTAAAATGGTATATTACGTTTCAAGAAACTGGCAAATTTTTATAAAAAAAAAAAATGGAAAATGTTCAATTCCAGGTATTTATTTACATATATAATTACGATAGAAATAAAATATTAATAAGAGAACAATATGTTTTACTTTGCAAAAAAAACAATTCCAGGATTTCATAGTATTGATCTGATACAAATTTTCCAAATTTTACTTTAAGAAGTTTCATAAGAATTTCAAATAAACAATTCTCGTAGCACACGAAAGCGTGTTATATTGCATAAAACGTTAAAATAGCGTATGCTGGAAAGCAGATTGCTCACAGGAAGTAACAAGTTCATTATAAATCGACGATGGTCGTCATCCATCCGAGCATCCTCTCCGTTTTGAACGGTAAGCATTAATTGATACGATCATTTAGTGGGGACCAGAGTGCAACACTACAGGTACCATGCACCATTTGTCTCTAATTACCACGTTTGTCCACGATCCAACAAATTAATTAAACTAAGAAAAGAGGGAACTGAAAATAACTTTTTGTCCTGTTTGATTTCTTGCAAATCATTGATTCTCGATTCATCGAATTATATATTCAGAATTTTTTAAAATTAATTTGTGTATAATTAATCGCAATTAAAATTGTTTTTTCAGTTTTTTAAATATTTATTAATAGATTATTATATAACGTATAAACAGTCTTTTATACCGTATGATTTTGAAGACGATGTAAGGTGAATGAAAAAAAATATATTCGATCACGATGGAATCTATTATTGTGACTAGATAGACAGGTTGATCGTCATTATAGAATTTCTGCGGTTTGTAATGGATAGGTATTGTATCTCCCAGCTTGATATGGTTGAAGAAACATCGGAACTCCACGAAACATACATATATATATATGCACCAGAGAACACTAGTAATTTCTCATCGATAATGAATAAAATACTCATTCTATTAAAAAAGCATAACTCGATTTAAATGAATTGGAATAGTTTTTTTTTAAACTATTCATTAATACTTTGAAACAAATATCAGTGAAAGTACATATATAGTTGATACTTGAACAGGTTTGACTTGCATTGGCCTGGACATACGTTGTTCCTTTCGTGAATATTCGAAACACACCAGTACTTTCTCTCCTTTACCGATGGATAGATATTCAATTCGAAATCGCTCTCTTTTTATTCAATTAACTTGGAACCTGATTCATTATAGGTTTCAATAAAATTTAACATTGAAAAGACTAATATTGAATGTTATTTATACTTAAATCAATCAATTGTCTAGAACTTATTGAACTTGTACAATTAGAATCATAATGTTAGAACTATAATATTCTATCGATAATATTTTACATTTATAATTGATGTATTCATACCATTTATACTTCACTCATTGTAAACTATTACGATGTTGGAATTTTACATCACAATAATCGAAATATTCTATTATAATGAGGAAAGAGTTCAAATGATAATACATCAATTCTTTCTCAAGACATTAAGTAAACTACATATAAAGTATTGATTCTTCACAGACACAAAAGGATATCTCTGACATATTATAATAGGTACTATGTCGCCACAAAGGCGACAGGATGTCGTTCTTACTGTCAATTATCTGCAAGATGTTATAGAATAAATTTTCTTCGATAATTGTAATTCAATTTGAATTTTATACAGATTGAAATATAAATGACATTAGAATTATAATTAAATTCATAAAACATTCAAATAAATGATTATAGAATTTAAGAAGAATGTGACATTTAAATAGATGAATGACTATTAATTTATTCGACAATATTTAATATTCAATATTTAAAATAATTATTTTAAATTTTTCTTTTTTATGCTTTTTCTTTCTTATATTTTATAGTAAAATGTTAATTTAAATTTTTCAATATATTAATAATCATGTCAAATGTATATAATTCTATTATTTTCGAAACAAATTGTTTTATTGCTTCTTTTATATTTTCTATCTTTTGCTTTCTCTTTGTTTTTTAATAATTGATATCGATATACTTTCTGAGAAATTATCATTCTCTTTTTAATTGAATTATTTTAAATATTTTAAGAATTAAAAACAATATCACTTCCTCTTAAGAAAGAAGCTAAATTTATATTTTATATTTTCTTTTTTTATGATTTCTGTAGCCGATTATTTTTAATTAATATGAAACACAGACAAAAGTATTTATAAGTTTATTTTATATTCTTTTCTATTATATATATATTTGTAAAAATAATATAATAATTTCTTAGGAGATAATCATTCGTTTTTTTTCCGTGTCATAAAATCTAAAAAATTTTCTGGAACTTCGTACAATTTTCTTGGTTCATTAAAATTTTTTACACTTTATTTTTTATTTTTTAGACAGGTACTACGGCATTATTTTTCGCCGCTCAAGGTGGTTATATGGATATTGCCAGTCTTCTATTGGAACAAGGTGCTATCGTCGATTCTTGTAGCATAGTAAGTTGGAATAAAATAAAAAGTATCATGTAACCAGGTGAAATTGAAACGATCGACAATTTCTGGTTGCAATTGCAGGATGGCGGTACCCCACTTTTCGTCGCGTGCCAGTGCGGTCACCTAGATGTTGTAGAAGGTTTGATTGAAAGAGGCGCCAATCCGAATGCTTACATGAAGGTGAGATAATTCAAATTTTATGATAAATGTTATAGTCGCTTAATAATTTAGAAAAATTACTCTTAACATGTGATTAAAAAATATTAGATTAAAAGTTAATTAAAACTTATAGGATGGTGCCACGGCGTTATTTATTGCTGCTCAAAATGGTCACGTGCGTATCTTAGAAGTTCTTTTGGAGCACGGAGCAAAAACGGATGCAGCAAGAACCGATGGTGCCACGCCTTTATGGATAGGAGCGCAAATGGGACACGATCATGTCGTGAGGAGGCTTTTGAAAGCTGGTGCGAAGGTCGATGCCACCAGACATGTAAGTCGAGAATAATCGTACAAAGAGAGGAAGTTAGAATCGAACTTTTCAAAAGAATAGTTAGTCTGAGTGTTTTTTTTTTATAGGATGGCGCGACTCCACTATTTAAGGCGGCTCATAAGGGCCATGCCGCTGTTGTAGGTGAGCTACTCAAGTACCGTCCATCTCTTGGTATTCTTCCAGTAAGTTCTCTTAAATTAAAACTTTAAATTCTAAAAAAAATATAAAAATAATACAATAACTACTTAAAATCAATAAAATTATTGTTAATAATGTTAAGGAATTATTTAAATATTATTTAAATCGTTTACAAACAAATTTAAAAAATATATTTATATTTTAAAATGTAATAAATCAATTTTATATTCAATATGTATATAATAATATTTGAAATATTTTCTTTTTCCATAATTTTCATTTAAAATTATACAAAAATTTTTTCTAGAATGGTGAAAGTGCATTGCATGCGGCAGCATTAACGGGACAAATGACTGTTACAAGACAACTAGTAGGTGCAGGAGCAGATCCTTTACTCGTAAATCAAGAAGGTATCACGCCTCTTCAATTAGCTATTAGACATTCACAAACACAAGTGGCCAATTATTTAAAAGATAAAATTAGAACGCGCACAGGAACATCTTAGCAAAATCCATGTTTATCTATTCTAATAAAAATTAAAATGAAAAAGTAAAAAGAAAAAAATGTAGATCAGTGAAAGAAATCAGTATTTCTAAAAAAAAAAATAGATAAATAAATAAATAAATATATATATATATATATATATATATATATATATATATATATATATATTAATTTGTATACTTTAGAAACAGTTTATATATGAAATAATTAAGTATTAACAAATAATAAATGAATTTTTATCATATATCGCATAGCGATGAATAAGACTAAAATGAGATATTGATTTATACTAAAATCACAGGATTGTGGTTTAAAACTCCGTCATTTTTTTAAAACTGTTATTTTTAATGCATATTTAGATATGTATAAAGCATATCCTATCTAAATTTAAATGAAATATATTTTAACGTATTCTTCTGTTATGTAAATATATTACAATGTCGAAACATCTTTTAAAAACATCTTTTAATGTAAACGGTATACATCTCAGAGACAACATCAACAGAGTTGATTTTGCATTAGATATATTAGAAATATATATCTTGTTAATATTGAACTCGTTATATAAATGTAATATAAATGTACCTTCAAATTATATAATTATTTTGTTCTAATTGACAGTTAAGACTGATTGATTTGTTTTGAAAAAGAGTAAAATTTAATAATTTTTTAGTACTAAATCTATTTCTTTTTGTTGATTTATTTATATATTATATTAGTGTTAATGCGATACGCACAGGAAAAAGAAAGAAATATATTTTGTTCTCTATGGTGATATTAAAATATTTTATTTACGAATAAATAATATAATGAAATATATTTATAATTGCTGTTTAATGTTACTTCATAATATAATAAATACATTTATTGTTTTCCCAAAGTATTATATTTATTTATAACAATTTATTGAAAAATTAAACAGAAAGAATGTAATATAGAAATTATATAATAACATATAAAATTTGCCATGACTATTAACTTTATTCTATAATATGCTAATACGATATTATATATCAAATATTAAATTTTTTTTATTTATTTAGTATCACAGAATTTCAACTTTGTCTATATTTTATTTGTTTTATTATTATCAAATCATAATTAAATATAAAATATTTATTTGCAATATATTTTTAGGTAATAAATTCTATTGACCAGTAATAACCGGTTTGTTATATTATTAAATGAAATAATTTTTTTTTAAATTTAAACAAAAATATTTTTTATATCGAAAAAAATTGGAAAAAAGAAAATAAAATAGTTTTATTTTAAAAAGAATGTTATAAAATCATTATTATTATTGTTACAAATATAAAAAAAAATGTATGAAAGAACAAGTCAAAGGTTTGCAATTCATTTCAAAGCTGTCCTTGTATCCAGATGTTAAGTGCTTATTTCCTATTTCATTTCAAATGCAAAATATCTTTCAAGTATTAGTACAACTGTGAAGTGAGTCAAATCATTTAAAGAATAAGACAATATACAAATATTTTTAACTATTTTTATAAATTATACGCGATATTATAAATTATAATCGATTATAAATAATAATGTCAACGTTATAATGAATTTTATCAATTATCTCTACTGATAAGATAGATAACAGAAAATAAATTTTATATATTGGTTCACGAAATTATCAGTTATACGCTGATTTTCAAGCAATAACTATCATGGTTCGTGATCGAATGCCGGAATTACGTGCTGTTAGTATTTAATCATTATTCATTATTCAATAAATTCAAATTATCACTTATATCATGTCATTACAGTAAATAAAATACACATGAAATATTATATCAATAATAAAACCTATTATAGTAAATATTTAAAAATAATTTTATTTTTCATATGAAATTTGAATAATATTATTACTTTTCTGTTTGAAAAATGATATATAATGTAATGTTTTTTCCCTTTCTTATTTTTTTAGTATCAAAATAATAGCACTACATTTGGTAAAGGATTTTTACAAGATGTACATATCCAAATTTACCAAAATAAAAAATTGAAGGAAGTATTAGATAAAGTATGTATGTACATGAATATTTAATGTATGTATATGAATATTTAAGTCATCATCTAAATATCACAGACTTTTATATTAGCAATAGATATAAAATAATGTTAATATAGGTTGAAGGAATTCGAGATTTAATTCAACTTATTGCTGAAAATACTGCTATTGTAAGGAATTTACATAATAATGTTTTATCATATACTAATAAAGGTAAGATTGAAATACCAAATGTTGTGCTTATCTGATAATTAATAATTTATATATTTTAGATATACAAAAAGAATTGGAAAATCGAATGTATACTATTTCACAAACGTCATTTCGTATTCAACAAAAATTAAGAGGTAGGTATATTCTTTCTTATATTTCTATATACTGCATCATAAATAAAAATAAAAAACAAAAATAACTTGTTTTACGTATTCTAATCAGACTCACTATCATCTTGAATTTGAAAAATATTTCTTTTTCTCATTTTATGATCAATATTAGTTAATATATTTTCATTTTGAAAAAAACTAGAAAGTCTTCTAACTTTTGAAGCATGATTATCTATATCAAAATCAGAATGTTTAAATGATTTGGGTGTGCTTGTACTAGGACCAGGTTGAGAAGGTGAATATAAAATTGGATTTGAACATATTGGAGAATTATAACCATTTGAAATACTAATTGGTGAAAAAGAATTTACCGATGTACTTCTAGAATTTAACAATTCAGAAAGTGAAAGACGTTGCAATACAACTTTAGGATATAAATTACTTCTTATTAAATTTAAATTTTTGTTAGATGCATTCTGATTATTCATTTCTGATGGAGAGATCTCTTCTTCAGTAAAATTGTCATCATCAAATCTAATATCTTCTATTTGTCTGAAATATATTTATTTAATGAATAATAATAATATATACATTACTAAACAAACTTGTACATACTTTTTAAATTGTTCCACTTCTTTTTCCAGTTTAGGATATTCACTTAATATGTTTGCTAGTTGATCTTTGTTATATTCAGAATATGTTTTAATTAAAATTTTTTTTACATCATTTTCTAATGGTGATTTTAGAATAGACAATTTCATTCTAAGTTTTATTAAGATAGGTAATAGAACTTCTAAGCCATGTTTTTTTATTCCTTCAATAATAATGCTAATTGCATTAGAAGTTGAAGTAATTGTTTGGACTGTATATTCTTCACTTTCACCTTGATCATCATCATTTTGTTTGTTAAATGATGATGGACGTAAATGATTATTGCTTATTATATATAATGCATCTTTTAAAACACACGCTCCTTCTTCTTTTTTAATGTCAATTAAATCGACACAAGTCCCACCAAGTATTTGACTAGTTACTTTTACAAGTAATCTTATCTTTCCAGGAGGATCTAAATGATCCAACATAAAATCATAAATTGCCTTTCGTTTTTTTTCATTCTTTCTTCCAGGAAGTGTTAAAACTTTTTTTTCTTTTTCACAGAGTTTAAGATGATAAACTTTATGCTGAGATTGATAATTATTATAATGATATATACTCTGTAAAAATTGTTGTGATATTAAAGATTTATTTTTTGTTAAAAGACGTTCTTCTATAAGAAAAATGGTTAATTCACGTATCATTTCATCAGAATCTGATAACATTGTTAATATATGAAAAAAAAAAGGACCCTTAACTTTTATATAATCTTCCAAAAGTAATTGAATAAATATCACCATGATAGCTTCACGCACTTGTGGATTTGAATCCTTCATACTTACACACATATCTGGTAAATATGGTTCAACTAAAGCAGTGAATCTAATACAAATATCAGCTAAAGCTTTTGCAGCATTTATTCTTACAGGAATTTGGACGAGCGAATTTAAATTTATTTCTTGTCTCATTAATTTACCAAATATTGGGACTACTTCTTTTGCGATTTCACGATCTCTCATTGATTGTTGTCCTAGAATAATAACTGCTGAAGCTTGCAATTGTTCTATTTTTTTTATTATTTCTGGTAATATATCCCATTCTAATAATATTCCTTGCAAAATTCGTAATGTTAATGGTGAAATTTTGCAGCTACATAAAATTGCTGCATGTCCTAATGTAAACATAGCTTTTAAATAATTAGGTGCTGCCTCAATAGCTTGATCTTCACTTTCAAAAATTTTTGCAATTTCTATTTCTGAAAGTTTTATGAGGTTTAACATATTTGTTTCTAGCAAATTATTATTTTTATCAGGATTTAAATAATGAATTATATTATGTATAATATCTAAACAAATGCTAATTAATCCAAAATTAATTTTAAATTGTTGTAAGCATTCATATAAATAAATATGAAGGTGTTTTAAAATTTCATAGTTTAATGATTTCCAAGAATA
Source organism: Apis mellifera (assembly GCF_003254395.2). Lineage (NCBI taxonomy): Eukaryota > Metazoa > Arthropoda > Insecta > Hymenoptera > Apidae > Apis > Apis mellifera. The sequence goes on from NC_037640.1 coordinate 6,102,669, forward strand.
TCTTAAAGCTTGTAGAATTAAACTTGTGCAAAAATTATTTTCTGCAAAAATTTCTTGATAATTTGAAAAATATTTGTTCATATTTGGTAAATTGGTATTTTCAGCCAATGCAACTAAGAAGACCCAAGCTTCTACATTATTATTTGTTCCAATATGAGATTGTATATTGTTTATCATAGAATTGGTAATAACACCATTCTTAATCCATAGATTGCAAGCTTTTGATAAATGTTTTCTCATTTTCATTTTAATTATTGTATTTAAAATTTTCCATGGCAAATTATTGGCTGTGTCATCAATAGAAGTATTTTGTATTTTATTTAATAACAGACTTTGTAAATATTCTAGCACTTTTTCTTGTACCTTAATTTCAATGTCAAATATTTGTGGCATAACAGTTCGTACCCATTCATTTAAAAGTTGAGAATTATTTGGAAATTCTTGTAAAAGTTGAGATAAAACTTGTACAGCAAATCGTCGTACTATTAACACTGGATCTCTACATCTAAGACTTATTACAGATAAAACTTCATGTATCAAAGATGGAAACATTAAAATTAAATTTCTCAAGATTTGCAATGAGCTTCGTCGTACCATTGCTCTTTCATCTTCTAATCTTTCTATCAACATAATTATTAAGATATTTGAACTTGGTAATAAATCAATGTCCTTAAATAGAGAATCTTTTATGTCATGAAATGAAAGTAATTGTTTATTTATATTAGATTTTTTAAATATAGTTTGAAATATTTCTTTATCTATTTCATTATCAGATTCTGTAAATTCAGCAATTATTGCCATAGCTTTTCCTCTTACCATACATGAACAATCCATACATCTATTCAATATAATTGCAAAGAATATTCTTCTTATTTTGATTTTTAAACTATGAATTATATTGCAATTCATTAAAAAAGATTCAAGTAACAATTTCCCAATTATTTCTTGGGCAAATAATCTGAAAGGTATTTTTGAGTGATGTGATAATAGTATTAAATCCTTAAAGGCTTCTAATGCAGTATTTTGTTTACATATTCTAAAAAGTTTTACTAACACATTAGCTTGTCTTTGCCTAGCTTCAAATCGATCTGGACATGTTAGCATCATATGTTGTATTAATGTTAGAATTGCAGTCTTAGCTTCTTTTTCAAATTCATGTAATAAATTTTTTAAAAAATTTATGGTATGTTCACGTATATTTGTAATAAATTTTATTTGTGCATCCATATGACTACATAGTAAACGTGGTAATATATACTTTGCTATAAATGTTATAGTTATTTCAATAGGTCCATGCTTATTATTACATAATTCTTTTAATGCCATATAACCATTTTGTGGCAATGAAACATCCAAAGTACCTATTTGTTTATTAAAACATTGGATGACTGTGCAATCATCTTCTATCTTTGTAATTTCAACTAATCCATGAATAGTAATATCTAATGATTGCACATGATCTTTAAACCAAAATGATTTTATCATTACAATAAAGCTGCAAATAATAATATTTAAATTTTTTATAAGAATTTCTTTTTCATGAGGTGAAAGAATATCGATTTCATTTACTAATTCATCAGTAATATTTAAATCATTTATATATATTCTTTTATTACGTTTCTTAATAGAAGGTTGTAATTGTTCAGAACCCATTTTAAGTGTCTCTATAGCTTGTTGATACAAATTAGAATGAAATATATTAAATGCACTACTACCAGGAATGGTTAGAAGCACAAAATATAAATTAGTTGCATATAGACATGATTGTCTTATTTCTTCATTGGTTTCTTTGTTTTGACCAGTTTTTATTATATAACCCAATACAGCTAATAAAGCATGCACATTTATATTCATAGTAATTAATGTATTCCATGATATTTCAGAATAATAATTTTCAGAATTATTCTGATTTTTACCTTCTTCTAGCCAAGTTTGTATTACAGTACAAGATTCATGTAAAAGTAATCTCATGTCTTCACTCTCTAAAAACATGAGGTACTCATCAGGTGGTTCATTGTAAATCATAAATTCTCCATTCCACACAGATTGAATCCAGTCTTCATTTAAGTCACTAAATTTAAAATTATCGAATATTTTTAAAGATTCCATGGTAACAATTGTATTAAGTTTAAGTTATTTTTAAACGAAACTACAATTATTATCACATTTCATTAGCTTACAAATAAAAACATAACCTTAACTTATCACTTGATAAAGAAAAATTATAGCCTCAGGTTATCATTTTTTGAATACGTATCGATAACGATTTTAATGTTTTATTACGGTATAAACCAACAAAAAACTTTATTGAAAGTTTATCATAAAACATCTCGTAAGAGCTGTAAAAAATTGTATAAGAGATTTTGGCGTCCATTCGAAAGCGGGAAACTGACTGACCAATTGCATTCATTGAGAAATGCAACGTAAAATATTACCCTTTCAAACAAAAATATCAAACTCTAATGTTATAAAAATCTATTGATATTGATATTATATACTTGAGAATATTATGATGTTTTTTTTTAGGCCATTATCTTCGGATTTTTTTACTGAAAAAATCATTTTTTATGTCATATGATGTACAAAATGTAAATTATAAAAAATTAAAATGAATATAATATATAAAAATTAACTAATTATGATAAAAATTAATCAACAGTATATATTTAGTTTTATTTTGTTTTGATTTTTATAAATTGTTCAAATATTTCTATTTTATAGAAATGAGTAAAGAAGTTGTCCCCATTGATGATTTAACTATAACTAGTGCAAGAGAAGGACCAATACATATACGAATTAAAGCATTACAATATACAACAATGTTAAAATTATTTTCTCAAATTATGGAAGAATATAACAATTCAATGTTGAGATATAATGAAAAATGCCGTTTACTTTTACATCAACAAAAATTGTTAAGTATGTTTTTTTTTTAAAATTGAAAAATATATATATATATTTTTATTTAAATACTTTCATATTATTTTTATTCATTTTTTTAGTTAGAAAACACATTACAAGTGAAGAATTGGAAAAGCTACTTGATGTTCAAGAAAATAATATATTTGTTGATAATGTAAGAATCAAAAATCTCTTTATAATATTAATTTTTTTAAGATTAAAATAAATATAAATTTTGTATAAATAGATTTTAGAAGATAGTAAACTTGCAAAGCAACAATTATCTGATATTCAAAATAGACATAATGAAATAATAAAAATAGAAAAATCTCTTGCAGAAGTTAGAGATATGTTTACAGAAATGGCATTTCTTATTGAAAAACAAGTAAGTATAAAAAAAAAATATATAACTATAAAACTATAAAAAATATTATATAACTATAAAAAATATTATAAACTATAATATAAAAACAAATTTTAAATATAGTATATAATAATTTTTATTTTATTTATAGGGAGAACAAATAAACAATGTGGAATATTTTGCTGGAAAAACAGCAGATAATATTGATTCTGGTCGTATTGATCTTAAAAAAGCAGAAAAAAAGAATCAAAGATATAGAAAGGTATATAGCAATATTTGTATCAATAATATTGTATCATTTAATAAATAATTATCTTTTTTTAGAGAAAAATTAAACTTGGTATAATAATTAGTATAATAATAATCATTTTCTTGATAATCATCATCCTTTTATAGAAAAAGAAATAAAACTTTAATTTTAAAAAGAGAATAAAAAATTTATTCTATAATATTTAAGATATTTATTATTTAAATAATAGAAACTTAGAAAAAAAAATTATATATAATTGTATATAATTAATTTTTATCATGTCAAATTAAACATTATAAAACTTCTTATATAAAAAAATATTAAAAATAAAAATGTATTACTTTTTACTATTAAATACATAATTTTCAAAGTAATTAACAAGACCTTTTGCACTAGGCCTAACTTTATAATCTGAAGTAGTGCATGCAAAAAATACTTCAAGTACTTTTTCATATTCTTTTCCTAGATTAATAGCAGGTAATGAAGGACGAGTACCTGTGATTATTAAGGTATTATATCTGATGTAGTAATTTTTAAAAATTACTTCATTTTATTGAACATTATTATTCAAACACTTACCATATTTCGTATTGACTATTTTATTAAGAAAACTATTGCTGTCATCCATATTGGTGTCATATTCATTTGTTATATTCATTTTCATTTCTAACATTGAATCATCTAGATAAGAATCATCCATTTCTGAGGATTCTATGTGAGGTGCTGACAAAGCTATCATTTCCCAAACTACAAGACCACATGCCCAAATGTCTGCTTTATTTGTAACAGGACCATCTTCTAAAATATCAAAATTGTAATTAATTATATTATAAACTTTATGTAATAATATTATAATAGATATAAGATATTAATCAACCAAATATTATTTCTGGAGCACTCCAACATTCAGTTCCTACATAGTTGAAATTTCCATTTGAAGTATCTACTTCTAAAGTCTCTGTGAGTGGTAAAGATACTCCAAAATCACATAGTTTAACTATTTTATAATCTGAAGAGATTAATACATTATAACTTTTTATATCACCATGCAAAATATAAGCAACATGATGCAAATATTCTAATCCTTTTGCAATCTCATACATTATTTTCAAAATATCATTAGCAGGAAATGGATCATCATCAATATCAAGTTTTTGTTCTATTCTGTCACCTAATAAAATTATATTAGCATAAGAATTGATAAATTTTTTATGCAATTTATTATAATTATTAATAACTAGATATTTTTCTTACCTAAAGAAGCATCTAATTTTTCCATTGCCAAACATGGTTCACCATTTGGAAGTTTACTAAAAGCTCGAAAACCAATAATATTTGGATGATTTAATTTACGAAGTATTTCCGCTTCAAATTGAATACGTTCATTATATTTTTTATCTTTTACAATTTTGGAATTACGTTTTTTTATTGCCCATGGTGAACGAATAAAACCGACTTTTGGTGATCGTTCCAAACTAAATACAGTAACTCCTATTAACATATATTAAAACAATATTAATGCTCAATAACAATAACTTTAAATATTTATATTTCTTTACCACATCCATAACCTATTTGTTGTAAAAACGGTGAGGCTGGTATTTTAATAGGTGTTTGCAATTCTGGATTATCTTCTACTCTACTCCTACACTTTTTTATTATTGGTGTTTTAAATTCAGCCATATTATTAACATATAAGAAAATTATTTAAATTCAACAAAATTCGTTTTTTCTAATTTGTCCGTTGAGTTTTAAATTTTCTCGATATTGACGTTTAAATAATACCAACTTTATATATATGTTAAAATATTAAGATAGAAAGAAAAATAATGATACATCAAGCTATTTTTCATAATTGAATTCTTTCTTAATATTTTTTATACTATTTTTAATATTTACGAATTATTTAAAAAAGCAGTAATTCAAGATTTATAATATTTCATATTTATATGTTAAATTATTGTTATTGGTAACCATGAAAGAAACATTTTAAAAAAAGGTAACAAATATTTATCTATTTTAAATATATAATTAGATATAGTTACAAAAAAATAACAAAAAATATAATTAGAAATAATATATATTATTATATATTATAAATTATTATGCATTTTTCTAAAAAGCAATATATAAAAATAACCAAATATTGAGTTATATTTTTTATGTTTGTCTATTTCCTTGCGATTTAATGAAATTATTATGGAATACATCCAACAAAAAAAAATAGAAAGTTCATTATACTATTCATTACTTGTTTATGTCATTATTTATTAAAAATTATAGTAAAATAATAAAATTAAATCCTTTCTTGTTTTGTCGTGTACACGCATTATACATGTTTCGATAATAGTTTGATATATATATGCCATACATAAATCATATTATTATTGATATATTAATTGATTTTAAATAACATAATTAATTTTATTAAATCACAAGAAAGAAAGTATAGAGTGTCATTTCAGCATTGGATTGATATTTAATTAAAATTATTTCTATATGGAAAGAATAAATATAATATGCATGCTATTTTTTTTTAATAAATTTTATTTTTAATAGGCATTTAAAATTATTTAAGATTTTATAAATTTAAAATATTAATCTTTTAACACAGTTATATTTAAATGATTTACTGTAATTATTCTGTTACAATAATTGTTATCAAATTTTTTTCAAGTCTCAATGCTATTAAATCAGAATATAAATTTTTTTTTAAATTGAAAGAAATATAAGAAATAATATAAGAACAACAAATACAATATTATTTACTATTATTATTACTATAATAAATAATCAAAATGTAAATGACAAAGAATGCAAAATCACATGTATTTATAATTATAAAAATATTTTATAAAAATATTGATCAAAATATATTTAATAATAATTTCTTTCTTTTGTTGTAATGATTGCTACAAAATTTCTTTTAACAATAAATCATATTTTTTTTGTCAAATATGATTCACAGCAATTCGTTTGAATGTAATATTATTATGCGCCATGTTCAGAATATCAGTAACGGCAATAATGACGCATGCGCATCAATTCATAATGCTAGTTGCATCTTTAACAAAAAAGTGAAAAGTACATCTTATTCCATCGGATTTATAGATAGATCATCGATCTTCAAGTGTTAACGAAACTAATTAAAATCTATCTATGAAAAAAATAATTTTAAAAATATTCTCATTTTAAATATATACACTGATTGAAGTGTTTTTAAGTGTTTTTAATGGAATGAAACAAAAAATTGAGTTAAATGATAGTTCAAAATGAAGTTTATATAACGTATTTTTTCTGAATAAATATTCTTTAAAATATTCTCTAAAATATTCTCAAAATTTTTTTATTTATATATATATTCGATAAAGTATCGAAAATAAAGAATTTCGATGGAGAACTTCGAACTCAATACATCAAGAATTTTTTCGATATATATAAATATATGTGTACGTATGTAATTTTTCAATATATATGTATATACATATCTTTTTATTTAATTTTTTGAAGTTAGTATTGTTAATTACTATATTTAATAAAAATAAAGACTAAAAAAAATATATTTTTTTCAAAAAATTTTCTATGCACAAATTGTTTTTGATACTTTAAAACATTAATAGTAAAATGATTTATAAATGATTTATAATGATATAAAATTTTTTTTCTTTTATTAAATTTTCTTAATGAAGAATTTAAAATTAATGATTTATTTTAAAGAAAAAAATAAAATAGAAAATTTTATTTTTCTTTTTAATATCTTTCCAATATTTTGACTTTTAATCAAAAATATTTCTAAGTTTTAAAATTCAGAATATTTCTATTAAATTAACAATCTTTCTTCAATTTGATCTTATCTTATTCATAAATTTTTAAATATATATAAAAAGAATTAAAAAATTTCTAATAATTTTTATTCATTATTAGATTTTGAAAATATATAATTTTAAATAATACATTTTATACCATTAAAATATCTTCCGGGTATGATAAAAATTAGTATCCATATATAATACTTTATCAAGTTTAATTCCATAGTTTTGCATTTTCGTTAGTCGCACGAATAGATGCTCTATCGACTGTAAGGAATGCTTCTATGGTGCTTTCTGCTTGAAATAATTGCTCATTTTTTTGGAATATCGATAAAAATCTAAAGCTCATGATAAAATGATAATTATTATCTAAGATTGTATTTAAAAATATAAATTTTTCTTTTTTTATCATTTAATTATTGATTTTTATATATCAAACTTTCATGTGTTATATGAGATTTCTTTTTTACTATGTTAATTTTTCAATTTTTCAAATTGTCACGGAATTCTTTTATGGAACAATACTTGAAAATCTATAATGTGCAAATTTTATCAAAATTATTAAATATATCATATTAAAAATTTATTTTCATAAGATAATATCTGAACGTGTATGCTTAAGAATTATCTAAATATTTGAAAAAAAAAAACAAGCAAAATTTATCCGATATCAGAATCATAATGATATAAAAGCTCATGAATAATATCATCTTAAATAAAAATAATCGATTAATTTTAAGTTTTACAGCTAAAAATAAATTTGTATGATGTTAAGTTTTATTTGTCAAAAAATCTATATTATATTATATAAAATTCAAACATAGAAATATTGTATAAAATTCATGATAAAATTTTGTTTGAAAATTAAAAGAAACAATAGAAGATAAATTTTATTTAAAATTTCTATTTCACATTAACTTATTTAGTAATATAGTAGAATTCATCTATCTTAGCTAAATATTTTAATTATTCATATTATCGATATAATATATTTTATTATTTTAATAGAAATAAAAAAATTATTAATCGAACGAGAATTATATTTTTTATTAAATTAATTAATATTTTTAATCAAATTAATTTATAAAAAGGCACTGGAATATAATTATAATGTACAGTAAATATATTTTATTACATTATAACAATAAGTTAACCTTTATAAGAGCATGCGCAATATTGACTTTTTATAGAAAATATAGTAGCAAATTCATCAGGGATAAATCTCGCAGAATTTGTGCACCCGTTGTGTTTTACTCAAGTGTTCATTAATAAGAATTCTATAATTACATCTATGTACAAGTGAGATAAAAAAATCTTTAACATATTAATAAATATTAGTAGATTTTAATTTACTATATACATAATATAATTTTTAAATTGTGCTTTTTTACTAATTTTAAAATATCTACTATGTTAACAGGAATACTTAGAGGGTATGTTATAAAAGACAATATACTTATTTTATAAATAAGTACAATAATAATAATAAAATATTGAAAATTTTCATAAATTTAAAAAATTTATCAATTTTTTAAAATTCATATTTTAATTAAATTTATATTTTAAATATACTACATTATTTTGCTATTTTTAAATACATTTATATATTATATTTTATAGAACCCTTTTATGTTGTGACAATGAAAATTTTACCTGGAATAATGTAATTAACATAAACAGACATGCTTTTAATGAGACTACGTCTTTATTACACATCGTTTATAGAATAATAATCCCTGCAATTATAATTAGCGGCATTTTTGGTAATATTTTAATATTTCTGGTGTTATCCACTCCGATGTTTCGAGGAATTGCATACTTATATCTTCGAGGATTAACATCAGCACACATCGGTGTTCTTTTATGTTGGATACCTATATGTATGTATCATAATAGAATTATTAAAAAATATGTAAATAAAAAAATTCTAAATTAATTCCAATAAAAGTATATGATTTCAGTTATTAGATTAGGATTCGGAATGAAAAATAATTATCCATCCGTTTTTTATCATGCTCATTTGGAACTGGTTGCTGTAAACACCTTTGCTATAGCTAGCATTTTAATTATGACCAGCGTAATCGTCGATCGATATATCTTTATTTTTTTCCCGACTCGTATTCGTAGCAGGAATACACGCAAGAATATTCGTTCCTTCATTCTATGTTCTTTCATTCTTGGATTTGCGGTATTAAAATAATATTTTTTATTTTTTCTTAGAAAAAAATAATCATTGTATATATCAAAAATCCAATTTTATTTAAAATCATTTTATAGGTAAGCGCTCCCTTAACAGGAATGAGAACAGTATATGAACAACAAGAAGATACTGGGACAATTTTTACATTACGTGAAAATATATCCATTACACAAAGTATTTTGTGGAATGTATATATTTGGATGATGGAAATTATATTACGACTTTGTCCAACTATAATTCTTCTTTTGCTAAATAGTTTTGTTATCAAGAGATTTTTACAACTTAATGCTAAAAAAAGAGAATTTCAATCAGTTTCTGAAAAATTTCGCAATCCAAATATTCCTGAAACATCTTTATTAACTCGCAATCGAGGATACAGGTAGTGTAAAAACAAAGACAAAAATAAAAACAAAAAATAAAATTTTCATAAATGAAATATTAATTTGAAATATCGTGCAAAAAAATTTTTTTTTATTTAAAAAAAAATTTTGTTTTATTAATAAAATGCATAATATTTATAGAATACTTATATTTTTTTTTTTTTTTTTAGAGAAGAACAGCATTTAGCAATATTAATGGCGATAATGGCAATATGTTTTATAATAACAATGATTCCTTCAATATTGCTTGAATTTTTATATCATGATTACGAAAATATGAATGATGATTGCCTTTTATTTCGAGCATTTGCTGCTGTTACAGAACTTTGTAACTTTGCTGCCCATATTATCATATATTTTTCATGTAGTAAAGAATTTCGAAAAGAATTTCTCAAAATTCTTCAGGTAGATAAAAATTTTATTAAAATATACTAATAATTAAATAAAAAATATTTTAAATTAAATTTTCTAATTTTAAAAATTTAAAATAAAGAATAGATGCAGAAAAAATGTTATAGAAGAAGATTCTGATCGACCAATAGGGGAAATTGAAGATTATAGTCGGCATGGTACAACAGTTCGATTAACACCTGAACAAACAAAATTAAATTCTCCAGCTTCTATGAGTAAATTGAATCCAATGGAAGAAGATAAAGAATCCGAAATATTAAATGCCGCTGATGTCTAAGAATTATATTATATATATTTTATATAGATATTACATAATATTCATTTATTTAAATTATAAAATATATTATAATGAAAAATATATGATAAACATATAATGAAATATTATTTTATTTTGTCATGTGGAAATTATTACATAATAAAAATTATATTTCGTGAAAATATTTTCGAAACTAATATTTACCTCAAAAATATTAATTAATTTTATTTATTATTAAAAATAAATTATATTTTTTTATTTTTTATTGGATAATAAAATCCTACAAAAGATAAAAAATATATATCTATTTTTGAACTTTAAATATTAGGGATTTTAGAGTTTCTCAATCTTTAATAAAGAAAATAAATTTTAATTAATTAAATGTAAGACCAGTTAAATATAAATTATTTTTAATATAAATTGCAAAGAACATAAGAAATAATCTTATTTTTTTAACGCCGGTTTTTTGCAAAATATTTCAGAATATATGAAATCACGAGAAATCTGAAATCATAATATGTCACATCTATTCTATATCTTATCTGTGCTTGTATGCTATTTGTATGTATAAGCATATAAATATTATATCTATGGTATGATATTAGTAAAATATTTGTAGTGCAATTATTTAATTATACTTATATTAAATTTACTAATTATTATAATAATGATACTAGATGGCACTAGTAATCACGAATATACAAATTATCAAAAAAAATAATACATAACCTAAACTGTCAAATTATACATAGATCGCTTCGATATTATAAGTATTTTTTATTATAAGTATTTTTTACACGAAGTTTTAACTCAATAGTTTTTTCCTCGATGTAGTTCATTGTGTAAATAGTTGGGTATGCTTAAACATATATGAGCATTTACTTCATATAACATATAATTTAATATAATTTATATTTTTTCATATAAAATTTTAATATTTATAAAATTGATTAAATAATTATTATATTTTTGCTTTTTTTACAGTTAGTCCTTAATTATGTGTGAATTACCACCAGAATTAATTATTAAACCATTAGCTCTTATTGGCTTAAGTGGTTTAAATATTGTCAATCCTATACATCGGTCAATTTGGGATGCATTCAGTAATAATCGAAGATTAGAAAGTTCTGCCATACAATTTAAATTACTTACTCCTACTCATGAATTTCCTACAGTAAAACCCAAGGTTTTTTATTATATAATTATAAAATATAACTTATGTATATTATTATTGAATTGTTAAATTATTATTATTGATATATTTTAGAGAAATTCATATGAATATTATAAACCTAAAGGAATATTAAAACGTAATTGGATGAACAAATATCTTAATGAAATTCCAGCTGTAGTTGTTGTATTTTATAATTTAGATTGGAATGATCCACAATGGAATGAGAAAAAAATGGAATGTGCTTCTAAAGTACAATCTCTCAGGTATTTCTTATATATCATATATTATTATCATAAATATTATGTATTTAGAAGAAATATAATTAATATTTTTAATTATTTACTCTTTTAGAAATGCTTTGGATGGAAGAACTACAAAAATAGCTGTAGTACTTATACAGCAATGTACACAACCTCCACCAGGATCTGAAAATGCTATTGCAACTGAACGTGCTACAGCTGTGTGTGGAGCATGTGAACTATCTCCAAAATTATTATATATTTTACCACATGGAAATCATTTATTGGGATACATTTCTAGGTAATTAATAAATTGTAAATTCTTGATTATTATATATGTATATATTATATATTGATTATATATATTGATTATATATATTTATATATTATAGATTGGAAAGTGCTTTATATGATCTAGCACAAAACTTTTATCATCATGAATATCGTATTGTCAAAGGACATAGAGATCAACTTAATAAAACTGTGCAAAAAAATACATATAAACATTTATTTGTACGCCATCAATTTAAAATGGCATTTTTAAATGAATTGAAACAAGATCAAAATTTAGCTCAGAAGTAAGTATAATAAAATTAAAAAAAAATTGAGCACAAATAAAATGCACAAAATTTATTTTATAGGCATTATACTCAAGCATATAATCATTTATTAGAAATACAAATAACAGACACAAATGTAATGGAAATTACAACTATTGCTTCTTTTATAAATTATAAATTATGTAAAATAATGTTCAACTTAAATGTTCCTAAAGATGCTATATCACAATTTAGACTTCATACTGACAGGTCAGAAATATTCATAATAAATTTCATAATAAAATAAGGATATAATAATTATAATATATAATTATAATAATTATAATATTATTTATAATATATATAAATATAATTAATATATAAATATAATTAAATTGGTAATGCAGATTTAAATTATGGACTGGTCCAAAGGAACTTATATTTGAACATCATGCTTGGATGTGTAGTCAATTTTCCACATTTGCAGAATTATTTGATGATGCTATTCGACAAGGACTTCCTGCTGTTCAAACTCAGCATCCTGGATATTATTTTCAATCAGCAGCTCATCATGCAGGTTTAAGGCAAGCAGCTTGCAAAGAACTTTGTCAGGTATACATAGATTGGAATATTTAATAAATAATATTTTTATACAAAATTTTTATTATAAATATATGTCATTTTAGAATGTAAATAGCTATCCAGAACCTGATCCATTAGCAGGAGAAGAAAAACTTGAATTCTATGGACAGCGACCATGGCGTCCTGGAAAATTAAGTGCAGAACCTGCAGATTCTATGAAAGAAGTACTTGCTATACAGGCTTTGCAGTATAAAGAAAAATATACAGTTAATCATTCAGTAAGAATAAATTCATTTTTATTTAAAAGATTTTTTTATTTAAAAATTTTTATTTATTTTTATCAATTTCATATAAATAAAAATTATTCTAATATAAAATTACTATATTTTCTAATATATAATTATTATATTATTTTCAGAATATAATTATTGGTTTATTGGGTAATGCAATTTCACAATTTAAAGTATATAGATGTCCACGAATGAGAAGAGTATTAGGTAAAATATATTTAATTAAAATAAATAATATGTAAACTTTGTTTAATAATATACATAATAATTGTTTTAGTTGTACAAATGGCTGAAGAATATTATAATTGTAAGGATTATGGAAAAGTTCTAACGTAAGTCAAAAGAATATTAATATATATATGTATATAAATTTATTGTAAAGCAAAAATAATACAAAAAAATTTTGTATTATTCATTAGTCCAAAGTTTGACTCTAACATTATTTTTATCTAGACATATTTCATTACTTAACATCAAAATCATAAAATTTGATTGGCCAGATTATTGATGCACATGTTATGGGAATATCACGGTGAACGGTGGCCTGTCTTAATCACAAATATCTTAAAAAATGCTTTGCGTGCGGCATATCTTTCCACGAATATTCAAGACTACATCACCTTGGCATTTGAAGCTTTGGGACCTTCTACTACATTTTCGGAGGATTATAAAATTTCTATCTATAATAATATTATTAATATTCTTCATGTGAGTAATTTTATACAATATAATCTTAATTTTATATAAATATTTGTAATTAATTAATTATACAGAATATGAAATTATAGAAAAAATCACCAACTCCGGATTCTGATTTACCCGATGATGTGAAATATCCCGCAGTAGAAAAATGGATAATCGAACTTAATCAATCAGAACCACTTGTTTTTACAATTGATGATAATAACATGAGTTCGTTTATAGAAGTTAAAGCAAGGTTTTTGCAACCAAAGTATGCAGTCAATTCTATGGTTAGTGTGGAAGTCATTATTAGGTAATTTTATAAGCTTACATTATTTTTATATATATATATGTATAATATATATTTATATGTATATGAAAAAAAGACAATTTCTAATAAAATTTATATTTTGTTTAGAAATTCATATAGTAATACCATTGAATTTTCTAAAATATCAATAACAATTAATAATCCAGGATATAATGAAGAATTTATTATTAATGATACTAAACATAGTAATCTTATTTTTCATGGGAAAGAAATGAAAAAATTTCTTCATCAATTTCAAGCTCCACAAAAAAATGATAGTAATGAAATGCGCATTACTACAATTTCATTGTACATGGGTAATGATGAAAGTTGCTGCATTATTTTGAGATTTTCTGCTCTAGGAAGAGAAACAAATTTTTTAAGCCGATTATATCCTGAAATACAACAACTTCGGTATGTTTAAAATAAAGCATTTTTATTTATATTTTTATGCAAAAAAACTGATGCATTTTATATTTATAATAGTAGAGGAGAATTCGAAACAATACAACCATTAGTCAGTGCCGAAATAAAACAGGAAGAATCTAGTCTAAGTATAAGTGCAGAATCAAATAATCCGGCGCTTTTAGGAGAATGGCTACCTATTAATATATCTATTACTGCTAATGAAGAAATATCATCAGCAATTTTAAATGTATTACTTGTATCTGATGGAACAAATGAACAATCAAGTATGTAATTATTAAAAAAATATTTAAATATTAAAAAAATATTTATTAATTATGATTTCATTAAATTATAGCGGAATTAAGCTTAACAATGAATAATAAACAATCAGTAATATCGATATCCATTAATAATTTGGGAAATAATTGCGTTACTCGTCAAACTGTATATTTAAGAGCTCACAAAGTTGGTGATCGAGATATACATATAAAGGTATATATTATTTTAATTAATCTTTTTAATCTTTATGTAATAAAATAATGCATACATATATAATTTTATTATAACAGGTAGAATATTCAAGATCTAAACAAATTAAAGGATTTAAAGAATTAATATATTCATTGTCAGTTACAAAACCATTTGAAATATCAACATTATTTTATACATCACTTTTTGAACCATTAACAAAAGGTTTTATTTATGAACCATTTATAATTATGCCTCATATTTCTTGTATCTCTCCATGGCCTATATATATTATAAATACTTCTATAGAATTGGTAAATAATATCTTTATTAATTATTATTTTTTATTCATGATATATAATTATATATTATTTATAGGGAGATTCAATAGAAAGAGAGAGTGAAGATCAATCAGTATCTGTTTTGGCCGGTATTACATTATCTGAAAATGAAACAAGTACAGATGCATATTATTTGATACCAAAAGTGAGTGGTGAACAACCTATCAGTACAGGTGTTTATACCATTAGATGGAAACGGTAAACAAAATTATATTATTTTTATTATTAAAATTGTTAAAATGATTAAATAGTTTAATATTAATATTTTTTATTTTAGTGCAAATGATGATAATGCATTAGAAACTAGTAGTAGTGTTACTTTATCTCCGTTAGGAATTGAAGATGCAGTAATTGGTTTAGAAGCTAAATTACCTGCTCATGGTTGGGTTCGTACACCGTTACTAATATCGTATTTTATAAAAAATCATTCCGATCAAATGATTACGTTACGATTAACTATGGAAGCTAGTGATGCTTTTATGTTTGCTGGACAAAAACAAGTAATTATTTATCTTAAATCTTTAAAATTTATAATATGATAATAAACTTCATTAATTGATAATTTAATAAATAATTAATTAATTAATTTAATTTATATTTTTCAATTTTAGATTGATATTTATATACTTCCAAAAAATGAAAGAAAAGTTGAATGGATTTTACGACCATTGGTGGCAGGTTTTGTACAACTTCCAACATTATCATTAACAATTCCTGATGGTAATAATTTTATTAATTAATGTATTTTTAATTACATGTTAATCAAATTTAATTACATTTATATATAGATGAATACAAATTAAGTAAAACGCGACTTTTGGAAATGGTAGAGAGATCAATACCAAGTCATATATATATCCTTGTAAGTATTATAATTTTATTGAAATTTGCATATACAAAATTAAAATTTGAATATTTTTTTTTATTTATAGCCAACTTCACAAACTATAGAAGAATAAATAAAATATCAAATGTAGTGAGAAGATAGGTAATAGAGAAAAAAGAAATTTTGTTCTTTTATCATAATACATTGAGCCACAGATACATTATCTATACATTCTTAAATATAAAAAAAATTCGTATTTAAAATTATAAATACTAATTTGTTAAATATAATTTATTTAAGTTACTTTAAAGTGTAATAAACAAAAGTTCCTTATCCTTAAATATATATTTAATTTATTTATTGTATGTTAGTTTAGTTTAGTTGTTTAGTTGTAGTTTAGATATTTATTGATGCGGGAAGCGGATATCGATTATATTACCATACCTATATTTCTATAGAAACCACATTTATGCAACCACATGTGTCACGTGAAGACGTTTTTCTAATTCGTAATAAATGAAAACATTTTAAAATTAAAAATTATAATAATAATAATTAAATTTGAAGAAAAAAGTGAATTGTGAATATAAAGATTATAAATAATAATATATTGATAATGTCCGATAATAATTATATTTCTTTGAAAAAATTACAAAATAAAAAGCACTTGCAAGAATTCTTAACACCTATTTTTCGTATAAATTCAGAGGAATCTTTGATTCGTAATAGAAAATTTTTAAAGGTATGCTATTATTGCTAAAATTAATTCATATGTAATCTTAAAAATTAAATTTTTTTATAAATATTTCGCAAATTAAAATAGATATTTTTATATTTTATTACATAATTAATATTTAGCGTAATGAGAAATTTTGTATGCAAAATTAAAAAAAAATTTAAATTAGGATCTAGAACTTGCAAAAGCACGTTTGCGAACTTACGCTGCATATACACCAACTGATCGAGAATTACAACAACGTGCAATGGAATATCGCAAACATCTTCAGAAATATATATGAAATTTTTGCTTCATAACAAGTTGATTTCATGTTGCAAATGAAGTACATCCATTCAGTTTGATAACTCGAGCCGAACGAACAAACTTTCAAGTGAAAAGTTTGTTGATCGTTAGGATCGATGCACCAAACTGATAATTCAATCGATTGTATTAGACTAATGAAATAAAAAATATAAACTAAATTTTATTATAAGAATTTATAATATTTAATAATATATTAGAATAAAATATTTTATCATTATAATTATGTAATTTTACTTTAAAAAAAGAGATATATACTTACATTGCAAGATGATCTACTTACTATAAATTCTACAATATAGACAAATAGTTCTTATATAAAAAAATGTAAAAAAGAGAACGCGCGAACAAGTACGAATACTATTCACCTGCAGAAATGAAATATTCACGTTCATTTTTTACGTGTGACGGTATTATCATCGTTCGTAATTACTGACACGTAGAACGTATATGTACGATAGGATAAGTTCGTTTCAGAAGTTACCTGATAACGACCTAAACCAATAATTCGACAAAAAGCTATATAATACTTCCACGTTATATTTCATTTGTAAGTATTTTTACAAAAATATAAAAATATGTCATTATCGTATATAAAATTTTTTCATAACTTAAAATAAAGCATTTATAATGATTTTTTTGAAATATATCTTATTTAAAATTATAATTTATAAGATGTTTTAAAGCATTAATATTTTAAATCTTACTTACCTGTTTGTTGATAAGACAAACATTTTTTATTAATCTATTTTTTAATCGTTTTATATCGAACAAAAATTTAACCAGAACTGATATAAAACAGCTGTGTTCAAAAAAGTCTTAATATATAATTATATATTTCTACGTGGCTATATTATTTCACCATTTGAATAAACAAATTGACATTGAAATTTTTTGATTTAAATATTGTAGATAACATAACATCTGTATCAATAGCATTTTTATCTCTTGTATAGCATCTTTCTTGTTCTTTTTCTAATTTTATCTCCATGATAACGCAATTTTTAATAATTCGAAAAATATAATTAGGTTTAATTTAAAGAAAAATGAAATAGAAAATTTTATGAGACATTTTTAATTGAAACTATTTATTACAATAAATAAACATACAAACATAAACAATTAGATTTTCTTTAAATAAATTATATTTGAATATAATACCAATCGTATTTTTTAGTAAAACTATAAAAAGAAGTTAATACAAGCAGTACGAAATGATAGCATGTATCGCTTTGAAGTCATTTATCGCCGAGTTATGCATAAAATACACATTGATATAACTGTGTTGCATTAGTAAAACATTAATGCATTATCGTTGTTGGTTACCAAATGTAATATCCATTAAAATAATATGTACCATTAAATTTTATAAAAACATCGTTCATTGGCCTTGTAAGTAGTATCATTTATTACTTTTAAGATATTTTTAAGTTATGAGTCATTTTTAAACAAACTGAAAAAGGAAAAATCGTAATTTTATCTATAGTTAATAGAATACTGTAGTGACACTATATCTTTGGAATGGTCTTTTTTCAAAATTGTGATATGTAATCATTTCTTAATATTATTTTGTAAAAATATGAAAAAATTATAATATAAATATAAATGAAAAAATTTGGTTAAATTAAAAAAATATATTATTTTTTAATTATTTTAAAAAAATAATGATTTTTAATAAATTATAGTTTGTAATATAATTAATAAATTAAATTCAATAATTTGAAGCACAAGTATTGTGGAAGTACATAAGATAATGTAATATCATAATACATTTTCATTGTTTGTACACAATACATAGAGAATGTATAGATGTACTAAAATAATTATATGTTTAAATTAAATATTTCTATATACATTTAATATAACTTGCAAAAAACTAACTTTTCTAATTTAACACTTGCTATCTTACCCCTATCAGTTTATATCTAAATTTTGCTTATCATTAAGTACTTATAAAACTGTTAATTATAGGTGCAATTTTTTCAGGATAATTTAAATGTACATGATGAGTTCCCTCTACTTTATGATATTCAAATCTTTTAGCACCTATTTTTATTTGATCTAAAACTTTATCATAAGATTCAGGATAATCAAGTTTCAATCCAGGTATAGCACGAATATTAAGGTAAGCACACTTTATCCGAGTTGCATATATAAGTACCATATCTAAAGATATTGTACCCAATGCAGAAACCTAAATTAAATTATATATGAAATATGTTATGTTATTATATTAATGTTTTATTATTGTAAAATCAATATCAATTAATATTAATCTGTAGTTGGTATTCTTAGATCACAATTTATGAAATTGTAGATTATCAATTGCTATTCTAATTGCAGATTATTATGATGATACAAACTATAGATTAATTTTATATATTGTATAATATAATAAATTCATATGTAATTATTTATGTATTATAATGAATAAAATATTACCTTTAATCGCGGATCACGTGAAAAATAATATCGTTCGGATTCATTGGCAGGTCGCAAACCACGTTTCATTAATATTATGGCACTTTCTCTAGTTATGGAACCTTTATAAGCATCTTCAACAATGCTAAGCACTTCATCATAACTATAGGATGGAATACTATCAGATTGTAGCAATTCATATTTTAAAAATTTGTCAATACTATCACTAAGTATAGCAACATTTTTTGCCACATCTTTTACACTAGGACTTGCAATATCTAAACTTATCATGAATTCCACTTCATCAGGATAAAATGCAGCATATAAAAATGATATTGCCCCTCCTAAGGAATGTCCAAGTAATTTGACCTATGATAATCATATTTAATTATATATTAAAATATGTAAAAACTGAAAAAAATAGAAAATTATTATTCATGAATATAAAATAATATATGGATATAAATTTTAATTTTATGAAATGTACTTTTTATATCATGCAAAATTGGAGTAAACACTTTCAAGGCTGACTGTTATATAACAATAATAATAAAACAATATTTTTTGTTTAATAGATTCTATGATTCATTGATATGATAGTTATTTAAACTACTAAACTAAATTGAGTGGTAATATTTAATCCACTCGCTAACCTTCTTCCATTTGAAATATTTTACAATTCTACGAAGTAGAATAATACCATCCCAATAAACATAATAGTATTGACTCTTTGGATAATGGGAAGATAAACCATGACCAGGCATATCCAAACAAAGTACTGAAATCTCATCACATAATAAAGGAATCAAAGTGTCAAAACTGCCAGCATTATCTTGACGTCCATGCAGAGCCACTATTGGTTGGATCCCTTTAGGACCCCACCATTTGCCTGCAGGTAAGTGATTATTGAAAAAATTTAAAATAATTTTTAGATTTAATTACTTTAACTATATATAAATATACTAAAATTTATATTTCCTAAAAAAACATTCTTAAATAAAAATTTTAATATGAAACAAAGTTGTAGCTGAACAATAGAAATTTATTATGATTTTGAAAATATATATAAAACCTATAGTTATACAACGATAGTATATGATTTGCAATGCATGTATTGTATATATGAATACATATAATGATTAATTATATAAATCTATAACAGTCAACCTTGTTCCAAATATTTCTATAATATAAATTTAGTCATTATATAATTATATATAATATATGTAATATATATAATAACAATTCTTTTATTATAAATAAATCCAAAATGATATCAATATAAATATTTATATTGATACATTATGAAAAAATTAAATATAATAATAAAAAATTGAATTTTTATATAAAAAAAAATTAAAATTAATAAATGATCGTTGTATAACTTTTATTTGCTAGCTAACCTTGTTCCAGTTATAATATTTAACAAGTCTACGTAGTATAACAAGCCCATCCCAAAATACATAATAAAATTGTCCACTAGGAAGATGGGAAGATAGACCATGACCTGGCAAATCTATAGCTAGAATGGCTACATTTGATGGTAATAATGGAATTAATTTATCAAATGTTCCAGCATTATCTTGCCAGCCATGTATTGCTACTATGGGCTGTTGATCCATTGGTCCCCACCATTTGCCTAAATTTATTATCATTATTCTTTGATATTTTGTAAATGTTATTAGAATATTATTAATAAAAGAAAATTTTTCATATATATAACTGCAACTAAAATGAATTACAATATTTACTGACCGCTTAAGTAACCCCATGGTACAGGTATTTGAATTTCTTCCACATCTGAAAATTATTAATATTTTATCATAATTAATTAAAAATCTAACATAAAAATATATTAATAAATAAAATATTGACTTACTATGTACTTTATGTCCATTTATATTTTCAGTAGAATCAGTAGCTTTGTCAACTGTATTCATCTGGCTGATAATAAAATACTAATAATGTTTAAAATTTGTAAAGAATTATTTCTCTTATATATATATGTATTTAACAATTTTTCTGAAAAAAAATTCATAAAATAAAAATATCAATTATTGTCTAAATTAAAATTAAATATGTGTATAATAATGTTAAGTCATAATTTGTGTCTAATATAATTATTACCTTTTTTAAAATTGATACATTATATATTTTTATTATGTTTTCAATTTATTTATGTATTTTTTGAAAAATTTGTTAATAATTTTATTGTATTATCAAATGAATGTTTGAAAATTTATTTGAAGAAATCTTTAATATTATATAATTCTTACAAATATTTATACTTCGAATTTTGATGAAATTATTTAAAATATAATGTAATACTTTACTGTGCGTTTCCTAAATATATCAGATATCAAAGGATTACACAGCACTTTTATCTAAGATAAGTCTACTTTTTTAACATATAACACATTGGAAGACATACTTACGTATTACATATATATATATATATATAATATGTATATATATATGTATATATATATTATATATATAAAGTAGTATATGTATTAATCTCTTTTATGTCGTCTTTTTCTTATGATATGATGTGTTCATAATTTTATATTTTTGCGTCAATTTATTGACCCAGCAAAAAGCAAAAAATTATAAAAAGAAATATATGAAATTAATGTAATAAATAATTTAATAATGGTTCGATTAAAACAGAATTTTGCAATTAAAAAGTTTTAAATGTATAGTGAAAACATATAAAAATAGTTTATGGTTATTAAAATTTATAAACTAATTTTATTGAAAAATTTTATTGAATAATTTGTAACATTATTGCAATTATAATGCATTTTTTAATAATATTGAAGTTATAATGTAAATTATTTTAGGTTATTTCTTTTTTGTTTTGTTGTCAACTGTTACTGTTAAAATGGAAAATAAGGAATATATAGTGAAAACTATAATTCATGCAGGTACAAAAATAATTAATTTTGTACCTGGAACTAAAGTATGCATATATTTTAAATTAATTCTGTTTAAATTAAGTATAAGTTTTAACTTATATTAATAATTATAAATAGAATTATATTTTAATCTTTAGGTATTTTTTCATTTTAAAACAACAAAATGTGATCCACAGAGAACAATAATAGATGACAGTAAAGTAATGGGAAATCCAATGGAACTTGTTTTAGGAAAAAAATTTAAACTTGAAGTATGGGAAGTTATTGTACAAAAAATGGCATTAAATGAAGTGGCTTGTTTTAGAATTGATAAAAGTGTATGTTTATAATACTTTAAAAAAATATTATAGTATTTAAAATCAATGTTTTAATAGTATTTATTGTTTTAGCTAGTTACAGCATATCCATTTGTGTCTAAAACTTTGAGAGAAGTTGGAAAACCAGAATCAAAAAAACGTAGTCATTGTTGTGGTGTAACTTTGCAAAATGAAGGGATTGGATATGATGATTTAAATGAACTTATCAAATATCCTCAAGATTTAGAATTTACAATTGGTAATCAATTAAATAAATAACTAATTTTTAATTTAACAAATTATAATATTAAGTTATTAATTTCTTATTTATTAAATATATAAAAATTATATTAATTTTTTTAGAACTTATCAAAATTATATTACCTGATGAATATGAAAAAGAGGTATGGCAAATGACAGAAGATGAAAAATTAAAAAGTATTCCAGATATAAAAGAAAAAGGAAATATATTATTTAAAGAAAAAAATTATAATGCTGCATGTGAAATGTATGCAAAAGGTATTGGCATATTAGAACAACTTATGCTTGGGTTAGTATATGATGTATTGTTATAATATTTATTAGTTATTAATTTTTTCTTTTATACATATTTTATTTACATATAATCTATAGAGAAAAACCAAATGAAGAAGAATGGTTAGCTTTAAATCAATTGAAAACTCCATTACTTTTAAATTATGCACAATGTAAATTAATTCAAGAAGAATATTATGCAGTTATTGAACATTGTACAACAGTTCTTAAACATAATCCAGGTTTATTATTTTATATATTTTACATTATATATATTATATATTATATTATATTATAGACAGTATCATATATATATTTATCATTCTTAGATAATGTAAAAGCATTGTATAAGAGAGGTAAAGCATACATAGGTGTTTGGAATGAAGAAGAAGCGATTAAAGATCTAACAAGAGTTGTTAAATTGGATCCCACACTACAACATATAATTGAAAAGGAATTACGAGCATTTTCTGCAGCAATCAAAGAAAAAAATCAATTAGAAAAAAAGAAATTATTAAAACTCTTTAAATAAATGTATAAATATTGTATAAATTATATAGATTTTATATATATAGCATGCAATATAAACAAAATCTTTCCTCTTCCTTTTTTCATAATAAATGAAATGACTTAAAAGACAAATGTTTTTTTGTCAAAAATATTGTATAAGAAAGTTGTACAAATTGTTCATAGTATAATTTCAATATTGTAAAATCTTAATTTATTCGAAATTAAATATTTTTCAATATGAATTTTCGAATTTTTATTATTTAAAAAATATTTATTATTTATAAAATATTATTAATAAAATACTTATCTTATAATATTACTATTCATTATTATTTACATTTAAAAATCCTATATATTTTAAAAATAATGCATAATGAAATCACTCTTATGATTTTTGAATTTTTTTTTACTATTTTACCGGCATTAACAGTTATATATTATTAAATCGAACTTATATTTTTAATTTTTAATAATTTTAAATAATTTTTAAATAAATAAAATGTAATTTTTAGTTTGATATCATTTAAAGAGTATTTTTTGAAAATTGATGTATGAAATATTTAAATGAAAAATTTTCGAATTTGTGAAATTCGTTATATATTATATTCAATAGAATAATATAATATAATAATTGAGATACTTTTTTTTTTATATAAAATTATATTATTTCTCTTTTATTTTAAAATAAATTTAAAAAATTAATTTAAAATTGCTTGTAATTTAAAATAAAATTTTATTTTTTTATAATTTTATTAAAAGTTATTAAACGTGTTATAATAATTTATGAAACATATTATTTTTCATTATTTATATAACTTATATAACTATTAAATAAAATATATTATTACCTTATATTAAAATTTATAAATTATTTTTAATTCAAATTATATTAGATTTTTATCGAAAATTCATTTTAATTTTCATAAATAAATTAAATTAATTAAATTAAAGAGTGTAAAGAAGTAGTTTTCAATTAATAATATTTTTTATATTATTTTTTAAAATTTTGTTTTTATACTATTTATAAATTTTCTTTTAAATCTAGTTTTTAAAACGAAATCTAAATTCGTTAATCAAGTCATGAGTGTGACTGTTGATCGACAGAAAAGTATCATGTTTAACTTATGGCATAATTTATTTTATGTTATTCTAATTAAGCTTAAAATATGGAATGTCTGATTTGCTTAAATAAAAATCTGTGTTAATTATTCTAAGGTAATTACGTAAATTAATTGCATATGAAACTATGACACAATCTAACCTAAATATCATTTTGATTTTAATATATAAAATGATTTATAAAAATAATTTGTAAATAAAAATATTAGTATTTTGTATTTTTTTTCTGTTTTTAATTATATAACATTTTGAGAAAATTTTAAAATATCATTTACAAAAATGAGATCAGTATAAGAATTATTTAAAATTTATTTAAAATGATTTTAATATTTATTTAAATAAGTTATTTAAAATTGAAACAAATAGAATAAAATATTTAACATTAAAAATTTTTAGATTTAATAAATACGAAAATCTGTATAAAATGAAACTTGTGTCTAAAAATGTTGATAAAGATGGAGAAGGGTAAGTTTTTTGCTATTTTGAATAAATTATAATGAAAAAAAAACAATAAAATTAAAAAAAAATATATATTATTAGGAGTGTGTCTCTTGTCCCAGAAAATACAGAAGATATGTGGCATGCGTATAATCTTATTAGTGAAGGAGATTTTGTTACTTGTTCTACTATTAGGTAATTAATTTTAATATTAATTTTAATTATCATTATAATAATCAATATAATAAATCATAATATTTTATTTAATATTATTATTTTTTTTAGAAAAGTGCAAATGGAATCTGCAACTGGTAGTTCTAACAGTTATAGAGTTAGAACTACTTTAACTATATGTGTAGAAGGCATTGACTTTGATACCCAAGCATGTGTTTTAAGACTGAAAGGTAGAAATGTAGAAGAGAATAAATATGTTAAGGTATTTTTTTAATTTAAAAATATATTTAAAAACTTATTAATATTTATTTAATTTTTAATTTAAAAATATTTTAATTTAAAAATGATTAAAAATATATTTTACTTAAATTATGTTATAATATATTCAACTTATAATTCTTCATAGACAGGAGCATATCATACACTGGATGTAGAACAAAATAGAAAATTTACAATTACAAAAACTAAATGGGATTCTATTTCTTTGGAAAGAGTTGATACTGCTTGTGATCCTACACAGGTAAAATTTAAAATAAAAATAATAATAATTAATTGATGAAATTTAATGAAATAGAATATGTTCATTTTAGAATGCAGATGTTGCTGCTGTTGTAATGCAAGAAGGTATAGCACATATTTGCTTAATAACTTCCAATATGACAATAGTTCGAGCAAAAATAGATCAAGTTATTCCTAGAAAAAGGAAAGGAAATGTTTCACAGCATGAAAAGGTTGTTTTAAAAATTTATTAAATTATTAAATTAATTTTAAATAATATTTTATATCTTAATTTCATTATTTTAATAAATTTTTAGGGTTTAACAAGATTTTATGATAACATAATGCAAGGAATTTTGAGACATGTTAATTTTGATATTGTAAAATGTATTATTCTTGCAAGTCCTGGATTTGTTAAGGATCAATTTATGGATTATATGATTCAGCAGGCCATTAAATTAGATAATAAAATAATATTAGAAAATAAAGGAAAATTTTTACTTGTGCATTCTAGTTCAGGTTTTAAACACTCTTTGAAAGGTATATTATATTTTTCAAATTAATTATTAAATTAATTAATAAATATAATATATTTATATATATTATAAAATATATTACAAAAAATATATATTAATATATATTTTTTGTAATATATTTTTTTTACAATAGAGATTTTAGCTGAACCTGCAGTAATATCTCGAATTTCGGAAACGAAAGCATCAGGTGAAGTAAAAGCATTAGAAACATTTTATACAATATTACAGACTGATCCTTCTAGAGCTTTTTATGGAAAGAAACATATTGAGAAAGCTAATGGATCTCAGGCTATTGAAACATTACTTATTTCAGATAAATTATTTAGGTAATAATAATATTTTATTTTTATTTGATAGATTAAAATCATATATTTATGATTATTTTATTAATTATATGCAGATGTCAAGATATTAATTTAAGAAAGGAATATGTTGAATTAGTTGAAAGTATAAAAGACTCTGGTGGAGATGTAAAAATATTTTCAAGTTTGCATGTCTCAGGTGAACGTAAGTTGAATCAATTATTCAAGTTTCAGTTCATTTTAAGACATTTCTATATTCTTAATAATAATAATAATAATTTTAATAATATCGTATATAGAATTAGATCAACTTACTGGAATAGCAGCTATATTACGTTTTCCTATGCCAGAATTAGAGGATGAAAGTGATGATGAAAGCGATTCAAATGAAGAGGATTAAGAAAGCTAAAATAATATGCTAATGTATAACTTTGTATCTGTTTGTGCTGTGCGCAATCAAAAATATAACAAAATAAAATATAAAATATATTAATAAAAAAAATTAATATTTTCCTCGTTTTTAAACATTTAATTATTTTTTGTTTTTTAATATTTAATCATAAATATTGAAAACTTCGTAATCATATTTCGTAAATATTTTAGAATTACTATATATATAATAAATTACTATAATACATAGTATTATAGATACGATATAAAATAGAATTTACATTCAATAAAATTAAATATAAAATTACAAATATATATTACATTTATAATATAAAGTCAAGAAAATAATATATTTTTTATATTAAAAATTAAGATTTTATAGTCTTTAAAAATATAAGTATATTCAATCGATATCCTCATACTTGTATTTTGTATTATGCGCCAAAAATAACCATAGATAAGGAAAGCAAATAATGGAAGAAGGATAAGAATCAGTATATATATAAATATATATATATTTATATTCTTATCATAAATAGGAATAAATTTATGTAATATATATTTTTAAATTTTTTAAATTAAGATTAGAATTTATTTAAATATATTATTATTATATTGTTTTTGTGAGAAATAATGTTTTTTACATTCGATATATAAAAGATTAAAAATTCTTATTGAACTTGCTATGAGATGGCGCTATATGTTTCTAATAAATAACTCGTTTTCTGTTATTTTTTGCACGTGGATTTAATTATTCTAATTTATTTATTATACATTTATGTAATTTCATATTTTATTGTAAAAACGTGATATAAAATGGTTGTTATAGGAAAAAAAAAGGTATTTATTAAAATTATTTATACTATTTTAAAATCATTTATAAAATCATTTGTATAATTGAGGTTATTTTGTATATAAAATAAAGAGAGATTTGAATTATATATATTATTTATATTTTATAATATATATGATATCATTTTAAATATTATTATTAAAATTTTTATTTAAATTTATAGTATCAATCTGGGGAAGGAGCACAGTTTATGACAAGAAAAGCTGCTCTAAAAAAATTGCAGCTCACTTTAACTGATTTTCGCAGATTATGTATATTAAAAGGAATATATCCAAGAGAACCACGTAATCGTAAAAGAGCGCAAAAAGGAGACCCTAGTATCAAAATATTATATCATAAGAAAGATATTCAATTTTTGATGCATGAACCAATAATATGGAAATTAAGAGAATTTAAGGTATATTAAATTAATTAGCTATTTTTTTTTTAATATATAAATATTATGTATATTGAAAACTATAAGTTTATAAAAATTATGTTTTTTTCAGATATTTAATAAAAAAGTTGGAAGAGCAAGAGCTTTGAGGGAATTTTCAGATATGAAAAGATATTTAGATAATCATCCTACTTTAAAACTAGATCACATTGTCAAAGAACGTTATCCAACATTCATTGATGCACTTAGGGATCTAGATGATTGTTTGACTTTATGTTTTTTGTTTAGTACATTTCCATCTCTTAATCATATACCAAGAGATCAGTCATTATTATGTAGAAGATTGACAGTTGAATTCTTACATGCTATAATTGCTGCTAAAGCTTTACGTAAAGTATTTGTATCTATTAAAGGATATTATTATCAAGCAGAAATTAAGGGACAAATAATAACTTGGATTGTACCTCATCACTTCAGTTTTGAGCCTCAAGCAAAGAATGATGTAGACTTTAAAATTATGTCTATATTTGTAGAATTTTATATCGTGATGTTAGGTTTTGTTAATTATAGGCTTTATCATAGTCTTAATTTATATTATCCCCCAAAACTTACTACTAATGGTAAGATAATTTTTTTTTAAAAAATAATAGATATACAAATTTTTAATAATTTTATATTAATAGAAATGTTCAATATGTAGATAATAGTGAAAAAATACTTGTTGATGAAGAAGTATATGTATCGGAAAGAATAGCAGCATTAAATGTACCTTTAGTAAATCTGGATCCTACATTACAAAATATAGAAGATGAAGAATTGGAGATAGATAAATTTGTAAATGTATGAATTAATTAAGTCGATATTTTATTATTTTTGACATAAATATAAATATTAATTTATGTTCATTTTAGGAAGGTGATGCTACAAATATGGAAGAGGTTAGGATAGAAGCAGAAAAAATTAAAAAATTAAAAACACTTTTTAAAGGTTTAAAATTTTTCTTGAATAGAGAAGTACCAAGAGAACCTTTAGTTTTTATTTTACGTTGTTTTGGAGCTGAAGTATCTTGGGATAAATTACTCTTTGTTGGTGCAACATTTGATGAAAATGATGAAACAATAACACATCATATAGTGGACAGACCTAATATGTCTAAACAATATATTTCTAGGTAATATATTTTTTTTATTACATTTTTATTGATATTTAATTATTTGATATTTTTTTCTAGATATTATGTACAACCACAATGGATTTTTGATTCGGTAAATGCTAAAGAATTGTTATCTGTAGAAAAATATTTAATAGGTTGTGTACTTCCGCCACATCTTTCACCATTCTCAAATAACCAGCATGATCAGACATATATTCCACCAGAGGAACGTGCGCTTATGGATCCTGAATTTAAACTTAATAATGGTGTGCAATCATTAATTACAATTAACAATTAAAGTAAATAATAATTATTAATGGATTAAAAAAAAATTAATTTTTGTCTTTTTTATTTATTAGAAGAAGATGAATCTGAAGAAGAAGTAGAAGAAGATAAAAAAGAAAATGATGAAAATGAAGTTCAAAAAAATGATTTAACAAAAAATTCAGAAGAGAAAATTGAAGCAGGAGAATCCTCTGGTGATTTAGAAACAGCAATCGATGAGAAAGAACAGCAACGAAATCGACTAAAAAATGTTAATTTTAATTTTTAAATATTCATATAATTTTATAATTTTTCGATTATTTATATATTTTTAATTGCAGAAAATGAAAGTTAAAACTGGAGAAGTGATAAAGGAAGATCCATGGGAGAAGAAACGACAGGAGAGACAAGAGTATCGATTAAGAGAACGTATGATTAAAAAGAAACATCGAAACTTATATAGGAGTATGATGGAAGGTCGCAAGGAAAGAGCCAAGGAAATATGGCTTCTTCGTAAGAAGAGGCGACTACACGATACCGCTGAAAAGCAAAAACGTAAAGAAGAACGCAAACAGAAAAAAGTTAAAGTTACTGAATAAGAATAAATAAAAAAAAAAAAGCAACTAATATAAATACTAATATTTAGTTTACTTTTATTCCACATATATAATTTTTTTTTTTGTAAATGAACTATATTAAGAATTATATCCAATCGCACTTTTCACATTAATCTTTTTTCCTTTTATATATATTAGTATCGAATATAAAGTTGATGAAGATTTGACAACGGAATGTGATAACTTTCTCGATAATCATAAGTACAGTTATGCGAATAGAGAGATGTCTTTAATCCAGTCCTCCCACTTATCGGAAGCCCACGCATACGATTCTGATTTCTACTTTTCCACCGAAGGACTTTGAAGGCCAGACTACCTACATATATTAACCTACGCAATCGTGAGTGTTATTTATCTGTATGTAATAAAAGTTGGTCGGTTTGATTTTTTTGCAGAAAATTTTACATAATAAAAAATTATTCAAAAGATTGTGCATTGATCTCTTGAATAAAGAACAGATTCGTTTTCAATCATTCGATCTCTAATATCTAATTTTTGATTACTTCCGTGACTTTCGCTAGACGAATTAGCATCGAAGGACAAATTCATTTAGTGATGGATAAATTACCGTCGATACATCCGGTACTAGCGTATATTATGTTAGCAAGTCACCTTGAATCGATCATTGAAATTGGATGCGAAAATAAAATATCCATGGTCAGGCTATATATTTGCAATTTTTATTATTTTGAAAATTTATGATTTTTGTGATTTTTTTTTTTTTTTTTTTTTAGTATGAAAGCAGTAACAAAGAAAATTTGAAGGAACTGTGGACGATATTTGAATTTTACTTAAGAATTCTTAACTAATAATCGCGATCAAAAAATAAAAATATATAACATCTCTTGTACAATGAAAATAAATATCTATTAAATTTCTATATGATCATCGTTATGATTCTAAATTTAATCTCTATGTAACATACCAAGTGATTTGCTGCATGATAGAAAGATTTAGTAATCGACAAAACAATATTCAGTCACATCGTTCTCGAAACAGAAAAAGGAAAAAAATGAAGAATTAAACGAAAAGGAATATTTTAATAAAATATTTCAGCATAAATGAATTTAAGTAATTTTTAACTCTTCAAACGATCGCCATATTTTGTAAAAGTAAAAAACGCTAAGTAGATTTCTTAAATCAACTAACGTCTATTTATGAAAAAACTATTAATATTTCTCATTTGTTTGACACAGGTTTTGTCGCGAATATTCTCGCTTCTGGAACAGCTTCTCATCGATTTCTTTAGTTATTTGCAGTGGTGACTGAACCGATGTGTCGCGACACTGGCGTCGGTGAAGTCACCAATACCTAACCCGATTCAGGTGTGCGAACTGTGTGCAGATTGGGTGCTTACGTCACCCTTGCTATTCCTGTTCCAGCCCATCTCCATTCCGATTCTCCTTAAAATGAACATCCCTAGAATCTGCAACGCTATATAACGTTCTAATCTCATCGATTTCCATACGATCACGAATATTATTTCCTTATATCGTCAAATTTCACGATATATATTTCAACGTCAAAAAATAACAACGATTACAAATGATTTCGCGTTTAATTTAAGAAAAATCTTGAGAGATTTAATTAGCAAATGAAATTCGAATGAAATTAATGCCAAATG
Source organism: Apis mellifera (assembly GCF_003254395.2). Lineage (NCBI taxonomy): Eukaryota > Metazoa > Arthropoda > Insecta > Hymenoptera > Apidae > Apis > Apis mellifera. Next base: position 6,135,160 of record NC_037640.1, read on the forward strand.
TAATCACGATGGATTTAAAGATTGTTTGAAGATTCCTTTTTTTTTAATACGACTTGGTTTTTAATCTTCATCTTTCTGAATTTTATTATCCTACACGTTCACGTTTGTTTGATATATTCTGCGAATTTTAATGTATCCTCTTTTAAACGCAGCAACAAGTACAAAGGAAGGAAATGAGATAGGATGATTCCGTAGAATGGAATTTTCTTGCGAACAAAATTTTACGCAGGTTCCTCCTGTCTTTTTCTCGATTCTCGATTTGGTACGGAACACGGAGGTGAGTGCGTGGGATGCGCGTGCAAGAACATTGGGACAACCTACACATTTGGTGGCAACGCATCCGACAGTGAAATATCAAGACTTTCGAAAACTTTTTCCTTCCAGTTCGAAAGGAACCGTTCTTATGAAATTCAAACGTCTGAAAATCATCTTCGTAATCGATTCGTTGACGAATAAGTCACAATATTTCGAACGATGTATATAATTAATCAAAGATGATAAAATATCAAGCGCCAAGAGCACGTATACACGATTATCACTGATTATTTTATATCGACACGTGAGCGGATTCAGGAAGAATGGCCTTGAATTTCATACATAGTACGGCGTGTAATAATTGCAGTGCATTGTTTCGCGAGGGATCATTAATGAAGAACAGAAGAGTTCCGTTTTCGCAGAGACGAGCACAGTGGATTGATTGGAAGAAAAACTGTAATAAACGGCAAAAAAGGATGCCTCTCGCGTATGAATAATTATATAATCAAGGTTACATTACAATATTAGATAATCGATGCATCATTGATATAAAGACGCGGTTGCATTTAATTGAAACGCATCAATTGGAACGACCTTCGAAAATTTCTCGTAGATCAGATTTAAGAAAGATAATCATAAAAGTTTGCCAGAGATGTTCGAGCTGAATGCACTTTCATTTTGCGTTTAATTGTTCCTCGAGTCGGTTGTTCGCTTCCGACTAACTTGGGTGATTTCAATGCCGGCAAAGGCGATGCGTTCGCTCGAGTTCGGGCTCTACTTTTTCATCCACGCTGATGTTAGCGTAAAGAAATCTTGGATCACGTTTAATAAACTTGCAACGGATGAAAAAGTCTGTTTAATTATGTTTAAAATCGCGTGACGCGGCGCTCCAATTTTAATAAACGAATCTCTTCTTCTTTTTCTCAGAGTCGAGAAAAAGTTTTTGGAAATTATTTTTTCCTCCCCCAAAATTAATGTAATTAAATGATTTGAAACAAAGGAGGAAATTTTGGAAAAACTTATATACTTCATTTTAAAAGTCTTTAATATGGAATTTTGATTGTCTAACAAAAATTTATACAAGAAATGTATAAATAACACAAGAAATGAATGACATTTATTTTATAAATATATTTCTTCGCAAAATATCAATTCAATTTCAATTGATTTCACAATATCTTTATCGAAATCGTACGTATCGATCAATACTACGATTTCTTATAAATATTTTCTAGAAATAAATATACCTCCGAAGAAAAATTATCATAGAAAAAGAAATTACCTATTAATCGAAATTATGTCATACTATTGACATATTCTTGACATTTAAAGCAAATATCTTACATTCAGACCCAAGCAATATCATCATCATCATCATCATTATTTTCTAATGAGATTAACAGACGAGGGGAAGAATAATAGCCGACGATTTACCAATACCACTTCGTTTCTTCATTAATGAACGAATCAACTACGAACCGGCTACTTCATTTCAATCGCTGATTGCGGATTATAGCTCTATAAATCAGCCAGCCGCGGCGCGAAAACGGGAAACTCGTCGTCGATTGCTCGCCGATCCTCGAAGTCGGCCGATTTTTTTTCCCTGTCGCGAATTATCGCGGAAAAGCGGGATTATCGAGCGTCGAAGCTCGTGCTCGATCGTGACGTAACAACGGCAGATGATTCAATGGAACGGCGATCATTCACGTCGCATGTCGACACGTGCTTGGCTCGTTTGCAAATTGGTCAATTACCATCCACCACTGTATATACACGCATATATATATATATATATATATATATATATATATATATATATATATATATATATATACATATATTGGCCGGTATATTTTAATCGAATATTCTCATCCAATGCGCGTCTCTCGCGCGCAAAACTCCGAGCGGAGGGATGAATGCCGCGCAACCTGTACGACAGGTATTCCGTGTTTTTCCATGAAATCGAAATATGCGTGTAGATTTTTTTTATTTCTCTTTCTTTTTTTTTTTGCGAATATGATTGGCCATTACTATGCGTTAACGTCCGTTTCGCTGAAGGAACCAATAACAAAGCGTGAAAGGGAATGTTGATTGATCCACGTCGATACGAGGCGGGATTCGAGAAGAATAATTTATTTAGGAGGATGGAACGTTTCGTTTTTTCGAGAGAGGGGAGAGGAAGAGGTGGAGGTTGTTTAACCTGAACAGGGATCTTGAAGAGGAACGGATATTTATTACGGGAAGAGGATAAAGTCTTGGAACGGTGTCACCGTTCATTCTCGTCATCCCATCCGGGGTGCCGTGAAAATGTGCACCAGATATTCAAGGAGAGAGAGAAGGAGAAGGAGGAGGAGGAGGTTAATTACAAGGTGGTTCGAGTGGACGGCCAAGCTTTTGAAATTTGATCGAGCAACCGATCGGTTGCCCCTTCTCCGTGTTATCCACAGTTGGCCAGGCGGATGATGGCATCGTCGAAAAGAATACGAAATGAACGCGTGCCCCCACGAACCCGTTACACTACGCCCCGATGAACTCGAGATCCCTCTGCCCGAGATTCGAACGATTTCGAAATACTTCTATACTTTTTTCCTTTGCGAAAAATTTGGCAAAAATTTATTCGAAATTTCCTGCTCTACGCAGATGGTATTATTAACGCTCGAGGATTCGATTGGAAGAAAAAATGGATAAAAAGAGGAGAGAATTGGACGTTTGGTGTCTAGCAGGCGAAGTCGCGGTTTAACGTAATCGCTTGACCTTGCGCAACCGTTGTTTCGGCCAGCAGGCAACCGTGAACAATGCGATCCCTGGGAGGGAAAGTAGAAGTCCTTTTATCAGGTTTTTTTAATCGAAGGAAAGGATGGTTGGTCGATATCGTGGAAGGGATCGCGTAGGCTGGATTCACGGAAGCCCAGGGATCTCCCTCCCGTGGCCGGATCTCATGGATCGTTGCCCGATGCTTTAAAAGATTGCATCGTGCCGTGAACGGATCGTTGCTCCGATCCGCGGAAGGAAAAATTCATGGGATCCGGGGGGATCTTGCGCGTCTTCCAGTCCCAGTTCATGGTGCACAAGACGGTTAATACAAGCTGTATTATACGGATATAGGCGGCGCGCGCGCTTATCGCCGGAGGAGGCAGGAAGGATTAAAAAACCGGGGATTGAATCGCTTCAAGGATATCTCGGAGAGGAGAAAAATCTCGTCTGGTATTTCGTCGGTCGGTCGGTCGGAACGTCCGCAAATATTTGCCGAGTAATTATTGGTGGAGCGGATCGATCCGTTGTTAGAGGCTTCCCACTTTTCCGATTGCTTCATCATTTTTCTATGAACGACACGTGATACGAATTTTGCACGTAATTTTACAAGAACAATAATTGAATTCTTCGTATTATAAAATTAATCTCTCTCCGACAAGTTTCGATCCGATTTTAATTATTTCTTCAATATATTGGAAAATGAAGAGAAAAAATTGTAGGAGGGAAAATGCAAAAGGATGTGCCTGCAATTGTTAAAAAGTATTCGCAATTAAAAGAGAAACGAAAAGAGAAATAAATGATGATCTTACGTATCATTTCCTGCGAATCGTTGCTGATTGATTAAAATTCAAAGACATCGCGTATATTCGCTCTCAAAAGATATTAAATCATGCTTCCTCTTCCAATCATCATTCTCCCCGGTGGATAGATTAAATCCTTGCGCGTTTTTTTATCCTCGTTAAGAGACGAGGAAACGCTTTTTCTCGCGTTTCCGTGCTCGCCTCGTTCACGGGCTCGCCCGTTCCGTGAAATCACGTGCACTGTCGTCGAACGAGACCTACGACGAAGCCTGGTTACACATCGCGTTTCGCGCGACGTCTAATGACATCGTGTACCCCGGCTAGAGAGTACACCGGTGTCGGTGAACCCCGCCGCCTCGAGGCATTTCGCACAGGCGGAGGCCACGGAGAAGAAGAAGACGAAGAAGAAGAAGAAGAGGAGGAAGAAGAAGAATCCATGGACGTGCGCCTCCTATACTTTGCACCATTACGCTTAATCTACGGCCTGCCGTGTCGATTCATAGAGGGATGCCGGCTTAGAAACGAGCGTCATTGGTACACGTCTCCTCGTACACGTCTCCTCCCTCCTCCTCCTCCTCGTCCTCCGTTTGATCTCGCGACCGGAAGATAAACCGGTGGACGCCGCGGCGCATCTCGTTCTTTCTCGGAAGGAATCTCGTGCAAATCCGGCGGGGAAAAAAATACTGGCCGCCGCTTTCACGCCTTCTCTCGATGAATTATGCATCGGTGAAACGGTTCACTCGGGGCAGCTTGCGCCGGCCATCGCGAATCGGCCAACGTCGTCAAGGTTGTTTGAACCGCGACTATTTTTAAGGCGAACGTGTTATTCCACGACGCGATCGAAGGTGGAGATGCTATATCGATTCTTCTATCTCTGGATGTGTATACATATATATATATATATATATCGTAAATATCTATATCCAGGATTATATCAATTACAAATCAATTACAAATCGGAAGAGAAGATTGCGCGTATTTTCGTTATACCGTGTATAATATCTTTCCTCCGATCACGTGATCAACCTTGAGGAACGTAACGGCAACCGAGTTGTTCCCCGCGAAATTCCTAGGGATCGGTGTTTCGGTGTTTTCCCTCTCTGATCGAGCTCGAGGATCATGATCCGGCGAGATGCCAAGCCAGAGCCCCCTCTCTTTGTTATATATATATCTATATATATATATATACATTGTAGAGGGTTTGGTGTACACGGTCGAAGCGAGCGCGCTAGAGAGATTGGTTCCAGACGCGGAGCTCTTCGAGTTCGCGCGTCGAGCAAGAGCTAGGTCTACGTAAACTTCTATATTAGTTGTGTCGGCTCCTCTCGGCGAGACTGTGTAAGTGGTTTGGAACAGGTAAGAACGATCGGTTTGATCCAGGCGAGAGACAGAGAGAAGGAAGGAAGAGAAGTGCAGGAAGGCGAGGGTAGTGGGGGAGGGGCGAGGTGGAATAAGGCGGAGGAGGGAGGAGAAGAGAGAGAGAGAGAGGGGCGAGAGAGAGAGAGAGAAAGAGGAGTTCGTAGAAGGAAAAGGAGAGGAGGGAGGCTCGTGAAAAGAGAGAGGCAGGTCGAGCGAAGAGAAGGACCGTCGGCCAATGAGACACCAGCCCGGTGATGACGTCGTCGTTGTCTCACGTCGAAGTCTCACCAAAAGTCTTCGCCAGCCACTAGTTCGTCCGCGGTCTCCCGGCTGGACGAGGAGTTCGTCCTTTTCACGAATCTGATCACCGACAGGTGGTTCTATTTATTTATTTCTCGCCGTTGTTATTTTATCGTTTCTTTTTTTTTTTTTTTTTTTTCACCATTACTACTACTATTATTATTACTATTATTATTATTATTATTATTACCACTACTACTTATTACCATCGTCGTCTCGTAATCGTGGACCGGCCAGTGAAACAAGCCAACATTGGACATTCACGGATACCACACGGAAGGATCGTGGCTGAAGAAGGCTGCTGTCAGCCATGGGGACGGGTAAGTTGCGCTGCACTGATTCGATGGTCTGGAGGATTTCTTGATCTCAACCGTTCACGATCGATCCTCGGCTCGAATTCATCACGAGCATCCATCCTGGATTACCTGCTTCGTTCCCATTATAACTCTCTCGTATCGTGTTCTCCTCGGATCCTTCTTTTTCCTTCTCTTTTCGATCTTGGCGAACGTAAGGAGATCGCCACCGCTGGCCTACCATTCGCTGGACATTATCCGGTTATAGTTTCTCCTCTCCTCTCCTCTCCCCTTGTTTCCCTTTATTATCACCAAGGTTCTCTTTCTTTTCTTTCTTTCTTTCTTTCTTTTTCCGGTCGATCGAGATAGATAGAATTTTAAAAGTTGATAAAATAGGGATCAATAGTTGGAACGCAATAGTATCACAGGGACAAGATAGATCGTATCCTTTGTCCTCTTCTAGAGTCAAGGTTATCCTCGAGTATATATGGAATATTCGCGAGTGTCTGTTCGGGATAGTTCGATAGTCGTGCGTCGTCTTTGTTCGAAGAACGGGATGTAATTAACGTTTCGAAGGTTTCTTGTTCTCCAAAATGGACGATCTTTTCCCTCTCTCGGTTCGTTCTACTCGTTGATAGAGATACACTTCGAGATTCATCGATCCATCTCGATCTCGTGCTTTTCCGCGCCGGCCTTGGATCGATCCTTGGAGAGAAGGATGCCGAGAATGCTTCTCCATTCTTCCGCGTGTAAAAAGTGTAACGTTCCCGACCATCACTTTCATCTCGATTTCCTTCACCTTCGATTTCGAGAATTCGATACATTCGATACACGGGTGAAATCGATCTTCGATCGATCGGTTACGCTTCGCTTCCAACACTTGACACCTTTTACGAAATTTACGCGAATTGTAATGTATATAAAAGAGAGAGAGAGAAGTAAAGTAAAGAAAGAAAAATAAAATTAAAAAAAAGAAATAGGAAGAATGGAAGCTTTTCGGTGAAAACGTTTCTATTCGTTCTATCGGATGCAGTTATGTCAGAACGCATAGATAGTTTCGACCTTTAGCACATCCTTTAGGCAGATGGTGTCAAGGATGATGATGCGCGAGGTGTGCGCGCCAACCGATCAGAAATTATGCGACTACCTGGGCGTAACGCGTTGCACTTTTTTTTCCTTTTTATACGCGTTGAAATAAATTCTCGCAATTCCCTCGTTTCTCCCTCGCACTGTACACTTTCTTCGCCCACTCCACGTATTCGGCGATCGAACGCATCCCCGAAACGCGACCGCTTTACTTTTCACACCATTGAACCACCGCCATTTCCGGTTTCGCCATTGCACCGAGTTTCGAAAGTGCACGTGGGTAAAAGTCGATAACGATCGAATAAGGGTATCGTTGCACATTTTTTTTTTTTCTTTATTCTCGACTCGTTTACTTGCGTCATTATATCCTGCTCCAAATCGAAATCGATCGAATCGAATCGTTCCTCAGCTAATCTAACCTCCTCTGCTGACCTTGAATCTCTTCTTCTACTATTATGTACAAATTTTCCTTCGATTTCAAGTTTCGAATGAAGGAAATTATATTCGACGAATATACGCAAGAAAGGAGGAAATTATCGCGTTCCAAGATGCATATAGATCGGCCTTAAGGCGAGCTGAGCGTGTACTCCAAGGTGCAGTGCAATTCGAGCAAGACACTTTCTGTGACAAGTATATAAGAGAAGTTATGTTGGATCCGGTTCTCCGCGGCGCGGAGTGCGTGCTTTCACCGGCAGCGGCGACGACATCGAAATCGACGAGATGCGCAAAAAGGATCCTAGGACGACGACGACGACGACGATGATGATGATGATTAAGCGGCGAAAACGGGTCGCGAGTGATGGCTGGGACGATGCGAGTGAGTGAGCAGTTTTGGAAAACGCGGCGAGAGAGAGGACAGAGGTAGGGAAAAAGGAAAGAAAAAAGGAGAAAAAGAGAAGGATACGAGTGATTGTCGGGGAGCGGATCCTTTGGAGTGGTGCCGAACTCCTCGCCATAGTCATCGTCTCTCAACGTAACGCAATCTGTCTATTTTTATCTATCGGAATCGGCTGAATCTGCTGACATCGCATTGCGTAAGTTCATTCTATCGGGATTACCTGTGTGTGAATAATGGGCAGAATGAAATTATTAATAAAAGCAGAATGCAACGTCGTCACACGTGGAAGAGTGATTCGCATTATTTTCCTCTCTTCTTGGATTCTCTCGGTATTCTTTTAAGATTAACGTTCGTTAAAGATGGATCATCGATATTTTTTAAACAGGAAAGAATTTCTTTTACGAAAAATGAAGAAAGATAGAATAAGAAAGAATACCTTTTTCGTAAAAAAAAAAAAGAAAAAGAAAGAGAGAAAAATTACATTCTCAAAAGAGAGTAAATACTTGCACAGCATCGCAGAGAAGAAGACGGACGGGGAGAAAAAGAATAAACATATCACTTTTTCCCTCGATTCAGACTGGTCGCAAAAAAAATCACCGAAACAACTTTCCCTCCTTCCCGACAAAATCGTCGATTCGAAGCGTTACTTGGAACGGAACGGAAGAACGATGACGCCGATAAACCTGTGGATTCACCTGTCGATGATTGGACAAACCGCTCGCTTCTCCTCCGCTGCGATGGAATTCACCCTGTTTCGAACGGAACGGCAACAAGAACCTTATTTTCCATGGATGGCCGCCCGATATCTCGCTTCGAATTCCATCCCCAATTCCTCTCCCTTTATTATCCTGCGAATCCTCCGCGAACGCGTTACGCGATCGTTTCGCTTTTTGGCCTGCTGAAAAAAGAAAGAAAGAGAGAAAGAAAAAAAAAGGAAATCGATTACCATTCGCTGGAACTCATCGAATTGCCCACGGCGAGAATCGAGTTTCGCGCAAAGATGCGCGATGAAGCCATATTCGCCGCTGCGCGGTGTTTTACCGCTCTGAATGCCGATTCGCGAACGTGACCGTGCAAACGCGGACAACAACGTTCTGCTCGTTCATCGTATTATCTCGGGGAGAGAGAGGGGAAAAAAAGAAAAAAAAAAGAGGCGAAAGAAAAGAGTTGGATAAAATTTTCGAAAGCGAGAGTTTCGATTCACCGGACGCTGATTTACGCGACACTGGTTCACGCTTATTGAGCTTGTTCCAACGACTCCGTGGCTGTGGTTACGTGATTAATAACGTTCACCGTGAAATTCTGCGATAAGATGTTGCGTTAATGCTTGGATTTTCCCATTTGTCTTCGCGTATCTGTTCCCCCCGGGGCCGGCAGAATTCTCCAGCCCAGGCCTTTCTTCTTAGTCATTTATCGGCTGGAAATGGCACGGTTGAAAAAACTGCGCATATATTTTCAACGTTGGTCTCTAGCAAGATTTACCGAACTCCTTCTTTCGTTCATTTCTCAAGAAAAATGGAAGACAGGGCCTTCTTTTTTTTCTTTCTTCTAGGGAATTATCGCCGTCGACGATCCCACCATTTTCATTTTTTAACGATTATTTCCCTGTACACTTTATTATCTCCTCCAAGAGACAATGGGCCGAGCAGGCGCGGGATTACTTTCCAGTCGGTTTTCTTATGTCACCGATCGAACTCGCCGATCGATGGCGAAAGGCATTGTCGAGGTCACGGTGCGCGGCTCCGTCGTCATTTTCCCGGTCGAAACCCGGTAGAAATTGGGGCGAATGCGTGGGTACGTGGGATCGTGGGTCGATGCTTATTACACAATACTTGCGATATCTACTGGCGTGCGTTCTAAATAAAACTGGAGCAATAAAAAAAAAACACAAAGATTATCTCCTCGAAGGTGATCTCAAAGTCGATTAACCGTAATTGTATCGATGTTCGAAGATCACAGCGGGAGGATAGACGATTCGTTTCCATCTCCTGGAACGACATTCTTGCATCTGATACGATCGTAGAAAAGAATCTTGGAGATTCTTCGCATTTGAAATTATGATAGGATTTCTACATGTGTTCTCGATTATGAGAGAATGCCTGGAATCGTTGCGCATGATCCCGAGTTCGTGCTCGAGATACGTTCGAGAGATCTCTCGCTATATTTAATTCATTCTGGAGAGATTCTTTCTCTTTCTCTTTGTTACTTAGAGGACATTCGAATCAGAGTGAAACTACTCGGGATCGTAAAAAAAAATAAAAAAAACTTTCCTCCGCGTGCTTAAATTATTCGAAGCGAATCGCTTTGTGAATCGTGAATGACAGGAAAGGGAAGAATAATAAGCGCGGAATTTTTCGTGCGTTTAACTGTGACCCCGTTTGAACTCGCGTCTCGTCGACGGCCAATACTCGTTGCGTAATCGGAAAATGTGTAACGCACGCGAAGACGCCGCTTTTTTTTTGTCCGTATGATGTATCTGCTGGAAATAATTAACAAGCGCGACGAGGAATCATCCTTGACAGCGTTTTTAATTATTCATGTACATTATGTTCCTGTGTTTCGATCAAATTCGATGTTAAAATTTTTTCGTGATCCCGTTTTACATAACAAGGAGATAACCTTCCCGTCACGTGCAAGGATATTTTAAAAATGGAGAAATTTTGCAAAAAAGAAAAAATTGTGCGAAATATTCAAGAATTCAAGTTGAGATAAAGGAGAGTTGGAAAAATTAATACATACAGTGAATCTTTAATATCGTAATAAATCGTTTTACGAAAAAATTGATACTTGATCAGATTTGAAGGCGTGCAATATATACTTAAGCCTATAAGATCGGATAATCCTCGAATATTGGCCTCGAGGAGTTACATTAAACAAACGATATGCTCGATATTCTCGATAAATCGATTATTAAACATTCGTCCTCGAATGTTCTCACGTTTAAAATAAATTCTACGAATGTGAGAATAAATAAAGGAAAAAAAAAGGATAGTTCTCCGCTACATATAACGTCTTTTACGTGTGAAATTTCTCGATAATTAAGGAAGTGCAATTAAGCTCTCCTCTCTCGGTTCACCTGTTAATTTTCTGTCGCATGACACCGAGTCGTTATTACATACCTACCTACCTACCCGGAATCGTTTTCAATCTAACATCTCTCTCCTCTCATCTCTCATCTCTTTTACGTAACAAGAAATCCAAGCCAAGCCACGACCACGAAAACCAAAACTGTTCAACTCGGTTCCACTGCGATTGTTCGAACTGCATTCCACTGTGCGCAAGTTAAGGTCGTTTCAGGTATATTAATATTTTTTCCTTTTTTTTGCTCTTCCAAACGAACGAAACATTTAATTCAATCGTAGACTTTCATGGGCGCGCGTGGAAGGGAAAAAAAAAGGAAAAATGAAGCTCCTTGGCCGGGACGTAATGAGGTGAAACGGCAACGCTTGGGGAGGAGATGCCTTTTTTTGCCATCCCGCGCGTTTCGAAGATGAGAAAAGTCATGAAAACGTTGGGGCCCTCCACTATAATCTCTGCGTATTTATGAGTTTCGCGAGTAATATTTAGCATGGGCTTCATTCAATTATGCACCCCGCCGGCCAGTTTCCTCGGCCCAATTGCATCTTTACTACGCTTCTCTATCGCGAATGCGTTCGAGATCGCCGGTTGCAACGATCTGCCGCCCCGTCTTCCGCGGCGAAATCAATTTTTCCCACAGCGGAGAAAAATTAATGCACCCATCTCTGAGTTAATTTCAATCTCGTCTCTCTGCGTTGCTGAAACGAAATCATCGAAGATAATCGAAATTGTACAAATATTGGAAATATTGAGAATTTTTACAAAAACTTGCTCATTGGAAACTGACATAATTCCTTGGGATTGGAAATTAAATCATGATCCAAATCGCCATCTTCTGGAAGAAGGAATGTGTTGAGAGCTTAAAAAAAGAGAAATAAATTTCAATTTCTTGTTTCTTTGTATCGGAACAAAATTGGTGAAATAAAAAGACGAAATCACGTTACAGCTCAAGTATCGATCAATCGTATAAAGACGTTCATTTGGATTAATTAAATGGCGGGGAGCCCGGGCTACACCGAAATCCGGCTACCGTATAATAAATATAGGGAGGCATGCGATAGAAGAGCACGGTTGAAACGACGATGATTAACCGGTCGATCGGTTAGACCGGTATCCACGTCAAGCAACGCGAAAGTGGCGAGGTGCGGTCGTCCATTGCCGATTATAGGCATCGTTCGTTTCTGAGACGCCACTCGTTCCTTCTCCCTTTTTTTCTTCATCGGAGCTTGTCTACGAGAGAGAAAGGAAAAGAGAGTGTGCGGTGTATCCGTTATGGCCAGTCCTGAGACGAACGTTACAAGCTCGTGTTGTTCGCCGGTGTGAATTTGTGTACGTGTGCATGCACGAGTGTGCGTGTGTGTTGTCGGATCGAGATTTTTCTCTCTCTCTCTCTCTCTTTGCCATTTTTCTGTTGACCACGAAATGAGTACATCTTCGGGACTTTCTGCCTCGAACGCCCGCAGGTATCGTTTCATGGGGGAGGAGAGAGAGAGAGAGAGAGAGAGAGAGAGGCGTCGTACGTTAGATTGCATCCTGCGGATCGAATCGTTAATTCTCAAACGATTCACCTTGCAATTTATGGCACCTTCCTCGGACACCTCGCGAATATCCTCCCGTGAGAAATTTATAAATGGCCAATTTCCAAATGAATACACGAGGATGAGAAATTAGGATTATCTTCTTTCTAATTTTAACAATATGCAAATCTAAACTTGGCCTCTCTATAAATTTGAAATAAGTTTGAAAGGTATTCGTATCGGAATGAGAGGAATCCTCTCGTTTCCTTTATAAATCTTTAAGATGAATCTTTAAGAGAGTAAAATTTTGCGACCAATTGTGAGAAACGATCGTTGATCATTCATAACGCATCTCTTTTAATCTAAAGGATTACACGGCACGTAGCGCGCAGCTACGTAGAAATACGCGCAATTTCTCTCGACCGTTTAATTAACCGAGAAGAAAAGCCCGTGAGAGAAGAAGAAGAGAAACTATGGCACACATGCTTCTGCATTTTCTTCGCCGTTCTCATTTTCTCCTACGTCCACCTTTCTCCCTTTCTCTTTACACTCTTTGTCAGTCTCGAGTCGTCTTCTTTCCTCCTCGGAAGCAAAATATTCTCTTCGACCTTTCGCGGCCACCGCGTGTAGGCGCCATTACTCGGATCTCTCCCTTCTTCTTCTTGTTCTTCTTCTTCTATCCACTTCTTCCTCCTCCTTCCTTTCCGTGCTCATCTTTCCTACCTTCTTCCCCTCCTTCTTGCTCTTCTTCTTCTACTTCTACAACTACTCCTCCTCCTTCTCCTTCTTCTTCTTCTTCTTATCTCGTCGGTCTCTACGAGTCAAGGACCGTTCTCAAGGAGGTCGCTCCTTTTAACCGGGCGTGTAGTGTGTGTACACGGTTTCCTTTGTCTCTCGGAATCACGGCTATTACGTCGCTCGACATTTCCCTCTCCCATTTACTTTTTTTCGTCCCAGAGAAATTTTTCCTCCGGGAATGCATAGGAAAAATCGTCGATTTTTTTTTATTTAATCTTCGATTCGAAACGTTGCTTCTTTCTTCGAATTTTTTCTTTTGCTCCCAGAGAGATATTTTCTAGAACCACTTTTTAGTATGCACACACCTTTCTTTCAACGATCGAGCGTCTCCCGCGGTGTTGGGCAACCCTCGAATAAATCAATTTTTACTCGACCAATATACGATTCATCTTTTTCATCCTTTTTATGAAATGGACAGGGAAGTCTGATTTTAATCTAAGCTAGGATATTATTTTATTATTCCATTCCTTTCTCCCGGGTCAGGATGTCACGGTTATTGGCTTTCGCGAGATATCATCGGGCGTAGCTTCGAGCAAAGTGGTTGGTAATCGCGCAACACCTGTAAAGGGGAACGATATACGGCCAAGTTAATGGACCGAGTAAATTTAATCATACCGATTCCTCGAGCCCCTCTTCCTACTTCTCCTTCCCTTATCACGGCCGAATAACGAGAAAGATTCCCGGCAATGATCAAACGGACGATATCAGCTAGGACTGGCTAGCAACCGTCACTTTTCCTTTTCTCAGCGGGTCTCTGAAAACTAGTTTGTCGCGTTTCTTTCGCGCGGACTCGTCGATCTGGATTATCGCGATCCTTATTATTCCTCCCCGTTCGCGCATTAGATTCAACTTACTCGCCCAAGAAATTATTACGAACGTGATCGGCAATTCTCCACTCGATCTCTCGGCAATTTGCTCGTCCGAGTTGAATGAATACGAGTTTTTATCGGCTCTCGAGATACGGTTCTTTTAATTGCGGTGAAAAAAAAAGAAGAAGAAAAATGTCTGTTTCAATCGTTCGTTCAAACGTATGCGCCCAATTTGCATGCAAATAATAGGTTTCCAGACAGCAGATTTCTAATTTCTAGCTAACTCTAACTGTAAAATAAAAAAAAAGAAAGAACGTCTCGTTTACGAATTCTCGGCAGAGAGTTATGTTCGAAAGCTCGCCGACTTGCAAATGAGCGGCGGAGGAGGAGACAGAAAGAAAGGAAGGAAGAAAGAGGAGAAAGAAGAAAGAGTTACGGGATCGATCGCCCACTCGAAGCGCGAATCGATTTGTAACGGTTGTAATGAAATTACGAACCAAGTGTGTAAAGAAAGAAACACGTCGTGGAGGACGTGTATTACGTAAATTATATTGATAGCGCAAACGCGAAAGGTGTAACGCGAAACGGGGACACGAACGGCTCACCGTTCGACACGTTCGAATCCTCCTCCTTTTTTTCCTTTTCGACGATCTCGTTAGCGGAGAATCGCATGCGCGTTGGCAACACGAGCAATAAGATAATACTTAATTAAATCCCCGTGTCAATTTTCTCATTGTACTCTTTTCATCATCCTTGGATGAAAATCTTAAGGATTTTATATCTTCTTGAATATCTCTCTCTCTCTCTCTCTCTCTTTATTATTTATCCCGATCTATCTGTTACTCGATTTGCATACATCGAGTTGTATCTCGATGATTTGTCAAGATGCATCGACAAGTTTTTAATTATACACGTACATGTATATATACTCCTTCGATTCTTTTTCTAATTTAACTCTGAAAAAAGGAAAAAGAATCGAAGGTCTTCTCGAACAAACGATCTCGAATATAAGTTTAACTCAAAGGTTAAATATTCGCGGCGGAGAGAAATCGATTGTGTACAAGTACAAGCGTGCTCACCTCGATAAAAATAACGTAATGAATAATAAATACGATTTCAATTTCCTTCTTCCTTCGCCGGCGATCATCGCTCAACATCATCGCGGAGAAAAGAAAAAGAAAGAAAGGAAAAAGGAAGAGAGAATAACGAGGTTTCCAATGCAACAACCCGATCCCTCCTCGTCTAATAAAATTCCTCGGATCGGCCGGTTGCCGGAAGACGTTACCAGAAGCTTCAATCATTGTCACGGATTGTCCCGGCACCGTTCGTATCCTACGATCATCATCAACCCGCTTGTTTATACCTCGATTGATTGTTTCGAATAAGCAGCGATGAATGATGAATGCGATGGGGAGGAAGAAGAGGAAGGGAGGGTGACTAACTGCTCCGCTCCACAATTTCTTACTTAATAATAATTCTTCGAACGTCGTCCGGCACGTTCACGATCGTCGACGACCATGCAGAATCGACCTTCCACCCTTTAACGGTTACGATGCAATTATTCGAGCTTCGAGATGGCAATGTCAGAGGTCACGGCGTAAATTACTTTTCATGCCTCTTCCATGGTTCCGTTACGCGAGCTCACGTACTTTGCACGCGTGCACCGACGTTCATCAGGGTCATTACGCGAGGATGATTTTATTATTTCATCGAATGTGAACCAGGCTCGTTTCATTTCTCGATCGAAAGAGCCAACCTTCCGCATCGATCTCGATCTCGTTCTCATCCGGAGAGACAATTCTAAAATGGCGGGGAACGGACAAATGATACGTGTTAAAAGGATAGAGTTTATGATTGTTAAGATGATTGGGACGGGCTCGTGCGATTGTGCGAGCCTGGAATATGGTAATGTTAGGGTGTGAGAAACGAGTCTAACAGGGCAATAAAGATCTCGTGCGGCTACGGGGTGTCTCGTGACAAGTGGGGATAGGTGATTTAGCACGGTGAACACGGGTAAAAAAAAAAAAAAGGTTCGTGTACTACGTGTACTACTTGAACTTGTTTATGGGATGTAATGAGTTTTAACGGTTTGTCATTTTATTTTTCATCGATAAGATTTAGAGCCTAGTTTCGATATGATATAATTGGAAAATCTCGTCACTTTATTTCAAATATTCCTAAAAGTTTGATAAATCATTCTACGATGAAAGAAATTAATGGAGATTCGATGGAAAAATGGATTCATCGAATAAATCTTGCGCGAAAATTTGAAGAATCGAAGGATATCTCAATCTTGGAGAGCGCATATCGTATATTAAAAGCTCGTTCGAATCGATCGGAAGATAGCCAGCGGATAATTCTCATTTATCCGGTAATCTGTTTCCCGTTTCGACGAGGCGCAGTTTTACAGTGAAAAAATAGCCAGCGGCGCGAGAAACGTTAGAACGGTGAATTTTCGCAACGATCAATTTGTCCGGTTAACAATCGGCAACACGTGTTAGACGGCGATCAGGAAAATTGCAGTAATTTTACCGTTTTGCAGTAGTCATCCAGCCGTACGAGCATGTATATATATACATACATACATATATATATATAGTCGAAACCGATAATAACGCTGCTTCTCCGCGAATTTGTACGCATCCTTAAACGGTCCATCGATACGAGGTTATTATTTCGCAATTCTGCGTCTCGTCCTCGTCTCTTTGCCGAGTGAGCAACGCGTCCTCTTCTGCCAATATTAATTATCGTGGACAGGGGACACTCGTCTATTCGAGGAGGATATATTCTTGGAATAATAATATTTGCCGTTCGACAATATTTGCCCTCGAAGCGATCTTTTCATCTTTCGTTCTTGGAAACGATCGAGAAAGTTTGCGAAATCAAGGAAAAAACGCACGCGTATTAAGATGATAAAATAGAGAATAAAATTTCGTTCTCGAAGGAAAGGAAACGATTCTCAGCGTTATCGAAGCCGTTGAACGTGTTAACAATCATCGACACGTTTGCGTGGCGTGCGCCTTAAGCGGCCGGAGAGTTCAATGCTTGCATCAGATGGCAGCTCTCGGCTCGGCTCGATTACAACCGCGCCGCGTGTCACCAGTCTTCCCATATTTAGGGAAAACATCCGTTAAGTTATTGCGTGATCACCGCGCTCGTGGAAATATTCTCTCTCTCTCTCGAATATAATACGAAGTTACGAAAATTCTCGTGGATCGAGAGAAATAAGAAGAAACGATCGGAGAAATGAAATGGAAGCTGCACGGATATCGGATCGACCGTTGTTTCTTGCCGAGGAGTCTTATTTTTTTTTTTTTTCTCGCAGCCAAGGATATATTCTCACGGATCGAAGAAGCAGAACGTCTTACCGTTAAGCGGGATACACTCTCGTGGGAAAAAAAATTCGCAGGATTCACGCGAGGAAATCGTTAATACTCGATGCGTTAATTGTGGTACGAGGCGACGAGCGTTGGACGTTGTTGATTAAGGTAAACCGTAAGGTGAAGATTAGAGGGAGAATAATCGCTTTTACGATATAATCCGACGGTCAGCCATGACATCTCCATCTCCGTGGACGGAAAATTTTTATCGCGGGGATAGTTAAAATCGCTTACGACTCTGATAATTGATATTTTACGCCGCTTCGGTAATTACCGTTCCACAACTAGTTATCGTTAAACGGCTTTTATACTTGATAAGCTCGAGGGATTACGCGTCGGTGGATGCCTTCGTCGTTGGATAACACGCGCTGAGAGTTTCGTTCGATGGACGAAACAGCTTCTCCATCGAATTTGAATCGTTGAGTTGATATTTCACTATTAAACAATACGGTCGGCGAGCCGAGTTTGATCGAGGAAATTACTGCTTATCTCCATCCGACAAGATATAGATCTTACTATGAGGGGAATCAGAGTGTGAAGTGTCTATCCTCTGTTCGTGAATTAACATCGCATCGAGTTGTAACGTTATGGGATGCGTTATTAGCCGCACCGTGAAATCTTCATCCTGAAACCTTCATCTAATTATCACACAAATTGTTAAACCTTAACGATCGTTTTTATTCGATTATTCTTTTTTAACACCTACTATAAACAATCTTTTCATTATCTGAAGAAGAGAAAGAATTTACGAAATTACTCTCTTTCCATAGAAATTCCTCCACGTATATTAATTAAAGATCCTAGAAGACGATCGCTAAACTAGATGACTCGTTTCCTCGCCGAGGCCACAGATAGGAAACCTTGGCTCCCTTTTCTCTCTTATTGATTCTTATCGATTCCATCGTCCCCCGCCAAAAATGGTAAATGCTCCTCCGACGCATTCTCTCTGTTTCTGTATCTGATCCTCTCTCGATGACGTAATCTATTGATTTATTTATACGACGAGAATCATTCGTGATTGTCGAAGGCGGGTTGAACGCACCGTGAAGAATTTCGAGCCGGACACGCGGCGCTTGTTCGACGCTGGTATCGAACTCGAAAGATGCTCGAGTTACGAGCAATCTTTTTACTGTTAGACTAACCCCGCCAGGTTTACGAGGCTCGGTGTCTCTTGCACTGATCGTAATCCACCGCGAAATCCGTGGAAAAACGTAACGGTATTGGGAACGCGCCGCGAATCCACGCTCCGCGAGCCAACCTTTATTTATATTCACCCGTTATTACCGGGCTGTGACGTGGCGAGAGTAAAGTTGCGTTGAAATTTTCTTTCCCTTCCTATTTCGAGCAATACTTTTCCGTATTTTGATCCGTTGTTTCGTTATTTTATTACAATTATTGTATATATTTACTCGCTGTTGGAAAGATTCCACGTTTTCCTTATACTTTTTCTCACTTAAACGTTCAAGTTTTTCCTTCGTTCGATGATTGCTCGTTTCTGCAAACTGCTTCTGTCCTCGCCTAAAGTAATAAGGAAAAATTTGTTTATTATTCAAGTATTGCAAGTATTTCTTAGAAAAATTTACCGGCAGTTGTAAAATTTCTTCGCCTCGAGGAATGAAAATTAATATTATTTATTGCCTCTTATCATTAAAAATCGTATGAATAATATATACGAGGGAAAATACGTATTGGAACAATGGAACGTTACTCCTCCAGAACCCGAAACGAAGTCGAAGCAACGAAAAAAAGTTTCTCTTAACTAGCAATGCCAAAAAAAAAAAAGAAGAAAAAAAAATTACACGATAATTGCACGCGATTTTCCACGGGACTCAAGGTTGCTGATGGCGATTTAATTCCCCGGCGAGCAACAAAGAGATAAACGTTTCATTAGCATTCCCTGATGACGCAAGCCGCGCGTCTGAACAATGGCCGCGCGAGTTTCAGCCCGTTTTCCGTCGTTCCGGTGTCGGGGTTTCGCGGATGATGACGAAAACGGACGCGTTCCTCGTACTTACGATGCCTGGCCGTCTCCCCGGCTGCTGGACAGAATCGTTCGTTGCCTCTGCCTGCCACTTCCTGAGTCCTCGCTCGCATACGAATGAACGCGCTCACCTCCTCCTCGCGTGGAGAACAAAAAAGAAAAAAGAAGGAGGAAGAGAATATCGGCGATTGATCGGAGGACGCTTCCTTCGCGCGAAGCTATAATTTGCGGCGAAAAAGGTGTTGCAAAAATACGGCGAGGAAATTTAAGAGGGAGGAGAAAGCACGCACGGTTGTCGACTTAGAAAGGGAAAAAGATATCGAATTTTTATTAAATTTATTAAATTTAATCTTTTTTTTTCCAAAGAGCAAATTCATCGATTATTATTCCTTATTCAACGACGATTTTTGAAGGAAGAAAAAGATATCGGATTGTTAAATTGATCAATAAATCAGTCGTAATTAGTCGTTTACAACGAAGGCTCGTTAGGCGGCGTGGAGAGGTGGAGAACGGTTTTCGGTAGCCGGGAGGGTCAGGAGGGGTCAGGAGTGTAAAAATATTTGGGAATCTTGAATGTTCCGTACGAGAATGGGAGGGCCGGCGCGTTACGCCAGTTTCTTTGCTCGAAACGAGCCGGGAACGAACTTTCACTTGGAATAATTCTGTCTCGCCTCTCGTCCGACCGCTCTCTCGTCCACGAGCGGTGGGCGTAAGTTTTAGGCCCGAATCGCCCGCCGCACTTTTATACCTTGTTGATTCATGCCGGATGTTGCCACAGGCGAGCACGATGGATGGCCAGGATCGTGCTCGGAATAGGAATTTCCTAACGCGGTGCAACTCGCCGCGGCCCTCGATGAGTTGGTTAGACGTCTCTCCCTCGCCGCTCTTCCTCCTCCTCCTCCTCCTCCTCTCAAAATAGAAAATATCTTCGTCGATGATCGATGATTCGTTTGCAGAAAAAAGAGAGAGAAATACGTGACGGTTGAACGTCAGGCTTGGACGTATTTTTTATGCATCGAAAGACGGGAGGAGAAGAATAGCGAGACGAGGAAGTAATTACACGGAATGATTAATTTTTAGATATATTCGAGATGATGGGATAATTTCCAAAAGAAAATAACGAGTGAATCTGGAATAATTGAGTGAAATAATGATAAATTGTGCAATGCTTGGAATATCTTAGAAATGGAGAATAAATGATGTCTCTCTCTCTATTTAAAATGTGTTTATAAAATTTTGAAATTTCATTGTCGAATAAGAAGAATTGTGGTGATGGATCTCGAGATTGAATTCGACAACGATATTTTTAATAGCTTTCGATCGATTCGAAGAAAGACTCGAGGAGAGAAAATGCTGTTAATGGATCGTAATCGATCAGCAAGTTCGTCCAAAGGATATTGACCCGTGATGATTCCCCCGTTCGAGAAATGTTAATTAACGGTCGATAATACAAGGAAGGGAAATAATTCCGTGAAACCGGCAATTATTACACCGAATTATCTCCGTGATTGTACGTTTTTCGAATTTAAACAGAAATCAGGGTTATTTTAATCGGTTAATGATTATTTATCGTTAAGAGAACCTTAAGAGAATTAAGAGACGTAAAGAGAGAAGTATCTGTTTATACAAATTCTTTGATTTAATTCTATCCGAGCAAAGTTGAAATTATTAGATTAATTATTCATTAAAGATTATTAATTTATTAATGGATCGTTATGAGATATTTATTGATATATAATTGCGATTAAAAAAAAAATATTTAAAATTCGTAATACTAATTAATCCAAATATGATATATTTGATAATATAATTTCATGCAATTATTGGAATTTGATTCGATGAATTAATGAAAAAAAAAAATTTGAAGAATTCTCTTCCGCGGGATGGAAAGATTTGATTGAATTTAATCGAGTAACGAGTTTCATTCAACGATATCCGTCCAATCCGGCGAATTCTAGGATTCTCGACACTCGAAACATCTCTTTTCACGGTTCACCGTTACCTCGTTTCGAATCGGTGTCGGCCGGCAAGATTTCGCTTGCATTTCTTCTTTCCACACGCGGACCGATCGAATCGATTTTGCAACAAATACGCGTGACCAAGGCGAGAGAGAGCCGCTGTGTGTCACTTTTTCACCATTAAATGGCACACCGATCGATAAATATTCATTTCTCGCTCACGCTTCGACAAATAATAACAATAATAATAATAATAATAATAATAAAATAAACGAACGAATAAAAATAATATTGAATCTTGAGCTTCATTGGAATCTCAATTGGATAAATATAATCGTTAGTTATAAAATCGATAAAATTTTAAAGTATTTCTATTTACGCACAAAGTATTTCTCAAAAGTACGTACTTACTTACCACTGCCTAGAAAATGTTCATGTTTTTAAATAGACGGGAAGCTAATTTATATTTTAATCTCGATGAATTATTCATTTCACAGTCGAAGGCTATTATTAACCGAGCATATAATAAACTTGCGTGTAATAAAAAAAAAAGAAAAAAATAAAAAAAAAATAAAAGAAGAAGAAGAAGAAGAAGAAGAAAAAAAATTCGTTAAAATGAGACACGTTCTTATAACTTCTGTACTACGGGATTAAAAGAAATTTCTCTTTAACGAGGCATAGATCGATCTCCGCATATACGGGAAAAAGAGATATAAAAAGGAAAAGAATAGCGCAGGCTGTCTGGGACTGGGACGCTACACACACGTATTGTGTCGTATCTAAACACTTTCACGACTCGGCTTGGCAGCGAAATGGGAACGAAACGTGGGCGATATGGAAAAAAATAAAAAAAGAATTCATCGCAAAGATCATTCGCAAGATTCGACGCACGATAATTAAATCAATTTATTGAATCATCGAGAGGGATCTAAGGCTTGAATCAATTTGCTCGGATCACGATTATATGCAAATGAAAAAGAATTTCGAGGTTTCTTCGTTTATTCAAGCACGTTGGAAATTGGAAGTGGGTCGTTGCGAGGAAGAAAAGGAAAAAGAAGACTTGTTCGAATCCTCTGTTCCATCAACTCGTTCTTCCTTCTCTCCTCAATGTCGCAACGCACGTGCGTGGGTATTATCGAGAGGCGCACAAGCGCGTGCAAAAGCTTGTCGTCGCGTGTGTATGCCGCGCCGCCGATTAATTGATAGGTTTTGTCATCGTTTCCTTCTGCCTGCCTACCGCGTCGTATCATCATTGACACGGTAACACATTTCACCAAGCGTCGCGACAAACTTGTGTGCACGGATCTATTTGCATAAAGTGAGAGTGATGCATGATCCGACCAACAGAGAAATGATTGCAACCTTAATCGAAATTGTTATCCCGATTTCAATATGAATTGCATTACGTACT
Organism: Apis mellifera; assembly: GCF_003254395.2. Classification (NCBI taxonomy): domain Eukaryota; kingdom Metazoa; phylum Arthropoda; class Insecta; order Hymenoptera; family Apidae; genus Apis; species Apis mellifera. The sequence goes on from NC_037640.1 coordinate 6,157,777, forward strand.
TGAAAGAAACATAAATTAAATAATTAAGTGGAGTAGTAATTGGTTATCTTATTCGAATTAAATTGTAGAATAAATGTAGTGAATGTATGTATATGCATTCGTTTTATTACATCACGCTGTTTGCATTCCGCTTCCGCGAACGGTTCGTGGAAAGAAAATTGCGGAAGCATCTACAATTCGTAGTCGAAAAGAAGGGTGGCCAATTTCCGTGACGAAAATTAAGCGTCACGGAGACAAGTGCAGCAGCTGTTGTTAAACCGAGCCAGTCGGTTCGAGTTAAAGGCGAGACACTTGTGTAGGTAGGTGCAAGCGAAAAGGCGCGGGAGAGTTACAGGTGCGCGTAGTCAAAGCTCCCTCCCGTTAGAACGCGTTTTTCCTCCGTTTTCTATACACGTTGTTGACGCGTATCGATATACTACAAATCCCTCTCTCTATATATACGCTTTTACGAGAGGAATTTAAATGGAAGGAAACGAAAGTTTTTTAATTACTGTTATTGCAATAACGTCTCGATAATCTTTTAATCGTTTGTAATAGAGTCTCGTATTTACAAGTTCGGGTGTTTTTAAAACATTTTTATCGAGCCATCGAAAAAGAAAAATCGAGTCCCTTCCTTTCATTCGTATTTATAGTTATTTTAAAAAAAGGACTAAGAAGCAGCAGGATTGAAAATAAGCATGATTCTTCGACTTGCGCACCTTTTTCACGAAATCTTTCTAGTTCATGCGATTCACGGTGAATCATTACCGAGATCAAGACTAAATCGTTGGAAGAAAAAAAAACTCGCAGGACGAGGAATCAAATGGCCATCTCCTCTCTCTTTCTTCTTTATTCCCTTCGCTAGTTCCTTCGTTCTTGTCCCCCTCGTGATCACCATCCTCTCTCTCTCTCTCTCACCAACTCGTTCTTCCTCGAACGTTTTCCCTCCACGCTCTTCCTCCTTTTTCCCGCCACTCGGTTTCCTTCTGCTGCTCGTTTTTCCTGGTCATCATCCTTCTGCGTTCCTCCTTCTCGTTCCCCTAATTGTCCCTCTCTTTTTCGCTCGAGACGTTCCACGACGACTCTCTCTCTCTCTCTCTCTCTCGGCGGTTCCTTTCCCACCTCCTCACATCCCCTCGTGGTGAATCCTTCTCCCTGCACGTACAGTCGTTAACATTTCGCCGCGCGGTTGATCGCCAGCCCTGACTTATTGTGCGACGTGGCGAGCAGTGCGCTCGCGTACGATGCGTCCGCTCTAAGCCCGTTCGCCATAAGCCGAGCCGCACGTAAAGGACGTCTTCCGCGAATCGCGTGCACCGCGCAGTCCCCTGAAAACTCCGCTTCCGGTCAGGCTTGCACCGCAATCAAATCTTTATTACCGCCTCGGCCGGTCATCGAGAAAGGAGAGTTTTCTGAAACTCTCTTGAAATCTTTCTTTTCGAGGAAGAGATTTTTTTGAAATCTTTATCGCTTTGGAAACGATCGACGAAGGGATTTCGAAGATTTCTGAAATATTTATTGGAATAAACGAGAGATTTTTGAAACGTTTGTTGCCGTTTTGGAAATATTTCCAAGATTTCTGAATCGTTCTTAAATATTCAGTTTTGCCTGAAAAATCTCGCACAATGTAAAATCTTTATTGTCTTATAAAACTATCTTAATTATCTTATATATCCAAGGATAATGATCCTGAATTGAAAGGTTGTTTAATGGTTTAAATTTCGTCCTTCGCGGCTTAAAGGCGAATGCTCGAAGGGAGGTTAAATTTCCTTTGCATGTCTATAATCAGCCGAAACCTGATGATCTTCAGTCACGAAGGAAACCAATTAACCCGAAATTACTTACTCCGCGCTTCATATTGCATATATACGCACTAATCAATCACGTTAAACTTCTTTACCATATTAGACAATTGACGTATTGTATAATTTCCTCGTGAGCGGAATTTAAAACGATTCTCTATAACAACGATAGGATCTTCCATTGTATTATAGTTCGAATCGTTTGAAACTGGAGGCACTGTAACCGCGTAAAAATATCCTCTTCCTTTTACGAAATGTAAAAAGAAAAAGAAGAAAAGCATATATTCCAATTATTCCTTCTTTATATTTTATATTTAGCTTTATATTTATATAGCTTTTATTTTTTATTTTTATATAGCTTTATATTTCTTATTAACCCTGGCGAAAGAGAGAAGAAAAGATGTTTTTAGTTATGTTTTACTTATTCCTTGGTTCTTTTCGTTTCGTCGTCGCGCATTGCATAACGGGTTGCTCCAAGTTATCCTCGTACTCGACTCAGCTCAGGAACGGCTTCTTAAATTTCAAAACACCACGTAACCAGGAAATTAGGTTGTCAGAGCCAGGGCTAACGTAAGTTGATACAGTTAGGTTCGGGTTTATTCGGTGAGGGGGTCGCGAATGCCGACGCACGCACACGGCTGGGAACAGGTGTTCCGTGTATCGGTTCCCTCGTGTTCCCTCGGTGAGAACAGTGATCGGGTGGTTTCTTTCCGTTCCACTTGAATTTTTAAGTAAGAGAAAAAAAAGGAAAGGAAAGGAAAGGAAAAAAGCATGGAAATTTTTCGTCCTCTCCTTTGAAAAATTTCGAAGTGGAAAAAATTGTACTTCATCCTCGTCGTGCGTCGGAGGATGATGTAATTGAACGAACGTAATCCAGGAAATGGTTGAAAAAGCATGCGGGCGTGTTTGACCTGATCGATGATCGAATTCCATTGTGTGTGCCGCACAAGGTGTTGAAAAATTACCTCGTTGACAGGTGTCGGCCTGAGACTGATTTCCCGATTTCATTTTTCAGCCAAGATGAAACATCTTTGGCCGTTTGTGGCGTGGACATTCCTTCTGCTCCTGTGTCCGGTAAGTGGGACCGATTATATAAAATATTCTTAATTAAAACTAATCATTCTCCATGGAATTTTAATTAATTTCTCACTTTATTATCTTTTTAATAGCTTTTATGAAAACGTTTAACGCGTTGCCTTGTTTCTTTTCTTTTTTTTTTTCCATAATCGACACATTGCATTGCGCGTAATTCAAATTTTTTCGAAGCGTTATAACCACGTCCTCTCTTTTTCTTTTCCCCTTCCTTCTTTCAAACAAAACTCTCGAACTAACTCAACATTCTTCCACCAACTAACTAAGAATAAAATAGAATAGAAACTAACCAACTAGGATAAAACAAAGTAAATAAAAAAGAAAAATCCATCAGATCGAATCTCTGAGAGGGCTCGGCCACGGGCTAAGAAGAGAGGTGTTCTTCCTGAACCTGGAGGACGGTTACTTCGGGTGCCAGGTGAACGAGTCGACGGAAGTGCTGCAGCTCCTCGAACTGTCCAAACTGTGCGACAACCACGTGGATTGTTACCAGGGCACGGACGAGCAACGCGACAGATTGAAGTGTACAGGTAAACCGACTTCGTCTTTCGCGGAAATTGGCGGAGGAAAGAATCCCTTTCCTTTATTCCCTCTTTCGAATAAGAAGAAAAGAATGGAAACTCTTCCGCTACCGTTACCCCTCCCTTCTCCCTTCGTCCTCTTGCTCGATCACGCCCGCCAAGCTTCACCGATCCTCACCGGTAAAACCGCAAGTGCCGTCGCCGCCTCGTCACGGCAATTACGCGGAGGAGAGCTGGCGAACAACTCGCGTTTCTCCGCCGATTAATCGGCGACGACATTGATTTTTATCATTATGCGCGCCGCGTTAGAGGCCGAGATCGAGTCGGGATGATGTTACGCGTTACGTAAGCCGGGAAGGGGAACGAATTACTCATCGTAATCGGCGATTTTTACCACGATGCTTTTTCAACCGCGAACGAGATGACTAAGTGCTCGCCGAAGTGTCGATTAATTTGATTTTTTTTTTCCTTTCCTTCTCTCACCCTTTCTCTTTTCTTTCGAGCAGACGATTGCACGAAGGAGGATGGGACCAGGTGTCTGAACGGCGTGTGCCTTGGCTCCGTGTGCCACTGCAACGACGGTTTCGGTGGTTGCAATTGTCAGGTACCAGGTAAGCGAATTTCTCGAAACTCGTTCTTCCTTTATTCAAGAAAGAAGTTCTTGAGTGGAGAAGAAAAATAGATGGATTAAAAAGTACATAGTATTCGATAAGAACTAGATATTTATCCATTGATTTCATTCAAGTACTACAAAGTACTTGGTAAGTATTTTAATGGAAACGAACGTTTCAGACGAGAACGAGTGCAAATACCGGCCCTGTGATATATTCGCGCATTGCACCAACACTCTTGGTAGCTTCCAATGTTCCTGTTTCCCCGGCTACCAAGGGGACGGTTTCCACTGTGAAGGTACGCGTGTTATTCTTCCTCTCTTTCGCAGTCGACACGTACATTCTTGTATCCCGGATGCTTTTATATTCCTTTCTGTTGGTCGGCAGACATCAACGAGTGCGATAACCCGGCATTCGCCGCGAGATGCGTGGAGAACGCCGAGTGTTGCAACCTTCCGTCCAACTTCCTGTGCAAATGCAAGCCGGGCTACTTCGGCGACGGCGAGGTCCGTTGCGAGGATGTGAACGAGTGCCTGATACCTGGCGCGTGCGGCGACAATACCGTGTGCAACAATATCCCGGGCAATTACACTTGCGCCTGTCAACCTGGTTTTACGGGAGACCCGTACGAATCTGTAAGCGTTTAAATTCAATTCACGTCGTTCGAAAGATAGATCTGTGAAGAACATAATGTAAATTGAACTTTACGAGACAATTTCTTTTCCTTCCTTATCGAAAGATATCGATCGAGTAAAACAAATCTTGGACTCTATTAAAATTTCACGGAAAGAAAGATGTGTGAAACATTTATATGCAACCTCGATAACAAATCTTGGAAAGTTGTAAGAATAATCTCTATTAAAATTTCACGGAAAGAAAGATGTATGGAAAATTTATATGCAACCTCGATATAAATTAAAATTGAATTTTAAATTTCTTTTTTGCTTATCGAAAGATATCGATGGAATAAAACAAATCTTGGACTCTATTTCGGAAAGAAAGATGTATGGAAAATTTATATGCAATCTCGATATAAATTAAAATTGAATTTAATTTCTTTTCTTCTTATCGAAAGATATCGATGGAATAAAACAAATCTTGGACTCTATTAAAATTTCGGAAAGAAAGATGTGTGAAAAATTTATATGCAATCTCGATATAAATTAAAATTGAATTTTAAATTTCTTTTCTCCTTATCGAAAGATATCGATGGAATAAAACAAATCTTGGATTCTATTAAAATTTCACGGAAAGAAAGATGTGTGAAAAATTTATATGCACCCTCGATATAAATTAAAATTGAATTTAATTTCTTTTCTCCTTATCGAAAGATATCGATGGAATAAAACAAATCTTGGACTCTATTAAAATTTCACGGAAAGAAAGATGTATGAAAAATTTATATGCAATCTCGATATAAATTAAAATTGAATTTAATTTCTTTTCTCCTTATCGAAAGATATCGATGGAATAAAACAAATCTTGGAAAGTTGTAAGAGTAATCTCTTAGAATTTGCGTTTCAATTTTCGAGTGCAAGTATCTCGATTTTCCGCAGTGTATCGATATCAACGAGTGCAATTACGTGGGCGCCTGCGGGCGGGGCGCGCTGTGCATCAACTTGGCGGGCGGGCACAAATGCGAGTGTCCCGAGGGTTATAACGGCAACCCGGAGGAGGAATGCGTGGACGTCGACGAATGCCTGCGCTCTCCTTGCGGCCGTTCGGCCCAGTGCACAAACCTGGACGGCAGTTTCCGCTGCGCTTGCCCGGAAGGAATGAGCGGCGATCCTTGGATAGGCTGTCACGGTGGGTAACCCGATTTCTAATTATCCGAAACGTTCCTCCTCTTCTTCTTCTTCTTCTCTCCGCTTTCGGAGCTCGATGTATTATACCGTTTCTTTGTACATAGAATTCGAAGCGAATTAAAACGACCTAATCTCGACGTTTCTAAAAAGATTCCAAGCGCGGTGACCAACTCTCAATCGATATAAAATATGATAGAAAATTTTAAAAAGAAAGGAAAGCATTACGATGTATATTCAAACTTTATTGTAAAAAATATTTGAAGAAAAAAATGAAAAGCGAAAGATCGTGGAGGGCTAAGGTCAAAATATTTTGAAGAAAAAAAAGGAAAGCGAAAAATCGTGGAGAGCAAAGGTCAAAATATTTTGAAGAAAAAAAAAGGAAAGCGAAAGATTTGGAGGGCAAAGATCAAAATATTTTGAAGAAAAAAAAGGAAAGCGAAAGGTTTGGAGGGCAAGTAGTCAAAATATTTTGAAGAAAAAGAAAGGAAAGCGAAAGATTTGGAAGGCAAGGGTCAAAATATTTTGAAGAAAAAAAAGAAAGGATCGTAGAGGGCAAGGGTCGAGCGCTTGGAGCCCTAAGGTTTATTAAACGTTGTTAATATTATTCGAGCTTTTGTTAGCTTAGCGTTAACATTATTAGAATCTTAATAACGATATAAAGATCGACTAACCATCTAACTAACAGATGTAAACGAGTGCGAGGAGGGCGCACCATGTGGGACGGATGCGGTGTGCGTGAACACGGAGGGTAGTTTCGAGTGCAGGTGTGAGGCAGGCTATCGGATGGACCCGGCGCACGGTTGCATCGACGTGAACGAGTGCGCTCGAGCGGATGCATGCGCGGAGAACGCGAGATGCATCAACGTGCCCGGATCGTACAAGTGTATCTGCCCCCAGGGTTTCATCGGTCAAGGACTAACCCTGTGCGAAAGTCAGTCATCATCTAACTTGTTAAATGAAAAACAAATAGGGAGAGAGAGCATTTTTTAACCGCTAATTATACAATCCTAATTATATATATATATAATGATTTTCAATAAGCTTTTTGAATTTTCAAGTAACAATATCAGGTTAGATTAATAATGGGCGTTGCACGATTAACCACCTGTTGATTAACAGACGTGAACGAATGTGAGACAAACCCTTGCGGCGAGAACGCTGAATGCAGCGACACGATCGGCAGCTTCGTATGCAGTTGCAAGACGGACTACACTGGGGATCCTTTTAAGGGATGCAGCGGTTAGCACACCGACATTACACTTTTTTTTTTCTCTCTCTCCATTCTTTTAATACGTTCTTTAATACATTGGGGTTGGGAAAATGGAATTTTGGAAAGATTCATAACCCCTTACCTTTTTTTTTTAACGTATAGGATTATTTTTTCTGCGAGTCTATTTTCAAATATCAAAATTACCCTCGTTCTCCTTCCTCTAAGGGATAATATCTTGCTCGTATACTTTTCTTCATCGATCGATTTTCTTTCGATCGTCGTTAATTCGAAATACGAAATTGTTTCCCAGACATCGACGAGTGCACGGCGTTGGAGAGCCCCTGCGGGAGAAACGCGATTTGCAAGAACAAGGATCCCGGTTACAACTGCGTCTGTCCACCGGGATACACTGCCAATCCAGATCCGAGGGTCGCTTGCGAGCAGGTAAACGATTTTCTACTTTTCATCAACTTTATTATTTTATTCTCCCCTCGAGTTTGCAACTCGACTACTACCAACTCGATTTTTAGACCGACGTGACCACCCTGTGCAAGTCGAACTTCGATTGCGTGAACAACGCCGAGTGCATCGAGGGGCGATGCTTCTGCAAGAACGGGTTCAAAGCGGTCGGAGCCGAGTGCGTGGACGTGGACGAGTGTCTTTCGAACCCGTGCGGGCCGGCGTCGATCTGCGGCAACACGAGGGGCAGTTATCACTGCGAATGCGAGTCTGGCTTCGTTGGAACCCCGCCCCATATACCGTGTAAAGGTAATAAATTTGAACGAAGAAGAAGAAGAAGAAAAAGAAAGATACAAGGTGATTTTTTTCTCTCTTGTAGCACCGTGCGACGAGGTAACTTGCGGAGATCACGCTTACTGCAAGGCGGACGGCCACGAGGCTTACTGCATCTGCGAGGACGGATGGACGTTCAATCCGAACGACATCGCGGCTGGATGCGTTGGTAAGTGTTTCGACGACGTTCGAAATCATCCCACGATATATTTTAATCTAATCCCTCGAATCGTAGATATAAACGAGTGCGACGCGATAAACGGGCCTTCGGGACGCTGCGGCAGAAATGCGATCTGCACGAACACTTTGGGCGGGTTCAGTTGCCAGTGCAGGCCAGGATTCTCGGGAAACGCTTTCAAACAATGCATGGGTACGCGTGCATTTCAATCAAAGATTTTTAAAAATTCCCTTTGAACGATGTTTCAATCCGTTTGAAACAGATATAGACGAGTGCGCGAGGGCGGATACTTGCGGCCACGGGGCCACGTGCACCAACACCGAGGGTTCCTACTCGTGCACGTGTCCAGAGGGAACGATTCCGGATCCCGACCCTTACATCAAGTGCGTAGGCATAGTGACGTGCGAGGTGGACGGCGACTGTCCTGGAAATGCCATTTGCGATCCGCAAAAGCGTTGCCTGTGCCCCGAGCCCAACGTTGGAAACGACTGCAGACGTGAGCACCTCACCCCTTCTCTCCTCCTATTATTGCAAATACAAAATAAGATAAAATATTCGTTCATTTTGATAAATTTTCTCGATCAGATCCGTGCGAGGATTTGTCGTGCGGGCCGAATGCCCACTGCATGCTGTCCAACGACGTGGCCACGTGCCTCTGCCGGAGCGGTTACACGGGGAAGCCTGGGGTGAAGGGCGGTTGCAGGGACATAGACGAGTGCGCGATCAATCCGTGCCCCCAGGGGGCGATCTGCAACAACGAGCCGGGATCGTTCTCCTGCCAGTGCCCGAGCGGTACCACGGGCGATCCTTACAGCGGTGGTTGCCAGGAGTCGAAGGCGCCCCACGTTTGCGGGCCGAGCACCCCCTGCCCTGCCGGGGAACAGTGCATCAAGGACGAGTTCGTTGGAAGCAGCGTTTGCATTTGTCAGAGGGGGTACACCAGGGATCACGAGAGCGGCAAGTGTAGGGATATCAACGAGTGCATGGAGCTCAGGGACAAGCCTGCTTGCGGCGTAAACGCCATTTGCAAAAATTTGCCAGGAAGTTACGAGTGCCAGTGCCCACCTGGATTCAACGGCAATCCCTTCTCGCTTTGCGAAGGTGACTTCTCTTTCTCTTCCTTCCTTTCCGTTGAAATAAATATTGGGTTGGCAACTAAGTAATTTTTTTTTTAGAAAATCAAAGACAATTTTTTCTTTGGTTGGAACTAAATAACTTTATTCTGTAATGTGTTGCCCATTTTGATCAATGACCTTTTGCCATCTTTCAGGCAGCATCATAAAACTTGTGGTTTTTATTAGCAAAAAACTGAATCAGGTACGATTTGATATCATCATCGTTATTGAAATTGTTACCATTCAAGGAGTTTTGTAAAGATCGAAACAAAAAGTAATCGGATGGTGCAAGCACTATATGGTGGATGTGGCAAAACATCCCAAGCTCCAATAATTTTTGCCGAGTGACCAAAGATGTGTGTGGCCTTGCATCGTCACGATGGAATACAACACCTTTTCGATTTGTCAATTCGGGCCGCTTTTCTTCAACTGCATCGTTTAATTTCGTTAGTTGTTCAATGTAGACAACAGAATTGATCGTTTGGTTGGGTGATAAGAATTCAAAATAGACAATTCCTTTGTAATCCCACCAAACTGACAACAAAACCTTCTTTCGACGAATACCAGCTTTTGATGTTGTTTGAGCTGGTTCACGTGGCTTGATATTGTTGTAAACAACCCATTTTTCATCGCCAGTTATCAGTCGTTTTAAAAATGGATCATTTTCATTACGTTTCTTTAGCAAATCGCAGCTGTTAATGCGTTGCGTTAAATGCTTTTCTTTCAGTTCGTGAGGAACCCATGTATCGAGTTTTTGAACATAGCCAAGTTGTTTTAAGTGGTTTTCAATGCATGTATGTGATACATGAACCTTCTCTGCAATCTCAGGCCACGTGAACGACTTGTACTGTGACGATCCGAATCGATTATGAGTGATCATATCGATGAGTGAAATCCGCAATTACTTAGTTGCCAACCCAATAGAAAAGAAGTTTTACTTGTTTTAAATTAATTATCGACATTTAAGTTCGTATTTAAACGATGATAATATGATAATACGAACGCAGAGTGCAACAGTATCGAGTGCCAATGCCAGCCCCCGTACAAGATCGTGAACGGGAAATGCATGTTGGCCGGTTGTTCCAAGGGAGAGAAGTGTCCGAGCGGCGCTGAGTGCATCACCATAGCTGGCGGAGTCAGCTACTGCGCTTGCCCCAAAGGGTACACGACCAAGAGCGACGGTTCTTGCGAAGGTTCGTATCGAGAATTCTTCCTCGTCGAGAGAATTTCCCCGAAGATTCATTCCTCCGAAAATTATTTAGATATAAACGAGTGCATCGTCGGGCACCAAGTGTGCGGGTACGGGGCAGAGTGCATAAACCTTGCAGGATCGCATCAGTGCGTCTGCCCGCACGGTTACGGCGGTGACCCGTACAACGGCCTCTGCTCCCCGGCTCAGAAGAGGTGCACCAGCGACAACGAGTGCAAGGCGAACGAGAAATGCGTGCAGCCTGGCGAATGCGTTTGCCCGCCGCCGTTTTACACCGATCCCCTCGATGCGAACCTTTGCAAAAGTAAGAAGTTCCTTCTCAGGAAAAAAGAAGTAACAAAAATCTCAACGTTGTTCGAATTTGATTATATAACGTCGTATATAAATATTTTCAGATCCTTGCGACAGGTTTCCATGCGGCATAAACGCCAAGTGCACGCCGAGCGATCCACCGAGATGCATGTGCGAGGCCGGCTACGAGGGGGATCCCCAGCACGGTTGCGTGGACGTGAACGAGTGCGCGAACAACCCCTGCGGGCACGGCGCCTACTGCATCAACACGAAAGGCGACCACATCTGCGAATGCCCGAGGGGCACGGTGGGCGACCCTTACGGGGGCGGGTGCACCGGAGCCGTGGCCAAGAACGAGTGCAGCTCGAACGACGACTGCGACAATCTGTTCGCATGCGTGAACGGCAGATGCGTGAACCCTTGCGACAACATACCCTGCGGGCCGAACGCTTACTGCGAGCCGGACAAACACGCAGCTTGGTGCCGATGCGTGATCGGATTCGTCGAGGGGAAGAACAACGAGTGCGTTTCGCGTAAGTTTATATCGTGTTATTTCGTTAATCTCATTTAAACTCGATCGAAATGGTGAAATGATTCGAAATCGTATAGAATGCGACGGGTTCGTGTGCGGTTCCGGGGCGCAGTGCATCGTGAGTTACAGCGGGCCGACGTGCAAGTGCGTCGAGGGTTTCATGGGGAATCCGTTCCCCGGCGGGCAATGCCAACCGGATATTTGCTCCCCGGAAGTCCCTTGCGCTGAGCCAAGCGTGTGCATAAGCGGGCGGTGCAAGCGCCGTTGCGAGGGCGTGGTGTGCGGCGTGGGCGCCTCTTGCGACCCGGCTACCAACAAATGCGTGTGCAACCCGTACTTCATCGGGAATCCGGACCTCCTTTGCATGCCGCGTAAGCGATTACCAGAAAATACCGCTCGAAACGATATCACTTTGCGCGCCTATTGACAAGTTGAATTTGCAACAGCCATCCAACCGCCCGCCTGCGACCCCGCCTGCGGCTCCAACGCCCACTGCGAGTACACGCTGCAGGAGTCCAAGTGCGTGTGCAATCCTGGCACAACTGGGAACCCGTATCACGGCTGCGGAGTGCAACAGAAATCCGACTGTTCCACCGCGCTGTGCGGCAAGGACGCCCATTGCAACGCTGGCCCGAACGCCGTCGAATGCCTCTGCCCGCCGGGATACGCTGGAAATCCTTACATTCGCTGCCACGGTTCGTATTCCTTTCCTTTCTAAAAGGTTCTTGTCTTGCACGATTCTTAAAAATCGGATAAAAATTCCAGATATCAACGAGTGCAACGGGAACGCTTGCGGGAGCAACGCGGTGTGCATCAACACGATCGGCAGCTACGACTGCCGTTGCAAGGAAAACTTCTTCGGCAATCCTTTCGTCGGTTGCCAGCAGGTCCAAGTCGAGCCGTGCGCCGACCCCTCGACCTGCGCCTGTACCGACTCGATGCCCTGCCCGCTCGACTACAGCTGCGTGGGCGGCAAGTGCGTAAATCGTTGCAGCGACGTGAAATGCGGGCCGAGATCGGTCTGCGAGGACGGGGCCTGCGTCTGCCCGCCCGGTTACACGGGCAACCCGAACGACCTTGCCAAAGGTTGCCGCCTTCACGGCCACTGCTCCAACGACCTCGACTGCGAGCCCCAGCAGATCTGCTTCCAGGTAGGGAAGGGGGTGAGAAAGTGCGTGGACGCGTGCAGCAAGCTGCAGTGCGGCCCGAACGCGTTGTGCGTCACCCAGAACCACGCGTCCTCGTGCCTGTGCGTGGACGGCTACGCGGGGAACCCGAGCAACCTGGTGGAGGGTTGCCAGCCGTCCAAGTCGGCGATGACGCCTGGCTGCCACGACGACGCCGACTGCTCCACCGGCTCGTTCTGCGTCCCCCTCGAAGACGGCAGCGGCCGCGAGTGCGTTGACCCGTGCGGCAAACTCGTGTGCGGCGCCCATCAGAAGTGCGAGCCGGACGCGAGCCCCGGCCACGCCACCTGCAAGTGTCAGGACGGCTACGAGTGGAATCCCGTGTCCTCGTCCTGCGAGAAACCCGCGGTCCCCGACTGCATATCGGACGACGATTGTCACGGAATGGAGGCGTGCAGATCCGATCCTCTCGGCGTGTTGAAGTGCACCGCGGTGTGCAGGAGCTTCACGTGCGCCCCCAACTCTCGATGCGTGGCGGAGAGGCATCGCGGGCGTTGCGAGTGTCTGCCCGGTTTCGCGGGCAATCCGAACGATCGGCACGGGTGCCAGACGCGGAGGAGGGATCGGTGCTCGACGGACGCCGAGTGCCCCGAGGACGAGACGTGCAGGGGCGGGAGGGAGGGGCTGCTCGCGTGTCAGCCGGTGTGCGATTTCGTCTCGTGCGGGCCGAACGCTCTGTGCGTGGTCCACAACCACGTGGCCAACTGCGAATGCCCCCCGGGGCTGTACGCGGGCGACCCCAACGACGCTGTCCGCGGTTGCGAGCCCGTGCCCTGCGTCTACAACGTCGACTGCCCGCCCGCCCAGCTCTGCAACAGGTTGACCCACACCTGCTACGACGCCTGCGACGAGGACGCTTGCGGGGCGAACGCCGTTTGCATAGCGGACGACCACAGGGCGATATGCCAGTGCCCGCCCGGCTTGAAACCGAATCCGGTCGCCGAGGTCGAGTGCGTGGCGATCGAGGCATGCCACCCGAACCCGTGCCACGAGACGGCCGTCTGCGTCCCAGGCCCGTCCAACAATCCAGTGTGCCAGTGCCCGTCCAACTTCGTCGGGGATCCTTACGGGAAAGGGTGCCAACCGGAGGGTTACTGCGCCACGGCCAAGGATTGCCCGGCGCACTCCATCTGCCACAACCATCGTTGCGCCAACCCGTGCGAGAACGCTTGCGGCCCTAATTCTATCTGCGACGTGATAAACGGCCAACCGAGTTGCGAGTGTATCCATAAATTCGTCCCGTCCTCGAAGGGGCCGCAGGACGGCTGCGTTCGCGCCACCAATTATTGCAACGCGGATGCCGATTGCGAGGGGAGCGTGTGCCTCGAGGGACAGTGCATAGGTGAGTCGTTTCTTACATCTAGCGTGTTCACGTTCGAATTCGAAACGGTGGTGATAGTTCATGGAGAACGTTTATGATTGTAGCCGTGTGCAGAACGGGCGCCGACTGTTCAACGGGTGAAAAGTGCGCGAGCAACAAGTGCGTGGTTCCATGCGTCACCCATTCGCAGTGTCAGACGGACCAGACTTGCGTGAACGGAGCGTGCATCCTGGGATGTCGAAGCAACAAGAATTGTCCGCCCACGGAGTCTTGCATTAACAACAAGTGTCAAGGTATCGAGAAGAAGAAGAAACTAGGGAGAAAACTGGAAATTTTTTAAGACAGATCTCGACCGATTTCGTTCATTCTTTTCAGATCCGTGCAAAAGGAAGGACGTTTGCGGGCCAAACGCGATCTGTAGCATCACCGATCACGCGACCTCCTGCACCTGTCCCCTCGGCTTCCACGGGAATCCCACGCCCCAACAGGGCTGCGTCAGAGTGCCGAACATATGCGAGGGTCCCCAGGATTGCCCCAGTCAGCACCTGTGCGTGTCCGGATTCTGCCAGTGCCAGTGCAGCGAGCCGAGCAACTGTGCCGAGGGCGAACGTTGCAAGAACGGAATATGCATGAAGCTGTGCTACAGCGACAGCAACTGTCTGCCTGGGGAGCTGTGCATCGACGGGGTGTGCGAGGTGGGCTGCACTTCCGACGTCGGTTGCAACGACAACGAGGTGTGCATCAACAACAAGTGCAAGTACGTAAACCTTCTTATAATAAAATAATATCAATTTAAATATCGGCTATCGACGAAATAACATTATTAATGATAAATTAAAATTATTAATGATAACACTGATTCGCACTGCAGATGCAGTCACGGGTTTATAGCCGGGCCGGAACACTGTTTGGACATCAACGAGTGCGACGACCATCCCTGTCACTCGAGCGCCGACTGCGTGAATCTACGTGGATCTTACCGTTGCGTGTGTCCCCAAGGAACCGCCGGTGATCCCGTGGGGACGGGTTGCGCGATCCCTCACCAATGCACGCTGGATGCTGACTGCCCCGACTCGCAGGCGTGCATCCAGCACAATTGCACCGATCCCTGCTCCCTGGTCGACTGCGGCCTGAACACCGTTTGCTCCGTTTTCGACCACGCCGCGGCGTGCCAATGCCAGCCAGGTTACATAGGCGACTCGTCGGGATGCTTCAAAGTGGAGTGCCTCTCCAACAACGATTGCCCTAGCGACAAGTATTGCAATCAGGACGCCAACAAATGCGCAAGTGAGTGACCATCCGTGCAATCGTTTAGAATATTTCGTTCGATATTTTTCTTTGACAACGGAACGGAATTTATTCAAGGTCCTTGCAATCAAATGAATTGCGGATACGGCAACTGCATAGCGTCCGACCACGCTGGGATATGCAAATGTTATCCGGGCTTCGAGCTGGCAGGCGACATCTGCGAGGACGTCGACGAGTGTTTGGACAACCCTTGCCACTCTTCCGCGGTGTAAGTTAATAATACCTCGATTGAAAACATATTAATATTTGAAATTAGATGTAATATATAATTCTTAATATCTATTTTTAAATGCGATTTAAATGTTATGAAATTTTGACCAATATCCGATTTATTAATTTAATTAATATTATAAAATTCAAAATTTTATGTGCATAGAGACTGAAATAAATATAAAAATTTTTAATTTAGGGTATGAACCTGTTTGCTTATTATATAATACAATTTGATAAAGTTATTTACAAATTAAATATAATTATTTTTATATTGAAAATATAATGTTTCTTTTTAAATTGTATAAATATCAAATTATACATATATATATAGAAATAGGGTAAAGTTAGAAGCTTTATTTATTATATTTCTTTTTAATTTTTTATTTGTTTTAATTTGAATCGTTTCTTTCGAGGAGGAGCTCGATGAATTTGAATTTTATTTACAGTTGTCAAAACACGGAAGGCTCTTACACCTGCGTTTGTCCCCACGGATTGGTCGGGGATCCGTTCAAGTCGGGTTGCAAGCAGCCAGGGGACTGCTTCACCGACTTCGACTGTCCCAATTCTGCGGCTTGCATCGACAACAGGTGCACGAATCCTTGCGACGTGTCGTCCGTTTGCGGAAAGAACGCCGATTGCTTGGTCCGCGACCACGTTCCATTTTGCAGATGTCCCGGCCAGACTACCGGCAATCCAGCTGTGAGCTCTCATTCTATCTTTTTTTCCGATTAATTAAAATTAGAATAGAAATTAGAATTTTCGAATATTCCACCAGTCGGAGTGCGTCCATTTGGAATGCAATTACCACAGCGACTGCGGTCCTTCCGACGCGTGTTTCAATCACAAATGCGTCGACCCCTGCTCTCTCTCCAACGTTTGCGGCCAAGGAGCGGACTGCTCTCCCCTGAACCACAGCGCGGTGTGCACGTGTCAACCTGGTGGCACAGGTGACCCCAATCTTGGCTGCACACCTGTCCAATACTGCAAATCGGACTCCCAATGCGCCACGGGCTCGGCTTGCAACGGAGGGATATGCACCGGTACGAACGAAAGCTTCGATCTTTCCTTTCGATCGATTTAATCGTTTCTCGTCTTCGTTGCAGCATTGTGCGCCAGCACGAGAGATTGCATAGGCGACCAATTGTGCATCAACGGCCTCTGCCAACCGACTTGCAAGAGCAACTCCAGTTGCCCCGAGTACCAATACTGTCACAACAACATCTGCGTGCAGGAGCTGCGTTGCACGTCGAACGACGATTGCCCGGACGACGAGAGATGCGTGAAGAACAACATTGGCCAGGCGGAGTGTCGCAAAGCGTGCGACCTGCTCCTCTGCGGGCGGAACGCTGGATGCAAGGCGGACAATCACGCCGCCGTTTGCTCCTGCAAACCCGGATTCTTCGGGAACCCCAAGGACGATAAGATCGGCTGCCAGCCCATCGAGTGCGAGGCGAACGAGGATTGCACCGGGGAGAAGATCTGCGACACCCACAAGTGTAGAATAGCTTGTCTCGCCCGCAATCCTTGCGGCGTGAACGCGATTTGCACGGCAGAGAAGCACGTTCAGGTGATTGATCGTTCGAATCAATCGTTTCGAAATTATATTTGCAAGTGTTATATTCTCTCGTTTCTCCCCAGATCTGCACGTGTCAGCCAGGTTACACGGGAGAGCCTACTCATGGATGCCAATTGATCGATTATTGCCTGAACGAGCCTTGCGCGCCTGGCGCCCTGTGCGAAAATTCCAGAGGCTCCTACAAATGTCACTGTCAACAGGGAATGGTCGGGGATCCGTACAACAGTGGCTGTCAACCGCCGGTCGAGTGTCTGCAGGACGAGGATTGCCCGCTCACCGCCAAGTGTATCAACGTGAACAATGTCCCCAAATGTTTCGGTACGTGTATATTTTCACAATCTTTAAAATTTCCACGCGAAGAAATATTCATCGAGATATTTATTAGAAAATTTTCGATCGTTAATAATTTTATTAATAACTCGTTGTGTAACTTCAAAACTGTGTTGCTCCAGTACAGTTTTAATCCTTTCGTTACAATACTCAAGAAAGATTGTATATTCTTTTTTATTATCGAATCAAGAGAAACGAGCGACAAAAACAAAATATCGATCCTAGAGAAAGATACTCGACGTGGAATAACTCGAGTTGAGAAAAATGTTTAACGAGAAATCCCCGTCGATCGATTTGTCTTGCGGTGTTCCAGATGTTTGCTCGCGCACGCAGTGCGGGCCGAACGCGGATTGCGCGGCCGCTAATCACGCGGGCGCCTGTCAGTGTCGGCCCGATTACGAGGGCGATCCGAACAATCTAAGCATAGGGTGTCGGCCAAAACCGGTTATTTGTTCGTCGGCCGCGGACTGCTCGCCCAATACCTATTGTTACGAGGGCATCTGTCGACGTGAGTATCGTATTATAACAAACTCGGCCAATAGTTAAACAATCCCCTGTTGTTCGATCGTTCGAAATTTTGAAATTCTTCCAGCGTCCTGCCAATCGGACGAGGAATGCAACTTGTCGGACGTGTGCTTGAACGGACAATGCCTCGATCCTTGCAACGTGAGAGCCGCGTGTGGAATAAATGCGGAATGCGACGTGAGGAGTCACATTAAGCAGTGCAGCTGCCCGCCTGGCTTCACAGGCAATTCGGAAGTGGAATGCGTCAGATGTGAGAATATTATTTACTCCCTAACATATACGCAAAGAAGAATTGAATTTTTCGAAAATAAAATTTCTAGAAAGTTTTGAATTATTTAAGGAAGAATTATTTTTCTTATTAATTTTCAAACTTTATCGAGAGTTTGGTTGAATGATAAATAAAATTTCGTTATCTCAGTGCCGGTGTCCTGCAGAGACACGAACGACTGCAACGACGGGAACACTTGCCGCGACAACGTGTGCCTTCCAATCTGCTCCACCGACAACGAGTGCGCGTTCAACGAGAAATGCGTTCGTGGAAACTGTTTGCTCACCTGCAGGTTGGACAACGACTGTTTCCTGGGCCACATATGCCTGCACAACATGTGCACGTTCGGTTGCCGGGCGGACGAGGACTGCAACGCGAACGAGGCGTGCATCACGAACAAGTGCATCAATCCTTGCGAGGCGACCCCTTGCGGGCCGAACGCCAAGTGCACGGTGTTCAATCAACGGGCAACTTGTTCGTGTCCGTCCGGCTTCATACCGAACCCAACCGCCAAAGTTGCCTGCCTCAGATCGCCCGGCCCCGTCTGCCAAGCGAACAGGGACTGCGCCACGGGCACGGCTTGCATTGGGAACGTTTGCACCCCCGTCTGCTCCACGGATTTGAATTGCCTGAGCAACGAGCGGTGCGACCCCTCGGGGATTTGCAAGTCGTTGTGCAGAAGGGACGAGGACTGTCGAAGCGGAGAAATCTGCGAGGGGTTGGTGTGCGTGATCGGGTGCCGGGCTGACGTCGAGTGCCAAGAGAGTTTCGCTTGTTTGAACAACCAGTGTCGAGGTAAGAAAGAATTCCAAGCGTACTTGAAGTGAAAAGAATTTTGAAATTCTTATAATAAATCGATGGATGTAATTTTGGATTAATTCGAAATAAATTTCTCTCGCAGATCCTTGCTCTGTTGCTGATGTGTGCGGAGCGAACGCCAAGTGCACGGTGGTGAGTCATCGGAAGGTGTGCTCGTGCCCTGCGCCGTTGATAGGCGATCCCCTGGTCGGCTGCAAACAGGCGTTCTTGCCGTGCAACACGGAGCAGGAATGCGCTATCGGTCAGACTTGTTACGGAAGGTCTTGTTACGCCACGTGTAGAAGGCAAGGGTTGTTAAGTTTGAAGATTTTTCGAAGATCCTTCGAGGAGAAGATTAAGGTGTAAGGTGTGAATTATTTTGCAGTGACGCTAATTGCTTGAGCGACGAGCGATGCGACGGGGGAATATGCAAGGCCATATGCAACAGCGACGATCACTGCGTGGCCAACCAGATCTGTCAGAACAGACTATGCGACATCGGATGCCGTAGCGATAACACTTGCCCAAACGACGAGTCTTGCATAAACAACAAATGCAAAAGTGAGTGCTTACGATGCTTACTAACAGAGAGTAAAATCTTTTTTCCTTTTTTAATAAACTTGATTCTTTTCAAAGATCCTTGCGAGGGCGGGAGAGCTTGCGGCGAATGCGCGGGTTGCCGGGTGGCGAATCACGTGGCGCAGTGCAGTTGCCCGGCCAATTATTACGGGAATGCGTTGATCAGTTGCTCGAAATCCATGATCCCCTGCGACAGCGGCTGCGAATGCGACGAGATCGGCTTCTGCACGAAGAGTTGCCACGGCCAGGATCAATGCTCGTGCGGTGAAGCGTGCCATTCGGGAAAATGTCGCGTCAAGTGTGACGTTAACAACTATTGTCCAAAGGTTGTACCACTCTTTCCAAGTTTTCCAATATTAAAAGAAATGTCTCGACTTTTTGTATTTTACGAACGCAGGGATACGTTTGCGAAGAGGGTCTGTGCCTGATCGGTTGCCGAACGCACTCCGACTGTCCGTCCTCCCTGTCTTGCGTCAATGGCCAATGCGAGGACCCGTGCTCGGCGAACGGGTCGCCGTGCGGAATCAACGCTCTGTGCCGCGTGTCGAACCACAGGGCGGTTTGCCTGTGCCCTGAAGGGTTCCAAGGGGAGCCAAGCCGAGAGTGCTACCAATTGGAGTGCCATCGGGACGACGACTGCGAGGCGAACAAACGGTGCAGCGAGGACGGGGTGTGCACGAATCCCTGCCTCCAGCACGGCGTGTGCGGGTTCAACGCGCAATGCAGGGTGGTCAACAGGAAGGCGCAGTGCTCTTGTCCGCCCGGCCACTATGGAAACCCTCAGATCAACTGCAAGAAAGGTAACTGAAACTCTAGACTATCAGATGAATTTTCTTTGAATAATAATTTGAAACTAATTTCTACCATTTCGAAGGCGGGGACGAGTGTTTAAGAAGGCCTTGTGGCGTGAACGCCAAGTGCAGGGAAACGCTGAACGGATTTGAGTGCACCTGCGACCCCGGATGCCACGGCGACCCTCACCAAGCCTGCATCTGCGACGGAGGGGAGCTGTGCAAGGATATGCGTTGCGGCGTGAACGCCGCGTGCAGGATTTACAAGAATCAACCGCAATGCTACTGCCCGTCCAATTACCCTTCCGGGGATCCGATGCACGCCTGTGAGTATCGCGTGTTAAAACTTAAAATTATATCGTTCGAACGATGCATTCCTTTTTCTCTCGAATTATTTCCAAAAAGAAAGAAAGAAAGAAGGAAAAGATAGATGGATGTTCACGATGATTTTCAATTTTCCCGATCGCGAGCACAGGTAGCGCGGAAAAGAGCTTCGATTGTCGCACGAACGGATGCGGTAAGGGAGCCGAGTGCATACGGGACGGTGCGATATTCGTGTGCAGGTGTCCACCAGGTACCAGTGGATCGCCGGATATCGAGTGCACGACAGGTAAGAGACGGCCTACTAACTCGTTTAACCGGGCATATCGATTAATTTTATGTACAGCATTTGTGACTAGCGAGCAATTAATGACGAAACATGAGGAACATGGTCGTAGAATAACCATGTATTATCGTCTTTAGTAGGAATTGACAGTAATACAGTTAGAATTAATCCAGTGAATCGTTTAACAAATCGAAGAGACAGATGTGATTGGACCACGACCAGTCTTTTTAGACGATTCTTATACATACATACATATATACATATATATATATATATATACATATATTATATACATGTGTGTGTGTATATATATATATATATATATATATATATATATATATACATATTGTACAAAGAATAAAAACGATACAAGAATACGACACTGGATTTTACCCACAAATTGTCGCGTGAAGACATAAATATACCTGTACATATATATATCTATCTATACAGTTAGGCAATACTGTACATAATGTGTCCAGGAAATGAGGAACACGTTTCACACATGTCTCACACGTAATTTATTCATATGTAGAATGTTTATTTCAGTATCCAATCTGTCTTGTGGAAACCATTATTTCATCTCAGAGAAAAAAAAATGATCTGAAACACGTTAAAAAAAAAAAATATATATATACATGAAAAAAGAAAAGATAACGAAAAGAAAAAAAAGTATAATATGTGAAAAAGTAGAGACAGAGAGAGACTGCATATATATATATATTTCGATTGCAACGACGTAGAGAAAAAAAAAAAAAAAAAAGGTACACATTTTTTACAGTGAAAGAGAAGACCGATGATCCATTCTTTTTCTTAGACCTAGGATTAATGATACAGATTGGGAACTGCGAAAGGGACATTCTCATATACCCATGCTTGTTATTTTTTTGCTGGATTTATCCACTGTTTTTTTACATTATTTTTTCCCTCTTATTTTCTTTTGAATTCTGTGGGGGCTTGTGTTGTAAATATCGCTGCTTGCCAATTTACGTATATACGTATATATATACACACTCTGTATGTATATATATTGAATTCATTTCTCCCGGACGACGAGGGGGCGGCCTCCTTTCTCGTACGGTCCACGTAAAACGAGTGTAAAAGTTCGATTCTCTATTATTTATATCTTCTCCATTCACGAAAGCTACCCTACTTATTTCCGTATTACGAATTACAAAGCATGTGGTTTATGTTATTTGTGAGAAAGTTTCTTTTCACAGTTCTTATATATGCTTTTTTCTTTTTTTTCCCCTCTCCCGTCACCACCACCACCACCGCCACCGCCACAACCACCACCACTACAACCACCAATCACCTACCATCACCTACCCACCACCGACTCTACATCACGACTCTGAAAAAACAACAATACCAACAACAACAACAAAAAAACAAAATCAACCATTCGAAACGGATGGATGTTTCGGTGATCCAGAGCGCGAATGCACCAGCGATCTCGAGTGCCCGAACGAAAAGGCCTGCATAAATCTGCAATGCGTGGACCCGTGCGGTCTCCGTGGCGCCTGCGGGATCAACGCCCTGTGCCGCGTGGTTCTGCACAAACCGCGATGCTCCTGCCCCCAGTGTTATATCGGTATGCCTCACACGGCCTGCCACCCGGACCCGAAATGCGAAACGTTGAATCCGAGGCCGACGCCGAACATCGGTTGCTCGTCGGACCGCGACTGCCCCGAGAGCTTGTCGTGCCACACTCGCACCGGCGAGTGCCGTGACCCGTGCCTCGGCTCCCGATACACGTGCGAGGTGAACAAGAGGTGCCAGGTGCGGAACCACAGGCCCATGTGCGTGTGCAAATACGGTTTCGTGGTGAACGAGGTCGGCGAGCTGACGTGCGCCCCGGACACGTTGACGTGCACCAGGGACTTCGACTGCCCGTCGAACGCCGCGTGCGTGAACGGGAAATGCCAGAACCCGTGTAACGTGAGAAAGAAAAAGCCGTGCCCGGCTGAAAAAACCTGCGACGTCCTGGACCACCGTCCCGTCTGCATATGCACACAAAACTGCAATCCCTCCCTCTCCATTTGCCTGCGAGACAGTGGCTGCTCTCCAGACTTGGCGTGCCGCAACTATCGCTGCGTGGACCCATGCAGAAACTCCACCTGTCCGGCTGATGCCCCCTGTTACGTGGAGGAGCACAAGCCTATCTGCAAGTTCTGTCCCCCCGGCTTTGTGCCAGATATTAAATACGGATGCATGAAAGGTAAACACCATTTCTCACCACCTATCTCTCTCTCTCTCTCTATACTCTCTCGCTCTCACTCTCGCACTCTCGTTCTTATACATAGATCTGTCTCGCTCCACTCTTCACTTTTTTTTTTATATCTTATATATACATATTTATATATATATATATATACGTATGAGTATATTTCTTTGATATTTCTTCTTCTTCTTCTTCTTTCTTTTTTTTTCCTCCTAATATATTCACCAAATCTGGATTCACGATTCTTGTCTATTGATATGATTCTTACTCGGCTAATATATATATATATATAGTGTGATTATACTATTATACTATACACCAAACATACCGATTGCTACTTTTCAGGTTTCTCAGAAGCATTCAGACAGCGGAATAATCTCGAAAGAGTAATTTTTTCGATAGATGTTGATTTCTTTTTTTTTTTTTTCTTCAAATGAAATTGCTTATCATTTTTTCATTCCGTTGTCTGAATGGAAGATATATATGAAAAAT
This sequence comes from Apis mellifera, assembly GCF_003254395.2. Classification (NCBI taxonomy): domain Eukaryota; kingdom Metazoa; phylum Arthropoda; class Insecta; order Hymenoptera; family Apidae; genus Apis; species Apis mellifera. Next base: position 6,181,134 of record NC_037640.1, read on the forward strand.
AGTTTCAGGTTCCAAACAGATACAACTGTTCGTCATTCCGATTATCTATACTCTCCTATGTCCTCACTGTTCAACGATTATTATTTTTTTTTCCCGTTACATCTGTCTCTGTAAAGACTTAATCGATTTTATACATATATATTTCTGATCGATAGCTTGTCTATTATTTATTGCGCGAGCATGCTTAACTTAATAATCCTTAATAATTCGTAGATATTTTTTTTTGTTTTTACTTGGAGTAAAACGATGGATCGTAGTGGATTAGGGATTAATCGAGAGAGAATGAAAATGCTTGAAAAACGTTTCAGCCGCCTCTTTGACTCTACAGCTACTCGACTTCTCTTGGCCTCGTTCACCTTTTTATATTCTTCACCTGTTTATATTCTATTGTATCCGCAGTCCACCACACGACCGAACATTTCTGCGAGTCCGATGACGAGTGCAGCGACACGAAAGCCTGTGTCCTAGGATCCTGCACTGATCCTTGCGTCGACCACTGTCCTGTGGCAGTTCGATGCCTGGTTAAAGAGCACAGGCCTGTTTGTTGCGACGAACACGATTACACAGACACCACAACATCTGTTTTCGAACGTACGACACCAGGAATCGTAGGGTATACCTCGACCGTTCAAAGCGAAGAAAGTACAACAATTTCGTATTCGAGTACCGAGTCCACGACTCTAACAGTCGCTGAAACTTCTACCGTCGAAGAAAGTACTCCCACGTTCACGACCAGTGAATCGATTTTGCCCACGACAATGGCACACGATCGTGGAACCATCACGACGACAAGTGTTGAGAGTATGGAGACTACAACTAGTTTGTCTACCGTTAAAGATATTTTTGAGACCACTACCGAAGTTGTTCCGACTGTGGGTGGTATCGAGACTACTTCTGTATCTTATACTTATGGCACAGAATACATTTCGACGAGTGAAATGACAGAATTGAGTAGATTACCGGAAACGACTATAAGCGGTAAAATGACTGAACCGAGTAAAGTTTATATAGTCACCCCTATTTATCCTTCGGAAAACGCCACTACACCAAAATCGGGAGAAGTATTTACAGTTACTCCGATATACGTGAATGAATATACTACGGAAATGCCGAGAGTTACTACGGAATTCATTAATATATCTAGCTCTACTCAGAATGTTACGTTCGAAGAAACCAGTATGGTTACCGAGAATTTAGAGACAACGGAAAGCGTGACATTGATTACTGTGACGGCACAGTATCCTTTGAAAACAACGATTGAACAGTTCACGGAGTTGCCTCAAATTACGGAAGAACATACCACAAAATCATTCTCGCCAATGGGACAATTCACTACAGAGAAAATGGGAACAACTACGCAATATTCTACGGAACAATCCTCAGAAACTGAACGAACTACTGAAAAATCTGTAACAGAACTTTTCACGGAACAATATTCGACAACGCAAGAATATTCTACTGAACGACAATCAACAACACAGTATTCAACGGAGAAGATTTCGACAACTATGCAATATTCAACGCAACAACCCTCGACAATTGTATATTCCACGGAAAAGGTGCCAACAACTGAACGATATTTTACAGAACAGCCGCAAACCACACAATATTTAACAGAAGTTCCTTCAACAACTGTACAATATACGACGCAACAATATTTAACAACTAAATACACTACGGAATTACCTTCAACAACAACTGAGCAATATATTACAGAACAATCACCAACAACGATACAACAGTCAACAGAAATGACTTCAACAACTACACAAAAATCCTCAACAACTGAATTTTCTACGCATCTCCCTGTAATAACTGAACAATATTCCACAGAACAACCACTAACAACACAATACACAACACAACATTCAACAGAAATGCCCGAAATAATTACACAACACACTACGCAGCAATTTTTAATGTCTGAATATTCTACGGAACAACTTTTAACAACAGAATATTCTACTGAATTTTCTTCTCCAACAAGTCAATACTCTACAAAAATGCCTCCAACTGAACATTTTACCGAACTGCCTACAACAATTGAATATTTTAGTGAACTGCCTTCGACAACTAAATACTCTACAACATTGTCTTCAACAACTGAATATTCTACAGAATTGCCTTCAACAATTAAATATTCTACTGAACTGCCTACAACAACTGAATATTTTACAGAATTGCTCTCAACAATTGAATATTCAACTAAACTGCCTACCACAACTCAGAAATATTCCACAGAACTGCCTCCAACAACTAAATATTTTACAGAGCTACCTTCAACAACTGAATATTCTACAAAATTGCCTTCGACAATTGAATATACTACCGAAATATCTTCAATAACTCAAAAATATTCCACAGAAGAATCTCGAACAACTGAACTTTCTACTCACATTTTTTCGACAACTGAGCAATATTCTACTGAACAACCACCGACTACAATACCATATTCAACAGAAAAATCAACAACCATACAGTATTCAACAACGCAACTTCCAACGACTGAATATATTACCGAAAAACCTACAACTGAACAATATTCCATGAAATATCCACAGACTACGCTACAATATTCTACGGAACAACCACAAACAACATTACAATATTCTACGGAAACTTCTACGGAACAATCTTCTACAATTAGCAAGTATTTTACTGAACAACCACCAACCACAATACCATATTCAACAGAAAAATCAACAACCATACAGTATTCAACAACGCAACTTCCAACGACTGAATATATTACCGAAAAACCTACAACTGAACAATATTCCATGAAATATCCACAGACTACGCTACAATATTCCACGGAACAACCTCAAACAACATTACAATATTCTACGGAAACTTCTACAATTAGCAAATATTTTACTGAACAATCAGAGACTACAATACCATATTCAACAGAAAAATCAACAACCATACAGTATTCAACAACGCAACTTCCAACGACTGAATATATTACCGAAAAATCTACAACTGAACAATATTCCATGGAATATCCACAGACCACACTACAATACTCCACGGAACAACCTCAAACAACATTACAATATTCTACGGAAACTTCAACAATTAGCAAACATTTTACTGAACAATCATCAACTACAATACCATATTCAACAGAAAAATCAACTATACAGTATTCAACAGAACAATTTTCAACGATTGAATACATTACTGAACAATCTACTACTGAACAACCATCGACCACAATAACATATTCAACAGAAAAATCAACAACCATACAATATTCAACAACGCAACTTCCATCGACTGAATACATTACCGAACAACCTACAACTGAACAATATTCTAGGGAATATCCACAGACTACATTACAATATTCCACGGAACAACCTCAGACAACATTACAATATTCTACGGAAACTTCTACAGAACAATTTTCTACAATTAGTAAACATTTTACTGAACAATCACCGACCACAATACCATATTCAACGGAAAAATCAACAGCCATACAATATTCAACAACACAACTTCCATCTACTGAATATATTACGGAACAACCTACAACTATACAATATTCCATGGAATATCCACAGACCACACTACAATATTCCACGGAACAACCTCAAACAACATTACAATATTCTACGGAAACTTCAACAATTAGCAAACATTTTACTGAACAACCATCGACCACAATACCATATTCAACAGAAAAATCAACTATACAGTATTCAACAGAACAATTTTCAACGACTGAATACATTATCGAACAACCTACTACTGAACAATATTCCACAGAATATCCTCAGACCACATTAAATTATACTACGGAACAATCTACGATTAGCGAATACTTCACCAAACAACCACCGATCACGATACCATATTCAACAGAAAAATCAACAACCATACAGTATTCAACGGAACAACTTTCAACGACTGAATATACTATCAAACTACCTACAACTCAATATTCGACGAGGTATCCACAAACCACACTGCAATATTCCACGGAGCAACTTTCAACAACAGAACTATATATTACAGAGTTAGGACCATACACCACCGAATCATACACTACTCTAACAGTACCTATAATAACTCTAGGACTTTGCAATCAAACTGTCGTCAATGGTTCCGAATGTAAAATCTGTTTGAACGGCACGTGTCAACGGCTTGTGTGCTTCAATCTAAGGAGTCAGAGTACACCTTATTGTTGCATACTCCCAGGTAAAAGATCTTTCTCGTCGGGAGTCTCATAAATGTGTTGTTCTCGTGTTCTATATATGTTTCGACAAACATTATCCAGTGTGATATCATCCAGGTGAAAGTATATATATCCAGATAAAAATTGGGGGCAACCAATTCTGGAAAATCTTTTTTCATCATTTTTGTGATCGATGGATCATGTATAAATTTTCGATCATGATATGTGGTCATTGAATTATGATTTTTCATAGGAACGTTAAATAAAATATTTGTTGAATATATACGTATAAGTAATGATTACAATTCAATGCTGCGATCCAATGCAGACATGGACCTGCTGCATTTTGTAGCTCTTTTGCATGTTGTACATTATTGTATTTGCGCCTCTGCACGTTTTCTTCTTGCTTATCTATATATGTAGCAATTAATTGTAATTTTTTTTTTGTGGAGTCCAAGGAATTTTAAAGGAAACTGTGGAGAAAATTTTCTTTATGATTTATGATTTATTTTAAAATGATATATTTTTTTTTTTTTTTACTATAGAAATAATAATTTGTAAATGTTTAAATGTTTCCTTTAAAAGTAGTAAAACTAACGACTATTTCTGGGCTTTACACATATAACACAAAAACCACTATATGTTTTAGAAATTAAAGGATATTATATACCTATGTATTTTTTTCTGTGTTTATTATTGTGTATTAGTTATATTGTTTTATTAGTTTTTTTGTTTAGATATATGTGTATAATTTTTTTTATATATATATATATGAAAATTTGAAAATTTCATTTAGAGAAATCATCGAGTCATACGATCAATGAATAAATTTAAAATTTTTATTTAAAAGTTAAATTTGAAATATATTACTCACGTGAACGAGTTATTTTGAGTTACTTCTAATATACATTCGTTTCATCAGATACCAAATGCAAAACGCATGACGACTGTCTCTCTCAATTGGCCTGCATAAACGATCAATGTCTGAATCCGTGCACTGTTCACAATCCATGTGACTTCGTGGAAGTCTGCCATGTCCAAGATCACAGACCTGTTTGCGTGAAAGGTAGAATATTCAAATAAAATTAAATCAGATACGCAAAATTTAAAGAAGAAGAAAAAATTGGATGCAATAAAATGTGCAAAGGAAACGATAGAAATCAATTCATAGAAATTATCCATCAATTATTAAAAATTTAATCTCTATAGAATTAAACTTTTATCATTTGATATCTATATCTGCAAAAAATTTAAATGAAAATTACTTGCATCCTCTTTTTATCATTTCAAAGATAATTTTTCACAAAATAAATCTTTTTTTTTTTTTTCAATTTTCTCAGAGATGACAAACGAAACAAACTGTCCTTATTGTCCACCAGGAATGGAGTGCGATTCAGCGACGTATACTTGCGTGAAAGGTTCGTACGAAGATCGAACATCTAATTTCGATCTTCCATTTTTTATCTATATTTTTTTCCAGCGTTTAACTCGTCCTGTAAATATGTATGTATTGTACATATTGTATATTGCGCGTTTCACGACGTGCAATTTTAATTTCACTTCATTCTTCACACACGAACATTTCCACGATTCTCAATTATATCTTTCATTCAATATCCAAATCTTTAATCTTTTCTAAACTCTATATATATATAAAAATACGATTCGACACGATTCCTTGACATCGATATCGATCTTTGCACATAAAAGATACATAAAAGATAAAATACACCGTGTGTCACATACAATGACTGATTCACCTGAGCAATTACACTCGACACAGGGAGCCTTACCACCCTTGTTTTTATACCAGTGCACTCTTTCTCGGGGCTATACGGGCTTTTTTCTCAATCTTTCCTTAGCGGGTTGCACTATCCACAAAGATTGCCCGCTGACAGAGGCATGCATTGAGGGCACTTGTCAGGAACCGTGCCTCGTTTGGAATCCTTGCGCCCAAAACGCGATCTGCGTTAACACCAATCACCGTGCGGATTGCAGCTGCGAGGATGGTTATCACGGGAATGGATTCAATTACTGTGAACCAGGTATTTTAATTTTTCATTATGGATACTCTTACTTGTTAATTTCGTTCTTCCAATTAATTTCAATATATCCATGTATCCATTATAAATACTTATCAAATTAATAAATTAATACAGATTTTTTTTTAAAGTATTTTTTAAAAAATAAGATAGAGTAAAGTGTTATTTGAAGATAGTATTAATGAAATGTTGGCGTTTTAATATAAATATAAAATCGTAAAAACAGATAATAATTTTTGATTTTTAACTTATCAGAATAATAATATTTCATTCGTTCCAGAGGAAGAAGGTAGAAACGTGTGTCAGTACAACGAGGATTGTCCATCGTATAAATTTTGCGACCGTCTCAACAGGAAGTGCATCGACCCTTGCCTGAAGACAGATTGCGGTCTGAACGCGAGTTGTTATCCGGAGAACCATCAAGCACAATGCAAGTGCTTGGTCGGATTCCAAGGAAAACCTCACGTTGGTTGCACGCCAGTGACCACGGATCCATGTGTTCCAAACCCTTGCGGTTTGGACGCGATGTGCGAGAACGATAATGGCAATCCGATATGCTTCTGTCCTAAGGGATTGACTGGAAATCCTTTCGAGCAGTGCAGTAAGATTTTCGAATATAATTTCTTTTTCTTTCTTGAAACGATTAATCGCATGAATTATCTTGTGCAAACAAATGATTGTGTAAATTAAAAAAAAGTTCAAGTTCTTAATGGAAAATTTACAAATTTCTTATTCCAGTACCAGAGGGTGATCAATGCCAAGAAAATCTGTGTGGCGTTAATTCCGGTTGCCGCGTGATATCAGGACAAGTGAGATGCTTCTGTTTACCAGGATACGAAGGAAATCCTCCCGATTCTCCCTGCACGCTCCCCAACAATCCTTGCGAACCGTCTCCTTGTGGACCTAACACTCGATGCACGATACTGAACAACGGTTTAGCGAAGTGTACTTGCCTACCAGGATACATAGAGAGTCCAAATACAATCAGAGGATGCATACCTAAATCTGATCAATGTAATCCTAATACTTGTGGTCTGGGTGCTGCGTGCGACTCGAGTAGAGTGCCTCCTTGCTATTGTCCGGAGCACACTGTTGGAAATCCTTACCAGAGCTGTGCAGGTGAGCATTTAAAAGTAATGAAAAAAAATAATAACGTAAAAATTGAGAAGAATTAATCAATTGGACTAGTTCTAATTAAACTGTTTGTATAATAAAGAAATTTCCTTAAAAAAAATTTATTATCCTATTATCCTTCCAGTACCTCCAAAAGACGTATTCGAGCCTTGTTTATTGGTGCCATGTGGAAAGAACGCTATTTGTGTCGAGGAACACGGTGTCCCCAAATGCAAGTGTGTTCCACCATTTATTGGGAATCCATACATAGACGGTTGTGAAGCGGAGTGCGTTGTGAATCAAGATTGCGACAATCATCTCGCCTGCTTCAATCAACATTGCAGGGATCCTTGTCCAGGTGTTTGTGGTTCCAATGCAAAATGTGAAGTAATCGATCACGTGCCGGTTTGCTCTTGTTTGCCTGGCTATACTGGGGATCCGTTCGATTCTTGCAAAGCCGAGAAATCTGGTCAGTCCTCGTAATTATTATCGGATGAGTTTCAATGATTAGTAGAATTTATCCGAGATTGAAATTTAAAATCGAATCTTGCAGTACTCCCAGCTCAGAATCCTTGCATGCCATCACCTTGCGGACCACACAGCATTTGTCGCATGATGAACGATCGTGCAGTCTGTTCGTGTAGTCCAGGATACCACGGATCACCGCCATCTTGTCGTCCAGAATGTTTAGTCAGCTCAGAATGTCCTGCACACTTGGCGTGCATCGGCCAGAAATGTGGGGATCCCTGCCCTGGTCTTTGCGGGCAGAACGCTTTGTGCCAAGTCGTCAATCATAATCCTATTTGCAGCTGTCCTCCAGAATATCTCGGTGATCCTTTCTCATATTGTGTTAAAGAAGGTAATTTCTTTCTTTTATTTTGATTTATAAAAATTGATAAATTTCTTAAATTGTTCTGTGTAACAAAATGTATTCTCTTTTTCTCTGGTTAGATATACCACTGCCAAGTCCAAAGAATCCTTGTCTGCCATCACCCTGTGGCCCGAACGCCGAGTGTCGCGTGCAGGAAGACCATCCTGTTTGCACGTGTATTAGCGGAATGTTTGGCGCACCACCGAATTGCAGACCCGAGTGTCTGATACATCAAGACTGTCCAAATTACCTCGCTTGTGTTCAGAAGAAGTGCGTGGATCCTTGCGTTGGTTCTTGTGGTTTCAATACGAATTGCACCGTGCATAATCATCGTCCCATGTGCCAATGTTACGAGGGTTACGAAGGGGATCCATTCTCTGGATGTAGTAAAGGTAAAAATCTTTTAATTAATTTTAGATTCTTGTATTAGGAATTTAATATAAGTTTGAAATATAGAAATATACGTGTATCAATCCATTATTGTTTCCTTTTACAGTTACATTCCCAGTACCACTGCCATGCGATCCATCTCCGTGCGGTGCAAACGCAGTTTGCAAAGAACGAAACGGAGCTGGCTCGTGTACCTGTTTACCCGATTACACTGGAGATCCTTATGAAGGATGTAGACCAGAATGTGTTCAAAATTCAGATTGTGTTCATACGAAGGCTTGTATAAATAACAAATGCAAGGATCCATGCGTGGGTGCTTGTGGTATAAATGCTCAATGTCAAGTGATCAATCATCAACCTTCATGCAGCTGTCTCTCTGGTTACACTGGAGATCCTTTGAAATCTTGCCACATACCACCTGGTAAGTATAATCGACATAAATAAAAGATATACATTCTAATCCTTAGATTATTTATCCTTACTTTTTCATAAACATTATTTTAATCAATTGCAGTAACACCACTGCCTGGTGACCCATGCCAACCATCTCCATGTGGTCCGTATAGCAATTGTCGCGTGATCGATAATCATGCAGTTTGTTCCTGTCAACCAAATTACGTTGGTAATCCACCACAGTGTAGGCCAGAATGCGTCGTTAGTACAGATTGCACTCAGAACACGGCTTGCATCGATCAAAAATGCAGAGATCCATGTCCAGGGACTTGTGGCCAAAATGCTGACTGTCAGGTCATCAATCACAATCCGGTGTGCAGTTGCACGTCTGGATACACAGGAGATCCATTCTTTGGATGTGTTAAAGAACGTAAGATTTTTATTTTCGTTATGTTGTTTATCGTAAATGACATATATATTTCTAATTAAAATATTTTTTTAAAGCGGAAGGAAAACAACCTGGATCGGAACCGAGTGGCAATCCATGCATTCCATCACCGTGTGGACCGAATTCTCAGTGTCGCGTGATCGATGGTTTCCCAGCATGTTCTTGTCTACCGAATTATGTGGGCAGAGCACCGAATTGTCGACCGGAATGCGTCATCAACGAAGCATGTCCTGGAAACCTTGCCTGTCAGAACGAACAGTGCGTGGATCCTTGCCCAGGCTCTTGTGGAGTAAATACTTATTGTAATGTCGTGAAACATAATCCTGTTTGTATTTGCAACACTGGATACACTGGCAATCCATTCACCGAATGCGTACCTATAATGGAAGGTATGAAACTATTTTAAATGTGTTATATTACCATTTCATAATTAAGATTTATTTTATAAACTAACAAATTTTCAATTTTTAAATTTTCAGAACCTACCACAACCGAACAACCTCGTACACCATGCAATCCATCCCCATGTGGAGCGAACGCGATCTGCAACGAGCGAAACGGTGTCGGATCTTGTACTTGTCTTCCGGAATACATCGGCGATCCATACACAGGATGCAGGCCAGAATGTGTCACGAATACAGACTGCGATCGCAGCAAGGCTTGTTTGAACAACAAATGCGTGAATCCTTGTCCTGGCACTTGTGGACAAGGAGCAACGTGTCGAGTGATCAATCATGCTCCTTCCTGTACCTGTTTACCCGGTTTCACTGGAGATCCTTTCAACGCTTGCACTGGAATAGAAGTGACACCAGAACCATTACCGCTCAATCCTTGTGAACCGTCACCTTGTGGACCTAATAGCAACTGTCGCGTGCACAATGGACATGCAGTGTGTCTTTGTCAACCAGGATTCGTCGGTGTTCCTCCTACATGTCGGCCAGAATGTATAGTGAGCTCTGAGTGTTCTCAGAACAAGGCTTGCATCGAGAACAAGTGTGCGGATCCTTGTCCAGGTTCTTGTGGATTGAATACTAAATGTCTGACGGTGAACCACAATCCCATTTGCACTTGTACAAATGGATACACTGGTGATCCACTTGTTCAGTGTACTAGGTCCAACGCGACACAGCCACCGTTCAAGGATCTTGGAAATCCATGCTCACCTAATCCTTGCGGACCTAATTCTCAATGCAGAGTGATCGGTTCTCAACCTGCATGCTCCTGCTTGTTGAACTTTATCGGTCGTCCTCCAAATTGTAGACCAGAATGCGTTGATAACTCGGATTGCTTCCATTCGGCTGCTTGTATAAATCAGAGGTGTAAAAATCCTTGTATTGAAGCTTGTGGAGAAATGGCCAGATGCTCGGTTCAGAATCATGTTCCCATTTGCACTTGTCCTGAGGGATACGAGGGAGATGCTAGTGTTCGTTGTATTTTGGCACCTCCACCAAGTAAGACTTCTTCTGTTTGATATTGGATCATTTTTCACATTATAATATAATTGATTTAATCTTTACTGTATTGTATTTAGCAATGGATATAAGCATAGCAAATCCATGTTCCCCGAATCCATGCGGTCCAAATGCTCAGTGTCGTGAAAGAAATGGTGCAGGAGCCTGTGCATGTCCACCAGATCTTATTGGAGATCCCTATGATAATGAAAAGGGATGCCACAGAGAGTGCGAATCGAGCAACGATTGTGCACCGCAATTGGCTTGCGTTGGTTTCAAGTGTACCGATCCTTGTCCAAACACTTGTGGCACGTTATCCATCTGTAACGTCCAGCAACACGTTCCAGTATGCACTTGTCCTCCAGAATACACGGGAGATCCATACTTTGCATGCGAAATAAGAGAAACGACAAGTAAGTTTCATTATATATGTAATATTTATATTGGAATATAATTTGAACAAAAGATTACTCATTTGATTATTCATTTTTAGGAATTCCATTAGATCCATGCTCACCATCACCCTGTGGACCAAACAGTAAATGTCGCGAGGTGAATAGTCAGGCTGTTTGCACGTGTCTTCCGGAATACAGAGGAATTCCACCAAATTGTAGACCAGAATGTGTGGTGAACGCTGAATGTCCACCTCATCTGGCCTGTTTGAACAAGAAATGCACTGATCCATGCCCGAATACTTGTGGAGTGAGAGCACTTTGCACTACCAAGAATCATAATCCTATTTGTACCTGTCCTGTTGGATTTACTGGAGATCCATTCTTCCAGTGCTCGCCTAGTGAGAATAATAATCTATTTATTTTGAATTATTTTAATAAAAAGATAAAAGAATTTAATATAAAATATCCATTCGACAGTTCCAGATATTCCATCGACTGAACGGCCACCATCTTGCAGTCCATCGCCATGTGGCCCGAATTCTCTCTGTCAAATTATATCCGGAAATCCAGCATGTTCTTGCTTACCAGATTACATCGGTGTTCCTCCAGAATGTAGACCAGAATGCATTTTGAGCTCTGAATGCAAGAGTCATTTTGCTTGTGTGAATCAGAAATGTAAAGATCCTTGTCCAGGTTCATGCGGTGTCAATGCACAATGTCACGTGGTTAATCATATCCCTGTTTGCACGTGTATGGAAGGTTTCACTGGTGATCCATTCGCACAATGCAGAGTGATTCCTCCAAGTAAGATATTATTATTCATTTCTTATCCATATTAATTCTGTATTAATATGATCATGAAGAAAAATGTTTATAGAACGATATATCTAAATAAATAAATTAATTCTTCTTTTAGCAACTATGCCAACTGTCAGCGACCCATGTAATCCCTCACCATGTGGACCAAACGCAATATGCAAAAATGGCGACTGCGAGTGTCTACCAGAATACATTGGCAATCCATATGAAGCTTGTCGACCAGAATGCATCTTAAATTCAGAATGTCCACGCGATAAAACTTGTCTGAGAAACAAGTGCAAAGATCCTTGTCCTGGAACTTGTGGACAGAACGCAATTTGCGATGTCGTGAATCATATTCCTGTATGTTCTTGCCTTGCTGGATACATTGGAGATCCATTCGTTAGCTGTCGTGAACAACCACATGGTAAGTACCTTATTTTAGACAATTTTCAATTTCTAAATAATATATTCTATATTATATAATATACAATAAAATTTATTTTAGTTCCAGAATCTTCAAAGGATCCATGCTTACCCGTTTCACCGTGCGGGCCAAACAGCCAATGTCGCAACATTGAGAATCATGCAGTATGTTCTTGCCTCCAAGGATATCTTGGATCTCCACCATCCTGCAGACCGGAGTGCGTGGTCAGTTCAGAATGTCCACCCACTCGTGCTTGCGTGAATAACAAATGTACGGATCCTTGCTTGGGTTCTTGCGGTTTGAACGCCAGGTGCGAAGTGATCAATCACTCGCCGATCTGTAGTTGTCTTTCTGGTCAAACTGGGGATCCGTTCAAGAGCTGCTATGATATTCCACGTGAGAAACTTTTGATGATTTGATTAGACATTCTGCTAATTTTATTTTTTAATAATTATTAGAGAATTTAAATTTTGTTATTTGTACTTTTTTACAGTACCACCAGATTCCAAAGACACAGGAGATCCTTGCAATCCTTCACCCTGTGGGCCAAATGCTCAGTGTCAAAATGTGAATGGCTATCCATCCTGTTCTTGTCTCCCTACTTACATTGGAACTCCGCCATCTTGTCGTCCAGAGTGTTTGATAAATCCTGACTGTCCTTCAGACAAGGCCTGCATAAATTCAAAGTGCACAGATCCTTGTCCAGGATCCTGTGGAGAAAATGCTAGATGTCTGGTTGTCAATCATGCTGTCACTTGCTCGTGCCAAGTTGATTATACAGGAAATCCTTTCGTCCAGTGCATCGAGTTGGAAAGTGAGTTCATATCGCCATAAATAAATCATGAACCGATTAAATCTTCGGATTTTAAAATTCAGGAAAATATTTTACTCGTATTTATATCGTAAATTACAGAAGAACCCATCAATCCATGCGAACCTTCACCTTGCGGTCCAAACGCAATTTGCCAACAACGTGACAACGTAGGTGCATGCATCTGCATCGACGATTACCATGGAAATCCCTACGAAGGCTGCCAACCAGAGTGTATTCTCAGTTCAGACTGTCCAACCAACAAGGCCTGTGTTCGCAACAAGTGCGAAGATCCTTGTCCAGGTGTATGCGGGATCCAAGCTCAATGTTCTGTCATTAATCACATTCCAACTTGCACTTGCCAACCTGGCTACGTGGGAGATCCCTTCAACATTTGCAGTTTGCCGATCAGTCGAGAAACAGAGCCTACTGTCATCGATCCTTGCAACCCATCCCCTTGTGGACCTAACAGCTTGTGCAGAGCAGTGAAGGATCAGGCTGTGTGCACTTGCCAAGAATCTTTCGTCGGTTTGCCACCTAATTGCAAGCCTGAGTGTGTCGTGAACTCGGAGTGTCCTCAGAATAGAGCTTGTTACAAGTACAAGTGTACCGATCCTTGTCCTGGAACCTGTGGAGTGGGTGCTAATTGCAGAGTGATCAATCACAATCCACTATGCAGTTGTCCACAAGGAACTACAGGAGATCCTTTCTCTAGATGTTATCTCCAGCCAGGTAATTACTTTAGATAATCTTTGTTATAAAATTATTTTTATTTTATGGAAAGAAAAAATGTTAAAAATTGCACAATTCTTTTAGTTGCACTACCACCACCAGTGGATCCTTGCACTCCAAGTCCATGTGGCCTTTATGCAGAGTGCAGAGTAATTGGTGATCAAGCTGCTTGCTCTTGCTTGAAGAACTACATAGGTCTTCCACCAAATTGTCGTCCAGAGTGTGTCGTTAACACAGACTGCGCTTCAAATCAAGCTTGCATCTCAGAAAAGTGTAGAGACCCTTGTATCGGATCCTGTGGAGAAAATGCAAATTGTAGGGTGCAGAATCATATTCCTGTGTGTCTGTGTCAACCAGGATTCACTGGTGATCCTTTCTCATTGTGCTCTCCAATAATAGGTGATTATTGAATTTTTTGATTTTTATCTATAAAAAATAATTGAATTCATACGTGAATTTATTTAATATAATGCTAAATTTACCTTGCAGAACAACCGAAGCCACCCGAAGATCTATGCAATCCATCGCCCTGTGGACCAAACGCAGAGTGCAACCAGGGAATTTGCACGTGTCTTTCAAATTATTTCGGCGATCCATACTCGTACTGTCGTCCAGAATGCACTATGAACTCGGATTGTTCTCGAGTGAAGGCGTGTGTCAACCATTATTGCGTGGACCCATGCGAGGGCACGTGTGGAACCAGTGCAAAATGTGACGTAGTTAATCATATTCCCATGTGCAGCTGTCTTCCTGGTACCAGTGGAGATCCATTCACACTTTGTCGACCACATATAATCGAAGGTAAATCTTTTTTACATTTCTTTATATCGACGAATACTTTTAACAATGATATTAATCGAATATTAATCCGTCAGAGCCGAGGATACAACCGTGCACACCGTCTCCTTGCGGTCCAAACAGCATCTGCAGAGTAGTGAACGATCATGCAGTTTGTTCTTGCCAGAGTGGTTTCATCGGTACTTCTCCTGCATGTAGACCAGAATGCGTCGTGAGTGCCGAATGTCCATTGACACAAGCTTGTCTTGGTAATAAATGTCAAGATCCTTGTCCAGGCACTTGTGGTCAAAATACTAAATGTCAAGTGGTCAATCACAATCCGATATGCAGCTGTTCAGAAGGACACACTGGCGATCCATTTTCCAGATGCTACCTGATGCCCAGTAAGTTTTCTTTACTCATTTAAATTATTAGTTTACATCACTCACTTATCACTCACTTTTTCCTTTTGTCACACTTTTTCACTTTTCACTTTTTATCTTCTACACGATTCCGTAGGAAGAAAATCACGATAAATTCAATTATTTCTTATCAAATTCATTATTTATTACGGATAATCCAATATTTGAATTTTTTTCTTTACGTACGAATGTCGTTTCTTTTGATCACAGAGCAACCACCAGCGCCAACCAATCCATGTCAGCCATCGCCATGTGGACCGAACGCGGAGTGTCAAGTGCGGGGTGATAGTCCAGCTTGTTCGTGTATAGCGAATTACATCGGTGTTCCACCTAATTGTAGGCCCGAGTGTACGATTAATCCGGAGTGTCCGCCGCATTTAGCGTGTATGCAAAAGAAGTGTCGCGATCCGTGTATCGGTTTGTGCGGTTCGAACGCTCAGTGTTCGGTAGTGAATCATCACGCGGTGTGCGCTTGCGCGGAAGGTTACACCGGAAATCCGTTCAGCACTTGTGAGCCGGTCGTCAAGGGTGAGTACACATTCAAAGGGAAAGAATTTTTCGTTTCTTTTCTCTCTTTTTTCTTCTTCTCGTTGCGAATATCGCCAGTTGCATGCCTGGCGAAAAACAGGTAAGTGCTTCCTCGAATCTTTGTTAACATTATCGTTTCATATTCTAACAAATGTATCCATGTATTTTCTTCGATGAGAAAAAAAAAAAAAAGAAAAAAGAAAATGAAAAAAAGAAGAGGCCCTTGAACAACAAATTCAAAATCGATGACAAGATAAGTCACGATGGTGGCGGGGCCTTGCGAATCATTATCAACATGCACGTTGAAAAGACGATTGATAATTGCATAATCATCCCTCTGCGATTAACGACCCTATTATAAGAAGAGCACGCCTTCGAAAATCCCACACTTATGAGAGAATAACGAATGAAATGTATGTGTTAGGATGGTGGCGGGGCCTATGGAGTATATATAGGCTCTAATTGCACTCACTTTAAATGAAACTCGACAACTAATTCATCCCCTCGAATGGAAAAAATTTTTGCACGCATTGACGCATTCTTCCCGATCCAATTATATAACGCTTTGAAATTGAAAAATCGCCCTGGATGACAATATTTTTGCCGCTTCCTTGAATATTTCTGCGTTGGAAAAAACATTAAAACCCTGTATACGTTTCCTGTATGAAGCACCCTCGTTACCCTGGACACGGAAATATTAATCCCTAAAAAGCGATAGCGAGCTTGCATCCCTGACTAAATTTGATTGAAACTGACCCCGGAGACACGCTTATTAAGAAGTATGTATAAGAAAAATTAATTAATTAATAAGATTAATACCCTTTAATAAAACGCTAATAAATGTTTAAAAGACAATAGAAGCCCACAGAAACACGCACCAAATCATGACCCAGAAAACACCCAATAACACCCAACGCTGATGCGAAAATATCAATCTCAATCGAAACGATCGAAAATCGTTGAAATCTTGCTGCTGAAACAATTATCCATTCGCAAGCGTTCGAATGCTTGCTGTTTATTCAAGCTTCCGCTTATCCTCGATCATTCATTCGCAAAGAAATGGTTAGATTCGACGAATATTCATACCATTGCACAAGCTTTGACCAAGCATCATTGCATGACCTGATTAAACATAAGTGAAAGTGTTTCTCTTTCCGATCAGATATATCCCTAGACATTAGGAAACCATGCGAGCCTTCCCCATGTGGCACCAACGCGATCTGTCGCGAGAGCAATGGCGTCGGTTCCTGTTCCTGTCTTCAAGACTACATTGGTGACCCGTACGAAGGATGCAGACCCGAATGTACGCAAAATTCCGATTGCTCCAAGACGATGGCCTGCATGGGCCTCAAGTGCAGAGATCCCTGCCCAGGAACCTGCGGATTGCAAGCCCGTTGCGAAACGATCAATCACGTTCCAGCGTGTTCTTGCAACCCCGGATACACGGGCAATCCGTTCAACTATTGTACCCCGGTTTCTGTGTCCCGTAAGATTTCATTTTGCCTCATCTTTTGCAACCGATGTGATCGGTTAGATTATTGGTAGAAGATTGATAGATCTTTTTAGAATTGTCGCACAAATAGCTTAACGAGCACAATATTTAATACAGTAATAATGTGTAATAGAGATTGGAAAATTGGAGATGCAATGATTTTGTGAAAGTTAATTCTTTTTGTTAAATATTTTACATAGTTAAATTGATATATCTTTAAATATAATCATGGCTTAATATACAAAGTTTCTATATAATTATAATATTAGCAAGAATTTTGGAAAAATTTTACTTGACAAATCTCTTTTATCTTTTTTAATCATAGCCTGATTAACTCTCCATTATTTTTTTCATGTAAAATAAACAACATGCTTCATATTTTCCATAATATTTCTCAAAAGTTTTACAATAAATTAATTATTTTTTTATAGAATTTAAAAGATTAGAATAGAAAATAAATAAACGTAGAGTTTTCAAACAAGAAGAATTAATTTTTACACAAATACATACATCCGCAATCTCGTATTACAGACCATAGACACAATTTTACGCATATTTAGGCTGTTTAATCTGACTTTCCCCCGAACAGCTACCATAAAAGAGTCAGACCCTTGTAACCCATCCCCATGCGGATCAAATAGTCAATGTCGAACCGTGAACGAGCACGCTGTGTGCACCTGCTTGGCAAATTTCATTGGAACCCCGCCGAACTGTCGACCTGAGTGCGTGGTGAATAGCGAATGCTCAAGAGAACTTGCATGCATCGATAAAAGATGCAGGTCTCCTTGTGTGAACTCGTGCGGTATCAACACACAATGCAAGGTGATCAATCACAGCCCTATATGCATCTGCAATATTGGATATACCGGTGACCCGTTCGTCAAATGTTTCCCCGCTCCACGTAAGAATATTTCTGTTGATATTCGCTTGATCATCAATCATCAAATTCTTCAATCCTTTAGCTGCGAGTTCTAATTCATTGGATTCAAACGAATCCATATGAATCGCTTTAAATTAGATGTTAAACATTCATTGCTTCAATTATGAACACATATTGGCTACATATCGTTTCATCAAGATTCATAATTTCAAAATATTTCCTATAGTTAATAATTTTAAGATAAGTTTCAATCAAAGATTGATCACTTCTCATCTTGCGCATATATTCAAGCTTTATCAAGAGTATTATTCAGCTTAATAAAATCATATGAATAGTAGTAAATTCATATGAATTGCTTCAATCACAGTTCATCATTTAGAATCGCCTAAGATTGACTACGTTCTTAAGCAAACCCATAAAAAATTGCTTCAATCATATCGCCTCATCACGTAATAATGTTACCAATAAATTTTAGAATCGCCCAAGAATGACTTTGACTTGGCTCCCAAAGATCCGTGCATGCCATCCCCATGTGGCATGTACGCGGAATGCAGAAATATCGGTGGCACACCTTCTTGTTCCTGTTTACCAAGATACATTGGATCTCCACCGACCTGTCGACCAGAATGTCGTGTCAACTCCGATTGTCCCATGAATCTTGCCTGCATGAACGAGAAATGCAGAGATCCTTGTCAAGGAACTTGTAGCATTACGTCCCTATGCACGGTTTACAATCACGTGCCAGTATGCACTTGTCCCGAACGATACACTGGTGATCCTTTCAGCAATTGTTATCCTGCTCCTAGACCAAGTAAGAAATTTAAAAAAAGTTGAAAACTTTGTAAGAGATTTGCCAAGAATCATACATTTATTCGTTTCACAGCTGAACCAACTGTCGTTGATCCTTGTGCATCATTACCTTGTGGTTCAAACACGCAATGCAACGATGGTATTTGTACATGTTTGGCAGAATATCAGGGTGATCCTTATGTAGGTTGTCGACCAGAGTGTGTATTGAACACAGATTGCCCCCAGAATCGAGCTTGCGTGAGAAACAAGTGTGTCAATCCTTGCTCTGGTATCTGTGGTCGAAATGCAGAATGTTTGGTGTATAATCATATACCTATGTGCACTTGTCCTAGTGGTATGATTGGAAATGCATTCGTTCAATGCATTGTTTTTCAAGGTATTATTTTTCACATAAAAAAATGCGAACAAAGTTTCTTATCTATATTCAAAAAAATAGAGGAATCCATGCCATTGAAAACATTTTTTGTTTTATCCCGATATTTCAATCGGTTGTCAAAATATAAGGATTAGTATGCGACTTAAAACAGTCCAGAAATTATGAATGAGTTGTGACTTATATTTTTTCCTGGAAACACGTAGTATGTTTTTTCAAGAATCGTGCCTTTCACTTGTCTGGAGTTTAAGATAGGTCAGTGAAATGAGGTACGATTGAGTAAGCAACAAAATAGTAAAAATTACCTTTCTCTTTTCACGATGATATCTCAGAAACCGACTGTCGTATCGAGATAAATCAAAAATCATTTTAAAAAGCAAAGTTTCGTGCTTCTAATGATTTTCTTTCATTTTCCAAAAATCATTATTTTCAAAGTTATAGCAGTTCAAAGTTTTCCTAATTTTATATAGAATTTTTAGTAAATTAGCTGATAGATATTTTTTATTTCTACATATGTTTAAAATGCTTATACATTCCTCTGAACGTGTATCATATTGTGACAGATACCATATCAAGGAATCCTTGTTCACCTTCACCCTGTGGACCAAATAGTGTCTGCCGAGTGATCAATCAACAACCAGTTTGTTCCTGCGTAGCAGGATACCTCGGTGCACCACCTGCCTGTCGACCAGAGTGCACAGTCAGCTCTGATTGTCCTTTATCAGAAGCTTGTAGTAATCAGAAATGTGTAAATCCTTGTCCTGGTTCTTGCGGATTCAGTACAATCTGCAACGTCGTCAATCATAATCCCATATGCAGTTGTTTGCCCGGATTTACAGGGGATCCTTTCGTTCGATGTATTCTACAACGTAAGAATTTTGTTTCTTTAGCTTTCAATCAAATTTTTCTCCAAGAAAAAATATAATTCATAATATACTTTTAGCACCAGAGCCTACAATACCACAAAATCCATGCGAACCCTCTCCATGCGGGCCCAATTCTCAATGTAGAGTTGTCAACAATTCACCCTCTTGTTCCTGTTCACCAGAATTTATAGGCGTCCCTCCTAATTGTAAACCAGAATGTGTTAGCAATAGCGAATGTCCCAGTGATTTGGCCTGCATGAATCAGAAATGCAAAGATCCCTGTCTTGGATCTTGTGGAGTTAATGCTGAGTGTCGTGTTGTCAGTCATACACCTATGTGTGTTTGCCCCAGTGACTATACTGGCGATCCTTTTACACAATGTATGCTTAGACCATGTAAGATTCAAAATATATTTCTATTTTTTTTTTCAATCTTTCTATAATCATCAAAGATTTTCGTTTCTCTTTGTCGTTCAAACTTCGTTCAAATTTTGACTTAAAAAATGATGTTGAGCAATTAAAATCTTTGATTATAATTACAAGACAATTTAATAATTTTTTTCCTTCAATAATTTTATTATTTGTTTTGCAACTTTCTAGCTGTCCCTGAAAATCTTTCTCCATGTACCCCATCTCCATGCGGGTTCAATGCGATATGCAAAGAACAAAATGGTGTAGGCTCATGCTCCTGTTTATCCGATTATATTGGTAATCCCTATGAAGGTTGTCGACCTGAATGTGTCGTTGATACGGATTGTCCATCCATATTGAGTTGTATTTGCTCCAAATGTCAAGATCCTTGTGCAGGCACTTGTGGCACAAATACAGAATGTAAAGTTATCAATCATCGTCCTGCATGTACGTGCATTCAAGGTTACAGTGGAAATCCTTTCCATTATTGTATCTTGACTCGTGAAATAGGTACGAATTTTCAAAAATATTAATAAATATAATGAAAATTTTTTTGCATTTGAAATAAATTTTGATCAATTGAATTGAAAAATTAATTTTTCATGATATATTGTTTATAAAGAGTTAAAATTTCAAAGATTTCAACTTATTAATAAAAATTGCTCCCATAGAAGATGAAACAAAATTCAAAGATCCATGCAATCCATCACCCTGTGGACCAAATAGTCAATGTCGCGTGGTAAATGGCCAAGGTGTCTGCTCTTGTTTGCCACAATACACAGGCACACCTCCCATGTGTCGTCCAGAATGTGTTCTGAACTCAGAATGTCCTCAAGATCGTGCATGTGTCAATCAGAAATGCGTGAATCCTTGTCCTGCTTCTTGTGGCACGTTCGCCACCTGTGTGATTAGGAATCACAGTCCAATCTGTGCCTGCAGAGAATCATACACAGGAGATCCATTCACCATGTGTTTCCCTATTCCACGTAAGATATTTCGACACATCTAAAAACTTTACGATTACCAATCGATTCAATTCTGAATTTTTGATTTCGCCTTTCAGAAGCCTTACCACCCGTATCAGTTGAAGTTACACAACCATGTCTGCCTTCTCCTTGCGGTCCAAATTCCGAATGTCGTGTAATTAATAATGGTCCATCCTGTCAATGTCTATCTACTTACATTGGAAGTCCTCCAAACTGCAGACCAGAGTGTATCATCAACTCTGATTGTCCTAGTAATAGAGCTTGCATCAGACAGAAGTGCACAGATCCTTGTCTAGGATCCTGTGGAATTGGCACTCAGTGTAGCGTGATTAATCACGTACCTATGTGTATCTGTCTTCAAGAATACACTGGAGATCCCTTCACAAATTGCTATCCAATGCCACCACAATGTAAGATTTCTTTTATTCAGAAATCGATTAGTTGATGATTTCTATATTTGAAAAATTCTTGCAGTGCCATCCCCTGAATCAGACCCCTGCAATCCATCACCCTGTGGACCAAATGCTCAATGCAATGCAGGAATATGCACATGTTTACCGAATTATCAAGGTGATCCGTACACTAGCTGTCGTCCTGAATGTGTTCTCAACAATGACTGTCCTTTGAATAGAGCTTGTGTTCGAAACAAGTGTGTGGATCCGTGTCCAGGCACTTGTGGTAGGAACGCAATTTGCAATGTTCTGAATCATATACCCATGTGTTCTTGTCCAGTAGGAATGGCTGGCAATGCTTTCATTTCCTGTGAAAGAATCGAAGGTATGATTAATAAAAAAAAAATTGTTTTTACAGAAAAAATTGAAAATAAAAAAAAAAATCACATTGTTTCTGAATTTAGAACAAGTACAGGTAAATCTCTGTAATCCATCTCCTTGTGGACCTAACAGTCAGTGCAGAGCTATAAATGCTCAGGCAGTGTGCTCTTGTGTGCCAGGATTTCTTGGCAATCCACCCAATTGCAGACCAGAATGTGTGGTTAGTTCAGATTGTCCTAGGAATCAAGCTTGCAATAATCAGAAGTGCATCGATCCTTGCTCTGGTACTTGTGGCTGGAAGGCATTGTGCCAGGTTGTCAATCACAATCCTGTGTGCAGTTGTCCTTCCGGTTTCACTGGAGATCCTTTCTTTAGATGTGAATTTATCAGTAAGAACTATTATCTTTCCTTTTGTTTTCGAAAAAATCAGTAACAAATTCCTAATATACATTATATTTATTTATTTCAATAGCTGTGAGACCACCACAGGAAGACACGTGCGCTTCTTGTCAATGTGGTCCCAATTCCATATATCAAACGATCAACGACAAACCGTCTTGTGCCTGTTTGCCCGATTTTATCGGTTCCCCGCCAAATTGTAGACCAGAGTGCGTGAGCAATAGCGAATGCTCGAGTAATTTGGCTTGCATCAATCGGAAGTGTAGAGATCCTTGCCCAGGCTCGTGTGGTTCCAACACAGAGTGTCGAGTAGTCAGTCATACACCGATGTGCACCTGTTTAACTGGTTTCACAGGCGATCCCTTTGCGCAGTGCATACCGAAACGACGTAAGATTCATCATATTTTACAAAATCTTAAAAATCCACGGTCAAAGCTTTTAAAACAGGAAGCCTATTTTCAATCAGGAAGAGCAAAATAAATTGAAGAAACACAATATAGAAACACAAACAATAGAACAACAAAATACTCTTGAACATGAAACTTTACAATCTCTAATGTTTCCCAATTGTTAACCTTACCTGAATTTAGTACGTATGATAGTTACTACAATTAACACTTGGGTAGCTACAAGATTGATGGTATAACCGCATTAACACCCGAATCAAACGTTAAACTTGTTCTGTGACCCGTTTTATAGCCGAGACCGAGCTCACGCCACAATCCCCATGCATCCCATCGCCCTGTGGCCCGAACGCCATATGCAAAGAACAAAATGGAGCCGGCTCGTGCACCTGTGCTCCAGATTATATAGGAAACCCATATGAAGGATGTCGACCCGAATGTACAGTGAATTCTGACTGTCCTTCGAACTTGGCCTGTATTAGGTCCAAGTGTCAGAACCCTTGTCCCGGTACCTGTGGGTCAAATGCTGATTGCACGGTGATCAATCACCTGCCCAGTTGCACTTGTTTGCCTGGATTCACGGGAGATCCTTTTGTGAATTGTTACATTCAACAGGCAGTTCTCCGTAAGTTTGAATTAAAGTCAATTTGATTATCCATCATCGTCATTGATCACAAGCGACTAGAGAGATTTAACGAAGATTTAACGTTAGAAACGCTTTCTCATCATTTCCATTATCTTAATACGCCAAATGGCGAATGCGAATGATTAATCCACTAATCTCAAAGTATAATTTAGGATTTAATATTTTGAAGAAAATTTCATAAAGATGTAATATAAAAAAGGAATAATCAATCTTGATCTTATACGTCACTTGCAGCTGATCTACAAGAAAATCCTTGTAACCCCTCGCCCTGTGGACCCAATAGTTTATGCCGTGTGAACAATGGCCAAGCTGTGTGCTCTTGTCTATCTGACTACGTAGGCACTCCCCCTGGATGTCGACCGGAATGCGTAGTTAGCTCAGAATGTCCTTTGAACAAAGCTTGCGTCAATCAGAAATGTACCGACCCTTGTCCTAATCGCTGTGGTACTAACGCGGATTGCAGAATCGTGAACCACAGCCCCATCTGCGCTTGCAAACTGGATTTTACCGGAGATCCCTTCACAAGATGTTTCCCCACGCCAAGTAAGACGAATTTTCATGATCAAGGGATCGTTAAAGAGACTAATTTTATTATTAATATATGGATAAATAGAGTGATTCAGATAACTAAAACTGTCTAAATCTTCATTAAATGAAAATGAAAGCAATATTAATTTTCGTTTTCATTTAAAGAAGAAATAGTTTCAGATTTTAGAATCATTTTATCTGCTTAACTTATCTGATTAACCTCATACCACATCTTAAATGAAAGACATATAACCAGATTAAAATTACTCCAAATTAATTGTTCAAGTAGAAAATTCTCTAATACCTAACAGGGAATGAGAAAGTGATTACTAAATCAAAAAAAAAAAAAGAAACATAAAAAAAATTCTTTTCAGAACCATCACCAGCCTTAATTGAAAACCCTTGTGTACCATCCCCTTGTGGCCCAAATTCGGAGTGCCGTGATATCGGAGGTTCTCCTTCTTGTTCCTGTTTACCAAATTACATGGGCAGTCCACCGAATTGTAGACCAGAGTGCACCATAAACCCCGATTGTCCCAGCAATAGAGCATGCATAAATGAAAAATGCAGTGACCCGTGTCCTGGCTCTTGCGGATTCGGCGCAATTTGCAATGTAATCCATCATACCCCTGCGTGCTCTTGTCCCGAAGATTTCACTGGTGACCCATTTAACAGCTGTCAACCATTACCACCTGAACGTAAGATTTTTCTTTCACAATTCAGAGAATGTATTTTCATTTTTTATTTATTTTCATATCTTAATTTATCTGGAAATTGAATAATTTTTTCATTAGATAGATTATTGCAATGATTTTACAGCAATGAAGGATGTCCCGTCAGATCTTTGCAATCCCTCACCTTGTGGTCCGAACGCAGAGTGCAATAATGGTGTCTGCACTTGCCTTCCCGAGTACCGTGGAAACCCGTACGAACTCTGCCGCCCTGAATGCGTGCTAAATAACGATTGTCCCCAGAATAGAGCTTGCGTTCGCAACAAATGCATCGATCCTTGTGTAGGCACTTGTGGACAAAACGCGATTTGCAATGTATACAACCACGTTCCTATGTGCAGTTGTCCTAATGGAATGTCTGGAAATGCTTTCATTCTGTGTACTGTTTCGAAAGGTGCATATCCCAGTAATTCTATTTTAATTAATTTCATCTTAATCCTATTTTCGATTTGTATAATTCGATGCTTCTTCTTAGAACCACTTGGAGCAGTAGATCTTTGTAGACCATCTCCTTGCGGACCCAATAGTCAATGCCGTATTATGAACCAACAAGCGGTCTGTTCTTGCGTTCAGGGATACCTAGGAGCTCCACCATCTTGCAGACCAGAATGCGTGGTCAGTTCAGATTGTCCACGAAATCTGGCTTGTAACAATCAGAAATGTATAGATCCTTGTACTGGTACTTGCGGTTTGAGAACCCAATGTCAGGTGGTGAATCATAATCCCATTTGTAGCTGTCTTCCGAGATATTCTGGAGATCCTTTTACCAGATGTGATCCTATAAGTAAGGAATATTCACGATGAATTAATCTTTTTGTTGAATATTGAATTCTATCCTTGAATTGAAAATTTTATTTATTAGTTGAAACACCTCCTGAACCTGTCAACCCTTGCCAACCATCTCCCTGTGGACCAAACGCTCAATGTCGTGTGGTGAACGATTCACCTTCTTGCACGTGTTTGCCAGAATTTATTGGATCACCACCGAATTGTAGGCCTGAATGTGTTAGTAACAGCGAGTGTGCTTCCCACCTTGCTTGCATGAAACAAAAATGTCGAGATCCATGTCCTGGTGCTTGTGGATCGAACACAGAGTGTCGTGTTGTTAGTCACACTCCTATGTGTGTCTGCTTGAATGGATATACAGGAGATCCTTTCACTCAGTGTGTGATTCAAGAACGTAAGCATTTATTGTTATCATATACGAAATATTATTTAAATTATTAAAATCAATATGAATGCAACGCATATAATACCTTATCGTAGCTATTCTTATCGAAAACGAGTCACCTTGTACACCGTCACCCTGTGGAGCAAACGCGATATGTAAAGAGCAATCCGGAGCAGGTTCTTGCACATGTTTATCGGACTATATCGGAAATCCTTACGAAGGATGTCGTCCAGAGTGTACTGTCAATTCTGACTGTGTCTCTAATATGGCTTGCGTACGTTCTAAATGTCAAGATCCTTGTCCAGGAACTTGTGGTCAAAATGCAATTTGTCAAGTGATCAATCATTCACCAGCATGTACTTGTATATCTGGATTCACTGGTGATCCTTTCAGATATTGCAATCCCATTGTTCAAACGGGTAATTACAAATTTTCAAATCACTATTCAGATATAAATACTCAAATTTAAAAAAAAAATTAAATCTTGTTTTGGAATCTTTTGAAATTAGAATTAATCCTAAGAGAGCCCTGCAATCCATCTCCCTGTGGACCAAATAGTCAATGTCGCGCCGTGAACAATCAGCCTGTCTGTACTTGTCTACCAGAATATATTGGAAGTCCTCCAGGATGTCGGCCAGAATGTGTAACGAGTTCTGAATGTCCATTGAACAGAGCTTGCGTGAACAACAAGTGTGTAAACCCTTGCCCTCAGCCTTGCGGATCGAATACTAATTGTATAGTCCTCAATCACAGTCCCATATGCAGTTGCAAGCAAGGATTCACTGGAGATCCTTTCAGTAGATGTTTCCCTATACCACGTAAGACGAATGAATAATTTTATTTTTATTTTTTTATACGCATGACAATTCATGCTTTATCTTTTACTATGAAATTCTTTTAGAACTTGCACCTGGTCCGGTCGTTCAGAATCCCTGCGTACCTTCACCTTGTGGACCATACGCAGAATGTCGCGATATCGGTGGTGTGCCATCTTGTTCTTGTCTTAAATCCTATATCGGTAGTCCACCAAATTGTAGACCCGAATGTACTATCAATTCCGATTGTGCTAGTAATCAGGCTTGCATAAACGAGAGATGTAGAGATCCTTGTCCAGGTTCCTGTGGATTATCAGCTATCTGTAACGTGATTAATCATACACCAGCTTGCACATGTCCGGAAGGATTCACAGGAGATCCTTTCAATAATTGTTACCTCAAACGTAAGAAATTTTCTGAGAAATTTAATTGACTTTTCAATTTTCTTTTTTATATTTATAATCAAGATTATACAATTTCTTTTCTTTTCTTTTCTTTTTTTGATATTGTTAAATTTAGCAATAGAAGAATCATCAAAACCTGTAGATCCTTGCAACCCCTCCCCTTGCGGTCCAAACGCGGTATGCACAGATGGTAGCTGCTCTTGTCTCTCAGATTATCAAGGAGATCCTTATATAGGTTGCCGACCAGAATGCATCCTTAACAATGATTGTCCTTTATCTCGAGCTTGCATTCGCAATAAATGCGTAGATCCATGTCCCGGAACTTGTGGTGAAAATGCACAGTGCAACGTATACAATCATATTCCTATGTGCAGCTGCTTGCCTGGAATGACAGGAAACGCTTTTCTTTCTTGTCGTCCAAGCAAAGGTATGTGTCGATTCGTTGATTGTATAATAGATATAAAATTCAAGGATTCTTTTTTTTTCAATATCATCAATTTTAGGCCCCGAAGATCCCTGTAATCCTTCACCCTGTGGATCCAATAGTATCTGTCGCGTGATAAACGAGCAAGCAGTATGTTCTTGCGTGCCCAATTTCATAGGAACACCTCCTTCTTGTAGACCAGAGTGCACAGTGAGTTCAGATTGTCCAAAGAATCAGGCGTGCAGCAATCAAAGATGTATAAATCCTTGTGCTGGTTCATGCGGTGTCATGGCTAAGTGTCAAGTGATTAATCATAATCCAATTTGCAATTGTCCAACCGGCTTCACAGGCGATCCTTTTGTGAGATGTGAACCTAAAAGTGAGCATAATTTATTTAATCTTAACATATTCAACATATAAATTAACATAATCAATATAATATCAAAAATTGAAGAAAGTTCTTGGTAATAAATAGATTTTGATTTTTTCATACATAAAAAAAATTGTGATATATTGAATGCATATAATTGAACATTTAGTAAATAGAATACGTGAACATTTTTTTGAATTTTTTATATTTCTTCAAACAAAAATCCATTATGTGAATATCACGTTCATCCATCATGAAATAGGAAAATATTCATAATATCAATCACATTGAATGTGTTAATTTTAATCCTATATAAGTTCTCGCAATGAAAAATTCTTCTTCGTTTCAGTTGAAAGGCCCGAATTACCTATTAATCCATGTCAACCATCACCATGTGGACCCAATGCGATTTGTCAGACGATAAATGATTCACCTTCCTGTTCTTGCATGCCCGAATTTGTCGGATCACCACCTAATTGTAGACCTGAATGTATTAGTAACAGTGAATGCGCTAGCAACTTAGCGTGTGTGAACAACAAATGTAAAGATCCTTGTCCTGGGTCCTGTGGATCTAATACAGAGTGTCGTGTTGTGAGCCACACTGCCATGTGTGTGTGTTTGATCGGTTACGAGGGCGATCCATTCATTCAGTGTACTTTGAAACAGAGTAAGACATTCTAGATATTTTGAAGATTAGTTGATTTTAGTTTTGAATAGCGATATTTATTTTTTTCGAATTTTAGCTGACATACAACCGACTGTTTCTACTCCATGCATTCCATCACCTTGTGGTTCAAATGCTATTTGCAAGGAACAAGGTGGAGTTGGTTCATGTTCTTGTTTACCTGATTATATAGGCAATCCTTATGAAGGTTGTCGACCAGAGTGTATCATGAATTCTGATTGCATATCTACTCGTGCTTGCATTCGTTCTAAGTGTCAGGATCCTTGTCCTGGTGCCTGTGGCACGAATGCCGAATGCCAGGTTGTCAATCATTTACCACAGTGCAATTGTTTCCCTGGCTACACTGGTCAGCCTTACCAGTTCTGTCAATTGATTACAACACAACTTGGTAAACAGATTCTTCGTTTAATTTTCTTTTGATTTATTTTTTTAATTTAATTCAAAATATTTAAAAATTTCACAAGTCCTATTCTTTTGATAATAGAAGATAAGAAAGATCCATGTTCTCCATCACCCTGTGGACCAAATAGTAGATGCCAAGTAATTAATGATCAGGCAGTTTGTTCTTGTCTACCAGAATTTACTGGTTCACCTCCAGGATGTCGACCAGAATGTGTAGTCAGTGCAGAGTGCTCATCGAATTTAGCCTGTATTAATCAAAAATGCATAAATCCTTGTCCTGGACCATGCGGTATCAATGCAGAATGTAATGTTATTCATCATAGTCCTATCTGTGCCTGTAGACAAAGATATACTGGTGATCCATTCAGTCGTTGTTTCCCTATGCCAGGTGAGAGAAATTTCTTTGAATATCTTAACTTCTAATCTTATTATTCATTTAAACAAAAGATTCTAATTTCTTTGAGATATTTTACCTATTATTTTTAGAATCTCCACCAGTACCAGTACCATTTAATCCATGCATTCCATCACCTTGTGGTCCAAACGCAGAATGTCGCGATATCAATGGCATATCTTCCTGTTCCTGTTTATCAAATTATATAGGAAGCCCTCCAAATTGTCGTCCGGAATGCACAGTGAACTCTGATTGTTCTCTTAATCAAGCCTGTATGAGAGAGAAATGCAAAGATCCTTGTCCTGGTTCTTGTGGTACTTTTGCTCAGTGTACCGTGATGAATCATGTACCAATTTGTAGTTGCATTGAAGGTTACACTGGAGATCCATTTACAAACTGTTATCCTAAACCATTACCACGTGAGACCATTAATTTTTCATATCCAATTTTATAAAATATTTCATATCAATCATTTTGTATTTCTAACTTTTAGAACTAACAGTTTCTGAAGATTCTTGCAATCCATCACCCTGTGGACCAAATACAGAGTGTAACAATGGCATTTGTACTTGTTTAGCCGAATATAAAGGAGATCCTTATATAGGATGTAGACCTGAGTGTGTTCTCAATACTGATTGTCCCACGAATCAAGCTTGTGTTCGTAATAAATGCATTAATCCTTGTGTCAACACTTGTGGACAGAGTGCCATATGCAATGTCTTCAACCATATTCCTATGTGCAGTTGTCCTTCAGGCATGAGTGGCAATGCTTTCATACTCTGTTCCCCAATTCAAGGTAGATAAAATCAAGTAAGGATCAAAGTTTTATCAAAACAATATTTATTACCAATATTCTTTAGATGTAGTTCCAGCAACGCCCTGTAATCCATCCCCATGTGGTCAAAATAGTCAATGTCGTTCAATAAATGGTCAAGCAGTCTGTTCCTGCGTATCTGGTTACATAGGAAGTCCTCCATCTTGTAGACCAGAGTGTGTAGTTAGCTCAGATTGCTCCAGAAATGAAGCATGTAGTAATTTAAAATGTATAAATCCATGTCTGGGGACTTGTGGTATCCAGGCACAGTGTCAAGTCATTAATCATAATCCCATATGCAGTTGTCCTGCAGGATTTTCCGGAGATCCATTTCTTAGATGCAATCCTATCAGTAAGAATTTTTTTTTTAATTTTCAAATAGAATCATCTCTATATATTCATCAGTCTAACCGAATTATAAAATTTTAGTGGAAACCAAACCAGAAATTATAAACGTATGCAAGCCATCACCATGTGGTCCTAACGCTCTGTGTCAAGTAATAAATGATTCGCCATCTTGCACTTGTTTACCAGGATTTATTAACTCTCCACCAAATTGTCGTCCGGAATGTGTTAGTAATAGCGAATGTTTGGCTCATCACGCTTGTATAAATCAAAAATGCAAAGATCCGTGTCCTGGTTCCTGTGGAGAGAACGCAGACTGTCGTGTAGTCAGTCATACACCCATGTGCGTTTGTTCCATTGGATATACGGGTGACCCATTCACGCAATGCGTTCCATTCCAAGAATGTAAGAGATCTAAATGTTTGTTTAATTTTAATTCGTAGATTGATTTGCTTTATATCTATTTTATTTTATCGTATAGCGATACCAACCTCTCCTTGCACACCATCACCCTGCGGTTCGAATGCCATTTGCAAAGAACAAAATGGAGTGGGATCTTGCGCTTGTTTGCCTGAATACATTGGCAATCCATACGAAGGATGTCGACCAGAGTGCACTGTTAGTTCAGATTGTCTTTCGAATCTTGCCTGTATAAGAAACAAGTGTCAAAATCCTTGTCCTGGAACTTGTGGACAAGATGCCATTTGTCAAGTGATTAATCATTCGCCAACTTGCACTTGTGTACCCGGTTTCACGGGTGATCCGTTTAGATATTGCCAACTTATGAGAGAACCTGGTAAAGTATATATAATACAAGTGAAGGAAATGTTATTATATTTTGATCCTTAGAAAGCAAGCAGGGTTCACTATTCTGCCATGAAATTTTCTTAAATTCTATATTAAGATTACATACCATGGATTACCAATAATATTAAATACTTTCCAACGTTAGAATAATTTAATCTAGAAGAAAGGAAATGTTTATTAAGATTATTAAATTTATAGAAAACTCCAATAAGTTACCCAGCCTGAAACACTAAGGGTTAAAATGAGATAAAATTATTATACAATCGCAATATTTCAATTTAACTTTCATTTACATTTCTCAGATAAATCTGAAGATGAAACAAATCCGTGTATTCCATCGCCGTGCGGGCCAAATAGTCAATGCCGCGTGATTTCCGGTAATGCGGTATGTTCTTGCTTACCAGAATACACCGGAAGTCCTCCTTCGTGCCGTCCAGAATGTGTTGTAAGTTCAGACTGCCCCTCGAATAGAGCCTGCGTGAATCAGAAGTGTGTGAATCCTTGTCCACGACCTTGTGGACAAAACACTAACTGTCTAGTCGTGAATCACAGTCCAATTTGTACCTGCAAAGAAGGAAACACTGGAAATCCGTTCACCAGATGTTTCTCTCTTCCAAGTGAGTCTCTCTTTCTCTTTTCTTTTTCTCCAGAAAATAGTTATTCGTTTAACAATTGTTAATTTTATCTATAGCTCAACCAACGTTACCTGATCTACCTCAGAATCCCTGTATACCATCCCCCTGTGGACCATATTCTGAATGTCGAGATATCGGTGGCGCCCCTTCTTGTTCCTGTTTAGCTAATTATTTCGGCAGTCCACCGAATTGTAGACCAGAATGTACCGTAAACTCAGATTGTCCAAGTGATAGAGCGTGCATCAGACAGAAATGCACCGACCCTTGTCCCGGATCTTGCGGTTTATCCTCACAGTGCACGGTTTTCAATCATATTCCCGTTTGTACGTGTCTGGAGGGATTCACTGGTGATCCTTTCAGCAACTGTTCTCCTGCTCCACGTAAGAATTGTTTTAATAAACGTCAAGATGAAAATATTCTTTTGATTAGATAATTAATTAAATTTTAATAATAATTGTTAGCCATTGAAACGGTTTCTGAAGATCCATGCAATCCATCACCTTGTGGTCCAAATGCGCAGTGCAATAATGGCGTCTGTACTTGTTTGGCAGAATATCAGGGCGATCCTTATTTAGGTTGTCGACCAGAATGTGTTCTTAATACAGATTGTCCTTTGACTCAAACTTGTCTACGTAATAAATGTGTTGATCCTTGTATCGGTACTTGTGGTCAAAATGCAGTTTGCAACGTATACAATCATGTGCCAATGTGCAGTTGTCCTGCTGGAATGACGGGCAATGCATTTGTTTTCTGTAATCCATTCAGAGGTATAATAATTATAAGAAAGTTAAATCATAAAAGATCTATAAAGAGATTAATCGATTCTTCTTTTTTATAATCAGATCCTCTTGTGACCAATCCATGTAATCCATCACCTTGCGGACCGAATAGTCAGTGTAGAGAAGTGAATGAGCAAGCTGTGTGCACTTGTATCCTTGGTTTCGTTGGTATTCCACCAACTTGTAGACCAGAATGTGTAGTGAGCACAGATTGTGGGCCTACTGAAGCTTGCATAAATCAGAAATGCAATAATCCGTGTATTGGATCGTGTGGAATCAGGGCAATTTGTCAAATAGTCAATCACAATCCGATTTGCAGTTGCCCTGTTACAATGACTGGTGATCCATTTGTCAAGTGTATTGAGAAACGTGAGAATATTTAAAAAATTGATTACTTACAATCAATCAATGTCTTGAAAAACATATTAGAATTGAATTTTATTTTAGCATTGGAAGTACCACTGCAACAGAATCCTTGTGAACCATCTCCTTGTGGTCCAAATGCGCAATGTCAAGTTATCAATAATTCCCCATCGTGTTCTTGTTTATCAGAATTCACTGGTTCACCACCCAATTGTAGACCAGAATGCATAAGCAATAGCGAGTGTCCAAGTAACTTAGCATGCATCAATCAGAAATGTAGAGATCCTTGTCCAGGTTCTTGTGGTGAGAATGCTATATGCAACACGGTATCTCACACACCAATGTGCACATGTTCCTCAGGATACACCGGAGATCCATTTACTCAGTGTATCTTGCAACAACGTAAGAATTTCATTCTCTTTTCCATAACTCTTTTTCAAAACAATATTTAAATTAATAAATTAATTATCAAACTTTTTAGTTATCCCAATGTACATTCCTCAACCCTGTGTACCATCTCCTTGTGGAGCAAACGCGATTTGTAAGGAACGAAACGGAGCAGGATCATGCTCTTGCTTGCCAAATTACATAGGTAATCCCTATGAAGGCTGTCGGCCGGAATGTGTGTTAAATTCAGACTGTGTACCAAGCAAGAGCTGTGTTCAATTTAAATGCGAGGATCCTTGTCCTGGTACATGTGGTCAGAATGCTGTTTGTCAAGTGATCAATCATGTGGCTACTTGCAATTGCTTGCTTAGATTTACCGGAGATCCTTTCAGATTCTGTAGAGAAGAAGAAATAGGTATGTGAAGGAAAAATATTTCTTACAGACAAAGATTTTATGAAAACTTTTTATCCAAAACAGTCACTTTACCGAGCGTGAAAAATCCTTGTCAACCATCACCTTGTGGAGCAAACAGTGTCTGTAAAGAGAACAATGGACAGGCAGTGTGCTCGTGTTTGCCTGAATTCCGTGGTTCTCCACCAGGATGTAGGCCAGAATGCGTAGCCAGCGCAGAATGTCCTTTTGATCGAGTTTGCGTAAATCAAAAGTGCATCAATCCTTGTCCTGATCCTTGTGGAAGAAACGCGATTTGCAGAGTTATCAATCGTAATCCTATTTGTTCTTGCCAGCAAGGATTTACCGGAGATGCTTTCACTATCTGTTTCCCTGTTCCACGTTCGTATTATCGTTATGGATTTATTTTAAAAAAAGAAAATTTTATAATTTTACCTAACTATTTTTAAATTCTCCAGGTCCACCACCAGAGTCTTTAACACCTGTGCAACAAGATCCTTGTCTTCCATCTCCTTGTGGTCCATATTCGCAATGTCGAAATATCGGAGGAAATCCCTCTTGTTCATGTTCGCCATCTTATATCGGTGTTCCACCAAATTGCAGACCAGAGTGCACGATAAACGCAGAATGTTTGAGTGCACTCGCTTGCATTCGTGAGAAGTGCTCTGATCCTTGTCCAGGATCGTGTGGTGTTGGTGCACAATGCACTGTTCTTAATCATGTTCCAATTTGTTCTTGTCTTGAAGGATATACTGGAGATCCATTTAGCAGCTGTATTCCGAAACCATTTATATGTAAGAATTCTTTTTTGAATTTGAAATTGGTTATTCGTAGAATGGTTTCAGAATGAAATTTAGATTTGAATAATTTTACTTTACAATTTTTTAAAATAATCAAAAATTGTTATTATATTCTGATCATATTTTTTTCCATTTCTTCTTATTCAAAAATTCAAAAATATCTGAAATCATTAAGAATATGCTTTTAAATTCTTATATAACTATTAATAATTTCAATTTATGCATAGCCGAAGAACCAGTGTTAGATCCTTGTAATCCCTCACCATGTGGAGCAAACGCGTTTTGTCGTGATGGCTCTTGCACGTGTCTTCCGGAATTCCAAGGTGATCCTTATAGTGGTTGTCGACCAGAATGTGTAATGAATACTGACTGTGCCCGTGACAGAGCATGTATAAGAAACAAATGCATAGATCCATGCATAGGAACTTGTGGACAGAACGCACAATGCCAGACGATTAATCACATTCCCATGTGTAGTTGTCCTGCTGGCATGTCCGGAAACGCTTTTGTTTCCTGTTCTCCAGTTCAGGGTACAATATGTTAAATCTTCCTTCATTAATTTCCACAAAATTTAAAATTTAAAATATTTAAACTCTTCTACTTTTTCATTAGAAGATACAATACAGAATCCTTGCTCTCCATCACCTTGTGGACCAAATAGTCATTGTCAAGAAGTAAATGGAATCGCGGTTTGCAAATGTATAGAAGGTTTTATGGGCAATCCGCCCACTTGTCGGCCAGAATGTATCGTTAGTTCAGATTGCGAGCTTTCCAAGGCTTGCATCAATCAAAAATGCAGAGATCCTTGTCCCGGAAGTTGTGGTGTGAGAGCAGAATGCTCCGTGGTCAATCACAATCCCATTTGCAGGTGTCCTCAAGGTCTGAGCGGTGATCCTTTCGCTGCTTGTACCGTTATAGGTGAGACATTAATCATTAAAATTGAACAAAATATCGTTTAAAGTCTTTTTTACTACTTTTGAATTCGTTTCACAGTTGAAACATCTCCTGAACCGATCAATCCATGTTATCCATCACCTTGCGGTCCAAACGCTCAATGTCAAGTTGTGAATCAAGCACCCTCGTGCTCGTGTTTGCCAGAATTTACGGGATCCCCACCGAATTGTAGACCAGAATGTGTTAGCAATAGCGAGTGTTCAATTCGACAGGCTTGTATTAATCAGAAATGCAAAGATCCATGTCCTGGTTTGTGCGGAGCTAACGCTGAATGCAGCGTTTTCAGTCATACTCCAATTTGCTCTTGTCGTACAGGATTCACTGGAGATCCTTTTGTTCAATGCAATCCCCTTCAAAGTAAGTTTGTCCCTTTTGATTTTATTTTTGATACTGAAAATCGAATTTTTTATGATTTTTAATTCACAAGATCTTTATATAAATTTTTTTTTTCAATTTCATTTGATTTTCTATATTTTTAGTTATTGAAGAAAGACCTTCACCTTGTACACCAACACCATGTGGTGCGAACGCGGTTTGCAAAGAATCAGGAAATGCAGGTGCTTGCTCCTGC
This sequence comes from Apis mellifera, assembly GCF_003254395.2. NCBI lineage: Eukaryota > Metazoa > Arthropoda > Insecta > Hymenoptera > Apidae > Apis > Apis mellifera. The sequence continues at coordinate 6,217,748 of NC_037640.1, forward strand.
TTACCTGATTACATAGGAAACCCTTATGAGGGTTGCAGGCCAGAATGCGTTGTGAATTCAGATTGTACAGCGAATCTCGCATGCGTAAGATCCAAGTGCCAGGATCCTTGTCCAGGTGCTTGTGGTCCCAATGCCATGTGCAATGCTGTGAACCACTTGCCAGTATGCATTTGTATACAGGGATATACAGGAGATCCATTTAGATATTGCAATTTGAATCCAATAAAACGTAAGGATTATATTTATTTTTTGAGAAATTCAAATGTAGATGTAGATGTAGATATTAAAGAAAAATCGAAGAACGGGATATTTTCATTGAATTTCATCAAATATCATGTAGAATATATTAGTTAGTTCTATGAAATTTTTAAAAATGCATCTTCTATGCCATTTGAATACTATATATTTTCAAATACTTTAATGTTCAAAAATCTACATCATTTGATAATTTCATTTTTCAAATCTCATTCATCATTCTCCTGTTATATTCTAGAAGAAGATATGATAGTGAATCCTTGCAATCCTTCACCTTGTGGGCCAAATAGCGAATGTCGCGTGAACAATAACCAAGCAGTCTGTTCTTGTAAATCATCTTACCTTGGCAGCCCACCTAATTGCAGACCAGAATGCGTAGTTAGCACTGAGTGTTCTCTGACACGAGCCTGCGTTAACCAGAAATGCGTAGATCCGTGTCCCAATTCATGTGGCGTGAATGCCAATTGTAAGATTATTAATCACAGTCCTATTTGTTTCTGCAACAATGGATATACTGGAGATCCTTTCACTGCTTGCTTCCGTGTTCCTGGTACGGAATAAATATTTTTATAAAAACAATTAATATTTTATTCTATAATAAGTATTTTTTAAATTCATTGGTCATATTTTTAAAAGTTCCTCCAGAAACTGCATTAACAGTGCAAAGAGATCCGTGTTCGCCATCACCATGTGGACCTAATGCAATTTGCCAGAATGTAGGTCAAACTCCAGCTTGCACTTGTTTGCCAAACTATCGTGGCAGTCCACCAAACTGCAGACCAGAGTGTACCATCAATTCTGAATGTCCTAGTAACCAAGCATGTATTCAAGAAAGATGTAAAGATCCCTGTCCAGGTTCATGTGGTTTCAATGCTCTATGTACTGTATTCAATCACGTTCCCATGTGTTCATGTATCGAAGGATACACTGGTGATCCTTTTAGTCAATGTAGTCAACAAGTGAAACCTCGTAAGTATTCATTTTCTAAAAAATTTCTTCAATAAATATCGATCAATTAGATTGAATTGATTAAATTCTTTATACCAGCTGAACCAGTAGAGACAGATTTATGTAATCCATCTCCTTGTGGACCTAACGCTCAATGCGACAATGGAATCTGTTCTTGTCTGCCCGATTATTATGAAGATTCGACTATTGGTTGTCGACCAGAATGTGTACTTAACAATGATTGCCCTAGAGACAAAGCTTGCATGAGAAACAAATGCGAGGATCCTTGCATTGGAACGTGTGCCAGTGATGCAATTTGTAATGTAGTTAATCATGTACCAATGTGCAGTTGTCCATCTGGTTTCGAAGGAAATGCATTTGCATTCTGTCGTCCTGCTATAGGTACTTTATTATCATAATTTTCCGTTAAATTTGCTGAAAAAAATTAATTGATCAAACTTTTCACAAATTATTATAATTCAACAGCCAATGTTCCATCTAATCCGTGCAGTCCATCCCCTTGCGGGCCTAATAGTCAATGTAGATCGAACAATGGCCAAGCAATTTGTAGTTGCGTGCCAGGTTATTTAGGAAACCCACCGAATTGTCGTCCAGAGTGTATAATTAGCTCTGAGTGTCCGCCGAATGAAATTTGCACGAATCAGAAATGTAGAAATCCTTGCATCGGCTCGTGTGGTTTGGGAGCTCGTTGCACAGTTGCAAATCGTAATCCTATTTGCCATTGTCCTGAAGGATTCACAGGTGATCCATTCATTAGATGTCTTCTACTTCGTAAGTTTCCATTTTTTAATTTTTTTAATCATACGAATACTCTAAAAAGATTCAGTTTCAATATTTCAATGAAATAGCACCAATTCCACCAGAACCGATAAACGTTTGCCAACCTTCACCTTGTGGACCCAATGCTCAGTGTCAAATATTAGAAAATTCGCCTTCTTGCACATGTTTGCCTGATTTTATCGGTTCTCCACCGAATTGCAGACCTGAATGTATCAGCAATAGCGAGTGTCCGAGTTATCAAGCTTGTGTGAACCAAAAATGTAAAGATCCTTGTATTGGTTCATGTGGAGAAAACGCACAATGTCGTACTGTCAGTCACACGCCTATGTGCTACTGTGAAATCGATTATACTGGTGATCCATTCATACAATGCTTCATTAAGCCTAGTAAGCTTTCCAAATTTACTTGAAATTTTTATTAATATTATTATATTGTTGCAAAAAAATATAAAATATATTTAAAATAGTGTCATCATCAATTAAATATTATTCATTCAAAACATAATATTTAAAAAATTTTAGAAATTTTTTTTGCAACCATTTAATAATTTATTATCTAAAAATTTAACAATTGGAAATTCGTTTCTATCAAATAGATTAATTGATAGCATTCATTACAATTTTAGTTGAGGATACATCGATACAAATAAATCCATGCTTACCCTCTCCTTGTGGGCCTAATGCGAAATGCACTGAAAGAAACGACGTAGGCTCTTGCGCGTGTCTCCCGGGCTATATAGGAAATCCTTACGAGGGATGCAGGCCAGAATGCATTCTAGACTCCGATTGTTCACCCACTCGTGCTTGCATCAATTCAAAATGTATCGATCCGTGTCCAGGAACGTGTGGAACCAATGCAGAATGCCGCGTAATCAATCATCGAGGTTCTTGCACCTGTTTCTCTGGTTATACCGGTGATCCTTATCAATATTGTTCTATCCAACCTATTGGTAAGTCCAGGTTGTTCTTAACTTCCCATCAATTATCAGAATATTTCAGAAAGAAATTATTCGATGCAAAATTCTTTAGCTTCTGATGTCCCTGCAAGCGATCCGTGTGCAAATGGCCAATGCGGTCCCAATAGTCAATGCAGGATGATTAATCAAATAGCTGTTTGTTCATGCATGCCGAATTATATTGGTACTCCTCCAGCTTGTAGACCAGAATGTGTTACCAGCTCGGAATGTATTGACAAGGCGTGTATAAATCAGAAATGCGTAAATCCATGCCCTACCTCTTGTGGAAAGAACTCTGATTGCAGAGTAATCAATCATGCACCTCTGTGTAATTGCATGAGAGGATACACTGGTGATCCATTCTCTGTTTGTTTTCCTGTTCCATGTAAGTAGAGAGTACCATGTTTGATTTTCTATATTTTTCTTGAATCAATTGACAGCAAACTATTAAACAGTGGTTGTCAAATATAATTACAATAGAATTAAATTTATTATACTTTCGTATTTCTAGTGATACCACCTGTTCAATTTGATCTTGTACCGAAAGATCCTTGCATTCCATCCCCTTGTGGTGCTTATTCAGAATGTCGAAACATTGGTAGTATACCATCCTGTTCCTGTTTGGCCACATACATTGGAAATCCACCGAATTGTCGACCAGAATGTACTATAAATTCAGATTGTCCTCCAAATCAGGCTTGCATGCAGCAAAAATGCAGGGATCCTTGTCCTGGATCTTGTGCTCCTTTAGCTCAATGTTCCGTTGTCAATCATATACCAATTTGTTCTTGTCTGTCTGGTTACACTGGAGATCCCTTCACCAATTGTTTTGTTCAACCAAGTAAGAAATTAGATGAAAATTTTAAATCATTTGAGGTTTCTGTAAGATCTTTTATATCCATTACCATATTAAATTATTGTAGCACTACCTATTGAAACTGATCCATGTGCATCTTCACCTTGTGGATCAAATGCGCGCTGTGATAATGGTATTTGCACTTGTTTGCCCGAATATTCTGGTGATCCATACGCAGGTTGCAGACCTGAATGTGTTCTAAGTAACGAGTGTCCAATTAACAGAGCTTGTGTTAGAAATAAATGTATCGATCCTTGTGTTGGTGTTTGTGGACAGAATGCATTGTGCAATGTGTTCAATCATGCACCTATGTGCAGTTGTCCTCCGGGAATGTCAGGAAACGCTTTCGTGCTCTGTTCACCTCTTCAAGGTATGTCTATCAAACACTTGAACAGAATTTTTTGATCTGTGCATTAGATAAAAGAATCGTTATAATATAATTTTTTAAATAATTTTAGCAATCGAAGTCAATGATCCTTGCAATCCATCACCCTGTGGTCCTAACAGTCGATGCAGACAAAATAATATGCAAGCTACATGCTCTTGCATAAATGGGTACATAGGAGCACCTCCTACTTGTAGACCAGAGTGTGTGGTTAGTTCTGATTGCCCATTAAATGAAGCTTGTATTAATCAAAGATGTAGAAACCCTTGTGAAGGAGGCTGTGGATTAAATGCGATTTGTAATGTCGTGAATCACAATCCTATATGCTCATGTAGAGAAAAAATGACTGGTGATCCTTTCCTCAGATGTTATCCAATACGTAAGCATTACGAAAATCATAATAAGATAGATCTGATTTTTTTATTTTTTAATCAAGATTAATTGATTTTTTATAAATATTAAAGCTGAAAGACCTCCAATTCCGATCAATCTCTGTCAACCATCTCCTTGTGGACCAAACGCGGAGTGTCAAGTGCTCAATAATCAACCATCCTGCTCGTGTCTTCTAGAATTTATAGGATTACCACCTAACTGTCGCCCAGAATGTGTCAGCAATAGCGAATGTCCTAATCGATTAGCATGCATCAAACAAAAATGTCAAGATCCTTGTATAAATTCTTGTGGAGTGAATGCAATTTGTAACGTGGTTAATCACATTCCAATGTGCGCTTGCATTGATGGTTACAGTGGAGATCCATTTACACAATGTGTTCCACAACAATGTAAGAATTGATGTTCATTTTATTTGATGTCTTCTATATAGAGTTTCTCAAGACAGAATTGGTATAGTCAAGCAGAAAGCTTTTCAAAATGAATGTAAAATGATTGGATAAAAAAATTTTATCATTTTCTGCCTAATTATGCCTCTTTTGCATAGGTATTTTAAAACTGAAATATAATCATGAAATTTTTCCCAATCTTTTTAGTCAACGATGAAAATAACAGACCAGATCCTTGCACTCCATCCCCATGTGGATCAAATGCAATCTGTCGAGTCCAACAAAATACAGCTTTCTGTTCCTGTCAAGATGATTATATTGGAAATCCTTACGAGGGATGTAGACCCGAATGTACCCTGAGTTCAGACTGTCCATCCAATCAAGCTTGCTTTAGATCTAAATGTAGAGATCCTTGTCCTGGAACTTGTGGTCCAAATGCTCAGTGTTATGTTATCAATCACGCAGCCGTTTGTAGCTGTCTTGAACGATACACTGGTGATCCTTTCAATTACTGCAATCTCATCATAGAACGTAAGATGAATTTAAAAATTCAATTTGAGAGAAAAGTATCTTGAAAATAAGAAATGACATTGTATTCTCTTGCAGAACCTAAACCTAATCTGGCTAATCCTTGTGAGCCAACACCTTGCGGACCTTATAGTCAATGCAAAGAAACAAATGGTCAAGCCACATGTTCTTGCCTTCTAACTTATATAGGTGTACCTCCTAATTGTAAACCAGAGTGTACAGTTAGTTCTGATTGCTCGTTGAATCTGGCTTGTAAGAATAACAAATGTATTGACCCATGTCCTGATTCTTGTGGTCAGCAAAGCACTTGCAGAGTCGTAAACCATAGTCCTATTTGCAGTTGCAAACCAGGCTTCACTGGTGATCCCTTCACATACTGTTTCTACAATCCACGTAAGCTTTGAATAATTTTTTTCAAAATATCGTTTCAATATTTCAATCAAAGAAATTTCATAATGATTATATGGAATTTTAGCTCCATCCGTTATTGAAACACCTATAGATCCATGTATCAATTCACCTTGCGGACCCAATTCTCTATGTCGCAATATCAATGGCTCTCCTTCATGCTCTTGCATGCTTAATTATATCGGTGCACCACCGAATTGTCGTCCAGAATGTGTCATCAATACGGATTGTCCCAGAAATCAAGCTTGTATTCGCGAGAAATGCCAAGATCCTTGTCCAGGATCCTGTGGAATTAACAGTGTCTGTACTGTATACAATCATGTTCCTGTTTGTACATGTTTGGAAGGATATACAGGAGACCCTTTCAATAGTTGTCAACTCAAACCAATAAGTAAGTTACATTAAATACCTGGAATTGATAAAATTTGAACAATATGAGATAACATCTCATAAATATGTGATATTGAAACAGAAGTAGAAGAACCTGTGATAGATCCATGCAGCAAATCTCCTTGTGGTCCCAATGCTCAATGTGATAATGGCATCTGCACTTGCTTGCCAGAATACTTCGGTAATCCATACATCAGTTGTCGACCAGAATGTGTATTAAGTACAGATTGTTCAAATGACAAAGCATGTATAAAAAATAAATGCGTGGATCCTTGTCCTGGAGCTTGCGGTCAGAATGCTCAATGCAATGTTATCAATCACATACCTATGTGTAGTTGTCCCTCTAATACTGGAGGAAATGCTTTAATAATATGTTCACCTGTGCAAGGTATATATTCATTCAGATAATTACTATTTCTCCAGTTGATTGTTATTTATAATGAAAGATGATTATAACAATATTAATTATTGAATCATAGCTCCTGCAAAAACGAAACCATGTAATCCATCCCCATGCGGACCAAACAGTATATGTAGAGAGATAAATGATCAAGCTGTATGCACTTGTGCTCCAGAATATCTTGGAACTCCACCTTTATGCAGGCCAGAATGCTTGATTAGTTCAGATTGTCCTCAAAATCAGGCTTGTTTGAATCAGAAATGTAAAGATCCATGTATTGGAACATGTGGTATTCAGGCAATTTGTTTAGTGGTGAATCATAATCCTGTTTGCTCTTGTCCAGAAGGATATACAGGAAATCCGTTCATCAGATGCGAGATCAGTAAGAAAATGAATGAAATCTAAAAATTTTATAAATCAATAGTACAAAAATTTGATTTTTTTTTAAACTAGATTTATTAAGTAAAGAATTCTTAAGAATATTAAATAATTCCTAAAAGATTTTAAGGAATGTCATTTATAAACAAAATTTGCCTAAAATTCTTAATTTAATAATCAATAATAGGATTTTAAAATAAAATAACATAATAAAAATTCCCTATTTATAGAAAAAATAGTAGCGCCTACGAACCCTTGTCAACCATCACCCTGCGGCCCATATTCCCAATGTCAAGTGATCAACGACACTCCATCCTGCAGCTGTCTGTCTGAATATATAGGCGCTCCGCCAAATTGCAAACCTGAGTGCATATCAAACTCCGAGTGCCCCAGCCACCAAACTTGTATTCGACAAAAGTGTGGAGATCCTTGTCCAAATCTCTGTGGAGAGAGTGCAGAATGTCACGTAACTTATCACGTACCAAACTGTGTTTGTCCTAATGATTTCACCGGAGACCCTTATACACGTTGCACGATAATAAGTAAGAAATGAACTCCTTAATAAGGAGAGACGAACTCAAGTTATCATTTAAATGAAACTAATCCTGATTTTTAATTGTTCTAGCTCGCGAACCGGAACCCTCACCCTGCGCTGAAGGCACTTGTGGCACAAATGCTTTGTGCAGAGAACGAGACGGTGTCGGCATTTGTTATTGCCCCCCTGAATATATTGGCAACCCATACGTAGGCTGTAGACCCGAATGCGTGATTAACCCTGATTGTCCATCCAACAAAATGTGCGTGCGAAACAAATGCCAAGACCCTTGTCCTGGAGCCTGCGGCTGGAAAGCCGAGTGCTCAGTGGTTAACCATCTGCCTTTCTGCAATTGCCCGCCAGGATTCACTGGCGACCCGCTTGTCGCATGCAGTGTGGCTTGTAAGTGGAATTCAACCCTTCACAATATTTCATCCATATTCTTTTAAATTTTTTTCTGTATATTGTATTTATATCGGAAAAAAAATTTTTACCTTTCGTCTAACTTATATTTTCATATTATATCTTTTATATTAGTTTTATATTAATTTTATATTAATTGATCTATCATATTTTGAAATTAAAAATTTCAATTGTGTTTTTACATTCCTAAAATATAAGCGAATTCAACTTGTTTCCCCAATAGTAGTGTCGCAAGATGTGGATATATGCAGCCCATCACCTTGCGGACCGAATAGTCAGTGCAAAGAGATATCCGGTCAGGCTGTGTGCTCATGCCTACCAACTTATGTAGGCACCCCTCCTGGATGCAGACCAGAATGCGTAGCTAGCTCCGAATGTCCCACCCAGCTCGCGTGCAAGGATTACAAATGCACAAACCCGTGTCCAAGTCCTTGCGGCCTGAACACTAAATGCGTAGTCGTGAATCATAGTCCCATCTGTAGTTGTATGCCCGGATACAGTGGAGATCCATTCACCACTTGCACACCGATTCCACGTAAGAATAATTACCTAGAAAAATTCACGAATATAAAAAAAGTGAAAAATTTATCATCCTTTACTTTACCCTACTTCTTTTATTTCTTATTTTTAAGATTTTATGATATGATAATAAATTATATAAAATAATAATCCTCACTTTTAGCTGTCACAATCCCTGGCCCAATGGAGAAAGACCCCTGTATGCCATCCCCATGTGGTAGTTTCGCTCAATGCAGGAACATTCGCAATTCAGCAGCATGTAGCTGCTTAGAAGGTTATACCGGTCAGCCACCGAATTGCAGACCCGAATGTACTATCAATTCCGAATGTCAAAGTGATATGTCTTGTGTAAACATGAAATGCAGAGATCCTTGTCCTGGTTCCTGTGGTCTTTCTGCTGTTTGCACAGTGGTTAACCACATTCCCATATGCAATTGTCCTGAAGGTTTCACTGGAAATCCATTCACTCTCTGTCAATTGTTACCAGCCACACGTAAGGAACCTATCCAACATTCATTTTAAAATCATTTGCATCTGAAGGATATCTTTAGTCTCATTTCAATTCGTTTCATCTTACAGCCATTATACCAACACCAATAGAGGATGAATGTTCCTTGTCACCCTGTGGACCTAACACAGAATGCTTAAAAGGTGTTTGCACGTGCCTGTCAGAATTCCAAGGAAATCCATATCTAGGATGTCGACCCGAATGCGTATTAAACACCGACTGTCCTCGCGATAAAGCTTGTTTGCGGAACAAATGTATGGATCCTTGTCCCGGAACCTGTGGTCTGAATGCCATTTGCGCGGTTATCAATCATGTACCTATGTGCAGCTGCCCTGGAAATATGACTGGGAATGCATTTAGTCAATGTACTCCTTTGCAAGGTAGTCAATGATCATAATATTGTTATGAGAAAAGAAATTTTTGGATTTATAACCTGTATAATTTTGGAAGATAGTTTAAAGAGATTGAATAATGTATATGAACCCCTAATCAAATTTTCTTTTTGCTTCTATCAGATGTGATACCCATCAATCTATGTAGCCCAACACCCTGTGGACCCAATAGCGAATGCAGAATCGTAAATGGTCAAGCAGTTTGCTCATGCATCAAAGGATTCTTAGGAAGCCCACCCACCTGTAGACCCGAGTGCATTGTGAGCACAGATTGCCCGCAAAACGAAGCCTGTAATAATCAGAGATGTACAAACCCGTGTCCAGGAACATGTGGAATCGGAGCCAAGTGCAACATCGTCAACCATAATCCCGTATGCAGTTGCCCATTACGTTTCACAGGCGATCCATTTGTACAGTGCATGCCTTTCTGTAAGAATTCATTTTCTCCCTGATTATTCTAATTAATTCTCATTCTACTTGTTAATTATCAAGATTATTTATGACTCTACATTTTTTTTATGTCTTACATTTTTATTTTAGTGGAAGAACCTGCGATAGATCCATGTAAGCCATCTCCTTGTGGTCCAAATTCTCAATGTCAGGTGATCAACGATTCTCCCTCTTGTTCATGCTTGCCAGAATTCTCTGGCAGTCCACCCAATTGTCGTCCAGAATGTATTAGCAACACTGAATGCCCTAGTCAATTTGCTTGTATCAATCAGAAATGTAAAAATCCTTGTATTGGATCTTGTGGATCTGGTGCTGATTGCCATGTCATCAGTCACACTCCCATGTGTACTTGTTTGAGCGGATACACAGGCGATCCGTTCTCACAGTGCATTTTTAAAGAACGTAAGAATCATTTCTCAAGAGAAAATTTGTCTACTTATATTTTTGAGCATATCATTAACGTCATAATTTTTACAGCTACAATTCCATTGTCCATGCCCATTGATCCCTGTAACCCGTCCCCTTGTGGTTCAAACGCTATTTGTAAAGAATTAAATGGAGCTGGATCATGTACCTGTATTTCTAATTACATCGGAAATCCATACGAGGGATGTCGACCGGAGTGTTTGTTAAATTCCGATTGTCCTGCTAATCAAGCTTGCATGAATAGCAAATGCCAAGATCCTTGTCCAGGAATCTGTGGTCGTAACGCAGAGTGTCACGTTATCAATCACTTACCAGTGTGCGAATGTTATCCTGGTCACACTGGTAATGCATTTGTCCTGTGTTCACTTATGCAACCAGGTATATTTTATAAAAGAATATTATGAAAGAAGAATACTATAAGAAAAGATTCTTAAAAAAGATTATTAAATATTCCCTTACAGAAGTCGATCAAACGATCAGTCGACCTTGTAATCCATCTCCCTGTGGACCCAACAGTCAATGCAGACCAATCAATGGACAATCTGTGTGTTCGTGTTTACCCGACTTCATAGGAAGTCCACCATCCTGTAGACCAGAGTGCACAATTAGTACAGAGTGTGCGCCAAATTTAGCCTGTATCAATAAAAAATGCGGTGATCCTTGTCCTGGATCGTGTGGTTCGAATACCAGATGCGAAACCATTAATCACAAAGCCATTTGTGCTTGTCAACCTGGTTTTACTGGCGATCCACTTGTTGCTTGTTTCGAAATGATGAGTAAGTTCCCCAAAATTCACAAATGCATTTATAAAAAAATAAGTATTCTATCGATTTCATTGCTTTGAATGTTTATTTCAGTGGAAAGACCATCTCCCTTACCACCAATATATGAGAATCCTTGTGTACCATCCCCTTGTGGACCATATTCAGAATGTCGTAATGTAAATGGTCAGGCTTCTTGCGCCTGTTTATCAGAATATATGGGCACACCGCCTAATTGTAGACCAGAATGTATAAGGAATTCAGAATGTCCTAGCAATCAGGCTTGCATTCAAAAGAAATGTCGTTATCCTTGCGAAGGAGTTTGTGGTATAGGCGCCCAATGTACTGTAACTGATCACATTCCTATTTGTACATGCCCCAAAGGATTATCTGGTGATCCTTTCGTCAAATGTTTGCTTGCTCCAGGTATAAATTACTTAGTTATATCAAGATTTTATATTAGGATTATTATTTAATATTTAATTTGATTATTATTTAATAAATTTATACGATTAGTGATACAGGAAAAACCTGCGGATTCTTGTATCAATTGTGGTACAAATACACAATGTATCAATGGAGTTTGTATCTGTCTACCAGAATATCAAGGAGATCCATATTTAGGTTGTCGTCCAGAATGTGTTTTGAACTCAGATTGTCCCAGAGATAAAGCTTGTATTAAGAGCAAGTGCAATGATCCATGTGCAGGCACTTGTGGCCAGAATGCATTATGTTCCGTAGTAAATCATATTCCAGTTTGCACTTGTCCATCTGGAACTTCAGGAAATGCATTTGTAGTCTGTTCTACCATTCAAGGTACAATTGATTGATTCAATAATTATTCAATTTTTCCAGAATGATTCCATATTTTATTGAAATTATTTTTGATATTTAAATAGTGCAAACACCAAAAGATCCATGCAACCCATCACCCTGTGGTCCCAACAGCCAATGCAGAAAGATAAATGATCAAGCAATTTGCTCTTGTATCCCTGGTTATTTAGATACGCCACCAAATTGTAGACCAGAATGTATTCTTAGTTCAGATTGTCCGTCCAATATGGCTTGTAATAATCAAAAATGCGTTGATCCTTGTCCAGGAACTTGTGGAATAAGAGCTGAATGTGTGGTTGTGAATCACAACCCGATTTGTAGTTGCCCATCTGATTTGGTAGGCGATCCTTTTAGAATGTGTTTCAGGAAACGTGAGTATATTTTTTTAATCGAAGAAATAATTGATTAATTTTTTAAACAATTTTTTAAACAAAAAAGATTATTTATATTAAATGTTTTCTTCGATAGCCGAAGAACCCCAAGTCTTGAATCCATGCGTTCCATCACCTTGTGGTCCAAACAGTCGATGTCAAGTCATAAATGAATCACCTTCATGTTCTTGTTTGCCTGAATTCCTCGGTTCTCCACCAAATTGCAAGCCAGAATGCATTAGTAACAGCGAGTGTTCCACCCATTTGGCTTGTATAAATCAAAAATGTCGCGACCCTTGTCCTGGTTCTTGTGGTCCCAATTCTGAATGCAGAGTGATTAGTCACACGCCCATGTGTGTATGTTCGTATGGTTTTGTTGGTGATCCTTTCATACAGTGTGTTCCAAAACCAGGTAAAAATTATGAAATTGTTATTAATTATTGTAATCTTTAACAAATGATACAAAAAAATTATTTAAAATTTAATAGTCTTTGAAGACACCATAGAGAAACCTACCCCATGTGTACCGTCACCCTGTGGCTCTAACGCAGTGTGTAATGAATTAAACGGTGCAGCATCCTGCAAATGTCTTTCTGATTACATTGGCAATCCCTACGAAGGCTGTCGACCAGAATGTATCATTAATTCCGATTGCACAGCTGATCTGGCTTGTGTTAGATCTAAATGTCAAAATCCTTGTCCAGGATTCTGTGGATATAATGCTATTTGTCAGGTTGTTAATCATGCACCTTTATGTACTTGCCAGCCTGGATATACAGGAGATCCATTCGTTCAGTGTAATATTATTCAAGAGCCACGTAAGTCTAATAATTTTGAAGTAAATAAGAAATCAGAAATTTAGATTTTATGATATAAATATTCTTATAGCAAAACCAGCTGATCCTTGTAGTCCATCTCCTTGCGGTTTGAACAGTCAATGTCGCGTATCTAATGAACAAGCTACCTGTTCTTGTTTGCCTGCTTTCATGGGAACTCCACCAATGTGCAGACCAGAATGTACAGTTAGTTCCGATTGTGCGACAAATCGTGCTTGCAAAAATCGCAAATGCATAGATCCTTGTCCAGGAATTTGCGGTATCAATGCTAGATGCGAGTCTATTAATCATAGTCCGATTTGCAGTTGCAATATGGGATATACTGGTGATGCTTTTGTTAGATGTTTCAAAATTCCAAGTGAGTAAATTGGTTTCAATTTTGAAAAAATTTAAGTTTTTAAATCTATAAGTTTTGATTGCAATGAAAACTTTGTTCTTATTTTTCTTTAGCTGTTCAATTTGGTTCAGATGAACCAATTAATAATCCTTGCGTGCCTTCACCATGTGGTCCATTTTCTGTCTGTCGCATTGTTGGAAATGCGGATTTACCAAGTTGTACTTGTATGGAGAATTATATAGGAACTCCACCGAATTGTCGACCAGAATGTACCATTGATTCAGAATGTGCCAGTAATAGGGCTTGTCTCAGACAAAAATGTACAGATCCTTGTCCAGGTTCCTGTGGTACAGGAGCTCAATGTTTGGTAGTGAATCATATGGCTGTATGTACTTGTCCTAAGGGTTATACAGGAGATCCATTTGTCAATTGTTTCCTTCAACCTCCTCGTAAGCATTTTGCGAGATGAAATAGAAAAAAATTATTTTGAGACAAGATTTAATCATATTTTTTCCGATAGCTTCATCACCGGTTCTTCAAGATGCTTGTAATCCTTCACCATGCGGATCAAACGCAATGTGTCGCAATGGTGTATGCACCTGCTTACCAGAATATCATGGTGATCCATACTACGGATGTCGTCCAGAATGTGTTCAAAATCCAGATTGTCCTCTAGATAAAGCTTGCAATCGTAACAAATGTTTCGACCCTTGTACCGGCATTTGTGGTCAAAATGCCGAGTGTGTCGTGATAAATCACACTCCTATGTGTAGTTGTCCCGATGGCATGTCAGGAAATGCGTTTATGGCGTGTTATCCGGTGAAAGGTAAAATTATTTAATCACTAAAGGAACTATTAATTACATTAATTTTTCAAAATAGTTCCTTTTGAATGGATTAAAAAATATCATTTGTATTGTAGACCCAGTGATAGTACAACCTTGCAATCCATCACCCTGTGGTCCCAATAGTAGATGTCAAGACATTAGTGGACAGGCAGTTTGTTCATGTGCCCCTGGTTACATAGGAAACCCACCAGCTTGTCGACCAGAATGTATAGTTAATAGTGATTGTTCGTTAAATGAAGCTTGTGTGAATCTGAAGTGTAGAGATCCATGTCCTGGATCCTGTGGAGTATCAGCTCGTTGTCAAGTGGTCAATCATAATCCCATTTGCAGTTGTCCTTCAGCATTTATTGGCGATCCCTTTATCCGTTGTTTACCTAGACGTAAGTATTCTTTACGTTTGATTCATTTCAAGATATTCTTTTTAAATAATAAAAATTTAATTATTAAATTTCATTAAAAGCCGAAGAACCTGTGTTATCAACTAATCCATGTCAGTCATCACCGTGCGGTCCAAACTCAATCTGTCAAGTCATTAACAATTCTCCATCCTGTTCGTGCAAACCAGAATTCATTGGTACTCCACCAAATTGCAAACCAGAGTGTATCAGTAATACCGAATGTGCTAGCCATATGGCGTGCATCAATCGTAAATGCAGAGATCCTTGTCCTGGTTCCTGTGGTCCTAATGCGGAATGCCACGTAGTAAATCATATTGCGTCATGCATATGTGCCAAGGATTACACTGGAGATCCATTCGTTCAGTGTGTTGCCAAGCAACGTAAGTGCTCGCTATTAATTTATAATAGAGAATGAAAAATCGAGTTTAGTTAATTTCATTGTTTTTTTAGCGGACACAAGTGTAACACCTAGACCCTGTGAACCTTCCCCATGCGGAGCTAATGCCATTTGCCGAGAGCAAAATGGTCTTAGCTCTTGCACTTGTTTGCCCGAATATATCGGCAATCCTTACGAAGGATGCCGACCAGAATGCATTCGTTCCTCAGATTGTCCCTCCCATTTGGCTTGCATTAGGTCTAAGTGTCAGAATCCTTGTCCCGGTTCTTGCGGAGCTAACACCAATTGTCAGGTGGTGAATAATTTACCTGTATGCACTTGCATTCCGCAATATACTGGTGATCCATACGTGAACTGTGTATATAAGATTTCATCAAGTGAGTTAAATTTAATAAGTTAAAATTAATTATTTTCAAATGCATATTAAATATAAATATTTTGCAGCCGAAGAAGAAGAACGAAATGTTTGTCAACCATCTCCTTGCGGTCCGAATAGTCAATGTCAAAATGTAAATGGTCAAGCAGTGTGTTCCTGTTTATCTCAATATATAGGAACTCCACCAAATTGTAGACCAGAATGTATCGTGAATTCGGAATGTAATTCGAATCTCGCGTGTATCAATCAAAAATGCAAAGATCCTTGCCCTGGCACATGTGGGACGAATGCACAATGCAAAGTAGTCCATCATAGTCCCATTTGTAGTTGTGGAAATGATTTTACAGGAGATCCTTTTGTTCACTGCTTCCCTGCTCCATGTAAGCTAAGATTAAATTTTATTTATATATAACTTTTATAAAAAGATATTCGTTGCATTCGATTGCAATAATATTTACTTCATAGTGCCAAAGCCGGAAGAACCATATCCGAAAGATCCATGTGTTCCATCACCTTGTGGTCCAAACGCGATGTGCAAAGCCATAGGAGAAACTCCAGTCTGCACTTGCATGAACAATTATATCGGAGTTCCACCGAATTGCCGACCAGAATGCTCTATCAATTCGGATTGCATAGCAGATAAGGCATGCATTCAGGAGAAATGTAGAGATCCTTGTCCAGGATCTTGTGGTTTGAATGCACGTTGCACAGTTATAAATCATACACCAGCTTGTACTTGTCCTGAAGGATATTCCGGTGATCCATTCATCAATTGTTCGCCAATTACATTTAGTAAGGATTAAAGACAATCGATGGATTCTTTTAAAATTCACGTTCTTTTAAAATATATTGATTTTTTAGTTTCAGAACCTCCAT
Organism: Apis mellifera; assembly: GCF_003254395.2. Taxonomy (NCBI): domain Eukaryota; kingdom Metazoa; phylum Arthropoda; class Insecta; order Hymenoptera; family Apidae; genus Apis; species Apis mellifera. The sequence continues at coordinate 6,234,117 of NC_037640.1, forward strand.
CAAATCCATGTAATCCATCACCATGTGGACCAAATGCACAATGCAATAATGGTGTTTGTACTTGCATACCTGGCTATCTAGGTGACCCGTATACTATATGTCGACCTGAATGTGTAATTAACACAGACTGTTCCCGAAACGAAGCTTGCATACTGCATAAATGCAGAAATCCTTGCATAGGAACTTGTGGAATAAATGCAGAATGTAACGTAATCAATCATCTACCGATGTGCAACTGTCCTAGGAATATGACGGGCAATGCATTCGTTTCGTGTATTCCTCTTCGAGGTTGTTCCCTTTATTCTATATTTTTGATCATTTTTATTGCCACGTTAAATTAATATTTAAAAATTTGTTATGGTAGAACCTACTATAATTGATCCATGCAATCCATCTCCTTGCGGTCCGAACAGTCATTGTCGATCTTCCAATGGACAAGCTGTTTGTAGTTGTGTTACTGGATTTAAGGGATCACCACCATCTTGTAGACCAGAATGTATCGTTAGTACTGATTGTCCGCGTAACAGAGCTTGCAGTAATCAGAAATGCATCGATCCTTGTCTTGGTACTTGTGGATTATCTGCCCAATGTTCTGTGATCAATCATAATCCCGTATGCAGTTGTTTCGAGCAATATACTGGAAATCCATTCGTACAATGTATTCCGCAAAGTAAGATTTTTTTATTCTTCCAGAAAATTTTTTTAACGATATTAATGAAAAATCCTCTTAATATTGGAATTTATTTTTAGCAAAACAACCGGATATTCCAGTGAATCCTTGTCAACCATCACCATGCGGTCCCAATGCTCGATGTCAAATGATCAATAATGCACCCTCGTGTTCTTGTCTCCCTGAATTTATAGGAATTCCACCAAATTGCAGACCTGAATGCGTGAGCAATTCAGAATGCCCAACGCAACAGGCTTGCATTAATCAAAAATGCAAAGATCCTTGTCCTGGTTCTTGTGGCAGAAACACCGAATGCAGAACTATTAGTCACACTCCTATGTGTACTTGTGCTAATAACTTCACCGGAAATCCGTTTATTCAATGTACACCTCAACCAAGTAAGATTATTCCCTTTAATTATTGATTTATAAGTTTAAATCAAAAGATCCGTATCATTTTTTTTATTCTTTTATTTTTTTATTCATAGTCGAAGACATACCACAAAGAGTCAACCCGTGTCAACCATCTCCTTGTGGTCCAAATGCTGTTTGTCGCGAATCTTATGGTTCACCTCAATGCACTTGTTTGCCCGATTTCTATGGAAATCCGTATGAAAATTGTAGACCGGAATGTGTTATTAATACCGATTGTCCATCCAACCGTGCCTGTATAAGAAACAAATGTCAAGATCCTTGTCCAGGAACTTGTAGTTTTAATGCCGACTGCAATGTAATCAATCATATTCCAATATGCAGTTGTAAACTCGGTTACACTGGTGATCCATTTAGATATTGCAGCATACTCGAACAACTTCGTGAGTTTTTTCACAAATTATAAAAAACACTAATCACATTAAACACAACGCACAATCTGATGATAATGTTTTATCAGCCATACTAAATCCCACAAATCCATGCGATCCATCACCGTGCGGACCCAATAGTCGATGTCGCAATGTGAACGGTCAGTCAAGTTGTTCTTGTCTTCCCAATTTCAAAGGAACTCCTCCATTATGTAGACCAGAATGCGTAGTTAGCACGGAATGTGCTAGCAATAGAGCTTGCATAAACCAAAAATGTGTAGACCCATGTTCCGGAGTTTGTGGAATAAATGCGAAGTGCGAAGTCTTCCATCACAGTCCTATTTGTAGTTGTGATGCTTCTCAAACCGGAGATCCATTTGTAAGATGCTTTGACATGACCAGTAAGTAAATTATTTGAAACACTCTCACTTATAATCACTCGTTTGGAATCATTTTCACGAATATATTTTTCAATTTGTATACGTTTTTTAGCACCCGCACCACTTTTACCCATAAACCCTTGCGTTCCATCACCTTGCGGTCCGTTTTCGCAATGTCAAGATATAGGAGGCATATCATCCTGTTCTTGTTTGCCCAATTATGTTGGTTCAGCTCCCAATTGTCGACCAGAATGTTCTATTAACTCGGATTGTACCAGTAATAAGGCTTGTATAAGAGAAAAATGTAAAGATCCGTGTCCAGGATCTTGTGCAACGAATGCACTATGCAGCGTCATTAATCACACACCTGTTTGCACTTGTCCCAGAGATTATACAGGAGATCCTTTCACTAATTGCCAACCAATTTTAACACGTAAGAATATTTCCGATATAATTTATTAATTATTGAATTTTAATAATGCCAATAATTGATTTAATTTGATTATATGAATAACAGCTATCGTCCCAGTTCAATCAGACCCATGTCATCCAACACCTTGCGGTCCAAACGCCATCTGTCGAAACGCTGTGTGCAGTTGTATAAACGACTATCATGGCGACCCTTATCAAGGTTGTCGACCAGAATGCGTGCAAAATTCGGATTGTACTTATGACAAAGCTTGTTCTAACAATAAATGCGTGAATCCTTGTACCAAAATCTGCGGTCAGAACGCAGAATGCACTGTGATCAATCATATCCCTACTTGCAGTTGTTTGGAAAATTATGAAGGAGACCCATTTAACCTCTGCAAACCTGTCCGAAGTGAGTGGAACTATCTACATTGATTGATCCCAAAGAAAAACTAAATTTCAAATGCTCATTTATTGATGTTCTATATGTTACTTTACGATAGAACGTACGAAACCTTGCGAACCCTCACCCTGTGGACCCAACAGCATTTGTCGCGAGTTTAATGAGCAAGCTTCTTGTACCTGTCTACCTGGATATTTCGGAATTCCGCCCAGCTGTAGACCTGAATGTTTGGTGAACTCTGATTGTGAACAGAGTAAAGCTTGTATGAATCAAAGATGCCAAAACCCATGCGACAACACTTGTGGACAAAACGCGTTATGTATCGTACGAAACCACAATCCTATTTGCAGTTGTCCCGTTCAGTATTCCGGTGATCCGTTTGTCAGCTGTTTCCCTATGAGTAAGTAATGCATGCTTGGATCGGTACTATCTATGAATTTCTTCCTTTTTCGAACTTTGTGAACATTCTTATTACAATAGAGGATATTTTTAAATTTTGACTATGTTTCTCTTAAAATTTGACTGTTTCATTCCGATGAATAGTTCGATTTTCATCCTCAGATAGCGCTAATTTATATTTCAAAGTTTTTATATCTCAGCGCTAATTTATATCTCGAAAATAGATTACAATGTTTAACCTGTAATAAACTTTTGTCAACGAACAGCACCACAATACGAAGAGGCTAGTCAGAATCCGTGCAAACCCTCGCTATGTGGACCGAATTCTCAATGCACAGTAACACAAGACAATAAAGCTTCTTGTGCCTGTATGCCCGAGTTTATAGGCTTACCTCCCAACTGTAGACCTGAATGTCTTGTGAACAGCGAATGTCCTAGCAACCAGGCGTGCGTTAAACAGAAGTGTACCGATCCTTGTACCGGACTCTGCGGCTTTAATGCCCTGTGTCAAGTTACCCAGCATTACATCCACTGTATATGTTCCGAAGGATACACCGGGGACCCGTTTGCTATTTGTACCGTGGCCAAGAGTAAGAAATAATCCCATGAGAATAATCGAAAAAATAATAAATAAATATTAAAAACAAATATTACGAGCAACCAAGAATAAGAAATGAACTTTCGCGATTTTTCATTTCATTTTTTTTTTTTTTTATGAAAATACTAATGAATTTTTGATTGAATTTTTTTAATAGATACAAACTTTAGTTTTGTACATATTGTACATAGAGATTGTATGATACATTATAAAAAAAATTGCATGTTGATTATAGATAGTTGAAGCAGTCTTCTTCATACACATTCATCATTTTCTCATATTTTTCACGATTTCTCTAACAAATAATTTCTATTCGCGTTCTTGTACAGTTCTTAATATTCTTTTATTTTTTTCGTAAATTAACTCTTGTAACTTTTCACGCAAATTTTTTAATATAAATCATTAAACGAATCATTTCTGGAATAAAATATTAATATTTTTGGATTTTTATTTTATAGCTCCAAAAGAACCACCTACATCGCTGAGACCTTGCAGTCCTTCACCGTGTGGAGTCAACGCTTATTGCAGAGAAAAACAAAATACAGCGTATTGTGAATGTTTGCCAAATTTCCGTGGAAATCCTTATGAAGGGTGTCAACCTGAATGTTTGACCAACACTGACTGTCTGAAATCGCAAGCTTGCGTCAAGACTAAGTGTCAGGATCCTTGTCCTGGTACTTGTGGCGTTGGTGCGATCTGTACAGTTTCTAATCACATTCCTATTTGTTCTTGTCCTCTACCTACTATCGGCGATGCGTTTACGATCTGTCAAGTCATTCCTGAAGGTATTTTAATTTTATATAAATAATAAATTTTATATGATTGCCTTTTTAAAGATTTGTTGGAAGGAAAACTAATATTATAATTATCATAAGTCATAAATCACAATCATAATCATTACACAATTAAGAGAATTTTTATCAAAAAATAAAAAAAAATTTTCACTTTTCTTTTTAATTATAATAAAAATATCGTATTTATATTAGGTCCAAAAGAAAGAGATCCTTGTTCTCCATCACCATGCGGTCCTAATACCATTTGCGAAAAAATCGGCGATACGGCTGTCTGCAAATGTTTACCTGGTCTCCAAGGAATTCCTTCTAGTATAACAGGTTGTCATCCAGAATGTGTGATTAGTTCAGATTGTCCGGGAGACAAAGCTTGCATCGATAATAAATGCGTGAATCCTTGCACACAAAATGTGTGCGGTATCAAGGCCACATGTAAAGCCATCAACCATAGTCCTCTATGCAGCTGTCCACCTCCTTTAATTGGCAATCCATTCGATGAATGTATTATCCAAATTGGTAATTATATACTCCTTATTTTAGTATTTAATTTCTTATGAATCTTTATGCTGTCAATTTCTCTGTAATCTAAATTTTTTTATATTAATTTACTTTGTTTATTTCAGAAACTGATCCTTGTAGTCCATCTCCATGCACTTATAATGGCGAATGTAAAGTTCGAAATGGCATTGCGATATGCATATATCCAGAATGTGTTATTAATTCCGATTGTCCACGAGAAAAGGCTTGTTTCGGCCAAAAATGTAAAGATCCTTGCATCGGTGCTTGTGGTATCAATTCATTGTGTCAAACAGTGAATCACAAGCCTGTTTGTTCATGTCCAATTGGATTCACTGGAAATGCTCGTATACAATGTACTATTCCAACGGTCGAAGGTGACTTATTTGATTTTAAAATTTTTAATAAAAATGCTTTAATAAACTTAATTAATATATTGAATTTGAATACATACAGAACCAGTTCCAGAATGTATTCACAATTCCGAATGCCCGAACGATAAGACTTGCTACAACCAAAAATGCATTGATCCTTGCACACTCAACTCCTGCGGTTTTAACAGTCGTTGCCACGTACAATTACATCGAGCTGTATGCGTATGCAATGAAGGATTCACTGGCAATCCTCAACAATATTGTGGTGAAAGTAAGTTCCTTAAATTTCGAATTTTCAAATCCATATCGTAAAAATGAGAATTTTATCGAATGGATTGAAAATGTCTAGTATTTATACTATATAATAGTATTAATATTTTAAATTTTCTTTATGCAGTTGGTTGTCGTGGTGATAGTGATTGTCCATTAACGCAATCCTGTGTTAATAACGAATGTATAGACACTTGTTCTGTGACTCAATGCGGAATTAATGCATTTTGCGAATCAGATGGATATCATAGACCAAGGTGTTACTGTCCTGATGGATATTTAGGAAATCCATATCAAGCCTGCGAAAGATCAGAATGCATAACTGATAACGATTGTCCATCTTCTTTGTCATGTCGCGATTCAAAATGTATAAATCCTTGTGATTGCCCACTATCTGCACAATGTCACGTGATTAATCATCGACCAATTTGTCGTTGTCCTCCTGGTTATGTAGGCAATCCTTATACCTCGTGTCTGATCGGTAATTATAATTATTTTTGTGAATATAATTTAGATTTATGTACAATTAATTATAAATCAATTATTTTTATAGAACCGATTGAACAACCACCTCAATGTCAAGTAGATGGAGACTGTCCAAGTAAATTGGGTTGTTTTAGTGGTGTTTGCAAAGATCCATGTGTTGAAAGTAAACCTTGCATCGCTGGAGCAAAATGTTCCGTTGTGAACACTTTACCAATGAGGACTATGATTTGCGAGTGTTTACCAAACTTTGCTGGCGATGCGACTGTCGCTTGTATTCCTGGTAAATATAGAAATTTTTTATTTAATTTTAGTTTTTCATTTAATTTTATTTTCAAATAAAATAAGTAATTTTAAATAAATATTTTTTTTTAGTGGATAAACAAATCGAAGCTATCTGTAAAGCTGACTCTCAATGTGCTTCAAATATGTCATGTCTGAACGAAAGATGTATCAATCCATGCATTATCAATCCATGTGCTTCGAATGCGGAATGTTTAGTCCAAAATCATTATCGTCAATGTCATTGTTCGCGTGGAACTGCTGGTGATCCATTTGTAAATTGTTACCGAGGTAATTGCTAAAAATATAACACTTGCAAAATGAAAAATAAATAACGAGCAAAAGAAATATTATGTTTTTTAACAAAATTTTCATATTTGTTGCAGATACTGATTCATTTCCAGAATGCACATCAAATCTTGATTGTGCACCTAATGAGGCCTGTATTAATGAATTATGTCAAAATCCATGTGTCAGCACGCAGTGTGGTCTGAACGCGGAATGTATCACTGTTAATCATCATCCAACCTGTCATTGTAAGCAAAACTTCGCGGGAGATCCACAAATACAATGTTTCAGACGTAAGTTGAGACTGTTTATAAGAGATGACAATATAATTCATAATGACAATTTCATTCAAAAAATATAATATTCAGTATAATATTTTATTCTACAATAATGACTTATTAAAATATTTCTTTGTAGCCGAATGCAAATCAGATAGCGATTGTCCTTACGATAAAACTTGTCAAAATAATAATTGCATCACACCTTGCTTGATTGGAGACATTGCCTGTGGTCGTGGTGCAGAATGCATCGCTGTTTCTCACAGGGCACAATGCGTATGTCCACGCGGCACTCAAGGAGATCCACGAATTGCGTGCATTTCCACAATATGTCATTACAACGAAGATTGTGCAGATCACGAAGCTTGTGATAGGTTGAACAGAGTATGTCGACCTGTTTGCGAGGATGACATTTGCGCAGAAACTGCAAAATGTATTGCGAAAGATCATCAACCTAAATGCGTCTGCCCTCTTGGTACCACTGGAAATCCATATATTGATTGTACTGGTAAATTAATTAATTAATTTTGGGTTTGATATGGATTAATAAATTTTGATTTATTTTTTATTTTGATATAAATCAAATAAGAATGAAGAATAATTTTTTATCTTTTTTTCTCTAAGGTGTTTCCATCGAACCAGAATGCAAATCAGATAGCGAATGTCCATCATACTTCGCGTGTATCAACACTAAATGCCAAGATCCTTGTCTATCCTCCAATATGTGTTCTGCAGATCAAGAATGCAAGGTATTAAACACAGTTCCTCTTCGTACAATGATATGCAGTTGCCCATCAAACACCATCACTGATATAAATGGATCGTGCAAAAAAATTGGTAAATATTTCTAATATTCTTCACCAATTTTGTTTTTATAAAATGCATTATACACAATGAAAATTTACAGTGCAAGAGGATGTGCAATGTCATCAAGATCAAGATTGCATTGATTCTGACAAATGCGTGGAAGGAACTTGCATTGAAGCTTGTCTCACGACCAAATGTGGATTGAATGCACAATGCAAAGCGATATCGCACACCGGAATCTGTTACTGTGCACCCGAATTCACTGGCAATGCTTATATTGAGTGCATCAGAGGTATATTTTATTTTATTAAATATTTTTAACACTAATTTAATTTTTATAAGTGAAATTTTAGAAATGATTTTAAAAATATATTCAAAATTAAAAATTTTTCAGTACCAATAATACTACCACCACGTCCAGAATGTTATTCTAACAATGATTGTTCCAATGACAAACAGTGTATAAATTCTTTCTGCATGAATCCTTGCATTTTTGGAAATCCATGTGGCAGAAATGCATTATGTTATGCAAATAATCATAGTCCAGTTTGCAGATGTCCTGCCAATTACATTGGTGATTCAAAGATCAATTGTGAACCGCGTAAGTTTTGAATAAAAAAATAAATATATTATATTTTAATAATAAAATCGATATATTATTCTAATAAAAAATTTATAATTTTTTGCAGCGGAAATAGTAGCTGAATGTACCTCGAACAATGATTGCGCAGGCAATACTGCCTGTGTGAACAATTTATGCATTAACCCTTGCAACTGTGGTGCAAATGCCAAATGCAATGTCGTAGATCATTATCCATCTTGTATCTGTTCACCTGGATATTCTGGAAATCCTCAATTGGGTTGTTTTAAATGTAAGCCAGATTTCCTTTTCTAAAAAGAGAAATAAAATGTTAATTAAATTTCACAATTTTATAAAATTGTTCTATTCTAGTGGATTGTGAATCTGATAGCGAGTGCAACAACGCAGCTACATGTTACAATGGACAATGTGTAAATCCTTGCATTCTGGAGAATAAATGTGCAATAAATGCAGAATGTTATGGTCAGAATCATCGCGCCATTTGTCGTTGCGGTCCAGGCTATTTGGGCAATCCAGAAATACATTGCGAAAGAGTGGAATGCACATCTGACTATGATTGTCCTCGAAATTTAGCTTGTTACAGTGGACGTTGTATCAGTCCTTGTATAGAAGATTCACCATGCGCTCAAAATGCTATTTGCTATGTCCAAGATCACGTGGCCACTTGTCGTTGTCCGGAGAATATTCCTGCAGGAAATCCATATTCCTATTGTACACATCCGAAAAAGAAACCTGATGAACCAGAATGCAGAATCGATATTGAATGTGCTAACAAATTGGTGTGCATTAAGAATAAATGTATTGATCCATGCCCGGTGATCAAACCATGCTTACAAAATGCTCGGTGCAATGTTTTGGATACTGTTCCAGTGAGAACTATGACGTGCACATGTCCTGAAGGTTGGACTACTGATATCGATGGTGTTTGCAGACCAAGTAAATATTCTTAAAGTTTTTAATTAAAAAAATTCACAGAAAAAAAATTATTATAAAATATTCAATAATGGAATATCAAAGTTAATCTATTTTTTCTTCATTTCAATTTTAATAATATAATAATATAAATCAAATTAGCATTCATTATATTAAAATACATTTCTTTTTAGTTCAAATAACAATAATTGGCACTTGTACAACAAATGATGAATGCAGTGATGGAGAAGCTTGCATTAATAGACAATGCAGAAACCCATGCAATTGCGGTACAAATGCCGCTTGTTACGTGCGAAACCATAAGCCGATCTGTTCCTGTGAAGAAGGATACCAGGGTAATCCAGATATCGCCTGTTATTCTGTAGAATGTACACACGATAGTGAGTGTGCTTTGGATAAGAGTTGTGTGAACAACAATTGCGTGAATCCTTGTCTGATCTCCGATAATTGTGGAGTAAACGCCGAATGTTATCCCAATAATCATAAAGCAGACTGTAGATGTCGTCAAGGATACCATGGAAACTCTCTAGATCGTTGCAGAGTGATCGGCTGTTATAGTAATGGAGACTGTCCTGGAGATCATTCTTGTATCAACATGCAGTGTATCAATCCTTGCGTCCACAGTAATCCTTGCTCATCTCTAGCTGAGTGTAGAGTATTTAACCATCTACCCATTTGTCGTTGCCCAGTTTATTACATTGGCAATCCTTACATTGCTTGCAAACCAGAAGAACGACCAGAATGTAAAGAGGATAGTGATTGTCCTAATTTGTTAGCCTGCTTTGATAATAAATGTCAGAATCCATGTTCCGTGGTGCAACCCTGCAGCGAACCATCAGAGTGTAGAGTACTTCCAACGTCTCCGGTTCGCACGATGGTTTGCGTATGTCCCAGCGGATATGTGAGTAGCGGCAGTGGAACTTGTCGACCTACCAAACCAATTTTGAAGATCGAGTGTGCAAGGGATAGCGATTGTCCTTCGGATAAATCTTGTGTGAACGCGATATGCAAGAATCCTTGTGCTTGCGGTCCTAATGCGGATTGCAGCGTTGTTAATCACAAACCAATATGTTCTTGCGTACTAGGATATGATGGAAATCCTGATGTGGTGTGTACTAAAGGTAAGAATTATTGGCCTCTTAAAAAAATTAGATTCAGTCTATATTTTCTTTTATTTCTTGTATCCTATTCGTTACCAAAAATCATTTCAAAAAAATTAAATAACTTGTTGATCTTTTATTTAATTTGATATATAATTTTTAGTTGCTGGATGTCGCACGGATAGCGAATGCAGCGGATCACACGCGTGCGTGCAACATAATTGTGTTCCCGTTTGCTCACCATCATTGACCACTTGCGGAAAAAATGCCGAATGTCACGGTATCAATCACAAAGCCATCTGTGAATGTCTACCAGGATTCGGTGGCAATCCGAGAGTCTCTTGCGTCCTTCTCGGTTGTAAGAGTAATTCTGATTGTCCTACCAACAAAGCTTGCATCAACAACCGCTGTGAGAATCCTTGCGCGAAAAATCCTTGTACTGGAAACATGGATTGTAACGTTTATAATCATATAATCGAATGTGCTTGTCCTCCTGGCTATATTGGAGATGCCAAAACGGGATGCGTCAAGTGTAAGAATCAATTAATCGACATTTTTAATGAGTGATTTTGTTTGATATAATTAAATAATTGAACTATTCCTTATTTATTTTTTATTCTTCAGTGACAGAAAAATGCAAAGCAGATAATGAATGTCCATCCCAAACTGCTTGTTTCAATGGTGAATGTATTAATCCTTGCGTGAAGATCGAACCTTGTGGAATAAATGCAGATTGTAAAGTACTCGATACGTCTCCTGTGAGAACCATGATATGTGAATGCATTCCTGGATATAGAGGAAATGCGGTCATCCGCTGTGACAAAAGTAATATCTTGTTTTTAATCAAATAATTTGTAATCAACAGTGATTTAAGATTACAAGAGAATTTTTAAATAAATTTTTAAATAATTTATTTACAGCGAATGTATGTGCAGTGGAAAAAAATGAGATTCTAGATGAATATGGCAATTGCGTCTGTCCACCTGGTTCAGCTAAGGATGAGAAAGAAATGTGTATACCATGTCGTAAACAGTCTGGAATGATAATCAATGAAGAAGGATATTGTGTGTGCGCTCTGGAGAACGGCATGATCATCGACGAGTATGGCCGTTGCGTATGTCCAACTCATCATGGATATAGACTAGATGCAAATGGATATTGCAAACCTGGTAAGTGAAAAATATTATTTTTTTATTTGGTTAATTTTTTTGCATAAATTTCATTTATTTAATTAATTTTGTAGCCGACATAATCGAGTGCAAACATGATGATGATTGCGCCGATAACAGATTCTGCGATAAAACCAGTCAGACTTGCGAAGATCCTTGTTCAATTCAATTATGTGGTCTTTATGCACTTTGCAATGCTACTCGTCATCAAGCTATTTGCATATGCATCAATGGCTACATTGGAAATGCTTACACTCAATGCTGTAAGATATTTTTGTTATAGGAGAGATCTATTGATGTTCTTCTTGAATATTGTACTTCGTTTGAATTTGTTGATTATCTAGTTGTCTTACAATTATTGTCTGTAATTATTTTATCTATAATATCTATCTGTTTCTATTATAAATTTATCTTAGATTCGTATAATATTAATGTAGTGTATCTATTATTTATATTGCTTTAAGTTGTAGTGCTCTAAATTCTTAACTTTCTATTTATCTTTTAAACTTTTTTATGTAATTCTAATCTATACTTAAAGATGTTTGATTTAACTTTGCACTTGACTAAAAATGTTGTAAAATCTTTATTATGTATTCTTTTTTAAGATCTTCTGTTTGCTTCGAAATTCTTGTTATCTATTTTATCTATAGCGTTTTGGGAATTCTTGCTGTCTGTTTTGAATCTTTCTGTCTGATTTATAATTCTTGCTATTTAATTTAGAACTTTTGCTATTTAATTTCAAACTTGTTGTTGCTTTAAAATTCTATTTTTCTTCTGTGATTCAATATTCTTAATGATTTGTCTTTTATGATTTCCTTTCATTTATCTTTAAAATTCTCACTGAGAAAAATAGATACTCATATAAACTCTAATTATTATCTCTCAAAAATAGTAATTATTTCTGATTGTGCTATAATTCTTTCATAATCGTGAACTCTAACAAAGTGATTTTTTTCTTGATTTCTCAGACGATAAGAATCGATGGCGCACTGATTTTCCCAGGCCAGAAATGGTTGTCAGTTGTTTATCTGATGGAGTGCAAGTCGAGATTCATCTCCATGATCAGGAATTTGATGGTGTTCTATATGTCAAAGGTCACAGTAAGGACGAACAATGTAGAAGAGTTGTTTCCATTCCAGCAGAAACTATGCACAAAACTGAAATATTTAAAGTAGCGTTCGGAAATTGCGGACTTATTCATGTAAATGTAAGTTCTTTTTTAATATGAAAATCAAAATTTATTAGATTTACCGAAATTTGTTCATATTCTTCATCTTCATTTTAAATTTATTAATAAAAATATTATTTTTAACAGGGACAAGCTAGTTTTGTATTAGTTATACAAAAGCATCCAAAATTAATGACATATAAAACTCAAGCTTATCATATCAAATGCATATATCAAACCGGAGAACAAAATGTCACTCTCGGCTTTAATGTTTCAATGTTGACTACTGCCGGTACAATTGCTAATACTGGTCCTCCACCAGTCTGTTTAATGAAGATTGTCACTCAAAATGGAAATGAAATAAGTTCAGCCGAAATTGGAGACAATTTGATGTTGCAAGTCGAAGTCCAACCTTCCAGTGAATATATTCTCTATATTCATATGCATATTATAAATCAATGGATTTTTTCTTGTACTAACTAATTGATTTTAACATTTTAATATTTTAGCTATTTACGGTGGATTTGCCCGAAATTGTGTAGCTAAAACGATGGAAGATAAATTGGAGAACGAATATATCGTAACAGACGAGAATGGCTGTGCAACAGATCCAACAATATTTAAAGAATGGGAACAAAATCCTGAGACACAGACATTGATGGCTAGCTTTAATGCTTTTAAATTCCCAAGTAGTGATAACATTCGATTCCAATGCAATATCCGTGTATGCTTTGGACGTTGTCAACCCGTAAATATTTCTTTGATATTTATTAACACATAATGTATATTTTAAAATAAATCATATATAACGATTATATTTCAAAATATAATTATCATTTTCTTGCAGGTCAATTGTCGAGGATACAACGCCTTTGGTCGTCGTCGTCGAGACGTAAATTCTGAGATAAATGATACATCTTTAAGTATTACAGATAACTACGAAGGACAACTTCGAGAAGAAATAACAATCCAGTCGAATTTGATATTCACTTTGGAGAAGCAAGAGAGATTGACAGCAGATCCAGCTGAAAGTAAGACTATATTTTTTTCTCCTTTAATATTAATAAAAAAATTTTTTAAATATTTAATTATTACAATGTGATTTTTTTTTTTGTTTTAGTTCCTGCAGCTCAAAGAGTGGAAGACATTTGCGTTTCTATGGTCGGCTTTGTGATAGCATTAGTAATTACAGCACTCTTGGCACTAGTCGCTGTAGCTATTGCTGTTTCATGCTGGCTAATGGCGTATCGTCGCCAGCCAAAGACTGCTGGACCACTGCCACATCCACCAGAGTTCCCAAATCCATTGTTCACTACCGAATCTGTAGCTGAACCGTCTCCTGATTATCACCTATCTTAAGTGTTCTAGGATAATTATTATTTTTTAACATAATTTTATAATACTTAATGAAATACAATACAGATCACAATTTTTTATTGGTCGGTCTTGTATTTCCATCAACAACTCTTCCAGTGACTAAATTTCCGTTTCTTTCTTCTGAAGGGTTCACATAATATACAACATGTTGTATGTTCATTGTTATATATGAGTAGCCCGAATTAAGATATATATATATATATAGATATACATATAGATAGATAAATAATTGAAGATTGAGAGAGAGAGAGAGAGAGAGAGAGAGAGAGAGAGAGAGAGAGAAAGGGAGAAACATTTGCTATTTATGGTGATGGTTTGCTTCCATTATCTACAACACAATAGAACTTCCAATGTCTTCCAATACACTACTTTTTTCCTATACTTCTTCTTTCCATTTTCTTCTTCTTCAGTCATTGGAAGATTTGTTAAGCGTAACACAGCGAATTTAATTCCCGTGTAAAGTCAAACGAATTAGTCTAATATAGCTTTCTTATGTCGTGCGTAGGTAACTGTACATTTTCTCTAATAAAATGCTAATGTAATATTTTTAAAATGGTTTATTATATTATACCTTAATATTTATTTAATATGTTCAAAAAAAAAAAGGAAAAAAATAAAAAGGAACATACTAAAACATAGTAAGTATCAAGTTGAAAAAAATTATATTTTATTATAAATTATAAATTAATAATAAAATAAATAAATTAAATATTTATTTGTTACATTTTTACATAATTTACAAAAAGTAAACGAATATCTAATATATAAGTTATACTTTATTAATAAATATATATATGATAATGATAATACTAAATGATTCTAGTAATTTTTTAATATCATGATTCATTTAATATTCACAAATGGATGAAATTTATTTTAGGATATTTAAGGAATTTATAATGTATATTTATAACAAATAACTTCCCAAATATTTATAAATAATATTATAAATACATAAATAAATTTCTGAGTATTCAATATTAGAATAGAGTAAAAAAAAAATGCAATAAATGCACTCAAAATATCCATTGAATGAAAATATCCATGACTGAATGTATTTTAAAAATATCTACGTAGCGCTAAATCATTTGTAACATTGTAATAATCTGTATATTTGAAAAAAATTTTTAATATATTTATTTATAATTTTATTTGCATATAAAATTATCTTGCAATTTCACCTTTTCTATTAGAATTGAAAATAGACAAAATTTCGACACAAAAAACTCCTACATAATATTATAATTAATTATCCTTTGATAACTGCAATCGGTCTTAATTTTATACATTTCCGCGAAATACCTGCAGCATGACACGTATTTACAACATCCGTTACATTTTTATAAGATTCTGGTGCTTCTTCCATTACTAACTTAGGCGAAGCGACTCTAATCGATATCCCTTGCCGTTCTAATTTTTCTAATACATCAGTATAATCCAAGTTTCTACGTGACTTTGCTCTAGATAAAGCTCGTCCCTAAATAGAATTCATATTCAATTTATATAATTTATATAATTTTATAATTTAACAAAATTTTCACAAAATACTTACTGCTCCATGACAAGTAGATCCAAATGTTTCTTTCATAGCTTGATCAGTTCCAGTAAGAACATAACTACAAGTTCCCATAGTACCTCCAATTAAAACAGGTTGACCTGTTAATTGATAGTCTACAGGAATCAAAGGATGATGAGGTGGAAATGCTCTTGTTGATCCCTAATAAGAAATAATTATATATAATAATTAAATATAATAATTTATTATTTTTACTTACTTTTCTATGTACTAGAAGTGTTTTCTGTTTTCCATCAACCATATGTTCTTCTATTTTTGCAATATTATGAGAGACATCATATATAACATGCATATCTAAATCATCAGGAGATAATCGAAATTGCTTGGCAAATGCCTGTCTACTAAGAAATGTCATAGAGCTTCTATTAACCCAAGCAAAATTGGCGGCTGCGGCCATTGATTTTAGGTAATCTTGACCTTCTTGAGATTTGATATGAGCACATGCTAATTGTCTATCATTAGTTTCAATATTGTCTCGTTTCATAGCTTTCTCCATTTGTACAAGAGCATCTATAATGCAAATAAAAATTAACATATATTATTTTTTGAAAAAATTTTATTATTAAAATTTATTATATTAATATATTTTACCAGTTGCAACTTGATGTCCAAATCCTCTGCTACCAGAATGAATCATAACACAAATTTGACCTTTTTCTTCAATTCCCATTTTGCATGCAGCCCATTTATCATAAATTTCATCTACAACTTGAATCTCAGCATAATGATTTCCTGCTCCTAATGTTCCTAACTATAAAAAAATTTACTTGAGAATTTAAAATTTTTAATATTTATGCATATAAAAATATATTTTCAGTACCTGTGGAAGCCCACGTTTTTTAGCTCTCATTGATACCTTTGAAGAATCTGCATTAAGCATTCTACCATATTCTTCACAATGTTCTTTATCTTCTGCCCAAATATAACCTGTAGAAAATTAAAAAAAATAAATTTATTATTAATAATAAAAATTAATTAATTCTGTCTAGAATATCTGAATACCTTCTCTGAGGGACCAATCCATTCCCATTTCTAAAGCTTCTTCTAAATCACGTGCATTCATAGGTATAATTCCTTTTGAACCAACACCAACAGGAATATGATCAAACATACTTTGGGCAAGTTGTTCCTAAAAACAATCACTGATTTATTTTTATTTCTATGATATAATATTAAATATTAAAAAAGAAATTACCTTTACAGGTTGAACATCCTCTTCAAAAAGATTAGTTCTTAATAATCGTACTCCACAATTTATATCAAATCCTACTCCACCAGGTGATACTATAGATTTTGGATCATTCATGTCAAATGCTGCCATATTACCAATAGCAAAACCATATCCAGAATGTACATCAGGTAATCCAACAGATCTCCAAACAATTCCAGGAAGGGCAGCAACATTAGCAATTTGTTTCATGCCTGGAAGAAAGCCACCTACTGCTCCTGGTCTACATGCATTTTTCAATTCATCAAACATTAAACGTTCCAATGTATTATTTACATAAAAAACACCTTCAACCTAAATCAAAAAAATATTAGAACATGTGTAAAGATAAAATATATCATTATAATTGATTTACCTTCATATTAGGTTGAAAACCTTTTTTTATTTTCCAGCATGTATCAGTTATTTTTTCTAAGAATTTTAATTCTTCTTGATATTGTCGAACTACCATATTTTATAATAAATTTTCTCCTTCGTTTAAAGATATATTAATTGTCTCTAAATTTCAAATTATAGATTATATTCTTAAATCTTAAATATTTTTAATATAGTTTCTTATAAATTTTTAAATATAATCTTTTTTTTAATTAATATTATAATTAGACTAGGAAATATTGTTTTTTTATTTATTATTAACATAAAACATTAACTTTTTAATAGCAATGATATCGTCAATTTCTTTGAATATACCATATACACACACTTTATTCTATATTGCAAATATTATATAGAATGATTATCAGTCAAAGCAAGAACAAATATAGGCAAGAATAAATAGTGGAAGAAGGATAGAGATAGAATAAAAATTCAAGAATCAGCGCCATCTCTAGAGTGCCGCAAATCAAACAGTACAAACAAGGAGAGTAAATAATAAAAGAAAGATAGAGATAGGATAGAATTTAAGACAGCTGGCGCCATCTGTTGAGTAATAAATATCTTTTCAAAGAATTTTTACTAAAAATATTTAAGAGATGGCGTTACTCTTCATTTTTTACTCTATTTTGAAGAGATATATTTAATATCTTTAATCTCATATAGATGGCGGTAATAGTCCGATTTTAGTGTATCTCTATTCTTCTTTTATTATTTACTCTTCAAAATTTATGTATTTAAGGAATGACTATTTAAATAAGAATGTATAATAGTATAAATAAAGAGAAATAATAAAAAAAAAATATTTTCAAAGAAATAAATGTATCAAAAACAATTGATTATATTTAATTTTCTTTCGTACCTATAACTCTTATCTTATTCCTTTCTAAATCAATAATATAAAATGAGAATAATAATTAGGATTATGTAGTATTAGTATTACATAGTTACTATGTAATGTAAAAATGCATTAGATCAAGTCTATCATATATTTAATCCATGATATAAGTGAATATTGAGAGTTATACACGAAGTGCAAATATGGCTACTCCTTTAAAAGCAACTGTGAAACAAGTTAAACCAATTTTATCATTGACTCCTATAGAAGCTCGAAGAAGAGTAATATCATTATATAAAACATGGTACCGACAAATTCCATTTATTTGTAAGTTTATTTGTTATATTTCTTGTTCTTGGTAATTAGTGGAATATATTGTTATCTAACCTATTCGTTTAAAATAGTATATTGATATAGGGATATCGTAATTTATCTTCTTTGTATAAAACGATACAATTTCTGTTATAGTTTTGGTAAAAATAATTAATAATTAACAATTAAATATTTTAAATTTTTGTAACAATTTCTCGTCAGCTTGTTATTATTTTTATAGTAAAGTCAAATATATGTGTATACATAATTTATTTTGTAGTGTCCAATTATGATTTGCCAAGGACAAAAAAAGAGTGTCAACAAAAATTAAAGGAGGAATTTAAACGTAATGCTCATATAAGTGATTTAAGAGTAATTGATTTGTTACTTATTAAGGTAAAGAAAATGTATGCTTTTTATTTAATAATGTAATATATATGATATTAATAATAATAATTATACTAGGGACAAATGGAACTTCAAGAAGTTTGTGCTCAATGGAAACCACCTGGAACATTGTTGAATTATTGGAAGGAAACACATGAACCAAAGCCAAAAGATTTTATGTCAAAGTTTTTATCGGGTCAAGATTAAATTTTATGATTATATAATATATTTATATAAGTTATATAGTATATAAGTTATATATTATAATTAAATATGTAAAATTTATAAATTATATTAAAAGAATATATAGTTGTCTGAAAATTAAATATAGAAAAAAGAAGAAAATGTACTTTTTTATTAAAAAATCGAATTATACAACATTTCAAAAGATGAATCTTTAATCAGCTCTTATAGAAGATAATATTTCTTTTAATTTACATTTTATCTTTACATCTATATATTATTATTCAGTTATATACATTTGACAAGATGATATATTACTAAGCACCTTAGGTACAATCTAGTTCACTTTTCACAGCCATACGGATAATTTGCTTTCCTTCAGTGAACAAGTATCGAAATTATACATACATACATACATACATATATATACATACATACATACATACATATGTTTGAAACAAGTATATTCGAACTTGCATAAATGTACATTTGCACTTTTTTATTATTATTATTACTGTTATTGTTGTTGTTGTTGTTATTATTACTATTATTATTATTATTATTACTATTATTACTATTATTATTATTACTATTATTATTATTATTAATATTACTATTATTAATATTAATATTATTATTATTAATATTATTATTGTTATTATTATTATTATTATTATTATTATTACAATGGGAGTCGTTTGTGCTATCTTGTGATAGACTTTTTTACATGATTTCTGTACTTGTGTATACTTTGGTTAGAATCATTTTTATAAAAGTCATTCTAGTTTTATTATATCCTCAAATTAAAAATTTTAACAGATAAATCTCGCACTATGTAAAAAAAAGAAAAGTTCGCCGCCAATATAAAGCGCACTTTAATATAAATCATAAAAATATCTAGGTATTAAAAATATACACAATCGGTAACTTTTATACCCATACATTCCACATATCTATACGCTAAAAAATGGCAACAATACATCATATTTATGACTCATAAATGTAATAATGTTTTTGTGCATTCGTCTTTTACATCGAGAGATTTTGTGTTCGAATCCCCTTCACTTCTTTTCTCAACTGTACAAGTAATTTTGCATCAAACTATACTTTCACGTTCCGACTGTATATCGTAACCTGCTATTACACCCCTTCTTAACGAAACATCGCTATTTCGTAATCCATTGCCACTGAACAGATTTACCAGCCAGCTTCTAATCGAATTTCTTGCGGAAGATTTTTTGTCAGGCACACTGTCTGTACTAGGAACGGATACCACTTGATCGAGAGAACGCCAACGTTTAACAGGCACAACTTCTCCCATACAACCACTCTCGTCTCCTAGCAATGGTGTCTCTACTTCATTCGGTGATTCATCGGTATGGGGTAATATTATCACATTACCATTCGGATAATTGTTATTCAACACTTTCTCAGAAATATTTGTCTTTGAGTTAGTCCGTGTGCACTTTTCACAATTTTCCAAAGATCGAAAACTTTTCTTCGGTTCTTTCCAAGAGAAATTCGGCGACTCGAACCTTTTGTTATAAAGCTCCAATGGGAATGGGTCTAAGGAACGAGATTCTCGTATTATCGTTTGGAACGGATAATCGCTCGTAGAAGACGATGAAGCAATGGTCGACAGAACTCTTGCATTTTTTCTAAATTTTAGCCTTGTGTCGATAAAAAAATCATCAAGTGCCATTTTAATGTTAGCCGCCCGATTCTCAACTTCTTCTTGCAATGCGATATTGTCCAACGTTGTTTTTGACACACTATCGGTCAAATACAGAGGAGAATGTTCCACTTTTCGACAGTTAAGGGATTTAGGCACTGGACTGGATCCCCCGCATTGAGACGATGAATCATCCGGTGTCGGTCTCGGAACATTCGACTGTCTGCGACTACCTGCCCCTAAACCACCTAACAACGAAGCTTGGCGAGAATCTGAATTTAATTTCGGACTTCTTCTTGGTCTACAAAAAAGTGGCGGAAGATCACCGACATCGACCTAACAACATAAAAACATTAAATAGATATTAAATAAAGTTACACGTAACACGTTATCATATTTCTTATCGTACAAACCTCTCGTTTTTGAATGGCTTTTTCAGTAGCTCCAGTGAGCCAATAAGTTTTTACTTCTCCTTTTCCTTTCATATAAACTAATCCACGTTCTTCGATAATGTAGCCACCAACTTTATCCAAAGCATCTTTGCACTGCTCGCTTATGTGAATACGTAATGGTTCGCCATTTGATTCCATGCGCGAAGCTGTATTTACAGTATCTCCGAATAAACAATATCTAGGCATCGTTAGACCAACAACACCCGCTACCACAGGGCCTGTAACATTTGTTAATATAAATACAAATTGTAAATGGTTGTGATTTATATATTTTTTTATTTGATATTCTCTATACTCTAGACACGATACCTGTGTGAATTCCAATACGCAATTTAAGAGTGTCTTGAGGTCTGTGAGTTATAGTATGATGTTTCACAGCGTTAAGCAATTCTAGGGACATTGATGCAATTTCTCCAGCGTGTCTATTTCCATTTTTTAACGGTAAACCAGAAACCTGATAAAAATATATACGATTATAAAATTGCGTAAAATAAGAAAATATATAATCACGGAAAAATAAATTTACATACCACCATATAGGCATCACCGATTGTCTCTACCTTATATACGTCGTATCCTTTGATTATACGGTCGAACAAAGTGTATAAATCGTTTAAGAAGTTTACTACCTGAAAAATAAAAGAAGAAATATGTATCCGTAGGAAGTTGCGTATTATGTTTCTTCGATGATTAGTTTGCGAAAAATATACTTGGAAAGGTGTGCTTTCCGCTGACATTGCAGTGAAACCAACGATATCGCTGAAATATATAGTAACTAAATCGAAAGCTTCAGGTTCCACACCGATTCCATTCGTCAAACAATTTGCAACGGGTCTGTAAAAAATAAATAATATTATTAAATAATGTGCTTCTTATACGTACATACATATATATAATTATAAAATTTTTTATATAAATACAACTTACTCAGGCAACATTCTGTGAAGTAAATCTTCAGTTTTTTGCTTTTCCTCGAAAAGAAGGCGTGTACGTTCACTGACTAGATCTTCGAGGTTGTTCGCATATTTCTCCATCATGTCCATCATTTGGTCCATGATATTGCGATGCCTTCCCGCTTTCATTTTCTTTAATCTCGTCCTTATCATTTTGAAGTCGGGCCTAAGTTCTGGACTTTCCGCCCAACAGTCGGTAATCGTACTAACTATATACTCTGCACAGTCCGCTTCAGACTCGGACAGTATGTCTATGTTAGGTCTAAACGGTGGTTCACCATCTTCTGGGAACCTTTTCACTCGGTCAATGATTTCTGTCAATTTGTTAACGTTCATATTTATATTTCTGCAGCTATACCTTTTGGCAAATGCCGATTAACGAATGACAATCGCTAACGCTTACTCTATCTCTTATTTCACACGAACAATTACCTTTGGGTTCTAGATTCACGCCACCATACGGACCCTTCCTCCCTATTATCTCGAACAATATAATCGCAAACGAGTAAATATCCCCTTCCTGGGTCCCTTTGATCGGAGCATTGGGATTTCTTAATAATTCAGGTGCCTTCCAGAATAAGTCTGTACAGAATATTTAATATATATATATTTTTTGCAAATCAATAATAAATTAAATATATACAACATTCCTTACTTCGATAATACTGATGTTCACCAATGCTGTCGGATTCGGCGCAGTGTCGCATATCGTGCAGGCCAAAATCAGAGACTTGGAGTACCCATCGCGATGTCACCACGCAATTGGAAGACTTCAGATTACCATGACAGACTAGTACAGATGACTCGTGAATGTACAGCATACCCTAACAAAGAAAAGAAATATATATATATTCGACATCTCTTTCCAAAGTACGTAAAGATATACTCACCTTAATGAGATCGTGAACTAATGAAGCGATGAACATATCGTCCAACTTGATATCTTCGTTCTCGATAATATCCTGAAACACGCATGCAAATGTGATCATTCGTTGAAAACACGAGCAGATTACACCGTTCATTCGTGTATTAAGGTGACGTACATAAAGACTTCCTTTGGCGCAATAGTCCGTAATTAACAATATCCTCATTGGCTCGACGCACGCTCCGATGAAAGAGTTCAGGTTACCGTGCCTGATCTCGCGAAGGATACGCATCTCCTTCATCACGTCCCTCGAAATATCCTTCTTCTTCGAGAACTTTAGCTCCTTTATCCTAACCACTACCCCGTGGTAATGCCCGGTTTGCGCGAACACCTGGCCCCCGCATCTTGACTCGTAGGACATTGCACTAACTAAGCTTAACTGTAATCAATTAATAACGAATAACGAGTTTTAAAAATATACATTTACATTGCCAACAAATATAAGAAATATCTCTTTCGATTTCTCAAAATTCCCTCTTAAAAACAACGCAAGATATCTCATTGCAGAGAAATCGTGCGGGAGGTCCTCACCTTACTAGGGGAGGACATCATGTTGTCAAGATGTGGATAACCGTGTATCTCGTTCGGATCGATCTTCCACAGCAATCCCTCGATTTCCTGTTCTATCTTCCATCTTCGATATATGCTCATTGTGATTACAGCGGCGCAGAATAACAAAACGGCCAACACACCGGCGGCAACGATACTTCGCAAATGCGTGTCGTCTTTGGGACAGTGCTCGTTGAGGAAACCGCATCCCGGTTCCGCTTCCGGTTTATTCTTACCCGGCCAGTCCATCGCCTCCGACGGCCTGTACACCTGTGTACATAACACAACGTATTATTATTCGTCACTCGATAAATAATATATTTTCAATCAATTCGATCGAGAATAAATAATAGCATTGATCTTGGCCACGATTTTTTCTAGGAATTTTATTGTACAAGGGCCGTGAATTGGGAATGAAATGCTGCACGAATGCTCGTAAACAACTCACTCACTAGAGTTTCACCCTGTTGGAATTGGCCTACAGGCTTCATTTGAAAGTCGCACGAGAAGTTGTTGAAACGGAACGGATCCTTCTTCAGGGCCAGCACCGAGAAATTCCCCTCCGAGTCGCCGAACTTGTCGAATTTGATGGTCGCTCCGCTGACACCTGTTCTCGAAGGAAACGTAATTTTGTTATTCCTTTTTTTTTTTTCACACAAGAGGCATTCTGTCGATCTTTCGTAATCTAAAATGGCCTTATCTACGACATATATATATACTTGATGAGGAGCAATTGTGAGGAGGATATATGTAGAAAGAATACGAATGTTCGTCCCAACCTACTCGTTTTAAACCAGATCAATCGTTATCGATCGAACAATATACGAATTGTATTTGTTATTACTCACTCTGATACGTGTGATTTCTGATAATCGTCTCGATGATCTGGGTGCCATTGCTCGCGATCTCCTCGAGAGTGTGCTCCGGCTGATCCCTGAGAAGTTGATCCAGGGCTCTCGCGTACAATTTCACGGAATCGTAGAGATACGCGGCGTGGATCGACACGTACTGGAACGACGAAAAATTGAAACAAATCTATCCTGTCAACGAAGAAGATTCGAAAAATCTGATCTCCCTCTACCTTCTCGTATTTCCTCAGCAACTCGGGGATGACAAAGTTGAACGGCTCCTTGCTGCTGTACTCTCTGACCTTCTTGGTGAACTCCTCGTAATTCTGCGTGGGCGGGGTCGACACGACCACCATCAGGGACCGTGCCCTCTTGAGGAAGTCCTTCGGCTCCAGGCAATTCCTCAGATTGTCGAAGTGTTCCGGTTCTGGAAAAGGAAGCATCGCGCGCCAAAGTCAGAGGTTTTTCGAACAGTTGTTTCTCTTTCTTTTTTTCTTTTCGCAGAGGGAAATGTCCGATTCGAGAGGCAACAACGACGGAGTTCCTCTAGAGGAACGTGCATTAAAATCGGATCACGTGCTGGAAATTGGGTCACGAGCCAGCCATGCCTGACCCGTGACGCTTCTGTTAATCTCGGATTAGATACGGAAATGATGAGGTAACGAGTTTTGTCAAGGAGCAACCGCGAAGGAGATCGAATATCGTGAGTGATATTTAAATATGTAACAGGAAATGAATTTTTCTTATGTATGTACACGCAATCGGTAATTAACCTCATTAATTTTCGTGAAGAATGATTGTTACTATTGAATTATTTATTAACGATCCTTGAACGATTGAAATTACAGATTTTGGGTGTCACGATAATATAAATTTCAGCGATTTGAATTATAAATGACAATCATTTATAATAAAAAATTATCGAAATCTTTCTCTTCGTTCGTAACATATCAAGATTTTTTTCAGATCGTCGAATTTTGAAAGTTTTAAAGTTATTATTCACGTATATACTCACTCCATAAGTACTTTTGCGCCTCTCGCTGCGAGTACGTCATCATGTCCACGTGTATCACCATGTACTCCCCGTTGTCGAGCAATCGTTGATTCTGCATAGAGTTCATCATGTCGATCAGCGACATCGCTGTTCCCAGGAATATGTAAACTGTCGAACAGATTTACGCCATCCGTTAGAAGCCCCCGGCCTCCGGGAATGGAACGCTCCATCGACGACGACCGACCGATTTCCCACAACGGAAACTGACTTTCACGCTTCATTTTCCTTCGCGGAGGGAAAAGCGATTATCCGTGTGCCGGGATCGCAGAAGGTACAATACCCTCCCCCCTCCCCCCTCCCCGTGTACCAATTCCCACGGAGGGAACCGTCTCGTGGAATTAGACGCGATGGAAATTTCTTTGTCGGCGAACGAAGTTTCCAAGTTTCGAAGAGGAGGAAAAATTAGAGAAAAAGTTTTCTTCTTTATTTTCGACGTGTGGTATTTAACTCGTGGGATAGACGCTAGTCAACATTTCGTTCGCGATTAAATATCAATTTGTATTCTTTCGTTGACGGGTCCAGTATTTTGGAAATAATCCACTAAAAAATTCAACTGTAACATAACATAAAGCCGTCCCAACGAATGGTTCTAACAACGTGTTTATGTCGGAAATCAGGGTTATAACTCGCCAGAAACAAGACCGTGACACGTTTGAGAAACGAGATGTAAAAATAAAAATAAAAAAAAAAAGAAAAGAACGGGAGAGTTTCTTCGAGCTTCTCAACGAAAGAATTACAAATGTTAAAATGTTTGTTTCGATATCAATTCAGATTGTTTGGAATCTCGAAAAAATAAAGACAACTTGTTCCCAACCAGAGATCGAGATGCTCTAAAAATAGATCTGGTGGAAATTTGTTTCGAACGGGCGGAATAGAAAATGCGGTTTCTTGAGAATAAGTGGAGCGGCGATAAACAGATCGAGAAATGGATGGATGAATCGTTACAGTCGTCCCGATGACGCGTCCCGCGATATATATCGAGATATAAAGTAAAACTTGGACTGACTCCTGGTCATATTTTTGGTCTCCTGTATAAGTTGGAACCATACGCTGACTTGACAGCACGGCAGCCTTTCCTCGCAGCACGTGTGCCGATCCTCCACGGTCTTGTAGTGGTTCACGGTGAGGTTGTTCTTGGTGGCCTGCTCCTCCAACGATCTTGCCACCGTCGACCACGCGCTCTCCGTGATGATGGTGAATTTGTTCCACCCGTAATGGAGCAGCAACGCGATCACCGACTTCGTCACCTGCGTGTCCGGCGGTTCGGTCCTGGCGAACGTGTTCACCTTTGACGCTTTGTAGTCCGAACATTTCTGTAATTCATACAATTACATTTCCAAAATTTTTCAGTTTATCAGTTCTTAGTCAAATGGATAGCCGATTTCGAAGGCCATAAATGAACTTTGCGAATTGAATTGTTTTTGTGAAAGTGAAAGAGCGAAGGTATAATGATTAACTTGAAAAATCAAGTTTTGATTCAATTAACTAGGAATCAACTCCAATCATTTGATTAAAGTTAGAAGAATTCTCCAAAAGCTGTAATAAATTTCATCAATTATTCGAAACTTGGCCAAAAAATTCTCGAAAAGCCAGTAATCGTACAAACAACTGAAATTTGAACAAGCCCGAACAAAGTCATCCAAAAAAAAGGACCATCTCTTACGAATCGGGCGAAAAGGCGAAAATTGAAAGGATCAACGAAGAGCCCCCTCTCTAAAAGGGGCCAAAAGGAAAAGAAGGAAAAAGTTGGATAGAAATCAAAAGAGACTAAGAAAGAAAGAAAAGAAAAGAAAAGAGTAGGTGGAGCAAAAAAGGAAGAAGAAGAAGAAGAAGAAGAAGAAGAAGAATGGTAAGAGAGCAGAAGGCAGGAGAGTAACGCGGCAAAGTGGGCTGCGCCTGGTGTCATGGTGTGTGGCGCGCGGTTAAATATAAACCTGTGGCAGGCCGTAGCGAAGGAGGGCAGAAGGAGAGTGGAATGAACGGGGCAACTCTCTTCTCTCCCTGCGGTGTGGCTCTCGCGAGAGGAGAAGTGCACGGGACGGTTGTGCTCCGTACCGTTGAAATGTGACATGCGCTCATTAACATATAAATTAAACGTGACAACTGGGGGTCAGTTCTACTTTAACCGTGGCGACCACCGCCAGGCCACGATCCACTTTCCGCCGTTTTTTCTCTCCCCTCCTTTGCTCCGGTTTCTTCTTTTTTCTCCCCCTCCCCTTCTTCTTCTCTTCCCTCCACTCTCCCTCCTGCTTATACGCCCAGGCCCGACTCTCTCTCCGATTCTCGCTCGATCGAATCGCGGTCTCGATCGGAGACCGACCACGAAAATCCACCGGGGATCGATCATCGATCACGCCCCGTCCATTATTCCTTTCCCTTCGTCGCGTCCATTTGTTTACGGCTTTTTGTGCGGGATTTGCGGTTTACGGAAAGCGCGTGTCGTAAATTCACGATGCGGGGAAAACGAGAATATTCGTTCTTGCTCTCCAGTCCCATAAGATTCTCACTTATTCCTTTCGTGGTTGTCGAAGTAGTTTGTAATTCGAATAAGGGTTTCGTTGGAGAAAATGAATACGAATTTCCAATAACACGATCTCGTTGAAAAAGAGAAAAATTTGAAAAATTTCGAAGGTACGCACGAGAAAAATTGTCAACACTTTCTCTTTCCAGTGTTCTCCGTTCATCCTCCCACGATTCCAGGAAGTGGAGATCGGTCGGAGGCAATTTACCCACCTGGCCGGAATCCTTTCTTTTTTTTTTCCCCTCCTCTCCTCTCCTCTTATCCGTGAGTTTGTTGCGCGAAGATCGTGAGGCCGGCCGCCGTCTTTTTGCGCGGAATTTCGACTGGAAATGTTAAATTGGAGGACGAAGAAAACACGCGAAACGAAAAAAAGGGACATCCTCCAGAGAGAGAGAGAGAGAGACTCTCGAAGACCGGACGTCGAGCCGTATGATACCCGTTTGTGAACTCGCCGAAAGGAAGTTGACTATGCGCCGCTATGTGATAGCGACATTTAATCGTAATCATCATGTAAGAATGGAAAAAAGAAAAGAATAAGAGAGAAGAAAAAGAGAGAAAAAAAAATGTATAAAATTCCATTCGGCGGGAGGAAGTTGGCTGGGCCGCATCGGAATGACGAAATTACGATCATTGTTCGATCTCCTCGCCTCCGAGTCTTCTCTAAATCAATCTATCCCGATCGATGTAAACTTTGTACAAGTGTGTACGCGACCTTGTAAAAATTAATTCAATTAATCCAACCGCTTATCTTTTTTTACCACGGATGTTTATGCATAGAATAAAATTTATATACGAACGTGAGTAAGAGAATGGATTTGCCTTGAAGATTTGCTTTGTTCTTCAAACTATATGCGTAACTATACACTTTGAATATTTCGATTTTTTTTTTTTTCTTCTCTTGGCATATCATGGCATTCTTCATAGATTTTTCGTACAGATTCTCCATACGATCTTTATTAACGCCGCGTTTACACGAGTACAATAATCCGATTGATCTTGCATCGAATGGCGAGACTGTTTCGACAACTTTTTAAATTTAAGAAAAAGAGAAAAAGGAAAAGAAAAGAAAAAAAAGGAAGTATTCTCGATCGCTTGATATACATGAATAGTTTTACATACATGAACGATCAACGTAGATAGCAATTAATTTATAAAGCATTTAACCTTTAGTAAGCCACTATAAATAATTCAACCTTTTAACCATTTCAATCAATCTCGCTATGATTCCTCAAAGCGATTCAAGTGAAAATAACATGATGGAATAAAGATCCAATTATCCAAACGAATTATCACAAATAAAATTACCAAGAGAACGGAGATATCATCATCGTCCCGATATCGATATCGATTGGATTAACATTATCCCATCGAAAATTTAAGTTTAAAGAAACCAGGAGTACGTAAACGACGGTCCCCGATTGCGATTTTGCATAAAACCAGAGAGCCAGTGTGATCGATGATCCGGCGATGGACGAAACTGGTCCGGATTCAGAGAGGAACCAGTCCCCGAATTCGAAGCAACAACGGGGCCAACAAACAAAGAGGACGCTAACGTTAAAAGAATCGTAGAAGAGTATTGTTTTAAAGGCAGGTCCTCCTCCTCCCCCTCCTCCTTCACCTCTTCCAAGAGGAGGCGGCCCAAGTCCGGAGGAACGAGTCTGGAGGGCCGGTAGACAAAACTGACCGACCTGGTCGGTCGGTTATCCCGCTGCTCGCTGCCTCTGGCTCGGTTGTCGGTGAACGAGTTGGGCTTTGGTCATTGCCGGCTCGCGACGTGCTGTTATTCTGGGCTCCACTCGGCTATATTTAGACGAGACCACCTTGAGGGAGCTCGAGAGAGCTCGAGTGCTCTCCGTGGACTGCAACCGCAAGAGAGGCTTTCCTCTATTGGCCGAACGTACGCAAGTTTAGTTGTGCAACACAAGCGATCCTTTGGAAACGCGACCGAGGAATTCCTGCCCACGCTCCTTCCCCTCCTCCTCCTCCTTTTTCATCGTCGTCATCGCGCGTAAGGAGAGCTAACGAGGTTCTCACAGCGGTTTTGGAAATTTTTCAACGATGAAGAGTCGAGGATCGCGCTGTGAATATAATTCGCGATGAACGGCGTTATCCTTTGCGGCGGATATAAAGCGAAAGATGCTTTTCGTTCGATACGGCGGAAATCGATGATCGCTTCTCTTCGAAGAATAGACCGTCCATTGTCTCTTGGACTACATTTTATCGTGTTAACCAACGCAAAAATAAATATTACGATGCAGATAAGCGATGCAGTAGCGTCTTTTAAAAGCAAGACTTCGTTCCATTAATGAAATTACTGGATAATTTAACGTTATAAAAGAAAAATAAAAAGTAAGTTTGGAGCTCGTCGTGGACGTTTTTCATATTTTTTTTTGTTATACCTTCGAAATTTTTCTCCCTTGTGTACAAAGTAGCCGAACGTTACAAAACGTTGCCAGCACTAAATCACGAGCGCATCAACGATCTCGATCGTGCCTCGAGCTTCGACAATCGTCGCCATAAACTGGTAGCCTGCAACTTAGCGTGCATTTCGGATGTCCCCCCCCCCTGTCTCATCGCGAATTCTCCCCAGCACACTTTTTTCAAATTTATACCCTACTGTTTTATAATTGTTCGCCGCATCCATAAAACATGAACCGCGGATATTTCATCTTTCCGCCAGGCCACGATCCACGTCGTTCCTCAAAATTATGCCTTTAAATCGTCGTGCTCGCGACGATGGAACGCGCACTCGTCTGCGCATCGCGGACGGCCACCGCGCCCTCTGAATAACAATCGGCCGATCGCCGCATACGAGATCAACACGCGGCCACTCGATTAATCGCGCGAAAAAATCCGTCTCGATATCCGTCTCGATTTCCCGAATAAACAAAAACTATCCCGCCGTCCCCTCGAACTTTTCCTGTTTGCGCAAGGCGGAAGTCACACCTGAGGAGGAAGAGTCGAAAGGAAGTTAAGAACGTGTCGGAATATTAATTTCTGTTTAATTTCTATCTAAGGACGCCGACACGTGTCTGCAGAAACGAATCAAGGCCCAAAGGATTGGATCCAGAGCCGTGGCGCCGCCATCTTTGCCCCGCAAACTTGCTCCGAATGAATCACGGTAAATCGGGCTATCTCGAGTGTATCGAGATAAATATAGATGTATGGCAAATACGATATTTTTCTTCCCCTTATCTCGCGCTCACCTTTTACGGTTAATAAACCGGGACAGTGATCGCGTTTTTTTTTCTCTTCTCTCTCTCTCTTTCTCTCTCTGGAAATTACCCACACGATTTTCAAGCCCGGCACAATAAGACCGCTATCTTGTTGCGAGCCGAGCGTTTATAAATAGAAAGATCGTTTCGAGAGATAGGTCGAGTACGAAGAAGTCATTACTGAAGAAGTGGTTACGGGTAATTCCACGAGGCCTGCAAAAAATCTCGCAAATTTCTCCACCACTTTCCCTCTTATAGCGTTATAAATTGCTCGGATGCCGATCCGATTTCCTTCTCGCCTCACAACAAGCTTCCACCATTCGGGATTCGACGAAATTCGGAACACGGTCGAGTTTTTTCTTTCTTTCTTTTTTCTTCTTTTTTTTTTCTTTCGATGAGTCGTCGCGTCGCTCGCGAGAGAAGGTGACAACAAGGTAAGGTAAATTTGCGCCAGAAATAAGTGGCAAGTTTCTTTCTTACCGATACGACACGAGGCTAGCCGCGGGTTACAGAACGGAAAGATCGCTTCCCGGAATTCGCGAGCGTGTGAACGGATCACGTCCTGGCCCGTTAATGGTGGCTATTAGTGTTCTCGAGGGACGACCGTTTACGTGCACCAAGATCTTGCCAAACGACACGCTCCGTGTCGCAGATAAATTCGTTCCTCTCCGAGTTCACGGTTCCGTAGAGGGGAATCTTCTTTATCTTGAATATCAATCGATAATCCACTGCCTCGTTAATCCCTCGTTCGCCTCTTCTTCGCCTCTTCTTCTCGCTTGGCGGACGCTCGAGAGAGCCAACCACCACGATGAAAAGTACCATTTTCTTTCACCTAGAGACGCGGCCACGCGTGAAAACGCCATGTTAATAGCTAGCGATGGGATCAAGTTCCGATGGACGCGCGCCATGGAAAAATTTGGAATCGGTTTTACAGTTAAGTAACTTCTTCGTTAATTTTTCGATCGAATAGCTGAACGAGTATCAATAGTAGATAACTTTATATTCCCGATATCCTTGAAATACGTTGTTAAAGTGATGAATAATTTATATAATTTATATTTCACGAAAGATATCTTTTTTTTTTTTTTGAAACTCGAAATTTCAATGCTGTTGTATCTTGTATTCATAAAAACATTGGGATAAAAAATAATATCTTTTTAATATCGATAATTGATAAAAAAAAAAACAGGTTCTAATTCTAATGCAATCGTAAATATAATATTAACATCGCAACATAATTTAAAAATACAACTATAATATTTAGAGAGGAAGATCTAAAAAATCTATTTCCGTTGTAATAATTTTAATTCAACAAATTGTCTCGCTCAAACGTGGTTGATCCCATCGCTATCAGCGATACCTCGAACACGATCAAAAAGAGGCGAAGAGAAGGGAAGGAGAGGGGAAAGAGAATGAACGAGCAAATTCTTTCCATGGAATTAGAAAGCAGCCGGTCTCGGTGAGAAGCTATGCCGCGGTCACCATTAGATAATTGAACTTGAAGCCGCGAGACGTTTCCTTAACGCCAATTAAACGTTTCTGCCCGCTTTCAGATTATACTCTCCATGTCTGCATGGATCCCCTTTGGACGCCTCCCTCCGTCCTTTCATTCCCATAACTTCCTAAATTATCCCGTTAATGCGCGCTGCTATTCTGGATTCCACCGTGATGATCTCGGTCGAAGATCAACTCGTTCGATAAGGGTGCTCGTTATATTATATATAGGGGTAAGGATGGCTCTCGTTTCAGGCTCACCTCTCCCTTTCTTCTCGTTTCTTGACCGATCGTTTTATCGTGGGGACAGGAATTCGCACGGCACCGTTCACCGATATCTTCCGTCAAGGAATAATTAAGGGACACTAGGTGGACAAGAATATGGCCGGAATAACGTGTCGTTACCTCGCTCTTACGCAATCGTGGGATCGAAATTCAATATTTATTCACGAAATCAAGTCAAATTTAACACGAAAGATTCACTTCGTGGAAATTGATTACTATTCGTAAAATATATATATATATATATGTGTGTGTGTGTGTATAGGTATTTTGACATTTGAAAGAATGGAATCTTGTAAAGTTTCTTGTAAAAATATAATAAAGCGATTGAAACGTGGAGGCGATTACGATTCCATTGGAATTAGTATTTCTTGAATGTTTAAGATTGATAAAAGTGATTGCAAAGTGAGCGATTGTAAAATAATAGGATTAATTAAAATGGACTATTTGTTTTTATCTCTAATCGAGAAGATAATGGAGCAATTATGCAAGATAAATGATAATTTTCTTTATCCATTTTAAGAAATTTAATCTATTTGTAATATGCTCGATCGTTAGTTACGTTTAAAAGGAGGATAAACATAATGAATAGCGGGAAGATAAAGATGTTGGTAAAGACGTTTCATCAGCTTCTTACAGCGTATTAACTTGTTATGAAATAGACCGCGAAATATGTGCAGCCGAGATGCGCAACATAGTTGATACTTGTTTCTAGATTCTATCGGATTACGATCGATATGTAAACATCATAAATCCATAGAAATTCATATTCTTTAACGTGTTGCTTAAGACAAGTTTGTTTCCTCTTCAAACACCAGGTTTTATATTCGCGCGGCGAATCGACTGAAAAGTTGGATTTCGCAGCGTTCGCTTATCGACTTGCGAAATGATATCTCGTACGAATGTTTGCTTCACATTCCATTGAAACGAGCGATCGAACGAATTTTATTAGCCAAGATCAAAGATGATATTTAGATCGGGAGTGTTTATATTTAGCCACGCGCGTACTACCGAGTTCCTATATAAACATAACAGAGCTTATTTACCAACTCATGCCTGATTATACATTCTAATTTGAGCAGTTGGAAACGGAATGTTGTAACTAGCGGTTTTATAGCAGGCCAGCAGCCAGCCAGACCAAGGGCATTCCTGTTTCCAGTCGTAATCCAGAGACGCGCGCAAATGGAAAATTTTCCATCCGAGAGTTCACCGTTTTCGAAAATACAGACGCGTCGAAAAATAACGAGAGAACGTGTTCGCAAGATCGAAAAAGAATTATCAAAATGCACGCGATACTTTCGATTCGCCACTAGAGATTTATCATTCGAGAAAGGTGTTCAAATTGTGCCCAACGAACGGTACTCGATTCTAAAAATACATTTCTAAACCGAAGAATCATCGCGGCGGCCCTGTTCACGAGGAACGCGTGTAGCGGCCGCGCTAGCGGTAGGGATACACGATTCTTTACGCACGAGCGCATGCGTACGGGCGCGAATCATGCGGACGCAAGCGCAGACGCGGCGCGCGCCAAGGTGGGGATAACGCGCACACAGAAACAGGGCGGTGCTTTCATTTATTCATAAATCAACAGCGTCTATTTATAGCTTCGACGGACAAATAGCGATAGTTGTGTGTTCGCGCGGTCGCGCGAGCACGCGGCCGACGTTGTATCCTTGAATGGCGAACAATCGAATGGAAATTAATGCTGCTCGATGAAAAATCAAACGGACCTCGACACCTCTTCCCTTCAACACCGGGGATAACTTTTAGTACGAATGCACATTTTCTTTGACCAGGAGTCGGTAGATTCGTCGACTCCGCGGTAATTAACCTCAATTTTAACGCATTTCTTTTTATGGAAAGTTTTTTCCCCTTAATTATGCCGCTAATAATAGGCCTCGATGTCGCATCGATTTAAATAAAAATGAATAAACATTTTTCCTTATATTACGTTTTACATTTTTCGCTGCTACGTAATTTTAATAATCCGTCCAATCTTTCTTCGACCACTTACACACTTAAACTTTTCGCTACACGCGACAACTATATCATCGTCAATGCTGCCGCGGAGAAATATAAACTGCGCGGATAAAAACAACAATATCTCGTCAAAATGGCGCAACGAAATTCGTTCGATTCACTCGATTCTCTCGACTAGTGGGTGTCGATGGCCGACACGACGCAAGTCTCAAGAAGATCGTGCACGAGGATCGGTGTGTAGGGCTCGTAGTATACGAGAGAGAGAGAGAGAGAGAGAAATACACACCGAGATGGGAAGTTGGCCGGGCCCCGCTGATGGTGTCGGTCGGTTGTATAGCTGGTTCGTTCAGGCTGTCGCTTGGTAAAGCAATAGCCCGGTCTAAATATAGCCTGGCGATAAACATAGGCAGTTAGTGGAGCCATGGTGTATAGCGGAGTCGGTATCCTTGGTTATACTCGAATGACGCCGGATACACGAGTTTCTCTACGTAACGCCGTGGGATTTCGGCTCTACCTGACAAGCCATTCAAGAATTCCGATCTGGTCGGCTGCGTAGCAGTGAACGGGCAGGCAAACAGGCGTCTGGTGGCGATTGGCTGCTGGGAATCGAGCATGGTGGTGCTGATCGAGGAAATTGGAAGTCGATGGCATGTAATTAACGTTTTCGATCCCGCCGCTCTAGCATAGCCAAAGTTTAACGCTCGTTTTATGGTAATGGTTAATTAATATTGCATGACGCGTGTCCAACCTGTTGAACTTTCCACGCGGAATTCATCGACGTGATTTCGTATCTGTTCTGGTATCTGGAATGTGATCCGGAACATTAATGTAACGTGTACGTACGTGTTCGTTTCCACGGCATAGCTTTTTTATTTTCTCCTTTTCCTTTTTTTCTTTTTTTTTCCCTTTCTCGTCGGATCGATATGTTAGAAGAACGAAGCTCGAATGAAAGAATCGCACGATTTCACGATTTTCACCGGATGACGAAAGTCGAACAGGAATGAAGAGCATTCTCTCAGCTCCTTCCTTGATTCGATTCGCGTTCCTCGACAAAGCAATAGCCGATTCTAAATATAGTCGACCCGATAAGCACAGACACTTGGACATATGCTCGGCTGATAACGGATAGTCGTTGTAACACGATTGCTGTAATATCGTTCACACCGGCGTAATACTGCATGATTTACGCTGTTTTCGCGCCGGGATTAGCGGTAAATATTGACAGACACTGATAGGGATCCACGGCCGGTTCAAATCTTCGCGAGTTTAAGGAGCCCATAAGCCAACCGAGAGAAAGAGAGAGAGATAACGAAACATTTGTGCGAAGTGTATGTATTCTTTTTTTTTCATCAAATGGAGAGCCAGAGAGAAGGAAGGGGATAGATTTTTCAAGACTCGTCTCTTAGCAGATAACACGGAGCTGAATCGGATCCAGAGCAATTATAAAACAGAAATAAAGCCGAGCGAATTCTTGCACGATCACGTAAACGCGCGACACGCTCCGTTTAAAAATACAATATTTTCCCGACAATATAAATTGCATTGTGCCGCTCCTTTTCATCGAATTCCTTCGATATCGATATTAAAACAATAAGAATGTACGAAGAGAGAGAGAGAGAAACCAGAGAAAAGAGGAAGAAGCAAACGAACGAAAAAGATAAGGAAGGATCGTTTTCTGCAATAGTTTCAAATTCAAATATAAAAAAAAAAAATGCTGTTCTACGAATTATCGATTCTAAGTTGGAAATTATATATCGCGGCGTTTAACGTTTAATGCGACGATAGAACGAGCTTAGCCGACGACAAATTAAGACGATTGGGACGGAGCCGTCGCAGCTCGTTAAAATCGCACGCACTTCGCGTATCCTCGCGGGCCCCTAACACTTGAAAGCGCCGCTTCTCGTACGAGCTCCATGCTCCCCGCAAGAATTCACCAGGATCTCATCCGTAATTCGAACAGTCTCGAGATATCACGATCTTTATCGTGCATTTTAGTTGTACAATTGTTACACGATCAATCAAACACAAGAGATTAGGATACTTTAAAATCTCTTGTTCTTTCTCTATTAAAAAAAAAAAAAAAATAGTTGGTTGCTATTCATCGTTTATGATCTTTTCTCTCTCCCTCTCTCTTCGTGGATCGATGATTGCGTGCTCCGTTTCGAAAGAAACGATACGAAGAAATGGATCGACGAAAACGAAGAACGACACGATTGTTCGAGCAAGTGAACTAGGAAGAGGAAGCTCGACGATCTCGTTATCGCGGGAGAGATGATGTACAGGTAGTAAAACTTGACCTTAATTTTAATTCCCGCGTGCAACACGTAGGTTAATTTAGAAGAGTTGTTCCTATCACGTGTCATATCTCGTATGATCGCGTCTCTCGTTCTAACTCTTTATCGATGGCTCGAAGATTTTTCTTTCCTTCGTCACCTGTAGAGATTGAAGCAGAGGAGAGCCTCGTTGAAAAAGAAAAAAAAGGAGAAGCTGCACGGAAACGAAACACGTGTTCGGCTCGAGTTTACAACGAAGTTAGATAAATAGAGCACGAGTTCTCGAGGCGCGAACTTTCCACGCGACAAGATGGCCAAACGTGGCGATCACGTGCTCGAATCTCCGGATAAGCCGGCGGCGAGACACGACACGACGAAGAAATTCGTTTATCTGAGCGGCGGAGGCACGAGGAACGAGCGTAGTCGTAAAACGAGGGAAGAAACAACGCCGGCCGACCATACATTCTTGTTGACCGAATGAATACGCGTCGGTACGCCGGGCCCATAATTGGTGCCGGCCAATTAAGGGTTAATTGAGTGTATTTTAGCCTGAAACCAGCCGCGTCGTCGTTACTTAAGGCGGCACCCACATTAAACTCCAACGCTTCGCTCGCCTCGGTTTGTTGCCGCGCCAAATGCACACGCTCCTTCCGTGCGCCAGCGCGAACGCTACTTTGTGCCTTCCATCCCCTTGGGCCGCCGTGGCGCGACCAACGCGATTATCCGCCCATCGATTTATTCGCTGTACGTTAACCTTTTTATGGGTGTCAACCGGGCTGTGCGTGTAACACGGAAAAAAGGTGGAGAACGTCGGCTTTTACAGCACGCTGACACGTGCTTCCAATGTGTCGTTAAGCGATTCTTCTTCCGTTCTTCTTTTTCTCCTTTTTTGTCGCTCGCTATCCAGAGAGGGGGATGATGGTTACATGGCAAATCTTCTGCGGAGTTCGTATCGATGTGAAAGTGAAAGAAGTATAATTGTGCGAAATTTGGATATGCGAGAAGGGGTTGATAAAGAGAAGAAAAAAAGCTGGGCAACGTTTTCGGCTAATTTACTCCATCAACCTTAATTTTTCTTAAGAGATATTTAATTAAATAATCGCAAACACTTGTCAAAACACTTGTAAGCGACAATTTATCTTGCTTGCTTTATGCGAGAGGCCGAGCTAATACTAAAGCACGCTCGATTCAATCAAATCCACATTCTTCCAGGAAACTTCTCAACATGATGCATAATGCTACGTACACGCGTGTCGTAGAGAACGAAAAACAATTCGCCCGGAGATTTAATTTTAAATCGGAATCGACTATTTCCAGTGCTAATATTAGAATCGGTCCAAATCGGTTCTCGCGACGCTCCGTGCTAATTCGAATCCTTGAACGCTGACAGCCAAGTCGGAGCCAAGGTTGAAAAAAAAAACACGTTAGTCACGTTCGATCGAATGGTTCGTGATTCACGCCGATACACAATCGGGGAAAACTAGAATCCCCTTAGGCGGGATTCGAGAGATCGTCCTACGATCGCGATGGAAGGCCGTAATCGATTGTATTACGGAGTTGTCGCACGTTCTCGTAGAATAATATTCGTTAGAAATTAAATACACGAGACGACGATGATGGATGGAACGCGCCTAGCGAATCGACAATTAAATTCCACGCCTTGCCCCCCTCCACCCCCGCCCTTCCCGATCGGGAATTCAAATTTCAAAACAGCGTCTCTCTCTCTATAAAAAGATTTCCGAGATCGAAATAGAGATTAGAGATCGAACCAGTTCCCGCCACGGTCCGTTGAAGGAAACGGCGCAATTGCAAGCGGCTCACAAAAGTATTCAAACACACCGTTCACAGGTAAATTTAACTCGCGAAAAATCTTTCCGTTTTTAAAGTTCGAAAGTTTGTACATGATGGATTATATACGGCGATATACTTTCTCGGGATAAGAAAATCGTTTTTTTCGTTTCTATGTTAAGAGAAAACACAAATTATATTATTAACAAAGTACTTTTCCTTCGTCCCTATAGAATCGATCCTTCCCATATCGATGTACGAACAACACTCTTACATCTTACGATATTCTCGCCTTGCGATAAAAACACCAACGATGCTATCTTTTTATCCTTTTTAACTTTACTTTACAGATATTCTCATCTCTGCTCGAACAATCGTATTTATATAGCGAGCGAGTTGTTACAATTTGGCGAGCCACTTCTTCTTCAGTGAGCGAAGGGATTTCTGCGTAAATATTAATTAATTCTGTTGGCGCGATATTACGTTACCACGGCTCGCTCCTTCTTCCCGGCTGTTCGAGAGCGGACACGAGCCGCCAATGACGGAGCAAACGAGCAACTCAAGCGAGCGAGCGAGCAAGCCAGCCAGCCAGCCACCGGCCGTGCCTGCGAAACCAGTATTCTCACACTCTATTCATTCTTTTATTCCCCGGCTGCTAAAAATAGAGCCTACTCCAGTAAAAACGTCCGCGTTGTGTGTTTCTCTTCTTCTTCTTCTTCTGCGCGCGGTGATGAATGGATCGTTCTCCCCGATCGAGCCGTTTCCTCTCCACCCCGCCCACCTCTCCAACACCCGCGCCCTTCGCAATCGCCTTCTTCTCCTTTTAATCCACGCACGGCGATTATTCCAATTCGATCTCTCCACTGGACTTTGGGCCTCCATTACGTGGCTCGCGTTATGTAAAAACCAATTGACCCATTTTATCGGAAAAACTGCGCTCTCGATCAGTACCGACAATAAGAAGTTCAAGTTGTTGTTGTTGTTGTTGTTCATCAACGAAGTTTATTCGAAAGAAGGCACAGTTGAAATTTTGACCATTTCGTTTTGAGAATTGGAATAATCGAGAAGGTTTGAGCAAATGATACATTTTTGATTGGAAAAGAGCGGTTGAAATAATATCGTGAGACGTATTTAAGCCGGAGGAGAGTCGCTCTTGGAGAGTCTGCGGGTCTATCTTTTCAAGAGGGAATTTATCCATTAGTCTTTCTTAAAAGCTCGACAGGGTATCGTGAACTTGACACCGTAAATTAGAGGCTGTCTTCTTTTCGAAGGGTGAACTCTCGTTGCAAAAACTCTTTTTCTTCTTCTTCTGTCGCTGTTAAAAATCTATCTATAATCTTCGCGCCTCGAGTAAATTCCTCTCCCCTTTATTAAATTTCCACTACAAAAATAGAAAATCCCCCTTCCCCCTCCAATTGCCGCGAATAAATAAACTCTCCTTCAAATTATCTCTAATCTAACACGCTTTAACGACAGGAGAGCGATAAAAATTCAAATGGCATCAATCTCCCCATCTCTCGTTATCGAGACAAACATTTTATCGCGAATT
The DNA here is from genome assembly GCF_003254395.2 of Apis mellifera. NCBI lineage: Eukaryota > Metazoa > Arthropoda > Insecta > Hymenoptera > Apidae > Apis > Apis mellifera. The sequence goes on from NC_037640.1 coordinate 6,274,668, forward strand.
GACTGAAATCCTTTGATACCTCTTCTCTAATCCATCCCTAATAACGCACAAATTATCATAATAATCCCATCAATTAACATTTTTTTATTAAACCGTTGAAAAATAAGACGATACACACTCAGTCGAACGAAGTTTCTTCCAATTCAACCGTATATATCCGATTGACCGGTTGTCATCGTATCGTCGGCGATAGATTAAACATTATCGATGAATTTCTCAACGTTATGTCATCCGTGTTAAGCGTTGCGTAACACTCAGTGACCGCGCGGGTGGCTAATAGAGACGCGTGCACGTATATTTCCTCGATAAAAAAAAAAATGTACGACCAATGCATATATATATATATATATATACACGAGTGCACGGTACGCCAACCACCAGGTTAATTTTACGTAATATCGAGAGAGCGAGTTTATATTCTCGCGGGCCGATCGGCTCTGGTTCGGCCAGTGGCGCGTCCGGTTGCCTCGTAAATTCCTCACGCTATCGCGATATATTTAACTCGGCGATAATGTAGCAAACAAATCGTATCGTTTCAACCGGAACCGGTATTCTCACGCTCTGCTCGTCCGCGTTTATTCCCTTGCTAAAGATAGCGCGTATTTAATCCGCCTTCTGCACACGCACCATCACGAGGAGAGAAGAGGAGGAGGAGGGGGGGAATCGGACACGATTCCAAGTGAAAATCAAGCGAGGCGCGATCGAGAGGAAGGGAGGAGAGAGATGAGGAGGAGGAGGAGGAGGAGGAGGATCGCTTGCCACCATTTTCGCTCCGTTTTATCCAAGCGATATTGCGGTATTTATCCGTTATAAGCTTGCAGACGGCTCGAGAGTTTAGTTGTTATATCTGCAAGGAGCGCGAAACTCGAACCTTATTTCATTTTGCCAGCTACGACCGATCGTGGCCAATGATAGCCGAATGAAACACGAGGAGGAGGAGAGGAGAGGAGGTTCGAGAGGAAATTTGTGGTGAAGCTTGTTGGACAATGATTCACCGCGGAAAATGTTTTCTTAAGTATTTCCACATTTCGTTGTCGGGAGATAAACAGGTTTTGTTTCCTACGTAACGCAGCTACGTATGGTTAATTTAATTTAACTTTAACATTTTCTCCTCCTACTTTTTCCCCTTTCCTTTCTTTCTTTCTTTTTCTTTTCTTCAGCAAGATACAAAGGGAACTTCAAGCCATACGGGGATTGAATTTCGATTTCACTCTATCTCCATAAATGATCGGGTTCGAAGTCCCGATTTTCGTGCGGTAACTGTGCTTATCCAACCTTTTATACATTGTTTCGATCGTTTCACCAATTCACATTACCGAATTCCAGAGGAACGCGTATCCAAGCGTGCACGAAAAAAGAAAAAAAAAATATTACAACGACGACATACGAGGATTGATTACATACACACGGCCTAGAGAGAGGCCGAGATCGTCGATCATCGTCGAACGGATTGGCGCGTTGGCTAAAGATAGGCCGGCGATTACTTCATCGTGGAAATCACGTAACGTCACTTCGAAACGGAGAGATATACACACACACACACACACACACACACACGATGTGGGTCGGCGGAGACGAGGAAATGGCGGTGTAATCGGCCTAACATAATCGTTCCTCAGCGCGAGGTTGGGAGGACACGATTGGTGCACGCGTATCGCCACCGTGTCACGACGTTTCTATTAGCTTCTTATTTCCTACTTCTGCGTACTTCCACTTTTCCTCTTCCTCCTCTTCCCCCCTCCCTCCCTCGCTCGCAGCCCGGAGAGGAGGGGGAGGGGGGGGGGGGATCGATCAAGTTTTTACCGATGTGTGCGCGGACTCGTGGCGCGATTCGATAAATAATGCATGCAACAACACGAGGCAAAGAAGTGCATCGTTCTGCTATTACAGGGCCCGATACACGGCTCACCGCAGAAGCGCTGTTATTATTATTACGTCGTTATTGCGCAAGATGAAAGTATCGCGGTGCTGTTTCACGCCCACGCGGGAAACGGGGGGAGGATGGATCTCGTCGAGGAAGGATCGAGAGACGATTCGTTCGGATCAGACTCGCGCACGGCCGGGAATCGCGCGAAGGAGAGAATTTGGGAAGCTCGTGTAAGAATTAGATAAATATATTTTGATTAATTCGACGATAGGAAAAAAACTTGAATGAAACTTGATGAAGTCGAGGATTTTCTTTCTTTTTTTTTCTTTTTTCAAGATAGCCGTTTTTAATTCATGAATCGAATCGCAATTATCTGTAATCGAGATGGAAATTTTGAGACCAATTAAGTTTTTGTAATTACTGTCTTTTTTAGATGGGGGAAAAAAAAAAGAACGAAAAAATTAACAAAAATTTATCAAGTTCTTTCTCGCAATTGCTCGATGTAATAAGTTTTTTTATTGGATTTACGCGAAAAAAAAAGGGAAGTATTTCGAAAGTATAAATTGCAAAATTGTCGCTCTATCGAAATTAAAACACGGCTTGAAATCATCTCTCGTTTACGATGACAGATTCCTGGACCGCTCTTCCAATTAATTTTACATACCCGGTACTCGGGGATCACTCTACGAGACCATGTATTTAACATCACAATATTATTCCGTTATTGGACCGGCGCCAAAGTTTTATATCGTTGCTTTACGCTGCTGGCCAATATTAATATTGCTTTTCTAACAAAGTATCCAATAAAGCTGACGTGCACAGAAATATCTGCATATCCGTCAAACTCGAAAACAACATACCCGAACCAAACTATTCAGAAAATCTCCGTAATTTCCTCTTCTCAAAGCGTATCACTAGATTTATCGATATTATATTATATGCACAGAGGCGCGTGCAAATAAATACGAAGTGCAAGTTAATAACGTGCGTTATTAATTTCCTACGCGTTTAAATCGTCCCAATACTACCTTCCAAAAACTTTAAAAATTGAAACCATCGTTAATTCGAAACATTCTCTCCGATTTTACAATTTTATCCTCGATGGAAAACGAAGAAACGCTTCGTTCTAACGAGCTATTTTACAACTTAGTTACACAAAATTAAAACCGTCCAATATATATTCTCTCATGATGCATAATAATTTCAAATTTTTAAATGGAAAACGGAGAGTTTGTTTCGATTTACGAATTAATAACGCACGCTTTATTAAAATCAATAATCCAAACGTTAAAACCATCATCGTCGTAATTCTCTCTCTGTTGCAAAATAATTAAATTCCTCAATGGAGAACAAAGGCTTCGTTTTAACTTCCAATTTTAGTTACTGTTCGTACAAATTAAAACCGTTCGATGAATTCTGCCCGATGCAATTTTTCAATTCCTCGACGGGAAAAAGGGCTCGTTTTCATCATCGATCGTTGAAGGATATTGGAACGGGTGTACACCAAGTGTCGCTCGAAAACCGATTACCACCCGTTCGAAGTAGCCACCTTAGACTCGTGTCAGTCCGCGAAGGCAGGACGCGAGAGAGAGAGAAAGAGAGAGAGAGAGAGAGAGAGAGAGAGAGAGAGAGAGAGAGAGAGAGAGAGAGAGAGAGAGAGAGAGAGAGAGAGAGAGAGAGAGGCGGACCAGGTAAGCGTCCGTTCGAGTGCGTGGGGCATCAACAGGCTCGGCTATAAATAGACCGCGAAGGTCAGGGGAATCGGCAGTTTTCATGCAAATGCGGCATCGATGGAATAATATTGCTCCTTTCGCGGCGCTACACCTATCACGCGAGTTACAACACCCGCCGCGGATTCCTCGTTACGATCTAACCTGTTTCTCAGATTCCCTCCATTAGCAATATATATATATATATAGGACGCATAGATAGGCTTTTATTCGTGCAATTATTTTAATTTTCTCCAGTGAGAATATATATATATATATGTACACGATATTTCTCGAATGGTTTAATTCATTTTTCACAGGGGAGAATCTTGTTTGTCGCATTGAAAGGGGGGATAAAAGGTAAAAGAGTGGAGGGATTTCAATTTTTATAGAGGAAACTGTCATATTCCTGACGATATATTGATTTATTTTGAGATAAGCAAAGTGTTAAAATTAAAATTACATCTACTAAAGTTTTTGTCTAAAGCAGATGAACGGATCAAGTTATATGGATCGTTGTTCATTTTGAATAGTTATTGACTTTATTCGAAATTTTAACCAATTTCTCATTCAAGTCGCGTTACCTGGCACAAAAATTAGACTGTATATCTAATTTTCCAACCAATTCTCCTATCTCTGAATATCTCCGAATCGATTATTTTCGAAAAAATCGTTACCTTCCTCGCGAATTCTCCTCGCCTCGCCTCGAGAAACGTTGGAATTTATATCTGTAATTCACGCTGTTTACGCTGGTGGCTTCGCACGACACTTTATCATCACGGTGAACGCGCGATTTGAATTGGAGATTTCGCGTGGAGGTGAGTCGAAAGCGAGAACGGAGGAGGATACGTACGTACGTACGTACGTAACGGAGGGATCGGTCAGAGAGACGAGAGATCGATGCGGTTTCACGCGCGGTAATGGACTTCACGGCGGTTTCTCGATCGCCTGTAGCAACATTGTCACCAACTCTACTCGGCCTCTCGGGTTTCACAGAGTTCTCTCCTCTCCGACGCCGAGCTTCGAATCGAGTTACGCAAGGACTCAAAGGGTAATTCGAAGTTTACGCGCATCCTCGAGGAATATCGAGGAAAATTGCGGCCAATCTTGCCCGCGGACTCCCCACCGGCCTCGCGATAACTTGATACGATTCTGCTTTTACGTTTTCAATCGATATGTGTATATATATATATATCTTTAGCACGTAATGATACACCGTATGTTAAATAAGAAAAAGCCCACGAAGATGATGAAATGAAGGAGTATTCAAAAAAAAGAAAAGACAAATTAACAGCGCGATGAAATTTTCTAATATAATTAGTTGCGAAATTGCGTCCACGAAATAAACAACGTCTAATAAATTTAAGAAAAAGAATCCAAACAATTCGCTTCAATCCGATCACTTTTGTATTCGTGTTATTAAAATAAAAAAAAAAAGAAGAAAAAAAATGGCGAAACAACAACCCACGTTGTTTTGTACCACGGCGAACCCACATTGCGCCGGACAGTTTTCCGATCCGCGGAGACGTCATCGACTCGGCGGCCGGTGCAATCAACAGGTGGTTGCACCAACCGCGATGCAGTGACCCGCGTGTATATATATATATATATATATACATACACGTGTGCGTGTGCGTGGAGTAACGCGTGGAGGATCGAGCGAGAGAAAGAGAGAGAGAGAGAGAGGGAGTCGCTTATCGAAAGTTCTCACTGGATCGTGATACTCGCATATACACACGCGGTGGTTACGAGAGAAGCTTAGCATAGGCGGTTTGCGCTCAGCCTCTCTGTGGTCCACCTACGGCTATTCACCTAAACGGGTAGCTGCTACGTTAATATCTAGCAGCGTGGTCCACGCAACCGAGTCCACCACCTCTCCTTCTCCCTCCCTCTCTTTTTCTCTCTGTCCCGAGCTTTTCCTTTTCGACGAATAGACGTGAAGGAGTTTCAGCGATTCGTATTTTCTTCCATTGTGCACAACGTGCTGCTTTGTATGCAGGAATGCACGCTCGAGCAGAGTTCAACTCTGAGGGGATTCTCGAATTAGCCGGCGTTAGATCGCTTTTCTCCGTTCTGCTCCCGCCTTCTTCTGGCGGGAAACTAAAACTATGCGGTATGATCTTTGTAAAATTGGTGGCGGCAGGGAAATGCCGGGATCGATGATCGAGACGAGAGTCGGATTGAGTTCAAGTCGATCGAAAACTGTTCTTCGCAAACACGTGGACGATGATTCGTTTGATTCGAAGGAAAAGAAGTGGTTTCGATTACCCGTTAATCGTGTGTGCGTATTTAACAGGGAGAGAGGGGAGATCGGGAGGAATGCCGATTTTCAATTAAGCTGGAACCACGCTGATCCGGCTGAACGATCGTTGAATAAGAAACTTTCTATCGATAACCCCGCCAATCCTTCGCTCGAACGGACGCTCATTTGCTTCGACAAATTTGTTCAGTTTACAAACGGATTTTTAATGCAAGATTTATTTTTTTTTTTATAATTGTTTACCAATATTTTCTTTCCACAAGTCATACATACCAATGTTGTACCGTATCGTTTTTTTAAGTATCAAGATATTAAAAAAAATCGGTTATTTATAGGCTGAAAGAATGTTTTTGACGTCATCTCGATACCTACAACTTAATTAACCGATGATCTCCCGTTTCTAATAAATCCGCTCGTATTACACGCAAATTGCGTTTTTATTTCCGCTCCCATTAGCAGGAACGAGAAATTTCAATCGACCTTCATCGAACACATTTCATTATTATACGAATTTACAAAATATACCTTACGAAACCAAACTCCTCTTAAACATAATTCGAATTGCATCCCTTTCCCCGATCTTCTCCGCGAAAAAAAAGCGGCCTAGAAAGCCAGCAGCCTGTCTCAGCGTTGAAAAAACCGAAATGCGCCAGTTTCGCTGCCGACGACGACGACGACGACGACGAGCTTGAATCGAGGCGTGGGAGCGGCGCGTTTTTCGCGTTGGTCGTCGTGGCCCGAAATAGCCGCGCGACGCGGCGGATACTTGGCCGACGGGCAGAAAATAAATCGGCGGAAGCACAGTGCACGCGAGCGCTGGTAAACATCCGGCGGAAGGAAAAAACGAAATGGAATAGAGAGAGAGAGAGGGAGAAGGCGCGCCGCTATTCGATCCCGGCCACGGATTCGATTCGAGGTGAAACTAGGTGAAAGTAAAGGGAGAGGCGCGCGCGATTCTTCTTCTTCCGCACGCGCACGTATCCCTAACGCGCGCGGATCGGGGAAAGGGTTTTGCGAGCGAAAACGGGCACGAGGAGAATCGACTTCCTTTCCGACTTCCCTTTTCCCCGACTCGCGCCGCCTTCCCCGTTTCATTTTCTTACGACCTCCGATTAACATAAATTAGTCTGGAGGCCTTTTTATCTCTTCGTGCCACTTTCTCATTACGCTCGAATCTCTCGGTGTACGTGCAATCGAGACAGTCCTCGAACGTGTCCTTACGATTTCCATTCAAGAAACCTTGTCCTTTTTTCTTCTCCTTCTCTCTCCTCCGCCTCGTCCGCGTTCCATTTTTCTTTGACCCGCTGATCGTGGTTATTAACGGAATCGCGATTATCCGTGATCTCGATTGATTTTTCATGATACGATTTTTTTTTAGTTTTTTCTTCCCCCCTTAGCGGCAGGATATTTCGTATCTGTAATATGATTGCTTTTATCATCTATCTTATTTTGTTATCGTTCCAAACTTTGCAATTTCTACGAAAGTTAGAAAAGATTGATTCTATAATTTATGAAATATACATTAAATATACGCGATATTCGTGATCAAATTATTCGAATCAAATTGAAAAAAAGGAAAGAGTTTCGCGACAACGCATCCTTCTTCTTCTATCCGAGAGATTCCAACTTTCAGATAAAAGAAGAAGGTAAAAAAAAAAGAGAAGAAAAAAGCCGAGGAAGTTCGAGGCACAAGTTTCCTTTTTCTTCCTGCTTTTGAAAACGGTGAACGTTCGGTTTCGATCGGGAATATTAGGCGAGGGGAGAAGAAGGTGGGACGACAGCGACGAAGAAAACGGGGCGACCGGCAACAACAGCCGTGCCACTTTCGAGGCGGCGAATTCCACGGAAACGGAGCGATGGTCCGAGGATGATTCGAGACGATTAACGAGGCGTATAAAGCAGACGGGTTAAATGATCAACCGGTTAAAAATAGAAGCGGATTCGTGACATGTGTTTTTATTGAATCGGTACACGAGCGAATCCGTTCCCAATCGCTCGCTTCCTCCTCGTATCTTTCGTAAATAACCGATTGCCGAGTTTTTCGTTCAACTGGAGGAAACTGAGAAAGTATTAAATACGAGCAGCGTCCGTATGGCGCCACCGCGACGGCCGACGATTCTCCTCTCCTTTTCCCTCCGCTTCGAGAAATCGACTAAAAATATATCATTCGCGATCGAAGAACTTACAATGGAGGTATTTATCTAATTTATAATTACAATTTAATCCGGGGGGAATAATAAAAATGTAGGAGGAATTATCTCTATTAATTTTTAAACAGGAATAAAATCTGTAATTTAATATAATTTGTAATTGTTTATCGTGGAAGAATCGTCCTTATCTGATGAGAACTTGTGCATCTCATGGAGTTATTAAAAAACATTACTTTTTGCGCGATAAATTATCTCTCTACATATATACACGCACATGTATTTAAATATTTCTATTGCAAATAAATTACGAAACGAATCGCTTTGTCCGTTTTGATATCCGACATGGCGAGTTCCACGGCATGGAATATATATATATATATATATATATGTTCTATGACAGAGATTTGTCTACGATTGCGCAATCCTCGGCTATCCACGCCACTTTGGATACTTTGATCGACGCCAACTCGAATCGGAAGGAAAAAAACGGAAAGAAATACACGAATATCGGTATCATCCAATGCACGCTCAGCGATACACACGCCTGCCATGTACAGATGCATACGTTGTCAACAATGTTGTTAATGCAGTTAGATTCGTGTCATCGAGATAAGTCGAGTTCGTTCGAATGGATAAAGGAGTGGGACGAAAATAGAAAGAGTTAATCAAGAGTTTGACGAAGCGCGTGCATTTCGCGAAACGTAGTTTTAACCCTTATACGAACGACAATAGATATCTTGACATTCAACGATCGGAATATGCATGAGCCTGCCGCTATTTTTAGATCAACGTGACGTATTTCGCATTAAATTAAAACTCGAATTAAAACTTACACGGCATATTTCATTTTTCTTTATACAAACGTGTCTATCTTTCCATCGAATATCAGACAAAAGAAAGGAAAGATCTTTTGTAATACAATAATCGAATCTTTCATCCTCAAAGGGTTAATCTCGCGACAAAGTATCAGCCACTCGTCACGAAGACACCGTTCCACGAGATTAAAGGAATATCTTCCAGATCTGGATAGTTGATTTATATGGGATCGTCGAATACCATGAATTCGAAGTAGATTCTTATCCTTCGGGATAATCGAACGCATCCACTCTGATCCGCACAACCGGTTCGATTCGGTTCGTGATCGATGCGTTTCCAGATCCTGTTCGGGCGACGAGGCTCGGACCTAGGTTAATCTACGATTTAAGATATCTCCGCCTCGCGATAAAAAACGTTCGACCCAAGATAGCTCGATCGCAGCCACGGTTCAAGGCTTGATCCAAGGAGTATTCTTCTCGAGTCGCTCGCTGCTACGAAGGGCCTGTTCGAAACCCCAGAGCAAAATTCTTAAACGGGAAGGCAAATTCCATGCGATAATTGGACCGTCGTTCCTACTCGATTATTATAAATTCACATTTATAAATATCCTCTTTTGAACAATCAATTCAATACTCTTCGTGTAACAAATTTTAATTATTTCTTGCTTTTCGAATATCCTGAAAGCTTTCGAACCTAATTTTTACAATTCTTTGCAAGATAAAAGAAGAATCTTCCCGCAAATTCAAATAAAATTCCACATCGATTTAATCTTCTAATTTCCTCCGCTCTTAATTTCAATCGCCTTCGTTTCGCTTCTTCGAAACGGAAGAAGCGGAAGAAGGGCAGGATGGTAATTTTTCACCCGGCCGATCGAAGCCGAGGGTATCGCGTGTTCCTCGCGGGGGGAAAAAAAGCCTCGGAACGGACGCGGAAGCAGCCCGTAATTATATTGTCACGCCGCGGGTGTTCAATTTGTCGACGAGCATCCGCGTCCTCCCCCGCGTCACCTCCTTCGAAACAACTTGGAAACTCGCTCGCTTCCCTCCTCCCTGTTCTCACGCCTTTCGAATCCTGGCATCCTTGGTCGGGGAGAGAAAGATCGGCACGAGGATGCGATCCTCGAGATCGTCGGTTATTTTCAGGGAAATATTTTCGCAGAGACGCGGGGGAAAGGATTGGTAATTCGAGAGACGAATGACGCTATTCTCGAGACGTGGATGGTTATTTTTGAAGAGTATCTTTTTATAGAGCGCGCAGAGGGATTCATTGAGCGAGTGAAAGGGGAGTACACGTGTTGGAATATGAATTTTTTGAGAAGAGGGACTCTAGAAAAAATCTGGAATGGATATTGAAATCGGCTTGGATCGATTATTCTTTTACCAAAAATTCTAATATATATATTGTGGTATAAATTGGTTATTAATTTGTTTATGGAAGTTGAGAAGAGAGAAGAAGAGAAGCTATCGGGATAATCTTCATAGCGTTTAAATATTCATGGTATATTCATAATGGAAGCGGGCGAGGTTATCCTTATCTGATCTATCCCCGACAGCTATCGAGAATATCGGGATATAATAAATCATTGGATCCAGTTTCGTGGATACTGGCGGAGCGAGCAGGTGTTTCGAACAGTATTAAAACTACTTACGTAACTAATCATGGGTATGTTGCGGGACTGAGCGACTATGGCTTCAACGTAGCACGAGCCTTCCGGTCCAAAGAAGGCTGCAACCTTCTCGCAGATCATATCGATCATTGCCTTCGTGGCTTCCACCGTTTCTCCCCTCGTGTCGCTCCATCGCATCACCAGCTTCACGTTTGGCAATATATTCGGATCGCTGTTGATCTGGAACGGATTTATATCCTTAGATTAAAATTCTTTAAATTTTTATAAATTAAAAATATATACATTTTGTCGAAAATTTACGTGAAATTTTCATCTCCTTTCCCAATTTCCATTCTGTGAGAGAGAGAGAGAGACACGCAAAGTTATCGTTTTATTTTATAAACTGTTACGCAACTGTTATTATGAAACCTATATTTCGTCATACGATATTAAATTACAATAATTGAACGGTGTCACGAGATGCATCGGTCGAGTCGTGAGTTAGCGTACTTTATATCCGACTTAATTGTTTCCAATAATGCCCCCACTCGGCCAATTTAAACGAACTAATCGGGTTACCACGATTCTCGCAATAATGATCGCGAATATTCTAACACTCGATGTATAAATGATCGAATCGAATGGCAAGCAACAAATCAAGAGGAGGAGATGACAACAATCGTTCGATCATCGAATCGATGATATATCGTGACGCGGTCGAAGAGAGCGAAAGAGGAAAAGAGTGTCACAATAAGTCGTAATAATGGGTCACGATGTTGTTTCTCCTTCCAACCTGGTACCGTACATAAACCCGCGAGGAGTGCACGAATCGATTTTCCACGGCTCCGCTCGGTATTCCATTAGAATAAATTTCTGCCCCCCAGGAACGTCGATTAAAGTTCAATTCGTTAATGTTATCCAAGTGTCCCGATTCCTCTCCGATAATTCTCTCGCGGCGTATCCGGCTCGTAAGTTGCTTATTACGCAAATTCGAAATACTTTTTCCAATCCTTGTTAATAGTTGGCAAGCAACTGATCGAATTAATTCGAAATCTCGAATGGAATTCTCTGTTTAGTTTGGATTTTTGAGGAAGATCGTCACCGAATAACTCGACGAGACAGGATTTTAATTCCATCTTTCTTTTTTTTTTTTAAAGATAAAACTGGGATAAATAGAGAGGAAATACTTGGTTTGTTTAAAAAATGAGGGAGAGAGAGAGAGAGAGGAATATATTAATCTGGAATTCCGAGAAAATTCTTGATTATATATCCGCGCGAATTATGGATTTAAGCCGGTTCGACGGCGAGTATAAAAACATTTCTCCTTTATGAATTTTATAGCGGATACTCGCGCGCTCGCTTTTCTCGATTCTTACTTCGCTGTTGTGCGTTTAACCTGTGCACCGTAAAATTGTATCTCGCTCTCGTTCATAAATTATTAATAGAATGATCGAAAACGTAATTTATGAAGACTACTATAAATCCATTTAAATTCAATCGCTATATCGGTATAAATTTGTACAGACTCGCTTGGATTAAATATTTATTACACATCGATCGTTCTTCCTCTAATTTTAAACTTCGAAGAAAAAAAAGAAAGGAAAGAAGGAGAGAAAAAAAAATTCATCTACCCATAAGCCTCTAATTTAACGCGCAAACAAGATCGTCAAACGGAATGTTTGAAATTTTTTTCCTTCCCGATAAAAAAACCCGTTTCCGAGAAAAACAAAGGAATTTCCTCCCAAAATGCGATCCAAAAATATCGTTACACGTTTTGTAACTTTTTCAACGTTTCGATCGCAAATCGTTGCAGTAGTTTTAGTTCAAGTTTATTCCCTGTTCCTGTCGATTCTAATTTTAATCATGACCGAGGAAGAAGAATAACTTCCGTCGAGCGAACGAATAATTACTTGTTTCCACACCATCCAGATCATGACTCGTCGCGGAGGAGAAGCGGAGGAACGAGTCGATGGCTTAATTATGCGAGTATTGTTCTCTCGGAATGAGTGACGAACATGATCAATTACAACTCGTTACGTAAAACGACGTGTGGCGTTGTACACACGATGAAATCGGGGAAGAAAGAGAGAGAGAGAGAGAGAAATATCGCCGAATTATTACGACTCTCGGGTCGGCGAAATTTTTTTCGTTAGGCTCCACTCGGAACCCGAGGAACCGTTAAAGCGGTTTCGAGGCGGCGCTATAAAAAATCATTGCTCTTCCCGTTGGATGGTTCGCATTCCTGACTTTGCACCTGCCTTCGGACGACCGCCGAATTCGTACGATGGAATGCGTACAATAATGCTCCCACCATTCTTTCCTCTCCTTCCAAGGGTTTTTTTCTTTTAACGACCGCGGGTGAAAGTTGAATTCGCTCGCCCCTCAACGATCACCATGTCTCTTAACTAAAAAAAGAAATGTAAATGAAGAGGAAGAGGAGACACTTTATTATTCGCTGAAACGAATTATTCTTAAGGAAGAAAGAATTTTGAGATGAAAAGTAGGAAAAAAAAGAACTCTTGTTGTACAATTTATCTCGTAAATTAAAAAGTTATCTTACGATTTTCCATATCTCCATAAACGTATAGATGCGTTTACAATTAAATTTCGAAACAGTCGGTATAAAACCTTCGATATTATTCCAATATTTCTCAAGATTCGAGAAGAAGAAGAAGAAGAAAAATATCGCACAACAACTGTTCCAATTCCGCTGAGAAACATAAGCAGAGTTCTCTCCCTCGAGAGAGAGAGAGAGTTGTCTGACACACGAGCGCGAAACAATGTCCACAGACACTGTCCACTTACGATGCCACTGGCAGGGTTTCGCCAATCAGCTTATTTTCGAGTAATTGAAGGGCGTCCGGTCGTGGAAGGCTGTGTGCACGACCGAATGCCACAACCTTCAGGGTCGATGAGAGCGACTTGGCTCGATTCGTTCGTCCGCGGGGAAAACGAGAGAGGGAAAAAAAGAAGGAAAAAATAAAGAAAATCGAGACGACGAGGAATATTACGCCCAGTTGTCTGCCCCCGTTAATTTGAATACTCGTAAAAGTCGGCAAATTCGGTCCAACGAGGCCTCTTTCCCTCCCCTTTCCATCGCTTCTCCATCGATTCTCTCTCGAATCTCGTGGTTCGAAAAAAAAAAAAAAAAAGGGAGAAAAAATATAAATATTCTCTTTGAAATGTTAATTCAAAATAAGCTTGAAACCGTTGAATCGGTGAAATCGCATCCGATGATTCATCGGATGTGCAACAGCTGTCACGAGCGATCGCCTTAATCGCTCTTAAAAGCCTCGTGAATGATCATCGAGACCAAGCGAATTTCGTATCGTGATCTCGTTCCCCTATTTAAAGATATCGAAACTAGTTTATCGAATCGTGGGTGTGCGTCATAGCGAATTCCACAATTTCTTTTCTTTTCGAGTGTCGCAAGTTTAATCGAATGCAAAATGCGATCTTATGATCGAGGGGTTGAGGAGTCGAACGATTTTTCGAGAGATGGAAGAATGATTGATCAAACGTTTCGTATTGATCGACGACCTCGATTCGAACGGATAAAAACTAATGGAGCTTGGTTAAGTACAATAATTAATTCATCAAGGTTAAGGGAAGATGGTGACGGTGCGAGTTTTACGCGAGAGACGATTAGGTGGTATTGACCCTTGCTCAGCCGTGTCAAGGTTGGGTCCCATTTTGACCCATATCAGGTTCTCTCTTGCCCACGAAGAAGTTAATCGCTAATTCCACGGAAAGTGAAGTTAATCAATTTGAACGGAGAAGCTTTCGACAAAATTTATGTTCGTCGTTGCCGTTTAATTTAATCCCAACCATTTCGTTTAGTTACAGTTTCGAAGTACACGATTACGAGTAGATAGTTTCTTCAGTTTAAGTCGATTAAAACAAATGATTCAAAAATTCAAAATAATAAATCACGATTTGTTCATCATCTCGAAAGTCTTGAAATATATCTCTCCTCGTTACGATTTATCGGAAAATCAGCTAATCTCTGTTCTCCAATATCGGTAATTTTGCCATACGATCGGAGAGATATTAGAAACGAGCGTAATTACTTTGCATACCGACTATGCAAACGCCCAAACGAAGAAAAACTTTCACCATGCCTCGGCTAAAAATAGAATTATTTCCTCGTTGCAAAGCGGTCTCGCTCCAAGCCAAGCCACAAGAAATAAAAATGTCTGACGAGGAGCGCACGAAAATAACCTAAAAATCCTCGCTCATCACCGTCGCTTTCTTTCTTTCTCTCTTCCTTTTCTTCTTTTTCTTTTCTCTTTCTTTTTTTGATATAAAAATACGAATCTACGCAGCATTCGGTACGAGGCAACCTTTGGTCCCCAAAGTAACGAGCAACGAGGCCGACACTTACTCTTGCGTCCAACTGCATAAATAAAATCGCGGCCAAATCTCGTTTCCTACACGCGCGTCGAGCTCCTACGTATCTATCTTCGATTCCCATCTCAGATTTCGTTCAATTTCACCTATTACTTTCTTTCTCCTACATCGAAAATACCTGCAACTTTAACGTACACGATATACGGCATCGTATAAAATCAAAAGAAATCGTTCGTCCATTTTTCTATAAATAAGAAAACAAAAGGATTCTTATTATCCTTGAAAAAAAAAGAAAATATCCACGCAATCCACACGATATACGATATACGGCATCGAAAATCAAAAGAAATCGTTCGTCCATTTTTCTATAAATAAGAAAACAAAAGGATTCTTATTATCCTTGGAAAAAAAAAGAAATATCCACGCAATCCGTAGGATAGAAAATCCTCCGTGACCCGCGCACGTGACCCTCACGGGGCCGAGAGAAAAGTGGCGGGAGGGGGGAAAGGAACGAATCGGAACGGTGAGATACCAGAAATATACCCGAATAATTATCGGCGTAACCGCGATCCATCTTTGACGTAACTTGTTATTTCCAAGTAGAACCGGATACTCGCTGGTCCCCCTCCCTCCCCGCGATACCATCGGTTATTTCGACGATTCCCACAGGTTTCTCGCAGGCCCTTCCCTTACGCGCCCGCCACGGTTGCAGGTTGCGAAACGGCGCGCGCGTGTATAGAGCCGCGGCTGGTTTCGTGGTACAAAAAGGGAGAAGGAACGCGAACACGTTCGAGAGGAGCGATGAGGAGGTGGAGGGGCGAAAGATGAGAAAGATGAGAAAGCGGGGTTGGAGGAGGATAAAAAGGGGGGGAAGGGGGGAGGAGAAGGTTTCTCGATCGCGAGCGAATTCTTCTCACGGTTGCGAGAGCGGAGTTTGGACGCGTGGGCGGACCGGCGAATAATGCCGGTCTTGTATTTTTAAACCCTCGCACGAATCGGCATCTCTCCGGGGCGGGAGAGATGGCGGGTCACTCGGCACGTTGCGGCTCCCGCTGCAGCCGCGCGCACCTTTCTCTTTTTCTTCTCTTTACCCGGCCCTCCGAAAACGATCTCACGGTCCCTGGAGCGCGCGCGCGCGCGAGAGCGAGCGGGCGTCCCGCGACCGCGCGCGCCGATCCTCCAATGAATTATCGACCCTTCCAGACCGGAGGAACGCGAGGCTGCCGCTGGAACCGCCCGCGGGAAAAAACGGCCGAGACAGGGGCCCGCGATATCGGGGCCTTACGGATTCGCCGCGGCCTACGTGGGAACTTTGGGAACCCTGGCTACCGTAATTAGGGACCACTCTCTCTCTCTCTCTGAACCTCAATCGATTTCCACGTGTCCGCACGCAACACGTGGAAAGTGACGAGCGTGTTTCGGTTAGATGGAGAGGGAGGGACCTTGTTTTTGAGGAGGACGCGTGTTCCATTCACGGTGTATAATATATCTGCGCGGATGAGCGGCGAATTAACGAGGCGAGTTATATTTAGCTCGGAATGGAATGTAGGTTTAGATAAACCTATCGTGCGCGTGGTACGGGATCGTTTTCGAAATATGATCGAAACGTTGATGTGAAAATTTATTATAGTCCTCGTATAAAATATAAAATATAGAAGGTAGGTTAAAAGGAAAAGGAGGAAGAACTCACCTCGTCAAGGGCCATGGAGAAGGCACCGGAGATGGCAAGGCCCTGGCGATCTTTCAGGCCGCCTTTGATGGCCGTGAGGTATCCAATGGTAAGATTCTGCTGTTTCCTCGGCTGGATGGCCCTGGTTACGGTGGATTTCGGGTAAGTCTGCCTGGAGAGTAGTGCCTGCTGCCACTCGGCCCCGGGCAACCCTGGCGGCTCGGCCAGGCCCAGGACCAGAGGGCTGCTGGCCAGCAGCAGCAACACCAGCAGGGCCCGTGATCTGTTCCCGCACGAGCGTGGCCGCACCGGTTGCGGCTGATCCACCCGGTGCCGTCGATTGCGTTCCTGAGGGACTTCCTGGCGACGGGGAGGCCTGCGGCGGCTCGGCTGTACTGGCGGGCCGGGGCGCATGGCCGCCGCCGCCACCGGTCAGCACCGCCTCCCTCCCGCTCACCTGCAATCCCAAATTTTTTCCATTATTCCATGTCCGCGAATATCATTTCTCCAATTCACCGAACGTGTTAACTCTTATTATATTATAAATCGTCTCTGATCGAGGAAAAGATCGGTTCTTCCGTATTTAATAGCTGTTGAAACGACTGTATATAAGATCTTGGAGGCCTCGATACTTTTCTGTCCCTTGCCAAGGATGAAGTAACGAAGGAATATCGTTTGTTCTATATTTCGCTTATATTCTTGCAAGTAGAGTAATAGTTTCGATTAATTCGATGTGCGCGTTGAAGAATCGAAAGGATATCGCATACTCGAAGATCCTAACTTCGTAATCTTACACGCTTCTCGATGAGCAGATAGAGCAGATATGTAACGAGACCGATGATCGTACACCACTCGTGCGATATATTTTTAGCCACTTATCTTGCCAGCGGTACGAAAAATTCGTACTGAACCACGCAATTAGATATAAGTGCCCGTACTTAGAAGTGTCATTTCGACGCTATCTTCCCCGCTACTTATCACTCGTCTCCACTTATTCGTCTGAGTCATTGCGTGTGCCGTGCGCGTCGAGCTAATAATACTAATAATAACAACAACTGATATCCACCCAAAAAAAAAAAATAAAAAAATAGCTCCTTCGTTTCTCAAAACGTTCGCAAACGTTTTTATTACGCCATCGAAAACGTGTCCACTCCGCCTCCCCCCGCGGATTAATTTTCCTCCTTCTCGAGATAAAAATCTCGAGAATCGTACGTGTCATCCGACGTTAATCATCCGCCCTCCCTCCACCGTTCATATATTCCGCGACCTTGCTCCCAGATTCCAGGTTAGAAAAAAAATGAGTCACGGAAGAATCTGCTGCGCGTCGAGTCGTTATCTTCCCGATCGGATATCAATGATCTCCAGGAAACATTACGTCAGCAACGAGTCGAAGGACTGGAAACAGCGCGAGCGATTGCATGCGGATCCGATTCATGAATGATTCCTGTTTATTATTATATATCGTCTCGAGAGAGCTCGTATATCGGCTCGTAATCGTATTCGCCGTACGCGCTCAATAGCGAAGAAGCTTCGTCGGGGAAGCATGCGGAATCAAGCTGTCCCATTGTTTCACGGAAACGTTCCTGGAAAAACAGTTTCGAGGAAGGTCGCTTTCCAAGACCGCTTTATTCGTTCCGTTAACAAGAAAAATCTAAACGTCCCCTTCTTCCTCTCCCCGACCTTAGATACAACTCGCTCGGATAATTGTTGAAAAATCTGCCTATAATTCGCCTTGCCAACGAAAATCTCGCGAACCAACTTCTCAATCGATAAATCCATTCAAGGAGGAAAAACAATTACCCTTTCGAGAGATTACTATCCGAAACACGAACTTTCACTGAAAACTAAAAAGAGTTCGCTTATTACGAGTTCACAAATCACCTAATCATTTGTCATCGTAACACAAATCTCGATTTGCTCGAGAATCAACACCTTCGCTATTCTCTTCTCCTCCCAATCTTGCGAGATGCAACGCGTTCCATTAAACGAGCAAGCGAAGAATTTCGCAACGATCGATTCAATCGGAAGGTGAAAAGAGAGAGAGAGAAAATACACGCAATCGTCGCAGCGGAACGATTCCGCGTCGAAGCGAAGGAACGGCCGTGGAAAACACGTGGCTGGGCATCGAGAGGGACACACCTGTTGCAATTACGTAACGCGACGAACGAACGAGCGACTCTCTCTCTTTCTCGCCTACGAGAAAGAGAGAGAGAGAGAGAGAGCGCGGTGGCTGCCTGCTACAACACGGCCAGCAGCCCACTACTCTAGAAGCCCTCGACGCGCCACGACAATAAAGACGTCTTCTTCTTCTCCCCTCGGTTGATGCATGGTGTCATTCACGAAGCGGGCTGTGGGCCGGCTTCGTGTACAGGCTTTCCAACGTCGTTCGTTTCTAAGCCGAGATTTAATTATGGCCGGCCGGTGAAAGTGACCGGCTGCGCGGATTTATATTTAACGGGCGGGAAAAGGGGCGACGAGTCACCTTGGCGAGCCACAGGTGACCAATTCACGAACGCGATGAGCGATTCCCGTAGCGGGGACGGGAAATCCTGTCGCGACAAAAATGCTTATCCGCTATTATTATGTGATTTAACTCTTGTTTCTTTATTTCCTATTCACTTTTAACACGACTCGGATATTATTGTCTACTTGAAAATTTTTTACAAATTACGTATTGATTTTTTTTTTCTTCTTCTCGAGAGAAGAAAATACAGAGAGATCGTATATACAATTATAGAAAGGATATCTAAATTATATTAGAAATTTCTCTAGATTTTACTTTCTTTCGCGTTACGAAACGCTAGAAGAGCAAATCGTTAGAGAGGAGTTTTTTCTTTAATTTTCAAGAAAAGAATTTTCCAAGGTAACAGGTAATCCCAACAGGTAAATATTTTCCCTCGCGTTCCTTCGAGGCCTCGCGTTATTATGCTTTTTTTTTTTTTTTTTTGCCTGCGACGAGCGCGCTCGGCTCGGCTTTCGTCGATGTATCATTCGCGAGACGTGTAACGCGCGCTTTCTCCCCGACGATTTTTATCGCGCGACGATGGGATAGAGAAGCGTGGACAGGATCGTGACCCCGTCGAGGCTTTTTCAATTAACGATAAGCCGACGGACGCATCGAGGCGCGTTATAAACCGCGTTATAAGCCACGACGACGTCGAACAAGTGGAAGTGGACAGTTTCCACGAGCGACGCGTCAGCGCGGTGCTATTTATTTTCAGGCGTTGTTGGGCGATCTAATTAGCTCGTTTAACACGCGTGGATCGGATTCAAGTCGGTTTCTAGTAACGCGGCCCACCGAAAACCGTTCCGTGAAATTTTCCAAATCGCTCGATCCGCTAATTGCCGATTGCTAATTGTCCTCGTTCGAATTGAATATTTTTAAAATTCGCGATATTTGTTTCAATATTTTTTTTCCACGTTTACGTTTGCTTGATTATTGTGTTAATTTGCCGGATAACTTTTAACACGCGATTAGTAACAGGAGATTAAATATCTGGGGGAATAATTGAAATTAGTATAATCGTCATTTGGCAAAGATCTTGCCGTTTCTTAAATCGTGTCGTGTCGTGAAAATAAAGATAAACGAGCTTTTAAACCGTTTTTGACAAAACGTACGTTCATCGAATACACGTTGCAGAGTGGCAAAAATTTTAAAAAATTAATCTAAAAGAAATAATAATTAGATCGATAGAATGAAAAATTGGTAAATTATTTAAAAACCTAGAAACTATTAAAGAAAATTTGCAAAAGAAAGAAAAATGTATCATCTTCAGTAAATTATCAATTAATATAATTTTCTAGTCAAATTTTCTTAACCCTTCAATTCCTTTTTGCCTTTTTTCAAACATACATCGCATTGCAATTGTCTTAGAAAAATTAAAATAAACCTTCGTAGGCACAAACTTTTCTTTCTTGCATCGAAAGAAATAATTACGCGTTTAAAAGTGGATCGAAAAATCCTTGCCACGCGAGCACTCGTTCCAGTCGAATTTTATTCTCGCCTCTCGAGACCGTTACACTCCCATGGGCCGAGAAAGCAAACAGGATCTTTTTAACGCGGGCCTGATACGTAAAGTAAATTCGGCCCGCGATAAAGTTCTAAGAATAGCAAGCGTCCATGGAAGAGCATACGTTATTTGTCAATGACGTCGCTTATGGTTACCTGAGATAAGTGGCTTCGCTCCGATAACTCCGATACGTATTCCAAACGTTCGGCGAAATTATCTTTTTTTGTCCTCGTTTTATCGTACGATATTATTACCAGCCCGAGAGAATTTTAAATTTTTAACTTTCCCGTCGAAATTCGATTGGGCCGATACTTACAACGCTCGAAACGTTTTAATTTTTAATTCCTTAAAATTACAACAATTATAACAGATCGCGCAATAAATCTTCCTTCCCTCTATTTTATTAAAAATTCCCAAAATCGCAAGGATTTGAAAAAGGAAAGGAAAAAAAAGGTTCGATCAGCTGATCGATTCTTAAGCAAAAAAAGTGTCGCGATAGACGAACAGCGAACGCTCTCGAAAGGAGAGTTATCACTGTTTATCTGAAACGATATGCACCGCGAGTGTTGACCCTGCTTCCATTGCGTAAACGCGTGCCTCACGCATAGCCCAACCGGCACCGCCGATTCGCGCGCTTCCTGCACCCGATTCCGCCCGTTTCGCGAGCCGTAACCGGGTTCAAGTTTGCGAAAAAGGTAGTGGAAAACCGGGCTAGAAAAGAGGACCAGTCCGATACCATTAACGAGTCCGCGGGAACGAGATCACGACGGAAATAGAATGGATCCTTGTTGCCCGATGCCTCTCGAAGGATATCGGGGCTGAAACACGTCGAGTCTGGTTTTCTTCAATTGGATCGCGGTAATTGTTGCCGCGAGAATCGAATATACGGTGACACGTACAAAGCACCTGAAATGGAGACTTCTTTTTTTTTTTTTTTTAATTCGATTATCTATTTATCGAGTCGAATACTTGGATCGATAATAAAATTTCCGGCTACCGAGATTTAATAATGCGAAAGGTAATTTACTGTGAGGTCAAATTTTTAAAAATTTTTTAAAATTGTAACGTATTATCGGGGATGATTAGATTAGATGGAATTTAAATAAGCGAGAAAATGAATAAATTTTGATAATTTGAAAAAAAAAAAAAAAAAAATTCTGATTTCATAACGTCGATCGTTAAAGAATATTTTCTTTAATTTAAATTACCTGTAAATTACGGCCCCCTCGAGTTATTCTAGATATCGCCGCTGTCATTTCCAGTTAATGATCTTCACCACTTATTTACTTCAATATAATTACATTATCATATTCTACAAGGATATCTGAGTGACCCTCTTGTTAATTAACTCGAAAACAGTGTCGTTAGTCACACTGCATATTGTGACCATATTCATTTTTTTTTCTTTTTCCATTTTCTTCGCTTTATATATACGCGCGCAAAGACGTAACTAATTTGAATATTGCGAAAGGGGGCTCGCAAGAGGAAAAAAAAATTGGATAACGCAAATCCAACACAGCTAGTCACCTCAGTGAAATTATATCGACTCTTTAAATCTTTCTTCCTCTTTTCATTACGCGTGCGTGTTAATTAATTTATGAATACGAAAGGAAAGAAGAGAAAGAGAGAAAGAAAGATCAAGAAAACACTGAGATCGTCTCTATAAATATCGAACGAAATTTCAACGATCGGAATGAAAACTCGACGGAAACTGGAACACTTCTCGTCGAAAGAGAAGAGAGAACACTTCTCTATTCGATCGGGACACGCTCGCCGCCTGTACAACAGTGTTGTTCTCTACACGTGATACGCGTAATACGGGTTCTAAAGCGCCTCCTCGTCTCTACAGTGTATCGTGTTACAAGGGGTAATTGAAGAACGATATGCATACACGTTGTACGAGATGTGCACGCGTGGGCATTGTCATTATCGCAGCTACACAGTACATTAGAGTGTTTCATGTCGATATAATATATCACATTACTACTGTAAACTGTTCAGGGGTGTGGCTCCAATGGTCACCACAGGATACCACACCGAGTATATCGTTTACTACGATTCTACAATCTCTCTATATCCGTCACAATTGTCCATCGATGGAGGAATAAGTTAAACAGTCTTTCGCTCGTGCTGACTACTCTCGTGACTCACTGTACTATTAAACTTAATTCCCAACGAAGAAATGTGACCCACGCTGCCTTCGACCGGGGAGAATCACTCTATTAATGATGATCTTCTTCCCCAGGGTGTGATATATTTCGATTCGATCCATCTCTGGCAAATTTTTCTAACCAGGAGAAGAAAGAAATATTGGAAAAATTCTAGTTTACCAACAACAACTACTTTACCAAATATAAGAGATTTCTTCGACGATTCGCAAGTAAAATTTGAAATTAATGATTTCTATTCCCGCGACTCGCGATTGTGGGTCGATTGGCTCGTTCGAGCTTCCTCTCCTTGCATAATTTCTAAAAAAAAAAACATTCCAATCTCTATCTTTAGAAAGAAGAAGAGGAAGAAGGAAAAACTCCAACTCTTACTTACTCGACGAACAAATAAATCCTTTTTAAACGGGTTTACGCTATATTATTCCAACTATATATCCCCCCATTATCCTCGCTTCAGCACAGGTGTAAATTACTAGAATCTCGTAACTTTGCTCCGGCCGCTTAGCCGGTTTAATTAGTGCTTCATACGGGAATACATTAAATAAAGCGGTGTTCAACATTCTATTCGTCGCCGACACTAATTGACGAGTATTTCCGTTCCGTGTTAACGTTAATCTCGTTAAGCTCGACACATTCTTGGCCGCGCGAATCGCGATAAGCAACGCGGGCCCCCACCACTCCTCTCCTCCTTCTCCCCCGTTTTCGCGCGAATTCGACGTGAAACGGATACCGAAACGGTCACTGCCCAACGAAAGAAAGAAAAACGATCATCCAAACTGTGCCCTCCTACCTCCATCCGTCTCTCTTCTGTACAGGATGGAGGTGTCTGTAAGAATTAAAAGTATTAATGGTCGGTTCGAGAGAACGAGAGGCGAAGTTTGAAAGAGAGAGAGAGAGGGAAGAGGGGGATAGATCCGGGAGGGAAATAAAAAGATCTCTAATTGCTAGCTTCTTCTCCTCGTCGCTCTGTTAATTCGCTCGATTAATTATGCAATCGCGATGAAAAACGGCGGATAGCGGCCGAGGATGTAACGAATTACAACGAGGATCGCGAAATAAATTAATCGGCGGTGCGTGTCGGTGATAAGCTGTGGGCTAAAATGTTGCAACGCTTAGGTCGATCGGTGGACGAATTCGTAATTCGTGATTCTTATTACGTCGAAAAAATTCCCTTCCAATCTCCTCGCGATTCGAAACCTCGTGGAGATTAGATTATATTATTCGAAAAATAATATTAAAATTAAAATCGTAGGACGAGATCGATCGAAGAAAATCTCGAATTAATTTAGACGAGAAATCTTATCGAGACGTGGATCGATCAAAGATGAAGGAGAGATTAGAAAAAGAAACAACGAAGGAAGATTTCTCACGCACGATATGATCAAAACGCAGGCAAAGGAAAAAAAAAAGTATATTTATATCGTTATTAATAGAATCTATTAATAGAAGTAATGGATAAAAAAAGAAGAAGAAGAAGAGGAAGAAAAGTTTAGCATTCCTCGAGAAAGGGAAAAAAAAACTTATATATATATATAAGATAATAAACGAAGAGGAGGGAAGATCGATCGAATTACGATCATTCCATCTGACTAATACTAATATTATCATTTTTTCCCATTCCGGAATAAATATTGTTACACGTTACGTAGATTTTTTTTCTCTTTTATAACACGGCCTGTAATGTAATGTAACCGCAAATAAATTGCGCCAGGAAAGTCCGACAACTGAGTCCGATAACGATGGAAATGTCACGTGAGCTTTAATGAACGCTAAAAATAGACGTCGTTATTTTTACGCGCAACGCGATGAGCGACAGAGAGAGAGAGAGAGAGAAGAAAAAAAAAATGTCGTTGCATCACATTCGAAGCGATACCACGCGTTGAATTAATACGTGCATTAATCGATGCCCCGATTCGATCCGCTTTATGCTCGAATCGGCGACGATCGGCGCCCGTCCCTTCCTTCGCGGAAGAGAGAGATCGGCGATAATAAGAGAGAGAGAGACGAGAGGGATTACATTATATATACCGGGTTAACGAGTTGGCGGCTACGGACCTGGAGGCGAGTAGTTGGGGCAGGACGTGGAGGGGCGCGTAGAAGACATAGTAGAAATTTTTGTTTCGCCGTTAGCATAAACGATCGGTTTAATAAACCGGCCTATCGTCCCAGGGACGGGCGAATAGATAATTTCACCATGAAAAAATTTATGCAACGTTTATGCTAACGGCCAGTGATGAGGAGGAGGAGGAGAAGGAGGAGGAGGAGATCGCGTCGAAAAAGTCACGAGTCTAAAAATCTGATCTGCAAAACAAATTTGACGATGCACGTTTCGTTCGGCTTATCGTTCGACGACCTCGCCCCGGAGGAGACTGGCCACAGTCTCGATTCGTAATTTACGCGCAAAATTTATGCCTTCTGTCACGACAACCATCGGGATGGGATCACGCGTAACGAAGTTGAAAAGTTTTGAAAACGTTCCTCGTCGGGGGAGTTTATTCCGGGATAAATCCGGGAGCAAAATTTATATATTGTTATTACGTTTGTTATTACGTTAATAAAGCTGTTGATGGGATTCGACCATCGCGCAATTATTCGTGTTGTTTTTGAAAAACAAAATTCAGTTCATCTGGCCTGGATTATTATTCCGCGACCTTTTGCAAAGATAATAAAAGATAAATTTAAAGCAAAACCTTGGAGAATTATCTCAACGTGAAATGAAAATTTATGCTTGCACAGTTTATTAATAGAATCACGTTCGGTAGTACGGTAATTATTTGCGATTCCAAAAATGCAATGTTTACCGGCATGCGCGATCTCGTTCAAAGATTAACAAAGTGGAGTTAAAATTCAGCACGAAATTTATATCATCGGCTACCCGAGAGCTATTGATAGGATCGCGTTCAGTATGTAATTACTCACGAATCGGAAAGTCAGGTGCAAAAAGTTCGCCTCACCGGTCTATCGAGCTTGGCCAGCTTGACGACCGAGACGAAAAAAATCCGCATGTAGCACAAAATTTATGCTACGCTTACCAACCAGCTAGCGATGGGATCGAGTCCACTATGTAATTACTGACGAGTTCAATTAAAATCCAATGCAAAAAATTTACTTTATGGGATTCGATTACTACTCATAAGAGTTCGTCTCGTGTTTCAATTTTTTTTTTTTTTTGCGTATACAATCTAGTTTCGAATTTTAAGAATAGAGTAATAGGGTAGTCATAGGTAGTTGTCAACCTGTTCGAGGATGTGGATAATTTTCATCCTTTTAACATTGATATATTAAACGCATTCCCTTTCAACGATTTAATCACGCAAGAAAACAGGAAACTAATCAAAATCAGAATTTATCCACCTCCCCTCTCCCCTTTTAATCTTCGCTCAAAGAGTATCGTTTTATTAAAGTGTTTACCCACGTTTATCAAAGTATTTGTAAACAGTTCAAATCGGTCTTGTCCGGACTCCTTAAAAAATTATCTCGCATCATGCAGCTTTTTTTAAAAAATTTTTGAGTTTTCCATGAATAGTCTGTCTAATTGTGGCCGCCTAATTTTCATCTCATCGCTATCCGGACGATCAACTTTTCTCCCCCGAAAGGAATCAGGTTTGCGGATTAATAAACGCGGATTATCGCGGACGATCTGGAAAAATCCGCGAGGTGTGAAAAATTACGGGTGTGGAATATTTCCCGCGACGAATACAATCGTTAAAAATAGTGAGAAATGACTTTCAGTGAGAATTAACGAGATTGGCTTTCGTCCGACACGTGAACTTTGCTCGATGGAAAGTACAGTCCCGGCAAAGATCAATTGCGTGTAAAATTGTGTATAAAACGGAGAAATAAATAAATAAATAAATAAACGTTAAATCGATTTACACGTATACGATATTCGATAGAATAATTCGATGAATGAACGAGCGTGTAACACGTATACGCTCGTATATCGAAGTATATAATAGATGCCAAGTCCATAAATGATGCGAATTAATTCCCTCATCGCATAACAATATTGTTTCTTTCGTAATATAAAGCGTCCGTTATATTAATAGAAGATTGATTTATTCTTTCTATCATTCATATTTCTCACTTTTTTTAAACAGTGTCACATGATCCTGATGCGAACATATCGTAAACGCATGTTTAAATGTGTTTACGATATTATCTCCAAGAAATTATTATTATTTGATTTATGTACGATCATTGTCTCGTTGGAAAACACCTATTTTGCAATCTCGTTTCGTTTATACGAAACTGTACAAAATAGTTGTTAAATATTTACAACATACATTCACAATACTTATTTATAATTAATCGTCTCCTTTTCGATAATTCTCCACACTCTTTTTTTCCGAAACGTACTACATCGATTATTGCTAAAAAAAAAAAAAGATTCCCGAAATATCTTTCAGAAGAAACTCACGATCGTTGATCTTTCAAAAAAAAATTTTTATATTTTTTATTACTTTGTTTATTTATTTATTTATTTATTCTTTTTTTTCTTCAACGCGAGGTTAACGCTTATTTTTCGACCCGACTGTATACAAGCATCGAATGCACGTGGCGATCATGCGCGGATCAACGTATTTGTTCTCGATCGCAGAAAGCGATCGTTTTAGAAATTCGGTCTCGTCCGAATCTCTCTCTCGAATGAGATTCGCTTTGCCTCGTGTCGTCCACTTCCGAGACAAAGGAAAGGATTCGATATTTGGACGACCGCGCGTATACGCGTAGGATCGGTTGGCAATGGTTTGGCTCCCCGCCAAAACAATCGTAAGGGAGGGAAGAAGAGGGTGGTGTTCAATTCTGGTGTTATTCGTTAACACCATTGTATCCACGTCCACGTTAAATCGATTTATTTACAGCGGGGGAGGAGACATCGGACGGCGGCGATTGTCTTCGATTCGAGATGTCAGACTAAACATCGAACGCTTCTTCCTTCTTGCTTGCAAAGAAACGCGACGCTACTCGGAATAATAATAAATCGAGCAACGGTGGACGGGCACCGGTTAGTTTATCGGTTCCCGATGATTACGCGAAAATTATCGTCACACCGGTGACTCAGTTTTTATAAAAAAAAAAAAAAAAAGAAAGAAAGAAGGAAAAAAAAAAATTATTGTTCGCAAGTTTGAAAAAAAAAAAAAAATTACGCTCGGTTATGAAACGGACGATTTATCGTATCGTTAACCATTGAAAGTGATTGTGCGTCGGCTAATGCTGAAGGTCGAAGTCGCAAAAAAGTCGCTAAGGAAAAACTATAAAAAATAGCTTAGTATGGATAGCAATTAATTTGTAATTTGATCGATCGAGTTCTCATTCCTCTTTTCGCAACGTAAGAAAAAAAGACTTTGTCGAGAAACGAAACGCGAAGAAAAAGCACGTTCGAGAAGATGAATATCACAATACACTATATATATTATTATATTATATTATATATCTATTTTTAATTTCTTCCAAAAGAAGACAAAAATTCTCGAACGATATTTCCATTCCAGATTTCTCTCTCGCTTCCAAAAAAAAAAAAAAAAAAAGAAAAATAAATCATCCACCTTGGAGAGCGCGTAAACGACAAATTCATCCGTGTAACATATGCTCGACCGAGCCAAATGGTACAGATTTATCATCCAATCCTCCCCTTACGTCCCCCAATCCAATCTCCCCTCGCTCGGCAAACTCGCCTAAACGTCAATATCATAACTTTCTTCGCCCTAGCGCCGCGGATCCATAATAACTCCGCCGCCGATAAATCGTGAACCGGATTTAATCGTTCCCGTTATCGAGAACGCGAGAACGATTGTAAAAGCGGACGATGAGTCAAAGTAAAATTCGCAGTTTACGCAGTGGGAAAACGGCGAAGTGATTTAGACTTAGAGAGCGTGTCTAAACGGAAGCGGGCGTAAACACATTTCGTGTACACCGCGAAATAGTTGGCCCTGGGCCATACGTCGCCTGCCTCTCTCTCTCTCTCTTCACTAGCTTGTATTTTCTTTAATTTCACTTCACAGGATACACGGCTGTGACGACCTACTTGCGCGGATGTTGCGCGGAATCGCACGCACGCGGACGTTTTCGTTTTTTGGCCGTTGCTTGGCTGGCACGCGTCCAAACTCGCAGCGCTCCGTAAATTCCCCCTATTCAACGCGACCCGGAATCGACTCGAGTCGAGTCGTAATAAGAGGCGGCTTCGCGCCATGGAGAAACGAAAGTTGGCGGAGATCCTGCTACTGCTGCTCCTCTTTCTCCCAACCTCGAGCCTTGCTCGATTCACACCGTTTTCCCGTGATAGAGGATTCGGAAATGAAACTGGTTGGAAATGAACCAACTCGATTGGCTTTGGTCACACTTGCTTCGAGTGTAATAATACGAAGTGATTCATGGATGTGATGATCGATGATGGAATCGGCCGGTTGTAGGATGGATGGGTTTGATTAAGGGTTGAATTGAACAGTTTTTTCGAGACGAGTTCCTTATCGATATTTGATAATTGTGAAAACATGATACGAGTTTCGTTCTTGAATCTCTTCGAAACAGGGATTTTCACTTTTGTAGATATATATTTTTAATATATTTGATTAGGACGAGGATGAACTTGATCATGAAATAAATATTTCATAATTCGTCGAGATATTGACGGATACAAATGATCCAGAGATCGTTCGATGAAGGATGAAAAATATTTCGTATCGTAAATTTGGAAAAAAAAAAAAAATTAAACGAAATTGATTCTCTTCGTTCCCTGAAACACGATTCTGTACGGTTACTTTTTTCAGAGCAGCAGTATCGCCTTTTGCTATCAATGAAACTTCCGATAAACTTAAAATCCTTCTTCTTCTTCTTCTTTTTTTTTTTTTTTAAACACAAACTGCAGACGAAGTTTCGTTCGTTAATCTCCGCAGACGAAATAACAACCGAAGATAATAAAAACTTTTTCTATCAGGAGTAAAAAAGTATCGGGTCAAGCCGTAAATAATAATACTATTATAAAAGCTATTATTATTTTCGTATTGAAACTGAACTTCTAAAACGACATTACGTACATATTTATGAGATGATGTAATATTTATAAGTGAATCGCGGATGCTTATGCAAAATCAATTTTTTTTTTTTTCCCTAAGAGACTACTGATAAGTATGAAAATCTTAAGAATAAAAATACTTTCGTCTTCTTATCTACCAAATAATGTTGTAATTCATGTATTTCACTCTCGATTCACGTTCTTATTTCTACATTTCTGTAAAATCCTCGTACATACTCTTGCATATTTAAAACTTGCTCGCTCGCTCAGCCACACCATTTGCATCTCGACTTATCAACCAGTGCTTCGAAAACGCTTGTTAAATTAATCGAAATATCGTTACTCCGAATAAAATTCTAATCATATCTGTGAAATTTCTGTGAAACGCGATTCGACGTGCCAAGTGCTTCTCCTAATATAAATATCTAACGATAGTTTCCTTTAAGCTACTTTAAACTTATAACAATTGTAATTACATATTCGAAAAAAAATACAACTTCTCCCGAATAACATCTACTATAATTAAAACATTTGTTTTTTAATTAACTAGAGTTGATAATTTCGAAAAAGTTTTAAACCTTAACCAATCCAACACAAACGAATCTAAATTTAAGAAAATTTATTCTATTAACCCAATCTAATGAAAATGAAACGAAATATCGCATCGATCTTAAAAAAGAATATAATAGGAAAGGTTGACACGAAACAAGAAGGAAAATCATGGCGCGCAAACAATTGCTCGAGGAAACCGCGATCTAAATATGTCATTTTCTCAAACGGATCGGATAACAGCGGAAGCGAGTTCAGAACACAGTGTCTTGTAATTGGATTAAAACACGTGTAACGCCAGTGAGTGTGAGAGGCGGATTGACGAATATGATTAAACGCGGGCAGCGATCGTGACGTGGCGAACGGGTCGAATACTTTTTTCCTGATTAATTACTAGCTGATTTCATCGAATGGACGGATGGAACAAGAGCGGCCGACAGATGGATCGCGGCCTCTAACGAGTCGAATTGATTGACAGCGCGAGAGATAACACCGCGGGTACCTACTTGGAATCGGCTCTCGGCGATAACTGGAAAAATCTATTAATAGAGCTTCCATGGCTGGAGCTCCTCCTCCCTTCCTCCTCAACCTCCGCCTGTCAGCCGTACCTGTATCGTACAACTGTATAGTTGAGAGATAGTTGAAGCTTCAACAAGGAAGAATGGAAGGAGAGATTTGTTCGTCAAAGTCATCCGTTTTATTAATTTTCGATTATTCGCTGTTGATGAAAATATAGATAAATGCGAAGATTGAGATTAGGAACAATTTTTGAAGAGCGAGATGACTTTTCAACAAAATAGGGTTATTCTATTTTTTTCGGAAAATTTCGAGTACATAACTCGTCGTAGATCGAAAGAGTTTGGAAATAAAACATATATCGTAGAAAATTAAAGGGACTTTAAATTAATAGTTTTTGAAATGTTGAAATTAAAATTCTATAAGCTCTGCGTTGTTTAAAAAAGAAAGAAAGAATAAATAAATAAATACACGTAGCAGATATAAATCAAAGTAGAAAGGTGGAACAATTAAGAAACGTTTAAGAATTATTTCCGCCGGGGATCCACGGGTTAAAGGATAAGAGAAAGTAGATATTTCGCGAAAACTCTGCTCGAAGTGAAATTCGTGGCCGATTCGAGCGAATCGGTGAAGATTTCCATTCATCCGATTGTCGTCGCGATGGAATAGAAGAGACGTGAGACGCGTTCGCGATTTCGTTCCGTGGTTATAATTTATAGCGATTTACAAGGATTTTCCAGCGTCTAAGAATAAGCATACGTGTATTGGGAAATACGATATAGCCACCGCAAGCATCGGATCTCAATCTTATCGTGAGCCGCGAGCGGGATGAATTTCACTTAGAAATTAGAGAATCAAACTCTGAAAGGGAGAAATAAGAGGAAAAAAAAATCACCTTGAATCTCAAACGCGCAAAAACCCAATTCCTTCTTTCTTTCTCTCTACACACTTCGCTTCAACGAATGTATAATATTCGTGTATACGAAATGATCGATTGGTCGTTATCAATGGAATGTAAACGCTCAAGCTGAACAAGTTCTCGTGTATCGCTCCACGTGTTTGAAAATAGGCCATCGTATCGGAAATCCACGAGATCGAGGAACAAAGGGGGGGAAAAAAGAGAGAGAGAGAAAAGTATATATTAAGAAGAGACGGAACGACCCAAAGAAGGAGATTTTTACGCTGGGTTTTAACAGCGGCCATATATCATCGACGTACGGTGACGTACGATGGCCGATCCAATGCCGTTTTCACCGCTGCCGCATTATTTTTTCCTCTTTTCCTCCGGGAGCCACCCGCTCCTCCTCCTTAAGTAAGATCCCTAACTACTGTTCCTCGTACCGATGCAGTGTATCGCGTTACCGCGATCGGCCTGTGTAACTTTATAACACGGCGAGACACTATTTCCCTCTTCCAGTCATAGACCGCAATGTTATTACTACCGAACTGGCGAGCAAACACATTATTTCGCAGTTTCCACGCCGTATTTAACGGTGACGAGCGTACACGGAGATGTTTACTTTATAATTCAAATATAATCGGTGATTTAATTGATCGAGGCGTATCAATGAAATTTCTATTCTATTTCTATCAAAGCCCTTTTAAATGTAATAAATGTAAACTCGAGCTTTTTGAATCTATCTTCTCTCGGTCCAACGCGTAAATCTTGTAAAATTGAAAATTTTAAATTGTCCGAAGAGCTACGCAAAAGTTGCACAAAACTGCCGTTTGCAGCTCAATCCGCTTTCTACGAGAGAGTAGAAAGAAATCGCGGGACGATTACGATTACAACACTCGACCGTTTCGAATAATCATATTATCAACATTGGGTACTCGAGCTTCGTAAGACTATTATCATTTTTTTTTTCTCGAGTTTTTCTTGCGATAAATATCACCGGCGAAACTCACGTGGCCGGGAACGTGATAAAAAAAAGAAAAATGTCGAATGTTAGCATCGTTATGTCGTTATATCGCGAAACGCATTCGTGACTACGCCAATTACGCCATTCTCAGACGAAAGGTTAGGGTCGAACAAACTTCTAAGGTGATCGAACTCTTCCAAATATTCTCGATTTTTACGATCGACACTTTGCTTCTACTATCTATGGAAAATCGTAAAAACGCAGTTACAATTATTCCATAGAAAAGTTAAAAAATGATAAAAAAGAAGGATAACACTTGCCAATCGATCGAGACCTTGATTCCTGCGAACGCGTTAGAAAATAACGAAAGGCAATCGTGAAAGAGGTGATCGAACTCTTCGACGATCGATCCCCGATTCCAATTCGATGGAAAATCGAAAAAACGCAGTTACAATTATCATATAGAAAAGTTACGATAAAAAAGAAGGATAACACTTGCCAATCCTCGATTCCTGCGAACGCGTTAGAAAATAACGAAAGACAATCGTGAAAGAGGTGATCGAACTCTTCGACGATCGATCCCCGATTCCAATTCGATGGAAAATCGAAAAAACGCAGTTGCAATTATTATATAGAAAAGTTACGATAAAAAAGAAGGATAACACTTGCCAATCAATCGAGACCTCATCTCGATTCCTGCGAACGCGTTAGAAAATAACGAAAGGCAATCGTGAAAGAGGTGATCGAACTCTTCGACGATCGATCCGATTCCAATTCGATGGAAAATCGAAAAAACGCAGTTACAATTATTCTATAGAAAAGTTACGATAAAAAAGAAGGATAACACTTGCCAATCCTCACTTCGATTCCTGCGAACGCGTTAGAAAATAACGAAAGACAATCGTGAAAGAGGTGATCGAACTCTTCGACGATCGATCCCCTTCGACTGCAATTCGGTGGAAAAGCGGGAAATAAATGGGGAGACGCGTGATTTTCGCGCAATCACCGCCGCCCAACGAGGCTCGTTGCAGTAGGTTCGTAGTGGCGACGAGCCGCGGCGAAGGGCCCCGCCGGCGATAAAACCAGTCACGAACATTGTGCGCGGGGAAAACACACACGACGGCTACTTCTGCAGAATTCTGTCGCGCGCAGAAGTGTTGCGGCGGCCGCGCACGCCCCGACGCCTCGCGCGCGTGTGCGTGCATCACACGGAAGCGCGGAACAATGCGGTGCCATTCATGGCTAAAAGAAGAAGAAGCGGTTGAATCACCGGCCCGCCCGGATTCTACAGGTTTATTCAAAGCGGGAAGGAAGGAAGGAAGGAAGGTTTATTGCGCGCGATATTATATTATCGAGGGGGATCGATTCGTTTTCTTCCCCAAGGTTTATCCTATCCCCGCCGCCGGGGCCGAGGCGCGATAAATTCTCTCTTTCGCCTCGAACCGTCCCGCTCCAAGATTAGATAGTTCCGTTTCACGGATGCTACGAGCATGTTAGAAGATTAGTAGGTTTCCAGGCGCATAATTGCAGCCGCGGAGAAGGCGTTAACCCTGTGCAATCGTAACCGATACCGCGGAGGATACGAATTTATAGCAACGTCAGCTTGTAATTACGCCTCGGTAAACGCGTGGATTGGGGCAGGGGGTGAGGAGAGAGAGGAATTTTATCGAATTATAACCATTTATATCCGTATACGTATAACGTATCTTCGTACACTGGATCCTTTCACATTTGTTTATTAAATTTCTCATTCGACAGTTGCTCTCATACTTTTTTTCTAACCGAGATTCAATACGATCGAGAGCAACTCGCGAATTGTCATACTTTTTTCCTCCCGATCAACAATTCCCGAAATTTCACCATCCATACAACGATTCTAGGGAGAGAAAAAGAAGAAGAAGAAGAAGGAACGGTTTTAACTGCAAGATAAACAAAATTCGCGGCGATTAACTGCAATAACATGCGGCTTCCGTCGCGCTGCCTCCACCCCTGTTTGCATCTGAATATCAGCCTCGCTCCTTCTCTGCAGCAGGGATCGTCTGTTGCACTCGCTTGTTGTACGCACCGATACATAAATATATATATATACATATATATATATATATATATATACAACGATGGCGCGAGCGTTGAAATGCGCTCGTCTCAAAGCGAGCACGCGGACGGAGAGAGCGAACGGGCGTGTTTGCGGTTCCATGGCGGACGTGGACTGAGATAACACGTTAAAATAGTACGCCAACAAACGATAACACGCATTTAGAATATCTGCCGCAGTGTCGTTCCTCGCCGCGATATTGAATCGCGCGCCTCTCTATAATTGCAACGATTCAAACGGCTAACACCATTCTTCGTCCTCATCCTCGTCGTCGTCGTCGTCGTCGACACGTTTTAGATACGCGAGGACGAAGAGAGAGAGAGAGAGAGAGAGAGAGAGAGAGAGAGAGGAGAAAAAAGACCGCACGTCTATCGCGTTGCCAAGATAACGATGAAGTACGAGCTTTCGATCGAGCTTGTTTACACAGATCGATTGGAAAACCCTTTATTTTCGCGATAACGAATTTCTCTATCTAAAAAATTTAAATATAATTGCGCGAGGATATATTTTAAGCGATTTCATCTACGATTATTCATCGCTTAAGGGTTAAGCTTAGAACGGGTTACAAGCCAAACACTTCCTCCTGCCGAAGCTCGACAGAAGATTACTTATTTGTGTTTCCAAGATATTTGCAAATATGAAGTTTTCAACGAGTGTTTACACGGTTCAAACACGAGAAAGTCGCATGATAGTAGGGAAAAAAACTCGAGTTGCGTTTCGAAATATGATATATAATCTTATATAATTGATCTTACCTAAGCAACATGGCAGAGTAACTTTAGGGAGAAGATCGTTGATGCTTGAACGCTATATCGCGAGCATGCTGCTGCCAATCAGTACTGTTCGCACTTTCAGCCTGAACTTCTGACAGCCACCTGGAAAAATATTAAGCGTTACGTTACGTAATTCTCTTTCTTCTTCTTCTTCTTTTTTTTTTAATCGAACGCGAAGATCGTGAACTGTTTCAAGTATAATCTTTCTCCGATTTAAATCCGAAAAGACAAATCGTCTTTCTTTTTAAAAAAATACAAATTTTTTGAAACGACTCACACGAAGCCAAGTTACGAAAGAAATATATTTAACTATGTTACAAAACGAGGAAATTGAATAATTACGTTGCGTGTACTGAATAATCCACGGAAGGAGGATCGGGTGTACGTGTGATCAAGAAACTCGTCACAGACTGTCATAAGAACCGTGCTACTCAAGTAAGCGGGACACGCAACCAAGTTTACAGCGGGTACAGCCGATATGGTAATTTCTTAATTATCGATCGAATACCATTTTTAATTATCTCTACAATTCTTCTCAACATTCGCCGTTCCTTAAAATATATACATATATATGTATACTTTTGTTGAATCCAATTCCTCGCATATGTGAAATACCGTATAAACCGCGATAAACAAACGGATCTCTCGCATCTAGGTATCTGGAGAAAAAAGCGAATTCCGATCGAATTCCTGGTCACGTACTTATCTCTCTAATAAATACAATTATAAGAAGCAGTATCGTTCGGAGTAAGAGCATTAGCTATTCATCCATAACTCCGGCCTACAAATTCCTCTAACTATTCCACGAATTGTCGATCAACAAAGCGCAAAAAGCACGTAGCCGATCTACGTTCC
This sequence comes from Apis mellifera, assembly GCF_003254395.2. Lineage (NCBI taxonomy): Eukaryota > Metazoa > Arthropoda > Insecta > Hymenoptera > Apidae > Apis > Apis mellifera. Next base: position 6,310,935 of record NC_037640.1, read on the forward strand.
GGAACTGACTTCGACCGCTTCGAACGTGTGGAACGCGCAATTCTGCTTGCGCGCCGTTCTAGATGGAAAACACACACCTGCCCGGCACGTGTCACGTTCATTTAAGAACGGTCATGTTGACGAGTTGCTCGTAAATGTAATCACGTCAATTAAAGCAACACTCACGGATTTCTAATCGGCCGACCCAATGCGTGCCGGATTATGTCACCCGTTGGCACGCGGACCATTTTAATCGATCGATTCACGCAAACGCGGCAGAAAAGCGCGATCGCTATCTCGCCGCTTTTTCATCTCCCCATTTTTCCTCCGCCTCTTTCTCTCGCTCTCGCGCACGCGGTTTACGCAACACCGCGAATCGAGGATTAATTACAGCCGGCAAGCTGCCTCGCTCCACGCGGCCATGAGAAAAAGTTGCATTCGAATGCATCTTCGATTTACACGTGGATCGAACGGACGTGTCGTCGTGTCGTGATAATTCATTCGTTTCGTATGAAAAATAGGAAGTAGATTAGAGCGAACAACACACAAAGTCGATTTAACGTTCTAATTATAGCTGAGGCGCGATAAAAAGGAGAGAAAAAAACTTAGAGTTATTTAGAAATAATAAGAATCAAGATGCACGCTTTTTCTCCTTTGTTCGTAGACAGAAAGTGTTCTTTTGAATCTCTGCCCACGTTCAAGCATCTTTTCTTAAATAATGCCATTCCGTGTGTTCCCAATTCACGAAATAGAAAAATTGGAACGCGTGCCTCTCAAAGAAGAGTGGACGAGAAGAGTGGTCTTCCTCAGAGCGCTTTTGATCCCCGAAAGAAATCGAATATATCAAGTCGCGACGGGGAGGAGGAGGAGGAAACACCTAGCTACACGGGAAAGGTATATAGAACGTAGGTGATTTCGCTGTTCCGGCACATCGGATGCGGTGCATCGAATAAGAAAGACGAGGCAGAGAGTCCAGATATAGAGCTGCTGTAGGTAATAGTTCGGTAGGAGGTGGTAGTGGTAGCGCGAGCAGTAGGACCGGTAGGTTTGGTTTACTTCGAGTTCGTTGCGGGCAGCCGGTTCGCCACTTTTCTTCTTCGTCTCTTCTCCTTTTTTCCCCTCCCCGTTATATTTTTCTCTCCTTTTTTCCTCTCCTCCCTTTCTTCTGCTATTTCCTTCTCGTTCATGATCTCTCGTACCGACTTTATCGTCCACCCTTCCCCTTTTTTCCTTTTGCTTTCCATCTGGCATTCCTGTCGTCCATTTTGTTTCCTCTTCTTTGGAAGAGAAGGTGTTTAAGAGAAGGTGTTTCTTTTTTTTAACGAGAAAGTATCGGTTAAAATCAGTTTCTTCGGACATTGTATACGTGCGATAATATCGACAAACTGCGTAGTTGGCTTCCGTGAAATATTAGAGGTGTTCTGCCGTTATTGGTTGTTCGTTTCACGAGAACGCAGAAACGCGGGACGAGGGAGGAAGAGACAGAGGGAAGTAGAATTGCTCGTCAGAATGATGGGAACGGAAAGAAAATCTCGAAGAAGAAGCTCTTTGTAGATACCGACGACTTTGATAGAGGCGTGTCCACGTCGACAACCTACCATTAGGATGAATAAGCATATCTTTACGAGATCTGAACAAACCGCAAGTCCCTTCTCGTATTGATTACGTTCTTACCTTTTAAATAATCCATAAATGTTGTAAACTTTCGTGTTCCGGTAAGAGATTGAACAATTTGTCCGATTGACTGACAAGCGGAAATCTGAGTTCGTAACTTTTGTTGCCACATTTCTTCTGACGTTAAATACAAATTGTTAAGATCGTATATGTTAATGCACTTTGAAGTATGAGACATTTCACCTTTGGAATGATAGACAATATTCAGGATTGTCAGGATGTCTCGGCAGCTAGAATTAACTAGAAGCGTACGTTGCATAATGCGCAATAAAAATACACGCTATTATTACCTTAGTTAATTGCCGCATTATCGTACTACCTTGTAACATTAATTTCCATTTTTAGTACGCTCACTTTTGTTGCCCAATTATTACCAAACACCGTAATCATCAGCATTTCATTATCCCGGTAAAAAGTAAACTGGTTCCAAGGCATGCCTCAAAAATAGACGTATGCGCATGCTCCTGCGCAGGTGCAGAAAAAGATTCCAGAAATCAAAGAATATGGAGACTGGCACACGTTCCTGGTCGAGTATCAATTGTAACCGTGTTTCACCGAAGCAATAAGAAACTCTATCTGTCGGAATCTCCATTGCCGGGACAATATCCATTATTATATTACATCATTGCGTAATCGACGTTTACGGTTTTATGGGACTGGCCTCGCGCGCACACTGCCCGCGCGCGTCCAGCAAACTCGGGGAATCGGAATCGTTCGGTTAGTTCCGTGAACGTTCGGATTCCGCCGATCGTACTGGCAGACATGCTGGCAGCATCTGGATTTCCCGGTATTCGTGCAAGTTAAATGGTTATATACGTGAAAGGGAAGAAAAGTATGTTTAACGCGCGTAGCCAATCATCACGGATTATCTGTCATGGTACATTTTTATATTTTACTTTTTATATCGTGATATTCGATGTGTGCGGTAATTCAATTCTAAAAGTGATACGATCTTTCTCTTTTTTAGGTTATATTTTACTTCCATGTATTCCATTCCACTTACTATCCGAATTATTGTCGCTAGATTTTAACCAATTATTCCATGTTTTAACGGTGTCTTATTCGTTTTTACAAGTCGAAGATACAGATAAAATAAAGATTCGAAATAACGAATTGTCGAAATTTCTTTCGCGAATTTCGTCAAGATTGATAGGAAAACCCCCGATGGCAAGGGAAGTATGGACACGGGGTTAAGCTCGTTTCGCATGGAACTGGTTCTAACGGAGTTTTATGTGGCTCGCGGTGGACCAGTTTTGCGGCCGTCAATGAAGTGCACTGTACACGAGTCGCGAGCGCACTTGAACGGTGAGGAGGGACGGCTGATGGTGGTGCTGCTGCTGCTGCTGCACGCAGTGCACATTGCCCAGTACTGAGAGAACCAGTCATTGGCCGATCGGCCAATCGCGTCACGGACCAAAAGAAGACGACCGCCGGTCGCTCGTTTCGAATGGTTCGCCATGAGTCGATTCGTGCGACGATCTATCTTCTCTCCTCTCTCGCTCTCGTCGTTCTTCCTCGTCTCTCCTTATCGTGTATGAACTACGCACACATGCACGCATATACGTGTGCGATTCTCCGCTCTCTGTCTCCACTACTCCCTCTCCCCTTCTATCATTTCCCTCTTTCTTTCTCTTCTTTTTCTCCGATCATATGTCTCTGTTTCTTTCTCTCTCTCCTCTTCCTTCTCGCCGAGCTAACTTGCTTCTTTGTCTTTCTCAATCGTACATTGCATGATCGCTCTTCTCTTTCCATTGGTCTCTCCTCATTGCAAAGTGCCGTAATATTCTCCTGCCGGAGTTATTTTCGTCGCGCTCACCCAACCAGCTCTCCCGAGGCGGCATTGCACGGGTTGTTCTCTGCGCATTGTCTCGAGGCCCCTGCTGAAGTAACTGGATTTCCAGGCTAGCAAGGCGATCGCCGCTGATACCACCGATCTTTTCACTTTGCTTTTGTCTCTTTTCTCCGCTTCTTTCTCTCTGAACTCAACACGTATCTCTATCCGTGACAACTTTTCTTATCCAAATAATATCCCGATAATATCTTTCGTTCGTTTCAAATGTTATCAAATTTATAGAAAAATCCTAACGTTTAATTTTTAATCCTACTATTTCTATTTCAATTTTAATTTCTAATTTTATCCCAAGTAATTCACGAACTAAATAAACGAAATTAAAATTTACGAATAAATCGCGAATATCGTATTTTTATCAACGTTCTGAAAAACTATGTTCGTTGGATCGGCGAAAAGGAAGACTCGAGAGATCGAAGCGAGTGGAGAGCAGGTCGGTAAACCACAGTACCGCTTTTAGACTCGTTAAATACATCTGCAGATCGTTAATCGGAGCCTGAATGAAAGGAACATCATGATCAACCGAGACAACCGTGCTCGTAATCTCTCGTGTACACACTACGGGCCCGTACACCGTTCAAGCCAGTGTGTGGCTGGCGCACGTGCACTCGTGTGAGTGGCACTCGTTACTTAATGCTTACTTATGTCGGCGCATTACTCGTTAGTCATTACTCAACCACCCTTGCCGTACACAGCAGCGCTTTTGATATTCCCCGGATCACGCAAGCCGCTGAACTGAAAATTAAAGAGGCCGCGCGTCGTTATAACATTGAAAAGTAACCGTGCTCGCGGAACCGAAGATATTTATTAACCACAGCAGCCCCCCATGAAATTTTAGCGTTACGTTTCCAACAATATCCCGGTATTTTGTCGGCTATTTTGCATGACGACTTAATTAGAGGGAACACAAGCATCGAAGGAATTTTCACTCGGACAAAATTGCTAAACCAATGGAATTTTTCCTACCGTATATCTCGCGAGTATATTTTGCATAAATCTCGTTGAAAACAAATTTTTCTTCGAATTCCATGTATTTTTCCCAGTCCATTGTACAAGGAAAACAACGCGTCGCGATCTCGCGAAATTACGTCGTGAATTTCGTTCACGGTTTACGTGCCTACGTTACACACAATCGGTATAAACGAAACGTGCGAATATTAAGCGACTATATACCTCGTTGCATAACTCGTTACGAGTTCGAGTTTGATAACGATAAAATATCGTTATCACGAGGCGCTCGGTGCACGGGCGATCATTTTTGTCATCGATACGACGCTCCAGAGTTCGTACGCTTCGTGTCGTAAACGCGATAATTGGGCGATAAATCGAGCAACGCCGATTACGCTTCGAAACACCATCAATCTTATCCATCGGATCGGACGCAAGGGTTGTGAGAAAAATGTCCGTATGCCCGCAATAAACTCGCCACTTCGAGAAAGATTCGCAAAAACCGTGCAATCATGATTGCTTAGGTCATCCTACGTTTTATTAATTTCCCCTGAACAGGCTGGCACAGGTCAATCGCGCAATTTCAGTGCTAGCGCGAAGCATGTAGGGCTAATTACGGCCATTAAGCACGGCGAATACTTAACTTAACTGATTAATTAGAAAGCACGTTTTTTTCCACGCACGAATCATGTCCGCGTGAGCGCGTGCGCGCGGGCTCGAGTCACGTAAAACAAGATTTCAGACGAGAGCGAGAGATATAGGATTAATTCCTTTGCGTTTTCACCGAGATACGAGAATAATCCATCTTAATTTTCCACCTCGACCGATCTTGATTTTAAGAAAATTCCATCTTTTCTTCTATTTTATATATATATATATAACGCATAAATAATTTTTAATCAAAATTTTTCGAATGTAAATCTCGTACAAGAGATACAGATACAAGTTTATAAAATAATACGATAAAATTGACTGTTCCATAAATAAATAACGATATTAAATTGTTCGCATTAATTACAATTAGATATATTAGAGATCGTGCATCTGCGATCGTCTTGCTATCTCGTCTATCAAGAGAGAGAAAGAGAGAGAGAGAGCGGGAACAAGAAAGAAAGCGACAGAAATGTAGCGGTTTCCAACGAGATTTATTGCCGGTGCGCGCAATTTACACGCGTGTATCCTGAACTGAAATTATGCAAAACAGTCGCGGTCTAACAAGTGGCACTTTTATCGGAAGACCCATTATAAAATATCGAGAGAGATACGCAGAGCTCACTATAACGTACATAGTGACGACTCGTACATACTCGCGTTACGAGCCAGATGTTATTTCACGTTTTCGCGTGAACCGAATCGTTATTTCGTATTGTACGATGGACATTGGACAAACAAAACGATCGAGGCTGAGCTGTTTTAATTAAAAAGTTGTAAATAGTCTTTTTACAGGTGTCTCTCTTTAATCCTCTTTAAACACAACTGTTTTTCTTCTTCAATATATTCCAGTCTCCAATGATACATGTCCTATTTTTCTTTCTAACCTCTAATTCGTTCTTCTTTCAATTTTGTTTCAAATATATGTAAATACGTAGTACGTGTATGTGCAAAGATAAAAAATAATTTGTGTAAAAATGATTATTTAAATATAAATGTAAATTAGCGGACATTAATCAAACGTAACGGTATCGGGACGCTTAATAAGGAAAATATTGATCCGTTTCAAGGTTCGGTTTCTTTTCTCTCTAATCGCGTAATTATATTAAGAAAAAAATCCAATTTGTTCGATATAGAAATGCGTGTGTGGCAATAAGTTGAGGTTGAACTGACAGGGCCACCTGTTTGGAAGTACTAACAATGTTGCAGTTTAACAGTGGTATAGCGGTCAACAAAGAGGTTAAGCATCGACGTTCGGAATAATTAAGTTCATTAAACGTCTCTGCTAGTACGGTCGTTCCACCGAGTTGCTTTTGAACAGCGTACGATGAAAAGCTATTGTTTGACCGCCGACAACAGCGAGCATCTCTCCTGGACAATATTTATCGTGGCAACCTTTGCTCCGTAGCTCCGAAGCGAATTTTATTTTCTCGAATTACGAGCATCCACGATGCTTCTCGAACGCGAGAAAACACGACACCGCGTTCTCATTTTCGTATCAATCGAACACGAATCTATTTGATTTTTCTATGTCGAGTAACGTCCATTTTTCTATCCACATCCATCTCCTGGTGAGAAAACGTTGAACTAATCGACAAAAAGTTGGCGGCCAATCTACTTTATAATTTATATTCTATGATCTTCTATCGATAATGCACATATTTGTAAAAATTTATCAAGACCAATACACTTGGAGACGCTTCTGATTCCGGATCGTATAACGTACACATTTTTGTTAATTCTTCATAATCGTCTGAAAGACGAACACAAACAATGATAATCAAAACGAACAAAATTTTTTGACGCTCGAAAGTGTATCGACGATGACTCAGCTACTTAGTTCGTTGTAGCGACGCATACTGTCGCGCCACGTGTAAAATCAAAAAAAAAAATATTAATTTTCCTGGAATTCTCTTCAACGAGAAACAAACGATAAACAAATCAATGACACTTGCGGTATACAAAAACGAGCGGACTTAATTCGAAAGTAGAAATATAAATATAATACGTTATAAATATACGCGAAGAAACGAACGAGTTGAAACGAGGAAAGCCTCGATGGAAATTTTCCTTTACGTTCTGTCTTATCTACTCGTTAAGTAAACTGTTAACGGTTAGAATACAGTGGACCCTGGGACGCGATACATCAGACGTTGTCACTCTAATATAATTTCTCGGATTCCGTGGCCTCGTCACAGCCACAGCTTGACTTCGTTTGCTTTTATACGTCAGAGATTCGTGTATCAGAGCCAAGCGACGAAAATATGTTGCTTCGATACGCTGATTACAGAGAGCAAATATTACACCGGACTCTTCTCGCCTTCCAATCGAGCACGCGTGTATATTGAAATATTTTTCCTCTTAAGTTTTTACCGCTACACACTGTTATATATGTATCCTAAACATACACGTACACGTATATGACGAAATGAAAATAATACTAACAATGTTTAACGTAGTCATGGAATGTTTGCTACCTCATTTCCTGAACGTATAAGACGTAGAATAAGACGTAGCATCAACACGAATGTATACACGTTCCGGAAATATTACATGGCGGGCCCGGCAGCACAAAGAAATTTGAGATTTCCATCACAAGGCGCGTGTCAACCGACATAAAAATTCGTTGTCGCGTTAAACGTCGCGATGCACTTTATTCGCGTCGGGATCGTCAGATTCTTGCACTTTACTCTACTATACGAATAAGATTTAGATTTAACACGCGTCCTTCTTATCGACAAAGAATCGACTAAACTGAGAAATAGATGCAGTATGTGTATATACGTGCATATAAATATGCGTATAAATTTTAATTCAAACACCATATCGTTGCACGCGTTAATAATATAGATCGAGTGACACACGAAAATTTTTATCGAAGAATTTGAATTTTTTACAATTATCTTCCGAGCAGCTGGCGTTCGTCCAATCGTTTACTCTAGCGAATGTTTGCTAGAAACCGTCCTATTCGCTCATGTGTATCTCACTACTATTCCCGCCGGTTCTCTCTCGTGGTAGAAAGAGAAAGAGAGAGAAAGCAACGTGTATACCGATCGACAACGACGCTTAGTACAAGAGAGAAAGGGAAAAAAGGGGAATAAGAGAGAGAGAGAGAGAGCACGAAGAAGGAGAAAAGAGAGAAAAGAGACTCGAGAGAGAAGAGAAGAAAGTAAAGAAAGAAGAGGAAAGGAGAAAGAAGAGGCAAGTGGGAAGACTTCACACGGGGCGCACACGGTTCTCTGTTACCTGCGACTCGTGGCCGTGTCCAGCATGGTAATCTAATCCTTCGGATGGGGGGCTACCTCGTCATCCCTGCGGGTCTCTCGTTGACCGATTGAAAAGTAGAAGAACTTCACTTAACAGCTATTTTCGTTCCTCGTCGGGCACTGCTTGTTGGAAATAAAATCACTCCACTCGCACGATTGGCCACGGTTCGTGTATGTACGAGAGAACGCGGAAGGACGCCTTTACTGGCGCGAAGACGACGCACTTCTATCCGCCAAGTTTTTTCCGTCTTTTTCCCTTGTTTCCACGGAACGAGTACACTGTCCACGAGAAATGAAACGTTGATCACCACACGTTATATTAATAATAACCGCGACGCACGAACGGAAACGAATCACGAATTCGTTTTACGAAGACGGAACGCGCCACCGAGATAACCAATCGTCATACTTTTACAAACGACCGTTCACAAGCAGAGGCCGCAATATACTGAACACATGATTCCAACGGGGGCTAGTGTCGCCGTATAGCGTGAAGGTGGCGCCACCGAAGCGGCGCTTCGATCGAGATCGGCCACACATGGAATCTTCGAAAAGGTCGAGAACAATTTTCGCTCTTCTCGTGGAAATTACCGTGAAATCGGCGTGAATGTGAGTGCACAAATACACGATACGTGTCCCGGAATTTCGTAACCTTCGAACAGAAATCAATGGTACTTCAAGCGTGTGATGTCAAGCAACTATCAAGGCTGCCATATATCTTGATTGAATGCAGATTAACGTGAGTAGTTAGCTATTATAATTTATACAAATTTGGAAGTCGACCAATTGCAATTTATAAATTAAACACAAATTCGAAGGATTTTTACGCGTTTTAAATTTTTATGCGAGATACAGATTTCATTACAACGGCATTTCAGAATAATCAAATTTCTTTAGTTATGGCGGGAAAAAATGTTACTGGTCGAATAGATGTCTCTTATCCTGTCGAAATATGAATTGTTATGCGCATATAGGAGGCGCTGCAATTGCCGTTGAATTTATTACGATTAATCGAAAGCGAAGCAAAAAAATTTGATATTTCACTTATTTTATATTGTTTTTTTTACTAAAAAAATTTTGACGTACGCGTTAAATAATACGATTCCGTAAAATTATATATCGATAGAAAGTAAAATAAACTTTATCTTCCGTTAAAAATTACTAAATACCGTGATTGATACCGCGCGTAAAAATCGAACGCCATGTTTCATCAATCGATGATATTCAGTTCGTAAATAAAATACTGGGTCAAATAATATTATATCATAGGCTGCTTTGGGTGACGACACGAAATATACAGAAAAATATTTCGTCATCAGTCTGCAGCGAGGACAAGTTAAAGATATTTATAGAAAGCCAAAAGTTTGCTCTTATCGCGACCACGCGGTTATCGTATTCTTGCTATTCTGCACTTTTACGTATTTACAAATCTTTCTTTTTCTTTCAGTCGTAAAATACTTATAACGAATAAAATAAATGTGATAAACTGAGAGATCACAAGGGGGTAGAATTTTACGACATACCGTTCTTGTTACAAAAGTAATTCTTTTGTTCGAGCGGAATATCACGAATATCGATAAATTAACATTTTTCTAATTATGGCTAATAATCTTTCGTTCAAAATTGCCAGCAATATTCCGTGAAATTTCACTTTGCAACGGTATGGCAACTCGTGTTGCGAGAGAGATACGCCTCGAACATGTCGTTTACACTCTAATTGTTTGCAAATCTGTAGGCTGCTGAATGTAATCTTGTTTACAAAGTTAAGAGGCCTAGTAGTATTTACTTATTTCCACCGACACTTTGATTTCTTGTTACATGCAGTAACAGCGATTGTTAGTGAAAGCCACGTGTTTTATCAACGCGAAATGCATACAATATATATATCTCGTCCATATAATTATTATACACGATATTTTCTTACAATCGTTCAATCGTTTATACGTTTCATACGAATTTTCCTTTCTCTCTTCTTTTTTGCATTATTTTTTTTTTTCTCCCCTACAGACTGTCAAGAATGTCAACGTCTTTTTCAGTCGGTAATTCTCTCTCTCTCTCTCTCTCTCTCTCGTTTATCGTTACATATCGGCATGCGAAATTTCATTGAGCAAATGCACACCGGCTAATGTACAATTGTTCATAGTTAATGTAGGATGTAATAGCGTACGGCGTAATACACGAATGCGAATACCTTTATTACGCGTGCGCGCTATTAATGCACGTGCTCTGCGCGATGTGCGCGCAAATACGAATACGATAATAACAGGAGTTACGTTGCGGAGAAAGTGGCGGCCCGATAAATAGGGAAATTTTGAAGCATAAAAAGAATTTCAACCTCCTTCTCATCTCTTTAATTCTCTCTCTCTCTCTCTTCTCCGTAAATAAATAAATTGAATTCCTTCCAGATTTTAAAAATCCTCAAACATTGGGACATTGTTAACTCGAATCTCTATCTTTTCTTCGTAAATTATATCCACGGTAATTAAAAATTACCGGCTCGCGGAACATTGTGTTTATCTAATTAAGGAAGGAAAATATTTCCGTACAACTCGAACGTTGTTGTAACCACTCCAAGTCGAAGCACACACTGTGCCGGCCAAAGTAAAAGATTCTCGGGCGCGAAAGACGGCCGTGCTTGGCTTCTCCCCCCAATACAGAGTGTCCCCCCTATCTCGTTCAATTAATTTCTCGGCCGAGTTCGTTTGTACCTCTCTTCCTCCCGCTATCTTCCTATAAATTTTCCAATGTTGCAGCGTCACTTTCTGCACTCGCGATAAAATTCCTTCACCCTGCCCCGAGATAATGAGATTTCGGCTTAGGTAAGGAACCGATCGCGATTTCCGTCCCCGATTCCTCTGCCGATCGATCGATCACCCCTGCGTTTTCGCGTTCGATCTATTCGAGAAAAAAAAAACAGAAATATCAATCGATCGTGGTGGGTACGAACGTGTGTACACAACTACAGTTAGCAACAGTGACGTAGACGGCGACGCACAGAAGCGATTGGCTGGTAAAACAGTTACTATCTTATCTTTTTCCCCGTGAGTGTCAACACTCGCCGCGTATTACGATTTAAACGTGTGGACAAACGTGTGCGCGCGTGCGTGTGCCTCCCACAAAATTTTTCATCCTTCGAAAATCCATCGTTTCCTCCTGAAATTTCTTCCTTTCTTTCTTTCTCCTCTTCCACAATTTGACTCTCTCGTGACGTTTTCTTCTCGATCGTGCCCCGAAAAAAACCCCGAGCCTGAACGTTTACCTTGTTTGGAGGCTTATCGAGAATAGCCCGGTGATCGACGATGCGTATCAGCCGGTATGGAAACATGGCCGCTTAATTACGAGTACATTATCGAAGTAGGAATCTGCCTGCTACGTATTTGCACCGTATTCGTCGATCCAGGATTCCGTTGTTCTCTTTATAACGCGATACTTTATTGGGGTTAATTCGACGTTGATTAAAAAAAAGAGAAAGAAAGAGAAAAAAAAAGAACGGACGAAATATATCTTCTACATTTTTCTCTTAATTATTACACGTACAACAACGTTTCTCTTAAAATGTTGAACAAGTTATAACGAGAGCGTTCGTTAAATAGATACACGACGAACGTTGTTACGATGTTTCCATTGATCGTCGTCGATGAAGCGACGCGTTTTAATCTGGCCATAGATCTCTAGATAGATAGATTTCTCTCGAATAAGTTTGGCGATGGTCGGGGAAAGAGATTTATCGCGAAGAGAAGGAGGCGTTTCGAGGCGAATCGTGCCTCGATGGAAATCAGGTTAAATGACAACGAGAGCGTGTTAGACGAACGTGTCGAACGCGTCGAATCGCGGCAAGTTTATTTTCAGCTCGCGCTCTAAGCTTGCGCATATCTTATGTAAAGTAACCGCGTGTTGTGCGCGAACAACAGGTCGTTGTTTGCGATGCAGGTGCGGTGCGTCGAGAAGAAGAGATCCCGTGATTCTGTCGGCGAAACAGTTTTCCGATCGATCGAGAGAAAGAAATCGAGGATAAATCGTTTCAATAAAATTTGAATCGAACATTGCCGAGATTAAATTGTTATCTATATTTATCAGAAGAGATGGAAATATGTGGTTTTGTAATTTTCAATCTTTTCTCTCTAACCGACTGTTAATCTACAATTATTATGCATCGCGAGTTCTTTCTCTCCTCTCTCTCTCTCTCTTCCCCTCTCCATAGACTATGCGCAACGACGATGATCTAATTGCCGGTAATCGAGCCGCTCCTTTTTCATTCGAGACCGACGACAACGATGAACCGCGTAGATTAGCATTCTCCTATCGAAAATTTTTATCCGCCCCGAACGTATTGTTCTACGGCGGATGAAGATAATTCCGCGAGACTATAAATAGACACGCGGCTGGCAGAAGAGAGAGAGAGAGAACTCTAATAAAAGTGCTCGCTCTAACGGCCGCGTTCGAGCGTGAAGTCGAAATAATACGTGTCGCCGAGGCGATTAATATCGAATATTAAGAGATAGGGGAAACGGAATGATGGAAAATTCGCGACGTATATGAGATTTGAAATTGAAATTCGAGATCGTCGAGAAATAAGATAAGGGTGGGAAAGGAGGAGGGAATTAATTTTTATTTTTCCATCCAACTTTGACGAATGGGTGATCGTATTCCGTGGCCCCCTCGTTAATCACGGATCATTTTGCAACATAGCTCCGTTCAACAACATCTCGTTCTCAGGGAGGCAGATACAACCATTTGAAAATTACGGCGCCGCTTGCAACCTGTATAAACAATCGGCCATTATTACGCACCGTTATACGATAATCGTGCTTGACGTCAAATATTAAATGATTTCGCTGCGTGAATCAGGCTGTTTAAATTGTCCGGCTTGATTGAATGATGGCCGCTCCTCTAAGTTGGCCGACAACCACTTCACCGTAAATAAAGATGGTACCCCATTCTGTATATAAGAGTCGCCTCGTTATACAGGGTGTTCGATTCTTGCGTCGAAACGCGATAAACGATTCCCGATTCGAAGATTTTTTTACCTCGAAAATTTGGCTTCGAGCTGGCTTCGATTATCGAGGGAGGAAGACACCCTTGGAAGAAAGCGCCTTCAAAGTTGGTCGGTTTCAAAGGGGGAAAGGCGGTCGAAAAAAGAAAAAGAGAAAAGAAGAAGAATCGTTTCCGTAGGTTCATTCGCTCTCGCATCCAGCAGTTTGCGAAAGACACCGAATAGTAAATTGCGCAATAAATTCAGAAGTCATTCTGATGTTTGCACGACCGTTTCGCACTTAAGCAGAGTCTGAACCGCGGCGCACCGTACCGATCACGTGTTACGAAGACGCACGTAACGAGACGTGCAAATTAAAGTAACGAAGAGTTTAGTTAGCCGTCCAACCACTAACGGGTTTAGTTATAGTTTTCGTGATCGGGAGGCACGACAGATCGCGACCAGTTTGCTCGTATATATATAAATAAACGTAACAGTACCATTAGATATTTAAAAAGGGAATGGAACGTCACCGGTATGCATATTCAAACTGCTAGGTCCCCTTTTCCCACCTTGAACACGCCAACTTTCTAACGCCAATCCGTCAACTCGCGTTGCAATACGAACGCAACGTTCGTTGCTCGTTTCTCCATCCTGATAAATCTTTGATCTTCTCCTCGTGAATCGTTTCCAACTGCGCCAAGTAAAAAACGTGCCTGAAAGGCTGCAACCGGACTTACATCGGCGCCACCACGACTTTCGTAACGCGCCTTCTCCCTCGGTAAAACGGTCGCCGATGCGATTGCAAACGATTCATTTTTACGCTCTGGATGCGTACGAACGTTTAGACTTCTCGATCGACCGAGACTTGCATCCATTTTTCTCCAATTTTCCAACCACGACGAAACCAAGGAGTGGAATCAATTCGGTCTCCCGTTACGATTAATTTCCTCGATGCTAATAATTTTTTTAATGGATCTTGGCGCGTTATCACCGCCATTCCGTCACGTATCGTGCTCGTGCCGATCCCTGCGATTCTGCGACTCAATAAAAGATCTCGCGAAATTATCTCGGATTATCTTCACTCGTTCTCTCGATATCTTTCGCACGGAGAATTCGTGTATTCTAATTTAATTTTTCGAATCTGATCTCTGAATCTCGTGTTTTATTAAATTGATTTCTTTATTTGAAGAGAAGGATAATAAACTTATACACTTGCATATATGCTCTCTTACACGATATATCGGTATCTTAATTAGACACGTTATCGAGAAAAATTTTTCGTGGCGATACGTTTATGGTATCGTATATATATATTACTCTATAAATAATTGCCTTATAAGTACTACGTGCCGGCAGTTAAAGAATATCAGTGTAACGCAACTGTTCGTTACAGGAATAGAATCTAATATAAAATATTCGTCGTAGTTCTATTCTTTTCTATCCGGGCCGGGTTTCGAGCGGAATAATATTTTTTGCCCCGAATATTTTATCGCGTTTGGAAACAACATAAACGTATGCGTTTAAAAAATTAAATTAAATTGACTAGAGACACTTACGTGGAATAAAAAGCACGAGCCTTCTTGATTGTCTAAGCTAATGCGTGGAATATACCGTTACATTGGCGCGCTGATTTCCGTGCACGAGTTACGTGTGTTATAAATAATGTATAAATACATCTGTTAGGTATCTCGTTTGTACGTACGGTGCGCTTTGGTACGTCGTGTACTGAGAGCGAGGGGAGAATCATATTCGATACGCGCGTCAACAACCGTCCTTTAATTGACCGAACCTCCTCGATCAGCTGTCGATTAAATCGATCGAATTTAATTACGTAGCGCGGATGGAAGAAAGAAACAAAAAAAAAGAAACGATCGATCGATTTCTTCCTCGAGAAAATTTCGATCCCGAGGAAGAAAAAAACAATCGAGTTCGAGAATTGACAATTCGCCCGATCATTCTTCCATCTTTTCTCGCCCCTCTTATTACCACACGAAATTCCAACATCTACGTCTGATCCAATCGTCCCCCCGGATGATAAATCAACGGGGTGGTCGCGTCCCACCCGTCCATCTCCTCGTTCGACTGGGCGGCTCGCCTCTGACAATTCAGGACGAGAGTACTGTGCCTCGGGCTGCTGGGCGCGGATCTGCAGCTCGTCTGCGCGATCCCCGCCGAGCCGAGCCGCGAGTTCTTCGCCCCTGCTTCGCAAGCCTCGTTCGTCCAGTTCAGATGCCTGAAACCCTTGGAATCCGCGCGGGATCGGTGCCGTCCCAACTCCTTCGCGTCGATCCTCGTGATTTCCTGCACCCCCAGTTTCTCGACGCAGGGGCACGAGTTGCTCGACGACCTCCAACTGTCCGCGACGGCGCACGGATCCGCCCCCGTCCCCGCGGCGCGACACATGTTCGGCTTGCACGGGCTACTGTCGATTATCGATTCCAACTGGCTGCTCGCGCGCGAGCATTTCTGATTCAACTGGTCCGAGCTCGCGAAGCGCAATCTCTTGGGCGACTCGCTCGAACACCTCATGAACGTCGATCGTACCAACGACTTGTTCTTGAGGGAGCTCCGCGGTATCGAGGGATTCCTCCTCGCCGAGTGACCGTTCCTTCGATTCTCCCGTTCCCTGCTCCTCTCCTCCCTGAGGATCGGGTCCTCGCCGATCAGCCAGTACGTGAGACGCTCGCCTTTGCCTTTCATCGAGACCAGGCCCCTCTCCACTATCTTGAAACCGCCCAGTTGATCAAGCAGCACTTTCGTCTCCCCGCTGCAGTGTATCTTCAAAGCTGTTGAAAGATAGAGAAAAGTGTATTTAGTAAAGGTTTGTTTCTTTTGAGTTTTCTTCTCCTTTCTCTCTCTCCTTCTTTTATCCCTCGATATTTCGCGGCGAAAGATACGATCACTCACGAGAGCCGGTGGATTCCATGCGACTGGCCGTGTTCACGGTATCGCCGAATAGGCAGTAACGCGGCATTTTTAGGCCTACCACACCGGCGCACACTGGTCCTAAGCGAGAAGTAAAAGTGTGTCAGCTGTGCGAAAATCGTAGAGAGGGGTGACACGCCCGTTTCGTTCCTTCTCGTACCTGAATGTATACCGATTCGAAGCTGCAATTTATCCAGGGGCCTGTGCCGGATGGTGAATTGTTTAATGGCGTCTAGGAGGCACAAGGACATGCTGGCAATTTCTCCCGCGTGCTGGATACCGTTTCGAATAGGCAGGCCGCTTACCTGTCGAAAAAGGAATATAATTCCGTATGAACGCGAGAACAATATCGCTCGATATCGTTGAATGTATTTCACGAATCTCGAAAACGTAACGAATGACGAGATGACAAACTGTTTTTTCGTTGTATTTCCTCCGACAACTTGGAATAATTTACTTTGCTCACCACCATGTAAGCGTCCCCGATCGTCTCCACTTTGTACACGTCGTAATTTTCTATCGTCGAGTCGAAGCAGGTGTACAAATCGTTGAGAAAGTCTACCACCTGTGCAAGGGAACGAATAAGAAATTTGAGATGTCGATTGTACGAAAAGTAAATTAAAGTAAAATTATTATACAGTAGAAATATCGTATCTTTTGGAAGAATTGGAGGAGGAATCACCTGTAGAGGTGTGCTCTCGGCGGACATGGCGGTGAATCCTACGATGTCGCTGAAATAAATCGTGACGCTGTCGAAGCTTTCCGCCTCCACTTTGTGTCCCCGTTTCAATTGCTCCGCCACGTAACGGGGCAACATTTCGTACAGCAGAGCATCTGAAAATTGAAAACGGTTTCGGTTTAAGTATAATAAATATACGATTCGAGAGAGGTGTTTAAGTCTTAAACCTGTTTTCTTCTTCTCTTCCGTCAATTGATCCGTTCGCTCGTCGACGAGGGCTTCCAGATTATTCGCGTATTTCTCCATCATGGCCATCATGTTGTCAAATATGTTTGGCTTCCTGGAAAAAAAATTCACCTCTCATTCTTATCCTATCATTTTATCCAGAATATATTTTATTTAAATCGTCTTTAAAATAAACGTCTAAAAATTCCATCGAGGATAAAATGCAATAATAAGAAGAATCGTGGAAAGGATTGTTTAAGGTGGAAATCCTTCTAAGTTGGAAATTGAACTTACATGCCCTTCCTCAGAGGTCTCAGCTTGTTCCTCACGATCTTGAAGTCTGGTCGGGCCTCGGGATCCTCGGCCCAGCACTCTATCAGACAATCGCGCACGAAATGGAAACAGTTCTCCAACTGGTTCAACGGTGGTCTGAGATAATTCAAGGAAAACAGAGTAGCTGACAGGGTGGAAACAAAAGCACGTAAAATTCAAGTAACTTCTGCCTTGGACAGATCGCGACTTCAATCGTAATACCTGAACGGTTCCGTCCCCGTTTCCCGGCCGATCACCTTCTTCAATATCTCCGAATCCGATAATTCCGTGATCCCGAACGGGCCGTGCCTCCCCTGAAGCTCGTACAACACTATCGCGAAAGAGTAAACGTCCCCTCTTTGATAATCGCGCGCTATCGGCTCTTGACTCTTCGTCGATCGTAGCAATTCAGGCGCCCGATACAACAAACCTGTCGAATACGTATACAATATTTTTTCCCCTTTTTATGAATAAATGAAAATTAGATCAGAAACTTTTCAAAATAAGATTTGTAAATCGAGATCTCGAACGTTTCATTTTATAATTATTTATTCCTTCAAAGTGATACATTTATTAAGAATTCAAGCTCAAACTCGATACAACAAACGTGAATATGTATACATTTTTTTCTCCTTTTTCACAAATAAATGAAAATTAGATCGAACAGAAACTTTTCAAAATAAGATTTGTAAATCGAGATCTCGATTTTATAATTATTTATTCCTTCAAAATGATACATTTATTAAGAATTCAGGCGCTCGATACAACAAACTTGTTGAATATACATTTTTTCCTCCTTTTTCACGAATAAATGAAAATTAGATCGAACAGAAACTTTTCAAAAGATTTGTAAATCGAGATCTCAAACGTTTCATTTTATAATTATTTATTCCTTCAAAATAATATATTTAAAAATTCAAGAAGGCGCTCGATACAACAAATCTGTCGAATACGTATACAATATTTTTCCCCCTTTTCATGAATAAATGAAAATTAGATTGAAACTTTTCAAAATAAGATTTGTAAATCGAGATCTCGAACGTTTCATTTTATAATTATTTATTCCTTCAAAATAATACATTTATTAAGAATTCAAGAAGGCGCTCGATAAAATAAACCTGTCGAATATATTTTCTTTTCTTTTAAATTAGAGACTGAAAACTTTTCGAACGAATAAATGAAAATTAGATCGAAAAGAAAGTTTTCAAGAGACCTCGAATCTAGTTTCATTTTATAATTATTTATTCCTTCCAAAATGATATGATATTTATTCTTAATTATCTTTTTTAATTTCTAAAATTATTTATCGTTTAACGTAAATGAAATCGGTATATTTCTTACCGCGATACTTCTTCATAACGTCGCACGGTTCGCACTCGGCGTTCTTTTTGAACTCGTGCAACCCAAAGTCTGCCAGTTTCACGACCCATCGAGAGTCTACCAAACAGTTGGACGTGCTTAACGAGCCGTGATACTTTATCACGGAATCGTGCAGATAGATCATGCCCTGAAAAGTAATAAACGAAAATAAAAGAGGGGGGAGGAGAGAAACTCTCGAAGGTGTTCGAATTCGATCGCGATGATTCGGATCAATCAAGGATGGGATGGAGCTTGGAAAACTTGAAACGAGCGTCAAGTTTCAACAAGCTTTTCCACCGGAGAAACGAGAAAAGTTCGGCTATTGAATAAATTTGTGAAAAATTTTGTTTTCAACTCGAGCACCACTGCTTCTCCATACGGGGCCCCGTAAGACGTATCATTTATTCCGAAACTTTCCTCTAGGATCTATTCTCCTCCTGTACCACCTTATAAAAACTTTTTTGCCCAAACGCGTATATGAACGAGATTCACGTTCGAACAAAACTTTCGAAACCGAAATTTACTTTACCGCTACCGTTAATCGAGCAGGGAAAAAAGAAAGAAAAAGGAGAAACTTTTTATTCCTTAACTTATCTAAAGGCAAGAGTTTAATTTACATTTCAAAAAAACTATCAATATATCCATACAACAATACGTACCCTGATTATATCTCCGACCAAGGACGCCATGAACATATTATCCAGCTTCATGTCCTCGTTCTCCAAGATATCCTGTTAAGGAGAACAGAGAAAAGAAAAGAAAAAAAAAAAGAGGGAAACGGAGAGAAAATTACAGCCGGGAATTCCGGTATTCGTCTACTTAATTACTTAAACTCGATACCCTTGTCGGACCATTTTTACCTTGAGACTTCCACGGGCACAATACTCGACCACGATGCATATGTTTGGCGGGTCGGTGCACGCCCCGATGAAAGCGTTCAAATTATCGTGTCGCAAGTCACGCATCTACGGAAAACGAGATCCTCCTCTTAATTCTGCTCGGAAAAAGCTTGTCTCCCTTTTCATCACGATCGCTCGAGAATCAACCGGTACTCACCACTTTCAGCTCCTTCTTCATCTCCCGCGTGATCTCGATCGATTTCTTCCGAACCTTCTTCACGGCGAATATCCGCCCTTTGTACACGCCTATCTGCGTGTAAATCATCGAATAACGAAAATCGGCGTCGGGATTCGAGCTTAGGGATACTTGGCTGGTTCTTACTATGGGCTGGGTCGTTGTCTGTGCAGGAAAAATTATTTTCTCGGTACGACGGTATTTGAAATTATTTAATAATCGCTGGTGTAATTAATCGTAAACGATAATATATCTTCGATATATATATTTCGATTTCGCGATTGCAGTTGGATTTGTTAAATAATTTAATTTTTTCGTCAAAAGTAATCGATTAGTAATAAAACAGTTTTGAAAAAGGATTCGTTTTGTTTTTTTTTAATTCTAGGATTCATAATTTTTGGAAAACGTGGGATAATGAAAGTTAATTCGGAATAATAATAATAATGCTAGCAATTTAAAATTTTATTTCAGAAAATAACATTTCATAAGAACACCAATTTAATAAATGACACGCTGCGTTTACGGCAAATTCCGTGTAACTTTCACAACATTTGAATCGTGAATAAGAACAAAATTTACTTTCAAAAAAAGAAAAAGAAAAAAGAAAAAAAATTAAATCAATTTCATACGAAACGCCTCGTTTTAACGATCTTAAAATCGTTTCCATTGTATAATAAGCACGAGAGTATCGTTCAGGATTTGATAGCGGAATATGTTGAGCTTCGAAAGTCCCGGGATCAATTGGGTCGAGGTAAATGACTGAAATAACAGGGAATTGGTATAAGAGTGGAGAGAAATGTAGAAAACGAATATTCGTGAACGAAGGCAACGGGTTTATTTACCTTAGAATTGCATTTCGTGGGCGCCTCGTTGATTCCCGACGACTCGTCCTTCTGCTCCTTGATCTGAATGTCTTTGTAGTTCACCTTCCACAGTAGGGAATCCAGTTCCTGCTCGTACCTCCAATTCCTGTACAGCACTAGGGCCACGGCAGCCATGATCAACAGAAATCCACCTGCTATTCCGCCCACGATCTCTCCCGTGTGAGCTAAACCATCGCAAATTTCTTTTATTTCTTCCTTCTTCCTCTTTACTTACGTTTATATCCACAATCACTCCTTTTCTATTATCGAAATATTTTCGAGCCTGTTAATTTATTATCCTTCGAGAATTCTAATTTTTGTAAGTTTCATCTGTATGTATATATTCTTTTTACTTATTTAAATCTAAAGATTTACAAAATATTCTCGAGGATTCTATTATCGAAAGTTTTCCAAGGCGAGAGATTAAAATTGTCAAAAAATCGGATATCAATTCGTTTTTTCTTTTTTTTTTAATCGTTTTAATCCCCCTTTCAAACGTTTCACGTTTAAATCGGTCACAACCGTGGCGGCTGCCGTTTGTTGCACAATACGTAATCGCGGTTACGTGGCCGAGACACGTGGTATTCGATCTCAATTAAAGGAAACGAAAAAGGTATCCGCAGGATAGGGAGGGCGTTTCCCGCTCCTCAACCATATTTACATTTGTGTAAATTTTTTTTCTTAAGCTCGCCGCAGAGGTAAAACTTTACCACGTGTTCTCGTAACGAGATCGAACATCTATACGAAACATCTATATCTTATAGGTGAAAGCTGACGAATGGTAATTCGAAAGGGATGGGGAGGAAGATCCTCTCCACCCTTGACCCCATCCACCCTCTAATCGAATCGAATCGAATTTCGATTATCGGATGAACGAATTCTATCTTTTCTATTAACGCGCTTCTTGGATAAAACCTTGCTTTCACCTCGTTCCTTCGTCTGCACGATTGTAAACGTAAAAGTAAAAAAGAAAAAAAATGTCACGGAATTGATTTATCGTTATTGCGAGTTGAATAAAATTAAAAGACAGAGAGAGAAAATAAATAAAAATGATAATAATAATAATAATGATGATAAAATTGTAAATATACACGTACACGTGCATTTTTCACCGTGGTAACCGCAATGAGGCTCGGCGATCGGCGGCCCGTCACCGATCCACGAAATATCCCTCGTCAATCGAAGTGCCTGCAAAGTGAAACGTGGTGGAATCGATAAACGAAAGCGACGAAAGGTGGCCTGGGTCCAGGTAAAAAGCGTCATTGAAAAATCAGTTAATGCCTTACCGGCAGATTCGTGCCGTTCTCCTTTCCCACAAAGTAAGCTATGGGGTATAAACCGTGCCCCTTTGTCGGCCGATCGTCCAGCGCAATCAGAGTGTAATTGCCTTCAGCGTCACCGTTTTCGTCCATGTACACCATATATCTGCACAGATGATGTATCATGCAACAGGCGGGGCGTCGTAACCCGCGCTTTACAAGCGCTAAAAGTCCCCGTAAATTGCGCAAACGAACCCGAGAGATGCCTTATTTTCCTTCCCAAATTTTATATCCTCGTATTTATTTATTCCCTCCCCCCACCTTTTATTAATCGCCCAACTTCTTCCCATCGGTTGAACATTTTCAAAGAAATATTATACGCGACCAATTTTGCAATATTCGCGAGATCGTATCGGGACGAAAAAGGGAAATTATATCCCGAGAGATCGGGATAGCGGCGCGAAAGTCCCTTAATTATTTCGTAGGGTCAATTATCATTCTAGACGCTTGCGTCATCGTAATAATCGTCGCCTCTGCTTTATTGGCCACTTTAAACTGTCCCACGCGAGAGAATAAATATCTCCACGGTGATTCAGGTGAACCGAATTGGCCGATGAATAAAAATCTATCACGATCTCGAGGAGATTAAGTTTATTTAGTTGATTTCGAGAGAGATTTCCATTTTCGGGATCGAAATAAAATTGTCCGCGATATCGATGAGATATATCTACGTTATTAACCTGCTCGCCCATTTACTGGCGTTTCTCTACTTCTGGGAAATTAAAATATGAAAAATAAAAATCTTTTACATTTTTCAATTACAACAAATAACCAATCTCATTGATCTTTGATAATGAATCAAGATCCACTATATATATAAAATTTCACGAATTAAAATTCCAATTCTTTCTTTCTTTTTCGAGAAAAAATTTAAAATCAAAGATAAAGAGTTTAATTCTCTTTTACATCGAAAATCACGTCACCAACTTAATCATCGAACCGCGAGATTTCCGCTCGAGGATATGACGGATCATCGTCGTTTCCGTCTTCCTCGACCCGGAATAATCGCTTCGTCGAGAATCGGCCGATGCCTGCACGCATTTTCGGCGACGAAACTGATTTGCATAAGGGCCGATAAGCCGTATATACGTACCCCATGGCGCTCCGATAATGAACGCCGTAAAGAGTCGCCACCATTTCTCGGCCATTTCTCGGGTCCCGATCCTCGTCCAGAGCTTTTAGCAACGATCTCTCGTAGAGGTGCACCGCGTCGTACAGATACGCCGTCTCCGGCACGATCTGCCTTATAACACGAACAAAACGATTACGTTTAAGAAGTCGAGATGACGGCCTTCCATTTGCGCCTCCTCCGTGGTGCTTTCTTTTTCTCGTTTTTCGTTCGTTCATGCTCGCGTTCGATTGTAAATATCGCGGATGGATATTATTGCGAATGTTTATCGTGGAAATATTGTGAATAGAATGGAAACGGATTTGTACGGATTATATTGAATCCAATGGAGAATATTAATGATGTTAAAAGTAAGAATAGTAATATATAGATTTTAAGTTAATTAATTAAAATACTGATTGTGAGAAATAAAGTGGTAAACATTTTGAATAGAAAAATATAGATCACTGCCAATTTAAAGTATATATCATTACGACGAATTAAAATTTAAAGTTTCGAAAACTCTTTATAGATATTCGATTATTACTCGAAAAATTGAGTGTAATTGTTAATAATTAATATTGCATCGCCTGTTTCCATTCGTATTATTATCCGTCCAGTAGAGAAACGAAAGGTAAGCGAGTATTGTTAATAGTCACCTGAATGATCCCACCCATGTTGGCGAGGGGATTGGAGAAGTTGAAGGGCGGCTTCTGCCTGTACGAGTTGACCATGCGGGTGAAGTTGGTGGAATAAATGGGCGCGGATGCGACCACGCTGAAATAGCTACGATACGCCTTCAGTATCGAGGAGTTTGTCTTCCTCTGCCATAAACCACGGAAGTACTTGTCCGGCCGTTTCTCATCGTATTGCTCGATATCGACACCGACCACCCAGTACTCACCTGAGGCACGTAATCAGCCGCGATATGCTTTCTCTCGAACGAATGTAATGAGAAATTTATAGGATATCTCGCGTGGAAATAATTGATGGCGAATAACGAGAGAAAAGAAAGAAAAGGAAAGAAAGAAGAATAATTTCACCCTCTCTCGAGAAGGTGAAAGCCTCTCTCGAAAAGGGAAAAATTCAGTTCGTTCGTATTTCTCCCAGGTGAATCGAAAGCGGGAAAAGTGTGTTTTAGTAAAGCTCGATCACAGGGCGGATATATTAAAATATTATCTAGTGACACTGCTCTCTGGTATATGTACCTGATTATGCTACAGCGGATTTATACCTTTTTCCAATAGCTTCTTCTCATCCAACGCCATTAACAGCCCCATGTGCTCGTAGTAATTGCCTAGAATCACGTAAACTGCAAGCAAATTTACGTTTCCATTATTCGAGGACGCTGACGGAAACGATTCTCTTTTAATTCTCTCCTATCATTTATATAATTCAACGACTCTGTAATTTTCTTTTTTTTTCAATAAAATATCCAAGTTCTTAATAAAAATCCATCGATTTGAAACTCTTCCGCGATTACATCGATCGCAATTTCCTGCCGAAATTCGGGTCAATCGTTGTCTATTTTTAACATTCTCCTGAATGGAAAACGCGCACGTAATTAATTGGACGAATTACGAGCAGTATCTATTCACCGTGCGAAATTTTGAACAATCGTCACATGCGGGCTAAACAATTCCTCCTATTTAAGAAGAATTAAAAATGCGGGTACACTGTTTCGTACGCGATTTGGAAAAAACAAGAACCTTTCGCGCTACATTGTCTCTAGTTTTTCTTTTTTAAAAAAGAAAAAAGAAAAATGGCCCGATTTTGCTACTCACTTCGAGTTTCCCTATAAGTCTCGGTGACGTATTTGTGGAACGGATTGGTCATGTGCGTGACGTGGTACGGCTCTTCCCAACAGCGAATAAAGTTCACTGTCACACCGGCCGCCTCGAACGATGCCAATATAGTCTCGGCGATCGTTGACATTTTGTTGAATTCGAACAGGGTCGAGTTCATGTACATGAACGTCACCTGAACAAATTGCGAAAGAAAGAAAGAAAAAGAAATAAGAAGAAGGAATGGATCTTATTATGGAAGATTGTCAAATTTCGCAGAGTTGATCGAAGATCGGCGTTGAACAATCACTTTCAAAGTTAAAAAAAAGAAATAGATACTTTCAGGAGTAATCTTGGGAAATTTTATATATTTGATTGAAAGAAGAGAAAAGAATCGGTGAAATTGAACGCGTTCAATGCCGATCAATGACAATTATTTATTTGGGAAAAGAGATATGAGATATCGTTGATTCTTCGATTAATAAAAATATTTCTTTTGTTAAATCAATGTAAAGCTCACGGCAATTTGAATATTCAATCACTCGATATTATATAAAAAGAATGCAAAAGAGATCGAGAAACGTTAATATCTCTTTCTCTTTATTTTTACTTTCATCAAATCCATTGATTTCACTTCGATCTCGTGTTAGGATTTCTCAACATGTATATAATGATCGCTCGACTTACTTTGGTCCAGTTGAAGGCCATCAACACGGAGACCACGGATTTAGAGATTTGGGTATCGGGCGGCCTCGTTCTCGCGAACGTAGGGAACTCCTTCTTGTTCGAGGACTCTCGATGGGTGCAAAACTGAAAGGACGAAAAATTTTATTAAAACTATCGATGAGATATTTCAAAAGGGAGGCTGGATAAAAGGAACGGCGTGGTGTTGGTACACGTGTATCGGGCAAGTCTCGAATTTGCATTTGGTTTCTAGGCTGGTCTATTACCAGGTTGGAAAGCGAGGGACACGAGTGATTACTGTGTCAGCTGGACTCGTAAAGCGTTTATAACGGTCCCCCCCGGTGGAAAAAATCGAAAACAAAAAGGGGAACGAAAATGAGCAT
The DNA here is from genome assembly GCF_003254395.2 of Apis mellifera. Lineage (NCBI taxonomy): Eukaryota > Metazoa > Arthropoda > Insecta > Hymenoptera > Apidae > Apis > Apis mellifera. The sequence continues at coordinate 6,336,992 of NC_037640.1, forward strand.
GGTGATTTACGACTGTGTCTCGCTCGACACTTAACTTGGATCAATTAATCCACGCTGTGTGCCTTACATTTTGATAATATTATTTATTATATCGACCCAACTCGAAACGACTGGTTTGGAGAAAAGTTTGTCGCGTTTTCTAATTTTCATAAGGGAGAGAGAGTTTAACGGAAAATTAGATTTGTTGTGTTCTCGTACGTGTATCAGTAAGGAGAAAAGAAAATTTAATCTTGAAAATTTCTCATCCTCTTTTTCTTCTTTCGAAAGTATTTTTCGTTGGAGGGAAAATTTATTAAATTTTTTTCTTTTCTGATCTCGAAATTGGATACGAACACAAAAAGCTACAAAAAGTATTTCCGTTTTGTCGTAATTTTTGTATTAATTAATTACGTGTTCAAACATGTATAACATTTCGTGTCATTTGATATTACGTACTGTACAAATTGGATATTGTGAAAATGAAATGTTAAACATGGCAAAAAAAAGGAAAAAAAAAAGAAGAAACATTCGTTGAAAAATACGAAGTATACGAGTGCGAATACTTGCTTCTTTTTGTAACCAATGTATTATGTAAAGGACAAGTATAGAAATCGAATGTGAAATCGATACGTATCGAAATGAAATTGAGTAGTCCCTTTCCCTCGACATCGAGACGAGTTATTGTGCGTATCTTCAGCGACAAGTCGATTAATTTCGCACGAGTCCATTCGAAATCGTTTAACTGACGTTAAACGAATCGTGAAACAGTTTATATTTTTCGAAAATATATGTATTCGAGTAATTTCCAGACAGAAAATGGATGGATTCTTTCCTCTTTCTATCTTAAAACGTATTGAATCGCATCTAAAGATCAGAATTTCATCTCTCTCTATAATTTAAAATAATTTTCTCTTATCTATCCTCGATTTTTCCTCCTATTCCATTGTTCATCCTCCGTCAAAAGATAAGAGCTTCTCAAGATTCTCAAGCTACTCATCTCGATCTAAAAAAAAAAAAAAAGAAAGAAAGAAAGAAAAAAAGGATTTAAAACTTGGATTATATTTCACGTATATAACTTTATTCTTTCGTTCACGATCCAACTTCACTTCGATCACGCCTCTTAATGCCACGTATTAATTACACGGATAAAAATCTCGACAGGGTATTTCGTTTGAGCGTCGAGTTTTATGAAGTCATCATTATCTTATCTTATTCTCTTGTCGTAACATTGTTCCTTCGTCTTTTTCTTTCTTTTACTTAACGCACTCTTTAAAAATTGATCAGATTGATTTTTTTGATAAGTACAAAAAATGATTGTGAAAATCACGAAGTAAGTATGCATGCTTTTCGTGCGAAAGTAAAGATCGGAAGATGAAAACTCTCTCTCTCTTTTCACGTTTCTTGGTAAAGTTCGAGTGTATACAATATCATCATGTAACGTAGGACAGGAAATCTCGAATGACGTGTTCACTTTATCCTCACGAATATATTTATTATTAATATTAACGTCAACAATCATTTTCTAGATTTTATTGAATATTCTTCATCGTCGAATTATCTATTTTTGAATTTACTTTTCACTTCCTATTATTATTTCACTGTAAATTTTCCTTCATCGTTCACGCCAAATATCGTTGTTAAAAATTCTTATAAATATATATATATATATCTCGACAATTATATAAAAGTTATCAAACGTGTTATTACAATTTTATGTAATATAAATTTCAGCGGAAATTTCTAGCGGATTTTTCCACCAAGATCTTCGATCAAATTTGATCGATCGACGACGTCAAATTCGGAGGAAAAATGTTTCCTTCCTGAATCCTTGCAGAGTGGATTGAACGTCACAACAGATACATAAAAGTCGTTGGTCCGACGATTCCGTGGCGGTGAATGGGTTAAACGTGTCGTAACCTCGGTTGTCGCACATTCGTATTCACGTGGTGGTGGGGCGAATAATTTATTTCCTCGGTGTTGTTGGCCTGCCAGCTGCCGTGTAGCTTGAAGCCGCGCATTGCACCGTCAGATCACGTCGGTGTACAAGCGAAAAAACGATCGAACGGGACACTTTGGCGGAGGGAGGGGGACCGCTCGTCGTTTAATGCATAGATGCACGGCTCCTTGATTTAAATAGAACGCGGGTTGCACGGGGCCGAAACTCTACTTTTGTCGAGTATCCGAGAGTCCGCTCTTGGCTGTCCGATCGTTGCAATTAACGTGGATCTTGAGGAAAAGGATGAGTAAAATTGGATAAAAGTTTTTTAAAAAAATTTTGGATTTTAGAAGAATCGTGTAATGGAAAAATCTCGTTTTAATTCCTATATATTTTAGAGATTTTAATTAATTTTTCGAAAAAATACGTTTTCAAGAGTTTTATATTTAATCACAGTGAATAATTCAAGGGATTGTTTCAATCGATTTCGTTTCCATTATGTAACATCGAATTGAAAGCATGTATATATATATATAACTTGTTGACCAAAGTGCTTCCAAAGTTACAGTTCTAAAGCACTTGTTCTTTCGAAAGAATAAAAATAAGTATTTTATGTCTAGAAAAGATTTTCCCAGCTTTCTTTTTCTTCTAAACAAGTGTCAACAAATTTTTCTTTGCTTCGATGAGACTAGATCTTATTAATTTCCGACAAAGAATTCCAAAAAAAAAGAAACTCATTAAAATTCTCGTTGTCACTTCTCTTGTCTCGAATCGAGAAGAATAAGGGACTCGAGTCGAAACGAGTAGCGTAAAAAACTTACGCATTAACTCGAAGACACAATTGGGTCACATAGAGCCGGCAGAGGCGGGGAGATCTTTTGTGATCAAACGGAGAGGTTCGTTAACGGAGAATAGAATGGAAATATTCCAGTTGACTCACGTTCACTTGGTACGTTCAACCAAAGCCACGCCACACACTCGGATTCTTTGCCAAGGCTAAGAAAGAAAGAAAATATACACGCAACTTACGTAAGATATCATTGGAAGGTTGAAGGCAGCGGCCATTCTTCCCTCGTGGATGCAGGTTTCCTGCGGCCCGATGTAGGCGCTGATATTCCTCGTCCAAAGATCGGCGGTCATCAGGATGCTGGTCTCCTCCTCGCCATAAGTTTCCGCGACGAGGAAGTCGAGCTTGTGCCCGCGTCGGCCGAGCTCGCCTGCGTTCACCTGTCAACATCCTTCCTTCGTACCAATTCTCAATCCACCCTTCACTGAATAGGCCATTTCAACCTCATCCGAAGCAAATTCTAAATTCTCTAAGTCCACAATTTTCGTTTCGAAGAAACGAGAATATTGTTTTGAATTTTCTTTTTTATTATAAAGAAGGAAGGGATAAAGGGATAGATTCCGAAAATTTTATCATCGCTTTTAATTATCTGCTTCCGTGCTAATTGTGGTCGTTGCGATGTATCGCGATATACGGGGAAAATAACAACCTCATCCAAAGCAAATTCTAAATTCTCTAAGTCCACAATTTTCGTTCGGCTCGAGAATATTGTTTTGAATTTTTTTTTTTATCATAAAGAAGGAAGGGATAAAGGGATAGATTCCGAAAATTTTATCATCGCTTTTGAATATCTGCTTCCGTGCTAATTGTGGTCGTTGCGATGTATCGCGATATACGGGGAAAATAAGCGGTTCAATTACCTCCTCCACGGCGAGCGATATGGCGCCGGATATCCGGTAACCAGGGCGCTGATACTCAAAGTCCCCTGGACGCCTTTTCGAGCCGGTGATGTAGCCGAGGGTGAACGTCTCGGCGTAGACGCCCTTATCGAGCAAAATGTGGATCGCCGTTAGTAACAGACAAGCCCTCTCCACGCTTGCCAGTTGCATGCCCAGTTCGCGGAACCTTTGCACGTTAATTCCCTTTATTTTCTTGTCACTCGATTTATCATGTCCGATTATCATGTCTAACAATCCTCTTACTTGAAATATTTTTCTAAAGTAAACTAAGAAAATTGAAAGAAAAAAGAGAGAGAAACGGAGCTTAGAGATTTATTCTTATTCCTCTTTGAATATATTTCCTTTAAAATTTTTCTCATCGATTTAATTAAAGTTAAATTTTAATCGATCGAATCTTATTTTATAATTCATCTATATATCATCATTCTCAATTTTATCATTCTTCTTATAATTCATTCTTCTTCTAAAGTAAACTAAGAAAATTGAAAGAAAAAAGAAAGAGAAACGGAGCTTAGAGATTTATTCTTATTCCTCTTTGAATATATTTCCTTTAAAATTTTTCTCATCGATTTAATTAAAGTTAAATTTTAATCGATCGAATCTTTTATATAAATCCATCCGAGAAAGATCCATCGATCGTTCTTCGATTTTACGAGCACAATTACATTCTTTTATCTTTAAAGCAAAGGGCAACGACTATTCCATTTCCCTTGTTTTCTTTTTGCATACACTGTCGTAAGTCTCTCTCTTTCTCCCTCTTCGAAAGCTCACTGTTTACCCTCCCGAGCAAAAGTCAATCTTTCGACGGTACACGTAGCGGTTCATTGCATCGTTGCTTTTATTTGCAAACACCGTCCAATAAAAGCTTGTAGACGAAAGATACAGGGAAGGTATAATGGACGAATCCGGTAAGCTCAACAGGGGTTGCAATAAACACCATCGATCTCCTACGGCGCGCTTTCACTTCCTCTTCCTACTGTTCCGCTACCCTGTTTCCGCTGCTAACAACCGCTACCAATATCCTTTCCCCAGAACTGTTATCGCGTTACAGCTTGCAAACGAGATCCACTGCTATCTCTCGCCATTTTGATCGATCACGAATCTCGATCCATTTCCAGGGGGAAACTCTTTTCGAGAAAGAATGCGATTCTATCTTTTTTCTTTTTGGATATATCTTTCTTTTCTGTCTGGTATTCGTCCATTATTCGTCCCCGTTCCTTTAAATCACGCATTGAAACGAATCGAAGAAAATTTGGAGGCGAATTCCGAGGAAAAAGTTGGGCTCGCGATTCCACGATCGAAAACGGTATCACATTAATCGATAACTTAATCTCCGTCTATTTCTTTTCCCGATCCACTTTGGCAAGTTTCTAAAATCTTTCCTCTAAAAATTGACAGTAACCTTGTACGATTTCGATTGTGTAACACACGTCTGGCGAACATGTTCGAAGTCTTGTTTAACGACCTCGTCGTTTTTTGACGCGTTATTAAAAATAGAGCGCTCTATTAATAATGAACGAGAAAAGGAATACGACCGGCGTTTCTACGATGGGCATTGAAAACACGGTTAAGAGAATTGGAATAAAATTAGAACGCTTATGCCCGACACTATTAATCTCGAGTTAAAAATTTAAACGCAATTTTGCGATGGAGCGTGAATGTTGAAATTACGATAAAAAATAATGCAAATCTAAGATCATAGTAACGAGACAAGAATATTTGTAATATTTAGTTCATTTATCGTAAAAAATAAAAGTGACGTGAATCTAAATTAAATATAGGGAAGATCAGTTTTTTCGAACAAATTCTTCGGAAACTTTTCGTTTAAATTTGATCAAACGCGCATATTCGAACCCATCACTACCGACACCGCTTTAGGGATCTTTCGGTTTCGATTTCGTCACAGTGACGAATGCGCGACTTTCGTTTCCCCCTCCCCCCAGCGATAATTAACGAGGTGCACGGGTTTATTAAGTATATACACGAAAGCGATGGCGCCTAAAAAATTAATTTTCCATGGTTACACCGACTCGATCGATAATTTGCTGTATAACCGGCGAATAAATCGGGGACCGAAAGGCGCGTTTCCATTGGTCCGATTCAACGCGTCTCTTAATGCCACGCGTTAATTAAACGGATAAAAATCTTGACAGGATATTTCGTTTGAGCATCAGCTATAAAGACATCATTCCTTTATCGAGAAACTCATCTCGGTATTCATTGTTTCTGACTTTTCCCTTCCTTTTCGCCTTAAAAGCGATCTCAAGCCGCAAAATTTACGTCGATTACGACATTTTCTCATTCGATAAAATTCATTCAATTTCTTTCTCAATATTGCTTTCTTCGGATTAATTTTTTTTCAACGTTGAATATGCAATTTACGAGTTTCCTCAATTATCCTCAATACATGAATGAACGATATACTTTGGATATTTTGTGTATCTTGTGGATATTGTATGAAATTTAAAAATTATAGAATAAAAATTATAGAATAGTCTTTCCTCTAAAAAAAAAAGATCCAACGACAATCAATGAATTTCTTTTAATTTGCAGTAATATTCATCCATTGAATTTCCTTCATCCAACAATTCTATTTTATTCTATTTAAACGAAAGAGGAAAGAGGAAAGAGAGCAACAAACCTTTCATCGCGTTACTTACACTAATTAACTCCCAACCGATTTGTACAAATTTCCGTTTCACGCGTTGCAAGACACGCGGCTCAATTAACCCGTATTTCACGAACCGTCCTATTACGAATATCTCTCCGGCTGCCCACGTTCAATTTATCCGCCGCAGTGTGTCACGGTGCCCTTAATTAAGTATTAAGAATTATCGGCCGTGCTATCGCCTCGACGAAATCGCCAAATGTGACGACTCGTTTCCCTTCGCGAAATATTCGTCAACTCGAGATTCGTTCGAAGCTGAAACAAAACAAAGGCCTCCATTAAATTCTAGACGGAGTACAAATATCCGAGCAAGTGTTACGCCTGTGTCGTGAGAAGATCTCGTGAATCTTCTTGCGCACCTGGGCCGGTCCGTTTGTATCTTGGACCCTTTTTCTTTTTTTCTTTGGTTTTTAAGCCTTCTTCTCTTCAGCTCGGCCGGGCGAAAAGAAATCGCGGACGGAGATCGTAAACAGTGTTCGATATTAAAAGGGGGGCAGAAACAGATTTATGGCGTCGTGAACAATCGTCGTGGCACGTAGTGGCGGATCTTTAGCGCATTTTTAATGAATCCACGACTTTTTATTCCGCCGGCAACAGGTTAATCGTTGTGTTTTTAAACGAATGCGAACGTTTCGAGAATGGAAAGAGGAGGTTTCTACTTTTTCCTTTGTTTGTCTCCAAAGTTTGGTTTTATATATATCTTTCCATTTTTAGATGTGAATTCAGTCAGTGATGGAATATTTGATGAATTAATTTTGATACAGGGCGGAGTTCCAATGCAAGGAGTGAATGCAGGGAAGAAAATTCAAAAAGATATTACGATTTAAAAAAAACAAATATGGCAACAAGATATTATCAATGAATTATAACGTAACGCTCGAAATTTTATTTATCACGTATCGTTAAATATGCACAGTCAATCGGAGAGGAGCGCGTATATAATACACGTTTCAATATTCATACGTGAAGTTTTTCGATTCTTCGTGCCCTCGACTGAGTGACTTGTAATTAAATCGATTCTTAAGATGCTCCCAATACCTTGATAATTATTGGTTTCTGGATCCATATACCTTAATTGCCTTTCATTCCTTTCGAATCGCGGATAATTTTCTCGGTAAAGAAAAAAAAGAAAGAAAATGACAGACTGTCAAAAAGCAATATTCGAAAATCTTCATTATAAAATAAAAGCACGTAAGCTTATGCAAAAATTTCACAGAAATCTCATCCTTTTCGATTGAATCATTAAAAAAAAAAATCGTTCGAGATGCATATTCGAAGCGACGAGTGTAAAAACTATCTTAATTTTTACAAAAAAAAAGAAACTTTTGATTTTCGATTTAATCCGCTCGAAATTAACAATCGTTCGAAAACAGAGTCTGTCGATTCTCTTCGATCGAAAACCATCCGTTTGATTCGACGAGGCTCGCGGCATTATTCGAGTACGGAAACGGGTATTTCGTGCACGAGAATCTCGTTGCGCGATATTCACCGCGCGTATTTCCGCTTGTCCCGGATAAATTTCCCGCCCCCTTATCGCGCTCCGCGCTAAATAAATATTCCAGCTAACGCGCGCTTTATCGCGGATAATCGTGGAGTACGTGTCGCGCGTGTGCCGTCATAATTATATTCCTTTCGTCTCGTTTACGCCCGTTGATCAAACGGGTGAATATCGAGAGAAAGAATTTCCTGCTGGAAAACTCTCTTAGATCGTTTCTATCATTTTGCAAAATTTCTTAGCACATTCTCCCCAAGATAGAAAAATAATTCGACGAAATAGCGAAAGATGATCCCGTTTTCTCACGATGGAGAAAAATTTGGATTGGAAAATGTAAGAAACGATTTATCGAGAAACCGAGAGAAGAAACGAAGATCCTTTCGCCCTCCCCGTGTGAAAATCCGAAGGAAAGGCCGTTTTCGAAATCCGATGGCCGGCCAATTCGCAAGCCGAAGGTCGCAAGAGAAAGTAAACGGTTGCACGGTTTTGTAGCACGTTTTTATTACTATTTCCTTGGATACGATATATCGACCGCCTCGGGTATTCCTCGAGCGCGCCACCAATTCGCCATGGTCTCGCGCCAATGTCCCTTCTACGAGCCCGCACGCATGTGCTGTTGCTATTACATATGTGGAACACGTTTGTCCGTACCGGTCACTATATTTAGAAGTTTCTCGAAAGCGAAACGTTACCGAATCGTGCATAAGGAAAAATCCTCCCCACGGAATCTCGATTAATGCGCGATTCGCTGTTTACAGATTCTATCCAACCGACAGAAGAAACAACAAGAAACGCAAGTCTAAAATCGGGTCGCAATTTCCTCGTTCCGCGTTGCTCTACCAGACGCGAATCAGTATTTGTTCATTGGCCGATCAAATTTTGCTCGAGAAATAAATCGTTCGAGGAATAATAAAAAGAAAATCACGCGGAGGAAACGAGGGAAATACGAGAGAGAGAGAGGAAGATCAAGAATGCTGGAAACACGCGCTGCAATCCGATGGAATAGCGACAAGATCCGTCTCTTTTTCGTTCCTTTTCGTAATAATTTTTTATTATTACGAGAACGAACTCGGCCAATAGCTTCTGCCATTAGATTGCGACGGGTGTGTATCGTTGAATATGAATCGAGGATACGTGATCGACCGGGTCGGCTTGTACGAAATTTCCGCCAGAATAATCCTTTCAGGTCGAACGAAAGAATTTCTCAGGATTTCTTATCCAAGAGATCGTATCAAAAATGATCGCGGAGGAATGATTTGAAAATACGAGTTCGAGATGTACCCTTTCTTTTCTCAACTCTAATTTGCAAACAACACGTTTCTTCGATATTTTCAATACGATACGTCACGATAGAAAGCTAGGAAAATAAGACGATTCGGAATGGGATGATCTATCTACGATCGCGCACGGATCGAAGGTAAAAATAATGGCGAGGATTCGCGAGGGGAGATTCTCGCGAGCGGAGAACGGAAAGCGGACTCGACGCGATCATGGGGGCCGACTTTCGAAAAAGGTGATCTCGGTATCTGTGTCACATGGTGTTACATAGAGAATTTTAGGCACGCCTCGATCCGGTTGCGTCAATCGAACCGCGTGTACAGCACGCCACACCGTCGCGCTTTCAATTTCTATTTGTCATACATTTTCCAATTAGACGAGGGAGCCGACCGAATCGAAACGATCGATAATCGAATAGCCGCATAATCGTCCAACAATACCCACGGCTCTCCGCGCCAAGAATAATTTACGACCGGGCTTGAATTAATAATTATCCATCGATATCTCGTGGAGTCGAGCGACACCGATCGATCGATAGAAATGACGAGGCATCGTCGGATAAAATCCGAGGGATCGTCTAGAGATCTGGAGCGAACAGCGAAGGCGTTGCTCGATTGTGTGCAAATCGAAATAGCGGTCCCTCCGATACGTGAGATACTACGCTCTAGTTTCGCTCGGTTATTGAAGCTTACGTTTATTTTCGTAGACGGGCGAGAAGGAAGACGGTCGAAGATCAACAGAGTCGCTTTCCATTTGGCGTCGAAAAATTTCTGCTCTACATTTTCGAGATTGTTGTTGCGTCTCGTCGTAAACTTCGAAAAACTGCAATCTCTTTTCGTCGTCTCGAGTGTATTCCTCCGTGGATGCAATTCTTTTTCTTTTTTTCTCTTTATATATATATATATACATTCGCGCTACTTGTCTTTCTCGACAGACCGTCATCGGCTAGGCAAGTCGTTTCCTCTCTCTCTGTCGCGTTGTTAAACCTTCTCCCTCCCGCGTTTTATCTCTCGAGGAAGCTCTTCTCCGTTTCGAAGCTCATCAGAGGCGATATACCTCGTTTGAACCGGTAACTGGACTGAAACTTCTCCAGTTTCTATTTTATGTTTACGTCTCGGGCACAATATTACCGAGCACCCACGCAACGGCGGCGGCGGCAACGCGAGCGCCCGAGTTCAAAGATATCTGTCATGTATTTTCTCGTCCCAAGACAATCTGTTATCCCGTCACGGAGAATATAAATTACATTCCTACACTTGTTTCTCTTTAAAATTCGGATCGTCGAAAATTATCGATGATAAAAATAATAATTTCTTTTTTCCTTTTTATCCTCCGGCCGAGCATCGGAGTATATTTGAACTCCTGCTCCTCTCCATTTACCTCCGTTTACGAAAAAATAAAGATAAAACGGATTGAATCGGCCCCATGAAATTTCCATTAAAATTCGATATCGAAAAGAGTGGAGAAAAGAAAAGAAAAGAAAAAGAAAGGATTTCGTTAATTAACGACCGTTCGTTAAAAGTATCTCAATTAAGCTCTCCGATACGTAGCGGAAATATCAAAGAATCTGCATGAAAGTGCCGACTTCGTTAAATTCTCCAAGAATTCGGTTTAATCGGTTGGTGAATAAGTTCAAGTCGCCAAACGTTTCAATAGTTTCGAGGATTGTGAAAAGGATGACTACTTTTTTCTCCAAATCTCGTAATTCGATTCTCTAAATTCTCGACGAGGGATCGTCGTTCGATCGAGACTTCTAGGCTCGTAACGTGATTTATTGGGCCGGGTTTTCGTCGGCACGTGGCAACGCTTGCCCACCATCGCCATCCTCATTCACGACTCTTTCCTACTCTCCTTTTCACTCTCGATCGCGATCTAAAATTTCGATTTCGATCTTCCCTTTATTCTCCCTTTTCTTTCTTTTCTTTTCTTTTTTTTTTTTCTCTCGTCTCCAGGTTATACTTTCGTTACGCTTATTTCTCTTTTATCTGTGTACAGCGCCTACGACGGCGTTTGTTTGTTACTTTTGGCCTACTTTAATAGGAGCAGTGGTTGAGTGGAATTTCAGCGAGTCACAGTGGGAGGGAAACGTTAAAATTTATGGATTAAGAACAAGACGGTAGATGGGCTAGGATGGATTTAAGGAACTTTGTGGAACGTGTTGGATGCGCGCGTGTGGACGATGGAAGGATTTTGACGAGGAATTTGACGAACTCGAGGATTTTTCGACTTAAAGGAGCTCTTCTTTCTTTCTTTATCCAATATAATATACTTTGGAAAAATTATAAAACTTGTTTGCAACATTTAATATCGATAATTTTGTGAAATCTCCCCAATAACGAATATATTAATCGTTATTACGCAAAAAGAGCCTTTGAGACGTAAAAAGAAGAAAATATTATTCGAAATTTTACAAATCCGCGTTAACGTTAATAAGAAGCAAAGACACGCCTCTAAAAACAAAAAATCGTTAAAATTGTCGAGCAAAAAAAATTTCGTCGCTAACTCAAATTCATCCTTGCAATAATAACAACTAATTTAACTTAAAAATCATCGCCTTACCTCTCGTCGTCTCGTATTTTCGTGCAACCAATACTTTTCCCCGAAAAATGCTGCGAGACGATCCTCTCGAACACCGTCGAGATTACGCGCACGCTTGCGATATCATTGCCCGTTTAAACAGATATACAAATATACATATATATATACAACGCACCACGGTGGCAAACGCGTCGATCTCGATAAGAGGCGGGCCGCGGAAGGAATTAAAGCATTCCGCGTGGCAGAAAACTAGAAGCTCGTAATTTAAATTCGCGGCCGTCGCGTGGTCCACGTGAGCGAGCGTGCAAGAATGCGGCCCGTAATCGTGGCGGTAAATCAAAGAAATGAAAAGCACACACTATTACAGCTATTTCCCCTTTCTGCATTCCCCCGCGCACAAATTCATTCACATTCGTCTACATTCGTAAACAAAACTCCTCCCGTTTTCTCGCGGAGAAAAAAAGAAAAAAAAAAAGAAAGAAATTAAACAACGCGAAACGTTATACACTTCTCTCTACTTTTCTTTGAAACTTGTTAAAAATTCGTTTCACGATAGATAATTCCGTCTAAACTGGATTTTTATCCCGATTCCAACGATTCCCAATTTTTATTTTCGAGCGATTCTCAACTCGTAGGCAAACGAGCGAGATTCGGAGCGCGGATAGGTGTCTCGAGGAATGGAAAACGATGGAGTGTAATAACGAGATTCGAACGACCGTCCCGCCGGTGCGAGGAGAACGACGTGAGACCGGCGGTCGACAGTGATCGTAGGCGCGCGCGGCCAGACTGACTTCTCTCTGCTCGTCCTCTTTCCCTCGCACGTCGAGCGTCGTCGCCGTCGGCGTCGTCGTCCCATTCACAGTCCCCGACGCCAGTGTTTCGACGCGGTGACGCGGCGCGCATGAGCCGCATACCCGCGAAAACGATTCGAAAATAAGGGGGAGGCGCGCCATCGCCAAACTCGATCGACCGGACTTCCCTTCTCTCTCTCTCGATTCTTCTCTCCTCCATTTTTTTTGAAACGACCTTTTCGTTCCTTCTCGCGAATACGTGATATTTTCGATAATTCTTTTTTTCAGAGAGAAAGAGAGAGAGAGAGAAAGAGCTCGTTTAAAAACTTCAAATGATTTTTGGGACTCGTTGAGGAATCGGACTTCCCTTCTCTCTCTCTCTCTCTCGATTCTCCTCTCCTCCATTTTTTTGAAACGACCTTTTCGTTCCTTCTCGCGAATACGTGATATTTTCAATAATTCTTTTTTTCAGAGAGAAAGAGAGAAAGAGAGAAAGAGAGAAAGAGCTTGTTTAAAAACTTCAAATGATTTTTGGGACTCGTTAAGGAATCGGACTTCCCTTCTCTCTCTCTCTCTCTCTCGATTCTCTTCTCCTCCATTTTTTTGAAACGACTTTTTCGTTCCTTCTCCATTCCTTCTCGCGAATATTTCGATAATTCTTTTTCTCAGAAGAGAGAGAGAGAGAGAAAGAGAGAGAGAGTGTGTTCGTTTAAAATTTCAAATGATTTTTGGGATTCGTTGAGGAATCGGGTTTTAAAAAATTGTAAAAATCATAAATTTTGGAAAAATTGAATCGATTGAAACGGAGAAATGATAATAATAATAATTTAGCTAAAAAGATTAATCGAATTCACGCAATAATTGTAAGAAAAATTTCATCCTACAGTTTGATAAGATCGCCTCATTCTCCGGAGCAAGTTTCGCGTAAAAAGAAGGAAGAAAATTTACAGCCCCCCTCGGTTCTTACCGATTTCCTCTTGAAATACGCGAACGCCGGGGGTCCTAAATAAGCCGCAACCCGGCACGGAAATAAAAATTCATGTTCCGTCACACAGCGGAGAGCTGATTTCACCCCGAATTTCACCCTCCGACTCTCGTCTCCTCGAGGCGAAGCAGCGGGATTCTGTCAGCTGCAAATAAAACCGTCCATTATACGGGGGAGGGGAGAGGGATATTACGGGAGGAAGTCAGCCACTGTTTTTGGCCACTGTTCAACTGTTTCAAGAGAGAGAGAGAGAGAGAGGAGTGATCCAAGGATACGCATCCTTTGGTAATATCTAATCCCGCGACGATCCTCCCATTCTTCCGTCGTCGAATTTTGCATCGTCGAGTCGAAACTTTCGTTCGTCTCTCGTTTCACGGTACGTCGACGAGTGGTCGTACGATCGATCCTTCGACCGCGATATATTTCTCAAGATAAGGGAACCGTGAAAAGCTCTCCTTCGACCAAATGTGATCTTTCACGTCCCGTTTGCTTCCAACCTTCCTCTCCTCTTCTCTGCAACAACATTGTAAAAATGTTAGCTATGGTAATTACTTTCGAGGAAATTACGCGTTTGGGAGAATCGTTTGGATTCGATCGTTTGGAACGTTTGATCAATTGGAGATTAGAATTTGGAAACTGTCTTCTATTACGTGAGATTATATGTGCAAAAGTTACAGTCTTTTTCTTTTTTTTAGTTAATGGAATTATCTTGTAAAATAGATTAGTCTTGTAAAATATCATACGTATGATCCTCGAGGGAAGATCATTGCGTAAAGAGATCGAGCGAATAAAACTTACTTTACTGATCGCTCGATTGCGTTGAAAAATTACGCGAAATAAAATTTTGGGATAGAGATACGGAATGGTACGCGGCTCGACGTGGAATGGTATCGATGTTTGTATCGGGAGGAGAATTTAACACTTGGCGGGGATTTGTTTCTGTTATTATTCCGCGAAGCGTACGCACTCCTCGAGCGTGTATATAAACACGCACGTATATTTCCACTCATCTCTAATTCTCTGTACGGAGAATCCCTCGTACATTATGCCTCGACTATAAACAAACAAATCCACGACGATACATCGATATAATATATACTTTCCTCTTATTTAAAAATTTTCTTTTACGAGAAACTTTTACGAGTTTCACTAAGTTTCTTATTATGCAAATAAAAAAAAATATTATGCTTTTTATGCTCAAGGACTTATCTCCCTCGTTTCTCCCTCGTTAAATATCGATTTAAAAAAAGAAAAAAGTCGTATCGAAAGTTCGAATTTTCTCTCTCTCGAAAGATACGTCGCGTTTTTCCCTTTCCTCCCCTTCCCCCTTTAAAGATTCGAGGCGATTGATAGATGGCCTCCTCTCCTTTTAATCGAACTCGTCTCCACTCCGAAAATAACGTCGAATCTCGTGCGTTAGAAAAGGAGTGGAAGAGAGGAGGGGGGACGAGGAGGCGGCGTACGGTACTGGAGGCGGATAACCCTCTTTTTTTCGCGTCGTCCGCCGATTACGCGTTACGCAAGTGTGTAAGAACGCGCGGAACTCGTGCGTGACTTGCTTTGGAGAAAGGTGCTTCTGCGTACGAGCTCGTACGACAAACTCCAAGTCGCGAGACTTATCGGGAACGGACTTCTTCGAATCGTCTCTCTCCCAATTCTATACGCGCGTAACTCGCCTCTTCTACTCCGTGACCCGTTTTAAACTGAGAGCATCCTCCTGAGTTGGAGAGATTTCGAGCCGATGCTTACAATTTGCGAGAGGTAACTCGAAACGTCGCCACAATTCTTTGAAGAAAAGTAATAATTTGCTTTTTTCCCCCGAACAAATTTCCCTCGATAAACGACTCGTCCAAATTTTGTAATATTTAAAATTAAAATCTACAAATAATCGATTTAGAGTTGGGAGTAGATGATAAAATTCTGGAAAATTTTGATTTTGTATCTTTAAATATCGTTAGAATTAAACATTTTTTGATTAAAAATTTTACAAGTTTCCTATTATATAGGCTTAAATGTATATTAAATCTATAAATAAAATCGATTTAGAGTTGGGAGTAGATGATAAAACTCTGAAAAAATTTTGATTTTGTATCTTTAAATATCGTTAGAATTAAACGTTTTTTGAATAAAAATTTTGCAAGTACATATGGATGAAATAAAAAACGAATAAAGGATTCTCGATCCTATATAGGCTTAAATGTATATTAAATCTATAAATAATCGATTTAAAGTTGGGAATAGATGATAAAACTCTGGAAAATTTTGATACGATTTTGTATCTTTAAATATCGTTAGAATTAAACGTTTAGAATAAAAATTTTGCAAGTGTACATATAGATGAAATAAAAAACGAATAAAGGATTCTCGATCCTATTATATAGGCTTAAATGTTACATTTCGTCGGGATCGTTACGGGTTTCACGACTGTCCTTTATTTAAATGTCCTTTATTTCCGACCTCTTTATCGTCAGACGATAACGCGAAACGAATTTAGTGGAAGGAAACGGGGCTCGCTCGTTGCCTCAAGAAAATGGCAATTCCATTGGCAATTAGCATAACAGACGGTTCCCGCGAGTATTTCGGTTGGCCGAGTTCGTTCCTAATTTTTCGCTCGTTACGCACGAATAAATAAAAAAGAAAAAGAAAGGGGGATCGAAACACGATCTCGAGTTCAACGAATCAAGTTGAATAACAGTTCGCTACCTTGTGATTGAAACGAAGGTAACAAAAAAAAAAAAAAAAAGAAGAAAATCAATCATCCGGCGGGCATGAAAGTTCCTCCTTTCAGATTAGCCACACACCTTTTCACGCTTCGTTCGAGGTAAATCGCGTGGCAATCGGCATGGTAATCGCCACTCCAAAGATCCGCGATTTTTCTCCACGAAGGAGCGCCACTGTCGTTCATTGTCGCGCGACCCAGTTTTCCTCGCGGTTAATTAAATCCCTTTTTTCTTTTTCTCTCTCTCTCTTTCCTTCTTTCTTTCTTTCTTTGCACGTACGCCTCGATCGAAATCGGGCGGGGACCGGGCCATTAAACGCTCGTTACGCCTTGTTTTCGAACCGATAGCGATAAAAATGTATAAAAAAGAGAAGAAAAGGAAAAAAGGAAGACAAAATTCTCGGTAATTGGAATAATCCCTATCTGGTTACAATCGTCGATCTCGTTACGAGCGCGACAACTTGACAGGAGTACAATGATCTTTGGATCTCGTTTGCTTGTACGTTCCCATCCGATTAAATCGATCATTCTTTCGATCTGTTTCTCTTTTGTTCAATCTTTTTTCTCCCCCCTTCTTCTTCTTTTTCCTTATTATGTAAAACGTATAGAGAGTTTGAATAATAGTTTAGTTTCGATTGGGATAATTATTAATTTTTTTTTTTATAAATATATTTTTCACACTCGCCTCGATTCGATTTACTTTGTAAAACAGAGATCGAGATGGAAAATTCTTATTACTTTTACTCGATATACTACATATATATATATATCGATTATCGTGTCGTACACTTTCAAATTAATTTGTCAATATTTCCTTTTTACGCTGAAAATACACGGAACGTTAATTAAAAAAAAAAAAAAAAAAAAGGGGGAAAAAGAAACGAGGGAGAGAACACGCGAAATAACCTAGTTACGCGTAATTGCACGCCGAAAAGAAGCATGCCGGACAGGTGGTCCAGGGAGATAAACCAGCGAGTTAAGTGTTGCAAATTAAAAAACAAGTAGGCCTTCGAACAAAATTTAACTTTTCGACAAGTATGATGGCACAAAGGCTCATCCATCAATACGTGATCGGATTATTAAAAATCAAAGCTCGATATATCGTAGACGTCTCTCTTTCTCTCTCTTTCTCTCTCTCTCGATCTCGCCCTCGAAGAATAAAGTTGTCGTCGATCGAAACGAGACGAGAGGAAGGAAGAAACGAAGCGAAGACAACCTCAAGATCTCTCTCTTTTCTCTCTCTCCCAGAAGAAAGAGAGAAAGAGAGAGAGGGAGAGAGGGTGATCGTTCTCACGTAAAAAAAAGTACCGGGCGTTAATTTTCGTTGCACGCGTTAATACACGCAACCGTGTATCGGCTCTGTTTTGGGATCGATCGTAATTACACCGATTATCCGTGGCGAGCGTGCATGTCCGGCCATTTTGAACATAAATTACGCTCACGATCACCGCGATACGTCCCTGCATCCCGACGGCCAGAAATAAAAGAAATCGCGGCGAGTACGTGACCATCGTAAGGTTCTGCCCTTTTTACCGATACTTTCTCGACGTTTGCAACTGTACTCCTCCACCTCTTGGCCAACGGCCAATCATCACTTTTATTATCGCCGTTTCCACCACGCGACTGGATCTCGCTTCGCTTCGGCTTAATAATATTTCCTTCGTAGATATTGATTATTTCCGATTAATTTCGATAAATCGTGAAAGGAGAAAGTTGGAAATGGAGCAACCAGATTGTAGAGATAGGTTCCCTCGTTGCAGATTTGAAAAATTCTGAAATAATACATTTTTATTAGTATATATATATATATATTTTCGTAGCATTAAATTGATAAGAAAATTCGAGGGAAAGTGCAATTTTTACTACCATCTCGCTTCTATGAAACGAGAGAGTATATATATATTTGAAGAAACGCCGCAGAAGTATTCGCGGTTAGTCATAAAATTCCTCATACGCTATATTACAAGGAAATTCATCTATTTTTATGAAAGAAATATAATAAATCTTCGCATTTTCTTTTTTACAATCCATTATATTGCAATAAAAATATAATTATCGTTCTCGGTTTAGAGGAATTGTTTTTAAAAATTTCCGCGACGCGAGAGAAATCTCGTTCTCCGAAATAGAATTACCCGAAAGAAAGATCTATATAAGGAGTATGCATCGAAAGTGTCTGGACGACGGTGAAACGACTTTGTAAAGGGGGAGGGAGAGGGGGGAGATCGAAATTATCGACGCATCGGTTAAAGGCATGCATGAAAAGACTGTTAAAGGTGTGCACGGGTGACACCTGTTGCTCCCATCCCGCGGTCTCTCGAGCAAAATTTCGTCGGCCCCGGTTTTCCCGATGTGGATCCCCGATGTCGCGCTGTCAATATTTCATCCGGATAATTGTAACCTGCCCACGGTCTTCATAAACGCCATCCCCGCGTGAATTATGGAGGTATATTGATAATAAGTTTGCGGCCCGGGCGGTAATAACCTGGCAATTTCGCGCTACCTCTCGCTACCTCCTGTTTCCTTCCATCTCACGTACGTAAATGCTCGTCGTACGTGTGCTCCGTGTGCGAATAAAAAACGCCTCGAGCCTTGCGCCGACCGATCGTGTATCCGGGCCTCGCTTAGTTTCAAAAGTTATTTAATAAGAAGGAGCGGCTGCGTAACGGCTAGACGAAACTTTCGAACCGTATATACGAGCTCGGTTCTTTCTTTTTTCTCTCCCCCCGTCTCCCGCGATGAAAATGCCTCGCGTGGAACGAAGGATCGATTAAAATTTCTTCATTGTCATTTATTGCCTTTCGACTTATTTATTTATCTTTCTCTTTTTGATGAACGATTAGAAAGATTAGCTAGCGACAAGAATTATTTTTATCGTGGAATGTGAAAGATGCGTGAAAAGTGCAGGAGATATCAGCGAGCGAGATGCTTTTTACAAATATTTACACGTACGAAGGCAAATCTCTCTTTTTTAATCGTAAAGGAAAAAATGAAACAACGAATTTGCATAAAAGTTGAACTTTTTTTTTGATCGAGCTTTGGAGAAAGATCTTATTTGTTCTCTTTTTAAAAAAGATTACGCGAACTAATTTTACCAAAAATTTTAAAAATGTGGGGAATCGATGGTGTAATTAAAATTTATAGCAAATAGATATTTGTTAATGATTCTAATTAACGTTAGATATGATGAAAGAGGTGGAAAGAAGGATTCGATTCGAATTTCGATACAACTTGATGACAATATTTAATCTCTTGTTCGTTGGAAACTCGATTATTTCGAGCTAACTGAACATTCTGCTGTTTCAGGCCAAACGAACGGATCTCGACCATAAAGGATAGATCGATGTGCTTCACGCTGTAATTTAGCGACAACCCTACCGACTACTGGTAATGCTATTTCCAAACAACTTACAATTAGTGACTAGGATTAAGGATCTAGGACTAAGGATTAATTCGTGGAAATGATACTCGACTAGTAAATCGTTCAAAAAATATCGATAAACGTTCTATTTAATCGATTTCTCGTCGATATTTCGTTTCAAAGAGATCCTTCTGCTCGATTACTCAATGATTATTCAACTGTTAAAAACGAATAAAAATTGTAAATCTAGAATAGAGAGATATTTGTGAAGTTTTTGTTATAAAAATAATTGAAAATATTTTGAAATTTGTCACATTAATCTACAAATTCTTAGAATTGATTATTCCTTGTACCAATATTAGATGAATTTAGAAAATGGAAATTGATAACATATCAATTTTTGAGAAAAAAAAAATAAAAAAGAAAAATATCGATGAAACAAATTTTGTTTGATAATAAATTTGATGATGGAAGAACGTTTAAGAGACGGGGGAAAGATGGCGCCACTAGTTCAATGTCGAACGTTCAACTCCACTTGTAATTCGAATCTGATGAAAAAAGTGTTAAAAAAATGGATGGAAAAAGATAATGTTAAATCAAATATAAGATGTTAAATAAAATTTATAATGAAAAAATAGAACGTACTAATTACAATGGCAACTTGTAATTATTTTCACTTTTAATCTTGATCATTCTTAATCCTTTCGACTTCCTCAAATCGATCGAAACACTGTTGAGATGCGATGGATAATTAATTCTTTTGTTAATGTTTTATGAAGAATTTTGGAAATTCTTCACAAATTTGTTTAATGAAATGGTAAATATTGCTCGACCAGTACGCGAATACGAATTTTCTGTCTTTTTTCTTATATCGACTCGATCGCCTATCAATGTTCAATGCACGAACAGAATCGAAACAAATATAATCAGGGAAAAAGCAGAAACACTGGCTTTTACGATAACAGCGTATAGAAAAATAGATTTCTTTTCGCGAAACCGATCGAGTCAATTTAAAAAAATTAGTTTCCATTAAATCGTTATAAAAGAATCCCCGATATCCAATTTAAATATAAAATCGTAAAGGGAAAAAAATTTTAAATAAAAAAGAATTAAATCTAAAGAGACGTGAAATTAATTTGCTTGTTCGATAGAAGAAGATAGAAAAGAAAGGGAATGCAAATGCGTTTGCACGATAAATAACCCTTTCAGAGGATTACAAAGACAGTTCGCTACGTCTGGTGGAATGAAAAATTATCATTGCCCACCGTCCTACTTTCCTTCCATGCAGTTTCTTCCAAGTTCCCTCTTTCTCTCTCTTTCGAAGACAACTATACTTAGAAAAAAAAAAAAAAAAACACTTTCACCCCTAACCATCCATATCTTCTCTTAAAATTTCCTCGGCAAAATTAGAATTCCTCCAAAAGAGAACGATTACACGTTTAAACGGATCAAGGAATTCTAATGCTCCCCCGATCGAAACCCATCTTTTCTTTTCCCTCCAACCGAGGAGAAATCCTTATCAGGGTTGAACGAAACCACCCTGCAATTAAGGGACGGGTGGCGGTCGTGGCAAATTAGCAGGGTCTAGCAGGCGAGACGCGTTAATTAATTATGCATACCTTCTTTCCCTTTTCGATCCTAACCCTCGTCCGTCTACACCCTCCCTCCCCACACGCCTCCTCCTCGTGATGGAACAGAGCGGCGCGGCGGGTAATTGGAAATCAATACTCGTATCCAACCCTCGAAACATTCTTGGCTTGACGAAAAAGCGATCGTGACCCCTCTTCAACCGCGAAGAAGCTCCCTCTTGGTGCAAGGAGGAGTCGAGCCTTACCTCGCCTTACCTACGAGCCCTCATTATCTCTTTTTTGCATCGCGCCATCCGATTTGCCCTGTTTCGCGCCGCTCTCAACCGAATTCCACCACCAATTCCTCCCCTCTTGCACGCCGCCCCTTCGTGAAAAAGCGGAGATAGGGAGAAAGGGAGAAAGGGAACGAAGAAAGGGGTTGGGGGACAGGAGTTGGGATAAATTTTTTATTTTTATCGACGTCATTTTTTCCTTCTCCAGGGCAAAATAGAATTCGTTTTTTCGTTCGAGGATGGAAATCGAGAACAACAAGGAAAATCGATGCTGTTTTCTCGACGCCTTTCGTTCAATCATTCGTTATCCTCGATTTCCTCCTGGATCGGACAATATCGTTCGTTTAATATTACGGGGCCGTTTTTTCTCTTGGGCCCGAGGGAGAAAGTTTAATCGAGCCACCGCCGGGAAACTTGACCCCCTCGGCGTGTTTCGTTTCTTTACGACGCCCCGCTCTTATTGTACACCCGAAAGGAATTTGCGCCGTAAAAAATTAATATGAATAAGTTGCACAGATTTTTTTAAAAGCTCTCCCGCTTTTATGGCCCATTACCTTCTCGCTTTTACGAGCCGCTTACCTTCCCCCCCTCACCTCCGCGGACGTGTATCTTTATACGTTTAAATTTAGCGGGCCACGTCGTGCGAGGACAACATATTTCCTGTGATTTCCCCTTCGAAATTTTCACGCGATTCTTTAATAAGATCCGCGGTTATAAAAGATCGTTTTATTCCTTTTTTCGCTCCTTTTTCGACGAACGAAAAATACAACGGCACAGTCGATAATTTTATTTTCTTTATAAGCTCGAGGCATTGATGTAAAATTTCACGAAGCGGAAAAAAAAAAGAAGAAAAATACGTATAAGAAAATAATAATTGCGGGGAAGAAGAAGGCTTTTCAGATTTTCCAGTATCTAGTTCAATTTCGCTATTAAACGTCGTTTCATCGTTGTACCAAGTCGAGAATAAAGAGATCGTTTCATCCTACGTTTATTATTATTATATAAGAGGGAATTTGCACGCTGGCATAAAATATATATCATAAACTGCATATCTCGTGCCTTTATTAATTCAAACAAATATACGAATATCCCCCTTTTAACTTTTTAAATTTAAATCATATCCCGTTATTATGCGTCTCGACTGAAAATAAATTTAATATGCTTTAAATTTTCGCGATTCAGTTTCAATTCGTTGCGCTCAAAGAATCGAAGAACTCGCTGCTTCTGTAAGCAGTACAGTAAATTTATTTCTTCCAATCTTATCCGATCCGTCCACGAAAAATCCATCCAAGAAAGGCGCAAATTCGCATCGTCAAGATCGTTAACGCGTGATTTCTCTCTAATAAACTCGAGACTCGATCAATTCGAAACGTATCGGCTACGTGAGCCGGACACGAGTCCAATCCGCATCGAGGAGAAATTGGACTCGTCGTTCGAATTCACGCCGCGTCCTCGATGTCGAATGTCGAAGCCCGTAGTGCTTTTCTGCTGTGGAATGAAAACCACGAGAAGTGTCGTCACGTCGCGACGCCTAATGACGCCAGATTACGCGGCGATATTCGTGCACCAAGATGCACGCGCCGCCGCTAGAAACTGCGTTTTACCGATACGTGAATCGCATTCACACCGTTAACCATATTCGACGAGTATTTGCGCCGTTGCATTGCACTCGTACGCGAACAACGTAATCCCCGGCTCTTGCCTTAAAAAGGTACGACTTCGTTACGACATCTCGATCTATGCATCGGTGTTGTCAAAAGTGTTATACACTTGGTTTCGAAAAATAACGCGTCGAGGATCGATTGAGTTATTTGTTAAATTAAAAATTGAACGTGGAAACATTTAAAAATTCCATTTCTTCGTAAAAATGCATCTCATTCCAAAATATAAAATTCTATTTATTATTATTCGGTGTATAAATATAAGTTAAAAATTCTACTTTTATTTACATTTTGGACATTGTGTAAATATGACCTTTTGATTCATTTTTTCCACTTTCAATCGGAATAACTGAAGACACGTTATTGTGTATAACAAAAAAATAAAATATATAACGTAAAATAGAATTCATAAGATCGTAAAGTTTGAGGAAAAAGCGAACTTTCAAGTTTCTCGAGCAGCAGCAAGAACGACAACAAGAACGACAATAATTTTTTTCAAATAATTTGTTTTTAATAAAACACGGTTTCAAGGATAATCGAAAAATTTTTTTCATTATAAGATTCATGAATCATGCAAATATATTCCACCGCTTAAGAAACTCTGTTCGCGCGCTTTCGATTAAATTATTAATTAAGTGGGAAGGAAATTGGTATCGATTATTCCACGATAATTCATTCAACGGGGATCGAATGAATTTTCAAACGACAAGGAAAGGCAACAATTAGTTTCCTTTGCCCGAATAGCGCGCGCTTTCATACGTTAACACGGCTCCTCGTCGTTATGCAAATAAGTCGGAAACTTACCGATCTTTGCAACAAACTCGACGTCCCCCCATCGATTCGAAGCAACCATTTCCCTCGATCGTTTTATTTCTACGGCGAATTCGATTAAACGCGTCATTGTTAAACCGTTGTTCTCCCCTCCCCCCCTGAATTTCGTTCCTTTTTTTCTCGGCTAAATCCTTGCTCTAACGATAATTGGACGGATAACGTTGTTAAAAAGTTAATAAGATTTTTTCCTCGCCAAGAAGGAGATGGCATTAGTCGGTAATTAGAAAATTGCCTCGTTGTTGAAGTTGAGAAAAATTGTCGGGGGTGGGGAGGGGTTGGAGATTGGATAGACATCGAGCCGAGATTGAGGGCAGATCTCGCGTTAATCGAGATTGGAGCTAAATTAAAATTGTTGGGATTCATTTATTTGCAAATGAACATTGTTCGATATATCGCAATGGAATATTGCACGTTTTTAGAGAAAAGAAACAATTACACTACAAATACGATTGCTCGTAGAGAAAAAGCTTATTCAATTAATCATTATCCTGATCTTTTTTTTTTTTTACTTTTAGAGATATTTTTAGATACTGCTATATTTAGATACCGATTTTAAAAAAAGAATATATCTTCAAATATTCCTCACCGTCAATCTCTTATCGACCCGATAATCTCATTTCTCTTTAATCATTCTTTTCATTTCTCGAAATGGAAGCCAAATCTTCACGATTTAATAAAGAAGCACAAGGCGTGAACTTTTCTACCTAGCTACGGTGACGAAATTTGGTAACTGCCAGTTAGATGGCTTCGTAATTAAAGTTATTAAACTCTGGGAAGCACGGTTGAAGCGGGGGGGAGAGGGTGAATGGATTTGGGGAGGCGTAACGAACCCTGTCCGTCGGCGACGAAATTAATTACCGGTGAAAAAATATCTTTCCTTTCCCATCACGTTGCGAAACGTCGAAATTTTTCAAACGTGGGAAAATAAAAATTGTTACGATTGTATAACGCGATTGCGAGATGAATTACGTTTCAAAGAATATTTTATCTGATTATACACACCTTGCAGTCACGTGCTACGATAATCTAGAAAGTCATGAACCTCGAAAATCGGTTCGTTCTCTTTGCTCTTTTTTCTCAAGTCCTCTCAATTCTTCTCAATTCTTCTCATTTTCATTTTTGTTTCTTTTTATCAGAAATTGGGAATTTTAAAGTAAATCCTTTGTACAACTAATTTAAAAAAAAAGGCTTCATCAACTCATCTCATCGATTAATACTTATTATACGCGAATAAAATAAATATACTTTTAAATTCTTTCTTCATAAATTTGATAAAAATTGCGGTCGTTCCTCCGTTCCTATGTTTGTGCCCATTTGAATTATATTTCACGACACCTATCCTCGATAAAAACTTTACGGGGATAAACCCGTATATGTAGAGAAGCAGGTATCCCAGCTTACGCTTTACGTGCCTCTTTAAATCAACGCGAGAATCTCTCGAAATCTTGTCCACAGGCCGCAGGGATTTTCGGGAAGCGAGACGTGGTGGATTCTCATCTTGAAAAAGTAGAACCGTCCTCTTTTTCTCCCGACCGTTACGTCTCGCGCACTGGAATTCTCTCCAGTAAATGGGCCGGCAAATAGGCTTAAAAACGCAGGAGCAGAGCGACGAAATTGCGATAAAGAGACGAATTTCGGTTCGATTCATCTCGACATCCGTAACGGTGAATTATTAACTTTTATTTTATTCATTTCGTCTCCGTCGAAAAATCTTCACGTACGATTCATGATTCGATAAAACGGATGAAGATTCGAGGAAACGGTGTGGAATTCGTTACTCATTATATAATCAAATTACGCTTGTTGGTGATTCTACGAGAAAGGAGACGTTAATTCGACGAGGAAAAATTTTCTCTCGATCAGAGACACGAAAGGGATGGTTTGTTTTCTCATCGACTTCTCTTCTTTCCCCACCGATATTTCTCTTTATGTAGAATTATTTTGTTGTTTTGAATATCGATGATGACAACAATTGCGTTCATCTTTTTTCGAGGAAATTTTTCGCGAATCCTGTTTCACGAAGCCGGTGAACTGTATCATCCCTTGCACGAATATAAAAGGCTGGAAGGAGATATCTACGTTAGTTTTTATTGCGGAAGTGGGGAAAGGAAGTAGAGAGAATGGGGAGGAAAAAACATGAAATTTTAATAAAACTGATCAATATTTCTCATCGTATCGCTCCTAGAGGAACTCACGTTTTGCGACTGTTCGTTTATAATCGATGTGATTCGATTTGCTTGCCGACATTTTTTTATCTTTGTTTCGAATCTTTAATTCGAAGTATACGAGGTTTGAATAATAAATTTTTTCAACTTTGGAAAAAAAACGGGTTGGGAAAATTCGAATCTCACATTTCGTACAGCTTCAAAATGATTTTTCGTTCGTGACTTACCTTGCTCGTGTCCAACTTTCGATTTCTGTGATAATCAAGCACAGATTCGTCCAATCTCCTCCGCTAAAATCCTCTTGTTTATTCAAAATTCAGGTCACGATGTTGCACGATGACCTATTCTCTCGTTTCTTATGAAATACGTAATGAAGAATTTTATCGCGTTATTTAATTTATTTTATATATCATTTTTTTCCTTTAACAAAACAAGTGCAAATGTTTATTATTATTTACCGAGTTGGAAAAAATTCTCAATATCAATTATAAACATTAAAGGAAAAAAATATCAAAAATTTCGCGTTCTTATTTTTTCTCTTTCAGCTGTTAAAAAGTTAAATTGTAAAAATATATATAAATGAAATATATCTGTTAATCTTTTTTCCTCGAGATCAAATTAATTCCAAAGCGATTATACAACACTGGATTTAACTGGAACCGAGAAGGGCCGTTGGGGATAATTAAAGCCGTCGTTATATGATTTTTCATTCATTGGAAAGTCAATGGATTTTTCCAAAGGAAATTTCCCTCCAGTTTCTTGCTATTTCCAGTTATCTCATCTTACTCGATCCTTACTCGAATTCACAGCAATTCTCTTCGTTCCTCGAGAATTGGTGTCACCCTATTAAAATAAAAATTTTAGTCTCAAACTGTAGCTTAAAATAAATATCCGAAGAGAACTGGAAATTTTAATCTTAAAATTAAATCGGGAAGATGAAACAGAGAGCACATCCATGGTTGGACCAAGGAAGAACGAAGATTCAGGAACGAGTCAGGATAAATTTTATAATTTATACATGACAAGATGGTAAGATTTCACACAGGGAACACGCATGCGTATCGAGATATATTTACACCTTTTTCGCATTTTGACGCTCCTTCGATCTCTTTCTTTCCTTCCTTCCGATTCTCCAAGCAAAGTCGAATCTTACATTTGGTTCTTTGGTGATGATCTATCGATACGATTAAATTTATCCTTAAACGCTGTACAAGATTAAAATTATATCTAAATGCGGGATCTGTGTTTGGTTATTTATTATTATTATTTTTTTAATAATTATCACGCTTACACTAGTGTGAATTTATGATTTGCGTTTTAATGCTTCGATTCAATTCGCAAGGTACAAGATTCTCTTAATCGGGGATCGATGACGTTTAAATTGTTATCTAAATCGAAGATAATAACAACGTTTTTTGGTGTTTCGCATTCGATTTTTTAAATCGCGTATGCATCATCACATATTTCTATGCGTATGTTTTTACATCGTAATATTCGTTCGTTGCTTTATGAACGGTTAGGCGATCGTCGATACAAATTGGTCATCCCCGTCATTCTTTATAATTTGTAGATATCGAAAAAACGAGGTCGTATAAAAGATTTAATTTTTTTTTAATCGATCGAAACAATATACGGAGATTGAAAAAATATATATATCTTATAAATATTTATGATGGAATATTGATATTTCATTTGGTATAAAAATACGTGTATATACGAGTAAACCGTATCGTTATCATGAATTTTAATTTCTCGTATCAAAATATTCATTAATCATTGTCACCGATCTATCGTTCCCCCGTATAATATCGTTTTGCTAACAAAAACCAAACCATATATTTACGAAACGAAAAAATTTTGTTTAAATATTTCCCTCGCCTATCTCTCTTTTTAAATTTACCCTACACACCAAAAATTATAATTCTTACCGCAAATTTGAATATATTCATTCCATCACCTTATCGTTCCTCGCGTACAGAAATCATATATATTGAATATATTGAACATCGACGCTTTGATACCTGTACGTGAGTCATAGAGTTAGAGATAACATTAAGAAACAAAAAAATATCCCAGAAATATTTATATTCCTATCTTGTACAAACCTTGTAAAAACCAATTCTTCCATACTTTCTCCACGACCATAATATACGTCACTTTCAAATAATTCAAACACTTTCCTCGTACAGTCAACTGCAAAAAAATAATTAATACCAAAATATCTCGAATTCGCGAACAATACAACGTGACGACGATCACTTTACCGACACTTTAAGCCGCAAATTTAAGGAAGAAAACAAATTTTTATACTCTTTATACTGTCCCAAACGCACACCCGGATTCATCAATCACTGTCACGAACAGCGGCCTTCAACGCAAACTCGAAACCGCACCTCGAACCAGATCTCCTTCTATCGTCTCTCGAAATCTCTCTGAGTTGTCTGCGGTTAACCGCAAGCGGAAAGCTCACAAGTGTGAACCCTGTATAGTGGAATTTCGGGGATCCACGGGCGGGGCACTAGAATTCCTCTCCCAGGAGAAAATTCCTGAATCGCGCGCGGACACGTGGCCGGAATCCGCGTAGGCGAGGAAAATATTGGCGAAGCTTTGTTTCCTTGTCTCGATCGTGCTATTCTACCTGCTCGTGAATTAATTGTTTAATTGCCAAATTATCCGAGCGAAGGAATTCTCGTTTTGTCCGCTACAGTTTCGTAAAATTGGTTCTTTCTGATGAAGAATTGTTATTGCGGCGCAGATGAGAAGATAAGTCGAAGAGGGGGAGAAAGGGGATAAACGAGGAAAGAATTATAACACGGAAGAGAATCGAACATTCTGTGTGGAGGAAGAATTTAAGGATCCTGATTAAGGAGGGAATTAATTAAGTGTCGTTGTTCGAATAATACAATCGTGATGGAAATTTGAGAAGAAGTTACTTACTTTCACGTTAATCCACGATGAAACGATCACGAGAAAGATGTTAATTATCGAAGCTCCTCAACTTCAAATTAATTACCGGGTCTTTTACGCAGAATTTCTGTTATTATCAGCTGTAACTATTATTACTCGCGTCTTCGAGCACGTGGAAGTATTCCGTTCAACGGGTTCAAGGATCGCCTGGTCGTCACAGGAACGAGAAAGATTCCATCCTCGATTTTGAAATATCTTCCTCACATTTTCTCCCGTTCAACTAGCTTTCCCGTGGCGTACTGAACAACCCAAGCGATAATAGCATGACTAATAAACACGATTTCCTCTGTGTTTACTTTCCCACGGATTATAACGCGTAAATCTTGCCATTCTCCGAATTTCTTATTCCAAGTATCTATGTATATAGGGAAGGAAAAAAGAAAAACAAAATATTCGTAGAAGAAGATTCATTCCTTCGAGAGATATCCTCGCCGATATTTACGTCTTTTGGCATCGTAAAAACTCGTCGTATCGTCGCGAGAGAGTATTTCTCGCAACTACGGAATGAACTTTATTATCCTAGTTCGAAGGGTGCTTTGTCATACAAAGTTCGCGCTAAGGCGACCTATAAAAAATTGCGGGAGGGAGGGAGAAAGAGAGAGAGAGAGAATTAAAGGAGGAAGAGGACGGTGCACGCGTAAATCCCTGGGATTTTTTAAATGTAAAGCTCGCGCTTTGAAAATTCAGGCGAAACCTCTCCGCGTCGAAAAAAAATTCTCATTTGCATCTCGAGAGAGTGGCCTCCGCTCCTCCCCCTCGGATACATAAATAATTCTGGACACGAGGAAAGTAACGTAGCCGCGGAAGCGATTTATCTCTCGCTTAAGACACGCTTTGCAATTGTTTCGCTTAATAATATCTATTCGCGAACGGATCTCCTTATTTGGGTCAATTATTTCTGTAAAAAAAAGAAAAAGAAAAAAGAAAAATTAATTATCGTATTTCAATGTCTCTTTCGAAAAAGAGAGAGAGAGAGAGAGCGCTTCTTTGAATAAAGGAAAGTTGTCAGCGTTGTGTATAATCTTGTTCCCTCTTTTCTTGTCTCGAAGTAATTAAGTTGAAGGATTAATTAGAAGAAGAGAGCGAGGGAAATAAGGATACTTGGGATAAAATCAGGAGCTGTTAGTACTTTTCGAATGGATCAAAATTTTTTCGAAATTGAGTTGGTATTTATGCTTATATTCTAATACATTGAGAAAATATGTTCATTAAAGAAACAATATCTTCTTTGTTTCTTATCTTATTATATCATTTAATTCTTACATCTAAATATTTCATTTTGAAAATGAAAAGGATCATTTATTAACCAGCTTCCTGAATTCTGAACTCGGTTTAAATCAAATTATTTATTTAAAATTTATTTAAAATTATTCAAATCAACTAGAAAATTTTAATTTTCCATCCATGGACCTCTTGAGAAATTTTAAATAATAATTCCCCTCACTGTTTATTTTACGGAGGTAAACTATTCCTCTGGAAACTAATTAGATATTCTTTTAAAAAATTGTTCACCCCATGAGAACGTGACTCCACCTCTCTGTTGCGACGACACTTGACATTAATGAAACAAAACGTAAATGAAGAAAATTAAGAATTAATCCAGCAAAAAGGAGAGACCGGGAGAGAACAATTACAACAGCGAGAAAGAATTAATTATTTCATCTTTACTTCTCTTCTCGTTTCAAAAATTCAATTCAATGTTGATTTAAGACTCTCATAGATACGAAGCGATTCTTAATAGAAATTAGAACTGTAATAGAACGAGCAGAAGCTAGAGCCATCAATCTCGAATATTCCACGATCCCTCCGATATCCTGATCGTGACAAATGAAGGGCAAAGATCGCTGGTAAACTAAGGAATTAGGGGCGTGCACCGCACAATGTTAGTAGAACGCAATCTCGTTACGCGTTACACCATCGAATCCACCATCGAATTT
Organism: Apis mellifera; assembly: GCF_003254395.2. Lineage (NCBI taxonomy): Eukaryota > Metazoa > Arthropoda > Insecta > Hymenoptera > Apidae > Apis > Apis mellifera. Next base: position 6,367,907 of record NC_037640.1, read on the forward strand.
AACGTATCAACATTGGTGTAGATCATTGAGTAAACCGTGGTGATTCGATAATTATCGTGACCGTGCAACTCTCAATTAAATCGATAAATTTCCTCGAAGGAAATCGTAATTGAACGATCATCATTATTCGTCATATTATTTTACGTACACCATTTTATCGTTGCCTCTTTAGGAAATTTTATTTGATTTGAGAATATAAAGGATAAAGATCGATATCGAAATTCGATTTTCAATTTTCCCTAATTTTCACACTCTGTTTGCGCATCTACAAACGACGAGCAAAAACTGCCAATCAATCTTCAATTTCATCGATCATCAGCCGAGCGTGATCGAGGATCGTTGGCCGTTGGAAAATTGTCGAATTAATAATCGTGTGAAAATTCGCAGGAAAATTGAATAAAGGTGGCTAGCCGGACGAACGGGGATAAGACGCTTAACGATCCATTAACTGGTTCTGAATGCAGTTCGCGTTAATCGGACAGAGAAATCGGTGGTAACTGCTGATCCAGATGGTGGTGTTTGACATAATTCGAGTAAATTGGTTGGTTTAATAAATCGTAGAATTGATGTATTATACAGTAGGTTGAATCAAAATATAATTTTGTTTTTTTGATTCGTCTGTGGATTTAAAAGTCGAATGGATTTGTTAAAATGAGATCGATTATACGTGAAATTTATCATCAAAGAGAAAATCACTTTCGACATGACACAATGACAATTAAATCCTCTTTCCACGTTATTATATTAAAATGTTTGTTTTTTAAAGCTCGAAAAACTTTTTACAACGTTTACAAACTTCAATTCTGATTCTTCGAGAGATGTTTTTTTTTCACAGTTTCAATTTATTTTTCTTTTTTTTTTATTTTATTTTACGTATACGTTACGTTTCAATCTTCTTGGAAATTCTTTTATAAATTTAATTAACTTTTTTCGAAAATTCTTTTCTACGGATCCTATTAACTTTTTAGAAAAAGAAAAAAACAAAAACTAGAACTTCCAATCAAGTTTTTTAAAATATTTTTCCTTTCACGTACTGTTAAATTTATATATATAAAAAAAAAAACAATATCTCAACTGCTGTTATACTTTGCCATGTACGATCAAACAAATCCTTAAATGATATCTTTCTTCTTTTATAAATAAAATATAAAAACAGCAAGAATCAAATTCTCATTTGTCAGTCTCATCTTCAATTTTCAAAAAGAAAAAGAAATTTCGAAAATCTTCCACGCAACATCCTACTTCTTGCATTTAATTTTATAAGAATATTTGCGCTGCATTTTCGGATATTCCTCTTCAAGGAATTTTCCAAGAGCAATCTTCGATGCCACTTACGATCGTATGCCACATCACGAGTACCAATTTGAACGTAAGTCCCCGTTGAAAGGAGCCGCGTTTGTAGTCGTGGAATGGAATCGATTCGTGGCCTGGGGCATGATGAAGGGAACGCGCCGAGGCCGATCGAGACAGATATTCATCCGTTTAAACATTCTTTCGTCGTACGGTGAACCGTAATTTTCTGTAAGATGTACAATAGCAAGTAACAAATAGCAGGAAGACAAATGTTTTTGCGCGATCAGTATTGCGCACGAATCCGCTTTGCCATTATAATCAACTTGTAAAGAAATTTGTTATGCAAGTTTAAAATTAAAAGAATCTTGATCTATCCTCGAAACGTTCTTCGTCGATTCTTGAATTTTTTTCGAATTTCCACTTTTCTCGAAACTTTGAGATTGAATATTTTTCACTTGAAAAATTCCGTTTCGAATTTTACGAATGAATTGGATTATTTAAAAAATTTCTTTAAATATCTCTTCGAATACAAGAGTTATTAATTTAAAATCGTTAGAAAGAAAATAAAATATTATTTCGATTAATCAATATTGGATGAAATTCAGGAACAAGATATCTTGATAAATTTTGCACGCGTCTTCTCGTTTGTTCTTTCCACAATTCAGGAACAAACGGTTCGATTCACGTAAGTACATATTATATAGTCGGAGAAGTCGTGCAGTTTGTACAACACTCGAGCCCAAAGGGGTCCACGATCCGGTTGCATAACACAGGCGCGACTTTACGTCCTTCCGGTCCCGATGTGTAACAAGCACACATCCTGTGCTCCCTACCTTTAGAATATTGTTCCAGGAAAGTGAGGAAATTCTGAGCAGATTGTTGGCTCACGAATCGGCCAAGTCGAGCCGCAAATTAATTTAAAACGAGAATCGGATATTTTTTTTCGATAAAAATCCCTATCCATCATCTTTCCCCTCTCTTCATGATTCTTAGCGAACTATAACATAAAAAAATAAAGAAAAAATTGCGGAATAGAAAAGATTTCGTTCTTCGGGATAAATCGAGGTTTTAGTTCGAAGTCTGTGCTATTTTCAATTTTTTTTCGCCACGTATCTTTTGCGTCATTTTCACGAAAGATCAGTCGCGCGACTAGTCAATGGAGTCGAAGAGAGAAAAGATTTTATTATCACGTATCACGCGTTTAATAAGTCGCCGACATTCGACGATACCATGAATCGATTCTTGGAAAACGAAACAAAATTGAATTTGCTTAACTCATTGGCGGGGCGAAATTGTTCTCCATCGATTTTCCATTAATCCCTGGAATATAGTTTATTGCTTCTAGCACTTTTTTAAAGTATTTTTCGAGAGTGAAATTTTTTTACGTATCGCACTTAAAACAGCATAATTTTCTGCCGGTGGATATCACGTTGAAAAAATACTTTTCGCATTCTAGTCGAGTGTTTCGTACTCTTAGACGATACGTGACAAATGAAACGAATCGAGAACGGATGCTCGGAGAGAAAGTTTTCATTTTTTTTCAAATTATTCGAATTATGCGAAGAAATTGGTTACGAACGAAAAGATTTATTTCTGGAAAATTTTTTTTTTTTCAAGGAGGAGAAGAAACGTACGTTCTGACCGACTTTCTTTTCTTCGTTACTCATTGTCTTCTGGAATTTCAGGTAATTATTGAAAACACGCGATGGACCGCATGTGAAAACAGGGTCGGTCGCGATTAATCGCCGGTGAACTGTATCTTTTCTTGTTTTAGCGTTCGTTGTTTCTTGAATCGTGCAAATCAAGACACGTGTCTGATTTGCAAGCGAACCATGAAGGAACAGCGAATCAGAGTGAACCACTTTCCTCTTAATCATTCTCTCCTCGTATTCATAGAGCGTTCTTAGTTTGTTGCATAATCGGAGAATAATATTTTTGGATGGAATCTTACGAATCTTACGAATTATCGATATATATAAAAAATTTCTCCTGCATAGTCAGTGATAAAAAAAAATGAATTTTACCATAAATTTTACAAATTATAAACCATCTGAATATTTTAAAAAATATTTTAAAAAATTGTTCAATTAGATATCAATATCGTGTGTTGATTTTTTCAGAACGCGCAAAAATTGTATCTGCAATAATTGAAAAAATAGAAAATTCGCGAATTTACAAAAAAATTTCGAAAGTAAAAATTCTATTTTGACGAGAGAAAATAATTCTCGACGATGACTTGACGATAATAAGATTCCGAAAATAATCATTATCGCATATATATATATATATGCTCATTATATGCAAATTCTTGCACATAAATATTTTACACGTCTTTTCACTTCGTATAATTTTCATCGTTTTTTTCAACTTTTCCGCATTATTATGAGGAAAATTTTTAATATTTAAAATTTTAATATCGACGAGATATATCCAATCGCAAACACCTGAAATTCATAATTGAGTAATGCAAGAGCGATGAGCAAGCTATTTTCGCCTAGATCCGTGAGATTGCATGGAAATTATGTGAAATTTTTCTGGGAGCGACCCACGTGTTTGCTTCCTGTCAGCCAATGTTATTAAAATTTATTAAAATTCTTCCCTCGAAAAATAACATCCTCGATATCTTGGTATTTTTATAAGAAATTTTCAGGATTTACGAGATTTGCTCAAAACGTTTGCCCGTACAGTTCTCTTTATTGGAAAAAGTAAATTTGATCTAGCCGATTTAAAATACCTAAAATTTTAAGAAACGCGATATATTTGTATATTTTCACGATTATTTCTTCCAATTTTGAAACAATTGGCAAATTTATATAACGCAGAAAACAAATCTTATCCAAATCAGATGATTATAATTGCAACAATAGTGATAATTAAGATGAAAATTCAAGATGATAAATTAAATCAAATTTTGGATATTTTTCATCGAGAAAAATTAAAAAGATCGCACAAATCTTTTTCGCCGCGCAATTACATTCTGTCGTTATATTTCTTCCACGTGTAGATTTTTATTCATCGATGTTTGGAACGAATGGTTGTCGGACACGAATATTCTTGAATTTTTATTGGGTTCGTCCTCGATAAATTTCCCAGATAAAAGCGTTACGTTGTGATCGTAACGCAGAGTTTCATTGATAATACCGTGGCGTTAAACTCGGCGCGTAAAGTTGGAGGATTTTAATTATCGTGGAGAAGGCGAGAATCATCAACGCCCACGCTCACCTCCTATGTATACGATAACTCTTGTTTGAAATCGAACGAACGAATTCCAATCTCGTTATAAATGATCGAGGGATAAATAAATATTCTCTTCCATTTTCCTTCTTTGGAAAACTAATCATTTTAAACTTGATATATATATATTTATACTGCGAAGGCATGATTGAATTTCATCAGAAATTCTTTTTCACACATTTTTACTTTCCTCATAAAATATATTTTTTTAAAATAATTAAATCTAATAAATCAAGTATTCTTCAAACACAAGAAAATAAAATTAAAACTTTACTATATACATTTCACAAACACGATAAAATTTCCTAAAACGAATCTCTCTATCAAGTTCGATCACTTTCATCACTCCGCTCAAAATGCAAGAAATTTCCACTTGCAAAAGAATTCGACTTAATCCCGTCCAATGAAACCTGTCCCTTCGTCGTCGAAACTTATTCTTTTGACCCCGATGCAAACGAGGGACTCCTTTTTAATCATCGAGTGGATACCATTCAATCCATTCCCTCCCCTCTTCCCAGGCCACGTTCTTTTATAAAGGCATCGCGATAAAACGCCCTCGTAGTAACGCCCTGCTCCACGCCACCCATTAAAATTGAAATGTGATTGCAGTTTCGTTTAACGATGTTAAATAGGAATTCCGTGGACCGGCCGCCGCTTAACGACCGTAACGACCGTAACGCCACCAAGGTTACGCCTCGTTTCGCCTTCCTTGTTCCATGGATGGAACTGTAACTGAAGCGAAAACCTCCCATCGCTCCTGCTTCCTGCTAAGAGGTACGGTTGTAACGCAATTACGTGACCGCGAAATACGTAGCTTCGATAGTTACTATTTGATGCACACGCGTCATTCGTGAATGATTGGAGAAAATGTGCACGCCTAGACGATACTTTGTATATTCTTTTTTCCTCTAATTAATTCTTCCATCGTGTTACGTGATTTGATCAACGAATGACATTCTTTTTTACAAGTATATAGGAAAAATGTAAAAAAAAAAGTGTGGATATCTGTATAATACGTCAAATTAGTCTTCTATCTTAATTTTTTTGCTTAAGACACTTCGATGAAATTAGTAGTCATTGATCGTGTTTTTTTTTCTTTTTTTAAATTCGTTGTAAAAATAAGTATCGTATAGGGTTTATACAATTTTCTTATATTTTTTTCAGGTATTTATCGGTAGAAAAAAAAATCCATTCTGTTCGAGGACGATGGTTTGAATTCCACGGTTTAAATTTCACAGTAGATTAAGCTCTCTATCAGATGTTGGCGCGATAAAGTTTCACGGCAAGTTTCTTTACGCGTTTCGGAGATATGAGAAGAGACATTGCACGGGGTAAATAAATCCAAGTACCTCGAAATGTTGTCTGGAAATCAAACTCCTAGTATTTATCGGATATCTCGAAAGGGATATTCGCCATTCTCCTCGTAAATCTTGCTTAGTTTATTAAAGTTTCGAAAGTCGAGATGAAAATTTGAAAAATCTTTCGCGATAAATAAACGATCGTGACAGATAATTTACGTGATTAAACATCGTTTGATCGAAATCGGCTATTATTCAACTTTTCAATATTTGCGTATCGCGTCGAATGTGCAATCTTTTAAACTCAATGTAAATTGTTTACTAAATCCACTTTGATTCCTGAACTCTTTGGATTATGATTATTGACTCTTTGTAAATTCTCCGATTTGAATTACGACTATTGACTCTAGCGAATGTTATCTTCTTTAAGAATTTATTTATTGAATCTCTGGTTTCCCTGTTGTCCAAACGTTTCAATGGCTTTTCATTTTTTACTAATTCTCATTCTCTAAGAAAAGATTCAAGTGTATTTTACAGGATATGAATTATGATCTTTCGTATATATAAATTCAAAGTTTGTTTCAAATAATCATAAAAAAGTATGGACAAGTAAAATACTATTTGAATAACTTTCTTTTTAATCATTGTTTTAGATTCTCAGCAATGTTGATTATGATCATAAATCTATTCTAATGGCAAAATCAGACACTGGTTTCCAGTTGGTTCCACTAAAAAAGATGGATTAATAACCACAGTTGATACAAAAACAGTTAACCACCAGAAAAGTGATAATTTTAGCTAGCCTTTCGATACCTGAGAAATCCATATTGCTGAATTACTTGTACTATATCCATAAAACACAAATACAATAAAATAAATACTTCAAAAATCTTAACTAGCAATAATAGATCATAAAAGTTTCCAAAATAAATATTTCAAAAATCTTAAACAGCAATTATTATAAAATTATTCTGGACCTTTCAAATTTCCAAGTCTCTGTATTATAAATCCTATTCATATATTGATAAATCATTGTACGTATATTGTTCCATGATATCTAACGATATAATTATACAATTATAAACGCGTTTCATTTCAAAATGGTCGAAATGCTCGATCATATTCTTCGAGATGTAAAAGTTATAATTAGGAAACGCTTTTTCCAATGGAAAATCTTGGACCGTTATTAGAAACATTATCGGCTTGATATATAGATATTGTCCTTAGCGAGAAAGTTATGAGAGCGTGGGATATCTGATGGTATTACCTCAATATGGTGGGAGGAATCAGTCGAAGTCGGCTACTATAAATAAACAAGCGTGAAAGAAATGGGGAAAGTATGGCGATGTTCGATCCGAGGATTCTCCCTGAAGAATAGCCCCAAAAAAAAAAAAAAAAAAAAAAGGGGATGAATTCGTGAAAGCGTTTCGTCGTTCTTTTCACGCGTTTTCCTTTTTTTTTCTTTTTTCTTTTTTTTTTTTTTTCATTTTACAACTCTGACGTTATTTTCCAAACAATCGCCTCAGTGGTTATTCGAAAATTGTTAAATCGTGAAAATATCACGTGATATTTTTCCGTTTTACAAGTGTGATAAATTGAAGCAGCGACGTTGAAATTGGAAAAAACTGAGGTAATTTCATTGTGGTTTACTTGTTATTGGAAAATGGTGTGATTTATGGGATATTTTTAAAGAAACAAAGAAATGTCGTGGATATTTTAGCCTGGTAAAAGTAAAAAATTGTAAAATAAAGTTGAGAAAAAAGAATATGAAGATATAGATACGATGAGATTAAAGCCTTGGTGTGATAACAACTTTTTCGTTCGTTCGATTGTTTATCATAATCGTGTTTAACATTAATTTATCAGTAATATGTTTAAATAAATCCATCTCCGGAAATCTTATTACATATTCAAATAATATGTAAAATTATACATAAAATAATGTATAATCTCGATTTAATTGGATTCTGTATCATAATTTGTTTTTGATTTTAAGAATATTCCCAAAAATCTTCCACGAAATATTCTTTTTTATTTTTTTCTTCGAAGCTTATGCATCACAACAAAATATTTATACTTTATTTTAATATATGTCGCTTCGATAGATCTTCGAATTTAACGTTTCAATAAAAATTCATACCACGTTTCTCACAATGAAATCACCAGTGGAACCATTTTTCGAAAATTTTTCCCCTTCGAGTGCTTTTTATATTTAACTTATATCCTTCATCCACGTTATCTATAATTTTTCTCCAACACAAATGGAGCGTTACAAATGGTTATCGGTGCTGGTAATACCGTGTTAAATCTGTTCAAATTATTAAATAAAGATCGATTGAGATAACGTTGCCAATGATGATCTAAAGGAATTATTTTCACTTCAATTTTAAATTTTTCAAAAATATTCATTCAATTCGATACAATTAAATATCGACAACCATCATCATTGTTCGTTTCACTTCTCGTATTGTTCAACCCTTTCGTATCGACGATCCAATAATCTAAAAAAATAGATAATTAAAAAAAAAAAAAAGAAAACAAGAAACATTTTCTCGTCGTTCTCTCATTCTCACCACACAGTTACGAGAACAAGTCTCAAGATTCTTTCCCTCATTCGTTCCGACAGTTCGAAATAATTATTTTTTACAGCAACATTTTTACAGCTTTTTTTTTTGAAATATCGCGAAGAAACACACCATGTGATGCTTCGTTCCTTACAATGTGTTTCCTTGCAGTGTGTCGACTGAAATTAGCGAGTCGAAACAAACTGTGCTCGCACGTGATACGTTGAAAGCCCGTTTTACGACCGATCCGATCGTTTAAACAGTCTTAAGTCTTCTTTGACGCCCGCCTTTGTGTAATAACCAGAGTTTTCAGAATGGAAGCTTAGGCTCAGTTGTTTAAGTTACCGTGGCTCGATCGTTGTTCTCGACGTATTGGATTCCTTGGTTCCAATAGGAATCATTCAGTGTTTCGAACAGCACAATGTACTTTTGATGAATTTGTTATCAACGTATTGGTAATTTAATAATTAAAATAAAATGGAATTTGGAAAATTTGAGATATATTAATGTCTACATCGTTTCGATAATTTATTGTTGCGCGTTGAAAATTGAAATGAATTGAAAATTTGAAGCGGTCACGTTTGTGAATTTATTTCGAAAATTTAATAATGGCAAATTGGAAATATGGAAATTAATGATACCAATGTTGGCACCAATATTCGATATTATATTAATTTGTTGAGAAATATCAGTTGTTGTAATACCATTTTTTGAAATTAATTTTCAAAGGAAATTTCTAACGTTAACGACGACGAATATAAGAATTCTCTTTTTAATTCCATTTTTTATATTATCGTCTGTATTCATTTGTATAAAATATTGAAATTAACGGGAAGAATCGCATTGAATGACGCTCGGCAACGTCATGATTACCATTTATTTATTTCTCGTGGATCTTTCTTTATAAAAATCAAACGTGCAATGATTCTTGTTCTTCAAAACACGATGGATCTTTCTTGCGATTCTTTTCTTTCGATTTTTCAACGTATCACTTGCGAATACAAATTCTCAAGACTTTATACATTTATGCGCTAATTAATTTATTTTACATTACACGACTTATGTAGGTACAGAAAATTGATACGATTCTCTTTTTTTTCTTGTTCTCTCATAAGACAATTGACAGTCATAAAGTTGATCGAATTCACTCAATTCTCGTGAAATGATTTATTAGGTTGTCCAGAAAGTAATCATGCAATACTTTAATACTCGAAATAAAGATCTTCAAAATTTATACAGCTTTCTCAATCTAAAGCTGTGTCGCTTCAGATTTGTACAAAAGTATTTTTAAAAGTATTTATACCATATATGTCTTCCTTGCAAAACAATTTTTTTTATAACTAGTTAATTAAAAAAAAAAATAACTAGTTAATTAAATCAATAATTCTCAAAATTTTTATTTTTATTTTCGGACAACCTAATTATTATTGGTGTTAATACACACGAATTTTCTTTTAAACTTTCATCAAGTCAAATAAGAATCACAATTCTCTATCTAATCTAAACGACAACACCAATAAATCAAATAAATAAACCTCATTTTTTTTCTTTTTTTTTTTTCTTTTGGTGTTCATTTCGATGCAATATTGATACATTGATCCTCCGTTTCAGGAATTCGATTCGCGACTTAATAATTCCTAACTTAATACCGATAAATTCCTCGTAACGCCTTGTTGAATATTCGCTTCCTTCGTCCCATGATTTACATACGAATTTCATCTTCCGCCAACTAAATCGATCCGAAACACGCCGATAAAATACCCGAAACGCGGCCGCAAACCTCTCGAGATCGCTCGCGAGATATATTCTCGAGAGTCTCGGAAACAATTTGATCTCGATCCCCGCCACGATTTCCTCCTTGTCACGAGGAGAGTGGAGGAGGAGGAGGAGGAGGGTCGAGCGAGTGGAAATAATGGAGGAAGGACAAGGAAAATAAGGAGAAGAAATGTTATGCGAGCCGCGTTTTGTCCCCGAAGAGAATTCGTTCCTCCCCTCGTGGATGTGACGTGTTGATCTTTTTTTTTTTCTGACTCGTGGATCGAATAGAATTCCTCGTGAAAAGGTGCGTCGTTGATAAGACACCACGTCTCTTATTTCGAAACGTGACTCCGTTTTTTTTTTCTTCTTCTTGGCACCAGGAATCGTTCGCTTCCTCTTCGTTGAAACGATCGATGATTGCGTTGATAATCGTGTAATGGTATGTACAAGATATATCTTTTTTTTCTTGGTTAATTTATATACGAAGTGTGCGCAATGCATTCGTAAAAACACAGCTTTGGAAGATCGATCTTGGAGTTGATACACAAAAATGTCAAGTAATATTTCATTGATCGGATGGAAATTTTTGTATTCCAATCTTTCTTTTTCGTTTCTCCAAGAATCGATTCTCCAAAACTGTATACATCGATGTATTAATACAAATCATCCCCCAAACTCACGTATTTAATATACAATTGATTCCATTTAAATCAAGAAAATATAAATAGAGAAGATAAATTGTCTTCTCACGTTCTTACGTGATTTATACGGATATTGTGACAATATATTTTCACTGGAACAACGTTCGTGTTGTTAACGGATACACAAATGAGAAGATACGATTAAAATTCGAAACAATTTAAGCAAATTGGGGGATGACTGTACTTTCCAATTAACGTTCATGCTCGATCCATGAACGATGGTTTCCTGTAAGGAGATTAGTCTCTTCAGCTTCTTCCAAAAGAGGTTAGTTCGCCCAATATCTCTGCATTTATGGATATCGAGAACTTTGATGTTCTTGGCAAAGTTACACGAAACGTATACCCATATTGCTCTTGACCTATATCTCCATCGAAGAGTAACGGCTCGGGTCAAGAAACGCTTCGTTTCATTTCTCAACCGATTTCTTCCTCCCATTTTCTGCGTCTTTTTACTCGAAAAAAAAATAAATACGGGAAACGGACATTTACAGGTCGATTAACGCTCAGAGAAAACTTTTGGTACCGCGATCGCGAGGACAAATGCGAATGAAAATTCGATGATATAATAAAAATCCTTCATACGATATTAAAACTCCTCTTAAAAAAAAGAAAAAATCAAATCGATCTCCCTTTTCCTCAACGAGGGATTCTTTCTCCACGCGCGATGAATCCTAGGCTCATTGGTCCACCGCGACGAGGAGGAGAAAACAGGCCTCCCCGTTTATCAGACCGTTGTCTTGGTTGAATCGTCGTTCCCCTTCACCCACACATCCCCTCCATCTACACTTGAGTCAACAACGTGAGCTGCACCCCGTTCTTCAACGCGTCTTTTTCCTTCTGCTCCTTCGGCTCATTGCCTATGGTGATGTTCGATCGTGACGTCATGGTCACCGTGGTCGTCGAAGTTTTGCTGATCAACAGCCCCCTCTCCGCGTCCTCGTCCTCCAACTCGAGCCTCGACTGGCCGGATACGACCAACCGATTCGACTGAAGCCTGTCCGCGTTCGCCTTGTTCCTACGGGGAAACACGCTGTTCTCGATGTGCAGCGTGGCGTTCACGTCCTTGCCGGCGGCGCAGGTACACGCCTTCAAGAAACTTTTTTTAAAATTATCGCTGAGAAACGCGTACAGGATCGGGTTCATCGCGCTGTTGCTGTAACTGAGGAAACCGGCGAGCAGGAAGCTTGTGATGGTGATCTTGCTCTGACATTGTTTGGGCGGGGTGTAGATGAGGGCCACCTGCATCAGCCAATAAGGCAGCCAGCACAGAACGTACACCGTGATCACGGTGAGCACGAGTTTCGTCACTTTGCGATGAGATCGTTTCTTCTCCTTCGACTTGTTCTTCGGCCCGACCGTTTGCAATTTCCTGATCACCAGGAAGTAGAAGATCAGTATCAGGATCAACGGGATGGCGAAGCCTAAGATGAACGTGTACAAGGTGAAGGTGGTGTGGCCACCGCGATCGTTGGGCCAATAGATGTTGCAGTTGATCCCTTTCTCCGATTCCATGGCGTTCGCGTACAGGAATATGGGTATCATGAAGAGAGCGCTGGTTGCCCAGGCCGTCAACGAGACAACCTTCGAGATGAACGGCGTTCGAATCTTCGGGGAGGAGATCGGATGGCAGACGGCTATGTAACGATCAGCGCTCATGATGAACAGGAATATGCTGCTCGTGAACTGGTTGATACTTGTTGTGGTCATGTACGCTTTGCACATTATCTTCCCGAATATCCAACTGCGTAGGCTCATCGTTGTGACGAGGAACGGTATACCTATTAGGAAACACTCGTCCGCAATAGCCAGGTTCACGATGTACATGTTCGTCACGGTTTGCATTTTCGAGAATCGCAACACCACGTAGATGACGAGCGTGTTGCCGAGGAGGCCGACGATACACACGATAGAGTAAAGGATCTGGTTGACCAACGAAATGATCGGCAGATCGGCCTCGCAGTTCTGGATCGTCGAGTCCTCATGATTCTGAGAGTAATCGATACTCGTCCCGTTTATCACGCTCGTTATCGTGCTTGTTATCGTCGTGTTCATCTTGTTCTCTGTATATTGTTTATTAAATTCCTCGAGAAAGAAAAGAAATTTCTCCAAGAAATTTCTGAAATATCAATTTCTTCTTCTTTCCCGCGTCGTGGAGATTTTTCGTTGGTTCGAGGATCAGAAATCTGTCTGTGATCGATCACTTCAGGAAAGATGGATCGCCACGAGAGGAATTTCTCGATTGTTTGACCGGTTTTGGATCGCAGTTATCGCTGGTTAAGCGCGCGTTCCACGTATTCTATCGAGAATCGGGGGACAGACGAGGGATGGCTGCGTCAACGACGACGATGCGACGGAGGCCGACGTCATTCCGTCAGCCGTGAAACGATCGCACTTCCGCGGCGATAACTCGAAAGTCAAGTCAGTCTGGCGTACGTTTGCTCCGTCGATGCTGCGGAATTCCGGGACGAATCTGGAACAGAGGGGAAAGACGAATTTTTATATAAATCTTTAAGAATTTAAGATTCCAAGGAATCGATTTCTTTCTTTGAAAATGAATCTCTTTCTTCGGGAAAGGATTTGCGGAATTTCACGCGCGAAGAAATTAATTTTCTTTCTACTGGAAAAAAAGAAAAGCCTTGAGATCGAACAAATTGCTCGAGGTTTATTGAATCGATTATCGACAACAATAGAATCAATTTTTGTGTAGCAGTGTTTTTTTATAAAGAAATGGATGTATAGCGGAGAAAGGGAACGATTGAAAAGTTTGAATCGCTTTAATTTCGAACTCTTTATCGCCTTTTATATCTACTTTTCCAATCGTAGCTTTTATATCCTCTTAGATGTATTAATTTTCTGCAAATACAATTTAATCAGTTTTTCAAAAAGTTTCGCGCGTTGTTTCGAAACTTTATTCTAGAATGGTCGTACGTGTTTGGTTACGTGAAAATATTAAACAATTACACGCTCCACACGATTAATTAACTATTCATTTAAATAACCGAGATTAACAAGTAAACAGTTATTTATCTTGTTGTTGTAAACAATTTCCAATTTTTCCTGTCCGCGGATGAAATTTCACGTTTATTATTGTACGCAGAATTGACGCAGAACGTTGAATTAAACCTGCGCAAACAAACCGGCAAAACATCCGAAATTTACGCTGAACGAGCAACACATATCGAATGATTGTACGATTTTTAATAAGATGAGCCTTAAAATGCGTCGAAATGACGATTATCTCGTAAGATATGAAGTTACAGATAATACAGAAATTTTCCAAATAATCATCTCGAAAATAAATTGATAGCGATATTTACAATATGTAACACTTTCAACGTATTCAGCCAAATGAATCTCAACAATTTAATACCAAGTTAATATCTTACGATGTTTTATAATATTAAGAATACAAAACATTTAAAGAATTCGAAAATGGTGTAGAATCAAGAGGAGGAAAGAAAAAAGAAAAATATTCTTAAGCGAAGAAAAATATTAATTTTTCCTTCGCGCGAGTAAGCAAAGTTTAATATAAATTCTCTTCTATCCTGCCATTCTTATCTCTCTATTAATACAACAGGCACGTCTCTTATTCTATAAAAACAAGATGATTTTCTTCTCGAACAGCAACGCAAGTGTTGTTAGGAATCCACGGGAACAAGAAGAGGAATTTTGGTCGAGAAAGCTGTAAATCTCGTTGACGATTCGAGGAGAAGGAAGAGAGAAAGGGACTGGGAAGGGAAGAGAAGTGAACAAGCTCTGTGTCGACTTGAGAGTTCGGCGTTTTGGAAAACCGCAAGCTCACGTTCGTAAACTGAGCGAACAGGTCGAGAAACTCGAGATCTCGTCGCGAAATCGCGTCAGGTGTTCCCTGTAACTCTCGAATGTTTACGGGAACGAATGGGAACGAAACTAAGCTAAACGTGTCCCGGATGGTTAAACGTTTCAATTGGTGTGGCAGATTTCGTTTTGATTTTCCGCTCGGTTATTCGTCGAGTTGAGAAGCAAGAATTATTTGTTGGAGAATCTGGACCCGAGAGAGATCATCAGGTTTCGTTAATTTTTCTCTTTTTAAATCGTATCCTCCCTTGAGAGGAGAAATTTTTATCAAGAATGTATGAAGTAATTAAAATGATAAGGGAGAAGCCAAGGGATGATTATATAGGGATCTTTGTGTAAGAGGATTAAGGTTTTAGTTGTGCTTACAAGTTCAACAAGTTATCTATTGTTAAGGATCTTGATGTTGCTCAGCTTAGGAATAATCTATCTGGGGGATAGTGGTATATGCGGGTGATGAATGGAAGCACGGATAAGAATATGCAAATGCTTAACAATGGTTAATAATTTTGGAGGTATATTATACAACTTTAAGTTTTGAGAATTTAATTACGAATGATAAGGATTTGATATAGGAGACGAATAAGCGACGAGATAAGGTGTTATGGAGAAAAGGATCTTTAAAAATATGAATTTGTTCTTAGAACAGAGAAATCAAGAATGATTTCTGAAAAGAGAATGGGTATAAATATCGGAATATATTCATCAGATAAAATTCTCCATTTCTCCATTTTATTTTATTTTATTTTATTTTTTTTGTCATTTGTAAATTTTCTGGTTTCCAATTTTCGTTTTTCCAATTTGCTTTATGGATTTTACACGGAACATCTCCACGTTCGCCACGTTCCATTAAAAAATGCAACTTTTCTCCCCCGGCTCGAATCATTGGAAGAGGTTGATTTCCATGAAAGCGGCACGTTCGCTACTTTGCATAAGCTCGTATCAACTACAACTATAGCGGACGAATGCAACGAGAATCTCGATTCATATTCGTAAATACGATACGCCGTCTGTGCGTCACGTTTTCACGGCCCATTTTCGAATTTCATCTCCTTTTTTTTCTCCCTGAACATATGCAAAATATCGCTCGAGAAAATTGGTAATTGACAAACTTGGCGTTTGTTTGTTCCGAAAAAAAAAAGTAGGAATTTATCTGGAAAATCTTTATTTACTCGAGTATAAAAGTATCCAGAGCAAAGTTTGAATTTAAAAAAGTACAAGTTTCTGTTAAAATCAGAGAGATATTTTTGATGTAGATTTCATTTGATCGCCCGAGAATTTATTTATAATAATTAGATTGCGGATATAATTCGTTTTTTACACTTATTGCAAAATTTTTACTTTCTCTAAAAATTTACATGATTAAAAAAATTACATGAAGAAACACGAATATGTATAGCGATATTTAAGGAATAAAGAAAATTTAGTTATATTAGTATAAAATAAATTTTGCACAAGAATCTGCAAAAATGCACGATAAAAATAAACAAGTATATATATATATATATATATATATATATATATATATATATATATATATTGCCTTGAGGAAAATTAATTTTTTTCAAAAATATCCAATAATTATAAGATAAAAATTAATAGAATAATAATTAAAATTCGAAACGAAAAAATACGAACTTTTTATTTCGATCTTTCTCGTTTAAACTTCCTAATGATTGTTCTAAAGAATGATCATTATCGTAGAACGTATTCAGAAAAAGTATCATTATCAGAAAAGTTCGTCTTATTTAGTATCTCGTTTTCGTTTATCACGCTTCGTGTATTCTCCAGTTTCATTAAACTGGGGAATCATTATCGGTATCCAATGGAAAAGGTTATCCGCGGTTCTCGATGCGCTGAAATATTATTCGTTGCCCTTTCCATCGGAAAGTTCGTCGAAATTTGCATTAATATACAAACTGAACTGAAGATGATAACCGAGAATCTGCTAGGAAATGCGAAATTTCGAACATTCGAGTTTTTCGCCGCTCGATAAGCTTCTAAGATGAGAGAAAGAGAGAGGAAGAGGGAGAGAAAGAGGGAGGGAGGAAGGGAGAGGGTGTAAGCTGATATATATAAATTGCATCCTTATCGGTACTACTTCACAGGCTAGAGAGAGTTAATTTTTCAAATGCAATGTTGTTACGTAGTCGTAAATTATTGCAGAATATTCAGTCAGAATTGATCAACGCGATAAGAACTGTAAAACGCATTTCTTGAACTATTATATTTTCTCTACAAATTTGATGTGAAAATATTAATCGTTGTAGTCATAATGGAATCCAGTGTAACGAGACCTTCGCGTGTAATTTTCTATCGTGAATTCTGAAATAAAAAACTGTGGAACAGTAACTTTAATTGCATAGAATTTGAAAATAAATATTTTGCTACTAAATATCAAATTTTTAACGAACTTAGTCTTCATTAAAAGATCAGAGAAGAAGAATTTTATTTCGACATCTATTATTAAACTAATTAAAAAGAAATGACAATTATATGGAAGATTCATTTGACTTGCATTTAGAAATCCTTATTAGGGAAGTAAATGGCAATATGAGAAACATTCTTGTGAAAAAATTCACGCAATGTCGATTAACGAGGATCGATCGATCGCCATTATTTTCTCTCCTCGCAATTACCCGTGAAACAATCGTCTTAACGTTTCAACCATTTGCTTTACCATTCCCTTTTAACGTCCGTTAATTTATTTTCGCATTGTTTGAGAAACGAGTAAACGACAGTTAAATGTAAAAGTAAATATGGAACGAACGAATGCTTTGATCAAATATTTTGAAAATTATTCACAAAGCAATTAACTTCATTCATCGATATTTCAATATTGCCAAGATTATACGATGGAAATTCGATCGTCATCGTCAAAAAAATATATATATATATTGGAATAATTTTATTGCTAGAAACGCGAACTCCTATTGTCTTCTCGATTTATCAGAAATGATCGTCAAAATTTCGATCGAATTATCGCGATACAAGGATTGACAGAATATTATTAGTAAATATCTCTATAAGGTTCCAGATAATCAACGACACTTGTTTGGCTGGAATCCAAAAGTCTCGTGGATAGCAACATGTGGAATTTCGGTATTAAATTTAAACATTCCACGATACAACCTTATTTCTTTTTTCTCTAAATCCCTCATTACATCTTACATCTTCGTCTTCTTATTATTATTATTATCTAGCAGCTTCTATCTCCTATTGTAATATTATAAAAAAAAAAAAAAAAAAAAAAAGAAGCACAATATCCAAGGAAAAACTAATAATAACACTGCATTGTATCCGTATTCTTTTGTCCCATTCTTTATCAGTTCCCTTTATTCTCTTCCCTTCAGGAAGAAGAAAGTCATAATTCCATTCATGTTTACAATTAACGGCTGTGTATCACGGAAAAAGAAAAATATCACGGTAATATCTTTCTTCGTACAATTTTCTTGCTATTTTTTAATGAGATGCTGGTCATAAACGAATCATCGTAGTTTCGAGCGATAAACTCCTCCAATATTAATCCGATATCGTACATCGAATGGAGAAGAAAAGACGATTAATCGCGATATTTATTTTCTCAATAAATTTCTATTCCACTTTTACGATTAAAATGATTGAGTCGGTTGCGTCTGTTTATGATGGTACGCTAATTTACGTGGATACGTGTCTTATTGCGAATTAATTCGCCGGTACATCACTGCCCGAGTCCGACTTATGAATGATACGTATCACTGAGACGGATTCACCGTGACCCGAAATTGATAGCATATTACGAGATTAAATATTTATCGGATACTACGAGAAATAGAACATGTCGGATTGATCACGGAGGATTTAAGGTCGGATTAATATTAATTTCAAGCTTTGAAAATATGCGCGACCTTGGTTTTATATTGAACACCGGCGATTGAATAATTCATTTAGGCTATCGATGAAAACAATGGTTTCGGATCTGGTATTGAAATTTCGAGGCTAAATATTTACCTGTATTTCCCGTGATAATAAAATAATTCTTTTTTTTTTTTTTTCTTTAGTTTTCAAGGTTGAATTTTTATTCAAAATTCAAAAACAAATATAAAACTCAATTAACCGAGGAAATATAGTATTTTCGAAAGATCGAAATAGATTCTTCATCGTGAATCCCCCAACAGATTGTAAATTTATCATTGCGAATTCGAATGGATAAAGGATAAAAAAAATAAAAAAAAAGAAAAAAAAAAAAAGAAAAAACTATCGTTTACAGATCGATTTACGATTCCCGTTTCTTGTTTCGATACCTTTGTTCAATCGATCCTGGATCCAGTTAAGCGTACGTAAATGTTGCCGTTTAATTGGTCATCGAGAGTTGCAGTTGTGAAATCGATAGCGTGGAAATAAATTTATTCATACGGACGTTTATCAGAGGACCAATCCGTATTTGGAAATTTTTGAAACGTTATTCGTACCGGCTTGTTTTATTGTAATTCGAGTAATTTGAATTCGAGTATTATAAAAAGAAGTAATAAAATCTTCGTATTTAATTTAATCGAATTACGTGAATTACATCGATCCATGTTATTTATTTCAATTTTAGATTGCGTTATTATATCGCGTACATTTCATGGATTTCATTACATTATTATATTTTACTTGGTCATTAATCCATTCCAAGGATCGGATCTTAGATCATTGGAAAATAATAATTAATCATATTTTCAATTCTATTTTTCTTTTTTCCAATATTCAATAGAACAATATTATGAATAAATGAAATAAATAATATTTGTATACATAATTTATAAATCATATAAAGCTGGTAGCTAATTAGCCGGTAATTAACGGAAAGCAAAGAGAATAACTAAAACACGTCCACAGAGCGATGGAATCCTTCCCATTTGATTAAACAAAATTCATATTTTACGAATACAGCAGGATATTTCCACGATATTATTTATACTTTGTCGAGTAAAAATCATTCCATTTCGATCTATTCCATAATATATTTCGATGATACTATCGTCCAAAGTCTATCGTATTCAGAGGAGTTCGATGGCTCTTCTCGTATTATCGATAGCCCTAATATCGTAAAATTCGACAATTACACTTTCTCGTGCAATTTCGAGATCGAAACAAACAAAAAAAAAAAAAAACGATCTCGATATTGCGTTAATAAACTCGGCACATTTCGCCGGATGAAGCATCGATTAAGGGTTGAAAAAGATGGAAACGATTGCGAATCGATACGAGTGAACGAAATACGAAGCGAATTACATTTACGAAGACTGTAAACTGGTTTTACGATCGAACGCGAAGATTCCAGTTACCACAGGAAATCGGTTCACGCACCGATGTAACGGTATTAACTTGGAATTAAATTCAGAAAATGCTTCTCTCCTTCGTTCGAGAAATGTTTCCTATTTTTAAAGATAAACGGATGAGCGAGATAGATGTTATAAGATAAATTTGATTCGCCTGTAAAAAAAAAAAAAAAACATTTGTGAAGAAATTACAGCTCATCCTATAATTTTCAAATGCTCGAGAGTTAAAATTTAAATATTCGTAGATCTTCCCGATGGAAAAAATTTAATTTTTATTTTTTCCGAAAATATTACTTAATATCTTTACGATATTTTCACAAGTATGATAATTTTGGTATATAATTCACGAATTATAGTATAATATTTACAGAAAGTTAACTATCTAATAATTTCCATGGAAAATCAAAAATCACCATTATTGTCAAATGAGATTCAAATAAGAATCTACGAATGATATTTTCCAACAATTCAACATTAAAATTATAATCAATAACGGTTCTAAACTCGCTTTGCAAAATTTTCTTGCAACATATATTTTTTCACGCGCAATTTATTTTTCTTCCCCCGAGAATAACTATGATATTATTGAAAATCGTAAATGCGACTTAAACCACGATCTCGCTCCCCTATTCATCCCGTGATTAATGCGCAGTCTTAATTCCTCGGATTCCGCTAATTCTATTGCCCCACGTGATATACACCCGTGACCCAGACAAAGACGTATTATTACTCCACCGCATAATAGCAAGGTCACCGAGTTGTTATTGCTGCCGTCTCCGAAGGGAACAATGCCTATATTTCCGTGTTTCGGGCGAACGAAGAACCCGCGCGAATAACGCGTCGTGTTTCCGTAAATAAACCTCGATCCTCCGCGTCGCCGGTTAAACCGAAAGTAACGATGGATTCGATATCCGAACCGATACGAAAAAACGCTTTTCAAGCGGAGGGTCGAGGAATCGAATGAATATACATCGATTTGAAAGATCCAGACTCTCCCGACACGATTTCAAATCATTTCCGTTCAACTTTTTCCTTTCAACTTTTCTGCCCGAAAGGCTTCGATTCTTCGTGCAAAATGAACTGCGATGAATCCTGATTTTTTTTATTCTAGAAATGGAAAAGAGGAAATTTTAATCCTTCATTTTTATTCGTTTTTATTTAAGGGAAAGAATATTTTTCGTGGTAAAATAAAATAATGGAATTGAGTGTGAATCGTATTGGCAAGTATTTTAAATTACAATTGTGCGATATAAAAATGTGATTTTGTTTATGGTTATGGAAAATGTATTTACGAGAGGATTAAAAGATTAACATCAAAAGAAAGAAATTTTTATGAAGGAGGAAAGTGTTTTAATTCTAATAACTGTATTTAATTATGTCAGTCGTCTATGTAGAATTGTTATTCGAATGAAAAATAATTATCGGCAGATGAAAATTAGATATAAACTCGAATCGTAATATCGTTCGACTTCAAACAGAATCAAATTGATTAAATTCTACCATCATCGAGCGTAAAGTATATTTCTATATCTGTGAAATATTGATCCTTTGAGGGATCTGTTCTGGACATCAAGATAAAGACAAAGTTGTACAAAAATATACATCGAGACTTGTTTTTCAAGTTATAAGCAATTTAATTTTCCACTGTGAAGCACCTGTGTATAAGGTAACCTGAGACAGTGAACTCGGCTAGTTGTTCGTCGAGTACGTTCAATATATTCCGTTACAATATTACTTTCAAACTCGCTTAACGAAAAATTTTCAGAACTACATGCACTCGTATCATTTCAGATACGAGTATTTGCAACGATAAAACGCGTGGAGAAAAGGATATTGAACGCGAGTGGGAAAAAATTGTTTCCACATTTTGCTACAAATTTAACACCTCGTTCCGTGTCATCGGCGATACGGTGAAAAAGAAAAAAAATTCTTAAAAAATGATGACGTTCCACGAAAATTCGTTCCACGTGTGTGAAAATTCGTAGAAAACACACATTTGGATACACGCGAGCTAATACAATTCGACGCTCATTGGTCCATGTGGAGGGAAGCCAGGGAGAGGGTTGTTGTGCATCGAATCGATAACACGGCAAGATGGATGGACGTGTTAAATCGGACGAATACAAAAGGAAGGAGGGAAAACTGCAACGATGATCGTCGAGTAAACGCGATAATTTTGTTTCTCTTAATAATCAGCTATGAAAAAAATTAAATTTCACAATATCGTCGATATTATATATCCCCTTAGTGATTCTCGACGCGATAGATCGACGTTACATAAATTAACTGGATCCTTCGAACAAAAAGACATTGACCGAACGATGAAATATCTTTTCGAATATCTTTTGAATAGAATCACGAGACGACTCGGATTAATTAATTAATAATAAATAACGGTCCAACTCTCGGATTAATTTTTTAATTACCAGACGTGGAGAGCGTCTCGAATTATTTTCTCCGACGACAGAATTGGCGAGAGAATATTTTCACCGTCGAGAGTTGAACGGAAATTTCAGTGTCTCTTCCAGCGATACGGATTCTCTTACGATCGAGTACGTCGGTCGTCGACGTTGAAAATAATGTCCGATTATCTTCGCCAAAAACGTGTCCATTTTTAATGGCAATTTTCCAAACCAGAAATGTTGTTTTCGTTTCTCGCCTCTCTCTCTCCCTTCGTTCCGACATTTGGCCAACAATGAAATCTGACTTTGGATATCTGTTTCCGTTAATAGCATCCCGGTTCCAACAGTTTGATATTTCGTCGAGAAGAGACGAGATTCGAGGAACGACCGAAAAACAATTTTCGTTCGGCAAACAGCGTCTGGCGAGAATAACAAGCTCTTTCATATTCTATGCCAATCGGATTATTCCGAATCGAAATTTTTTTACAATTATGTAAACTGTTTACGTACGAACCAGGTAGCTCGAAGTTATTAAATTTCTAGAATGCCATTCCAAATGCTTGTTGTTTACTATTTGTACATGTACGTATTAACTGTATGTGCGTGAATCATGGAAGAAGGAATTTGAAATGATTTAATTAATTTCAACGTTTTATCGTAGAGGAAAAATGATTGTAATTTTAATCTTCGCAGGATTTATGCTTTCGTCGAGAAAATGACGAATAATAATGGAAACGTAGAATATTTGAATATTCTTTGTCATAAGCTTGCTACGCAGTCTGTTGAAAAGAAATTGGATTATTGATTTAAATTATTCGTGAAAATTCCACGAAATTATTCATTTTGTTTAAAATATATTTCTTCGTTATTAATATAATAAACGGATAAATTTTTACAATATCGTTATATAAAAGAAGCTGATTGAATTACAAGAAAATGAATTTTCCAGATATAAAGTAACTTTTCAGACAGAACGTAGATAGACAGACGAATAGATAAATCCTTTTCATCTTTAACAACGAATGTTAACGTTGTATTTCTTGTTATATTTATTGCTTCATCATTATCCAGGAAAATTATCTAAATGCAAACGCAGAAGTTGCACACGCACAAGATTGTCCCTTCGACTGATGGAAAAGTCTCTAAACACGATGATCAATGGAACTTAGTCCGATATTATCTATATAATCTTGCCAAAAGATTCACAACTGAAATTCTTCCCGTCCAAGTTTAATTAAATGTTTTTTCAAGCACACGAGCCTTCTCGTCCAAATAATGTTTTACAAATATGAAACTGGGCGAGGGGGCAATCATGACATTTCGACTTGGTAATTTACTTTTCTGTATGGGACGTTAAAACTAGTTTCTACCAGTTTTCTAGGTCGGATACAAAGTTTTTAAATCGTCCCCCTCCCCCTTCGAATTTCCAACCGGTCTCGTAAAAAACAAGTTTCCTACATTTTAACTTGCCTCAACTTGCTTCAACAAGCCAGTTGCGTTGGAACATCCACGACACCGCCTTTATTTTTAGTTAAACCACTCGCGGAAAAGTTTGCGCGGTTATAAATTAAAATTGAAGTTTATGAGGCATTGTAGAGTGCAGTGCAATTAAGGAATTTCGGTATTTCAAATGTTATTGCGTTCTCGCGTACATCCTTTTAATACAAGATTTTTCGTGAAAAAGAAATGAAAGAATAAAATTTATTCGCTTGAAACTTCGAAGCTTCGTTTACTCGAGTAAAATATATTTTTTCTCGTGCATAAAGCGAGTCAATTATATTTTAATAAAAATATTCGAATTATTATCTCACTATTGTACTTTTCCAAACATCAAAATTTCTCTTACTAACACTTTTCTCCATATCCATATCAAGAATATCAAGCATTAAATTACTCGAGTCAATCGCCATTAGATAATTCGAAGGATCGAACGAAACGTGAACCAGATTCCCGAGAGGACATCATCGTTCACGTGGAGATTGTGGAGATTCAATAGCTCTCAATTTCGAGAATCGATCTCGCTCCAAGAGTTGGTCAGAGAAACTTTTAAATCGGTTAGCCGTCCATTATCGTATTATCACGTTTGTTCGATCGTGTCGCCCGAGTTTCGATTTTGATTCGATGCATGTGCGAACCCGAACCAGATGGAAGGAAAATTATTAGCCATTCGAGATTAATTCATCAACCGCGTAACATTTTTGAACAATCTCTGAACAATTTCAGTGGAAAAGTCAGTTAATTTTTCATGTTGCACCAGATTCGCGATAAAAACAAATCAAGATGATGGTTTTTACAGAGGATAAATTTCATCAGATTCGAGTGAAATTCGTCAAAGGATAATGCATTCACGAATGAATATTGCAGTCACGAGACAATAACTGTTTTTCTTTTTTTTTTTTTTTACCAGCACGCTCGTAAATGCGCGTTCGATGCCCAGGGGTAATTTTCGAAACTTGGATCCAAGTTTTTCAAGCTCGCAGAAAAGAGACGATTTCGAGTTTCGGTATCTTTACGATCTAAATATTTCTTCGTGTCTATAAAAACGTCGAGAGCGTAGTTTCTTAAAGGGATACGTCGAGGTTGATTTGATGTATGGAGAAAAATGCAAGATTTCTTTAAGATATACGCGGAGAAGCTGTCCATTTTTCTTTTATTAAAATTTTTTTTTTTAATATAATATCTTTGCGATGTAAGCAGTTGGATATAAATTCAACGTCCGAAACTTTGCTCGAAACTTTCTTCGATTTTGTACTTAGGATTATACCCTCGTGTCGAGGAATCTCTTTTCGAAGAAACTTTGTTTGGAAGAAGTTGGAAAATTTGATTGGTTGCATTCGAAAGATAAATGTCAGATAAACGTGCGTGCAGACGTAGGAATAGTTCTACTATTTTATAGATCTATCCTTTTTTTGATCATCTTCTTTCCACTTTTACACGATTTGAATACGAGCAGTTGTCGCATAACTTGTTTCAAAACTCGATTAAAATTAGGAAATCTTTGAACCGCTGTAACTTCGAAGATAGTGAGTTTTAATCAACGAACGAACGATCATTAGAAGCGCTGGACCTTACCCTTTAAGGTGTTTTTTGATTTATCTCGATACCATTTTTGGTTCTTGAGATATCATCGTGTAAAGAAAATGGTAATTTTTAATCTATCCACTATCTCCGTTCTTGCTGTTATTCGGATCTCTCGCTCGCACCTTGTCTCACTGACCTAGCCCAAATTCTAGACAAGCGACAAACGCGATTCCTGAAAAAAAACAAATATTATTTTCGTGGAAAAAATATAGGTCACCGGGTTGTGACTTATTTGTTATATAATTCTAACAAAACCGTGTTAAATGCACGTGTTATGCACACGTTTGAATCTTTATTATCTCGGCAACGAATTAAGATATCGAAATAGAACAAAAAAAGAGATTCAATGGTACGATTTCCTCTACTTTACGAGTGTGTTTTAATAATATTTTCTATATTACTTGTACACCTTTCATCTGCATAAAGAATTCGCAATTGACATAAATCATAGATTTCAAATTGCATTTCTTAAAAATACTAACATCGAATTAATTCTTACCTAATCTTTCCGAATTTTTGAACGAACATATACTTCATCATCCACACTCATAAAACGACATACATACATACATACATACATACATACATACATACATACGTACGTACATCGATCTTCCCCCTCCTGCTGTTTCCCCATAAACGTCTATCCTTTTCAAAGTCTATCGAGATTGATGCGCGGTTTTATCGTTCGGTCTTGCATCCGGAATCTCCTCGGCGATCGAATCTCGTCGATGCGTCACTCGAGGAAGCCCACGCGGCCGATCGATCGATCCCGAAAAAATTTCTCGTCGGCGCGACGCGCAGGCTGGCTCCACTTTCACGAATTTACGCGCGACAAATTGAAGGGAAGGGCGAGAATCTCGGTCGAGGGACGATTTGACGAATTTCGGTGTCGGGGATGGAAGAAACAAGGAAACGCGACACGATTCTCGCTTTCAATGGTGGGGAGGGATGATAGGAAACGTGGCGGAAGGATTTACGAGGGAGGAACGGAGGGAGGAAGAATGCGTGCATCGACATCGCGAAGACGAAGAATGTTAATTAGGGAAATCCATCAAGGCATTCTTGTTCCTAGGTTTTAATCGAAAATTGTAGTGTGTGAAATTTATGGTGAAAGTGTATATTGAAAATGGAATTCGGATTGGTATTCGTTAATTAATGAAGGCAAAAATAGTATATTTAATTTGAGGAAGATTTTTCTTTTTTTCGAAATTATTGTATTTAAATAAAATAAAAAATAGAAGAAAGTGCAAATCAATATGACAAACACTGAAATTTTAATCGATTACTATTGTTGAAATTATTTAAAATTAATAAGATTAAAAATAAATTGCATGCTTCGTTTTTTTTCATTTTATAGCTCGTTCAATCGTTACACATTTCTTTCGTAAACGAAATATCATATCACACATACTTGTCACTTCCTTCGTGTATAAAACTTGATATATTTTTATCGAGTTATGTCGTGTGAAAGAAATGAAAGAAATTTTTCAAAAATTTTTCCTCGGAAAGGTACAAACGTATTCTTTTCTTTGAACTATTTTCTCAGAGAAGTCAGATTCTTTTGAATCTGAAGAAAAAGGGCTTGTCTCAAACGCGACGTTTAAAGACGTGCAGTATTCTCGTTCCAACTTCGTATTGTTACGTCGAACAAACACAAAATTGGTGAAATTTTCATGAATCGTATTTCCACGATGTGACAATAACGAAACACGCATCGTTACAAACGCTGAATTTCTTCTTGCAGAAGAAAATCGAAATCTGTTTCCAGTACGATGAATCGCATCTTTAACGAAGATGTGCGATCTTTTGATGAAGAAACTTGAGTCTCCTATTGTTTCTCGATATAATGTAAAGCAATTTTGCATGAATGAAACATTGATTGTTTGAAATTACACGATATATTTGCGAAAGTTTCGAATAATAAAATTTCAAATATACAATGGATGAAAAATCTGGCTTCGCAATAATTTTATATAATATAAAATATCGTGTCAAAAGCAAACAAAAAAAAAAAATGAAATAGTTTCTCTAATAAGAATAAATTGAAAATATGGAATGACAAGTTTGAATTTAAATTTCTATTCTTAATTAAAAATTAATTAAAAATTTCTTATTTAAAAATTTCTTTTCTTAATTAAAAATTTTGAAATTATTTAAATATTTTTAATCGAATCAGTAAAATTAGACAAGTAGATATTCTTATTACGAAATGAATGAAACAAACAATCAACGTATTCAATTGTACGAATCAATAAATCGATCAAATTCAACTAATCTACACATCGGATTGTCAATTCAAAGTTTAATAAAAATATGAATCAATGCACGTTCGATTTAATCGAAACTTTATTATCGAAACTTCACTGAATTTATAACTATAATAATTATAATTAGTCAAAATTTTAATCCAATTCAATCTCCTGTCAATTTAAACGAATTTAAACGAACGAATGTAACGAAAAATCTCCTGCGCTATATATATATTCCTCGCTGTATCGACCATTCTACGAATACTTTATCGCGTTCTCTTACAATTAATTCTACGCGTCGTACAAAACGGAGCGTAGAAATAAAACATGTTGAAACGTATCGAACGACAAATCGCCGATATTTGCCCTCCCCTGGAATGCGCTTGAAATAACAAGCGGCGTCTATCTGGACAACGAGACACGCGGAACACCGTTTTTGTTTAAACATTGAAATTGGAAATACGCGGAAAGCAAGATAAACTCGTGTGTACGTTGAAAAACGTCTGCTCTCGAGGGCGGATAACGATAATTCTAAACGAAACGGGGATCCGGATTGGCCGGCGAGCCAGAAAATACCAGGAATAAAACGAGAAAGGAGAACGATCATCGGCCGTGGATAGAGATTTGTCGACGAAAAATTGGCAGTCAAATGATTTCTCGTGGATTGGTCGAGTGGATTCAGCTTTGAATCGGTTTTGTCTCTCGATTGATAACCTAACTGCATCCAACTACGGGCCATGGCACGTTTCGATGCAGATTTTATAATCGAAGCCTCGATTTATGAAGTTTCGAATGGACAAAGAAGGATTATAAAGAAGTTCCATGATGTTTTACACGTTCTATGAAGACACGTTTAATGTTGTTTGTATTTGTGAAATTGAAAATCGTCGATGTGATTTGATCCACATCGTTTACTGTGAACATTTCCACGCGAAAAGTGTTTGAAAAGCAATGGTTTTTGACATCGTGCGATGAAGAGATTTGAATTATTACAGTTTGAATGAGAAATATTTGAAAATTTAATTACAGAGAAAACTAATATTGAATATCGATATTAGGATTGTAATTTAATAGTTTGTCTAATATATATTGTGTAATAATATTTTTTAAAGATTAGGGTAATGAGCAATAAAGAATGGTGAAAATTAACATATTGATGATTCAAAAAATAAAGATTATCAATGCAGTGAGAATGTTTGAATATAGAGAGAATTTTTAATTTTTCATCATCTGGCGCAAATCTCTTAGGAATAACAGTCTCAAATGAGAAAAAAAAAAAGGATATGCAAGGATAAAAATTGAGAAGAATGCATGCGTATAGAAGTTAAAACTTGATTGAGAGTTACTCGAGAGACGAGATTCACTCACGAAAAAAGCGAGTTAAATGAGAGAACAACTTTTAAAAGTACCATGTCGTTATCCATTATCTTATTTCTCGTCATACGCAGTTTTGTTTAAAAATCTATTCTTGAGTAAAATTTTTTTGTCTGTAATCCAAGATAGCTGCGGTACAAATAAAGTTTCTTTAAATAAAAATGAAGATGGATAAGAAATAATGAAAAAAAAAATTTTGATTAGTGATCGCAGATGTTCAGTTTAAACTTCTCTTATTAATAAAACTTGATTGAAAATCGTAAAATTAAAAAAAGTATTTCAAGCAATTTTCTCTGTTAAGAAAATTTTTAAATTGTAAATATGTTTGATAATCCCTCAAGTTTTTTAAATCATTTTACCAGATTTTTCCGCAATAACAGATTCGTTTTCAATAGACCGTTACAATAGAAAACCTTTTAGATCCTTTGAAATCTCTTTTTTGCTTGTTTATCATTGATATGCATTCTACAAAATCTTGAATCACAAATACATTATACGTTATATTAAAAAAAAATATACAAGAGATGGATCAGATTTTTTTAAATATTAAAAAATATTTTAAATATTATTTTTGTCAATTTGTATAACGAATAATCTTTTCTAAAATATATTATATAATGATCGTAATATAATACTTCAACGAAATATATAATTGAAACTTTTCAATTTAATCTACCCGCGAAAAGTTTATTTTCTACGCTTCGATCGATCGACGAATGCTGATCAAACAATTCATGGATGAATAATTTGTGCGTAAACGTTTCTGACGATGGCTGTTAGCAAATTATGACATTATTTTTGCTCGAATTTCATGAGAAATGGCTATTATTATTTAACCACTCGAAAACACATATGCACATATACACGCACCGCACGAACACATGCACGCACCGCACGAATACACGCACGTATTGCACGACACACGCACGATACACGCACGATACACGCACGAACACGTACGACGGACGTATGAACGATATACGCAAATATACATGAGAAGAAGGGCGAAAGAAAGAGAGAGAGAGTTCCATCACAAATATGCGCTATATATTCGAAAATAAATAACACGATTAAATAAATTATCAAAATATAAAAGGATTTATATAAATGTCTTTGTGTGGAATTATTTGTTTCTATAATATAAATTTTCTTGTTATTTTCGAACGATATGAGTTTTCGTTATACCAATTTTATATTATTTATATTAAAATCTACACTTTTGTTTATAAATATCGATATTAAAAAATTTTTCAAATGTTATTAAGAGCATTTTTTATTTAAATAAAAATCATATATTAAATTTTGTAATTAAAATTCCAAAAATAAATTATTTTCTCATATATATATATATATTTTTTATTCATAATTTTATTCTCCGAGTCAGAGGAGAATTGTTAATATTTTTCTCTGTCTATGATTTATAAATGAAGAACTGAAAATAATGATCGAAAGAAAATAGAATTATATTATAATTTCACATTATTTGAAATTATTTGTAAAATAATTAGATAAAAGTTATTTTAATATATTAATTATTATAATATTATATAATAAAACCAAATTAAAATCAATCCAATTCTGAAATTAATAAAATAAAATAAAATAAAAAAAATACGAAAAAAGTTATTTTTTAAAATATAAACTTTCTTAAATAATTCACTTATATTATTATATTTCTCAGCCAATATTTATATATTAATATATTAAATTAATATATTAATTTAAAATAAATTTAGAAAAAATCAAATTTTTTATTTATCCAATTTATCTTAAATTTTTTCATCTAAATCAAAATAAATTAAAATGATTTTATTTTCTTAAATCTAATTTTTATAAAAATTCATCCAAAAGTTCGAAATCATTATCTTGAATAAATATAAAATTTTATTAGATTAGTATTTTTTTAAAATAATTTTACGAAATCAATTAATATTCAAATATTTATAAATAAGGAAATACATTGATAAAAGTTATTACAGATAAGTTTTTACAAAGTAACAGGGTACCAGGTAATCTGCAAGTTAAACAAGACGAGAAATGGAAGTTGACGGGGGCAGATTGAAAACACGCTTTCGAGCCTTTTAATGTCCGTCAGCTAAGATAAAATACATCGCTTTAGCGTTGTACTTAACAAGAAACTCATTCGATATATTAATTAAATTGAAAGAAAAAGCAAAAACGCGGACAAAATCGTGCTAATCATACTCGGTTACTATGGAATGGAAATAGACCAATGTTGATAGAAATAAATCTTATCAATACGTCATTAATATTAAAATTATTCTTTAAAAGAAAATTTTCATTTGTTAATTTTAACTTTTAACTCGACTCTTAATGAAACGTATTAATCAATTTTCAATGTACTTACCTCGATAATTTGAAATGAAATTTCCATGACCGTTAAAAATAATTTATGCAGTGAAAATATCGCTTTTTACTTTTAAATTGATATTTTAAAAAAAAGAAAAATATTTCTAATATTATTTTAAGTATTTTAATATGCACACTTTACAATATGCAGAAACTTTAATATTATTCCACTTTAATTTTAATAATTAAATTTAAAACATAAAATATTTATTATATGGGTTATTCACTTTGATTTTCGTTTAAACTTTTTAAAATTTCAAAATTAAAAATTAAAAATAAATAAAATTTAAAATAATTTTAGATAAATTTTTAATAAATTTTAAATAAATTTTAGAATAATTTTTAACACTTTATAACTCATGCATTGTTAATTCAAAGATTAAAAGTTATCTAATAAAATCTCTATCAATTTCTAATTGTTGAAACGTTAATAATAAACTATATTTGCCTCACCCTATGTTTATTTGTCGTATTTTAATATTAATTTTACTTTAATATTACAATTACATCCTACAAAATAATATCTCTAACTTCACACACACTTTTCGATTGTCTTCCATGATATATTTCTTCCATCTATATCTTCTTCATCATACGTTTTTATAATCATAAACGGTTACATTTCTTTTGTATAATATTAATTTCGAAATTTAATTGGTTGCTTTACAAACAAAATTAAATTAAATTCAGCCTATCATATTTCTGGATTCATATATTTGTTCGTTCTTCTATGTATATCTTACTCGTCATACGTTCCTACAATCATGAACAGTCTTATTTCTTTTGTATAATAATAATTTCAAAATTTAATTGGTTGCATTACAAACAAAATTAAACTAAATTCAGCCTATCATATTTTTCGATTAATATATTCGTTCGTTTTTCCATGTATATCTTCTACATTATACATTTTTATAATCATAAACGGTTATATTTCTTTTATATAATATTAATACGAAATTTGATTGGTCACTTTATAAGCAAAATTAAACTAAATTCAGCCTATCATATTTCTGGATTCATATATTTGTTCGTTCTTCTATGTATATCTTACTCGTCATACGTTCCTACAATCATGAACAGTCTTATTTCTTTTGTATAATAATAATTTCAAAATTTAATTGGTTGCATTATAAACAAAATTAAACTAAATTCAGCCTATCATATTTTTCGATTTATATATTCGTTCGTTTTTCCATGTATATCTTCTACATTATACATTTTTATAATCATAAACGGCTATATTTCTTTTATATAATATTAATACGAAATTTGATTGGTCACTTTATAAGCAAAATTAAACTAAATTCAGCCTATCATATTTCTAGATTCATATATTTGTTCGTTCTTCTATGCTATGTTCTTACTCGTCATACGTTCCTACAATCATGAACAGTCTTATTTCTTTTGTATAATAATAATTTCGAAATTTGAATAGTCACATTATAAATAAAATTAAACTAAATCTAGCCTATCATATTTTTCAATCCATACACTCACTTATTTTTTCATGTATATCTCACTCATCATACGTTCCTACAATTAGGAATAATTTTATTTCTTTTATATAATAATAATTTCGAAATTTGATTGGTCGCGCACAAACAAAATTAAATTAAATCTAGCCTATCATATTTTTCAATCCATACACTCACTTATTCTTCCATGTATATTCACTCACCATATGTTCCTACAGTTATAAATTATAAATAATTATAAATAATTTTATTTTTGTATAATAATAATTTCGAAAATTTGAATGATCACACTGTAAATAAAATTAAACTAAATTTAACCTATCATATTTTTCAATCCATACACTCACTTATTCTTCCATGTATATTCACTCATCATATGTTCCTATAGTTATAAATTATAAATAATTATAAATAATTTTATTTTTGTATAATAATAATTTCGAAACTTTGAATGATCACACTGTAAATAAAATTAAGCTAAATCTAGCTTATTATATTTTTCAATCCATACACTCACTTATTCTTCCATGTATATTCACTCATCATATATTCCTACAGTTATAAATTATAAATAATTATAAATAATTTTATTTTTGTATAATAATAATTTCGAAAATTTGAATGATCACACTGTAAATAAAATTAAACTAAATCGAGTCTATCATATTTCTCAATCCATACACTCATTTATTCTCCCATGTATATCTTACTCATCATACGTTCCTACAATTATGAATAGTTTTATTTCTTTTATATAATAATAATTTCGAAAATTTGAATGATCACATTATAAATAAAATTAAATCTAAATCTAGCCTATCATATTTTTGAATCTATACACTCATTTATTCTTCCATGTATATCTCACTCATCATACGTTCCTACAATTATGAATAGTTTTATTTCTTTTGTATAACAATAATTTCGAAATTTGATTGGTCACATTATAGATGAAACAAAATTAAGCTAAGCCTATCATATTTCTCGATTCATATATTTCTTCTATGTATATCTTACTCATCATACGTTCCTATAATTATGAATAGTTTTATTTTTTTTATATAATAATAATTTCGAAAATTTGAATGATCACATTATAAATAAAATTAAATCTAAGCCTATCATATTTCTCGATTCGTATATTTGTTCGTTCTTCTATATCTTACTCGTCACACGTTCCTACAATCATGAACAATCTTATTTCTTTTGTATAATAATAATTTAAAAATTTAATTGGTTGCATTACAAACAAAATTAAACTAAATCATATTTCTAGATTCATATATTTGTTCGTTCTTCTATGTATATCTTACTCGTCATACGTTCCTACAATCAAGAACAGTCTTATTTCTTTTGTATAATATTAATTTCGAAATTTGATTGGTCACTTTATAAATAAAATTAAACTAAATCTAGCCTATCATATTTTTCAATCCATACAGTCACTTGTTTTTTCATGTATATCTCACTCATCATACATTCCTACAATTATGAATAGTTTTATTTCTTTTGTATAATAATTTTTATAATAATTTCGAAATTTGATTGGTCACATTATAGATGAAACAAAATTAAGCTAAGCCTATCATATTTCTCGATTCATATATTTCTTCTATGTATATCTTACTCGTCATACGTTCCTACAATTATGAATAGTTTTATTTCTTTTATATAATAATAATTTCGAAAATTTGAATGATCACATTATAAATAAAATTAAACTAAATCTAGCCTATCATATTTTTCAATTCATACACTCACTTATTCTCCCATGTATATCTTACTCATCATACGTTCCTACAATTAGGAATAATTTTATTTCTTTTGTATAATAATAATTTCGAAATTTGATTGGTCACATTATAGATGAAATAAAATTAAATTAAGCCTATCATACTTCTCGATTCATATATTTGTTTGTTCTTCCATGTATATCTCAGTTATCATACGTTCTTATAATCATTTCTTTTGTATAATAATAATATCGAAATTTGATTGGTTGTGCACAAATAAAATTAAATTAAATCCAGCCTATCATATTTCTCGATTCATATATTGGTTCGTTTTTCATATATATCTTACTCATCATATGTTCCTACAATTCTGACAATTTTATTCACTTTATCGTTACAATAATAATTTCGAAATTTAGTTGTGCAGTGACATGTGAAACAAAATTAAGATAAATCCTATATTTCAATATAAGTAATAATATAAGAAGTATATGTGCATCATGAAATTTGAATAAAGTTTAAGTGTCCCGCTAAATTTGTATTATTCTTTGATGACGTCACATAATTCGTTAAA
Organism: Apis mellifera; assembly: GCF_003254395.2. Classification (NCBI taxonomy): domain Eukaryota; kingdom Metazoa; phylum Arthropoda; class Insecta; order Hymenoptera; family Apidae; genus Apis; species Apis mellifera. The sequence goes on from NC_037640.1 coordinate 6,403,156, forward strand.
AATGATCGGTTTATCAATGCCTGTTTTTAATTTCGCTTTTAAATTAATTCGTTACCGAACTTGAAAGTGCAAATTTATTTCAAAGAAAATCTTTACCGCTACCTTCTCTTTGATTCGTGCCGTGAATGAATCATCAAAATCATTGTCAAGTTTTGCATTGTGTTGCAACAATTCTGCTGCTTTGCAGAGGCGTTGCACGTGTTGCTATGTAACAAGCTCGTTTCTCGATAAATTTTCCGACAAGAGTCTACAGACGACCCTTTGCACAACGTATTGCGTTACTCAGATTACATGTGGACCTGATAAATAAACCATACATTGCGCACCATCCTTGAAAACCCTTTTCATCTATGAATTTAGCAAAGGTAATTTCATTTTATCTTTTAGAAATTAATTTATATAATGCAAGCTAATGATAAAGATTTGAAAATTTCCTTCATTGCTTTTTCTTCTAATTTCGAATTTGATGCGATTGGGTTCAATAGTATAAATTGAATTTTTCATAGTAACTTCTTTTCGTGAAAGTTTTTTGTTATGTTAAATTGTCCAAGTGTTATTGTTTAAATTGTTCTAATATTGAAAACTTTTTAAATTATGAAAAAAATTATTTATTAAATTTTAGAAAAATATTAGGAAATTTTACTTAAATTTTTAGAGCATGGAAAAATTTATCATTATTAAAATTTAACATTTTTCATATACATTTCGTTCTTTTTTAAGAAGATTATAAAATTTAACTTTTAATAAAATCTTCTCTATTATACAATAGTTGTGCTAAATTTTCGAATATAAATTATTACTAAAATGATAACTAAGTGTTATGAATTATCCAGTATATGAATTTCATTTTCTTACGTTCAGTTTCGAGCGAACAATTCTAACTATTCTCAAGTTGTTTACGAACAATTCTAATCAATGGCTATAATATCATCTACCACAACTATAATTCAGTTACTCGATTCGAGAAATTTCATTTCACCATTTAATATTTTTCTTTTTTTAAATCATTGATATTTACATTCTGAAAAATCTTTTTATAATTACGGTTCTTATCAAAATTTTATGCGTATTTTTGATCGATTATACAATAGCGTATCTTTTTATTAACTTTGCAACTAATTGAGTTTAGCAAAATTGCGATGTAATGAAATGATTAATCAACAGGCATGACTCGACTACTTTGATATCTCAAACAATGTGGAACATTGGAGACTAGGATTGACGTTAATACCATGATTTCCTGTCAAAGCATCTCTCCGACTAAATCGTCTATCTGCAGCTTCGTGGTTGTTTGAATCCTTTATATTCTATATTGATTGACAATGATTGAACGTAAACCTACTATTAACTATTATTATTATGGGTAACTATAATCATCAATACTATACGTAAAATTCAAAAGTATTAAACTCGTACTAATGATTTTTATCAAAAAATTGATTCTATTACAAATATTCTTATTCGAATAGCAAAATGGATTTGTATGAAAAGATTTAATGGAAGCATTTCAGATAGAAAATATGGAAAACAAATTTTTATTAATCAATCTTTTTCAATGATCTGTTTAATTTAATCACGATGATAATTGTTATTAAACTTTAATCAATTCGAACGATTTTTGAGTTTAACTTTTGCTCAATAAATCATGCTCTCGGTGTTGATTAATTAATAATAATAAATGAACTGTTCTGTGATTTGATATCTGTAAATCTTATAAAATTAATGCATTCGATTTTCATTTAATGGCTTGATATTCTACTCTGAATATTTTAAACGAGATTTTATTGTATTAATATTATTTTATTAATCATTCTCGAATTATTGAATTCTGCATTTAAATTTCAGATTAAATTTTTTTATAATATTTAAATAACATTAAACATTATTTAAATAATATTCATGATTATTTTTCTTTTATTTTCTATCATAATAAATTCTGTATCTTTTTCGTTCTTTATTTGTAACATTTTCATCTTTTTTTATTTCGATCATAATTTTAAATCCTAAGAATCTCAGATATAGAATTTTTGAAAAATATTCTCAGTCTTCGAATTAAACTTTTCCTTCTTATCTTTCATTTCCAACAATTATACATTAAATCTTAATCGTTGAAAAGTTTGTGCCTGCAAAATCTAATGAACTCTAAACTCCAAGCTTTTATTCTTTGTTTTATCCATAACATTGAATTCCAAGATCTTTAATTCAAATCATATTATTATTATTACTTAAATTGCTTTAATTGATTTTTAATAAAAAAAAAAAGTAAAATTATATCATGAATTATACGAACTTGAAATGTTTTTATGTTACGTTTTGTTATGCCATTGAAATTAATTTCTAATAAATATAATTTTTCCCTCGTTTTCCATTTTCAAGATAGTGTTAAAAATGTATATAAAGAGTAATTTTTAACAATATTAAATTTCGGTTGATTGTCAGATGTTTGATTTCCATTATAAAAATATATCATTCAAATTTAATAACTTTCATCACGATCTAGTTCATCACGATATACCAATAAAACGCTTTCAAAAGTTCCATATCAAGCTTGTGATTAATAAAGCAGCATTAATGCGATTAAAAGGATAACAAAGTTCGCAGCGACGAATGAAATTTTCGATTATAACGCGATTATCTACATCGTTCCAAGTTCAGTTCTCACAATTGAACCGCGAAATTATTCATTGATTTTTTTACTATATTTTCTACATCTCCACGTGAAAAAAAACAATTTTTCTAAATTTTCCATAACAGACCATTTGCGATCAATAGTACAATTAAAAAAAATATTCAGTTTGATCGTCGTTAATCTCATCGAATTCACAAGTGGATGTTTCATTAAAACTGAAGAAAAGAAAGTTGAAAAAACGAAACTTAATACATCTCAACGGGAATTCTCAACGGAAGTTGAGCTACGAAAATCGACGAAACTTTCAACATTTATACTTCACCCTACAGAGAAATTCGCGAAGGGCCATAGCGATCCAAACTTTTCGTATCTTTTATCTCGGAGCAGACTTTCGGATAGACATTTCTCAGCAAGCGAACGAAAAGAGAAATGAAGAGGAGACCTCGATCTTTAGAATTTCGAATCGTTTCTCGAGAAGAAACGAGGCGAGAACTCGATAATCTCGAGAAAAAAAAAAGGATGTTGATTGCTATAATGATCGAATTCCGATTATTTTCAGCGGAACTGGTATTGTGAAACTCGGGATATCCGCTTTAAAGAATCGCTCGTTCGATAGAAATCTCCAAGTTTTGTCGAAAGAGAACGATTCGTGGGATATCTGTTTAGAGGATATTATATCGATTCTATAAATGATACGTATATTTTCCAGATTTAATTACGATACTCCATATTCCTTGTCGCTTGATATTCAGAAATAAATTTGGAATAATTAGTATGGAAGAAGGACAGAGTTATTGTGTTCTGTTATCCGACATGCCTTTTGTAAGTTCTTTTATATAAGAATTTTCTTTTCAATTTGGCGATAAAAATATAAAATATAATAACATTTTTTAATTTAATTTTATTACTGGAGAAAGAAAGAAACATCCGCAGAATTCAGCAGGTCAGTATGAAAAATAAATTAATTATATTATTATTATTACCTTGCATTTTTCATTCTATTCTTTTTCTCTCTTCTCTGAAATAGAATTTCCTCGTATCATCACGTTAGTTGTGGCACTACATTGAACAAGCATTCTAAAGGAATTCTCGGTGGAATGGTGGAAAAGGACTATTCATTCGTGAAAATTTCGTATCGAAGCACGATCGAAGCAAGTGATCGATAATCGACGAGAATTCGAGGAGGAAACAGGTGAATTTCCATGGTAGGCCTTCTACTGTCACTTTGTCGCGATCGAGCCGATCTTCGACTTCATTAAGGATCACATCCGACCGTATTATCGTCGGTGAGGCATAAATGAAGCGTACATTAAGGTGAACGAGAAGGTATCGAGCAAGTGTTCGAGGTATGGCTCGATCTTTGAATAAGAAATAAACGATATATCGATCGATTTATTTACGTTATGCTCGAATAACAAATAATTTGATTCTTTCTTCTTTTTATCTGAACTAATTATTTGGAGGATAATCGAATTAAAATAATTAATAAATCGTTAGACGGATGTTAATATATTCATTAAACAGAGGGTTTAAACAAAAAGAAAATTTAATCGATTTTTACTTTTTAAATTAGGGAGTAGTTTAAATTTGTATCGAAGTGAGAAGTAGATATAATGGATCCCTTTGATATTGAATTCAATATGTGCATCAAGTTTCATTTGTTTTATTTCTTTCATTTCTGTTACAATTTATTCTATCATAAAAGATATCGTAATATCGTAAAGAAAATTATTTGTAATAAAGTATTCTTTTTACAATTAAGTTTAAATTTTAAATAAAAGTTGCCCGAATAATCAATGATAGGGAATCGGATAGGGAAATGTTAGGGAAACTCGAGATCCTAAATATTTATTCGTCACTATACGAGGTTGAATTTTTTATAAACCACACTCATGAGGATAAAATAAGCGTACATCCCCCAAAGCAAGCGCGAACTAAAACGTCAAAAGCGTATATATATCTCAAGGGTAATTTGATTTTCTTCGTCTTTTTCTTTCTCTTTTGTTTCTTATCTGTCCCCCTTCTCAAAAATGTATCTCACACGTGGTCACCTACATGCGGTATAATGTATTTTCTGATAAGAGTTCAGACCAGAAGGGAACATTTTAAATTTAATTGAAACGATGCTTTCATTTGAAAATCCTGGAACTGGAAACTTTTAACATTATCATATATTTTACTTTTAAATAGATATAATTTCATGTGTACAAAACTTTTCTTTAGAAAATTCGTGATTTCTGACAAAACGTCCAGCTTTAAAAATTGGGTTTTCATACATAGCTTTCATGTTATTTCAGCAAAAGCAATTCATTCGAGTATAAACAAGATTTACGATATTTTAACTTGTTCACGAAGGATTTTCTTCCAAGGACTGCGCTTGACAGAAGTAGATTCCTTGTCGGTTCCTTCTCTGAGACAGAATAAAACGGTCATTGATCGTGGAAGGATATTCAAGAAGTGTACTTTTCTTACTTTTGATAAAAATTTCATCATCGATTATTTTTTTTTTTTTTTTACTTAATTTTCTTATCAGAATATAGAAAGAGCATGCTATTCTTTTTTTTTTAAATTATGAAATGTACGATAAAGATGTAATCTAATCTAGAATATCTCTTCCTACTTGAAGCTAATTTCATTATCTTAGATTCAGTGATTTTAAACTCCTGATTATTAATAAGCCAAAAATGTTTTCGCTTTATTTTTTTTATTCTATTCTTTACTGAAAGATTAACCTTATCTATTCAATAGAATTAGATTATCAAACAACCAACAATGGAAAATGTTTCGTCATTAAAAGTAACAAATAATCCTTTCTACGACTTTGCTCTGTATCGCATTATACATTAACAGGATGTTGGATTAGTTGCCATTAAGAGGAGGAAAAAAGAGATTTGGAAACGAAAAAAAGAAAGAACAATGCCACGATGATAACGAGTGATAAACTCAGTGAGGAGGATTTTCTATTCACTCACATGTATCAATAAGATCTAATCGATATGGAACACTGCCTCCATGATCGTTTCGCAACAATGCGTTGCAACTATTCAAATGGATCAATTCAGATTTTCTTTGCATTCTGACAAAGTACATACATACAATTTATAGGCTATTTAAACGAGTGCTTCATTAAATCAATAATGAAGAGTTAATTCGGATGATGTAGATAATTTAAACAGAATTAAACAATTAAAATTAGAATAAGCAATTTTGAAGAGTTTCAATTTAAGTTTTCATCATCAAAATCATAAAATTATTCCAGAATATAAATAATATATCTGAAAATGTTACAAACAAAGAAAATAATGTGTTAATAAGAAATTTCAAAAGATTAGAAAAGAAACGGGATATTTGATTTTATTCAGAACAAATTTTTCGTTTAATAATATTGGAGGAAAAAAGGAAAAATACAAGAATATCAGAAATATAATGGAAAATCGAATGAAACGAATTCGAAGGAAAATTCGTTTAAAATTCAAGGACCAACAAAGAGTTCAATTAAATATTAACGATACAACTTTTCCCACGGTTTCGTATTCGCTCTGATGCACAATATATTAAATCAACTATCGCAAAAGCGTTAACTATATATTTTAACAAAGCAAAAACACTGAATGAGTTTTTCATTTTTAAGATGACCTCGATCCAGCATATCTCCGGACAATAACAAAAATGTTTAATTCAATATCTGTATCTCGTCGAATATTTCCGTATAATCTCATTTCGACGTACATATATGTACGAAATAAATCCTTTCTCTTACTTCCTATATATGTATGTTTGAACATACGTTTATCCATTCTTCATGATTGTTTCTCGTTTTCAAGATTGATTACACGAACGTCTCATAAAGAAGACAATAAAAAAACATGGTTTCGTTATTAATCGATCGTTACTCAGATACGATAAATAGAAATCTAATATCTGGATTGATCGCCAAGATCAAATCGATTTCCATGATCGTAGAATTTGTTTCGCGAAAAAATAACAACGCGATATCTATTTGTAAAATCTATACATAGAAAGAAAATGAGTATCTCTGGTATTATTGTTCAAGAAGTATAAATTTAAAAATTCTGATCTATCAAGTATTTTGATTTATCGAGAATTATATTTGTTTTAAGAGAAAATAAAAATATAATAGCTATTCAAGAAGATAGAAGAAGAAGAAGAAGAATATCTGTGATGTTCTTGAAAATCAAGCCAAGAGATCGAAGTTTCAGGAAAATTTTATCTCGATTCTATTGCATAGTTTTCCAAAGGGAGAAAATAATATTTCGTTTAAATGTTCCACGTGCAATGATCGAATATAATATTGAGAGAGATTTGTCTGTAATATAAAAATTAACCTCGATCGGATTGAATTTTCGCTGAAATTTCGAAATTCATCTGGTTTCTCGTTAATGAATACGATAAATACGGTACACTGGAGATATAATGATACACCGGGGAAATCCGAATAAAAATTCCGATTTAACGAACGTAATCGGAAATCGCGCATATTGCGATCGACGAGGAATATAATAAATGGATATGTACCGAGGTCAATTCCTGGAAATGAATGCGTATGATTCCACTGTATGTTAACGCACGTTGCGATTGTTTTGGATGTTTTAATGAATTATGCGAATAATTGTAATAATCAGTATTTGGTTAGAACTCATAAGAATTGAATAAATAAATAAAAATTAAGAATATTTCTATACTCTATTTTAACTTATTCTTTTTGGCTTAATTTTAGAACAGTTAGTTACAATGCTAAATTCTGACATAAATTCGTCTTCAATCATCATTTTATTACGTTAATTTTAACATAATCGTAACATAATCGTGTTAAAAAAAGCTATTATTTAACTCCATTTGTTCTCAGTAAGTTCATATCGAAATTAATTAAAAGAGGTTAGCTCTCCTTTCTCGCGTAAATTTAATTACATCTGAGTTTCTCAAAACGCCAAAAAGCCAAAGTTTCGTCACATAAATATTTTTAGTCACAGATTAAATTAACAGGAAAAATTTTCACAAAGCACGAAAATTATTAACACAAACAAATTTTATTTATAAATAATTTTCAGTAAATATTTCAGTAAATTCTAACGATCGTAATGTAACCATCAAGGATTTTTTTTCAAATGTTTTAATTTGGATTATCTTTGATAAAAAATCAAAAATTCGAGTGTTTTACACATTACAATTAATTTCTGTAATATTAATATTATATATCATACCAATTATTATAATATTATACAGACGTTTATTTATTGAAAAATTCATGCTTTGCTTTTCAACGCGAGTTAAACGAATTATGATTAATCATAATGTTAGCAGACATGTTTCATCCGCTACACCGCAGATATTCATTTCATTTATGAAAAATTTAAATTCACAGAAATCTGCACGTAATAACATAATAAAAACGTATAAAAAAAAATCACTGACTTCGTGCATTCATGCATACCTTATAATACATCGTCGAAATTCAAAAATCAATTCGCAAAATAAAATTATTTACTAACCTCGTCCTTCTCGCAAACCAACTTATCGAACCGATAAAATTCCCGATAAGTCAGCATTCGATTCCCAATAAATTCGAGAAGTCCGCCCATCGATCTACCGTTATTTTTTCGCCGATGATAGAAATATTTTAGGAACGAGATATAACCGCGGTGTTGTGTTCGACACGCTCTCGAAGCAGCCCCCTTAAGAACTGTGGCAAAACACGAGAGTTCCATTTATCTATCGCGAACACTCGTTTCCGGATATAAATACTCCAAGGAATAACAACATTACCACGTAATTATTTCGACAGATATGACGCGTGTTTATCTCTCTTTCTCCCTTGTACACTCGAAAGTTATTATTATACACGAAAGTGAAGATCGGAAAACGAAATAAAAGATTGTTCGAGCGGAACTTTCGAAACTCGGAGTTTCGAGAGAGGTGAATCGAAGATGAAGAGGGTGTACGCTTACTCTGGATATTTCTTTTATTTTGGAAATTCGTTCCGATTTCCGGGTCAGCGAGATCTTTAGAAGAGAAGAGTGGAAAGTTGATGTTGGCCCCTGAAAAACGAGCAAGATCCATAAAACGTTCGACGTTTAAAACGTCGGGACTCCTGAAGAGATGAATTGAACTCTCTTAGACTGCCCTACAATCGTAAAAAGATTCCCGGAATTGGATTTACCGAAATCTCGGATTCGGTCGACGATTTGAAATGCATATCGGCGCGAGTCTCGGTGAATCCGATTAAGATCTTCCTAAGGATCGTCCTTAATTATCTATCTTCTCCACGATGGCTAACGTTCTCGTGAAAATGGAGATAAAATCGGCGTGGATCTTGTAACATTGGAAGTAGAACATTTGTACCTTGTGCTCGAAAAGGAGATAATTTTTTGTGACCAATGTCGGATACGAAGAAGCTGATCGATTCCTTTGAAGCCATCGTCATTTGGATTCTGGATGGTGTTAATTAAGCGTTAGTTATGAATTATTACTATTAAATTAGAAATTTGTTTGTTCGGTTTTTCAATAGGTGTTAATTATAATAGATGTTATTGGTGTAATTTAATTTCTGTGTGGTTCGATTATACGTATGCGATTGAAGAGATTCAATTTAAAGTATAAAACAATCAAACTGATTAACTTCGATATTTAGTTCTTGACTTAATTACGCATTTTCACTGTAAAATTATTCGGGAATTATTAGAAATGATTAATCTGTTTTGGCTTTTAAGCAATTTCATATATATATATATAGAAATCACGAGTGAATTTAGTATTTTAACTTGTATACTCGATTCTCGTATCGTATATGTAATTCAATTTTCAAATTTCAGATCCATACATTTTCCAGGTCAATGGAGGGATGTTATTTTAATAACAACACGTAATTTCACGTCGCATGGGGATATTATTATTTATTATTTATGATCGTAATATTATTATTATTTACGAATTATACCCACGACTCTGCAGCGTTTTTATGGCGATACTATAAAAATGACACGGGCTTGATTCTTGAAACAAGCCGACTTTCGTCTCGCCGATCCGGCTCTTCGAATAATTGGCAATAAACCCAGTTCTACAGAAACGGAGAAACTTATATCGAGTTTGATACACGTGGATCACGTTGATAAGTTTCATCACGTGCTTCTTTGCCTCTCTTTATGATTATTTTTTTTCATTTAATTCGTTAGAGATAGATGGTGTTTGATAAAATTTTACTTATCGTATTTGATATTCATTTCTTGCCATCCAGCAAAGATAAACAGAGTGACATAATAAATTTACTTATTCATTTACCAATCATAAATTATATTTTTTAAAAAATCTAGGAACAAAAATATTATAGAAAATAGTCAATGCCACGAAGTAAATTTTTTCAACGAAATTTTCTTTGCTACTATCTGTATGCGAGAAAATAATGAAAATATAGAAGGAGCGAGAAATAGAAAGAATGGAAAACCGAGGGAATCTTCCCTTAATAACGTTCGTTAAATTGATCGCTTTATCTCTCGCGCGACGAGACGTCAAATCACGCGTTACCTTAAAAAAAAAATCTCCCTTTTTTTTTCCATCACAGACGTTGTCGTCTGTAACTTTCTTGAAATCTCGATAATCCATTATTCTCTTATGTCTCTCCATTAGCAGCAAATACAATAACAAAAACGCGATTCTTTTTGACCTTCTTTTCTTGTTAAACTTTATAAATGAGATCTCTTTTTATCAAGTTCGAGAAACTTGACAGGTACTCTGTTCTTGGAGGAGCGATGGAGTTTCATAAAGATGGAAATTGCTATCTTCAAAGCGCGAGTCTTTATGATATTTCTACCAGGCTGTGGGAAAAAACGTAACGAATGGTAGAAGCGAAATTAGCTGCCAACCTTAAAAATTCTTCTACATTCTTCTATCTTTGATCTACAGTTGCTAATAAACGTCTTTGTACATTTTAAGAAATAGTTATTTTAAAATTAATTATATACGTATAATTATATACAATATGATAATTTATTTATCAACGCATATATTAAATATAGTAATATTAAATAGTTATATTTATATTATTATTATTTAATATTATTTCATTGTATATAACCCTGTTTCCTATGAAAATTATTACTTTTATTGACGGTGAAGAAGAATTAAGTTGGAAATATTGGTTCGCCAAGAAAGTAAGAAAGACTGAACTACTTTTAATTAGAGGTAAAGAATCAAATGATCAAAGACCGCGAATTCTACGTTTCCTTTTCTACATTTATTTCTTTGACCATTTCAATTTCATTACAATGGAACCAATTAACGCAAAGCACCACTCGTCGAAGAAATATCCAACCAAGACGAAATAATTACTCGAGCGAATCAATCTTATTGTTAATGGAAAACTCGATACAGTCATAAATCATTCCTATCGCAACATATCAACAAATCTATAAGATTCTTGATTCAATTTATCACTAAACCATTTCTTCTTCTTCTTCTTCTCGTATCTCGTGAAAAATTTCCCCCCTTTTTTCCCCTTTGTTGTAAAAGTCTACGACAGATTACGAAGATTACGTAATCCTGGAAAATCAAGCGAAACCGTGACGGATGTATTTTCCCGACCGATCAACGTTCTTTCGACACGATCGAGTTCTTTGACGTGTCTCGATCGTTCCATCCGATATGCAAATGCGCGGACGATTAATGGCGGTCGGCCAACGCGTTTCTTCGCGATGTATACGAGATAATGCTCGTTGCTGATTTTCCGCCGGATAATCGGCGAATTTCATGCTGTTTAAATCGGTGAAACAAAAAAATTTATACGCTCGAAAGCACACAATAGACAGGTTGTGAAGTATATTTCAAGTTAGATTCAGGGGAAAAAATTGTCGTAGATTTGTAACAACGTTAGGCTCTCGGCAATTTCGATCATCTTAGGAGATTCTTTTTATCCATCAGTCCGCGCAATTTAGATTAAAGGAATCGATCTGGCATCATAAAAATATTAATGATCAATAATTTATTATTTAATTATAATACTGATAAAAGAAGTTATTAGAAAAAAGTGCTTAGAATTAATCAAAATATTGATTTCATCTTCATTTATTTCGAATATTCTCGAATATAAAATATTTCTCCAAACTCTAATGAAGAAATTCGGAACTGGAGACGAAAAATAAGGGATAAGTTGAAGGATCCGTCGAGGGGAAAATATGGATCGTTAAAAACTTCTCGATTTCAACGAATCAGGCTAGCCAACTTTCAATGAATCTTCGAAATCTCGTCTGTAATATTGAATCGAGAATTTAATAACTCCAATAAGACGTCTTTATTCGCATCGAGGTTTAACTTCGTATCCCATCGTTGACCAACCGTGATTTCCGCCATCCAACGCGATGGCTTTATATTCTGTCAACGTAAAACGAGACTGATACGATTTTTAATCCGTTCCATTCCTCGCTTCGTTTCGTGGTAACGAATGAAACACGCCGGTGTTTTATAGGGGACAAGAGCAGGGGAAATTCGACGAATTGGAGAGGTGAGAGAAAAAGAGAGTGTCGGGGTGGGACGTTTGATAAAATTGCTGTCACACGAATTCTCATTTTTCCTTGTCGCTTGACTATTATTTCGAGCGAAATATTTGCGTATTTAGAAATATCGTTAATGGTTATATAGATAATATTTACTTGTTTATTCGATGCTAAAAGGGGGGGAGGGAAGAATATGGAAGAGGATTGTTATTTTATGATATTTGTTCAATCGCGTTTAAATTGTTTGAACGAAGAGAAAAATTGAACGAATTGAGATGAAATTTCTTCGTTCTTGTTCTTCTGTTTCGTGGTCGAATGTATTAATAAATTTGTTTTTTTCGTTTTGAAGAAGAATGAAAAAGGATTATTATTTTATGATTATTATTTAACGTTCGATTCGTTTAATTTTGTTCAATTTGTTCAGTTGATGGGAAGAAGATTGTGACGAATCGTGGTGGAATTCTTTTGTTCTTTTTAATTACGTATTGATTGTATCGGTATGAATATATTAATTCATTCGTTTGTTGTCTTTTGTTCGAGTAAAATTAACGATTGTATATGATCGTTAATTCGTTTTAAAACTCGGCAAATCGTAAGATCAACGTATGAAATCAATATGAAATAACGTTGGAATATTTCAATTTGATGGGATTGCTCGAAATGCAAACCACTTGGAAATTATTATTTTCAGTCATTCTTCGTTTTCAACAAATGTAATATGTAACAATAATTTTGAAGAAAATTAAAATATCATTAAATATATGCATAGCATAATGATAACAATTTAATATTCTTTTAATTTCGAAAATTTAATATTTCTTCTCGTATAAAAAGATAATCGTACAATTTTTATTTATACATTTTCAATATCTTTTCTCTCTTTTCCCTTTTTTTTCTATAATATATCTCTATATTTATTTACCTATTTAACCAAAATAATACTTTTCATACTAGAATTATCGACACAAAAGTATTTCAAAAAATAACAGTAACATATTTTCAATAGCTTCTCCTTCCGTCCATCATCATCCTTCTTTCCCACCATTTATTTTCCTATATTTAACTAAAATACATAAATTCATCTCCCGCGATTATCGAAAATCTATAGAAAAGCTCTTGTTACGTTCTTTCCATCTCATAACGTGACCCAGCATGGAGCCACCGAAATGGCGGTCGCGCTAATTGCTAGGCGCTAATACATGTTTCAAAAATGACGCGATGAACCCAATTAAACTTACCCCCAACACTCTGATGAACACGTATCGAATGGGGGGATTAACGATACGACAAAAGCGGGAAAATCGAATAGAACCGGATAAGGCGATTAGAGCCACGATGAAATTTTCGATATAATATCTTATCGAATTTCCACGCTCGTTACAGCGTTTAATGCTTGTCAATTATACGAAGGTCTCGTTAAACGATTACGCTTTTGTCACGAGTCCAGTTAAAAGCTGATACATTTCGTAAAATTTCGAAAAAATACAGCTGCGAAATGGCCGACCCGGATACTCGATAATGATCAACGATACACGCTGTCAACATCGTTTCACAATTGACTCGTGAAATTTTGATGTTCTTCCGTTTAGAAAATCGATCGAGATAAACCGAACGAATCTTTGAATCGAGAAAATCGAACGAGATAATAAATCGAGGACCGTTTCACGATCGAATCGAGTGGTAAAAAATTGATATTTGATAAAATGTTTGTTACTTGATCGATCTAAAATTTTTAAAATTGTACGAATTTTTTCCATTTGAATAAATGGGGAAAGATATTCAAAAAACGATTCAAAGGAAAATTAAATTTATGGGAGGAAATTTTTTTAACAAATCCAATACTTGTCTAACTCCGAAGTGGAATAAGCCAAAATTTTTATGTCAATAAACGATTATTCGGATGATTTTATGAAAATACGTAGCGAATACATAATCCTTCTCTTCTCATCTTAATAATTTTTTAGAAATTGCAATTTTGGAATAAATTCGTTCGACGATTTCGAATTTATCCACATCTGTTCTACAAAATCTACAATCGTTTACAAGTGAATCATTCACGATAGACGTCATAGATAAATTCAAAGCGCAAATTGACAATCGATAACAAATATTTCTAGTGATTAATGATAAGCAGACGATGGCCTCACGATTTCCTCTCCCGAGCAGATATTAGTCGAAACGAGGATAGAGCCACCATGTTTCGCATTAACGCGTCAATCGCGTAATAAATGTAATAATTTAATATCAAGCCAACATAGCATCAAATGTTTGTTGCTCCATTATTCATTGGGAAACGGATGAAAATCAAGGATCGTTGTTGTTCAACGTTATCGTTTCGGCGTGATCCATCTTTGCTTGCTTAATGCAACTGCGGCATGTTTACACGATTAGCATTTAGACAATGTTATCCCCTACACAGTGTAGTTACGTTTTCTCTGACATAAATTTTTAAAATAAAATTCTTATCGAATCGTGTTCTCGTTATTCATCATATTTTTTTGTCTCGTCGATTTGTTTTAACTCCCTGTGTCAATCCAGATTTCAATTCCAGTTTACTTTTTACCCTCTGCGCCGTTTAGATCGTGTAACATGGACTCTTCCAACAGTTCAACTTCCCCTCAACGCGTCGTTACCACGCCACACAATCGCAATAATGTTTCTATATACGAAAGCGAGAGAAAGTTTCACGATAGATGGCTTCTCTGAACTTCAAGCATTTCCACCCTCGAGTGAACGGTCACTCGACTTTGCAACTCCCGAATAAATTCCTGACAATTCGTGACACGCTTTAAATATTGCTTAAAAAAATTTCTTTACGTTCACGTGAAAAGAGAAAATTATTGATAAATCTTGAATAATCGGATGAAAGATATTGTTGAATTAATTAGCGAATGTATTAAAAATATATCTTGTGGAATCTTTGTGACTAATTTTTTTTATAAACTTAACTTTAATCGTATAATTAAAGAACTATCGAGGAGAAATTTAAAAAATAAGAGATATTAAGAAATTAAACATTAAAATCCCTTCTTCCTTCAAAAAATTCACGAAATCTAGTTAATCAACTGCATTCTAAAAACGTTTAAAACTAAAGAAAAATTAAATGGAATTTAAAAAACTGGAATGTAAATAGAACGAAGAAAGCTTCGCAATCGAAACAAAGATACGGGAAAAGGGAATGAATTTTCAAGCAGTCGGGAAGGGAATTAAATTAAAATTTGTAAGATAAATCACCCCGCAAAAATCTGTGCGGTCAGCGCACAGATAAAGGTGAGAAAACAGGATGAAACAAATATTTCTCTGTTTTTCAGGGTAAATATAGGGATAGCGCAGTCATCGATTGGTTATCGATAACATGTATATGTGTCTCTCTCTATTTGCCCAATATTTGGCGTCTTTGTGGCGGTGACAGATCGTGTGCTCACCACAGATTGAACCTTCTCGGCGTGATGCGAATTACAAAGGGTAGCCACGTGGAAGAGGGTGGCTCTCAAGCTGGAAAATGCCGCCATTTCTAAATGCTCTGTTCTGAACGCAGATATAAAACTCTCTGTCGTGCGTGTCGCCATTCCAATCACTTTTTTTCCTTTTTTTTCTTTTTGTTTCTTTCGCTTTTATTTCACAACTAATTAACTGGATCGTCCATTAATCGATGCGCGGAGAGATTGTGAGATGAATCAGGAAAATCGTCCATTGATGCTATTTGACTTACGTTTCTTATATTTATTGTTAACGTCACTTTTGTAAAAGTGAAATATAAATGGATATATTGGAGGATGAGAACAAGAATAAACAGGATGGCTTAGTTTCTCGGGTTCATTTTGGGGCTAGGTCGTATGGAACTACCCTCTTAACCACAACTCCACCTAGAATTTCGATCTAGTAAAACTAATAACATAGGAAAAAGAATCTACTAGTGGTAGTGCGTTTCTTTTCTCGTTTTTATTCTCGTTTGTGATTATTCTTCTCCAACCCTCGAAGGTTGGAGAACGAAACTAATAAACGCAGGAGGGGGAAAAAAAATAATTGACTGTATTTTCATTCTGACTTTTTCCTCCAATGAAAATGAAACGTTATAATGAAATTAATACAGAGGGAAAAAAATAATCGACATAATATTTTTCTCGTGAATATTCTCTCGATAAGTCAAGGATATTAAACAAAATTATAAATTAAAGATCTGAATATATTATGAACGAAGAAAAATATATATCATTTCTTGAAAATTGTACTTACTAGAAACATTGTTATTTAATTTTATTTAATTCGATATCTACATTTCTTTAATAAAAGATTAATCGACCCTGAGACTATAAAGAAAGCGAGGGGATATATATATAATGGCTCTCTCTTCAAGACGAGAAACAGGTTGCACGTTTCCGTTGCGAGACATCTCGTTGACTCCTCGTGGAATTTCGAATTTCAAGCGTTGTGAAACGAAATTAATGGACGAACACCTTTACACGTGGCAACTTCTCTGAAAACGGGGGTGAAACGTGGCGTAAAGTCGGTCAGCGCCGCATCAAAGTGCGAACACGGTTGCCTTTATCGGCCATCCGACGGTTAATTCCACCTACGACTTTGGCCTTCGGCCTTGCGTTTCGATTGGCCACACCCAGAAAGGACCTGTTGATGTCGATATGACAGAACCCGCCCTATTTCCGCGACTGTCAACGCGAAAATCTTCCATTTACGAATTTGATGGACGTGTGCGTAGAGGTGAAAAGAGGGGAGCGATGGATTATGTTCCACATAATGGATCGAACGTTTCTTGGAATTGTTTATTCTTATATGCTATTCTATTTATCGAGATCGATGTATAATAGAGTTTGACAAAAGTAGAGTGTCAATTTTCTTATGAAATATTCTTATTCGAATATTTTTATTTTATTCGAAGAAGTGATCGAATTTTTTTTTCTTTTTCTTTTGGTAATTCGATAGCTTGGAAAGATTAGAAGAAGAAGAAAAAATTACCCTTATCATTTTTGTAAACGATTATTAATCCTATTAATCTAGATTTGCGGTTAAACAAAGTAGATTAAAAAAAAACAAGTACAAAATGTAATGGATGTTTCCATTACCTCAGCCACGCCTACGCGAAAGTAAAATAACGAACAACTATGAGGAAGAAAAACGAAACAAAAAAGCATCCCCATAATTTTCCAGAATATTTCCAATATAATTTATAAATCTACCGCCATTGGTTAATATAAAATAAGTAACTATAATTTGATCATTAATAATTAAGTAACTATAATTTGATCATTTCGTTCAAAATTATCTCGAATTAATTAACAATAGCCAACAATTAATTAATTAATTTTACTTTCGCATCATCTATTTCATGTATATTCCACCATTTCGTATATATAAATTTAAATTTTTTCGAAGATCACATTTTGTAAAAAAAAATTCATATTTGCCAATGCATAATCAAAGGCAAGTTCAATATGTACGGATCAACGTGATATCAAGGCTTTCGTAATCAAACTTTCGACTACACGAATAGTTTGCACGAAATGGATATCGATGTTTGGTGACAGTTTCGGTCGAGATTAAATGGTTCTTGGCCACTTTTCGCATCGGTGGATACGCGTGGAATAACGAAGGGGATGAGAACAGAATTCATTCGTATTCTGCGTTTGCCGATAGTTCTCAATTCGAGTCGCGTCACCGGTTGCCGGGGTTAATTTAACCGGAGGGTTAATTCGCGTTACCCTGTAATTACGTTACCCGAGCGAAAGAGATGCGAAAGCTTGCTAAGATAAAGAGCATGGATGGAAAGATTCGTTTAATTGCGATTCCAGTTTCAAAGTCGTGGAACGTTCAATCATTCGTACAATCGTCCCCGAGTTTCTATGACTTTTCTTATTTATATACAGTCTTTTTATATAGTCTTTTTTCTTTCGGTCGTGCTGTTATTCTCTATTTGACAAAAGGCCCACAAAAATTTCATTCGATGAATATATAAATGAATTGCATCTTATTAAGCATCATCTTTGAATTCGATATGGAGATGGTAATAAAATATCTGAAATTAAATTTTTGTAGAAGTTAAAATCGTGTAAAAAAATATGTAAAACGAAATATTTCTTTAAATTCGAAATACCGGTGTGCAACTGTAAATGTAAAGAAATAAGAATTTTGATTATTTTGCTTACAAAGTAGAAAATTGTAAACTCTACAAAGCATTCGTAAAGGTCGAAATATTTATCAAAAGAACTAATTTCAAAAATTAATAAAAATCTAGTATATAAGTTGTATCGCATTCGCAGTAGTAAAGGTCGTTGTTAACTCGGCCGAATTTCATGCCACCAAGACCATTCTGCGCCCCTGTCTAATAGCTTCCGCCGTGGCACTCCTCGCTTTTATTCTTTCACTATATTTGTCTTCCGTGGGATATAAAGAAATGTTGTAAGGGTTGTAGAAAAGAGTCGAACAGGAGGCAGCAACGGAAAACCGAATATAAGTTGCAAACAACGACTGAAAGAGAGAACTCTTACTTTGAGTGTCCTCAAAGTTGAACTGTTCGTCCTTTTATCTCATATTAATCTCATGGTTTTACTTTTATCTCGAGAGTGATAACTTAATATTCGTTATTTTCTTTGTGTCGAAATAAACTTGACGATGCAAAGATGCGTTCTCTTTTCAAAAAAAAAAAAAAAATCTTTAAAAACGTCAACTTGTAGTTTTTTGCACATTTTTCATCTCTTTAATAAAGATAGTCATATAAATAATATTACCTGATATTAATATTGTTTTGTAGGGATGTAGAGCAGTAAAATTTTTTTTAATTAACTGAACTCAAATACGGAAGAGATTACTTGTAATTTTAATATTTTTCAAGTGGTACAAGATAAAACAAAACTTCAAATATATATATATTATTCAGATTTTAATTCTCTATTGTTCCTTCTTCTAAAAAAAAAATATTCCAATTATATTCAAAACGTAAAAAAAAAAATAAAAAATAAAAATTCGAATCCAAAGAGAAATTGCCTCACGTATAACCCATCTTCTGCTTTATATATACACGAGATCTTCAGATTGCACGCATAAATTTCCCTGTAAGACAATATACCATTAGATTTTACGACTGACCGTAAATATCCATTCTCAAAAACAAAAGAAAGAAAAAGAAAAGAAAAGAAAAATCCCATAGCCTCTCTTTATCAAAGTTTCGCGCAATAAAAAAAGAAAGAAGTGAAAAGATTTCGCGAACCTCGATGTATAAATTTGAAAAAACGGGCGGGTATATTTAATCTTCGTAACCCGGTTCCACCTCCACCCTCGAAGCGCTACTCGAAGCCTCTCCATCCACATAATTTCCTCGGTAGATTCATAGCGGTAGAGAGATTCATAGATCCACAGCTCCGGATCAACCGCTATTTCACTTCCCCGCCAGAACGTTATTTTCGGTACGCGAACTTTCTTACAATGGCTACGTGACACCGTCGACAACGACGTTTCTGGAAATCCTGTTATCTGAAAATGGCAGTGTAGACCGGCGCACGGTGACAATAAAGGGCACCAATGCTCGTTTCCACGGTGCAACGTGGTGCCAAATGAAAAGAAAGGATCCCATTGCGAGATAATCGACTATAATTCGTCGCCGAATTAACCAATTGAACCTCCGCCTGAATAACAAATAAATGAATTGAATCAGATAGGTAAAAGGAATTTCGAAATGAAGAATACTTTTTGTTTAAGCATTTCTCTGCATGCTTGGAATTTCGTTTATTGAACTTGTCGAAGAATGAACCAGACTTATATAACCAATTCGTCCAACTAATTTTTCTTATGAATTATGATTACAATCCATAGAGGATATCATGTTTTTGAAAAATATTTTCTTGCTTGAACATCACTTGAAATTTCCTTTTTGCTTGATCGTAAAATTGGGAAAAGATCAAGTGGAAGTTTTAAAGATAACGTAATTTGATCACGTTAACTGATCCATCCAGAGATAAATTTTTGCACAAACTCGTTTATTCACACAACTAAGTGACGTACAGTGTATGAAACTCAATTCAGATATCTTCTATTTATAAATAGAGTTCATATAAATATACCTTTCTCTCTCTCTCTCTCTCTCTGTATTGAATTTCCAATACAGGTTGATTGGTGGTAGTCTCTCAGTGTTGAAAGGAAGAAGGAGGAGAAATAACCACGTGCAAGAGACACTTGAAGAAATTATCGGACACGAGAGAGATACTTGATGAAGGTTATATACCACGCCTCGCCTCTGACGTGAAATGGAGACCAACGGAACAAGGCCTAAGCACCTTTCCTCTTCCTCGAATCCTACAAATTTAAGGCTTGTCCGAGATGGAGCAACAAAGAGCGGCGCGATAAGATGGGTATCCCGAGGGCAAAGTGTTGCGAGACAAAGTGACAGAAGACAGGATTTTTTTTTTTTTCTCGCGAGGCCAAAGCGATTGTTGGTGGGGAAATTGCGAGGATAATTGAGTTGCCTTGGGCAATCCGTTTCGTAAATTCATTTTTAATCATATTTTTAATCAACGCGAAAATTGTTCGTAAATCACTTTTGATCCGTCGATCATCGAATGGATAAATTTTCATTTGACGAAAAATTCTATTACAGGCCAAATTTCGATTACATAAAATATGATGGCATACAACTTGAAATTGATTGATTGAACGTGATTTGAAATTCACTTCGTGATTTTTTTTATCGAATTGATCTATCGACTCGTTAATGCAAAAGCTTTATAATTTAAAATTGTCCAAAACAGTTTCGTGTGGACTGAATTTCAATGAGGGAAAATAAACGATCTGGAAATTGACTAATGTAAATGAATATCTCCTATTCTGAGATTTCTTTATGGATTACGCAATCTCGTATATTAAAAAAAAACTGTTTGTGAAACGGTTACCCGGAATTTGCTTATCTCTATGTATTGCAAAAAGTAAATTGAAATTTTTTCTCGTGGTTCTACTTCACGTTAATGTTGCTTCAAAATTTGTTCAAATGGAACCCTTGAAAGCACTCATGCAAGATGCAGCATGTTTAAAAATGTAATATCGTTTGCTTTGTATAATTTTGCTCTCTTCATAGTGCTTTGATAATTCTAGCTGAATGTGATATGAAAAAAAAAATATATATAATAATAAATTAAAATAAAATTTACAAATCAAATTGGAGAATGAACGAATGTTTTAATTTCAATTTTTTAAATATATATTTTATACGATTTAGTGGAATATTTTTTATTAAAGTAAAACAATCTTTCAAAAAATTATTCTATTATACCCATATCTATATTATTTTTTATTTATTCAATAGAATAATTTTTTGCCAATCATAGTATCCAAAATTAGGATAAATTTTTATTTTTTCGAAGCAAAAAAATTCTATTCCTTTTCTTGAATTTATCGAGGATATTATTCAACTTGTTTTTTGCACTCTGAAAAATAAAATGTTCAAGATTATTTTCTTCCAAGCTTTCTATTGCAATGAAAATAGCTAGAAGGTGAGCATCGAAAATGGAAACTTTAATGGATTTGATGATTTCCTTTCTAATAAAAAAGCATTGTCCATCGATCAAGAAAAATTTTGGAATGGGACAACGAAGCCGCATCTCGTTCATCTTGAAATATCTCTTGCTTTATTTCCCTCCTTTCAATCGTATCAGTTGGTCCGATATTGTAGCAGGAATAATGTTGGATGCCGTTATTGTGTCTGGAAAAATCGGAAATTCTTTAATAACTGTTCCACGATACCGAGATTTTCATCAAGCTAGTTTGATTCTTTTCAATTGAACGAAACGATTCCTTTCTCCATCGTTTTATTACTATTGAACATTTATTTTATTGTATACGTAACCTTTAATGATCTGATTTTGTATGAATAAATTATTGATTGAAAAACTGCACAAAGTGTCCCAAAAAAATATAAGATTGATATTCCTGAATTTTCCAAAATTTTTCTTTGCAAAAACTTTCATTAATAAGTTATTTGTTAAAAAATACTAGCCAATTATCAAGCGTGTATATACATAGATTTACATATTAATTCCTGATTATCTTATCATTTTGCTGAAATAACTCTTCTTTAATGTATGCAATGTATCCTTTGCAATTTCAAAAATTTGAGTAATTTTATCATCCAAACTTCTAAAATTATTAACATTTATATTAACATTTTTCACAAGAATACTTTTTTAGTTTTCATTCAAGTTTTCAATAATTTATTTTTATTTTATTTCTGTAACTCATATATATATATTATAGAATTATAATAAATCGTACATGTGAAATTTTTATGGAGAAATATGTTGTACATTGCTTTTATCATAAGAGCAAGGTTAACGCACAATGTAAAAAGGGTGTCACATAGCGAGTTGATATGACTGAGTGGCAGTTATGAGTGAATAAATTTTCATACGCATAAAGTGGATCTTTTCGAGTCAAGTAAACCAAGCTTAAATAGAAGCTGAAACATGAATAAGACTTTACAAAAATTTCAGAAAATATTTTTCCATACAGAATATTACTATATTCGAGAAATATTTTTAGAAGATTGAAGCTAAAACAAACAAAAAATCGTTATATCAAAATGTCGAAGATTTGTTTATTAAATTATAAACAATTAAAGATTTCTTTGTATTTATTTCTCTTCATCTAATGCAAATTTTGTTTTAATTATTATTTATAATTTAAAGAACAAATTTCAATTGATATCTTTTACCAACTTTACTTATTTTTTTTTCTAAAATCAATAGACATTTCTCAATGAAAATGGAACAAAGTTAAATATTACATTATTCATTACATTCTCTTTATCTTTCACACAGCTGATATTTACTCGAAAAATATCGTTCCTAGCCCCATTTCTATCGTGTTCCTTTCCATCATTAATAAATCACTGAAGCAAGTAAAAGATCGATTTCATTTTTGTATTCTTTTTCCTCGACTCAATTGTCTCAAGTTTTCAAAATTAGCGATTTCATCCAGAAAAATCATGATTTCTCGAAGCAATTGTTGAGCAGCATTAAGAAGATGGATCGAATGTCGGTCGAGAATAACACGGTTTATTATTCGAGAATGCAGATTCTGTGAATATCGAGAGTTTAATTTAAGTAAATTGATGAAGAAAAAAATAAACTGTTATTAGCTTCGCTGTATTTTTCTTTAATATTAAAGTACTTCAAATTATTACCATTACCATTAATTTATTTTCTTACTGAAATAGTAATAAAATGACGACGAAAAATTGTAAAATAACTTTTAAAAGATCGTAAAAGAGAGAAATATTTTAAATATTGAACTTTTGGTACAAAAATTCTGAATTAGAAAAAAATTTTACGAAATTTCATAGAATTCTTCAATTAAGTATAAAATTTTTGAGGAAAATTTCGAAGAATATTTCCTTAATGTAAATTAATTTTGCCAAATGAAATTATTTTATTATTCTTTGTTCAAGAAATTATTAACAATTCAGAGATCGAAATTTTTTTCTGTAAATAATTATTATTTTTAAAAAATATTACCTGATTTTGGTATGCTACGTTGTTACTTTCACGTGCATTAAGAACTGCATTCACAATAGAATAAAAGTCTTCCTAGGAAAGAAATATCATTTATAATCCTCTTCAAAGACAAAAAAAGAAAACGATATTTCTTATGGAATGTTCTAATGCTTCTATTTTACACAGTCTTCTTCCTTTCGCCATTTCTTATATCAACTTTTCACAGATATCTCTTCATAAGATTATATACCTGACAAGTTGAACAGAAAAAGCAAGAAAAACACGAAATGACTTCTTGATTTTTATTCGAATCAGCTCCAGTAAATTCCCAAAATAAGATTGCCGGTAAAAATAATCACCTAAATACACTGCCTATGTTTTTATGTTTTCACGTTAAGGATCTTCGAAAAGGTTCGTCGAAAGAAAAGTCTTTTCATCTTCCAGAATTGTTGCTCCAAAACGAGGGGGCGGATTTATGATGGTGGAGAAGCGCGAGAAGACATAAAAGTAATCGTCCAAAATAAAATCCAGAAGCGTATTCCCGAGAACGTAACTATGAATGTAATTAAAGAAAATTCATCAAAAATCGCGTCGTTTTTGCATTCAAATTGCATTTATCGATGAAAGAGGGAATGAATTCCATTTAAGAGTGAATCTAATGGGGGTGGAATTGTGTAAAAGCATAACTTTTATCATTAATGTCGTTTCTGTGGCAGAAAAACTTCATTTGAAATAAGGTAATTTCATGCGTAATCAGCATGTAAAAGTTTACTAGTTGAAAAGTATTTAAATAAAGTTTGCAAAATTCAGGATTATCTTGAGTCGTTCACTCTTTCTTATTTGAGTTTTTCATAGAACGTTATTAAACTGTTCTTTAAATTTTTAATTTTAACGATTTAAAATTTTATATAATTTTGGATATTTTCGTACAATTGTTTCGCCCTTGTGATGTAATTTATAATTATTAAATGTTAATGAATAATATTGATTATAATTATATTTTGAAACAAATATACTTCATTTGCATTCATTTAATATTTTATATCAAGATATAAAATATGCATACATTAATTATCAAATACTTGTATCAATTTAATTTTAACAATTTTTTAAACTCTGAAGCTTTTGATTGTTCTTGGGAAGAGATATATTAATTATCCGGGATATAACGAGTTTTTTTTCCCACTCCGTTTTTTCAATTTTTAAACGACTTGTACAGAAATCCAAGTTTTATAGCGAGATAAAAAAAATAATGAATTATATATACCATACCATCTCCCACAGAAAAATTTGAATGTTGAATATAAAATAAGCTCGTTTTTCAAGAAGCACGATATTAAAGTTATTACGATATAATACCTGAAAAAAAATTCGTGTCACTTTCCCTGAACAATAGTAGTGTAATAAAATCAAACGATTATATATTTCTTTTTTTTTTTTTTTGTTTTCGTCTATGCAATTCGATTCGAGAAATTCCATGGAATGGAAACAGGAATTACGTTGATATTGGAATTCCGAGAAATATGTAGTTTTATTGATCTCCCGAGTGTACAAAGACACGAGTTGGCATGCATATCTGAGGTCAAATATTCCGCTATAATGCGAGATATGTGTGTCCATAAATAAAACTTTTGCATAAACGAATGTTTTTCATTTATACGAAACATTTCAAAGATGAATTTTATAATTTTGCAATAACAATGGTACACTTTTAAATTGAAAAACCCGAAATATCGAATAGATAGGAAGAAGGACAGATATTATCTTGATAGTTTTTTTTTCTTTGTTACAAAAGAGTACAATGCACATATGATATTTTAAAATTCAATATTCATTTTTGTCAGACGACAAAAAGCTGGTTGTGTAAACAAATAATAGATAGGAAAATTTGAAAAACTCGATCACCTCGAAAAACAAATATAGAATGTGTGAATGAAAAATAAAAGATAGTATCTTCGATCGAATGTTCACAGTTATGACAAAGGATAACACTTGTTCTATCAATTTTCACGTCAATTTTCTGTTGTGTAAGTAAAGATAATGTGTTCCATCCATTGTTTCTTTATGTATTTCTTTTCATTGATAGCCAATGCTTGCATATAATTGTTCTGAAAATTTATATAAATAAATTTGTTTTGAGTCAACAAATTTATAATTCTCTATTTATAGTTCACAATGTGCAATAACAAATATTTTTTTACACAAAAATTTAAATCTATCCTAAAACAGTTAAAGATATTAAAGTATTTTTTCCGAAGAAGAAATCAGCATTTGATTTTGATCCAAATCTTCGAAGATTTTCCTAAGTAAATTCTATAAAATAGAATACATTTATGATGTTCTGTTTCTATCAATCAATGAATGATCCCAATCAAAAATTAATATCGCAAGAATTTCTGAAATAGCACAAACAACTTTCCAACGTTTGAAAACACAGTAACGACGCATAATCATAGAAAAGAGCATCAAAGTATCCTGTTGCGAGTATCGATTGTTGCTCCATGGGACGCAAGTCAACACCCTGATCGTAACAAGGATATACTCCCTTTTTCCCTTGCTCTTCACGTTCTAATCCATCGAATGTCGTCCTTCTATATTGTTTACAACAGCTGCTTTATTACACGATAATCTGGACAAGCCGAGCAAGCAACAAGGAAGGAACTTTTATAGAAACCGGGTAGCCGTATACACTCTTCGTAAAGAATATACATCGCTGAAACGATAATAATTCGATTGTTAAAAACGGCCATGAAAGAAACTCGTCGTGCAAACTTTCCATACTTGTTCAATGCGACATCTTGTCCTTGCAAGTCGACGACTGTATCTGCATAGATCCTCGATCATCTCGTGTTATTGCTGACCAGAGATCGGGGATTCATTATTCATTGCACTCGAGCAACTTGCAAGATGAAACTCTTTATGGGTCAACTGTTATCGCATCACTGATTTTTCAAAGAACTTTTGGCACCTTGAAAGAGATATAAAGATATAAATCGCATACGCTTGATCCAATATTTTTCGCCTCCTTAACTCTCTAGATCGATGATCGCAATTGCTTTGGTATTTCTTCGAACGTAATCGAGTTCCAGCTTTGGCTGATCACCGAGTATCTCTGATATCCCCGAGTGGCTTTGAGTGGTGGGTATAATGGAGACAGAAGCCTCGGTATGGACTATACTCGACTCGAAATCCAGGGATTCGAACGATAATGCAAGTGCATGAGAATCGTGCACGAGATATGGAGATGTCTTACGGTGTATAATTAAAGATGTCTTACTTAGAGAATATTCTTGTTTTTGAACTTTAATCTCCGTAATTTAAACGAATTATTGCACGATCGCGAGGAAAAGCGTAAATCCAATAGCAAATTGATGAAATTTGATAAAGGAACGAGGTTTCTTATCGAATGAAATTTCGTCGAGAGATGTGAAGAATGTTCCAACTAAACGAGTGTAAAACTTGACTCCATTTGAAGATGTTACTCTCAGATTCTTGGCAACCGTCCATTGGTTATCGAAGAGTATTCTTCGAATCGAAGAATCCATGTGAAAAATTTACTTCTCCCTCTCTTTTCTTTTAATCGATAACGATCGATCGATCGGTTTATTTATTATCGAATCGATTTTCTTCGACAAATCATTGCTTAAACTTGCGCATATCCGACACTAATTTGATCTACACTCCAGCTTATATAATAATGTTTATAATAATTCTTTAACGAAAGATCTTGCAAAAGAAATTCCCTGTTGATCGATGTATTTCCCATATTTTTGTGTACACACAAAATATATCTTTCTTACGATATATATTTCCTACGCGCCCATAAATTAAACTAAGTTTTTATTTATCCAAAGTTCCAAGTTCTAAAGTTTCATTAAATCTAGCAAAGTTCCACGTACGGTATCTGGCAAAGTTTTGCAAGATGTCTGACTACGGACGACATTATCTACTTCGCGCGACCATGTCTGCTCCGCGTTTGAATTTACGCCCTCTATAAATTTGCTTTACATTGAAGACATCCAAGAGGTGAAATATATCGAGCTCGTTCGAATCGGTCGGATCCAACCGAATAAGTAGTTGGAGCGTGGCCGGGCAATATCCTGACCGTAACTACTTCGAACCGCATTGAATTCGCGCGATGAATTTGAACTCGTCCAAGCCTATCATTCAATCTTGTCAAGATTAAATTACCTCGTTATGATAGATAGACGTAATCACGACTAATACGCATCGAATTTGAACGCACACGTTTAACAAACGACCACAGATGGCTCGAATTAAACGCGATTACGGGCCGCTCAATCATCGAGCGAAACTACTTTGTCTCTTGAATCTTGTTACAACTGTTCGGTTACTATTAATTTATCGAATTTCATCGTCGACCGAAGCCACTCTGCTTAAACGCGCCAAGCATTCCAAACTTTCTTTCCTTTAATTCGATTTTAATTGGAATCAGTTCGAACGAGGCATTTGAAAATAAGATCGGCCGAATAAATAACATTTGTCTTCTTTGGCGATAGGAAAAAGTACATTAGGTTAAATTCGTTTGGTTTCAAAGGGGACATTATCCGATATTAATAGTCTTTTTACGAGACGTAGAAGAGTTATTAAGGGCAATTTCCTTTTTTCTTTTCAGTCTTTTGTAAGTGACTGGAATAATCGATTGATATATTTTGTTTTTCATAATTGAACTGCAATTATCATCAACTGTATTCCATTATTTTATAAAATAATTTGGTTTCATTAGAATATTTAGAAAGACAAGTGATCTTTTTTCTTCTTCTTTTCGTTTTCTATATTAAAAAAGTTATTAACATCAAAGTGAACAATTTGTAGTTCGTTTCTTCTATTCTCAAAAACATACAAGTGACCTATTTTGAATGTCTCAATCCATAATTGTGCTTGGAATCACATTTGCAACAGTTTTTCATGTCGTTTGTTTAAACGCAACTATTATTTTCCACGTTGTTTCCTCTCCTTGGAATATGTAAATGCAAAACAAAGGGAAGTAACTTACATACATTTCTCCAGAAGCTTTTCGTAGTAGAAAATTCTTTTCGTGTTCGAAATTCATAACGCGTGTGCAGCAAAGTTTGATCTCTGAGAATTTCGTGAGATAGAGACGTTTCCACGCTTCTATCAGAGATTTGCATGCATGGATGGAAAAGAATAAAGCAGAAATGAACTCAGTTGCTTTCAAAATGGTTGATTCTGATATTTATACAAATTCGAATGGAAAAGAGAGCGCACAAAGGAAAGAAAAATCGAGCGCAACTTTTAAATTGATATCACAAATTTCAAAGAAATTCATCCGATGTGTTAACTCAATCGACACAAATATCTCGAGCTCCATCAAATTTTTCCAACGCACAACGAATCGTTAAAATATCGCATTTCGATAACTGACTACGTTGTTCTCGATGAACAACGAGATATACGTATACTTTCTATCGCTCTGTTTCCTCGATCAAGCGCAAAATTTACCAAAACGCAACGAACCTGGCCATAAATCCTTTGTTCTTTTGTTTAGATTTTCATTCTCGCATGAACACTAGAAAGAAAAAAAGAAGATACTCACAATTCTTCTTTTGTATCCATTTTCTCGTAGAGTTTTTCTTTTCTTGTCATGAACATCGACAGACATATGTCCATACGCGATAAAAAGAAACTATCAAAATCTATTGAGAGAAAAATCAATTTTTTCTTCAACAGATTTTTTTCTCCCTTTTTTTCTTTCTTATTCAAAAAAAAAAATATATATATATTGTACATTGTAACGTATAAAATGTTTCGATAACGTTGCTGATAAAGAGAAATTTCATCGGTTTCTCTTTATAAAGAAACAAATACCAACGGGAATAAAAAACACAATTTTCCATCCGTAAAGACTATCATTCGCAATCCCTCGCGTACCTTCATTTTCATATACCTTCTGCCATTTATTTCCCTCCCCTTGAATTTTCTCATCGTCACAATTGATGATCAGGTTGTAATTTTTTCACATTTTCCTTCGTTATAGGCGACACAAGTCGAACTGAACCGTGAAATTTGTCGGAGGATCGATAAAGGATCCCGTCGCAACGAAGAATATTTCGGAATTACTATTATAAACACGCTTGCAATTCTTTTATCGCGCGTCTGGTTTCACCACGAATACGTTGACTCGACAATTATGGGCGTGAAGATGAAAAAGGGAAGAGGATCGAACAGTTCCGCGAAACGGTCTCACCGTAATGGCGACCGTTTTCATTTAATTCCACCGCGGGTAACAATACGATTGGCTTTAAAAGTTGATTGCGGGAACTTCTGGTTTAATTATCTGGGAAAGGTATGTGTAGATATTGGTATCTTTTTTTTTTATGACGGTGAATGTACTTCGTAGTTAGATTAAATGATCGCTTAAATATTGGAAAAAAGAAAAGAAATTGTTCCAATTTTTTTCTTTCTCAAAATATTAATTTAAAAATTGGAGACAATAAAACATTGAAAAAAGCTTTGAAATATTTATTTGTTTAATTTTTTTACTTAATCATAGATTGAAAATTTAGTATTTCATTATATTTGCAATAATTTTGTAATAAAATATTAATATCATCTTTTTAATATGTTTTTTTTTTGCTTCTTTTATATTGAAATAGTTCAGTCGGATTTAGAATTAAGGCAATATTTTTTATCCAAGAAAATCGTAAATTATAGAAGAAATATAAAATAAAAATCTATGTATCTCATGTAGAATTATTTTTCACGTTTTCATTAATCAAACTCGTGTATTTAAATTTTTTTTTTTTACATCCATAAATTAAAAAAATTATTCAAATATATCAAGTTTTTTAGGAGGAGAAATTAAAGAGAGAGATATATAATGAAATACAACGTATAATAAAACTTCAGCAATGTAACAAAATAATTTTTACAAAAAATTATATCAAAGCTCTTTTATGAACGGAAAATATAACGAATTATGAACGAAGAACAATTTTTAACTTGCTTCAAATTCAAATTTTCCTTTTTTTATTCGCCAAAAAAGTTCAAAGAAATGATAATAAAATCAATCTACATTTTTATTCATTAAACACGTATTGATTTATTAACATAATCATGATATATTTCTTACGCGTTTCGAAAAAAATGTCAAACGAAAAAGATAATTAAAATCTTTCTCGAAATCGATCTCACATCTACGACGAAATAATTAATAATCGTCACCTTATCGTAGAATTTAAACTGAAAACAAACAGACAAGATGAATTTCGAGACTCTCGTGTTTCTACGAACCGCTTAATCCGCTTTGAGACCAATTGTTTTCATTCGTTGAGAATAAAAATTAATACGCCAATTTGTAGGAGCTTAAATATTTTGTCGGACGACAAATGATATCGGGTAGCTAATATTTTTATATCGTACAGGTTGTTAAATTCAATCGTT
The DNA here is from genome assembly GCF_003254395.2 of Apis mellifera. Taxonomy (NCBI): domain Eukaryota; kingdom Metazoa; phylum Arthropoda; class Insecta; order Hymenoptera; family Apidae; genus Apis; species Apis mellifera. Next base: position 6,434,205 of record NC_037640.1, read on the forward strand.
GTTAAATTCTCAGACAGTTGGATTATCCGTGATAAAGATGCGGATAATCGCTCGAAGTTTCACTTGGTCGACGACATGATCTCTCATAATGGCTGTGACAAGTAATTGCCATAATTAAAGCACGAGTTTAGGATTGGATTGGCTTGAGTGCTACTATTGTTCCTTGAAATTCGATGCTTGGACGATTCGAAGAGAGAAGATTGTATTGTATAGAAATAAAAATAGAAAAACATTCATTTTTTTGTTTAATGAGGTTATTATTATTGTATTGTATGGGAGTGACAGAATTGTATCAAGTGGATGAAAAATATTCGATAGATAGAGAGGAAAAAGAATGATGAATATTTGGAGAATATCAGAAGATAGAAATAATATTTCATTTGTGACAAATTTATATCGAATTGTAGGAAGAGTATTATAAAGATGTAGATGAATATTGATTTATATAAATATGATAAAATAGTAGAATACTTAACATTATTACATGAATCTAAAATTCACAAAAACTTTTTTAATATCTTTTAAAAATATCTGTATTATAGCAATATATCAGAAATAAAATGGAGTTTGAAGAATGCATGCATGAATTAATCGAGTTCAGGAAAAAGTTGGAAAGGAATAAGAGCTGGAAAGGACTTGGAGAAGAATTAATGAGACTTTTTATTATATTGGCCCTAAATCTTTTGAATAAGAACTCATCTACACCCTATAGTTCTCATACTATTGTTAATTTCAATTTTCTCTCAGCCACACCTCTAACTTGATAACAAGACAGATGCATAAAGGGAACACTCGTTCCAAAATTGAGAAAAGCTTTGCATATTTGAAAGCACTTCTTTCGTTACGTTGATGCAAACGGAAAATAACCCAGTAATATTCCATCCATGTAACGTGGCCTTCGCGCTTTTCCTCTTTCCACTCTTCTCTTGCCTTCTCTTTATTCCCTTTTTTTTATGTTTGCTACTTTGTTTCCCATCCAAATGAGACGAAGATAAAAGCGAACGAAATCCGGCATTTTATCTGAAAAAAGAAAAAGAAGCAGAAATACCACTCGAAAGAAGGCGAGATAGCATCTGCCAACCAGACCACGCTTAACCCTTTTATCGATCAGGCTGCCAACGTCTGGTAACAATGTTTGCTTAACGCCAGTTCACGTGGCTGTTCAAGGAACTTTGGATCTTCTTTCATCCTTGTAAGAAGATCTTTCTTCCGGATACACCTGTCTAAGTGTACATTCTATTTGAAGATAAAAAAACTGTAAATGTGTTTTATCGTTTGTTTTTTCAAGGTAATTTTCTATTTGAACATGCTGGTTCATTGCACAAAACATTGGAAATCTTGATCTAAATTTTCTTAGAACTTGGAATTTTCTTTTTAATCTAAAATTTTTAAATTAGTTTTTGCATTAAAGTTGTATTCTATTATGTATATACTTATTGAATAATTCTTAATTATTTGATTGTTATGAATATATTTATAAAGGATAAGTTAATTGGTACAATATTGGCCATTTTAGATTATGAGTATGAATATTTGTTTAGAGAATAGACTACACATGGTTATATCGATTGGGTACACTCAACATTGTTGACTTTGAATTCATCATTGATAAAATTTCGTTTAGAATTCCATTTAGCAGTTAATTATGCGAATGATTTTTATTTCCCTTTCTTACAATCATTCCAAAAATTTCATTTTCCTTGTATATCTCAGAATTTAATCGAATATACGATTTTTTGTCCAAAAATATAGCTGTATACAATATAACGAATTTTTAACATTAGTCTACAGTGTATATGAGATATAACATACGTAATTAATTTAATTTCAATTTAAATTAATTTTACAATTACATCGTTATATCTTTGAACATGTAAATTTCAAATTATTTATATTTTTATAATCATATCAAGAATTTTTTGTCCAGCGTTAAATCGTCGTTACAAAATAAGATAAGCAAGAAGTTTACCCTATGGTATAAATTACGCGAATTAAACACAACCGCTTTTTCTTCCCTTTTATTTTTCGTGCCACTATTCAACTGACTACTTTTTATTGCTCGGGCAATTAACCTCGTTTAGGTAGCGACGAACATGAGGGTTTTCGCGAAAGCTTATAGGGGTAGTTATAGAATGTACTTCTTTCTAACACTTTTTTTTTTCGTGAATTGTCGAATAGGGAATCGAGAAACTGATGAATTTCCGTCACAAGACATCTTCTGTTTACTCATCCTTCCGGAACAATTCACAGAATTTAAAGAGAGACAGGAAATTTTTGTACTAAATTTCTATATTCATTTTTAATCATTTAATCAACGAGACTGGAAAGAATGGGCAACGTTAATTGAAGATTAAATAATAAAAAAAGCTATAAACACATCTTAATTTGCTTCTCAATCTTCTTTTTTTTCCTAATTAATAATTTCGAGTTATTAAAATGAAAATATCGAAGTGTAGAACGTTTAAAAAGTTTCTTCATATTTCTTTTTTTTTTTTTTTTAATAAATGAGATTTTCTCAACCTTTCTTAATAACTTGTTATTTAATATCAAATTATCTTCACGGTATAAATTATTCACATTCTGTGAATTAAATAAAAACACGATTGCGTCTGGATTAAAACTTAATTTTAATGCTAACTAAATCTAACTGAAGTTCAAAAATTTTAACTCGTTAGCGCGATATATCGCGACAATTATTTTTTAATATCGCGCAATGTACAATTAATCCTACCGTTCGAGAAACTTTAAGTAAAAAGAAAAGCAGATTTGGTAATACACATATACATATTTTTCTCGACCAATTCTCCAAATCACTTTAACACTTTTACGCGATTAATCCTCCTGCTCTAATCTCACGGAGATACGATTAGAAAATAAATTGCAAATCAAACTGCAAATTCCCCTCCCCACCCCTATTCCGGGATCGAAAGGGTAGAAAATTGAAATTAATAATCTGTCTCAACCGTTGTTCGAGTCTCCAGCGGTGTTCGACTTTGTTAGTCGATTAAGTCGGCCGATGAATTCACCCGAGTTCCACTCGTATTTGTCGCGTAATATGTTCCACGAGAGAGAGAGTTACGCGATCCGAATTTCGCTGTAGGGGGTGGTGGCGCCGAGCGTGTTACTCGTGTCAGGGAGGGGAGGAGGGGGGGGGGATAGGGAAAGGTAGGATTCGCGTGAGTGGCGGAAATTCGTGGCGTCCATCTTTGGTCTCTGGCGAAACGGGTGGCAATTTTGCGATCGTGAAAGGGGTCTCTAAACATCGGCCACGGTATTAAAGCAGTGCCGTTCAATTTAACCGGTGGCGTCGTGTTAATACCGGTGGGTTTGTAAATTTTCTGGCGCAATCACGTTTATTAGTTCTCGTCGATGCCGTGGGACGTCTTGTTTCTAGCCGTGGTCGCGAGGATTTGATCGGGGAAGGAGGGGACGAGTGAAAAGTGGAAACGTATATTTGCAGCGAGAGATAAATTACATTTAGGGATCGAATGAGAAGTTCATATTCGAACGGGTTATACGATACCTCTCGACGATGATACCGATAATTATAGTTCTTCTAAGCGTAAGTAAATTTATCGTTGGCGTTGCGTAATAAAATTTATTTTCTTTCCTTGTAAATGCTTATTGTAAATATTGATTTCTTTTTCTTAATAGTATAAAAATAAAGAAGAGAATAAAAATAAAAGATATTTTATCAAAAATTATTTGCTAGATAAGAAAATGATATAAATTCAACGTATCAAGGTAGATGATTGATTAAACTTTATAATTTTTTTTTTTTAATTTCAACGTAACAATTTGTCTGGATTATTTTATTCTAGATTAAGTTTATTAAAATCTGTTTTCTTTTTTTTTTTTTTGTTTTCAGCTCTTGTTGGAAAAAAAGACATTCTTCAACAGCTTCATCGCAATCTATACGAGAAGACTGCTAGATAATGTGAATCATTGCCAACTGGGACGAAAGGATGCGTTTGAAATTTGATGGCTTTTGTCGGAAATAAATTCCGGACATAATACCGGTGTAAAGTGAGATAATTGTACACAGGATAGTTTTGAAAACTTCATCTCTGTACGTCCTCCTCTTTTATCTATCTTTTCTCTCTTTTTTTTATTTTTTTTTCTTTTTATTTGTACTTTCAATCCATCTGTACGCTTCTCTTCGTACATTCATTTTTCTTCTTTTTCGTTTTCACTTCTCTCCACTTTAGCATTCCTTTTTTCCTCCTCTAATCCTTCCGCAATCTCCTCTCTTTCCGCATCGTGTTTCTTTTTTTCCTCTTATCTCTTATCCATTTTGTATACACGATTCTCTATTCCTCCATAGAAGAATATTCGAAAAGAGACAAGATTCTGTTACGATTTAGCCACAAATGGACGAGGAGAATGGCGAAAAGATGATTTAAATTCGATAAATCCAACGATGCCACGTGTATGATCCGCATATAAATGTAATTCTCTCGCCTATTTCGACAAACGGCAAGAGGCGAAAAATCGATCCGACCGCGTTCGATTTACATCGAAAAAGGGTGTGCCTCCTCCCCTTCCTCCTGTTTTCCAGGAGATAAAGACTCGTGCGTGTCACGTCACGTAATCCCTCGCCGCGAAATTTAGTGGAAAAATGCGCCCCATGATCGCTATAAATATTCCTGGAATTCGAACTATTTTAATTCACGAGTTTGATCGTTTGATCTACATTGAAAGAGATATATGGTTTCAAATATGGTGTGCCTCTTTTGGAAAACTTCAAATTGACAAATAAATTCTATAATTAAACATTATAAAACTAAAAAAAAAAGAAAACAATTAAATTATATGAATTATCGATATTTTAACTTGACTCAACATTCTGTATAAATATAAGAAAATATACTCTGGTGTAGCGACATAATCGCGACAAGAGAGTATCGAGATCGATTCCCGATCAAAGCAACGTGCATATCGTGCAACCATTCGTGTCAGGGAAATTTAATATATCTGGTAGCCAGCATCGCATTGGCACGCGACCGACTTGTGCGTTTCATCAACAAATTCCAAGTGGATTTATCTGTGACTGGAGGAGAATGGAATGGCGTGGACAATGGACCCGACTGAACCCACGCGTCATTGTGACCGATGTATAACCGGCTAATAACATATATAATAAACCATAACAATATCATATCTTTTATACTCCTATCTTTTTCCACTCGTGTCCATTTCTTTGTTAGGGTGCCCAAAAAAAGTATCGCCTGGCAATGTTACTTACTTCGACAATATCTTGCGAGAGCAACTCTGTATTGTTGCGCAGAGATTGTAGAAAAGAGACATATCATCGTGGACCATACCTATAGAAAGGGATATCAATGAAGAAAGCTTTCTATCGGAAAGAACTATCTACTCCCAAAAAGTTACCTATGAAAAAAAAGGTACCTGTGCAGAGAGCTATCTATGGAAATAGCCTTTTCTGAATACTTACAGCGTGGATACATGTTTTTCTTCACGTATTCTTTCACATGTGTCCGTTCTTCACGGATGGAACAAAACGAGAGATAGAAATAGAGAACGAAAGAAAGTGGAAAAAAAAGAGATAGAAAGACTACGGAGAAGATACCTACCTATGGAAGCTACCTATATAAGGGTCATGGCGCATGTCAAACCTGAGAGGGTGCGGCAGAAAATGGTACCTCGAGGACTAAACCGCCACCAGGGTGGATCCGTCCTTTTCTATGCTCGTGTTTTCCCTTGTACTCGACTCCCGCAAATCCTCCGGACGCGGACGTTCCCTTTATCGGGGTCCACGTTTCAACGCGCATATGTGTGTGTGTGTGTGTGTGTATGTGTGTGTCGCGCGCGCATCAGCTCGGCTAAATCTCGCTACGTGCTCGTTTTCGATGCTCGACACACTTTCTTTGTTACCGATCCCCGCCAATTCGGCCCGTTCCTACGATTTCTTCTCCTCTCCTCGCCTCTCCTTCTCACCATCGCTTCATTCTCTCAAAGCGATCACTTCCTTCTCTCCTTTTTCTCCCCCCTTCCCCCTCCTTTTTTTTCTTTACACTCTTTTTCTGCTCTCAAATCTCGCAAATAATAAAAAGTTGGTCCAATGGCCGAGCCGTTTTTCTCTCTCCGATTCTTCTTCTCGATTCTTCCTCCGCGATATAGAATTCCAAAGGATTTTTCCTTCGGTTTTCTCCCCTCGATTTCTCTGCTTTTGAATCAGGCAAAGGAAATTTCACTATGCGACACGTTGATCCGAACTGTTTGCATCGATTTATCTCGCGTGCACATCTGCTTCTTCGCAAATTCTCCCCCGAAGTTCTCGTTGGTTTTTTTTCCCTTCTCGATTAAAATTTGAATTCAGGTGAAAATCGAGAGAGAAAGATGAAACGAAACGTCTACGTTTGTTGGTCTTCTGCCAGAAATCCCGGTTGTGTCACAGCTTTCTCTATCGGATTATCCCTTTTCGTTAGCAATATGGACTTGTTTGGGAAACTAATATAGTGGGATCCGTGTTTTTCTTTTATCTCCCATGGTTTTGCTTGGTTTTTTCTTGAATTCTCCCTTCAAATCTAATTTTATCAAAGTATTTATACTTTTTTTACCTTTTTAGTTCTTTTTATCTTTCTACTTTGAATCTCTTCTTGTTTTTTAGGAATCAGCAGAGAATCTCTTCGTGTTTCGGGGGGAATTCTTTCGAATTTCAAGCTCTTCAATTAGTAGTTGGGATTATTGCTTTCTTTGCTGAGAAAAAAAAAATAAAGAAATCCTAGTTTATCCACGGTTTGTTGCCGTAATCATGCGATTAACTGACTCAACATCTCTAATCTTCAAATGCAAACAAGATTTCTATCTAACTTACGAAAGGAAAGTTTTAAAACTTTTCTTGTTTCGAGTGATTGATTTCTCGTGCACCAGGGCAACTTCCAACGGTGAACTTATTGCCATTAACCTTATTGGAAGCTTTAAAAATTCCATCGTTCGATTAAATATTCAACATCCCTTCGATAGATGGAGATTGTTGGTTCCTCGTAGATCGTTAAATAATTTAAATTTCTATATTTATTCAAGAGATATTTCCATTCGTTACGATCTAGCACATTAATGAAAACATCCTCCTTTGCCTTTCATCGCTATTTGCTGGAACAAATCGAATTTACAAGAGGTACAACCGATCAGAAGGAGATGCAATGCTCCAATACACGCATCATCGACCGAAAAGTCGAAGGATGGCGTGCAGTCGGAGACAGCTTTGTAAATTTCTTGCGTAAATTTCTCTCTAATGTCAATGTGAATTACAATTAAATGTAAATATGATTTCGTGAAAATCACACGAACGATTAAAAATAAACGAAGAGGAATTTTTTAAGCAGCTTAATATCCATAAAATTGCATAGAATTAATATTAATCCAATTATAAAGTTTGATTTTATCTAAAGCAATTATCCGTTCTATGTAAATCTACGCAAGTATGACAATCTTGATTGTATTAGAACGAGGTCATTTTATAATAATTTGATAGTTATCGTGGAAAAGCTTAATTAAAAAAATTTGAATATTCCAGTAGTATGCCACTTTCCAGAATATTATTGGATGAAGATACGTATTTTATTCGTATTAATTGAATGTTAATTGGAAAATTAGATAAAATGTTTAATTACAAATGAGTCGAGAGCAGTATTATAATTCATAATTTTTTAATATCCTTTTAAGTTATCACGGCTCGTTAAGATCAATCCAATTGAAGAAACGAGCATTGAATTCGCAATTTACTCGTCTGAAATTTGATTTTTGTCTATCTCTATATCAAATTTGGTATTGAATGATTCTTTTTGCTCTATTGAACATCGCGAGAACGATGGATCGCAAAAAATTTTTACAATTTCAATGGAAAAGTTTTTATGATGCATATGAAACCGCAACATAACCGAAATAGAATTGTTATTTTTCAACGATGCACGAAATATCCACTCGTGGCACCAATTCGAACGAAATGATTCGACAAGATATATACCTCTATGTATTCTGAATTAATTAGAATTTCAAAACTATCTGGAGTATTTAAATGACTATTAAAATCTCTCAAAATTTAAATCGTTAAATTATCATAATAAATTTTTTTTAAATCTTATTAAATAAGAATAATTCACTTGAAATATCAAAATCAATGAAATTCTTGGATTTATCTCTCTAAAAACATTCATTTAAATCAATTACAAAACAAAATATTTTAGAAGATTTTTTTTTAAAAATTATGTTGTATAATATTACTTGATATAATTAAAATCTGATTACATTAGAAAAATTGTTTAACAATTCTACATTTATTAATTTATAAATTTGATCTTTTTATACTTTATATATATGTATTTTATTCAAAGTTTAAAAAACATCTATAAATAAAAAAATTTAATGTTACACAATTTCCAACTTTACTTATTGCTATCTGATTCAAAAGACCAAACGAAATATATTTTTTTAAACCATCAATAGTAAAAATTTGTAACAATTACGTAAATTTTAATTTCAAATTCTTAATGGAGAATTACACTGTATTAAAGAATAGATTCGACAACTAAAATTTATATATCAAAAGATTTAAGAATAAAAAGGGTCCATTTCTTAAGTTAAATTATTTTTCTAATAAGAGAACTTATTTACATTAAAAATAAAAAATACATAAGAGAGAAAAACCTGTCTCGTTACGAAAGTTTCTTTAATCATAGACACAGCCAAACGAACAGGGCTTAATCTCCTGAAACAATATTTATAGACATAATTACTTACAACGCAGCAGAGACACGATCGATCCATCAAATTTTCGCAATCCATGGGCCAACTTGCCACATATTTAGATTATTGCCACACATATATCTAGAAATCTAACCGAATCTCTTGATCGAATCTCAACTGTCACGCTAATGAACACGAATCTTCTTTCACAGCTTTGCTCTTGTATTTGACGCGTTATAAGGAAAAAAGACGAGGAATAAGAAAGGAGGAGGATGGCAACTCGAAGATTATTCGTGGCTGGTTGGAAGATATTTAGGGACCCTGACGATGACGTGGAGTTATTAAACGTTGAGAGAGTTACGTAAAACTTACGTGACAGCATCGTGACAGTGGATGTGTTTCTCGCCAGTTCAATATGTATGGTGTACATAGAGGTAACTCGTGAAGTTTAGTGGAAACTGGCTTTGCTGATAAAACTTGCATATTATACCGCTTCTTCTGCTTCCATTGAGCCCCAGGATTATGCAAAATTTAACCCCCCTGCTTAGCAATTTTAGTATCGAATCGTTTTTAATTCGAAGCTTTAACTGGATCATGGATCACAATTTCTAAAAGCTTTTGGCATTAGGATGGAAATTAATAAATATCGAAATTATTTCTTATCAAACAATTGAGATTATATTTATACAATATATTTTTGTAATTTCTAATTATTTGCTATTTTATTTTTCAAGAGATAAAAATTTTAAAATGTTTTCATTTAAAAAATATTAGGACAACTTTCAATTCTGAATGAAACTTTAATATTTGGTATAAAATTATAAATTTTAACTGCGTACATTTTTTACACAAATTGTTAAATAATTTATATTTATATAAATATATATATATATATTTTTTTTAAGTGAGCACACATATTGAAGATAGCCAACGAAGCATACTAGATTAATTAATTTTTTTTAATTTACCTTTATAGCAAGATATACTGCAATTTTTTAAATACCGTCTATATATAATATTTTTAATTTTCTCGTTTCCAATTAATTTAATCATTCATCTCGTTATTACTGAAGGATAGAGTGTTATGTAATTTATAGATACTTTTCTCGATCGATAGAAGTCTCGCACACACATACGTATTACTCATGATTAATTGGAAGTAACAACACGTTGAATTTGATGGATATTTACTTAATCGAAATGAAAAGAACTTTTCCACTCGTTCCTCGACTTATTCGCTATAGTATATGCCAGAACGTAGAAAATTGTACGAATCATATTGTTGTAAAAAATGTTGTCCATTTTGTGTAAAATATCCATATAATTTTCACAGGCGAAATAACACGTTCTTTCCAATCATTTTTGACGATATTCTCATTACATTTTTTTGCTTTTCTTCTATTCTCCTTGAGACCTATTGTTTCGCTTACCATTCCAAGAGTTGTTCGACTTTTGGAAACAATAGCAGAAACAAAAGATCTTTATCTATATACAATATTTTCGAAGTTGTTTATTAGAATTTCAAACTTATTTCTTCGAAATAAATAGCGCGAATAATAATCGAAAGATTAATCCTCAAGGTTTTCAAAGTTTTTAACGATTATCATTTTTTTTATTAGAATTAAAAGATGCGACAGAACTTCAATAGCAAAGCTTATTAATAGCTATCTACACAATGGAACTCCATTGTGATTCAAGAAAAATGAAACAGCAATATTTTACTTCCATTTTAATTTACTTGAAAATAATAAATGAGGCAATTTGAAATAATTGAAAAATATTTATATGTACCTGTTCATAAATATCCATTTGAATAAATTTGAACGCAATGATTACAATCTATTTACTTCATTTACTTATCAGAGTACAAATTAAAATTCCACTCTCAGTTCCTAGTAGTGTAATAGTGCTTATTCTTCTTTCCTCGCTCGTCAAACAAACGCAATCCCTCCGGCCACGATAATCTCGGTAATAAAACCAAGTCAACAAGCTTATTTTTTTTCAACTTCAGCGCAAACACATTCGTCATATAATGGAATCTGTTTACACGGCGAACACACGCCGAAACGGTGCATTTTATAGGCTATGATCTAATTCCATCGCGTAGAATATAGAGTAGGAAATATTCTCTGTCAAACTCACGTATTCACGGTCATTCGCGTAACGACGTGGCAAATGCACGGCTTCGAGAAAATCATGAGACTAATAGGGTGAAAAAGAATGGGGTAGAACAGGTTGCATTGTACGCGAAGCCAGATAAAATAACAAACGACCCAGAAAAAAGGGGAAAAGAAAGGTGAAACAGGACGACTGAACATCGTGAATATTCCCTCGCATCCGTGATGAAAAGATGTATCGAAGCGTGGAACAAGGTCCGCCATTTTTTCGCACGTTCGCGCGTATTCGCGTTTCGAGTGTCACCTTTGACAATTTTCCATCCCGCATAGTGCGACCTCGATTATTACGAGTCGAATATGAAAAGAAATTCTCTGCGTTGGATTTGTTCAATCTTGCAAACAATTCGTCGTGATATGAGAAAAAAACTATTTTTATAAGCTTAAGTAAAGTTTTTTGTGTGGACGGCTAACCAAAATTTTCGATATTCAATTTCAATAATTCCAATCTCTAATTTTAAACATTACAATCTATAGCAAAGTAAAAAAAAATTTATCTAAATTTTCGAAACTCTTAGTTTTGTGTAAACTAATGTAACTTTTTGTGGAAAAAAATTGATATATGCAAAATTATGAATTATCTTTTTTCTTATTACAGAATATTCGATTAAGAATGACTTTAGTTCGACTGTAAAAATATAAAAATATAATTTCCAAGAAAAGAAAGTTTCAAGATTTTAATAAAAATCGCATATAGACTAAAATTACAAGCTTCGATCTACTGTATCCATATATTCAAAATACAATATGTTTCATTCTAAATCCCAAAAGCGTATCGCAAAAGCATTAGGTCGCTATCATTTCAAGTCACGTGAAAAGAAAGTATCGATGGAAGTTTTTCAACGGTTTCCCGTTTTTCATCTCGATGAATATCCCGCCCAAAATTCCACTTTTCAACCGAAGAGTAAATAAAAGTGGGAAACGGCGTCGTACACGTGGAGCCTCGGTCAATACACCCTTACGAGTTTAAAAAGAAGGGGTGCGAGACGCTCTCTTTTCAACCTTTTCCCGACGACGAGTTTACGAAAAAAATAGAATCGCTTTTAACATTTGATTTTTCCTCTTTCCTCCTCTTCCGATCTTTCGACGCGAGAAAGGATCGCTTAAAATAAATAAATAAAATTTCGAAAGCGTTCAAGCGTCGACGTCCGCCCGTATCAGTTAGCATGCAACATTTATGCCACGAATATGCCGTGAAAATGTTCGTTCATAAACACATGAATTATTCAACTCCATATTTCTTTCATACCATCCGAGTATAATTTCCACGCGTCCTGTAAATAAACGCGTCGCGTCGTCTCGTTTACTCTAGCGTATTATATTTTTAGAGAGAAGAAGGAAAAAAGAAAGAGAGAGAGAGAGAGAGAGAGAGAGAGAGAAAAGAATCGATGTCATCGCAACGATGAAATCATCGTGCACGCACGAATTTCGTGTCTGGTTCCCACGTTTTACGACTTCGTTCAACTCTGTCTTGTCAACGACCTGTTGGAACGTTAACAAGCTCGCGAAAGATGATCCAGTCCCACAGGAGTTTCTCTTGGATATATCGAGAGAGTTCAATAAGGATCCTTGGGAACGTGACACTCTCGTGGTCTACTCCTCCCCGCGCTCGAAATTCGCCCGCTAAATTCAAGTTTCTCCCTACCCGTCTCCAATTTTACGACGTTCACTTCATCGATCACTTCGAACTTCCGTGACCAGATTATTATATATCCCCTCTTACCTTCTCAATCCCCTCGACTCTTGTGCGACGATACGAGTCGACCTGTTGGCCACATCGTTTTCCGCCGAATCCCGAACGAAGAGACGTCTTCACAGAAGGACCTCGTGCACTGGGATGAGAACGACACGACGAACGAAGATAATAAATAATCTCGTATTCAGGGTCACGTGCACAAAGGGTTTAACAGAGGGTTTCGATCGAAATTCACGAGCACTGGAGGATGGAACGGCGATTGGGATGCACGATCCGGATCCGTGTCGTCGCGACGTGTGGACGCGTACTGTTCGAAGAGACGCGGACGGCACGGTCACTGAGCGTCGCGACGACGACAACGAACACCACCACGACGTCGACGTCGGCGTGTGATACTAGAGCATGGTCGGTGGTGGTCCAGGAACGCACGGCGGCTGCGCAAGCGCCTCAACTCTTCAACACTCTGCCCGATTAAATTAAACCTCGACTTTCACCATTTCTTTTCTTCATCTTCCTCGCCTCCCTTTTTTTTCTTCTTCTTTTATTCTTATTCTCTAACCTCGTGGCTCCTCCTCCCCCTGTTTCCAAGGATTTCCAAAGATTCGAAACTGTTCCTCTCCTCATTGAGATTGCTGGTTTCGTAGCTGTTTCCGGTGATGGTGGAACAATAATCTCGAGGGAACGGTGAAATCTCGCGAAGATATTGTCTCATATATCTCCCCTTTTTTCCCTCGATAGAAAGATCTCTTTGTTGACCCGCGTTAATTACGTGTAATGCTCTTTTGGGGGTCGAAAGGAGTTCGTGGATTGCTGTGGAACAAATAAATTAGGTGACAAGGTGCAGAGAATGTAGAAAAGTATTTACAAAGTAAAATAATTTTTGTTGGAAGTTCGGGAATTTCATACGAATGATGGATAATTTCGAAATTATCAGATATGAGTGCGCATTTTTTTATGCAAAATTAAATTTATAAATTTATAAATTTTAATTTATATACGTGACTAAAAGAAATATAAGCTTGGAGTAGCTGCAGATTTTTGTACATTTAAATTTTGCATAAATGCATAAATATCCATAGTTTAGTTATTAAATTTTCATAAGCAACTCGAAAGATTATTGTTATTATCTCTTTTTGTTAGTTAACATTCAGTATGAAAAATCTTCATCATTTCCTTGGTCAATATTCCCTTTTCTAAATTATATCATTGATTTTAAATCCCTATAAAGTATCTCTTTCTAACTTTTTTCACTTAAAACTCAAAGGTATTTCAATATATCTTGAAAAGTTAAAAAAGAAGAAACGCCAGATAGACAATTTTAACTAAGAAAAGACGAGATACGGAAAGATTATAAAAGTCGATTTAACGAAGAATTAAAAAATTTCCAACCGTGGAATTTACTGCTACTCCGTTACTTGATTCAAAGAATCAAATTTCAAGGAAGATATCCTTCCATAATCCTTATCTTCATAATGCCTATCTTCCCAAACGCGGCACGTAACAGAGATTCAACGGCAATATGCCGCTTTTCGTCCACCGTCTCAATCCGATTTCATCCGAGATCTTAGCAAAGAGACAAAGACCTTTATGCGACGGTACATCGATTATTCTCGTCGTAAAATTTCGACTCGGTGAACTTGAATCTCTCTCTGGACGAGCAAGAGCTTTATCCTCCACGTCTCGTCGACATCGCGTCGAACGACTCACGAATCCCTCGCGGTTGATGATCGAAGGGTAACTCGACACGACGGGAAACTGATATCGCGCGATCGCGTGGATAAAGGATATAATGGGAAGAAGCTGCGTTTGCGCAATTGCGCCGATTTGCATAAGATCTGTGGAAGTCGGAGCAACGTTAAGGGAGCACATTCGTGGATATTTTCGAGGGGTTGGAGAGTAATACTTTCGTAACGGTTGCTACGGATGTTACACGCGGAGAAGACACTTTGTATTCGTGAAATTTTCAGTGTTTGGTCGAATTACGGAATGCACTTTGCCAAAGTGGCGTGGTTTATTATCGGTTCGAACGTGGCTTGCTTAAAGAATATTACGTAATAACAACGTACGATGGAAATCTTCAACTTAAGTGGTCACGTATGAAGTGCGTTCAGTGATAAAATTCGTGACTAATGCTTGAGATAATTCGAAGAAATCGAAGAGCTCCTCTGTTCTTCGCGCGCAAATTATTCCTGCAGATTATTCAAAGCGGGCGATAAAAAAGACTTTAGATCTTGTAGGTTTTGACTTATTTGCGAGAAAGCGCGATTTTATCGAACTATTGTCATTTACGTGCCGATAAATAAGCGAGAGGAATGATAAAAATGCAAATCAGAGGAAGATATATAATGAATAATTCCGGCCGCCGAGGAAAAACAATATAATTTTGAGTTTCGCCAAATAAATTCTCATCTTCGCTCGATATTCCACCAATATTTATACAAATCCTATAATGCACGTTATTATCTTGATTCATAAATATTTAAATCAGGACGGTTTCGATAAATTTTAAAATATCGGAAAGCAAATGAGATATTTTATTTCGTACGATAAACGAAATATCCTTATTTATATAATCGCAGAAATTTCGCTCGATATTAATAGATTTTAATATTGTGGATTAGGATCAGACCCAATGCTGAATTATGGATTCCAATCTCGTATCGATATCTGTGGGAGTGTAATGGCAATTACTCCAAAGGATCTATGAGGTCGTCTAGCTCATTACCATGATATATTATTCCATTAAAAGTAATTTACATTTCGGTTTTCTCTTCAATATAATTACTTGTGAGTAGTTACTCCCCACTCGAAATGCATTTGAGAATCATATGGGAAAGAAAATCAGTTTATTCGGAGTTTTCGTAATAAAATTGATTTAACAATCCATTAAATTTATCGATATATATTTAGCAACAATCGTGGTGTTAAATAAAAGTTTTTTTTCTTCCAAATTCAAATCCTTTTGATTTAACTTTTAACAAAACAAAGGAGAAATTGAATTATAAAATTGAGGAAAAATTAAACGCTGCAAAATTGGAATTTAATCGTAAAGATATATAAAGAATATATATCTATTTATATGGCCACTTCATCTCTTGTTTCGAAATTATTCATATCAAGATAAACGAAAATAAAATAAAATAAAATAAAATACGAGGGAGAGCCACGATAAATTTATTTCTTCGAGTAATCTTAGCAGCTCTTGTGCTGTTTTATTGATTATACCTGATATTTTTTTTTTTAATCCCCTCGCATTTCCTCTTAAAAGGAAGCGTTTCAACGATGTTCAAAACATCGACAGACGATTCTTTAATGGAAACTTTTGCCGCTCATCCTTTCACAGCAAATATCTCGGCTATTTCGATCGAACTTTTTCAAAGATTATCACTAGTTTCCTTTTTCAAGGAAACTACTTTCAACATCCTCCGTTCGTATCGATAGATTTTCTTTAAAATGTACGATCAATTAAAATGTCGGAATTGAGTTGTGGAATCATTAACCGACTACTTTCTTCCACAATGTGTGCTGTGGACGTCAATTTCCAGTAAATCTCTGAGAAATATTACTTAAATCGCCACCGTGCCATACCATGCCGCAACCGTGTTTTCTTCCCCTATATTTTTGCCACTGCGCTAATGCAACTCGTCGCGTCCAATATCGGGATGTACTACTGGCAGATCCTGTACACTTTACGATATCTTTCTAACGTCTCGTTTCCCGTTTCCATCGTAAATCATTTCAAGAGGATAAGAAATCGCTTTTTCTTCCTTTCGAAACTATATCCTGTTAGTTCACACCATTGCGTTAATCCCGATATTATACATTCTTTTTTTCTCGTTTAATTAATTTCTTTCCAAAATAAGCGCATCTACCGTGCGACTAATTGAGATATCTCTTTAATAAACACTCACGAACGAGAGAACCGTATAAATATCAGATTGCGTAAACACAGTTTCCAACCCCTCGATGTTGATAAGAAACGATCCATTTGTTAATTACTTTTTTACCCGGGAACTATTTTTAACGATGACCCCGTGCCGCGATTATTGATTTATTCGACCGAAATATTTTTGCGTCTCGAGGAATAGGGTCGTCTTCCTTAGAATAAGGTCATATTCTAAAAGAGACTTATCTTAAACGGGGGAAAAGAGCGGGCTGGAAGAATCTGTCGATGCGTCGGACATTTTTAACTTCCTTCCTCTCCAAATACCGTGTTTTTCCGGTTGTTTATCGGAAACGGGGTCGCTGATAAATAACCATCGTCCATAAACGGATACGATATGAGGTATCGATAACGTTTTACAGTAATATTCAATTTACGACGCCGTCACTGGCGTCTTTATGCCGTACTTCCGGCGCGAGCACGCGTTTTCCCTCGCGTCGCAACAAATTTATATCAATTTTTATGGCCAATTTTTGTATCTACAATTGAATAACGCCATAATCAAAATCTTGACAAATACAAAGGAGAGTTTTTCTCCAAAATCAATTTTTCTTCCTCGAGGGATTCCCTTTTTCTTTTCTTTCTTTTCTTACGAATAATTTTCTCTTCGAGAACTCTTCTGAAAACTTGCGAATGAATTATCGCTTGTCACTCTAACGATATACATCCGGTATGAACCTTTATAATACAACGATGATGGTACGCGCGAACGCGCCACGATAATGGGATGGAGTTTCCAGGAAAGGTTACCGGAACGACCTGGAAGCCTTCAATCTGGCCAACTTCCTGACTGCACGACGTGCACCAACTCACGGATATAGACGCAATCATCGCGCACACCACCCTCGAACAATTGGCCCTCTCGTCCGTATACTTGGCGAATTTACATGAGATTCGTATCACGTTGCAATCTGTGAAGAGATTGAATCGACCCTCGCTTCTTGTGGAAAGCCGTTCGATCATAAAATCCGCGCGAAGGATGATTAGATTTAAAGAAATGCAATCTCGCGGTGTATCAAGGCCAGTGATGGAATGTTTTTCTTGAGCAATTCTCAGATATTTGTTTGAAGATCGATGATAATATTAAATTGTATCGACGTAAGTGATGTCAAAAATATCGAAATTATTCGAATTATACATCTCTCGTTTACAATAATTATTAATTTGAGTCATCATATTAAAGTAAGTTTTGATATTGCAATTTTAAGAAAAACGCTTCTGAATATTTCCATAAGTCCATGAGATCTTATTAAAATTGGAAGTATTTTATAAAAGTTTTTATAAAATTCCATCAAAAAAAAGATTTCTTTATTAAGAATTGATAACTGTTTGATGAACGTTACGACTCATTAATCCTCGACAAGGCATAACAGTAAAAATTTTCAGGTTGGCGGTAGTTTGGTAAAAGTTTCTTTTCTCGAGAGCAGATTTTATTAACAGGAAGAAGATCGTTAAACGTGTTGGAATTGAGCGTGCTTTATGAGCAACCTTTTTCATGATGGAGCTACCAGTGTCTATCGGGATGTTGCTCTACCCATAAACTTAGTGGATTATATTATATTATAGCTATTCGGTTTTAGTATTCGTAATTTTCTTCCCGAACTCTTGAAGAAATCGAACGCTTCGTTACAAGAAAAATTTTCTTATAAGACGTTTCGCATTCTCAAAAGTATCATAAACGAAATCTTGGATGACTTGATTAACTTTGAACATTATCAAAGTTGTTCCTTTGTAATCATCTTTTAATTAGATTAAGAGAATAATATTTTTGCGTCTTCATTTTCAAATTGGAAAATCGTTAAAGTATTCGTGAAATGAATTCGAAAATTTTAATTTTAATTGAAATATTCGAATGGTTTAATAGGTTACAATAATAAGATAATAAGTTTTCATCTCTTCAAAGGATCTTCTCGATCAATTAGAAATTGACAGATACTATTATGTTTCAATATTCAATAAAATCATTAGAAGAGATTGAAATCGATCGAATAAACGATGTATGAAATCGTATGAAATTACGCGAATCGAAAAAAAGAATGAAATGTTTCCAGAGACGAAGCAAAAACAATGTAAAGATGAAATTGTATTATCAAACTTTCTCTATTCGGCCAGAGTAAATATTTATGTTGTTAGTTCCGCAATGATTACTTCGGTTGGCCTTTTATCTTTCTACAAAGAAGAAGGAAAAGCGAAAATTGTGTCGTGGACGATGTTTAAATAAAAACTGTATTATAGAATCGTACGTTGAAAGGTTCGTAATTGAAGAACGGGTTAAATTTCATCGATAGACGAGTACACAGATATATGTGTGTATGTATCATTGTGTCAGTAGTCACGAGGAATCGTGTATCATTCGATACATGTACACGATTGCAACCTATATAATCGGAAATATTATTTATCTGTGAAATTATCGACACCTCTAGTTTCGATAACGGAAAATGATGTCAAATATTGGGAACGATCAAGCGATGGAACGAACTTTATGAGTCTCGTTTCCTTTTCCTCTCATAAACGTGATATTTTTGAGAAATCGATAGCAATAGATTGAGGTTGCAAAAAAAAATATCAAAAATATCACGGAGATAGTGAGTATTGTGGCGCCAGAATCCTGTGAGTCGTCTTATACAAGCTATCCATGGCTAATGAAGTATTGAAACGAGACGTGACAGAAAGAAAGGATGTAACGTAGAGTAAAAATAGTTCTATAATCAGAGAGTTTGAGAAAATAAGGGAACAGAAAGAGAAAGAGAGGAAAGCAGAGAGAAACAAGACGAAAGTTCTACGATAAGTTCTAAGTTAATTATAGTAGTTCATTTTGCTTGGTCCTTTAATTGATCGATCGTGAGAGATAAAGGGTGCCAGATGAAGGAATATTAAGTCTAGATTTTCAAGAGAATATTGCCATTTTCTTTGAGCAAGTGTTATTAATCGTACAACTGGAACAGTTATGCGAATACAGTTATGGCCACTCTCTGAAGTAAATTGCATGTACACGCTGCTTTCTATTAATCCCTATTGCGTTCGTTGCTATCCTGAAATTAATCTCAGATATCTCGTGATTAGATTCGTTGCCAAAGGATGAATGGCTCGACGATGCCGGAAATGTGAAAGCAAATCCAACTGTATAATACGATATCGTACGATGGTAAATCCAGTTAGCCATCGATTAAATTCAAACTTCAATTTGTATTTTCATTTTTGATTGATAATAAAATGTAGATGCAAAATTATTTGATTTTATTTACCGTTTTTAACGTAACGTCATTTTTAATCAAATTCGTATAAATATAGAAAGAAAAAAAAAATAAATAAAAATAAAAGGTTAATCAACGCATTATCAATCAATTTGTTAATTTTTTTCATATTTGTTAAATATGGAAAATATAAATCATAAAATAAAATATAAAAAATTTTTACGATAGATATATATATGTATATTATTTAAAAAATATTTCTTCAAAAATTTAATTTTCACGAGTTCCATAAACTTTAGAGACAAAGTTCCTTTCTTTCAATACGTAGTTCATATTACCTGTTATATTACATCAATACTACGTTGATTAAAAAGTATCTATTAAATTAATGTAAACTGTTTAATTTATTAATAGAATAATGATAAGTTAAAAAAAAAAATTATTATATATTTAAATGATTTTTATTTTTTATTAAAAATATATTTATGTTATATTTCTATAAAATTATATATTCCATGTCTCTAAGAATAAGAATAAGCCAATTATACGAGATTTCAATTAGCTAATATTTCAAACATTTGAATCTGATTGGTGGAAGGAAATCGACCAATCAAATTGAGACTAAGAAAAAAGATTCGATCAAGCTTGATTTGACGTCCATAGTTATTGCAATTTTTAAAATAAAGTAGAAGTGATTGTAAAAGTGATTGTATAATTTCTATTTTAAAGTTAGTGATTTTGATTTTGATCAAAATTAACGATAGTGTGAATACAAAGTTGTTGTTCGCGATAAAATTTATTTATGGATAATACGTCGTTCAGTTTATGTGAAGTTAAATGAAATTTACTTCATTATTGTTGTAATGTACAATAAAATTTTATTGAAGTCTTTAATAATTCCAACTCAATCAACGATAATTGCTCATATCAAGAATCCTACACTTCAATATCACAAAAAATGTACGTATTACAAACAATTCTGTTATTTTCAATTATTATATATATAATTATATATATATATATATATATATATATATATATATATATATATATATATATATCAGAATGATAATGAAGCAATATTCTATTTTACATAAAAATATTTAATCTATAATCTATAAAATATATATATTTATTTAATACATAATCGATATTTAATTAAACACAATTAATTGCTTTATTTATATCTGGAATAATTGTTTTATCTGTATCTGTAGAAGTTGTTTTATCTGTATCTGGAATAATTGTTTTATCTATATTTGAAATAGTTTCTTCATCTGTATTATGTACAAATATAGATCGAGGTTCCATTATTTGTGCATAATTTAATGTAATTGTATCATTCGTTGTTTGTTCTATTGTATCTTCCATAATTGTAAATTTTCCTATTGGTACTTGCACTTCAGATAAACCTCCTATAAATAAATATTTCATTATAATAATCGAAAATATATAATATAATAATTTCTTTTTTGATATATATATATATATATATTAATAAAAATTACATACGTAATATTTTAAGAACATATACTGATGTTTCTGAACAATAAGATAAAATCTCTGCTACAATAAAGTCTGATATTTGTGGTGTATAATCTAATCCAATTTTGAGCATCTAAAAAATTAATTAATTATATATATACGTATTATAATATTAATATTTTAAATTACCTTAAATGCAATGATATCCTTAAGTTGTGGTTTTTCTATCATAATTGGATATGTTTTGAAATCTGTATTTAATAACTTTTCTAAATTAATATTATTAGTTGAAACTATGTTTTTATTTTCATGAGATTGTACTTTTTCACATGAATCCTGTATTCCTTTTATTTTAATATTTGTAAAAGTAACAGGAGTAGAATTATTACTTAATGATAATAAATTAGCTAATTCATGAGTAGGTGATACGTGAGTTGTATTAGTTCCATTTATTATTTCTTGACATTTAGGTTTTCTTTCCTCAACATCATTATCTTCTAAATCATCAAAACGAATATGTTTGCCAAAAGGAATAACATAAGAATTAATAATCTTAGGTTTGTTTAATTCATTTTCTTTTTTTTGTATCACTGTTTCTTCAGCTGTTGTTTTCTTTTTTTTATGTCTTACACGTTTTCTTTTTGGGCATGTGAAGAGATTTGTAGATGTATCAAATTCTTCTATAAAATTTATACCAATAGATTTTAATTTGACTATATTAATTATTTCATTATATGTTCTTACCATTTTGAGATCTATTCGTGACATTTGATATTTTCAATTCCTTTTGACATGAATTTCTAGTTTCATTTGGCCTGCTAAAACTATTCTCTAACTCTTGTATATTTTTCTCATTTGGTGAAATTGTAAATGAATCGAAGTGATTATTTATAGATAAATCAAAATGGCTATTTAATCCAGATCCAGGAGAAACCCTGTAACAGTTTCATATAAATAACGCGATAGATTTTTATATATATATTTTTTAAAAATTCTTACAGAATTGTTTCATTTTCTTTCAAAATGCGTATATTTTCGCTGGGTGGTAAATATTCGTTTTCATTTAGTAATAAATGAAACGGTTCTTTGATATTCAACAATTCCGTAATATGTTGTTTTAAATGATTAATTTGAAACATATTTGTACTATCGATAAAAATCCAAGAAAAACGACGCGCATCATTGTAAAATTTACATAAATCGAGTTTAACGCGGAAATTCGGCTGAAACATATTTCCTTTTAACGTTTCACTGATATCTAGACAATCGTTCACCGAGTTTTATCCAAACGTATCAAGACTCATATGAAAATAAGCGTTTTTTAGGTTAATGTACATTCAGAAATTATTACTCTTTTCGAAAAAAAAACAATATTTTATGCTAAATAATATCATATTTATTAATAATTATATAATTAAATTTGAGTATATGAGAAAAAATTACATCCATTCATTCATAATTCATATTTCTTTTTTAATAATAATAAAATATAGAATAAAAATTCGCGAGCGCCATCTGTACGATGTCTGTAAAGTATAAGTATAGACAAGGAGAGCAAATAGTGGGAGAAAGACAGAGATAGAATAAAAATTTTGATATCAGCGCCATCTCTTGAGTGCCGCAAATGAAACATAAATTTAAACAAAGAGAGCAAATAGTGGAAGAAGGATAGAGATAAAAATAGGCTAAAAACTGAAGTTAGAAAATTTTGATATCAGCGCCATCTCTCGAGTTAAAAAATTTTTATTCAAGAAAATTGTTCTAAAAACACTCAAGAGATGGCGCTGAATCTCAATTCCGAATCTCTATCTTACTTTGGAAGAAATGTTGTTAGCACTCAAGAGATGGTGCTGATAGTCAATTCTATTTTCAACTCTATTTTCATCCTTTTTCAATTATTTGTTCTCTTTATCTACATTAGTTCCATGTACATTCCACAGATGGCGCCACCATTAATATTTTCAACTCTATTTTCATCCTTTTTCAATTATTTGTTCTCTTTATCTACATTAGTTTCATGTACACTCCACAGATGGCGCCACCATTAATATTTTTACGTTATTTCTGTCCTTTTCTATTACGTGGCACTCAAGAGATAGTGTTAATAGTCTATTCTATTTTCATCTTTTTTTAATTATTTGTTCTCTTTATCTATAGTAGTTTCATGTACATTCCACAGATGGCGCCACCATTAATATTTTTACTCTTTCTGTCCTTTTCTATTACTTGTTCTCCTTGTCAGACTTATTCCGCAAAATTTATATGTTTAGAAGACGGTTCCAATATATGATTAATTTTATTACATTCTTTATCCAATCTAAATCGAATCAAAGTTTATTTTTATTAAAAATTATATATAATTCTACGCGTTTGTATGTTATATACTCACGAATTTATATATTTTAATTAGTTTTTTTTATTTATCATACTATATATCATACAGGATATTATATATTATATATCTTAATCATAATTTAATGCAATAATATCAAAAGTTTTCTAATATTTATAATTTTTACGAGAAAATTTCAAAGATTGGGAATAAATTGAAAGAAAATTTTCAAGAGGAAATTGAATATGACACTCATCTTTTATTTAATTTCTGGTAACGCAATGATATAAAGTCAAAGGCTTAGACTACTTAATAATTTGTCACCACATATTTCCTCCGGATCTATGCTAAAAATAATTGCAATCGTGTCAAATACCACCTGCCTCTGAAACTCCCTATGACGTAGATCTATTGTTGTTCTTATCTTATGATATTAATAGATCTTCGTAACTTGTTGGATTGTTCGCAACCGTTTTGAAAACCGGTTCGTCTTATCACCACATTACAACGTTATTAATCTAAGTAACAGGAAATAATTGCACAGGTCAGGTAAACGCACGATCTCAGCGAAAAGTTCGTCCAATAATTAGAGAATTTGGAACGATCGAGAAATTTGTAATCGATTTGATTCTCGAGATTGCGAGTTTTTTTTTTTCCTTTTTTTTTTTTTTCCTTTTTTTTTTTACATTGAAATAAATTTTTTTTATCCCGTTATCGTGATGCGCGACATTTTTCATTTTAATCGCGTTGAAACGCGTTAAATTACACGGCTGCTGCTTAATCGTATATACGTATATGTAAGTACTTTATGTAAAATTATACCCAATGTGGGTTTTCGATTCAACGAGATATCCACATCGCAAGGCTCTTTTATTTACATAGAATTTCTACCATTAAATAACACTAACGTGTATATATATAGATCTTTTTTTATTTTTTTTTTTTTTTTTTTTAATCTGAATAATATATCCGAAAAAACATTTGTGACATTTCTTCCCAAACGATAAATTATACTATATCATGCGATATATTATTTAAACGTGAAATCGATAAATCTTCCCATCTAATATTACAAAATCGATCAACGATCGTTGCACGATATTTCTTTTCATTAAAATTTATAGACACAACGTATATGTATATCTCTATACGTTTACCTCAATCAAGTGACGAAAAAACAGAAACTCGTCGACGATTCCCGTTTTTATTCACCGCGTCGATTCACAACGACAACACAACTACTTCAAAAGCTATATGCGATCGAATAAAATTTTTTGTACGTTCTCTCTTTTCACCCCAATTTTTTTCTTTTTTTTTATCACGGTTAACTCAGATTCGGAGCAAAGGCAATCGGCGTACAATGCGCGAGTCGTTCACGTTCATCGTTTCATCCTTAATTGACAAATGATTCGATATTTTCGCGGTAAACGGGGGAATAATACCATTTTTTTCGATTTTTTTAGAGATGGACGACGGGATGCAACGTGTCTCTCTTCGCGTTCTCTTTTTATACATACGAATAAATCGAACCAATTTAAAATAAATTGTATATATATATAACACGGGGAGGGGGCTATATAAAGAACAGCATAGACAATTGCTCGATGTAAATTCAATCGAATATAGCCAATAAAACTGTTTTATAAAACGTTCTTTGGCCGTCAATGGATTCGTAAATGGATAATAAGATAGTGAGTGATAGTGGGCAGTGGGAAACAACCCTGAAATAGGATACCTTTGTGAGATACTTGTTCATGTATCTGCAAAGATGGGAATCCCTTCGGAATAATTCGGAATAATTATGTTCAACTTCGATCGACAGTAGAGCGTCGTTTCCAGTTCTATATCTCTCGTCGATCCTCAACTTCAATAAAATCGGTAAATAGGTGTGACGTTTTGCATCGAGAAAAGGGGAGCAAGGATGATTTGTTGATTAAAACGAACGGGTCGTCACGAGGAATAATTATCTTCTATATTATCCTTATTAAAGTCTCTTCATCGTGTTCGCGATTTCATCTTCTACCTAGGAACGAGAAATTTTCAATTTTTCGACGAAAAAATTTTTTTACTTAACATCAAGTACGTGGATTCACTCGCTATTCACATCGAATTTTCGAACGATAAACATCGAAATAATTGTCGTTCGTTTCTTTTTTTTTTTTCTTTTTTCTCTTTTTTAATCGGGAAAAAATCAGCTAGATTCTCGATTCATAGATCGCGTATTAATTTCTTAAAAATCGAATGAGAGGCCTGCGCGAGACGAAAGTTCTCTAGAAAACAAATCTTCGATCACGGCATCACGGTTTCTCGCCCCCCTCTTCCTTTCGACTCGTCATCGTTCATATCGGTGGGAGCGTTTTCGAACGATCGATCGAAATGATCGATCGCCGTTAGAGAGAATCGGGCCATCGATCGATTCCGCCGTTCCTTCCTCCTCTCAGGATCAGGTGAGAAACAGTTGTGAATGCCTTCGGATTTTCGTTTACGACAGTATGCAGGAATTCCTCTTCGACTCGGAACGTTCACGGATCTGCTGCAGATGCTGCAGCTGGGCCGGGGACGGTACGTGAGCGCTGCTGCTGCGGGAATTCAAATGCTGGGGCGGTGGCAATGATTGCCTGCGGCGACGTCTCAATGCCGGGCTTAGATTGTACTTCAGCTTGGCCTGGATCAAAAGCTCCTTGAACACCTGTGAAATGTTCAAGTTCTCTTTCGCTGACACCTCCACGAAACCGTTCTCCCATTTCATCGTTACCAACTCTCTCGTGCTGTCCGTATCCACCTGCAAATGCACGTTCCATTAGAATCGTACAATTTCGTACAAACTGTTCCCGATTACACGCGGATCTGAGATTAATCCTTTAAATGAAATTAGATATTATATATATAACTAATTGTTAATTAAAAGGAGAGATCTTTTCTACACAATTATAATCAGTTATAATCAATTTCGAGACTTGAGATCAATAAACTTTCTAATAAGTGTGTAACTTTTAATTTAAATTCAAAACTAAATAATTAATAATTATATTTTTGTACAATCAATTTTGAGATCTGAATAGACTTTCTAATAATATCGATCAATTTAGAAGATTCGAAAGAAATGAAAAACATATTTTTAAATACAATACAGCTTGAAAAGAGATCGCTCGAATTAGGTTCTCCTCTCGAAACAGTTGTTCGAAATAGCAATAATTATTTACGGGAAGATAGTCGGATAGACAATTACCTGTTTCTCGGTGTCGATCAAATCGACTTTATTTCCAACGACGACGATCGGCACCGCCCCCTTCGTGTTGAGAATTTGCGCCCTCAGCGTCTTCACCTCGAGGAACGTGTTGGCGTCGTGGACGTCGTACACGAGGATAAACGCGTCCGCCGACTTGATGGACAGATCCCTCATCGCGGGGAACTCGTACGAGCCCGATGTATCCAGGATGTCGAGGGTCAATTGTATACCGGAAACGTTGAAATCCCCGTGATGCATCTCCTCCACCGTCCTCTTGTACTTGGGGGTGAACGTGTTGTAGAGGAACTGATTGATTATCGCCGATTTCCCCACTTTCGCCGCCCCCATCACGACGATCTTGTGCCGTATCGAACTTTCCGCGTGTTTCCCGCCGCCGCTGTCCGACTCCGACAGCCTCTCGTTCCTGAAATTTATTTCGACAAATTTCGAGGAATATTCCGTCCTTTCCAAAAAGAAAATTCGATAACAATATCATCCCTCGATATTAACGTAACAAACGTTAGAGATATTCGAAATATTTGTTTCATATTCGATCATATTCGAGAAGAAAGATTTATGAGAGAGATTTTACTTTTTATTCAATCCTAAGATAGAAAGTGCTCGCAACTAATAATGATCTAATTAATTAACGGATTGAATTGAAGTATGATTCGAGCAAGAGTTAAATAAAACTTGGTAACAAGCCTGTTCTCACGGCCATTTTTCTTTGGCGCGAGTATGGTAACGGTACACCTGAGCGCGAGGGTGCTAATAAGACAGGAAACCACGTCTCATATTTAAGGGGACAACGTTCCAGGGAGGAGAATAGCGCTAATGAACGTTAAAGATCCCCTTTCACCGGGGACACGAGTTATTGAATGCGTTGTTTTGTACACACGAGGTCTGAATTTCTGAGCCGCCCATTTACTCCCTCTCTTTCCCAGAATATACTATATATATATATATATATATATATATACAGTCGACCAGGATCGCGGTGGAAATTGTGGCGACGATGATGGGCGCGCTTTTGCATGCACCAGATAACAACTGTTCCCTAAGTATCTTCGTAATCATCCACGCTTATTACGTGGAGGAGGGGAGCGAGACGCGGTTATTACTTGGCCAGTGCACAAAGGAGAGGAGGTGAGCGAGCTTCCCTTTTTGCCAAGAACTGGCCGCAAAATTAAAGCTCTGGCCTAAGAGTGGAGTCAAGAGGGGAGGTCGAAGAGAAGAATGGAAAGAAGAATGGAGAGAAAGGATGGAGAGGGAGCGAAATATTGCGAAAGAATCTTGCCAGAACTCTTTCTCGAACGATGGAATACGCAGTTTACCTTGGAAATTCGTTTTCTTCTCCCTTATCCGCGTTTCCAATCTTTTTTTTTTATTATTGTCTCGAACTAGCATTTCAGAAAGATTGAAATCAGTTTGCACTTTTGAATCTCGTGATCTCTCGTTCTTTTTTTTTTCTTTTTGAAACAAGAGAGAGAAGGGTGGGAGTAAAGATACCTCGGGGACGAAAGGAAGGAGGATTCTTTTTTTCTTATCGGAGGGGGTGAAGGATTTTCGAGCGCGAATAAGACAGATTTGGGGAAGGAGTTATATAAATCTTACCTAACATTTTTCGTCGTACCATCTTCCTGGCCCTCCTTCAGCGACGACGGTTGTAGACTGAAACGACGCCGAAATTGATGCCGTCCTTTCATCATTTGTGCAGGGATTTTCCTGTAAAAACAGAAAAAGAAATTCTTAGGTTAGCGAAGGAAGAAACAGCTCTATAGGAAGTCTTTGTTCATTACAGCGATAGGATCTTGTATTTCGAATAGCTAGCGAATACTTTTTTAATCTTTCACGAGTATCTTTCCAAGTATTTGCTCGAAGCTAAGGATGAATCTAAATCACTTGTTGGAATGGTTTTAACGATACCTTTTTTCACCGTCGAGTCTCGATTAAACAGATTTAATCATTTCGCGAATATATTATATATTCGAATTGGTACTCGCTCAACAGGTACTTAAACAAATTGACCATCACTTTACGTAAAACGGATCTTTCACATTAAATTTAATTTGCTTTCGTGACCGCATCTCATTTACTCGATATAAATATTTTCTTACGGCAAGAAGAAATTGCAAACAAAATATCGCGCGCAGGATCGATATTAAATCGACGTGTTCGTCAAAGGGGATACGAGGTATCCATCGTATCGTTAAAAAAAAAAGTATCACGAAAATTAATCGCGATATCCCTTGCCGCGAATCGAATAAGTTTACAAAGGAATAACGCGCGTCCATTATTTTCTCTTTCTTCTTTTTTTGATATTTAATTACTGCTTCTATTCAGAGATGCTCCTTCCCATGTTCCAAGAAACCTTCTCAAAACGTTTTGCTATTGCGTATAAAGCGAGCGTTAAATTTAATTCTCCCTTATCTTTCGTCCCGTGACTCTGGAAATTAGTTTGCGTAATTCGCAGGCGTGGTCGGGTTCGACGATCAACTTTAGGGGACGAGATTGGCACGTTTCGAGCGTGTGTACGCATATCGTTAAAAAGTTTGGAACAGTTGGCGCGGTCGGCCAATGGAACGGCCGATTGATCCACCTACGTGGATAGGCGGATAGATGTTCACGTTTCTCCTGATAAAGTGGAACGAGCCACACGTGTCAAATATCGTATCGATCGGTAGTTTAATCGCGCCACGACAATCGAGATTGCCGATACACCATGTGAATCCATTCGTTGGATACGTGCCTTGCTTCTTTCGATACCCGCGAATCTAATTTCAACGGGACTCGGGATTTTGTGGATTGGATCGAACGAGGATGCGAGGGAGTATCGGTGATTTGACGAGAGATTTAGGTTGCTTAAGGGAAATGGGATTTAGAGGAAGTATTTATAGTTTTCGTTGGTAAAAAGATTCGATCCAACGTTTTACGTAGATTTTTTAAATGTCGTATCGAGTCGATTGTAAGATAGATAACTATCCATGAACGTTTTGAATGAAAAATGTGCGTAAAATTTGTCCATTTTTCCATATTTTATTTTAAGGAAGAATGTTTTAATAATCCTTGAGGAAATTTTAATTCTTGTAAATTTTATCTTCCTTTTCTTTTATAATTAATATAATTAATATTTTATACGTAATATTCGTTCGCACTTCCCGATAAAAATTACTCAACGCGATCTGATGATGGTCATCTCAATTTCCTGTTGCTTCTAATTTCCTCATTCCAATGCAACTTTAACAAGTTTCTCCAGCAAGCCTTTCTTCCCTTCTGTACCGATTTTTCTTGCATTAAATATCTGCCCTCTGAGCAACCAAGTAATCAGCAATTTGAAATTCTTGGTGGAAGTTTGTTCGAAGTAGCGTTATTTTCATATTTACAACGAATCGCGAGAATTGATGTAAAAAAAAAAAATCGGGATGGATATCGTGGAATTAATGAAGATTCAGTTGCAATTGTTCAAATTTTTATCTTCCAATTATTTTTTGAAAGATGTTAATACATGCGTTAATCTGATAATACTTTCCCTACTTTTTTCCCGTAAAACGAAGAGCGAACTGCAAAGTTTATGGAAGAATGAATCACAATTATACAAAAGCGAGATTATTCTTATTTAAGTTTTGATAACTAATCCACGCTTCGCTCAAATCCAAAAGTCAAACCAAGCATTTGTCTGATTCAACTGGTTTTCCAGTTTTTCCTACAGTAGAATTCCATTTGTACAAATCTTAATAAGTCAATATAACGAGAATCCATTGCTATTTTCATAACTCATTCGTTCGAATAATCAATATTTTTTTCGGATAATCAAGAAAATTTATATCGATAAACATTATAATTTAAATAAATACTTATCCTTTGTTCAGAGACGATTCATAATCTCATAATTTTCGGATAATAATTTTCGAACGTTCCATTTATATTTTACGAATAAAATGGATCGATATAAACGTCTTTTGTTTCTCCCCGTCGTTTTCTAATCTCGGTCCGTCCGGTTTCCCAATTCCCCGTGGATAAACACGTGGAACTCGTCCTTACGAACGTTCGCAGCCGCGTAACACAATTTCCCATCGAGATAAACGATACGCGTGTTCCACGACGTGCTCCTCGTATACGTATTTGCTAGGAAACAAGACCTGGTAAATCGATAGACGTCCACCGATAATTTCCAGGCAACCGTGTGAAAACTTGATATCGCTTGTTTTGATTGTACTTTTCGAGTTCGATGCAACGAAGTACGTGCTACACTACCCGCCCGTACTATTTCTGTAAGATCGCGTATTAAAGGAGGAAAATTTAATTTTCACGAACGAGGGCAGATACTTTTACTCGCGTAGTTTTCATTATGAGAGAAAGCATCTTCGTTAAACGTGCAACGTCGTATCGAGCAACAATAAACCGTTTACCGTTTTTCGTTAAAAAATTTGATGGACCGTTTCCATTGTTTAAAGAAAAAAGAAAGAAAGAGAGAGAGACGAAACAGGCACGATTTTGAGCAATTTTCCGGGATACGCTTTAGGATCAATGCGCTCATTGTCTGCGAATACTGCGTAGGAAGCTCGCCTCCAGCTATTATATTACATCCAATGATAAGACAGTTGTATCTAAGACAGTTTAAGTTAAAGTTCGTGTTAATATCTCCTTTCTAACAACGCAGTAATCCGAGAAGATTTGCTTTTTCACGATGAAATATACTTAATCGCGCAATCGAAACTTTTCGATAAAAATTTTGGATATTTCTCGACGATATTTTCGAGAATTAATGTCTTGGAAATATCGTTTCCTTTTATCAAAGCCAATATATTTTGTTGACTCGAAAAATGGTATAGGATGTCAAAAAACATAATTCAAACTTTCGACGCGATAATTTTGAACAATTGAGAATGAATAACTTGGAAAAACATCGATTCCTTTTATCAAACTATTTATTAAAAAGTTCGAATCTATTCGAGGCAGCTCGAACATAAAAAAAAATTGCTTTAATAACTTTTGAAATATCATTCACGACAGAATTCGAACTTGCTCGAACTTGCAATATTTTTATATCGTCCATTTCGAAAGTGGTAAAATAAAATTGCTCGGGGGGGGTCGATCCCGGACAGTGGCCGGGTCGCGTTTTAATCTTCGCCCTCTTATTGCGCCCATAAAGCTTCCAAGCAGCATCGAGTTATCGACTCACGAGTATCGATCAACAATTCCCTTCCCCCCCTCTTCTTTTCTGATATTACGCTCGTAAACCATCGATCGGCCGGTACAAGTTTTAATCTGGTTCCTCGAGAATTTATCTCGACCGACGCGTTTTCGAATTATATTATTGCACAGCTCGATATCGACGCGCCGTACTCCGCCCCGGTTAAAATCAACCCCGTCAAAATCTATTTGCTCGATTCCCTTCCCTGATGCGATTCGTATTTCGATACGGTTGTCACGCGATATAAATTGCAGTAATTAGGGGACGAGCGTACTAATATATGCGTCCCGATATTTGTAATTAACCGTGGGGAAGCGATATCCTCCTCTCCGGGGAGAGACTTCTGGCAATTACGCTTCTTTCCGAGCATTCCCAATAACCGGGAATCGGGTTTATTATTAGAAACGGAACGTGCATCGTAGACGATGCCGGGCTATTTCCAACCTTCGACCTTCCTCGCCGTAAGAGACGTAATCTCCGAGAGATTAAAACGTCGTTCGAATCGAGCGAATCAATTGGATCCCTCTCGATTTCGTAAACGTAAATCCCATCCACGAAACAAAACATCCTCATCCTCAAGATGATCGAACCAAAATCCCTGGAAAAAAAATTATATCCTTTGTGAGGAGTAATCGAACGCATCTTCCTAGGAGGATTTCCAGGAATAATCCTCGGTTAAGTAGATTCTGAAGGGAATTCTCGTTACACTTCCGTTTTCTTCCATTTCCCTCCCTTGGATGAGAGGTGAAAGAGAACCGTATGCGGTTTCCGTAGTCGTGTTCGATTAATCCATCGCATCCAGCCTCGTCGTTGGATTCGTCGAGATTGGTAACGTGTGAATCGTGGTATCGTTCGAGAGGATAGAAGATTATATGCCTGAACCGGGTGATACATTTCGGATCGATATTCGGGATTATTGGGGAGGGAGGGAGGAAGGAGAGAAAGAGAAAAAAAAGGATAGGTGCGTTAGGTGTGTTATTGAGACTTTATTGTTCCGCGTTTCGTGATAAAGTGATCCTCCTAAAGATTTATTGCCAATATGACGTGCTCTCCCCTTTTATCTAAAGCCCTTCGAAGCTTATCGAAGCTCTCGATTGTTTTTTCAACGATACAAATATATATATATATATATATATATATATTTGTTGAAAGTGGATGATTTGAATTGTGCCTCCCCATATGTATTCGTCGATACGAGATTGTCGTAAACGAGATTCGAATCGACAAAAGGAAATACGGTACGGATGGGGGCAAAGAATGGAAAAAAGAATAGAATAGATATAGGGAAGGAAATTGACGTGCAACCCTTGAACCGTGCGTCGTGGCTCGACGCGTCCACGGTGTGACATTAATTAAATTCAATGACTGCGTTAATGCCAGCGTTAACGGCTCGCTGAAAAAGTCACTTGACTGTTTTCCGATAAAGGGTGTCGCGTCGGTTTAACGTTGAATCCAACCTCCGACACGGATAACCGCTTGATCTACATGTGTATCGGTAGGAAAGCTCGACCCTCGTTAGAGAATGAATTTTATTCCAAATTAATCCCTTTTTTCACTTACTCTCTCTCTCTCTCTTTTTAACAACTCGAAAACGTACTATTCATGCAGCCATAAAAATATTTCTGCATCCTTCAACATAACGATTCAATTAATTTCCAAGTTTTCTCCAAGTTTGAATCCAAAATTTAATATTTAGGAACGTAGAAGGAATATGTATATCTCTGTTGGATTACAGAAAAAGTTAGTTGGACAAATTTCGCTTTAAATTAATTTTCATAAGTTTCTTTTAAATATTTTTCTTCGTTTTCTCGAATTTACGAATAATATTTCGTATACAGATAGATTTTGGAAAGATGCTCGTGATTGGGCTGTATTTCGAGAACAGTCGAATGTTGAGTTATTTCAAAGGCGGCAGAATCTTGGACGGAGTTGAAACCTTTCGTCTCGATTCTTCTCGAGGATTCTATTCTACGTTTTTCTTTTTTTTTTCTTCTTCTTCTTCTTCTTCTTCTTCCCCTGCGTGTGATTACGAAGGGTGGGTCACGAGGGCTTTTGGATGTTGAACCGTACAAGTAATTTCGATTCCGCTTCGGGGATCGTAAGAATCGTAAAGGTTAATTCCCGGGGCCGATTTATTTTTCATTTGGTACACGTTCGTGGCAAGTATTTCCCCGAATGAACTAAACTTTCAGACCTTTTTAAACTTTTTCTCCTTTCGAAAGGTTAACTTCGATCGAACGGATAATTAAAGGGGAGAGTAAAGGAGAAAAGGAGAAAAATAAAATTGTGGATTTGGAATTGGATTTTCGTAGAAATTTTCGCGATAACTTATTTTCTATTTTGTATTATCGTCGAATTAACTTTGCTCGACCGACAAGGCTAATTGTAGACGGACGAAAGAGGGAGAAAAATATAAAATTCGAGAATCCGATGATTTTTGTTTTGATATATCCTCGAGTTAGTTCCTTTCCTTTCTCTGCAATAAACGAATATGTCGGAACCAGACTTTCTTCCTCTTCTTCGCAGAGAACGATGACTCTAATTACGATCTCTTAACATTCTCGCGACGGAGACAAAGGGTCTTAAGAAAATTTCTGATAATTTAGGATTTTAAAAAGAAAAGGCCAGCCTCATTATCTCAACTTTTCGTCAAGAAATAAAAATAGTCTTCATTATCCGGCACTGCTTCTTCCTCTATCACTCGAGCGAGTGACTTTTCAATTAAGGAAATTGCACATGCATATTCATAAAGAATTCGTATAAGAGTAAGCATTCTCAACCGTTTAAAACTGCGCGAGATCTCGTTATTTCCTCCAACTCCAACATTTATTGCCCGATTTAAAAATGATTTTACCGTAGTGATATTTTATTACGCAACCGATGTTGAAAACGTTAATCGTAAATCGAACGTCGTTTCATCTTGGAACGATCGCGATAGGAAGCATAAAGGGTAGACAGCCGCTCGTACAATCCCTTGTTTAAGGTGTGCTCACGCTTCGATGGAAATTTTTATGCAATGTGAAAAGGCCTGGCCGCAATACCGTCTCAAAATCCAGAGCCATTTTTGCCGTCATAAAGGTGTTTACTAGCGGCAAACACACGTAAACACGGTATAAATGGTCGGAGCTTTAACTAGAAAATATCTTTATGAACCTTGGCCTCGTGAATTTAGCATGTATAGCACAGTTCGAGGCAACAAGTTCGCGACAATTTCTCTCTCTCTCTCTTGAGTTTACACGAGATCCTTTCTTCTCTGTGATCGATTGATTTCTCTCAACTTTTTCTCTACGCTTGTTCAAGGATTGATTAATTGTACGAAATCTTATTATACAGGATGTTTTCGAAATAATGACATGAAAAAGAATAAACAGAATTAATTGAACACGGAATTTTTCAAATTATTTAAATTGAATTTTTTCTATTATTTTATAAAAAAAAATGAAAAAGAATTTTTTTATTGGATAGAATAAATATAATATGTTATTCTGAGAGAAGAAATGAATCAAGTGGGGAAATATTATTAAAAGTTTGGAATCATGGAAAATAATAAAAACAATATGAAATGTTTAATATGCATGAACACGATGAATCTTTAATATTTTATCAGTATTCGTTACGGAGTTTGAGTCATTTCCATTTATTACTCACCCATGTAGTATATTAAAACTGAATAAATTCTGAAAATTTATTTTTATAAAAATAATTGCGACAATCTCATCAAGTATCATCATAAATGTTTTTTTAGTACTTTTATCAATCAACTCTATCTCTTTCAGCGTAGTATCCATTACATTAAAATAATACATAATGAATTTTCCAAATTTATTTTTCCAACGTATTTCTACTTTCAATTTACAATGTTATCTCATTTCAATCTTCATCTCCACTTATGCAAATATCTGTACACGAATAAGATTAATGTTTAGCGAATTAGCAAAGGTATTTTCGAGATTTTCGAGACTTGGAAAATTCTAATTTATTGCATTTCGAAACTTCCACGAAACAATCCCTTGCAAACCTGCAAACTTTCGAATAACTCGTAATTTAACACTAATACTGAACCAAACTATTCTTGAACCTACCATCTATTCGGAAAAGAACAGGCCAGATATTAATTAAAACCTGTATACGACTTTCAAATTCTAAATATCATTTCAAATCTAATGAACAGCGCAAAGTCCATAAATTATTAACCGACAACAGATTCCACCTCTTAGAGCAAATATTCCTAACTATGGGCGCGCTAACAGGCGAGAAGTTTAATTAATCACAATGAAAACATAGAGAAAGAGAGAGAGAGAGAGAGAGAAAGGAACAGGGACGGCGAAATTACAAGTCGAACCACGTGGGGTCGAGGAATAACAAGATATTCGCATTTCCCTCGAACGATATTTTCTTCTCGCTGAGTTAGCCAGTTTATTTTCTGAAAGGAACGATTCCTACTGTGACGTCTTCCTGTATCGGTAACGTGTCTTCGAGGGAAACGGGAGCGATGAGAGTGAGAGAAAAGATGGGGGAAGGGAGAGAGAAAGAGTAGGTATGTGTATTTGGAATTTCTGACTCGACAGGAC
Source organism: Apis mellifera (assembly GCF_003254395.2). Classification (NCBI taxonomy): domain Eukaryota; kingdom Metazoa; phylum Arthropoda; class Insecta; order Hymenoptera; family Apidae; genus Apis; species Apis mellifera. The sequence goes on from NC_037640.1 coordinate 6,470,735, forward strand.
GCCAGAATCTAGGAGAGAGAAAAAAAAAAAAAACTGGAAGGGAGAAAGCATTCTCGCGCACCCTCTTGCTCGTCGCCGACGTCTGAACTGGATCGGTGCAATACGACGAAACCCGACAGCATGGAGCCGGCCAGTTCCGTCTGACTTCCTACGGTCGTTGCTCCACTTTGCTCGTGTATTCACGCGTTCTACGTCCACTCTACACATACATCCTCACACAGAGTCCCCTGATTATCGTCCAATACCATATTCTAGCTCGTACACACACCCTCTTTCTCTTTCCTCCTGCGTCGCATCGCGCCATGTATTTACATACATGCAACCATGCGTTCATGAAATTACGCGCCAACCTTCACCCAACTTTTCGTCGTAATCGTATCCACGCGACATTTTCGTCTGGAGGATATATAGGGTGTGCAGAGAAAATAGGTAGAAAATTGAAGGACTAGAGTCTGGAGATTGAAATAAAGGGAGGAAGTTTTTATAGGGCGTACGGAATATATTTTAGCGGTATTTTCAAGAGGAAATAGAGTATTATATTGTTCTATCTTCGTTTCAACTTATCCAATTTATTAAACAATCGGATTGCTTAATAATTTTTATACATCGGAATAAAATTTGGTTCTATTCTAATCTCCGAAAGAGTCGTTTCTTAAATTTTCTAGCTATTCTTGTAACATTGTGTACTTTTGAAGCACTGTGTATACACGGGGGTGAAAACTTTAAGAGAGGAATTACGATCGAGCGTGAGTTACGAGTATCGGTTGCCAACGAGATAGTTGGCCGGCTTCCGAAAACCAGCGACACGCTGCCTTTCGTTGACCTTAATGTAGCGGACAACCGCGGGGATATTAATGGGGATATTTCTTCTTTAAGGGAAATGGGATTGTTGATTACGGGTCGACGTATTTTGGTCACCGTCTTCCAGGATCCGTCGAGAGAAAAGTTTATCGTTTCTCGTCTCGATGAGCAAGGGTTCGGGCTTTATTATAGACCCTTCGTAAAATGTCCTTTCCTGCGGGCTTGCTCTCCGCGATCTGGAATTACGTACACGTGTACGTTTATACAGGGTGTTCGAAATGAATGGAATGATTGAAACGATTCTGAAGAACAAATACTCTTAACATTAATATTATAGAATTAATTCGTATATATTAATATTTTGTTCACATATACTTATTATATAACGTAAAATTAATAAGTTATTATTTTCCTTTAAACAAATTTGCGAAATTTCAATTGTTCTCGTTTCCAATATTTCTTTCGTATTCGAAAAATATTCGATTATTAAAGTAAAGATTTGATCAATATTTTTGCAACTTTTCCATTTGTTTCGGAATCACTCCTTACACATTTTTACTCTCTTTGAACACCAGGCATATAAATATCAAAGGGTATCACGTTTCTGAAAGCCACACCTTTATAAATGTACGGTCACCGTCAATCCTTGCACAATTTTCCGCCGGGGGTTTCAATACGCGTTCATGTACGACCATGTACGACCAAATGTCAGTGGGGGTTGGTTACACATATGTATACTTTACCCGATAATGGGAGCAGTGAAACACTTGCTCTGCTTTCCTCCCCCTCCCCTCTCTCTCTTTCTCCGTTTCTCTCCATGTAGCCACCCTTCGTTGGAATCTTGACACGCAAGAAATTTACTGTAATATTACCCTCGACCGAGACTCGATCCAACTGGGACGTTCAAGGCATTACTCCACTTTTGGTCATGTTTTGGTGACATCGTAGACATTCATTGTCCTCGTTGGTTCTTAACGAGCCAGTTTCTTCTTCTTCTTCTTCTTCTTCTTGTTCCTTCTCTCCGCCCTGGAAAGGGACGATCGTTCGACTGTGAGAACGACTCAGAGATGAGTTACGAGGCTTTTTCGGATGAAACATCGTTGGTTGCGTTTATTGGTAATCGTTGCGTTTTTACGGTTAGACCGGCTGAAAATTTATAGCTCGATATTTGGGGTGAGTCGCTCGAGAATGATCTTTTTCTCCTGAAAGTATTCTAATGAGATAGAAAGCCATCGCTCCAATTTCGTTGCCTTGTTTCGAAACGTTGCTGGAGCATTCTCGTTCGATGCTAATGACGTCGGTGATGAACCTTCCTTCTAAGAACCCTTTTTTTTTTGGACGAGTGGCACGAGTATTTGAGAGGATCGAGATTGATAAATGTGCTCGTTCTCCTGTCAAGTAGATGAATCGCTTTTTGTATTTGCCTCTGTTATTCCCTTATGTATTTAGACCCTCCTACAAGTTTAACAATGAAGAACGTGAAGAAATCACTCTGTCTTCTCGCAATTTCGCTTCACATTTGCCAACAATAGAGGATACATCATACCGACACTGTAAAATGTTATTTCAACATTTGATGTTTCCTTTTCCCAGTATCGTTTTTACCAGAATCGCTTCTTTTTTCGTTCATCTTTTGTTCTCCTGAATATATTTATTTTTTTTTCACACTCATTACCCACATTTTTTAACACCAATTCTTTACTATTTTATTAAAAATTTCTACGAAAGGAAGAAGAATACGTCTCCATTTTCGTACGCCGCCAGGTTCAATCATTTATCGAAGCTTATCTTAACCACCCACGCTTCTATTTTCCCCTTCCTTGTAAAGAATCGTATCTCCCGGAATCCTTCGATTTATAAACTTTAACTCGACACACCGATCTAAACCTAAGATTCCCTTCCTGACACTGACAAATAGTGGGAAAACGGACATGTTTTCCAGGAAGGAAAGGAATGTAGATCCCGCGTCACGAGATCACGACGCAGTGGTAAATACCATTTCCTCTCATCGAGGAGAAGGTTTCTTCTCGGTTCAGAGAACATTCAATGTTTCCTTCCTTCGAGTAGCGAAAGGCGATGTGCAAGTCGACCGACAGTTTCGAAGAAACGAAACTGTAGTATCGAGATGTGAAAAGATGACGGAAATTCTTCGTTCTCCAACCTTTGAGAGGAGAGTTTCTGACGGGTTGTTGCGCGATTGTGTTGATTTATGATACATTTTTGAAGTACGCGGAATACACAGACTTATTGTTGCAAATTGGTGAAAATTGATGTTTTCTTTTGTCCTTGTTAGCAACATTATAACTAGAGAGTTGCAACTATAAAAGACTTAACAAAAAGTGTTTGTACATTTGCACGGGAGCTTAAACGATAGTCGAAAGATAGATAGTTATTAGTTAGAAACTGGTGGTTTAATTTAAACTAGAACTAAAAACTAGGAAGTGCATCAAGATAAGAAAAGGATTTATATATATGTAACAGACACTGGGTATAGATCTAACTAAAGTTTCAAAGAAGTAGCTCGATATTAAATACGAGAATCCTCTTAATATTGTCGCTCTATCTTAGACAAGTATTGTTTCAAATTTTTTTCTACTGATTTTACCAAATTTTCCATTAATATTTCTTTGACACGCGAATATCGTGAAACATTCGTGAAATATCTAATCCTTTTGGTAAAGTCGAAATCATATATAATTTAAATTGCGCACACTATCCTGTTGAATGTAAAAATTATTTCTGTATATTTGAGGATAAGATTGAATTAAATTGAAAAGGGATAAACACATGTTCGCGTTATTTGAAACTCAATTTCATCCCTCGATCCAATCTTCCATCAAGAATCGAAGCCCCGTGATTTCGAAGACACGATCCGCAAATACCATTGATTAAATCAGACGAAAAGAAAACCAGATAAATAGAATCCCCGCCATATCTCCCCTCTTCTCTTCTACCTTCTGTCCCTTCCCGATTTCCTTCCAGATTTTTCCATTTCATTTCTCCCAAAATCTTCGAGCATGATTGCCGGCAAATTGTTTCACGGAGTGCGTGAAATTGTACGTGCCTAAAACAAATTGTAGCGAACAACATGGCGCATTCTGTATTCCACGTAGGACATATAGGGGGAGAGAGAGTACGTGACATTTGTTAGTGCGTATTTAGGTTAAGCCGCGATAACGCAGGCGACACGATACTCGATAAGTGGCGACGCATAAATTTCAGATATCATTAAGAGATCGGTCTTTTTTACATCAGCGGTTCTCAATCTTAGATACGGTTGGTCAATACGTCAAAATTCGAGGATACACTATTATAAAATCTTAAAATCTGTTAGCTCCGCGTTATTGATTGAACACAGTTTAATTTAGATATTGAAAATCTGAGAAGTAATTTTGATGATATATAGAAAAAAATATAAAATATTCGTACTAGATTTGTATATAAATGGAAGTCTCGATACTTGGAAAATTCCAATTTTGCATTCATTTTTCAAGCAAGAAAAATCGAAAGGATGAGTCTTTTTTGATGGAGCATCATCGATTTTTTTATATTTTATAGATTTTTTTATTAGAAGTAGTATTAAAGAACAGGAATAGTCTATCGAAGTGAAAATTACGATATTCTCTATTTTATAGAGGATTAGAGTATTTTTCTTTCGGATACGCGAAGCAATAAAGATTGAGAATCGTTTTTCTACAGGAAGAGCCTCTTTCGGTGTCGTGAAAAAAGATCATATCTCATCCAGCTGGGGAAAAAATACGGCGCCAGTCGCTCGTTAAGGGTGCCGACCTGTGAAACTTTGAAAATGACATTGCGATATGTCGCTTCGCAAGGCGCAATTAGGGTTGTCTGTTCGCGATCACCATGATTACACGTAGCCGAGCGGAATTCACGATATTTTCCTGGACATTTGCGGTAATATAGCGATGTCTCTACTGTTATCCTGTATTCGAGTATTAAATTCAGTACTCCGTCGTATTTTTACACTCACTTTCCAGAAATATTATTAGTCGTATTAGTCGTAAATTTCATCGATTTCATTTGCAAGTCTGGTTAAATTATTTTTATTATCTTCGATTTTGTTATTCCATTTGCAGAAGGATTATTTAAAGTATTGCTCCTTGACACGAAAATATGAATCATTTGTGATTGATAATTAAGAAAGAATCTGTCATCTGAAAAAAGTTACTTCAAAGTTATGAGTTCTTCTAATAATTTTATTTACTTCTGCTTTTTCATTATTACACATATTTAAAATATATTTCCAAAATTGAATAAAAATATTAATATCAATGCAATAATAACTCTTCTCACCGTTAACGATATAGAAAGGAATATTTCCATCATATAAAAATCATAAAAACGCCTTTCAATTTCATCTTTCTCGATGCTATCTAAGTTTCGATTAACGACAAAGCTTTAATTGCTCCGGATCGAGTTAAATTTTCCACGAGAGAGCATGAATCTTAATGTCCACTTTCCATAATTCATCTTTCCAAGACGTCATTTTTCCTTCTTTCTCTTCTTGCTTCATCCCTCTCTCTTCTTATTAACCGAGCGTTCGATTCGCACATCGGCGAATCCTCTTTCAATTTCAATTTCCACCTTATCCGCCCTCTTCGTTTCGTAAATCCGCGCTTGCTTCTTCATGCAAAGGGGTCGTTCTTCCAACGAATAATCGGGGTCAAATGCGGATGGGATGCAAACCGAATCGTGAACATCCAGTTACATCCGGAAACTTCGTGTCCAATCGACAAATGAACATTTCTTCGCTCGCGAGAGCAAACAACGGGGGGATCGTGACTCGAGTATCAAAATAAATTCACGAGTATCCCTCGAATCGAGCCAAAAAAATTTAACGTTCACATTCCACGTAAAGTCTCTCCAATTTCAAAGTTTAACGATCTATCTACTGAAAAATCCAGTATGGGGAGACTCTTTTTTCCAGGAGCGACCAGCGATATTGCTTCTCGAATATCGACTTTTGTCGATATTGACTCGGTTAAAGTAGCTTGGGAGACAGGATTGGCGCGGTGAGAAAGTGGAGAAAAATGGTCGAAATCGGTGGAAATTTCGCGATGGAACAACAGATTCTGTGCTTGGGGGGATAAAGCACGATCAAGGATGACTGCAAATACGGAGAGCGGGGTGGAGAAAGAGAGTTATCTTCTCGGTGTTCAATGAAGATCGACTGTGGTTGGGATGCGTTGGCTAGCAAATAGGAGAAGGAAGCAGGAGACGAAGACAAACCGCGCAATTTTCCACGACACGCGAAATCCATTCCAACGAAGAAATCGGGATTCCTCGCGTTGCTTTGTAAATTCTTTACCTCCCCGTAGGGTTGTCTCTGCCTCTTGGCACGCGAGATTTATTCGACGACGTTTGCCCTCGAAAACTCTTGACGAATAAGCAGAAAAATTTCGTTGTACGCGTTTACATCGCGATAAACATCCCTCATCCATATTCAGGAGCGTGATTCCTGAAACGTGGTCGAGTTATCAACGCGAGATAAAATTGTAAAAATTGACCCAGTTGGGAATTTGTTAAAGGAGAAAAGAAAAAAATTATAGGAATTTATAGGAATCATTATTGTTGTTATGGTTGTCGTTGTTTAAGATTTTATAAAAGATTATTTCCTTAGTCACCCTTGGAAATCAATCGTTTAACAATTTCGAGAGATTAATTTTTTAATCGAGAGATTGAAACGAGGACTGAATTGATCTATTATTATTAATACTTTTTTTTTTTTAATTTATGTCGAGAGAGATTATCGGTCATTGAATGATCGTGAAATTGTCGGTCGGGAAATCTGGCGGAAATATAATATTTGCGGACAAAGTGGATTAAAGATTTGAGTGGATTTGACCGATTCGTATGCGAATTTGTACATTTTAATTTGTCATCCTTAGCTTGTGATATCCGATCGATTCGAAATTAAACGACGATAATGTTCCTGCGTGTTATTCGTTTATGCAATTTATATCTAAAGTTGTATGCCGTTTTGTTGCGATAACAATGTGGATATTGTTATGGATTTATCGTCCATTACGGTTTGATAATGAATAACAATTGAACAATTGAAACGGGAAAAGAATAAATGTTAGATAAACGGCTGGGCAAATCACTGGATATAATTGTTTATTAATTATTACATATTAATTCCATTTTCATCAAATGAAAATGAGGCGAGCGTGACGTCGACAAATGCGTAAAATTTGTATACACTTAGCCAATCAATTTGCAAATTGATAAACAGTAAAGGGGGATAAGTAATTCAAACTTTGGGTTGAACGCGTAAGCCTTGAAATTTCCTGGAATATATATATATATATATACTTTGCAGTGTATTAAATTTTCGTATTAACAACTATCCGTTTAATCCGATTTTATCTCTTAATAAACAGAGAATCCCTCTGTCACTTTGTTCGAACCTTCTCCTGTATCATCCCATCAGCTAGATCTCATCGGACGGATCTACACGCGTAGAAAACTTTCCGTTCCATTATATTCTCCCCTCAGGCTTTGACATTGTACTATTTTCCACTTGATACTACTATTAATCGGCCAGATACAATCTTCGAGAGTTACGCGAATTAATTATCCGTTAAAATGTACTACATAGAGATTAGTTTCGCCTATTACGCGATATTCGTGTCGGAAGTAATTTAAATTTCAATAAATTCAAAAGTAATTACTTAATTACGCTTAATTAACCGGTCGTTTAAAATTCAACTTGTAACGATACATATTGTAGCATCCATTCAAATATTAGCGAGATAATGCAACGCGGAAATCGTGCATATTGCACTTTGCGCCGATGAATATAACGCGCGGTGGATATTAATTGTAATGTTATTTATCACGGGCAGCGTATTAAGCGTCCACGCACAATTCGATTCTTATTATCACGTTCTATTATCAAATAATCTTTTCTCACTCGTCGAATTTTCAAATGGATCGAATTTTATCCCGGCGAATTGGCACAAATCGGATATCCCTTACTTGGTTTAAGCCAGTCTCGTGTCAGCGAGATTTTAATCCTCGTTATCCTTGTTGTTCGTAGACGTTGGTTGGTTTATTTTGGGATACATCCATTCATACACGGCGCGAAACAGTAAGCTCCGTGAAAAAAGGATGAATAACCCTTTCAAAACCCGCCCGACTGTGTGCACACGGCTGTTTCACGATGATATATTACACGGAAGATATTTAATCCTTCCTCAACGATGAAAAAAATATTTCCCGCGTTAACAGGATTTTGTAATGGCACTCCAACTCTCTTCGTTACTTTTTTATTAATATTCAATCTCTTGTTAAGTTGACGTTAGAGCCTCTTACGTAACTCTTAGTCGTTAGTTCGTTACTTTGCTTGTTGCTGCTTATATATGAAGAATATTATTATTATTATTTAGGGGCTGAGGATGTTCATGCATTTATGCATAAAATTTAAATGAATAAAAATCTATATACAGAGTGTAAAAAAGTATGCAAAATGTTGGAGATATACTTATAATATATATTACTATGGTTGAAGATTAAGTTGAATATTTATTTAAATTGGAAATTATTTGATGTAAAATTTATTTCTTTTTTTTTTTACAAACGTTGCAAATAATGCCATTTCGATTTCTTTGATACATAGACAGAAGATAAATTTTGTGAACGTCTGACAATTGTATAATTTTTAATGTTAATTTCATTACTTCCCACGTGAGATAATATCATGTGGAAAAAGTTAAAATGTCATACGTTGGAAATATGGTTTATTAAGATACGGTACATTAATAATAAATAATTTCTGAATCTATATTGTCTATATATAATTTTGAAACTTTAAAACAATCGTGTCGACGTTGCGGAAAAAAAGAAAAAGAAAAAACAAAATTTCGATCTTTTGGACTGGTCGAAACAACTTCATAATTTTAAAATTCTAAAAACTGTGGAAACTTTATGGGAAGTCTCTTCATAAAAATTCAAAGAAACTTTTCTTTCGTGGTATCTTTCTTTCAAGAATTTTCTTTACCACGGAGATCTCAGCAACCTTCCAAAAGAAATCTGTAGAGGTAGCATGATTGATCCCAAGGTAGCGATAAAAATTCGCTCTACTATGTTTCTACCAACTAGTCCAAACTTGAATGAGAAAAAGAGAGAGAGAAAGAGAGAGAGAGAGTAATTGAAAAGTTACAAACACGAATCCCGAAGTACATGGAATATGCATCAGAAGCATTGCTACGATCTCATGGAAACTATCATTCATCTAACGTTTCATTGATCGAATAATTCGCGGCATTAAGGAAGAAAACGAATGAATGTGAATTTCTGTGTCGTAAATTCAAAAATCTGCAACATACATTCGAACGATAGAAGTTTCTACTTCGTACAATCGACGTAAAAGCTTCTTCACTGGGGTATAAATTCGACTTGGACCAAGTTTGTGAAACTTTCCGCTCTTTTTGCTCGGTCGTGTTTCAACGATTGAAAAGATACGAGAGATTGAAAAGATAGAAAGTTTTTTGGGGGTTAATTAATCGGTGATCGACCGTTGTCTCGGTGAAAAATCTACTTCACATCTTTGAAATTCGATCTAAATCGATAGTTCTTTAAACTTTTGAACCGTGGAACACTAATCGTATGAAAATTTTACGACACCGAAATAATATTATGTTTAAGATAGAAATATCTTTGGTAATTTATATATCGAAGCCAACATTAGAAAATATTTAAATCTAAAAAAAAAAAAAAGATCATATATGAAGCGTGTCCAGAGTGTAAAATTATCTTGGTCTGTAGTTTTTAAGCTTCGTTACCATTTGAAGTTTTCCTGTGTAAATTGTGCCCAAAGGGAAAATTTTCCTGACATTTCTCTGGCATTGCAGCTAACTTTTTCATGAGCCAAAAAACACATTGAAATTGTTTGACCCTAAACCCTCCTCTCAACCTCTAAAGAAGTTAACTGCAATGCTGGCAAAACGTGGAAAAAATACTCTCTTTTGGACACTATTCACACCAAGTAGCTTCAAATTACTAAAATAATCTAAATTAAGTTAAAAAAGTCTTATATTTTCTTTTTTTAAATTTTAATTTTATGATATTTATAATATATGATAAATTCATAGAATAATAATGTCCTGTACACTTATATTTAACAAATACTATCAATATTAGGGATATCTAATAACTTATAGTTTGTAAACAAATTATCAGTACACTTACACGCTTTTACTAACATTAATCGTGAACATTTGATGTTACAAAGATATAATGCGTAATATGACATTAAATTTGTTGTTGGTGCTATATCGACGATGTTTCGATGGAACAGCAATATCGATATTTCTTTCTTCGAATAGTGATTCGTCGATTCTTATTGATGAATGGCCACTATAGATGGATGGGCACAACGTATACTAATTGTAAATCGACAAAACGCTTCGATAGCAAATGTCGTGTCGAAGAATGACATCGATATTTCTTTCGCAGCTACGAATATATAGATAATTTATTGCACACTATTATTATCGATGTACAGCATCGTTAGATCGACACGTTAACTTCAACAAGTGATAACGAATGTATTAAGAATCCAATTTTTTTTTTAATTTCTTCATCATCTTCTTATTGTTGTTACTTATTATTATTATCGAGAAAGATTAAACGGGAGAAAGAAAATGGAGAAGGGGGCGAGGAAGCGCGACGTCATTTTTCACCGACAAACTTTCAACAGCTGCAGCACCGACAAATCGTTCTCTGTCGAGTTGATTTCGAAACGATTTCTCATTGGGCGAATTTCCGGCTACGAATATCGTCGTATCATCTCGCGCGTTATGAAATGTCATTGAAAACGGACGGATATTTTACGCTGTATCTCTTCCCGTGGAAATAAAATCTGTTGTTCCATTGTGGCCAACGATTTTGTCTTTTTTTTTTCTTTTTTTCTTTTTGACGAAGCTTCATGCACGAATAATTGCCATATTCTAAGTTAATCACGTGTACGTCCATTCGCGGTTAAACCCGGTTAACCGCGATTAAACGATTGAATCGTCGTGGATTTTTTTTTCCCCTCGTATACACTTTGTTCGAGAATAGGATTATCCATATGTTAATTCAAGTAGCAGATTAAAATTAACACGATCATCTCGATTATATTTTAATTGTCGGCGAAATTTTGTCGTCGAAAGATTATCAAGAATTTCATTTTTAAATAGATTTTCATAATTATCCTCCATTTCTTTTTACACGTGTCTTTTTTGTGTAAGATCAATTTAAGAGTTAGCTTAAAGCGAACAATTTTTTCCATTTCATTCGAGAAAAGATTTTTGCTTCAGACAGACTTGTATTTAACGATTTTGATTGAAGGGATACAAGAATTAAAAATCTTATAAAATTAATAATTTTTTAATAATTTCTGACAGTATTTATGAGAACGTCTGAGAGCATAATTGGCATGTATAGAAAAAAAAAATTTCGTTGCAATTTTATCTCACATCGTAAATTGCAAGGGAAGATACAATCGATTTATAGTTTCTAACATAGTTGCATAGTCCCGGGGTGAACAAGTTCGAGTTTTCGATTGAAGAAAATTGTTTTTATCGATCAGAGTTTTCATTTATAAGTTGTTACAAAGTATGAGAAAGTGGATCACGAAGCTCATCTTAACAATGCACGGTGTGAGATTAATCTTGAGTCCGCTGCTGTTATAATTAAAGAAGAAATGAAGAGAAAAAGGTTAGAAAAGGTGACCATGAGATTACGTACGTAATTATTATCGTGTCGCAAGAAATCGCCATCAGACGAGAAAGAGAGTTTTCATTCCAATTGTTTTTCCAATTTTCTCTACTCTTCTTTTCTTTTTCTTTTTTTTTGTCTGTCAAATCACTTCCTTTAATACAGGATATCTATATCGAATAAACTTTCGTTTATTTTCTCAAAAGATAAATTGAAATTCGCAAATTTCCTTATATTTTTTTTATTTTCATCCATTCATATTGGCAAGCATTTTCGAGAGAAGATTGTTGTATCGATTCTCCATTTTCGATTTCTATGATATCTTTGTTTCTTATTATTGTTATTTTTAGCTCCTATTCATCTCGCGGGGAATAATAAAATATAAATAAATTTGATTAGCTCGTTTCTTTTGTCGGTAAACGTACACCAGGCGTATTGTATTTTCAATTTTCTCGCAAATATATATTTTACTTTACTTTCATTAAATCTACTTTTATTTCTATATTTATATATAATACAAACAACGACAAATTATCATCCCCGATATGATATAATAACACATTACGTTCGGTTAATCTAAAACATTTTTCTCGATTGGCAAAAAATATATCCTTTATGTTGTTCAATATATATTTCAATATATTTATACGAGCGATGACTTTTTTTCAAAAAAAAAAAAAAAAAAAAAAAGAAACTTTTGCATCGATAAAAGAATCATAAAGATTTATACTTCGAGTTATATATCGAAAAATAGATTGAGAAAAAGTAGAGATATGCAAAAGAGATGTTACAAAGCCCTCGGTAACCAATACAAAACTTTTTTACGAGAGACCCATTACATTTACATCGTTACAAAGTTAGTCTGAACGAGTTGAGGAGCGAGTGGATTCGTGCTTTAGCGGATCGAAGCGGGGCAAGTCGTGGAAGAAATCGGGGCTGGTTAAGGAGAAATGGAAGGTGGATAACGCGAATTTGAATCGATCGCGGATAGATCCGTCTCACTCAGGATCGCGTTTTGTATATGCGTCCTCAATCTTGGGACAGAAATTTTCTATTCGAGCCACGTATATCGCTCGCTCGAAACTGTGGGAAGAGGAGAGGTGAAGGAATTCGAAGAAGGTTGGCTCGGGACAGATCGATCTTTTCGAGGGATGGGAGCCGAGAACACGAAAAATGAAAGGTGCATGGGATGAATTTTTCCCGTGGTATCGTCCATTCCCACGCAGTTTCAATTTCCGATCGTACGACGAGAAAATTATCGTTAAATACAATTTTCACTGGAAATTTATATTTCAATTCATTTCACCTCCTGTTAGGATATTTTAACTTTATTTCTCTCGTGGAGAAAGAAAAAAAAAAAAAAAAAAAATGAGCGATTGTCACTTCGTGAAAATATTAATGATCAAAATTTGTATCCCGTTGTACAGACGCTCGTAAAACTTTCTATGTATTTTATATAAGCTTAATGAACAAATTATGTTACGAAAATCTGTGATAATTTTATTTTTAATGAAAATTTACGAGTAGAGATTTTATAAAGGGCAATTTTTTTTTTTAGTGGAATATTATTTCGAAGGATTGATTGTTTTTTTTCGTTTTTTTTTTTAAATAAATAATTTTGTAATCGGATAGAATAAAACTTTTATGTTATTACATGCTCATTTTAATGCTTTATCACTGCGTAAAACAAAAAGAAAATTTCTTTTTCTTTTGGAAAAAGAAATTGCTCCATATATAATTTATTACAGTTTTACATATGAAAATGTTTATTAATATATTCAATTATTTAAATTCCTTTATATAAGAAGATTGTATATATATTTTTGTGATATGCGCTTAGATAAATATCGTGGATAAAATTAAATATAATAATCGTTGTAATAATATAATTTTTATAATGTGAACAATATACATGATGGTATTCTTTATGAAATCTCTTTTCGCGATATTTTATATATATATTCAGTACTATGTCGATCTTAACTAAATTTCCAAGAGTATTCGCGAGATAAAAATTTGATTTGCACGGAGAAAATTTGATTTCCTTGGTCGAAATTCGTTGATACGTTCGAATACGCGGAATCCTACATTTTCTTTCGTAAAATAGATAGGAATTGATTGATAAACTGATCCTAAGTAAATTTCCTCGAGCGCTTTCCAGAATAAATTCTCTATCTAAAGTAAAGTTTCATTTATTATTATATACCCGAGAAAGAATTTAATTTCGAGCGATATAATCCCGTTTGTTTTTTAACCGATTTGACGTTACGTTCATCCCCCTCGCTCCCACGAGTATTAAACCGTTAAAAATAATCTTTGCGCCTTAATCCTACTCTTCTGTTCCATTTGATCAAAGCAAAATTTCATTCTCGAAACTTAATTGTATGTTTAATACAATACTTGTCAACATATCGATGTATCGACACATCGAGATATTTAGAATATAACTTTACGCGAAAATCATTTATAATATTAATTCCAGTTAATTCTTTCATTTCTGACATCAAATGAAAAAATTACAACCCACTTTTTTTAATCTCTCGAGCAAATATATAAAATTGGTGATCGTCACTTGTCACAGAAAGCGATAATAAAATCTTCTTCCCTTCTTCTTTCTGTTTAATTTTTTTTTTTTATTATTATTTACTTATAAAAACTCCCAATCAACAATCGTTGATCGCGTTCTTTGTATCGATAATATAAAAGCACAAGATGGATAAAATTCAAGAATTCCAGCCGTTCCAAAAAATATTAAAATTCATTTCTCAAGGGCGGAAGATCAAAGGCAAATCGACCCAACCCCACTATCCGCCGACCAAGTCCTATCTTTTCGTGGTCGTGTTGCCCCGGCAATCGATAGGAGTGTCCGGACGCAGAGTGCACCAAGTCAAACATTATTATCGATAGTGGCCCCCCTCGTCCCTCGTTTCGTTGCGTCTAGCGTGCAACGTTAATTGGACATGCACGTACATCCTGCGGGTTTATGGCTGGAAAGGCGTCGTTCACCGGCGAGTCGCTCTCACGATTGTTTCTCGACGACGGCGTCTCCAACGAGCCGTGTTTCATCGACTTTGTTATTCCAGGCTGACAATCGAGTCAATTAATACCGTCCCAAATCTATCTGTTCGAATTGGGATTGGCATTGTGATTGTTGAAAATTTGTATCTCGTGATACGAAGCGAAAGCTCAGATCAGGTTTCGTGTTTCGAAAAGCATTTCCTCGCGCGTTCGAGAGGATATTCGGGAGAATGGGATTGAAAGCAAAGAATAAAGTTTCGTTTCTTTTTTTCTTTTTTTTCTCTCTCTCTCTCTCTTAGAAATTGCGGGTGATTCACCTGTGATCTTATTTTAAATCCTCCTTTGCCCGTGGTGTTATTTTAAGGAAATGCGAAATGAATAATTGATCAGACTCTCTGGTGGAAAAATAGACGTAGGATGATACGAACTTGTCCTTTGAAAACGTATGGCAGCCTTGATAAATAAAGATTTCTCACCGGTGTATTAACAGAGATAGCGATCTTAATGATGATACGGCATGCAAAGATATGGATCGATTGGAACGTTTGTACTTTAAAATCAAAACGTTTCTGTCTATCGTTTGTTTGTTTTTCATTTCATGTGTATATATCAAGATGTGCTTTGAATAAGTGATAGGCAAGCAAAAAGTGTCGAATTTTGAAAGTTAATGTTTAAAATTTTTTATTTTAAATTTATAGATATGTTAAAAACATTTCGATTAAAATCAGAAACGAGATATATTTACGAGGATCCTGCCCTCCCCCTTCTCTTCCTCTCATTAGTTGTGCACGCTCGATACGAATTGACCAACGGTATGTAACATTTATCGTTTGTCACCTCGGCTTGTTGGAAATGCAATTTGCCGAAACGATCATCGTGTAATATTGGCTGGAATGAGATATGTAATAGAATGACATTAACGGATCCCGACCTAAACCTCGTTACAATTTACCGCGATCGTTATAGAGCGATCGTGTATTGCCTCGAATGCAACAGATGTCCCACGGAAAGCCGTGAATTTGTCATTGGATTCAATTAATACGCTTATCCTAAAAGATTACGTATTACGATTGTTCGTATGTTTACAATAGGAATACAATTGAATATCGGGATAGAATAGAAATGTTAAATCTCACATTGCCGTTGCATTAATGTTGCGTTTTATCGTAAACGAAGATTCAATCCGACAATTTCTGATTTTGCAGTTGTAAGGAATCGATTTATCATTAAATCTCTCTGCGAACGAATCATTAAAATTATTATCATCGATTTTTGAAATGAAACGAGGCGAATGATAAAGGAAATTTCATCTATTGTGCGTTATTTTAAGCCGGCGATAACCAATTATTCTACTTGCTTGCGAAATTTTGAGATCACGTAAAATAACACAGTATTTAATTGAAAATATTATTAAAGAGGATTAGGAAAAATTTCTTTCGGATCAATTTTTAACATCTTTAAGAACCAATTAAGAAATAGATCAAAAGATACTATATAAAGATCATTATACTTTTCTTTCGAAACTGAGTTTCTAAAAAATTTTCACTCATAGTACTCAAATATATTTATTTATCTGAAACGAGCGTACGTCTGAATATTAAATTGTTCAATTCATCATCAACTCCATACCCTTCGTATTATAGAGCGGAAAGATGAAGACGAGCATTGGTAACAACAATGATAAATCGTAATCACGATGAAAACATGTTGAACGCGTTCTCTCGCAACTGAAATGACACGAGATCATCTCGCCCCCAGCTGGGCCTACAGTTATTCAGTCCAACCCGTCGTTACATCGTGGGAAAATACACAATTGCGGACCCGAGTGGAAACAAACCGCGTTTTCCAGAGGAAAAGTTGACGAGTGGGAATATACGTGGCGTGGGCGAACGTTAAATCGAGGATCAATTAATTTGTGGCGAGGGAAAAATGAACAACAATGACGTATGTTGCGGTTTCGAGACGAAACGTGAATAGGATACAGGGTATAATGGAAGATTTTTTTTTTTCTTTTTTATTGCTTAATTTCGAAATAAGTTTTAATTGCCGACGTTGTTAGAAAGCTTCCAAGTGTGGTGGAATAAATATAATTAGAATAAGAAACCCGTGAAACGTGTTATCTCTTGTTGTCTCGTTTTATACGTCGTCCTCGAGAAACTTGTTTCGAGTTCCGACGATAGTAACGATAGAACGATGATCGTGAAAATTTTCCACGAGTCTATTTTTTTTTTTTTATATATATAATTGCTTTTGTTGAATTGGACAGCTTGGTGAAATTTAAAAATTTCTTCACACAAATCTACGAAAGATATAATAGAAAATAGAATAGTTTTAAAGTTTTCGATTAAAATGTTCGATCGTCCGTGAATAAATTTTAAGTTGAATTATTAATTTTAGAATCATTCTCGTTCGTAGCGAGCGTTCGAGATATCTTCTGCAAATAATTTCCTTTTTGCACACGCGAATTCAAGATTATCCGGTAAATTTACATTAATGGTACGTTAAAACGATCGTTTGCACTCCAACAAAGAAAGACAACAGATCTTTATATTCTTTCGCCTTGCAATTTTGTACCCAAAGGAATTCTTCGTTTGGAAACAACAGGGTGAAATTAATAAATATAATTCTTTGGAATATAATTCTTAATTAAAATACTTTCCCTTCGAATATTCGATAATAAAACATCTTTGGAGATTCGTGACGATAAGAAATAGCGAGTTAATCGTAAGATGGAACAGTTATAGAAGACTAGTCGATCGTTTGAACTTGTTTCCATGATACGTGTTATTTCGAAAGTTTTTTTTTTGCGCGCTTTTCATGATCATCATTTCTTTCGTAAACGTGACAAAATCATCAACTAAAATGTAATTATTTCGTGACAAAATTTACAAAACTATAAACCTATAAAGTTACTTAATTTTTTCTACAATTAAATCCAAATATGAAAATATGGATGAATTAAAGTTAAAGTTAAAGCAAATTACTTTCGAAAAAATAACGTAGAAAGTATAAATCTTTTCTGTCAGGATTTCGATTGATCGAAAATATAGAAGCTGCTGTATAAATCTCTATCTTCTGTATCTTGGTTCGAAAAAAAAAAGAAGGGATGAATCCCCTGCACGAAATCGAATCGACGATGGCCAAGATACGCAGCGTTGAAAATAGCATGCGGGCCAATCCATCGCAAAGACTATACCGAGGACAATACCGAAGTACATAGTACGAAAGGATTTTCGTAAATGGCGCAATCTAACCGCATCATTTACGACACCTGACGGAATAGTTTGATAAAGTGAATAGTTTAGATAATACTGGAGAAAAATGAGGAAGCATAAACGAGGAAATATATCGAAAAACTGGTGGCACGTATATAATATCCTTTTGTCTTCGAAGGAAAAGAAAGTAGAAGATTGTAGAAGATTGAAAAAATTCAAAATTTTATGAAATATCACAAATCCAATTGGTTATTAATTTATATTCCAATATTGAAATTTATTGATTCATACCATAAAATTAAAGATTTTTATTATTATTCTCCTCGAGAAATTTCCAGAAAACCAGAGACCGTAATAACGTGGAAAATCGTGGCTATTAACCGTAACAACGACACCAACTGCTCCTTTATTCGGAGGGTATCGCGGAACGGGTTTAATTAAAGATGAAAATTCGCATCGCCTTGCGGACGATAAACGGAAGTCGAATCATTCTTAAAATAATCATAGAGCGTATAATGTCGCATTAGCATATCTCGTCCTACCCCACTGGGGAACTTGTAAACACACTTTAAGGCGGAGCAGAAAGGTGTTTACCGACTGTCTCGCCGTACATTAATTTCGTCCCTCGTTACATAAAAGTAACTCCTCTCTTGTTCGTCGTTCAATTGCGCTCTTTCTTTCCCGACCAGAGAAATAAGTAGAAGGAATTCGAAACGAGTCCCCTGCGGAAGGACGAAGAAGAAATTGTTTCGAAAATTGTTTGTCGATGGAAATACCGCATCTTTCTCATTCTACCTCAGAGAGATATAGAATACAGAAATCGTTCGTATAATTGAAATTCAGATGCATAGCCAATTTCACACTCGAATACAATTTGTCTGCTCGTCTGAAAGTCTGCGTGGGAAGATTAGGAGAAGTTACGTTCGGGGGTTGCGGCGAGTAACAAAATGCAACGAGAAAACATCTCGGGTGCAGTACCATTAATAATCCACATCAGGCACGCACACCTCAAGGTATAAAACTAACGCTCCTCGTGCGAGAGTAATCGAATAACTAGGCACGGTATTATGGAAATTAATTATTTTATTAGAAACTGTGCCCCTGTGTTCATAAAGTGATTCGAATGGGAGTCGTTTCGTTAAGATTTATTGAAGTTTGCTAAATGTAGACAATGGTTGTTACGTTGTTAATATTCCACAAAGGAATATTGTTGTTCGAGTAATTCGCACATTGTCCAGAGAGGAGTTTGAGAAAGTTTTCAACGGCCGGTCACTAGACATTGTTTTCACTGACTCCCTATGCGGGTGTATGTACCACTTTCGGTCGAGCGGAGCGATGAATTAAAGAACTAGGAGGGAATACTAAAAAGGACCCGTAGACCGTTGCCTCTGACATCGTGAACATTCGTCGATTTTTCCTCGTTATATATCTTTTTCAAAACTTTCCTAACTATTGTATATGATCGATAAACCTAATCGATAAACTTTAAAAAAATTTACGAATTAATCGAAAAAAAAACACGAGATAAAAATAATAAAATATAATACAATAATAAGCTTTCATCACTGTCTCTCTTTCAAAAATCTTCGAATTTCATTGCAATTGGCGCGTCGTTGTTAACCTAGCTTAACACAATCATACCCGAAGAAATCATGTTTTCCAAAAGTTTTCTAAAAGTTTTACACCGTCACCGTGGAACGACGAAACTTACCTGAACACTTCGAAGAGAAGAGGAGCGCGACGGCTCGGTTAACAGGTGAGAACCGAATCGGGTTGCGGGAGCGCGGGAAAGCGGTCCCTCGTTGATCAGCCGGTAACTCGCGAACTCGAAAAGTGGTTCGACTCGGCCGGTTGACGGGTCGCTCGCAACGGACTGTTGCTGCGTTCGCCGAGGATTGCGCGTTAGATTTTGATTTGGTTTTGGGGGGGCAAAGCAGGTGAACGTGGCTCGTGGCGCCCTGGATAAAGACCGACGTCCGTTGCCAAGACGAACACACCGTTACGGACGAGCTAGCTCTGTCCGGTACTCCGCTACGGTGCCGGGTACTATCCTCGATGCTTTTAGTCGGCGTCTGCGCTCTCGTAACCTTCCGACCTTCTCTTCCACCTGCACACCCCCACCTAATGGCCCGGCGTATTTTAGACTGCAGCCGCGCTAGCTGCTCTCTCTCTCTCGCTCTCCTTCCGCCCTCCGCTCTCCTCCGTAAGCTTGTCTCCGTCTCCGATCCCCTCCTCCCTCTTTTCTTTGTGCGCACCTGACTACCCCTACCACGCAACAGCACCTGATGCTGCACCTGAGCTAGTAGTAGGGGTCAACGCTTCCGCTCCCATCTTCTGCGAGGATATAATCAGCCCGAATATAACCTGTGGACCATCGACTGAGGCGCTTTGTGTATCGCGTGTGAACGGTAATTACGAGTGTTTTGCCGTGAAGGTTTGGAGGGATATTTAGGATTTTGCTTTTGTATATATATATATACGGCTGTGTAACTGGCAGGTGGTCACTTTGACGAACGTATAACTTTGACGAAGAGGCAATAAATTGGAAATGTGATTGATTGTCGAGTCGGTGGGTAATTAGATTCGTTCCACCGTCGATTTTCCTCGTGGAAATCAAGAATCAAAATTACAGCGGACGCGGGAAATTTGTCTTTTCGATGGTGCTGCTGCGGGTGGGATTTGCGATTTGGAAAGGAGAAATATCTGATTATCTGAGTGATTCGAGTAATTTCGTTCTTCGATTTTGATCTTGATCGTGAAAAAAAGGAAAAATCAAATGATATGGCTGTCGAAACTTGTGTTCGTTCGATGGAGAAAATTGGAGAATATTGGAAGGAGATTGGAAGGGGAAATGTGATTGCGAAATCTTTTGTTTTTTTGAGGGGGGGAGAGAGAAGGGAGAGAGGGAGGATAATTAAATTTTATTTTGACTTTGCTCGTGGAGAGTTTCTGTTATACGTTTAATGAACTATGTTTATGGACTTCTTGGTTATTTCATTAACGTTTATTTAAGATCCATTATGTGAATTATTATTATTGGAGTTTTTAATCCCCCTCCACTCACGCAGCACCGCTGCTTTAACTAGAGATTGTATAATGTCGTGTTGGCATTAATATCGTGAAAAGATAAAGGTGTCTCGCTTTTTTCCACTCCACCTCCATTCCTTTTACTCGTTTTGGTGATACATCTTACAACATCATCCGCTTCGTTTCTTTTTTTCTTTTTTTTCAACCAAATCTCTTTCACAAAATTTTCACCGCCGGAACAGATTTCCCCTATAAAAAATACACACTTCGATCCGCGAAATTACGTATCCAAAGAAATATCCTGAAGAAATGTCGAGGATATATAGCGGTTGTTTACTCAGAATTTAGATGAGAGATCCGCATCTACTTCGTAGAAGGGACCAGAGAAAATATTACCGATATTTTCATGCAAATAAACGTATCATTTATCGAAAAAGGCCGATGAGGAAGAAGTATTCGTCTCCTCCTTCGTTTTCCTCCTCGAAATATTTTTGCCAACAATCCACCTAACTTTTAAAACGGCATATTTAAATATACTATTTCTCTCTTTCTTCCTATATACATACACCGCAATCAGTACACCGATTTTTCGAATATAATCAATATTGGAGACCACCGAGAGAGAGTTTAGTTTGAAATCGAATTCAGTTTCACACATTTTGAATTTTGTTGATTCAGTCACTACTGTATTTATACACTAGACAAACTAATCAAACTTCGTTCTGTTCGTGGGTGGAACATGTCTCCGACCGCAATATTCATTCACAAACTCCAAACTCGAGATTAATTTTATTTTTAAAGTTTCCATTTCGATAAATTCTTCCTCAACGGGAAAAAAATTCGAGCTTAAAGCTATTCAAGTGTATTCGCATTTCCCTGGGGTATGTCAGACCACCCAGGGAGGTAGTTACCACGGTATCGATGCACCTGAGATACGGAGGGGTCAATGTTTGCACGCACAACTTTGATGAGATTCAAGTTACTTTCCAGGCAGGGGGGTATTAGGTGGGATGCAGGGTAGGGTAGGCTGGTGCAAGCACGGAGTCGGACGACGCCGCACGGCCATTCAATTCTGCCAGCTCGTCTAAAGTTTTCCAATTTTACGTTTGCTGTTGGACGGATCACCTCGGATCATCTCGTTTCCTGCTACTTTTTTACACGCAGAGTTATGCCAGTATCTCTTCTTCCCCGTGTTTATTTTAAAAATTGATACAAAGAGAGAGAACGTATTTTTTCATTTATATTCTTTCATTTTTTTTTCCTTTCGTCTCTTTGTTTACATCGTGTCTTTTACGTTTTTTTTTAAATCCGATGATATTTAAAATCTTTAACCAAATGAGAAAAATTTCCATCAAACGAGCGCTTTTTGGAAATACATATATTCCCGCAAAAAGTTTTCTTCAAAAGTTTGTATTCCATTGTTAATGATTTCAATATTACATACAGATAAAAAATCTTATTATCTCAGCCCCATTTCTATCTTTCTTCTTTTTCTCTCTCTTTTGCGTCTCGTTAGTATCCCCTTTACGTTCTTACCTCCCTTTTCTTCTTTTTCCCCCATTTTATTTTTTCCTCCCCTCAGTAAGATCGACCTTTGAGATTTTAAACCCTGTAGCTACGCCAGGAGGGAGGGATGTGGAATGTTAGGGAAGAGTCTTCGATGACGAGGAACGAAAGTTCTCCTCGTTCTGGAACAGAGGCAACGACCGAAATCGAGGCGACTTGTTTTCTTCGTGGAAACGTGGATTTCGTCGACAAACATCGAACTATTCACTTTGCAGAGAGAGGGAAAGAGAGAGAGAGAGACCTAGATTTCCTTTTCTTGCGTGCTCTCCTCGACACGGCCGATCGCGTACGTGCATCACTCGAAGACAGGAGGCGATGATTTACGGTTTAGAGGAGGATTCTTCCGGTTCGATAAGACCGGTAGATGCGCTGGTTGATGAATGTTTCAAACTGATGGACGATAAATAAACGAGATTCGTTTGCCGATGTGTTGTGTCGCGATATAATCAATTTCTCCGGGAGACATCAGAAATTTTTAACAAAATTTTCTGTTAAACGTATTGATTAATCGAGAGGGTGAGAAATCTCGTTTCGAATACGTGATTGAACGCGAGATTTCTCTTTCAAACATCCTCTTGATAAATGATTAGTTATAATGAAATTTCAATTAAATCGTATACACGATTGGCTTCGTCGAGGTTGATTGCGATACAAGGATTAATCGCGAAATTTATGAGTCTTTATTATTGCCCATTGCTTATTTCAATTGCTTATTTTTCTGGAAATTAGTAGAATAATTCCGATATTTTTTCCCCTAATAAGTTACTCTTTCGCGATTTCGATTGATTTGCATTTCATAATGGAATAATTGATTTTCTCATTGCAACAAATATCTCTCGTTAAACTTGAAACAAAGTTTTGGAAAGAGGAATGCGCAATAATCTTCACTAATTTAAAAAGATTTAGCCTGGCTAATTATTTCCTAGAAAATAATTCTTGTTCAAACTTGTTCATAAAAAATATTCGCACCCTGCAAAAAAACAGGTTTATTGCAAATCAAAAAAAAAAGTTTCGCAACAGCGGGAGGACGATCGTTGCGATGAAATAAAATTTTGAACGCGCCAGCTTCTCGAATTCGATCGTCTCAGTTCGAGCAGTAACTGAAATACCACGAGCACGAGAAATTCCTCGTTCTCACTTCGTGGAGAATCGCATCGCGCCCTTAAAATAACTTAGAAACTTGTCTACTGGGTCCGTTGAACCCAATAGGTAGCGTGAATAATTCATCCCTATTCGGGATTCGAGTTGTTTTCCTCCGCTTTCCCCTTTCCTTGAATTGAATTTCCAATTCCCTTTAGATCGAAGACCCAACGATGATTAATTTTTGGCAAAGGATAAAAAAAAATAAGTTTGGTACCCAAAACACAAGCATACCACGTGGTAAATATAAATATCCTCCTCCTGATTGAATCGATTCGAGCTCCGATCCAATTTCCTTTGACTCGGGATACACGCGAAAAAAGGGGATTTTATCCCTACTAGGCCTAGGAGTTTCTTCCCCTCTCGTGCCGGTAATTTCATCATGATCGGGTGGAAAGTCGTCAAGGTCGACGATGGGGGGTTTAAGTGATAAGGGGCTAATTTTACGATCGAGGCTCAGGCGCTTCATTTCAGGATTATTAAACTCTTTGAGACGAAATTCGTAGTTTTAGGAAGTGTTAAGGGTAATAATAAATTATGAGACGTTTAATGAATCGTGAATTTTCCAAAGTTGAGAATTTTCCACTGGATCCCTAGCTTATGATTCTCATCTAGCAAGCTCTGAAACAGGGTAGAATTAAAGGTAAAACACGTTCGAGTGGTATAGGTAAACAAAAGTGAATGGTTGCAAGTTTTAAAAAGCATAAAAGTGGGTGCTTTATTATTATTTTTTTTTTTTGAAAAATCGGAAAATATCGAGTTTTATTTCCGAATGTTTTTTTTTTCATGTTTGTTTTGCGATACGTGTATGACAATTTTTAATGGATTCTTTATTCATTCGAGAAAGACAATGGACCTTGAACTTTTTCCGTGATGATACATGTTTCGAAGGTGTGCTCGTCATCATTCATCCATTCCACAATTTCATCTCTACGAAAATAAATATCGTTTTAATCACCGCTTTCGAAAATTGCAAGACATTGAATTTGCCCATAAACGAATTTATTAATCTTTGTCGATATAATCCAGGTCCAATTTTCGACCGTTTAATATCCTCCAAAATATATTTTCCGCCCCTTGATCAAGGGTGAAAATGTTATTGAATTAATTTACTTGCTTTATCGGACCCACGATAATAACAAAGGAACGCGTCGTCGCTTATTCGTCAATGTGAAATGAAACTCGACGTTTGGCTGGTATGCCTTTCATCCGGCAGATACGCCGATGAAACCGAAACGCGACAGAACGGAATTTCCAATTTCCTCTTATCTTCGGATGAAATCAAACCTCGAAAAGCGGCGCGGCGATGGTATGCGACCAACTTTCCAACCTTGTCAATGTTTGCGTGCATCAACGTGCATCTGAACCGTTCGCGAACCGCAACTTCTGCCCCCTCTCCATTTTGCTAAATATTCGATCAGTCAAAATCGAATAATCGATTCAGCGAAAAGTAACGATTTGTTTTAATCCGGTTAGAGTGATGTAATTTTTCTTGAATTGCTATCATTGAAAGCTACGATATCTTAAATGCGTGGACCAAGGTGGTGTAAATTAATAAATTGAATTTGAAATTTTTAAGCTTTCGAAGAGTATAAAAAAAAGGAATGGGGGAATCGTATAGAAATGTTGAACGTGAAATGAATTCAATGCAACGCCAAGTTGGAAGAACGCGCTTTGGTTTCATTTATCCAAACTGAATTCCCTGTGAAACGAGCCATGCGTATGCGATTGTCTCGCCTTATTGCCTGTTACAACGTTCCCATCCTTCGGACGTTATCTA
Source organism: Apis mellifera (assembly GCF_003254395.2). Classification (NCBI taxonomy): domain Eukaryota; kingdom Metazoa; phylum Arthropoda; class Insecta; order Hymenoptera; family Apidae; genus Apis; species Apis mellifera. Next base: position 6,496,007 of record NC_037640.1, read on the forward strand.
GAAATAGGGATTCTCTTTGCGGAAATTGGCCCGCAACCTACTTAGAGTAAGGAGAAGATATATTTATTATATATTTATCGTGAAAGATCAAGAGAAATTGAAGAAATATATTTTCATCCATTCCTTATTCGACAAACGGTTATGATGACATAGATCTAGAAAATGTATGGAGTGTCCCATCAAAAAAACTATTTGGGTATAAAGATAAATTGCATCTAATCTTTATTGAACTGTTTGACACGGATACAGTCTTGGATATTTATCATTCTACAAATAAATTGTAGATTTTTATGTAGTTAAAATACGTTCAAATATTCAATTAATATTAGAGAATGTTGAAAACATGCTCTATAAATTATATATAATTTTTGTATCATAATAATAGGATAGTTCACGAATGAAGCTTCTGAATTTTCACGCAAAAAACGTGAGGAGAAATTGGAAGAAAAATTGCGAAACTATGCCAGTGAGTAGTAGTTGAAGTACTTTTTTGTTTTATCCCGATATCTCGATCGGTTGTCGAGATATAAGGATTCAAAGTGCTCGAGACTAGGTATATAGGTTGAATGAATGAACGCACGACTCGGTGACCTACATTTTTTTCCTGGAAATGTGTACTACTATATTTTTCTAGGAATCGCGTCTGTTATTTGTCTGGAGTTTGGGATAGGTCAGTGAGACGAAGTGCGAGCGAGAGGTCCGAGTAAGGAACAAGAACGGAGATAGTAAACGATTAAAAAATTATCTTTCTCTTTGCACGACGATATCTCGCGAACCGGAAGTCGTATCGAAACGAATCAAAGACCATTTTAAAGGGCAAGGTTCCGCGCTTCTAATGATCGTTCATCCGTCGACCGGAAGTTATTATCTTCAGAATTACAGCGATTCAAAGTTTTCCTAATTTTAATAGAGTTTGATCGAGTTTTAAGATAAAGTTACGCGATAAATATATTTGTTTCTGGAAAAATATTGCTTATAACCGTCTTACCATCTCTAATGGCTTAAGAGATAGATCGCAGTTAAAGTAAATTAGTTTTCGTAGCAATTGGAAAACAGAGGGAGCAAGTGTACGAACGTAAGCAATTAAGTTCAGCTGTTGTTACATTTTATTTTATTCCTTTGTCGTTACACTTTTAGATTTATGATTTGTAAAAATTTTCTCTGTTTTATATTCATTCTCTATTCTCCATGCACATTTGATAGATCGAGATAAAAATATCATGGAAAACAAACGGGATGAAAATAGCGACGAAAGGGCCACTTGAATGTGTTCCCAGCGATCGGGACGCGTTGCATGCTCAATCGCGAGGCATGAATAAAGAAAGCGCTGCAGCCATGTGGGCGATTCAACAAAAAAAAAAAAAAAAAAAAATCGAACGAAATGTGTCACGATTCGGAACAACCGTCGAACCGAAAAATACTTGAAATTCGCGGAAAAGTTTTTCCGTGCAAAAATATTAAGCTTCTCCTCTTCAAGATTAAAGGGAATACGATCATACGCGCCTATTCTTCTTTTGTTTTATCCGTTTTCTTTGTCTTTAAATAGAACTCCCACGCGTATATCATCGATCGTAAAAAAATTTATCGACAAGCGTGAAATGCTTCTGCTATTATAGGTGAATTCAGGATTCTGCAAGAAATATAGATATAGAAAAATATCATTTAACACACATTCACGGTAAAACGATAAAAATAGAAATCGTTCTTTTTATTTCCCGCGTTAACTATTAATTCTCCATTAACGGAAGAAAAATGATGTGTAAAATGACGTGATTTAAATTACTAACGATTTAACTCGTTCTGCATTTCGAAGAAAAAAATATTCCCTTGCTTCTCTGCGCTACTACGATACAAAACAACGCTTTTTCATAACATAAAAAAAAAGACTGTGTTCGAAATGGGACAATTTTTACGATTGTCTGAAGAATCGCTCGTAAATTCAGAAATAAGCGCCATATATAGTTGTATCGTTAGTTATCTTCCCTGAAAAAAAAAAAAGAAAAATGATCGCGAGAGGGACAATAACCGCAAATGACAATAATCAAAAATCGCAAATCCATCGTGAATTACGTTTCACGGAATTTTCGAGTCGAGTCGGGGGACACGTTTTCAATCGTCCTCTTTTAAACTCATCCGGACTTGATGCACAGCCTCTCCGTAGAATGGCGGCCAAGTACTTTGACCCGGGCTTATCAGCCTTAAGTCGGGGCTTTCCCTGGCTCCTTGTAATGGCGTAACGATCCCCGGATTTTCTTGCCAACTCGAGGGAAACGTGACTCTAGCGGGCATGTCCCTGAATAAAATTTAAGACATTACTAAATCATCTCGGAGACGCGAGCGCGGAGGGGCACGCGTTGCGTAAGGAGCTTCGTAACTTTCTTTCCACTGGAATTACACGCGCGATCATTCGTCATTCACGCGCGTGAATATCTAAACGGTAATCTTTCCTTCTCTGGCGATAAACGAGGAAATATTTTTATCGTTATTTTTTTTTTTCAGACGAGAGAATATAATTTAAATGCAAAAGATGCAAAAGAGAGAAAAAAAGAAAGAAAGAAAAGAGATTCTTGAAAATTTTTAATTATAACGCGTAAATTTTGATGGATGGATTTTGATGATAGATAGGGTGACAATTTCGAATAGTTTTCGAAATCGTTTCCAGATTTATCGTCCTTTATCGAATTGTGTCGATGAGAATGGTATTTTATTGCACCAAATATTCCACCACTTTATGAACTTCCTACTCGATCGCAGTACGGTTTATATATCGAAATTGCAATGGTTTATGTTCTCCAATGAACGCAATATAAGCAGGTTTGAATATCACCGATTGTGTGCCATTGATAGTCGAGAAGGTATTAACGATTTTATTGCGATAATATTCCGTAACATCCCCGATGAACGAGAGGCATTGTTTTAAAACACACTTAAAGATTTATTTCATCGTGACCGGTAAGCAAAGTTCGAAATTTTAAAAAAAAAATCGGAATTCAAATTTAATCGATTTTATCAAGAAGAAGAATTATTAAGAATCGATAAAGTAAAAAATTGGATTCTGTAGAAATTCGATTCCTCTATGGATTCGTGGCAAACAATTTCAATCTTTCCTCTCCATTCTTGATTTAACATTCGTTCAAGAAACCTTGCTTGTTCCAAAGCTTTAAATATTTGACGAGCTTGTGTTTTGTCGTCGCGTTTCCATGCGATCTTCTTTTTTCCTGATTCCAGTGGAAACTTTGAAACGAAAACATGTCGAGATCTGTTTGACAAAGGATGCCTCTGTCTGATGCAAGAAGTAATTTCCGGATGAACGAGAAACAAGATAGAAAATTGATGAATAAATTGAGAATAACGACGAAAAAAAAAAAAGAAACTTCTCTTTTATCGTTCTTTTATCGTTTTATCGCAAGAACGATCCGATTCATAAATGTCAATCAATCAAACGCTTTTTGGATTTCGGTTTTTCGATAATCAGACCGCTTTGTTATCGCGATTGCAGAATATAATTACTCGTGTTTGTATTACTCGCTTAACTAACTGTACAATTGTGCGCGACCTGCACAGCCTACGTTCTCTCTTCTGCTGCAGCGAATATTGAAACCTGTTGCAACCGGGTGGAAGGATTTAATGTTCTCCTCTTCCCAATCGAATCCGTTTACCCCTTCTCTCTTTTTCTCTCCGCCTTTGTCAAACGACCGAGAATCAATTCTTGTCACGCTCGATCTACGATTTATTTTCTTCCGTGTGAATCCTAATTGTCACACCGACTGTGTTTAATTTTCTTATGATCGTATCAACGTTTTTCAATTAAATCAATTATTAATTTCACGTCAATCAATATATATATAAATTTCTCACCACGTTATCCACGTAAAGTCGTGTTAATATCGAACTTTTCTGGACAGAGATAGACATTGTATCGAGTCGACAAACTCGAGCAGTTTTTGATCGACGAAACTTTTTCAAGATCTCGTGATAGGAATGATCGTTTCCGTTCGAGAAACAAGAACGGAAAATTGAAAATTGACGAAAAAAGAAAAATAGAAAAGAAAAGAAAAAGAAGAAATTTGCAAGAAGGAGAAATGGACGGGGAAGGAGACAAGCGTCGCCTCGATTTGATCGCATTGTCAGCTGTTGCAAGTTGGGGAAGTCGAAGGAAATGCGGTCTGAGCAGAGATGGGAATGCAATTGACTCGGCAACTTACGGAAAACACCCTCGTTCCTCGCCATGCTGCCCTTATTAGGGTCCCTCACCGTGCACAAAAGCTTCGTTGAAAAGTTTCCCCGCGAGAGAATCCGAGGAACGTCCGGCGAAGTTTCAAGCTGATTTTCCTCGGTAACGATCTTAAGATAGTAATGCCATTTGTTCGTGCAAACCGTGGAAAATACAATTAGAGGATTATAATGGTTGTCGGCGGATTGATGAAACTTCTTCTTCGCTTATCTTGCCATATAATTGGCATATCTAACAGTTTTCTTCGAGTTGTGCCATCGTTTTATTTCGAAGAAACTTTTTGATAGAAAAATTTTGGGGGAAGGAGAAGATTTGTTTTCTTCTTCTTTCTTCTTTCTTTTTTTTCCTTGGATTATTTGAAACTTGTTATTTAAAAAAATTGCCGTCGTATAAAAGTTGTTGTTGGGGATTATTTGAAGAGAAGAATTTGGAGATTGTTTCAAGAAGATTATCTTTAAAAATCGCGTGAAAAATGTATTGAGAGAAAAAAGATATTCGTAGGAAATTCGCGCAGAAAATAGAAGGTTAAGAAGAAAGGAGAAGGCGTTTAAAGAAACCTATGAAAATCGTTTGAGGAACGCTTTTAAACTCGTATAAAAATAATTTAATATATCTTGAATTTAAAATATCTCTTTTTTCAAAAAAAAAAAAAAAAAGAAAGCAATTTTAAAATAAGCGTCAGAATCGCAGCAATGGCATATTACGGGGCCGATAACGAGTAATTAAATATGCAAAACTCGAGGCGCCGTGCGTACCGATTCGCAGCTCGCAATCAGAATTGTCAAACTGCGCATCCGCCCGATAATAGAATTGAACGGGACTTAAAATTGATCCTGATTGTTCGTGTCACAAATCCAATTGAATATCATGATGGCATATTCCCTTCGTACGATGTCAACCAAAAGTCTATTTTCCATTGTCGGGTATCCGCGTGTCAATCTCGCTTTGTTTACCTAATTGCCGGCCCATGATGATCGGACAAAGGTAAAAGTAATGAAGTTTGGATGTTAACGGTTCGTTAAACACGCTCGATAAACTGCACTCCATTGTACTCAACTGCCACCTCCTCGGTAACAAACACTTAATATCACGCTTTGCTTCATCGAATTATGAACGTATTTCATCGTCAAATGGTACAACATATGCATATATATATATACGTCACACGTCAACACTTAATTATTTCGAGCCACGTGGTTGAGCCACGTTTCTCTTTCCTTTTCTTTTCTTTTTCTTTTTTCATTTCACAGCCGATTAAAATATTTTTACACTCTACTCGCGAAATACGACCGCGAATAATCTTGGATTTGCATGCAACGATCCTCCCTCTCCCTCTCTCGACGCAACACACAACACATTCTCATTAATATTCCCTACTACATTATTATGCTCGAGCCATGCTGCCCTGTTTATATGCGCATGCATTTGCACGAAAACCGCGCTGCCCGCTTGCTTGTTTTTCGAACCCGTTTCGAAATGAAATTTCCACTCCGTGTTTCCTCCTCCTATGGAAATCTCATTAATTTTCACGTCACCGCGTGGGAGGGAGAAAAAGAAATTGTCGCCCCCTGTAAACGGATGCGCTAATGGCGCGAATCGGTGTAATCCGCAGTTAAATATTCTTGCTCGTGATCACGTTCAACTACCGTTCATTCCTAACGATATTATATTACATTTCTTCGCGCAAATTCCCATCTCTTTCCGCATTTCCAAATGTTTCGTTTAACAGCCAATCGAGCTAATCAAATTTGGACGATTTCAAGATTGGGAAGATCTCGCGAATTTTTCATCAGAATCTTTCTTCGAAGGAATTCATCGATACATCGTGAAAATATACGTAAGAAAATCGCCAAGCATTGGACGATGTCTCGGATTCCTTTGCATCAAGTCGAATGAATTGAACGATACACTGCTCGAGGTTGTAATTATAACGAAACATGGTGGTATAGTTTGGTGTTCGGATGATAATAGGGGTACACGGTAGTATCAGGAATGGATGGGAAATTTTCGAAATGTTCCGCGATAAAGATTTTCTCGTAATTAAGGATCCTCGGCGCGGAACACGTCACTCTTGGAAAACGAGAGACACGTTCGAGTTTTCGTAATTAAACGAACGATGCAACGTTGCGCGTGACGCGTGTTCCGAATTTCTAAACAAATATTGATTTCGGATTTTTTTTTCTTTTTTTTTTTTTTTTTTTAGCTCGGGGAAAGTTAAAATACGACGAGACACGTGCGATTTACGTATTCGACATGGAAACGAGTGCGCCTCGAACAGATTCGATTCTGAAAATTTTTAATTTTCTTTTCGTTATGGATAAAACATTTCGCTCGCTATAATATTCATATTGTAATTTGAATAGAAATGTGAAAGTGTAATATGAATGAATAATTAATTTTCACGCAAGCAATACGATGTTTAAACAATCATTTTATAAAATGACAAAATTAATTGATTATATTATTCATTTACGTATTGAATATTTTTTTTCTAAATCTCAAATACTTACAATTTAAACTTTTTATTATTGTAAATAGTTCCAAAGAGTTAAGATCTATTTTAAAATACAAGAGACACGAAAAGGGGGTTCCTCTTCCTCTCCTCCAAACCAAAAGTTTATTGACTTCGATTCTATATATTTTTTTTTTCAGAGCGTAAAATTTTGCATAAATGGCGTAAATCCTTCCACATTCATACTTAATATGATTTCACGAATGCGATATTTAATTCGATCCCTAGCGCTCGAAGTTGGCTCGCAAAACACGGGTTCGAAATTAATTGACACTTGGCGGGGCTCGAGCGTCACGAGTTTGCCCGGACACGATCCGCGTGGAAATAGGTCATCGTTAAGTCAAATTTGTTCGCGAGCCGAGCTAATGAAGCGTGTCGAAGCGTGTTCCTCGCGGAAATTCACCGGAAGGATACTTGGCATCGGTGAAAGTTTTCGGTTAATGCCGGCGGAAGCTTCCTTCCTTGCTATCGTGCCGGCCGACTTGCATCCAAATAAAAAAGAGGAGGAACAGATTCGATAAAAACCGAGTAGAAAGAACGGGAGAATTGGAGCGTGGAAAAGCTCGAAAGTTTGGAATTTGCTCGGGAACAACGCCTGATTCGATCGAAATAAAAAAATAAACTTCATTTCCATATCCATATATATATGTTCTTGAGATTTGCATACAATGGGTAGCTTAATTGAATCTAACAATTCGGATAAAATTTACGCGATACTCGATAACATCGACGATTTCGTTAAAGAAGAAGAAGAAGAAACGATAATTCTTCGTCCTTCCTCAAACTTCTTCCACCCATGATGAAGGGTAAAAAGAATCTTGCAACTTCGCCCATTCGCGAGCAACGTTTCAAGAAGGTTCAGAAGTTGAAAAGATTGCGTGTTACGATCGATTATTACATAATACACAATGGTCATTAACTCATCTTTATCGATGGTCCTCGATTGCATAACTCGATGCGGTCGTAAACAGATTGTTTACCGCCGCTCCGTGTCGAAAGTCAAGCATGGGTGAGGCGCGCTAATTAAATTTTCCATAGATAGAGGGATTACGGATGTGACGCAAGTCCGTATATTTCAACCGATCGCTTCCTTGCGAGCGCCTTGTATTCGAAATTTTCATCCCGATCCCTCGGAGGAATTCTGGAGGATCATTGCTTAGATTTAGACGGAGACAATCGTGGATTTGCGCGCCTGCTCGGAATTCTCGGCTGGTTTCCCGGCAAATTATTATCTCTCGATCAGAGGTTCATTGGAGAATGCGCCTATTGCTTCTGCCTTTTTATTTGGATTTGATAAACAATTGTTCCTCGACGAGCTGACCGTTAATTAATTGAAAGTAATCATCTGTTAATTGTTCGAGTATCAATTAAAATGATAACATTTTTAGTATCAGACTTTATAACGTGTCAGAATTACTTTATATATATAATTATTTTTAATTTTAAATAATAATATAAATAATAATATAATAAAAAAATTATTCAGAATGGAAAGTTAATGCAATTCGATTGTAATCGATATCTCGAAAATTAATTCTGTATTTCGCGCAAAGATCTCGGATTTTCCTTTTCTTCCGTAATTCTGAATATATTTTTTTATTCCAAATTCTCCTCCATGAAATGCAAAAGTAATAGAGAACTGAGAAATATAATCGTAAAAACAATGTTCCACCTTGTCACGGTTGCTGTTGTATGATCTTGTTAGAAATTCATGGTCTTGGTTACTCGAACGTGTACATTCGATATCCAGTCTGCAACCATAAATATGAATTTTTCATACGACAAATGCATACGCGTGTGCACGTACATTTGTTTGAAAATATACTTCCTGTAGTTTAATTTGAGGATTGATCCACAAATTTATGTATACACGGAACGCGTTCGCCATTCAACACGCAAAACTTCCAATTTTGTTTCATCCGTTTTTCGGATTGTAGATTTATCACAATTTGTTTGCGGTGTTTTTTAATCAATGGTCAAACGACACTTGTTAAATGACCAACCGGAGCCCAAAAAAATATTTATTTCAAATACTGTCGCGAGTTTTTGTGTCTCTTCCCTTTTTTTAAACAATGGCATATTATCTCCAACGTATTATCTCCATGATACACTCCCACTGATATTCGATGTCCCGTCGAATCTAACGTTTTCTTCAATATCCTCGTGTTTTAACTTTTAACCCTGTCGGCTTCTACGAATTTTTATATTCCATTTCCGGAATTCTTCCATAATGTTTCGGGAAACGTATAATTTGAAATCCAAAGTTGAAATGGAAACTGGAAAAAATGACGTATTAATGATAAATCTATGAATTTTTTAATTTTTTAATTTGGAGAAGGAATAATTTCCATGGACAAATTGATTTTACGTTAACAAAGAAAAAATACACATTGTCGATAAATTGTAAATGCAAACTCTGCCGAAATTTGTGCCTATCGAACGAACATCGTCCAAAATTGATGAGACGATTAGTTTTCGACTCGTATGTCAGTTTCAGAAAAGAGGTTTCGAGAAAAGATCGTTCGAAGTTTTTAAATTAAGTTTCGAGACACACTTGCGGCCAAGAAACCGATCTAAAAAAGTTAATTTCCTCTTCTAGGATTATAATTTAATCTTTCCTCTCTTTTAAAAATATTCTGCTGCATGATTTTCTTTTTTTTTTTTTTTTTCAATTTTTACTATCCGTATTAAATATTTACATTTAACTTGTACCGTTTCTACGAGTTCCATCTAAAGTTTTACAAAATTTACCCTCATTATGTGAATCCACTCTTAATCCTTCCATTCCAGGCATTAATAATCACCGTCACCCTCAAAAACATCATATTCGTTAATTATAAAATCGTGAAATTTCTTCCATCTTATCAGTCAACTTCTTCTTTTTCTTTTTTCTTTCTTTTTTTTATTTATTTTCAATTATTTGGTTCCTCGATAATGGGTGAAAATAGCACAGATAAGCATTATACCCTTTCGAATCATCGCACTATCGAGCATAATGTCGCGTATCATCGTTCCAAACTCGAAGAGAAAATTATTAAGCAAAGTTAACATGAATTAACAATAACATGTTCGGATTCACGGACGAAGAAACTTTCGAGATTTTCTCAAAAGCGTGCCTCGCGCGAATCCTCGAGAGAAACTTGGTTTCCTCCACTTTCAACCTTCTGATCCTGGAAACTGCTTGCGAAATCGTTCAACGTCGAGCAGACGATCTCGAAGCTGTCGTATCGCATTTTCAGCCACAATTTCGGCGCCTGTTTGCCTTCAGACCTTTTCTCGTGAATATTTCTGCCCGCGTTAATTCGAAACATTTCACTTACATCTGTACCTTCGTATAATTTTAATAGTCATTTGAATTTCCATTTTATTTTCATTTGAAATTCGGTTGACGATTGTTATTTATTTTTTTTTCTTTATTAATCGAAATTATGAAATTATATATCGCGTATACTGCAAACTTTTTCCCGTGGAATTATAATTCTTCTCGTAGTTAACGCGCTTTTTCTAATATTACGTATGATTTTATATGCGGAGGGAATACTGTTTGCAGAAGCAACATCCTTGTTAAACATTCTTTTAATTCTTTCCATACTTTCCATAATTCATTCTAATATATTACATATTAAAAATTTTATTAATCTCGCCTATTTTTTTACTATATTTTATCGTTAAAAATTTCGTTAAGAAAGATCTATAAAATACTGTTTAATGTTGTTTAAATAATGAGGTACATTAAATAGATTCAAGATGTCAAGATAATGATTAAATATGACTAAAATCATAGGATTAAAACGAAATATAAATCAAGAATTAAGCGTCTAAAGTGTGTAATTGAATGGCGTATTCTGAATATAAATTATACTCCATCCCTTCTTTGGATGGGATCCTTCATACTTTGAATAATCGCGCAATTTTTAGACAGACGCTTGTCTGCTTACCCTGTTATTATATTCTGTATATTATTACACCATACCTTACAATTTTACACCATCCTTTTTCGTAATTCCAAAGATTCTCTCTATTCCTATTATTCCTGTCATTCAAAAAGTTTCGCAATTTTCCGCAACAACACCTTAATAACATTCAAGAGGATAGCAGTTCCGGAGAACAGTATCTAAAGAATAAAGTGAGTAAAATAGAAGTACGCGCCCGTGGAATTCCCGGTTTCAGACAGGAATACGAAACGAGGACTTCTTGCTTCTTGATTTTCATCCCTCGAAATTTGTTTTATTTCAACCGAGTACAAAATCATTACAGCTATTGTTCGAGACATTTAACACGAGAAATAAACGAGCAAAGTTTTAATATCTTTTAAATTGTTTTTTTTTTTTTTTGAAGAGAATGTAATTTTCTTCCACTTTTAAAAAGCTGATCCTCGAATATTCCAAAATTACATAAAAGTTAATCTCCTGTTTTTAATTACAAATATCATTAAAATAGGAGCGAAGCGTGTTTAAATCTCGTGTTTTTCCTCTCTCAATTTTCCTTTTTTGAACATAATTTTCGGACTTTAAACCATCAATTCTTCGCAACTCTTTATTATTATTATTTTTACCATTTTCCTCCTCCGTGTATATTTTTCTCTGTTTAATGCAGCTCTTCGCGAAACAAACTTACGCGTTTTGAATAAAAAGAAAGAAAGAAAGAAAGAAAGAAAGAAAGAATTAAAATTAAAAATTTTCTCGTTTTAATTTTTTTCGATATTTCAAAACGCTTTTCCATTCGCGCGATAAAATTTTCATTTCATCCGCGATGTTCACAGTCCGGTGAAAATTATTATCACGTGTGGCGAAACAGTAAATTTCGGACTTGGGGGAAACGATCGTAAACGATCGTATTTCGTCGGATTTATGAATATTCCGATTGGATTCATCGTACTTTTCGAAGATAACACGTGTCCCAGCCAGCCAGCCAGGTTGGCTCGGTTAATAAATAATTAACGGGACGTGAGTTGGTGCACCCGTTAAACTGCACGGCAAAGTGACGATCGTGCTTCGAGATCCGTTGAATTAATAGATGCAGCGATACATGTCAGTCTGTTAATACGAACTATGTGTAAGCTTCGTGCTACATATGTATTCTCTTCAACGCGTGTCCGTGACAATGTGGTAACGTTGAAGTTAAATTCGGAGACCGTGGTGTCTCGATCCCTCTCTGTAAATCTTTTGTCCAAGAATTATATTAAATAGGATTTAACCAGATTGTTAGATTTATTTATTCTGAAATATTTCGAAATGAATATTCGAGATTTGTCTTAAACTTACAAATAGATTAACGATAAACGATAATGATGAACGTTGGTTAATAATAAAAATGATAATTTTAAAAATTAGAAATCGATGATTTAGTATAATTGTTCTGGTATGCACAATGATTAAAATTTAGAAATATTGTGTCTTTTTCTCTTTTCAATGACGTTTCAAGATAAATCGTATATTTATACAGCTTTAAGAAGCATTTCCTTATTTGTAAAATTTCTTGCATAGACAACATCCGTGTTGCATAGAGAACGGATTAAAGCCAGATTTCGTCGCAAGTATATAATAACTGTGAAACACGTTCTTGATATTCCTCAGTAGCAAATTGCGTTGAAATTTCGAAATAAATGTCGCTCCCTCGTTATTTATTTAATTACTTAGCGATTAAAATCCTTACGCCTCGTTTATTTTCGAGAGATAATACAATGAGAAATTTAATCTTTGCCTTGAGGATGGTTAAACAGAGACCCTTTTAACAACGTTACGCTGTTAAATATATATTTATTGAAAAATAAATAACGCTATTTCCATTCATAAATTTCCATTCAATCATGAATTATTTAACACATTCGATTATGCTTCGTGATGAAGAATCAGAGCCATTAAACAAAGCAGAGTTTTTTTTCTTTAAAATCTTTTTTTAATCCTAAATTTCCAAATAACGAATTATTCCTAATATTCCTTCATAATGTTGCTAGCGCGTAGACAATGCCACTTTGAACGAAAGTTAAAATATTTTTCCAGACTTTTATATTTTTTTCCAACACTTTGAATCCCTCGTTTTGGCTCACACTTTGATATACATCAATTCGAATTTTACACATTTTGCATAAACTTTCATTAAATGAGTAATAGGCGCAATCTCGTTGCCAAACAAATGATTCCACGAACGTCTGGCGTTAACAAATATATTCTCGGAATCTCGCCGGAAGCAGTACGCAGCTCGCCACCACCAAAATGGAAACAATGAATTTTCTGCTTAAGCGTTGATCTCCTGTCGCGAGACGAATGAAAAGAATGGTGAAATTTAAAAATCTTCCTTTCGACAGAGTGAAAATCGACAGACGAAAACAAAACTACGTTCTCTCGTGGTCGAAGAAAAATTATCAAACGATAATTTTTTTCATTCTATAATTGTTTCCAAAACAAAACGAACACGCGTCGAGTTGAAATTAATAATTCGGTTTAACGAACGAAGGCCAATCGATGCACGCGTGTGCACGCAATTGATGGAAAAACAAGGAATATTCGATCGATGCCTCGTTAAGTTGGAAGCCGGAATTGTAAATCAGAATTATTGCAAATCGGCGGCCGGCTCAATGCGTAATTAATCATCGGAGATATCAACAAAGGGAGTGCGAAATTTGTCGAGCGCACGGTACACGCACGGTGACGGCTACAATCAGCGCTATTCAGTCGCCTAGATTTATCGAATGTCGAGGTGGAAATTCGTTTGAAACGAACTCGAATTGAACGATGCCACAATTTCGTTCTGCGCGATGATCTTAAATTTCTAACTTTACGATTGATTGTTTACTTAGAAAGTGATTCGATTGTGAAAGTAACAAGATGGCTTGAGTAACTTCTATGAGAAAATAAACGAACAATTTTTATCGTTTTCTTTCTTCGTTATTATATTGTTTAATCTATCTAAATCTTTAACTTATAATACAGGGCACTTTCTTTGATAAGAGATAAAATATTAAATTTTGGAAATATTAAAATTCTGGCTGGAAGAATTCGATTCCTGGACGACCTGATCCATTCTTTTTCCCTTAGAAAATCTTATCGCGGTTTTAAATGAATATTACGAACAAGTGGCGCGGCACAGTTATTCAATGGTTATTAGAAATTTCATTTTTATGCTAATGCTCGTGGTGCCAGGCTTGCATAGAATCTCAGAAATTCTCGTTGATTTTCATAGAACGAACGATCCAACGGGTCCATATATCATACAAGATGAAACGGCGTTTTCCTTCGAGTTTTCAATCATGCCAAAGAATCAATTTCAAAACATCGATAACCGTTTAATAATAATTTTTAACAATTTCGAAGATAGATGGACATTCAAAATGTTTCTCTTATGTGACTGAGATACGAGATTTCCGATGGATTTCACCAGGAAATACGATGCCAACAAATTCTCCTATATCGCCACGAATTAGCTTGTTAAACCCAGCAGTTCGTGGGTGATGGCCTTCCCTTTGAATAAATTCAAAGTTTTCGAGTCACTGTCCTGGTTTAAAAGAAACCCTTTTCAATCCTGTTATCAGTCTGATTACCGCAACAATAGAGAAAGTCCCTGTTTTGGCCAGGGACAAACAAACCAAGTTAACCAGCACACCTACACCTACGCGGAACTTGGACACGATCGATCGCTCGTTTCGGCGAGAAAACACTTACGAATCCTCTTGGTAATCGTATCACGATCCTGTTACAATGGCCAAAGAATCGTTTAATCGTTTCTGTAGAGAGCGCAGTTCGAATACTTCGTTTAAGAAAACGATTGTTATCGGTTAATGGATCGTTGGAATCGAGACAATTGTAATCGGGTCAACTTGTAGCGTTACGATCGAGACGATTGCGACGCGTGTTTAGATGAAATATAGATCGAATAGTCGTTACAATGCGCTTGAACGAATGGAATATCGTTTATTCGGATAAACTAGCTTAATGGCCGTCTTTTCTTCGGATAATTATAAGATTGATGTTTCGAATTCGATGAATTTGATTGTTTCTCCTTTTCTTTTTGACTATAAATTCTATAAATTAGGTGATTATTCTTCTTCTGTTCCTAAATCAACGTGGCAATAAGAAGAAACGTTGAACACGCGATACCAGATTTATTTCATATATCATAATTTAATCGAAAATTGTTTGCAAATTCCACGAAAACGGAATTCCTGTTGACATTGACAAACGCAGAATTTTTTAATCGATTATCTGCCCCTAGTCGTTATACCGCAATTTCGTTGTACGATTGTACAACCTCCCCCCCCTCGACTTGCGAGAATAGATAGGAATTTGGAAGGGAAACGGGGATGATGGAGAGGGATAACGAAAGAGCGTTTAATCACTGTGCTCGTGTATCGAAATGGACGTGTTTCCTTCCGCGTCGAGACCGTCGAAAGATGGATGCTGCAATCATGCGCTCCGCGCCGGACGAATCAAATTATCGCGTCGAAATAGGATCGCGGCTGAATTATGGGGCTATGTAAATTCGTGGAAATTGGTCTGGATTCGATCGAAACGCGGTTTCCTTAGCGGTCAGACGCGTCACGCTTTCTGTTCAACTCGCCTGCACTCGCCAATTGTTCCCTTCTATCCATTTGAATAATTCCTTTTTGTTTTTTAAATATAATTATAATAAGATGATACATCAAGTTCTATCAAGGTTTATAATAATTTTTTTATCAAGGGATAAATTTGGGACAAAACTTGGAACAATTAAAGCGTTTAACAAGGAACACTGAAATTTTGATTTATATATATTGCACAATTTTGTTATCGTGTATTTATATTTTGTTATACATGTTACGTTTGAAAATAAATTTCTGAATATTTCTGTATCACGTGTATCGAAGTACACAAAGTGGTACACAAGTGGTTTGCCAATTGAAAAATGAAATAAAATCTATTATCGAGGGTGTGGAATACTGGGTTTATTGTAATTTCGATATTCGAAAATCTCCAATTAACTGCATTTTTAATACCTTTTGTATCACATAATAACTTTTATCGTATTGTATTCTTTGTGTTTAACAATTTATTAAACTTTCGCGATTTCAAATAAAAACTATATATGTATATACTCGTTCTACTATTCGCAATTCGCAACGTGCATAACACAATTCGAGTGTAAACGTGAGAAAAGCAAAGAATTTTTCTCTCTCTTCCCTTGAAATCTTCTTTCCTTTTCCTCCCTACTTTCATTTCTTTTTTTTCTTTGAGTATCACTTACAGATCCTTTAATTAACCGCATTGCAAATAATTGAGAGATAAGGAAAGAAGGAAGGAAGGAAGGAAGGAAGGAACGTCGCACATGACAAAAATAAATCACGAGGACTGAAAGCTTCTTTAATGAATTGGAAAGTCACTTTATATTTATTTTCCTTTTTTTCTTTAATTAACACTCGTCGTTTATCAAACGGTGGAATTTATTAAGCCGTCGATTCGTTGCGTTCCCTTTTTCACTTTTCACATGTTCGTACGAATAATTCAACGCGAAACAGGGTCCTCCAGGATTATTACTCAGGTGTCGAGAGGAAATTGAAACGCACAAAAACGACTATCTACGGGGATCGTTTCAAACTCGTTGGTTATCGCTTAACGCGTTCCCTTCCGTTTTTTTTTTTTTTTTTGAAGAGAAGGATTGAAATTCATTTTCAAGAGGCAAAGTACGATTACACATTTGCCCATTAATGGATAAAGAGAGGGAAAATAATTCTTCTGGTATCGCTATTATATACACCCTCCTCGATGATGTCTGCATTACGTAGAGATGAGATCCCAGTTGCGCGTTTCAGCTTCCTTTTGCCGCTTGCATTTATTTACCTTGCATTTGGCTTCGGTTAAATATTTACATAATCGTGGAAAGATGGGGAGAGATAAAGAGGAAGATTAATTGAAATTATATGCATACAGTAGAACTTCTACTGTAAATATTAACACTCGAGCGAAGAACATTCTCCAACTTTTCATTCTCCATTTTTTTTTTTATTATTATTTTCGAATTATGAAAAGAACTTACAGTCTAAATATTTAAACTCTAACATCGAAAAGAAATAGGCGATTTTTACGCATTCGTTAGATCCCCATATCGTTCTCTATAACGCATGAAAGTATGAGAATTGCAATTAATTCGCGTTCGTCACTTTTTCCTTCTTCTCCTTTTTTTTTTTGTTTTATCAGAAATCAGGAATCACAAGGAAAATTACAATTGATAATACCTGATAGATGTTCACTCTCCGATTTGCTCGAGAATAATGATAATCGAGAAGTATGAAAATGATGCAATAACGAGTTCCTCATTTAATGTTATTAAACGAAGCCCGTATTTTTCAAGTAATATTCCGCATAACTCTTTATAACCGCGATTTACGAGTTGCGCACAGGCTAATAAGTAACCGAGGAGGCACGGTTCCGCCCTTTCTATCTCCGCTTAATTCACCGTGGACCTTCCGACAAATGGTGTTGCATTTAGAGAACGCGTTACTCTTAATTAATAATAGAGAAAGAAAGAAAGAAAGAAAGAAAGAAAAGGAAATCTCGAGGACGAGAGGCGAAATCGAGAGACCAATAAAGTTCGAATAAAAACTCGTGGTCAAAGAAGAAAGAGAGATTGGTGGTAGTGAAAAATCGGCCGGCCGATAAAGTTTCGGCCGCGAAATGGGAATTTGTCGCGACAATTGTTCGAAAAACGAATTACCCCGGGCGACGTGTCGCGTTTTTCGCGATTTATCTCCCCCGCTAAATAGATTTATTTGGGAAACAGGGGCAACGTGCGTTCGGGAACGTTGCGTTGTTGCATCACAAACGCCGCGGAAACAAATAATTCCGGGGCCACGGGGCTAAACAAATAATTCTAACGCGGGAAATCGGGCCGCCCCGAAAACGGAACCGTACCAAGTATTTATTATGTTATTAGGTTTGGTGCACCGAGCTCTCGTTCGCGTTTCGCTCTCCGCCTCGGGGGAATTACGATTAAAGAAAGAATTGTAGTATGCTGACTCGATCGCGTTCGAATCTCGTTTTAAGACAGTTTACCTTACTCTTAATATTTGTCTTCACTCTTGCTTTTGCCTTTCTCTTCTCGTTTATTAATTTTAAAATTGTAATTGTCGAATCGTTGTACGTACATTTGAATGAAAATCGTTCGCTTTGAACGATAACAATTACAATACAAATTTGTTCTCAATTTGTATGCACAATCGTTTCGGATTTTCATCATCCTTCCATGACACGTTTAGATATTTCAATCGATTATCCGCTTACTCAAATCCTCTTCGATTTTTCGTATCGTTTGTCGATTTTCGAAGATTTTGAAGAATAGAAAGAGAACGAAAAAAATCGGTTGTATCGTACGATCTAAAATATTACTGTTTCAGAACGCAACCGGATAAGGAAAAAGAATACTGGTATTTCTCTGGGAAAGTTCGTCGTGATATAAAAAAAACCAGAATCGAGCAGTTTTGGTTTCAACGTTGATAAAGTTGAACGCAATTCCTCTCACGCAGCTTCGTCCTTGGAGGAGAAGGCAGGATTTTCGCGGGACGACGATTCTCGAACATTGTAGACTGATTTCGAACCGTTTGACTTTCGTGTCTCGTCCTTGCTCGTCCCGTTTCTGCAGATCTCTCCGTTCGACCTGGGTGGCACGCTGATTACTTCTGTCAGCTGCATCGCTGCCGCGAATCTCAACGCCTGAAAATCAGAATCATCGGTCGGTGAAGCGAGTGGCAACGTAACTTGATAAACTTGTTTACACACTTTTTTTGAAGCCCTTCGTGTTCTGCTCCAATCGTGGCTGTCTTCTCTTGACGAAGAGAAGATCGGGGGGAGGCAAAGGTATTGTCGATCGGGAAACTGTGTGTTGTTAAGCTAACAAAGAGAAGAGGGGCGCGCATACATCGACCGGGGCAAAGGGTGTTGTCGATTCGAATAGTTGTCGAGTCGCGCTCGAGTTTGAAAAGGAGAAGGATATTTGTGTTGCGTGAGTTGAGAGGAAGGGAGGATTGAACGAAGGATTTGTTCGTGTTTCTCGAGTTGTTTAACCTTTTTTTTTTTTCTTTTTGTGAATTCACGTCTGTAAATGGTGACTCGAGAATTTCTTTTCACAGATTTTAGATTTTAGATTTTAGATTTATAGTGTATTTTCTTGTTGTTTTATATGTTTCATAATGATACAAATAATGATTATTAATTTACACGATTGCGAATGGGTAAAGTCATTAATTTATGTTAATATAATCAAAAATACTTTATAAAGATATTTTTGACGAAATATTTTTCAACTATTGTCCTTCTCGATGATTAAAATTTCGTGAAAATTATGTTTTAATTTTCTAAACATTTAATATACATTACATTTTCTAAGGGTTAAATTTCTTTCTCGAAATTCGTTGTAAAACTAGTAGAAACTGGGAAAGTCTTACGGCGAGGTGGATATGAGGAAGAGGAAGAAAGTGGCATAGAAAAATGGTGACTGAAAGTTATTAGTAGGGCAGAAGAATTCAATAACTTGGCGAAAGAGTTGAGGTAATCCTTTTGCGTCGCAGGAAAGAAAGTTACAATTTCCGTCGTCTTGCATAACGTGAATGTGATTCGATTAGTTAGCCCGTTGGGAAGGGTGTTCGAGGGAAGTTAATTAAAAAAAAATTCCATTTTTCGCAATTTTGCCAAGGATGTACTTAACGAAAAGAAAATCTGCGGGACTGGCGCCATTCTCACCCATCGTAAATCACGAATCCTGTTCACGAGAAGATAACCTCGTTTCGTATTATCAACTAACCTTGTTCCAGTTTAGACAAACTTTCCCGTGTATCCCTTCAGCTTCCTTGTTTATTGTTCATTTTTTTTTTATCTACCGATAATAACTCCCTTTTTTGTCCGGCGACGTTACCTTAAATACCACGTGGCTCGACAGAGGGAAAAAAGGATCGAAAATTATTAAAAAAAAAAAAGAAAAATTGCAAATCGAATCGTGAAATTATTTTTAACGGACAAACGGAGCACGTGGAGCATTTTAATTTCGTTGTCTGTTCAATGAACGCGAAAAATTGTTACCAATGAAACAATCTTGCGGAAAATTTGTTCAACGATTTGTTCCGATTCTGTATTCGATGATTATTTGATCGCGTATCGACACAATCACTATACGAATAAAAACAAGAAATAACGCTTTATCGAATCAAAAGATTTCAAAGAAGTCGATTTTTCAATCTTTGGAACGAATTTACAGAGTGACACATCTTAATTATTTTTAAAGAAACTAAATTCCGTAAAATTTCAGAAGATTTCTTTTTTATTTATCGAACTCTCTAATTGAAAAGGAAAGAAAATTTATTTCCATTTGCCAAATAATTTATATAATTCACTCCACGCGAGAAAACATAGATCGACGACGAAAAATTACATCGAGTTCTCGTTCCTAAATTAAAATCCAGTTTCTCCAAAGTAAGCAATACGAATGTAAAGCTAAAGAAAATAGGAAAATCTATATTCAACCGATAACGAGGCGAATTTGTCGCAAATATATCGATCCGACCAATTCGATCGCGATTTCCACGAGACATCGAACCGAGCTTTTTTCACGCCGATTTTTCAAAAGCGATTTCCACCGATCCCGGTCGAATTCGATTATCAGTTTCCGCGCCATGGGGCGCGCTGCATCCCACGTGGCTTATTTACAAGATTAAAAGTAGCCGGGAGGCGAAAAAAAAAAAAAAACTTCGTCCAATTCGAGGTTGTTACTCGCTCGTGTTGCCGTTGATTTCCCGCCTCCGGTTTTTGCGCACCCTCGAAAATGACATTTATTTCCGAACTTCGCTTCCATCCCCTCCCCCTCCCCCTCCCCTCCATTCAATTACGTGTTTCATCGTGGGAAGGGAGGGAAGTTTCGGGTCCATCGCCCGAAACTTTCCACGAAAATTGGACGGAAATTCGGCCAGTGAACGTGGATTATGATTCGTTGGAACGGTCGCAACGACGTTAAGAATGTTGGATATGTCGTTCGTTTATTGCATCGATGATGGCTGTATGTTACGTATGTGGATAAATGTTTGGAAGCGGGATATGATTCTGGAATGGAATAATTAAGTTGGAGTGAAAAAAGTAAATTAACACGAGCAAATTTAAAAAGAGATTTTAAGAACATACGCGTAATAATATATGTTACGTAGGTGGATAAATATTTGGATGCAAAGAAGATTGGATATTTCGCGAAGAATGGGATTATAATAGAAATTGGACAGGTAAAAAAAGATTCGCAAGACTTTTAATAAATTTAAACGTCGACGTTAAGAACGTATCTCGTGTATTTATTGCCTAGACGTGGGGGGGGGGGACGTTTTAAAGAGAAGGATATTTTGTTAATGGACTTAAGACAGATTCTTAAGAAGCGAGTAAAAATGATCAAAGAAAGAATTAACGGAAGATTAAGTAAGAATTCAAGGAAATTGAGGCATGGCGAAAGGGTGGGGAAGACGCTTTAGAAAATTACTTGGCTTGAATGACGGTCTAGCCTCTTTATGAGAGAGCGTCAAACTTTTCCTTTTTTTATTCTTTTTTTCGAGAGACGAAAAGAATCACGAGAAAAAAGGAGCTCAAACAATTCCTCCCTTCGAATATTCTTCGCGAACATTTGCTCGAAAATTTATACGCTTCGCTTTATGCGTTTAATTAAAAAAGTCTCGCGCGTATCTAGTTCGCAAAACTATCAGTTTCTACGAAAAAAAAAAAAAGAAAAAAGGAAAAAAAAGCGAGATAGAAAAAATTTTCTTTCTCGAGAGATCGCCGTTCCGATTCCATCGAAAATTTTATCAATGAAATTCACAAAGTATCGGAAAATTTTACCGTACAAAGACGGAAAAAAATTTCGAGTTCTCCCGAAAAACTTTGCCCCGAATATTCGAAAATATTGAAAATATTTAACGAATCCACTGGCACTGGTCCAGGAAGGAGGAATTGGACGAACTCGTTCGAGGTCAGGATCGTAGCGATCCTATTGTTCGATTGAAAAAAAAAAAACACGTTACCTTTCGTCTGTCCCGATGGGCGGAATACAAGATCCATACAATATAAGAGATCATTATTATGGCCGGTATGCAGACACCGGCTATGGTGGACGCGTCCCTGAGGAGCGCTTGATGCACGGCCAGAAGCATGATCGCCAGCACAGCTCCACCCGCGACGTATCTTCCGGTCCGACGTCTTTCCTCCTGTCAACAAATGAAAAATGTACAGACGGTGAATTTCGATTTTCACGCGCGAAATTGGACCAAGAGAATGTGTACTCTGTAAGGGTCGAATATCTTTTTCGATTATTAATCCGCAGCGGTGATTCGTTCGTGAAGCGGATGCAAAATGTGGGATGATGATGATAACGCCGATAACATCGGAAGATGTACATGAACGATGGCGTAGGTGGAGAGTGGAAATTCTAAAGGAGAGATGCTAGCTTTGACGCTGACAGTGAATTTATGAACGCTCGTTGAGGGAAGACGTGCTTGAAAAGAGAATAAATACGTCTTTATGGCTGGAGAGGGTATAAGAAAAAAAAAAGGAATAGAAGAGATCGTTGTGTTACAATTCGAAAGAATGTTTGAATTTACTTCTCGAAGATTAAAGAAAAGAAATGGATAATACTTTAAAAATGGTTAAAGTATTGTTAAAATTAATATTGACAAAATATTTTATCACGAAATGAGGAATCTCTTTGTAACTCTTTCTTTGCGGCCATATTTGTACTTACACGAAGACACTTTTCTTTTGAATTATTCGAATACTTTAAAAAAACGCTCTTTTACATTTTATTATAATACTCGTTATAAAAATAAAAACCGTATTCACTAATGATGCAAGGATTAATATTTACCAAATAATATCAAAAATATAATATTCCAAAAAATTCCTTGTTAAAATTGTTAAATATTATTATTATGAAAATTATATTATATTATATTAATCAAAATTCAACGAGAAGGATATCATTGTTCCAACGAAACTCTCCTCATCCTTGAACGAAACGAGTTCGTTAAACAAAAATCGTTTAATATAAAAAAAAAATTACAGAATGCTTGGTACGAAGGAAGGAAGGAAGGAAGGAAGGGAGAAAACGGGAATTCGGGTATTAAATTTTGAGTAACGATCGGTGGCGGAAGTGACAGATCCATTTCCAGTCCCGCGACACCACGATGCAATTTGAGGGGGTCGCTTTTGCATTCTGCGTGCATCCGCGGCCATCATCCCGACACGCGTTTTCCTATTATTATCGTATTCAAATCGGGGATAGTCGGCCACGCTTCGTCGCCGATCTATTTCGTCGTGGGGCGAGCACGAAGTCGCGAAGGCGTGAGTCGCAAATCCGTAACCGTACCGTGTGCAGATCGTTTCCGACATCTGCTTCGAGGATCGAATCACGACCGTGTGATTATTTTCCTCGACTTCGATTGGAATACGTGGCGCGATAGGAGATCACGCACTCTTCTCTTTCTCTCTCTCTCGTGTGATTTTCTTTCGCTTTGGGATTTATTGACGATTCGAGGTTTGATCCGATTTCTGGTTGCTTCTAGAATGATGGAGATGATTGGTATTTTTAGATACGATGTTTGTCTTGAAACTGGTATTTTGTTATCGTTGTTGTTGTTGGAACTGGAAATGGAATAATTAATATATGGTAAATGTAAATGATTTATGTAGATTTTCAAGATTTTCAAAATAAAAGAGACCTCTCAAAATCTTTGTAATCTACTTTAACTGGAGAGCGCTACATTAAATGAAATTACTGGGTATTTTTAAAGTAAAAATATTGATTTAAGAAAAAGTAGAATAATTAAAATAATTAATCGAGAAAAATATTGGCGAAATTCTCATTTGTCAGACATCCAGCCGACTATGTATCTTTAATTAAAACTAAAAAATAATATTAACGTTGATAAGCGTGCACCACGAAGCGGATGTAGAGAAATACAGAGAGTTAACAATACTCCAAATTGGATAGAAAATATCGTGGTGTTCTCTGTTTCGCTTCTCGCGAGCATATGACCCGTTTCCATATAAATGCGAAAACAAAGGATTAACATTAATAACGCGACTTTGCTTCTGTATATATATTTCTATATTTTGATTTGTAATGTGTACATTGCCCGCAGTCTGCCCGCGGAAAGGGAAAGCGAACGAAGCTTATAATTTATATTTAAAGCGGTGAGAGAAAAGCGCGATAAAAAGAAAAAAAAAATTGCATTTTGAGATTTCATCGTTAAAAATTTTTATGTATTCGTAAAACGAATATAAATTTTCTAAAAAATAAACGTTACTACTTGTTCCTTTATTGCAGAGGAAGCTGAATTTTTTATCTACTTCGAAAAAAAAGAAGAGAAGGGACGTACGACGATATTATTAAAAAGAGTGCACGGATGGGAACTATCGATGCGAGAAACCGTTGTCCATCCGTCTTCGATGTTGCGGAGAAGTTCAACACGGATACTTGGGAAAGTTGAAGGTATCGGGTAAGAAAGCGTGGTACCGTAACAAAAGCGTGGAATGGAATTGTGTTAAATTTCCTGTCACCTAAAAATGACCAATCCTCTTTTTACCACACCCTCTCTCAGCTCTCTTCCTTTTGAAAATTATTATTTATATGCGATAATTTCGCGCGAAGATAAAGAGAAATATCCTTTCGAGACGTTTTTAACACGGGTATAAATATAATCGTGTGAAAATATGATTGTTGACTAACCCTGGTCGTGACAATATTCGAGCAGGTCGAGTTCGATCTGAGAGGCACCGCGCCCCTGATCATCGTACGTGAGATACACCCTCTTCTCGCAGATTTAAATAATCTTCAACGATGGAAACTCTTTTGATAACTCTCTTTTGATAATACGAGATTTCACGAGATCATCGAGGCATACGCGTTTCTTTCTTTTTTTTCTTTCTTTCTTTCTTTCTTTTTTCGATGCCGATTCAAACGCGAATCATCGAAAAGACACCTCGCAACGAGACGAATTCTTTTATGCACATCCTCATTTTATCAAACACTCTCTCGAACGTTCTTCGTTTTCTTCGTTCCCTCCCCTCCGTACGAGGAGGACACCGCCCCTTGAAAAACTTTTACAACGAACAACTCGCCACGCCTCGAGAGACAATGGGAAAATTTATTATACCAGCCTTAATTTAAGAATAATATAACGAAGAAAAAAAAGGAAAAATACTGGATCACTGTATACGTCCATGTGGAGAAGAAATCATAAAAATCGATCTTCGCAGAAGAATTTCGAGTTCATTCTTCGAAAGATGTAATCACCTTGGAACTTCTGGCCGAGTTTATGGAGACTATCTCCGTTGTGGATCCACTCTCGGATACGGTCATCTCGTGATCTCGCTTATCTCCAACTTGATCGCACCAAGCAAGAGGCATTCGTTCTTTTCTTTTCTTTTTTTTTTTTTTTTTTTACACGAATTCACACGAATTACACTCGAGTCGCGTTCGTTTCGAAGAGAGCGGAAGTAAAGATAAAGGTGAGCGGCTTTCGGCGAATGATCGATCGAAAGAGTTAACCGAGCTCACTGTCGGCCGAAACTACGGGCATCTCGCGCACGGTAATTTTTCGAGGCTTGCATCCGCGCCGAAACTCGCGATTGGGGATCGAACAGCGTACACGGGCTCACCTACGCGTGTTGTGAGCGGTTGAGAAAATGGGAACTGAGGAGGCTGGAGGAAGGAAACTGTAACGGGCGGTGGATGGAAGAACAGAGCCAGCCGCGCATTTACAACGCTGCCCGGCACAATATAAGCCAGGCAAACCAGCTAGCATAATAAACGAACAACACGACCGGCCAACACACCTACGTTCGATAAATCCTCGTCTCCCAAACGTTGGTGCGTTGCGTCGCGGAACGAGGATCGAAGGTAAGGCTCCGTCTTTGCCAAAATTAAACGATCCCTTTTTCTTTCTTTCTTTCTTTCTTTCGCCTTACTTAAATCCTACGCCTACGCGTGGAAAACGATTCATCGATTTTACAACGAAAGATTGCTTTTCGATTAAATTGAAAGAAAGAAATGTAATTTATCTCGAACATTCTGAGTAAAAGAAAAAATGTTTGTTCGAGGAATTAAAAATATTTTTAAAGAGTTTAACGAAGTATAAAAGCATTGGACATGACGTGGAACGAAATGAAAAATTAGAGGAGAGCTTAGATCTCTGAAATTATAACCGTTGATCGTAAAATCATCAAACTATATAACGCAATCTAACGCGTATATCGGATTTTCTTTGCTGGCAATTTGTCAATTCAGTTTCAATTCGTTCTGTTACCCGATGATATATGGTAACACGTTGAGGCACACGTATGGCGAGGTCGACGGTAAGCCGCGTTACGCCGAAATCGAATTAGCCTTGTTCCTGTGGTCCATCGAGTGGGTTTGGTGGAACGGAATGTTGACTCTCGAGAATCTGATTGGAGATACTCGAGTGAAATTGAATGCTCCTCGCGCGAACCTATCGCGAATTCTGTTCCACGAATCTCCGATACACACATAATCTCCGGAGAAACTAGCGCGCCGACGATTAGATAGAGAGAGAGAGAGAGAGAAAGGGTGAGGGAGGAAGGGATTTCGTGGATATGTATTTACAATTTACGCGCGAGGAGGGGCCCTCGATTCCGATTCCACATTCTCGTTTCAAAATTTATGGAAATGGGTGGCTGGTTCGAATGGTTGGCGCCGTCGCCGTTGCGATTTCAAATTCACGTGCATTTGAACCGTGCATTTTACGTACGCGTAATTCAATTTTCAAATGTCAAATCCGTTAATCCGAAATATTGATCAATTTAACTTCTTTACGGTTCAAGTAACATTTTGTCGAAGAAACGTTGGAAACATTTCGGACCGATTCATTCGGAGTTTCATTCGATAATTACGTTCCGCTTCGTGAAATTGAGAATCAATGTTAAAAGCAACTACTAACAACGCATACGATGAATAATATATTAATCGAATAATTATAACTACTGCGTGTAACCTCGAAACTTAACAAATACGTTCGATTCCAAAGTGTTGATAGCATTCGCGAATTATATTTTATTCCAAATTTCTCGAATCGATTTCGAAAAGAAGAAAAAATCGTCGAAACAAAGATGAATGGAACATTCTCCTGTGTAAGCAATCCTGCAATCATCGTCCCCTGAAATATCGGCTGCTCGTCGTTTCCACGCCGATTCAAACGTGTTCTAATGAAGAAATAAAAGAGGATCGACTTGGAAATGGCCACAACAATGCGATCGAATAGAAGGGATTCCTCATCGTCGCGTTTCATTTCGTGGCAATAAAACCACGGAAGGATATTCGATCGGTTTCTTCCATTTATCAAAGGCCTCGTCGATATCTAGGCCGGGATGACGATTAACGGCGATTATATTTCTTCGTATCCTTTGTCTCCTCGGATGAGGAGTGGATGTATCCTCTTTACGACATCCCTTAACGTGGTCTCCCAATTTTGCAGGGATACCTGTTAGGTGTAACAATTCCACCATATATAATTCGGACCACGTATCGCCCATTTTTCAATCCCATCGTGCAACCTGAGTGTCGTTTAATGGATAAACTGGTCCGTTTATACAGGATCATCAGGTATACATCAAGTAAGTAAATGTCAAATATTCGATCCACGGATTTAAACTCGGGAAATCGAGTTGTAACAAAATAGGATTTTATTGCGTTTGGATAATGGTCGGACTAGTGTGTAGAGAACTCGAAAATATTCGATTGGATTGGGCGGAAGATTTATCGAGATTGGAATATTCTTGGAAATATTACGATTGCACATCAAGAATGCTGCGATTCGGGAGATTCTGGGAATTTTAAAGAGAGGAAGTTTTCCAAAAGCGTTACTCGAATATTTTATATCTTTTTTTATCAATTAAAAAGAAATGCTGATAGAGTCAGATTTTGAAACGTGATTCTTGAACGTAAATCCTTTTATTAAAGTATTCATTTTCAAGATTCTATTCCTCGTAGAAAATCGTGGATCAGAATTGAATTTTGATTAAAATATCTATTTATCCAGAATCCGTTTATATTAACACGGAGATGCAATTTTTTTCATCGAAAGTTATCCTATTCGGTTATAATATAATCTCACCGATGAGTGGCAGAGGAGAAACAGCAGCCCTCTGACTTTTAATAGAAAACCAGGTTAAAAATCGGCAAAGATCGTATCTGATTCGAAAACTTTTCGAATGTCCCTTCCTTTCTTATCTCATCCTTCCTATTTCCTTCTTTTGTCAACTACTTTTCCCCCTTTTTTCTCCTTCCCTTCTTCCATCCTTCGTGACCTGGTTGCTCGCGTTAAAATTCAAAATATCGCGGACACGGGAACGATGGTCGAATTTTCGATGTTCCCTATCAATCCATTTTCACGAGATATCTTTGGAAGAATTTCGAAGAAGAGAGGTGCAACGTATGTAGAATTCGCGAGCGTAAACAGAAGCTGAGAAGAACACCCTCCGCTGATTCTTATTCAAACAGCGTAGAACGTAGGCTGGCACAATGTTTCCTCCTCTCCTCCGCTCCTCCATAAATATCGGTATTTAGTACATGTGACGTAACATAAGATGCTCCGTGACGTATCTAAGGTGAATCACAAGATAAATCAAGCAATGATTCATCGAAAGATCGTGCATATATGTAATAAGATTTTTTTTTAACGAGTGATAGAAATTTGTTGTATTCTCGTGGTCTCGAATTTCGTTAATATTTTCAATAAATCTCTTTGTTACGTCGTCGTTTCCACGATGCTCGGGGCAAGAAGCATCGAGGTGAAACCACGATGAAGGGTGCAGCAGGGAAACTTTTAATTGCCAACTACTCTTGAGAATTCACTGGCAAATAAGAATCTATCGTGGAACTCGTAGGCGAACGTGTAGCTCTTCCATTAAATACGAAAACGTTTCGACGAATCTAACCGCCCTCGAACAAGTGCAACGTAGTAAGTTACGCGCAACAAAATCAATTTTCGAATAGACGATGCGGATGTCACGTAATTCCTCTTCCCTCGTTCGAGAATCCTCTCTCGAAAGCAAACTGACCGAACACGTGTTTAAATTTCGAACGAATGATGGATCTGATCCATCAACTGAGAAATCAATCATTTCTCTCAAAGAAATTTCGAAAATTTCATCGTGTTCCAGTCTTTTGGATCATCTTAAAAAATATAAATGTTTTTTTTAATGGATTTAAATATTTAATGAAAAATTGTTTAAACTATTATTTGCAAAGAGGTAATCCGTTTAAAATTTAAAAATAATATTCTATCCGAACGGCAGAGTGGTAAAAATAAATTTGATAATAAAATTTGGAAAAGTTTTGAGAAGAGAAATTTTTTCCAAAGTTTCTCTCATCCAAGAAATATACATCGTTCCATTTACATTTCACAAGAATACGTGAATATTAAATGGTTTCCCTCAACGATAATTGATTTCCACATAGTCAAGATATCACATGTTCAAGAAAGGGAGCCGAGAGGGAAGTGCAGTGATAGGTGAGAAAAATCACCTAGGCGGAAGCACGTAGACGATTTAAAATCCCTAGACGAGCATTTTGCTTAGCACCTGTGTCATCTATCGCATGTGATAATAAATTTTAATAAAGCCCTAATCGAAATTTAATTTTTCGTTTCAAAGAAAGAAGGAGGAAAATTCGTTACAGAAGAATAACTATTTTCTCTCTCTCTCTCTCTCTGTCTTTGTTGTTCTCTCAATTCGTTTCCATTCTTTCGAGATCTCTGGATCGTTCTCGTTTGTAACAACGTTTACGAGAATAATGACTGGCCTGTGCCCTGTTTATCTTGGAACGGTAATTCGCGTGAAGGAAGCGGATACGCGCGTGTTTTTTGTCAGTCGTCGCCTCGTAAAACGTGAACGATGGTTGGTGAAATCGAATAACGATATAAGCCGGATATATACCGATGCGTCTTCATATATTTTTATGAGTCACGAGACATTTTTCAAGGATCAACGAAAGAAATACGATTTTAAAAAGATTTCCCCCGTTGTTTCCCCCCGTTGTATATAAAAATTTAATGTAACGATAGTTGCCGTCCGCCTGGGAAACGCATATTTGATTTTAGTACGCTTATGTATATTTTCATTTTAGAATCGATGCTCTCTTTTTACTGTATGTACATTAAAAATATTTGCTCAATGCACGTGTGTATTCGTTCGTTTTCCACAGACTATTCCGGCTGTGGAACGAGTTGGCGAGTTTATCTCATTCAGTGGGGGAATATGGAGTGCAGAATATAAAATTTATCAAAATTTAAAAAGCGATTCACAATATAAGATTTTATTGTAAGTATACGTGGAATGATAGACGAGAAAATTAAATTGTTATATTATATATGTATATATGTATATATATATATATTGAAAATTGAAATAAAAATTCAATTTAAGTTTCAAGTTTTCGAGAGTGTGCTGTTTAATATTATATATTAAATAATATTGTATCGTTATATATTATAATTTTTTTTTTAAATAGATATACAAATTTAAAAAATTTCACTCTAACTAGATTTATTACATTTTTAAGTCTACAAATGGATAACAATATATATAAATCATCAAATATGATCAAATAATCCTCGTTTCAGTTATATTACATAACGTCTCGTAGATATAAGTCGATGTCCTGTGAAAAAAGAAAATTTATTTTTCCATTTTATTATCGGATAATATGAAGTGACTACAATCCAGGATAAAGTGATTTTCGATATTTTTCCAGGTTAAAATTTTTTTATCTAAATTTTATATACATGTACAAAGAAATTCCTCCGTTTAATAATATATATATATCAATCACAGTAATTTTTTTAACCATTTTTTTTTTTAAATAAGTGATAGAATACTTACAAAAACGACTTTTTTGAAATCACGATATAAGCTGGAAAAATGTCATTTTGTCCCAGATTGTATATTGTAATATTGCAATATTTACCTCATTTGCATCAGGAGCAGATACAACCATAGCAATATAAATAAATACTAATGTGAGGGTAACCCTCCCGATGAATAATTTCACACTTTTCATGTTTCTTTTCGACACCTTCTTTCGATACGTTCTTTTATTAAATCTGAACTCATATGTACTTATATACTTGAACGTGAACGTTAAAACAATCAATTACATAAGCAATATTTGCTTATCGAACGTAATTCATGACTATATTTAATGTCAAGATATAATTTTACTCGTATGAATGTCGTATGAAAATTTTATATCTGTTTGTTCAGTTTTAATATCAGAATCGTGACTGAAAATTAATTAAGTTTCATCGATAAAGATTACTTATGAAAATTAAAGTGATTAAAAAAAAAAAAATTTGTCTTCAATATTCAAACACTTTAATATTTAACGTTATTATTAAAATCTATATTCAGTCGTAATTGTTGTGCACATAATATATTGTCAATAATTACTTTCTATTTCCAAGATAAAACTTTTATTTCATATATATATGGTGATTATTCTTGATCACTATCGATCAATGTAACTTGTGGCTATTCTGGAATTATTGTTCTTTTTTAAATAAAAATTTTTTTTTAACAACAAATAAATTATATATACATCGATTGTTCATACATTCAAAAAATTCATTGAAGAGATAAATTGTTAATCAAGATAAAAATTTATAAATTGGATTAAAAACTGCGGTATTTTCTATCTATGTACAAAGATATTTCTGAAATTAATAAATTGAAAAATGTAATTAGTAAATGATAAATTATTGTTGATAAAATTTTTGTATCGCGTTAATAAACTTAATAAATTATTGTATTATAAATCATTATAACCATACCCAATGATAAATTATTAAAATTAATAAGATATTAAAAGTTATAACATTTAAAAAATTAAAAATTATATTTCGTATCAATTAGTTTTAAAATATTCCTTTAAATCCTGAATAAATGTTATTTATATATCCGTAACATTCGATATTGCCAAGGTATGGTTACCTAACGGAGAAAAATCACATTAGTCTTATTCTTTCATTCTTTAAATATCAAAGCTGTTTAATTTCATATATAATTTAAAATTGCGTGCAAATTTTCTATTAAAAATATAGCTATTTTATTATATTTATTTGCATTTTATAACAACTTCATGCGTTAAATGTCGACATACTTATCGATTATTGATAGTTGAGAAGTTATTATCGCGCCAGTGTATTACTCTACGAACGGTAAGTCACATACTTTTTCACACAATATAATCTTACATTTAGTCCATGTTCCGTTTTATATTGTTTGAATAGATTCTTCTGCTATTGACATAATTTCTAATCATGTGAATCGAGTATCGAAAAACAATTAAAAGGTATAGACAAGGAACTACAAATAAAAGAACAATAGAAGAAAAAAGATAGTGCGAACATTGAGAATTCCATTTTAGAACACGTGGCGCCATCTGTTGCCTTTAAAACTTACTTATTTGTTTCGGAATAGCGCCAAGAGATGGCGCTAGTAGTACCATTTCTGCTCTATCTCTATCCTTTTTCCATTATCTTCTATCCTTTGTTTCTATGTTTCATTTGCGGCACTCCAGAGATGGCGCTGATTTCAATATTTTTACTCTATCTCTGTCCTTCTTCCTCTATCTGATTTCTTTGTCTATCTACTTACTTTATATATTCCTGCGTATAAAAGTGTATAGTACCGATTTCTAATTAATTTTATTACATTACTGTACAACTTATTAATTAAAAATCTTAACAGAAACTATTCCATTAAAATTTTTATGCATCGTAAATACTTTTGAAAAGTAATTTGCGTATTATTTACTTCATATACGAGAAATGAACCGATCCTTAATTTTTATCTTACCTTATCCTTTAAAGAAATTTTATGATGTATTTATTTTATTAAATTCTATTTAAAATATGAAAATAAGAATCTGATATTTAGATATCATATGATTGAAATCTTTAAATCTTCTCAAATTTTGTTATATTTATAAATTTATATTAACATCACATTTTAGTATATTTATTTATACTAAAAGTACAATAATTATATTTTTGGATATGGAATTTCTGTTTAATCTTTATCTTCAATTTTTTTATCAATCAATATTTATATCCTCTTACACTTAAACTATATTCTATTTTTTCTCTCTTCTCATGCAGAATTGTTCAACGAATTCCAAGCATGATTACAATCAGAAGATATTCGCTTGAATGACGATTATCCGAGAAAAAAAAAAGGAGCATTCGACTCTATCGAAATCATACTTGCGTAAACCTTTAATTAACATGGTTGATCGAATATATACTCGAAAACCATCGTTCCGCATCGAAAACTTGATATCCTTGAAGTTGCGTATCGTTAGACGTATCGTTCTCCTTACTGTTATAACGAGAATAATTATTTTCTTTGCCTGACTTCTGCCTCTCGTCAACACAGAGGAGAAACTGATCTGCGAGACAATTTAGATCAAAGATCATCGAGATCAAAGCCGCATAGGCGTCACTGTTCGTTGATATCGGCTTTCCATTCTCTGTTTCCCTTCCGAAACTCTTCCCTTGGTTAAGTAACTTTGCCATAACTAAGTTTCCATCGTGTACAATCAATTATTGTCAGATTTGCCGAGCTGATGTTTACAATTAATCCGAAAAAAAGGACCAACGAATAATTCTTTTCTTCATTTTTATCGAAAGAATCGTTCAAAAATAAATAAATCATTCCTTACCTATACTTTTTTATATCAAAATTTATCTCAAAATTTGAATAACGATTCAAGAGTCCAAATTTCAAGTCCAAAATTTATTCTGCTCCAAGTTTTCAAAAATATTCACAATTTCATTTATTTGGTTACAAATTTACATCGAACGATCTGACAAAATGCAACATCCAGCGAAGAAAAATTTATCCCCTTAGGAGACGGAGAATCTTGGTCGACGGGAGTTTCAAAGAATCGAAGAGATAATTAGAAGAGGGCCGGATTCGCCGATACGAACACGAATCCCGTGGGAATCACGGTTGATTCGATTCCAAGTTAATAACCCGCTCAAATCCGAAACAGAAACAGAAAGCGACGCGTGTTACGACGCGGCCTGGCCCAACGGCGATCATCAATCTCTCCTCGCCGTCTTCCGGTGAAATATTATGGGCAAGCCAGTGGCTCGACGCGAATTTGCACGCCTCCCCGTTTTACTCTCCTCCCCTTTTCCGCGTTCCTCCTTTTTCGACCCCTCGTTTCCACGTGGAAATAGCCACTGCCGCACTGAACGATGCGAGCTGTCGCCTCCGCTCCTCGTTTCGCTCTTCTACACGCTCCTCGTACACTCGGCACTGTCAACGAGTATCCATCCAGTGACCGGTTAAGTCGTTCGTGTATAAAAAAGAAAAAAGAAAGGAAATCCTCGCTTTGGTGTGCTTTTAGATCGTGACCCACATTCGAGAGAACTTGTCAAGTGAATCGAAACTTTGCAAATTTGAATTTGTAAGAAGAGTGTTTTGAATTAACTTTACGTTATATTTTGGAGACTAAGAGAGAAAGCACAGTGAAGGGAAAAAGAGAAGATTGTAAAGTGTTCTTACAATCAGATTTTTCTATCGAATACCTAAAAAGTATTCGAAACCAAGAACTTGACGAGAAAAGGTATAAAAGGAATTTGTAAAAGGAATTTATATTGGATTATATATAAATTACTATTTTTCAGATTTTTCTATCTACATATTTTAACATCCAAATAAAAATAGCAAACTATTAGAGAAGATATGTTCTTGGATGGCAATTTGGGGAGCGCGAGATTCAAAGTTCGCGCTCGATCGATCGATATTCCCGCGAAAAATGCGAATATTTATCAGGTCGTCAGGACGCAGGATGAAGAAATATCGGCGAGGAGTCACGTCACAATCCAACGTCACGCGATCTTAATTAACAACGTAGAACCAATTTGCTGGGTTTAGAGATGCGAAAGGCAAGCAAGTCGAAACGATCCCCGGCCGTGGTGGTGCAAATTTATAGTGGCCTGTCTGGGCGCAACTTCAAAAGCCGGCTCCTCGATATAAATCAGCGAGGGAGGGGGGAGGGATAGAGGTGGTGGAAAGGAACCTGGACGAAGGAGGGACGAAGATGTACGGCCGTCATTGTTTCGCCGTTTTGGTGTGGCGGCGAGATTGAATAGATCCTGAGCTGAATCAAGGTTAATCCGCATTCATAATCGGCCACGCAACGCGCGCGCACGCACCATCTTGAACGAGACCTCGTTCCCTCGTTCACCCGTTAATTCTCTCTTTCTTCTGAATGCCTGAATGCAACCGGAAGCCCTTTCACGCGTCCCGATTTCGTAGCTTGAATGAGAGAGGATCTCTCTCTCTCTCTCTCTGTTTCTTCTTCCTTCGAATCTTCTTCTCAGCCTCTTCTTCTTCGATCAGCAGCTGAAAAATAAAATAAAAAAAGAAAAAGGAGCGCATATATATTCGAGAGGAAAATCTCGATCCTTGAAGGTTAAATCCTGGGCCTTGGGGCTAGAGCCTGGGACAGTCTAGCCAGGTGGAAACGAGAAAGGTAAATGGAGATGGAGGGATTTCGAGGCACCCTAGGATTATTCGAAGGGGGACGAGTGCGTCGATCGAACGATATTCCTGGTGTGTACAGTTTACCGTTGCCTCCATTATTCCAACTTTTATTATCCGGATATTGTCGAACGTTCTATCCCTTTTCTTCTGTTCTGCTTACTCTGTGGCCCACTATTACGTTCGAGTGGAAACGTGTTAAACGTGGATCTGTTTGTTGGATCAATGTAGCTTAATGTAAATCTGGTGTAATGCTCGAGAGAAATTGATAAGCAGCTTTTACTCGAATTTTTTAATCAGAATAAAGGTATAATTTTTCTTCATTTGGAGAAATTTAGACTTTGATATAGTAAAATTATAGTAAAATTGCAGTAAAAATCGTAATCAATGCAGATCTTTTTTTTTTTTTTTAATTTAGAATACAGAAACGTTAACGATCCATTGAAGATCCTCGAAATTCTAGAGATCCTAGAACACGCGAATCAGCACTCGATGAATGGTGAGAGGACGGCTACTTCTCTTGGTTTACGTTTTCAGAACTAGCTGGATGAACGTTCGTTCGTTTCTTGGATCTCTGCACTCAGCAGCCGCGTAAACACTGGCCAGCAGCTGCACATCCTTTCCTCGTAATCGCATCTTATGCACACCTTTCGTCCCCAACGTTAGAAATGCGAGACGACGGCCATACTTGGCGAAATTTCGTCCTCGTCCAATGTATTCCACAACGTATAAACGTTGAGTTTTATCTCGTCTGAGAATTTTTGTTCTGACGTTTATAATTAAACTCGTAAAAACTCGTGTATTTACGTAAATTTATCATAAATGTATAAAAATGTGCAGGACACGTGCAGAAAGATATAAAATATTCGAAAATAAAGTACGTATCACGAAACAGATTTTTATTTCATCTTTATTTCTGTAATTTTGTTTCTAAAAATTTATGTTTCCAAATTATAACACGATATATCTTTTTTAAAGTCATCTTTCAATTATCCCACTTTAGATCTCGTTAATCAGAAAGATTGTCTGAATTAGCTTATAACACTTAAAATTACCATCTCAGCTAATTCCAATTAATATTCTCGCACAAATAAGTGAAAAGTAAGAAACGATTGCAGAAAGAAAGAAAAGCATCATTAAAAAAAAGTGTCTTTTTCAAGATAACTCTGATCTTCTTTCAGAATCTTTCATCATATTCCACAAGATTTTCTTTCTAGACAAATTCTCTCACAATCTGGAATTCAGTCATTCTCGTTAACCAATTCTAATTATACCAGGAGGCAAGATCGATAGTCGATTTTAAACTCCCTTTAGGCAAACACGTTTGAAACGTTGCTCGATAAACAATCATCGCGCTGCATGCCTCTCCGTCAGACTTTAAAATAGTAACTCGGACAAACGGCGTAACATAAGAGACATAACAATCGTCGTGCACAAACGTTTTCATTGTGTCGTAAAGAAAAAAAAGGGAAAAAAAAATACGTTTTCCAACGCAATGGAACGTCATCTCCGTGACTTTAATTAGCGGGTAAAACGCGCGATTTTTTTCAGGCACGAGCGAGGCTTTGGACGCTTGGCGACAAGAGTCGCCGAGTCGATGCGTTACATCGCTCGGAGGATAAGAGGAAGGGGACGGGTGTATAACGGTGACTGTTCGTGATTCGCGTTCATGCGGATTAATCGAACCTGCAGGAGGTCGTGCGAAGTCGTCGTATATGCGTATTCGTTGTATCGTTGCATCGTATGAATAATCAAGAATATAGAAGGAAACATTTTCGAATATAATGATGATTTTTCTCTCTCTCTTTCTCTCTCTCGTTATTTCTCAGGGTTTATTATATGCGAAACGAAGTTCTCCACAAACGTAAATCTTGGATTTCTAAGTAAGTGAATAGCTTTTCGAATAACTAGGAAATTAATGTCGTTAATCGAAGCTATTTTTATTCAAAGGAAAAATTCGTCGGGTAATTTCTATCGATAATTGTTTATTCTATTATACTGTAAAATGTGTGAAGAGATTGGAGAATCATTAGATTATCCAATTGTTATTGTATAATGTAATTCGAAAATATTTATAAAAAGATATTATTTTTTGCGATGAATATTTCATTCTTTTAACAAGCGGATAATGAATATTTTATAAAATTAAATTTAAAAATGAGAAAATACTTCGTTACTTCGACATTATTACGAGATGACAAGGAGTTGTTTAATTATCATAAATCGTTGAAGAAAAATATCCTGCATTTATATAAAATTAAAATTAAAAATATTACATTCTAATATCTATTAAATATTATAAAAAAGGGCCTCATAAATTATTAATTTATAGAATATCAATATTATTAAATATTTTATTCCAAGCAAGTAAGACTTCGTAATAAAAATTCTTCTTCAAAGGAAAACACGAAGATGAATAAATCGTATTTATTCATTTTAGATATTCGAATAGAATCGATTTCAAATTGTGTTCGTTTGTAGACTGTCCATGATGATTTTATTTTCCTTCGTGACATAGTAGTGTTAAAAACCGTGCTTATACGAAAGTTCATACGATTAATTAAGAAGAATTTTCAGGAAACGTTGGTTATCGAGATTAGCCAACCGCGGACAAATCTCTGTTGATCCGTCCGTGATACCGGATGGTATCGGTCACGATGCACGTGGTGTAAATAGATAATAAAAGCAGAGGGAAAAGTATCCGGGATAGGCGACTGACCGGCGTCGAATACGACTGCAATCCGTGCTGTTTATCTTCTGTCAACTGCCGATAGGAGAGCTTGCGTTCCGCTCCAAAGTCTCGTAACGCCAGCTCGAAAACGACCGAGTACAGCGTTTGGTGCCGCTTTGACGTTTATCGAAGATCAGTTCTTTTTTTTTTCTTTCTTTCTTTCTTTCTTTCTCTCCCCTCTCTTTATCTTTTCGAGTTGAAATAGCGGCCAAGTTCCGTACCGAGAAATATAAAACGTTTTAATAGACAGATGGATAAAAACGAATTATTTAGATTTCGAATGGAATATTGGAATTTATATGTTTAATTGTTCGAATAAAAAAATTAAAAGAATTTTAATATTGGATTACCGTTTCATAACTTTGATTCACTTTTATTCACTGTTTTGTAAACAATGAAATTCTGAGTAAAATACCGTTCGGAGAAAAAGATAACGCAAGACGTTCTTGCATTGCGTTACACTTAGTATGTTAACACTGATATAGTAGTAGATACGAGGCGATGATAAATAATATAAATAATAATCGAAAAATACAGGTGGTTAAACCGTTTTTATCTCTTCCTTTCGAGATCATTCAATGAACTCGTATTAAATTTAAATTACGTGTATCGTCTACGATGGAACAATCGAGAATTGTGCAACATGATTGAAAAATCTATTGTACGAAAGAGAAAAAAAAAAAAAGATAAGAGAGATGAACTGTCACGATGCTGGGTCTGGAGACGGCATCGTTTAAACACACTGTCGCTATCTCATCAAACGCCCACCACGCTTATTTCCTCCCTTTCTCTCCCACGTGTCAATCAGTACTCATCCAAGATTTTCTATTTTTTCTTTATTTCTTCTTCTTCTTCTTTTTTCTTCTCCCTCTTTTTTCCTCGCTATTTGGAGAACGGCAGGGAGTCATTGAACATTCACTGTAACTTTTAAAATGGTCGTTAAAGGAAATTATACACCGAGGACGTTGAAACGAGAAGCGTTACTTATCCCAAGCAATTAGATACTCGGAAATTACCTTATTTTCGAATCGTTGAGGAGGCTAGTTAATTGTTTGCCGATTAAACTTTGCGGTTTATCGTTACACGGCAAACACACACGATTGTACCGTCTGAGCAAACATAAAACCAAGGGTGTTAGTCATCGGTGGAAAAGGCACGGGATTTCGTGGAGAGAGTTGAAACTCGCAATAAACGTAACGCATCCCCCGCTGTTTCTCCACTGAATTGAACGTATCAACTCTCTTCAATATCGGATACATCCTTCGATATCGTATAATTCCACGGTTCGTCGAAGAGGTTGCGACTCGATATCCGTTAATCCTTGGTTAAACAAAGGATATATTATTGTTTAAAGAGGCAGTGACAGGTTATTAATCGACGTTATTTCTCTTCTTCAACTTCTCCTTCAAAGATGCTCGTTCGATATTGCGCTTACGTTGCTTAATAGTTCATCTTAATCTCCTTCCGGTTTTTGGAGGAAGGATTTTTAACGGGAGGTCGGTCTATTATACGCGTGATAAGAAAGCCATTATGTAAATTATCTATAATGGGACGGGTTGCTTGAAAAACTGCATTAACCGGGCCTTAAAAACGGGAGTCCGCATAAATAAAGGGCGCATCGATCGGTGATGGAAGAACCGCCATAAACAGTCACTTGCAGGATTAACTACTTGCGCTGGGGAATAAATTTACGATGATTACGGTGAAATTATTAACGAAGCTTCATTATGTGCACGTAATGTAAGGAAATTACGAAGAATTTACCAAGAATTTGAAGGTGTAAAGCATGCACAACGTGCAACCTAAAAAAAAAAAAAAAAAAAAAAAAATACATAAAACATTCACAGATTTTATTTCTTCGATAATAAATTAAAGTTTTTATATTCTTTCTTTAAAACGCGGTAAAGCATTGTCAATTATAAACAATAGATTACGCGAATAATACGATCTTGCAGATCATTTGCAAACAATAATTCTCATTATTCGAGTCAAATTAAAATTCAAATTTCATGGAAAATCGAGAAAAATATTAATGCATAAATTACAATTTGCAATTATTTATTATTTTATTCCATCTTCTAAATTTCGCGTCTTTCCAATCACTTTTTCCATCGCTTCGCTTTAAGTACCGTTCATAAATAAGAAATCGATGTTTTCGTCTCGGTTGTCTCAACCGAAATTGCAAATTCTCACGAAGTTCATACTGAAACACACTTCCTTCCCATACCTGTTCCAGCGTCCTCTTTGTTATTATTCTCTCGGGCGGTTCCAACCCCTTCCAACCCCTGCCAGAGATTCCTCCTCGAAGGAAAAAGCGTGCACCATCGCGAACATCATCAGGGAGGGAAGTAGCACGTTGCCATCTGTTTCTCTGCGATCGACGCGCGGCCAACCGAGGGGTAAACAGCCCCACGAGGGATCCTCCAAGTCCACCCTCTCCCCCAGATCCACCTCCCTCTCCTCCACCCCCGGCAGGCAGCGTAACGCGTGCCCCACGGAATCGTTCATCCCACGGAATTGCAAGAGTAATCCCCGCCCGGCGCCCTTTCCCCATTTACATAAAAATAATTAAACGGCTCGTTCCGGCCAACCCTCCTTGCCATCCTTTCTCCCATTTTCCTAGCATCTCGTAACATCTCCTCGTGAGTGGAGATGTTTTCTCCCGATCGAATCCGAGATGTAAATCTCGGATTCGGCGACTTTTATAAAATTATTGTAATGTATGTAGATATGCCAACTTGTTCCATCTCCATCCACCATGAATTTTAATATCGTCCGATCGTAATAACCGATTGCGGACGATCTCCCGAGAAATAGATTCCAGTTTCGAAGAAATTGTACGTCTCGCTAATCTACTTGGGATATCCTCCAATCCTTGTCCCACATTGTTCCCTGTACTTTAATCGATGTCTCCTCGGATGAGAGAAGTTTCGTACCATTAATAATTCATATTACACGGCCGATACGTCTCTGTCATCGGTATCGAGGATACGATCGATAC
Organism: Apis mellifera; assembly: GCF_003254395.2. Classification (NCBI taxonomy): domain Eukaryota; kingdom Metazoa; phylum Arthropoda; class Insecta; order Hymenoptera; family Apidae; genus Apis; species Apis mellifera. The sequence goes on from NC_037640.1 coordinate 6,537,041, forward strand.
GTTCCCCAAGCAACGCCGCAAAAGAGACAGCCCCCGGTGTTTTATTCGGCCTCATCTCCGATCCGTCATTAACCCCCCTCCCTCCAAAGTTCCTATTACCACCACGGTGGGCTCTAACCATCCCTCGAACGATGACATCGAGATGAAAGGGAGGAAGAAGAAGAAAAAAAAAATATATATATATATATATATATATATATATATATATATATATACTGCTTTTGAAGCGTGTGATTCTTTATGGAGAAACAAGTGGAAGAGGGTGGAATCGTCGTCGTCGTTGGAAATTGGGGGATGGAAAATTTCGAGGGTGGAAAGTTTCGATCGGGTAAAAGACGATGGAAAGGAGGAATTCGGTTTGGAGGATGGCACGGGTTGCACCCCGCGTGGACACGTGTTCACGGGGCAGAGACGCGTGAAAGCATCCATCAGGACCAGCATGGTGCACCGCGAGCGGGCATGGTACAGCTGGCAGGCTCCGTTCTACCGTGTCGAAGCTCCGTTTCGCTGGGTGGGCAGCGAAGGCTGGCTGCTGGTTGAATTGAACGTGGCCCACGAGGGGGGTGGGAGAAGTGTACGCGACTTGGGGGCGCAGACTTCGCGAGGGTTGCCCCCAAGACGAGGGACAAAAGAGGTGAGGAGGAGGGTGAAGGAGCGGCGGTATTCCGGCGGATAACGTTGGATCGCGTTAGGTGAACTCGATTGGGGTGCCTACGCAGCCGGAACCGAACGGTGGATGGAAACCTCTTCGTCATCCCCGACAGGCATTTTTTTTCTCCAACAACTTCCACCCCCTTATCGGACAATTTTGATCGATATCTTTAATTTTTGCTCGACGATTCGCGACGACTCCTCCCCTCTTTGATTTCTCTCGTTAAGAAGGATGCGGAGAAGAAGAGAGAACGAGAAGAATCTTAATGTCTTGAGGGACATTCTTCGTTATCTCGCAACTTTTTTTCTTTATCGTACGTGTAAAATCTTGCGAATGATTTTCTTTAAATTATAAAATAAAGATTTTTCGATCGAGTAGAAAGGAAGAAGCGTGGAATTGAGATGGAGAAATGACGATGATGGGAGAAGTAGAAGTGTAGAAACATCGGACGGTTGGAAAACAGTTTCCCTTTTCGTAAATTAACGCGCGTTTACCCTCCCCGTTTTACGATGTATCCCACTCTTTGAAGAGAATCACGGCCATAGATTCGCCCCGTGTTGTTCTTCGCCCCTTGTAGCCCCGGCTCCTTTGTCGACCGGTTAAACTTTCATATTTCTATGCATCTTGTAACGAGTCGAAACGCGCCAATTTCATTCTTCCTGGCCCGCGTACCTTCTTGCCGCCAGACACGCTAGAAAAACGATGCTATTAATATTAACGCGGCTCCAAGCGGCATCCAATGTTCCGCAAGTTTCGAAGTTTACCCCCGGCAGTGAGGTGTATGAAACGTTTTGTTACAAAGTTATAACGAATTTCACGCTTGATTTTTGAAATTAACGAACTAACAGCTTCGTTCACGAGTGTCATGATATTATAGAAAGTACAGCAAACTGGTGACATCGAGTTGACGTTAACAAAAATTTTAATAGTCACTCGAAATTTTCGATTGGAAAAAAATGCAAGATCCTAAAACACTTTCTCAAACTAACTTTTTTCTCTTTCGATTTCAAGCATACTCTTCTAGATCCTTCGATTTTAAAATAAATAAATAAATTATGAAACCTTTTTAATTTAAAATAATCTTTTCATCTCCACTCCGAGGCTAATTATATTGGTGAAATATCGTTAGGTATTTTAACGATTGCCCACGCACGACAACATCGTCCGGATATCTCGGAAAATTTCAAGGGGTGTGGATCAGATAATACGTAATCTAAGGATCGTGGGGTGCAAGGGGTGCATTGTGCACGAGGGTGTATTAAGTGCGCGTCCGTATATAGCTCATTCGACGGAATCACGATCGTAGATAAAGTCCCTGTCACGATCTCTGGACGGTCGTTCGTTTTCCTCCTGTGTTCATTATACAAACGCGATGGTTTACATCCGGAACTCGCTCAACGTCTGTTCCGTCTTCGCCACGGACGATCAACAATCTGGTCGGCGGACGACGATGGAACGAGCTCGTCGTCGCTCCGATTCATCCTGATATCTGCGATTTATCTCAGGCCAGGGTGAGACGCGTTCAGACACGGGATAGATAATTCGTTTGACATATTTAACGTTGACGTTGGATGGAACGAACGAATGGCCCATTAAGCCGGCAAATATTTCTTAGAACGTCGAATCAAACGTAAACGTAGCGTTGAAATTTACATCGGCGAACGAAAAAATACGATGAAATATTTATTTACGCCTCGTCTCTACGTTTGTATCTCTTTTGTATCTGTCGTGGATCGATACGTACGGTCGATGGGTACGTTTATCATCGATGCTTTTTAATATGGAACCCGTGGCTCGCTGATTCGAGGCGAGATTCCACGAAGCAAACGGTGAAAGCATCGCCGCCTAATATTTTCGCAATTTTCGCGGCGATCGCACGTGGTCGAATATCGCCCAATGAAACATCCATTTCCGGGAACTTGTCGATTCAGGAAGGTTGGCAAATGTTGCAGAAATTGCATCCCTTTCATTCCATAAATTCGATCGTGATCAACTGCCGGCTAAAATTGCTTTCGCCGATTTATTTCGCTAGAGATACAATCGATCCTGTTCGTACGTAAGTTCCGGAAAAAAAAAAAAAAGAAAAGAAAAAAAACGAAGTTCGCGTAACTGTGAATCTGTAACGAGGTTGAAACGGACCAGGCGCCAGTTCCACGATGATACACGGAGGGCAGTCTCGTCGTAGTCACAATCGTACAAGGCTGTCGAAACAAGGCAATTCATCATGTAGCTCGTTCCATGAAGAATGGAAAGGAGGAAGAGGAGGAACGATGAGGAGGCGAGAAACGGAAGCAGGAAGAAGGGAATCGTTCCGTCCTTTTCAGGACGGAAAAACAGAGGGAGTTGGGAAGGAAGGACGAAGAGGGGACGAACGAGGAAGGGATGAGATGAAGAGAGAAGTGGAAATAGGAAAAAGAGAGGAATGGCTGCAGGGTCTATACCCTTGCACGCACTCGACGCATCAATCTTCTTTGCCAACAATGTTCGCGTAAATTACCCTCATCGATATCAAAGTGACGAGGGTGGCAGCCGGCTGCGTCGGTGTTGCCTGGTGTGGCGGAAGAGAGACCAGCCCTTATCTCGCGCCAGTCAGAAAATTGAGTTTACAAAGATTCCATCGAGGAGCAGAAGGCTCTTACCGAGGCACCCGGCAAACGTCACTCGCACGATACCAGCCTTTCCCGTTCATCTATTCCGCTCTGAAATTCCACGCTGTTTCAATCCCTATTCTCTCGTATCTAAATTCCTTCTAAAAGGTATACATTGTTGGAGCACCAAGTTCGTTATAAAATCGAGAGATATCGAAAAGGATCCAACAGATCTGGAAACAATGAGCAGAGATATGGTAAGAATAAATAATCGAGTTTATGATTAGGTTTATGACAAGGGTCATCATATACCTGTACAAGCTAAGTCTTAACTCGGTTCAAATCCTAACCAAATATACTTACATCAATTATTGCCTGTTTAGAAATTCCACGACCCTCTGCCCGATATATATAACCGATCCGGTCAACCCTCTATGAATCCGCAATTAGTCGGTCCTTTTCGAAGTAACCTTTTACTCAAACTTTTTGTTCCTGCCATTGAACCTTTGGGAACTTGTTTCCGTTACACGTAATACGACATTGGTATTCGAGTGGTTTTATAAGCTCGTTCAGTCGCGTGCCTGCGTTCACTTTAAGTCCCAATTGAGCCACGTACTTACCTCTATACCGTACTACCTCGCCACGTCTTATCTCCGACATTATGATTTTCATATCGTTGTTTCAGGGGTAAAAATTACCCTCGATAAAGAAAGCGGGTGCCGAAGTTTGGGAAAAAAAAAAAAAATAAAAAAAAAAAGAAAAGAGAGAAAGAGTCTAATCGTTAAAAGCATGCGAGGAAATTCAACGGGGAGGAAGCGTTGAATCTCGAGGAATACACACGAGTTGACCAACGTACCGAGCGCGTACAACAGACAGCGCAATCGGCTCATAAATTTCGAAGCGATAGCACGGTTCGGTGGTGGCGTAGCTTAGCTCGAGCGTGCTTCCGATATGTATGTACGCTCGTCCGAAACACGGCTTTAAATTTTCTTCAGACGGCTTTCGAGCCGCGCTAAGCAAAAGGGAGAACGTGGACACGGAGCGAAGTTTTCGCGGGGAGGAAAGATTAGAGGCGCGAGCGAAAGTTTTCGCGGGGGGTGCGGCGTCGACGATACTCGGTTTAATGTAGCGTTATGATCTTTATGGGGAGGGGAGGGGGGCGTTTATAGGCCATTACGATTGAGTTTTCGACCTGGAACGACGTACCCTCGAATATTTTTCCACCGCTTTTCTCCGCTCCTGTTATTGATAACTCGATCTCACGGAAGAATTATGTTGTGATCATCGATCGAAGATTGCTCGCAGAAAATATAATGATCGAAAGGTATTCTACGAAAGAAATCATATTATCTTTATTCGATCGATATTTCGGATTGTTTCGCGCGTAATCGTCGATCGTGGATATAAAAAAAAGAGGGTGAAAAGAAAGAAGAGCTTGTTAATCGTGGCTGCCCTCTTTCTAGCACCGTTCTTCATGTTTAATTGCGCCTGCGTATAATTTCCACTTTCTCCTCGACTACTCTCTCTCTCTCTCTCTCTTTCCCCGTGTACTAATGAAAATCTCCGGTTAACAGGATCATCAGCGACGAATTAAGCGAATTTCCGGTAATCGCAAAGCCGGCCAGAATCTTTAATTAACGAAGCTTATTTTAATCATCCCCGATCAGGACCATGACTGATTCTCACTGCGTTAATAATCGCGTTTCCGTTGGAAAAACTTGTGTCTGAGTCGAGCCGTGTCGAGAGCCGGTCGTCGGTCACGACACGATGATAAATTCTACGGCATCGAGTGTATCGCGCGATCGCCGCTGCAACGAAATTAATTGGTCCAGGAGCCGGACTTGTTTTTTTCATAGATTTATCGGCGCCGGATATTAAGACGATATTATCTTTAATTTTCGTCAGAGCAACGTCATTTCATGGTGTATTACGTGTTGATCGTACGATGATAATGATAAGAAGGATAATTGCTACTAGAAAATATATGTATCGGCGTATAATTACGCGGTGAAACACAAGACGTACAAGGTGGACCACCTAATGTGATTGCTTCGATTATTCTTGTTATTAGCAAACATCGATTGAATCTTTTTTGTATTATAGATTATGTGTATAGATTTTAAAGGATCATTAACTCTTTCGTGTCGAATTTCTTTTTTTACAATATTAAAATGACATGAATCTATCGATAAATTTTAATAATTCGTCGATATGTTCTAAATTCAAACGAATTAATCGATTTGATAAAAAGTAATTTCATTATTTTTATAAAATTCGAATATTTAGAACGCGTCATTGATATATTATCTGACAAAATTTTTATATCGAAATTTTCTTTCTATTAAACATTATTTATTAAAGTCGTAAAACTTATGAGCAATGGTGTATAACGATGAAATTTCCCAGTTCTGCGCAAACTCTCGACGCCACGATTATCCCGGACGAGAGGTTCCTTCGACAAGAAGCGTGTTAATTTTCCCCGGTTGGCCGTTGTTTCGTGATCGCTATGATCGACGACGTTACTCCCACGAGTCCTCGTATTTATGGGGCTCGAGATTAGCTCGCGAGACCCCTGCTGTAACCTTTGAAACGGCGACGAGGAAGATACTTTTACGACATTGCCACGTAATCGAACGACGTTATCATAAACCCTGCCGCATGAGTAACTTTATTGCCTTTCGTTTACCCCTTTTTTGGATGCGTTGTCCTACGTGTTTTGCATTCTTATATATATATATATATACACACATTTATCCACCATCTCTTAAGCCATTTCCATATATCGATACGTCGAAAGGAACACAAAAATTCTAAAAGCATATTAAAAGCATACTAAAGAGAAATAACAAGAGGAACAAAACTTTCACGGATGTCATCGATAACAATTTCGCGTACGCCGTACTTTGTGCTATTTACGGAAAATTCGACTACTTATAAACCGTCGCAATCATCGAAACGACGATTCCTCCGCGAGGCTCCTAAAAATATTTCATCCCGTGTCGATCACCTATGCATCTTTCGTTCCATCTTCGTTGTTTCGTTCAATTAGCGCGTTGAAACAAAAGCAAACGAAAATCCGTTCGATCGGGTTTTACAATTTATAAACGAGATAAAGGGATAGGGATGCGCATTATCGTTTAGCCCCGAAGCGCATTATTTTCGCGATACGATCACCGGATACGCAATATCCTCGATTCCCTTAATGAGTAACGGTCGATCGAGCAATGATTTCGCCGGATTTCGAAATCGTCCGAGCAACAAGGTTCGATCAAACCTGGCCGTCTGGCCCTTCTCCCTACTAGTCGAGACACGGCCGAGCCATGGGGGGGTAGATAAAATCTGTATTACGTTTAGGGGGATGTAGCGCGTGCGCCCCCGCGTGTGCAAACCTATTAACGTGCGTGCACGCGTTGCATCGGTGCGCGTATATATATGTATACGTACACGTGAGGGAATGGGAAAGAGATAGAGGCGACCCGAGCGAGATTGTTCCTCGATCCTCGTGATTTACGCGTGCCAGTGCTGCTTCGAATTCCAAAGCTGCCTATTAACCCTGGTGCAGCGGGATAACTGCCCTGTATCTCTCTCTTCCTCTCTCTCTCTCTTTGTATATATATTATATATAGTGTATATATATATATTGTATATGTATGTATCTCGTTCGTACGAAATTTGAAAAACGATTTTATCGGTGAGAGCCGATTGCACAGGCTGGGCTCGAGCGGTGGCCGCGATATTTCAACCGTTCGGGGACAGCCGCGTAATTGCGGCATACATCTCCGACCTTAATTTCGCTATAAGCTTCGCATTAAGGCGGAAAAGAATTGCAGCCTAGCGACAAACAATTTGCCTTTCTTAAGCCTCGTCCAGATTAGAGTCACTTAATCTTTCCAAGTGAATGTTTGTTCGTAACAAATTGGAATCGTAAAAATTCTTGATGTAATAAGTTATAGCGTATTCATCGATATTATTGAAGATTTTTAAATATATCTTTCCGAGAGAATCGACGAGAGTTTTTTTTCCGTTGATAAGGATTTTTCGATAATTGTTTAAAAGTGCAACAATTAGAAACGGCGTCGAAGAAAGTTTCGCGTAATGTTTCGTGATAATTTCAAATAACTCTGTTGGCTAATCTAAACGAGACTTGGCGTTGCTTTCCCCTCGACTTTTTTCCAGCGACTCGTAACACTTGGCGGTTACTTGGCGCTAAGGATACTTTAATTGACAAAATTTCGCAGACACACCGCCAGCACACCGCGGCGGTAGACATAAATTTCCAATTTTCGCCTCGCAGAAATGGCGAAGAAGTTTAATTGCCACCGTCCGAAAGTTTTAAAGCGTTTCCGCTTGTCGGCTCGGAACAGCGTCTTGTTTGTCCCTTCGACGGTGGTAAAAAGGCGCCGGTCCAAGCGGTTTTTACCCCGAGAAAGCTTCCCCTCCCCGCGAGAATAACGGTCGTCGTTCGAAACAATTTTCAACCGTGTTATAATCGAACGCCCAAGAAACTTTCGATGTTTGCGCTCTGATCGACAGTCAGCCGGAAGAACTTCCGCGAGAACTTTCTTTCTTCCTTTTTTTTTTTTTTCCACAACGCGTTTCTTCCCTCCCACGATACAGTTTACCAGTTTTAATTACAAAATACCGGCGAGAATCTCGAAGAATCTCGTTTCTTGGCAGGGATTTTTCCTCGTATCGAGATTAAATCCGCGGAGAGGAAATGGGTGAAATAGCAGGATTGGAGGGATATAGGCGGTAACGAAGATCGAAAGACGGTTCACAGAACACCGTCTGTCCGATCTGGCCTCGTTGAACGGGATCGTGGTGTACGCTGTTAATCTCGCGCCGCACATATAACGCGACTATAAATTACTGGAACGAGCACTACGTGGAAAGTGTGCTCACCGTGTCTTGGATAGGCAGCAGCCTTCGGTGGATGGTTTATGGACTCGGTATTGCGTACTGTTACCTTGATTCTCGGTCATTATCATCGGTCGACCTGCACGCGATCGGGAACTCACCCCGGTATCGGTGGATCGGGTCGCGGCCAGGAAGTTTGCACGGTGAAAATAAATAGGCGGAGATGGTAATTTCGCGATATCGGTGCCCGTACGATCGCGACTGTATTTATTTTGTCAATAATAATGAACGCAAGGGGCGGCGTATGTATATTTTCTCACAAATTCCGGCCGAGCATTGTATCATCCCGGAAGCGGCGTATACAAGATTTCAGATCTTGGCGAGCGATTTTCTCTGGATTCCCTGGCTCGTTTAACTTGCCTAACGTCGTGCGAAATTTCCAGATTCTCGTCGTTATTTTACGCTAGGTATTTTTAATCGGACGTGTTCTCGGTCACGTACGATTTCGCGCGTGTATTTGTTGGAAACGATATTTCACCGAAAAATAATTTGAGCATTGGTTACTTTGTAATAACAGATGTTGACTTTCGGTTATACGAGTAGATAGAAATTACTTGGATATTCAAATTTTCTCGCGAAGACAGAACAGAAATTTGAACAGATGAGTGAAACGGTGTAAAATTTCATCCCATCAAAATAAATTAGTCAAGATCTATTCTAAATTTTACTCTAATAAATATCCTTATTTCGATTTTAATAAAAGCAAATTGAAATAATAAACAGAATCGGAGAATTTTACTTATTTTCGTCTGATATATCGATAAATTAATCAATTAACTAATCTTAAATCTTTCATCGTAATTTTTCATAAAACAAGTTATCGAAGAGAGAGAAAATTTCGATTATTTTTCTATCATTCGTAAATTAAAAAATTCTACGAAAGAATAAAATAATCTTCGTCTTAACTTTCACCGACATCGTAAACAAAAGCACGGAAACGGCGAGAAGAATCGAAAAGAAGAACGGAAGACAAGTTTCCCAAGGAACAACGGAAGGGTTCCACGCAAGGTACCGTTGTACTTCCGGCAAGGAAGCAAGGTAGTGGGAGGAAGCACGTGGTTGCTCCAACTCACCCCACGAGAGACGAACATTATTGTGAGAAGATCCGACGTGAAGAAAGAAGAAGGTTAGGTGGTTGAATAAGGGCGGGAGCGGTGAAAGGCTGCGCGCGCAACTTCGAGCACGCTGCCGCCGGTGGCTCGAGAGTCAGCCGCGTGGTCGGCCTGCTTCAGTAACTTCGATACCTTCGAGCGAGTGAGTCACGTCCGATCTCGAACCCGTCCGCCTATCGAGACGCGCCAAAATATTTCTATCCACGATTATTTCGTGTTAATTTTCGTCGATATTCTATCGTGTCGTTAATAATGTCGTGATTCGTTTGTCCACGATGAGAAGAAGACAGATTGGCTTATTGCGTTTTACATAATGTAATAAACGTATACTGGAATGGTGTATAACCTGTTTGTAAACACGACAGACGCGTGACCCAACGACTTAAAATTCTCGTATATTCTACGCCGAACATAAAATTGAATATTCGTCGCGAAGAGTGAGTGAATTTCGACGCAATTATATACGATACGCAATTATTATATTTGCGAAATTTCGACGATAGTGGCGTCTGTGGCGTCTGTCCAAACATCGACAATCGAACTTTCAAATCGATCGCTGATTGGTTATATCGAACGAGCGATTTTTCCATGTAGTGTCGTTCGTCTGATTTTATTCTTCGGTCGCATTCGTTCGTTCCATTGTTTCCAAAGCTGTTTTGTGCGTTCCAAAGCTTCCACTATGAAGGTGATTTACTTCTTCACGATTCTCTGGACGCTAGCTGTTTCTACGTTCTGCGAACCAGTGAACGAACCTCCGAAATTGACGATTCTAAAGTGTTGTCGACACATGGAGGAGTTGGAGAAAGAATTGGACAATGACATGGACGCCAAGTCTCGTTGCGTACCGACTCAGTTCGATTGGAAACCTGTCATCTATTCGCCTTCCAAACAAAAGATGTTGGCTACTCCGCCAGAAGAATGGAATATCGTCGAAGGAAAGAAGCCAGATTGCAAAGACAATTCGGTGTTAACCTATGTGCCGTACAGACACACGAATCCATTCGTGATCATGGACGATGGTCGCGTGCTTCCCGACATACACGTGAACGACACATTCGAACCTAACGAATACTGCGCCGATTCTAATGCCTTGCTTGTGTGTATGAAAAATAAAATGAACGGCAGTCATGCGGCTAATACGATGAGGCCACGAGTTAGACAATGCTGTGGAGAAAATGCGGCTTTCTACGAAGAAATGTGAGTATTTTGATGATCTCATCTCACAGTATTTTCATAGGTCTTATTTATATTTGTTTAGTTCGCGTGATAAGAAAATATCTGATAATTTAGGTTATTGGTAAAAACGTTAAGGATACATACATAGTCGATAATATAGTAATGTGTATATTTATATTTCGTTCTTGGAAAATATGAAATATGAAACGTAATAATTTTTGCTTTGACGACGGTTGTTTCACAATATTCTAATATATTCTAATATATATATTTATGGTGCAATCGAGAAAAAAGTTTTTATTTGAAATTTTCGTTTCCAAAAATATTCGGTTAATTCTTGACTGTATACGGGATTATTTCGATTTTAGAAAAATGAAAAATAAAAAATAATATTAATAATATAATAAATAGATAAAGTTATATATTCGAAGTTATATTTTCGTTAAATATATTAATTGAACATATTTAAATTCGAAAGACGAGGTACAAAAAATTAAAATATTGTCAAATATCATTTCAAATATCAAATTATTCATTTAGTCAAGAATTAACAAAATTTATATTTGCTTGTTAAATTTTCAAACCTATTTTACCTCGAAACACATGCTCGAATGCAAAAATTTCTATTTTATTCTACGTTTTCGATTTATTTTTCAAGAAGAATCTCAAATACTGAGTCACACGCGAAAAACATCCAAATATCTCATCTGCACAGTTCATAAGCACACAAAACGTGAAAACACGGAGGTAAATTAAATTCATATGGTTTAACGTCCAAACAGACTGCATAATTTGAATAAGTTATCGGGGTTCGATATTCCTTGCAGACAAATATTCACGGTGATTCGTATTCGTGGTGGAGCCGGCTATCTTCGGGAATGTAATTGTAATCATTTCGGTCGGTTACACGAAAATTTATCGGTTTACCTTGCGCCCGGTGTATTTTTATTGAGAGGCACCGGTTTGTCGTTTGACGCCAACCCTCCTGGAGGGAAAAAAAAAAAAAAAAAAATAAATTCGTTCGAAAGTTGCGCGGACATTTCCCTCGGAAAATAGTCCCTGTTTGCGATGCAAGCGTGACGCTCGAGTAAACAAAAAATGTCGGGCTTCGTTTTAATCGGGCACCCAATCGCTCAAGCTTGGGCGTTCCGTGGACTTTGTTGGCATTCTATGCAGCCAGCCACCGCGTTTCCTAGATAAATTCTTGCGATACGATATATGTGCACCTTCTTGTTCCTTTTTCCATTTGTGGCTCGTGGTAGCGGTTTGGGTGCTTTCTCTCTCTCTCTCTCTCTTGCTCGAGACCTGTTCGTTCACCGTCGAACACCGTGTACATACGATATGCTTGGAAATTCCATGACGAAAAATGACTCGACATTTTTTCTTAAATTATTGCGCTTCTTCGCCGATCTTTTGAACTTTTAAAAGTATCGTGATGTTGGGCAAATTCGAGAGAGAGCCGGATCGGATAAATATTTTTCTATTTATCAAATATTTTAATTCTGTTTTACTTAAAAATTATAGAATATTATTTAAAATTGATTATTTTAACTTTACGAATTATATATAAGTAAACAGAATTTCGAAAATATTTTGATATTAATCCTAAAATATACGGTAGAAAGCATAGATTTCTATGCTTAAAAAATTGAATCGTGAATCTTTCTAAAAATTTGGCCCATTCTTTCTTTATTTATACATGGAATTCACATGTTCGGGTCAATTATCTTTTACACAAGAAATAATTTATATATTCGATAAAAACTTACTATGTTAAACAATGAGTTTACGATCTAATGTATCTTAAGCTTACCCAATTCATCTTGCTCAACCCGCCACTCAATAAAAGCCCATAAATTTCCAAAGCGCCTCTCATTAACACCTGACCTGTGTACACTCGCTACCTAATCCTTTCACCTCAATTTCATCTTACTGAAACTACATCATTCCTACATCATTAATCATACCTTCTATTTGCACCAACGTTTCTTTTCCTTCATTTATATCCCTCGCGTTAATCCATCTTAATCGATGATTTCGCAACAAAGCGGGAATCTCATAGTGGAAAAATTTTTCCCCATCGTTTCAGACATTCGTGCGCCCATCTGAAGGAAGCGGCGAACCCAACACCATTACTGCCGAATGCGTCCGCCTCTGTTGACATAGTGCCAGGTTTCCCAACGTGTCCTCGTTCCGACAATTTTACGATTTTGGGAGATGCGAAGGATGCCGTGTTATTGCCGGATGGAGGCCTGAAAATCGACGGAGTCACCTTACCCAGTGGCAAGTTCTGCGTCGAGAGGATCAAGGAACTGAATCACGTGTCCAAGGTCTTCGCTTGCTCCGAGAACGCATCGCAAAGGTAAGTTTTTGAGGACACTTTGATCGTCGTTTCGATTTTTTGACATCAAAAGTATAGGGAATAGGGAAATAAAATTTGATAGAAATTGAAATATCGAATTAGGAAAGGGTACAATATAGGGAAATGAAATTTTAGAAATTGGGAAGTTAAATATATTTGAAAAGGTTGTAGTATAAGGGAATGAATTGAAAAGGTTTGATAGAAATTGAAAGGTAGAACGGATCTGAAAGAAGAAGAGAGATATTGGAAAAGTGATTACATTAGAGATGCAGATCAATGTAAAGGCTTTAAATTTATCCTTTAAGTGTCTTTGAATTATGGCAGTTTTAAAGATGCATTTATCAAGTATTTTTTAAGTCTACAGGATATTGAATTGAGGTTATTTTGTGAAATTTTAATTTTACTTTGGAATAAGGTCGTATTAATTTGCACGTCTAATGTTAAATAATTTAAAGAATATCCTTAGTGAGCGAACTAGGTCGTTAATAACTCGAACGAAATTTCCATCTATTAATTTTCCTATACAAAATTTCTTATTCAAAATCTCTTTAACTTTATAGTCGTAAATATGCTAACTAGAATTTTTTTAGATCATTTAAAAATCTGATACAGTGAAAAAAATTAGTATATTAAATATTAACGACTTGGTTTCTCTCGCGTATTAAGTTAAAAAGAAAAAAAAAATGCAGAAAATTACTTGATAAAAAATGAAGAATATGCTCTTGAACGTAAGCCAACTACCTGAAATCCTGCTTATATAATCGTGCATAGGTACGCATCGATCTTTCGCTATTTTTCCTCTACTTTCCATCCATGTTGCAAGCCGATTTTCTCTCGTTATCGCGGTCTTTCCTTCTCGCAACGAGCGTTCTATTCAACGCACATTTCTTCATTAAACGAAATTAAATTAACGAACGAAATATGACTGCATAACACAACAAATAAATCTTCTAAATTTTTCCTATCCAAAAGAAATGAACAATGAACGAAGCATTGTCCGCAAAACAATCGTATAAAATAATTCGTCTTACGATTATTATTATGAGCCAAATTATTCCGTTTTCTTCTCATTAAATTTATTTTCTAATCGATCGACAATCGTTGAATTCATCGTTTCATTCGTTTTTTAAAAGGGATCCAAGTCTCTGTCCTACTTGGAGGTTCGAGGCACGAATCGGCTTTTTGCCCGATCTCGGTATCGGCCGCCTCGATCTCGATTTATCGCACGGCTTAATTGCATGCTCGATGGGTGAGACGAGGTTCGGCCGGCCGTTTCTTCGAGAAAAAGTCGGTCCCTCACTTTCACTCCTCTCTCGAAGAATTTCTAGGTCATATCCTCGTGCGCTCTCGCCGCGCCGCGTCATCCGTTTACGTCGAGGATGATACGTATCGTGTATTATCGTATCGATTACGAGGAGAAATGTCGATCGAGCGTTCGGTTCCTATCTATGATTTTAGAAAGGTGTACTTCGATATGGTTATTTTATACGATAGAAATTAGATTCTGCGCGATATGTAGAGGAGAATCTCCTTGTGAATCGTGATTGATCAAGATTATTTTGACAGAAATCGTCATTCGAATTTAATTAATTCCATTCGAGTAATTTTTTAGAAATTAAGAAAGAAAAAAAATCATCGTTAATATAAATTAATATTTATATAAATTATTATTCAAAATATTATATTTATATATTAATATAAATTATTATTCAAAGGAAAAAATAGATTAGAATCAAAGCGGAAATTTTTAAAAAAGAATTTTTATAATCGTTAGAAGTAAAAGCATAAATCTTGAATTAATCTCCCATTTAGACTCGCATGTAAGCGAGGAACGAAACAGAGCGGAAAGATAATTAACCTCATCAAACAAACTGCAAAAGTGAGAATATACACCCCGGAAGAGGAAACAGTCTGAACAGTCTTACAGATCTTAATTATCACGAGACACATTCCGGAAAGGAGTTTTCTTCGAGACTCTTTTTCATCTATGCGCCACTCTGAAACGGGGAGCCGTTAATAGAAATTGCACACACGGAAACCGGCTGGTGTGTGCTGGTTTCCCTCGCAATTTGCAAAACAACGCTCGAAACTCGATTAACGCGATCGTTTACATGCGAAGAGGAAAGCTTTCGCAAGCAAAACTCATTCGCATTCCTATCTCCTAGGCTCGACGTTTCATTGAAAATATTCTTCTTGTAACAATAACTTGGATCATTGGTGGAAAATTGTACGTTAGATCGATGAAAGAAAGCGAATACCATCGCGTAGAAAGCACCGTTCAATATAGCCTACATATACGAGTGTTAGAGCGATGCATGCCTACACGCGCTGATTAACTAGGAAAAATCTAATGTTTCTTTCTTTTTTTTTTTTTTTCCTTCTAACTGGTGTTGGAGACATCAGGTTGTCGATGTGAATGTGGGCCTGGATCGCTTCACGAAACTCGGAGGAACGATTTCTCTGAAACTTTCACTGGCGCGGTCGTAGTTTCTGAAGAATGGGTCATGGATTTACGTCGAAATTTGAGACACGAATGCGCGTTTCACGGAACGAACAGGATGTTACCGAAATAGAAAATGTCGATTCAGTGTTTGAAATAGCATACTGTAACGTTACGTTCAATGTCGCCGAGTAATTTCTAACAATTTTTTAATTTCTCTCATTGATCCCCCTATATCGATATCATCCTAGTTAATTACGAGTCCTTAATTTTAATGTAAATTAACGAAAAGCTTTTAGTCGAGATAAAATTTACGATCTCTTATATTTTTCAAAAAATCCAGAGTACACGATCATCGTTATCTACCATACTTGCTTTCAATTCAAGTTTGTAATAATCGTTGCAAAAAGAATCAAACTAATTGATTAAAAACAAATCGTTCCGGTTCGAAAACTTTTCAGGCCTATAATGCAAGCGGCCGACATCAGGTTCACCTTGTACCCCGTGGGCTTCATCATTAGCGTGGTCTTCCTGGCAGCCACGTTGGCCGCCGGTTGGCTGCTGCCAGCCTCTCATCATGTTCTGCATTGGCGCTGCCAGACCCATCATGTCACCTGCCTGATGCTCGGTGATCTTCTCATGGCCATCATTCAACTCGCCGGAGACTCCCTTCACGGTGTAAGCTGTAAAGCGCTCGGTGAGTCATTGTGTTTTATGATAAACTTTTATCGCTCTTTTATACCTAACCGCGCTTTTTCCCTCGACCTATCGAACTGTGCGTCCATGATCGCGGCGTTATCGCGGAGATTAAATCTTAAATGAACCACGGGATAGGATATTTCTAGAATCACGTAGCGAGGTATTATATTATCCGCGATATCGAAGGGCATTTTTTTTTACGTGGAAGGGTAGTTGGAATGATAAAATTAGACGAAAATTACGGTGCATCTCGTTGCACAACAGGATGTGCCGTATTTTCTGCTCGATATCATATTAGAGACACCGTATAACGGTTGAGTATACTCGTTGGAATTAGAGTAATTGCGACGTTTAATCATGTCTAATACAGCCCCTTGTCACTAAATTAGGATCACGTATGAAAATTTAACTATGTCATAAATGGGAAATTATCCTTGACTATTTAGGGAGACTTTCGTTGACAATTAATTTATTACTATTACCTATTTTTAGGGGGTAATTATTCCAAATTTTTAATTTTCGAGTTCTATAAATACAATGATCTTTTAGTCACCAAAGTATCGCTCGTTCTTTTCTATTTTACTAAAAAAGAAACGGAAAGATTAAAAATATTAAATGATCCTAATTGAACAATTGGATTAAACTATAATAATAGTCAGAGAATTTCGTCTTCTCGCTTCCTCCAAAAAAAAAAAAAAAAATTCCAACGAAACTTGATAATCTTGCACCTTTTTAATAATTCATATCATCTTTAAGATGCAAACAATACGAAATTTTATCACCGTCTCTCTTTCTCTCGATTAAATTCCAAGAGTCGTAGAGAATGCTCGTAGAAATCTAGATTTCGGGCAACGTTTGTGCCGTTAATCATCCCGGAAACCGATCACGCACGATTTCTCGCGAAATTAATCGAACAAACCGTCGCCCCCATCGTCGAATTAACGTAACTCGCTCGTTGTCCCGCCTCGTTTCGATCTACCCCCGTTCCGCGGCCAAAATTTTTACCCCTTTTTCGCGGGGAAACAATGGTCGGGGGGGCGCAAACGTGTGCAACGCTTGCTATGCGAGCAAATATACACCGATGGAATTCGAATTCGGACGGAAGCTTTATTTGCCGTGCCGTCCTCCCTCCCAACTCCGGGCTAATTATTCGGATAATCGTGCTAATCCCTCGGCAAAGCTTCGCTTCTCCGCTCTCGTTTCGATCGCGAGAATCGATTACATTGTACACCTGCGAGCTTCCACCACCGTGGACGGTCACCGTGGATCCCTCTACCTCCCTCCCTCTCTCTCGTCTCTGTCCACAGCGACTCTCATTTGCATCTCCGCTCGTTTCCGGCATTATCGCTTTGTAGTCGGCCTTTTTCACGTTCCCCCGCATCCCGCACAGATTTAACCATTCCGCGAGTTGGTAATTATGTTGCGACGGGGGAAACGAGGAAATTTGCATCGAGCGTATTTCTTTCCCTTGTGTCCACGCTCGCGCCCGATCCCTTTGCAACCACCAAGTCTCGCGGCTATTTCCGTTCCGTTCCCTGGCTAAATTTCCACCGAAGAACCGTTCGTCCGCTTGACAGAGCGCGCCGATTCCGATCCTCGTTTCACCTGATGCTCCTTGTTCCATCCATCGATCGGGTCGATTAAATCGTGCTTTTCTCTCTCTCTCTCTTTCTCTCTTCCTGCCTTGCGTGGAATATTTTTCTGAGTAATGAGGGAGGAGGAAAAAGTGGTTGCACAAGTGGTTATTCTCTCGTTGAGGCTGTGGATTTTCGGGGTAATTTTAAACGTTGTTCGTTAGTATATTTCGGAGAACTTTGAAAATTCGGGTTGTATAGAAGTAAGAAGGAAGTAGAAAAATTTCTCCAAATATTCGCGAGGTATATTTCAGCTCGTAACACGAATATTGTAATTATCTTCGTTATGATAATAGACAATCCTCCGGCAAAAGGGATTTCGTGTCTCAAAATCAATGGTGTGTTTGTACAATGAGATATTGTCTTTGTAATTTATCGATGAGAGAATCACCCTGTTTGCGTACCACTCTGTGGTGAATAAATATTACAAATAGACAATACCTCCGTTTTTCGCTCATATCCTTTATACAACGGGTTTCAACAAATTTTTCTCTTCATCCATAAATCAAGAAAATGGATTGTTTAACTTAACGATATTGCCTTTGTAATTTATCGATAAGGGAATCCTTGTGTAACTACTTCTCTCCGTTCCTCCTCCATAAAAAGGAAGAGACGAAGAGAAGAGAAAGTGGGACATGGTGTGACCCACAATCGGACTGCTGTTCACGGGTTGCTTCCTTTTTCTTCCTTTTTCTTTCCTCCCTCTCTTCCTCGACCAAAGTTTTCCTTCCCTCCCCAAGGTCTTATCGGTCTGTTCTGAAAACCTCTTACGGGGCGAAGTTTATTGTATTGACACAGTTAGCACAGATGAATTTGTTTGGTTAGAAGTAAATGGGAGTTTACGTTGTTGTACGTTGATTATTCGATACGAGGGAGGAGGGAGACTAATGAGCGATCGTTCAAAGGATTGTAACGGTGACATCATCGTAATTTTAGTTTTCAGATCTTTTTAGACTTGCTATTTCTCCGCTCGTAGACAACGTTTTAACAAAGATAGAGGAATTTGTGTTCGTAGGTCTTCGCTTTTGCGAGAAATACTCGTTCTGTTTTCTTCTCGAGGTTACATAATCGTGTCACGTTATATTTCCGACGTGCTACGCGTGAAGAGATAAAATGAGCAAACAGCAAACGCATATTCAAGGAGAATCAAACTCCTTGATGAGAAGCAACGATCTAACTGCCTCTTTTATCACAATTTTACGTCAATTTTTCGAATCTCGCGTACATACTATTGTTAAAACGTATCTGGATATTTGCTTACTTATAATTCGACGAAATTTAATTTATAATCTTCAAAATTATTAACACGAAATTGTTCGATAAAGTTTTAGAAATAATTTATTGATTAATTTAAAGGAACATTCTGGAAAGAAGATTCTAGAAATCGTTTTAAATATAACGAATTAAATCGTATAAATTTATTAACAAGAATAATATAATTATAATATTCTATAATTTTCAAAAAAAGAAAGAAAAAGTTTAATTTGGTAGAATATATTAAAAAGTTGATCAAAATAATCCGGATACGTATTCACGAACAGTAATATAAATCCGTGAGACACGGGCGGAATACAAAGAAGAAGAAGACAACATAACCTCGCGCGTAACGCGTTATTCGAACGTCGGGATTGCACAATCGATCGATCGATTCATTCCGGTTGTTCGTCCGGATCGACGCGGAATCGGTATTCGGCTGTACTCATTTCACCGTCGTGGCGGAAGTATTAAAATTCATGAGTGTTTTTAATTCGATTAGTTCGTTCGTCTTTCAGAAACCGGTTGTACGATGCCGGCAACAGTGGGCCGATTAAAAATTCAACTCGATTATGCCTGCGAAATGAAATCTAGTTTCCACGAATTGTTAACTTCTTCTCCCTCGAGCCACTGCTCGTGGACAGAATAATTCGAGATAGCCGGAAAATTTGCTCGATTCCTTCGAGTCGTGGTTCTCTGTTCTGACGAATGAACTTTCGTTGGATTCGCGACAGAACGAAACCCGCGCTAAATTGTTATTATTCGAAAATCCACGGACGGAGATATACGAGAAACCACCTATACTCGCATGTGCGTGTCGTGCCGATCTTCCAAGTTGGAATTTATTTTTCCATCGGCTCGAATTCCCGGAAGCTCGTTTCCTCGTTTCTCGCTACCTGTTTACTCGCTGAAATTCCACGCGCGACTTGAGATTTTGCTGCTCGTTTTACGCCATCGCGTCGTCGATTTACGTAACACGAGCCTTGAAAGATAGATCCGAAGGAGTAAGAATCGATTTCTTCTTGTTAGAGGTCTGTCCATCCCGGTCTGTGCGGTTTCCCCGCGTAAACCGCTTCCAGTTGTATACGCGGATGCGAGCTCGGATCCAAAGCGAAGATAATACGTTCGATATCGATATCCCGGTAGTCGAGTTTAATTTTCATTTTTAGAAATCGTCCATTTTCGAATTTTCGATCGAGACGACGGTATTCAATCTCTCTTGCGTCCCATAATCCATCCACTCGATTATTACATGCCATAAGTATATTTTGTGTAGCACTTAGGCAACATTCTCAATTGCGATTCTCCTCTAATTGATCCATTTCAAAATTTATCCCATTTCAATGCAACACGATGATATTTACGCTACAACGCGTGCTCGTGGAATTCGTAATTCGATTCGTTAATTCAAAATTTTTATTATTTCGCATATTATTATTTGTCAATCATTGTATTTCATTCACGGTTTAAGATTCACGAGGCGTAATGATTCAACGCTCATCGCTTTCGATGCGAATTCGATACGGCGACGGAAGGAATTTCATCGCGACAATAACGGTAATAACGCGAACTCTCCTCTCCTCTCCTCTCCTCTCCTCTCCTCTTTTCTTATTTCACCGAGCATCGTAGGAAAACGTGGACGCGGCAATTATTGTTGACAGAGGCGGATTGTTACGTATCGATGGCCTTGCCGCAATATAGCCTCGAATAACGGGTTAAACGCTGGTTGGCGCAATCGCGAGACTTTTTCAAGCGTTTTAGCCGGGAGAGCTATGCGCGACCCAACCGTTTATACGCACGGGTTATGCCGGTTTTTTTCCCGTTTTTTCTTTTCTCTTTTTTCACCGTAGGCATCGCGACGCGATTTATGAGCGCGCGTGTATTCGATGCACGCGAGTTGCGTGCGAGATACGCTGCCGGATCTTTGATACTGTTAGATCTGGAAATGGGAGGTGTGGAACAGGTTGATCGCCATGGGTGTCCGTTCGAGTTGCTTTCTCCATTTGGAATCCGGCGATCCTGGAAATTGGAGATCGTGGAATAACGATTTTAGAAATTTCGATAAGGATGGGTGTAATTGCATTATTGTTTCTCTGTTGTTAAAGTATATTTCATCCTGTTTGCGATTGTGAAATTGAAGAATAATAATTTTAAAAATTTGGCGCGAGAGAACATAGAAAGATGATAATTTTAGGAATTCGGAGAACATTGAATTTTATAATTGATGATGTATTTTGTTTCATTGTGGAATATTTCATTTCGTTTGATTGAGAGTGGTCGGAATTTGAATTTTAGAAAAATTTTATTTTTCACGTAATAGTTGAACGGTCGATGATTCTGGCTGATTTATTCGTTTCAATATTTTTTGCCACATTTTGCCTGTAAATAAAAACAGTTTCGGTTGAGAGGCAATAAATCAAGTATACCCCGTTACCTTCGCTTGCCCATCCAGGGAAAAAACGTCCATTTTTGATCTTATCGATCCATTCATAAATACTTATTTGCAACAGTGGAGTGCACCGCTCCCACATTACGCTGCAAGTGTTGGATAGATTTTCACCTGCTGATACCAAAGTAGCAATTTTTCTCTTGGCTTATCCCATTAAAGGTACGGCCATCTCCACATCACTATTTACCAAAGTAACCAATTAATTAACGCGAGACTCGGGGTTGTGGAGGGTGGTGGAACGAAGGTAAAAGTCAAGTCTCTCTTTTATTATCCCCCAATTTTCACGAAGTACGAACAAACAAGTCGTTCGCGCTCAAGTTGGCGCATAAATTTCTCCTCGAGAACGACTTAATATCGTTGAAACACCCGGTACATGAGGGAATGCCTTCATCTCGTAACGCTTTAATTGCGCTCGCCCGCAAGTATCCACGTTCTCGCGGCTCTTTCTCTCTCCCCTCGATTCACTTTTAATTACTTTCGACCTTGCGCGAGTATCTGTCGTGTCTGTGAGTCGGATGACTTCATGGAAACTCTCTTCTTCCGGCGCTCAGCTTCGAAAGGCGTCGTCGACTCTCGACCTTCGCCTAGAAACGTCCTCCAACCCTTTTCCAATCGATTACCATGGACCCGATTTCGATATCCATGGAAATAATCGCACGTCGCGTGTCATTGTTCCGCAACGCCCAAGAAAATTATTCGAGATAGGCGTCATCGACGTCTATTCATTTTATACACCGAGAATCATCGAGATTGAGTCATCATTTCTTTTTATTCTTCCGAGAATCGGGATTAATTTTTTCTTCTCGCATATTTTTCTTCTTTTTCTCGATACGTTCTCTCTTCGTGTTACACCGGGAAGACGAGAGTCTCGTTGCTGCTCTACGTTCTCGAGTATTTTATAAGAAAACACTCGTGACCCGACATCGCCGTGACTTTGGCCGAGACTTCCACACTGCTGTGAACACCCTTTTACGGGGAATGGATAGTTTATTTCCAAGCGAGAAACGGAGGGAGATCGAGAGCAGCACCGGTTTCTCCATTCTTGCCTTTCGATTAGTTCCATATTTTGCCACGCTGGTTGTGCAACGTAGCGTATAGTGAATTGCCAACCTTATGGATGACCTGCTCGTACAGAGTTAGACAGAGTGGGATCGTTTCATTTCGATATCAGTGGGAAAGGTTGGACGATAATAACTTTGATGTTGAAACACGGTTGAAAAATTAATTATGAGGAAACATCTTCGGGCGGGAATTGTTCAATTATTATTTTACACCGGTGAGTTTTTATTTCGAGTAAAAATATATAACGTGAAATATCAAACAATTCGCACAATTAATTTCCGGATAACCTGATACTTTTTTACCGGGAAAATTGCGAACACTTCAGTAACGCGTCCAGAAGTATACGTGTGCGGTAATATACACACAGCAGAATTGATGATTTCGTCAAAAAATTTATCGGTAATTCAATATTCGTAATCCCACGTCGAATTAAGTAAAGTAAATTAATTGGATTGGTGGAAAAGTTAAATTATTGATTGGCCAAGATTAATCGTAGCAATTATCGTTGTATATTTTTTAATAGTAAATAGAATTTTTTTTCAAAATCATCATTTCTTCGATCACCCTTCTCTTTCGAAAATTTTTTTCTATTCATCCTAACTGCGAAAGCTTCTTGGATGATGTTATATATATCCAGTCCCTTAATGCAATCTCTCGTTTAAGAAAGAGTTTTCTGGGTGCACCCATAGAGCAAGCCAGGAAAAAACGTTAAAGTTTTTTCTTTTCCAACCGACTCGTCCACGTCTTCCCGACGTGGATCCATAATCTCTCTTTTCGTGCGAGAAAAGAAACTCACCCTTGCCGTGACGCTTGGCGATATCCTCTGAATTAATGACTGTAAAAACGACACTCCCTCGACGAAAACTCGACCGATTTTTGTCCCGATCCCGGTATTTGTTCTGCGCTTGGTCGCAAGGCTGTTCGATTTTTCATCGGGTACGAATATTTATACGTTCCAGATGACGAGGTCTTAAAAATTCTTTTTACATATATTCGCCTTTTCCTCTTTCTTGGAATCTGTGTGTTTTTTCGAGAGAAATTCATCCCGTCCACGATTATCTTCCACCGGTTATTTAACCGGTTCTACGTAAGAAGTAATGAATATTTAAGAAAGAATCGGGAAGAAGGGTGTCTCTGAATAATATTTCCTCGCTCCCCCCGTTTTGTAATTTCGATAAGTCAATCGCGTGGCAAGCTCTGTGCTCCTATTGTACCCTCCTGTCCGTACACAACGAACCATTTTATAACTATTATAACTCATTGCCTGACTGAACAAGAAACAAAACTGTAATCGTCCAAAGGGAAACGAACGAAGGAACGATATCGCTTCCGAGAATCAATTTCAATCGTACCAACCCGGAATTCACGTGTTATTGGCCAAAAATTTTCTCTTTCCACCCTTCACTTGTCTCGTCTATCCGCTAATTTTCTCAAAGTCGTAAAATTCTAATCTAATTCCAACTTTTTGATTAAATTTGCGAATTCTTGGAAACACGTTCTTCTGGCAACTTCTTTATTAATACAGTGTACTTTTTAAAAAGAATCATTTTCAAGGATTGAATTTACAGTTTTACTCGCGCAGATGTAAATTAAAAAAAAAAAAGAAAGAAACGTGTTAACGATTTCAAATTTTCGACGAGTAATATATAACATACTCGAGAAAAAAAAGAATCTTTATCGCCATCCACTAATTTCACCCCTTGATCCCTTGGTTAATTAAAAGATTAGACGCGAGGGATACAGAGGGAGCGACACTTGACGAAACCCGTTATCGTAGGTCGTTTTCTTTCGATGTCAAGCTCGTTTCCCTTCTCGGTTGATTAACGACCCGGCTAATTAGCCTAAAATAGCGCGGCACGGGCGTACGCGACGGATTCCGTGTTCCGTGACGACAATGCTCTTTTTCATCGGAACGTGTGTCAGTCCACGCTTATCGCCGCCCCCTTGCTCCCTCCCTCCCTCCACGGGGAAGGAGCGGAGGGAAACCCTTTCCGTGTTCCCTTGTCTCGAACACTGGTTACGTTTCGAAGTCGACGGGGGAGAGATAATCGAAGTGTAATTGTTTCGTGGCAGATTTATAGGGCAAGATGCATGAGAATTAAGAGAAAGGGGGAGGTGGATAATTATTGGCGTAACGATTACTGTATCGCGTGTTGGATAATTAGAACGTCGGAAGAATTTGAACGAGTGATACTTGAGAAATCTCTCTTTCGTTTTGAGATTCATAAGGAGAAAAAGAAGAGTCCTGATGAAATATGATTTCAATTATTGAATTTTAGGATTTAAAAAAAAAAATCTTCGATTTTTAGAGATGGATTTCAAAATCGAATTTTTTCTACGAGAAACCCGGTTCCTTTTCCAATTTTTAAAGATTTCAAGGCTCGTAAAAGAACGATTTCTTTGCGTACGAAGAATACAAGTTCAATTTTTAAATTGCCCCGCATTTGAACTTTGGAAGATTTATGGGCAGGGAAACGGGCTATCCGTCTCTAGGCCGGAAATTACACAGTTCTTAACAAGTTGAGAGACTCGGTTGCCCGGCAAACTTTCCCTCTTTAATGTTTCTTTTTTTCACCGCGATGTTGGAAAAACATGAACTTTCGATTCGTTGGGTTTAATATACCTTTCCTTCCTTTTTCTTTTTTTTTTTTTTTTCTTACAAACTCACGGAAAATTGTCACGGTTTTATTATCTATCGAGTAATAATACACACGATGCACAATTTTGCTGCGAAAACAAAGAGCCGAAAACCGAGCGGAGGAAGCAAGATTTGCAACGACGTGGAATTTACTCGCGAAAATGAATGATACAATTTGTGATATTTATTTGGCACACGATGAGCGGACACTGCTAATTGGATGCAATTTTACGAAAATTGCCAAAATATTGGGAAGTTTTGCGTTATCGTTACGGTTTATTGTAGGAGTTGAATGTTGGAAAAAGAAAGATAGGATTTCGCAGTTTTTATGAAAGAGGAATAAAGGAGAATGGTGCTTTGTGTGCCAAGAGGAGGCCGACCGTATTTTGGTCAGAGCGTGTAATATCGTTTAGATAAAAGTTTAAACGGTGGTTTCTTTGAAAATATTTTCATATTACGGATTTTATAAATTTGAATCGGCTTTTTGTGAAAAAATTTAGAAGATGTTTACATTTTCGTTTAATTTGTCGAATATCGAGGAATATGTTAATTAGAATGATATCGGGAGGAAGAATTATTCAAGAATTTCGTTATCTCACACCGTAAAGAAGATGGAAAAAATTTTTTTCTTTCCATTCCATCATTTCCATCGCACTTCAACTTCTACGAATCTTTCCGCTCATCCAATTATCCGTACAAAGTCACATATCCTGGACGTAAAATGCAACGTTGAAAAATAGTTTCACGCGCGCAAAACCACGCGCTCCGGTCCCTTTCTATGCGAAGCTCACGGGCAAGGATTTTCTCTGAAATCCGGATGGATTCGCGCGCGGCGTTTTATCCGGCGGCAAATCGTGGTGTGCCATTTTTATGTTTGCAGTCGGACGCGAGGGAGAAGAGAAGGGTGATTAAAGAGCGCCACGGCGCTCTCTCGCAAGAAACAAGCCCGCGAGCAAAAAAAGAAACGAATCGTATGTCATATACCGTAGGCGGGGTGCGAGAATCGCGCGGAGGGTGGCGCAATTGGAAACACATGGGCGCGTTGCCGTTTCCTTTTTTCCTCGGTTTCTCTTTTTTTATTCCCGTCCTCCCTTCCTTTCTTTCTTTCCCTGTTCCTTCTATCCTTTAGGTGTTAGCAATAATTGAGATTTTTACGTAACCTCAAAAGCATTTGGATTCTTATTTACCGAGGAAATTCATTTTATTATTCCTTTATTTCTTTTTCTTTTCTATTTTATTTTACTATCATTTCTCGAGTTTATAGCAATGAATCATAAATCGTATCCAATCATTGGTCGTCCAAAAGTTATATTAAATTATTTAAAATTATTTCAATAATTTTCCGTCTATCTATATATATAATCAATCATCGTTCGACTCGATCGGAAGTAAGACGGAATATTTCTGGAAAATGGCCCTTCCTATGGAGGAGGACACCTTCGCGATTGTCTGGCACGGATAGTCGCGGATGGACTGCGAATGTCGGCGGTTGGGACACGACGATTGTCAAATAATTGACCAATTTAAGGTTACGTGACTGGAACGTGTCTCGTCGAGGCGAGACGTAGCAGGGGAAAAATTCGTGGGGGAGAGAGAGGGCTTCGGTGGTGGTCCCATGGCGCCATCGTCTTTCTTTCGCTTCCCTTTCTCTCTCTCTCTCTTTCGATCAATTCGTTCCTTTCTCTCCCCCTTTCTCTTTTTTTTCTGCCTCCTCGATCCTTGTCGACAAGCAGATTACGCTTCCTCTCGCATTGTAAATATGATCGATAGCTTTCCACCGTGAAAGGGGTGCGAAACGAAGCTGGTTCCGTTTTCGGCGCCTCCGCTGCTCTAATTGGAATTGGAAATGCTCGTGTTGGACAGAGATGGAACGAAGAGAAATGAGCGAATGTGATGAAAAGGATGGAGAGAGGGAGGGAGGTCCTTCATGCGAGATGATGCTTGGCTGGTTATTTCTTGCTCGCGCGAGAAGGATTAGTTGTTGAAATAAAAGTTTTGTTACGGAATTTTGATTCTGTCGTGGAAATTGCGACTACTTCGTGCCGCTCTTTTTCTGAGCCATTCGTTTCGTCCGTTTAATATCTCTATACTGTTACCTTTGGATAAAAAGGATGTTGTTTATTTCCACTTATCACGGTACAATAAAGATTCTATGATAAATATTTTGTACGAGGAAAGAGAAGTGAAAATAAAACGAATAATTTCCACTATTTTTTATAAATATATATATACGTGTGCGCGCGAAAGACAAGATTGAAACTTAACAAAATAAAAACTTGATCAAAAAATGGCCCATTCAACGTCGTCAGTCTTCGATAAATATCATCGGTCCTTTGAACGCGCATATATGGAAAATAGAAAAAAGAAAGTGGAAGGAAAGAAAAAACGCACGACTACAGTTGAAAATCCCCGATAACACAGGGCACACGGTCGAATTAATATAACAGATGTATCTCGGAAACGGCGCGGAACGGCTTTTCAGACAGATCGTCTCTCTCTCTCTTTCTCTCTCTCTGCATCGGTTTCGAGGGATGGGCCGCGTGCTGTAAATATGATAGACGAGGCTCGTTCATTTGCTCGTAAGGACTGAAAAATATGTTACGCGGCCTGGTTGTATGTATCATAGGGGAATCTCAATATGAAAAATTGGCCGTGCTTCCATCGGCATGGAAATTTCATCTGTGACGGAGCCAACGATCATAAATCTGGGTAAACAGTGTGCAGAGACGAAGGAATATATTTTTTTTTTATTCTCCTCCTCCTTCTCCCCCTCTTCTCCCCCGTCTCCTCCCTCCTCCCCTTTCCAACCATGTTCCAATGCACCACGAGAGGGTGAAACTTCGAACCACGCGTGTCCACGTCCAAAGAGCAAAATACGATCCCTCCTATTTTCCTCCCTTTTTTTTTTTTTGATTTTCTCCTCTGTCTTCCTCTTCCCCCACCCCCTTTTCCCATCTCCCATCTTCCTCTTTCTTGTCTCCCTCCAGCAGAGCGGGCTCTCGTTCGTGCCAGAAACCTTTGTTCCACGGCGCATAAAAGCTGGAAGGCCGGAACCGTGAGAAATCCGCGATAAATAAACCGTCCTTCTATACGCCAGCGATACGATTTCGCCCGCCCAGGACGATTTACTTTTTTTTTCACAGTGGAGGAGTTTCACGGGATCCTCCACGGAAGTTGGAATCTGTGTGCAGCTTTCGGATGATTCCTCGGCTCCGTCGGGATTGCGGAGGAATTGTTTGGAGGAGAGATGATAAGTCATTTACACCCGTGGAAAAGGGGGAGGGATCGAGATGGGATACGTTGAATATATTTTCTTTCTCGGATATGTGGGTTGATTAAACTCGTCACGTCGGGAGAAGGGAGAGGAGTATATGATGGAGTACGCGCGCTTAGATCCTTTGAAGTATGTTTTCGAAAGCAGGCAATTTTGTCCGGGATAATCAGGTTTCGGGGACTCTGGTGCAAAGGGCGGAAAATATTTTTCCTGGAAATGAGGTTTATTAGGAGTTCCGGCCCTCCTAAGTGTGTGTACGCACGTCCTTTGAAGGGTGGCGCGTTCTTGAAAAAATATTTCGGGAACATAATCGAGGGTTTACATCAAGTAACTAAAGAATTACGGTTGTATTGAAGAAATTTTAATGGAAAAAAAAGAAAAAAAAAGAAATTCTTTCAAATGTAATCTGCGAAAAGCAAGATTTTCTTTAATATGGGTACACTTTAAAGACACTTTTGTGATAAAAACGAAGACGGGGATAGTTTCCTCTCCCTCGATCAGAGAGATGTAACCCACGGTCGTTGGAGCGAGAGAGAGAACTGTCAAGGGATAAAGAAATCGTTCTCTGATTACGTTCCCCCTCCCCCCATCCCATCCCATCACACACGCGCGCCGTTGAAAATCCCTTCTTGAGAGCCTTCTTTCGTGTCCCGGAAGGTGTCTGCCGCGGGTGGATCTGAAAAGTCGATGGTTGCCCTCCAACTACCCTCTTTAATGCCGCCACTTTATCGCGGGGACGGCTCTCTTTTAAAGTTTCTCGAATTTACGGTGTTCACCTTCGCTACTCCTTCCGACTAGTATATATATATATACTACGTGCGCGCAATTCCACTTTTAGCGACGATAAACACAACTTCAACGGTCGATGATTTAGAGAAACGCATCAAGGAAAATATCGCGTGGAACGTGGAGCTCGTAAGAGCTTTTCGCGGTACGTTAACGCGAACGAAAAATAAATATAACGGCGTGATTTCGCGGGGGAGGGAGCGGAGGCAATCAGTTTCTTGGTCGGTCCTCCTCTTCCTCCTCCTTTCCCAGCCAGAGAGGAGGAATTCTCCTCGGTTGGAAAAGCGTAAGCGCCGGCTCAACCGGAGGAAAATCAAGGGAGAGACGTGCCTGGGGGGTCCTTCGTTGGCCGCGAGAAAGAATTATTTCCGCCGGCTTCTAACCTCGTTACTAGATGAAAAGGAGGCGGCTTCCCTCGCGTCCACGCATATCCGGCAAGGTCGCGTGGAAAACCGCGAGCCCAATCCTTCCTCCCTTCCCTCCCCTGGCCCGAGTGTTGGCGAGCGGACGATATTCACCCCCTTTGAAAAGTATGTGGGTTCCGGAGGGACGAAGGTCTCGGAGAAAACGCAGTTACACGCCCTATTCCACACGGTTTACCCGTAGACGCGGCCCCCTATGCCCCCGTCGTTGCTCGATGACAATTATTTTATTCTCCCATGGAAGGGAAAAAGTCTGGTTGGAGAATGGTTTTTATTTTGGACGAGTAATTTTCATCCCTTTTCCTTTTCTTTTTTTTTTCAACGATACGTGTACCACACCGGCTGATGAAATCGCGCTTCGTACATTTCAATTGTGTAATTTTCGAGTTTCGCCTGTCTCCAGAATTTCTATTATTTTGTTCAATTTCGAAATGAGTTTGATTTATCAGCGAAATACTCGAGATAGGTTTTAACATTTATATTTAAAGAAAAAAATCGATGTATCTCATTTGAATCGAGTTGGAAATTTAATTGGTAATATTGGGACGAGTGATTTTCTTGTGTTCGAAATAAAGCGAACAACGCGTTCTTCCAAGATTGTTTGTTTCGAGGGGAAATGTTGGCCGCAAGTATCGAAAGATACTCTTTTCAAGATCATTCTTGAGAGAAACGCAGACGAGAAGAATGAAAAGAACAATCGGTAGGTTAGGGGGTAAAAACACGGAGCGCAAATTGAAAGCAAAAGGACGGGCGGAGTAGCGAAAACGAGAATGGATGGTCCTGTTCCGATTGCTCTGAGCGACGCTGGCGTCGCGACGCCACTGCACTCTCGTTGTTTTACCGCCGCCTTCTGGAAAACTAGGCGGCGGCGAGACAGCTTCCTTCCGGAAAATGGACGCGTTCCAACCGGCCAAACTGCCGCCGTATAGTCGATCGCCGTGTTTTCTGGACCCGCGACCGATTCCGCCATATTCGCAAGTTGAAAAGTCGGCAAAAAAGATGAGCTCTCTCTCTCTCTCTCTCTCTCTCTCTCTCTCTCTCTCTCGATTTTCTGCTCGAATTCGAGGCGACATTGCTGCTGGTCCGTTGGCTCGAATCGACGAAATTGTTGGAGCTGTCATAAAGCTTCCCCGTTTTCTCATGTTTTTCGCCGAATTTTATTATTCGCGAAGTTAATTTTTTCGATTGAACTGACCTCATTGCAAATTACTTCATTATTTATTCGAAATATCGGCCAACTTGTTATTTTATAGCGACGATAAAATTATAAATTTGAAATAGAAATACACGGCAAATTTTATTCTAAAAGATACAGTCGTGGAAAGAAATTATGCTGAATTTCTTGAGAGTGTTTATCTCTTAAATATCTAATTATTATTGCAAATAATAATTAGTAGACGTTTAAAAGTGCATCGATGAATTTTTCTCACAATTTTTCAAAAACGTATCGCGGTTGAAATATAAATAGATAAATAGAAGTTGAATTTGTTTAAAGCGCGTGTCGTAACGTCGTCAGGTACGCGTAAATGGCGGTTTGGGGATACCACGCTGGTCCCTGCTAATTCACTTAAGGGAGATAGAGAGAGAGTAGATTGGATACCATAATCGACGACGAAGCTGTTATATTCGCTCTAATAATAATAAGCGATCGGTCCTCCGAGCGGTTGTCCACCAATTTATTATAGTCATAATCATGAATATGGTCGACGCTGTCGCGGCCAACGACAATTTATTACCACTATCATTATTATCGCGACTCCACAGATATATATACATATATATATATATATATGCATGCAACACCGGTGTGTTGGCCGTATTCCCATAATCATCGTTACGCTCGTCCTCGGCCAATCGGCAATCTTCAAAAAAAAATCTCCTTCTCTCTGTAGTTTTTAACGAATCAAGTTTGCTCCAAGTTCCAAGAATAAATGTTTAAACGTGTTTTCGAGGAAAACACGATAAAAACAGGATAAAACTTCTCTCCTAACGTTTTCTAAACATGGATAGCATCGATAACGAGAGCGAAGAAAAATTGGCAAAAATTTCCAAGAATACTAAACGTTTCGGATTATTCGTTTCTGAGTGTACGAAGATAAATTTCTCCAAACGTGGATAACATCGATAACGGAAGAAAAATGTATCCGAAACGGTGGATGAATCTCGGAGTCGAGGGGAATGTTTAAAAATTGACAAGACACGGAAATCTCGGAAATCTCGACGTGGAGTTACATCCGGCTTTCCGCTACTCGTCAGGCTTTCACGTCCGTCAAAAAATAGGCAGATTCGGGATTTGAAGCAGTGGGTCGACGGACAAAGAAAGATACGCCTCGAGCTACGCCCGAATGAACGGTAGGTCTGGCGAGCAGGAAAAACTGGAGGAGGAACGCCGACGAAGCAAAAGGGAAAACCGTTCTGATGATGCTGCTGCTGCTGCTCTCTTTCCCTCTTTCTTTCTCTTTCCCTTCGTATTGTCCCCGAGATCCTCCGTGATGAGGAGCGCTTGATACAACGGGACAAACGTTTCGAATATCCCTCTTATAAAAAAATCGATTCTTTCAATAGCGAACGAAGCATTAATCCTACCAATTTCAAGAATCGCGACAAGCAATTATTACAATACTGAAGCATGCATACATAAAACAGTCTACAATGAAAACACATATCCAACCAATAATATCTCGAATATCATGAAAGAATCGTTGCGCGAGTTCGATATACTACATACACACTTCCTATTTAATAAAAGATCGCGGTACACGATTCCAGGATTAATAATCCAAGCATTCACAAGCTTTCATAATGCTTACGAGCTTGCTAAAAAAGGAAGAGAAGTCATAAGAATTCTCCCTTCCTCCACCCCCAAGGAGTTTTACCCTCCGTTATTATCCTCAATTCCCAAATGCACATCGAGCCGACAATGAAACTTATTTCGCAGCAAGACGCAGCGAGTTGACGACATTAAAATTAGCGAAAGCGAAGGCGGTGAGGGGATATCTCTCCCCTCCCTCGGGGGAGGGGGGAGCCCCGATGAAATATTTTTCGGCGCGGCGCGCGCCCGATTAAATTCGCGCCGCGCCGCGTCGCGCAATAATTCACGGGGTTCCGCGCGCCGCCCGGCTCCCTCCTCCGTTTTTCCGCAATCCTCCCCTCCCCCCATTTTTTCGGCTCCAACGTTTTCAAGGCTCCACGCGCGGCTAATAGGAAAAGATTGTGTCTCGCTAGGGTGACCGCGCGCCCCAACCTCGCGCTCGATTTATCATCGCGACGTACACTCGCTGCGCCGCGCTTCTCCCTATTTCGGGCTGGCTTTCTCCGGATCCTCCTCTTATTCCCTTAGCGAGCTTTTCTCCCCAATGGTAATCCCCAATACCGTGAAATTAAGGCGAATCGC
Source organism: Apis mellifera (assembly GCF_003254395.2). NCBI lineage: Eukaryota > Metazoa > Arthropoda > Insecta > Hymenoptera > Apidae > Apis > Apis mellifera. Next base: position 6,569,900 of record NC_037640.1, read on the forward strand.
CGAGTTTCGTATTTCGTCGGCGACCATTCCCTCTCTTTTTCTCTCTTTCTCGAGCACTCGATTATGTTTACGCGATACTCTTCAATCCTTGGATAAATCCTTTGGTTAATAAAGCTAGGCTGATTGCGTTCGAGGGATTGAAACTATTTCTTCGTTTTCTGTTTTTGCTCTTCTTGCCGTGATCGATTTACCTTGGTATGTATCTTGGTATATATTAGGAGAGAATTGTTAAATGATTTTATATCATTTAACAATTTGTGGGTAATTTGTGGGTGTCTAAAGTTGATCGAGCCAACTAATTCAATCATATTTTTACCTACCTGAATTCGAACAAACGAACGAATGAAAAATGAACAAAATGAAATTGTTCCTTATCCATCAAGAGAGAGAATCTCATCGAAGATGAGGATGAAATTCAATGAATTGATCGATTCGTGTTCTCCGTTGCCGAAGAGTGGGCGGGAAATTCGAAATAAAAGGAGCGCAGAGGCCGGACCTTCGGAAATTTATTCACCGCGGCCGGTCGAAGTTAACGGAGGAATGAAGAGATACAGAGAGAGAGAGAGGAGGGAATCGGCCGTGAAACGGTCGATGGTCTCGCTGCGCTTTACCCTACGCGAAACACTGGCCACCGTGATCCGACTGTGTTCGATACATATTCGAGGGGAGGGCGAGAAACTGGCTCGAAGATCCTCGTCTCCTGCTCCCCTGCCCGCTTCCATTCCCTTTCTCGTGCGCATCCGGTCCCATTCGATTATTCCCCGTCGAATATCCAACGAAATGGGGACAGGTTTTGCGTAGAATTTGCGGAATCGATGCAACCCACCTATCTGCGGGAGGATGGTATATTCACGCGCGGAAGTTATGAATAAGGAGAGCGGAGGATCGGTTAACGGGTGTATACTCGCATGATATAGGAAGAGAGGAGGAGGGCTTTCGAAATATCTGCAGTATCTCGGAGAGGAAACGTGGAAAACAATTGAACGATAAATCGAACGATGCACGTACAGCGATACGAGTTGTTGTTGTTGTTGTTATTGTTGTTGATAGATGCGAGTTATCTCGAACTCGGTGGAAAACTTTTCCTCCGTAGTCTAGATTAAATAGAAATATCGCTCTCTTCGATAAATTTTTCTTTCAAACATCATCGTATATCCTCATGTTCGCGCGATTCTTTCCACTTCTCTTCTTCTCATTCTTATTTCGTGTTTACGATTATACATGTATGTATATTGGGAGGAAATAGGAAATTTCAATCAACCAAAATATCGACAGAATTTCTTCGATATTATATGGAAGAATGTATACATTCTCAAAGGCAAGACGTTCTATCATATTAAACAGGAGAGAAAATTGCGAGTAGCGTAGCACAATGCAACGTGTATTTCATCATCGAGCCCCGTCTCTCGTTACCTCGGAAGCGGTTCCTTTCAACGACGCCTGCCACGGGAGCGGCAACCTGATTTCATTGTAGCGACCGGTGGTGGAAAGGCAAGGGGGCCGGATAGAGAAACTTTCTTCTCTATCCCTGTTCACCGAAAAATTTCCCGAAAGAGACGTCATTTTTCTGGCTACGGCAACGTTCAAACTGTTCTCTCCCAAAAAAGAACCTTTATTCGACGCGAGGAAGTCGCGCGCGAACATTCGAGATGGTTTCTCGCTGGTGAAAAGCTCGTCGAGATTTCTCTTTTCCTAAGATCCACTCCTCTCTCCTTTTTCCATTCCACTCTCCAAGTTTTCCTTCTCTTCCTTCCAGTCATGAAACTCTCTCTCTTTTTCTCTCTCTTCACCCTCTTCCTTCAAGCTTTATTTACGTGTTTTCGTCCGGGTACAAGTGTCCCCGTCCCGGGATTGCAAGTTGTTTCGGCAACGAGGAATCACTGCTCTCTCGCTGTCCGATTCCGTGGGCGTGTCTAGGAGGGCAGCGTGTGGAGAGTAATGGGATCGGTTGGATTTTTCTCTCCACTTTGGCTCCTCGCGAACCAAAGGGAGGAAGAAAAGAAAAGGGACGTTGGCTGGCGAGCCTCTTTAGAGACTCGCGGATTCTTTCATTCGAGGAGAGAGAGAGAGTGGTGCTTTGAGGGAGGGGAATAGCTTTTCCGCCGGTGGATTCCGGTGAGGAATGTTGGGTTATTCCTCTAGTTTAGACGAGGGGGAGGTTTATATTTCCTCGTTGCGGAGTTTATGGACAATAGCTGGTTAGAGATTTGAACACTTGGCTAGACTTCTGTGAACGAAACATCCTAATTACGGAAAACGAAGCGGTCGGAGCCTCTTTCTTCGAAAAATATCTTTTTTTGGAAAAAAGGCTCTCCATTCTTCTTCTTCGAAAGAGAGACGACAATCTTTATTTCGAATCGATGATAAAGGGAAATTTTTGATCCCGGAGTTCAGCGGAGCATGGTAATTAAAATTGATACTGAAGAGATGGAGAGAATGAAACATGGGGCAAATTTGGAGTCGAGACACGGCGGGGACCAAAGGTGGAAATCGCGCGTCGGCCTCGAGGAAATTGAAACCCATAAAACATAATGGTGAGCGACATTCGGAGAGGATTTACGGGCATCGCCATTTCCCATGACCACCTCATTATTTCTCAGTCGTGTCATTTCGCATTCGTGGAACTACGCTACGTGCCTGGAATGGACAACGTTGTCGCCGACACATGATCGTCGTGCCGGGCCAAGAACAGGATCCGCGCCAGGTGTTGCTGGTCCTACCGTGCATCCCCCATGCATGTGGGGATATACCTATAGCGCCATATGGCCTCGCTCGATCGCTGCATCGACGCCATAAGAATTTCTGGAAATTGTTAACACGTGTTCTCTTTCTCTACTGGGATCGTTGGATTGATCCCCACCTCATGATTTATGACCGTGCATCTGGGATTTATTTAGAAGATCGTACGTTTGACGCGGAACAAAGGAAATACTTCGTATTACTTGTTACCCTTTTCCCGGAATAATAAATATCATTGATCTCAATCCAACAAAGACCAGTTTATCGAGGAAATTTTGGAAAGCTTTTACGATCGTATCCTCCTACACGAATCAAAAAAAAGAACAATCTCTGTAAAACCAAATCCATCCTCCTCTCCGAATACGGAGTGACCATCAACGTTCACGATCACGCTGGTGGAATCAGATCCGCGCGTGGAATCGCGATTCTTGCACCATCGTCGTCCATCGACGACGCATCGGGCCACCGATTTGCATCGAGCCTCGGCCGGACGGCTCGCGCCATTGTTTTCCTCGATCGATCGATCAAGCGGATACGCCGTGGAAGAAGACGCTCGCTTCGAGAAAGGAGCGAGAGTGCGCAAGAGAGAGAGATACGCGTCGAGACGACGCGTATTTACGAGCCGGTCGTTAATGGCGCTCACCAACTGTGTGGAAATCCGTGAAACGCGAAAACCATACTCGGCCACTACTCCCGGTGGTGAGTAGAAGTAAGAAGCGCGTGTATGGTGGAACCGATGCGCGGAGGGGAGGGAAATAAAGGTGCGACCTTCTACGCGCGGGAGGTTAATCGCCGTGGCGAAAGTACACGCCTGTGTGGTATTCGAACGCGCTTCGTGCGCACGATCTAGACGGTGGAGAGAGAGACAGAGAGAGAGAGAGAGAGAGGGAGAGCCCACCTTGTGGTACACTCGAGACGCGTGTATGCTCGCCTCCGCTCGCCACTTACGCGCGCTGACCGACATACAAAGAAGCGGGGCTCAGCGGTGCTCAACTCGACGGGTTTTTGAAACAGGATGTTGGAATGCTGCGAATGGATGGACGGATATACGCGCGAGGGATATACGTGCGTGACTGAAAATCCGTCACGGTGACGGAGCCGGTGCCACGTCGCATTGTCGGGGGCCGCACAATCGGTGCCATTATACTATCCACCTCTCGAAAGCCATGAAAACAGTGGGCCTCGTGTTTGATGGGGTGTTACGGTTCCGTGAATATTCCTTTCAGCTATCCAATTTTCTCTTCGCGGCTCGTTTCTTCTCGACGAAGAAGAAGTAGAAGAAGAAGAAGAAGAAGAATCTTCTTCTTCTTGCGCGCGATCGGCCTTGGGATCATCGGATCGGTTAGAGCGATTGAAATTTACTTTATTTTCTTCTCGATCGATATTACGAAGCGAACGATGATTAGAAGGGTTTTATGTGGGGAGGGGGGAAAAAAAAGTCGAGTGGAAGGAGCATCGTTTCTTTTGAAAATTCGTTCCTTTTTTTCCTTTCTTTTCTTTTCGTCGATCCCCTTTCGCGGTGAATATTTTATTAATCGAATTCACTTGTTACGTTACACGGAAATATTAGCCTTGGAGCTAAGAAATCATTCTTCCTCTCGCAACAAAATATTTTACGTATTTCGTTTCATTTGCAAGAATATCCCGTTATCGAATAACCTTTGAGAGAATCCCGCGCGTGCACAACAAATCGAAAAAGGTGTAATTCGCGTCGGTGAATTTTTATTTCTTAAAAAACTCGAGAGGAACTTGTTATTTTAGAGTCATTTGTTGGAACGACCTCTTCGGTAGCTCCGTTCTGAGAACGCTGATCGCTTCGAGGGCCCTTCAAACGTAGTATCGCGTTCGACTCTTTTCGCGCGGGGAGAGTTCGCGTAAAAAAAAAAGAAAGAAAGAAAGAAAGAGAGAGGAAATGATGAACCGCGCAGAATCACCCCTTCGTTCGCGTTACGGTTAACCGATAAATTGGTCCCGCTTCTGAAGCACTTTCGAGTGGCGCGTTCCCCGAATCGCTATATAAAAACGAGCGAAATTGCGTTTGCACGCTATTTTCGGTAGCCGATAATGCCGGAACGCGGTTTGATCGTGCAAAACGGACTGGCCGGAAGATAGCCTCGTTTCGATCTTGTGCGTGTGTGTGTGCGCGTGTATTTCTCTCTCTCTCTCTCTCTTTCTCTCTCGATCGAACGTAATTCGTCGATTTTTTTTTTTTTTGCGCGTGCTACTGACGGCTCTTTCGAACAATACAGCCCTCCCGCGAGCAAAAATGGCTAATATAACTCGCGCGAGAAAAACGCGCGAGTTTGTGCCTCCCTCCGTCGAATCCGTTCGAAAGGACAAAGGGTGTGAAACGGGAGAGTCAATGAGGGAGGAGAAGGATCGTTGGGGGATAAATCGTTGGAAATGGGAAGGCGAGAGAGAGAGAGAGAGGATGAAGGAGGAAAGGTCGAGGAGGATCATCCCGTGTCGTTGAGCGTGGCGACGAATTAAATGTTGCCGCCGTGAGCAACGGATTTTTTTAATAAATTCCACGGGATGATAAAATCGTCGGCCGTCGTGTCCTCTCCCTGCTCGTCTCTCTCTCTCCCTCCTCCTCCGATTCTCCTCGAATTCCTGCGCATAATTCCACGACGGAGCGAGGTCGGCGGGTAGTACTGGGATTGCGCGGATTCCTCACGTAACTGGCTCCGATCGAACCCCAAGAAGATATTTTAATAATCGTGCTCCAATTAAACGTCTTGACGATCGTTCGAGGGTTCATTGATTTCGAGTTGCGCACTGCGTTTTTTTTTTTTTTTTTCCCCTCTTCTGTGTCCCCATGTTTTGGTAAAAAGCTTGGTCTCGATACGATTCTTTCAATGGAATCGTGGAAAGAAATTTTCGTTTCGTCGTTCCACGCTTGGAGAGACATTTCGAGGATTTGATTTAATATGGATTTGGCGTTGGGTTAGAATTTACGAAGAACCTCTTTGTTGCATAAATATTCCGATAACAGGTTTGAGAATTTGGATAATAATGATAATCAGGTTGGGGAGGAGTACGTCATGGGAATGTCTTATCTCGGGATGAGCGACGTGTCATGGGTCCCAATTGTGGAAAAATATGGAAGTGGACAGAACGTGTCTGTGATAAGAATATTTTAAGCGTATATATTTTGGATTTAGATAACTTGTTGTTATTTTACATGACATCTTCTTTTCTGCTTCCTATAAATTATAGAAATATTTATTTTCACCGTTCTAACAAGTCAAATTATGTAAATTACATAATTAAATTGTACAGAATAGTTGGGCTAGTTGAAATACTCTCAACAATGTAGATTATGTAATGTTCCGTGGAGTAGTTGGTTTCTATTGAAGTCTATCTAAAATTACACAGCCTAGAATGCATTCGAAAAAGAGAAACTTGAAGATTCTCCCATTTGACACTTGAAGAATATAACAGTTGATTTATCCAGATGTCGATCTAAAACGCTGTTACTTCTCCGTTCCTTGTAATATGGTTTCATTCAATCCATTTCAAACTGCGACCTATTTCCTCGTGTCTAAAAATATCATAGTGACGCTGCAGTTCATCTTAGCAAATCATAGAGCATGAACGCGAAAGATCTTTATTGGCCAATATTCTATCTTTCAATTTTCAAGACGAAAAAAATTATTATCAACAAAATGTTTGTAATAGAATTGCGTTACTATATCGCGCATAATAATATAATTCTGCCATCGTTAATAATTTCCATTGGTGTGTCGAGTGTTTCTAAACACAAAGTTCGGAACCCCAAGAAACGCGTTATCGATCGATTCAAATCCTTTCAATTCTCAATCCTAAGACCACTTTCCTCTCTGACTTGGCAATACTCTCCCCTCCCCATCCAATTAGACCAGAAATCCCTCCAAAGATCAATTCATCCGTCTTCCACAGTTCAAGGCTCGTTAGAATCTCGCATTTCTTCGACAGAGTTACAATATTTTCAAGTCAAAACCAACGAAGACCACGATAAATGAGAAAAGTAACCACGATGACATTCTCAAAAATTCTTTTCAAATAAAAAGAAAATCGATTCAGATCCTTAGAATCTTCCATCGAAGACCACAATGAAAGAAAAAAAATAACAACCACGGTGATACCTTGCATCCATTCTCACCAGTGTCCTCAACAAAAAGTATTCCCCGACGATTCTTAAAAATCCTACTTCGAAATCGATCGAAACCTTCGCAGAAGACTAACAACAGAAAAACAAAAGAACGCAACCACGATGGAAATTCTCATCCATTCTCAACTCGATCCAACAAAAAAATATTCCGTCGCAAAGTTAAAAATCGATCGAAGCCCCCACAGAAGATAATAGAACAATAGAAAAAAGAACGCAACCACGATGAAAATTCGGCATCCAACGAAAATCTGTTCCAATGTTAAAAAGAATCCCACCGTGAAATCGATCCAAGATCTTCAATTACTTCAGTCCTTTCCTTTAGAGGGGAGGACGCAGAATAGGAAGAAAGCGTAACCGCGGTGACATTGCATTAGTCGGCGCGCTCACCTCGGGAAGGTTAGCAATCTCGGTCGTTATTCAACGGGCACGGAACGATCGCGTTACACGATCGGCGGACTAATAGCGCGAAGTGGAACGCGCAACAAAGGCCCGCGAGCAGGCAACAGGGAACTCCGGTTCTCGATAAGTAGAGCATGAAGCATAAGTAAGTGAGCGGCCGGCCGGCCGGCTGCGCGGCGCACGGGGAGAATAAATCGTTGGGTTCTCGCAACGGGCCGTTGCGCACACGCGAAAAAAGAATTACGAGGATATTATAATCGTGGGTACAACGAGTATCGCGCTTGTTTACCCGATTCGCCGCTTCCTCCATCCCACACGCGCCTGTAACGCGATCGAATTCGTTTCCTTGGAGTCGGTGGAGTTTCGAATCCTTGGATAAGTGAGAGAGAGGATAACGATCGGTTGGAATTTCTTGGCCAAGGAATTTATGACAAGGTATTGTTGTTTCTCGATGAAAGTGGACCAGCTGGAAAAGCGGGACTTTGCGGTTAGCTCGATTCCAGGTTTCGAAGAACGAGCTTGTTTGATGATGGGTGGCTGGCTTCCGGAATGTCGAACAACTGTCGGGAATTTTTGGGACGAAAGGATCTTGGATGGAAAGATCGAAATGGATGGTATTCATTGGGACGATATTCGCGTTTCTTCATTATTTCTGGTATTTGTATCTCTGATTCGAAGATTATCTTGGTTATTGATGATTCGTAAAAAAGAATCGATAATATTTCTTGTTAATAATTATGAGTTTATTGGGAAGATTCCAAGGATCGTAGGAAGATTTGATGGAGGATCTCGAGAATTTCAAAACTTTCGGGATTTTGGAAATCTCGCGGATTGCAGAAAATTCAAAAAAACTCGGGAAAATTCCATAGCTTTTCTATGGAAGAGGAAAAAGTTATTTCTAAAAATATGAAAGAGTTTCTAGATTCGCGTAATTTTTTCACTGATATATTATCCCCGTGACGCGAGCGACGAGAGCCAAGGACGGAATAAATTGACGGTATTCTTCAGTCTCGTTACCTCGAGTATCGCTTATTGAAACGATTTAAAATCGGCGACGGTTGTCCATTTTTCGAGCGCAACAGGGAGCTAATCGTTCTAACAGGGTCACGACACGCTCTTTTCTACGTGCAATAAATCAGAGAAAATGGACGCTCGTTCCGTGGACAATCGCGCGTCACTCTCGGCCGCATCGTTCTCGATCCAACGATCGGTTATCAGTTATTAAAAGCTTGAAATTGGAACGGGTACGCGGAAGGTGTACGAGGCGGAGTGGAGGCGCGTTGGCGCGGATTAAAAGCCGCGGAATCGATAATGCGGTGTGCACGCGTCCTTTGACGCGATTCAACGTCATGCGAATCACTAGCGATGGGATCAAGTTCGACACTCGACAGTTGTAAATCCAAAAACGCTTCCATTCGTATCATTTAGATTTAGAATTGCTTGCCAACGATCCATTCGTTGAACAGAATTTCTTAATAAATTTATTACATCTTACGAGACACGCCAAGAATTTTTTACTTCTAATTTCCAAATACTCGTCAACTTTCTTCTATATAACTTTTAAATTCACAAAAAGAGGATTCTTTCGAATCTGATCCAGTTTGAAGGCAATCTGATATTCCTTACATTCTTTTTCTTTTATTTCTAATTTCCAATTTGCTCGTCAACTTTCTTCTTCCTACTTTTTCCACAGAAAGGAGATTCTTCTCGAATCTGATCCATCTTTTCCGTCTCGATGCACGCTCGATCCCATCGCTAGCGGGTATCTTTTTAATACGGGGCGTCGCATGAATAAAACCTTGGTGGATGGTTACACGGGCGAGCGGGAATTAATGCCGGCGAAAAATCAAATGGACGGAGTGCATATACGCTTTGACATCGAAGCGCAGCTAGCTACTTTCTAGCTCGCTAACCCGCCGGTTTGTTGGATTAATCCGGCGCACCGGCCATCCACCCGATGCGCCCTTTCAGGCGAGATGTGTATCGATACCTTTGCGGAACGGTGAAAAATAGCGCAGCTCCTCTTCTTGCTCGTCGCTCAGACGGACCGTTATGCTCGAACCGGCTTTACGTTCGCTCGATATTACGGAATCCGGTCTTCTCTAGGCGCACCTCTTCCAAGTCCTGAGAGAACGAACAGTGGCCTGGTTTCCGGTGTCGCGGATCGAGTAACTGGTTTTTTTCCCCGGATTAAAGAACAAGTGGAAAAATCGGAGACCGATGAAGCTTTGCGGATATCTTTAAATTGGAAAGAAGATTTCATATGCCATTTCATATCTCGATAAGATTATTAAAGAATCTTGACATTGCATTGCATATCTGAAAGTATTATCGAATAATGAAATTTGTAAAACGGATGTATAAATAAAAACTATTACGTTTTGTAATAGCTCCAACGAGGGATCAATCGGATCAACTAAATCGATAATTTTAAAATTAAAATAATATGAGAACTATAGAGGTATATTTTCACGCGAAGAACGAGTGTATTATCGCGTTGGCATCTGTTTGATACTCGCGATTAATTTTTAACTTGAATTCCGTGGGAATCGGCGCGGGACGATCAACGGACTCGATCGAACGGGCGTGAAAAATCGGCGGTGGAAAAGAGAGGCGATTATAAAAATTGGCCGCCGGTTTAGTTATCGGCGAAATGATCGGCGGGAGCGTGAACCGTGGCGGCTCGGCATGCGAGCAACGTCGGAAAGGGAAAGAGTGAATCAGAGATGGCCCGGTCCGGTTTTTTTCCCTGCCGGTTCATCGGCATTCAGCGACGCTGTCGCTCTCGAAAATTAATATCGAGTCCCGCCGATCCAAGCATTCCCCACACAGAAGAAGAGGTTCGAAAGGTGCTCCATCCGGCTTCTAATTGACTCGCGTCATCCGCGAAATTTCCGGTCAAACACTCGAACTCGTGCTTGCTCGGTTGGACGACCATTAAAAAACCGGCTGTCGGGAGGAAATTGAGTGTGGAAAAGGATGTTTCAGAATGCATGTACTCTATTATAGTTCTATACCTTTCTTGGACGCTCTCTCATTGTGTGCGTGTTTCGTGTTTCCTTTATCGAGGGTTCGAAAAGAAGAAGAAAAAAGATACGAATACGTGGTTCGGCAAAACAGATCACGTGGAAATTAAAAGCAGTTTTTTAGGATTCGAGGATCCCCTGCTATCGAGAAAGGAAATAAATAAATATGCAGGAAGAGAGGAAAGGATCTTGATCCTAAGATTTACACAAATATCTCGAGGAATAATTGAATTTCGCTAAGAAATGATGGTATAATTTCAGAAAGATAGAACAATTTATTAAATTTCTCGAGTAACGATCGAATAGAAAGAAAGAAAAAGAACCTCTTTAATCAAGATAAAACTTAAATTAAACACGGAAAACAAATATTTGTATCTAGAGATGTTGAACGAAAGATTGGTGAAAAAAAAAAAAAACAAACAATTTCTTTGCGGAAATCAAATAATATCCATTCTTCGATCACGAAAAGAAGAAGAGGAAAAAAAAGGAAAATTTGATCGAGATAAAGAAAATATAATTTGAACTCGGAGGAAGCAGAGCTTCTCCCGCGATGTCCAGGCCGCATTAAAATAATAAGCAGTCGCATTAAAGTGATTACCGCGCGAAACGACCGCAGGAGGCGGAAGTTGAAGTGTCTCCGTTAAAAGGATCCGCGGCGGTGTTGGTGGCCGAGGCTGTCGCTTTCGTCGCCATTGTTTTTCTTCCCGTTCTTTTAACGAGTTCAACGAGCCACCGCCGAGCGACCGAAAGAGTTAGGAAGTAGGAGAGAGAGAGGCGGAAAACAGAGAGGCGGAAGAAAGGCTGCATCGCCTCGCCACGTCCCGATGAACCAGCACAATCCGTCGGTTTCCTTCTCGTTGAAATTTCTCCATCCTTTTCCCATCCAACCGTTTTCTTTCTCATCTACCTGCGCCAACTCGCCGACATTCTTCCTTCCCTCCCCTCCTTTTTGTCCTTTTTCCACCTGCGTCGCGTCGAGCTCGTCGTGGCTCCCTCGCCCCGACCCTACCTTTTGTGTTTTCCGCGGCTTAAGACGAGTTTAAGACCCAGCCTTTAAGTTGTGCCCCAAAGAGGCAACCTCTCGGACAGTTGACGCTGCAAATCGGTAGTTTCCTCGAAACTGACGACTGAGCCTTGCTCGGTCGAAATTTCGTGAAAGGAGGGAAGAAATCCAAGAATTTTTCCCTTCAATTCTCGATTTCCTCGTGAAAAGAGGAAATGCTGTAAATCGGTAGTTTCTTAAATTAAGCGAGTTTCGTAGATGAATCGAATTGCAAGGGAATGGAAAGAAATGGAGCACGAATCTCCTTTCATTCTCGTTATTTCGCAACGATTTGTCGCGCATTCGCGTTTAAAAAGCGATCGAGCAACGGGCAGAACTTTCCAATTAATCATGCAAATCGGTAATTTCTCTTGTATTGAAGGCAAAAAGGGAAATTTCTCGATCGTGAAGAAAATATCGATTAAGTGAACGTCCTCAAAATTTCTTCTCCACTTTCCAATTTTTCTTTAAAACGGAATAATTGCAATGTCTTTAAAAAAGAAGTATCGATCAAATCGAAAAGAATCTTTTTCGAGAATAGTTAGAACTGCGATTGTTCGATCACAAATTTTCATTTCGCTTCGATTCTCGAGTTTCGCAAGGTGAGAAAAGGCATCAAGAAACGGGGGTCAAAGGCGAATTTCGCGTGGAATGAAGATGGCGGGTAAGACAGAGTCGAAACACATGTCGAACACACCTTGGTAAAACAGATGGTCCGCAGACTTTGGAAACGGGAAGAGGCTTCTTTCTCTTTCTCTCTTCGTAGTTGAAAACTGGAACGAGAGAAACACCGTGGCACTGATTTGGCAGCTGTCGAACACGTTCACGGGCCTCGTCCAGCTGCCACGTTAATTTTACCCCGCCACCCTCGCGCTGCGGGGCTGCAATTACGTCCGCCTCGGTCCACGAGCAAACTAATCGGTATACAATCTGGGGAGGCGAATTTACAAGGACCAAGCTCAACTTTGGAGGGCCCAGCCGGATAATTGGAATGTCGGCTATCCTCGCTATCCTGGAGGATCGTTCGCTTTTAACGATACTTAATTTCCGTGTTTATCTGTTTGCACGAATGTGGCGGCCCGAGATATTCGAGATATTCTTGTTTTCTTCGAAAGGGTAATACGTTTTGATGAAAAAATTTTACCCAGAATCAGGTTAGGTATTTAAACGTGCAAAATATAACGTGTTCGATGACGAAGGGTGAAGGAGATTTTTATTCAAGGATCATATCTCGTCTGTTTTTTTTTAAATGAAATTTAAAATTTTAGGGGAAGATATCGTGGAAGTTATTTTCTTTGAAATGGAAACTAGTTTCTTAAGAAACTATTCTATTTAAAGTTTCAAAAAAAGAAAAAGAAATAGACGAGAAACGATTAAAGTTAATATAATATAGTGAAAGCGAATTTTTTTAACTAATTTTTCTATCCACGTTTATTTCTCTTTCGACGTGTACGAAGGACATTAATTAATTCCCCCGGATTGATTTACGAGAGCAAGAAATAAGGTATGCACAGGGTTCTATGCAAACATAGTAGAAGTATAATGGATGAAATGGACGGTTGGATTACGAGCGTGCTTCAATCTCGTGAAGCGAGACAGCCTCGAAGGCCGAAGCGCATTTTCTTTTCCGTGATACGCAACGCTGGTACAGGCCGCTTATTACCAGGATCGATGAAGTTTCGTATTCGCCGAGAGGAATGGATTTTAAATGCGTTCGTGGATCAAGCCGGCCAGCTCGCCATTCGATACGGGAGAAAGTTGCAAAAGCGTGTAATCGGCCGGCGTGAACGCCTTCGGGTGCTGCTGCCCCGTGTACAAATTGGCCGTGTAATTTTCCTTACGTTTCCCTCGCCAAAGGTACCAATTTCCCTGGCCACGATAAATTGCTTTTCGATCAATGAGGAGGAAAAATTCGATGGACCCTCGTCGTGTGACATTTTTTTCAAACGTTGCCCTTCGAATGTTTTTTTGTCAAACGAGGGAAAGATCTTGATGGAAAATAGATTCGTGAACGACAGATCGTAATGAAATTAAGGATTTTTCACTACAATCAAAGATTTCAATGTATATACATATATAGAAATTTTTATTAGAAAAGACTACTTTTCTATATTCTATATACCAACGTTTGCAATAGTAGACCGTTCCATAGATCTAACTTGATCTAATTTCTTTAAAATACCGACTCTTCAATATACATCCACGAGGGATGATAATCAAAACGAGATTCCGCAAGATTCGCTCGGCCGCCTTTAATGCACCGCGTTAATTAACCCAGGAGCGCGGGGTTGGCTCAAAAGATCCCGCGAACCAACGAGTTATTATATCGTGGAAACGGCGAGGATACACCTGTGCACACAGAGAGTAGCGGAATAATTTCGTTTCTCTGAAAGAAAGAGAAAGAAACGGAAGAAGCACGCCGCGTCCAATTGGAAGGAGCGAGGGTGTAAATAAAGGCTTAAACAATCTCAAACCTCGGTTGAAGAAGATTCTCGCGAGTGTTGGCCGGATGAAAATTGCATTTCATCCCGATACAGGAGTCGAGCGTCTTCGTGGATTCGAGTTCAAAAAATTCGAGTCACGACGAGACCCGTGCGCGTTTCGGATAAGGCGGGCATGAGGTAAAGGGGTTGAAGAAGCCGAGCCCAGCCGAGAGGAAGCGAGGGTGGACTCGGCTCGTTCGCGAGCTGAATATCGAATAAACTCTCCTTGCCGCAACGATAAACGCACTCTTCCAACGCCGATAGAGGATACGGGGTGGGGGTGAAACTACTCTCGGCTCCGATTCTCGGGCGACCGTGCACGATCGAGTGGTCGTTCCGCGGAAATTTGAGCAGACTCGAATGGATCCGAGTAAAGCGTTTCGGCAAATTTGCGATCGTCCCGGGGAGAGAGGGGATCTTCCCTTTTTCCTCGATCGGAATGTACTGTACCGAAGGCGCGAACCTGGAGGGGTCTCTTCCCCTCTTCTCCACGAGAGTGTGCAAAGTGAATGGAAAGTAACTATTTAATGATGGGATTGCTCGAGGGTTTCTTTTTTTATATATATTTTTCTCACCGATGAAAATGACGAAAATGCAACGGTGTTTAATTTCATTTATATTTCATTCGCGACGTCGTGTATCATTTCGTATACAATTTTTCTTTCTCAATGATTCGATAACAAAGATCCACAGATTTATTATACTTTTCGTTGAAATAATTCGGAATTCTTGTACAAACGAATCGTATAATCATATAGCTCGTTTCTTCGAATTGGAATTTGTTTCGTTTCATACGATCAGAGGATAAGTTCACGCGATAAGAGAAGCATTGATGAAAATTTCATATTCCGGGGAAAATGGAATTTTACTCGAAAAGTTTAGAAATGAAACGAATATTAAGATCGAAACGAAGGGAATGGGAATATGGAGAAGGATATTTCTGTCGCGTGATCGGGCAAGGTACGAGTATTTTTAAGAGGTTATCATTGCCGAAATAACAGGGTGGTGGAGGAACGGCGTGCAATTCCGGGAGGATGGGCAGAGAGGAGGGCAGCCATCCACGGTCGCACGAATTCGACCACGATCCTCCGTTGTGTACATCGCGCGGCTCTCACCTTGATTACTCACCTGGGGTTCAGGGCAGCAGGTATGCATACCCGCATGTTTGCTCGAATAATTGGGAGGCTATACATGTGCCCCGGAATAACCCCCCAGCGTGGCACGATCCGCTCGAAATTCAATCTACCTCTCGGCCAACCGATCGGACCGATAAAGATCTACGCCGTCTATTTGTAGCTCGCGACCCCGAAATCGTTTTGCGATCGCGTGTCGGATTCTGTTAACGTTGCTCGATCCAATCGACGTCTCTTTTATATATATATATATATATATTTCTCTCGTTCCTCCGCCTTTTTCACGGAGATTTTTCATTTTTTTTTTTTCTTCTCGAAGGTGAATAGAGGTAAAAATTGACGAGATAACGAAAAGGGATGCGATGTAACGATATCCCAATAATATTTTTCTCTCGTTGGTAATTTGAACAAATTCTTTGTTTAATCGGTTTCGCGAGTTTTCGTTTTATTATCGTACGTTTATCGTTTAACATATTTTTCGGCTGGTTGTTAACGACGTCTCGAAAATTTATAGCTAACCACGTTATTGTTGAGGTTAAAGGTGCAATTTATATATATATATATATATATATATAATTCCTTCTGTTTTTAACGTGGTTACGCGCAATTTTAAAATTATACATTTCACAAACTGGTACGTTCTAGGTTATTTTATAATTGCAAAGTTTTTTCGTTCCATTGAATAAATACGGTAACTTTTTAATGGAAGTAAACATCGCGATATTGATTATACAAGCGCAAATTCAATCAAGGGGGTTTATTTGAGGGAAAATGGATTCTTTTTTTTTTTTTTTTTTTCTCCATTAAAAAAGCAAATGGTTACAAACCCATCGTAGTTTATTTTTTTCAACATTCGTACAACAGTATTCACCTATATAGATTTTTGCAAATAACATCTGACCAATGTTCCCTCGACGGAACTTTTATCCATGCAAAAAAGTGTTGAGGAATTAATTAAGAATCGGAAAAAAATTGGAATTATTTCTAGAGAGAGAGAGAGAGAGAAAAATATTTAAGCCTCGTTAGATGATATCTATAAACGTGAGTTTACGAGATTTTCGACAATAAAGATCCTGTTTCACGCACAAAGACATAAAGTATCCGTGACTTTAATGTGTTTTCGAACGAGGTAATAGCCCAACGGACGCAACCCCAGTCGCGTTAATCGATAAGTTAGCCTCGAATTTAATTTTCTTCATCGGAGATGTAATTTCCAGGGCAAAAAGGTGTGGCGGAAGATATTTAGCGATAAAGGAAGATCGCGATCGTGTACCAATTCCTCAGAGTATTGGATTAATTCGGTATGCAAAAGATTGAACAGCTTTATTCTCTCTCACGATCGATAAATTTAAACGAAATATTGATAAACTAACTAATTGAATTTCTTCGTCTTGTCAACGTATTCGTTAAACAATAATATAAGTCATTAAAAAGAACAAAAAAAAAAATCCAAGAGAACCTTTAAAACAACAACGAAGTAACGAATACGGTAAAGAAAAAAAATCATTGCGTATAAAAATAAAAAAAAAAATAATATAAAGATCAATACACCGCGAGAACGATATCTCCACGAGACACTCTCTTCCTCGGCAACCGAATTCCACAAAAATATTTCCCCGACACAATACCGGCGGGAGGAAACGTTCCGCGTATAAATCCTTTTTACGCGGGAACAATTATAATCCCAATCAAACGCGAAATTGAATCACGTCAAAGAGAGAGCCGGGGCCCATTCATCCCCGGAAAATCAGCCCATCATGAAAGCGGCGAATTTTCGATCGGTAGTCGTTGAAAATTGTCCTTCCACCGAGCCACACGCACACCCCCCCCGGAATCTCCGTGCCCGATCTCGTGCGCGCGCAACGAGCAGCCGCCTGTTAACGAGCAAAGTTGCGAATTAATATCGCGCGATGCCGCCACGATAGTGGACGGCACGGCTACGTCGACGGAGGGGTGTCGTCTAGACGACAAAGTGACGAACGATGATCGCGGCGTAATTAATGATCGTGTCGCCCGTTCGAACGCTAATTTCGATCGCTGTCATAATTAAATAGGCGCGCGTTCGACGTACGGGAAGGGAAGAGGAGGGGACGTGTAGATGCGTTTCGAAGGCTCTGTAATTTCGAGGGACCGATAATAATAAAAGCGGCGGCTCTGTGGAAAGCTTGGGAAAATATTTCGAATAACGGGGAGGGGAGGGAAAATTTCGATTAATTCCAGAGAGGAGGATTCGTTTCGACTATATGCGCCTAGTGTACCGGTTGCACGGCAAATCAAAGAAGGGGATAACGAATTTCTCTCCTTCTTTCCAGCCAACTCGTAAAAGAGTTTTAAAACTCGAGGCGAGGATCGGTTTTCGCGTAGGTCCTGAAGCCTCTCCTCTCCTCCTCGTAAGAGGAGCGCGATCCACTCGCTTTCCGCTCGCGATCTTGGAGGTCGAGAAGGAGGATGAAGAGGTGGAAGGGGAGGCATCCTTTTCTCGGTATTACGACCGCTTATTTTCTTCCGTTCGCATCCTTTCTTCTTCTTCTTCTTCTTCTTCTCTTTTAAACGTGCCACTCTCTTTCTCTCCCTCTCTCTCTTTCGAGAAATTCTTCCGCGAAGGAAGAGCCGCTTGAAACGGAGGAGCACGATCCAGATGGAACGGTGGTAAATTAATTTCCGCCGATGAGGAGAAGAAGATTAAAATTTTCACGGCGAGTGTGTTTTCTCTCGAGTGGCCACTCCGTTCCTGGATAATCGTTACGACGCAATTCCGCGGCGGGGTTAATCGAATCCTTGGTTCGAATCGGATCTTGATCCGGGAAATGGGAGGAGAAGGAAGGGATCGATTCGCGAGGATGAAATTCGGAGATGAAACAGAGCGAGCGAGAAAGGAAAAGAGGAGGATAACGGTGTGCGCGGAGGAGGAAGGAAATGGCGTTTCTGTAAACGCGTTCGCGGGATATCGTCGGTAATTTGAGGGAGAGAGGATAGAGGAGGAGGACAATTTAGTCGCGATGATACGGAGGCAGGATCGGTTTCGGGGGTGGACACGGGGCCGTTTTCGACTTTACGTGTGGATCGTGTAAACACGTGGACGTGACGCGTGCACGATCGTTTTCAATGTACACGCGCGTCGTATTGTGCGTGCATCGGAAGCGGCTTTTCACCCGTTTCCAAAGCCGAACAATGGCAAAGAAACGGCGGCTGTGCACCGGGCTACGTGCCGGCCGGGCCTGCATACCGGGTGCTCCCAAAGAATTCCGGTGCATTACGAACGCGATAATATTCGCGATAATATTCGAGATAAAGCGATCCTTTGCGAGTATGAGTAAAAAATGTAGAAAGCTTTTATCGACCCATTACCGAGTTTTATTTATAGATTTTTTTTATAAAAATTTTATCCTTTCCATTAGTTTAGGCTTTCCTTATCTGGAAACTTTAAGAGTATAATAGAAGGTATTAATTGCTCGGTAAGTTGGCGTAAAAATAAAATAAAATTTGTACATTTTTCGCTTTATAATAATCGGGAATTATGGTAAAAATTTTATCGTTTGGACGCGGAAACTCTAGGCAATATCGTAATAGAGCCGGGCTGTAAAATTCTCGGCACATATTTTGCACGAATCGATCGCGATTTTGGAGCAATGTTGATCGCGCTGAAATCGATTAATCTTTTCGAAAGAGGGTAATCATTTACGATCGAACGAGCGATTCGACTTCTGGCCACGTGACTAATGAAGCGGAATATTTGAATACAATCGAACCTGTTATTCTATCAACTCGCTCCTCGATTACATTTCACTTCTAACGCATTGCCGACAGGTCACGATAGTCTATCCATCTTCCGCACCCACATCGTGCAATCCCGTCATGCGCCAATTCACTCACGTCCAAAAACTTTGCGCACCTTCTGGGAACTCGTTCAATCAGCCCGAACTGACATTCTCTCTCTATCTCTCTCTCTTTAAACAATTACCCTAACTATGCTCCATCCATGTGCCTATCATTCATGCGTTTATTCTCCATAACAGTGTTAAGAAATTATATTAATTAAATTATATTTTGGATAAACCTCTACTTGCATATTTTGGTTAATTTTAAAAAGATAAGAAGGATTGCAGTATTTTATCTCGAAAGTTTTTTAGATAAAATTATTTTCGTTAACGAAACGATTGATATAACGATATAATAATCAGATCCCGTTTGCTGGCGTCAAATATTCATTCCTCGTCGATCGATACAAAAGTTATAAAAGTCAAGCATATATATAAAAGAATTAATAATAATTGTCCATCTGATCGATAACGAATGGGAAGGAATGTCGTCGCGGTAATACGACGTGCAATCGAGTGACAGGAGAATAATAAATCCGCCTATCGCGTATCCACCACTCGTGAATAAGACGCTGTATATACCTTTGAAAGTGTGACTTGCTCAGCCTCGTCGGCTAAACTATTACTCATGCGTTTACACATTCCATCTACGTGTTTGAACGTACGTGTATTATACACCGGCCAATCATTACTCTCTGCCGAACGCGCTTTAATAATCCCTCGAAAAGGGAAGAAAAATCAATCTAAATCCTTCTTCCCTTAAAGAAAAAAAGAACGCGAAGAAACGTGTATACAAGCGAAACGAAGGGATAAGAGCTTTGTACACGCAATCTAAAAAAAAAAAGATAAAAAAAAAAGAAGAAGAATACTGTGAAAATGATGGGTGATTTCCTTTGAAGAAGAGAAAAAGAGGAGAGAAAAAGAATTTTTATATACGATCCGATCGATCTCGCATTTTTGCGGAGTCGCTTTGGTATGCGGCTATTGGTAGAATACACCGTTTGATTTTTCACGGTTTGCACAGTGACTCTCGTATACCAGACGTCGCACAGCACGGGAAAGAGAGGATATAGGCTCTCTCGAGTACGTATACGGAATCTCTCTGTACCGTTTGCATTTTTGCTCGAACCACACTGGATGTCCGATAAACGCCGTATTTCCTACTCGTAATCGATTCTTTCTATCGAAATGATAACAGCATTTTTTTTTCTTTTATTTATTTCTTTTTCGAATTTCGAACGATCCTTGTCAAAATTGTTCCAAATTTTAAAATAATCGAACCGTCCCTCGATCTTTTCCTCATTCATGAATCTCGATCAATATTTCATCAATTTTATCTTTCGTATAAGAGGCTTAATAAAGAATAATCGGTATTTTTGAAAAATAATCCATCCAATTGTTGAAAGTTTGTGTTACCTGAGTAGGAGATGATTATCATCAAATAGCACGAAAAATTAAGGAATAACGGGAATAAAAAATAGATGTAAACGCGGATATTTTTCGTTTCAACATCCTCTGTCGAGGAGGTATCGAATTTATCTCGTCGAATTTGGACGAAGGGCGAGGAAGTAGAACGTGGATCAAGCACGCGGGATCGATGCGCCGCCCGTTATTCGACATCACTCTCGTTAATTATAGCGGCCAATTAACCGTGGTTTCTCTTCTCCCCCGCGTCCATCAGGAACGGGCAGTCGTTTCCCCGGTTTGTCGCGTGGCTAAGGACGAGGCATCGCTCGTACATTGCACGTATACGTACACATTTTTCACAATCGTATCGATGTTAACGAAACCCGAAAACCGGGCGACGCGGTCTTTCAATTAATCCTGTGCCCCGTTTTGTTTAACGACCGGCGACGAATTGAACGAATCGATGTGGAAACCGATCGATTAATTGTTTGTTTGTTTGTTCTTTTTCAAATTTCGTTGCGCGAACAATGGGAAAATCGATCGGGGGGAGGAAATTTGTGAACGAGACACGATTGGGGGAGGAAAAGGGATCGTTGAATGTTAATAATGGAAGATCGAAAAAGAGGAAAAATTGGAAGGGAGGGGAGGGGATATTAAACGTATAGCATATCGATACTACGTAGTGATGCTCTAGAGGTGGGATTTCAATTAGAAAATTGAATTCTTCGCGTGTTAAATATTCAAAAATGGAATATGAATATTCGGAATGACGAAGCGTAACGACGAACTATAATATATATTAATGGGAATATAGAATCTTTGATGAATCTAATATCTCGAAATCTTTATTTCAATCGATTCGTGCGGATTGTATAAATAAAACAAGTATATATACGTGCCAAATATATATTTTCATTTTCTAAGAAGAGACTAAAGAACTTTGTTATCAAAATTCCGAAGAGAAAACCGAATCTTCCAGTGATTTGGTTTTAATTGAATAGTTGCGTAATAATCAAAGCAACTTTTTGACAGCTTTATAAATACACGATTAATGTAAAATTTTAATTTTTCCCTTTTTTCTTCAAATTCCACGCATCGAAGTGACGAGCGAGAAATGAATAATGAACGAAGCTACGAGTAATTACTATCCGACCGATATATCTCGGGCGTGTTAACGAGGTCGAAACTAGGTTGATGATCGGAACACGGAGGATTTTGGAGGACGCGTAGCAGGGGGACCTTAACCCCTGAGGATGATTTCGGATGCTCTCGTGTCCATCAGGACGTGAAACGAACAGGCTGCAGGCCGAGCAATTGGCTGGCGCCACGTTGTAACGGAGCGTTTCGAAGCGTCGCCGTGTCAAGGCGCATCCGCATGTCGGTCGCATCCTTTGGCACGCGTAAATGCGCAACGCGATGCACATGCAGCCAACACGCGTGACACGTCCCATTGACAGATAATCGATACCCAGCGCCAGGCATCGATGATCATTAGGCTCACCTCGGTCTCCGATATAAAATTAATCCCCGACCGATTCCCCCTTTGTCCGCGTTTTCAACGCGTTTTCCTCGTGTTTCCACGTTGACTCGAAGTGGGTCTTGGTGTCAGTGAAAGACACTCGTGGAAAGTATGATTTCTCTGGTAATAAGTTAGAAATTTCTTCTGCGTTTCGCTTCGTTTACTCGATAAATTCACCCAGTAATATTCGATCGATGGTAAAATACAGTTCAGTTATCTTCTATGAAGTTTCTAACGAGACAATTATCGAGGCTCCCCTCGTACTCGCGATAAACGGTATAAATGAAGAGAGAGAGAGAGAGAGAGAGAGAAAAATAGCTAGATATAACATCAATCACCGAGTTCAGCGAGTTGTTAAACAGAAATCACAGAGAAGCACACATCCCCTTGTCGGAAACAAATCACTATAATCATCGGTGGAATTCGATCCCATACATCAAGAAGCCCTTAACAAGCTGTCACAAACTAATTGCACCGTATTCCTCGATAGGTTATATATTCCCAATAGACAATCCCTATTCCCTAATTATTCCATCGAGAGAGAGAGAGAGAAAATTCCCATCCCCTTTGCTGCGAAAAAACTCCATACCAGAAGTCTGGAACATCTGGTAGGAAATCGAACGATTTCGAAAATTGAATCAAACCAAAGCGGAAATTGCGTAATCGTGCGAGTTCCCGTGGGTAAAGGGGGAGGAGTGCAGCATGGCGGGACGAGTTCTGCGGACGAATATACACATCAGGGGGCTCTGAACGAAAAGCTCCATCGGGAGCGTCCGGTATGTCCTCCCCATCCCTCTCGTCACTCTTCTGGCTGCCAGGAACAGAGAGAGAGAGAGAGAGAGAGCGGTCGCGCGTCGGTTTGCATTCGAAGCGTGTCCACCGGCCGAAACGCGACTCGAATTCGCCGATAGGGTCCCGAGCATCGAGGGGGCGCCGTCCGAGGAACGACGTGAAGTGTCGCTGCACTATTGAATCGCCGCGGTTATTAGAAATCGCTGGCCACTGGAGAGCATACTTAGACCGTGTTTGCTTAGGACTTCGCTGACATCGTGGAAAGATACTCTTGAACAGTGCGACCAAATGCCAATTTTTTTCCCCGATCGATCGATTTTAATTCTCCCTTTCATATCGTGTATCTTATACTTTATTGTACGTATTTATCGTACAGATTTTTAAGCTTTCATTATCAT
Organism: Apis mellifera; assembly: GCF_003254395.2. Taxonomy (NCBI): domain Eukaryota; kingdom Metazoa; phylum Arthropoda; class Insecta; order Hymenoptera; family Apidae; genus Apis; species Apis mellifera. Next base: position 6,592,809 of record NC_037640.1, read on the forward strand.
AAGCATGGAAGAAAAAGGAAATCCGAGAGATGAGTACAAAACACAATAACAAGTTATCAAGTCGTGGTATCAGGCCCCTCTTCGCGAGAAAGGAAAGCACAGGTTTCATAAAACACCGACAAAACGACATCCCCGTTTCCCTTTTCCCGTTCCGCGATTTTAACGAGTCGAATCAGCGTGCCATCGCTGAGCGAGGGAAGGGGAGGGGAGGGGGAGGGGAGTTTTTCACCGAGTCCGTCGGTTTAATAGCCCCGGCTGTGTACTGCGTGCTCGAGCAACATTGGAAAGCGGCTTAACCCTGGAGGACCCTCGACTCGGATACGATCGACCGGCGTTCGACGCTCGCACACGCGCGTGCCATCACGCGTGGATCAAGAATACACACGTGTGTACGAAAAGAGACGGAGAATGAGAACGAGAGAGAGACGTGATCTCCTTCATCTCTCTCTCGTCTTTTCTCCCTTTCTCACCGTTTCTTCCGTAGTTCGGTCTCTTTCCCTCCGACCGAGGGCGGAATTCCTAAAGTAGAGGCCGCGTTATTATATCGCGCCCTTCCTCCCCCGAACGAAAATTCGAACTTTGCCCCGGTTTCTGGCCACTCGCCAGAACGACAATCTTTCGAGGAGGCTAAACCCCTTCTCCCCCCTCGCGTAAGCCGTTGTGCAATCGTGCGTGCTCCGCGATACATATTTTCCGTGCCAGTCTTTTGTCTCTCCTCGACCTCTCCCGCCCATTTCCATCCCGTCCAAATCCCTCCTCCGTTTATAATCGTTTCCCTTCTCTCTTTCGTCATCTCGCGATTTCTTTCGTCCCTTCTTCTTTCCACCCACGTGTCACGTAGGGTAAGGGATTGCTTGCTCGATTCCTTCTTTCACGAGTGAGTGTGTGTGTGTTTGGGGCTGGTTACGGGGAGAGGGGAGGGGAGGGGAAGGAAAATTTGCGGCCCCGCTAATTCCGTGCGAAGGCACGATTCCCTCGTTTATTTTCGTTTTACAACGGGCCGATCGTTCTTAATTTACGAGACAACGGGTCGGGCCGGGTTGGTTGGTTGGTTGGTTCGTCGCACCCTTTATTTCCCCGCCGAATAAAACGATCCGCCAAATTTCTCCTCGATTTACGACACCTCGCGGATATCGAGCTTCGCCTCGCCTTTCGCTCGATGACCATTCGGACTCGGACGTGCATCCGTTTCTTTGTTCTTGCATGCTCAACTCGGCGGTTCTCCTTTGGAAGAGAAAGAAAAGGAGTAGGAACGAATGAAAATGAGGAGCAGGGGAGCAAGCAACCGGAAACGATGTTTCCTCGCGCGAAAACAAGGATACACAAACAACAGGCGGAGGGAGGAGGCCCTTTCTCTTACCTTCCTCCTCTCCTCGTATTTTTGGAAATACTCCTCCTCCATTATTCAACACGAACACCGGTGGAAATCGCGTAGAGAGATACGGGCCGAGAGATAACCTCCTCCCATCTGGAACGAAGGAAGAAAGGGGAAGAAAGAAAAGACGAAAAGCGAAGAACCCGCTAATTGACGTCCCGCGAGAGGGCCACGTCGTTGTTTCTCTTTGGCAACAACGAAAAATGGTGGAGACCGTGCTCCATCCATGCTCTCTCTGCTTCGTGCTTCGTTAATTATCCGGGCATAAAAAGAGGGGAGGGGGAGGGAAGTGCGTTGTAGTTTGAGAGCGGGAGGGGAGGGAAAAAGATAGGGGGAAGCGTCGAAAGTGAGAAATTAATTAGACGGGGAGAGGGAGGGAGGAAGAGGGGGATGGTCGGTTTTCGCAAGAAGAAGCGGAGCTTGTTCTCCGCCGCTAGTAATTCGTCACGTTGAACGTCCCACGAAGGGGAAGTGGAAGCGAGATCTTCCGCGTCGAGTCCCGAGGGATGGTCGAGCAACTCCTCCAGGAGCCGGGACGACGTCATTCGGCGGCAATTTCGGCAACACTCGAGACTCGGGCCGTCAAGGCTCTGTCCCGGTGTTCCGCGCTGGCGTCGCACGCTTCTCTCTCGGTTAGCAACCATAAGTGGAGATCTCGAGTGGTGTATAGCGCCAAGTTTCCCCGTCATTTGTACTCTCTCTTGCCGCGTCTCTCCTTAGGCTTTTCTCACACGGGATACCAACTTCATATGCGTTATGAAATTCGTACGTGCAAACGCAATAGCATCTTTCAGATTCAATTATATTCGATTCTGAAACAAACGCAAAATGTTGAGATTTATTTATTAAGTTACAATAATTGTGACTTAACGAATAAGTCTAACCGATATTTGCAACTTTTGTGTTTTATTTTTGCATTGAATCAATTATTCAGAAAAATTCTTAAAGTACATCATTACCGATATCGTTGCACAGACGAGGAAAGAAGAAACAGGTTGATAGGGAGGAGTTCGATCCAATATGTAGAATCGATGTCCACGTTTTCAACGATGCGAGTGTGTTGCAGTGTGATAGAAGCTTTACCGATGGTGAATTCCTATTGCGCGTTCGATTGGCTCGTTACGTCTAAATATAATAGAATTTCGTCGGCGCGTTGATTGGGCCATCCTCGAGAAACGCGCGTCGATTAGAGCGGCGATGAGTGGCGTGACGAATCTGTTCGGGGAAAAGTCGTGGCGATTTTCGAGGGGCTAATCGGAAGCAATCGAGACACGCGACGCTTTTGGCTCCCTCTCTCTCTCTATTTCTCGTTGGACCGTGCATTCAGGGCTTTCGAGGAGGATGAGGAGGAGGAGGAGGAGGAACGTTGGAACGAGGAGGTGGACTCGTTTGCATATTGCTCGTCCGCTTATGGCAAGGGAACAATGGGAAAGTCGAAATTTATTAGCGGGAGTTCGCATTGTCCGGATTACCGGGGGTAGGTAGCTTTGAGATGGATGCTTAATCCTCTTCCTCTCTTTCCCTCCGTTTCCCCTCCCGAATGTTTTGCGCGCGTTAATCTCGATTAGAAATTATTCCATTTCGCATCCGCTGGGGAATTCCGTTGGAGCTGCTTCGAGAAAAATACAAGGTTTACGTAACGTGACGTGACGTTTTCCTTTTTTCCATTTTAAAGAAACGAACAGACTTATTCGGGAACGCATGTATGAATACGTTTTATGCTTTCCGTATTTAAGAAGTAAGAGTGAAAGAGTCGAAGAGAAAGTTGAAAGAGCGGATTTTTCGAATACTTTATTCAAGAAGAAAACGTGAAATGGGATAATTAGGAGGCGATAATTAGCCAGAGTGTTCGTATTTTCAGCGAATACGTAGTTGCAAAAATATTGGTGTTTAATAAAACACGGTGTCAATTATATCACAGTCCATAACCCGGCTCGCATCCATAACACCGTGCAGCCAAACACCGCGCCGTACGCGAGAGCGCAAAATAATCATCGCGCCCGTGTTTTCCTTGATAACACGAGAAACGTCTGCCCGGATAATTTACACGGCCGTCAAATTTTCTTTTCAAATATTCAGAAACTCGCCATCGCGAAACATCTTTGTTTCCTTTGGCAACAAGGAAGCGTGGTGGAAGGAAAGCGCGGCCCACCCCCGTCGAGTGGATGATTTGCAACCATTAAGCGACAATGTGGCGATTACGCCAAGACGTCTGCAAGTACATTGTACGTTGTTGGCTGGCATTGTTCTCCTCCAGCTGGAAACTGTTCCACCTCCACTTCTCCTCTGTTTCTCCTCTGTCGGCGTCGCGCAAAAATGAATAAATTATTGCCCGCCGGATCCTCCTCTCTCTTCGACGATTGTGTCTCGTTGGGCGGTCGTCTCGTGCACCGGTTCCGTAGAAACCGGGCGAAGGGATACTCCGTGTGTATTTATACACCCGGTACGCTGATTCACCCGCGCGTGTTTCATTAGACTTTCTCAGCATCCTCCTCCTCCTCCTCCTCCTCCTCCTCCTCCTCGCGAGCTTCCATCTCGCGTAAACCTCGCGCCGGACGAAAGTGATCCGAATATGGGCCATTCCCGTGGTTCTCAACGCGCTCCGTCGAATTTCTCCGTCTTCCTCTGACCTCGATACGGATTCTTCTATTTCCTACGATAAAAAGAAAGAAAAGAGACGTGAACTGGATAGAGTTTTTTTTTACCAATTCTTGAAATTTCTGACGATCGATTTTTCTTTTTTTAATTTGGAATTGGAATTTTCAATGTCCGAAAGAGAGAAATTCGATGGCATAGTTGGTGTTGCTGTAAAATAACAAGTTTCTAATAATATAAAATTTTTAAGAATTTGCAAGCTTCAAATCGTGACCGAAAATCGTCCAAAACGGACACCACTGGCCTGCAAATTGGGACAATTCGGGGTGGGCAAGTAAATGCAAGAACGATGTAACCGAGCATTTGTTTTCCTTGTACCCGTTATCGAAGGGGGCAAAACTATATACAACCGCGTAATGCATTCTTTCAGCGGGTTACATTACACGTGGTCCCCCTCCCTTCCTTCGTGGCCCCATCTTCGTGGTCCAAACAACGTTCGCGTCGCTTTTACCAAACGTCCTTTCCACCGATTTCAATCGTACGACTCGTCTCGAACGAAACATCGAACAAAAAGCTCGATAAACGTTTTCTGAATGGATAGAAATGGACTTTCTCTCTCTCTCTTTATATCTTTTATTTTATTTTTCTATTTTCTTTTTTTTTTTCACGTTTCACGTTTCGCGCTCCATAAGTTCGCAGCGACAGCAGCGTAGCGCGCGTACGTATTTCACGCGGGATTTATACTAGCAATCCATTTCGGAATCTAATATTCGTCGCATCAGTTTTATCGCTGGCTTGATTAAATTGGTTTACAGGCATGCGCACCCTTTACCATGTTGTTTGTTGCCACCACGGCTGCGTCCCGGTGGTGGCCCCCGTTTTGTCCCCGTGGCAACCTCGAGCGAATATTGTCCTACGCGGATGATTATTAATATATCAGTCGTCTGATTTCCGTGGATAATGGAAATCGTGCGGATATCTCGTTGCTCCTTTTTTCGATTCATCTTTAATACGCGCGACGAAATTTATTGATATCGAACGATACATAGATAGTCGAAGCTCCCTCTCTGCAAGTTGGAAGTGTAACAGTCGATGCTTATTCTTCACAATGAATCAATCACATATTTTAGGAATAAAATTCATTTTCCAATTTTATCAAGTTCGCTCTTTATTTTCATCAGCCAATTAAATAGCCAAGAGAGTTTCGAAAAGAATTCAGTATCCGTCGAGATCGATTCCCAGAGAATCGATCAATCCTCCATTTTTCCATTAGATAAATTTTTCCCTCCCTCGCGTTTGTTTGTTCGCGTTAATCGTTTACGCACGAAGGGTTGGATCGTATTGTATCTCCTCGTGGCGAAATGATTTTCGACGCGGAGGGGGAGGAGGGAGGTAGCAGAGGTGGCACCAATTAATCCCAGCCGGAATTATGGATGTAAAGCGCGCGGAGGCGAAAACGCCCCGATTCTCGAAATAACGTTGGCCGTAAAATCCGTGGACAACACGGTCGGCCGATAACTCGTAAAAATCGCCGATCGTAATTTCACGGGAAGGGGGCAGCTCGCGACTTTTATTAATCCGGTCGAATTTATCCGTTTGCTTGCACTCGTGATTCCCGCCAAGACGACGAGGAGATTATTTTTGCCCCACGTCAAACTCTCGAAACGCGCCGGATCCCTTGGATCCCCGGATGATCGAGCGAGTTTTTATCGCGTCCACGTTTCGATACCGCGATGAGAATCGAGGTATTGGTATTTTATCGACGAAGAAAAGTTGTTGGGAATTTTGTTCGACGACCAAGTATTTCTATATTTTCTTTAATAATCTCTTACATTTTTGTCCAAGGATTCGAATCAGTTTCATCGAATTCTCAAATTTGAAACGCTAAGTAAAATCCAAGTGCTTCCAAAATTCTAATTATTTATCCTTTTATCCAAAATTCGTAAAATATTTTAAAACACAATTGAAATGATTAATAAAAATTTCAACTATTCCAACTATTGTCTCTCCTTTTTTTCTGGCAAGAGTCGTGGACAAACTGGTATCCGGGAATCAAGTCGTTCCCCCGTCGTTGCACCCGTCGTTCTTTTCGGGCTTAATATTTCAACTGACCGATCGAGGGTCCCCGAGGGCCTGTCACTAACTTTCATAACTCACCGCCGCGCAACAACCCTTCCCGGCCGCGTTCTAGCGGGCGCGTTGAATCAAACTCTAATCCCATCCAAATCGGGACGGCGCAATAAATCCGGTATGATTTAATTACGAGTCGTCGCGGCGCTATTCCAAAGTATTTAACTTAATCACCGATGTTAATGCGCCCGGCATTAATCTCGAGCCGTTGCTGCCGGGACAGTTCGCCGCCCGTTCAACCGTGCCAGACCCTTAACGAGTTTCTTCCGTTGCATCGAAGACGCTCGCTCCCTAAATTCGAGCTGCAAGCGAATTAAACTGTCCGACATATCGACACCAACCTCTTACGAATCGGCGTTTGATTAATTCCTTGTTTGGATTCGAAGAAAGGGAAGGAAAGAGGGATTAGGGGATCGGATGGGTTTATTTAGGAAGTTGGCGAGGGATAACACAGCTTCCTTCGTACGACGAGATGTTTGTTACGTGCGCTTCCTTCTTCTCTTACTTCGAGCAGCTTCGTTTATCATGTTTTTGAAGCACAATTAGGATCAATATTCGTTAAGGAGAATCGATAGTTGCGACAACACCAATTTAAAAAGAGAGAAGGTTCATCATCTTGGTTCTAGCATTAAAAAAGATCCCAAAGCGTTAAGAAGAGAATCTTGGGGAGACGTTTATTTCATCCCCTCCTTCCCGGGCCGGGTGAATAACCAAGAGCAATCAACCACGAGGAGATCATAAATCAAACAGCGATTTCGCGAGAGGCGCCCGGATAGTCTTAGGCTGCATTATTCATGTAGCGTGCGGAAACAAACTTGGGGGTAGCAAGTTTCGCTTGATCCGACAGATCAAACAGCATCGCGCCACCCCCTCCTCCATCACCGCCATTGCGCGAATCTCGCTAATGTCTCGAAACGAAAACGTTTCTCCTCCCTTCCCTTCGTGAAACCTCGGGATCGATACTGTTTAGAGACGTTAAAGAGGGGAAGGGGAGCGTTAGTGCACATAACGCACGATCGCCCCCCCCGGCAATTAGAGGAATGAGGAAAAAGGATGAACGATGGGTCAAGGCGGCGCAATCTAATTTTCCAAACCCCATACCACCCCCCTCATGCAAATCGAGGCCCTTAACTAGCCGACGTTTCAACCCTTGACACTCACCCCAGCCATGGGGTCGCCACGCACCATCCGCTTCCTTCGACTCTCCTCCTCTTGGCTTGAATTAACCCTCCACCGTTTTCCTCCTCCTCTCTCTCTCTCTGTTCCGTTTCGTTTCGTTTTATCACGATGGAAAACATTTTTTGCAAGTTAACTTAAAGATGTGAACGATTTAGTTTTATCCACTCCTTGAGTTTCAGTTTGAGAGTTCTCGTGCAAATAGGTTTCGAGTTAGTTCAAGGAATAAGTCTATTAAACGAGAATAATTTCTCGTAAAATTCTTTTCGATGAACGTGCTTATTGAATTATTTGGTGGTTCAAATATATAAGTTTATAATTATTAAATATTTATATATTATTTGCACAAAATGGATATTCGATATATAAGAAATCAAGCTCGATTAATCGGAGAAATCAAAGGATGTAAATTCGTTTTCGTGAAGGATAATTAAAATATTAATACGCATCCAATCTCCGTGAAAATTCTCTCGCCTCGAATAATTATCACCGGCTGGAGGAAAAGTGGTGTACGTTGGAATTAAATAAATTTCACGGCTGACCTGGATACCACGTTACCACGCATCAAACGCTTAAGAAATTCCATTCAGTTGTACGGATGGAAATCGTGTCGCTGCATTAATCAGAGCCTGACGAAGTGGGCTCCGTCACGATGTTCGCAAACACGTTCAATCGAATCCTCTCCTTCCCCCCCCTCTCTCTCGCTTCTCTCTCGAGCACGACCGTTCAACAATCCCGGCCGGGGAAACGGCAAGTCCCGAAGAAAGGAAAAGCTCCGATCCCGTGTCCCGGCCGCGGTTCAAAACTTCATTACCATATCAAAGGAGGCCGCGATATCGCGAAACTCTCGAAACTACCTCGATTCAACATTCGAATCTTCTTTCGACCGTTGTCACTTTCAACCCTCCTTCCAGTCCTAATTTCCGACCGACAAACTTCTCCGTTCTCTCTCTCTCTTTCTCTTTCGAAAATCGAGGAAATAGGAAGTGTGACTCGATATCGTGGTTATATTATAATCGATACTATATCGAAGTTCGAAGAAAAAAATTCGTCCAGCAGACGATAATTTTATTTTGGAATACTTTTAGAAATTTCGATTTGAAAATTGTTTTACGTTACCTTTGTTCGTATTTATTTATATATAAATGATTAAGAATCGTTACATTTTCGTATATTCAAATTTGTCGTATTTTTGAAGATATTAAGAATTCTTCAACAATGTATATGGATAGGTTTCGATAAAGAGATATAAAATATCTGGAGTACAATTTGCAATAAAATTCGTGAACGAATGTACAATTTGAGAAAAGTGCAGATTACGAATTAAATGAGAACGTAATTTATCGAAAAGAAAATCGATCGTTCCGAATTTTTAACTCCTGGCTTCGATATTTATCGGGAATTTTATCGGCCAATCCGCTCCGCGTCCGAGCGGAGTAAATTTGGAAAGAAGAGGGGGTTGAAAGAGGATGGGGTTGGAAACGATTTCGGGTTAAGCCGAAGCGCGAGGGTGTGTCGTGCGCCGCCGTTCACGGATGAATGTCGCGGGAGTTGTAATTGCAACGAGGCGTAATTAGTTTTGGAAATTTAATTATTTCCGGAGCGCGCGATAAACGCCGCAGGCGGAAGCCTTTCGACGAAGAATTATCGGACGACTTTCCCGACCGTGGCGCCCGTTAATCCCGCTTCGAGCAACCTCGAGCCAATGGAAAATCTTCCGTGTTTCGAAATCCTCTCTCTCTTTCCACGCGGGTCTCTCCTCCCCTTTCCGCCTATTCCGCGGAATAATCCGCGTCGACAAGCGTCATTCGGCTGCTTTGTTAATCAACCTCGAACAACGCCTAAGGACAAGTCTAATTTCGCGGCTTCGAGGCTGTCGAGATGCGAGAGAGAATGAGCTATGGATTTATTTTATTATGGATGATCGATTTTCCATTAGGTTAAATTTCCATTGGATTAGGTTTGTCCTCTCTTTATAATCAATGGATAGATTTGCCTGTTGGATGTAATAGAATAGGAATCGAAACAGAGTTTTCTCGTGTCTTAAACGTTGCGTAGAAAGGAAAATATTATCTCTTGTCGATTCAGGTTAAAGTAATAAGACACAATTTTCTATTTTAAGATTTATTCTGTTTGAAAATATCGCAACGTCGTCGGTTCGAGGTTAATCTCTTTCTTCTATCGTTTCTCGACACCAGTCTCGTAAAAATACTGTTCAGAAAATTTACAAATCCCTTCAATTCGATCGAGCGGAACAAATTGTTCAATTTTCTACCAGTAGTTGTTTTTTCTCGTATTTTTACGTTAATTGGAACGATCTTTCTCTAACGCTAATTGCTTGACCGGTATACAGTTGTCCGTTTCATGGTTGCATAATTGAGAAGGGGGGGAATTACGATTATAAACATTCGCGATTGGCGGCTTACATTAAACGAGAAGTGAATGCAAATCGCAAAGCGGTTACAAAACTTTCTTATGCGTCATCGGCGTTCCTTGAGCACACGTTCAACACGCTTTTGTCGATGTGACGTGTGGTAACGAGTTGCGAGATACGAGCAAGTACACCGTTAGAACACCGGAATCACACTGCTCGTACACTTTATAAACGTCTTTTTCAATAAGTAAACGACAAAGGATGTTTGAACGGTACTTTCATGTACATTTTGCCAAGATATATTATTCGTAAAGGTAATTAAAATAACTTGATGTCGATTTTGGGGATTTTTTAATAACTTTGAAATCCAATATATCTCTCAATGTTATTTAAAATTTTCATGTAATTATAATACGCTTGAAATTTTCTATATTTTCTTAAAACACGTTTAAACGTATAATTTATCTCGGAATACAATAATTATTATAAAAAATTGTTCGGTTGAAAGTTTCGAGTAAGATAATCGTTGCGATGCAATGTATCAATAAATAAAATTTTACAAAACGTAACGCGTACTTGCATTTTACGGGGACGGGGGGAGGGGAAAAAAAGAACACGTGTCGTTGTAATAGCCTTTTACAATATTTTCTGCCATTCTACGCGCGTCCCGAATTGGCGAGTATTTATATCGCGTTTGATGTCATAGGAGGAGGGTGCTAGTGGCAGAAATTTGGATACATGGAAAAATAACAAACGGAGGGAAAAAAAGCTATTCGCGCAGAGATATATTCTATCGCAAAGGATGCGAGCGTTGCGATGCTTTTATGATTCGAGGCTGGAAAAATGGGGGGGGTGGAAAATGAAATACGGGACGAGACGTGGCACCCGCCTGTTGGCACCGAGCACGTAACAAACCGGTTTCCAAAATGCGAATGCCATTTTGAGAGAAATTTAAAATTTGCCCGATTCATCCGAGATGATGAATTTTTCGAGTGGGGAAGGAAAATATGTATAGGATGCAATTTCACAAAAGAACGCAACCCTTTATATACGATACGCCATATATATATATATATATATTTTCATACACGTATATTCACATCGATCGCTTTGCGCAACAACGCTCCACCACGTTACAACCTTCGTTTATTGGAAAACACCGTTGGCCCAATATTGATCCAATGAATAGAGGAAAACGGTCGGTTGCAACAATACCGGTGATACGATTAAATATGTACCTACGACAATTCAATTCTATTAATTTAGATGTCGAAACTGCCCCCGCCGTATTTATCGAGCCCACTCCACCCCTATCAAACTTATTAAGCGGCGGACAAACCGGGGGCGCGCCATCTACGCCAGCCTTTTTGTTCCATCCGCCATTATACAAACGCGTCGATTGCGTTTTTATATATTCATTGCACCCTTGCGCGAGCAAACGGACGCGAGGAGTTCATCCCTTCGACTCGCTACTTACGGCAACAACTAAACGGAGACCTTTGGTTCCTTTGCGCGCCCCACAGGCCCATTCTTTTCTCAAACGTGGCACGCCACCCTTTTTCCTTTCTTTTTTTTTTCCTCCCCTCCCTTTTCTTTCTCCGCTTTTCGCAAGGGTCCTCCATCGAAAGGATCCGCTCTCTGCCACGTGTGTTTTCGACCGCGATCACGTTTTCAGAAATTAATGGCAAATCGAGAGAGGGGGAGAGTTTTCATTTCGGATTAAGCTTTGAAAAATTAATCTGCAGAAGCAGATTTGCAAATGCTCGTCGGGAGAAAATCGAGTGGTGTTTTTTTTTTTCGATCGATTCAGAAAAAATGAATGCTGCCAAGATCGCGGCTGGATCGCTCCCTCAACGAGCCCGTTGTATCTCCACCCTCCCGCGAATTCTAAGGACGAGGACGTGCGGACGACAGGGTGAAAAATTTATCGAGTCCAGACCCCCGAAAGCGTTCCCAGTCAACCGGTGCGCGCGGGGCCGTCTTTTCAAACGGATCTTTACAAAAGCTGTCTCTCCCTCCGAGCTTTGTCTGGATGAGCCACGGTCCTGCTACCTTTCCCTCTCCCTCCTTTTCCCCTTCATGAATCTTTGAAAGTTCATCGCGAAGCTGGGAATCGGCGTTGTCTCCTTTTGTTTCGACGGGGTTCGCGGTGCCGTCAGCTGGAGGCACGCGTTCGGAAGGTCGATGAGCTCTTTTGTAGCTCGTTGATTAGGGGAATCTCTTGGTGGTTATTCGGGAATTTTAAAATCGTAAGAAGTTCTGAAGACTTTTGAAGAGACAGCGATGACTTTATGATATCTATAAAGAATTGTTCAATTGTTAGAATAATCGAATAATTTGATGATATATATAAATTGCTTGCAACTTGGCGATCGCTTCGTAATTATTTGAAATTTTTTCTTTAAAAAGGGACGAAAGGAATCGCTTTCTGAATCGATTTCCTCCCGTTATCGAAGCGTTATTTCCAACGTATCTCGAGCTCCGTGGGAAAAATAATTCTCCCAGGGACGAAGAAAAGCGGCGGGGTAGCCTTGAGCCTCTCCCCGAACGAGACCATGAAAGAAGTACGTACTAACCAAGTCCATTTTTCTGTTTCAGCAATCATGGCTCACTTCTTCTTCCTCGCCGCGTTCTTCTGGTTGAACACGATGTGCTTCAACATCTGGTGGACGTTCAGGTGAGTATAGTATATATATATATATATATATATGTATGTCTTCTCTTTCCCTCTCCCCTTCTCCTTTGTCTGATCATCGACAGAGTAACGGAGCACGTACGACGTTGCCTATCTGCGGCGGGAGATTTTGCCACGTGTGTACTCTTCCGTGCCACTGGCCCCGAATCGAATCTACCAACGATTGTGCCCACCTAAGATTTATTCGATCGTACCACCTTTCCTCCCCTCCTCCTGTATTTTCTCTTTTAATTTTCTCCGCTCGAAATACTCAAAACGCGGACGTTCAAACGTTTCAACGTGCGAACATTTTTTTTCGAGAAAGAAGAAGAAGAAGAAGAAGAGAAGGAGGAGGAGAAAAAAAAAATAAGAACGGCACGCGACGAGCGCCGGTGTCACGTTGCAATTAAAGCATCCGTTTGGCGGAGGACGAGGGAATAAAAAATTATGAAAATTCGCGGAGCGGTAATTGGCAGAAAATTTCAGAGGCGAAACGAGGTTGGTAACGGGAATTCGTCGAGGCTGGGCCGAGTGGAGGAACGAGTAACCCCGGTGGCTCGTGTGTACGCCGTTAATTAACACAACCGGGCTGTGTGCAGGTTATCGACCTGGCCGAGTTTCGCGTCGCGTCTTCGATCGGAAGGCCACCGCTCGCGATTATGCAATCGCCGTGTTACGTTTACGCAACTCCGCAGCGCCATCTGGCGGCAATTCGTAGGATAAATCGCGCGGGAGAAATGCGTCGGTGGTTGGCTAAGCGTGAAACCGCGTCAAAAAAACGTATCGTACATTTTTATCGAACCGGAACCGGAATTTTTCCCCATATTTCTCTGTATAGAAGTTTCTCTATATAGATAATTTCTAATCGTTTTAAAGTGTAAAACTCGTTTCTTTTTATCGTCGCGGTTGAAATAATTCCGATTCTATCTCGACAAACGAATAGAATTATCACGATATACGTTCACGATTTATTATCACGTTTACACGCCATGTTGACCTTTATTCACGAGAGAATCTTGCAGGGATCGAAGAAGCAACACTTGCGAGAAATCGGTCGTGGCCATGGTGAGAAGGCGCGTTACGCGTGGAGCGATGATCGTTAGCGGATCACGTTTGAGTTTGAGGGATCGGAAGGGGAAGAAGCAGGGCGCCGTCGCGGTGAGAGATGGGATCAAGATCACTCGGTCGACCGGTTAATGGGATGCAACACGGCCGGCCCATAACGGGCCCTTCCCTTCTTCCCCCGCTTCTTTCGCCATTTTTTTCCTCTCCACTTATCTCCCGCCTTTTTTGCTTCTCTTTCCACCAGTTTTCTTATACCAGCTGTACTACTCTTTACTTTTTCGTCCTCGTTTCTTTTTTTCCTTCCTCTTAAATCGAGGCCTCGGAGATCGCCGTCTAACCGTGAAAATTCACAAGATATTCGATGATTCGAGTTGAATCGAAGATGGAAAATCACTCAGATACGATATAATTCACGGAAAGAAAATATATATTTCAACTATCCGGGTTAAGTTTATCTCGAATCGCAATATCGCGGCGCAGACCAATTCTCAGTTGCAACGGGAAGCGGTGCATCCGCGTCGATGACTTCGGCTTCCCTCCCCCTCCGCGTTGCCCTTTTATCGGCGATTTTCTCGCACACACGGGCACGGTACGTGTGTCAGCGACACGTGCGCACGCGTTCCGTATCCACTTGTTGAGGTGTCACCGACACGTTGCGTTTACGCTACCTGCTCTCTCTACCCGGCTTCGTGATTTTCCACCCGGAAAATTAGCTCGGTGTCATTTGCGGCTGTGCGCCCCGCCGATCCACCCATCCGCCGGGGTTAAACCGTTTCATCCGCGGTTTTTCCCCGCGCGGGAATCTGCCTAGGCGGCGCTCGTGCCTCCACCTTTACTCGAAAGGAGGAGGAGGATGTCGAAACGGAGAGCGCGCAATAATTTATCGAATTTAATTAGCTGGGTTATGAGAGCCTTCATAATTGGACGGGGTTGAGCAACAGCTATCCACGTCGATCGTAAAGTAATTGCGTCTATCTCGGTTATTTATCGATTGCATTTCTTTCTTCCATCGAACTTGGGTCGATTCGATGCTACACGTACGCTTGTACGAGTCAGGATACATAGCAGGATGGAAGTTGCGCCGATTTCCATTGCTCGTGTGTGACTTTTCGTTCCAATGAGCCAAATTCAGGATTCACAAGGTTCGTTTTTTCCCCCCGAATTATGTAACGAGTCTTCGTTTCGCGTCCTCCGGTAATGGAAGCTTAGAGTTTATTATAAATTATTCATAAGGCATTCACGAGGAAAATTTCACTTCACGATAAATGGATTTCCTGTTGAGAAACGTGTAGCGATTGTAAGTTGAGAAAAATTGATAGAAAATCATTCGGTGAAGAAGAGTTCGTAAAGAAAGAAAGAACTTGGAATGATCTCCATCCAGTTTAACTCCGATCTCCGCCAAGTTTTCCTCGCTCCTTTCTTCCGAGAAACGCGTGGTATCCAACCCTAGGAAAATTGCACGTGCGATTAAAGTATAAGCACGGTATCCAAGCCGTCAATCGATGGCGTCGCGTCACGCTTAATTGCCGACGAGGAAGGCAGCTGGTCGCTGAAGCGTTTGAAAGAGCAAGACTCTTCTTACTTCTTGCCAGAGGTAAACTGTTCGAAACTTGCTTCTCCGCGCGTGCGCCCATTTTCTGAGAAATTCTTCAATTACCTAACATCCAAGACAAGGTTCCCACGGCCAGCCAAGTCGTTGCACGCTCGCATACCGACGTATCCACCACCGAGGATTGACCTCTCGTCGTTGTCGTCGCCGTCGCTCGCAATTCCTCGCCGCTACTTTTGCTCCCGGCTTCTTCTCTGCGCGCACTCTCGACGAGAGAGCGTTTCTCCTCTAAACGAATTTGCATTCCTACGAGCCAGGCTGGAAGGTAGAGAGAACTCGCTCGTGATGCGTGTCCTTTTACGTGTGCCCTGTTCTGCTTCCTCGCTCCGGATTTTTACGAGAAATATTTCATGACGGAGGAACAGGGTCGTTCTCGAAATATTTCATTGTTTTTTAACGGAAACAAGAAGGGGAGGGATGATTTATAGAAATGTTTGAAACGAATTTTGGAAACATTTTTCGAAGAATGATGTCGAATTACAGATGGAATATTACTGTTTATTTTTATGAAGAAGAAACGAGATAAAAATCGTAGAGATTTTTTTCCCCTCCCCGATTTAGATGAGTTTTAGAGAGAAAGTCTGGTCACGAAGAGGGGGATCGTTTTTCGAAGGGAGGTTAATGGAAATCGTTAGGGCGAAAAAGCACGGATTTCGTGTGTTAACTGGAAGCAAAGGCACACGATCGATCATTGTCAAGATCGAAGAAGAAACTCGTCTAATCTCGGCCGCGAAACAATGGTCGGACAGTGGGACAGAACGAAGAACAAAGGCGGAATGTATCGTTCGAGGATCGTGGTCAAGTGTATATTGGCCTTCCATCGTGTGTGTGTGTATGTGTATATATATGCGCACGTGTACGTGTTGCTAGTTAGGGGACTTCACTGTTCTCGAAGAGTGGCTCATTAACTTCGTTTATCTCGTCCCCGATAGCTGCATCAGGGACTCATCACTCGGCTTCTTTTGCCGCACAAGATCGCGCTACACACCGCCAACGAGTTAATAGAATCGATCGTTACCAATATATATATACGTGTCCTAGCGAAATTCCTCGCAAAAAGTTGCGCGTTGCTCAGAAACAAAATGCACGTCCAAACGACTGAATTCCATCCCCGTTATTATTACGCCTCGAAACGAGATCTCTGTGTATTTTCAAACACGATACGAGGAAATATATGAGTCCATAATGTGGCAGAAATGTTTCCAGAATTTTTACACGGACGCTAAACAAGAGGAGAAATAACGAATAATCCGAATTACTTTTATTCATCTTTTGCGATTCGAGAAATCGTATCTATCCCGTTGTTATTGTTCCTTCGGGATACTGGGATCTGTGTATTTTCAAACAAGATTTACAATATGAGTCCAAAACATAGCAGAAATTTCACGAATTTTAAACAAGGATGAATCTTGTTGCTTCTCTTCCTTCTGCAATTTCCATTTCCTCGCTCCGTTTATATTCATCCCTGATGCAGAGTCTCGTCACGGATCTTACAACGTAATATCGTTTAAGACAATCGGGAACAATCGGGACAAGCTAGGTCAAAGATCCGACGACGCGTCGTCGGTGGATCGTTGCCCGACTCTTTGCCAAGATTCGTTTTCATAACTAAGAAAGTTTCGAGCCTGGGCACCCGAGGCGAGATACCCGAGGCGAGGCGGAGTTGGCAAGCGTGGTGGCGGATGAAAAAAAAGGAAAAAAAGAAAGGAAGGAAAAGGGAGTTTCAGAGACGCTTCGGGGACGTGATCAAGAACACCGGCCGGTTTGTCGTGGCGCGCATCCCAACGAAGCTTGATTAAGGTCCCTTCTGTTCTCGAACACAGTAGCTCATTAATTCCGTTATCTCATTTTCTGCAGTCACCGGATCTCTTGACCAACGGATCGAACCAATTGCCCTCGCGTTGCCCTACCCGTTGCCCGCTGAAAAAAAGAGAGAGGAAAGAAGGAACATGTCCGGGGAAATGTTGGTATTGCGAGCAGAGCAGAGAAATGGGTTGCACCGTTTCGCCGGTGGTGATAGAAAAGCGATCTCTAGTCGGGGGGTCGGTTATAAATAGATTAATTCTCCGTCCATCGGCAACTCGTTGGGCCGGCGGGGCAAGAGGGGCGTGACCTACATCCTACGGACGATTGGCTGCACCGACGAATTCGTCCGTGTGTTTGTTTCTTTTTTAATTTTGCACTCGAATCGAAAATAAAATTCTACGTGTGAATTTATTCATTCGAACAAAGTTTCTCTTTCGCGAGGAAGATCCGTATGATAATCTATGTAAATCCTGAGAAGAAGAAAAATACAAATGGTGAGATCGTGTCGCGCCTCTCTGAAGAATTTCTTAACTAATATTTCCTTTTTTTGTTAGAGAGAATTATTCCAAAATTCGTCTACTCGGACGAGATCGATCCTACGTCGAAAATTCTCCGGCAACTCGACCAAACGTTTAGCTCAATTCTCCCGGACGTCCGGACTAATTAATCGAATTAAACAGTTCCCGCTGGACCTTTGCCCTCCTCTCCCCGAAACGTCTCTTCTTTTGTCGCGCAACATCCGTGAACACTACGGATTATCAGAAAGAGGAAGAGAGAGAGAGAGAATCTTGAAGAGGAGATTTCCAGTTCGATAGATTTTCAAGGGGCTGAATTCTCGGGTAAATTAGTTTAACCCGACGAGTAGGTCGGCAGAAGACTTCCTAGCTCTGATCCCAAACGACGACCATCTTCCTCGAGATTCCTCGAGACCGTGAACGCAACAAGATATCTCGCTGACCGTCACGTTTGCGGTTGCTTTCGGTTTACCCTCGCGTCCTCGCATCTGCCTACGTGCGGGGAGGGAACGGGAGCCGTCTTCCAAGGCGAAAGTCGTCCATGCCCTCCCCTCCACCGTGGAGTTCTCGAGGCAAGTTTCGTGTATAATTCTGCCACCGGCTCGGACCAGTCCATTTCCTCGGCTCTGTTGACACATCTCGACCCGACCTCGAGTCCAAATATTGCTCTCGACCGACCGACCAACCGTGTCAAGACCCGTGGCCACGTGTTTGCCAACGAACGAAGTATCGTTTTCCTTCGTTCGAATATGCGTTGTGTAGCGTTACATTCTCCAAGCATCCCGTTTCAGCAAAATTGGTTTTGGACAAGAACGCGTGTCATTTCACCTGCTTACAACGGTTTTTTCTCGCAACTGTGCAATGCACCCCTTGTTCCTTGTTCGCTTTTTTGCAACGACGATGAAGAAGTGGGCGGGAAAATGATTCCCCTCGTGTTTCCTGTCCTCGTTTCATTTGTCTTCTCGCTGCCTCGTTATTTATATCTATTATATTGTACAGAAGCTGCGCGTGGGTGCGTATAAACGGACGAATTTGTTGGAGACGATGCGAATGTTTCCAATGTTTCGCCGCAAACGTGTACTCGATATCATCTAAGTAAATGAATGTAATAGAGAAATGTTGTAGTCAAGCGGAGAATGGGAGAGAAAAATTCTTTCGGCGCAACTGTCGAGGAAGGGATCGATGGAATAAAATTGAAAGCAGATAGGATAATCCAAGGATTTACGAGGAATCGTGAAAGTGTTTATAATCCATCGGCGTAACCGGGACCGCGCCTATTTCTGTTCGCCATGAGGAGCCTACAGAACCGTGCCGATCCTCGTGGAAAAATTTCTTGGCACAGGGCGGAGAATCAGTGCCGCGAGGCTTGACGAAGTATGCGCGTGTATATATTCAAATAGACGCACAGAGAATTCGTCGAAGATTGTAAATAAGTGCCATTTAAAACAACTTCGAGAACTCGATGTGATAGTGATAATAATAATTCCAAGAACAGCAAGCGTTTCGAGAAGGATTATTTAAAAAAAGGAATACGAGGGAGACGAAGAACGTAATAATAAAACCACGTCTCGAGTCATTGAAACGAGGAACCAATCGTGATAGATGGATTGCGCCCTAGAATCTAAATATAATCCTCTTGCTGATGGAATTTTCGTTTATCCGTCCAAGGATAGAAAATTCGTGAATAAATACCATTTGGAACAATCGTGTTAACTCGACGTAATAATAATAATTCCAAGAGCAGAGATCGAATGACAATAAAACCAAGTCCCGACTCGAGTCCATCGTGACAGATATCGATTGCGCTCCAGATATAATCTAAATATAATCCCCTTCGTTGATGATGGAATTTAGCGAAGATGGTCGCGTCGAGGGGGTAGAATTCGTCCAAGGGTAGAAAAAAAAAAAATGGAGAGATTCGCGGCAAATGGACGGTGTAATCGAAACGTGGGAGGGCGTGACCGGACGTCGATCGGCTTTGACATCGCTTTGTCGTCTCCCGGCCCGTTTCCATCCATCCTCATCCCCCTCCTCCTCCTCCTCCTTCCTCCCCCTTGTTCCCTCTTCCCTAGTCGAGGGATCAACGAGCGAGCGAACGAGCGCGAGGTTAACGACTTGGTCCGTTGCTTCTTCTTTTCCATCGTTCCACACGGGACTGCTCGTTACCGCGTTAGATAATGCATGCAAATTGCATTAAGCCAACGTGACTACCGGTTCTCGGTTCAACATCCAACTCCTCTGTCTTTTTTCCCCCCTCCCCTCTCTCCACCGTGCGCGCTAGTCAACGACCTGTCCATGTAAAGATAGACGAATCGCCGGCGCAAGTTTACCGTTGCCAGTTTCCAGCCCAATCTATTAAGCCGACTGTCAACCTCCCTATTATGGATGCCCGTGACTCGGCCAGTGAATCATCGACTCGAGACTTCGTTTAGAAACATCGAACGAGCCTCCCTTTGAAGCCTCCAAGTTCGCGAGGAGGCAGCCTCGTTACGCTTATACTCCGTTTCGTCGAAACTTGGGCCTCTCGTTGGTCGCGGAAAAGCGATCTCTCCCTAGTCGGTTCGGTGCGGCTTCTTTGCTCGGGCCGTGAAAGAAGCGGCGGCGAGCCAAGCAATGGACTGTGCCCCCCCCCCGACTCTCTCCGCGGGGTTTAATTACTCCGCAGGCAGAGGGAGACCGCTCGTTGGCCGAGGGGAGGGAAGGGGGAGGCTGTTCTTGGTCCGAGGGACGGGGAGTTCTCGTTTTAATGCACGGCAATTAGGGATGGCTCGAGCGCTGGCTAGATAAATTGCCAAGTATTAGCGGGCAAATTGCTACATTTTGTTATTGCCGCGTAATAATGATAATCGGCGATAATTGACGTTCAACGGTTGACGATGAATGTTGCGAATCTCGTAGGTGATCGGGAGGGAATCTCTTTTAGGGATTATTGTTATTGTTATTTTGATTTTTGTTTAATTGCGATGGGAGATGTGTATAGGTTGGAAAAATCTATAGGATACGTTTTTTTTTTTTTGGAATTTTATAGAGTCTGTGAGAAATGAAAATTTCGATGGGGATAACTTTTCTATCAAAAGTATCGTGATGCGATGTAAAGCATTGCTTATACGAATATTCATGAATATTCAAAATAATGCGAAAATATTCGCAATTGGATATCGTCCATATAAAACCGTCTAGTTATTCGCAACGTTATTCGTAATCTGTTGCAATCTTTTCCAGCTATATTAACGATTACCATTTTGCAAAAAAAAAAAAAAAGAAAAAAGAAATTGTATCCAAACTTTTGTTACGAAGTGTATCCAATCAATCCAATATAATAAGAGCGCAATCGTTGGCATAAATATCGATCATCGAAATATCAATCAAAGGGGGGGGGGGGAGTTTATCCGATGCAAAAGACCGGTTTACCCTGGGTATTAATACGCCTCGATTGTACTGATTTGCACACGGTCGGATGTACACGGTGAGGGCGCTCGTTTTCTGGAGAAACTCGATGGCCGATCCACTGTCACGCACCGCCATTAACCGGTGTGATCGGAATTATACTCGAGTGAATCACGCGGTGGATGGAAACCGGCTTCCTTCCTGGCCCGCGTTACGCCTGCCTCGGATTATTCTATCGATGGGATTTCAATTTCTGCCTCCGCGTTAATACGCGACCCCGATCTTCCTCCCTTCGGGTTATTTGCATTTTATACGGTCCACGAGCCGTGGCGCGCGGGGGCTTATCGATCCTTAATAGCCGGCCTGGATGTTGATTGAAATTCTGAGACGATCCTGAAAATCGTCGCGTGCAGGCCGATCATCGACGATCATCGATCGAATCTTTGCTTTACCGGATGAGATTTTTCTTCATCCATTCCCCTCGAAACTCTGACGAGAATGGCGGTTTCAACTTGACGATCGGATGACTGTTTAACACGAACGGATGGAACGAATTTAAATTTTCTCACTCGAAGTACACCGTTCAACGATCGATCAACGAAGATTTCAATTTATCAAGGAAGGAAAGAGAAACGCGAGAAAATTCGAGATATCATTTTAGGATATCGCTTTCGACGAGAAGAGGTTACACGTTAAATTTAATTGCCAAACTTCCGTGCATCGCGTAACTTCCGTCACGTTAATTGACACACATCGTCACGCAGCGCTTCTCCCCACGAGGATCTGGTAACCATCCGCAACGGGTTCCATCCCGTATCGCGACAGCGAGAGAAAAACCATGGTAAAAACCTTTCCATCCCCCGAACTACCCCTAGATAGTTTAACCTAAACCAGACGCGTCTCGGGATCCGGATATATCGTCCCCAAACAAGGATATCCCTCATTCGAGAGACTGTGGCGGACGTCGTTGGTAAGATAAGAGGCATGATCGTACGCAGCAAAGAAATCGCTTTATGGAGCAAGTTAATACCGTGGAACCGTGGTAAATCATGAACGGTCGTCAGGATTTGGAGCATGATTTCCAAGGGGATGGGAAATTCGAGTTCCTCGGGGAATCGGTGCCAAGCAGTTGCTTCCCTCGCGTCCCCCCCTCCATCTCTCTTTCCTTTCCATCCGGGATGGAAAGCTCGCGATGATACGTCTCCTCGTCCTCGTTCGAGGACTACGTAATGCCGGTGGTTCGTTCTCCTCCTCCGTGGCTCGCCCCGTATTTTCGGTCGCCAAGATTTCTTGCAGGGAAGAGGCTTCGTTGTTGGCGTTTTTTATTGGCTTTGAAGCGGCAGTCGAGTCTCGTTCCTCCGTGCACGGTTGTACGTGCGGTAACTGTAAGCATTTCCAACCAAGTTGGAATCTCGTTGTTGAATTTTGTCATTGGCTCCAGATAGCGCATTTGTCTTGAAAATGCCTAGTTCGAGTCTGTCGACGCCTTGGGAACGTGATTCGCATGTTTTGTCGTAGAGAAAGAGAGAGAGAGATATGTGTTGTACACGACTCGATGGACGTTTCGCTTTAGGAATTCAGGGTTCATCGACGATTATCTTTCCGATTGGCGTGTTATAATGTCCTCTAAAAATTCTCAAATTCGGGAGAAGACATCGTCTAGGATACAAATCTCGAGACAAATCCTGGAGAATGCAAATGTGTTCGCAACAACTTTGATCGTTACCTGTCCTCGTAACAGATTTCGAGGATTTCCTGATTTTCTCCGCTTTCCTCGAAACTGATTAAACGTCGCTCCAGATTCTGTCGTCTTTGGAAGGATATTTCCAATTCGATTGCGAAACACAGGGAATGCAAGCTTGTCACTCTGCCCGAAATCGTACAAATTTGTCATCGATGTATGATCGAACGAATCTACGCGATCGCATCTAATCGAAGGATTAAGTTTCCGTGTTAACCACCAGGCATCCTATTAGCCAACTTTCACCGCTTATGGCCTTTAATATAATATATGGAGACAATCCAGAGAGGAAAGGTTATCGAGGAGTGATAGAGCACGGAGAATGGAAAGTGGCTTTCGACATCGTTTGAAACTTTCCTGGTTCTTTTTATCTTTATTCCAATATTCTCTCTCTTCCTTAAGCTCTTCTTTCCTCTGTTTTTATCTTCGACGTTTCACTTCATAATGAAAAGAAATATTTCCGAGCCACCAATCGATATTAACCCTCGAAAACTGAGAAAACAGTTTTTCTCATCTTCATCAAACTTGCACCACCTCGACAAGAGGAAGAACGAGGTAGGAATTCAACGAGTGGTGTGTGTACATCGTACTATCGACCCCCTGTTGAGACGAGACACCGTTTCAAGTACTAGAAAAACGAGGAGCACAAGAGAGGATGCTCTGCGAGGGTTCTCTCTCTCTCTCTCTCTCCCATTACTCGCGTTGCACAAATCATGCGTGTAACGAGTGAGGAAGGCATGCACGAGAGGAGGTGGACCCATCCCATCCAGGGATAACGACGTGAACAGCGCGAAAGAGATAACGAGGAGAAATTTAGGACGACCGTTCGGCCGGTTTCAATACCGAAATGGCGAAACTGTGTAACCGTGAACAGTTAATTAGCCCACGGTCCACGTGTGCAAACGAAACGAAAGGGTGGAATTAGCGGCGACGAGCAGGTAGCGACGATCGTCTAAATGTGATCAACACTTTGGAATTGTACCAGGAATGGGTAATGACGGTAAAATTGAATAATCAATCATTGAATACATCGATTTTAATTCGGTTAAAATTATTAGAACAAAAAAGAAATTGCACGTTTCTCAATCACGTTCACGTATTTATTTATTACCTCAATTTCGAAGCTTCGATTTACATTCAAGTTTGACAATTTGAAAAATCGACCATCCAAGTTTCATTCCTGATTAATCATCAATCCGCCGTTCAATCTTTATATCCAGATAGAATTCCTGATACGAATCGATGGATGGGAAATCGCTTAATAGAACGGATCGATCACGTTCAATCCAACGTTTCTCCGGGGATAAATCGCGGGGAACCGCGGAACAATCGAGCTAATTATTATTTCACGGCTGGATTGCAATTTCGAGCACGTTACGCGCGTGAAATGCAATCCGGTTCTGGAGGTCTGCTTCGATAAATCCACGGCGAATTTCGACGAAAGGTAGGGGAGAATTAAGAGTGACTTCCCTTCTCTCTTCTCTCTCTTTTTCTCGAAGCGTGACATTGTCACGGATCGTGTTGCACGATACGCTCATCTTCCCCAATCGTGATCGCTCGCCTCGGCTAGCCAAGCGAGCCGAGGCTGAATTTTAGACACTGCCTAGCCTTCTCCTGAAAGTAGCCATTACTTTTCATGGAAACTTGATCAATCAAACCGTTCAGTTCAGATTTCGTCGATGTTTCCCTCCAAGTTGTATATATTTCGAACGCTATTTACGAGAAATCGAGAATGTGGAAATTTAATATACGTATTGAAGTGAAGACGTTTATGCGAAATAAAATTTCACGTTCCAAATTACCACGGTGTCGCTTATCTAAAAGGAAGATGGAAAAGGGAAATAAATCTTGTAGAAAGAAAAAGGAATATAATAATCCATAACTTACATTTATATAAAAGATATATCGAATATTCTTCGTTCTTAAGAAGAATAACTCGTCTTCGAGAGAGGCGAGAAGAAAACACAGTGGTTCGTTAAAAAAGAAGCGGGTCAAGACGGGCCGAAACTGGCTTATTTCTCTGCCAGGATCGCAAACTCGGTAACACGGTAACGCGAGGGCACGAGGAAGCGGAAAGTGGGATGGAAGAGGCGGTGGAACACTGGCGCGAGAGAGAGGAGTATGTCGATGACCCCGGCCTAAGGCTGCACCTGCATCACCTGCGGCCAGAGAGGAGAGGTGATGGTGGTGGTGGCGTACACGTCGACGGAGAACGATCGTCGCCGTTCGACCGTGCGGTGAACTTGATCTTGAAAAAAGTTGCTCGGCCATCTGTGCCGCCTCCCCGAGGAGGGAGGGGAGGGATTCCGGGGCGGCGAGAGGCATCGGCGACGATCCAACACGCGGAATCCGCGGATTTGTCGAGCGTTTCCTCGTTCGTGATCGCCAGATCTTGCCTCGTTTCGACGTGGATCATTAACTCGCTGCGTCTGAGAATTCTCGGAATTATTTACCATATGGGAACCGATCGTGGTGGGACGGCTGGTTAACTTGGATTACGATAGCCGCCTCGTTGGAATTATCGTGAATTGGTATGGTACGATTGTGGAAACATGGGTTTATATTCGCGTGAGAAGAAGGAGGAGGATCGTGAAAGCAGACTCGTTTTGTTTTCGGAATTGTAGAAAATTATGAAACTTACTTCTCGGATTCTTTGAATGTTGAGAAGGAATTATTGAAGATTATTTTTAAAATAACAAGATACACGAGTGATAATGAATTAAAGTAAAGTTAGTAAGAGTCGTGTTATTAGAAGAACGACTTCGATCCAACTTTAATGCATTCGAAACGCTATAACACGTCGTTCCAGGGGAACATTCTGTCAATATTCCAGACGAAGAATTACTCGATTAATAGAGTTCTCGATTTCTCGAGCGAATGCCGTAGACGTACTCTCAAAGATGATTAATGCCATCAACGGTAGCCATTTAAAATACAGTATAGACAGTTTGTCGATACCCTTTAGTTAGACGAATAGTCAGGAGAAATAAATTACTCCGGCGAGATCCGGGTCAAATCACCGTTTAAATTAAAATACTAAAGTATTAAGAGAAACACTCCGGAAATATTTTCCCAATCCGATATTTTTCTTTAAACACAAAAATATTGGACAAAAAGAAACGAATCATCGGCAAATTTTTCTTTAAATAAATCTTCCAATTATTAATTTCACCGATCGTATCAGCAATCATTTTTTTTTTTTTTTTCATTCCTTATCTTCGTCAAGTGGACAAATCTCTCATCATCAATCGTATTGTTTAAATTAAAATTAAAAGGCGAAACGGTGTCGAAAAATTGCTGCAATATTTTGCCCGCGTCCCAGCAACGAAACAAACAGTTTCTCTCAACCAAGTTTCGTGTTTACGTATATATTATTTAGTCGAACGGTTGAAACCGACGTCCTGTTTCTCCTCCCGTTGATATTGCGTCGCTGTTTCCTGTCTGAGTAACGGTAACCCCGGTGTACAATTCTCGTCGCGCAACCTGTGCCTAAGCGCAGAGATGTTATCGAGTCGCGCTTGTGCGCGGAACAGCCGCGCTCTCGACCGCGATCTCGACCGGAGATATTTTTCATTGTTGGCCTCGTAGAAAGTGCGCGCAACCGAATGATCTCTCTCTCTCTTTCTCTCTCTGTCTCTCTCTCAACGTGCCGTTAGGCCACGTGCTCTCGAAACTTTAATAAAGGTATAACTTTATGTCCCGTTCTCTTGTTGTTGTTGCTTATTCCTCATCGGGGAAGAAGAAGCGTGGATAATCGTGGGCTGCCTTTGAACATTGGCACACACGGGTTGAAAAGATTCCCGTCGCGAATCGAACGCAATAGCTAAAAGCGGGCGAGGATTTATTTGTCGAAGTCGTTACGGTTGGGAAACGGTGTAGGTTTGTTTGCCAAAGATACTGGCAAACGATATTTATTTGGTGTGGCTGAATTGAAAAATAGATGGATGGCCGTGCGGGGAACGCTTCTTCCTCCTCCTCTTCTTCGTCGTCGTCGTCCTCCTCTTCTTCTTCTTCTTCTTCTTCTTCTCGCCTCGAGAATGACGAATCTCTCGTGATTTCTAAAATTGATACTGAGTGGTGGCCTTAATTTCGTGCTTGTTACTTGTTAGGCGAGAAGGAATGTGCAAGGAATGTGTATTTTGTTAAGACGACGTGTTAATAGATCGTGCAACTATTATCTTGTTGGAAGGTTAAACGTAAGAATGTGGAAAATTCCTCAGATGTGCTCGTGTCCTCCCCTGTGGTTAATGATCAATGTCTCGATCATTACAATATTAATAATAATAATAATTTTCGACGAGTAAAAAGAAGTAAAAATGCATCAGAAATTCAATTGATAAAGTCAAGATTGTAAAATTATTAAACATTATAAAGAGAGAAAGAGAGCTTCCATTTAATTTTATCATCGTGCTGAAGTAGCAGCATCAAAATCCATAGAATCTTCGTTCTCTGATATTGCGCAAGTGCAATTTCCGGTAACGTAAATTCAACTTGGAAATCCAGAAAAGAAAAGAAAGAAAGTGCACGTTCGAAAACGCGTTTACGAAGGTAGCGAGGAGGTAACTTCATGCGAAGCTGTATAACTGGCACAGAAATTACGTTCTGCCTAATTGTTCCTCCAGTAGTAGGAACTGTCGGGGTCATTGCGATCTCACGTTAGTCGTTCTCTCATTTCCTAGCGGAAATGAGGAAGGGTGGTTCCACGCCAGCCCGCAACCACCACCACCACCACCAGGTCGATCCTCTCGATTTGTTTACGCACTCTGTTAATTAACCTCGATAATTGGATACGTGCCAAGCGCGTTGCCAACTCTACCTCCCCCCTCTTTCTCCATGTTCCATTTCTCGCGAAAGAGAAACTCGAACGGACGACATAACCGTGCGTATTATATTTTAAAAATTACAACATCCTTTCTCCCGAGAAAGAGGGCACCATGGATTAATCAATTTAATCACGAACAAACAACTGGCCGATATTTTTCAGAAGCTCGAGAAGCAGTAGAATTTATTCGAAATATCTGCTCCAAGCATGGAAACGAAAGGAAACCGTCTTCTACTTCTTATACATCGAGCCCATCGTGGAATCCTCATTTCATTTCCTCGAGTAAGACCGAATTCCCGTGGAATTTTTTCCCGAAAAACCCATCCACCCTGCGCGTATTCCGTACACGTAAATGCACTTCGTATGCGAGTATCGCGCGAGCAACGGATCCTGCCTAGTCTACTCTTCTTTATTTCGAAAAAATTCCGCATTCCTCGCCCCCGGAATAATGGACGCGGCCAGTCGTTCCAACGATTCATCCGCGAGCAATCTCTCGCCCCGCGAGACGCCCGATGAAACAACGCGAAGAATGCTTGCTCCGCCGCGCGTCCGGTCCGGCAAACGTTTTAATAAACTCCGAAGCTGCTCTCTCAAAGGTCCTTTGACCTTTCTCGAAACTGGCGCGGTGAAACGAAGAGGCGAAGAGGCGAAGAGGGGTGGAGGAGTTTCTTTTTTTTCTCCCTCGGAGGGAAAACCATCTCCGGATCCCCGTGAGAATCGATCAAAAGGATAAGATCGAACGTTAATTGGCGACAGGAGACGAGAGCCAGTCCGTGTCTGATTGCTGCAATCGTTGACCCGTTGTCGCTCTTTATTAAATCGAAGGGAGTGGGGCGATATGTCGGCGTTTCTCGCAGATTTCATTTCCTTCGAGAGAGGAAGGAAGGAAGGAAGGAAAGAAGTGATCGATTGCGGTTGTAAAAGTATGCTTTTCCGTTTTATTCTTATAAACCGTTGTACAAAATTAATTTAACAATCATCGAGGATAAATGAGCGTCTTGAATTTTTATTAATTATTCTTCCTTTTTCGCGTAGAATCGTGCAATTATTGATCTCGTTCCTCGTGATTGGACACAAATCGTCCAAAGGATCCTGAAAAACGGTGTAAATTAACCGCTCGAATTCGACTTTTCGAAGAGAAAAAGGTCCTCTTTGAGGATCAGGATCAGCTGACGGAGCAATATTTTCATTTACCGTTCGATTCCTCTTTCTTTTTCCCCCCCTCGTGGAAATCACGGTTTCTCGTTAACCGGGACACGATTCCAGGGAGATAGTGGAGTGTACGCGTGGTCGCGTCTCCCCGCGGATCACGGTTGCCAACCGACCCCTCCGCCGAAATAATTGAATAATTCAGGCGGAGTCGCGTGGTGCCGCCAGTTTGCGGAGTGTCAGGGTGTCTCCGCTCTCGTGGCCCCACGCACGCACGCACACACGCACACGCGAGACATATTCCGCTTCGTATAACCGGCTGTTTCGGTGTCGCTTTTCGCGTCCGCTTGATACCGAAACCTTTCTTCCTGCCTTCAACGGAGGGAGAGAGAGAGAGAGGAACGAAAAGGGACAGGTTCTCGCGTTAAAAGGACACCCGATACGTGGAAGTTGGTTTAAAAGGACACTTAATACCCGCTCCAGATGGTGGCCGCAATTTTGAAGCTGTCCTTTTCAATTTTTTTTTTCTTTTTCTCTCTTCCTTCTTTAAACTTGTCATCCATTTGGAATTTTGTTTCGAATTTGTTTCCACGCGTGTCGATGATAATTTTGCAAAAGTTTGGCAATTAATCTTTCCTTTTTTAACTAAGAATTGGCAATTAAACGAGACGGGATAATCACTTTAGAGTTTAATAAAATAAGTTCAGTAGTTATACGATAATATAAGTGATTCTCCTGATGAAATTTGATGGTATACGAAAGAAATGATGTTTCACTTTTGTGCTTGTCAGGTATCTGGATCATCTTTCACGCGCAATTACCTCCTCGTTATTTCAATAAACGTATCAAGTAGAACTTCCTTTCTTGAGGATAGAAGAAAGAGAGGACAGGAACAATTTTTATTATAAATGAATGAAGAATTTCGTGAAACCTCTAATTGCACACGAGAACACGATAAGCATTCTGAAAGATTCGTTTAACAAATTTTACTCCACTTTCCCTCGTGGGCAAATAATAACGCTAGTAAGATCGCGACACCTACATCACATTTCTTAAATAATCGTCGAGCAGAGAGAGAACATTTATCGAGGAATCGATTCATCGCGGGACGGGGGACGGAATCACGTCAGACTGCCAATTATAAACGATCGCGTATCCCGATTCGTTAAACCGACCGAGCACGAATATAAACGTCTCGATGATAAAATTTGAATTGTCACGGCACATTCAACCGGCTCTTCTATCGCGTTATTAATCCACAGACCGAACCGGTCCTCTCGGAGAATCGTTGGAACGATCCAACGCGGTTGGATCCGTGTGGCACTTATCAAAAGAGGGAGGATGAGGTGGAGGAGGAGGAGGAGGAGGAGGAGGGTGTTCCCTCCCCGAGGATGTGTCACTCGCGGCACCGCTCAAATCAGATTTTCTTCGCTTAACGCCCTGTCAGTTCTCGCTTTGCAAGCGCGTTGCTCGCTTCAGGAATCACGTCGGCGTCCGTCAGCCCGGTTTATTGCATTTCCACCGGGTTTCGTCTCGTTTTCACGGTTTGTTTCGCCCTTCATTTCCCCGCCAGCCGCGTCTCGTCGCGCTCTTCTCTCTCTCTCTCTCTCTGTTGTAACGCTCTCCACGAGGAGGACGTCGACGACGTTTCGAAGACGCAGCTCTTGTAGCTTCTGACACTTTTCGTCGGGTCGCGTCACCCTTGTATCTTTCTTCGCGCGTGCACTGCTCCCTCTCCCCCTTCCCCTCGCCCACTTTGTCCTCGAATCACCCCCATCCACTTTTCTTCTTCCTTCCTTCCTTCCTTCCTTCTTCTCTTTTTTCCTTCCGTCGCGTCAATCTCGATACAAAGAATTCGTCTCCTTTAACCCGTCAAACCCTCGACCCCCTTCTTCATATTCACCCCGTAGAAGGGGAATATCGGATCAATCCGCGGCGGTGGAAAATTTATAAGCGCTCGAAAGAGGCGTGTATCGTTTCGTAGGATAGAATCGAGAGATCGAGATGTGGATACACGTTTCTTATGAATTGTCTGATATTATTAGTCTTCGGTTGGGGAGGAATTTGTAAATCAAATCGAACATTGGAATTTGAAGAATTGAATTCGACGAAATTTCATTTGGTTCAATTCTAAAATTTCCATCCGAAATGATACTTTTCGCTCGCTCTTTTTCTCTTCCCTTTTTGCAATTAAATTGCGAAACAAAACGAATAATCCTTTTCCAGAAACTGGAAGACGCCTGAAAGCACGAGACTCGATACTTTCACATTTTCGCAGCCCGATATTCCCACCTTGAAATCCCATCTCGAGATTCGATACGATCTATCTCGAAACGGAATATATATATACTTTCACGGAAACTCGGGACGTTTCTGGAAGACAAACGTGGCACGGGATCCACCATCCACCACGTGTTACCGCGACTCTTTCTCCGGTTTCCCTTCCATTCAGCGGCGAAGAATAGACCTCATCGAGCCGGGCTTGATCGAATCGGGAGGAAAGAAAAGAAAATCGGAATCGAGCGGGTCGTTAACGTCGAGAAAGACGTCGCCCGGTTATTTTTATTCCCTCGGTCCACATTTTTATTCGCGAATACCGTTCGTCGTCGTCGTCTCTCATACGCGACCACGTTAAAGGCGCATCCGTTCCCCCACTCGAGCAGTCCTTCTTTCTCTCTCTCTTTCTCTCGCCGCGTCATCTTTCGCGAATCGAATCAACGTTCGAGGAGGAGGTGGAGAAAAATCCGCGCGACGAGACGCGCCACGAGGCACCGTGACTCGCGCCACTGTGTATATCATCCATATGAAATTCTCGGCTGGCCGAGCTCAGAACCGGCGAAAAAGGAAGAAGGAAGAAGGAACGGCGATGGAATGCGACGTTGGCACGCGTGCCTCGCCAACGACCAACCTTTATTTGCCTTCCTTCCTTCTCCTTCTTAATTGAATACGTTGCGTTGCGTTTCTTTCGCGTCGCGAACGAGAAGAGGAATTGGACGGGTCTTCTTTCCTTTTTCTTTCTTTTTTCTTTCGTTCAATTCTAATTAATTTTTGGAGAAGAGGGTGTAAATATTTTTCTACAATATCATCGAAATTTATCCATAGTAAAATATTTGCATCGTTGATACATCTATGAGAAATATATATTTTCATATAGAATTGCAATACGTTCTCCAATCTTGCTTGGAGTAAAACGAAATCTTTCTTTTTTTCCATTGGAAAAATGGTACGTGAATTTCGAATCGAAGAGGCGAGTAGGAAGCAGAGGGGTGGGACGAGTTCTCGTTTATTTCGAATTAGGGAGGGGAATTGTCCCCGCGAGGTCCTTCCTGGGATATGAACGAAGGTTCAATGGCGTTGTTCGAGGAGCTCGCGAGGGTCCTGGATGGGCCCCTTTCCGGCGAGCAAACATGCGGGATTATTAAACCGTCTACGCGCGGCTGAGACGTTTCATCTTTGATTGGCCGGGACGTAATGGGAATTCCCGGTCGATCCCAAGTTTACGAAGGGTGATACCGGCTCGCCTCGACTTCCTACTGTGTATATTATACGCCCCCTCATCTTTCTCTTCTCTTCGCGTCGCTTTAGCTACACTCTATTTGTGATTCGGCCTTAATTGTGTAATTTGAAAGTGTGCTGTGAATGTATACCAACAGTATCCGAAACGTAGCAAAGGGAATTACTTTTCCCTTCCGCGATGTTATAGTTTGCGTGTATATAATATGATTTCTTAAAGATGGAGGAAGAAACCAAGGATCAAATCGTGGCAATAAAAGGAAAAAAGATTAATCCATATTAAATACTTAACCAATGTTATTGATGTTTTGTAAGTATAATTTTTAAAGGATCTACGTGCATTAATTGTGTAATTTGAAAGTATGCTGTGAATGTATACTACTGTGTTCAATAGTATCCACGTAGTAAAGGGAATTACTTTTCTCTTCTGTGTGTATATAATATGATTTCTTAAAGATGGAGGAACGAGCTTGAAGAAACCAGAAAGATAATATTTAATTGATAAAAGACGATAAAAGGAAAAAAGATTAATCGCGATATTAAAAGTTTAACTAATGTTATTGATCGTAAGTATAATTTTTGAAGGATCTACGTGCACTAATTGTGTAATTTGAAAATGTGCTATGAATGTATATCATCCTATTCAATAATATCCAATACGTAGTAAAAAAAAGCTTGGTTTGCTTATGGAAGAAACCAGGATAATATCTAATGGCGATAAAAGGGAAAAAAGATTAATCACAATATTAAATATTTAATGTTATTGACGTTTCGTAAGTATAATTTTTGAAGGATCTACGTGCAAAGTGGGGAATAATTAAAATGGCCCTGGCCAACTCCCGGACGGGGTAGGCTCCCGAGAAAAAGCGGCGCGTAACACAAACATCGTGGAAGCTTTTCATAATCATCCCCGCTTCGTATTCATCCCCCGAAATTGGCCGATGATTAGCCTCGATTAATTTTCGCCGTGGCGGTTAATTCCGCCCCAGAAACAATCCGCTCCGACCATCATCGCTTTCCCAACATCAACTTTCCCAACAACAGCCACCAAACACGAGCCAACTTCCTCCGAGTAACTATCCGTAATCCGGCCGTGGAAAAATAACAAGCGCAACTTGGCCTCGGCACGATTAAAAGCGACCGCAATTACGATCGATCCCTGACGGAAGAGGGAGAAAGAGCATTCTGTGTATTTGCCACCCCCTCCCCCACGAGCAAATTAACCCTTTCCCCCGTTGGAATTCGTAATTGACCCAGTGAACGACCGATAAATCGATAAACGGTAAACGGAGCGCGTGCCTCGCCTCGACTCTTCTTAGACGCTTGCGTTTTTCCCGCGACTCGCGGCGTACAAATCTCGTTTCCTATTCAGAAACGTACATTTCGGAAGCTGTTCCCAACGGGGAACGTTGTATATATGTATATACGTACGAAGGAGTGAAGAGGAATGTCGAGCGCCGCCGGGGGTCGGCCGTTTTGCCAGCTAGATTTATGCGGCAAATATTTGCAAGGCGGGGCCTCTCCTTCCCTGTTTAATGGATTGGTCGGTTCACGTGACTCCTTGTTTTTCGCGACACCGTCTCCACTCATACCTATGAGGTATCACTTCTCTTGAAACCGTTTCTTCTTCTCACTCTTCCTCCTCGTATGACGTTCCTTTTCCTGGATCCGAGGGACCACGAGGAGGACAGGTTTCGAGAAGGTTCGGGATTGGATACAGACACAGGTGTCCAGGAGAGGTGACGACCTGTGGTGGGTCGATCTTTGATCTTTGTTTGGTGTGTTTAACGGCGTGGATCGACTATGTAAATTTCTGCCGTCGTGATTGGTACGATCGATGAGATTGGAATGGGATCGAGGAAAATTGGACGACGTCGATATACGCTGCGGAGATATCGATAGATATGTCATTCTTGATTAATTCTTTTGGATTATATTGTAATAAGAAGAATATGTTATGAATTTGCTTCTCTTTCAAATTAATGAAGATGAAGATGAAAAACGAAAATATATAATTGCAATGATTTGTGGATGCAATTAAACGAAATGGAATAATAATTTCCAGAAATTGATAACAATGAATGAAATGCGTACGAGGCAAAATTATTCCCTCCGCAACATCAGATTATCAAAACTCCAGAATATTTAAATTTATTTCATTCATCGCCAAGATAATCCCTTGGCCGAACGGACGCCCTTCTCGAATAAACGATCGAATAAATAATACCCAGGTCGAATCAACTGAGAGGGTGGAAAACTCGTACCCCTCCCCATCCATCGTGTTCGCGAGAAACACGAGAAAAAGCTAACGAATCCTCGCGAAATCAATTAACGGGCCGTCAGGTATTCGATTACGGGCGGGGAATCGGACGGGCAGCAATTAAGTTGGAAATTAATTTAACCTCGTCGTAGCATCGGCGTGTCCCTGATTCGCGCGCAATTAGCCGGTGTTTTGTAGTTGTTAGCAACCGAGGGTATCGTTTAGGAGGAAGGACTCGTGCCGGCGTGTATCGTGCCAGCCTCGTTCGCCGGAAATTGAAGGTCGGCCCCGTCGTCTGCCGGCCCCAGACGGCCACCAGGAATAAGAGGGGAGCGAAAGAGAGGGCTCGGGGAAAGGGTGGAAACGAACGATTTTCTTCCATCCATCTCTCTATTCCTACCCTTTCCGTTTTCCTTTCCGTTTCTCTTTCTCTTTCCCGTTTTTGTTAACGGCTCCAGCCACGCACAATGGCCCATTGAGCTGTTTGGCGTGTAAATTTGGCGCCGAAATTGCTTCCCGTTGAATGGAAATTCTCTACAATTTTACAACTTCCTTTTTGCCGCGGAAAGGGATATTTCCTCTTTCCACGCCTGGTGGATTTATCCCGAGAAGAATTGCAGAATTGGTTGCTGCTGCATATATTAGCTCATATGTGTGTTTGTACTTCCATTTCGATTCCTTTTCGAATAAATCTCTCTCTTTCGACTTTCGGTTTATATAATTTTTCCTCAAAAATTAAGAGTGGCGGAATAAAGCGTGGCGAAGGGAAAGAAAAAAAGGAGAGAGAGGGCAATCTTGAGGGTGAAAATGAAAAAAGTTCTCTGGACGAAACTAAACGAGACTGTACGAAAAGAAGAAGAAGAAGAGAAAGAA
This sequence comes from Apis mellifera, assembly GCF_003254395.2. Lineage (NCBI taxonomy): Eukaryota > Metazoa > Arthropoda > Insecta > Hymenoptera > Apidae > Apis > Apis mellifera. The sequence goes on from NC_037640.1 coordinate 6,627,873, forward strand.
AGAAAGAAAGAAAGAAAGACACGGGAGGAGAAGAGAGAAAAAAACGAAACGAAAGAGTCTTGGCGAGGAAAGAGAAGAGGGAAGAGGGGCCTCTTGCGCCTGGCAGTGCATGGAGAAAGAGGGGTCGGGATAAATGAGTTAAGTTGGAAGGACGGAAAGGGAGCGACCTCTGCAAGGCGCCGTGTCCGTTCGAGATTGGCGTCCGAGGCGGAAGAGGAAGACAAGAGAAGAAACGAATCACGGAACAATAATGCTCGAGAGTTGAGGGCGCGTTGCCCGGTCCACGATTAAAGTATTTCCTCTTTTGCTACAGGCCAGCAGGGATAAGTAATGCTCCCTTTTCCCTCTCTCGTAATTCGATTTTTATTTTTATTTATTTTTTTTACCTTCTTTTCTCAATGAAAAGACTCGACACCGTTGCATTACGTCGAATCAGACTAAACGGGACGATATTTCACTCGGCCTTTTCACCGATATCCACCCCGACTAAATCTTGTTTGCGAATTGTATCCTTTGGAGGAAGAGGAACCCTCCACGGCTCTTCCCCTTCCTTTTCCTCTCCTTCGCTTACTGCACTCTCTCTCTCTCTTCAGTTTTATTCCATAGCGCCTCGAAGAAATGAAATAATTCCCCCGGTTCGGATCAAAGGGGGAGCGTTTAACCTTAAGACGCTCGCGATGAATGCGCCACTCTGAAACTGACTGAATAATTCTTTCGACGGGCAGAACTTTCCCGGACCCGTTTTCTTTTGCGACGCCTCTCGAAACGCGATTTCTTGGCTCGTTTCGCGACGAGCCTTTCCACCTCTTCCCCCCGAAAGAGACATATATATTTCGAAACAAAATGTTCGGGGGAAAGAGAGGCAAAAATGGCGCGTCTCTCTCTCCCTTTTCGCGTGTCAGTTACAAGAAAGAGAAAGAAATTGTTCAGGGACAAATGACAGCATCGGCTGCGCTTTCTCTCGCTGCCGGAAATTTGACTTTGAAATGAAGACGTTCTGCTCCGGCAACCGGAAATCGCCAACGAACGCGACATTTTTCCGGTCCTCTCGTGAATAATGCGATTCAGAATCGGGGGTTGAGCGGCGGAAGACATCTCACTTGACGCGTATTGTTTTTTTTTTTCGTTGTAAAACAGAAGGAGAGAAGCTCCTCTTCCTCTTCCTTCCGAGAATCTCGATCCTCTCCTCGTCTCTGAAATTCTCCTCGTCACCAACTCGGTTTATTTTTCGACTTCTAATCCAATTTCAACGCGATGGAGGAACTTCTCTCTCTCTCTCTCTCTTTCTCTCGCTCTTTGGGCCAACTTCTTTTTTCTTCTCCACTCGCTTCAGCTTCCGTGGATTCCTCGCGTTCCTTTAGATTCGCATTCCTCGTCGCCATCTAGGCATTCCTCTTAGTCGACCAATTAATAGCGACACGAGAGAGAAACCAAAAAAAGAAAAATATTCCACTCATCCTCGTTCTCTATTCGATAACGTTCCAATGGATAACGAGGATCAATTTTATTCTTTGTGTTTCCCTTAGTTGACGGACAACTTGGTTGATGAAATTATTTTTTTCTTCCTTCGGAATGATGACCCGAATTTTCGACGAGGAGTTTAGGTACTAAGCCAAGCACGAGTAGGAACTAAGCCAAGTGCAATCGAGCTTTAGTATCGCCTAAACTTAGTGCGAAGATGAGGTAATCTTTGTCCAGTACACGACGTCTGGGGTAAACATAGATTTAGCCAAGAGTCGGTATTATTTCGGTGCTCCGCTTCACTAAAGACTTGCACTGTCCAAGTTCAACCGTGATCTAGGTCTAGAACAGTGGTCGGTTAAATATCTGTTTAGATATTGTACAATGGAGCCGTAGACATAAATCGAGGTCCCGCGCGGGTCACGTTTACGCATTATTTGCTCTCCGTTAAATTACCCAACGGAATTTTGGTCTCGCGAACTTAACCAAGGTGGCTAACTATGTCTTAACAGGTTCGTGTAATTCGAATTCGACTGCTCTCCCATACGGATAACGGAGGAATTCGAATCATTTGCCGTTCCAATTTCAAATTTCAAACTTTCAAAGAAAAGAAGAGATATGTCTTTACATGTACGAAAAGAAACAAAAATATGTCTCCCTTAACAACATATGGTCAAGTCTGGAGGAATATTCATGAATAATTGATTAAAAAAATCTACATAGACCAGCACGAACGTTACAACCCTCCCGCCAAAATTTTATATTATAATTTTATGATCGACGAAGAAGCCATCCCTTCTGGTGTTCAACCCCCGCCTGGAAGAAACTCTCCGCCTATGTAATTAAACTAGTCTCCCGCTGCAATCAAATCGGCTATTAATGTACGCACGGTAGTTTTCCCCTTTCGAGGCTCTCGAAAAGTAACCGGTAGTAGTTGCACCCACCCTTCTTCCACCCCCTTGGATCGTGACTCATCGAGAAAAGGAATATATATATACGCGTTGGCGCGTGTGCACGCACATTTTAATTCGTCGGAGGGAGCACCGGTTGCGTTATTATGCGTGCGAGTCAACACCTTGGGCGAAGGTGGTACGCGCAAGATTGGTATCATCCTGGTATCAAGCCGCTGAAGGGGTTGGCGGGGATGGTGGACGTGACGATGGCTCGGTCTCACGCGACTCCGAGAGGAGAGGAGAGGAGAGGAGAGAGAGAGAGACTTATGAAAAGTTCCCTAACGAACTCGTCCACGCAGAACCGCGTAGGCAGAGGGTTTCCTCCGGTAGCCAGTTGGCAACGGTTAATACACCGTGGTCCAGAAGTAGCGGGTAATTACGGAGGATAATTGCAAATAAAACTTGTTCATCCCTTCCAACCGGATGAAAAGACCGGTTCCGCATATTGAATAGCGCGGTAATTATTCTGAAACTTTTTCGACTCTCCTCCTCCTCCTCCTCCGGGATGATACCTCCCGTTTTTGCTTTGGATGTACGTTTAGCCGTTTATCAAGTGGAAAAGTGGTGGAGGGATAAATGGCAGAGGTGAGAGGTTTTTGCGAGAGGTATTTATCGAACGATTGAATTGAAAACTTTGCTCCTCTCTTTTCTCCAAAGGGAAGATCGTGATTCTTTTGATCAATTGAAATTGATTTTTCAGACAGAGGAAGATTTACTCGTTTCGGATCGATTAGATTAATCAGCGTCTTGTTCAGGATTCGAATAATTATTTGATAGAAAAGTAACATTGCGAGATTCGGATGGAATAATGAAAATGTAAGATGGAAAAAATGATTACATCTTTATCAATTAAATAGTCGAAAAAGCTACAACTTTTATTCTTTCGCGAGGCAAATCTTGCGCGAGCAAATAAAACGCGCCTGTTTGAACAAGATCCATCGCTTTATACAAGTTCCAGGAACAATTCAGTCCCGTATCGGGACTTTTGATCTATCTGTGGTCAGGTAGAAATTCCCATCCGGACCTATTCCATTCGCTCTTCCATTATGAGGCTCGAGAAAAAAGAAGAAAAAAGGAAAATCCGCGTGTACGAGCTCGAAGAATTCATCGAGGAAAGTTATACACGTGGCGACGATTTCGGATTCGACCTTTCGCGATGCGAGGATTGCAAGATCCGCGGCGTGGAATTCCGTGAAATCTCCCGTCTCGCGTAAATATTGATGTAAAGCTGTAATAGCGCGAGCTATCTCTATATTGCGATCGATCGATTGCGCAACGCTGGGCAAACACATCGGTGTGCAAACACAGACTTTCAGCGCGTGTACAGAACGCGTATTAATCCTATAATGGAAAGACACGTAATTAATCCGGCGACTGCGGTCACTCGTGCGCGTAGGAGAATAAGTTGAGGGACGGAAAAAAGAAAAAAAAAGAAGGACGAGAGAGAAAAAAGAGTCGGTTTCTTTTTTTTTTTTTTGCAAACAAGGATAAACGAATTGCCGAGATTTTTACCGCGAAATCCAATTTAAATCCCTGTTTAATTTACGCATCGAAAAATGTCCAAACATTTGCTCGCGAGAAACAACCGATTGTATTCTCCTTTCACACATTTCCGTGAAAATGTATCGACAATCGCTTTTTCCTTTTTTTCCTTTTTTTGGTAAAAAGAATTATTAAATACTTTGGAAGGCGGCGTGTAAAAAGAATCATTGAACGACTTGGCTATCGGATGGAACGACGTGAAATCGACGGAAAATCGATACAGGATAAACGACATCTACGCGAACGATTATCTTCCATCGTTGGACATCGATGAACGCGCGAGGAGGGAAAGGCGGAGGCGTCGAGGTTCCATGATCGATCACTGCCTAATCTATCTCGAGAAGAGATGTCTGCCTACGTTGTGATAATTCTCTCTCTCTCTCTCCACGGAATTTTATATCATTCGACGATCGTTTAATCCCTCCGTCTGGAAGCGAAGAAACGGGACGGATCCGTTTCCGCGGATAATATTAAACTTCCTTCCTGCCACGAGAGAGAAGACACGTTGCCAACCGCGCTCTTTTCACGCTTCTCTCCTCTCCGTTGTTGAATTATTATGATTTTGCATTCTAAAAAGAGAAGAGGAGATTTTTTTCGGAGATAATTTTAACTTCGCCACATCGGTTCCCGATATTAAATATTAGCTTTGAATTCTAACCCCGGAAGCTGTGAAAATATGCCAAAGTTTTTCGAGCAAACGCACGCGGGAATCGGAGGGGTCGGAGCGATCTCTCCCCGGATGGGAAGAAGTGGGCAATCGTTCCACGTTCGATTCTCGAATATTAAATATTAGTTCTGAATTCTAAATCCGGAAACTGCGTAGATCCTGAACAAACGCGAGGAGAATCTCACTTGCCGCGAGATCTTCACCGCGACAAACATGACCGAGCATCCATCTCGAAGGATGGGGAATAATTTAAATATTGAGTTTTCAATCCTTGAAAACCCCGTGAAACTGTGCCTGGAATTTCGAGGGGACACGGCGTTGGAAAATCGGACGTTGAAAATGGGAATTTCGATTCCCACTCCGCTCCGGTGCATTCACGCCCGCACCCTCTCGCACGCCGTTCCAAATTTCCGCCGAGATTAAAATTATATTTACACGAAGGAGGGAGGGGGCGTGGAAAAAGACGATCGATCCCCGCGACTTTTCCCTTGTGTACACACGATGCTCGTGACGAGTCGTGGACGTTATCTCGTGACGGGATCCGATGGGTTAGAAAACCGTTCGAGAAGGAATCGTCAGGGTGTGGAGGAGGGGAAGGAAGGGCGCGTTGAAAGTGTTTTCTCTCCTTCCCTCTCCTTCGTGGAAATCTTCGTTTCGAATCTCCTCCAGGAGTCCATAAATCATGCGTTTTAGGATTCCGAGGGTCCGGCAATTAGGACTCGACCCCGCGTTATCCGCTCGACCCATCGCTCCCTTCAAATCCTTTAAATCCACTCGAAACTTTTCGATTTCGTGGGATCTTTTGTGAAAATTGGAAATCGATCGGCGGTTAATCGTCGGGCACGATCGATAGGGCGTATTGTGTATTAGACGATGCAATCCATCAAGTTGAGTGCAATTCTTAGTTCCGTGCAACCAAGTGGATATTTATCACGCAGCCCATTAGAGTAAGTTCTCTCTAATGTCGTCCGAATCCAAAGTGTTTCGAAACAGAAATCTGACAAAATTTTGAAATACCCATCGCTTCTCCGATCCCCATTTACGTGCAATAAATATTTCTACGTTTCTTTTGTGTCCCAGAAATACATCCACAAGTTTCCAACCAGATAAAGATAATAATAGAAAAGTCGCGATTAAACGGAACGGCGGGAAAGCAGAAATGGTCAAAATTCATTTCCACCCCGCAAAGTCGATTCGCGTTTGACCGATCCGAACGAGGACACCACAAACATCGAAACCCACCCCCCAAAAACCCCAAACGCAAACGTTATATCTATCCCACACGGGTCGATGTGTGTGCCCATCCCCCTCCCCTTTCCTCTAGCGTTTAGATTGGCCAGAGGCGTCTGGAAAGAAGCGGGAAAGCTCTGGAAAGCTCTGGATCCCTTGTCGCAAGGGCAGCCGCGCCCGCCAGAAAACGACGATTAAGCGGGATCCTTTTGATGTGGGATAAACAAACATCGATGGCGGCTCGATCGCGGCAACATATTGGGCCCGGGCTAATAAACAGAGACGGTGCCTTCCTTTCGGCCCGGCCACGTACGGATTAATTAAACGTTATGGGGAACCGATCGATCCGCACCCCGGAATTAATCGAATTCCGTGGGTGTACCACGGCCTGGCACCAGGTGCTTGCCCCCCTCTCCTTGTCTACGATTAGCTCCCTCGATCAGATATATATTATTTCGAATCAGACGAAACGTGTCGCCTTTCAATTTTTTCCCCTTTACGCGAGAAGTGATTTTAAACTCATAAAGTTGCTGTTTCTTTTTTTTTTTTTTTGCGAACGAATGGATTTATCTGCAAAAAAGTTTTGGTTACTTGTAATTTAATTGTTGAATAATATTATAACAATAGCTTTGGGTTATTTAACATTAACCTCATAGAGATAAAAGATTCTCGTTAAAAAATAGAGAATTTTAATATAGAGAATCGCGTAAAGGAAGAAGTTGCTCAAAAAATGAAATTACAAATTTATTAATAAGGAAGCAGATGGAAGTCTCGTGTCCGATATATCGAATATAACTGTGTGATCGTCTTGGAGGAAGATACGGGACACCTCGAGAAAAAGGCTGAATGAAAGCTCGATGAGGCCAAGTATACGAGTTGTAGCAGATGAGGATAATATCTCGTACATGAAGAGTCTTTTATTTATTGATTGCGTACGAGTCTTCAATTTGGACGAGTGAATGAGTACAGACGGATCTTGTGTGGCAAGAAGAATATATCTTTTTATTTATTGAATTTCTTAGCACGTAGTAACGGGTATATATTTGCATCATATTGAAATGTCTTACATCAATAAAGAATACTGTTTACTCGTTAATGGAAAAATTTGAATTTTTCAGAAATGGGATGAGAATTTTATATGAATTTTCAATCTGTTTGGAACTGTCGAGTTGCAAAGTATTTTGCATATTAATTTAATTTTTCTTTTTAAGTGTTTTTTTAAACTTATTTAATCGAAGATAAAATGATATATTCGATGATCCATGTTCGAGATCACAAGGAGTATAAAAATTACGATGAAAATATCGAAGAGATATCGAGTAGCTTAATTAGGAGAAGCAGCGACGCGAAAAACACATTTTCGGTATCGGGAATCGGTTCAGCGACCCACGTGACCCCGTTCCACCTTTAGAATATCCCCGGACAAATTCGATCTCTGGTTATCTTTGTTCCAACGAGAAGTGTCGATCGAATGCAAAATCTATTTCCACCATCGATTCGAAAGAGCTTCCCTCTTAAACATTCACGGCTGTCCCAATTCCTTAAAATTGGAACGGCCAATCTCATCGCGGTCAAACCATGGCTCCCTTAAAAAATGTACACCACTCGTTGAAAAATTAATCGAACCGTCGAGTTACACAGTCGAAATAATCGATGGAAACAATCGCTATTGCCGAAAAGTCTTCTCTGGCCCCGAGCTCGTTCGTTCACCTCCCCTCCCCTCCCATCTAGCCATTAATTAAAAATTATCCGGGATCGCAATTAGCCCGAACCCGATCGATCGAGGAAATACGGTGAATTAATTAAAACGGCGCGCACAAACGAGACAGGCCTGTGCCGTATCGTACCAGCGTAAACGTATATAATATATGACCCGTGGCCCTGTTCCAACCGATCGAAATTACCTTTTGCCGCCCGTTTTCCGGATCAAAGTCGACGACGAAACCCCTTTTCGTCCGAATCTTGGAACTCTTTGTCTGCCGGACCTATGGCTAATTATCTCCTCTCGCTCTCCTCCTCCTTTCCCTCTTTTGGCTTTTCATCGTGGATTTTCTTCACCTGCCTCAATGTACCGTAAAAACTCATGACTCAACGATAGATTTTTTCCTCGATGGACCTTTATGGGCTCGATGGGACGACGGCGTCTTCTTAGTGGATCGCGGAAGTGTTGGAGGAGAGAGAGAGAGAGGAAGGGAAAGGGAAGAGATAGAGAGAAGGTGGCGATCAAGCGTGGAAAAAATATACGACGGTGAAACTGGGAGATTTATCGGGTTAAGAGAATTGAGACTTTGACGGGAAGTTTTTTACTTGACAAAATTTACTTTGGATCTTTTTTCTCTCTTTTCCCCTTTCCTTGTTTGCGTCCTTTCGAGGAGAATTAATCGGGGTATGTACGAGGTATGTATAGATGGTACACGAAGGGGACAGGAGCCCTGAGCTAAGCAAGAATGCTGACCAAGAGTCTTTTGGTTGTTGAACCGTTGTTCTAATTGAGCTATTCAGGAGGCTGTCGACGGATTCCCACTCTCCCTCGCCCCGTAATATTCCTCCTCCGCCCACAATCTCTTGCTCGTTCACTCTTCTCTCTTAACTCGATTTCGACTCTAAATATTACAGCAAACTTTTCCTATTTTCAAGCAATGAAACGTATCGATCCCTCGATCTTTCTCTCGTCTCTTAAAATCTCTTCTCGATAAACAAACAACGATAATTAAATTAACTCCAGACTTCCAAATTAAACCGTTCTTTTTTTTCTAACCCTTCGTGTCGCGCATCAACATATAATCAAGGCTGAAATTCCTGCGAACATTTATTACATCGAGGAGACCCGGTCGGGTTAACCAGATGTAAATATTCGCGGGATACAAAGCCGGCTCGTCCCGGGTCGTATTATAATTACGGCGTAATAAGTACCGTGACACGTAATGAGTCTTTTGACGAGGCGGTAATTAGAATCATCCGCGCGGACATCAAAAGGAGGGGGGGAAGGGGGAGCTTTTCGGGTTAACGTCCATCTCGCTTGGACACTTGCCGCTACAATTTGACGCCAACTGTCCTACCGGAAGTGGATTCGGAAACCGCGTCCAGGGGAACAGTTAGCCGAGTGTTGGCGCAACGACACGGTTCACGCAACTTCTCGAAACGAGCTTTCGAGACGAGTGGTCGACGACGACGACGACGACGACGGTCGTCACGCTCGAACGGCTCCTCCAAGTATCGAAATCGCGTTCAATCGATCAGTGGAGGGTTAACGGTTGTTCACGAGAGGCGAAATCACGTTTAATCGATCTGTCGCGGCCACGAGAACGGTCCAATGATTCCTCGAAATTAGCCTCTATCGATCCCTGTCTCGTGGATTTATTGTCTCTCGAGCGGCATTTCGGTCCATTTTTTCCCCCCAATCGAATCGTATCAATTCTCCGTTCTTTTCTACGTTGATGGTGGTTATTCAAGTAACGAATTTCCGCTCTTTGGAAAACCTGTCTCTATATTTTTTGAATCTTATTGCACGGGATACGATCAATCGAAAGTTATATATCTGACAAATTTTTAAAAAAGAAATTGTCAACCTCTTACGTTCCATTCTTTCACGAAGAACACGCTTAGAACCATCTGATTCCCCATCTAATCTGATCACGATGTTAAACAAAATCCCAACACAATCCCAAATACGTATCTCTGAAATGATCGTCTTTAGAGCAACTTAAAAGCTTCTCGAAAATGAATCTCTCCGCTCACAAATCTCGACAGACCGCTTAGCTTAACGCCTTCGTTTCCATCGACGAGCGAAAGATCGATCGTTGACCGGTGTCGGATTAACGTGGAAAATTAGCGAGCCGATATCCACGATAGATCGTTTCGACGCTTCGACAAACGTGGCGCCCCGACAGGCGAATTCGTCGCGACGTGTGCATACGCGCTCGCTTCCTGGTGCATCGGTGAAATGGAAACCGCAGCCAATTGCTTAATTGCACCCATGACGTGCCGCGTAATCAGGATGCCGTCGTTTAATACATTTACCGCGCACCTACGCCAATTCGTCGACTCTCTCTCTTTTCTTTCGTTTTCTCGCCTGGGGAGGAGGAGAAGGGAGAAGAGAGCGATATGCGAATCCAGGATATTTCATCGCGTTTAGAAGATTTGTGAAAATGTTCGAGGTATAGATTTTGAATAAAAATCTGATGTAATTTCGATTCGGATAATATCTGCAGGATATTAATAAATTTTATAATATTTAAAGAAATTTATAATATATTTATATTATAATTAAAGAAATTATAAGAATTTAAAGAAATAATATATTTAAAGAAAAAATAAGAATAAAGGATACGTAAGAAATAATAGTACACGTTCATTCGTAAATTGTATATCGTATATAGAGAAATGTTTTGTCTTTATCCAACACCATTGTCTGACTTTGTTTCCATTTCTTGCAAATTAAAATTGTAATTTAAAAAATAAACTTCAATTTATTTAACAAATTTTCTATGGGATACGAAGGAAGCTTGTTAACATTCTTTACGAATATCTTGTATAATTTTTAATTTTAATTCTCTAGATTATGTTAGGTTCTTCAAAAATGTCTCATTACGAATGTAATTAGAATCGATATTCGAGAGGAATTCCACGGATACATTAATACCCTGTAGAGTTTAACCAATTAACCGGATAAATGATGATCGAAATCTAGATATCTCAATTTACGTTCAATCTGGAATTATTACGGTAATATACCGTAATGTATGAATAGATAGAAAATAGGGGCGAGTGATTAGAGAGTGGATTACAGCTCGGGACGGATAGTCGAAGAAGCGATAGAGCAGTTCCAACGGCGCGAACACACGATCCAAGAATACACGTACACGTCGATTCTTGGGACGACGGGCATCCAGAAATAAATTCGCGGTTCGAGAAAAGATCGTAGACTCCCTACTGTCTGGCGATCCGGTTCCGAAGAATTCTCAACATTGTCGCCACTTTATGTATGCCCTCCTCTCCCACCCGTTCCCCCGTTTAAAAGAGAAGACGGCCAAGAATCCGAAGAGTTCGATCCTCCGAGGAATCGTAAACTCGCGTTTTAAACGTTGCGGAAAAACTTGTTGCGATTCCGCGATTTCGTCCATGTCACTCATTCTTTCTCTCGAGAAATGGAAATGGGGGATTAAGAAATGCTTGAATTTGATTTTCCCCTTGTGAAAAATTTCGTTACACAATGTAACTCGAAGTTTCTATCTAAAAATCGAAGAATTCTTTACTCTCTTGAATATTGATCTTCGACAAGCACGATAGATAAAGATATTTGTGAAAAGTGGAATGCATAGGGATAGAAAATTGAGTATAATTGCGATTAAATATTTGAAATGTAAAAAGTTTACGTTTTTTTTTTCTCTTTCTCTATCTTTTAAAATGTATTTTTCACGCTAGTGTTCTTCCGCGAACGAGCAGCGGAACCTAGAGATAGCAGTTAGGCTACTTCTGGCCTGGAAATCGCATAATCACGGAGGTAGATAGGACTGGTTCGCGGAAGGATCAAAGCGAAAATGGAACGGTGGCACGATGACGCTTGTACGTGTTACAGGCCGATTAGCAAACCTGGTGGGATTAATCGATCGGCTATTTTGCCATTTCCGGCGACAACACCGCCTGTCATCGGCAATTTGCCAAAATCAGAACGGCACGTCGAGCAATCGATGGGGCTGTTGCTAATGGATTTATGATTTCGATTCGAGCGGCATCTGGAACGCGATCGCATCTACACTTTCCGCTATCGGTTCGCCTTGCCTGCACCCCGAGACTCGTACGTTAGTTAGTCAGTTAGTTAGTTTCCTACTAATTCACTTAGACGCGGAATTATCCCATAAATTTCTGCTTTTTATTCGTAAACAGGTTTCCACCAACTTGTAAATACAATCTTCCTATCGAACTGATAGGAAGCAACTGGATTCTCCAATATCAAGAATTCCGTTGAAAATAATATAAAATAATATTGGCAAGGATAGAAATTAATTCGGTCTTCGAATCATCTACAACGATAATCACAAATTAAGAATCATCTACAACGATAATCACAAATTAATATCCATCCTTTGCTCTATACTTCTGCTCCTCTTCGAAATCAAGAAAAATCTTATCTTATCCTGAGCCCACGATACAATTCTTTTACACAATTCCTCGCAATCTGTCCACGACAAATATCTCCTCCGTACCATTTAGCCGACAGGGATCCTCCATTTAATCGTCTACCATACACAACGAACGTCTCGTCGCGACCGTTCACGCCGCTCCGCCACATTTAAGAGATGGAGCTCTTAAGGGGTGGGGGGATCTTTCCTCGAAGGACTTTAGGTTACTTAGCTCGTTTTTGGCACGTGCCGTAAACTTTCTGTCGCGGCCAGCCAGACAATCGAGACGAGGCAATAGCATGCCAGTGACAGATGGGAACGGGTTCAAGAGTCACAAGTCCGATTGGCCGACTCCTCGGAAGATCGGAGATTTCTTTCTCTTCCCTTCCTCCTCTTCTTGGAAAAAGAAGACAACGCGTCGACCGAAGGAGGGTGGTGGTTGGCCAACGATTGGGAAGGGATGCTGCTCTGCTCTTTTCGTCCCCCTCCATCTTTCTTTCCGGCCCCGGAAAAACACGCGAGGAGGGGGAGGAAACGCGTTAACGATGCGTAATGGACGTTGTTGCGTGTCCGCGCGCGCGATGGGGCAGGCCAGGTGTAAATGCGTCGCGTGTACCTTTTACTCCCCCTTTTTTCCTCTGTTTCCATCTCTCTCTCTCTCTCTCTCTCTCTCTTTTTTTTCAATGCCGCAACGAGCGCCGTTAAAACGGAACTCGTTGGTTGAACAGGTTCTCCGAAATTGAAGGGGGTTGCTAAATCGTTGGCGATGAATGGGCTCGGAAAGCTTGTTGATGATATCGCGAATTTCAGGATTATTAACCTTGATTGCGGTAATTGGTCTATCTGTTTGTTTCATAAACTGTTCTCGTTAGAGTTGTATATGAAAAACCACAGGAGGAGAATTTTTCCGGTAGAAATATTTTCGCCCGGGAAAAAATATAAATGTATTGTAATTTGCAATACGCGTATAAAAATAATATGATATATGCACAAAAGTAAATACCATGCTCGAAGAGTATATCAATTTTAGCTCCACTTTTTTTAATCCCTTCGTAACGAAACTAGGTAAATTTAAACTACTTGAAATTTTATAAATTTAATAAACGATACTCTGTCTTAAAAAATTCATCGACTTGTCAGCTTATCAATAGTCCCCTTACTGTAAGGGGAGAGGTAAGAGTAATGAGACGTAATTCTCTAACTTAAACTACTTCAAAGAATTAGTAACACTCGTGAAAATAGAGGGAATCTCTCGTCGAAGTTCTCGGAAGAAAGCTTAACGAGCGATCGAACAGGAGACGCGAAGATCCGCCCACGACGAGATCCTCGGCATCTCTTCGTTTATTTACAACGAAATCCCGTCGCGAGGCTGTGGAGGGAGGAAGAGGAGGGAGGGAGCGGAATTATGCAAACGCGTACGAAATACGCGTACGGTTGTTGGGCCTGCGAGAATTACGCAATTCTGAATGCGGAAGCGACGGGAAAATAGGCGCATCTCTTGGACGGGGCGATCGATCTCGAAGCAGGAGGCTGATGGTTACAGTCACGAACCGCCTACGATCGACGAGAAGATTGCTCTTGTTAATGTCTTGCTCGTGGCTGGATCCGCCTTTGAATCTCTACTTCGACAGACCGCCTAATCTGCTCTGGCATGTTTGGAAATAACGTTAAATTAGACTTGCAATTTCTTCTTTTCAATTTCTTCTTCAATTATTAATTTTATTAATTAATGCTATCCATTATTCTAAACAGGCTTTTGTTTACAATTTGATAATTCGAATGTGTCGAAATGAATTAAGGTGTACAAATGTCTGTATTTATATATATATATACGAACACGAATCAGTTATCAAAGTACCTTACTTAAGACAGTATAACAAGTGGCCGGTAAGTGATTGGCACGTTAAATAACCAGCAGCAAACTTAACGGCATCTTTCAGTTATCTTACGTAGGACGAGTGCGTGGCTAAATTATTTTGTGGTAAAATGAAACGAATAAGCAACGAGAGTAATCATGGTACGCGAGCAGAGCAGTGTTTCGATTAACAAAACAGAGCGAGATGTCCACCCGCCATGATTTACCATTTTGATGCTCGAGTAACGAAGAAAGGTAATCCAACGTTTGAAGTATACTCGTGGAAATATATTTTTTACCTCTGCTTAGATTGCGAAAAGAACGTAGTTAAAAGATACATAGGACGCGTATAAGGACAACGTTAAAAGATTTCTACGATAAAGGTGTATAAGAACAAGGTCCGTCCATTTAAAATTCGCCTCTGTATTTCCATTTGCCCGCGCGCGTGTTTTTATCGGGGAAACAGGGGAGCGAGATTTATCGCGATCGATGCGTCCGCGGAACCGGTCGAACCGCGCGTCATCGATTGACAACGCGTAATACAACGCGCGATGCGTGAATTGATAAAAGAAAAGAAGGTGGGAAAGAGAAGAGGTGGGAGACGGAGGAGGGAAAAATCGGAAACTTTCGCGTCGCATTTCGCCTCGATCAGGAGTGGCAAGTGGCCGTAGAGGCATTGCGAACTCGTTAATAACCGGCTTGCGACTCTCTGGACCGTAACGCGATACGTTTACGAAATCGTGAGCTGGAACGTCCGGCCTGTTCGACCGTTGGACGCGTTGTCTCGCTATACACGAAAGTGTACGCGAAGACGACGCACGGTGTCGCGATATTTTCGTCTCGTGTTCCATAAAACGATGATTACGTGGAAACGCGTGGATCGATTTCGCGTTAGCTTGAATTACGCGCCTCTGTTCGCTGCCTTCGCGTTCAGATTCGTTTAGAAAGATAATTATTTATCGCGCGGTAAATTGGACGAAAGATCTCTTGTCCTTGGATCGAAGAAATTCGAGGAAATATTTGTATCTTTTTTTTTTAAATGCAATGGGAACAAGCGATGCGTGAATTGGAAAGATAAGGAAAATAGATTCGACAAGATTTTCCAGCTAGAAGTTTCAAGTAGGCAATACTAGATAAGATGATACAGTGGTAGATACGTTGAAGCGAACATGATGGATCTATTCGATCTAACACGCGGCTTTATTGGTATTAGGCGCATTGTATTCCTAATTAAGAACACGCTCGGCTTATTTCCTGTCAACCAACAAAGATAAGGATATTAAGCTTTTGACCGGGCCAGACGAGTTAACTATTCGTCAGCATTGTTGCGTGAATAGCGCACGAATTCAAATGCCTTTGAAAGGACGAATCGAAATCTTAGAAATAAAATTGAATTATCGTGAAAAATTGCTCGATACTCAACTCTTTTTCTTTTCATTTAACACGACATTAAATCACAAATTTTTCTTACAGAAACAAACTCACCAATATCGTAAACATTTACGAGGATTAAAATTTCTCACGAAACGAAAAATACGCTTTCGAAACGAGCAAAAATTCGATAGAAAGAGGAATTCGCAAAATCTCATAAAATCTAACGTAACCTGTAATCAACGTTGACCAATCCTTGCCCGACCACACCCGACATTAAGTAACTGCAAATTCGAGCTCGAGAAATTGGCATCGTCCAAGTAATCATATCCCCCTCGTCCCGGCCGATGATTACGCGCGGCGCGGGTTCACCGACGATCGATCTTATCCCCAAGAGCCAAGGGTTTTATCGGCGATCGCCGTGGACGACGTGGCCGTAAATATTCGCGAAATAAATGCTCCCCTTTGCCGCGGCCCAAGGCGTCTCAACCTTCTCTCAACCGTCGGCCAGTTTCCTTATCTAATCAGCCGGCGAACAGTCGCGTCGTGAATCACGATCCCCCGATCGAGCGGAAAAACGCGTTCTCCGCGTCGACCGGTCCTTGTCCAAGCGAGGCGACTTTCGCCATAACAGGCCTCGCACCTACCACGTGCACGCTTCTCGCATTCCTCCAACATCCTTCTTTCTTCTCTTCTCTTTTTTTTGTTAAAAGGGAGAATTTTTAATTTTTCCCCAATTCTGATGACGAGGAAAGAGAATATCTTGTAAAGATCTTGGATAATAATTCTTCTATTCCTTTGGTTTTTTTTTTTTTGAAGAAAGAATCTTGAATTCGTGGAAACGCTATGAACATTGGATGACGTTTCTTTTTAGGAGAAGTAGAATTATTAATTTCCACTTGAAGAGTTGTTTTATCGTGATCGAATATTGTTTATCGAACTTACAAACATTATTATCCGATATTTCCTTTATCATATTAGTAATGTACGTTTAAATTGAAAGATTTCGAGGTTTCCCTTAACATCCCTCCGCTATGATAAATAAGCGTGGTCGAGGGTAATTGCTTCCCGCGAGAACGTATCGATCCCTTCACGGTCAAAGGAAGGGGAGGGACGAAACCGCGTAAGGGCACCACCCGTGGACATCTAGATAGCCCATTTGATCAGATTACCAGGCTGGAAGACGGAAGATTCCGGGATTCGAATCCCATCGCACCAAAGCAATCCATCTCTTCTTCCTTCCGCATATCAATTTCACCCTTATCCACCCGAAAAATTATTCTCCAAAATTCCGATCAATCATCCTTGGATCTATCCTATCATGATCTTCCAAAAATCGTCTCTCAATATCTCAACCTTCATTCTCGTATCGATCTAAAAATTATATATATATATATATATAAAAAGACATCTTTCAAATCATCATTCGACGTTCTTTCTTGAAAGGAAATCGTACACAATCCTTGCCAATCGTTTCAAATCCACTCGTCTCCGTGAAAAAAAGCGCGGATCCAAGGTCGTGGAACACGTCTTCTGGCGGCCATCTCCTGGTCGGAGGTGAATAGTTGGAATAATTGCGTGACGGTCGACGCATTCGGCGAAGAGATCATCGCCGGTCGTATTTCTTGTCGCGGAACGATGCGGCTCGGGGTCGTCGACACGTCGGCAGAAAACATTGCACCGCGATGGTGGATGGCTTGGTGTTGCAATTGGCAGGAGGAGGGGGGGGAGGGGGACGAGCCCTAAGGACAGCCTTCGCTTGATTATGGCCTTCGCGTGGGTCGCTGCTTCTTTCTGGCGATGCCGCTTCCATCCGCCGAGAATAATGCCCCGACACGAATGACGGCCGCAACGACGACGATGATTGCGACCATCCACCAGGACCTTCGTATTCCAGTGTCTCTTGATTGTCGGTCAAACAGACCCACACACGTCTCTCTTCGTTCGCTGAACGTGGGCGCCGTTTCCTGTCTTCGACCCGTCCCACCGCTTTTGCTTTTCTTTCCGATTTCCGTTTCA
Organism: Apis mellifera; assembly: GCF_003254395.2. Taxonomy (NCBI): domain Eukaryota; kingdom Metazoa; phylum Arthropoda; class Insecta; order Hymenoptera; family Apidae; genus Apis; species Apis mellifera. The sequence goes on from NC_037640.1 coordinate 6,645,093, forward strand.
ACGTAGCGGGAACTCGTTGCCCGCCTTCTCCTCTTTCTTCGATCTTGTCGTTTCTCCGGATGTTGTTAAATTCGTACGAATTTTTGTAATCGACGAAGGATTAATTTTTAAACTTACTTCGATTCGTGAACAGTTTTATTACTCAAGAGAATTTTCTTTATTGAAAGATTGATATTTGTACTTGTTGTTTAATTTTTGGAGTAGAGGATAATCGAATGGTGTCTATTTTTAAGAAATTTGGAATGGTTAGAGATAAATCTTGACGAATTCTTAACGAAAACGATATAAATTATAATCTTATATCGTCTTTCGTTCGATCCAAGAAAAATATTGGATAGATCTTACTTTGAAACCTTGTATTATTTCCTCGCGTGGATCTTTTCGACGACAAATTCGGTCTACAAATTTCTTCTTCGACAAATCTCTCATCATCCTTACATCACTCTCATCGGCAAAGCCGACAGTCTGTCGTTGGCAATTTTTCCTCCATTCGTGGAACGATGGTGCGACGATTAACGCGTCGAGAGTGGGAAGGAAACGTTGTCCCCTGCTCGAGAAGAGGGGAGGCACCGTTGCCGGGAAAACACGCGACGCGTCTGGCGGCCACGCGGGGACACCTTTTTCTCTAAAGGAGGAGGTCTGACCATCTGCCGCCAGTGCCTCTGGAACGAGGAGGGACGTGCAGAAATGCGGGTTACTGATTTGAATATCGGAAGGGAGAGAGAGAGAGAGAAAGAGAGGGAAAGGGAGGACCGTCGAGGACGACCGCGGCTTTAATTAAAACCGTTGTTTCGCTCGAAGTGCCGCTACGTGTCGTGTCTAAATGAAAATCGAAATATCGTGGAGCGTGTCGTGGCCGTCGCCTCCCCGTCGCGTCACGGAATCGTCTCTCTTTTCCCTCTAAACTCGGCCGTCGTTCGTTTTCTCTCGAGGACCACCCTCCCCCCCGTGTCAAAATCTAGCTGGCAGATCGACCCCGATGGAGCCGACCGAGTTATTCGTCATTCGTGAAATTGGAAAGCTCTCTGCGACCGGATATTGGATCAGAGAGACTGATTTTGGACGATCGTGCAAGGGGGCTGGTTATATTAGACGAGACTATTCGACGGTCCTTGGGGTTTGGAGCAAGGAGGAGTTGATTGAGGTGCATTTGCTTCTTGCTTGATTCTTTCCATCCAGTTTAGACGAAGATTGGATTAGTTGGGGATTAGGAGGATCCTTTGGAATTTTAATTTTCGTGTATTTAGGTAATTTGGTAACGAATCATAAACGATGCAGTGGACTTTTACCTTATCGTCTTGTCTCAAAGTTACAATTGAAATCAGATCAATGTTCCAACATCTAAGATCTTCAATTTACAATATCTCTACATAAAAAAGTATCCTCGAGAATATTTTATATCGAATAGAATTCCAGAAAAGAAACTCAATAAACAATCACTTACTTAATAATTGTAAATCGCAAAAGAATTCAATTCGTTCCACGAATTCCACTTCGATCGAAACTATGCGGAATCTCTGGGAACCGTTTCACCCGATCAGTTTACTCGTGGGGAAAAGAATTATACGAGTGGTTGGATTGGCGGCTTCTTCTTCTCGCCGGAATATTCATAGAGGAGTTAATTACTGGATCTGAACGAGATCCAGTCGGAGGGACGGAACGCGTGGAAAGGGGAATAACAGGTAGCGAAGAGGAAATATATAAGGGGACTAATCGGCCGCGAATTCGCGGAACGAAAGTGGAGAACGATCGCGGAGAAATTTATTGGGCATCGTTAATCGCGCGGGACACGGTCGGGGCGGGTCTGAAAAGTTCGAAGACATCGGTCGACCGTTATTAACCTCTTCGAGGAATCCTCGCGTGCGTCACGATTTCCTAGGAAGGAAGGATCCTTCCATCTCTTCCTCCATGTTTTTCGCTGGAACGACCACTCGTTCGCCACCACGTCTCGATGCTTGTTTCGCGTAAAGTGGGGATAATGCGACGCGCCAATGGTTGTTTATATGTTAGAAATAAACGCGCGTGAGTAGAGTGTTTCGTTAAATCGATTTTCATTCCATGAATGAATTAATTAAAATCCATTGATCTTCCAAGTTGAGGTATTCAGAAGCAAACGACTTAAAGGATCCTTAAAGAATCTTTTGATTCAACTTTTTCGATTCGGAAAATACATTTTTATAAGAAAGAAATCGAAGAAATTGATCGAAATTTCAATAATTGTCTCGTTTTAACGTTTGATTTCGATCTAGAAATAAATTCAACAAGCTTCGTCTGACCAGTGTGCTTCTACGAAATATATTAAATAAGCGTTGATGCGCTCTTAATGCATCTCCGTCTACGCCTACTCAACCTTCTTACATCCTCTTCTCCAAAGAGCGTAACGGTTACTTATCATTTTCCTCGCTCTTCTTCCCCGACTCAAAGATAAACTACCTCGTTTTCTGTTTGTCACCAAGCTCCATAGAGGCATCCGGCAAACTTCCTCTCGAAAAGAACTTTCCAACAATACCGCGATGCCGCAATTCCGTGTTTACAACTGGCGACGAAAATGGAAACTTGCTCGGCAAGTCGGCTCGGCTCCTCCTCCGTTCGCGCGAAACGAAAAGCCGGTGAAAAATATTTTCGACAAAATGGGAAACGGTGGGCAAACAATAATCCCGCGAGCGTCGTGCATCGCGGCCGCCCACGCGATAGATTCATCATCCTAGCGGTTCGTTTCCAGCTCACGTGTCGGCCACATGTTCGCTCTCCTATTCCTTCCTTCCTTCCTTCCTGTTTCCTTTCTTCTGCGGCGAACGTGTCCCAACACGACCAAAACCTGAGACGGGCCGATCAGTTCCTCCCCGATAAATGATCGCGCGCTTCTTCAGCGATTTTCATCCAACCAAGCTTTCCATCCCCCCTTCGCCCAAATAATTTCTTGATAAATGATCGTGGCCAGCCATCTCTCCTCTTACTCCTCTTACATTCGATCCATGCACACACCGCCTCTTCGCAAGTAGATTAGCTAAGTTTATCGATCTTTTCCCCTCCTTGCGGTGTCGAAATTGATTCGATTTCGCGCAATCAATTATCATCCTTCTCTGCGAAAGAGAAATGTTGCGTAAAGAGAAGATTTGCTCGAGATTTAGATACGTGGTATTAAATTTGGGCGTATTATTCGGCGTGGAAGGGGAGTTCGATAGTTGGAAACTCGGGATCGTTGCGAGATCGGGGAATGGAGGCATTATTAGGGTTCCATTTGGGCGTTGGAAAAGCCAAGATCTTCGCGAACGAAATGGACCGCGGAGTGGATTCGAAGTTGGTCCGGAGTTGGCTGGGATCCTGAAGGCCAAGGTTAATCTCACGAGGTTTTCACGCACGATCTAGAGGCTTATCGGAGTCCGCCTCTGAAGATGGTCCTCGACTTTGATTACCCACTCTCTCTCTCTCTCTTCGTGTTCATTCTTGTTCTTGTACGATGAAAGAATAAGCGGATCGTTATATCATAGATACCTGAATTTCTTAACAATTTTTACACTTCTTCTCTCGATGAATACTTCTTGACTCGAACACAGATACCTCAATTCTTGGATTAAAGAACGAGAATTTACTTAAAGATACCTGGATATCCTTCTCTATTGATCCAGCTCGATAAATATCCTTGGCTCGAGCACGCAGAGTCCGATATCTCAATTCTCTCCGTGCTCGAGACGATCTGAATTGAAGAATTTATCCAAAGAAGATGTAACAATTTCGCAATTAGTTATCGATCTGGGCCCATAAATCCGATGATTTCGTTCGAACACGGAGCCCAATATCCAAATTCTCCTTCTCGGAATATTCCCCGTTATCTTCGCGGAACGGAAATAGGGCGAGGCGTCCCGTCGTTTGGTTAAGAATAACCGAACGGGGAGAAAAAGCGAATGCAGACGGGCCAATCGGGCTGATCGGACGTGCAGCCGCGTAGGAAAGATTTTTCTGCCAAAGCCAGACTTCAGACCCCGCCACGAGTCTTCCATTCTTCCCCTTGTTTCGCCCGCCTTCCTTCCCCACCGCCACCCTCCCCCGGATTTTCGCGTGCCTATCCTCTCTCACGGGGAGAGGATTCCACCGGATTTGGGAAAAAGAAAACGCGCATACGATTTGGAAGCTGATCTCGAGGGAAAGGAAGAGGCAAATCTTCCGGATGGGAATTGCTCGACCGATTCGTGGGATCCTGTCAATCGGCAAGTGGATATATTTCCCGAATTAATTGGAATACGATACGGTATTCCCAAGAATTAACTTAATTTTGATCCTCGAATCGTAAACGAAAGATCGTCTAATTAAAACTGTAATATTCCAGACAATTTCATCTCACGATACTCCTCCGATCGAAGTTATCTCTTATTTAAATAAAATAAGAAAAAAGAAACTAAACTAAAACTTTTCTCTAATATCTTCGAAATATGCAATTCGAAATATTTTTACTTTCAATTATATGTTGAGAGCTGTATGTAAGAGAAATTAAAGCATCTTTTGTCAATCGTACGTTGCCAAGGATACTATACCTGGAAAAAAAAAGGGAGGGATATATCCAAAACTTGCTCCTCGTTGGAAACGCAGCCGCAATCTCTCCCTACCTGCTATTATTTCACAGAGACGACACAATAACGAGTCGCAAGTTTCAATGAAAGCGAAGAGAGAGAGAGAAAGAGAGAGTAGACGATCGCGGGCGAAGCGGAAAAAAGGTCGTGGGGCCCGGCGTCAAGAATGGTTTCTTTGTTGTCGATCGTGGGTGACCGAACTTCCGCCAACGAAAGAAGAAGAGATTTTTCCTTCCTTCTTCTTCTTCTTCTTCCATCCCTCGCCTCCCTTCACCGTGGCGCAATATGGAGCATAATAGAGGGGATCGCATGAATGCGTAACGAGGCGGAGTTTCTCGAGTTCGATTTCGCGTGGAATAATCCCGATAAATAATTTTTTCCAACGCCGTCGGGGACAGTGCCGAGTATTTTTCGAACCGTGGCCACCTAACTTAAAAAGAGAGAGAGAGAAAAGAGGAGGGGAGAGAGAATATATTCAAAGAGGAAAGAAAGGAAGTAGGGGCAAGAAGTCGTCGTCGTCGTCGTCGCTTAAGCCGGATTCAGGCCTAATGGGCCGAGCAGTTATTCCGCTAGGCGCGAACGGCCAGCTTGAACCTTTCATCCGGCCAGACGGTTTCGCTAATGGCAGACGAACAACCCCGCGCGAAACGCGAGTTGGACGTTAATCTCGTTTCCCTTCGAGAACGTTCCTCCCTCGAGGACGCGGCGATTAGGAAGGATCTGGATCGTTTTCTCTATTTTTAGAGCGCGAGACCACCGTGCTCGAGGAGGAATCTCGTGACGACGCGGCGCGCACAGTGCGATGGGAATCGTCCTTCGAAATCCTGTAGCGAGAGCAGGGGATTAAGACTCGGTGGATTTGCATCCGTTTGAAGGTGTTACGCGGTGGATTGGATAAAGATGGACACCAAACTCACTTTTCTTAATGTTAATTGCCAGATTTGAGAACAGACTAATAATAATTTCTCGGATGGAGAAATTGAAGATTTCGAATTCAAAGTAACACATAATAAAGATCGGTAATTGAAAAACCATTATTTAAATACGAAAAAATTCGATGTTATTCGTATAAATTTCGTTTTACCAATCTTGAGAGAAAAAGAGATAGAAAAACTCTCGTTTTTCGTGTCTGTCTTTCTAGATAACAGCTGCTCATCAATTTTGAATATCGCGCATCGAATGCATTTAATCTAACAACGAGATATATATACATATACATGGTTGAAAACGCGACAGCGGACGAGGAAGAGGCGGAAACGAGGTTCGCAACGATTGGTGGCAAGAAACGAGTGATTCGCACGCGAGTTTTTTATCGGTAGATCCATTATGACACATTTGTCAGCGGTGTGGAGAGCGCTGTGCACCCTCCTCGCGCGTGTCGCGCGCAGTTAGAGGCAGGGTGAAACGATCGCGAGCGAGACAAGCTATACACCGAGAGCTTATCGTTCGGTTTTCATTTATCTCGCTGGTAATGCGTTTCTTGCGTCCGGCAGATTTCTCTCCGCGATGTCTCTTGCGAGCAGCGGGATGCAAGACGTTGTTGCGCGCGCGTCTTCGTGTGCTGGTGTGCCGCAGCTCTCCGATCAGAAGGTTGTTTGTAATCGGTTCAATGGCTCGCGCTGTTGCTGCTGCACAGTCGCGTCTGGCCGCCGATGGATTAATCCGAACGTTTTTCGCCCCCTGCGTTTCGTTCTTTGTGGCCGGCCGCTTATTTTCTTGTTTTCTTATTATTATTATTGGCCTGCGAGCGCTGCTCGATGCTCAATGCACTCCCTTTCAACTCGATAGGGACTATAAATCTATATATGCGTTGGTAATCCAATTGACGGGAGGAGGAGCGTCGAACATTCTTCTCGATTTTTTGATAAATTTTAGTAGAATCGGCCGATTGATCGGCTCGAGGGCTATTAAAGTAAATTAAACTCTCGACACGTTCTCGCGATTCTCTCGATGGCCTTTCGTTAAAAAGTTTCTTTAAACACGCTGGCTTACGGCAGGCATTCATTCCTGGGACTCCAATCGACCACTCGATCGATTTCTGCGAAACTCTCGAATTAATATGCGATAAATAATACCTACGATTTATTACATTTCGTGGACAAATTATAAATGTTACGGAATGGTCACACGGAATGGTAATGAAATATCATCGTGAAAGTTGCGTTACATATTTATTCGAAGCTTTCATCGAAAGATTGTAAAACGAATATTCGAATGATCGAATCATTCGCTGATATTTCGCGAATTTGTTCAAAGTTTGCATCGTAGTGTGACGAAGTATTGTAAAAATCCACGATATATATACATTTCGTTATTTATTATCTCCATCGAGGGATCATAGAACGACTAATGTAACAGAGTCGAAGAGGCGTGTATATCTCTCGCCACTTTATGATTCCATCGTCGTTTGCCAAGAGGTGGGTAGGACAATCCAGTGCTCCAGTTGGAGGCGCCAGTGAACGAGAGAGTCGCAAAAAAGGCTTGAAAAGCCGCGAAGTGCACGAGCCTCGACCTCCGTCGTGTCGGTTTTATCGCTCGTAAACCTAGAATTTCTCGCGGTTTTCCTCCATAAACTCGAATCTCCTCGATGGCTCTTCTTCGTCCGCCATTGCTCTCCTCGCGATCTCTTCCGATCGAACGAAGCGCGCGTTGACATTGGTCCCTTTCGAAACTCGAGTTGGAAAGAAAAAGGGAACGATAGCAAGTATTCTCGGCCGATGCTTGATACGGAAAGCGCGCAATAAAAGAGATAAGGTAAACGCGTTGCTGGAGGAAAGATCGTTGGGACGATAACGGCTGTTAAACGTACAAGCTGTTTGAGAACTTGTTAGGATTGGTTACGTGCGACTTGGTGAAGAATATGTCGAACTGTATCGCAGTTTGGTTTTATTAGATTTTTATTTTCGTTTTCAAAATCAATCGAAACAAAGGGATGAAGATATTCAGAATCATCGATATTTTTGTAGACTGCAATAAAATAAGTTTTAAAATTGTATTAAAAAACCTGCAAGACTAGGAATAATTAATTAGTATTTACAATTTTAATTATAATTACAGACAAACAGACAAAGATAAAATGTTTTTCGATCGTTGTGGAAAAGGATGAACGAATCTAGGATCGATTCTGGGTCGCGTGGAAGTTCTTCGACAAACATGCGATCATAAAGTGTGTGTTCGGATCGTTGAAAGAAATCGTTTGCCAGTAACCCGAAACCTCTTATTTCCGTCGATTCGAGTGGCAGCGACGCCACCGGCAAAAACACGTCTCGCTGTTACAAGCCGAACGCTCATCAACAAGCGCCGCTTATTAATTAGACAAGGATCTTACGAGGCCGAAGAAGTTGGACCTCTTGAAACTCGAAGGTCTTTAAACGTGGCCTACTTTTTTTCGCCATTTTTACAAGCGACGAGACTCTGCACGACCGGTCGCCGGCACGCGCTCAAACGCGTTTTATACGCGTTTCGAAACACGGATTACAGCGGCGATTAGTTATCGTCACGAAATAATTATTTCCATTCTCCTTCGCTTCTTATAAATGTTCAAAAATCCTCGATTCCTTCTTTTTAATTCGAACTAATTCAAATTATCGTTTCCAAAGGTTACCAAGGATTTTCAAATATAATTACGAAAATTTCAACGATCTCTTTAGAATAATCTTGTAAAGGGATACATTTCCTTTTCGTTGGAAATCGATTTAATCTTTTCGAATTTATCTGCTCGAAGATAAGATCTCTCTCGAAGAAACGAAATTTCCTCGTGGACCAGGCAAAATCAAAATAGGGCATAACAGGCGGAAGCGAGTAATTACATCCTCGATTAAGCCGTTCCAGGGCGGGAGTTGAATCGTCGATCGAAGGCCCGCCACGATTTTCCTCGGCCGAAAACTTGGTGTTCGGGCTTAACTGGCGGGCGAAAATCGGCTTCCGGTCTATCAATGGCACGCGTGCATTTCGGTTTTGCGGGTGAACATGGCCGACTAATGGCCATTTATCGACGCTATCGCCTCGGTAAATGGTGTCGAGGGAAGGGTTGTGAACGCCGCTTCCGTACACAGTTCGGACGTCAAAGAGCTTCCTTCGCCTGATTCGGGTTACGCCGGGTCTTGCCGATTTGCGGTTTCGAACCATCGTCCCTCCGACCAGAATTCGATTGACAGTTTTCCAAGTATCGATCCGGTTGCATAGTTTCGGTTCACCGGGGAATTCAACGGCGATCAACGCCGTTCCAAGAAAACTTGGAGATAACTTAGATTTAAAAATAGTTTTCTTCTTTCGTGTGGAAAAAAGTTTCAACCATCGAGTTTTTATCATCGATATGAACGATAATACTTCGTAAACTTGAATCGTCAATGAATTAAATTCAACGAGCAGATAAGATAAGTATGTTTTACAAGGCTTCAGTCGAGGATAAATTCGAGAAAAAATCGCTAAATTTGCAAAGTGGAAATGATTTGGAGACAATGCAAGGTATACAAGTTTTTGGCAAGGATGCTCGGCTTTTTCTGTGAAAATCTTAGGGGGAGGGGGGATCGTTCTTCCCCGAGACTGCGTGAGAAATGTAGCGTACGGAACGTACGCGCGATATTCCGGATAAACGATCGTGAAAAATATGCGTAGTTTCGTAGATATTTATCTGGCAGGTATCCGTATCCAGATATCCGAGGGATTCAAAGTTTCGCGCATAAACGATTCGAAGCGTATCGTTCAATCTTGGAGAAAAATCTTCCGTCTGCTCGTCTCGAGAAATCGAACGATCACTCTTGAAATCACCCTTTTCTTCTCGATTTCTTCCTTTCTTTCTCTCTCTGTTTTTAATTCTTCCAGCATTCTCGATCCACGAACGAGGTGTTATAAAATTTATAGTTGTCGAAAATTAGATTAAAAGATCTTCGCCAATTTTTACAGAAGGAGGAATACGATCGATCCAGTGATGGATTAGATTTCCAAATAAAACGTCCACTTGTTTAACGTTCTATGGAAAGCCAGAAAAATGGAGGTCCATTTCGATCGTTATCTCCTCTTTCCAGGGGGAAGACGGGCGCTCTAATGTCGCGGAAGGGATCCGTTAGAACAATAATTCCCCTCTGGTGATCGAATTATACGCGAACAAACTACCAACAGCCACCACGGCGACTGTCGGTTCGACACCACCGTCGCCACAATCATCCCTCCCTTCCGACTCCTACTTTCTCTCTCTCTATCTATCTCCTTCCCTCCCTTGCTTTCTTCCAGAATAAACTTCGACATCCCCGCAATTTCTCCCGGCCATTCCTTACCACCGGATTCCTCTACTGTTCCGCATTTGTGACCCTTCATTTGCAGATAACCACTCGTGGAACTCGTCAAACAATCTGCACGATCCTTCCACCATTCATTTCCTTTCTTTCCTCCTTCCTTAACCGTTTTCTTTTACAACCGTGACAACGTTTGAACAGCTAACACCTGAAAAGGTTTTCGCGACACGCAAAAAAGAGAGAATTACGAGGAAGAGGAAGTGGATTGTGGAAAGAGAAGCGAGTCGAGTGAAGCTTTGAAAGAAAAAATAGAAATAAAAAAGGGGAGTCGCGAGCGAACGTCTCGACCCTCTTCTCCGGGAAATTATATCGTGGCTCGTCAAGGTTCGCGCGACGGACTACCGACAGTTGTCCTTTTGCTCATCCGCGGATGAAAGCCGATTTCCACTTTCCTTTTTGCTTCTTTCCTTCTCTTCGTCCGCGTTTCGACGAAGGATGAAAAATGAGTATTAATTAATGGCGAAGAGGAGATGGATTATCGAATACGCGAGCATCGTTCGAGTTACGAGTTCGTCACGTCCTTTTTTTTTTCCATCCACGCAGAATTTCGAAATATTAAGTTTCCGCGCGACATTACTGTTTTTCCCTTCTATAGCCTACGCGCCCTGTTGTGTTCGCGCTCCAGGAGGAAATTTGGGGAAAGGAAATTTGATTTATAATGACGCTTGTTTATCGAGAACTGTGCGGTGGACGCACAGCTCGACACAATAAATATCGAGGACGCGTTGCGGGATTAATTAAATCCGCGGCTTGTTTATATGCGCCGTGAGAGAGATCTGTTAATGAATTAATTGAAATATCTGCCCGTGAACCGAGATAATCCGGACAATTATCGGATACCCGTTCAATTTTCATTATCCGGCAAAAAAAAAGGGAAAAAAGAAGAAATATATCGCGGCGTTGAAAATTTCCCCCGGATCTCTCCAGCGAAGAAAATGACATCGAATCGATTCTCAACCCCCTCTTTCCATAACCCCCCGCGCCATAGATTACAAAGGACGATGACATTTCGGTTTCTCGCCCCCGTGTCGACGATCCAAGTAGTCATCGCCACGTTCTCTCTTTTTCGCTGCCCTCCCTCCACCCTACACGCGACGCCCTAAGCCCCGTCTGAACGAGTTTTTCTCTAAACCGTTAAGTGGATCAATATTGTCGCGGCGGTTGTGTTTTGAATATCAAGCCCCCGGCCAGTTCGAGGCGAGGCGACGTTTCGTCATAGTCGATGGAGCGTGTCGGAAGAAGAAGTCGCTCTTCGTTACCGCTCGAGGGGGAGAAGAGAAGAAGGGGTGGCGAGCGAGCGCCTCGATAGCTTGTTCTCCAACCCTCCTCTCCGCTGTTTGTTTTCCTTCTGGTCCCTTCTGTTTTTCCTCCATTAGCGACCTCGCCACCCTCTCTCTGCGCCTACGTGTGACCCCAAACTCCACCCTCATCTTCACCCCTTCACCGCCTTCTTTCGTCTGTTGTCGTTCGGTTATCCGCGTCAACAAACACCTGACATCTTCTCACTGCCGCCTCGAAAACGACTGCAAACGCGTCGATCATCGTCTTCTTCTTTTTCTTCTTGAAATTGTTGGTAGGTTATAGAATTTCTTCCATACGATTACTCTGTTTCGATATTTTTCTTTCAGGCTGAAAGACAGACCAGGTGTGTCTGTCATTCGCTTCGTTCCCCCTTGTTTTCGAACCACGTTTATTAGTCTCAAGGCCGTTATTCCAGGCCGAGAGTTGTTTCAAAGAGAGGGAGAGAGGGAGAGCTGGTCCGTAACTATGCACGTCGATCTTTCCACCTCCGGTGGTTTCTCCCCGATTATGCAACGGCATTCCTCGAACCAGTTACGTCAAGGACGCGCATTCCTCTCGGATGCAGCACGCTTCGTTCGCTTCCCGGGACACACGGATCGATCATCGATCCTGCTCTCTCTTCGATCGGGGAGCATTGCGATTTTTAAAAATTCAATTAATGTAAGATCAGGTCGACGAGTAAATTTGCTGCTTCTTTACAAATACAGAAAGTATTATAGATTGATATTCCTCTTGCTTCGAATTGAAACTATTTCAAAACTTGTATCTATATTCTCTTTCCTTCTTTCGACAGAGATCGTTAAGATAAATCAGTAAGGATGGATCGAGATAAATTTTAACCGAGATTTAACCATATCTCGTGGAGAGACGCAAAGTTTCTTCGGGTGAATTCCACCGCGGAATTTCTCAGTCGTCGAACGTTCCTCTCGTTCACCAGGTAATGAAGGTTCTCGCGATGGATGTGTTCCGGCACGCCTCCCTCCTTCTCGTTGCGACAATTGCGAAGGACGAGGGGGGGGAGCAATGTTTCCCCCGGGAAAAGTACAGTGGTTGTGACTCGGCGTTGGTTCGTGCGGCACGCGAGATTCTTCTACGACACGTGAACACAGTGAAACGGCCCGTTGCCGTTTCACCCCTGTTATCGCGCCCACAAGTTGAGTCACAAGTTGACTTTATCGCGGCGAATGAATGAAAAGATTCTGACACTTTCAATTTCCAGGGTGTCTGTCGCTAACCTAGATCTAACCTAGACCTACCGTAACACTTTCTTCGCGGAAAGAAACGTAACTCTTTCTTCGACGAGGGGAATTTATTAAAAAGGATTTCTTTTGAACAATTTGGTTTAAACATTGGACAAGAATTAAGAATTAAGAATTTGGCCAGATATAGTTTCGAAAAATCAAAGAGGCGCGGCACTTTGAAACTGAGTTTGTATTCGCTTTTTTATTCGCTTGTTATCTTTATTTATGTTTACGCATCTTGTCTCACTGACCTATCATAAACTCCAGACAACCGAGAGCCACGATTCTTGGAAGAAGATAGCAATTCGAATAAGAGAAGAGTTCATAGTATCAATGTTTCAAACATTATGGAACGAAGATAAGAATTAATCAAGATAAAGACTGACTTTAACTTTAATATAGTTTCCTCTATTTCCTCGATCGCGTGTCTTACGTGAAAACTCGAAGCTCCATTACGATCTTGAACTCGAATATAAAATTGATGGGAAACGAACGGGACGAAACGTTTATTCGAAAGGAAAAGTAATTGAAACTCGGGTCGCAAAGAATGCTACTTTCACCGTTTTTTCCCTTGGAAAATATGAATTGGAAATAAAGGCGAAGAAGGCTTTGCCTATAGATCACAATTGCACAACAAGTGGACGGGGGAAAAAAAAACTTGAGGAAATGTTACACGATTTCCAACACGATCGGCCGCGCCGATTCCATCGTCGAGGGAACTTTCCAAGAATTCCGTGCGAGAGGGCCACGTGTGCCGCATAAATTATTCCTCCACCCTTCTCCTCCGTCTACCACCTACCCGCAACCCTTTCGCTCTCTAATTGCCGTAATCGCTTCGGCGACGCAACGTCGGTATATTGAAAATTCTGCGCGAGCCGAGGCGGCGTCATTGCCCTCCTCCGCGTTCGTCTTCAATTACTCCTCTCCGCGCCGAGTTTCACCCCCGTGATCTCGCGAAACGGGTGAAAACGGAGTCGTGAAGAGGAGAGAGAGAGAGTCGAAAAGGAGACGTTATATTCGGCATAACGATCTCGCGAAAGTGTCGAACACCTCTCTCTCCTCCTTCATCCTCAGTGTATCCCGTCTAGTATCCAATTTCCGGTAAATTATGAGACATCGATTACGTTACTCCGTCGACTTTATACGGAAATTTATATTCCATGTATCAGGAGGAATAAAATAATCGTTTCCTCGACGATGAGAGAAGAGAGAGAGAGAGAGCTCGTCCTGTAATTGTCGCGATCCTCGGTTATTGCGGCTAATTACCGTCCGTTCGTTAGCCTGCTCTTTTCTCGAGCCGCTCTTCGCCTCTCCTTTAACGTCGTCCTTCTGTCGGTCTGCTCGTTCCTCGAGCACGGCGTTTAAAGACACGAGATGATCGCGAGACGAGCGGATTTACAAAAAAGATTTACAAAAATGCGTATGTAAATGCGATGTGAAATCGAATTATTAAAAGATCGGAAATTGTAATCTCTGGAAATCAGTGAAGATCAACGATTAGTGGAGCGATCGAATTCGGGCAGAATTGGATGATTGTTCGATCGAGAGTCGTAACGATGCAATCGATAACGATATTGCGATTATCCGGTTTGGTTAATCAGCGACAATGGGATTTATCCGCGAAGATAATTCGGGAGATTAATCGGATTTTCAACCGGGCAATCTCTCGAAACGGATCAAGATGAATCGAGATGCGCGAACGAATCGATGGAGGTTAACGGCAGACAAGGTCGAGGATTGATCTCTTTCGGAGGGAGGGGAGGATAAACGGGGCAAATAGAAGCGTCGTGGATAGATAAATTGACAGGGCGAGGGGGGTGTTGGCCGTAGTTGGAAAGTGAGAAATTCTCGCGGATCGATGACACCAACTTTCCTCCGCGCCTCTTAACCGCGTCTCCGCCGAAACTTTTCAATAAAGCTGGCCTCGCTTTCCATACGTTCCGCCAAACTTTCGAAGGCACTATCGTTTCTACGCAACATTTGCTGGATTTCCCTCAGAACGTCGCGGATTATCATTCTTGATCTTCTTTCTTTCGAAACTTTCTTCTTTGGGAGGGGGTCTTTTTGTTCCATTCAGCTGAGAATCCATCCCGTTCCAATAAAATTGATTTGTCCACAAGCGGATATCTGTATATCCAGAAAAACGAAACGTAATCCCGTCTCGTTTGTTATAACTTAGGCATAGATTTCTAGACTCGTTCCTCTATGATTTCTTCGATTCACTTTTCTAATTTTCGTCAGCTCGATTATTTATTCTCTAGAAGACCAGGCTATTTCAACATCATTTTGCATATTCTTCAAAATTATTTATCGCTTTCATTATGTCACGACGATTATTTAAAATTTACATTAGATCGCAGAAAAGTGAGAATGAACAAAATCGATATAAAATTATTACTCCAATCTTGCTTTCAAAGAAGCCAGAAAGAGGCAGAGTCGTATGTCTGAATTAAAATGGCCAACTTGCGAGAGAATGGCGGAAATATTCCAAAGTATACATCACGTGTCACAATTGTAAGAAGCGTAAAGCAGATCGTCCAACTTTTCCGCAACGACCGTGACTTTTTTCCCGGGCGTACCACAAGATAAATAATATCTTCCCCGGCCATCGTGAAATGGGTCTGCGCGTAACGATCTCTCTCTCTCTGGTTCCATATTCTCCACAAGGTATGGCGCGATACCGTCTGCCAAGCGGTCTCTCTACCTCTCTAACTGGCTACGCCGCTAATTGCCGTCCGTATAATTACCATATCGGGCAGATAAATATAGGGCTGCCGCTGGTTCTGGCCTCGGCGACAGTCGGCCACGTTTACGTCTCGGCTCTGTATTAAGGTCCACGGGCGTGCGCCGGAGATAGACACGAAGAGAGGGAGAGGGAACCGAGCGGGATGGACGGAAGGGTGACCGAGACGTTTGTAATTCTACGAATTTTTTCCCCGCTACAGAGATATATATATATATATATATAAAGTTGTCGAGGTGGCGGACAACTCAAAGGTGGTAGGTTGAAACGTGAGGTTTCAATGGGCGTTAAAATGGCGAGAGAGAGAAAGATAGGAGAGAATCGCTTCGAGTATTCGCGACACGCGTACGCCTCTCTCTCGGATACTTTTAATAACTTTAATCCGTGGTTTAAGTATGGAGAGAGACTTGCAAGTCCTCGTACAAAGGTTTAACGGTGGCTCCTTGCCACCCTTTTACGACCTTCTTTCCCCCCACCTTTTTTCCCGTTCGCAAATACGAACGATAAATAGCCACGGTGACGGGATACAATTAAAAGAAGCTATTCCGACGAGTCCTTTGTCAGGATTAAGCCTGGAGAGTCTGCTCTCTCTCTCTCTCTCTCCTTCCTTCTTTATGTTCGTTCCACATCCTTCGTGTCTCGCATGCTCGCCCCGCGATAATAGAACACGTCGAGGAGAAGAGGAGGATCGAGGAGATCTCCTTTACGCGAATGAAAACCCTTCCCGGCCGAATCCATTATTACAAAAATAACCTTTATCTCTTCCTTTATCGCTCCGACAATGAATTATACTTTGGAGGATAGGTCCGCGTGTAATAATCCTCTTTGCCGTCGTGGAGGAGACGTCGTCGTACCGTGGCCAGCGAGGCATCCACGATACCTCCTTCCTTCCTGGCATGAAAGAGAGACGTAAAAATATTTGCCATACGCGTTCACGAAGGGGAGGGGAGATTGAAGGGGAAGGAAGAGGGACGGGAAGTTGTAACCGGGCATCACCCTAATTTCCCCGGGAGCGATGTTTAATGCGTTTTCCCTCCGTTTCGTTCCATTTTCAGCCGGGACACCAGAGGGAAAATTATCGTGGCGCCGCCGCTCCGAGCGAAAACCAGACCTCCAACCCCCCCTCTTTTCTTCCGACGCGGGAAAACTTTCTCTTCCGACCGGACGGCAGGCAACTAATCGCGCGCCACGACCGCGGTGATGGCTAATTAGCGTTCCCGGAAATGAGTCGTGCCACCGGGAATTAATATCTCCACCACTCGCCGATTCGCGCGGGATCTCGCCGCGAATTTCGAGGCGCCAAATTGAAGGCGTTAAAAACCCGACCGGTTGACAAAATTACGATGCCCGCTGTTTTCACTCGAATCTCGTGAAAAAGTATCCTCTCGAATTTGATTAATCAATGTGTTCGATTTTTTTTGTATACTTGACTTAGAACTCTTGACCTAAGAACTCTCGATTTACAGAATTCGTTCGTGGAATTAAGATCCATGCAAAGGAAATTTTATTCCTGATTGAAATTGGAAAAATGAAAATTAGAAATCGCAAAGGAAAAAAGTAATAACTAAGGACTAACTAGGGAAACGTTAAGGTTAATCGTTATAACATGGATATCAATTTTACTCGAAGGGGTATTTCGAAATTAGCGGGAAAGGGAGACGGAAGTGTTAAAATTGGAAACGAGGAGGGAGGAGGTGTAATACAATCATCGAAGGAACCGCTGAATAACAGAGTCGGTTCGAAATTAAGGGGTCGGACTTATTAACGGGACACCGAAATAATTAAATTTCGACGGCCGACCCCGATATTACGAGCAATGACCGTCGAAGCGGCGAGGCTTCGTCATTGTCTGGCTAGTTTAACGTCGCTATAACAGCAACATATCCCTCCCCTTGTACAGACAGGGGGGAGAGGAGGAGGGGGCCGCGCGGCCGAAACACAACGGGGCTTTAGAGCGGAGGGGTTGTTACTCGTAAATCGCACCCTATCTGAACCGACGTCACTGCGGATATGGCAAATGTCGGGCGTAACGACGCGGCTCTATTGTCAAAAAGTGAAAATTCAAATAAAACGGGACAAGCGAAATGCATCGATGGCGCCAGTCGGGCTGCGAGCGAAACGTGGCCATTTTTGATCGTGCACACTATCTATCCTCTGGATACAGAAAGTGAGTGAGAGAGAGAGAGAGTTAATTGCTCGAGCTCGTTAATGTAACGTAATATCGGGTATAGGCTATAGTCATAAGTTTAGCTCGCGATCACGTCCACCAACGCAGTGAGATGGAATCGTGTTCTTTCGCTAATTACCTCCTAGATTATCCTCTTAATCGTCGGCTCGATTATAGCTGCATCGTGTGTGGAAGGTGGGATCTCTCTCGTCAAAGCGCCAATGCTGGATCTAGATTCCAATCCAACTTTCAATACTATTTACTTTCACGCGAATTCTTTTAACAATGAAAGTAAAATAATGATATGTAAGAATGAAATATTCAATTGCTTTATTCCAAGGTCTTAATCCTCTCAAAAACCTCTTATTTTCTCCTCTTTTTTAACGAATATATTAAAGAATAATATGCGATAGAGATTATTATTGAAAAAGAAAAGCTCGCAAAGCGCAGACCAACATCGTCATCGTTCATTTCTTCATCCTGATTCCTTCGAGTTTCATTTTTCCCTGGACTCGTGCCAGAATCTCTTCTCCTTATTGCGTTTCACTTCCCAGACTTTTCGGCTCCGCGGTGGCTGCGGAGAAATTTCAGTTTATGCAAGCTTTCGACGCGAGTGCGCTCGGTGGATTGTCCGCTGCTTAGAGGAGGGAGGGAGGGATAGTTTCCGCGGGCGAGAAACGAGACGATCTGTCGAAGTTGAAACACACAAGCTTCTTTGAATTGCATAATAACGACGGGGGTCGCCGTCAGGGCTGATGCTAATGGCAGCGAAACTTTCCCGGAGCGAACGCGCGCGCGGAAACTATCGGCTCTCTCCTGTCTGCACTCCCTTTTAATCGAGAAAAAGTACTCGGGAATAAGGGGCCGTGCATTGATTGCATCTAAGGCAATCGTTTCACTGCCTGCTAGTTTTTCCACCCTTCCTTCCGTAGATTGCTCCGTTTACTACTCCACAGACTTGTTTGCGCCCGTTGAAACGCATGTAGATTACCTTTTGTTAGAAGCCTTTGTCGATCGATCCATCTGTTTCGGTGACAGTTCTCCCTTTAAAGAAAGAGAGAGAGGAATTGTATCTATTTCGTTCCGTAAAAAAAGTAGAAGAAGAAGAAATGCGTTCAAAGCGATATTTGAACGAAATCGTCGAGATCAAACGATACTTAATAATGACAATCCTTTTCGAATTTGCAATTTCCTTTGACGATATTGAAATGAGTTTCTTATCTTCTTCTCTATAAAGGAAATTGGGAAAATTGATTTGCACCTGTCGTATTATCTTCGAAACTTTTTTTCAAGATAAGAAAGAATGATTCTTTCGATTATCGGGGTTGGAAAATTGATCAATGAAACAATTAAAATTCTATTATTGCTAGTAATATAGTTACGAAAATGATTTAGATTTAGTGTATTCTCTAACTCGATTTGTCAACAATTCTAGATATTGAATTTTTATCGAATTGGAGCCATCCTCGAAACAATAATCCCCTCCCCTCTCCACTGTTTTCTTTTCTCACCGCCGCTGATTACGCAAAATGGCAGGGCATCGCTCACGCCGAAAGAGCGAGTTCCGCGAAAACCTTTATTTCCGCCCAGCTCTCTAATGGATCCTCGCTTCTTTTCTCTTTCCCTTCCACTGGTTGAAACTCTACCGCGGGATTGCCGGAGTGTTTTATTGTTCGCGTTCCGTTTAAGCGAGCACAACGATCTCGTGTTTCGTGGCTTCTGCGCGCCCCTCCTCCCCTGACTGACCATTCTCCACTTTCTTTTCTCGTTCCAGGGATCTGAGACCGGCGAGCTTGGAGAAAGGCCAAGAGACCCTCCGACTACGAGTGTACGCCTGCTACGCGTGGGGTGGCCCCCTTCTGGTCGCCGGTTTGGCCGCCCTTCTCGATCATCTTCCGCCCCAACCTCAGTACACGTTCCTCAGGCCCCGTTTCGGCGTGAAACAATGCTGGTTCTATGGTAAGTCCATATTTCTTTCTTCTGATAATAATAATAATCCTTGCGGATCTCTCGAATTTTCTTCTTTGAAAGAGAGAAGAGAATTTCTTCTCTTTGTGAAAAGTTAGAAATGATGATTTCTTATTCATTGAAAAAAAAAAGAAAAATAGGAGAGAATGCTTTCGAGTTTCTTTCGATTATTGATCATCAAAGGAACGCATTTCGGCGTGAAAAAATACAGGTTCTTAATAAATAATCTTTGCGCGAGATCGTAAAGAGGATTTTTGTTCCTCTTAAAAAGAGATCTCGGTACTTTTTTAAGGCCCGTTTCAGTTTGAAATAATACCGGTTCTACTGAATTTGTTTTCATTCGCTATAAAAGAAAAAAAAGAAAGAAAAAAAAATGACGAACTCGTACAGAGAATCCTTCGAATTTTTATCTCGTCAAAGGAGACCTTCGTACTTCTTCGAGCAGGTCACTGAAATTTTCTTCTCGTCAAAGGAGAGAGCTCGGTACACGTTTCTTCAGGCCCCGTTTTTTCGACGTGAACAGTGCTACGGTTCCACGTTAAAAAAAAGAAAGAAAGAAAGAAAGAATCAACGAAGTCGTAGAGAGGATTCTTCGAATTTTCTCCTCGTCAAAGAAAAACCTCGGTACATATTTCTCAGATTGCTATTTCGGCGCGAAACAGTGCCGGTTCTACGTCGAGTTCGCTTTCATTCGTCTAAAAAAAAAAAAAGGAAAAAAAGGAAAATCCTTGCAAAGTCGCGAGGAGAACCCTTCGAATTCCTCTCGGTCACCGAAAACTTTCTACTTGTCAAAGGAGCCTTGACTTTAATCAAAGCTCCGCCAGGGATCTCTCCCCCTTTCTGATTACCTAAAGAGGGCGGGAATTCGAGTGGGATGATCTGAAAATGCGGCGTTGGACCTCGATGCCGGTGAACGGAAGAGGAGTATTAACCAGAAAATGTTTCGCGATCGCGAAATGTTATTGCGATTTTGCGCGCTCTTTCGTTTCTTCTGTTTTCGAGGAAAATCAACGCAGTGATTTTTCAAAGTAACGTCTGGTCGTGGTAGATTAAACAAACCGTTTTCGATATTTTATAAACCGAGAAATCTAAGAAAAGATTAACTGGCGGGGAACAGAGACAGAAGAGGAGCGCACCGATCGGAGGAGGAGGCGAAGACGCATTGCAGATATCGTCTCGTGTCAAAAATTCTTAGTAAAATCTCGCTTACGTCTTTCTTTGATCCCAGAAATTACGCACTCTTGTTCGAAACTTTCGAACAGGATTATATTAAGAGCAAGGAATTTTCGTTCCCAAGGAACAAAAATCTACAATTCCCACCGTTCAATTTTTATAAAAGATACGTATTATCACGGTCTTAGCTCGAAAGGATTAAAGTTACCTAGGATTAACCAGAGCTCAAGCGGGATTATAAAGTAAGTTTTAGGATTAAAGTAAAAATTTAGCACGTTCCAAGCTTGTAAACTCTCTACAATTTTATATGAAACACGTCCAGCGATACGCGAAACAGATATTACTTAAAAAAAAAAAAAAAAAGAGAGGAATATTTAAAAATTCGATCCGGAGAGAAATTTCGGAAGAGACGAAGGATCGTATATATTGCTTATAGAGATCGGATGGCGCCAATGAGACGATGCTTCCAGTGATGATAATTAATCCGCTCTGTACGAACGCCGCAAATTAATTCGATCGCGTCACACACGACTTGATCAGTGAATTAATTTCCGTCGATGCATGAATGCGAAACCTCGTGGATCCCAACCTTTCTCTCTCCCTCTCTCGTTCTCTGGTTTTGTCCTGTTGTTCTCGAACGACAGTCGGTGACGGACTTGCTGACATTAGTAACGGATCAGTAGCACAGACGGTAATGGAGCCTATTATCGAAAGTAATACAGGCCGGGAGGAGGACGGTTAACACGTAATTCCCTGTGATCCGATTATTCCGCTAATTAATAGGACTGGTCAATCGTGTTCCGGGGCGCTGATTAAATCGGTTTCGTTAATCGATGGATCGATCGGCTAGCCGCGTATTAATTGCTAATCAAGCACCCGCTCGCTCCTCTGTCGTCGTCGCTGCGCCAACAGTGAAAAAGTCGCTTCGTTCCGAAATCTCCCCTTTTTTTGCGGATCAATCGACCCATGGAAATTAATATTGCAATTTGTTGTACGGATAACACGTGTACGTAATTACGCGACACATCTACCGATTTTTATAGCATCGCTTCAATACGTGTAAGTAGATAGTGCATACCAATAATTCTAGCGTTAAATACAATTACGACCAAGAAGAAAAAAAGGTAAATCTTATAACGATTTTTTATAATTAGTTAGTTTCAGATTTTTTAATTTATCCTTGTCCCAGCTATCAATAAAGAAATGTCACTCGAAGGAGATCGAACTCGGTGTAGAAAATTAAGATACAAATTTTATTATGATCGTCAAATACTTCACGAAAGAGACGAGTTACGATCAGATGTGGCGCCAACGATTCGAAACGACCACGCGCTATCCATAAAAACTTCCACTTCGTAGAAGACTTACTTCCACGATTTCGTGGAAAATTTCCGCATCCATATCCACTCGTCCATTTTTCCTGGATTCGTTAGATCCATAAATCGTAATTAAACGAGACCTCCCTCCCTCCTTTAAATCTCGATGATTAAGGAAAAAACGAAGGAGGAAGCAAAGTCGATGGCCTAATAGCGAACATTTCGTTAAGAGGATTACTCCATGGCCGAAATATCTCGTTATAACGCGTGTATATATACTCACGTTTCCCTTACTCTTACCCCCCTCCCCGAGCACCATTACCCTCCCCTGCCATACGTATGTATGCACAAGCATCGTAATCAGTTGAGATAAGAAACAATGGCACGCAGTATCAGGACCCGCGTACCAGGCAGGCGCAGGAATACTTCGCTAAGAGGATTACACGGATTGTAGATGCGTTGCCGAAAGATTGTATTTAAGTATGGGGCAGGGTAGCCGAATAAGAAGATCGATACTACCCCCAGAATACGTTTAATACCTCGAATCCCTAATAATAACCCCCCTCCGGACCACCAGCTTTCTATTCGTGCGTACACGCGAGGAGTAGTAGAGGATAATAAGGAGGTGAACGGGGACGCTGTGTCGCGTCTTTATTCACGGCTCAGGCCACGATTTCAGCCTATTTAACGAGCATCTCCCCCCTCGTAATCCACATCCACTGCAACCCGTAATCCGACGAGCTCTTTATCTTTCTCGTACGAACTAACGGAACTCTCTCTCACTCGTCCCGTAAATACTCGTTTTAAACAGTGTGCTACTACGTCGCGTATTAATTTCCCGCGGTCGCGATATTTATCGACGCCGGTCGGAGGAGTTACGCACACACACAACCCTCTCTCCCTCTCTCCTCGATGATTAATATTTAGCTTTTATTTCCTTTGACAAATATAAACGTCGCCGGTTGCGTGTATTTTCGTTTCGGTTTCCGCACGAATGATTTTCGGGTAATAAAAACGGCCCGTCTCTCCATCTCTCTCTCTCTTCGTTCGATCGGCTTTCTCCCTTCCTTTTTTTTCCTTTCTTGCGCGAGTTTCATCGATCTCCATCGATCACGTTATTCCACGCGTAATTTCAGCAGAGTTAAAGAGGGATGTTCTCGAAGGGGAAGTCGAAGCCGAACTCGTTTCTGCAGTCGCGGATTCTTGGAGCGACGCCATCGCGAGACCCTTGATCTCTCTCTCTCTCTCTCGTTCGTTTACTCGCCTTTTAGTCGATCTTCATTAGTCCCGAAACTGTTTTCAGCGGGAGAGAAATTGAAACTCGCTCGGTTGCCAAGTACAGATGATATCGAGGCGCCTTTTCAAGTAAGCTGGTGCACTGGTGGCGAGGCTCTGGCCCGAGCGCCAACCAAGATAATATTAGATTTATCGTGAAGAGCTCATTGAAACGCCAACAGTGGGAAACTCGACGCGACGCATTGTGCAACGTGGGTTGCGGGAACGGCACACGGAGAAACCACCATTGAGAAACACAATCAGTCATCAAGCATGCGGCCCATTCAAAACACACTCGACTCGTGGAACGCTTGTGCTCCATGTTATTGGTAAATATACGAAGCTTGTTGGAACCGCTCTCGAGTTAAACATCGCCACGAGTAGTGCCGCCTCTTCGCGGCTACATTAATTGCACCGCGACGGAAGATCCTTGTTTATATATCTCTCTGCCCCAATAACTTTGCCTCGTTTCTCGAATTTATACCGCAAGGACGCACACCGGACGAGACAGGTGAAAAATTAATCGAGAAGATGATTCGTAAGATTGCAAAAATGTTTAAACATTCTTATTTTGTTCGGATCGAGGAGATAGAATAGAGTTATCCACGATAGAAATTCTTTTTTATTTCATCTAAATGGAAAACAACATCCCCATAATCGATCCTCGTAATACACTGACAGATTCAAATCCCGAGTATGGAGGATTCTTGTTAAGGGAGACGATCGAAAGCAGGTAGACGAGAATGGCGCGTCTTCGTGTCACGTAATCGCGTTGGGAAAGAAAGAGGGGGGTGCACTCAAACGTGTCAATTCGCTGGCCCGACCGCACGCTCTTTCTCCCTTTTTCGCGCAAATAAAGCTAAGCTGGACAAAGGAGTGGGCGTATAGCCGGGAAAACGCGTACGGGAAATAGAGTCGTAGCCGCTGTGTGCCGCTAAATCAGGATAATGGTGCCCCATGGGAGGCTGCGTCGTACTATCGCGAGTTGTTACGTCCTGACACAATGCTTTTGCACCGGTGCCAGATGAAGGATTCACAGGGACAAGGCAGCAGGGATACTGTTCTGCAACGGACGTTAACCCTCTTCCCTTCCTCCCCCTGTTTCCAACCCTTTTCCTCCATCTCTCTCTTTCTCTTTCTCTCTCTTTCTTTCTCTCGCAATTGTACGCGATATTCCTTATAGCAGAGGTCGCCATTGTGTTTTCTCGCCTCTCCCTTTTTTCGCATCTTCTTGCGGTCTACCCGTTGGAATCGATTCCGATGTTTTTGCGCCGCTCGATCGATCGCTATCTAAATTTCGTTGTTGCGTAGCTTTCGTGGTTCACGGTTAATGGGGGATGGTTATTGTTGCGGTAACGGACGTGGATTACTTCTTGCAGATGGATTAGATTTAATACAGTGTGGTTGGGAAAATAAGAATAGGAAACCCTCCAGTTTAACCATTCGAACAAATTTTAAAATGAAAAAGGGATCGTATGGAAATTCTCTTTTTAATAAAATAGGATAATTTTAAGAAAGCGATAGAATGATGAAAATATAGATAGAGTTTAAACAAAGGAGGATACTTTTTTAACCCACGAAAAAGTCAAATATAAATTTGCATAAATATCTTTCTTACGCGTCTTCCATTAGATATTTTTAAAGATAAAAACAACAACATATTTGTATGGGAAACATCATAATAGACCTTAACTCAGCGGCGAATCTTAAAAGCCTCCCCTCGATGTTCCTTCCCCTTCCATTTGTCGATCGCTTCCTCTTTCGCACCTTCTTCGCCCCCGCATTCTTTCCACCCCCTCCCCGTCCTACAACTCCTCCTCTATTTCGCGTCTCTCTCCGTCTTTTCCACGGTGCCCTTGTACTTCATCCCCTCCCCACTCCCCTGTCACTCGAGCACAACCCATAACAACGTGGGCCGAGACGATGGGGTCGGGAGATAAACCTGGCGCCAGCCAGTCCAACCCCTTCGACCGCGCGAAAACACCGTTGGAACTTCCACGACCCCCTTTTCAACCCCTTAAGTGTATCGTTACCCTGAAATCAGGTAACAACGGTCGTACGATGCAAGCCCCGTTTCCAATGCGTAAACAGCGTGGAAACAATTTCCCTCTTGCCTTGACTTTTCGACCCCCTTTTCTTGCGGTCGGTAATTGCCTTTACAATCTGCTCTCGAAGAAACTTGAGAAAGATAAGAAAAATGTTTAAGGCTTCATTTATAAAAAAAAGTTCTCGATACGAACTTGAGAGGTTTACCAGGAGACGAAATGTTTCAGTTATTAGAGATTAGAAGTTTTTTGTCCACTGGAAAAAAAAACATTGAAAACATTCAAGCTTTAAATTGTATAAGAAATATCATTCAACTTTTTAATTAATTGAAAATAAATAATAATAATAAGAATATTCGCACCAGATATTGAACGAATCGATTAGACAGACAATTAATTCCTAATTACTCGAGGGATCGAATAGTCGTTTTCACTCCCTCCCTGCAATTTTTCCACATAAAAGAGAGAACACGCGGGAGAGTTGTAACGCGAGACGAGGAATAAACCGATGAATGAAAAGAGGGGAGGAAGGAAGGAAAGGGGGGGAAAGAAGACAGTGTTCCCACGGGGAAAGGTGGTGGAAGGATGGGTGAATAAACGCAGGGACGTAAGAAAACTCATTTACCGGCACATCGAGCAGAGGATCCCGTGCTTCAAAGCCGAGTCTCTGGTATTCGAGTCACCCCTCTCTCTCTCTCTCTCTCTCTCGGTGCACCGGCATTCTGGCGTTCCGCCGCGCCCCATAACATCCTAGCCCCGAAACGATGGGGTAGAGAGATAAATCTGGTGCCAGCCAGTTCCAACCCCAGCGTGCGAAACTCCTCCACCCCCTTTTCTCTAAGCCTACTACTAACTAGCGCGCGGACCACTGCGACGCGCACGGTTTAAGTAGCTTCGAAACGATCCAACCCCTAGCACGTTATTACTCCACCTGTACACTGTCGATTTTTTTTCATTTTTTTTTCATCGTGGAATGAATTTAGCTCGATCGCGTTTATCATTGTTTTTTTCGTCGAATAAAAAGATAAATTTCTCGAGAAATGGAATTTTTGAACGGAACTATGCTTCGATATATCATCCGCGAGAAGAGATACAATTATCGGCATCAATTATCGCGAATATAGAAGGATAAATTTGAGAAATTTTCGTTAAAAGGATCTTTTATTCGCCACTTTGCATCGAGATTAGCCGAGCCCCTTTTTTTTAAAGGGATAACTTAGCACGTTCTCAGTTTCCCAACGCGGCCCGCCCTCCCCGGAGTGAAAATAGTGAAAAAAACATGAGAACGCGGCTCGAGGAGGCTCGAGACACGTTTCGGTGGCAGTGGCCTCGGCGGAATATTCAACTAACGTTCGCATACATTAGAATGGTAAATCTCCGGGCTATCCTCCGTATCTATGCAATCTCATGCCCCTGGAAGTTCGGCACGGGTTGGAAATGGCGTACACCGAAACGATAGGATTAGAGAGATAACCTGTCCAACTCGACCGTGCGAAACGCCATCCCTAACTCCGCATCACCAACACACACCCTCCAAATAACGGGCAAGCTTGTCGCGCGCCGATATTTATTATATCGCTTCGGTCAGTGAAACTCTCTTATTGAAAGACAGCTCCGTTGAAGAGACTTAACGCGGGATTTGCTCGCGCTCGAGTGGCTTCGACCGGGATTTAATTAAGTTTAGTTAAGAGAGAAAGAATTCCGTAAGAGATTATTTTTTTTTTAAATTTCTGACACGTTAATTTGAATTTTAGATACAATTGTAGGATTATTCTGAACGGTAGCCAGTGAAACGATCGAAAGATATATATGTTTTATAAAGTATGAAGGAAAGGAGAAAAAAAAAAAGAAAAATACGTATAATCGCCTCATAACTTTTCATCAGATAAAAACGTGCAATTTATGAAAATAGGAAAAAAATTTCTTTGCAAATTACTTAGGATAAAGATTCGAGCAGCAATTCTATTAACAGTTAAAAAGGATACGTGTTCTATCTATTCTCGAACTTGAAAAAAGGAGAATTAAAGAGAAAAGAAGTATTCCAAACGATAACGTGAACGCTTCCGCTTCCTCTTTCTTGAAGAAAAACTTAAGATCCGCCATGGTTAATGTTAAACGTCGTGGAGAACGGGGATATAATGCGTAACTGTGAATGAAACGAGCGCGTGTAATGCGATTAATAGGCGTGATTGTGCGCGATTAAACGAATCGGCGTGGCTCGTTTCCTCTGTAATAACAGCGGCGCGAATAATCAGCGATCGAAAGAAGGAGAAAAATAAATAAATAAATAAATATCCTTTGTATCCTGGCCGCGTGGACGAAGAGGAGGAGTGGAGTTCGATTGAAAATTCTCTTCTATTGATAATGACCCGCGTTAATAACCGAAACCGATCGATTTATATCGTTTTGGACGACGTAGCTTTTGGGAAATTGGCGAATTAAAAATTAGTTTATCATCGAGGCTTGGAATTATCGGATTTGCTCGACCTCGTTACGCTTTGAAGAATGGAAGATGAAGAGATCGATCAAGAAACGAACCGCGTGAAGATCGATATCGAAGCAAATCGTTGCTGTTGATAACGGTTCGTGAAATCGTATCCTGAATACTCGAGGAAGGGATCGATAAGAAGAGGGAGGTTCGCGATTACGAGGAATCAGTGATGAGGAAAAATTGGAGGGAGGGGAAGAAAATTAACGAATGCTAAAGAGTCGTGGCAAATGGTCGAGCCCCTGCTCTATTTATCACGTACTCTCGTTTTATTGGAGGCTTGGAGGTCGCAATGAATACTGGAGGGTAGGAAGGAATTTTCTTATTGTCTTTCTTTCTTTCTTTCGGGGGATGTGTATATATACCCGGGAACTGGAGTTGGAGGGAAGCGGTGTTGCGAATCTATAATCGCTTTGAGAATTTTAATTAATCCTTTCGATAGGGAGAGAGCGATCTTTGCTTTACTTTGTTAATGCCTTTGTTAATTTATCACAATCGATCTTGAGATTCACCAGGGTTTAGTCATCGATATTTTTTTTTTTTTTTTTCTAAATAGCGCGTGCTGGATCTGTAACACGTGCGCTATCTTCGAGATGACGAAATGTGTTTGGTCGGAAAAGTTTTTAAAACTACATACCATTGTTGTCATAGTTTCTCTGACTCATTTAAAAGTTTAACGACACTATCGAGATAATAATTATCCATGTTACAACGTTTAGAACTTTTCAATTTATTGTTTCTTCGATCGTTCAAGATGTAACGCGTAAGACGTTGTTAAAAATAAAAGATTAACGTAGATCGTAATCCTCTAAGAAAAGAAAGAACATCGAAACAAATGTGAATATCGAGTAATATCTCGAAAAAAAGAAAAAAAAAAATTCTTCGCATCCATTTTCATATCATCGTCGACTACACGTCGATTATTTCGAATGTCAGTTATCGTTGCATTTCGAGGGCCACGGTATGTATTTGTTCCTCTGTTAAAATCCCCCTAAAAATCGAGCGAACGAAGCAACCGGGACAATGGACGACAGGAAAATTTTCTACCGTAACGCGTATAAATAAAACAACGGTGAAAATCTACCGCGAGGCAGGGAGTAACACGCGAATTCGTTTTCATTCGCGTCTGGAAAATTCGCGGAGCGATCGGTTTTTTACGGAGGGAGGGAGGGGGATGAAGGGGGGCCTCGGTGGAAATTTGTTGGGGGCGGAATCGTTGGCCCGATACGCTGATACAAGCTCGCGCAATCACTTTCGATTATCTGAAAAACCGTCGGTGATTAAAATGACGCCGGCCGATAAATCAAATCCGACCGAGGAGGAGAAGTAAAGGGGGGAGGGGTTGGAAGATTCGAATCCATTCGTGTGCGAGTGGAAAAAAGTGCTGCCTAATTATATAATTCTCGACGAGGATTCGCGCGTTTTTTCCTTTTTTCTCCCTCTCTTCTCTCTCCTGTTTTCAAATTCCTCCGCGCGTTGATTTACGCGCGACCGATTTCCGCCACCCAGACGCGCGCATACCGCGTAATTGATAAAGCGAGGAAAGCTTGTTGCCACGGCATGGGAATGCCGCCCGTAAATCCTGTCTCCGATGATCCGGAAAAACAGCACCGATTACAATGACGCCCGCCGATAAATCTTTGTCGACTCTCTTCGTCCTCGAAGAGGGATGATACCATTAGCGAGCCCCTCCGATGAAAGCGCCACGTTCCTCTCCTTCGTGTATTCCCTCGCGTTCCAGATATCGTCGAGAACATTTTTAACCGAGTTGATTTTCCAAATTACGACACTACGAGATATATTTTGAAAAATAAATAAGTGTGAATTAATTTTCTAGCGTCTTAATCAAAAAAAAAAGATATAACAAATACACAAACAAATAAGTAATAAATCCCTAAAAAGGGATTAATTTACACATCGAGCGTTCTCGT
This sequence comes from Apis mellifera, assembly GCF_003254395.2. Taxonomy (NCBI): domain Eukaryota; kingdom Metazoa; phylum Arthropoda; class Insecta; order Hymenoptera; family Apidae; genus Apis; species Apis mellifera. The sequence continues at coordinate 6,674,604 of NC_037640.1, forward strand.
TTCACGCGTTTCACCTCCTTCATTTTCGATGATTCCGCGATAAATATATTTTTTTTTTTCTTTCTTTCTTTTTATCCCGCTACGAGAAACAGAACGCCACAACGATAATCGTTGAACGTATTAAATCCGCGCCCCACCGACACCCCACCGCTGAATATTCATTAACGATTTGTTTCTCGTTACGCCGCTGATCTATCATAATCCCGATTTGCATAGCGTGAAAAATCTGTTTGTCGTGTTCCCGCATGCGATCAGCCGAAAAACCAGCCCGTATTAAAAGGATAAATCAACGGCGACGGAAGGGGTGGAGGGGAATACGGGTGGAGAGTTGGGGGGGGGGGAGAGAGTCGACGAGGGATGATAGAAGGTGACACGCGGCGCATGCAATTGATCTCGCGAAGCGTTTTCCACGCCGGACTAATCGGGTTTGACCGCGCCGCCTCCTCCCGTAAAGTATCGAACGGCACGCGTCGACATAATTCACTTATGTTTGTTATGGGTTGCCATGGAGTGAGATATAACCTGGCCGAAACAGCTATTGTTGGCGACCCGCCAAAACCCAGCAAATATAGACGGCCGTTTCGCTCTCTTCTACCACCCCCTCCCCCAATAAGATTCGTAACTCGTTCGTTACTCTCATCCTTTTTTCCCCTTTCCTTCTCCCCTTTCCTTCCGACGCACCGGTTTCCTCGCGGGCTTCCCTCCCCCCTTCCTCTCGTCTCTAACAGCAGATTCCGCCTTTCTGTTTACCGGAAACCGGCCGGCAAAAAATAAAGTTGGCTACCTGGTCGCGCTCGGTAATTTAATTGGATTAAGCCGAGTTGATAATAGAAAATGTTTTCCTGGCAAGAGTTTCAACGTGAAATGGGGGAGACGCGTGTTTTGACGTTTCTCTTTTTTGTTTTCTTTCTTTTTTATTGTTATTATTATTATTATTATTATTATTATCATCATCTGCGTGACTCGCGTTAAATTAAGTCGTGAGTTGTTTGTCAGAGCAGAATTTTTTAACAAGAGGGTTGCCAAGTGGAGAGAAAAGATATTTCAATGTTTTTTTTTTTTTTTTCTTCTTTTTCGTTTCAAATTGGATTTACCGCAATAGATCCGCAATAAGTCAGTCGACGAGAAATGCATTAAGAAAAATTAATTCGAAACAAAAGCTGCTGTATCGTCTATAGATCCCGGATATATAAAGAAACTAGGAAGAATTGAATCTCTTTCCCCCCCAGAGATCTATCCCAAACGAAATCCATTTAAATCCAACCCGTCTTTTCCATCGTATCCTCCTCCTCGAGCAAAGAATCGAAGAATCTGATTAAAAACACGCGGATCCATCGACTTACAGCAAAATATTATTTGCTCTCGGCGGAGCAAACAAAATCCATTTCGAGTTGCGGCTCCAGGATGATAAAGGTTATCCTCTCCTCCTTCTCCTCCTCCTCCTCCCTCCTCCCAGGAACGTTCCAGGTAATCTTGATAGAAAAAGTTTGGCCAAGAAGACCGGACGTTCCCTCGGCAGTGGAGTTTTTTCTCCACGAAGGGGAAAAAAAAAGTTGTTGAATTTTGGCTCCTCGGTTCCTCGCGAGGAACGGGCGTTGAATTTTGAGTCGAGCCCAGCCATCCGACCGAGATGAAAAAGAGAAAAGGAAGGGTGGAAGGAGGAAAAAAAAGGAGAGGAGAGAGGAGGCATAACGCGTCCGTTTTAATATTCCAGCTCGCGTCCGTGGCGAGGCACTTGGCTCGGTTTATCCGAGACTCGACGTTTCGAAACTTTCGTTTCCTCCTGTTTGAATTTCCGCGCGACTCGCGGATCCGCGTTGCCTCTGATCGATACGACCCGGCTTCGTTAACTCGGAGTTAACTTCTGGAGTTCGGTTACGATGAATAACGTGGGGACCGTTGAATGCGAAGGAAAGAAAAGCTGGATGGAGGGATGAGAATGGATGAGGAATCGTAAAGTCCTCTCTTCGTTACCGCCTGTATTAATGCTAGAACGTGATATTGAAAGACAAGAACGGTATTATGTATTTAATTACACGCCGGGGGATGAAAAGTGTCGTTTCGGGAGTCGAATATTTCCGGCCGTTGGGAATAAATTTGAAAGGGTGTATTAATCGCGCGAGAGGGAGGTTGATGAAATTAAGGTTGTAACAAGATTCTGCCAAGTCTGGAAATAAATCATAAATATCATTTCCCATTTTATAAATCCTGGATGTTGGAAATTATCACTCTCAAGGTGTATTAAAAATATTGTTAATTCGTATCAATAAAAGCGAAATTTCAGAAAATATAAATAGCTACAAATACGCGTCTTACAAATATCCTTTATACACGATATTGATAGAAATTCAATGTTTATTAACTCAGTAGAGATAGAACTCTAATTGAAGAAAAGAATTATTCTTCCAAATAATTCTTCCAGAAATTTGAGACGCAAAGTAAAAGTATCGCCAGACTCAGGGTGGAAAACCGATCGATCCAAGTGCCACGCGTGTTTATTTATCCCTCGCGTGTCGTTGACAGCGAGCAAATCCTCGAGGCGATCTTTCACACTGCATGGACCACCATGGATTAACGCGGCGCGGCAACTGGGTCAGCAACTGCAGCCTCGATATCAAACCCTCCTCCTCCTCCTCCTGCTCCTCTTCTCTTCTCTTCTTTTTCCGCTCCTCGTGGAGCCGCCATCCATGAAAGTTGCGGCCTGTACGGATTTTATTTATGAGTTTGTTTGCGGACGGGCGCGACCCTCCCTCCATAAGTGGGGTATGGGGCCCTCGTGGAAGCGTGCTTCTGGCAGATTGCGCGCGTGGGGGTTGCGGAGAGGCAGACCGCTTAGCAGAGAGGGAATTGGTCCGATAACGGGGGGGGAAGGGTCCAAGCCTCGGATCGTTCTTTATTTACCATAAAACTCGGCCTGGCGCTGCCTGGCGAGCTGAATGGATTTCGCGCGGCCGCGGCTAAAATTTTATTATCGCTCGCATGACAAACCGTCCAATTACTAACCACCGATACCGTTAATAGAGCCATTTTTCTCGGTATATAAAAAAAAAAAAAAGAAAAAAAGGAGGGAGAGGAATACCAGGATCAGTAAACGTGAACCAAAAAAAAGAGAGAGAGAAAAAACTGTATTCTTTATTCGTTCAGCGACGCACGGTTCACGGAGGGTGACCGCAAGGGAGGGGAGGGGCGGGAAGGAATGGCACACCAGGGACATTTTTGTATCGCGAGCTCGATAAAAACGCAACGATCCTCGGCGCGAATGAAAGAGCGTTTAACGCGCTTCCCTACCGAAACGAGGTTGATGATCGGTGAAATCGGGACTCGCCCTCTGTTTCCTCGAAATCGCAAGTTTTTTTTCTCTCTCCCCGCCTAGTATAATATAAATATCGACTGCGTTGCTGCATTTCTCTCTGCACGATCGAGAACCAAGGGATGGATCGAAGAAAACACGAAAAAAAAAGAAGAAACGAAAAACGGGAAAAAAGGAAGCGAAACTTTCTTTCTCCATAGTTACAAGCCGGTTGCGCGATAAGGGGTGCAATTACTTATCGACCGAGTAATTGTCCTTCTGGATTATAACTATCGAGAAAAAAGGCACGAGGGTACACGCGCATGAAAACATGGCGAAAAAAATGGCCAACGTATCAATTTACTCGAAAACTAGTTATCCGCGTTTCCCTCTTCTACGCTATATATATATTTAATGGATCGGTCGTAGGGACGTGACGGTTCACGAAAACTCGAACGATGCGTTGCTTCGAGAAGACTGTATTCATATTCATAGGTGTTACTAGGAATTCCTGGGATTTCGGGATCCAGACACGCACGCACGTTTTCCTCTCGCGTGATCCGTAATTTCGGAGGATCGTGTCTCGCGTGCCGTGACTTTCATTACACGATCGCCGTTCGGCTTCCTGTAGATTTTCACCGTCTCTCCGCATGGTGGAAAAGAGAAACGATTAAACGGTTGGAGGGGAGTGGAGGTACAGAAGCCGGTTTCGTGACCCTTTTTCTGGATGGTTGGATATGGCGGTTGGGCGCGCAAATTGAACGTGTTTTTTGATTGCGATTATTCGGGATGGTTAAGGATTAATAACCGGCAATTTTCGACACTTCTCTGTTAAGGGAAAATTGGCTTGACGAAGGTTATTTTGCTAAATTACTTGGAAGAGGATCGCCGAGTACGTAATTTCATTTTAAAAAGATGATGGGTTTGAGATGATGGATTAAGAAACCGAGGAAGAGGGGATGATCAGCAATTATTTAGTGTCGAATTTAGTTGTCGTGTTTCGTAACGATTCGATTACATTGTGAACGATTTTTCAACAAATTTTAAACGTTCGCCAATTACCTATATTGAGATTCGAGAAGGGAAAGAAAAAAGTGAAGACTCTTGCAATTCTGACATCGATTTGCTTGCTTCTTATCCATTTTTATCAATCAATTTATCAATATTCTAAACGAAGTCAAAGAGATCCATTAGAATTCGTACGAAACCACTTGCAATAATCTCATACCCAGTTACATGCACGCGTTAAAAAAAAAAAAGGAAGAGAGAATCGGGTCATCGAAACGAAAAGAGCGAACGTTCATCGTCAGAGCGGAGAAGCGGCAAGCGGCGAATCAACGATAATCAAATCGTTTCGCGAGAGGAAACAGTTGGAACGGTAGGAACAGATGTTGGGAGGATAGTAACCTCGTTCGAGATCTCGTGCGATTTTCGTATCGACGAAGTCGGTATCGATCCGGGTAACGAGCGGACCCGGTAACGAACCGGAGGATTGAAATTGCGGAGAATAATGACACAAGAGGAGGGACAGAGAGGAGGAGGAGCAGGGCGAAAGCGTAACCGCGAGAAATATCCGAAAAGCCGGTAGTACCAGGATCGTAATCGGATCTTGAAAAAGGGAAACAAATGGATCCAATTAACGACGCCCATACGCGGAATATTGAAAATATCGGGCAAAGTAATTAAAGTACACACGGCCTCTCGTTCGTTCGATCCCTTTAACAAATTGATCCCCGATGCGCGCGCAACTTTCGACGACGACGAATCGACTCGCGTCAAAAATAATATCGCGGTGTAATAATAATATCGCGGGGATAAATGAAACGAGTGAGCAGCGTCGAGTAGCCATACCATTTAGACGACAAGCAAATGGTGACGACGCGCGTTCATTTCCTTTGAGCATCTTTTCGAACGGTGTGGAACTACGATGGAAAAACAAACTGTCCCTGTCAGCGAGGGACCGACCCCACTGATTTATATCGGCCTCTATGAATTATCGATCTATTTGCGGCTCTCACATTTTTGCCGTGTTTTCATCCTCCCTCCATCCGTCCCCCCCTTCTCCTTGCTCTCTATTCTTTCGAGGTTCTCTATTTTTTTTTTTCTTTTTCCCCCCTCTCGTCATTTCAAGAATAGTTGGGAAGCTGTAGCGCGTAGATGAAATTTCTCGAATAATATATAGGCGGATTATTCGACCATTCTCGCCGTTCTGTCTCTTTGTTTTTTGTCAATGGACGTTTAACGATGGAAATTGGAACGTTTTTTAAGCATTAGTGAATCAAGATGCGATTGCTTTCGAGCAATGATCAAACTCGAGGCTTGACGAGGGAAGGCGATGAAATTTCGGCGATGTCTCCTTGTTTCGATTCATCCCGTTTAGAAAGGCGAAAATAAAGCTGTCAGGTGAGGAACAAAAATAGGGACTTGCGCAACAAAGCGGTTTAGAAATTGGTCGATCCGTGACCAGCGGACACATACAGTGATTCCGGGAATAGAAGGCAGAGAGTCGGGAGGAGGAATATTGTGGAATTCGTGAAATCGCGAGCACTATCGTCATGGGATTTATTTACCCGTCATCGATTATCGATATTCTGCCTCCAGCTCCGGAATCCGTTTTCTCGAATTCGTTTCCTATACACCGATGGATTCTCCGGATAAAATTTCTGTTGGGAAGAATTTCTTCGTTTATCCAACTTCCTATTTTTTCTTCTTCTTCTTCTTCTTCTTCTTTTTATTTTCGAAGGAATCCGTCCTTGGACTCTTGGACATCGAACCGACTACCTACGTGTTTTTACCGTTGCTTTACACGCTAATAACATCTGGTGGATATCTGTTCCGTCCAATGGTATACAATTTTTCAATTTGGATCGATGTTCGAATAGAATTTGCGCTCTTGTTGAAATCTTGTTGCTGGATTCTGAGTTAATAAATCCTTCTCGATCTTAAAACTTGGCTACTGGGATAAACAAAAGAAATATATAACGGAGAAGAATTATTTTAAGAGAAAGAAAAAAAAGGGATGATTTAAAGGGAAATATATAAATGTTAAACGTTGGTATTGTATTATCTGAACCCATTGAAACAATTTCTGCCTTTTTAACGCTATTCCTTTAACTTTTTAACTTAACTTTTTTTAACTCCTCTAACTACTCCTTTAAAATTTTTTTTCCTTCTCGCGAAATTATAATATGAACGATACAATCAGTTAATTTTTAAAAAAATAAAAACAATTTCTCATCTCGATACGTCTCGAGAAGTGATTATGAGAAAAAAAGGAAGAAAAGAATATTGCGTGAATACTCGAATGCTTTCTAAACTTTTTTTAAAGCAAAGCGAGTTTAAAACGCATTCCACGTACTCTGATAAGCCGTTCGGAATACAAGAAGAAAAGCACGGCGAACTAGCCACTCTAACCAAGTCGTTCACCCGATACAAGCATTTCGCGTAATAGTTTAATCGTTAATGGTGGTCGGCCTTCCTTCGAGTTCCGGTTGAAGAGTAGCTCTCGCGTTCCCTCGTTTCCCTCCGAGGATGAGTATGAATCGAACCGCAACGCCGACCGTTGAATCGGAGGTCGTAAAGATAAACTGATTCGCCATTCAAGCGATCCAAACGTTTATTATTGAACACGTAGTCAGACTCGGGGCGAACATCCAGATATTTAGAGCGTTTCCAGGTCTGAGTTGTTCCTCGCCACTCCAGCTGTTCGCATCAATAATATCCGGCGAATTTTAGATAGATGGAGAATTTATCGTTTTATTATATACCGAGGCGACGAGATTTGTTTAATTCTCGTATGTAATGTAATAAAAATATAATTCCATCTCTTACGAATATTAATATTTTCATGAAAGGATTTTTATGCCTTTTAGTAGTAATCGATGAAACGAGAGAGGTTTAAATTGATACTTCTTGATACTTTCTTTTTTTTTTTAATTAAAATTTTCTAGATATGTAATTTGCATTTGCCGGTATCCAATCTTCTTTTTCTTTTTAATTAATTTTCGATCAATATCATCGTATTAATTTGTTTGGATATTAAAAATTATCGATTAAAAAAATTTGTAAACGAGAGAAAACATATTTTCCAGATGACATGGCGATCTTGGCATACTTCTTCGGCCCCATCGGCTTCTTGCTCGCTGTCAATCTTCTGTTTTTCGCAGCAACCGCCCGCGAGCTAACGTGCGGTCTATGGAAAGGCGAATTCGTGAAAAGCACCACGGAACGGTAAGTGAATTTTTCCGGATCGATCGAGGCCACTACTCGACTGTCTCCACGAGAATCTTTTCCTCCACCACCTCTCAAATTAAGTTTCGATCCCGTGGTTTACCCCGCTGTGGTTCCTCCACGGTGTTCCGGCCGGTGTTGCTTGTACACCGACGTGGATATGACTGTTCCCAACCGTATCCACAAGGGAAAAAGAAATATTTACTCGAAAGCTTTCCGGGCGAATTCGTAAACGTATTCTGCTCCTCGCCAACAGCCACGCGGTCTTCTTTTCGCGTGTAAATATTTGCCGAATTTTTTTTCCACGAATGTTTCCAGATTTTTATCTTTTCTTTCTTTCTTTTCTTTTTCTTTTTTTTAAAGAATAATTTGGGAAGGGAAGAAGAAGAAGAAGAATCAACGATCTTCACAGCTTTCGAAATCGAGAGCATCGTCGTGGAAAGTTTCGTTTATCGATAGCGATGATAAGATCAACTCGTGAACTTCAAGTCAAAAATCAGATTCAATTTAAGATATTCGCTTCGTGGAATTCGATCATTATTTCGTATTGTTATAAAAAATAATCCAATTCAAATTTTATTCTTTATACATCTAATAACATTTTAGAGTTTATCAATCTTCTCGTCTTTTTAACTAGCTTTAGATAAAGTGACATAGAGATCGAACTTAATATTGTCAAAATTAAAAAAAAAAAAAAAAAGGAAACGAGACGATTTTCCAATTAAACTTGGACTTGCAATTTAAACTCGGAGCTCGATCCCATCGCTACGCACGCGCAAGACCCGGATACAAGTCCAAGTTATTTTCAGTTTCCTCCGAGTTTCTCGCCATTAGCCCGCGATGCGTTTACGGAAGAGATCGCGTTTGATACCGAAACCCTAAAACTTTCCACGGTTACTTTAAATCCGATATAATGGCCATACCCCGAATTATCTCGAGCCCTGATCTTCCGTCCGGACCAATGCTAATCTCCCTCGGTGACCGAGAGACAGTTAATAAACCGACGGGGGGAGGGGGGAAATCACCTCGAAACTTGGGAAACGCGAGTGTTTGCTAATCACGGGAACCGCAACCTCTGAAAAGTTGAACGGTTGAAACGATTACGCGGTGCTAAACTTCGAGAAGTTTAAAAGCCTTAGCTGCAATGGCGCGAGGTCAAAGAAGTTTGTTTGCAAGGGGAGTGGCGGGGGAGGGGAGGGGCGATACGCAGGAACGATTAACACAGGAACGGAGAAACAGGCGGAATATGGGGGCTTTTATTAGTCGCGCTTTATTTCGGCTCGAAGGACGGTGATTCGAGTCGATAAAGATCAAGGATAACTGGTTCCATCGGAATATAATCATCAGAGATCAGCGAACGGTCTCGATAAACGATCTCGTTCCTTGGATCGATGATTTTGAATCAATTTTCCCATCAGTTGGATTTTGAAGACTTGGAAAGTGAAAGGTATGATGGGGAAGAGTGGAAGGATCTAGAAAGTTTTGAGAATGTGGAAGGCACATATAAAAATAGGTTACGTGATGGAATAATAAGATGATAAATAGGGTTTCTTTTTCTAAATCTAGCAAAGATGTTTCATTTCGACGGAATGGGTATTTACGAGCGGGTATTTCCACTTTCGATTGCAATTCGAAGGATATAAACGAGCTGTTTTATTGGGAATCGACGAGTTTCCTTGGATGAAGTCGTATTTACTAATAAAAAGAAGAAAGACGTAAAGGAAGAATTGGAGTGGAAATTCTTTTGAAAAGAATTTAAATACGAGTTTAAATGTGCTATGTACAAATAAAATATTATCATTTTGATACTATAACGTAATCAGGTGGATGAGTTTCAGAGGAACTCGAAGAACGGATGGGCCAGATAAACCTCTCGATTCTTCGAGGGACATTCTTTGTCCAACCGGACGTGAAAATATCACGTTTCCTGTCCTTGTCTTTTGACACAAGGCGACCAGCATCCAGTTTGACGGATCACATTTTTTTTCCTTCTTCCTTTTTTTTTCTCCCGAATATTTATGCCTGGCAACCGATGACTTTTTTTCCACAGGGGGTTCAAAGGAGAATTTATTTTATCACGGCCGCGCCGACAGATATCAGGCATCGAATCGTTATTTTCCATTCGTACGCCGTCCCTTCGAACCACCTTTGCTCCCTCGTCCCTCGTCGAAATTGATATTGACGATCTCAATTTGCGATTCTCTTTTGGCCATGCCTCCCCCCCCTTCACTCTTTTCGATCCCTGTCTGCGAAGGCAGACAGAGGGACACGCGCCGACCATAATGGCGGATAGAGATTCTCTCGCGTTTCATTTTCTTTATTTCATCTCTCTCTCTTTGTGTCCACTCTGTTCTGTAATTTTCGAGAAGCATCATGCTCTTTTTCGTCCGCCACCCATTAAGCATAATTCGAATATTCGAACCTGTTCGATGTTGCGCGATGCAAGGGGTGAAAAAATTATGGTTTATTCCCTTCCCTCCATCATACGATTCCACGTTTGATCTAGGGAATTCTAGAGAATTTTTAAGTGCGAAAAAATTATCGATCGATGAAAGATTGCTTTTTGGTTTGGAAAAGGCGAGTAAATTGAATTACAAGATGATTTTTATTTGGAGGATTATTCGGTTGAATGAAAATATCGTTGAAAGTATTTGTTGATCTTCGATGCAATATTTCTATATTCGAGGAATTGCGATTTTGAAGAATTGATCAGGTGATGATTCGTTTCGATTTCGAGCGAATAAAATTTTGAAACGTTTCAAGATGGAGAAACTGAATTGTGAAACCTTAATTTTTACACGGATGCGAGACTCGTTTGTCGTTTCGATGAAGAATAACATCTTTTTAATTCGAATAAAATTTCGAATGAATTCACACGAGTGTACAATAGAAAACGAACAAATGAAAACTTTTTTAGAGTACGAAAATAAATATCAGACGTAAAAATAGGAACGCCTGTGATCTCTGTCAAGGTTAATGCACGGATCTATGTTGAAGCAAACTTCGCAGCGGTATATATTTAAAAAAAAAATATTCGAATCCCGAGGAAATGAAAATAGAAACTCGAATAGAAATAGATACACAAATACTCGAAACTATTTCTCTAAACTCTCTACGATCATTTTCTAACAATATGTTTCAATAAAATTGAATAATAAAATTCTTATAAAAATGAAAAGAAGAAGAAGAAGAAGAAGGAGAAAGCTCTGATTATTATTGCGTAAAATATTTCATCGAACAAAAACAATATCAAGACCGGCTGTTCGAGCTGAATCTTCCAAATTTCAAAAGAAAAAAAGAATCATTGAGAAAAAGAGAAAATTACGTTCATTCACGAAACGGTGAATGGTCGGCGTCGCCTGTGGTCTATCTGTTCGCGATTTAAAACTGGGGGCGTCACTGCCAAAATAAACGGCTCGCAAATAAAGTTCGGCGGCGATGTGGTATAGCGCCGCTCAAAGGAGGCGCAACAAGAAGAAAAGGAGGAATCCCTTTTGAATTATGCTCGACCCAGGAGCGACAAGGTTACCGGTTGAATAAACGTGATAAAACACGCGCTATAACCGTCAGCCGGACAGATGCGGTCTCCATGATTGCATTTTACGTTCCTCCGTCCCCCCTCCTCTTCTCTTCTTCCTCCTCTTTCATCTCTCATCGAATTATTTCTCTTTCTCGAATTCGTCCTCGCATCGCATGTAAGAGGCGTATAAGATCGTAAAGTGGAGAGGTTAGGTTTTTGTCAGCACTCTTCAGAGAAAACGGAAGCGAGTAAAAATCTTGTATATTGATTCACTTTTGAACTTTGACCATTAAGTCCTTCCATAATGTAAGAAATGAATTTACTTTATGGCCACGGTGGCAATTTTTCTCCTATCCTTCGATTTCTCTTCCGAGTCACTTGTTAGAAAGTCATATTTTTACCGTTTTCTTTTTCTCCGTGATGCGATTAATTCTTAAAATTGAAACGTAGTCTTCGTAATCTTCGATCCCGTTGTGAGCGATTCGCGGACAAACGTCCATTGTTTTCAACATCGATCTAAGAATAGTTGGAACTCGTTGAGGAAGCGATATTGAAAGTATTATAATTCCCGTTAATCCGTTAGGGCAGACTCGACCCGATGTTCTCCGCGATGCAGCCGCAAAGTTTTCTCGCAAATTGCAATGGCGGATTGAACGCGTTTCCTCTTTCTTCTTCATTATTCAGCGATAATTATAATAAAGAACATCCAAGTGATGATAATAAAACGCCCAGACGAAACGTTTCTCGTTAAACCCGTTTTCGCGAGTGTAACGAGCGGTCGAAGCATCGATATTTTCCTTTCTCTCGCTCTTTTTTCTCCCTTTTTTTCCTTCTTTTTTTTGTTATTAATGCTGTCGATATTTTCTGTTCTGAGACAGACAACGCTAACAATCCGTATCCATCCCCTCTGTCTCGTTACGTCAATTAACACATCGGTGGATCCTGCCTCCTTTCGAAACGTGGCATTAATTAATTTGAAGCGTCGAACAAAATTATGAACGGGAACCGAATAATACTTTTTTACTTCCTCTTCTTGTTCATTGCGTGGATCCATCATCCTCTTTTCGCGCGATCCTTTTTTTCGAAAAATTCCTCTTCTCGATTCCTCATCTCTCTCTTTCTCTCTCTTTTTCGTGAAATTTTCTTAGAAGTTTACCAGGACCAATCCTTGCAGTTCTCTAAATATAACGAGCAGTAAGTTACAAATGATGTATAAACTTTAAACTGTTTACTTTGTCCAAGATCCAAATAGATAGTAAATCAGGAATATCGTAAACAGGAAGAGTCTAGTCCCCATAAAAGAAGAGATAAAAAAAGAGAAAATTACATTATAAAATCCTGTATTTCTGATTATACGAATTCGTTCATACAAATAAAAAAATATATATTAAATTGATTCTCTTATTTGCTTCCTAGGCGAATCGTTCGTTAAAAATAAGACAAAAATCGTTAAAGTTATTGCAGTTATTAACCTTTTTCACCATATCTTATGATTCACAGGAACGAATACGCCGTTTCACGAAATAGACGCTTATCGATATATAATTTCACAGTAATTTTTAAATTAGCCTCGAGGACACAAGTATATATACTCTCTACGCGATTTACATAATACGCAGTAATCTCGCACGATTTCGTATACACGTTCCTTTTCCTCCCTACTTAAAATTCGGCCGTTAACCGCCCTTCGCCCTTCGCCTTCGTGCAAAATCGATTTCACGCTCTTCGATCGAATCTACCTTTCTCTCTTTCGCCTTCCTCTTTCCTTTTGTATTATATCGCCGATTCCCGCAGCTGTTCTCATACAGGTGATCGACCGTTTGTTTGCATTCCTTGGTCGGACGGGTCTCATGCTTATCACGCGTTTCCTCGCCCCCTCCACGAACCAACGAGAGAAAAAAAAAGAAAGAAGGAGAAGGCTCATCCTGCACGCGCGAGTTCACATTCTGACTTCGTGATCGCGCGTCTAATCTTGCTTTCTGTGGATACGATTAATTCCCCGGCGGGATTCATCCACGCCCATTTCTCGAGAGCGGTAACCCCGTTTTGTATTTTCGCTGTTTCGGATTCAGAGGCATCGATGCACGGCGTTGAATTTTTTAACCGATACCAGAACCGATAAAATTTTCAAACCGAATAATATTGGACAGGAGCCGAATACCGGCGGCATAACCGGTGGATCGATAATAAAAGCCTTGCATCATTGATGACGGAATCCCGACGATATTTCCATTAGCCATCCCCGCCCGGTACCGTTGTCAACTGTCCACTCTTGTATTTGTAATTCGAAAGATGAATAATTTTGCACTTGTTTTTTTTTTCGTCTTTAACACTGTAAATCTATTGCGTTTAATTTGTTCGTTTTCGTTGAAACTTAATTCGATTAAAAAAGAGAAAGAAAGTATAGAAAGAAACGATTGCTAATCGATTTCGAACAAGATGAATAATTTTTTTACCGACGATATATATTCAATTTATGGAAAATAAATTTAATTTATTAATGTTATCCTCGAACGATTACTTATTACTCAGGTAGCAAACAATCGATCGAATTTCAAATAAGATTGTGAATGAATAATTTTGAAGGATAAATTTAATTACGAAACGCATAGAAACGATGTAATTTATTCTCGAAACTATTAAAAAAAATTAATCGATTTGAAGCAAGATGCTGTGTAATCATCTCTTAGATCAATGCTCCGTAAAACGTGTTGTGCCTGCTTCTTCCCTTTCTTTCTTTCTTTTTCTTTTTCTTTATTATTATTATTATTATTATTTCAACCGCGTATTAAACCGTAATTATCGCGATATATACGCAACACGGTTTCCCCGTAATAGCTGGATACAGAGATCTTCTATTTTCGCCGCGTCGTCTAATTGTTACGAGCGGGTAACACGCGAACATGCGCGGCTTCCAACCGGTGGTGGGCCGAAAATAACGCGGCGACCAACCGCGACGTAAGAGCGGAGAGGAAAACTGGTGAGAAAGTTCCGCTTGTCGCGTGAAAATTTGACTCCGCGACCCGATTCCACGGCCAATTTTTCCGCTATTGCCGCTAATTAGAGTCGATTTTAAAAGAAGAAAAAAAAAGAGAGAGAGAAAAAATCAACAAGATAAAGATATCTCAGATTCCTTGCGAGAACTTTTCTTGTTCTTCCGTTTGAAATTCTTTTTTTTCTTTTTTCTCCAAGCTCGACGCGTTAATACGAATAATAAAAATTCGGTAGAAACGAGATACGTAGCGTTTAAAATCCGGCACGATCGATGGAAAAAAGAGGACTGGTGGATGGCCTTTACGATAATAACACTATAATTTCGCGAGCCGACACTAATGTAACTTGGCGCGAATGCTCGGCCGGAACGAATTAATAATGCTTTGACTTTGGTCACAATGCGATGCATACATTACCGGGCAACGTGTGTCACGGCGGTACAAACGGATACGTTTGCGGCCTGATTTATGCCCGTCGTAATTGAACACCGCGCTAATTGAATCGGGTCGCTTTTTGTCGCCGGGAATTCGCGGTTGCTACCTGTGCACCTGTGTTGCCCGAGAAACGTTCGCGTTATAAAACGTGAAAAGTAATCGCTCCTCTTTTCGCGCCACGAAATTGCGCAATTGGAAAGATATGGAACAATAGAATTTTGTTGAATCTCTTACCTTTCGAATTCCTCTCCTTTGAACTTTCCACAATAACCCTATAGATATAAATCAAGCTTCTCGAAAAAAATTCCTTTCACTTGCAACTGTATTATAAACGCCTTGGATACTCTCTTTCTGAAGCGAGGCGAGCAACCCGTATCCTCTGCCGTACGATTTCTTTCGACCAATTAACTTATCACCAGACCTGCTTAAACCTTAATAGATCCTCCTCCTCCTTGTATTCCCTTAATAGATCATAATCCGTCCGAGGATCGGACGGAAGATGTGGCACGAATGACCAAGACCCTGATGTTTCTGTTTCCAGAGCCGCATTAGGCCGCGTGTGCATGAAGCTGGTGGTCGTGATGGGCGTCACCTGGGTGGCCGACGTCGTCTCGTGGGCGGTCGGTGGCCCTCAATACATCTGGTACTTCACCGACATGATAAACGCGTTCCAGGGAGTGCTAATCTTCGCGGTGGTTGGCTGCCAGCCCCAGGTCCGCGCCGCGTTGAAGAGGATCTGCAACAGGAACCCGAGGACGAACGCCGGAAGGCAGGGAAACGGGCTGAGCACTACCAGTCACGGGATGCCCAGCATGGGCGACAGCGTCATTCAGAATCCGAGCACGAAGACCGCCCCGCTGGAGACCATCTGCTAAGCGACTCCCTCCGACCGGTGGCAGCGTTCACCTCCGCTTCGGAGATGGCCGCACCATCGTTTAGTCGACGAGCGCGGAATTCGGTGGACAGGAAGCGGCGCCTGCTCGAGACGCCTTGCGAGGGGGAAGTTTGGATCCCTCGAAACACGTTAAACAGACGCGGAAGTTGATTGAGCGGAAGAACATTGTATACGAAGCGATCAGCGCGCGAAACGTCCCATTGATAGATCGGTACCAAGAAGCAGGGAGGATTAATCTATCAGATTCGGAATTAAACCCGTCGTAAAACAGAGGAGGATAGTCCTCGATTGATTTATTCCGAGTATCGGTCAAAAGAAAACGCTGGTTTCCTCTTCTCTCTAAATAATTTCCAATAACGTTAACATGTAACGCGTTACAGATATATTGAGAAAAGAGGGAAAAAATATTGTCGAAAGAAGTGAAAAGCAGTGTTGATCGATAACGCGTATTCCCTCCTCAAAGTCACTTCGAAAGGGGACAGAAGTTGATGTTAAAGGTTCGACGACCTCGAGGCCTTGAACTTGAAAAAACAGCCGGACTTCCTCGACCGCTTCTCGACACGACGACACCCGTTCCACGAGGATTGTCTGGCCGCGAAGTAGGCTTCCTCCATTCGCGTTCTTAAACTTCTTCTCTTCTCTCCTTCTCTCTTTCCTCTTCGAGGTCGTCAACCTCGGCGATACACGATCGCGAAGAAGCACGCGTGTGACGCCGGCCGTGGTGGTCGGTCGGCCGCGCGTTGCGCGTCCCCCGTGGGCCAGGTGGAAAGCGGCCATAACGCGCGACCACCGTCACTTTGAATAGTTCATTGTCGCGACGGGGAGCAGCACAATGGAGAGCGGAGGAAACAACGCGACAAATATTCATAGAGAAGACCCGTCCCGGTTCGAGTTACCTCTCGAGGGAGAACCGCGTTCCTCGCTACTTACGCCCCCACCTTTCGCTCGCGTCAGATCGTCTGCCTAGATGTCGTCGCGATTTGCACTTTGAATCCATCTTCTTTCGTCGATTTCGTCTTCTTGTTCCAATCAAGTGAATCTGACGCGAGAGTCCGTTGTCCGAACGATAATTGTACAACTTTCATATTTGTCACATCATTCGATTAGAAACGTTGGTCGCGATATTAATATTCGTTCAATTTTTTTCTTTTTTATTATTGATGTGTACGTAACGTCTCCTTGTTTTTTCGATTGAAAAAGAATCGAGTTACAGAATCGTTCACGCCATTGATAAAATCGGCCAATATTCGTTTTTAATCGAGAAAAAGAAAGAAAGAGGATGGGAAAAGGAGGCTGCAAACTGAATTGCGAAAAACGAGAACGATTTATCATAGATTACACAATGATTTATCATATGTGTACGATCAAGTGCCGATTATACGCGCAGATGAGCCGAGTTAACGAGATGATGTGCGGCCGATACGAGACGCCCTGTTTCGATATTAATAAGTGGCGCCAGCCAAGTGCAACGAGATCGACCGCGATTACGGTCGAATTTTTGTTCCCCTCGCGACAATAAGGGATCATCGATATTAATATAGCTCATCGATCGAAAGGAGTCGGTTCGCTTCGCTTTGGTTTTACGCGACGCGACTCGGTGCATTTCTGCAGAGGACGTGACGTCGATGATTTTGGAAAAATTCAACAATGATCAACAGTCGTGAGAAAATTGAAAATTTTGAGCGAACGAGGTCGATCGTGAAATTGAACGTGGATGGCCTTGACCCGTGTTTGCAACCACGGTGCGTGGAGAAAGGACGAACGATGAATTCCGTACTTTCTTCTAAGGCTCGCCCCCGCTTCGTTATTCATCGAGCGTGCCTGGAGCCACGAGCGATCGCTCTTCAATTTCCTTTAGCATAAATTTGCATTGGCATCGCGGCCCGTTACCATCGCAGCCTCGCCATTTAATTCGCGTTGAATTCGAAGTCTTATGAAACGTCGTTCATTTCGGTCGCACGTCAGTTTCTTCGATTAAACTCTTCCGATTGTTTCCTTTCTTTCTTTTTTTTTGTATCCAAAAATCATTCAGAGATTTACTCTCGTCGACTGTTTGTATCCTCCTTTTATATCCTCACATTTATCTCGACGACGGACTACGAAAGGAACTCGAAGGAAAGTATTCTCACTGCCACAGAATTCAATATTTCAACGAGAAGAACTCGAAGCAACGGATTGTTTTTCAAATCGAGTTGCGGAAAAATTTTGATAAACGTTTACAAAATAAAACTCGTCGATTGTAAGCACGACGAACATGTTGGTTCGTTCTGCTTGAAACAGAAACGATATATATTCTTTTTTTATACTTTGATACCGCATGGACATGATTTTATATAGATGATACTTAATACGGGGATTATCGATTGAATTTGAATGATCAATGCCAATGAGCATTTCTTTCTTTCTTTTTTTTTTTTTTTAAGTACGGATTAGTCACGCTTTCACGAAGTCAAAACGTAGGTAGGTCAGGGCATAATGGACGACAACTCGTGACAATACACATTAGGAATTCAATGCCTTCTGAAATGCCTTCCAAACATGGTGTTCAACGTGCCGAATTGTATACAATGGAGAAACAAGCGGAGACCGTATCCTTCTCTCGGTTCTCCTCCTCTCATCGCGTGTACGACGCGAGATTGCTATTTCTCCACGCGATTTCCGGCGTAACTTCCGATGACATTCCTCCACAGATTCATTCAACTTGTGATCACGAATTAATTAATTACGCCTGCTATTCTATGCGCGAGGCATCGATTCATAATACGATAGAACTTGATTTATACGAATTCATATATGACAATATGTCTGTCCATTATTTATATTATTTTTAAGTTTTTTAGTATTCGAATATCTAGAGTTTAAGCGTTCACTCAATTGTAGCTTATTTCTTCGAATTATACAGTAGTTGTACTATAGTCCGTTTTATTTTATAATCTACGTATAATCTTCTTCTTTTAATCTTTTCCTTTAAGAACATCGATTATATTCTTTATTATTCTCGAAAAGCAATACGAATGTCATGGGAAATCGCCGGGTGCGATAGAACGCACCGTATAAAAACCGTCTCACGTAGAGTTAGGTACCTCGCACTCGCTCGAGTTTGCTATTCTTTAGACCACACGTTCGCGTAGTTTCTCGACACGTGAACGAGAGTAGAGTAATCATCGTCATTGTTTCTTCAGGTGCATTCAAGAGACTGAGCCATGTACCCTTCGCTCACGTTAAAATCGAAACTATCCGAACTCTCCTCGAAGATACTCGACAGTGTTTTCCAAATACGAACTTCCTTCTAACTTCCTACGAATCGGTATCAAATCTTACATATATATAAAACATTTCTGACTTCGTTTTTCGATAACAACACCTTTCGATAAATAAATAAAATACAAATCTTTTCTCGTGTTTTGCGATCAAACAGTGTACGATGGATCTTCAAATAGGACGGATAGTTTCTCTAAAATCATATTAGTTCCTTTTTTCCTCTCGTTGTGTGGATGATGACAAGTGGAACGCCGGAAGTTGTCGAAGTTTCGAAGAACTTTTCTTTTTTTTTGAACAATGGAGAAATGGGAGACGATACCTCGCCAACATTCGCGTCCACGTAGCGTGCGTGTCGTGCATGCGTGCACATATCGGATAATTGCGTGTCAATGCGAGCGTGTGAACGGCACAGTGTAATTAGCGAGCATTAACGAGCATTAACTTCGTTATAAATCCCTTGCTGTGTATAATCGGTGGCGGACGAACGGTGGCGTAACGAGCCGGCGACAATTGTAAAATTTCCATTCTGTCCAATAATGTAATCGGGAGCAAAGCAAGAGAACGAACTAGGCCGCCGTGTTGTTCCGCGTTATTATATCTGGATCGATTCGAACGTTCAAAGATCAATTGCATAGATCAATTCTCGGCCAATCGGCCAACTTGCTCGCCGCCGATCGAATGCTCCGTTACGCTGTTGCCTTTCGGCTGTTTGCCTGCCCCATCTTGCATCTCCTCCTCGTGTAGATAACATTTCTCCCGTTCATTCGTTACGTTAAAAATGTAATTTTATCGTTAAGTTAAGCACGGTAGCTACGTGTATAAGTTATTATTCGTGTCCGTCGCGCAAGAACCGATTCGAAAGAAAAAAAAAAAATATACGCGAACAATTATTATGAAAAATCGTAAGCCACGATCGTAAGACGGATTTCGATGTACATTAATTCAACATTCAACGTATGATATATTCGATGATAGTTCGTTACGTAGTTAACATAATATACGAGATAAGAGGAACAACGTAGCCTTAAAAATTAATTTATTCGGAGTAGTCATTGTTGGCGTATGAACAATAAGAGGAACGTATAATATATATATATAGTATACACGTATACATAAGTACACGTAAAAACGTATATATATGTATATATATACGGTATACGGTAGCTTGCCAGTATAGAGAGAAGTAGAATTAAGAAGAGAATACGTGAATCACGACGAGGGCACGAAATGGAGAACGTCGAAAAGAGATAACGAGCGTGGCGATCGTTACGGGAGAAAATCCTCACGATCAAGTGGAGAGACGCTTATTGAGGACCGCGTGCCTTCGCGTAATTTACGTGCGCGCATTCGCAGCGCGGAAAATCCAATGTTGAATTTAACATCGAGGACGTTCCAAGTCGCGGTGAAACGCATTCGGTATGCGCGATCGTGACCGGTTGAATATATTGGAAAGTCTTTGAAATTTTTTTTTTTTTTATCGAAAAGAAAGATGTTGGAATTGAAGAAAAGAAAACGCGTCGTTGATTATATATAAATATATATATATATATATATATATATATATATATATCTCCTTGATTCGATATACTCGACTCGATATTGGATTCTTGGCGAGGCGAATGAAATTTCGTAAATTTGGCCAAAATAGTTCGTCACTTTTTGTATATTTTTTACCGCGTATGTAGAGGGAGGCAGCGAAAAGAATCGTTTTTATCGTGGAAACTGTTACATCGGGTGGAAAAGGATTGATTCTTCGGAGGCTATATTATTGAGAGAGACAATAGTATTAACTCGTCGAGAGTGTTAGAGGCGAGTTTGTGGCGAGCTCGTCTCTTGGCTCGATTAGAGAACCGTGTGAGAGAGAACAGCCGGATTACCATGGTAGAGAAATTTATGATTACAACGACCCTGTACTACGGCCAATCGTACACCATTCCTGTACAATGTATCGTAACAGTATTTACTATCGCACTAATGGTAATAAATGATA
This sequence comes from Apis mellifera, assembly GCF_003254395.2. Taxonomy (NCBI): domain Eukaryota; kingdom Metazoa; phylum Arthropoda; class Insecta; order Hymenoptera; family Apidae; genus Apis; species Apis mellifera. The sequence goes on from NC_037640.1 coordinate 6,695,217, forward strand.
ACTGTTAGTACACTTTCTGTTTCCATTTTCGAATTTTTTTCGATTTATTGTCCAATAATCCTAACCCTGTTCATATACATTAGAAATCGTTTTTTTTTTTTCTTTCTCTTGAACATATATTAAAATATTCGTACACGTATATATGTTGATTATAAATGCATACTAGAGGTTATAAAAAATCGTGCAAAATTTTTTATTCTTGAAAATAGAAAAATTTCGTGTGCCATCTCTTCTCGGATTACATTCGTCTAATATATAAAATCGAAATTTCTGACAGAGAAAACTTTTGTCCGAATTTATAATTTTTTTTATTACGAGATAATTGGAAAAGAACGAAATTTTTCTGATTCTTGAGATATATGAGAGGAGCAAGAATATTTTAGGGAAATATAATCTGAAAAAAGATGGTATGTGAAAATTTTCTAGAATTTGATGTATTTACCTGTTTTACATTTTTATCCTTCACTTACTTAACTCTTTGTCCTGTCACATTTACAAGAATTAAACTTGTTTTTAATCATTTTCGTAAATATTTAATTACTTGATATGCATTTTGATTATTTGATATGATATGATTGAAATTGATATACTTATCATATTTTATATTTATCGTTTTTAAGATCTCATTATAAAAAATATGTAAAATATATATATAATATATATAAAAATATATAAATATAATATACATTCGAAATTTAAACCGAGAATATAAAAATCCATATTTTTTTTACATTGAAGGTTAAGAAATATTGTAGTTTTGAAAAAGAAACGATGAAAGTGTGTTCAATTGACATCTAGTACCTCGTTTATAATCACGCGCCAAAAGTATAAACAAGGAGAGCAATATAGTGGGAAAAGGACAGAGATAAACTAAAAATGTGGAAATCAGCGCCATCTCTGGAGTGCCGCAAATGAAACAGAATAAAAAAGGATAAAAGATAGTGAGAGTAGGATGGAAATAGAATAAGATTTGACTATTGGCGCCATCTCTAATCTATTATAGGATCTATTATAAGATATCTCTTCAAGTAGGATAAAGTAGATTAAGAATTGAAAATCAACGTCATCTCTTAAGTATTAAATTAATTTTCTAGAAATACGTCAAATCGTATTTTTATCGTATCTTTATTTTCTCTCATTAGTTTGGTTTTCTTTGGCTATATTTGCTCTGCAAAATTTATCAGGATTCCAGGATTTCACTAATTTTTTCGTTTACTAAAACAAAAATATAAAAATAATTATCAAAAAGATATGTATATATGTATATTAAAATAGAATACATATTTATGCCGGTGCGTGAACGTGTGATAAAAATTAAACGGATTAAAATTCAATTTTATTTATTACACATATAATATATGTATATTGATATATGAAGTAAAAATCCCTAATATTTATTATTACCTAATATTATTTACATTGTTACATTAATCCATTTTCTATTCTTTCCCTCCAAAAAAAATGAATCTTAGATTTTTGATCCTAAGATTTTTAAAAGAAATACATGTACATACATGTAAATCAAAATAATCCTCGTCTTATACGATCTTAAAATTTCCTCTAAAATTCTAAACAACGTGAAAATACCGCGTGTTTTTAACGAATAAATTGATTACGCTAGTAATCTTGTAATAACGTTTACTTTGAGTATGCTTCATCAATTTAGTGAGAAGTTTGAAGCTGGACGAACCCTTCCTAATTCAATCAAGCAACTTGCCTGTTATGTAACTCAGACATTAGTTACGTTAGCCGAAACGGAAACTACAATTGCATAGTAAGTTAGATTATTATTCTAGTTTTATTAAACGAAAGAATTTTACAAATAGCTACGATTGAATTTTGCCTCTTTTGCATAAATTCTAAATTATACGAATTGATACGTAAAATATTAGTAATTTTATAAATTATTTGTTTTAATGCTTGACGTATAGACTCGATAATTCGATAATTTTTATCGAACAATAAATAAATTTCTATTTAAAAATATAATAAATATAATAATTGATTTATGATATCTAATGATATTTATGATATCTAAGTCAAACAAGGCGACATTTTTAATTTTTTGTTTTTAGCAATATAAATTGAACGGTTACGTTCAATTACGTTCAAACGGTTAAATAATTTTTTAAAAATTTGAATTGTTTTCGATTTTAAGGCAAAATTTTAATAAATATCTTCATTTCGTTTTAAATAAAATTTTTTAAACTATTTATTTAAATTAATACATTATCATATTTTATTTTATATTAAATTCATTTTTCCTTATATAATGTATTAATCGTAAAATAGCACATGGAGTAATTCCTGAAATTCGAGTGGCTGCAGCAATCTAAGAAGATAAAATAGTAGATAATATTACAATGATAATAAGAAACAATGCTATCCAAAATATTTCCTTCTTTGGTATTATATTTGTATTATATTGGTATTATATTTGTATTTTGTACTTACTGTATATGGTTTTATTTCTGAGAACTTTTCTTTCTCCTCTATGGATAAATTTAGTTGAGGCCTATATTAAAACATATTATAATTAATTATTAAAAAAGATATTTATGTTTAATAAATATCAATTTTTATTTCATATTCAACTTAAATTAAACTTACATGTTATAATCGATAGATGATGGAATGATCATTTGTTCGTTTTTGCGAATTTCATCGATCTCTTCTTGCAATCCTTTAATACTCGGTGCATATATTGCTTCTATCTGTATTTTATGATCATAACAATCAATTATTATTTATATTTATTTAAAAATATTTATATATGTTTCTTTGCAAACCTTTATTCTTTCTAAAATGATCGAATCCTGCGCAAGATGTCCAAATCGATCCGGAAGCACTTTAATAATCATATCGATGGATACCATGTTATTACGTAATAAATCAAAAGCGGATTGAACATTAGTATTTTTAGTATGTTTAAAACCGAATAAATTTTTCCACTTTGAATCAGAATGAACTTCATTTTTAAACAATTGTATACTTTCTTCTAATTTGGATAAAATTGTTTCTGTTTTTTTCATTCTTTCTTCAGATACACAACCAATTTCATATCCTTTTTTGGTAAGTCTTTGATCTGCGTTATCTGGTCGTAGAACCAATCGATATTCGGCTCGACTAGTAAACATTCTATACGGCTCATTTGTTCCTTGCGTAATAAGATCATCGATCAAAACACCGATATAGCCTTCCGTTCGACTTATTATTAATAGGTTTTTATTAAGAACCTATCAAGTAAATATTTAACAAGAAACAAGAATAAATTTCTTCGTTATTAATTTGAAAAATCTATAACATAAATACATAAATATATAAATCTATAATATAAAAGAAACCTTAGCTGCTGCATTAACACCTGCTACAATTCCTTGTGCAGCTGCTTCTTCATAACCAGTTGTACCATTTATCTGTCCAGCAAGAAATAATCCTGGAACTTTTTTGGTTTCTAATGTAACATTTAATTCTCTTGGATCAATATAATCATATTCAACTCCATAACCTGGTTTCACTATATATAAGATTATAAAATTATATTAGAATATTATATTGAATGTAAAATATAAAATATAGAATATTGTATTTGAAATATTCTAAAAGCAGAAAATTAATTTTACCCATTTTTGCATTTTCTAATGCTGGAATACATTTAATAAGTTCTTCTTGTTTCTCTGCTGGAAGTGTACACGATAATCCAGCAGGATATATTAAAGGCGAATCTAGCCCTTCTGGTTCTAACCAAATTGGATGTTTATGTCCCTTAAATTTGAGAATTTTGCTTTCTATGCTTGGACAATATCTAGGACCGCATATTTCTTCCGTAATATGTAAATTACAATGCATGTTATCTTTTATAATTTTTTCTACTTTTTCCGTTGTATATGTTAAGTAACAGTTCAATTGTTTTTCTACAGGCAACCAGACAGTCTCATTCATAAATGAAAATGGTGTAGAGACTTTATCTGGAAAACGGATATCACATTTGGAAAAGTCTACAGTAGATTTTTCTATTCGCGGTGGTGTACCTGAAAAAATATTTAAAAACAATATAAATAAATTTAAAAATTTTTAATAAAATATAATATAATTACCAGTTTTTAATCTTCCCATTCTAAATCCAATATTTTCTAATGTATTAGCTAATCCAATACTAGGTTCATCCCCAAGTCTACCAGCAGGTCTTTTTTCTAAACCAATATTAATTTGTCCTTTTAGAAAAGTACCCGTTGTTATAACAACTGCATCACTATAAATTTTTGTTCCATTCTCTATAATATGATTTTTATAAATTTTTTATTTTTTTTTTTTTTTAAATTAATAATATTGAACAATAATAATCCAATTCAAAAGTAAACATACTAAGAATTATTCCACAACATTTTGGAGAATCTCCATGTATGATTAAATCTTCTACAGAGGATTCACATATTTGCAAACCAGGTGTATTAAAAAGTTCTTCCTGTAGATGTTTTTTATATAATTTACGATCTATTTGAGCTCTATAACCCCACACAGCTGGTCCTTTAGATCTATTTAGTATTGTATAATTAATACCAGAAAGATCACATATACGACAACAAACACCATCTAAAGCATCTATTTCTCTCATAAGATTTCCCTTTCCAATTCCACCAAAGGATGGATTACATGACATCTCTCCTATAAAAATGTAAATTTTTATTCAATAATCTTTAATATTAATAATAACTAAAAATAAGTAAAAATAAATTTATACCTATTGTACTTTTTTTATGAGTAACTAATAACGTTTTTGCTCCCATTCTAGCAGCTGCTGCACAAGCTTCTGTTCCAGCATGTCCACCACCAATAATAATAACATCAAATTTATGTTGATCATTGTTAAATGAAATATTTCTTAGAAAATAAAGAAATCCTTTTTTATAAGTTTTGTTTAATGAAGATAGTCCAATCTTTTTATAAATCATTATCATTTTATCATTATCATCTTATCAAAATATCCTAGGATAAAAGAAATAAATCATTCTATTAAGTATTTATTAAATTGTTTATTTTAATAATTACATATACATCTATATAATATGTGCATAATATATTTATATAATAATCTTAAAATATAAATGAATAAATACATAAATAGTAATATAACAAAAAAAAGAAATTTATATATTTATTTATATAAAGAAAAATGTAGAATTTTTTTAAGAAATAAAAAATTCAGTAGTTTCTAATTTCATAAATAAAGAATTATATGTAAGTGCATCTCCAAGTTTTGGTAATATTAAATTTTCACATATAGTTTCTTTATCTATAAAATTTGTATTTTCATATTTCAAATTATTGATAAACTCTATGACAAAGTTAAAACAATTCATTGAAACTTCATCATAATTTTCAGATTTCCATTTTGGATCTTTTATCATTATTTTTAGTGTTTCGTTCCAATGATTGACCCAAGATGGAGGAATTATATTTATTGCAATACAATTCATCCATTTTGAATAATCATTTACTACTAAACCAACTTTGTCATATTCAAAAACGATTCCTTCTGAATTTGTTACTCCTATATGTAAGTCATTTACAATATGATAATCATTCAAAAAATTGCCATGAGCTGGTTTTACAACTATAGAATGTGGTTCATATGCTGCATTTTTATAAGGATATGGAATAAGGAAAGGTATTATTTTATAATCTATAATTTGTACATGACAAATTGGACATATTTCTGGAACATTTTTACAAAATACATTTTTCCTACAGCAGTGTTGAAAACATAAAATTTTTGAATCAGAAGCCATTTTAATTTATTTCAATGCTATTTTATGGAAAACTCTAACACCTTCTACAAAATGTTAGGTTATGTCATGCAGTGTTTAGCAACCAATGAAGAATCTTCAAAAAAGAATCAAAATCCTTATTTTTATATTTAGATAAATTCATGCGAAAAAAACTACAAGTAAAATTTATTATATTAAACAAAAAATTTAAAAATTATACTATTAACAAAAGAAAAAAATAATTTTATAAAAAGCTACATTACCTATTACAAGTTATAATATTCGTCTGTGATAGTATCTCTTTGTATGTAATTAATATACACTTAACAATAATTAATATATATTATATATTTATATATATTTCTAATAAATTTAACATTTTGTAATAATAATAAGGTAACAAAGATAATAAATGATTATCTATGATAGCAGTTGATATTCATATCGTATATATCTAAAATATTTATCTTATAAAAATAATAAAGACAATATCTATCTTTTTTATGATATAAATATTTAACTAATATAAATAGAATAAAAAAATATTAACATTTATTGCATATTCAAAAGAAACAAATTAAAGAAAATGAAAGTTTAAGAAAAATTTATGAATAAAAATTTAATTAAAAATCATAGAAAGTAAACATTTTTCCGGATATAAAATATTTTTTAAATTGCGCGTAATTTTTAATTTTAATACAATATTAAAAATTATTATATTTAAATATTTCATATTTCATATTTGAATTATAATATATAAATGACCTTGTAAACGCTTCAAAATATACCAAACATTCGACATTCGACTTTATCCGCCGAGATACGATTACCGGTCACCAGTCAGTTTCGCTTCGATCGTTGTATTGTTCAGACGTGTCGAAACCGTATGCGTGCAATTTCGTGTATAATTTAATTGCATTTCGTATTTAAAATATTTATCTTGATTTATATTTGTAAAATATTATTTATGTTTACGTGATGTATATTTATTCGCAAGTGTTTTAAGTATATTCATTCGCGAGTGTAACAAAAAAATAGTGACGAAAATTTCGCGCGTTTTATGATTTTATTTATGAGTGTTGGTACATTTTATTATCATTATGAACGGACAGGAAATTGCTATTGCTGTTGGTGTGCCATTATCTACGAATGGTAAGTCACATGCATAAATGATTTATTTTTTTAAATATAATAATAATATATTTATAGTAAGCATAATGATTATGAATATTTTGATATTCGAAAACATTAATATTTATTTCATGATTTAGGTTAGGATTTTTGAATTCATATTTTACAATTTCAAGTCTTTCAATTTTAATTTTATTACTTTTTATTTGATTTTTGATATTATTTTAATTTTAATTTTGCAATTTTATGCTTTTTAATTTTCTCGTTTTTTAATATTTTAGTATTTCATATTCTTTACATTAGTTTGAATTTTGACACACACACATTAATAAATGTATTACGTATTTTATATTAGAGTCATAAAAACGATTTTAATTTTGAATATATACAAAAAAGTATTTCGATGAACAGATTTTCTTATAATAATCTAAAGAATTTTTATTTTTTTCTTATATATTCCATATTTTTCATAATTAAAAAGATAATTACTTATTATACAAAGACCAATCCTTATGTTTAAAATAATTAGAGAAAATATTATCATAATAATATTTTTTTATTATTATTTTTTTTTATTAATCAACAATATTTGCGATTAAACGATCGTTTTTATTTGCATTCTTCGATCAATGATTTAGTCTCTACCTTGAAATGCGACCAATATTACACTTGACTAGCGCGTTCCCGCCCTTCCCCCACTACTTAGTTCTCGCGCGTGCCGTATGCCGTGATAGCGCTGCCATAGTAGCAGCTGATCCATGGTACGGTATGGAACAGTCGTGTTCGTACCGCGTTTCGTAGTGTGTTTGTACCGGTACGAGTGTACGATGTTTCTCTGCCTTTCCTAGTTTTATCATAGTGAATCTTGTGCACGGTATTCGTGATAAGTGACTATTCTGAATCTAGTGTTTGATCAATTCTTCTGTTGACACGTTGCGAAACAGTGAAAGGTAAAGAGGGACGAGCAAGAGAACGACGAAGGACGAGCAAGAAGAATCCACCACGATACGTTTATCACGAAAAACGGTGAGTTTTAATTCTATGTCGTTCGATATATACAAACAAAATGCTGCGCAAAAACATATAGTAAAAAGTAGCTAGAATCATGACACGTGCGTCAATATTATTCTTGAGGACGATCGTACAAGGCGCACACGTGAGACCGCGTACCCTTTCGAGGTGACTGACACCTGATGCGTCAATGACCATACCATGCGTATGAGTCGCGTGTACTTGGCTTCTGTTTTATGATTTTATATCTTTAGATTTTAATAATATCTTATTTGCAAACTATATTAGGAATTGTTGAAGTAAAACGTGATTATCGTTTAGAATAGGCGCGGGTTTTTATGATTAGTGTATCGTCAAAAGGAGAAAGATAGGTTATGTCACAAATGCCAACATTTTTTAATTGCGGGAATTTTTGAATTTTTGAATTTCGTCTCACGATAAATCACTCTCATTTACACATATATGCGTATTTGTCTAGTCAAAATGTATCTTAAAATTCAATTCGTATTTCTTATCATGTTCATCCATCATTATTTATTTCGTTTTCGTTGGGAAGTGTAGTTCAAGGTTACCCGTATTGTCATTTATAGACTTAATGGAGATTTATTATATATAGTTTCCTCTTCAAAATCATCTCTTTATACATATATGTATTACAAAGAAGAATTCTTGCATAATTTAAACGTATATTTTTACATTTTTGTATTATACATATATGTATAAGTATATTACATATATTTTTTATATGTATACTATTATTCAATTTTATTCTATTAATGCAATCTTTTACAGAAAAAATTAGCAACTAAATATTTAAATTTATATTTTCATACGATTACATAGATAACTTTCTATTATAGATGAATTATCATACATTATGTGATTTATAGAAAAAAAAAATATCAGTCAGGTTAAAACTTTTATTTCATAAATTTTAGTATAGAATAACGTGTATTATATTATTATTCTTATTTTTTTTTAAAGATTTCTATTCTTTTTTTTTTTTTGTATGTTTTATACAATAGAATTTATGTTATATGTGTAGCATAAAATGATTAAAATGTGTTTCAATATCTTTCTAATGCAATTGAATAATTGTTTTGAACGATATCGACATTTTATAATGATATGACTACGGGGCCGCGTTTTATCGACTAAAATAAAAGCGGAATAGTTATGAAAATAAAAAAAAAAAGGAAAGGAATGAAATAGAGAAACAGAAGAAAAATAACGAAAAATAAAGGGGAACAAAAAAGAAATATGAGTACACGTGTCACACTTGTAAATCCAAAATTATTTCCGACGACGAATTTTCCTGCAGAGTTACTACGCGTGCGCACCAACGTACCGTTGAAACTTTATGGAAATTTTGGAACATTCGCGCTTACCCCTGGGTGCCTCGTTTAAATTTCATTATCTCGAACATCGGCTAAATGATACGTCTTTCGTTCCCAACATAACTTACTTCATCTCTGTTGGATAAGAATTAAATGATAACAATTGTCGCTTGAAATTTTTGTTGCAATTGAATCATAAGATCATAGATAGATTGAAAATTAAAATAGGGAGGGGGAGGAAATTAAATTAATACAATTAGGAAAGGAAACTCAAAAATTTTGTATATATTTTTACTTTATAATTATTTCTCGTTCGTTTATGGGAATTTAATTGGCCAAACATAAAGCATTCTCGATAAAATATTATATTGCAAATACATAGACGTGCGTTTTGAATCGTCAACACACGTATCAAACTATGTACAATGGGCCGGTTTCCGATATTTGAACGCGATACACCTCCTGTGGTCGTCGAGTTTGTCCATAAATCAGGAAGTGCACGCGAGTACACAACGCGGATGGTTACACCCTCTCGTAATGCATTCGTGCACGCTCCAAAAATCATAGATAGGTTTAATTTTTTTTTTTTTTTTTTGACGAAATCGTAGACAGTTGGACACTTTGAAATTTTGTTTTGCTTGGATTTTAGAAAAGTTTAAAAGAGTAGCGAGATATAATATGAGTGGAATTAGAATGTTCGACTAGAAAACGGATTAATTGTTTAGAATAAACTATAATTATCCTGAAATTCAAATTTAAATTTAAATGGTTCACGAATAATATTTACATTATGTACAGCAAATTATTGAAATTGGTAGATAATAGTTTAAGATGATTTCTATATTGAATTTCTTAGATGTAAATACATAATATTTATAATACAGAGTAATAAAACTATTTACGAGAAGATGATTACATTTCGTAGGTATCTGATAATATTTCTAGATTATCTTTACATAATATTTAGATGTTTGCAACACGCGAATATATCTAGTAGCTCATCAGCAATATTACGCGCTTTGTGCATCTAAGAATAGATTCTACTTCTTCGTGCTATTAAAGATATTTAAACAAGTCGGAATTTCATCGAAATCATTCATAAATCAATTGTGCACGTCCAACAATTTAAAAAACAATCGTGACGTAAATTATAATCTGCTAGAAACTTCTGGATTGATAGTTTTATTAAAAATCTTTTTTTTTTTTTTATATTAAATGTAATTTATTACGTTTTAATTTATTACGTTTTATTACGTTTACTTTTCTCCGAACAAATAAATTAAAACGGGTATTAAACATTACATAAGATTCACATGATGCTACTAAAATTAAGTTTATCAGTCGATTAATTTTATAATAAGTAGAATTAAATAGCATAAAAAGCATAACAGTATAATTAATAAATAATTTATAAATATATTTCCACGATAATGTAAGAATGTCGTTTGCGGTACTTACGTCATACTTGTTTACATTCTATCCACGTGAGATAAGATGTAGAATGTTGATTAGCCTCGTTGGAGAGGAAATCAATTAGGATTATTTCTATTGAAAAGTGCGTGAGGCGTTTTCATGTCGTAGATTAATCGTGTATGAAACGGCGAACTGGTTTCGATTTATCGTGTAATTCGAGGCACGCGTAATATGGCGAAACTTGAATCATCGACTGTAAAAAGAGAAGACTGTTATTAAAGATTTTGTTTCATTCATCTACCATACATAGGAATTCTCGCTGTTCGTTTCGTTTCATTTTTTTTTTTAAAGAACTTTTTAAAATATTTCTTAAGTAGCAATGTATATTTTATTATTTTTGATAGATAGATTTTACAAATAATACATTAATCTCTAAATTTGAGTGAATTTTGAGAAATTTGACGATAATTCTTTAAAGAGTATTAGTAAATTTAATATTCTGTTTTTTTTTTGTGCAAAATTCGATAAACGCGCACAAAAATATTGTATTTCGATTCGCTAAAATTTTATCGAGAAATAAATATATTTATTTACTTTCACTGATTAAGGAATCCAAGATAAATAAAATACTTTGAAATGAAACATTTATAAATCTCGTCATGATCGTTAGTTTCGAAAAATCGCGATTTAGAAAGGTGAGAATGAAGAAGTAGCGCGAGAAAAGAAAAAAAAAAAGTAGTGCAAAATGGTTGCATGCGCTTCGCGTTGTCAAAGAGTTAGCGCGAAGGTTAACGGCGTAATCGTGGTAGAAGTTTCTTGCCGTTTACCTTCCCACGAGTGTATTTTTGCTCACGCGAATCAAACGAAAGCTTCTCCCCGCGAGCGACCTCGTTTAATAGTACCGACGATTCGCTAACGAGGTTAACAACAAGCCGCCTGTTCCACGTCGGAAATAGAGTTGCTCCATTAAACCCTAAATCTTTTTCCAACACCCTCGTGTAGTTACACGTATACACTTATCGATTGTAATGATAGTTATTTGGAGCAATTTGAAAGGAAATAAAATCTTTCAACACTCGAAGACTCTCGAAGACTCATCGTCGGGAAAAAATTTGTCGAAATGAAATTTGAACAAATTTATGTTAGAAATATATTTTTGTACTTTATTGTATGTATCTTTTTCCTCGTAAAAAGATAACGATTTGATCGTATCAAGTTTGATGCAGAAGAGATCAATAGGACGTAATCTCGCAATTCGGTTTCCTTGTATTTCACGTAACAATATCTCACGATATATTGCATCATTAAAAAACATGAACCATAAATATATCATTATACAACAATATTGTAGAAATATCATATTTATTGGAGTGATTATTTAAATTCCAATGAAAGGAATTTTCATTCATCCAGGATTATATTTTTCAAAAGAGTTAGATTCTTTTTGCTAAATGGAATCGATTCGTTTAACTTTTGAGCGTATAATATCCTCGATCATAATTCATCAATTTGTACAAGTATTCCAATTGTTCTTTCATGCATCGTTCAATTGCCCTTGCCCCTCGTCAATCGCAATAAATTTACGAATCATTCCTCGAATCAGTCTCCTGAAAAACGATATCCATTAAAAAAAAAAATAAGGATGAATCTTGTTTACTTAAATAACATTAGATATTATCTCAGGTGAACCCATAGGACGCGAGCGGATAGTGGTTGATTCGGGGAGGGGGGGCGTTCCGCTTAATCGGAAGGACGATGATTTTAATTGAAATTTCGATAGCCGAATGAACATTCCGGGATTGAAAAGGCAATTAAGATCGAATCGGTGATACATCGAGGCGAGGTGATGCACTTTCGTAATCGAACTCGGGTTTTGCCGCCTCGCGTGTTCGATCCCCCTCTCCCCGCGAACGATTCGGAAAATTGGATCGGCGATCGAATCGTCCGGATATCGTCGTTTAATCACCGAAAAACGGATCGGCTCGATTAACGATTCTTGCCTTCCTCTCCGTCCACGAGATATCGTTGTGGGAGGAGAAGAACGGCCAAGGAAGAACGATCGGGAAATGGAATTTATTTATTTATTTATCTTATTTTCGCGCGCAAAAAGAAAGAAAGAAAGAAAGAAAGAAAAACCGCGAAAGTTGAGAGGCGGCCGTGCGAGGAATAATGGAGCCGTCGGTTCCGTGCCGGGAATTTCTCGATGTGGAGTAATGAATAGAGTCGTTGTATAATAAATGCATAAAGGAAAAGCGCATCAAGCTGTCGGCTAATAAAACGAGCAAACAATAAATCGACTTAATAGCTCGCGTCGTATCGCGTGGAAGTGGAGTAAGAGGCTGTTGAGCATGTTCTTTCCACGTGAACTTCCACGTCTTCTCTTTCACGTAGACGATGCGTACATATTTGAATACTCGTACGATACGAAATGCAATTCTTGTGATTTTTTCTTTCTTTTTTTTTTTTTTTTTTCTTTTAAATTTCAATGGAATATAAAGAGGATCAAGAGAAGATAGGGGAAGAATCTTAATTAAAAGAGGAAGTGAATAAATTTGTTTTTTCCGCGTGTTAATATGCGAATAATAATTATGCAGATGTTAAACTCGATCGATTCCAATAATAATCTTATCATGATAATACGTGATTATGCATGTATATGGTTCATTTACTCGATCATGATCTATTTACGTTCTTACATTTTCTTCTTTTTTAAAATCGCTCGGTAAAAAAATATTTTTCGATTAGGTTGGATTAATTTTCGCACTTCAATTTTTCGCATAACTGTTTTAAAAACCGGTTTAAATAGCGTTTCGGGACCTGTAATGCGCCATTTGCATTATTAGCTTTTAAAACTCAAACCAAAGCATCGAATCCTTGCGTTTTATTCCTTCAAAGGAGGATTATTATCATAAATGAAAGATATTTCGAGTGAAGAATATTATCATTATCATTCGTAAGTCGAATCGAGGATGGTAAAGCGCAAGGAGGATGGTAAATAGCGGCTCGTTTAAAAGATATAATATTTGTGTTTTCTTGGCTTACACCATAATCGTGGAAAACCATCTGCTTTTCCGTGGGCCACGCTCGTTTAAATATCTAAACGTCGCACGTTTCTTCTCGCGTAAATACCGCGTCGTTTTAACTTGTTCCATAAACAACGTTGACTATATGGAATGCGGGATCTTATCGTTTAAAAGTACAAGTTTCGCTTCCGCTTTGTTCACCGTGTTCCGCTTTGTAGATTTAAACATATCTCGTTTAAGCGCTTGTGCAGTTAGCTTTATCGTGGAAATAAGACAATCGTCTGGACCAAGATTATTATTATATTTATCTCGAAATGGGATTTCCATTCGTTCTCTTCTTCCCTCTTCTTCCTTGACGCTCGTCTTTGACATCTAAAAATTTTAATTTCGTTTGAAGAATCAATTGAATAGAATGAATACGCGTATGGATAATCAATCATGTTTCAGCTTTATTTTATTATAAAAATTTCATTTAAAGAGTATCTAAATAGCGGCATAGAAAGGGAATTTAATTAATTTTTAACGCGTTCGAAGCTAAAGGGGGGTGTTTAAACTCGATATTTATCACGGTTGGGATGATATTTGAATGATTGATCGGAGTACGTTAGTTGGTTCATTGAATTGGAGATGGAAGGCCGGGAGGCGCGCTTTAGGCGTGGTTCGGTTAAATTTCAGCCGCATGAACTTCATCTTTGTCGATAACTTCGGTTCTAAGGTTTGCGCTAGTTGTTGTTCGAAAACGAATAACACGAGATAAACTTTCAGAAATCTCTGCTTCCCCGCGGCTACGATCATTGGTTGTTTCATCAACTGGTTGAATTGTTTTTGAAAATATTTATCTAGAAAGATAATAAAAAAAACTTTTCTTCCTCGTTTTCACAATTGCTATTATATTTCTTATATATTTTATTTAAAATACAAAATCTCTTCTAATTTTCGTATATTTCCTCGAAAATTCTCTTCAATTTCCATATCTTTTATACTTCGTTAATGGTTACATTTAAATTTGTTTATACCTCTTTACCTAAAATATCTACCATTTAAATTAAGTTAGCAATCTTAAACAAACTTCGCGAGAGATCTAAATACAATTTACTTTAATTATATATCCGAGACGGAATGGTAGAAAGGGGACGATGAAACTTGAGGATTTCTCGTTTCGAAATAGAAAACAAGAAAAGTTTTGTCTCGTTAATAACGTAAAACGCTATAAAAATTCAAATTACGCTCTTATTTCATTCTCCACTCCAAACTGTCTCGGCCAAATATTAATATCCATTTTTTACATCCACTTTGTCCTCCTCCAAAGTACTTTTCATCCGGCCAATAAAACCGCATCAATCCACACTTTATCACTTTATCAAACCCCGTACATCAACGCGCGTTGCAATCCAACTATATCGACCGACGCAACGCCAATCCTATCTACACCAATTTCCATTACCACACCTCGATCCTTGAATACTCGATACTCGACTGCTCAAACACGCTGTCCACGCAATCGAGCCGCTGCTGCGTTCAAAGTTCAAACAAGGTGAGGGAGGAGAATGGAGTGGAGGAGGAGGAGACGTTTCCGCAAGCTGAATCGCACTGTATCTTAAGCCATCCGCGGGCTTATCCGCATCATCACCACAGATAGAACACTTGTTTGCTTAGCTTCTTTGTCGCGCGTGCGAGTGAACAGGGGAGAGGTGAAACATGGTGCAAACAGGGATGAAGGGGGTAAGGTAATCCGTTGGCGAGAGGCGTTGGTACGTACGTGGCGAACGAAACGAACGCGAGTTTAGTTGGAAACGGGGTAATTGGATCGTGGATCCCTTTTCACGGGAATACGGTTTCCCTCTTTTTAACTCGTTTCGTTCCCGCTAACGTTCATTCGATGTCGAATCGGAAACAGCGGAAACGCTGCGCGGAATTTCGTATGTCGTGAACCGAGACGGCTCGTTTCGAGATGTATTCTTTGATCGTGATGCCACGGTGGTGGTCCATTTCCTCCCGTTTGTTCAATCTCCGAGTTTTTATTGGAAATTCACGCACATTTTGGATGGATTTGAAATTGTGCCGTGGCGGAGTATAAAGTCGAATTGGATGGCTGTGAAATTTTTCAGAAAAGGGTTCGAGGATTAGAATGATGATGTAACGTAATAAGAGGAGGAGGAAATTATTTTATCGTTTATTTAGTCTCAGTATAAGAGATAGAAAAATTCTTATAAAATTATAATAAAGAAAATGATCTGTTAATGTTTTTTTCTTTTTGATATCAATTTAATAATTTTATTTTTCTTAATTTCCCTAAGTTGTTACAAACGAATCTCTCATTGTAAGCTCTCAATTATTAAGAGTATTACTTTTATGAGAGACTAAGTGTTCTAAGAATAGAGATGTAAATTTGTTCAAGTAGACATCCCGAGAATTCCGCTATCTTATTTGCTCTTCCTCGAAATACTAGAATACCTATTCTCTCTCTAAGAGGACATATTTCAATCTCGAAACCGTGAAACGGTTATTTTATTTCTCAATAAATCGTAGAATCCTCGAATCCCTATTAATTTACCCGTAATTACCATCCCTATTTTATCTTCGTGTAATAAGTCGTGTAAAATTCCTTGTCTATTAATCGATCCGCTCAATCATCGTCCCCAAAATCTGTTCCAGCTGTTATCATCACGCGTAAAAGGGGTAATGTTGCCCCCATTACTGCGCGTAACGATTCCATAAAACGTTGGAAACGCGTCGTGAAACGTTTAATGGTCAAACGATACAAGTTTCGGTCGTTCGTGATTGAATGCGGCGCAAAGAACCGCGGTGGTGCATTGGGTTCCACGACGCGTAGGAAAGTGTGGCACTTCTGAACTGCATTCAGTTTCCGTGGCCCGCGGCCTCCCGGAAATGGCCTTCTGATTCGAGCGTCCAGTCCCGGGACTCGATGTTTTCGTGTCGCTGCACGAACCGCTCGATTCACTTGCCCGGAATTTTATTGCATCCTACCCGTGGATTCGATGACGACTCGTGATTTGAATACCGTCGGCCCGTGTCGGCTTTTTGCCAGTCTTTTTTGTTTTTTCTTTAAATTTCGGGAAACACGTAACTCTTTGCTTCCCTCTTTGCATTTTTACGATACCTGGCGATATAATTTTGATAGGGGCGGTTTCTTTTTTTTTAACGAATATGATTCTGGTTATAGCTTCGTTGAAATGGAAAGAGAAAAAGAATAATCCAGGAGAGTATTTTCTTTGTGAAATACTACGTTAAATTAATTTACGAATTTTCACGTAGAAGGAACGATTTGGTACAGGAAATTTCTGTTGTCTTTGCTCACTGTAACGTAAAATTATTATAAACTGTTTTGAATAATAATATTTTTTTTTGACTTTGTTTTAAGAAATACATTGATCAAAATTTCTCTTCGGAATTATTCCACTTCTCGCAAATTTAAAATAAATTACCCTTTCTTTATTCATCAAAATTTCTATTATTATTAGATAGTATATCCATCTTACTTCGATCTCATGTAAAATTAATCTCCAGTCCAGTGTTCCCCCATAGCATATCCATCTATATCGTACACTCTAAACATAAATTCCACGAGAAAGGAATCGAAACCGTAACGCGTCTCGATTCCCTTGGAAACCATTTAGCCGCGCGCTAAAATCGCGAAATTGTTGCGAGTATCCCTAAATTCCCATTCAGACGGAACCGTTGCCTAGATCGGGAGGGGAGGGGGCAAGGGAAGGAGGATGGTAGAGACGTTGAAACTGGAAATTTCCCAAAGTACACGGCGACAAAGTGGCCGTAACTGGTGCGCGCGGAGCTAGTTCTGAAGCACGCACGATACAAACATTCGCGATACACGCAGGGGGAAGAGGCGAGGGGGCGAAAGAACGTCGGCTGGTTTCGCGCGGAGCTACACCACTTTTCCCTCCCCCTCCCTCCCCCTTCTATCCACCACTTCCGTTCACCACGTAGCCGCGTCCCTCTTCCCTATTCGCGAGCAAGGCGCCAGTTTCCAGCGACGATGTTTCGCTTTTACCTTTCCCTCCTCTCCCCAAGCAACGACGGGTTGCACTCTCGCCCCCGTCGTTGTATCGTCTACTACCCTCGCGCGCTTTCCTTCTCCCTCATCCGCAGTGTGTGCTCTTCGACCACTGTCCTTTTCTTTCGTGTCGTTCGTTCCTCCTTCCTTTCGACGCTCGATCGAAATTCACCCCTTCCTCCCTCGGGGATGATTTGCCCTTTGGAGAGAGGAGAAGAGAAAATCGCGATATCTATCCATTTTTGTACCTTCTTCATCGATGATCAAATGTCGTCAACAAATGAACAAATCAACTTGTTGAAACTGTGTTTCACTCTTTTCTTCTTGGTTTTAATTCGTCGATGATGATGATGATTTATGATGATTTTTAGAAAGGAACGTTAATTTCTATTTTTCCTCGCACGAAAGAAGAACGGAAATTCTAGAAATAGAGAGAGAGAGAGATTGAAAGAATGCTTTAATCGTGAACCTTTCTAGTTCGTCGATGACGACCTGTCTTTGGCCTCTTTCTCTCTTTCTTTCGACGTGGAGCACGCCTCGAAAGAGCTAAAGGGGACAGGGTTGGGTGAAACAGGAATGGGTAGTTTGCAAAATGATAGGAAAGCTTTGAGGGCCTTTAGCCGAAGAATAAGGGGGCCGTTAGAAAGATTTCTCGAACGACTCGACGCTTTAAAAGATAGACGCAATTTCGTTGAAGCACGTCTGTGACTGGTTGAAACGTGCAGGCGCGGATAAAGATTGAAGAGGAAAAATAACAGGAAAACTAGGGGAACGAGGGGGTTTCGGGAATCGTTGCGATCCTTCTATTTTTCCATGTATTTTTATCGACCTTAATCCTTCTCAATCTGTCGTTCATCCCTATATGTAACACAAACACGTGGTGGCAGAAGTTGGTCAGGAAAGGTCGAAGTATTCCTCGTGGAAACTGAGCTTCAAAAAGATAGGGGAGGAAAAAATTCGAATCGATCAAGTGTTGCACGATGCACTATGGTCGCATTCTACGATAGAAATTATTGGATATTCCTTTGATTCGACGCTTTCAACGACGTCATTTTGACCTATATGCGAGGACAAAAGATCATCCTTTCGTTGAAAGCTTTGGGATCGTCCCAAAGTTTCCTTGGAATTCCTTTTTCTTTGTATGCGTAGGGAAAAAATTCGTTTTTCGGGATGCATGCGATAGAGTGCACGCGTTTTGTTGTTTTTAGTCGATAAATTCTTTCCAAATGGATTTCTTTTTTTAGCAACGAACGCGTACCAGTTGAAAAAAAGATCGAAGTTGGACCAAAGAAATCTTTAAATCAATTTTATTAGACATGTTATTAGTAAGATCGTTGGAACGAATAATTTCTTTCAGAAATAAATATCTTTATTTTAGAAGGAAACGGAACAGAGGTTTTAACAATTTCTA
Source organism: Apis mellifera (assembly GCF_003254395.2). Classification (NCBI taxonomy): domain Eukaryota; kingdom Metazoa; phylum Arthropoda; class Insecta; order Hymenoptera; family Apidae; genus Apis; species Apis mellifera. The sequence goes on from NC_037640.1 coordinate 6,714,344, forward strand.
CGATCCTCGTAAAAGTTATTCTGGATTATATTCTTGGAAAGGTTTATCGGTGAAAAATTAGTAAGGATTCCACTTTGACGGGTGAAAAGAAGACACGGATTGTAGTTATCGAACATCTCACGAATCCTTTTGGCCCCGAGCAATTAGTTAATTACGATGGCAAAGGACGAGGTTGCGATACTTTGCTCTTACATCCGATGGCTTTTGATAGAAAATCTCATCTTGTGAAGAGGGGATCCACTAATTGACGCGGTGTGGCACAGTAAAGCTTGAAACGTTTTCCCGCGGCGTTTTATCGAAATATTAATGGCTTCTTTGCTGAAAGAGAGAGAGAGAGAGAGAGATGGATTAATTGACATGGTGACGGGTTAATTAATTCATTGTTATATTTTATCGCATTTCGATCGATGCTCTGATGAATCGTTTTACTGACACAAACAAAGAAACGTATTACTCATTTTTATTATCCATTTATTATTAAAATATTTATATAAAAAATGTATTTTATTTTATTTTATTTTTGATTATATATAGCCTTAGTGTCAATATTTGAATATTTTAATCGGATTACGCCAACTCATACTTCATCTTCGATGAATTTAAAATATTATTTCTATAAATAAGAATCCAAATTATCGCTTATATTTGTATTCCCTCGACCTATAACGATTCCATGAATAAATGAATAAATTCTACGAAAACATTACGCGACATAATATAATTTTTTCGTTCATTTTTTACATTATAAATCAATTTTTGATATATCCTTCAACCTCTCATCACGAATTCCTCTCTGTTACGTTTCAATATTCTCTTTGCGTCCTATTTTTTTTTTTTTCAAAACAAAACCGCAACGACAAAAATAATCAAAAAAGAGAGAGAGAGAGAGAAAGCACCAACGAGTGAAAAAAGAAATTACAAATCGAAGCACACAGAGATTTCAATCGATCGTTTAACCCAATCGTAACATTCATTGTTACCGTGCCACTGGCAAACTGAAAAAAAAAAAGGAAAAAAAAAGAAAAAAAAAAAAACGGACGTACGCGTGCAGAAATAGCCCCGTTACTCGATATTTCCATAGTGTGGCAAATTTTCCGTTTCGATAGCAGCCGATATAAACTGTCGGAGAGGGGTGTATCGATATCCATGAAAAGGGTGCACGTTCGTGTCGCGTGCACGTAAGTTGCGAACGCGACGAGATATCGGTGAAAAAAAGAAAGAAAGAAAGAAAGAAAGAAAGAAAAAAAAAATCAGCCTGGAACACGTCCAATTTTCGCGATCCTTCCCTTCCGCGTATCTCGATTCCCTTTGTCCGATACAACGAAGCGCGGTCGCTTTGTGCCACGCCGCGTAATTTCGGCCCGCCTATTAGCCAGACCGACCAAGAAATAATTTACCACGTGAATTCTCCGCTAAGGATGTCTCTCGTCTGCCACCCCATTACTCTAACGCGACGTCATCTCTTTCATTTCATTCACTCCTCCTCTCCTTTCTTTTTTTTTTTTATTCTTAGTTTTCGTTACCACGCTTAATCACGTCCGTACGTTTCCTCTTGTTCCTTCCCCTTTTTTCTTTTTTTTTTTTAATTTCTCCGTCTTTCTTCCGGCTGTGCCAAGAGAAATGAAAAGTTTCTCAACCGGAGAGAATCGCGATGTTCTTTAAAAAAAAAAAAGAAGGAAAAAATTTGCAGGAGGCAAAGAAGTCGCGTAGTTTAACATATTCATTACGATCTCTTTGTTGCATCTCTCGCAAACGTCTGGCTCCAATGTGTTTCAATGTGTACTTGCAGGTACTGGAAAATGAGGGAAATTGAATTTTCGGAGCGAATGTCGAGTCGAGTCGGCGAAACGAATCGAGTTGGTAATCTGAGCTTTGAGATAAATGAGTTTTGAAATATCGCGATTCTATGCCGTGTTTGGTTGTGCGGATCCGGTCGAAAAAGAGGGATTATTCCAAGTGAGAAGACGAATAAAATTTGTAGAAAGATTCCGTTTCCTTACGTTTAATGGAGCAACTGTTTAATGGATCTTTATCTGGTGGGACAAATATTTTAATTATTTATATTCACCTCGCAAGTTTCAGAGCTACTCGAAATCGATCTAGCCAGTTCCACACAACGACCCAGTTCCTTATCTCCTCCCATCATACATATGTATCTCCTAATCGAAAGTTTAGACCAACTCAGGTGTTTCCGTGCGAGGAGCTAGTTTACGACGAATCAATATTTAAAGGGGACATGTAAAGATGGAGGGTAAAGAGATAATAATACAAACTATTTTTTTATCCGTGATCTAATTATCGTCAGACTCGTTGGATGGAGACATCGGGATCGGTGGCTAACTCGGCTAACGTGCAATTACGTGTCCAATGATTCTCCAGGGACATCGTTGCCCCATTGGTAACGCGAAACGCTCCTTAACTGGGGATGTCGCAGGATTAGTGCACGCGGAACGGAAGCTTTACAAGGCGCCAGGGAGCAATACGATGCAATCCTTATTACGAGCCTGACCCTCGTTTCGGGTTAAGGCGAAATATTGCTGCATATATTCAGAAATATGCAAATGGTACCAAGTTCAAACTTGCATCTTCTCGAATCCCATTCCCCAAGAAATGCCTTTTCGTTACTTTCAATTATTCGGTTATTATATATTGTTAAAAATTGCCTGTTCCTTCATTTTTGATTCTTTTTATTCACACTCTCGATCTTTCGTTGAATTTTCAATATTCGACTGTGTTCATCGTTCAGTTTCCCCGTCGATTTAAATTTCTTCGAAAGCGGGCCAATTTTTTATTCTCCTCTCCTTTTCTTCAACGTAATACGTTAACTTGCAAACTCGATTTCCTCTTGTGCACATCGATACAGAAAGGAAGTCGTGCATCGTCATATCTCACGTAGATACGTGAGATCTGGGCATACGTTACACCAAGGAAATCGACTTGCACGCCTGTCTTGCCAAATTGAAGCCGCCTCGCTGGTTGGATACGTCAAACGCAGACAATATCGCAACATATATATCACGGCATTGGCCCACGGATCCGTGCCCGTTCGTGTGTGTGCGGTGGATATCGCGCAGGGGTTGATAAGAAATACAATACATCCTCCTTAATATTAAACTTCTCCGTTTTCTTCTTTCTTCCTCCGTCTTTTATCTCGATCCCAAGAACTTTAAGGTAATTTAAGAAACTCTGTGCATACGTTGATTCACAGGCACGATGGAGGATAGTTTGCTTACATCAATGGTTGAATGTGGTGCTCGCGATAAAAGGGCAAGGCGCAGGTTTTCTGTTCGAAGTAATTTTTTTCTTTTTTTTCTCTCCCAAGAGAGTTCCACGAAATTGCCGTCGGCTTCACGAAGAAGGCTCGACTTACCTTTCGCAGCCTACGTTCAGAAGTAACTCGAAGAGAGTAGAATCTCGGGAAAGAAAGATTTCAAAGAACCGCACCGTTAGTTCTTTCTTAACGTTAATACATCATGCGGCATACAGTAGCCGCATTTAACTTTTGTTTCCCTTAATAAGAACCGATTTTTACGGAAGAGAAGTCTACTTGTCTCTTCTTATCCCCTGGATATTCAAATTTATTCATTCAGTTTTTTTTTCCGGAACAACGTTAACCCTTAAACGCGTAGCGCTATTATGCGAAAAATGCACTCATATTTTCTGATACAAAGGGCGACGTAAAATTTACCACGTATACACACTCATGTTGCAATAAATTCATATTACTAAAGCGTGAAATATTGGTGTACGTGATATATGAATGGAATCTCTCCATTATACTTGAACTTTTATTTTTTATTTTTTTTTTTTTATCTTTGCGTGTTTTCTCAATTTGTCAGTGTTATTTTACGCTATTTATTTATAGTCGTTATGATATATAGGAGCGATAAGATTTTCTCAACGCGTTTCCCTTTCTAATCATTTAGTAGAGATAAGAAAAAAAGTATCGGATTAAAAAATTATATTTTCATTATACGTTTGAAAAATTCGCGCATTTAAGGGTTGAAAAATGATCCCGTGGCAAGAGAAATAACCCGTTTCAAAACACCGTTCTTTTTCTCGCCATTCAAACCCTTACGACCGTGCAAAATATACATTTTTTTATATCCAAGTAAAACACAGAATTCGCCGAGGTAACCGGTCCCGGTTCTGTCGATTCTCGATTCTCGCCAGTAGTCGCGTCACGCTACAGTGTTTTCCGTTTTAAAATTCCAACTATCTCGCGTAGATATGGAAAATCGGTGACCGTAAACGTTGATAATAAAGTCGTAGGGCGATGATCACGTGTCCGAATATGCTCGTTAAAGAAGAGGTTAGAGGCACGCGTTCTCGACCGAATTGCAATCGATTCGGTTGAGATAGTCTTTAGCATGGAAGTTCATGCCGCATTTACAACTTCTCCAATTCCGCGTCGACTCGAATTTCTGTGAAAAGAGGGTTACGTTAAGCGGATATACGCGGATCGAATGCGAATTTTAGAAAATCGAGCGAGATATATCTCAAGTACACGATAGAATTGTATTTATTATATCTGAAGGAAGAGTCTGTGTTTTTTAATTTTGTTTCTTTTAATCGAAGTTGATGAAAGGATTTCACAAATGTTATCAATTTCGTAATAATTGCAACCATTTTGGTCGATGAAAATAGTTCTTCAGTTACTTCGTATTTTTGATATATTTCTCGAGTGAAATGGAGTTGCCTGTCATTTTTCTTGTGATCCAGGATCATCGACGATGCATACGTTTCTCTACCACTTTATGAAAATTAATTTATCCAGTGGGAATATCTTTTTGAGAACTGGAAGATCGAGTTTGAGTTTAACGATGGATTCAGAGGAGTTTCCTTTTTTTCGTTCTCGCGTTTGATTTGCTTTTAGTAAATCTGTTTTCAGTCGATCTCGATAAGTCGTTAAAAAACTTTGATCTCGGAATGGCATGAAACTGCATGGATGCGATAAACCGTGAATACGAATCACGGGGTGGATGATACGATCGCTTTTTCGACAACTAACTTTTGCGAATATAACTGCGAGAAATGGAAACAAATTTCTGGGAAAAATCTGGTATTCTTTTTTTTAAAACAATTTTTAAAAACAATTCTTGCCTATTCTCTGTAAAACAGAGAAAAATAGTCTCGATTTTATTCGATATAAATGTAAATTTTCTTTATCAAAATTTTACATCGCGGCGATAAATACAATTACTTTTTACTTGTTGCATCTCCCGCGAGATAATTCACACGATCGAAGTGTTTCATCGATAAAATCCGGGATAATGAAATAAAATTATCATCGTCGCCAAAATCATCCAATGAATACTCGGGAATCGAGAACGAGAAAAATACTCCGATTCGAATCGCGTCAAAAATATCCTCCGGATATTTGATTTCATTTTTTTTTTTTTTTAGAAAAATTCCACGTCCAATCCCGATTCGATTCGATTTCCAAAAATCCTCGGAGCTATCCGTTTTAAAAATTCTACACCGGCACCGATAATTTCATAACCGTGGCAGACGCGTAAAGTTGCCAACGGGGGAATACACCGAAGGAATTTTTCAAATACTCAGCTCGGCTCGGCTCAGTTGGATCGAAGCCACGGACTGTTCTCCTTCGAGCGGCCGAAGGGGAAGCAACAGTTGCAACGGTGAACCGGTGAATCCGCGCGAAATGGAAAGGCATCCGCGCGTATACGAACCGTTCTCGGGGGGATGATTTTCGGGAGGGGGGGTAGAACGGATGGATCCATTCAACGTGGTAAATTATAGACGCGCCCTCTTAAGCAAAGTACGCGGCCAAAATTCGCATTCTACGCCCTGTTTGCGTCATGTACACACGTTTTAATGGAACGTCACGGCTGATATACACCGCGGATGATTTATTTTTCAAGTTTGCTTGTTTATAGTTTCGCGCTCCCAATTTCCCGTGGCAATTGTTCGATTCATAATTTAAATAAATATATATATATATATATTTTTGAACGACTCGATTTTATTCGTCTTTCAGACGATTCAGTTTCTTGATAATTCGACAAGTTATTCGAAGGAGAATCAAAGAGGATTGGATATTTAAAAATGATTATAGAGATCTAAACGCAACGGGATTGTCGATATTTCTTTCTTCTTTTTTTTTTAATTATTTCTCAATTTTCTCTTTTTAAAATTAAACAACGTATCAGAATTTCCAACGTAGTAAATTTATGCTCAAGAGATTCGTTATAAAAAACACGTTTACGCGGCACGTAACAACGGAATTCCCGTTGTTAAAGCTGAACGAAGGTAAAACGAACTCGGGCAGACAACGCGCAAGTGAAAACAGATACAAACAGGTTCCGGTGGCGCGGTGTAATGAGCGCTTTACAGGAAGCCGATCATGGAAAGAAATAAGAGCATCGCGGCTGTTCGTTGCGATAAAAAACTAATATAAGTGGGACGGTGTGTGATGAAAAAGCGGTGCATGAAATGAAGCGGGTATAATTCTACGCTGTTTTTAATTAATTTCGCACGAGGGGAGAGGAGGGGAGGAGGAGAGTATTAGAGTGTCGTAGGAAGTGGTTAGGGTGATTGGATTCTATTAACGCTCGATGAATTTTTTTTAGAAACGATATATGAAAAATGGAAAAGAAAGAACTGTTGTATAGAAGTTTTATCTTTTATCTTTCGTTTACAAGTTTGGAATAAGTTCAGAAAATTTCTAAATCTCTCATTTTGCAATTTGAAAACGTTTTCACATTGGAGGCAAGGAGTTGAATACCATCTTTGTCCCTCTATGGCGTCTATCATCCGTTTGTCACAGCTTTTACGTGACAACAGCCTTCCAAGATAGCGTTCAAACGCACAAGCGTATCTCGAGTGGCAAGATCGGGTTCAAGAACGGACGGTAACAGTGGTTTCCGTCCTGTGTGTACAAAGCGAGCACGACATCGGCGACAAACTGTTTAACTTCAACAGTGTACGAGTCTGAAGCTCTCGACGATACTATCAATGAGACGTAGCCGCCAATACGAGGCCAGAATTAAAAGTATCCGGAGCTCTATTTCGAACTTCGCCATCTCCTCGATTTTTTTATAAGAGCTCAAACACGACAATAGAAATAGACACTAGAAAAATGTTTACAAGATCGCTTTGAGAGAAAAAAAGTATCTCTTTCTACTATTTGCTAGGAAAAGATCTCTTCTTTTGTCTAAAGAAACTAGCACTCTTCTGGTTACCGCCGCGCTCAGAGAGAACAATCATTCAGCGAAACGGAAGAAGATCGAATCACGACACAAGCGTTGCGAGACAAAGAATCCGAGTCAAGAATCCCGTCCTCCAGAGTTCAGTTTATCGAGCACCTCTCGAAGGAATCGTAACGTTTTCGAGGAGAATTAGAGTCATCTCTTCACCCTCTCTTTCCCCGAATCTGTCTATTATATCCAACGAGTTCGTTCACAGGCCGCATCGCAACCGATGTTTCCGCTTTCGTTTCGATCCTGCTGCGATCCAAGCTTTGGAATTTGGAATTAATCTCTGGGCTGAAATTCAATTCGATTCGAAATGGGGTGAGGGAATTATTTATCGGCGCGATCGGATCGCCCTACCCTTCGTTACAAATCGCGCGGCGGCACGCGAGCTGACGTTACAATTAGCAGTGTTCCGTGGAAACGGTGGGATCGATGGCGCAATTACGTGAAACGGGCGCACCGTAGCAGCAGTTTGGGCGATCGGCCCTCTCGACTTCGCGTCCTGTAAATCTTGGAAAAGCCGCCCGTTTGCGGCTATCAATTGAGAATTCCGATTTTTCCCCGTCCGAAACAAAAACTGACTGTTGATTCATCGACAGCAGTTTTTGACTTCGTTCGTCGAAGAAGAACGAACGTTGGGGATTCGAGTTGAATTTGCGAGTTTTCTTCTTTTTTTTTTTTTTTTTTCGAGGGGGAATTCGAGCAGATGATTCTTCGTAGAGTATTGTACAGTTCAATAGCGTCGGAGTGTTTTTAATATCGAATCGAGGTTTAATTGGAATAAACGAATTGAGAATAAATATGCCAATTATCGCTTTGAGATTCTGTAGAAGTTTTTTTTTTTTTACTGATTGCTCTTCGAGTCGTGTATTATTAATATTGAAGTTGAAACGATGTATTTGGAATTGTGATAATTTAAAAAACAAAAATCAGTTTTTTTCTAATTCTTAGCTTTACGAGTTTCATCGCATACACGATTACATTAGAACAAGAAAGAGTAATCGTACACAGTGGAGTTTAATAATGCATTTATGCCTAGTATCTTTTATTTACATTAAACAAGCGATGGCAAAGGCGTCTAATCAGCGTCCCACTTTTATCGAACGATAAAACTACGTATCGCGTAATTTGAATAAGTATATTCATTGTAACAACTTTGCGCAACCTCTTTTTAAAGTTAACAAACAATTAATACAAATTATACATCGTAAAAGGACTTTTCCTAGCACAATCGGTAAATAAATTTAATCGACTCGATCATTTTCGCGGCTGGTAATCGCCTTGCCCTATTAACCTATCCACGATCCATGAATTATTCCACGTGTTGCGTGGAAATACGTTCGGTCAATCGGAGCGGAATAGCCGAGGCGAAATTAATAGAGCGTAATTGTCCGAATTGTTTGGAACTAGCCGACAATTCGAATCGAATTGCAAACGACGTCTCCCCGCAACTCCCAGTTCTCTGTCCACCGTTCACCGCATCGTCTTAATACCCTTAGATGCTCGCAAGAGACGACACGTTCGAACGATCGAACACGCGATGTTCACCCGTCTCGCGTGTCACGATTCCCATCGGTTATTCCGCGTTCAATTGCACGTGAAACGTCCGATGTCCGGCCAAGATACAACGCCGCTCATCGTTGCGTATCCACGAATTGGCCACGCGTGTTGAATTAAATTAATGGGAACTCGTCGACCGGCCGATATCCACCTGTCATTCGGCTCGAGAGCCCAATCGAGGCTCGGATGCGGCTCGTGTATAAATAGCGGTGTTCGTTTATCTCGCGGATTTCGATGGTTTCGCTTGCCAATCGATGAAAGGAATCGATCGAAATTCTGTTAAAGGTTTTTTTTTGATCGATAGGACGAATAGAAAATTTGCTTGCCTTTCAAAATATACGTTCTCTTCTTCGTACGATCGTAACTTTGATCCCAAAATTGACCAAGCTTCTTCCAGCACGATATTTTGACCGCTCCAAATTGAAGTTAAATTAACGGAATGTGCAGTATTCCGCACGGATGCGCTTAAATAACGATAATAACGTAGGCCGAAACAAGTCTCTCGTAAACAAGCGACTCGAGGCAACTGGCTCAATGAAACAATGAAGAGAACGGTACGATAAAAGGGGGATTGCAGACTCTGCGGCGACGATTCAATCTAAACCTCCATAAACGCTCATCGCGCGTCTAAAGGGACGGTCTCTCTGCATCGAACTCTTGCGTACAAGAGACGCCCCCTCGTGGCGGGCGAATAACGATCGCGAACGCGGTTCACGGTTTACGAAGCGGAGAACGAACGAATCGTCGCGGCGAGGGGGGAGGGACGAATTTGCAGTAGCCGGCTCGGTAACAGGGCACCGTGTCCTCGTTCATTGTTTCATTGAAGGTCGTTAACCATCGTTAGCGGTTGTTCGTCCGCTTGTCGGCGTCGGTTTGCGGAGCGCCGCAGAGGCCGCGCGACAAAATCGTCTCCCCGCGAAACCGCGATCCGCCGTCGCTTAACGACCGACACCGGGCGCAAAAACTTCGTTAACTCGCGTAGGTCGTAAAGAAGCGTGGGATGATTAATTTACACGGAGGAGTTGGCTATCTCCCCTTTGTGACTCTTGCCTTTTCCGCCTCGTCGAATTTCGGTTTAAAAAAAAACTCGTCGCCGATGGTTCGCAAGATTATTATTATTTTTTCGAAAGCAACGATGATCGAAATTTCGTTTTCCCTTTCTTCTTTCTTCTCGAAAGTAAATCTTAAGTTTTCCCTTTCTTTTTCCTTTCCTCTTTCTTCTAGAAAGTAAATCTTAATTTTCAAGGATAGATATCAAAGAGAGTGATAAGAAAGAATATACATTTAACAAAGGAAAAAGCAGGAATGAACCATATACGACGCTCAATTCATGCATACGAATATAATCTAACTCGATATTATAAAACGATTGCCTCGAAACTTGGAACAACGTGTCGACATTCGAGATGAGAATATTTTTAACGGAATACGATCGAAAGATTCCCTGGAGAATCGGAACGATCATCTCCCCTCTGATTGAATAAATCACGCGATATCGATTTCCTTATCGCGGCTAGAAGCAGCCCACCCTTTATCAACCCCTACTAGCCCCCTAGTTGCTAATGACTATTCAACCAGCTCCAAGTTGGTCGCATCGGTAATGACAGAGGCGGGCCCTCGTTTGCAGAACGTCTCTCGTTCGGGACTTAGAATCACCGCATGGTAAATTGACCTGCGAACGCCGCCCCTCTTGCCAAGAGACGCCGATCGACTCTGTAATTTCGCGGTTCGGGGGGGCGGTGGCGCGGTAACAGCCTCTGAAAAGGATGACAGGAGTGGTGGGCAGGGACGGGATGATTGACAGTATCGTTACCGCAACTATCGGCCGTAAAGTTTAATAGGATAATACGGAGGCGCGTGCTTTTTTAAACTGGAAAAATTTTTTAAAAGGTTCGTGATCGAAATTTCGTTTCTTCTCGATTCCAAAGTGGAGCTCTATTCGTAGTTGAATTCTTCTTGAGGGGGAAAGTGAATGGAACGTTGGAAGTTTATTATTTATAGTCTTGCTCAATTTTCATTCTTGTTCATAGCTTGCATATAATTAAACTTCGATCGAGCATTTGGTAAAAATTTCGTTTCAATCCTATTCATCCAGCAACCTCTATCCTACTTTAAAAGGGGATCGGGCACGCGCGGCTCGAATCGAAGTTATCGATCGAAAGAAATTTGAAAAAAACGCGTTGAAATCGCGCGTCGTAAACCGGTAATGGCCAGGTTTGCCAGCTGCGAAGCAACTCGTTTATTTATCGCGACGTCGCGTGGGCGTGGCGGTGGCCACCGTGTTGTATTTTGTGGTAATTCTTTGCGGGGAATTGCCGTTGCCAGCCGGCGGTCACCAGGGACGGAATTAGCGATGATTTGTTTCCAGGGACAGAGAGAGTAATCTGCGCGGCGCAGATTTTCCTTCTTAAATTACCCCGCGGCTTTTGCGGCGTATCGTTTCGCCGTTTAATCACACGATTAATCGAATTAGTCCCTTCGCGCGCTGGATTCCTAATGGAAGATTGTTCAGAAGATTGGAACCGCCGAGGCATTTTCGAAAGGGCACGTGTGCGGCCCTCGGAGCGACGTTCGTCAAAGTTGGCCAGCGAGGTTGGGCTGGCTGGCATTTTGCGGCACGAAATTGCGCGTGACACCGGGGAAGAAACTCCTTCCTCCCCTCCTTGGCTCAGCGAGTTGCCCGGGCAACATCCCCTGCTTACATCCCTCGGAACGTATCTCTCCCTATCGCAGGAACAGGATTAATATCGTACGGATGTCTTGTCGACCGATTTGTCTCCCTTCAAGGAATAGGAGAAGGGAGGAGGAAGGAGAGGAGAGAGTCAAAATTGGAGTGATGGGGGTCAGCAGGTGGCGGGATATCGCGAAGGAGTCGTGTCGATCGAGATCGATCCGAAAGGGTTCCGCTATGCATACCGGCCAAATTCGGTTTGTCTAACCACGTCTCGCCCACCCTCCTCCCCTCCCGGACACGAGGCGCCGACCATCCAGATATCCGAAGTGAATCCAGGGAGATGATCTGGCAAAGGTCCAACCGCTCTTCCGGTGAAGGGTTTGCGGGGCCGGACCCGACCTCGCCGGCTCCGTTTCAACCGGAGTCATTATCATTTCCAACTGCCAACACCCAGGATATCCTCGGATCTGCCAAGATTCGATCACCGATGGATGGAAAAAAATGGATATCCGTCCTTTCCTAGAAATGGAACGAGATGAAGAATCGTAGACGGTTTGATATAAGGAAACGTTGATTCGATGGTTTTGATTGTTGTTGATTGGTTGATTGGAAAATTAGTTTAACGAGATTTTATTTTCACGAATATTCGAATAAGGATAAGTTTTGGGGAATGGAGAATGAAAGTTGCGCAAGCTGTGGTGCGACGAGTGTTTATCGGTTTGATCGTTGGAGAGAATGAAAATTCGGCGCGAAGGGAATAACATGATGTTTATGATGAAAAGTGTGCGTAGAACGTGATATGATTATAAAATCTTTTTGTATAGTATATTTTCCAAGGAAATTTATATTCATCGATAAGTTGATGGGTTAAAAACACGAGTGCGAGTCAAAGGGCATTAGTGACGAGCACCGCTTCAATGTTATCGAAGTTTAAACTTGGAAGTGGGGGGAGCAATGTTTCAACAAGCTTATCTGACTTGTAGGGAAAATATTTTAAGATATTTTTAAATAATAATAGCAAACTCTTCAACGTCTCTTCGATAGAAAATTATATTGCACGTTCGCTGATAATATAATTATCCACTCGTTTCGATTTATTTTAAAATTACTCGCCCCATAAATGTCGCCCCTCGTTCAAAATCCAAACGAGTCGAACAGGGTTCATCGTCGAAAACGGGATGGACGGGTTGCTCGGCTTCAAGTTCGCGCGAAATTCGGCCGGCATCCCTTTAGAAATCGATTCGTTCGGCTCGGCGAAGCGAAAATGGGACCAGAAACGAGACCGAAAGTCGAGAGAATGTTGGCTACTTGGAGGATCCTTTTGATTCGGTGAAAGGCTTCTCCCAGCATCTTCAAAGAGTTTCTCTCCTCTGAAGTAGGGCCGCCGGACCGTAAAAACGGAAGAGGGAGTGCTCGCTTTTAATTTCGCTCGGCGCAAACCCGTCATCCGGGCTAACGTCGATGCGCCCCTCCTCCCCTCGCCCACCTCCCTCCTTTGTGGTTTAGACTACAGAGCATTAGATGCTTCGAGATTCCGCCTCTTCATCCCGCGGAATCTTCCTCCCCTTCTGCCATTCTTTTTTTCTTCTTTTCACGCTTAAGCGCCGAAAGACACGAGCCTATTCTTGTTTCTTTCACGCGGGTGACGAATCGCTGGCCTTTTTAAACTCGTCGAGTTTCTCGCTCCTTGCGTCGAAATATAGAACAGTTTTGCGTGGAAAGAATTTCTCAATTATTGTTATTAAACAGAGTTGTTAGATTCTACTCGAACGAAGGATTTTTCAACCAAGTCTTAAGGGAACTTAGAATTCCCTAGAATTGTTCAATTTCTTCTTTATCCCATCCATGTTTTCCAAGAAGCTTTTGCCCATTACATTTGACAATCGCGATTCATTTGTCTCATTCCTCCATCCAGAATCAATTTAAAAATATTGTCCACATCCACACGTAATTACTCGTGATTTTATCGCGAATCCTCGAAACGTTGAATGCCCATCACACGACTCGATCCATCCATCTCACGGCCTTTGTCCTCTCATCGAAGATCTATCAAAGCTCCGCCACTCAAAGCTCGCGGGCCCATTCGAGCGTGTATCATTCGTTACGCAACCGGCGTGTTTGACGCGGCAATTCGCCCGACAGCCGCATGCATAATGCGCCCTACATCTACCCCTAGGACGAGTCACTCTCTTTCTCTCTCTCTCTCTGGAACAGTGTAATCGCGTCAAGAGCGTCGTGTTTTATGCGCGGCGACAGGAACGGGATGGCGATGGGCCCCTGCGACGAATCGAGCCGCGCGAGATAGGATTACGCCACGGCTCGTCGGCCCCTCGAACACCCGGACGCGGAAGCTCCACCAACCGCGCCACCGTGTCACCGTAATCTATGTTCCGTCCAACTTAATCTCCTTCTACGTGGAAAATCTCGAGTCCAGAGCCACGAGGCGAACACGAGCGGAGAGCTTTTTCCAATCGGGTGGTGCTGTTTCGCCAAGTGGCGTACCTTGGAAACGTTGCTCCTCGTTGTCCAACGTTTCTCACCTCAGTGCTTAAGAAAATCGAGCATCGAAGAAAAAATATAGGCGAACATTCGAATGTATCTACACGAATGATATGTAAATAATTTTTCGAAATTTTATTCGGTTATTTCCTTCCATCGAATTTTTCCTTCCTTTATTTCTCACCAGTGCTTAAGAAAATCGAGCATCGAAGAAAAAATATAGGCGAATGAATATGTAAACAATTTTTCGAAATTTTATTCGGTTATTTCCTTCCATCGAATTTTTCCTTCCTTTATTTCTCACCAGTGCTTAAGAAAATCGAGCATCGAAGAAAAAATATAGGCGAATGATATGTAAACAATTTTTAAAAATTTTATTCGGTTATTTCTTTCCATCGAATTTTTCCTTCCTTTATTTCCAATAATAATAATAATATTGTAGATGCAAGACCAATTTTTCATTCAATCATCGCTCATCCCTCGTTACATAATTTCTGGGAAACTGACTCGAAAAAGTTTGCAACAAATAATTCTCAGATTACGTTACTTCAAGGGAGATGTTTGCACGAGTTGATGTTCGTTCTAAAACATACGGCAAGTAGACAAAAAATCTGCACGGTATAAATTTGCATCTAATCGAACTAAAGAAGTTGTACACAGCGCGCATTAAGGTATAATCGAATAACAAGCAGTGATTAATATACGGCGCGACACTCACATCCCCAGCGTAAGATTACACTCTTCGCACCGGACCCCTGTACTTAAACCGCGCGATCGATTTTACAATCCCCCTACTTTATCCACCGATTACGATCGACAGACTCTATTTATCGTGGTGACATAGAGGGTGGAGTTGGGCTCGGAACATTTTCATAATCGATCGAGCTAACCGACCTTGAGCAAACACACTCCTCCCTCTTTTACTCCGTTCTTACTCTCTCTCTCTTTCTAACGTGGACTAACGAGAGATTTCTTCGTGACGGAGATATGGGTCAAGCATAGGGCGGCATTAACCTCGTGCAAACCGCGAGAGAGAGAGGAAAATTTTTTTTTTCCTTCGCAATGACGATCGTTTCGCACCCAACGCCGTTCGTTACTTATCGATCGTTCTCGGGCCGAAATTGAATTAAGCTCGCCCTGGCGAGAGAGAAAGAGGGACGAAAGGAAGGAGGATGGATTGAAATAGGAAGAGAAACGGGGCGGAGAACGGGGTTGGTTGACGGGAGAGAGATCGGGAAAAGGAAGAAAATGAAGCTACTCCGTGGCTTAACTCGCGGAATTTGCCGCGTTAGCGAGCAGATCCTCTAATACCATCGACACCGGGATTCCAATTAGCCAATTTATCGATTTTCCGACCGAGATCGAATCTACTGATTTCCTTTCGCTCGAACGAAAGAAATTACTGCTGGAAGATGGGGATCCTTTCTTTGACGGACTCTTGCGGTAAAATTACTTGGAGAGAGAAAACTTAGAATATATAGCCTCGTGTAGATTCAGGTTTAAATAAAATTCAATTCTTCTTGTTTGACGATGTCAAAGTGTCTTCGAGATAAGCGTGTAAAATGTAACGAGAAATTTAACAAAGTATTGCACAAATTTACAAAATATCTTACATATCTCTTATACAGTTCACGATCTATAGTAATATCTTGTTGATTCCCAAAGTGTGTAGATTTAGACCTAATTCACTTGCATTTCTATGACATGCATAGTGTCTTCGAAATAGCGCAAGTCGAAATCAGTGGACGTAATTATCTGCTAGGGACTAGCACGAAGATGTATCATCGTCTCGATGCTACGCGATTCATTACCAACGTTCGCTAATTCGTGTTTTATGTACCGTCCTGAAACCGTTCCCGGTCATTAGGCCGTCGTGAGTAGAATGCAAGCGACGCAGATCTGACGCTCACGGCCTCTGTGTCCTGTTATCGAGGCATCTCCCACAATAACTGGGTATCGCTGTCCCGGCCCTGGTTGCTGCACGTGGCGCCTTAAACCAGTTTGTGTACACACCACGTTCTCGTCCTTTGACTACGTGAAAGGAATTTCCCCGCTGTATGGCTGCTTACCGATAGAATGCGCAGAATGTCGAGAAGTGAACTTTCCTCCAGTTCAGAACCTGAGATAATAAATGGACGAGTGAATAAGGAAGACGTGAACGCGAGAAGGATTGTCTTTTATTTATTTATTTTTTTTTAATTCGAATCGAAGAAGAGAGAAGGATTTTTAACTCTTCTAATAAATCTTTCATTTTTTCGTTCAGAAGAAAATAAGAGGAATATCTCTAGAGGATAAGGAGGAAGGAAGAATTTTCAGCGAGAGTCCAGAGATTATAATAGTAAATATATTGATGTTCGACAGGATGGTCGGACAATTAACTGGATTTCCATTGTGGCCTTAATTGCGATCCGATCACAATCGCTCCTCTAATTGCTCGAGTCTTGCTTGGTCTGGAATCCGACATCTCGCCAATATCACGATTTGAATCTTAATCATTGGACGAACCCTCGTCCTTGTCGTCGCGTGTCCGCCGATGCGTCATTTGCTCGATATTCGCCTCGATGATTTTTGTACGTACCTTGCAAAATGAATCTGAGGATCACAGAGATTCTTCTTTCGAAATTTCGAAACGCGACGTTCGTTCGAATGGAATAATTGCCACTTAAAAAGAAATTCGATTATATATTCCGTCCCCTATTAAACTAAAGCTTCTTTCAATTTACCTTCCTCCTCAACTTCCTATGAATATGCATCTCCATTGAGAGCGCATCTCCCCGTTCGATCCTGTCCACCTTCCTCTGTTCCTCTCGTGTGTATCTCTCTCTCTCTCTCTCTCTGTCGAATGATCGCATCTATTTTCATTCATCCGCGTTAATCAAAGGCCGTTTCCAGTTAATCCGCGCGTACCCTCGCGATTAGCTTCTAGTTGGGCCAGTTTGCTCGCATTCACGTAAGATTATCCTCGTTAATTTTCATTGAAACGCGTTGAAACGCGTCGGTTCCTCGTTTAATTAATTCGTAATGGCTCCATGATTAACTCTCTCCCTTTATTTATCCACGTTTAATATACCTGGCCGCGAGTTTACGACGAGTATACCGCGTAGATAAAATTTTATAACGTCACGACAAGTTGTTTTAATTCGACCGAGCTCGACCGAGTCAATAATTCGTTTTTGAGTCGAGTCGAGTCGCTATCGCGGTCGTCGTCTCTTCATCCAGGTCTCCCGCAAGCGATATACATCATCGTTTGATTTATCGCACCCCTGGACGTTTTCGTCCCGCGACACGACACCCGGCGTAAATCCCGCTTTATCCGCACACGCGCTCTTGATTCTCAAATGCGAGAAACAACTCGCGCAGGCCAACTCCCCTCGGAGCCACAACTGCAAAACGTGAATTTACGGATCTTGTTTCCTCCTCGTTGTTTCGTCCTCTGTGACGAAAAGTCCTCGACATTTTACGCTTAGCGCCAGATTCAAGTCGCTGTGTATTTCTTCCCGTGTTGAGGAACGTTTGTTTCCAAAATAACGGCATTGCACAACAATTAATAAAACGAATCTAAAAACGTTGGTTCATGTGAAATATCGTATGTATTCGAGAATTAGCTTCTATTAGATCGGAATAATAATATTCGAGCATGGCAAAAATTAAAAATTTCAATTTGTCGTAATTTTAGACGTTGCATAACTTGTCTTTGAAACGTTCGTTACTATGCAATAAGAGAAATATCTATGAAAAGATTGCAAATCTTCTTTAATACATATATATATAAAGAAAAAAGAAGATAAAATCGTTTGATTTCCGTTAAAAGCAATCGGAGAGTGCATCAACCTAGCATTCATCCGGAAGTGTGGTTATCCAAACGTTAAAGAGGATCCATTAGAGAACTGGGTTGGCTTTTCGACAAATACCACCAAGTTTTCGTCCAAGTGTAATCAAATAATGTTTGCGAGCCACGTTGACCGAGGTTGACCCACGTTCGAAATTCTCGACCGCGCAAAAATGAATGGTGACACGTTATATGTCGTTTTAATCGAGAAACACGAGCGTAAGACCTGAATGCAACGGCATTTCATCCAAATCGTTTCGAGTTATTTCCGATCGATGATGAAGAAGTACCCGCTTTCAATGTCAAATTCTCTTCAAACAACGTGAAATTAGTATTAATATCATGAAAGTAATAACAGTAGTATTATTGTTCTTATTTTTTTATGAAATTTATCCTCGTCTTTTCGTTGTTTCATTCTGCTTTCCCTTCTGCCAGTTTTAGAAAATTTAGTACGAATGATTGGTTTAAGTTACAACATTGTTTCGGATACTCGAAATGTAATATTTCTATTTATTATGCTAATGTAAGACAGGGATTATTGAAAGAGATATGAAATTAGAACAGAAAATTTTAAAAAAATTTTAAAGTGTACTTTCAGGATATTAATCTTTCGTCCTCCAAGCAGCAATTTATAGTCGACTCGAAGATATCTTTCCTTACAACAAAGTTGCGGACAATAATATCGATTGCAAGAATAGAACTTTTAAGCTCTAGTGTCTACTTAATTAATCTAGAAGAGATAGAAAGGCTTCAAAAAATCCGATCCATTGTGCAAAGTTTCATCAACGAAATTGTTGCAATTACCAAGTTTCCCTTTTTGACTTCGATTCACTTTTCCCCCTCGAACTTGAAATTTCACTTTCCAGCAAAATTCCCAACAGAGGCTTCGATCGATCCCTTTCAACGGAGAAGAAGTATTTTAAAACGGCTTTTAAAACGACGGATACGATTAACGCGGATCCCTCGAACTCGATGAACGTCGATTATGGCTGGTATGCGTCCACCGTATCGCATCGTACACGCCAAATGTTGCACACGGCCGTCACCGAAATAACAAGGTTAATTAGTCCGCGAGGAAGTTCTACTCGAAATCCTTCTATTAACGTCGTCACCTGTGAATCCTATTATCGCCCGCCATTCCACCAACTCGGCCACCCGTCGTTTCTCTATCCCTCCGAATCGACGACAATTAGTCCACTTACCGTCGAAATATTCCGGTGTCGACCGGGGGTCGTCGAACCTGGCCGAGCGGTCACGTCCACGAAGGCGCGTGTAAATTCGGTAACGAATTTAATTAGCGTCCCGTTTCTCCGTTGCCGTTTCGCGCTGTCGTTTCGCGGATCTTCTTTCGCCTCCGTCATTGTTCGACGGACGTTTAATTCCATTCCGAAAATGTCTATAATTAGAAGTGGAAGGGAAAAATTTGTTTGATTATTTCTCTGCAAATTGCAAAGTTTCGTTAATATAATTATTCCATATGGAATAGTAATAGTCTGGAGGAGTTTTATATTCAAGGCAAAGATACAAAATTAAAATAAAATATAGTTCTATATCTTATTTTTTTCTGTTTTATTGAAAATGATAGTTGAAGGGTTTAAGAGATGGGTCGTTAAATGTCCTGTCATTTCTGGAAGCGCAAGATGGATATTGAAGTTAAATATAAAATTAAAATATAGATCTGTCTACGAGCATTTGAAGCAAAGGATCGAGTTACTGAGGATCGTTGTTACTGAAAATAATTGGAATTATTTTAAAAAAAGAAAGGAAATGTATCTGTTTACGGAGTGACGTGTCAATAAACAAGTATACACAATTGTGAATATGATTCCTCAAGATCCTCCAAGCGGAAGATCAAGCAACAGATCACGTTCGATCGGTCGAGGTTTCAGCCTAATGTGCACACGCGATAACGAGGTTAATTAGCTCACGACGCCTGTCGGCGGTTCGTCTTGTTGCTGAATAATTTATCGACCTGTGGCAGCTACGTGTGTACACGTGCGTGCAGATTCTGTTCTCTCCGAGACGCGGTACCAAACGTGCACCTCGCATTCCTTGATCCTCTCCTTGCATCCTTGTGGAAAATTGTTACGCCTCTTGTGTATATAATTTACTTACTACCAACCATCTTATCGCGTTCCCCGATAAAACTCGTTAACATCGAAACACCAGCGAGAGTTTACATATTTCTTTGTTAAAAAGAATTGCATTTTTATGCAATCGTGATCACTCGTAATCGAAGATAAAACGTTGGATAAATTCGTCTCGATAATTGCAAATCTCTGCAAATCGGGAATTTTTAATACATCAGATGTATAATTAATTTTCAATTTTTTGATGAATCGTGAGAAACAAAAATGGAAAATGGATCATATCGATATCGGCGAAAAGAGAAGATGAAAAGAATTCCAAATCCTCTTCAAATACTTTCTTCGAGATCTCTCGAGATGATAATAAATAATGAAACCGCATACCATCGTTCTCGTAATATATAATTCCTACCAGAAACCTTATCGAATCGATGTTGCATCAATTATGCAAATCGCACAATAATTCAGTATTCGAACAATTCTTCTTTATTTACCTCGGGGAAAAAAATCTTAATTCTCTTAGATAACGGGAGAAAGAGGTAAATCGCATCGGATATCGAAGATAAAAAGCCTATCCCTTTCCAAGAGGTAAACGGTAAGAGGCCTTTCGAAACTTTTAACCGATCAAGATACGTCTAGTGCAGGGAACACTCCCCTTTTCCCCAATTCCGATTGGCCCCGATTTGAATGGGGTTGAATTTTCGACTTCCAACTCGATTCGCCCAAACTCGTACACCCTTAATCGAGGTTGAAGTTTAATTTCCAGCGTATATTCGCCGCAGAAATGGATTTCCCTCGTACGTATCAATTATTTCGACGACCCCGTCCCCCCCATCGATTTCGACGTCTCCCGCGCCGAAAACGAGCGAGGTTCTGAGAATTAACTCCTGGTTGGAATCTTCCTCCCTCTCGAGCAACGCTTTTCCTTCCCTTAATCCCTCCAAGAACCATCTCCTTATTCGCGTTATGCATAGGAACGAATAAATTTATACCGTGAAAATTTCATCCGTTTTTGATTAGACTTCCTGTCGAAACGCTTTGTTTTCGGTTTAACTGATGTCCCTAAAGTAGTAATCCGTTGTTGGATGCCGTGTAAATTGGATAGTCAAACTTTATCCATAGTGATACGTTATACGATTACAAAGTGAGAACGGTTCTCCATGGCGCACAACGGAAATTACACCCATCAAACGCTTCGAGAGAGATTGCCTCTACTCTTGAAATTTGCTGTTCTTCGATCGGAATCTGCAAGCTGGTTCTAGTCGATAATTCATATTTTGATTTCTTAACGAGGAAAACAGCTAGAAATGTTTTAGAGATTTAGAAATTTAAAGAGAATTTCTTCGAAAATGAACCATAAAATTAAAATAATATTATTATAAAAATTATACCATAGAATTACTATGTTTATCCAATTTTTTGTTTTTTTAAACGGTCTTCAGTTTTCAACTCTCGACTGCATGACTCGATAATAATTCATAGCCAATATCTATCCGACGAGAAGCAGAAACAAATATTTCCCAGGGATCTCTCATTACGACGTATACTTGGAAAACATTTTATCTCTCCATAATATATTGTTCCAATAGAGAGTCGACGAGTCATTCAACTCCCCGCCTTTTCCACCCGAGGCAAAAAAGCTCGAACGATACCCTTCTCCGTCATCTCTGCCCAAGCATCTCGTTCCCTGTAATAATACGCGCGAAGAGCAAAAAAATATGAACTCTTGGCTTCGCCCTCGCTCTCTCGCCAAACAAAAGATTCCGACTCTCGTAAACAGGTCGAGGAGGATCCTCGGGGATACGCAATGGTTTACGTAATACCGTGACATTTTTCCGATGTGCTGGCTCAATGTTGTCAACACGTGACTCGGTGAAAGTGAAAAAAGGGGGAAGAGGTTCTCGTCCAAATGGAAGGTGAGCGCAAAACGACGATGAGCGTAGGGATTATCGTCAATTGTGTCTTCTTTGTCGAGTTTCATTTGGGTTAAAGGGAGGCTTCCAGTATCCGTATTTTCGACTAGAGCCGTTTACGTGACCATGGAGAGAAAGAGAGAGAGAGAGAGATCATTCCGATTGGCCAACCGGTCTAGCAAGGATTTTATGTTTATCTGCTCGTTGCAGTTATGCGGCGTCGTTCTCGAAAAACGGTCGAACATTTCGGAAAAAGTGGTTGGAAATAGTTTCTCGTTTCGAGGGCTGAAAGGAGAGATAAAGGTGAATGAAGGGGGGAATGGTGTTTTACAATTGCTGTAATTATACGTGTTTATCGGGAGTAGTTTCTCGCGAGTATTGAACGCAAAGATGATCAAAATTGGTAGAATATTTGTATTAATCGAGTATTTTATTAATATCAATATTTGTTCCATTAACAGGTTAATTAAACACAGGTTCGACGTTTTTTTTCTCTATGGAATCGCGAGATTTATCTGTCGCCGATTGCCAAAGGAAAATTTTCCAGAAACCGTTAATTGCCGATATCAATACCTCCATTCATTATAATATTTCAATAATATCATTAAGTTCGATAATGAAATAGATTTTTCCCCCCTCGTTTCTCATTTTTTAGTTAATCCTCTGAAAATTAAAGAGTTATGTTTCATCGCAGCCATTTTCGAAGGAAAAAGTTCTAAGAAAAATCAATATCCGACGAAAATATTCTATTTTACAAAAATTTCACTCGAGATCCCTCGTTTCTTTTTTTTTTTTTTCTTTTTTTACAATCCTCTCAAATTTTTATTCCCTCGCAACGCACACCGTTAAATCTCCTCCTCGTGTTACTTGCTTTTGCACCACCCTGTATTTACCGCAACGCAATAACCGGAGTCCCCGATCGACCACAGAGAGCAAAAACAGACATTCACGAGCCCTCTTCCTCCAATCAAAGAATCACAAGCGTGTGTGTATATATATATATATATATATATATATATATATACGCGGCATCTCGTTATCTGTCCCTCCCCCGACTTGATTCACCCCTCGCAAAACAATGGGCATCGATCGAAATACATTATCGGTTAATTGTTCGTCTCCCGCGGATGCGGGAGATGCTGACTCATCCCGGTCGACTCGTTCCTGTTTTCGAGAGTGACTCGATTGCCGTCGTTCCACGTAAACGCGAGCATGAATCCTACCTATCACGAAGAGAAATGTTGCCGGTTACAGGGTTATACGTCACCGTATAGCGCCAGTGGTTCTTCTAATATTTTCCAATTCGTGCAACACTTTCTATCATCGAGGAAAGGATCTGTGGAACGTTTGAAATTCGTAAATACGAATAAATGCGAATTTTTAAATTAAAAATTATCGAAAATCTTGATGATATCGTGGGGACGCGAAATTTTTCTCAGTAATTGTCTTGCAATAATTTAAAAATATATATCTTCTCGATGAAAAATTGTAATTAGATAAATTATTGAGAATTATATATAGAAATCAGAAAGGATATGAAACTAAGAAAATATACCACGAATATATATAATTTATTTCACAGAACATTGATTCGAAATGATTCGAATTTTTCCTCTCTCTATATATTTCACATATATATAATAACATATTGTTATCGAAACAAGATCAATTATCGAGAAAACATTTTTCTGAAGAGGAAAATATATGTAACCCGACTGTATTCAGAGTTAAGAATCACTGGCGTAGATCCGGAATAATAATCCGGAAGTTGAACGACCAAGCCCGCGATTCCGCCGATATTCTTCTCGTTATTGCGACCTGCGGCTTGTGTATCCCGTTCCTCTCGTGCTTTCGTACCGTGGAAATGGGACGAGAGAGAGAGAGAGAAGTTGGATAGGTTTTATCTCGACCCTTCCTTCTTGTTGGAAAAATCTTGGGGAACGATCCATCGAAGAATAGCATACGGCAAGCTTTATCTAACGATTTTCAATCCATTCTTGCAGGGGAGCTCGGCACGGGTAAAAAGGAAGTGGCTGGGTGGTCCGTGGCGAAGATAGCTTCTGGACCGGTGTCAACGGAATGTGAGTGTTATATTTTTACTCGAGGGAGAAAAGTTTTTACACTTTGCATCCGGGAGAGACTATGGATATTGCATGTATTTGAATCGTGTCTCTCTGCTTCTGCATGTGATTCTTTTTTTTTTCTTTTAAAGATTAATTTATCCACTTTAAATTAAAAATGACGAATGATAGCACGAATGGCTAAGTTTTCAAATCAAAGTGAGTTTTTCGTTGAATTTGGAATTATTTTTTTTTTTGCTACAAAGGTTAATTCTTAGGCTCTCACAATATTTATTAATTTTATTAATATTTTTATTCAAATTATTCTAAAATTTATTTTCCTCAAGTTCGAAATTCAAGATCATCTTCGCTTGCACAGAAATGTTGAATCAAATTGTTTAATTTGCCTCCTTCCCTTTTCATTCTTGCTGAAATCAACGTGTTAATTATAAATTCTGTTTTGCGATTTAACGGGAATCCCGGGAATCAACGTTTCCACACGAAGGGACGATGCGAGAGATAGAAGTATGGAAAACATACGCGGCAAGGGAAGAAAGAGAGAGAGGGGAGACAAATTGAAGCGACGCGACTTCCGCTTTTTCGCCACAGGATCAACGGGATAGAAAGGGGTAGTTTTAACGCGTTTCGCAAACTGACGTGATGAAATGTGTATATACGTGCGTGGGCATTTAATTCGTGTATAATAACAAAACACAGGCAACAAGGAAGATCTTAAGCAGCGTTGGCCAACAATGTTGATTCTCTGTCCACCCTGTTCTTTCTCCTCCGCGTCAACGAGAAAATTAGGAACGAAATATTAATTTGTTTATCTTGAAAACATCGCAGGAAAGTTTGAGAATTGAGAATTGCAGGAGAAAAATATTGAATATAATTGAATTACAAAATAGATAATATTATCAGAATTTTAAAGCTTATAATTCTTTCTTTTTAGATTCACATTTATTCAATTTTATTTTACAGATAATTGTTTAATCACAGAATTACGCGTAACGATTTATTTGACGAAGTGGAGAAACTCTCATAGAGTTTCTCGTTTGTTTCGACTCAAGTCGACAAGGAGAAAGAGTCGAGTAGCCTTCGATTCGTTAATTTCGTTGTTAATCTCGAACGTTTCGAGTGGGGGGGAAGCAAGTTTCCTAAACCGTTCTAAGCGATCCAATTGTGTTACTCGAATCGAACCGAAGAACTCGATTCCGAGTAGTATTTAGGTCGGTACAGTTTGGTGGGAACGCATTACCCGGAAAGGGATCCTCTCCTGGCTGGCAAACACTCTTGGGCCACGGTTGCTCGCAATAAACTGCCACTTTGGTCCAGCGACTGCTCTCAAACTCCGACTCGTATTTTTCCCGTGTTCCGCAGTTAAGCAGAAATGCGTACATAAATGGAGCTAAAAATACTAGTAAAAAGTTCAAGAATTTTTATCTTGACGAAGCCAGAAGAAAAGAAGTATTCTTCTTTCAGAGAGAACTAGAATTATTCGACAATGATGGTTAAAGTTAAAAAACTGTTTCTTCTTAACTGTTAATATTCTCCACGCTCAAGAATCGAACAAAAGTATAATAATATAGAAAAAAGAAAACAAGGAGGATATGCATAACGATAGAAAAATCGAGAAAATTCCATTACTACTAAAAAAAAAACGAGTACGAAACGAAACAGGAAAAAAAGTACTACTCTCTATCCCATCATTAGTATAACATAAGCTAGGAAAACAAGTTAAAGATAACAAGGGAAAAAAGTAAGCAAGAAAAGCCGGAGAAAAACATGCAAAGAAGATGGACGAGCGAGATAGGACAGGCGAAGCGTGAAAAAAGGAGCGAGTCGCAGGTGGCTCGAGACGAGTCGCGTAGTAACTCCACCGACGGAAAACCGTAGTTGAAGTGCCTCTTTTGAGGTTGGCCTCGCTCCCTATCGCCGAGGGCTTACACGTACCACGAGTTTCGAAAGAGGTTGCCACGAATAAAGACAGAGAGAAGAAGCGAAGGAGGAAAAAAGCGTCAGGAGGAGATTCGCGCGATGGGGTGATTCGTCAAAGACAAATCATCACGCGCTGTGTTGCAAACAGGTTGTGTTGAAAGCAAGCGAGGAAAAGCCTGCGATGAATCGTCACGGATTTGCGGCCGTTTCGCGTCACCTGCATACCCTCGACAAAAGTGGCGTGATAAACGGAGCTAACGCGAGTTTTACCGCGGTTCCCTGGAATTGAAACGGCTGTCGATCACCGAAATCGGTAGGTCGGTGTAGGATTGACGTGAAGCACGCCTGGTCAGGTAATCGAGAGCCCGCTCGAGCGGGACAGTTTGGTGATGGACGATTTCGTCGAATCGAACTCCCAACGATTGCTTGCTTCACATTTTTGCGTTTCAGAAATTTCGAACTTTCTTCGACCAATCGAATCTACTTATCGCGATTCGAATTCTTTGAAAAGTTAAGAGAGATTCATTTCAGGAGTTTGTTATCCGTGGAAAAGTTTCAAATCGATGGATGCATAAATCGGTGTTAAGATTCTCGCGTCGAGATCGAACTTGAACAAATTTTGTTTTCATCGATGGATTTTCCAAGATTACATTTTATTGTTGGAAAATTTCTGAGATCAAAAAGTTCGGCGAATTTTACGGAAATTTTAAATTGCAGGGCAAATTGTTCGGACGTGCGACGAAAGGTGGGATAGAGAAAGACGGCGATGGTGAAATAAATATCTGTCGGCAAACGAGTATCAAGTTTAACGTCTCTTTGATTCGCACGGCGTGTTCCTAACCGCGCGTTAACAGAGCTGATCGTTAAGGGAACACGTTTTATCGTTCTATTAGCGTCTGCCCGCTATATACATTTTAATTAATGCCCGTATTCGTATTTACGCGCGCAGCAGGCGCGTTAATTACGCGCTATCACGGCTAATTGCTTCTTAAATCCTTGCCCAACGAAAGGTTCAAAGAGAAAATTGACGAACCGAATAGTTTCCCTATCTTATCCAATCAATAAGATCATTTCTTGTGCACACTGTGTTCCAAAACTTTAGAATTCTTTCTTAACCAATATAAATCTCCTCGTATCGAGAGGATGAACAGAGATAAGAGGATATACAGTTACATCCACTCCTTCTCACTTCTTCCTTCTCTAAATCGGCAAAAAGAAAAATAACGACCAATAGTAAGCATATTATCGTTATCGAAAATTGATATCAAGAGGTGATTCAATGATAAATTTAACTATGACACTATTTCAAAGGAAGATCACTTTTCACGACGCCAAGTAAATTCTTAATATAACAAAAATTTCGAATTCGCAGAATTCGCGATCAATTTCGAGCAACAATTCATTATTAACAATGATACCAGAGATATGGTTCAATGGCGGTAAATTCAAATGACACTATTTCAAAGGAAGATCCCCTCTCAAGTAAATTCTTAATATAATAAAAATTTCGAATTCGCAGAATTCGCGATCGATTTCGAGCAACAATTCATTATTAACGATGATACCAGAGGGATGGTTCAATGGCGGCAAATTCAACTATGACACTGTTTCAAAGGAAGATCCCCTCTCACAATGCCAAATAAATTTATATAACAAAAATTTCGAATTCGCAGAATTCGAGATCGATTTCGAGCAACAATTCATTATTAACGATGATACCAAGAGATGGTTCTTCAATGGTGATAAATTCAAATGACATTATTTCAAAGGAAGATCCCCTCTCACGACGCCAAGTAAATTCTTAATATAATAAAAATTTCGCAGAATTCGTGATCGATTTCGAGCAACGACTCATTATTAACGCATTCGGATATTATTACTCTATTATTACGAATCAAACGGTCACCCATCACCCGGACAGGATAGTTTGAGCACGTTTTTGTCGGAGGACCGCTTAATCGACGCACAAAGGGAAACTTAACCCGGTTGAATATCGCGCGTAATCGATGATCGCTAATGAGGAAAATTATTCGTGGCTGTCCCACAGTATATACACAGAGGTATATACGGCGGGCAGAAACGCGGCAATTCGAGGTAGGGATTGCCGGTTTCGAACACGTGGATTAATGGCGAGAGTGTTTAAACGGATATCGATCGCGTCGAGTGAATGGAGATATCGTTAAAGAGCCACCGTTTCGGCGTTTCCCCGAATTTCCCGTTGTTGAAAATTCACTCCGGCCCGGTGGAGAGTAGATTCGTTACAGTTTCCGGATATCGTTTAATCGCTACTTACGCCGATTCGCGAGTTAATCTCTCGCGTTAATGCCGCCCCGCGCTTCCAGTTCGCTTTTACTTTCACCCACGTTTATCTGCCGCGATCGCGTTGAATCATTCATAACATCCTGCGATTACTCCGCCTCCTCCCGTTCCAGATCCCGCGTTTTCGCTCGTATTATACCGTTGTAGCGCGCATCAGGTAATCGAATTATCGAAGAACGAGTTGGAAATTAGATCACAGCTTACTCGAACAAGTGGTTAAAATATGGATGAAAATTAATGGATGGATCAAAGATTTTTGCAGTTTGAGAAAATATATGTATTTAGCCGCGTGTGTGATAAAATTACGATAAATTGTTTGGAGAATTAAATAAATGATTCTTGTTACAAATATTCTTGTTGCAAATAGGTAGACTATTATAAGAATATTATTATTCCGTGTAATTAAATTTCATTCTTGATCCAACACCTTGCCTTGT
Organism: Apis mellifera; assembly: GCF_003254395.2. Taxonomy (NCBI): domain Eukaryota; kingdom Metazoa; phylum Arthropoda; class Insecta; order Hymenoptera; family Apidae; genus Apis; species Apis mellifera. Next base: position 6,742,877 of record NC_037640.1, read on the forward strand.
ACAATTTGATCAAAAGATCTTTGAATCAAGTCTGTATTAATTTAATTTTGTTCGAAACTCCATTTCGAAGGGATCGGTCGAAATAAAGTTACGAACATTAAATATTCGATAATCAAAATCTTGATCGAATAACTTTTGAAATACTCGTAACCCTATTTCATTTTTATTATCTCTAAGTATTAAAAAGAAATCATAAATTTTCTAATTGATTCGATTTCACGAGATTTCACGAGAAGTCACGAAAAGTCGTTACCTTTGACAGTCGGCGGGAGGAAATGCAAAAAAGAAGCTGGAAAATATTAGCATACAGTGGAATATCCGCGTTGCGTGGATCAAACAGGAAATTTACATCACGCGAGTCTCGTTCTCTCTCTCCTGTGCGAGTGTCGTAACGATTCGTGAATAAGGCACGACTCGATTTAAAAAACGGTGTAAAGAGACACCGTTGTGACCAAAATCGTGACACGCGAGAATGGAAATAATTCCGGCGCGAAATAAACAGGCCGGCTGGAATGTGTTCGTTAATCCGTGTCCGAAACTGTGCGAATAACTAGCTGTAATTACGCGTTAACGAGATAGAAGTGGAAGTGGAATTTTGCTCGTCGGATCAACGTGTTGCGCGTGTTTCTTCATCATATCCGTGCGGATCTAGCATCATGTTGGAATATCAATTTAAATCCACTTTCTTTCTCATTCTATGTTCCACGTATTTTTTTCAAACGAATTGTTGGATCTTTTTAAAAAATTGGATGTACAGGTTTTTCTTTCTTTTTTTTTTTTAACAAAAATTAAATCCTCGTTTGACATCCGACGTTCAAAGTAAATATTTTTTATGGGAATGTTTGCATAATCTCGTCCGAAGCGAGCGGAGGAGATTACAAATGCAGAGAGAAAAAAAGAGAATGTGCGAATGTAGCTAAGAATAAACCGTGCTCAGGATGCGTACGCGAGCTATTCAATAGAATCGAGAGTGAAAGTTATTCCGCGTTACGTCGAGTTACCTTATGAAAGAATTTTACTCAATTCCCCGTATTCGTCTAGAGAGAGAGAAAGAGAGAGAAAAAAGAAAAACTTTACCGTCGCAAATTGAAAACCTTCAACTTCGTAATCTCTTCCAAATTAAATTATCTCTTTTGGAAAGGATCAAATTTCCATAATAAAAAAAAAAAAAAGGAAACTCAAATTCTTTTTCCATAAAAATTTTCATAAAATTTCGACGCACGTCGATAATGCTCACCCCATTCGCGTCGCAGCAAATTCCAACAATTCCCAATTCCCTTCTCGAACACTTATACAATCTTAAATAAAGAGGGATCCAAGGATTGGATAAGCCGGGATCCAAGCATGCAGCCTCAATTTCCTCCGATCGTTTACCTTATCTGCCCGGTTGTTTCCCGTTATTGCGATCATTACGCGAGCATAGAATTCAATCTCCTTATCAGCCGCGTGGTTGCATTCGCCTGGTGGCCGATTATTTCGCCCCACGGGAGGATGGAAGGGGCACGGTCAGATGGAGAAGGAGGGACAGGGAGGGCTCCGAAAATAGAGTATTTCGGAGAGAAAGCTTGGTGGAAATCAAGTGTGGAAATGGAAAGGTACGCGTCGTTTAGGCGAAATTGCTTTTGACCGGCTCTCTCGAAAAGGAACCGTCTCTCCCCTTCTCCCTCCCTTCGGTTAACGAGATTTCACGGGACGCGATTTGTCTTTTCATCGAGAGTCTCTTTCCTGCGTGCACTTATGCACGTATTCGATGCAAACGGTTGGTCCAGAGAACTTAATAGGATTTTGTACTAGGCGCGAATTCGAGCGTGTATCGATTTAATGGCTCGAAAACTGTTCTCCTCCATCCCTCTCTGGCGAGGAATTGGGCAAGGGGGACGATGTTGAGCGATGGATACGCTCCCTGAATCTCGAGGAGGAGACGTTCGAAAGTATCGTATCGAGATTCCGCTCATTTGGTCTTATCGGAGGATTTCTCTGCTGGCGTTCGACCGAGAATTGGACCGCGATTATAATTTATTACCGCTAATGGATGGTGCGAGGTTGAGAACGATGCGGGATCGTACTCGGTATCGCTTTGCTCAAGTTTAATCCGTCGGATGGGGAATTAATTTTGACGAGGGGAAGAGGAGTAGTATTATATATATATATATATATGATTGGAGAGCGATCGGGTAACGAGATATTATTAACGAGAAGTGATATTGTTTTAAGCGGAATTAAGGATCGATTCAAGTAGTTTGAAAATGAATCGTTCGCATAGTAAACGGGATGAATAGGTGATACGCGAGAGATTAAGTTTACTCGCTTTTACTTTTTTCCCTTCTTTTTTTTCATTCGTGCAGAAATTTTCCTTCAGCCTAGTAATCCTCACGAACTTACGGCTACGCGATACGTATCGATTACGTTTCTCGATATTAACGCGATACGAGTATGCCGGGCGTGCAGTTTGCGGCAGGTGCATCCGGATCCAGGTACAAACAGAGCATCGGTTATACGCGTGTGTATATATATTTTCTCCACCTGCGTTTGTATCTGCGCATGCGCGTGTCGGTAATAAGCTTATTAAATTGTTAGCGCGTGTAATGCGAAGTACTGGACCGTGGATGGAAATTTGCGCGTTTCCATTTATATACCGATTCGGGTGGGGGAGGGATAGAATCCGGGGAAACAGTGTGTGTCCCCCACCGGTGAACGACACTAATTAAACCGGCCGGATCGCGTCGATCCAAGGAGGCAAGGATTAATTTGCCAGCCACACTTAATTAAATCCGTTGTTCCTTCCATTTAAGGAGGGGATCCTTTTTTAATTGAGCAAGCGTGGCGATTTGTGGTGGAATTTCTCGCGGTCGATCTACGAGGGAGGAGGATCATCTTTGATCATCTTTTTTTGCGATCCCGATTGTTAGTCGGGAAAATTGGAAATTCTTCGGCGTTAAAGAAGTTCCCGATTCTTTTTTTTTTAAATCTAATTAAAAGTTTCTTTGACAAATTATCCGGAAAAGGGATCCGCGGATATCTTTCATCGATTTCGAGGGTATTTTATCCAAGGTTAACCCGATTGGTTGACGCTCAAGTAAATTTGGATTATTGGAAAGAGTTTGGATTTTTTTCAAATTTGATTAAAAATTAAATTCCTTCGAGATATTTTATCAATGATTTAAGAATTAAGAATATTCTTTTATATAATTGTTTTGAAAAACAATTCGATTCCACGAGATGATCAGAAATGTCGATGATAATTCCTTCTTTCTTTTTTTTACATTTGAAATTTGAGATTTATCTTCGAAATAATTTAGACGAAAGAAAGGAAAACAGAGGACAGAAATGATAAGCTCGGCGAAAGGGAGGAAGCACACGAGCGCATAAATTAAACGAAATTAAAACAAACGCGTGTTCGCGAAACAAGCAGACAGTTAAAGACTTTGTTATGGAATGCAATTACACGCAAACGATAAAATAACGCAATTAGATTCGAAACGTTCGACGGTGGGAGGACGGTATTCAATTAACAGGTAATTGCAACATCGTTACCGAGAAAAATAATTCGACGCGTCCGCGATTCCGCAATTGCTTCGTACGCGTCTTGTGTATCGCCGATTTTTTTTTTCTTTTTTCTTTTTCCTTTTTTTTTTTTCCCCAATAACCAATAAACACAGCAGTGTGGTTAACGTTGGTTCCGCTGTATTGTGGATTTCTGATTTACCTTCTCCAGTGATCCGTTAAATTAAACAACCATTCGAAATTCATATTCCATCAATACCGGTAATGAAAAAACTCTTCGTACATACAGTCAGTCATAAAAAAAAAAGACCTTTACGCATTTCGTTTGCAAGTAAATTCGCGAAAATTCTGATTTTAATTGAAAGTTTTTTTCAAACATGAAAAGTAAATTCAGAATTCTTATTGTAAATTAAATCATAGCAATGAATGTAATATTTCTACGGAAAATGACTAGACTGTGGATAGAAATTTGCATTATTCTTCAAATATTGCGAATGATATTTTGGATAATTTGTATTTTGATGCTCGTCGATGTAGATTTTTGTATTCAAATTTTACACTGCATAAACATTTGCATCACATGACGTTTGTCATTTTCTTCCAACATTATTGCAAATAAACGAGCAATATATATTACGTAACACGATTCATTAACTTTCGCGATGAACTGTACGTACAAACTACTTACATCCTCAATTTGTCCGACGAAACGCAGTTACGATTCATAAACGATTCATATCGTAGCCTCGTGGAAAAGTTGGATAAAAAAAAAGACAGAAAAATAAAAAAGAAACGAAATAAATAGATCGGACCGAATCGTATAACTGAAAATTTTAACAACCACTCCGACCGACTGCGTTCATCCGCATTGAAAAAAATTTCCACGCGAAAGTTTCAATAGTCTCCTCTCCCCCTTTTTTAAATTTGGGGCGGAAAAACGGCAATTCCTAATTTTAAATAGAGGAATTTTCCACCTACGACATCCACGGAAACCGCGAAAACTCGTAGCGATCGAGGAGGGAAGGAAGATCGGTGGAAACAGATTCTCTCGCTTAATATAATCGCGCCGATACACGCGCGACGCCCGTTATCGCCGCCGCGCCCTCGTAAATCGTGATTACGTCCGGCGACCGATCCTAACGAATCGACCGATATATCCTGAATTATAGTCCTTTAACGTTTCGACGTTGGTGAAAATGTAATTTCAGAGATATTCGTAGATATTCGTTTCGTTCAAAGAATCTAAAACTAACTGACTTTGATCGTCGGCTTTTTCTTCGTTTAATCTATTTCACCCGAGAGAAATGAAGCGTATAATAATCGAGATTAATTCCTCGTGGTTAAACTCTTTGCTTTTCCTTCTAGCAATATTATTACAATTACCAACGTTGCGATAATTCTCTCGGGATCTTAGAACGATGGAAAAAGGAAAAAAAATATGTTGTACGAAAAAAGAAGAAAGAAACGTTTTAAATGTGGAATACGTTGAATATTCAAAGGGGAAAGAGATTGGCTAGATCTCGAAGGGAGCAATTATGCGAGAGATTTCGGTTATTTGTAGGAGAGATCGCGGGAAATCTGGAAGGAATGTTAGCGATGCTTTGGTATTAACGTAACTTCGGTGGAACGAATCTTGGGAAACGCGACGTAAGAACAAGGATCTTTGAAATATTCTGTCACAGTTATGAGACGAGAGAAATTCGAGAATAACGTGTAATATATAATAAATATTCGCGAAGAAAGACGATTTTTCTTGCTCGAGAAAGAAATTCGATTTCGTATCGAGAAGTAACGGTTAAAAACCGATCGGTGACAAGCAGACTCGATTTTCAAACGGTAGCCGTTATTCGCCAATCACCGGAGTGAACGAAGGTGAACGAGGCGCGATCAACACCGGCAATTATTCAGACACCTGTTCTCCTATCCGATCGGTCGATCTGAAAAGCGGAAAATCGCTCGAGGAGAACGAATCTCTCCTCGTTGAAAACTGTTATTTCGCGTTGCAAACGATATATTCGAGAATGCAAGACGTGGAAGACACCGAGGGCTGTGATTAGCATAGTTTTTCGTGGGAAAACTCGTGGTTGGGAAAACTCTAGAGTCGAAGCGGAACGACCCAAATTCCGAGAAGAGATACATCGTTGGGAATGCATCGTTTTGCGCATAATAATCGCGTGCCTGTCGTTTACGTACAATATTACCTACGGGGAATTCTTTCTTCCGTGATTTTTTCGACGCATCTTCCTCGTTAAAGAGTGTTGCTTTCATTTCGAGACAATGATAGATGATCTCTGCAAATTTCCAATTAATGTCGCGTAATGATGAGGAGATTCATTTGTTTGCACGGAGACAGTTACGTTTCGAAGAAAGTGGAACGAGTTCAAAATTGGCATTTTAATCTTTCGCATTACGAAGTCACGACATTACTTTTGCCTAGAAGTAAAGAAAAATTAGTATATTTCTTGTACAACAAAGTAACTTTATATCTTAATCACTAGCAATAAATTTTTCGTTCGAAAAACTTTACTAAATAGAAATACTGTCGTATTAAATTTATTACAATTACGTTTCCACTTCAAAATTTCTCATTTCGAATTAATCTTCCAAAGTCCTTTCGACAAAAATATATATTTGCCACTAAAATAAACTACTCGATTCAAAAGATCGAGTTTCCAGCAATCGTCGCAACAATCCACTTGTTCACCGACCAGAAATAATCCGCGCGGAACGATCGTCCAAAATCCGTTTCAAGATGTCCTCGCGACCCCGATTAACCTTAATCAACCCGCGACGAAGTTGGTCCATCCAGCGTGAAATCCAAGCTTGCTCGAGCGTATAAAGCCGCGAATTAAGACACGTCGTTATCTCTGTTCTTTCCTCGTCTCGTCACGATCCACTTTCCATACGACGCCGCCAACATTTGAATTCGACCATCCTGATCACCCATCCTCCCTCCATTCTTGGGGGAGGAAACGCATCGAGCACAATCTCGGATTAATCGAGCGGCGAAATTGTAGCGCGATGCCGTGCGTTTAGAGGATGATCTTTATTCCACCGGTTTTACAATAGGAAGTCGAGAATGAAAACGTTCCCCGGCGTGGAATGATTTATGCACTTGCACGTCTCGTGATTGCACACCCTCTCGCCTCCTTTTTCATCGATATTGTTCCACGGTTCTCGCGCTTTCTCTTCCCGACTTGTTCCATTTTGAACTTGATTTCGAAAGATCGGCGCCCTTCGTCGAGATGAATCTTCATTTTCCCAAAGTTTATTCTTTTTTGCCTCCATTGTTATATCGTTTCGTAGTCCCTTGCTTCCTTCTTCTTCGATTTCTCGTATCATTCGGAGAGAAGGGATCGTGCATCGTGATTTATAAAGCGAAATAAAGTTCAATTTTATCAATTTTTTAAATTAAAATATAAACTTTAATCAGATTTTGGCAGATTAATTTTTTTCTTTGCTGTAATAATAAATTTTCACTGATGTCAACGATGAAGAAGATCTTATATATGTAATCCTTCTATAAAATTAAAATCTCGAACAATTTTGCTCCTTTTCTTGTAAATGTAAACTTTAATCATTTGGTAGATTTATTTTTTTCTTTGCTAACGATTTTCACTGATGTCAACTTTGAAGAAGATTTTATATATCTCAAATAATTTTGCTCCTTTTCTTGTAAATGTAAACTTTAATCACTCGGTAGATTTATTTTTTTCTTTGCTGTAATGAATTTTCACTGATGTCAATTTTGAAGATCTTATATATGTATAATCCTTCCACAAAATTGAAATCTCGAACAATTTTGCTCCTTTTCTTCCAAACGCTTTATCGAGATTATTCTAATCTACTCTTTACTCTAAGACCTCTCGCAATTATACTTTTTTCAAAGAAACCCGTGTTTCTCCCGATTAATTATACATATACATATATATATTTGCTCGTCAACAAAGCGTGTTTGAGCACGACGGATAAATCTCACCGATTTAACCGGCTCTTAAATCCTTCGGTAGTGGTAGCGCGTTTCCGTGAAAGCATCTTTGAGGTAGCGCGCCAGTAGCACGTGAAACGACTACTTGCACTCTCGTGCGAGTTAACGGTTACGCGACGCACGGCAAAGAAGGAAAACTCGCATCGATATAAGATGTGTGCCACGTTTCAGAGATCCGTTTCCAAAACAGCGATTTCTCGCCAAACGAGATACGTTCATGTCGTACATAAAAACGCTCGTCTCGAAATTTACTTGTTTATCAAAAGGAATTCGAATCGGTTGCTCGAGTTTTAACAACCGCGATTCCTACAATTAACCATCCTTGTTCTAACGTTTAAGAAGAGAGAGGCGTTTTCGTTTGGCAGATTTGCAAAATTTCATACGCGTATATTGGACAGATGACTGATACGCGGAGGGAGTTTGATCTACTTTTACCGCGATTTAGTTTCTCGTTAACTGTCGCGGAAACGTATTTACAGCGACACGACAGTTATTGAGACGGACAGACAGAGGCGGGTTCCGTGAATTATTTCTTTCATCATCGCTCCGTTTTATCTTGTTCCACTCTCGTTCTTAGCGAGAGAGATAACAAATTTTAAGCGAGGCGAACGAAGAAGTTGAACATTGTTGTTGATCATTAAAAGGGGGAAAAAAAAAGGATTTAAACGCGAATAAAATTTTTCACGATGAACACGAAGAAAGCTCGTTATTACGTACGCATCATCGAGAAATTCATCTTCACCTCGCCTCACGAAAATGAAAGGTTGGCCAAACACGTTTGAAGAACGGAGCGTAATCTTCGAGATCAGCGTAAATTGCTCGTGACCTAAGTTAAGGAGGTGTTCGACCAACGCAGAGAGAAGGTATTCTCCAACTTGTGCGAGTAATAATAAGCTTCCGACGATTTAACGTCCAATCAATCGAGAATGAGCAATCTGTACAAAAGAAGACGCGTTGATAAATTATTAAAATTGTTTTGCTGTAACAACGAAACGGATATAAGCTCGGATATTGCAAGCACGCCTTTGCGAATTATCCATGATATAAAAGCGTAGATATCACCGTGCTACCGTGACTTATACAATTTGATCGCAAGTTAAACGAGGTAACGAGTTTATGGCAACCCTGTCTCGATCGGATACAGTAAATGTTCACTCAACAAGTTGTTGTTCGACCTTGTTACTCAGTTAGATAGTTCGAACTTCATTATCTTTTTGCTCCTTCTTTCCCCTCTCTCTCTCCCCTTTCTTTCTTTTTCGACGTCAGAAACGAGTTATTAATTAATTACACTTAATTATATAATATATATATATATATATTCGCAGCGATATAATTTCCCGATGAATCAAGATAAAACTCGTAAAACGAGATTTCGATCTAATCTTAAAAATATCCCTCTTCTTTTCTCTTTTCTTTCTTAATTTAACTCGACTAACGTGCTTCGTATCTCGTTTCGGGATAATAAGCTCAACTTTACCGAACTCGCCTCGTCCTATCCCACGATAGATAATAGTATTTCACTATTCGAAATTCCTCAGAGATATTAATAAACGCTCTTCGACTCGTTCAAGAATAGATCACGTAGAGAGAAATATGACTCGACGATACTCGACTTGTATTATTTCTACGATGTGCAACGATGTAAAGTTTGGAGAAAGAGTTCGACGACCCCGTAGTATCTTCCAGGAACTGGGAGAGGGATCATCCCGTTCCTGGAGAGCGGCGGCTTTTGCCAATTTTCCGATACACGCGCCCCCTATTTAGCCCAACAGTGTTGTACAGCGCGCATCGACAAAGGTCGATCACCCTCGTTCGTCGACGACGATCCACGGTAATACGGCCCGCTCTATATCCGATTGACGCTCACATTGTCGCGAAAGTACACGCTGCATCGACCCATTATGGACGTTAATTGGTAATTATCAGGCGAAGCCATCGTGATGCGGTTCGTGGTGCTCCCTCTTCTCTCAAAAATCCCCCCTCTCCATTCTCCTCTCTCTGAAAATTTAACTGCCAACTTCGCCGTCTAACTAAAATCGTACAAAGAATATGGTAATTTAATCCTTTAATTGGACTTTTGAAATTGAAGATACGCACAGAGCTTTTGAAATTAATTTATTAGAAATAAATTATTTCGTTAAAATCTTCATGCAAGTTTTATATAATACTCTTTAATGAAAATGTGACCAAATTTCGATTCTATATGGGAATGATGCAAGTCAAGATAAATCGGATGTAAAAGATTAAGTCATGTTAAGTTTTATTGCAAAATAAAATTACGATTCGCGAGGTTTACTTCTCGTTCTCGTTGCTCCTTGATTGAGACTTGAGTTTTATATAATATTCTTTAATGAAAATGTGACCAAATTTCGATTCTATATGGGAATGATACAAGTCAAGATAAATCGGATGTAAAAGATTAAGTCATGTTAAGTTTTATTGCAAAATAAAATTACGATTCGCGAGGTTTACTTCTCGTTCTTGTTGCTCCTTGATTGAGACTCCGTGTCGTGGAGTGACGGCTTATCGAAGCTCGTACGAGTGGCAGTCTCTTAAACTGTCGAGACAGTGAACACTCTCTTTGAGCACAAACTTGAGCGTATATCCTTTACCCCGGCCAATAGACCGGCTAATTAACAACATTAACTATAATCGTGGCTGCTCCCGCTGGAATTTCTTGTTGCTCGATGCCACGAGCCATCCTCCGCCCATTGTTCCCCTTAATTTTAACTAATTTTGAGAAACGTTGGATGGTTAATTGGAAGTGTATAAATTGCGGTGACAGGCAGTGTTTGGGGGAATAAATCGTATTATTCTCGACTCTGATTAATCGAAGTAGGAACAAAGGATTCGTCGTTAATTCAACGATTGAGGAGTTTATAACAAAATCCATCATACAATTTTATACAATTTTGACTAATTTGAATAATTCTTCTATCGTGTATAATTAAATTATATAATATATAATTTATCAATGTGCATGAATATATTTGAAATTTAAAAAAATTGTTTAAGTTATTAGAAGATATCGATACATCTCCATACATCTTTCGAATCGATCGATATGCGATAAACTTATCGATAAATTTATTGTACATCGTGTGAATTTATTATCGTTAAATATATATGTGATAGGTAAAATTGGAAACGAGAAATCGAGGAATTGAGTTTATATCGGATCGTCCAATTAAGTAATTATGTAATCAGCTGATCCAATTCACGTTGAATAATATGAAGTCGAATTCGTGTCGATTTCGAGTGTTAATTTCGCGCGCGATGACGGTAATAAAACGAAAGTGGATCGATATGGATGACCCATAAACCGAATAACAGTTAGTCCTCGATATGACTTTTGTTTCCGCTTGATTCTTCACTTTTCGGTCATTTTTAACATATTTCAATAAGCGAGATTTAAAGATCCATTCGTTCAACATTTATCGTTATTTCACGCTGTGAGAAATTCCGATATTACGAGTATATTTTGCAATAAATACTTCTTGGAATTTTTTATCGTAATTTTAGAAAGTTATATCGTATCTTTTTTTTTCTTCTTCTTTTTAACAATTTTTAATCTCTTCGAACTATATATAACTAGATATTTCCTTGGAATAAATTCTGGAAATAAAATTAAATAATGAAAATGTGATTCATCATACGATAATGCGTTCGTTCAATAAATGTCGTTTTCATAACTACGACTTAAGCTACTGTTCTTTAACTGCGTTCTTTCACGTTTCTTTGACTTCCCGTTAGGTCGCCACGCAATGGCATCGAGCACCGGGACATACATTCCTTGCAATAATTCTCGACGGCACATTGAAATCCTCGGTTGGAATATTTCTTCGATCCATCTATTCATCTATTCGTAACATCCATTCGTTCACTTTCTACTGTCAATATCGTGAAAATACAATTTGTTCGATAAGTAATCCTTACATTAGAAAGCAAGGAAGTTTACGAGTATCTCATTTTGTAAAATCTTCCTCCTATATTCTTTAATTAAACTTCACCATTTTTACAGATGACAAACAGAGAGAGAGAGAGGGAGAGAAAAAAGAAATTCAATTTTTAAGAATAATTGAATTTTTATATTTTCATAAATTTTCAAACTGTGTTTACGAGAGATTTAGAAAAACTCATTGTCATTTCATTAGAATGAGTCATGCTCAACGAGTCAATGGTAATAAGAAGAAAACCTGTTCTCTCTCTCTACATTATTCATTTCACTTTCTCGCTGAATCTCAAATATAAACATCTCCAGATGTAACCGCACTTTCTCATCTCTCTCTCCCAATCGAGACTCAAAATTCCAACGCAGAATTCTTGATCCTGTTGCGTTCGTTTAATTGGACTATGTTTAGAGTCTTTACACATTCGTTAAGAAAACGTTTATTCAACTCGTTTCGGTCGGTTAACAATATTTCCACTTCTCCTTTCCCAAGATTTCACCCGTCGAAATTTCACGGGGTATCGTTTAATCCCGTGGCTAATCGGGAATAAGAAATTCAATCAGCGTTGCAAAGCGGCCGAAAATTAGTTTTCCCCCGAATATCGAACAGCCTCTACCCCGCCAAGGGCATTGTACCGACAACGCTCCTCCATTGCAGGTCCAACCGGCCTTTGTTCCCAGATCCTCGAGCACGTTTACGAAAACCTGACGTTTCTCGTGGAAACGCCAGAATTTATGGAGTCGGTTGCATCGAAACTAACCTATCCAAACACGCGTAAAATTTACGTACAAAGAGTTATCACGCCCTGTCGAAACAGAATATGACAGAGAACGTTTCAACGTTGGAAAATTTCGTGTAAAAAATTGAATTGAATATACCTTTTTTTCCTAATAAAATATTAGAAATTTAAGAAGAATTGTTGTAGGCAGATATCTCTATAAGAAAAGAATCGCTCCAAAAATTAAGGCACAAATCATACTCTCTTTCAAAAATACTTCCACGAGGCACACACAATACATTTGCATTTGCCGAGGTCAGTTTATTCTGTCGTCTTCTCATCGCTCGATCTTCGCTTCATGAAAATTTCATGGTCCACTTTGATGGACACAGGCGAGTGGCGGGCAAGTTTCGCAAAAAGGGGAAAAATAATTCATCAACTCGTCATTTGTTCAATGCCGTTAGACCTCGTTTCAAACGTTCCACCTCGAATAGTTTCCATCCTCGTTTCGAAACGCACACAAACCTCCCTCCCTCCCCACCGATCGGTTGATTTTTCGGAGAATAAAACACACCGTTTCACCGTTTCGACACCTGGATTACTATATCGCGGGCGCAATCGGTCGTAATGAAAGCTTTTTACCACCCCTTCCACCGAGATAGGAAAATGCACGCGACCGCGCAAAAATATCAGTTAATGGATCGTTTCGAGCAGCGTGTCTGCTGGCCAGGATTTTATTTCAGCGAATTTTCGCGCACCAGCAAATTATTAATTTTCCTCGACGCGCCGTTACCTCGATAAAAAGGGAAACGAGAGAGAGAGAGAGAGGGAGAGAGATGCTTTTTTTTCTTTCTTCCTTTTTTCCCCTCTCCTTCTTCTTTTTCTTTTCTTCGTATTACCTCACGAACGGACGTTATTCCCCGTCTATCGGGAAACACCGCCGTAAAACGTCGTTTCTTTCGCGCGTATCGCACAAATTCGTTCAAACGAATATATATTTATCCGGTGTAAAACGTTGTGCGAAGCGATCTAACGGTTTTATAGCTGAGCTCGATATACTCTCAATGCGTTGAAAGGATTTCTCCCCTTTCATTCGTCCCATGTACCTCGAACGTGTGTTTGAATTTTTCCTAGAAATTTTGACGCTTTCTTAGGAAAAATTTATTTAGAGACGTGTATATTAATTTTTCGAATAATAAGTTTGATTTATATAACGAAATCTTCTTACGAAACGCTTCTTGACTTCTCGAACTTTGAATGAATCGAAACACTCTGAAATCCAATTTTATCTCTTGAAAAGTTTTGATTATTATTGAAAATCGTGTAATATTTAACTTTTTAGAAATCAAATAATTTTTAATTGATGGATTTCTTCATCATTTTACTTTCTCCTTACTTAATCAATAATAATTCTTATCGTTTTAAAAATTATATAGCGTTTATCTAAAGAAACTATCAGAGACACGTCGTCCAATTTGTCCAATACAAAGGAATTTACTCGATCGAGCACATTCAACAACAAGTTCGAAAATGGTCTTTCCAACAAAACTCTCATAAATACTCGTGAATTATCGTCGTGACTCGGAAAAATTATGTTTGCCTATTTAAAGAGACTGTGATGGGACTGTGTATTGCCTATGGTGTCGATGAAAGTCGAGAATTATGCGGAACTATCGTTTTCCTCGCTCGGCTATCGAACGGTGGAACAATGAGCCCTGTTTGTCGATATTTCAAGGCAGTCGAATGCAAGCGGGCGACAGACTTGGAAGAGAGGCGGCCGCACGATCTGTGGATGAAATTCTGGTTTCGTGTGCCGACACGTACCGTTCCATTCGTACACTGATCTTGATTTATAGCGTCTGATTCCACGATGCCCGTTTCTTCGATTGAAAATCGTCTTTTGCTCGCTCGAATCGATGTGGGATTTCTTGAAAAAATACGGCGAACAGAAAAGTTGGAAATCGAAAGGAATTTATGAGCTAGAGTGAAGCCTGTGTAAAGGATATTTGGTCCAGGTTATGGCATGGAAACGTAGCCGAGGATAAGGAAATGTAAGAAAAAGGGACGTTTCGATTTTTCTAAGTAAATCCGAAAAACGGCTTTCGAGAAAATTTTGCAAGAAAATTCAAATTTCGCGGAGAGAACAACTCTGATATTGATTTTAATTCTAATTTTCGCGGGAATTAAGCCATAATTAATTTTGGAATGGAATGAAAGCCATGAAATCAAGGAAAAGAAATTTATATCAAAAGAGAAAGGAAATGTTAAGCGTTTCGATTCGTTAGTAAAATTTTGCAAAAAAAAAAAGAATGTAACTTTGTGGAGGTCTTAACTTGTATAAAAGCCACATCTAAATTTCATGGCGGCCAATCTGAACCCTAACTTTCACGAAGATCGACCTTAACTCTAACTTTAACTTTTTTTGTACACTCGTGAGATATGATGAATCGCGTAAAAGTTAGTATGATTATGATAAAATATTTGACGAGAATCGCCTTAAAAATCGGGTAAACTTCGATTTTTCTTTCTTCTCGAAACCGACCCTATCGAAATCCGAATTGGAGAAAGAAATGAATCAAAAAAATCATCGACATCTGAAAAGTCGGGAATTTCAATGCTGTTTTAATCTGGTAACATTTTGACCGGTTTATCCCGAATTTCACGTTGAAAAAGCAGTCATCGACCTCAGTTTCAACATACACACATACACACACACACCGAGGTTGACTCGAGGTTAACTATCGACGAAGGCAATGTGCAAGGTCTATCGATATTTCGACTCGGTCTCGTGCACATCGAACGACAATATTTGACGTTTGACGGAGGATCCATCACGGACCCGTGCTCTATGATAGCCAGATTTTATGCACTGCCGCGCATTCCAGCTTTCACCTGCTTCCTGGCCGCGTTGTAATCGTAGGTGCGTCGACGTCGTCGCCCACTCCAATGATCGATGGTTGCCACAGTGTTATGCCGACCGTTAAACGGATAACGATGTGTGAATTTCGCATTTGCGCGAAAGTGTTATTCACTGTTTCTCGCGAAACGAATATTTTCTCGTCAAGTTTTAATTTTTATTCGTGCGGAGCAGATATAATCTCTCCGCAACTTTCGTCGACGATTCTTCATTAAACGTTTTCGAAATTTATAATTGGATTTCTTATAATTGGAAAGTTTTTTTCCAACCTGATGAATAATATTTCTCCATAATTGACTTTTCCACGTTCGTGAAAAGATCGTTCATTGCTCAAATTCTCGAAAGAATTCGAATTATTAACCAACCAATCGGATGGAAAACGGATCCACTTTTCATACGTAACCATTTAAAAACCGCAACACAATCCCAACGCGTTCGTGTTACTTTAAACTGATCGATCGCGGTTCGGGATGGCCCCGCTAGTCAATTTAATCACCGTAAAACTGTTGTCGCCACGGCACGATCGAAATCGAATCGATGGTCGTCATCAGTTTTCCCAATATGCGACTGGGGTTAACCGCGCCCGTGTTCGTATTTCGTATATAAAGTGGGTGGGGCGCGATTACGCCCTCATTTGCGCCGATTTTCATCGTTTCTACGGGACAAAAGGCCGCCCCGTGGATCCGAGCCTCGTAATTTTCACTTTCCACGACGCTGGAGGGGCCGTGGAACGATGCCACATATCACTGGTAACTGGATGAAAGTGCAAATGAAGAGAAAGGGGATTTCGCCTGAAAATTCTTCCCGCGAAAAAAAGCCAAATTCTGCTCCCGATCTCTGAAATTCCGTGTGGATTACCATTGGCTTTGCCTTTTGCTGGGAATTAAGGAAATCTTTGGATCAACTTCTCGCCATCCCAATCTTTTTGCTATTTTTGCTTCCTGTATTTGACTTTGGTGTTTTATTTATTTCGTCGACGAAAAATTGTAACATTTGAAAATTTTTCTCGAGGGAAGGTTCTTCAAAATTCAGACTCTTATTTGGTAGTCGTTTACAACGAGACTTTTTATTCAATTGGGTCAAGGAAATTTTTGGAGAATTGTTATTGGATCTTTTGGTGTTTTACGATGAATAGAATTTTGGATCTTCGATATTCGTGAATCGGCTTGATTTTTATAATAGACAAATTTTTAATATGTTTTCATTAATGATCAGGCAAGTTTT
This sequence comes from Apis mellifera, assembly GCF_003254395.2. Classification (NCBI taxonomy): domain Eukaryota; kingdom Metazoa; phylum Arthropoda; class Insecta; order Hymenoptera; family Apidae; genus Apis; species Apis mellifera. The sequence goes on from NC_037640.1 coordinate 6,759,178, forward strand.
AAAACTCGAATATTTTGTGACAAAAATTAAAAGCAAATATTTAAAGTTTACTTTCGAAGAATTATTTTAATCCATTGATTATAAATAATTCAGCAACGGATGAACACGATTCTATTATTCTTCTTCTTTTCTTGAAAAATCAAGTCATATCTCACTCGATTGTACAATTGTCGTCACGATTTTGAACATTGTTCCTTTCAAAAGCGGAACGAAATTCAAATTATTCGGATCTTTGATCCGTGTCAAGTGGTTCGCAAATAATTTCTATAACAGCCACGGCGAAATGTTAAATAAAAAGGTGGAAGGGGGGAAAAAAACCAACGAACGCGGAGAGTCTAATGGAATCAGGAATCCAGGTCAAGATCTCTTCACCTTATTCCTCCAGTCCAAATTTAAATGCACTCCCTATCCGCGCGATACTTCCTTTCCTTCCTTCCTTCCTCTCCTCGCAAATTTCCTTACCAAAGTAAGTGGCAAGACCCCATCAAAAGATGGAAATGCCTTAGTGTTGCGCTCGGGTATTAATCGTTGGTTTCCGGCAAAAGTTGGTTACAATTGTTTCCGATTACTTCAAGCAACTCTCGTTGCACTTTGGAACGAGAAATTCTCTCTCCCTCTCTTTCGCGAAATAATTGCTTCTCCTATCTTATAAATTATAATCCTCCAAAAAATTTTGATAGATTTTTCATTGGAGAGGATATCCTTCGAGCTCGTTAATTTTTAGAACTTGATTTCTCTTCTTTTTAATTATTCTTGATAATGTTTACGATTACATTATCATAATGTATTCATATTTTTTTTCTTTTTTTTTGCAATAAGGAAGATTCCTTGCAAAAATTCTTAACTCTTTTTCTTATATTCTACAATTAAACTTTCTAATCTTTCATTTACAATATTAAAATTGTAAGCAAAGGAGGATATGCGTATACCAACGCATAAAATGTAAATTGCAAATAAATTGGCGAAATTCAGCGAGCTACAATATTTTCAAATTATCTTGTAATGTTTTATTCTCACGACAACGGTACCATCTTCAGTCACGGCGCGCATAAAGCTTTCGATTCTTGGGCAAGCTGTAAAAACACGCGAAGAATATTTTCGCAGGCAAGTGTAACACGATGCTTCGAATTCTTCCGTGTCCCTGCTCACGAACAAGTGCTTCTTCGCCTCGTAAAGTAGCAATTCGTCCCCGCGAGAATTCTTCCTGTCACGTTGTTGCACAGACGTATCGTTGTTCGCTTAACAACACTCCATGTCCAACTTCTTTTAAATAACGTTCTCCCTTAAACGGAGCCACGGAATGTTCCACTTTTACAATTATTTCCAATTATTCTCTGGCGGGAGAAGAGGTCGTTCAAACCTGTTTTCAAGTTTCAATAAATCTCAGCTTTATTCCTTTTGTTCCGACGATGGTCATTGCAATTTTCTTTTCTGTGCCAATAAGTCTTGTAAATTTTGTCTCTTCGCTATCTCGTTTCTTTTTTTTTTATTGTGTTCCAATGGTGGATTTTTATCGTTGAAAATTGCAACACGGTTTCGCTTTTTCGATAAAAGGGACAAATATTTTTAGATTGATTTAAATCTTGGTTTTTAGAAAATAAATAGAATCTTAAAGATTGTATAATTTAAGCCTACGAAAAACTAAAGCTTGAGGCTTCGAAGGAAAATAATTTAACCAAGCTTTTATTTTATGACTGATTATTGTTACGAAACCTTAAAATTAAATACTTATTATGATCTTTCTTCATTATCTCTAAAATTAACTCTCCAAAAGCGTCCTATATTTTCATGAATATTCCTCTCGAAATACAAAGTATATTCAATTCGAATCTTTTCCATATCCTAATATTTTTATCACCACCATTGTATCTTCGAGAAAACTGTTTTTGAAATTTCTCAAGCGTCTCAACATCCGACGAAAAAAAAAGAAGTCTCTCCGCGCCCATAAACGAGCTACTTGCGCAAGGCACATTTGTTACTCCCGAACTTGGGAAATCTTCCATTAATCAATTGTCCACCGTTGGCCGGATAATTTGCAACTTGGCTCCTAAATTCGAAGCCCGATTCGAAGCGGTTCCACGTTCGTGTGTGTCCCGTCTTCTTCGTCCTGTTGCACCGCCAACTTTCGACCGTGATAACACCGGAAGATAAATGAAACGACAACCGAGGCCGAGGGGATTTGGCGAAACTTTTCGCGACTTCGCTCGCGTCGAAAGCTCCCCCATTTGAAACGGTCACGGTCAAAGCAAAACCCGAACGAAAGCCCGCGGACTCTGCCCGCTGTTTTAACTCCTAATGGGCCTGCAATCATGTTGATTTATCTGTTTTTTTTTTTCGAGCTCGAAATTCTCGACGAAATTGATGTGCACCGCCTCATTCATCCCTCGTCATACGTTTTTGGAATGGGACAGGTTTTTAAAATAAGAGGAATGAAATTCGATGGTTTGCTGATCGAACGTAATATTAAATTGAGTGAAATTTCTTAGTATTAATTTTTCGATTCTTTTCGATCTCTCAAAAATTCCCAATTATCTATTTTTTCTATTTCAAGTATAAAAAGCTTTCCTAAATATCTCAAAATATATTCGACTATTGCTCGACTATAAGTAAACAAGAAACGTCTGTAAATCAGAAATGATTATTTAAGTTTCACGTTACATTTTTGTACATACGAATCCTAAAAATTTTCCAGATCCATTCAAGAAAAATGTAAATATTTTTCGCGTGAGAAAGTAATCGAAGAAGATTAGAAAGGACGGGTAGTAAGTTTTTTTTCTCTTTCTTCCCTCTCGTTAAAACAAAAAAAAAGATTAATTCGACGAATGGCCGCGATACGATTTCGTTTTCGAGACGGAAGAAAAATTAACGATAATCCGGTGGGTCGTATATACGGTGTTTGATTAATCGAGAGAAATCAAGGGCGGGCGCAAGAAAACTTGTCCGATGATTTATCGTTTTGTACACCGGTTTTGTAAAGGATAATAGAATCAGAAATTTCTTTCCCTCGTCTCGAAAACGAGCGTATACGCGCGGGAATTCCTGCGCGCGATAAACGATGCCATTGTTCCGAATGATATACAAGTTTTTGTTCGAGACTTGGCCGAGGTTCCCTTCGTGTAATTTCTCCGCTTCTTTCTTCTATCCAAGTTCATCGCGGCTGTAATTAGAGTTATACACGTCTCGAAAAGATGCGGCCACGGGATTTACATCCAGCTATTATAACTGCTTGTTTCGTAATGGTTAAACTAGTTTCGAGTTCAGTCCTTGTCGATGCTAAAACTCCTCCTCGCTTCTCACAACAAGAACTCGATTCGAAGTATTTTTAATAACGTTTTGTTCGAAACTTTCCAAGGATTTCGCGCGTGAAAAATTCGAGAAATTCTAAGGGAACACGATCGTAACAGTTCAATCAATAAATTTTAAATATTAGTTTATTCGTGATATGATCGATAATATTTAACAAATTTTATTCTTTCAACCTCTTTATAATTCCTAATATTAATTTAAACGTTACGATTATGTAAAAGAGACAGATTATACGTAATTGCAACAAACAAATTGGTCGTTTCCTCGGTCCATTCTGGGTTCAATTTCGCGTGTTTTAAATTAATCTTTACACCTCTATCTATAAATTTGTGAAATTCGCGAAATATTTCTCTCTCTCGAGTAAATCTCTCCCGGTCAACGGCGTGCCCGTAAAATCACAATTAATTTAAAGTTAGCTCAGAGGCTCGAGGTAACCTCTGCGCATCAAGGTTCCATTAATTTCGCAAATGAGACTGGGAATTCTCGATTTTTTCCGACTCGCGAGGCACAATTTATCGAAACACAAGCGTACATTATTTTTTAATCTTTCAATTTTCAAATTATCTCGCAATTTGTGATTGTATAAATTGATTACGATGGTTGTTAAAATATTATTTCTTGCCTTTTTTTTCTTTTTTTTTTTTTTTTATATATATTTGCCTCGTGGTGCAGTATCTCATAGACGAGCTAAAGGTCTCTTCGTTAAAGGTTAACGAAATGGCAAGGCGCATTGAAAACTTCGTAGCGAAGTAAGACCTTAGATTCTGCTGGCAATTCTCTCCGCCTCTATAAATATAAGTTCAAAAGAAAACTGTCCACGCGTGTTTCTAATTTAATTTCGGTACCTTCCTTTGTGAAGGAAGATTTAACACTGCAGTTTGTCAACGTTCGAGAACCTCTTTGTAGTTTATTATTTTAATAGAACGGCAGCGTTTTTTAATGAACGATATTTAATTAAATCCATCCACCCCGTGTTCGATGCGAATTCTAAAGTAATTCCAGCAGAAGCTTATTATATACACTCTCGTTATTGATCGAATTTAGCCATCCTATATTGCAACGATTAATTTCCCTACGATAATTCTATTTGTATCTTTCATCAAAATTATTACGAAAATTCTTTTTTAACCTTTTCTGAACATGAATTATTTTCAATTCGTAAATTTTTCCATAATTCAATAACACGACAATTATTCTACTTAAAAATATTCTCACACTGTTGCAACATTGTATACGTCTCTTCATCCTCATTCTCACAATTTTTGAATCTTTAATTCCATTCCTCGAGCTCCATCATCTCGATAAAATTTTCAAAAACCAGATCATCCTTCGTTCAAAGGAATTATACGTCGTTCTAATTAAATTTTACGAATACATCCATTCCTTCATCTTCATAATTTCGCTTCGTCTTAAAAGATCCTTTAAAACGTTTCTATATTCGAATGTCTTACTTTATCTTCTCTCTCTGCTAATCATCCGTGTGTGCGTAAAAGATTAAAAGATCTTCGATCCTCCGTCACGAGAGAGAGAGACGCGCGCTGTTACGATTCATTTGGTATTCTTCCAGCAGGCGGCCAAGTGTCTAGGGATGGCGGGCTTTTAAAATAGACCAAGCCCGGGCTTCGAAAGCCGGTGTTCTAAGAAGTCGAGAAACTTTTCGAAAGGATCCATGGAATCCGCGTTTGCCTCGCAGGACCATAACTTCTCTGTCCCTGATGTATGAAACCCGACGAAACTAGCGATCTTTGAAATTTATTTAGTCCCTTCCCCCTCCCCCTCTGGTTCGAGTAGAGCGAATAGATTCGAGGAGAGAGAAAGTGGATCCGCGTAAATCTTTCGCCGGGAAAAATATCGGGCTGTCTCGAAAAACTTCTTTTCGTTATCCGCACGTGCAGTTTCGAGATCCTAGAATTTTTTTGTAACTTTCAGTTAAGTAGTGACACTAAGCTCCTAATTAGAAAGTTAATAAATCACGAGATTGATCAGATCATACGTAGACTCTTTTACTTTTTTACAATTGCGAGCATTATAATTTTCCGTAAGAAAATTCTCGTTTCTTTGAATTCTCAGTGACACGATTATTTTAAATAAATTGTAGGTAAATTGTTCGTCGTAGGAAAAAATATTTTACGCAAAACCAAGTTTCTTTCACGTGGACAATTTTTGAAGAACGCGCCAAGTTTAAATTTCCTTTCCTAATTGCAATCTTTTATCTTAACACGCGCTAATCGATCCAAATTATTATTCTTTAAAACAAAAACTTATTAAACGTTAAAAAATTATTATTTTAAAAGATATATATACGTACCATAAAACTTATTACTCGTATGGATAAGAGACACGCAAAGTGGTACTACTTTGTTCATGCTTTCCCTAATAAAATTTTATGGACAATAAAATATCGTTGAAGTATATACACGATCTCCATTTTAGTAGGGAAATGGTATTGTATGAAGGAAAATTTTGGATGGATCGCGGACGAGATGGGATCTAAGTGGATCGCGGGTGACTGGATACGGAACATCCGCGTGGCAAATCGGGCGGGCCGAAAGTTTTCGCGACAGCGAGTCGCATCGTTGTAATTTCAATTTCGCTCGATTCAATGATTCGTAAACAATGATACGGCTTTATCGCGCGAGCCCTGGAATGAATACATTATGCATGAGAGGGACAGGGTTCCATTGTTCCGCGACAAAACAGGGGACGAAACGCTAAGACCCGAGTTTTCTCGTCGAAAACGCACGTAGGAAAAATCCTCCCCGGGTTTTTATGGGCAGAGAAATCGCCTCCGTCAACTATCTAAGAATTTTTCGTTGTCGTTCAATTTCTAATTCTTCGATAATTAATTGAATTACAGAAAAATCTTTCAAAATCGCTCCTCCTATCTTCTATCAAAGTTTTAATGCGAAATGTAATGATTAAAATGACGCCTCTTTTGTTCTCTCGAGATAAAAATCTAGAGGAAGGGGGAGGATTTCTTTTGTTCCGTATCGAAAAGATCGTTCCCTCGAATTTTTTGGGGAAAATTGAGCGCGGATCGTGCAATAGCTCAGAACCAGTTCCGGATCAATGGAAAGTAATTCGCGTCTCGGTGACACGGGCATGAAGAAAAGCCAGGCGCGTAAATCAGCGGCCCGATGGAAATGGGTTAAATCTGCATCGATAGCGTCCTCGAGGAGGACGAGTCGATAGGGAGGAAAAAAAAAAAAAAAAAGAAAGGTACAAAAGCCGTTCTAGTTCGTTTGGATTTTATTATCTCTCCTTTAACCCCCGCCTCCCCTCTTTCACCACCTCCCTCCACTGTCGTCATTGTTCCTTAATTTTCTAAAGCGACAGGGATCTTTTGTTTGCACCTCTTTTATAAAAGTTTTTACACACACACACTTTGAGAAGACTAAGAGTCGCGGCATTAAGATTCCATTAACGTGATTAGATGGAAAGGATCGAGTCTCCATCGTCCTCTTTTTCTCTCTCTCTCTCTTTCCATCTCCTTCTAATATTCGTCTCGTCTCAAAGGGGAACTGCTAACCTTTCGATCCCTCGCTTTTTCGCCAAATTTTTTTCTCCCAAACTTCGAAACGACGTAACAACGTTTCCAAGATTTATATATCAATAAATATCAACAATTGATTTCCCCGAATAAAAACAATCCTTGTCTCTTGCCTCATTGTTCCTCCTTACACTCCAAATCTCCTCCCGCGATTCTTCCTCCCGAATGAAAAGGGAAAAACGATAAAAATCGCGAGATTTTACACGAGAACCATATCTATCTCTCTCTATCGGATGAGGAGGGCTGAGAGAGAAAGAAAAAGAGAGTTAAAAATCCTTCCCTCCAACTGCTTGGGGGCCGCGAAACCCTTCCCAACTTCCTCTCCTCTTCCTCCCCTGGATAAAACGTCGGTTGGGAAACGTTGGTTGTCCCGCATTCACCAAAACCATTCGCGCAAACTCTGAATCGAACAGTTTTCTCTCGAATCTTCCATTTCGGAGGGGGGAAGATCCATCGACAGCTTGAAATATAAAAGAGGTCGGCCCGTCGACACCCGAGGCTCGGTCATACCGCGCACATGTTTTCACGCGCGACGTGTGGGTTTTTACACGCCGCCCCTCCACGCCGTGGGAAACGACGGAGCGAGGGAGTCGCAAAGTCGAGGGAGGACGAGCAAAGAGGAGGAGGGGGCGGGGAAGGGGTTATTAACCGGTAGAATGTCGCCGCTGCGAGCGGCGGTCATACGGCAGTCGGCTCTCTCTCTCTCTCTCTTTCTCTCTTCCCAGCTAAAAATATATTCTCCCGCGAATAAACGTCAGCCTCGAGGGGAGAGGAGGAGAGGAGGAGGAGAGACTCGGTGGGTGACGTTTGAGGCGAAACGAGATTATTTTCGCCGCTTGGAAAGTCTAGTGACGCTGTTCGTTTCATTCGATTTCTCGAGTAAGTTCGCGCCACGTTGGAAATTCTTAAAGATTGTACAGATATCAATGGAGATCAAGCTAACTTGATCTTTTTCGGATGAAATCTGTAATTATGCAACTTTTTAACGCAACTTTTAATAATCGCTTTCGATCACTTTCGATCATGTTCGTTGAGGTAATTCCTCTCCTCTATCTTTTCCCGATAAGCAAAAATTCCTTTGAATTTCACCATCTCATTAACGTATTTTCCCTCCTACGTAAATTTCCCACGTCGTTATTTCGTTTAAGACGCGGGATTGTCGAGAAGCCTTAAGCCACCAAGTTTCCCCGGCCAGATGAAACATTCCGACTTTCCAACCGGGCATAATAAACTTGAAAATTCTTCAAAATAGCAATCCCGCGCGTTCAAGAATCTTAAACTCGAGAAAATACGGGCTAACTTCGCATCTAACTACGTTCCAACGTACAATACACACAAGTTCCCTCTTCGGGAAAAACATTCGTTACAACGAATAAGATAATAATCCAGCATCCGCGGATCAGACAATATTTGCCCCGAATATAATTTCAACGTGTGCAAAAGGTGAGAGTGGTTCGCGACAAAGATCGATGACGCGCGTTAATTCGTGTTATTGTTAAATTAGCAAACGCGGGGAGAACGTGTGTAATTAATTTTCGTATCGCGAGCTTATCCTCCCCCTTCGATCGAGCCAGGTTTCTCGCGCAAATAGCAGCCTTACCTATGAATAAGTTTTGCCCCGTCGTTAATATCGAAACAACCTTCCCTCCTCCCCCTACCAAGTTTTCCTGGCCCACCAACAATCTCGACTAGTTTACGCTAACAGCTAACAGTCGAAAGATTTACCGTGCTTTCGAACTTTACCGATCGACTACGAACCGTGTTTCTTCAAAATTGCGATGCAGAGAGAGAGAATATGTGTGTGTATGTGCGTGTATTGATTTACAATGGCAAATATACCTCGAGTTTCGTTCGTTTCCCCCTCCCCGCCAGACTTGGTTGGCTACCAGTAAGTTGAATCGATAAAACCGATCATTGGGTTCTCGGGCAAGACCGAGGCAAACCGATCGAGACTAATCAATTGGCCGGAAGTGGTCCTAATGTAAACCAGACCGCCACCTCTTGAACAAATACGAGATATTCCGAGTGTCCAGGAAACGTGTCATTTGTCCTTGTTCGATCGATTTTGAAGGGATCGTATTGAGGGAGGGGGTTTGTCAGGTGAAAAATTAAAATTATTCTCTTTTTACCTTGGACGAAATTGCCGATGCAAGTGATCGATGTGAAATGATAAACTATTTATATATTGTTCCTTCGCTTTTCGTTGTTGAAGTAGATTGTTTGTATTTTAAAGTAATCCCTAAGTGTACCCTTTTAATTGAAGTATTAGCAAAATTAAAAAAATTTGTTGTCTTGCCTTTAACAAATTTTCGAATCGATGTATTTGCCGTTATATATAAGAAGATCGATCGAAATCCAATAACGAATCAGTCTTGCTTTACAACTACTAAAATTAAAAAAGATTATCCCTTTAAGAGATTTGTTTAAATGTTCGTTATTTCTTGACAAGCATAAAAAATTATCTTACCAAGGAATTCAACAACGTGGGAAATTTTTTGGGGGACGAAGAAGAAAATATCGTCGTGGATAACTCTTATTTCCACAGGTCTGTGTCCGGAGGAAATAACTCGGGCTTTTTTCGGCTAGCTTGAGCACGCTCGTTTCTCCCTTCTTCGTTTCCCTCGGTGTCGTTTTTCCTCCCGGACGATTTTCGAGGAATTAAAATCCTCCCCCGCCGGTTTCCTGGCCGGGGCGTCGGCGAAACTTTTAAAGCGTGGGCACCCGACACGAGGCCACCTCACTCGTGAAACGCTCACTCGCGGCCCAATTAAATTTTCCTGCCCCTCTTGGGCCGGATAAAAGAAGAAATCTCTTCCCCTTGTGCGTTTACCTTCGCTCGCGTTCCCTCCCCAATTTTCGCCGCGCAATTCTTCGCGGCCATACTTCAATTCGAGTTGCCGCTAAACGCGCTCCGCTTTGATCCGTTTAAACAGCTTCTCTCCTTTCCTTTTCTCCACTCTTCTTTTTTTCCACTCTCGGCGAGAGTAGAAAATAATGCGAGTCGAGCTCGCGCGATAAATCCATTCGTTCGGGCGGGATTTTACAAAGGAGCGTCTTTTTATTTATTAATCGTTAATCGCCGTCTTTAACGCACGCATAATTAAATTCTTAGGGAGGGAAATAAATTGGCCATCATCGTCATCGGTGAATATCTTGAAGAGAAACGAGTGTAATTGAAATGTTTTCATCCTCTCGTTTCGTTTCGTTTCGAGAAATGGAAGAGAAAGAAAAAAAATCTATAAGAAATAAATAAAACGAGGAAGAGAAGAAAGGGATATTGTAAAATAGCATACACATTCGATGTATGATATTCTTATTAAAGAAACGCAAAGGAATTCGTTGTTGCACGATGTATAATAGATACGTGAACGAGGATCGTTAAGTCCGTTTTAATTTTATCGTTTCTCTTGTCGTGTAAATGTTGATTGCGAAAGAAATTCTTTGCAGAGTAGTTTTTTTTCAAATTGAAGTTTCACGGAGCTTTTCATTCTCCAGCAATTTGCATCTGCGATATGTATTTATAAAAATAATCGGGACTGGGTCAATGATATTGACCGACACGAGCCGGCGAGTCTTTTTCTAAATTTTGCAATTAAATTGTCACGCTTTCGAACGTCCAGTTAATTGGAACTCGCGTGAATTTTATTAAAGCTAAATCGCGTGGCGCGTGCTTTCGGTTCGTTTCTTGGTCAAGGTCGGCGAGTCGAGGGTCGATAGGATATAATTAAACCACTTCGGGATCGGATTCCTTCACGAAACATGATACATCGCCTGACTAAGATCGTTAATCAAAGGAGAGGAGAATACATTCTCGTCGTATTTTAATATTAAATATTAAGAGATATTACGTTTTCTCGATCGAAAATTCGTTAGAAGCAAAGAATGCATCTTGCCTTTCAACAACGATGATCAATTAGTAAAACTTTCAAGTGAATTTCAGTAACAAAAATCCAATACTATCCGTGTCGTGGAATTCGTGGAAGCGAAAAATCGATAAAAAAAAAAAAAAATCGCCTTCTGTCGCGTGCACAACTTCCATCATCCACCTCGATGTGTTGCAACATCGAGAACGAGGGAACAATCCACCCCGTGTTCCCTCGATATTTCGTTGTCGGGATAAAGTGTTCGGTGTTTACGTCAAAAACTGCTCTACACCAGAACAGAAAAGATCGACGCATCGAATGAAGTTCACAGTCGTTGCTTATCGATTATTCGTTTTGCGGCAAACAGCATTCTTAATGCATTCTTAATGCAAACGTGCAACATGATCTATCGTGTGTCGTTCGAACCAAGACCGAGCGAAGAAATAACTTGGTATCGAGGAATATTTTTCAATCATCCGCTATTCACAAGCGTCTCGTTGTTACATTTCGATCTCCTTCGAAACTTGATCCCCCCACGAACGGGGAGGCGATGTGCATTAACCAGATGAAAAAGAGGGATTCGCATTACAGCCGTTGGTTGAAAAAGCGCGGATCTTTCGCGCCTTCGTTGCCGGTGCAACAGCCCGGAATCGAGAAACATTCAAACCCTTTATCCAAACCCGTTTCGTTCCAACGTTTGTTTTCGGTTAACGGCGCAGCCAGTGCCCGAGTTTCGAACATTAGGCGGAAAGAATTCCAAGTTTGTTAGGTTAGGTTGATTGAAAGGTTGCAGCCGGCCAAGTTTGTACAGTCGAGATATAGGATTTTAAAATAACAGAGGCGGGGAAAAACAACGCGGTGTACTCTGAAAGGATCGATCCGCCGGTGGCGGATTATTTTTAACGGGTTAGAAGGTTTTGTCGCCTCACGGCCCATCAATATTTCACGCTGTAATCGTTGGATAACGGAAGGTGTGCGCGATGGGAGAAACGTTTTAACTTGTAAAATGGATACTCGTCTCACTTTTATTTTGCCACGTTATAAACAATCGTTGACGCCTTAAATTATTCTACGTCGATCATCAGTTTTTTTTTTTTAATGCGTGAAATCATCTGGAAAAATCTGTTCGCGACGAGTAAAAATTATCGAGCCGTGTTTTTAGAATATATAAGTTTTTAGCCGGGGAAATCGCGGCTGTAATGTTAGTTTTCCGGTTCATCCCGGATTTACCCGTATTTTCGATCGAGAAATGGAATATTAAATGAGGGTTAACCACATACGCTGGGTCAACGAGAGGGAATAAAATCGGCTTGAAAATTTTCCGCCCCCTCTATCTCTCTATCGAGAAAATAGCAACATGGGCGCAGTAAGTTAGCCTGATTTTTCGATGCAAATTTTTAAACGGGATAATAAATATCTCTCCACGAGTACGTGACCTGTCTACGAGACGAGCATCGCATCCTTCCACGACCAATCTTTCCATCCCTTCGTTCTTCTCCTTTCTCGTTTCTTTGCTAGCTCTTCAACTTCCTTCCTCTCCTTTTCCTCTTCCTTTTGTTCTTCTTCTTCTTTTTTTCCACCAGTTTTCTTCGACCACCGTTCGTCGTTTGAATTTTAATCCTGCCTCTTGAACGCCTCAATTGTTCAAACGTCACCTTTTCCTTGCAGTTTTTTTTTTCTTTTTTTTTTTTTTTTTTGCCTCCCTCGACGCTGTTTTCCCGCGAGTATTCCTCTGTTTTATCAATCTGGAAGTTATTCCACGCGCGAATTTTAAAGCGCCTTTCCCGAATTTTCGATTACCTGTCACGAGTTTTTTTTCTTTTTTTTTCTTTTTCATTAAGTCGATGTTATTACGAGTTGACAGCTTTGTCGTCCATTTCTTTGCGCAACCCTCTCGAAACGGTTTATAAAAGAAACACCGTACATCTCGTAATTCCTCGAGGGGGGAAAGAATTAAATTAACGATTTCTCCTCTTTTCTCTCCATGAAATATTCCCTTTACGATCTAACCCTCCTCCCTCCTAAACTTTTTGTCACGCCTTCTCCTCTCTCTACACACCGGAGCTCACTTTTTCTCTTATTCTTTTGACGTCTCTCGTCTCCTCGGCTGGAATAACGAGGAGAATGTTAATCCGAAAATTGCCGATCTCGACACCTTCTTCCTCTTCCTCCTCCTCCTCCTCTTCTTCTTTCCTCCTTTCCCAGTCGCGTCAGCAGCTTTATTCCCTAACACGGGTTACTGAAATATTTTTCACGATCCGCGACCCATTCAATATGGAACTCTGTCACGTTGAATATTCGATTGGATTTCGCGTGACTCGCGCGTTATATCCCCTCTTTGTTCACGCTTTTTATGATGACGACAGCCTTTCCAACCCGTCCAACACTCGTGAAACAACGAATCCAATTATAATTGTTCTTTGATCTTTTTCCATCGACGTCATTCTGTTCCCATTCTTTCTTTCCCCATTCCTTTTCTTACCATTTTCTTTTCTTTTTTTTTCACGTAACGTTTCGATCTTTCTTTTCTTTTTAATCGTATTTCCTTTTCGATTTGTTTATTTCCTTTTTTTTTAATAAGTTGTTCTCTGTATAATTCTTTCATTCCCGTTTTTGATCATTTTTTTTCTTCACGCTCACATCAAATTTTGTTAGACTCAACAATTCTTTTCTACGTTATTGCGATGTTATTGTATCGTCTATTTCTTCTTCTTCTTCTTCTTTTCCATTTGGTGTTTTTTTATTTTTTTTTTCCTCCAAAACCCGCGTATGTTATTTAAATATTGATTTACGAGTTAATTTATATGGTGTTGTTTCAATGTGTTTATAAAAAAAACGTTGGAGGATATTTTAATTAACTCGTATGTTTATTCGCGGGCTTGTTTTGCGGATTCTTTTTTAATAACTACGCAACTCAAGGAAAAAAGTTATTTTAATAAACCGTAGACTCGGTTCTTCACAGATTTACAAACTGAATGTACTATACATTCCTCTGTAGGATTTTTCAAAGAAAATAATTCTTCCCGCATGTTTCTCATTAATCAATCCTACTACCCTCTCTGCTGAAATCCCACCACTTCTCTTCTACATTGAGAATATTATTAAAATCACGATTTAAACGAACGAAAATTAAATTATCAACATGTTCCATTTCAATGTTTCATTTCTTAATCTCTTCGTCTCTCTTATCCCAATCCATCACTTTCGTTTCTCTCTCTGCAAATGTTTGAACATTACCATCCTCGCAACGAGAAAAATAATCCTCCTCTCCCTCCCTTCCCTCGTTCCTTTTTTCTTCGAACCACACTTTACCAATATTTTCCATCGATCGACGATTATCTCGAACGAAAAATTACCTCGAACGCTTCTTTTTCGTTTCGCTTCCTCGTCTTTCCTTTCAATCGTGGATCAAACTAGAGGAGGAGATATATATGCACCGTGCTTTTCCCCCTGCCCCGCAGTTTCGAGTTAATTTCAATCCTTATCTTTTAATTGCGCACATCGTACAATGAATCTCAATTACCTCGGCCAACTATTTAATCGGCCGATTCTCTTGGCCAAGAATTTCCCCCTCGTTTCTCGTTATTACTTTTCATTACGAAAATTGCCATTATTATATCGTGCTCTCGACGATATTTCAAATCTATATTCCGTTTCAGTAGAGTGCAATCCCTTTCTGCAATGATGAAAAACCTCGCAAATTCTATCTATAAATTAAATTAATTTACTTACAGTGCTAGAAATTTACTTTACCTTTCCTTTTATCGTGAAAATCTGTATTTCGATAAGATATAATTCGAGTAACTTCTTTATTCTTCAGTTTAATCCTCGACAAGATCCGAACTATTTGAATTTACAAAAAGAAAAGAAGAAGAAGAAGAATCAAATCTGTAATAATAAAATAAAAAACAACTCGTCGAGATCCTTGCGCGGAAAGGGGGGAACGAATATTATTGTACGTTTAAGAACAGAAGTCGAGAGACACTTTTCTACACGGGTCACTGATTAAAACTTCGATTCACCAAGCAGTTTCTTGCACTGCATCCGCACTTGCACTTTATTCCCACCATTCCGAGCGAACCCACAAGATATATATATATATATCGAACTTCTGTTCGCTCGAAAAGGGAGGACAGCCTTTTTTACAAAGGCAATGTACCCCGAGAAAATGGAAAATATTCTCCAAGGCGCAAGATCCGCAACTTCCCCTCCTCCTCCCTTTTTTACTCTCGAGGAGAAGACCTTTTTCTTTTCATCCTTCCGTCTTTCTCTTCCATCCTCTCATCTTTCCCTCCCTCGAAGTTTTTTTTATTTCAATTCCTATTGTTTCTTCCTCCCGCACGATGCCCAAACTCGGTGGTAACCGAAGAAAGGCACTTGTAGCGCCCCCATTCTTCCCGATTCCTCTTCCTTATTGTCTCTCACTCGCGAATACTCGAGAGTGAATCCGGCTCACGGCTCGTCTTCTCGCAATCGTGATTAATTAAACCATTTTTCTTTACGTCCCCGTGAATACGTTACACAGGGCTATTTAATTACGAAGAATTTATTCGAGAGGGGGGCAGCTTTTATTATCTTCACCCTTATCCCCGTCTTTTATTATCCTTCGATAACAGGTTGAATTCGTTCGTTCGTGGATCGAAGAATCGATCTTGCAACGATTTTATCCTACTTTCCTCTCCCTCTCTCTCTGTTTTCCTCGTTCAAATTGGATGCAACGCATATGCTAAATGCACTCAGACGTGCTCAACTAATCGATTTGCGCGGATCGAGTTAGCTTCCAACCTCGAGACTGATTCGATATTTAACTTGGAAGATACTTCAACTTCTCCAACGTCCACAGGAATTGAAGTGCGCGTCGCGAGGTGACGATAAGATATTTCGATATTTCGAGTTGATTGATAGATGTAGAGAAATTGGACAAATCAATTTTATTGAAAAGGTGGAAATATTTTATATCTCTTTCAATTATACAAAAGTGTATTGCGTAATATATCACGGTTATATTAAATTTGACAAAATTTAATAGTTTACTTTGATAATTCGATGCTTTATTGTTCAAAACCGTAATAATAATAACTTTGCCGCCAAACTACGAATAAATTTGTCGTTCAGGCATTTTAATAAGTAATTATTTAAAGCAACTTTGTTCGAAATTTTTAACTAGTCACTTTTTCGACGGGTAATTAAAATGCCCGACTCTGACTTAAAATTATTATAAAAATAATTATGCTTCTATCTAGAATAATATAGCAAAATTTAAAATTATTCGCGAATCTCGTACGATCCTAAATATCGAAAACTGACGTTAATTGTCAGTTACTATGACTTGCGGCTATTACGAAGCGATAGTGAAAGATATAATCTTCGAAAACGATACACTGTCACTTTCGACCCGACACGCCATTCATCATTGGTGTCCCAACCACCGCGGAAGCAACACGTTTCAAAGAACCCCGGGGAATACAAATAGAGAGAGAGAGAGGAAAAAAAAGGGCGCTGGAGGCGCGCAATCAGTTCCCAACCTAGAATGCCATACCCGAAAAACCGATGGATGAATCGCCTCTTTGTACTCTCTTAATCATCCTCCCTCCAAGCGTTTCTCTCTCTTTCTCTCTCTTAAACGCGCGTCTTCCGTATCGTGACAAGAGGGTTGAAAGTGTTGAGAAACTGGAAAAAGTAACGAGAAATTTATTTTTCTAAATTCGATGCAATTAAACTGGAAATTTATCGTGGCTGGTTATAGCTCGAGCTTGCGGTTGTTGTCGCAAGTAAACGGCCATCCTTGTTGCTCCCGTCGATCGTTATCGTTATCGTTAGTTAGCTCGAGCTGTTGTTTCGCAACACGTTCCAAATGGAGGCCACTATCGTGTAACTGGTTTCGAAGATTTGGTCGAAAGCCTGCCCTACCATAAGCCACTTTTCCTCGTTGTGCACGTGGGCTGGGTTGTGTCAATTATTCGAGGTATTAGTGGAATGAGATTTTTTTCCTTTTTTTCCTTTTTTAAAAACGATACGATTCTTTTAAGGATCGATTCGAAGGTAAATTTCTTACATCTGTGTGTATACGAGAATAAATCATGTACACGGTGGTTTGAGTCAGATAGCTCGTCTCTCCTCCTTTCGATTATTTCACGTAGCTCTCGACGAGTTCTCTCGTTTGCCAGATAAGGCATTATAAACGCGCGAACGAAGAAACAGGGAGGAATGGAAGCGCGACAAACGACGATCAAGAGTGCTCGGTAAATTCGTATAACTTTAACCAATAGAAACTTTAAACTTGGATCCAAACACTGCTGCCTCCAATTACAACTTGTTCCCAACTCTCTTCCCCGGCCAATCCTTTGTCTCCTCTCGATCTCTCCAACTTTGGAGAGGGAAAAAATTGAAAATCGTCTTGAAATCATTTTCGTAGCGTTAAAATTAATTTTTTTTTCTCTGTTCGGAATAAGGGTGACATAATTATTTAGGACAATTTTGTTTTGAAAATTTGTAAAGGATCATCCGTCTCGATCGGGGAATACTCACTTTCTTCGAATATAATAACGCGTTTCTTATTTCTTTTCATTTAAAATGTATTAAAATCCCAAATAAGCGAATAATTTATTCCCCAAGCTTCGTTAAGGATCTTTTTTCCCTCTAGAATTCAATACAATCAAAGTGTTCGTTATTTGTTCGACAACTTAAAATAAAGCTCCAATTAAACTCGATAAATAATTTAATGAAAACTCTCCGATTGAAATTATCCTCGAGAGGGAGATGAGTTGATAATTCTTCTCAGAAACAAAAAAAAGGAAAAAAAAGTAAACCAAATTGGAGATGCTACGAAAGAGTGAGTCTCATTATTTCCAGTTGATCGATATTTTTTTCTGGCGTTTAAAGATTCTTTCAAATTCCTTACATTTTATCCAGGAAAATTCTTTTTGTTAGCTTCTCTTGCCCGTCTTGTTGATTTTTCCAACGCGTTCTTCTTTTCTAAAACGTGTAGATCGTTTTATCGCGGCGCAACATAGTTCATAGTAAATTTTGAAACAGAAATAAAAATAGCTGGTTGTCCCCCTTTTTTTTTATTATACGCGCGCTTTTTCCGGAGTAATTAGCATATAGACTAGCTTGCATCCGCGTGTCAGGATATGCATGAACGTAACGCAATGAAAAATTCAAAATTCTCGTTGAGAAACTTTTTCGAGGAAATAATACTCGCGCGCGCCGCTCCATTCTTGGATTTTTCCATTCGTTATTCTTCAATAGGTCATTCTTCCAGGGAAATTTATTTATTTCTTAAAAAATTAAAAAACTCCAAGCTTCACTTTCGATCAGAATTATTCGAATTTTTCTCAATAGATTTATCATCGACCGAGATTATCCTATCCGAGCTCGTCTCGGTTTACCGAGAAGTTTAATTTCTCGCTGAAAAAAAAATATATATATAAAGAAAAGTCGAGTTTCAGATGAAACGAAGCCGATAGCTCCTTACCTCGAGAGGAGGGGGGGAATTAATTGAATTACAAATGACCATTAGAATCGAAGGCGGATCGATTCGCTCTAAGGGCCGCCGCCCTAGAAATGGAACTTTCATCCTTCCTCTCTCCCCCTCCCCTGTTTTTCTTCCTCTCCCGACGAATGAAAGCTGGCCGGGCAGACGCCCCGCCTTTCATTGCCCGTTAATTACGTTTCCATAGCGAGCGTCGATCATAATTCGAATTGTATTCG
Organism: Apis mellifera; assembly: GCF_003254395.2. Taxonomy (NCBI): domain Eukaryota; kingdom Metazoa; phylum Arthropoda; class Insecta; order Hymenoptera; family Apidae; genus Apis; species Apis mellifera. Next base: position 6,777,610 of record NC_037640.1, read on the forward strand.
AATCGAGAGCAGGAGACCCACGCGGTGAAAGAAAGGGTGTATCACACACCCCTCCGGGGAAATCAGTAAGACACCGAGATCGCGAATACTTTGGCAAAACTTTTTCGAGAAAACTTTTTATTCCGCTTCGGAGGAGACGAGGAGGGCATGTAAAGTTTCTACGCCTTTCCATTTCCCGACTATATTCCTCTTTTGTCTTCACCTACCCTTCTTTTCTCCTTTTATGCGCAGCGGAAGAAAATGAAAAAAAGTAAAGGATTTTTTATTTCCGGGCACCGATCTCTCCCTGCCGTTTCTTCCTCGCCCATTATTTCCTTCCTTAAATTCATCTCGGCTCGAACAAGACGCGATCGAATTTCGCGCAACTCTATAAACGTATGTCGAAATATCCGTCTTATTGTATGGGATGGAAATTGAAACTTGGAGAGACAAGGAATTCATTCTTGAAAAGAAACTTGTTGTCCAGTTTCGTGGAGAGATTGCACAGCGTCGAATCTAGCGAAAAATGTCGTTGAAACGGGGAGGAGAAGGTTTGAACGGGGGTCGAAACTTTCCCAATTCGCAAAGTGGTCGGAACGATAGAAAACTGTATCTTTTGATATTTCCACCGAATGTTTAATTAAAAGAAAGAATTTCGACTTTCGATTCGACAAAGAGAAGAACCCTGTTCGTCCGCAAGGATAAAGCTACTGTCTGTTCGAGTTAACGAGGCGCGTTGCAAAAAGAAAAAAATTTCCCCTTTGCAACGTTCCTCGTGGAAAAGAGTGATCCTTGACAAGATTGTCCCGCGAAATCGTCTTATTTCAGGGTCAAAGAGCTGCAAATATTCCACCGGTCGGGGATCCAACCTCCCTTCTTTTTCTTCCTCCCACACTTTTTTTATTTTTTTTCTTTTTATTCTTCCAACCGTTCCCCGCACTCGTATTATTTCTTTCGCGGCCCTCGAGGAAAGATCACCGTATCACAAAGGGTCGCGGAATGTCCAGAAGCCCGAGTAAGGGTATTTTTCACCCTTGGATGGGCGAGGCAGGAGAGTTTGGAGCGCACTCCGGAGGAGGAATCTGACAATGGCGATTAAGTAGGCGCGCACTCAGACGTCCTTTATAGAAAAACTACCCTCCCCCCACTGATCTCTGCGAGAGACGTTCTTCGATTCAACGTCCCCTCGTGGTACGTTCGAGATAAAGTTCGAGGACCCGCGTGAAACCGAGCTTGATGAAATTCTGTTGTACTCTATTTTCGATTAAATAGATGACCGCAACGAAGTTGTATTCTTTTTTTTTCAAGGCTTACAATTATCTTTTTTAATACGAAGTCGATCTACGTGAAATATCTTTCCATTTCCAATTTTAAATTTTATTCTATCTAATTGCATCATTCTTTCTAGACAATGCGTACAAATATCGTATATCTTATTCGGATATTTTTGCGCGGAATCTAATTTCAACGATGATGCAAATGACGAATGAGAAACGTTGATAGAATTCCATACGTTTTGCCCGTTAGAATTACGATAATCCGATCTATTAATCCCGAAATTGATTGAGGCCGATACACGTTCGGAACTCATAGTTTCGAATTTCGAGACGGGCCTCTTCCTCTCGTTGACCTACTATGAGAGACTGTACAATCAGGTGTACGTATATATCGCGTGGCCACGTGGTCTGATACCGTCTCGAAATTACAGGGAAATTACACGGTATCGGGGGTACATTGAAACTACCTTGAAACTTTATTCAAGTTGCGCGTGGGGAGACTAATCCACCATTTTGGAAAGTTGACACGTTTTAATAATCTTCCCCGATCTGAGAAAACGATCGATCAAATTTTTTTTACATTTGCAAAAACGATCAATTCTCTCTGAGAAGTGTCACAAATGTTTCTTTGCTCGATGGACGAGCAAAGTGAAAATCGATGTATTCCTTTCACAATCTCGTATTAATTATTCTATTCCTTTGCGATAGACAGGAGATGGTAACAACGATCGTTATGAAATTTTATCGCCATATTGTTTATCCCTCTTTACGTATCCTTTCATTTGATTTCAATTTTTTCCTCTCTCTCTTTTGATTAATAACTTTGTACACGGCGGTGAAGAATCGCGCGCGATTCATCACGAACAACGCTGTATTATTTTTCCATTTCGATATAGAAAGTGGCTGGAAATATTTCCATCGAAAGTTTCGCGGCAAAAACACGCGGCTGATATCGCGCCAACTATTCCCACTTTCATTCAAACAAGAATTGGAACTTCTTCTTTCGGTACATTCTTCTTTCTTCGAGAAGTGAATTTTCTTTCTATCTTCCTTCCCACACCTATTTTGTAGGAAAAGATCGAGTAAATAGTTGGAAATTTCTATCAGAGCGAAAAGCAAATCGTTCGATTTCAAACATGTTTAAATTCGACGAAATTCTTTTTTTTCTTTTTTCAAAAAAAGAACTATCTCTTCGAAAAATTGACAGACTTTCATCTCGTTAAGAGAAAATATCCAAACAATCATCTTTCGTTCAACTGTAAAATTATTTACACGCGTCTTGATAAAAAGATTTTTTGAAAGCTATACTCTTTTCTCGAATTCGAATATCTCTTCGTCGCTTGAAAGAAACGGAGGCCAGCTTTTGGGAAGCTAAGCTTCTTCCCAACATGTATAACATGTTCGTTGACATTCTAATTACGCGCTGCTTGGTCCAACGAGATTGCCCGAGCCAACTCCACTTCAGAGAACGTTTTCGCCATCATTTCACGTTTTTATTTTGTAACGTAATTTTAATCGTGAAAGGATCTCAAGTAACTCGTGTGTTTTACGTATAGAAAATTCTTATATATTAATAGATAGATCGTATCGCTATCCTTAGTGAAACTTTTCATCCGACCACTTTTCATTGATTATATAAAAAATTTTTAGACAACTAGATAAAGAAATTTTCTTTTTCTTTTTTGATTTTCGTATGTGTTACCGCTTTGTTGATTGTTTGATTGTTCTTTTTAACATTTTCCGAGCAAATTCGATAATAATCGAATCGATCAGACTATCTGGTTAAATTTGAACCATTTGTTTCTCTTGTTCTCAAAAGAAAAAGTCTTTTCAAATAACTTTCGGACAAAGAAATGTTGAAATGTTGGACGTTGAAAATATCTCACAATTTTGTTTCCGTCCATTCGAAAAGATCCACGTTCGAGTGGATCGATTTCGCACGATCACAAGTAACACGTGTCGCCGGGCACGAAAGTGTCGACGATTGAAATTCGAGGACAATCCGATATCAGATTCGCTCGACAAAGGATGAAAAGCGTAGTTACGAGGAACTTGGGTGTCTTGAAAGTTCGGATAACCCGTGGAATGGTCAATCTCTGGAGAAAGAGAGAGAAAGAGAGAGGAAGGAAAACGTTAACTCGACGTCGATTTGTGATTTTAATCGGATGAAAAATTTTCTATCCGTAAGATGGCAATGGAAAAGGTTATTTTCGAGAAGAAAGATAGATATTATTGCGATCGACGAGGGACATTCCTGTCAAGAAAGATGTATCGAATATGCCTGTCTCTTGAGATACTATTGAAAAACGCCAACGAAGCTGTCAATATAAATATCCTTCCCTCTATGTGTACACGATGATCCGAATAAAATATATAACGAGCTGTTTTCTCAGGAGGCATCGAGAGGAAGATATCTACTTTCGTATCTTTCTTGGTTCTGTACGAGGAATTCTTGTTGTAACAAGCATGATTGAAACGTCGTTTCAAGTAGAATTACTTTTTATCCTCTCGAGACTAATTAGCAACAGCTGTAATCCGACTTTTCTTTTATTGAACAGGTGCCAGTGGCATAGGCATCCTCCTCGTCTGATGCTTATCATCGATCGATATTAAATCTCTGCTCTCTCTCTTCCTCTTTATCCTCTGCTTTATCTTCGTTGAAACTATACCTACAACCAGTTTCAAGAGTTTCGAGAAACTCTTTTCTAAATATCTTGCTACAATTCAAGCGTGCTAATTAATTCCATAATTCTATTAAAGAAGAGATTGCTCGGAAAATCAACATAGGAAAGCAGTAGCAGATATGAAAATCAAAAAAAGGAAAGAAAATTTCTTTATCTAATTGTCTAAAAATTTTTAATTGATCCAATTTTAATTTTATTCATCGAATAAAATTGTTCGCCAGCAAACCGACAAAATGGATCCAGTCGAAATCTCGAAGCGAGGTCTGTTCGCAAGGTTATCTTAAATATCCCAACGCGAACAGCGCCAAATTTTGCCCGGAAGCTATTCCGTATTGTTTACCCGGCCCCGATGCTGCGGCGAAAACAAACTGCATCACGAGCGCATCCACGAGTGCTTCGAATCACTGGGCATCGCGCGGATTTGAAGCGGGAGGCGGAAGGCAATATTCTTCGGGCCCCGAGTAATAATCGTTGTCGCGGATACTCTCTTTCTCTCACGTTTCTATTCTTTTCGGGACGAGCTCCTAGGATGCTTCGTTCTTAACAAAAACGGAGGGGAGGGTATAGGATATTTGAAGAGGATATTTCTGTCCCAGTTTTAGAATATTGGAATATTTTGTTGAGAAGAAGGAACGAGAGCGAATGAAAGGAGATTGACCGATGATAAAAATTTTGAAAAATATTTGCGAATTTTTAAATTAATTTTTATTTACGTTTAATCGCTGAATGAAAACGAACTGTAATAGTAAAAAGGTTATGCACGAGAAGCATTCAATCGCGACACGCAAGCGATAATTTTTACGAGTTTGTAAAAATATTTTTTTTAACAAGTTGCGACCAATTTTATTACCATCACTCTGCAAATTATATAAAAAACGAACGAATTCTTTTAAGAAATTCCATTAAAATTTCGTATTCCTCCATCTTTCATATTGGAGTCGAATATGCGTGTTAATTCTCTCACCGCTTTTAATCTTAAAGATCGAAAAAATGCTCGCGTGACGAGAGCGAGAAAAAGAAAGAGACCAAGGTTGAATCAAGATTGATCCAATTCGGTCAATCGATTTGAGAATATAATGGAAGCGAGCGCCGATATATTATCGTAATGAAAATGCAAAACGTATATTATACGTATATGGCTCGCTCGAAAGATCAAACAACGCCATTCCACTCCGCTTCCAACCGCAAAGGAGTCAGAATCTCCATCTATTATTCGGCCGCTGCCGGCTACGATCTCTCAATTACCTTTCTGGCTGATCGATCGACGAGGCTATTTATACAAACCGTGCTTAATCATTCGCATAACAACTTTGGCGCAAACTTCGATACTTTCTCGTTAAGACTCGAGTTTGGATCTTTCGAATATTTCCAAGACGAATCCCTAATGGATTTGAATTTCGTGGAGAATAGTCAGAGTTTGGACAGTAATTTATAAGAAAACGATTGAAATATTTCTCTCTTCGTGTACGTGCGTGTTTGTCTCGTGAATCTCTATAAATTAAAGCGTGGCTCGGTTTGGTAAGGTAAGGCTCTCGAGAGCGGCGATAAATAAGTCTAATGAATTTGATGGTCGCGAACAAACTATCCCTGTCTGGTTTTCCACCGACCTGCAGATCGTGAAGTGGATGGATGGTGAACAAAGTTTCGTGTAATTACTTGCCCTTCTTCTCCCGTTTCCCTTTTTCTTCGAATTAACGGATCGTGGCTATCACGTCTCGAAAGAAATAATCGTCTTCTCCAAATTCATCCATCGACAGACACTTTATTTATTAATTATCCATCAAGGAAATTTCGAGTCTCGAAAGTTAAATCTTCGATGATTAAATTCTCATCCCTGAATAACCAACGAACGCGAGGCGAAACGTGAGAGGAGAGTTTCGCACAATACACGTCGCGTTAAAGTTTCTTGGGCTCGAATCGAAGAACGAGTGTCCTATTAAACGGCTGTCATCGATTAGAGGAAGCCACCTCCGATTCACGAGACATCCACACAGCCTTTTCTCTTCCCTCTTCACCACCCCTCCGTGCCTCTCATCGCGCAGAGAGCGTACTAGAACTGGACACAGTGGAGGAAAATATAGCTGGAGGCGGGTTTCGGTCGGCTAGAGTTTGCCGACTATGGAACCGGAAATTTCAACGACCCCTTTTCACCACGACCTACCCCAAGAGAAAGGCGGCCGTTGCTCGACTCACCAAGTATTCAAACGTACGTATATAGCGTGCCGCGCGCCCCGAGCTATGGGGCGCAGTCCGCGAGCTTTTGCATGAATCACCGGAAATCGTCTGTCGGTCTCTGTTCCGCCCCCGTTCCGTCCTCCCCCTGGATATCGACTGTCAATTCTTGTTCAACCTTCATCCCACCCCTTTTCTCAATCTCCTTCCTTCAAGTTCGATTGAAAGTCGCTTCAAGAACGACGTTCTCTTCGTATATAAATATATACACGCATTCTTTCCTTTCTCTCTTCTATTAAGCTACGTACCTTTTCCTTTGTATTTTGCATCTTAGTTTGTTCAGAGTAGTTTTTTCTTTACTTGGCAAAATTGTTGGATCGAAGGAAATTCAAAGGTTTTTCCATAATGGAATGGATGTAGTAGTAGTTTCGAATGAATTTAAACGATATCAAAGTACTTTTATTTTTGCGTCTAGATTTTTCTTCTTTGCGAGAAAGAGTGGTGGAAAGTTTGCACTCGAGCAGTGTGACACACACGTGAAACTGGATGAAGAAAAATCCGATACAGGAGGATCTTGTTCTTACGAAAATTCTTACGCCACTTCTGATATACCGGAAATAAAAAGACTCTCCACTTTGGTCGAATTTCTTTTTTCCTTGTTTGATTCTACGAGAAACGATTTCATTTTTTCTTTTTTCAAAATAAAAGTCGGATTAAATGAAATTCAGGGTCAGGATTGAATCACGTTTCCCTCGGGTTCAATTTCTCGGAATGATTACATCACAGCGAAGAAGAAGTGTTTCGCGTGACTAGTCGCGGGTCAACCGTGTAGAAAATTGCGGGAATTCCGGCGAATATTTATTGCCAGAGCTAAGGATGATACTTAGTAATATCAAGATCCAAATTATTTGCATACCCTCCGCCTCTGATTTATTTACACCTTCAAACTCGACGTTCGTTGCTGTTTTTAGAACGAGATCAACCTTCTCCTCCTCCTCCATTCTCCTACACTTATTTCTCTGGATTTTTCCAAGGAAAGAGATCTCTTCCACTCTTTTATCGTTACTTCCATTCTATACACTCTCGAGAAGAAGGTGGGATAATAGAAGACATCGACTTTTCTCCAGTCAATTTATCGAAGCCTGTTTCAACTGTGAAAATCCACCCATGCTGACTTGCAAGCTTTAAACTTTACGTCTCTTACGCCCCTTAAATCTGGAGAGGAAGGATTTTACGTCTCTGGCCAGAAGCAGCCGGAGCTCTCATCGATTGGATTCGCCACGGAATCGGGCGATAAAAGTATCGCGAACGATACGATTACGATATGATCTGAGACGTGACCAATTTCTGTCCGCGTGATACGATACACTGCCTCTGAAATTCTTTTATCGCGCTTGAAAATTTCGTTTCACGTGCTCATCCTTTTCTCTCGTTCGATTCTGAAATATTTTAGAACATTAGTGACGATGATAAATTTAATTGGTTTCTCAAATACTTAAAAAAAAAATAAGAGCAATACTTTTTTAAATTCGAATCTAAACGAGCTGGATTCGAAACTTTAATAAGTATTTCGATTAGAAATTTTTATATGAAAAAGGAACTAATTAAAAATAATCGAATAAAGTTACTTTAAAGTAATTTAGTTATTAAAATGCTTAAATAAAATTTATTCGAAATTATTATAATTGATCAGCTTTTTATATAACCTTTCGCATTATTATTATACTTTGAACAATAAAATTATCAAAGTAACTTTATTCGTAACTTCAACTTTATTAAATTTTATCATTACTCAATCATCGAACGAAATTCTTTCAAACATCTCACAGCTTACAAATATAATTTCACTAAATCCCAGACATCCAAGTGAAAGTGAAATTTGAAATTTGATTTGTTCAACAATCCTATATTAAATTATTCGTATCAGATTTCACTTGAATTCGCGATCGATCCCATCTCTCGATCCCATTGCTCGAATCAAAACGCCAATCCCACGTTATTCATTTGGATCCGTAAACCGTCTTAGTTCTCAGAAACAGGTGTATGAATTATGGATCGAATTAGACCAGGTTTCTAACCCATCGTAAAGCGGTCTAACACTTCTAATCAGGACCTAAAAAAAGCTAAAAAAAAATAGCCCTTTCTCTCCCTTGGGTTTACGAGTTCGTGGTCACGCGTGTGCTCCCCTCCACCGCTCCTCCTCTTCCCTTCTAGGGCAAATAAAATGGACGTGTGCATCCGTGAGTACGTGGTTTGCATTCGTGTGCCAAGATTCCCTTTCCCAAGTGTCTTGGGACGGTTGAAACATGTTTCTTCAACATTGCCCGCGAAACGAGATTATAACGAGTAACGACACGGAAGATTCCTGTCCAGTTAAATTGCTTTAAGCCAAAAGGGGTGAAGCAATTTCGGTCTCGGAAGCAACTCCATCAATTCGCTCGAAGAGATTCGTTTCACTCGAAGACTTTTTCTTTCAGGACACGATTTCAGTTTTAAAAAAAATCCCCATTTTTCGCTTTATTTTATCTCGAGAAACATTCGAGGGAAGAAAATTCTTGCAAAAATATATTTATTACGCTGGAAAAATTTAAAAATATTTAGAGGATATATTTATATTTATATATTTCGTACGTGTAATTAATTAATCTCCAAAGAGGATGTGAAATTTTTTTATCGAGAAGTTCGGATCGTGAAAAGGAGCTTGGACTTGACCCAAATTATAAGGAAATAAAATAGAAACGGATCGATAGGCGGCCGAGCTTAATGGAAACTCGGCCAACTCGCCGAGCAGTAAATCGACCTTGATTAAAATAAAAACAGTAATTTCGTGCCTTTTCCTCTTATCCCCCCTCCCTTAAACACGAGCCCGAATACGTGAAAAATCTGACCCTTTGTCCTTTGTCATTTTTGTCTCCGGCTAGCTCCCTTGTTTCTCGCGACGAGATATTTTTCGCGCTGTTCCACTTCGCGAAAATTAGCATTTCCTTTCCTCGCGCTGGAAAAAAAATTACGTCCATCCTCCTCTTTGTTCGAAAAATTTTTAATATCAAGAAGAAAGAAAAAAGTGAAAATTCTAGAAATTAGAAAAATTATCAACCTCGTCCTCGTCCTCGTTCCAGATCAAGGCAATTCGTTATATTCCTCGTCTTTCTTTCCCCTTCTTGTATAATCGAAATAACACCGTGAGAAGGGAAGGGAACAAAAGAAGAAAAAAAAAAAAAGAAAAAAAAAGAAAAACTCGTCTTTCGTTCGTTACTTTGTTACCGTTCAGTTATTTCGAAGGCCCTTTAGTTCGCGGAGTTGTTGCGCTCAACGGGGATCTCGACAGTTTATTAGAAGCGGGATGCAATAAAGTTTCTGATCTTGAGAACTTTTTTCAGCCCTTTCGGATAACTTGCTGAGAAAATTTTTCCACGTACAACATGGAATTCTCGAACCGAAATCGATCTTTTGCTCTCTTTTCCCTGTCGACGAGAGAATTAATTTAATAAATCATCGTGAAGATTAATAAATAATTTTAAAGATAAATATCGATTGAAAATAATTATTTCGTATAAATAAAGTTATATAATCGAGTTATTGAAAGAATAATTCGAAAGAATATATCTTAAAAGATATTTTAAACGTGTCCATTTTTCAAATTAAGATACACTTTGGGTAAATCCGGCGTTTGTCTTAGAAGAATTAGAATATTTTTCCCCCGCAATGAAAGGAACCAAGGGTACAGAGTTTTTAGGGAAATCAGTGGCACGGGTCGACGCACGGTCAGACGCGAATGGATAAAGCACGACACGAGTCAGCCTTCGTATCTCCAACTTTCCTCCATGAAAATTTCATAACCCTCCTCCTTATTTCCGACAGAAATTCCTGCATCTTGATCTCCCTTCTCCCCAAAGACAATGAGAAGGCGAAAAAAAAAAAGAAAAAGAAAATTCTTTAAAATTCCAAGCTACGAGGATCTCCAAACAATTTTTTTTTCCCCCTTTCCAGACGGTTTGCATCCTTCCAAATATTTGTTCGAGTCGTTTTCTCGTTTAATCGGCCTGCATTTACCATCGTTCCTCGTCCAAGTACTCAAGCGAACCGGAACTAATCAGGATGATCTATAGCATTCGCGAGAAGTTGACCGAACCTCGCAAATCCTCGTCGCCGTTTCGAACTTCCTGGAATATTAATCAGGCGAAAGAAAAAAAAAAAATAAAATAAAAAATAAAAGAGAAAAGTATTGGAAAAGTATTCGGTCGGATTCGACAACACCGATCATCCGCCATTTCCCGTGGAGTGGATGCGTCCTTCGTTCGAGGAGGGCGAGAGAAGAAGAAGAAGAAGAAGAAGAAGACGCGTATGAATAAATTCAGACAACAAGGGGTTTGGTCGCTCTCGAAGTAAGCCGCGAGAGAGCTGGTTTATCAGACCACTATCAGGCTTATCATCTTTTATTCAGAATAGATTTCGCGGCACAACAGCCGAGGATCGAAGCACCGTGCTCGAGCATGGTCGGGGGATAAATCGGATATTTTATAGCGAAGCCTTTCAATATGGATTGTAGTTAGTACAATGTTGGGATCCAAGTATGTGAAATAGATTATCCGTTTTCTATTAAGGTTCTACACACTGTGTATCGAAACAAATTTTTTTTTCCTTTTTAATTGATATTAGTTGATTTTTTTTCTCGTTAGAGACAAAAATTTTGTAAAAATGGCAGAGTTATTCGTTCTACTCGAAATCTATGCTCCGCTATGCATTTCGTCCAGTGTGAGAAGACAATCCTCGAAGCGAAATTATTATTAAAAATTATTAACTATATGTGTAGTTAATATAGAACGTTTTTTCTTCGAAATAAATCGAATGAAATTTGTATTAATAGAATCATTATTCATGATTCGTAATAATTAATTTTTAACTATCTTTTTCTTATCGAAAGCAGAAAATATCTTTAAGAAAATTATAGTTTAAAAGTGATATCGTATACAGGGCAATAATATCAACGTTAATCTCAAACAAAATTATTCCATCTTCTTATTATTCCACTCTTCTTTACTTAAAATCACTGGGCCGCAAAGCGAACACGATTTCGACGGGCAGGAAATTGATTCTACTCGACCAATGTACCCAACCCCATTGTTTTGCTCCACTCGCATAAAATGTTCCCCGGTGGCCGCTCTCTTCTCGAGGAACATCTCTCCGCTCTCTTCTCCCCTTCCTCTCACCATTCGGTGGAAAGCATCAACCGGAAACAACCATTTGATCTTTCTGACCCGGCTTCGTACCATCTTCGTGTTTCGATGCAGAAACATACAAATTTGAACTGGAAAGAGTGGAGGGGGCAGAGAAAAGAGGAGGGCAGCAGTTTCCGTGCGGAAGCGAACGCAACATCCACAGCTTTACATCTCTCGTTTCCATCCCCTTAGAGTTCCTCATTTCCAATCTCGCCGGTGAAACAAACGATCCAATAAAACCACGCGGCTACCCTCCCCACCCCTCTAAGGATTTTCACCCCGTGACTTTGGACAAATAGCTGTTACTCCATCGTTATTTCCTCGATGAACCGTTTCCAGCCGATATCCTTGCACCTTGATGGGAAATATTCTTTTATATTCCGTTTCCTCGTCCGCTCGAGGCACGAATGAACGATATCGCGTTCAGTTTATAAATCTTGTTTGCTCTTTCAGTTTTATATATATATAAGTCTTCCATCTTAGAATTATTGGTATAGAAAATTTCACGGTATTTGGTACTTGGAGGAGAAAAGATTTACGAATAGAATCGTGAAAAAAGATAGTTTGTTTGATTTTGCTTCGTAATATAAGCTCCTCCTTATAGCGAAGCTAATTTGTTAATCAATAACACCGATATCCCATGAAAGCGGGTACAGCTTGTAGTTCTCACAGTCCAATTTATCCTGTGTAAACACTGGCAACGTAAGATACATATTAAATTAACCAAAGCTTCGTCAAACTTACAGAAAATTACATCTATTGCCCATCACCTCGGTTATTCCCCCTAATCCTGCCTCCTTAATCTTGTTAATCGGGGGGGGAAATTGGCGCCGATGCTTCGTCTTCCCGTTCGTGTGTAAAATTTCACGCCGTTGTAATCCATCGAAAACCAAAACCAACCTCGTCCTCTCTTTCTCTCTCTCTCTCTTAAGAGAATGCGAATTTATCGAATCGAATTTATCAAAAGAAACGTAGAAACAATTCGTAGAAAGACGGGAAATTTCATTTATTATCCGTCTGCTAGTTACCGCGTTTTCTCTTTCTTAAAATTCCATCAACTAGGAGAAAAATCTATCGAGAACGCCGGAACTTCGAATTCGATCGGATTTCCTTTTTCTTTCTCTCTCTCTCTCTCTCTGTCTCGTCGATAAAAAAGACCTTCCCTCTGTGAAAACAGACGCGTCTTGGGCAGAATACATCCGGAAACGACAAGCTGGCTCCGCGACAAAGCACATTCACCCATCGCGTCGACGATCTTAAAATCCGTTCAGCCCCTGTTCCATCAGCCGCGGGTAAAATTCCATTGTTCGCAAGGATATACTTTTTCTCTCTCTCTCTCTCTTCTCCCTCAGTGCTCTTTCTTTTCCTCCATTTGCCGCGCTTTTGCGTATTCCATTCGGATTTATCGGTATTCGAGATCATTGTCCCGCGGACCGACTTTGTTTCCTTGCGCGCGCTTTATCGTCGATGCGCTGGAAATTGGTCGACCAGTGGTCCAACATTGTTCTACAAGGTGCAACAACAACGCCGAGACGAAAGGATTATTGGCACTCGATTCGAAAAGTATCTGGAAAAGTATCTGTCCACGAGGAAAGGAAATCTCAAAGGATTATTGGTCGCTTCTTCTCTCAATGTTGGAGAGAATCGAATGGAATATCGGCGCGTATTTGAGACTATGTGTTGAGAGATTAGAAAAAGAATTTTTTTTTTCATAAATTTGTGCTTATAATTTATTTTATCGTGTTTTAAAAATAAATCTTATAGATATTCTTTCTTTCTTTTTTCTTTAGGATATCGAAGAATTTTTTAATACATATCTTTCTTAATCGAGAAATTTTCGGTGTAAGATTCGATGAAAATCTTGGTATAAATCTGCTTTCTCTCTCTCATTCTTTTATGCTGGTCGAAATAACGAAGCGACCTGTAATTTATCACCCCTTATCAGGATGCAAAGTACGTTCTCTGCGAGGAAGATTCAAGAAAAAGTAACTCTGGATCGTTGGAAAGAGATATAAGCGCTTTAAACGTTTCGCACGAGTATTTCCAAACGATTTTTGAACTAGAAGAAGAAGAGTTGGTGATTCCTCTTAAATTACTACCTACTGATCGATTGAAATTGAGTAAATTTAGCAAAAATTGGTATAAATCGTGCGGTCGGTGGAATCGGTATTCCTTTGTGGCCCCTTTGACAAAGAACAAAGAATTATCGGCACTCGTTTCTCCGCGATGTGACGATCGATGCGCGGCCTGACGCGTGTCAGACTCGAAGAAAGATGGTCGTTGTCTATCGATTTTTTCCTCGCTATGGAAACGACGGCTATGGTCGAGGCAGGAATCAAAACGTTTGCGCTTCCCGCGGATGAATGGGGAATCGATTCAGAGCGGTGGCTCGACCTATTTTCCAACCCTAAACCAAGTAGTTCCCGACGTACTATAAATCGAAACGCACGTTGAATTTATACATCAAAGGTTGTCGTAAATCAATTGTTTCTATCACAGGATGAAGTTTCGAAATTCAATTCGCACGGCGGTAAAGGCGGGGAAAAACGCCATGTTTCGAAATTATTTATATAAAACTTTGTTGCCTGCGAAATTGGGAAATGTAGAATCCTCCGCCGGAGTCGGACGAGGAACGAACCGTTCGAAATGCACGAAATACTTGCATTCTTTCCATTTCATTTCACGAGAAATTCGAGAGATGCCCCTTTTAAAATATTCATACTCGCTCTCGTTCTCTCCCCAGTTGGATTATTTAAATTTTCCCTTCAAATTATTTCTTCCATTTTCATTCGACGAGGAAAGCAAACAGTTTCATCGTAAAAAAAAAATTTATTCCAAATCCATTTTATTACTAATGCTATTTATCATTTCCTTCCCTCCTAAATCCTCCCCTTTGTGGAATGATAATCATTCGTTCGTTAACATTTTCATCGAATCGGACCTCGTCGTGATCATCGCTCCCATCTCCGAGCACACACAGACCATGATCCGCCAAATAATCCTGATTACACGGAGGGAAGCACGGAGAATGGAGCGGACTAAAAGCATCTCAAAAAAAAATACTGAAAAATCGTTTGAGGATTCAACCCTCCGCTTCTCCTTGGCCGGCCACTTGCCAGATGCATCCGACGAAATTAGAGATTCCTGGTTGGATTAGGAGACGACTGAAATCCGCGGCGAATCCTTCGACTCTCGTTTCCCCCTTCCCCCTCTCTCGTATCCCCCCTTCTCGACGTATTCTCGGGGATCTGGTTCCGCATCCGGATTTATCCCCCTCCCGATGCAGATCCCCCTCAAGAAAAGAAACAACGCGTTTCCAGATTAGAAGTAGTTCCTCTCCGTTGTCTAGGGATTACTAGACTCGATCGGATCCTCGTGTAAAGAGGCGGGATTATTCGTTGCTCATTTGTTGTGTCGAATCCCTTTGCAGTATGATCTTTGCTATCGGCTCCTTTTTCGTTTCGCAAAAAGTGTGTTTTGTTTAAGAAATTGGAGATGTATAGATTCTTATATCAAAACGTAGTTTATTTTTAAACTTTTTTTTGCTCGATACATATCGATCTCTTGTTGAAATCGCAATTAGAAAATAAAGTATTCTTTCATTTCCTTGGTGTAAGATGTAAGGTGTAAGATCTTCGAAAATTGGAAAATTCTTACGTCGATTTAGAACGTAATTTATAGTCGGTTTTTGTTTAATCATTGGAATCGTAATTGAAAAGAATGATAAAAGCTGGTGGCCGACGAAACATTGAGCTACGTCACTTCTCGGATTGTAAAGTCGGAGAAATGTGTCAAGCTTCATGTTTTTCTCAACACGTAACGTTGAAAAGATTGAATATAAAAGATTGAATATAATGGGAATTATATTGCAACCTTTTTACGTATTATTTATCGCTTTTATATGGGTGTTATATTGTGCACCCTTTATAAGGCTATACTCGTAAAATACTTCAATTATCGAGCTTTTAACCTTTCTCGCAATTTCATTTCTCGAGATCTTACGTTCCCTCTCTTAGAAGAATTCTTTCTTCTTCTTCTTTTTTCTTTCTTTATCTCTTTGTAAATAAAAAAATATTCTTATATATGAAATTATATACAACTTATAAAGAAGCAATGAATAAAGATTACGATATTCGTATCAAATAGAATGGTTAAGATTTATGAGGGGAAAATTAGGTAATTCCTTGCAAATTTATTCGTCGCGTCAACCTGACAGAAGAGTGATAGGGAGATCGGAAGAGGGCCCCGAATATAAATGCAAATTTACGACTTTCTCGCGTCGATTCGCAATTTCTTCTGCCTTAAATTTGTTTTCATTAGATAAAAGAACAAATTGATCCCCCTAATCGTATCATCATCCCCTTCCCCGTCATCCTTCCGAGAAAGGAAATCCAAAGAATTCCTCCGTTCCATCCAAGAAAGACGTGAAATAATTTTCGTGATTGGGATATAATTGTTCTCCAATGTGCCAGCTTGACGTGACATGGATTTCCTCCGGAAAATTCTCGTCTCTCCTTTCTTTCTTCCTTTCTTTCTGTATAAAATTATCCGTACAAGATGATCGATAAAATAATAAAAGAAATCTTTTCAACCTAATAAAGAATCAAGTGGAATTGTTTTCTCTTTTTGCAAATTTATTAAAAATAATAATTTCGTTCAATAATATTTTCACGATAGATGGATAGTTCTGGAAATTGGGGAAAGAAATTCGTTTGAAAAAATTCGGAAAGAATTTTGAGATAGAATTTAAAATGGAAAGATAACTTGGCCCTAATAAGCGAGGATAGAGCATCGAGTTTCGCAAGATTTCTTTCAACGGGATTATGGTAATTAGCATCCACTTGGGTGTAGCATCCGTGAAAGGACACGGTCGATTTCCATAGAGAAACGTTATCGATACCATTCAATTCACTCGGAATAATCACGTTGGAGAGCACGAGGCTTCGCACGCCAAGCACGTAACGCATAGAACAGTGATTTCGACCATCGAGATCGTGATTAAATTTCACGATGGTGGTTCAAACGTAGGTGTAACGTTGCGTCGAAAAGTTCAGCGTGAATCAAGAATCTGCCGAACGATGGTTTCAACGTGTGTTTAAAACGACACACTCTCGCGATTACCAAGTCTTTTACGATTCTGAAAGTTAAAAAAAGCCTCTTTTCCCGCAATCTTTCATTTCACGTATCGAACATTTCTTACGATCAAAAGTAGAAACAGATTTAATAAAAAAAGATCGTAATTTTTATTTTAGAAATGTACGAAAAAAAATCTGCTCTCGAAATCGGTAAGTAAAAAATTTGATTCTCTTTGTTTATGTGATACAAATTCAAAGAAATATCCTCCACTTTAAAATAAATCATCCTTCAATAATCCAATGGAGAACGTTTGTTAAGGATTAAAAGATGACAAGAGGTCTCTGTTTGGTCGAATTCGTGATAACACAATTCGCGAGGATTAGGGCAAAGCCATAACTCTCTGATGGCCAGCTGCAATTAATCGATGCTCTTTGATGCTTTCCATCTATCCCTCTATCAAGGGTGGAACAGGAGGAGGAGGAGGAGGTGGAGGATGTTCATTCAAAGCGCGTATTGATCGATCGATAATTGTAAAGGATTTATCTTTAGGATGGAAAAAAAAATTGGAGGATAAAAAAATAAATGGGGGGGAATAAATGGAACAAATCTATTCCATATTGGAAATTTTATAATTACGCGAAATATTTTGCGTAGCTGTACACAGAATGATGATGCTCTTTTTCTCTCTTGATCCAATATTTTTTAATTAAACGAAAGATAATTAATATATTCCGAATAACTTTGACCATTGTTATTTCCAATACAAAAATATCATAATTTTTTTCAAAAACAACATTGAAATATAAAAATTCTCTTCCCGTATCATCTAATTGAACGCGTTATCGCTTTAAAGGCGAAGAAAAATTATTGCTCTTTTCTTATATTAAATCGATCAAGAAATATATATATATATATCGATGAAAAGCAATACAATATATTTTCCACGTAACCGTACAATTCCAATAATTATATCTGCCACGAATGAAGATAAAAAGACGGAAAGGGAAAAAGAGAGAGGAAGCAAGTGAAAAAAAGATTAAAAATCGCTCCGAAATAGCGAGCAGGAACAAAGGATAAAAGATAAAAGTTAAATTAGAGAGAGAAAAAAAAAGAATGACTAAGAGTTGGCGCGCTGCTGGTATTGTAACGATATTCCAAATGGGGGGAGGGGGCACAAAATGGTGGATGCCGTAACGCGTATCCCAAGGGGAAGACGGCGAGCCACGAAGCTAATTAACAAGACCGTGGGTATATACATTCGCGCAAACATATCCTTGGAAATCTATCCGTCCCATTCCCGTAGCCCAAGGCGAGCAATGGCCCCGTCTCCTTCCATTTCTCGAGCGCCACGACGCGGATTGGCGGCGCGATAGTAAACTCGTGCTAATTGAATCGTACGTATTGCAAAGCCCGGTATACCTCCCCTAATAAGAGCTGCAAATACATTAGCATCCAATCTCGATGGGAGCAGAGGCTTGGATACCCGGGGTTATAATTCGTGAAATTCCACGTTGAAATTCCACTGTCGTCGTCGTCGTCGTATCGTATCGATTCTACAGGAACGTCGTCTCGTTAATTTCCACCACCCGCCGCGATGACGATCCTCTTGCTCGGATATTTCGTTTCATATCGGCCAATCTTGCGATCAGGAACCACCTTCTGTTCATGATCTTCTGTTCCCTTCCCGTGATAAAGATTATTTGCAACAGATATTCGAAACGTTCGAGGAAGACCGATTACCAGTATTGTTTAAATGTTCTGGTTGATCTTAGGAATATCTAATTTTATCTCATTTCTTTTTTTCGTTGTTAAAAAAGTAGCTTGACAAATTTGGAAAGTCTCGTTGAACCATATTTCCATTCCCTCCTTTTAACATCCAATATATTTTCCCTCCACCTTACGAATGCTCCTTCTTCCCATTTGCTCTCCCAATCTACTCTTCCCCTAATAATCGCAAACCAATCATCCTCTCTCCTAATAACAAAAAGGAACAACTGCCTTTCGGGGCCAATCCCCCCCGTCACGATTCAAAGAAAGTGGCGGCCACCATCCTCGTCGTTATCCGTCGTAACGAGATTCCTCCATCCGGAGCACGTCGTTCTCGGACGAGGGGCTCCCGAGAACATTGTTATACCTCCGAGGAGTCGTGCAGAGGAAGACGAAAAGACATTCGAGGGCGTGGAGAGGTCCGCTTTTGCGTTATCGCTTTCCGATAACACAGCCGGACAACATTAACAATTCGATTCCATATTTCCCCAGGAGCGGGCCTGGGTGGCGCGAGCGGATCCTCTCTCAGGGGAAATACGGAATTGTTAGTTAATGCGGTTTGGATCCAGCAAGCGTTGTTCTCGTTATTGGCCTCGTGATCCCGTCGTGGGGCTCGTAATGCAGCGGACGTGTTCCCCACGCGTGGACGTGACGCTTTGGCGAGGAGAAGTCGAGGTCTCCTAGGTTTCCAAGATTCAGCCTAGGTCTATCGTTTCATCGGCTCGGATAGCTCGGATTCGTCATAGGGTGGTAGTAAAAAAGGCGCTTCGTCTCTCGAGGGATGAAAAATCGAAGGTCTCTCGAGGAGGGAAGATTTCGTGGGAGATTATTTTGGGAAAGACGAAGACGAAGTCATTCGCTGCCGGCCTCGAGGTTAATTCGAGATGAATCAACTTGATGGGGGAGGAGCGTAAGGGTCCGTTGTTTTATATATCGCTCTGTCCAATCTTCCCCGTTTGTCATTTTTTTTTTTTTTTTAGAAGATGAACGATTCTGTCCCTAACTTTTCTTGGAATAATTCGTTCCTTTTCCCTCTTTTCCAATACAATCAATCTTTCCAAAGAAGATTTGCAACGATTGCTACGATGTATATATAAGGATTTTTATATATTAATTTCCCAGTCTTTTTTTAAAAATCCCGACCAGCGAAACTCGAACAGTCAAGTTGCAATCAATCTTCGGTTCCACATTTGGAGTAAATTCGAGACGATATTTTAACTTTTTGCATTTCCAACAGTGCGCAAATATATCCGCCCGAATATATTCCGCCCGAGGCGATGGCATTACGCGTGTTAAAATTAAATACATAATTTCGGGCGGGCACGGATCGGCATCCCGACCTCTCTCGTCGGAGATCCATTAATATCCCGGACAACGAGAGCGTTTTACGATGCAAATGTTGAAACACGCTGACTCGGCGCAAGCCTGAGCACGACACCGTTCGGGACGAGGACACTGTAAAAACACGGTGTGTATGCGTGAGTGGGGAGGGGAGGGCGTATTAATATCGCTCGAAATTTACCACCGTTTCAATTTTCGCCCGATAAACCGAGCACCAGGGGTTCGTTCGCGGGCCCAGGTACCGCGTTATTCTATTAAAACCGTGGCCGACAACCGGTCACGCTGGTGGACGCTGATAAAGGAAACACGGAGCCAACGTTTCTCCAATTTTCCAAGCAATTTTTTTAGGGATTAGCAACAGATTATCCCGTCCCCACCTGGATGAAGATGCAAATTCTATCATCGGGGGGGGGGGGGGGCGAACACGTTCGATCCATCTCTCTTTCCTTTCTCTCTTCCCCTTTTTCATTCGATCCCTCTTTGCTTTTGCTAAATAGAAAACGCTTTCCGTTCATCGAATTTCAATCTTCGCCCTCTTCTTTCCCTCCTCGAAGAAAAAGTCGAAAGTAATTTCTCTAATATTGGCTCTCTCGAGAAATCTCGATCGGGGGACATTTCCCTCTCTCTCTCGAAACACGATTCACATCGAAATCTTGCTTCTGAAAAAAAAAAAAAATTGTAACTGGTCAGAGCGGAGCTCTCAGAGTGAAAATCTTTCCCAAGTATATATATAGGTCCTCCATCGAGGATATATTATTAGGAGATCATATTCCTGGCCGGCCAATTATCGGTAATCGATCGATCGAATTGCCACTACGTGTCACTATGTTTAACGGTCACACTTAACAACGATGTATCTTGTAATCGATGGTTTAACGCCCACCCTCTAACGTTAACCATCGTTTATACGTTGATCCTTGTTAATTACGTTGTCTAAGGTCGAGCAAATGGCGTATCCATTATGTCTTACATCGCGAATCTATCTATCTCTGTTTCTCTTCATCGCGTGGACGGGGTTGAGACGAGGATGACAGGAGAGAAAGAGAGAGAGAACCTCCTTTGTGCTCGAATCGTAGCGACTCCCCTTGGGAATACGTGTCTCTCATCTCGACGAAATGAGACAGCTCGAACCTCGAGGAATTTGGCTTTGTACGATGGAACACGATCCATTCTTATTTGAATGATGATGATGAGGAGGAAGAGGAGGAGGAAAGGAATAGAAGTGCATTTTCTGCTCGAGCATCGTTAGTTGGATTGTACTTTTACGAAGACTACGTGTATATAATTTTTTAATCTCTTATGAAATATTGACAGGTGTATCGTTTGTATATTTAAATTTTTTGATTCAATGGAAAGTTTCGAAAGATACCTGTCTAAAGTAGAATTGCTATCTTTTTCTTTTGCATTTTCCTTCTTGTTTGTAATTTTTTTTTTACCTCTCTCAATTTATCCTCTCTCGTTGCGGTAAAAATTGTAAAAAACGAGAATTTCTTACAAAAATCACGAAAGATTTATCACTATGGTGTAATTTCCCGCGAGAGTATTTCGGTTAAGCGACTACTTATGGTCACAAAAATTTCGCTGAATCAACGAAAGAATCGTGTATCTCAGGAAAAGTAAAGTTTCCAAGAAAGAAAGAAAAAAAGAAAAATAAAACCTTGCATAAAACCTCGAAAATCAGTGATAACAATGTAAATCTCCAATTACAAGAACGATTGTACTTCTCCATAGAATAAATTAAACTGGATTCGAGTGTGAGCCACCTTTCGAACCCTCTTCCTCGAACTTTTTAAACTTTCATCTTTACGAGAAGAACGTCTTACGTTAAATTCTTCGAAGAAAGAAACGATGCTTTTCCTCGTACACGATCCAAATTTTCACGTGTTTATACACGCGTCTCCCTATAAAATTGCCTATTTAATTACTCGTTTATCCGAGAAAAGGATCCTCGACCCTGCCGATAAGAGGAGGCGTATCCCTGAAAGCTATTTGCACGTTATAACGGAGCTCGAATATGGCTCAGATGCGGAAGACGCTGTGAAAAGCGCGTGATAACGGCAAGGGTTACGTGTGCACACGTAACGAAACATCACACGGGCGAAATTTTAGTGGAGAAACTAGCTTCTTCGAGTTCGAGCTAACGAACAGGGAAGATCGTTTTCGAGAGATAGAGCGGTGAAAAGAACGCGCTTTTCGGAGCAGCCGGATTTTCGAAGGAGAGGGATATTTAAGCGTATAAATTTAATATTGAAACATTTTTAGAGCAACGAACGAGGAGGAATTTCTAGAATGAACTTAAAATTGTTGAGTAAAATTGGATTTGTTCGAAAGGAAATCTTCAAAATATTTAAGGCATCTTTTTTTTTTATTTCTGATGCTTACAGACGAATGAAAACGAATTACTTTCTCTGAAATCCTAAAGTATTTCTCAAGCTAATCTTTCAGTTAAACTCTAAAAGAAAAATGTATCGCTTTTCTCGTTCGAATACTCGAATAAAAAGAAACGTTTTACATTTTCCTAGAGATCTGCGAACAATTGCAATTTATCTTTAACTAGGACGATACTCGGAAAAATAATAAAGTTTCTCGAATATTTCACGATTCGGCCAGCCATCGAAGAAAAGAAAAATTGAAGAGAACAAGCGACCTAACAAGGGAAAAAGTTTTAAACCGCGTCGAAAGGACGAGAGATCTCGTCGAAAGCGATTGCATTCTATTGCAGGAAATTTGCTAGGATCACGAAGTCCATCGTTGGAATGGAACGTTCTCGATGCATCCGCGATGCTCGATTCCGAAACGCGCCGACCGCGTAATATTAGTCGATCGATGTCAAAATTCCGTTTGTGGTTGTGGCAGGAAAGCTTGTGAGTAATTACTCGAATAGGACGGATCCTCGAGTAACGAGGTAAGACAGCCTCTATTGTGGCTGGATAACGAATCACGTGTTCCTAACGGACTCGTGTTAAATTTCGAAATTTATTTATTTATTTTTTTTTTCTTTCTTTCTAATTCAGGATTGACCCCTTTTCCTCGATAAATTTGATTTATGAATGAAAATATCGCGATATTCGATTGTCCGCGGGGAATATTTTTGGAATTTATCGCGTGGAAATATTGCGATATAAATTTTTGGCAACATTTTGGTGTATAATTTTTATGCAGTGGCATTGTTGTTGATTGTACACTGAAAAAAAAAAAGAAAATGAAACCGATGTACGTTTCTCTTTGATAAATAAATAGGAAAAGATATATAATTCCAATAATTCCAATTTCTTCTCGCAATTTTTTTTCGCACGTATCGAAATATTGATTTGATTTTCGGTGATCGAACATTACGTGTCTTTGTCATACGTGAACAATGAGGATAGAATGTTAAAGGAAATAAAAATCGCAAAGAAAAAAAAAAGATAAAATAAGATGCAGACAGATGGAGGATAAATTTGATTGATTATTTTCGATTTTGTAATGCGTTGAAACGTGACTCGCGTGGGGTATAATGAATATTGATGATGACACGTTCAACGAACAGTGATGCGTCAATTGTGTCAAAATTATAATTACGTTTCCGTTACATTGAATATATTGATAATTACGATATTCCGTAATATTTCGTTATCATTCACCACTATATTTTATCAAGCTTTTATCGATAGAAATAGTTTCGATTAATTTTCCTTAACGAATAAAACGAATTGACACGTGCACAACTGTGAGATTAAATCGACGCGACAGAATATTTACGATGATTGCACGCATGTGTTTGTTCGTTTAAAAAGTAAAAAAAAATTACACAAATCGAGTATATACTGAAAAATTTTTAAGAAGTCTACATGTTCGGTGACGTAAATAAAGATTTCTTATTCATGAAAGAACTTTTCTAAGAAATGTGAAAGATGAAAAAGATTTTTCCTTTTACAATACTTGGCCGTTCAATACAGATATTATCGTCGGTAAACACACAGCTTTTTTCGTTTTCATTTTATACTTCGTATCGTAAAAATCGATACTCGCCATTCAAGAAGGCTTTTCAATCCTTGATGCCGCATTGAATTTGTTAATAAACGATTTCCAAACAAAATTTCATTCTCGAATCTCTAGCCAAGACGATCCCCTGAATTTAAAAAAGAATATTGAATTAAAAAATCTAAAAATCCACAAATCTATCGTAATTTTTTCACAAAAAAAAAGAAAAGAAATAATAACACGAATTCCTTTTTTGTTTTCTTGTTACAGATCACCGAGGTACGTGGACAATTCGGTTTCCCGGGCCGAATGCAAAGCCCCGCGTCAAGCTCGCGGATTTGTTATTCAATCTTGCATTCGTTAGATCGGCGCAGGTGCTTCTCGAGAGGCTATAAAAATGGTAAAACACTTCCGGAGAAACATAAATTCCCGTTATACGCGTCTCGCCGAACCGAAAACTTAACTTCCATCTCCCGTCTCCATCCTCTTAATCCGATTAAAAAAGAAATTGTTCCGGCCGAATTAAAGTTGCATAAATTGTAACCCCCGGGTCAGGCTTCTTTAACAACTTTGTTTCTTCTCGGAGGGCGATCTAAATGATAAAACACCGAGGAGAAGGGAGAAAGAATTGCCATTTTTGGGGGAGCAAAATTACTTACCTCCCTCTCTCGCGTGCTATCTCGCTTCATAGAAAAATGTTAGGCCACTCCATAAATAACAGCCGTTTTTTTTTTTTGCGTGCCTGGTTTCAGTTTCAGCATCGCAAAAAATCATTCATCACATAAAGTTTTTCTCGAAATTATTATATATAAATTATCTGCTGCCTCTGTTTCATAATTGACCGCGCGAACCGCATATAATTGATGAGGGGATCGAAGTTCTTTTCCACCCTGAAAAAAAATATAAATAATTAAATAACGTAATGCATACTTTCAAGTTAATTATTTACTTATTTTATCCGTTGCGAAGATTTAATTAAAGAAATCTTTTAAAAAAACAGAAACTATTAATTTTCCCTTCTGCGATTGAATAATTCTCAACAAAACGTTAAATTGAAACGTTAAATTGAGCAATAAATAATAGAAAGAAAGGAATCCTCGTCGCTTGCCGATCCTCTCACTCGATTATTTAATAAACTTGTTCAAACGATGCAACTTTTCTAATGGTAATACGCTTTCGAAAAATCATCGATAAATTCCAATCGCGATTTCAATACGCGTTTCACGCGTAAAAAAATACTAGAAATAAACGCTTGAAATTTTTACCCTATATATATATATACATTTATTTCTCCATTTAGTTCTCGCGCGTGTTTCGAATCGCTTTCAAACAAATGCGTCCGAGAAAGGTAAAGATAAAACTGGTGGAAAATAGAGCGCGTCATTTTTTTCGTCCGGCAATAAAATTATAGCGGGTGTAGGAAGATATATATCTGTCCGTATTCTCTCGCCCCAGTTCGTGAACGCGAGTTTGAAGCACGGATCGACCGGCAATCGTATTAATATTCATCGTTGATGATTTATTCCGCGCCAACGACGATTGGCCAATAGGCGGACAGGGGCGAGAAACGTCCAGAGGGTGGCGAAAAGGGGCGCGCTTTCGGCCTAGTTTCCGCCCGAGGTCGCGATACTTTATCCTCCGCGCGAAGTATTATCGAAGAGAACGGTGAATTTTCGAAAGGAGATCTAATTGAAATTCCTCTTCCTTCGTTTCCCTCCGATTTCGACGAAATTCGAATCTTCTTTTAAAAATACTTTTCTTTTTTTTTTTCGATAGATTAATTTTTTTAGATGATATTAAGGTATTGGAATAGTGATGTTTTAATTTGAATTTTTATATAATGATATTGGATAATAATTTTGTTGATTCTTTGATAGTTCAATGTTAAGAAAGTAGATATGGCTTGGTTTCGTGATTGATGGTTCGTTGTCGATAAATAAAGTGATTTTTTTTAAAAATTCCAAATTTTGAGTATCAATATTGGTAGAATTTTATGCAAATTAACTTTTTGATATTATAAAAAGTTCGTTTCGAAAGTCAAAGTACGAAGAAGTCTTAAGTGGCTTAGGAATAATTTTACAAACTTAAACTAAAGAATTTATATTGAATTTATAAACTTGTATAATGTAAAATGGAGGTCTATTTATATTTATACTTTTGAAACTTGCGCTTTGAATAGTTACGGAATAATAATAGGGAAAAATCAAAGGGCAAAGCAAAGAACGAGAGCACAAGAAGTTTTAAGTGAATCTTTTTTTCCTCTCTTTCTTCTTTAAAAATTTATTCATCTATCAAAAGAAAAATAATTTTGCAAAAGTTCTTCTTTTTTTCTTCTTCCCCTCTTCGTATGCTCTGATAAAACCATGCAAAATTTACGAAAATGAAAAAAATCTTTACTTCTGATACTACGTATCATCGTTTTTTTCCCTCTTCAAAAATGTTTTAATCTGTTTGAAATTATCGCGGCACGTATAAAATCGCGAGCAAAGCTGCTTTGTTCGTTTCAAACACCGGCGCGATATTTCATTTTGCTCCATAGTTCATTCCGTTTTATCCCTCGAAAGTTAATTTACCAAACATTAAATATTTCAACGTTCGGCGTTAGATAAAATATGCATAGAGGCGGGGGAGGGAAATTTACGTTAATGGAACTTCCAAACAGAAGTCATAAATAGGAATGAAATCACTGGAATGATATTAAAAATCACTAAATAAAAATTTCCAAAATTCTTCCCCGCCAATAATAAACAAATAACCTAATCTAGAATACAATAATCTAATCTATAATGCATTCTTATTTAAAAACATAAGCTATTTCACTCGTTGCTCAATTTCATCCAACTTCTCTCTCTCTCCCTGCTTTAAATTTTCACGATAATACGTCAAAAAAAAAAGGAAATGGTAAAAAGGAAGGATGACAACGATTCAACGTGAGGAAGTGTCTAATCACGGAAGGAAATGGAACGAGAAACGAAAGATTCAGCTCGTACCTGGCCACGAGTAGGCTCCAAGTATTCGAGCTCTTCCTTCCGTGTAATCTCGACGCCCGCGTTTATCGCACGTATAAGAATATAATGAGCCGTAAGTACGACGAAAAGAGAAAGAAGGCGGAAGGATAATTTAGTAATTGTGCGGCCAGTGAGCGTGTAAAAGGTTTCATCGTGCGGTTAATGCTTTAGCGAGGAATATTCCTCTTGTCCCTTTTAATGTTACCTCGTATATGGAAAGCGAACAATATTGGAGAATTTCCATTGTGATTTAATCGCGATGAATCTTAATTAAGAGGTAAGAAATTAATTGCGATAAAACCATTTGTTCCCATTTTATTATTATTACTGGGGAGGGGAAAAAAAATTAGTGAGATATACGTTCGGATTAATTTCGAATCTTTGAAATTCTTAGGAGAAATTAAACGATGGCCAATCTCTGCGGAGATTTATTTATTTTTTTATTTCGAGAACGCGATCTCGAAAAAAAGGAGTGTTCGGGAAGAAAATTTCACCTCTCCTCGAGGAATTTGTAATCTTCATCCCGCGAAAGTTTCATTTTAGATAGTGAGTTTAAAGTAATCTGGATCGTGCGCTTTGAAGCAGTTTCTAGAAAGTATGTAGCGGCAATCAAGGGAGCTAAAGAGTAAAGAACGGGATTGCCAATCTAATCCTCTCTTACGCTTTACGTAATTTTCCATTGCCGTGGCCAAACAGACAACTTTATCACTGATCTCATCTTTGATTCGCAGACGTAGAAAAAAAGAAAAAGAATATTCAAATTAAGACGGGAAAAAACCTAGTCACGTTGTATCGTAAATTTAACAAAACTACGCTATAACCTGTTACTCAAATTTAAAAAAAAATTGATTCGTAATTTAAAAAAGCAAACCTATTATCTATATTACTTTTCATAATACTCATTCAAAATACTCCGCCTCATAAAAAAGGATTCGAATAAAAAAAAAATAGAAAAGGAAAAACCAAAAGATCCGAAGATTTCTACAAATATTTCGCATATCCTTTATTTCCCACTTATTACACTCTCGTAGAAGATTTCTTCGGCGAATAAACGAAAACGAGAACGCGGCCAATTTTTCCCTAAGCACGCCATTCGAGCGTAAATTTCGATCGAAATTTAACCACGCCGGCATTTGCATCGAACCAGTTTTTCCACCATGTGTTTGTATCGAATATTTGCCTAGTTTTGTCGTCATTCTTTCGTATCTGGCTTTACGCTTCGACGCCCCTTCCCCGCTCCGATCATCTCCTCCCCCAAAAACGATCAACGAAATTCACTTCGATTTGCAGCCGAGAGATTAAAATGGCCAAGATTATCGGCGTGCAAAGGGAGGGAGATTTTATCCGGCCAATTTATCTATCTATTACACACAGGTCCCGTTTGATCCGCGGATCCACGATCGAATCCAGTCTATTTTCGACCAATAACGATAACGATAACGCCTCGCCCTGATAATACGCGAAAAACGAGCACTGTCGCTTAACACACCGATCTCATTATTACGCAATCCGTAATCCGAAATTTTCCACGCGCTCGCGCCCCTTTTTCACCCCGTTTCGTGCCTTAAATCGCGTTTAACGAGTCCGACCGGATAATATCCTTCCGATCCGATCCGATCGAGCGAAGTTAATTCGTGGAAATTTGCCAGGCTTTCAACGAGACGACGACGCGTGAAAAATTAATGGAAGAAGCGCGCAAACTGAAATTTCCATTACACATGTGTGCTGCAAACTTCGCGCCAAGCGAATTTGTCTCGAAAAGTCGCAATTTTTCTCCGTTTTCGCGGTTCAGAGCTCTGGTAATTAAATTTCAGGAAACGAAACAACGTTTATGCGTGGAGAAACGTATACGTAAAGTGTAATTATTTCCATAACTAATTCGAAAAAAAGTGGCGGCTATTTCGTAATTACTTTACGCTCTATCGAGTCTCGCTTGTCGGCCAGGAATTTAGCGGAATTTCGAATGTTTATTCGTTTATGCGATATTTAAATATATATATTGAACCGATTCTGGTTCGAGCGAAGTCGAGATATAATCTCGAATTAATAATTTTGGAAATGGAAAAATATTGTATCGGATTAGCGCGAATTTGAACTCTTCGAAATTTGAATTTCACGGATTAATGGATATATCGGGTATTAAATTTTGACTTACTGCGAATTATTATTGCGTGGCAACCATGTTACAAAAAGTTATCAAAAAAAAAAGAAAGAAACCTGTAGCTACGTTCGAGAGCTCTGTGAATTGCAAAAATTAAATATTATTTCTATAAATTTTAGAGAACGATGAAGAAGAGTCGCGTTAAAAAATTATTTCGAATATTTTATCGAAGAAAACGAGTGTTTCGTATCGCGATAAGTCTAAAACCTTGCCTATACTATATCTCGAAAAGTGATCTCCTCTGCTATTCCCAACCGTTCGATTATCCTCGAAAATGCGAAATATCCGTTATAATCGCGTATCGATAGTGACCGCATTGATCGATGATCGCGAACCTTTTTTTTTTTTTTATCGCCAGCATGGAGATTCATACGCCAGCCACGAGATCGCGGTTCAATTTCACGCTGGAATAAGTAATCCTACACGCGAAAGGTTAACCCTCTTCTGAAACCTCCGATAACGCGGCTTACGGTCGATATTGCGGAGAAATTAAACGGGTTTCCCCTTTAATTCTCGCTGAATTTCCCTCTATTATCGCGCCTATGTTAAGGAAATATTAAACGTGTTCGGTCTCAGAAACAAGTCTCGAGAATCCTTTTCGTAAAGAGAGGAGGAGAACAGGAGGATAAACGGAACGGAACAGAATTTTCTTCTTACGAAGAAACGGGGGTGCAACGATAAACCAACAGTTATTCGAAAAAATAAAAATAAAAACCTCGAGTCGCAAAGAGTCGCATGTTTGAACCGGATATTTCGCCGTTGGAGTTGAAAAGAAGAAGGAATGGAAGAAAGAACGTAGATACATTATTTCTGTAATCGTATTTCCATGACGTTTCAAAGAAGATAGTTTGGAGCAGCGTTTCCTCTTTTATTTACGCGAGCTCAAAGCGTTGACGATTAACCAAGCGAGAAATAATTTAAAAATTCCTATCCTTTCTAGTTTTAAACACTTTGTCTCTTTCTTTTTATCATTTTCTTATTATGATTTTAACACCGTTTAAGATTAAAGTATATAAATTTCTTATGAATTATTCTAGAATTACATTTTCTAAAAAAGAAAGAAAGAAAGAAAGGGAGATCGTAATGCTTCGAGATCTCCAAATATGGATCGAAATAATATTTCCAATTAACTCGTCCACTGTTAGAAGACGCTGTTGTTCAAAGAGAATTGCTCAAAGAATACGAGACCGAAGAAGACTTCTTGTTTCCTTCGTATTTTTATCTCGAGTTTGCTCAAAGCTTTATCTTCCTCCAACGAGTAGAAACTCGATAGTAGTTCAACTTAGGATAGATAGATGATGCTAAGGAGATTCGCGTGGAGGGGGAGGAGCTGATAAAAAGAGGCGTCTTCGGGCAATTTGATACGTTCTTCCTCTCCCCCCCTCGTTGGTGGGGAAGATATTCTTCGCTTCTGCATGAAGATATGGATATACCGGCTCCGTTCCTCTTCTACGAAGGAAGGAAGAAGATTCTTATGAAACGAGGAATCGGTGATCCGTTCGAGACGAAAGCCTTGTCAGGCCGAACCACCTCTCTCCTTCCTCCCTCCCTCCGATGCGTTTCCGAGTGAATTTTATTGGAGAAGCTGCGATGAAAGATGGATGAATTTGGAACGCCAGGGGCTGCCGCTACGAGGGGGAATATTCGTTCAAGGGGGAGGGGAGAGCTTAGCTGCGTTACTTCGCTTGTTACCGTTCAATTTACCTTTCTTCCGCGATCTACCCGTCGAGAGTTCTACTTTCCAGATAGATATATTTGTCGTCGAATGCATTCAGATCTTTCGTGCCATGATCTTTCTCGATGGAATTTTTTAAGAGGGTTGTTGGTTAAAATTTTTAATTTCAATCGATTCTTGCGACCAAGAATTTTACTCTGCTTCTAAATTTCTTTGTTTTTTTTTTTTTTTGTTGGTCTGTATTGAATAATTCGAAATTATTATCGTTTTTAAAATGATGATTTAGCGTTTATCCTATTATTTGATTATCAATTCTTGAATTGGAAAACGGATTCTTTATTGGAGTCATTCTCAAGAACTCGATGGTTTAAATGGAACAACTTTTAGTCTTCGTAGCCCTTTGCGTTTCAAAATTTCCTTAAAAATGCAATAAGGTCGATCGGTAATCCGTCTCCATTTCTGTTATTTGCGTAATACGTGTTAGAAGCGGATGAGATTATCCAATAGTGGGCGTTTCAATTTCACTTCCGAGATATCTTGGAAATGTCTAAATCGATAAGATTGGTGTTTATCTTTCAGTAGAATCCTCCTATCGGAAGACTGATCGGCTGACGCGACTGCAATTCCGATAGAGTTGCTAACTTTCTTAATTAGTTTCAAAATCAATTGCTCGAGCCAGGATGGTCTAAGGATGATCGATATCGGTAATATTTCAACGATGCTTCTGATTTTCAAACGTGGCCCAAACAGTTCGACGTGTACGAAAGGAATGATATTCCTAGTTGAGTTGTTGTGACGAAACGAGATTTTTAAAATTTTGAACCATAATTTTTCTAACTCGATTATCGTTTTGTTTAAAGTGTGATTATTTAAAATTCAAGATTTCAAGTTGAAAAACGAATATCGACGCTATCAATAAAGTATCACAGATACAACTTCATACTTTGATTAGATAGCTTTATAAATCTTTTGAGAAATATAAGGATGCATATAGGAAAAGTCTTCTCTTGGAAATTTCTTCGAAACGTATACATTTAAATAACTTTTGCATTTTGATAAAATATTATTCTCGATCCTACGAAAAAAAAAAATCTTCAAACTCTCAATTTCTTTTAGAGGAAAAAAAAAAAATTCATCGATAAACTCTCTTCTCGGATGGAGAATCGTCCCTTTACAAATTAATTAACTCGTGTAATTTCATTCGCTTCCATTTATCCTTTACTTCCTACCGCAAGACACGTTACAATTATTCGAATTATTCGAATTTATCCCCGTGGAATCGGCCGCCGATTTTAATCGAATTAAACGCGAATTCTGTCGAAGCAAAGAAGCAAATAATGTCTTCCACGGGATTCGAGGAAATACGATAACATCGTTCACGTAGGACGTTTACGCGCTAATATTCAATACACTTTATTAATCCACCGATTTTCCAACGTGTTCGACGCGGTTTCCTGTAATTTCCGCGGTGTAATTGTAATTTGTAATTCCATACGCTCCAACACCGTGAATAATCGATAATTTAATTTTATTTCGAAGCTCGAACGGCGAATTTAATATCTCCTCGTGATGGAGAAGATAGAAAAAAATTTTGTTACCTGGAATTTTCTTCTAATTTCGTAAAAAAACAGCAGCAAAGCGATACTCGACGCGGTTTCTTGATTGAAATGAAAGAAATCAGTGTTTCACAAAGTATTTCGTATAATCGAACCTAGAATGAAGATAAAATTCATTATTGACATATTCAAAGTTTTAAAAAAAAATCCATAAAGTTCTGTTATTCATTTTTCGAAGAATTTTGAAAAAGTAACAAGATGTATTACTTGCTTATGAGATCAATAAAATTTCCAAAAATTTGTTGAATGAAAGACAAGAATACTCCATTCTTTTCCTTCAACTTTCACGAACTAAATTGCATCGACAATTCAAAATTAAAAATATGTATATATTGAACTAACAAATCGTCAACACAATTAATTACATTTTTACAAAGAATAAAAAATTTTCGAGATCAGTTTGTACGCTTAAATACCTTGTACATATTCCTTTTATATATAAAACTTTTCTAATGCCAGTTTTGAAAAAAAATTCGACCCGTTCAAAGATTGCAAAGAAACGAGAAAATTCCTGTCGAAACTATTTGATCAATCGAACGGGGCGAGGCAACAATAGAGACAGAAAAAGAGAGAGAGAGAGAGAATGTATAGAAAATAAAAATACAAAGAAGAAGAAAAAAAGATAGTAGAAAGGAAGGAAAAGAATGGACCAATTGCTTGCACTTAAAAAGATCGGAGCAACTTGTTTCCGACAGATAGAAGTTGTTCGCGTGCCGTTGAAAAATATCCGAAAGTTACTGTTCCCGTTGGTCAGCCTCGATGGAGAGCCAAGTACCAAGAGGTGAATGAATATACGAGCGGTGAAAATACGTCGAAAAGTTTGCCTCCTCGTTTTGTCGGACATCCCCTCCATCCCCGCCCCTCTGCACCGATCGATCCATCCCCTGCAAACGGAATAAAACGGATTCGATCGAAAGTGTTCGCGTGAAAAATGGTAATTATCGAATCACGAGCCGAGTGCCGCGAGTGTAAAGTGTTTGCTGTTTCCTCGAAATGCGTCTTCTTCTTTTTCCTTTTTTTTTTTTTTCGTTTTTCGTCTTAAAAAAGTAAATCGATTTGTCAATTGTTACGTTCACGCATAAATGCGTGTGTAAAAATTCTTTTGGAAAAAAAAAGAAAGAATCAGAAAAAGTTTTATTGATGCAACATACACATGCATTTACGCGTGAAACAGTTGACAAATCGATTTACTTTTTTATATATTCCGAATATTGAATCGCGAAAAGATAATGGCGATAATATTCGTTATTTCACTCGTACTCACTGGATACTGCTTAATGCAATCGTCTTTGGGGAAATTAAGAGAGTCTGCGGAAAAGCAGTTTCCCAGTGCTGACTCTTCCGATCCAGCATAAAGTCCGGGAAATTATCATAGCTGAACCGCGCGAGGTGTTAGCTCGCGACACTTCGTTATCGCTTTTAAATTAAATTAAACAGCAGATTAAACGAGGAGCAAGAGCGTCGCGCAAAAGCGACGAAATTCCCGTGAAATTACGCGTTGTCGAGATAGAAAAAAAAGAAATTAAAAGGGATGTCTTCTTTTCCCCCTCCAAGAAAAAAGAAGAACAAAAAAAACGAGAAGAGAAAAATTTCAAAAGTTCCACGATCGAAACGAAATTAATCGAAGGAGAAAAAAAAGAGAAACAAAAGAAGAAAGAAAGAAACAAATAACCGTGGTTTACAATCGCGAGAAAAGTGCGGATATTCGAATTTTTTAATCCTCTTCCTTTTTTCCCAGTTCACGAAGTAGGGAGAGAGACAGAGGAAGGAGTATACGAGGAGGGAGAGAAGCTCGCGAAGCCAAAGTAATGGAACCAGTCACAATGTAAAACCGATGCGACTCGACCGCGCGACTATAAAAAAATTTCATTTCTCGGGCCGGTTAGGTGGAAGATTGAATGAAATCTGGGCGAGGAGGTTCCAGGCCGGCGGAAAAAGTCGTTGCAGCCGTGGCCGCAAAAGGCGAGTGGGATACAAGCCGACCGCGGCTTGCATACTCGAGTGGGAAACATAAAGAAGAGGGAAATAATTCTCGCGAGTCGTCGACCAGGAAAAATATTTACGGCTCGGTTATTCCGCCTTGCGCTTTGCTCGAATTTTTCTTTTTTTTGGCAACCAGTGCTTTACCTTTTTTTTTTTATATTTTTACGCCCGCCTTCTCGCTAATGCCATCCAACATCTTCTCGTTTCGCTCACTTTCTGTCTCTTTCCCTTTCCCTTTCTCTCTCTGTCTCTCTTTCGATTGTACGTTCGATCCTTTCGACTCGATCCCCTGTTCAATCTATGGGTATCGAGAAATCGTACAGCCAATCCCTAAATTGACCGTTTTACGGAGTACGAAACTCGACGACAGGCGGAAAATATGGTATCGAATCGGGAGAGGAAACCGTTCCCGGGAACGGTTTGGCTCCTCGCCTTGGTTAGTCATTCCTGCGAGATTAGGGCGCGATATAGGAGGGTTGAAAAGTTTATGGGAGTAGGGGAAGGTGGACACTTGGACACTTTTATCATTCGATTAATGCGTTCTCGAAACGAAAATCGGGTACAAGATGCTATAACCGAGCGCGATATTTTCTCAGACTCGATAAGGAGACGTTTAATTCTAAGAAACTTGTGATCTGTAACAAAAGTTGAAATGTTAGAATTTAAAAATTGATTATTTTTCAAAACGATTCCTCCCAATAATTTGAACATTTCGCAAATTTCATTTCGCTTTCAATTCTTACAGCAATACATACTTTAAAAGAAAATTACAATTGCCACAAATCCATTACGGTCAGATACGTGACGTATGCCTGAAATTTCTGGCAAAATTACTGTCTCAGGCCAATCCCATATTACGATCGTTCATGAATTTTTTAGTCAGACTTCTGTTCGATGTTACCTCGAGAGTACGGTGTATCCGTCACACGTCCGTGAAATTCTATTTCTCTCATGCCTAATTCACGATTTCCCTTCGATCTATGAGCGAGGCGGGAGAAGGATCGTGGATCATGTCGCGTTAAGTCGACGCTCCACTCTCCGTTTCGTTCCCTTTATCGCGGGGAAAATGCAGGGCACGCTGTATCGCACGATGCATCGACGCTTTCAATTTTCACGAGTGCACAGGGAGATTCCACGCGACAATTTTTATGATTCAATGGGCGAAACGAACGGTGGATAAAATTTCGTTTCGGTACACTTGTTTCGAAACCACCATGCCTCTTTCTCCGTCCACGATGAATTGTTGTTGCTCGTTTGTTGTTGCTGTAAAAAAAAAAAGGAATTTAAGCGGAAATTTAATTCGCCTTGTTTCTCCTTGAAAAAGAAATAAAGGGATCTTTCGTATGTATGTCGTTGATAAGGAAGATGAAAGAGGAATTTGATTATCAGAATCCAAATTCTCTTTGATAACTTCAAATCTTCGATAAAATTTGACGTTACAACTATTATTGTATTTACATCAAACGTTGTTAAGAAATCACAATTTCTCCTAAACGCGAAGATAATCGAAGAGAAGATGAAATATCTGAAAAAAAAAAAAAAAAACTTTACGATAGTTGACCAAAGAACTCTGGATAAGCCTAAAGTATCGAAGAACGGCGTGTTGTTTAAATCCACCGCGTTGTCGACATCTTCCGTTGAAATCTTCCTCCGAAGAATAATGGCGTTGGTGGTGTCGCGGGCCGCGGTGATAAAAGAAAGGAGAAAACTCGGGATGGAGACAGAGATTTTATTAAATCCTCCGCGATGAAATATACAGGGAATATGTAAATACAGTTATTCCGCGCCGGACGAATGAATAACGCGTTGCAACGGCCGCTTATCTGTTTCGCCACCCCCGCCCATCACTTCCATAAACATCTTTTCCTTTCCACGACTTCCACTTATACATTTTACGACGTTCATTTGTCAAACAACATCCTGAAGAAACGAAGCGTCTAAAAGTACTGTCTCGTTACTCGTTAGTCCCACGAATACCTACAATTTCTCGATCCTTGTTAGAAATAAAAAAGATATTCATCCACTTTATAATTAATTAGATTTAGAAGAAAGAAAATCGAATCTAAATTTCACAAATATACAATAGAACTTTGGACCAATTTACGGATAAGAATCTTCGTTTAACTCAGAATCGATCGCGAAAACCTGCAAACAGTTAACAAGCTAATACCATAACGCTTTACGTAACCCGATTTCGTAATCGAGGCAAAGGAAGATTCGCATCGAAGATTCTCATCCGATATTATTCCAACGTTCCAGTTTTTAATGCTCCGCGAAGTATGATTGCGTTATACCGGTTCGTCACGATCGATGATGAAATCCCGCGACAGGGATCGATTTCATCGAATCTTGTTCTCGACGAACCACCTCGAGGGAAGGATTTAACGCGTGAAAAATTCGCCTTGCCCGAAACTAAGTCTGAAACGAAAGAAACCTCGTACGTTTCGAACGGATTTACCGAAAACGTGTGTCTCCGAATTCCTGTTCAACGGGATTGCACAGGAGAAGGATCGAGCGGTGTCTCCAGCAGATCTCCGTATCAGATCCTTGCCTACATAAATACGAGGGATATAAGGGGGGTTCCTCGTCGTCCTTGCTTTTATTCCATCGAATATCGCCAAGTATACGCCGTGATTTTCTCTTCGGGATCGTCGACACGTGACGAGCGTCCGAAACGAGGAGTAAAGTTACACGACGTGTTCTACCCGCCAATTCTCTCGTTCAATTTTATCACGAGATGGATAAATTAACTTGCATCGATTAGTAGATCGTGGAATTCGTGTGTAGAAAAATTTATAAAATTCGAAAGCAAAATATATATATAATAAGTAAGGAAAATATTTTTGTTTGATTCGATTAATTCTGTCAATAGATCGTAAAAGATTTCATTTTTTATATATATTTCATATATAAAATATGAAGATTCTATCTTTTATAAATATAAATTGATTCTGATTCTATTACGATATTTAAAAGAGGAAATAAATCTTTATTTCAGTTTCATTTCTATACTTTATAAAAGTTTAAATTTATTAAATAAAATGTTTCTAATCTAAAAGTTTCCCAGTAATTAAACGATTTGCAATATCCTGTTCATAATAAAATCATTAATAAAATTTATAAAATTGGTAAAAAATATCCTTGATATATAATAATAATAAAAACTTCTTTTGTTCGTTGCGATACAATAAAATATTCAAATAACAGGTATACCAGAGATTTCGTTCAATTCATAAAACATTTATACTTTATTAAATCGAAATAAATTTTAATGATTAAAACACGTGTATAATTAAATTCGTACGTTACAATTAATCGAATAATGTAAATTTATTTTCCTCGTTTTTTGATATACAAAAGCGTATAATACGTTTTATAAACCCGCTTATTATTATTCTTTCGAAAAAAAAAAAACAATAATAATAAACGAATAGGAGATAAAGTCACCACCGATTATAATGATAAATTAATATGCAAATAATAAGAATGTCGATGAAAAATACATTATTAATAATTTCATGCGTATTGATCAACGAAATAGAGTCGACAAACGAATATCGAAAACATCGTGAAATAATTTTGCAAGATTATTAAAATTTCGTCGATATTTTACGAAAGGAAAAAAAGTAGAAAAAAAAAAATAGTCCAAGTATTTAATTTGGATAATTTAATTGGAAATTTCGTATAATGATTAAACTTTAAGCGAGAAAAAAAAAATTAACGACCCGTTAAACGAGAATAAATCTTAAACGCGCTAATAAATTTTTTTCCATATATTCAGAAATTTTCTTGGAGGAGAAAGTGTATGAGGCTGCGTGTATTTACGTAGATACACGTGTCTTTATGCTCTCTCTCCTATTCTTCGACCGTTATCGATACTCGTCTGGAATTGTTCCAGAATTGCTCTCGCGTAACGTGCATTTCCACAGTGGAACGCATCAAAGGGATCTCGGATACAAAAGGCGAACAAGGGAGAGAATCATCGGAAAAATACTGCACGAAAATCCAAAAAAAGAGTAGTTCCCAAAACTGGTAAAAGAGGAAAACTTCCCCTATTGTTTCAACTTTTGAATTTTAAACGGAATATTAATAATACTCGGAAAAGAGGAAATAAAATAAAAAGTAAAATTTCTCTTTAGTTTTAAGTTTTTCAATCTCGTTACATTTTAAATGAAATTCCTATGTATATTATCCCGTTCTGAAAAAGTTTCTTTTCCAAATACAAATTAAGTGAAATAGAAAATTATCATTCATCGATTTCCATTCGAAAATTGAAAGAAGAAAGAAAAAGACAACGAGATGATACCTATCTTCACAAGTTAAATTCCAGACGAATTTCCATGCACCTTGGATCACACGAATGGTAAAATTAGACGGTCCAATTGGCCGAGAAGAATGGAATCTCGCGCGTTTAATTTTAGAATTTTAAGAAAATGCTCGCGAGTCCCTCTTCCAACGTCTTCAATCGTGGTAAACCGATGATCGAATTTCATCTCTCCTAATGAAAATTGTTCCCTTTCCGTAGCAATCTCTCGATTATTCGCCCCGATCGAGGATGAAATGTGACCGAGGCAGGCGTTCTGTCGTTGATTAATTATCCATCGACTCGAGGGAGGGAGGGTTAAGAAAAAGCTGAAGGTAGATGGCAAAGTCGACAGAAACTATTCGTCCCAATCTTCTTCCCGTGGTTTTTGCCATTTTCCCGAAACGACGAATGTTGAAAGGATATCAGGATAGAAGCATCTTTTTATCTTCCCCGAGTGGACGAAAAATTAAAGTCGAATTTCCCGCCACGGCCCTCGACCATCGGATAACCCATGAAATTTTCACCGAATCCGGATACTGAATTTTCCACGCGCGGAATTATAAATGGCCGAGAGTTATCGAATGAACGCTTACCTAGAGGTTGAAGAAACCTTGAGAAAATTTTATGATCTTACATCGGCTTGCAAATTTGTAAATTAAACTCGACGAATAGGAAGAGAGATGGGATAAAATTTGAAAAGCATTCTGTACCGGGTGATCATTTTGTCGTAAACGTTACGATCTTCTTGCAAAAGATTGAATTTATAATAATTAATAGTTTCATTATTCTTGTTCAGATGTCGACTCCAAAACTTGAAGGATCATCGAATGAAACTTTTACGATTTTTCTAAATGATTAAAAAAAAGAAAATACTTCCAACAAACGAAAAAGGAAAGGAAAAATATCGGTGATCGGAAGGATATGGATAATTTAATTCGACTTCCTCGATTAACATTTCATTTCCACTCTTGGCGCGTAATTAAAATACGTTCGCGGAACGGGTTAACAAAAAAAAAACAAAGAAATATCCATCTTCCCGATTAACGAACCATATTCTCGCAGAAGAGAGAAGATGGAAAGAAAAGACTTAGAGAGAGCGAGTCTTCGAGTGAGTGGAGAGCGAGTCCACTTTAAAATAAAAATATAACGATAACGTTCAAGAATCTTCACTCGCGTTGAAGCAAAGTTGAAGCAAAAAGTAATCACGGGTAATAGGTCCATCCTTGAATAAACGAGCACGCACGCATACACACAGTTTTCGAACGAGGTAAACGATTTACGAGAGTGGCCACTCGTGAAGGTACGAGGGTGTTTTAAATCGCGCCATTTTGAAAAGAGTAATCGCTCGTTTGCGAAACTCTCCCAATTCGAAAAAAGACGAAACGAGACGCAACACCGTCGTTTCGAGGATCTCGAAATTCTCCACCCTCTTTCCTTCCTCCAACTTCTCGTCTTTTGTTCCGGAAAAATCTCTCGTCGAAAGCGACGAGATTAAGGTCCTCCTCCTCCTCTTCCCAGAAAGAACAGAAGGACCCGTTTGTTGATCCTTCGCGAGAGATATTTTTCGCCTCCTCCTCAAATTAACAGAATCAATCCTCCCCGTTAAATTCTTTTCAATTCTTAGATTCAACGAATGAGTTTCGACGAGTGTATACTGTAAACTTTCGGGAGGGAAAGGAATAACGCGACGCTATTTTTCACGGGACGTCGATGACACCTCCTCCCCCTGGCTTCCTCCTAGGTGGAACGAAATGCGCGCGGTGGCGTACAACCGGAAACGACAAAAACAATAGACCGTCTCGAGCACGCGGCAGGATTTATGCCAGGCCTCGGTTGGAAAATTTCGACCCCCTCCCCTCTCCTTTCACCCGATATTAACACTTGTCACGTGCAGTCCGCACCGCTGGCAAGGAAACATAGCCGCCGGTTCGCCGCTTTCGACTTTGATGAAGCTCGTGCGATCCGTTAGACGGTCCACCCCGTGCGCCTGCCCGGATCCATCCCCTCGCGATCAATCCCACTGTTAGATATCCTTGCGCGATATTAGTTCCGGAAATTAGGCACGGTCGATGCTGACGAATAACGCCTGTGACCGTTGTGAGAGACAATTATCATCGGGTCCCTCGTTGCAATTCTAACGCGAATCTACTCCTATGCTTTTTGCGATCCGTGTCTGGAATTTTAAATTCACTTTCGAATATGAGTCGCGCGAAAAAGAGTTTTAATCATCGTTTTTGAGACGACTTCGAAATCGTGTAAAATTTATTTTTTTTAATTTTACGACAATTTAAGTAAACTATACATTAAAGTTTCTTAAACTTTTCTTTGAGATTATCATAAGCGTTGGAAAAGATTTAACGAAATAAAGGAAAGTAATTCGTGATAAATTCGATCGAATTCTCGGAGTTTCCAAGTTGAAAACACCGGGAAAAAACGCAGCGATACTCTCCAACAGGATCGATATATATATATATATACACAGAAGATTAAATATTCAAACAATCGTTTCGTTCTCAATCTCCAACAAAATTCCACGGTTTAATTTTCACGATTTTAAATTCGTTTCCACGCTTTCCGCCCGAATATTCGAATTACTATCTAACCTCGTTCCAAATAAAACGTTATAATTCGGACGATTGAGGCGGGTTTTCGTTTCGTTCTGGGGAGGAGAAAAAAAATCGTCGCGAGATATTCCTTCGAAAATAAAGGGGGAAAAAAAAGAAACGAAAACGACGATATCCTTGTTTAAATTGGATATCGCGGGCTAACAGGAGCGCATTCTAATTACCGTTGCTTTGTCCGAAATCGACGCGGGGGAACCGAGAATCAAGCTTCGATAATTAGTTAACCGTTCTATCGATCTCTCACGTATACACGATCTGCAAACAGCCCACGTTAAAACATTGTTTACCCGGTACAATAATACGGCCACGGCAAACCCCGCGCGCAAATGATATTTGCCGCGTTTGCACAAATTGTCGATATTCATCGGTTAATTAAACCATTACGCGTACCGATTTCGAATTCTCGTCACGGAGGATTACACGTTTCCTACTTGCCGTCGTCTTAAAATTATCCTTTCAAATTTACGAGAACTCTGATCGAAAACAATTTTCATTTCGACATCATTTTCGCCAATATCTATTCCAATGCTCGTAAATTTTTCGAAAACGTGTGAATATTATTCCATATCTCTCTGTAAAATTCCTTATAAATCGCGTGCAATTGCGTTATAAATAGACAAATTGTGATTGAAATAGGATCAAAATAATAGAAAGAGAAGAGGAAAAATAACCGGTTATCCTTCATTTGATTTGTAATACACGTTCGTTCATGCAACTCTCAACTAATTCACGATCTCGTTACGTATTTAATAAACCTTGTCTCGGTTGTATCTGCGTAGATCTTGGGGCTCGTCCACGCGTACAGCGAAGAAATTATACAGGAGTAGCCCGCGGGAGAGACTGGATTCCCTATTTAAACAGAAACTATAATTAAAAGCGGAATTCGTCGTATCTCTCGGAGTGGTTTCATGCGAGATCGTTGTTTCGTTGCGCGACGAATATCGAAATGTAAATTTTAGTTTTCCTATAATTCGTATTTCGACCGCTTCATACTCGAGACGAAAAATTCTCCTTGTGCAAGCGTTTCCGTTTCCAGTTTGAAAAGAACGAGGTGCAGGTGCGCGGAATTTCCCGGTAAAATTCCCTTCTAAAGTTCTCGACCGAGTAACGAGTTCCGACAGTTCGCGTCAGACAGGTTTTTCGTTCGTCTCGCGATCCGGTTAAGGACAGACAATTTTTTTGCTCCGTCCACGGGGCCAGAGCGAGGAAGATGCGCGGCTGGCTTCGACTCGGATACATCGTTATTATCGTAGTTAAGTGTAATTAGCGTTAATTGGACGGAGAGGGAGGAGGGAAGGAGAGAGAGAGAAAGAGAGAGAGAGAGTATCCGCTTAACGACCAATTAAATCGCTCTTCCCAAGAATCGCATCGGCGATTCGCTGTCGTTTCCATTCTCTCTATCCTCCCCGACCATTGTGAATTTTTCCTCGATCCACCGAATTTCGTGCTAATAGATTGCACGTCTATTACACGTGGACGTCCCCTTTTTATCGCGCCCCCTCACTTCGTTTCCCCCGAAAATTCCCCCGCAATTTCCGCTCCTCCCTTGTAATCTCCCTCTACGGTTGACGAATTTTTCACCGGGAAACTATCCAATTTTCCACTTTTCAACGCTTCAATTATATATCACTCGCGCTATAATACGCGTGCCACGTGTCTCTCTCGTGATAAGATAAAATAAAACTTGTTTTTTGGAAACAGAACTTAATTCGAACCTTGTCTCTTTAAAGAGATACGATAAGTGCATAAATGTATATATGTAAATAATTTCTCGACACTTGTTGTATCTTGAATTCATCAATGATTGACAGAATTGTCGTCTTTTCAATCGAAGAGAAATCGAAAGTCTGACGCTGCAATAAAGTATCGTTTCACCGGAAAACGTTTTAACACTTTGTCACTTTGCCTCGTGTCGAGGAAGTTGAATTGTAAATCGTTAGAGAAACGAGGTTTGAGTTTACTATGTACAGTCGGCATTTCCATCAAAGAGGCTACTCCGACTCTGATTAAATTCTGGCATCGACTTAGGCGCTACCGAATTCAAAAGCCGAACGATCCACCATCCCCTTTCGATGTCTTCGACCGTAATTCGAAAGAGCAATAAGCCGAATTTATATATGAAGATTCGAAGCGTATGTTGGAAAATAATTCGAGATAATTTAAAAAGGAAAGAGTTTTCGCTTTCACTCGAATCATCATCCGTTTCATTCGATTCGAAGAAAGTGAAATTCGATTCGAGGTTGTCGGCTTCGTCCAATTAAATTTTTGCGAATTTAAACGCCGAGACGGTCTCTCTAAGATTGGTGGACGTTCTCTCAAATTCGTTCGAATGAGAATTCGAGAAATTGGAAGAAGGGTTGAGGGGGAAACCGAGCTCGAAATTTAAAGGGCGCGTCACCGGCAACCGGCCACTTTGTTAATAAGCTCAACAGGTGCGACTGGCTCTCGAGAGCTGCGAAGAATCGGGGAAGAATCGGGGGGAATAACGAATATCTGTTGAAAAATACTCTCGAAATAAAACTCTTTCTAAAAAATTTATCTTTTAAACTTTGTCTTTTAACAAGAGAAACTTTTTTTCAATTCGTGAAAATCCAACTTCTTCCCGAACGTTGTCAAACTTTATCGAATATAAAAAAAAGAGAAAGAAGAGGAAGAAAGTAATAAACATTCCCTAAATAAAATA
Organism: Apis mellifera; assembly: GCF_003254395.2. Lineage (NCBI taxonomy): Eukaryota > Metazoa > Arthropoda > Insecta > Hymenoptera > Apidae > Apis > Apis mellifera. The sequence continues at coordinate 6,821,144 of NC_037640.1, forward strand.
ACACGTCTCATTTTTATACATTTCTCCCATTCGCGTGCAATTCTCCGATAGATATTGCTTCCCGCGAAATCGCATGAAATCGCAGAAAATTGCAATTTTGGAGAAAGCCAGGATTACTTTCTATAGTTCGCGGATATATCGTGCATACGTACCAATACCACAAGTTCGAGTTTTGTAAAAGGAACGAGTATACACACAGACACAGAGAAAAAAGATGCACAGAAGATCGATCGGCGAGGACTGGTTTGTCGAGGCTCCTCGTGGTTTTCCGCTCGACTCGTCGTGATGACCGACGTACGAAACAACTTTTGCGTTTTTCGATCGAGTTCTCACGGATGACAAAACAATCAATTTGGAGAATCCGTCTCCTGTTTTTTTCCATCCGATTCTATCCGCGATGAAAGCGAAGCGAGAGCACTCGACTTGGAAGAATTTTCGTGGAGAGATGCGCACTTTTGCGGAAGTGAGGCGAAACTCGAGCGCCGTTTACCTTTCCACCCCTCATCAACTATTGACGCAAGGAAGCATCCGCGCTTTTCGTCGCTCGAATCAAGACTCGTTGCTTATGCAGCAAGATATATACGCGTGAACTGTGCGTACATATTGGCGAGCCGAGACGAGTAACCGGAAGACGAGATTAATTTGTTTGTAATGCATATTTCATTATAGTCACGGGGGAGGCACGCGCCTAGTGATGGATTACACTCGTTCACGGGAGAATCTAGAGTTAAAAGTTCGTCGCGATGATGCTCTTTAATATTTCAACCGTGTTCTTTGATATCTCTCTTTCTCGCTTGCTCTCTTTATGAAGAGGCTCTCTGTTATTGCATTTTTAATATCATTTCTATATTTACGGAATGAAATAACGATGGAAAAGAAAACATTTGGATCGAACTTGTATATAATTTCGAGAAACAATTTCTCATCTAAGATAAATGCAACTTCAAACACTGAGATTCATCTTTCTGAAAGAACTTAGGAGGGTTTATTGTTAGATTCGTTTCGAAAGATGCACACCAGGTATATAAAATTTTCAAAAGTCGAGCAATATAGCAAAATTTCCCTCCGGATTGAATCTCTCGCGTTAGCCGAATAAAACGTTTCATTTCCCGGGACTTATTTATTCATTTGCTGGTGCGGCCCGGGCCAAAAACTCGCAGCTGCCTACGGCACCGGAGTAATAAAGCCCTCCTCGGGTTACGTTTCGAGCGGTGGACACGCGACGACACGCCGTCCTCGAGGAAGCGCGCAAAAACGGTGCGCCATTAGTACGGCGAGCCAAGACCAAAACCGAAACCAAGTCCGAGTAACGTTTGCACCAGCTCATGCAAATCATCGCCTGAATTATTCATTAACGACGTACCCTCCAACGACGTTTCTCCGAAAGGTTGTGCTCCTTAAAATGTGCACCTTTATTTCGACGGTTCTGGGCCGTGGATCGATATCGCCGAGGAGGGAAGGGAAAGGAGAGGAAAATTTCAACGTTTTCTTCCCTCGTGGCAGCCGAATCAGATCAGGAATGGATGTTAATCCGAGAATGATGCAATTATCCTTATCGCTTTAATTTAAGTAACATTAATTATGGAACCAACTTGGTGCCGTTTTTCCTCGAGAGGATGTAAGAAGATGTTGGAAAATTGCCCCCATTTTCTCTTCCCTTCGTCGATGATTCGCTTAATTTGTTTAACACTGTTCAACGATATTTCGAGGCGTCGATTACTTTGGATTGAATTGAGAAATTAAATTTACAGGAATCCGATAGAGTCGTTGTTAATATTTGAAAACGTGCTCGTTTAATTGGGAATGAATTTTGACATGAAATATTCATTCGTGAAAATTGCACCCGTTACAAATTGCATTGAGATTTATAAATAAAACACATTTGCCGGGGATTCATTCGTTGCGTTTCATCAGAATGGAATCAGCCTCCATTAGCTAATTAAGTAATATTATAATCCGTTGTTAGATAACACGATTATCCAACGTATGATATATCTTTCTCAGCTTGCTCGACACTCTGACTGCCTCGTTCTTCAAGCTCGTGTCGTTGTCGCTCAAGAGAGATTGCAACCGACTGCTCCTCGTGTCGTTAATTTTAAGCGCGACAGTGAAAACATTTTTATCATTTTTCAATCGAGCATCGGTATAATAAAATTATGGGTGACAGGACTGAACAAAGGTTTATCACATTTCCTCCTGGATCCATCCAAGTTTTACGCCATTTTCTTTACGACTTCTTATTGTCGATCATTACCATTCCATGGGGAATGTCATCATGTCAATTGTCCCGTCTTCTTATCGTGAAATATAATTTCGACCGAGGGAAAATTGTCTTGCGATCGAGAAGGATGCTTCTCTTCGAAAAACTCTTCAAATTAACGTCGTATCGTCGAGCGATGGATTTTAGACGATGGAAATTTAATCGATCTTTAATGCAATTCGTTTCTCCTCTCCTCGATCACTTCGCATTTTCACGATATTTTATCTCGAAATAGAAATTATATATATATATATTCCATTTTATTATTTACCACGGTGCAGTGTATTTTACAAACACAAAATATTGTTTTATTTTAATTTTGAATGCGATGTTTTAACAAAAAACATACAAAGTTGAATATAAATAAATAAATAAACAAATAAATAAATATTCAGCTTTCGCGTATTCTAGAGAAAACAATTTTTCCCCCCCCTTTTGCACAACAATACGAAATATCCACACGAAATATTCAAATAGAAAATATTCACGCGCGTTCACGATTCATAATCTTCCATGAAAATCTCGGCCAAACAAAAGAATGGAACGCAAAAAACGGTACTCGTCCATTCGACGAAATGATCGAAGAAATTTCCCGAAGACTGTTCGAACGACACTCGACGAAAAAGGATTCGAGGGGTTTCCCTTCGAAGAAAGCAAGAAGAAACGCGCCCCTTTGAGATTGCACCTGTTCGTTGCGTGTAAAAATGGCGAGAAAAGTCGGAACGCAAAAGGGAGAAGTGTCGGCTAAATAAAAAGCGGGGATAATAATATCGCAGGAGGGAGAGGGAAGGAGGCGCGAAAGAAGGTAGTTTCTCGCGCCTCCTCCTGGCGAGCACCGCTTCTTTTTTGCTCGTGCTATCGCGAAGTTCTTAATTAAATTCACCGGCTAGCCGGCAGCAGCACAGGCGAAGAAAAGGAAGACGAAGGGAAAAAAGAAAGAAAAGAAATAGAAGCCTCGAGGAAAACTAGCGAGCCTGCGAATTAAGGCTTTCCGCGACAAGCACCTGGGCAAGATCCTCCCTATCTTGTTTCCTTCACCCCTTTTTTGGCCGATGAACGAGTTATCATCATCTGTGAATCATAATGCGTTTCGCAAAATTTCGAAAATTATATCAGATAAATTATATTAATAATGCAGAAAATGAAGAAAGGAATAAAAATTTCTTGTTAATGTAGATTAACTACGATACTTCTTTTTTCCAAAAGGGAATTTCAAAAATTCTGTTCTATGTGATAACGCGAAGATGAAGAGAGGAAGAAAAAGGAAGAAATAGAAAAGAAGCGAAGGAAAAGTACGAAGCTAGATATACGAATTAAGACTTTCCTCGGATCCTGTCTCGAGTTTACCGAGTTTAACCGCGCTACTTCCTTTCTACCACGAACGAACGATGACGAGCCACGAGTATTCGCGGCGTGCAACGTCACTTTTGTACCTCGTTTCCGCGGACATTTCGGAAATTGCGCGTACCACGAGCATTAATAACTCGTCGACCCATCCACCACTCTTTGCAACGAGCGAAATGCACTATTCGCGGCGAACCGATAAAACAATGGACACCGTTTCGTGATTATAATTAATTGTTTTCCCCGCCTGATTTCACCATCCGTGCACACGGGAAAAACATGGAAAAATTGTCTCTGTTGTCGTCTCGTTCGTTTCGTCCATGGAAATTGAACGTTACAATTTCTCGCCGTTTCACGTGGAATCCTCGCGGTATCTGGAAATAGATAGAGAGTTGATGAGAGAAACGTAAAAAACCGCGACCGCGGGGAAGAAGATTGAAAAATTTATCGAGTGGAACAGAAGAGAGATCTGATTAGATAACGAGTGACATCGATCGCGTCGTAATCTCGTCGCCAAGATACATCGCGGAAACTTGCGATTTCAAGGTCTGGATTCTCCGCAGCCAGGAATAGAGAAACTGGGGTTTTCGCGAGTGTATAGAGGTACAAGTGGGATCAACCAGAGGGGGTAGAATCCCTATTTATGGCAACTATTTCGACATACGTGTGGCGGATATCCCTCGCGAGTCTCCAGCCGTTCCTCCATAAAACATCGAAATCCTCGATGGACGCGAAATCGATAAAGGCGTTGCAATTCTCCGGGACGATAGATCGAGCTTATTTTGTCAAATAAAAAGGGGGTACGTTAATAACGAGACTTGGAACGGTGCCCTTTGAATCTCTCTCTCTCTCTCTCCTCCTCTTCCACACAGATTCTCTTTCCATCCATGGATATCCCCGAGCAACGTCTTTATTGCGGCTTGAACGTGTCCTTATTCGCGCACGCGACGATAAACCTCGGGAATTTTGCTTCGGAAATATGGTACCGGGGATATTTTAGCCGATACGGCATGGAAATTCCTGTTTTAAGTATATATTGAAATGAAGATTATCGTGTATTGGAGAAATGTATTCTGTGTTTTTTTTTTTTCTCTTTTTTTGGTACACGTATACACGTATTATTTTACATCAATTAACGTATCCGTATTTCGATCCGTGCAATTTTTGGATATACGAATATTAAAACCTTCCTCATTAAGAAACATTATTTAATTAATTCTTCGGATGAGAAAGAAACTAATATTGCTACGAGCGGAAAGGCAACTAGAAATATGTTTAATTTATAATTGAAATTACGTTAAAAAAAAATTATACCGGATTAAAAGTATTTTGGAAAACGCGTAAAATTAGCATAATAAAATGGAAAGGACAGGAGTGGATTTTTTTTTCGACAAACGATAATTTTGCTCTCCACTGGTATCGCACGATGTATGAAAATTTAATCCGGTAACAATTGGTGGGAATCAAAGCTCGTTAATTAGGTAGTCACTGACAAAATCCAACCAAAATAATCCTATTACAAGTTCAGAACTTAATGTATCCTGGATTATAGTCTCGATGTTCAGGAATATTACACGGATATTTTCTCTCCAATTACGCAAATATCGCGGAGATTTAAGCATTGAACTCGAATGGGAGCGGAGCATCCAGGGATTCGGGGGGAGAATAGAACGAAACCAATGCTCCGCGCGAGCTTAGGCGATAATAATTAAATTGTTGATGCACGATAGGGATCAACTGTAATTCCTATTAAATCTCGAAGACTAGGATCAAATTTATCGTTAAATGATTTTGGTCGGATCGTTTTTTAAAGAACGATTTATTCTCGCGCTTGCGAATCGAAATGGAATTATTTCCATTACAAATATTTGGTACAAAAATAAATGTAATCGAAAATTATTTTCTCTTCGCATGCGTGACGCAATAATTCTTTCGAAAATTGAACCAAGAAGATTGAAAAATTCTAATTTCGTGAAATTTAAATTCTTTTTTTGAACGACGAAATTATTGAAATCGTATTATCGAAATTTAATGATAAATACGATTGAATACTTTTTTCGCTTGTTTCTTCTCAATAATTCACCTAATTTACTTTAAAAAAGTAAAGAAAATTAGGAAAGTTTAAATTACAAACTTTACTACCCTTCCCTTTTTTACATCGAATATCCTATGCTCGACATCGTAATTTTAAAAAAAAAAAAGAAAAAAACTTTCGCGAGAGCAATTAATCATATTTCGCATATACGCCAAAGGTATTGCATAAAATACGATTTAGAAAATTGACGAAGAGAGGGCCGTGCAACAAAAGCGGAAATAAGAGCGCCGAAATCGAGCCGAAGATGACGGTGAAAATTTATGTCATCCAATATCCATAACGGTCCAAAATGGTCCCTGTTTACTCGAGAAACTTTTCCATCTGCGTGTTACGAGTAAATCTCGTTGAGACAGCCGGATGAGCAGGGGGGTGCGCGGTAAAGGCCACCAATGAGCGCGACACCGAATCGTGCACCGGAAAAAGCAGTAAATCCTCGGATGACGTCGTGGATTAGGCATGCAGTATTATCCATATATACATCGAATGGATTTTCAACGAAAAGCTTTCAACCATCCTCTCTCTTAAAACTCGTGCATCTCGAGTATGATTTCTTTCTTGATTTAAACTTCATGCTTGTCATCGTAAGAACTTCACCTATGAATTTATAAAAGAAAGAATAAATTCATCGTGTAGGAATGATCAGTTTGTATATTTTACGATTTGCTCGAGGAAAGAAACGATATTAAATTTGATGAGAATAAAAAGTGAATTTCGTGTCACGATCCTTGAAGGGATGAAAAAGAAGAAAAGTGTAAAAAAATTTTGTATTCTGAATTATAAAAAATGAAATCGATAATTGTTGTCAAAGTTGTTTGAATTGGAAAAATTAGGAAATTCTTTCTTAAATTTGTTTAAGATAAATGATCGATCTGAAATTTTTAATTGGCAACAAATTTGGAATAGGAACAATCTAGTTATTTTCCAGATTCTTCAAAGGATCGAAAGGAAATCTCGGAGAAGAAAAATCTCGCTTGATTCTCAGAGATTCCTTAATGTGGGACGAAACTCTATTCTCATATTTTGGTCGACAGCGTGGAAAAACCTTTGTCGAAAAGTTGAAAACGCGTGCGGAATGTTTAAAATATTCTTTCCAATCCTGGTGAAAAGTCTGGCATAGAAATTCGGTTACGCAACACCCTTTTCCCTCTCTCCCCTTCCCTGACACTCTTTTATTAGTCTAGCCAGAGTTTCTTGGCCGGGTCTCGTATCGCCTGCCTCTCGCTTTTCTCATCTCCATATGCGTTCTCCCACCGTAAGGAAGAAATCCGAGAATCCTTGCACCGTCTCGGATACGATTGATGCATTCCACTTTGCGTCACGTTTGGCCCCCTCAATGGATCCGATAAATCACACACACGGAGCGAAAGTGTGGCGAGAGGTGTCCTCGATAAACGAAAACTAATGGATGCTTTCCACGTGTACCGCATCGGAGAAACATATCTTTCGACGAAATAGTTTTGCACGGATACGAGTTTTTTCCTCTCCTTTTTCCTTTTTTATCCGTGCACGAGAAAAATTTTTGCAAAGCGATTACTTCCACGCGCGCGAGATAGAGAAATATTTATCTCCCCTCGGCGAATATACAATATATATATATAGCTCTATTGTCTGTCAATGCAACAATATCATAAAGTCGGTTCGCCGGTCCAAAAAGCGGGCTGACCCAATACCAGCTCGTTCCACTGTTTGCTCTCGTGTCTGTTTCGCAGCCACGTTCTCCACAGATCCCTCATATATTGCCTGCATATATATATACGTTGCCTTTCCGTTTCCCGACTCGACAGGAAATGAATCGTCCTCAATTAAACTACGATGGATCCACGATGGATCTTCATAACCCCTAAATATTTAACCGGCGATTATAATCGAGCCTCGATTCATTTCATAAAAATTCGGTCGATTTTTCTTTTTTTCTTTTTCTTTTTTATGAAATCAGAACCGTTCGATATCCTTCCACGAAGGGAGAGGATGTGTTCCAGGCGATGTTTAACGGCGAAACGAACAAGTTGCCCGTCGGGGATCGCCGGTTATAAGCAATCGATGCGTACTACACGCGGGTTGCAAATCGCTCGCGGCAGTCAACACGCTGTCCCTAAATTAGTCCTTGTAAGCGACAGCTACGATGCCTTTTGGCATCGACGTACATGGATCGTAAATTTCGAAACGGGTCTGTTTTATCCCCAGAGTGCAGTACGTGCCATGAGTAGTATGTATTCCAATCTCTCGGATCGATAATTCGATAATTCGATCGATTCCTGGGCAGTTGTTTCCCACAGAACTTCGATAATTCGTTTTGAGACGAAATTTCTCGAGTTTATATTTGCGACGTTGGAATTTTTCGAAAGATTCGAATATTCGTCTCGTTCATCGAATCTCGATGAAAGATCAATTTTAATTCTTCTCCGATTGTTACTCGAATTTCGAAGAATATTAATAAAGGCAGGACATAAGTTTAATGGTTTTTAACGAGGACGGGATAAATTAAACGTTCGGTTTTCGAGGAAGGAGGTGTAATTTGGTTTTCAGGGAAATGCTACAAACAAGGATTTCGCAAACTTTCGTCGATCGAGGACAAGCCGCGACGTCCGACGGTTGAAATTCGAAAAGGTCACGTGTTGTGTCGAACGTTGCTTTGACTTGTAGTTCTCCCGAACACGTCTCACAACAGTTAGCTAATGCACCCTTTGCAATACGTGCAATTAGTTTCAACTAGTGAATACGGGCTTCTGACATTTAACGAAGCAGGGACGAGTTCAACGAAACTCGCGTTTCAACCGATATCGCAAACGCTTGATTATTATCTTCGACAAATTACTCGACAAATTATTGGGTCAAAGTAAATTTATATTTATTTTTACATCCACGACAGCCGTTAATTAAATCACATTCGATGGATAAATTGGAAATTGAAATTTTGAGAATTTTTGTAAAAAAAAATGCGATTCGATAATTACGAAAAATTATTATATGTTAAATCTTGACATTTTTATTTATATTTCCATGGCAGGATATAAATTTCTCTTTTGCGTAATAATTCTGAAAGTCAATATTTTTTGAAATAATAAAATTTCAATTTCACGCGTGACACGTCTTCTTATCGTTCGTATTTTGAAATCAAGAATTGGGGGGAGGAAAAAGGAGAAAAGGAAAAAAAACTTACAGAATTCGCGCATTCGTGCAGCATAAAGGAAACGAAATGGTAATGCACGTGTCCAAAACATTTGTGGAAAATGGTTTGTGGGATATTTCCTAAACACGGTTCCTATCCCAGAATTCTAAATTGCAACGAATAAATCCAACGCGGTCGTGAAAAGAGATCGAATATTTCGAGAACACGGGTGTTTTCGAAATACGGAACGGAAGATGGGACAACAATTGATATGTCGTATTATAACACGAATGGGACGCGAATTCCGTCGCGAGAGGGGATTTCGCCTATAAAAAAAAAAAAAAAAAGTCGACGTTGAACGTCACATAGAAAATTCGTTGCAGAAAGAATACATCTGCTACCTGTCCTCCATCGTTGTTTCCAACGATTTTGATAAAAGGATGCGTTGAAAACGATGTTCGAGCATGTCATAAACGTGGGAATACGTTCTAATTACTACAGCTGCTTTGTAACAACTATTTTTCTATTTTTTTCCTCCTTTTCCCTTGATTTTCTTTCATCTTTTTTTTTTCTTTTATTATTCTATCCGAAACAATAGGATCGACAGGATGCACAAAGCAACTCGTTGCGTCGAATCGATACGACGAAAGGGAATACGCGTTGCTGACTGGAATGATACGAGAAAGGAAAAAATCGACAGGCGATATTTGCCGCTCACGGTATTGAAAAATTGAGACCGTCTCAGACAGACCGTTTTCTCTCCCTCCCTTTTTTTTTTTCCTCGAGTTTTCTCTCCAGTTATTCCTCCGAACTTTCCGTATTTCGCAAATATTTCCAGCGACATTCCTCCCATTTCCATTGTTCCACATCCGAGAATCGATCTTGTGATTAAAGTGCGACCATTGGATCTAAAGCGATTTTCAAAATTATCTTCGAACATCTTAAGTGTGATCTTTCTTCTTTCGAAACAAAAATTCTAAGATTTCGTAAGTTGTCGAAGGTCGTCTCGTTCCTGATATAAAATTTTGATCCTAGAAAAGACGAAGATGATGTATATTAGAACTACTTTTGAATGTAAGTCTTCCGTCTTTCTTTTTGAAACAAAAATTTTGACGAGGATCGCTTTAATTTCAAAAAAGAAAAAAACACACGAGGAAATGCAAATCCAAAATTTTAACTTTTCGCGATAACACGACAATTATCCAATCAACGTCATCGCCGATCATTAATGAAAATTTAACGAACCGTCGATAAATTAACAGAGAAGGTTTAAGGAACAATTCGACTCGGATGCAAATTTTAATTTTTATCCCGTTTGCGATTTCAATCATGCGCAAATAGACGCAAACGTCGGTCGCAGGGCGAAAAAGCGCTTTGTTGCTCGATTTCGGAACTTTCCCTCGTATTTATTCATCTCTTCATAGGTGCGGATCGAAGAGCTTTTTTTTCAACGTTGCGCAAATTGCTCTCCCTCCATCCAACCGTGGAGGGTTTAATATTCTTAAAGCGAATGTTTCGACGACGAGCGCATCATCGAGGAAAAATCCTCTTGATTTTCTCGTGTTTATTCTTTTCTTATTCTTTCTCTCTTTTTCTCTCTCTCTCTTTGGATTCAGTTCGGCTCCTGTTAAAAAAAGTCAGTTTTGCGTTGAGACGAGTCAAAAAGAAAGATTATTTGTTAACACGTTATTGTCGAAACGTTTAAGAATTTACGTGGTGAATTCGTATCGAGTTCGGTTACCGATAATTCAATATCTTGTACGGGACAAAAATGAAGCTATGTGATAAATGTAAAACCGATAGCGGAAAAGGTTAAAGGAAATTTATGTAAGGCGTGTGGAAGGTAAGATAATTAATATTTTCGAAAAATCTATTCGTTTCGATGAAAGAATGTAGTAAGATTTTAATAATAACTGATTCTTCAAAGATCAAGGCTTGTATCAAAAAAAAAAAATTATCTTTCTATATTCTTCGTACAAAATTTGCTCGCTTGATAATTAACGTAACCAGGATTCGAATCTTTTTTTTTAGATTTTCTAAAATTTTGCTCTCGTATCGCCTGTCAATGCGAAATCGATGAAATCGATGAAAAAACTATTTAACCTCGAAATAAATCCAAATTTATCCTCGCAGAATAGACAATGTCAAAAAAAAAAAAAAAAAAAAAAAAACTTGGAAATAGAATGGCCGACAGATATTGGGGAGCGGAAAAAATGTTTATCTGCGGCGTAATATCTGTCGTGGAAAATATTGGGGAGGAGGGAAGGGGGGAAGGTAAAAAAATTGACATCGAGATTGATGCGCAATTCGTTCGAATAACAAACCGGATCAATATTGATTCGACGAGCGACGGTTTAAGATTTTCTCTCGTTAAATTGTGCTCGATTATTTGGACGGATCGCGTTACTCGAAAGTGGCTTTAATAAGCAATCGCTCTTCTTTTTTTTCCTTTCCAAGAATTTTTGAAAGAATTTCAAATTTCAAATCGCGTTTTCCTCCGCCAAAGCGGAGGTTTAATATCCTTTCTAGAGAATTCGCAAGAATATTTCGTCGAAAAAGGAGGATCAATCGAGGACACCGGTTCATCCCCCAAAAATGCAAATAGGACGAGACAGAAATTGATACGAACGTCGTTAACCGTGCCGCTTTGAGCGAGTCATCCTTCTTTCCCCTCTTTAAACCCCTCCCTAGCCCCTTGAAAATATAAAACGTCCCCGGTATTTCTCTATTTTTTTTCTTTTTTTTATTCTTTTCAACGGAATAGCGAAAAGAGATATGGAACGATTCGAGAGAAAAAAAAGAGACGGAGAACGATAATCCGATATTTTAATTTTTGGACGCGATTCATTTTTTGGAAAAACTTCCACGAATTTCCATACATTTCCATAATTGATTAACGTTCCATAATTGGGGAATTTTATAATAATTAACTCGATGAATCGATTCGCTCGGGGGAAAAAAATATACTCGGGAGAAAAGAATGGTGGAACCGCATTGGAAAAAATTCGATTGTATTTCTAGAAATCCCCATACATCATTGTTATCGCGAAAGAACGAATACACCCACTTCGATCACTTTCGCCCCCGCCAAGATTGATCGTTGTTCCCATATAAGTCGAGACCTCATTAGAATAGAGGTTCAAAGCAGAGGAGGACACGCATGATTTATAGCAAACGGTTTATAGCAAATGACACGACACCTCCCAGGATTTTAAGTAATCGAAAATAAAAAAAAGAAAGAATGGAGTCTTCGATCGTAAAAAAAAGAAGAAAAAACCGCTCATCATCACTTCTGGCGCATATATTAATCACGCGGGAACCGAGCGATCGTTAGCCTGTAATTTGCATAATTTCAAATATCCTCGTTCGGTATACGATCGATTTTCGGTATACCGTCGAGACTTTAACGCGCCGTTCGAACGTGTTCAATATCAATTTTACCAGCTAAAACGTGGAAAAAGGAAATATATATGCATATATAAAATAAAAGTGGAACGGAATAAATGAAATAAGTACTCGTATCCTCCATTGAATGAAACTTTCCACGATGAATCGCAAATTCGATTCCTTCCTATACATGTGTATATATATATATGTATGAATAACGATATAACAGGATACGCGTTGTAACGCGTCTTTTGTAGTCTTTTGTATACAACAAACAACGGCCGATGTTTAATTAAGGCCTCGAATTTGCGATCGCAACGGGATTTCATTATCCGGGAAACACCCGTAATTTTATTTCGTCTCGTTTCCCTGATTTTAATATCTCGTTTCCATGGGGATTTCCCCCGGCCCGATTTCATTATTCCACGCTAATGACATTACACGGCCGTTTTTAACCCCGCCGCCGAAACGGTGAAAAATCCCGGGAATTCGCATAATTTCAACCCGACTATGGACGGCCCTGGATCGATTCCCCGTTGATGAACTTCAAACGCGTGTTTCGTGAAACACGCTCAACCGGTAAACAACCTATTTTTCTCGTGCACGGAATCGCGATTTATTTTTTTTTCCCCCCCTCCCTTTTTTTCGAATTACGAACTTCTCTCGAAAAAGTTTGTATCGACGAATATATATATATATATATCTCGATGAGTATACGTTATATACTTTATTTTATTTATTTATTTTTTTTAACTCGATAATTAATTATCCACGCGAAGCGAAAGTGACGAGCAAAATTGAAACGCGTTCACATGAATTTCACAAATTTGGAAACGAGTCAGCAAAAATTGATCAAATTACGCGGATAAATAAATTGATATCTAACTATTTTATTCATTTTTATACATTCGACATTACATAATTTTTATATCCGTACAAAATCTAGATCCTTCTTCAAACAAGATAATTCGCCTCGCTTGAATTTTCTACCATAAATCCGTATCGCTCCCAACGGGGTGTAAGTAATTGAAACGAAAGATAGAGGCAGAAATAGAGTCGAGTTTCGATTCCCTCGCGATTCTCGCGATACGTGAGAGAATAAGGTGAAGGAAAAACGTCGAGTTGTAATTCTCGGACAAAGTCTCATCATTGGCTAGGCAGCCAATGCCTTGTGCAACCGTTAGATAACGAATAATAGAAAACGACCTTCGAGGGAAGATACGTCTGTATGGTTCAGGATATTAGAAACGTGCGTGGATTGCGGATAGACAGGTCGGTGACAAGAAGCGGAAATGGGTATGGATACCGGAGTTTCTCTGGACTTGAAATGGTCAGAGAGAGAGAGAGAAAAAAGAGATTTAACGGTCGAAGAAACTCGAATGGAACACAGTGGCGCGGCTGAAAGGTAGGGGTTGAAATCAACCCCTCTTCTCGTGGGTTTCGTTTCGGGTTTCGAAATTGAATGCGCGAGAGATCTGCTTGACGGTATAGCTACGATTGACTTCATCATGGTCGCGACAAGAGGAGGAATAACCATCCGTGTCCAAACCGATAGCGCGATCGCGTGAAATCAATTTTATGCCGGACCAGGATTGGACTATTGAGCGTTATTTGGATAAAAATAAAAAAAAGAAAGGAAGGAAGGAAGGAAAGGAAAGGAAAGAATACCGGATAAGGGATAATTTGATTTTTCTATTCGATGTTTCGATTTCGATTGGGAAGGCAATCTGTTCGTTGATAAGGGAGGAGGTTCCTTGGGAAATTAAAGAATTGACTTGGGACGTTTCCGTTCTATTTCACGCAGCGTAAATAAGTTTGTAGTTTTGATTAATTTCTACTTGACTTATTTAAGCAGGTTTTTTTAACCTCGAAGGTGGTTATGAAAAAGGTGATTTACGAAAAAATACTTCTGCCATCTTATCTAGAATTTACACGTTGAACGAGACATTTTTGAAATATTTTTAAATCTACCGCGCGTTTCTTTTCTTTTTTATCATTGAAATGATAAAAAAGAAATGAAATGATCGCAATAAGACGATAATTTAAAAAGAGACATATTTAGACGCGTAACTGCTATTGGATTTTGAAACGTTCTCGATATAAATTATCGAGAGGGTTGGGGGGGAATCGAAAAAATCATCAATTTCGATACGTGACTGAAATAAACCGCGGTTTGTTCGAACACTTACAATTTTAATATCGAACACAATAAATTTATATAATAAATACAAATTTTTATCGCGTATCTGTTCTTTCTTTGTCGCAAATGAATATATATTCTCGTTCCCTGCCATGTTATAATTACACGCTTTGGAATAAATATTGAACAACGCGAAGGAAATAATTTGTAAATAAATTCCGACCGTTCGTCATGTTTATCAGTGTTTCGCTCGCGATATAACTTTTTCTAAATCCCTTCCCTTCTCATACATTATCGGCAATAGTGAACGAATAAGTACAAGAATGTAAATCGAAGAAAGATGAACACGGATAAAAACGAATAATGATACACGTGAATGAAAATGAAAAAACCTGATATCTCGATGGAAGAACGATTTCAAATATTTACCACTTCATACTGGATTACGATGAGGTAAAAAAAAAAAAAAAGAACGTTTCCCCGACAGGGATTTCATCGTCGTCGAATTCAAAAGAAAAATTGATGTATCTCCCCAGTTTCAACCGTAGGTCTATCTCGAAACATCCTGTCACACTGGAAGTAGACAGCTTCCCACGAATAGATGATCCTATTTTTGTCTGGTTTTTTTCCTTCTTTTTTCGTAATCGCCTCCCGATGTCGAGGTAATATCTGTCGAATTCACGAGAGATGGACGGATATTTCCCCACTCGTGTATTTCGTAACTTTTATCTGCTTAAGCATCCTTAAACTTTCAACAGAAATGCACACATTGTTACGATATATTGCACAATAATTTAAACTTTTTGATAAGACAATTAATTAACCACTACTTTACCGTAGAATTACCACATCACATTCGATATCACTCTCTTCTTGAATCTTCCACACGAAGAAACGGTAGGTTAAACGAAATTATCAATCTCGATAATGATAAAAATAACGGATATCACGAATTAAATCATAAAATAATTCGATTAAAACGAAGAATATATATTTAAGAATGAACTACGTCGCGTATGGATGCGAATCGTGCCGATGCCTTTGTTCTACTAAACTACGCAGTACGAACAAAGTCGCGTCGCTCGAGGACGGTTTAAGAAGGGGAATAAACAAAACAGGGGGAATCGAAACAAAGTCGACGCCCAAATTCAAATACACGTGAAACGTAAATACACGAAAAACGTAAATACGCGAGATATGAGTCACGTACGTCTCGCCTTTATATATAAATACTAAACTCGATGATAATCGAGTAGGGAAGACAATAATCCATGGAAGGCGACAACTGGATTGTCGGCGATAAAAGCTCGGCGTTTCATCGATGCCTGGCCTGCTCTTTCCCCGTGGTTAAGCTCGATGAAGTCGTCGGGTTTAGCCGGCTGCTTGGCGCGTTTCAACCCTCGAACAGACGACCCTCCTCGCCTCCAGGGAAGGAGGCGAAATATGCACGAAGAGAGAGCGAATAGAGTGGAAACGCGGTTATCCTGTTGGAATTCCAATTTGTCGCGCGCGCGCGCGCGTCTATTTTCGCGCGAGGAAAAAAGAGGGTGAGCCTTAGGCTAAGGGGGATGGAACAGCATTACATGGACTCGAAAAGAATAGGAAAACGAGACGAGATATCGAGATTGTTTGAACGGTGGCGTCGTATCATTTGTATCCTTGTGTAATTTATTTTTTTTTCAAGGGATCTTTTTTTTCATAGGAATAAGCAAGCTTAGGTGTCACGTCTTTCTCTTCTTTGAAAATTGTTTCATCCCCTCTTAGCTTAGAAAATTGTATTTACGCGAATAGAGAATTAATATAATCTTCTTGAAACAATATCGTCTCACACGGTCAAAGAGAGATGATGCTTTGCTCTGAGAAGAAAGGGAAGAATTGGGCAAAAATTTGACATGGTGATGCGTATTTTAAGTTATCAAGAATGAGGAACATTTCTCTCTCTCTTTTTGATCTCTTGTCATCGTATGAAACGACACCTTTTTCCTTTTACCATAGCGGGAAAGAGGCAACATCTCTTTGGACGACGTATCGGGCAAAATGAAAGCTCTCCTCGTACACTCCGGATACATTCTCGCTGAATGAAGGCTTGATTACGCGAATCTCGGAGAAGAGATTCGAGGGTTGCCACTTACCAGGATACTTGGGCGAGAAAAGAGGCAAGTGGCGGGAACGGGAAAGCGAGAAAAGCGGATCGGATCCAAGAAGAGAATTCTCATTAACGAATACGTTTGGCTGATTCCTTTTTAACCCGTGGAAAAATTCCGTGGGAAATGGAAAAATCGTTAATCACGTTGATTTAATCTCGTACGAATTATACATGAGAGTAATTGGAATTATTTCTTTCCGGATTCCTGATGTAAGATCGTTGCAATCGCGCAAAATCAGAAAATATAAAACTTCAAATTTTTAAATTTCACGAAGATTCGAATAATCGGTACAATTTTGGCAATATTTTTGGTAAAAGATAAAAGGTGTCGTTTGATACGATGACAAGAAATCAAAAAAAGAGAGAGAAATGTTCCTCATTCTTGCCAATTGATAACTTAAAATACGCGTCATCGGGTCAGATTTTTATCCAATTCTTCCTTTTCTTCTCAGAGTTAAAAGTTTCGTCTAACATTCGTGTTATATTTACAGAATTTTTCTATGGAAAATGGACCAAATATTTCCATGACTTATTATACCTAGAGAGATCTATCATTTTTTACTGCTCTCAATAAAATCTCTCTTTTTCTTTCTCTCCTTTTTCTTTCTCTCATCTGTTCTGTGTACAGAGTCACAGGATATCGCATCGATATCTACTGTCACTCAAATAACGATTTGCCGATACGGAAGTGATGCATAACGGCGAAGAAACCCAGAATGAATGGCATTGTTCTTATATCTTTTAGTCATCGTGTAGCCGGGTCATTTGTATCGGTTAAATCGTCCGCATTTGCTCCACTTTTCTCTCTTTCTCTCTCTCTGGTGAACCATTGTAAAACGACTTTACATCTGTTCCCCCTTCCGTGAAAAAAATGTTAGCTGTTTATCTCCAACCCCCTCCTTGCGAATAACTTGGGAATAGTGGGTGATTTTTAGTAAAAAGAAAAAAAAGGAAGAAAGAAAGAAAGAAAAAGGAAAAAAAGTAAAGATAGGAGGATATACTTTAGCGGAAATATTTTTTCCCTCTCCTTTACGTTTCGCGTTAATGCGTCGACGTCATTTCCGCCGGTTGCCTCGTTATCGTCCTCCTACCACTGCTCACTGCCGAGTCCTTTTTTCGTGTTACGTAACAAAAAAAGAAAGAGAGAGAAAAAAATTCTCTTTATCTACCCTATTTTCTCCCTTGTCCGCGAATCGACGACCCGCCGTCGCTCGTAACCCCTTTTGTCCGAAACTTTTTACATCGCCGACTCTCTCCTCCCCTCGAGAAAAACACTGCGAAGGTCGTTCAAAAGATAATATTCACATATTCAAAGTCGCGAATTTACAATTTTCATTATGGAGGGGAACGATTTTTATTTTATTTTTTTTATTTTCTTTATAGAGAAAGAACTCGGCACAGTTTATGAATTTTCCGCCAGGAATTTTGCCGGTCGAACCAAGAATCGGTTACGCAAGAAGCGAGCGACGAAACAGGTGGCGCGATGGAAAAATAAAAAAAGAGCTTCCCTTGTTCTTTCCCCTTGAATACCGGCCAGCTGTTCGCCGAAGCTCCCTCGGCGGATACTACACCCAACTTGTTTCAGACTTTGTACCACGAACAGTTTAACAGTTTCCTTTTCCATCGTACTCGTTCGGTTACGCGTAAACTCGTTACTCCTTTATTTCTTCCCTTTTGCTTCCCCCTAGTTGATTCTGTAATTTTCTCTTCTACGAACTATTGAACAATTCCTCGATCTTCTCGATTGAGAAATTAAAATTGGAATTTAAAACTGATGGGGGATTTTTTTTTTTCTTTCTTTTTTTACGGAGAACATTAGACACTATGGATTGTCGGTGAAATTCGCGATGTCGAGTTCGTTTTACGACGCGGTTACGATCGCGGCATGGTAATTCGTTTCGGTTAATAATTCAATAGCAGGATGCGTTCGACAAAAGCAATTATGCATGGTAATAACGTAAACACGGTGGCACAATATCGTCATTAACGTAAAATTACAAGTTACTTGCTCCCCGAGATTTCATATTCTCGACGGGGCGATGCGTTGGACGCGATGTACTGCTTGTTATCGGCGCGTTACACTCGGTGTCAGTGTTACAGTCGATGATTTTATTGGTTTAGATCGGCGATGAAATAATCAACCCCTCGTTTCACATCAAATCCGTGAACGAAACGAATGTTGAAGCGTTGAAGCGAGATCGAGTTAACTCCCCTGATAATATTCATTTTATCCTTTAAACTATTTTGAGAGATATTACAAACTTTTTATAAAAATCTACCAATCGTGCGATTTTATGTACATCCACTAGAAATTTGTTATTTTATAAAAGAGTAACAAACAATTGAATAATAACAAGTTATTAATGAATCATCGATTCATAATTTATTCAGAATGTATTAAAAGCCGATGATTGATACGATCGAGCAATGAAAATTTTATGAATGAACGTTTATACATTTATATAAATGTACGTATTGTGATATGTATAAAATATGAAACAGATCTTTATTTCAATTCCTATTCTTCTAGTTTACAATTTTTATAATTTTTATATATTTCGATTGCTTGTTCGCTTATGTTTTTTTTTCTTTCTTTCTTTCTTTCCCACGTAATTGATCCTCCTCCGAGATTAATATTATTTCAATCGGCGGGAAAATTATCTTTTTAGAAAAACCGCAGGGGAAAATCTCCGTAGGGGGAAAAGGTTGAGAAAGTCGGGCATTTGGCAGTGAAGTTGCTAAAACTAAAAGACGACAAAATTAAGTTCAACTTGGAAACTGATATAAATGGCGGTCGGTCACTCTGGCTAAGCGGTTTGCAATTTACTCTCGCGAAAGTTCTTCCCGTTTGCGGTAATAAACCGGATCGATTAGACCTTCGCGCGGGATGCAATATCGTAGAACGAAGTCTACAGGGACGAGGAGGGGTGTGTCTCTTCCCTCGGCCGAATTTCCATTTCACAGAAGCTTATTCTGCCGAGTTTAGAAATTTCGTTTAATTTCACGTGAAAAAACAATCTCTCCTCGATCTCGCGATGCAAGAAAAATGATGAATTAAAAAATATCGGCATCGAAACTCGTAACAACGAGTACTCCAACCGATCATAGTTCATCGGTGATTACTTTTCCATTGCCGATTTAATATTTAATCGAACTACAGAATTATTAATATTTTTTTTTCGCATAGAAAAAAGGACTCGACTCGGAAAAATGTCGAATTTCAACGGCTATTAAACTTTTTAATAGATAACAATGAAAACAATTTGACAAATAAAAATAGAATTTTCATCCTGCATGGATGCCGGATAAATTTTCACGTCGAACATATCCACGTAAGCTTTTTAATTACACGTTATCGCTACGAAGAGTGTTTCTCTGAAAGCTATTTACTGTTCGGTGGAATTAAAAAAAAAAAAAAGAAAAAAATAGTGGATCGTTTACACCCAGCCATGTTACAAAGCAAATACGTAGTCCAACAGTGTTTCGACGTGCACTGTTTGTCGACAAAATTTTAATCGAACCATACATTTCCGGGGGGTAATTTCAAATAAAATTTAAACACGCTCGAACGCGTGACACCGTTTCTCTTTTTTCTACGTAAAAAAAGAAGAAGAAGAAAGGACAAAAAATAGAAAAAAAAAAAAAAGAACGTATCACAGCAACGCAAATAGTATATCACCTGTATAAGCGACCTCGTGTTCCGTTATTTATCCGTGGAATATTTCAGAAAACTGTCTCCCGTTTAATTTACAATCCCGCATGGATCAAAACTGTCGTGTCTTTTAAAAAAAAGAAATAAAACAATAAAAAAAAACGTAAAGGCAAACGAGAAATATAATCGCAACGCAAAATTGTACTCGTCCTCGAGCAAAAAAAAAAAAACGATATTTCATATCGCTCTTCTTTTCTCGTCGAAACAACTCTCCATTTCAAGGAGCGAAAAGAAATCGAGAAATTGGATTCGAATTTGTTCAAACTTTCGATTAGGGTTTCCCATTCCTCCTGAAACAATGAAATTTGAATGCCATTTCGACCATTTGTTTCAATTAGTTCGATCAAAAAGCTGTCGCTTGATTTGTCGCGTGCGAGACAGAGCATTCAACCATTTCGGTTATCGTTGTTGAATCACGATATCCTTCAACAAGAGGATACGCGTATTGTTTTCCATACGCTCGTTTTTTTTTTTTTTTTTTACGATACGATTATAGCGAAACGAATTTAACGATTATCCAGTGATCCAGTTTTGCAAAAAATAAAAAAAAAAGGAAACCCCACGTTCGAACGAAATGCGTTTTTTTTTTTTTCCAACGACGGAAATGAAACCGTGTCGAACGCTTAATATCCTTTTGTATCCTCCTCTTTGAAAAACGTTCAATCGATTAAAATCACTCGATTTATATTTACTATCAATTGGCGAAATAGATTTAAAAAAAAAATTGTTATATACATACATATACATATACATATTCCTACAATTTCAAACCTAAACCTCGAAAAAGAATCGATAACGCGCCAGACGTACGTCATTCTCAGCACCGTTGGAGGGACCGTTATGACGCACACGTTTGCGTCACGACCCGTTGCGAGAGTGTTGTTAACATATCGTCATCCGTGTACAATCCACCATCCCTCCAACGATTCGTCTCTGTTATCCGTATATACCAGAGAATCGAATTAAAAAGTAATAATTAAAACCGGGTATCAGTCGGGCTACATCGAAACAGCATTTTCGGCTTATCCATCGGCCGACTTGTCCGTTATCCCTCTGTAATCATTACAAATGCGATCGCGCGCTGGGGTCGGTTGGAAGAGCGGGCGCGTCATCCCCGAGGCACAGTTTTTTCCCCAGTTTTGCACGCTTGCATCAAAGACAGAGGCCCGAATAGAGTAAAATCCGTCGCCGGATGAACGGCTGAGGATGCTGCATATTGCAATGGCAATATACGCGCATCGGCCTCGTTTCTCGCGTCTGAAAGAGCGCCGCTGTTTCCAC
This sequence comes from Apis mellifera, assembly GCF_003254395.2. Classification (NCBI taxonomy): domain Eukaryota; kingdom Metazoa; phylum Arthropoda; class Insecta; order Hymenoptera; family Apidae; genus Apis; species Apis mellifera. The sequence goes on from NC_037640.1 coordinate 6,842,618, forward strand.
CCCCCAATGCATTATACGTGCGAGCGAGCGCGGACTTCACCGATTAATTGGATTGCTACTAACACGCGATGCATCAACGAGTTATGGATAGAGAGAGAGAGAGAGGAAGAGAGGGAAATCAGGAGGATGATGTCGTTTGCTGCATCCTCCACTTCGTTTTCCATCCTCTCACTTCTTGCCTCCACGTCGAATTTCAGCTTCCTCCCTGAATCGTGCGCACACGAATATACACAGGTATATTTGTATATTAGCTGGTAGTTTTAGTGCGAGTGGCAGCATGAGAACCTCAATTTCTGCATCCGTGTATCTGCAACCCTTTCTGGAGGGGTTTGCTCGTTCCGTTTCCGTTTTTGATCACCATTCCCCTCCCCTCTGCTCGACTATATCGAGGCAACAATTTAATTACCTACCCCTTGCTCGCGGTTCCCTCGTTTCCCTCGCTCGCTTGATTTCTCTATCACGGGTTATTTCTTCTCGAACGTGTTCATATTGCGTTGATTTGTTATAATGATGTATCGAGATCCTTGAGTCGAGGAATTGTCAATCGTTTATCAACGCGTTTGGGAAAATTTTTAGGGATTAGAAATGAATAAAATTGTATTATATTACATGTTTGAATATTAATAATTTATCGAGCGTATAGAAACTGCATACAAATAAGTCATCTGATTGACGAAACATTCGTGTCGCTTGTCTAGATCGTACGAATTGTCGATATTGTGTCAAATGGATTCATTTCTGTCAAAATAATATAATAATGCGAATATGTCATGTTAGTTTGATGTCGCAGTCATTCTCTATCGTTACAATTTTCCACGCGTTAAATTCTAACACCTAGAATAATCATGTAACCTAATTTCACCCTAATTTCATCCTCGTTTCAAGCATATTCGTCCTTCTACGAGGCCTCTTCGCTCCGAATTTTCACATATCCCGCTTATTCTCAAGTTTAAAATTACTTTTTCAATTTCAATCCCCGAATTTCAACATATTCCTATGCAACAACATCTCCAACACACCTTCACACAATATACCCCAAATTCTCCCACCTATCCCGACTTATTTCCAACTAAAATTCTTTTTTCAATTTTTACCCCGATACACCCGAATTTTAATTTCAAGCATTCGAAGCACTCTCCCACGTTCAACACTCGAAACACAGTCACAATAAACAGTGACCCCCCCACATATTCCAGGTATTCTCGCCCAGAATTCTTTTTCAATTTCCACGTCCGTTCCCTATTTCTCTTCCCTCCATTTCTCTTTTTCCCTCCAGTTTCCGCTGGAATTTCCCATCGCATCGTTTCCCCTCCATCCGAGTTTCTCGATTTTTACGCGGGTCGTTTCGTCCGTCTCCACCGAAACTTCTCCGCAACTCCCATTTCCACGGACCCTGAACTTCGATTACCGTCCACCAAGATGCTCTTCTCCCCCCTCCCTTCGTTCCTATGTTTGGATTTCTATTAGTATTACGTTTCGCCACCTGTCTTCCGGTTGCAACCGCCCTCCTCCTCCTCTTCCTCCTCGTTTCCTCTCCTTCCCTGCAACGATGGAAGCTCGCCCGTCGCGCATTTCGGATTCCATCTCTCTGTTCCGTTTCTCTCTTGCTTCCGCAATTCCGCGTCGTCGATGCTGGAATCTCAATTCCGCGGCGGGGAACGGGAAGGAAACATATTAACGTGGACGATGTAATTACTCGTGACTTTTGGAACAGGTCTCTCTTCGTGCACCGCTGATCTACGATCGGTTTGTTTCTTTCCGGGGTAATATCTTCTCCCCCACGTCTCGTTCGTTGCCTTCGTGATTTGTGAACGCTCATGTCCCTGTGTTTATTCGAACTTTGTCCAGGAGGATTTTTTTTTATTTGGGTGATAATTGTGATCGAGCAATTGAGTGATGATGATTCGATTTGGATTCGATCGAAAATTCTTGTCAAAATATTATAACAATTGAATATTTGAAAATTTTGTTTTTAAGGAGAGATAATAAAGGTGTTCGTGTTCATCTTTGGATTTAAAAAATATGTGAATATCTGGTTGAATAATTAATGTAGAAGAAAAATTCGAAAAGTTCACTTTTATTGATATTCTTTTTTTCTTTTTATTTTGATGGAAAAAAAGTGGTTTAATATAATTTAAAGATAAAATAATTGCGAAAATCTTGACAGATAAAACGATTTTATTAACTGGACAAATTCAACTTTGAAATTATTTCTCGTTGAAATATTAAAAAAAAAAGAAAAAGAAAATGTAACTTTTCTAATTTTTCTTCTGTGATCTCAGCTATCGCTATATTCCCCTTCATTTTTTTTTCCCCCTTCTTCTTTTTTTTTTTTTTTTTTTATTAAAACACGTTGAAAAAACTGGAATTAAAATTTCTAACACAATTTATTCAGTTTCATAGATCCTTTTTTCAGAGAGTTTTTCAATTATAAAATGCGGACGATAATTTAATTCTGTCGATGTTATATAAATTTTCTCGATTATAAAATAAATTCTTCGTTAATACAAACTTTAAAATTAATGCACTGATGAAAATAGAATGAAGGTAAAAATCGATGAGAGTGTTGTAAGAAACGAGTACAGTGGCGGTTCCTGTTACTCGAACATTATCGTAACGTTCTCCTCAATAATTCAAAGGTTGTTCGAGCGAAATACGATTAACCTGTTACATTATTTAACGATCGACCGGTGTATGTACGAGTCAAAATCAGAATATTACGATCGAGGGAACAATTAAGGGAGCAAAGAATTTAACGGATACGAATCTCGTTCCAAACGTGATTAAGGATTTCAAGTAAGCGGCAACAATATTTCAAATTTAATCCACGGATGTCACGTTTCTCTCTCGTGCGTTTCATAAAAAAAAAAAGAAAAAAGAAACGAAAGGGAGAAGAATAATCTCAGATAAAAAAATCCGTGTCACGCGACACACTCAATGTTAAATCGAACGATTGCATTGTTTTTTTTTCCATTCATGACGTTGAACGAACATGGCACGAATTACATTCTAACGTAATTAGAGGCAAGATGCGACCGATAGGAAAAAAACTCGAAGAAAAGGCTTTAATAAAGTTTATTCGCGATCTCTAATCAATATTAATCAAATTATCCTCTGGTGCTGGTTTTAATGCGCGCGCGACACGCCATTTATGTTGCGCACGATTCGTAAGCAACTCGAGTGGACGTGTGTCAACACGTGTTTCCGGTTTCCTACAAACCTTTAAGGAATTTCTCTCAACTCTCTTCCCGTAGTCTTTGTTATCTTCGTTCTCAAACGAGATTGGGAAACAATGTGTTGCAATGAGAAAAATGAATTTTGTAAGTGAATATAACAAGCTACTCTTTGAATATTTATGTATAAATAATTCCCAAAGTGAAATATATATGTTTCTTCTTTGAATCACGCATAAATCAAGCTAAATTTCGTTTTTAAAAAATTATAAATTATACCAATATATCAATCAATTAAAAATAACAAAGAATAGAAATCAGTTTATTTTATAAATTCGTCTTTCAGTCCTTTTCGATTCTTTGAAAAAATACTTTAAAATAAGAAATATGAAAAGAATTTTCAATAATCTAAAGTTAAATTTTCAACAAGAGGAAAGATCCGAGAATATTCGAGAAACGAAGACGGAGCAGGCATCGGATTAAGAGTAGAGAGGGAAAAAAAAGCGTATCGCTTTAAGGATTTCGAAAATAAGAGAAATCGACAACTATAATTTGCTTGGAAACGGGGGGACACCAGCGGCCACGCTCCCGATGGAATCGATTCGTTCTCGTTAGCGGGTGGTTAAACGGCCGTCGATTGGAATATATCGGCTTAAAGTTGCTCGATGCCAAACTTCTTTCATTAAACTTGCGAGAATTCGCATCCGCTCGTTCACCATCGCTCGCCCGAGGGGGAGGGGAAGCCTTTTCCAATGACACAAAGCGACACGAAAGTTTGAAAATTCGTCGCCGCGGATTTAAATACCGGTGGTAAACGAGCCGTATCATTACCGGTCGGTCCTCTCAGCTTCTGCCAACGTTATAAATCTTAACGCGAGCAAAGGAGACGCGGGCACTTATGAAATCCAATTACTCGAGGCTGTTAATGGATTTACGCTAAGAGGGAATAACGTTGTAAATTTGTATTTAATTTTTAGACAAATGCTGCTCGTCGTCAAGTGTTGCAAAATTATACAAGTATTCATCCCCTTTAAACACGAATATATATATTCATGAGTTTTCTTGTAAAAAAAAGTGCATAAGCATTAAATATTACCGTCAATAGATCGCGGATTTTTATACAAAATAAAATTTGTACGAACGTGATCAAAGAAATAGAATTTAAATATTAGAGATTACATAAATGAATAAATATCTGACTATCGTTTTCGATTTTATTGTTTGCATTTTTCACCATTTTATAGCTGCTTTTTGTATCGTACAAAAAATCGATAATCATCGCAAAAGAGGTGACCCCCTTTGACTTTCGGCCCCACGTTCGACGTGTTAATCGATGTCACACCTTTTATCCGCCATCAAGCGGATGCATTTTCCCTCGCTTCCAAAACAATTGTAGCTTAAAATCGAAGCTTCGCTCAAGATCGTTGGCAATAAGCCTGAATTCCTTTTAGTCCATTCGTGCAAAAGATACCATCTCCGTTTCTCACCCTCCTTTTTTTTATAATTTAGCTCCTCGAACGAATGCCAACGGTTTAATCCACGGTCAACAAGTTCCTCCAAAATCGAACTGGAAGGAAAGAGATCGAACATGTTCCTCGGTAATTATATATCTTATGCTCACGTGGTCTTGGACGCTTGATCTAGTTTTCCTTTTTCTTTTTTTTTTCCTCACCGTTCACCGGCTCGTTCTGTCGGAATATCGGATCAACGATCCGCGATATCGAACTTCTTTCATTAAACTTGAGGAGGGATTCATCGGCGGGCCCCCTGCTCGATCCCTCCGGGGAATAACGTGTCGAAAGATCGATCCCGGTGCCGAGACAAAGAACGCTTTGTGGCGCGCATAACTTTCAACCCCTCCTCGATGCTCTTCCCCTCGGTCAACCCTTGATTCCTCCCGAAATTCAACTTACCCTCGTGCGAATTTTTCCTCGTGTCGCTACCTCGTTACTAGATCGCGAAATTTATTCGAAATTTTCCCTTGGTTTTTTCCCTTAAGAGAGTATCATGGTGTTAAGTCGAGTTAATTGGAAAAATGTAATTTTATATCATTACAAAAGATTTGTTCTTATGATACTAGTTTATGATACGCGTTATGAAGCGAATTTGGTTTCGTGGAATTTCATTGTGATTTTTAATTTCGACAACATCTCATTTTCTGGAATATAGAATTATTGTAACTTGTTGTTTCTCGTAACAAAAATTCGAATACAACGGAAGCAATTAAAATCAAATTCCAGGTCGTACAATTATTTCTGATATAATCGTGCGCTCGTGTTTTTGCTTTCATCGTGTCGTAACATGGCACCACGATAATCGTAATTCCCGCAAAAAAATAGGCAGGGGCTGGAACGTGAACTGGAAATTATTGGTACGCCGGTCGTGTGTTGCATTCGATTATTGCATTATCAATAATCAGAAGTTGCCATTATTACAGGGAAATATTAGCGATCGAAAATTTGCAATCAGCTTTAAAAATCGACGAATCTTTCGTTAATCAATGATTAATTTAATTACAATAATTGTAATTACACGGATAGATTCTCGAAGAAATATTTTTATTATCCTTCACAAGTTTTTGATCAAGTTTTGTATCATTCTTGAAACACGTTAATGATTTCAAACTTTTGAAGGATAATGGAAGAATTTACGGAAAAGATTAATCGAGAAGTTAATTTTTAACTGCTAAATACGAAGAAGAATTGGCACAGGATTATCGATATGCGTGTAAGAAAATTACTATTAACACTGTAGATTCTGTGAAAAGGAATATAAAACAGGGTTTAATTAACAATAACGTGGATTGTTCGTAAAAGGACAATCGAAGCTCCTAGTAGATCCCTGTTAAGTGTGCAAAAGTGCACAATCATAAATAAGCAATAGGGAAGTATAACGCGGATGCAGTTGAATAATGGTGGGAAAAACAATATGTCCAGGTGCCAACAACCAAATGCTATCGTAAATATCTGCTAGGGACCCTAGTGATATCAGCATCCACCGATATCGATTTTCCACCGACAACTTCACTTCTCGTAGACAAATGTCAAATTTAAGAAAAGTGTAAGAAAGAAAATTACATTACGGATATCTTTGATATAATTTTGTGTGATCGAAAATGTTATTGTATGCAAAATTTTGTAAGGAAGAAGAGAAGATTTAATTTAATTAAGATCAAAATTAGAGATCGATAAGATTTGGAGTGAAAATTGGCTCCTTTAATAATTACCAATTACCAGGCAATTACCAGGGATTATCTTGTGAAATCTTGTATTACATAATGCGAAATTGCAATTACGTGAAAGAATAGGTTTTATATTTTTAAAAATTGTGGTTGGAAATGTATTAAAATTAATGAAGTACGTTCGTTGTACGATTATAAAATATGTATATTGGATTTAAATCTTGGAGATAATTTTATAATTGCTAAAAAAAATTTTTATAACAACGAGATGTGAAAATTGTATGAATAAATAATTTGAAATGAATAGTTTATAATCTGTGTAAAAGTATCGTGCAATGAATTTAATATCGTAATTATGCTTTGTTGCGAACACAATATCACTTTATTTTGATAATAACTTGCATAATATGTTCCATACTAAACATTGAAAACGTAATAAACATGTAATTGTTGAAAGAGAACAATGTGTATATTATATTTGTATAATACGTTATATTATTAACAAAATTCAAAAATCAAAGATTTTCGACTCGCGATACGTTTTTATTTCTCGTAATAATATTATATCATTATAATATCATTAAGCTCATATTCAAATTCAGTTTCACGATATTTAATATTATTCTCATTACACACCGTCGCATATATAAAATATGAGCGTAATTTTTGGTTGATGAATAATTCATATCATATCCATTTGCCGTCAACAGAAAGTCAGAAATTTTACAAGATTTAATACATTTGGAAATATTCGTTCAAAGATAAAAATTTATGAAGTCGGAACGTATTAAAATCGGAAGAATTGTCAATACAAGTATTCTACTTGTCTCTCCCTTCGATATAAATTTTAATACATTAAAAAAAGAATACGTTTAAAATTATCCATAAAGAAAATAGTATAAAAAAAAAAATAAGTAAATTTAAATAAAAGTCTGTTGATTATTAAGCCGTATGAAGCTTAGAACAAACATTGGAGAAACGGAAAAATCTCTAAAATAGTTCCACTCTATATCTCATCTATGATACTGGTGGATATGCGTTCATCAAACTGAAGAAATATAGGTTGAGAAATGAAGATACTAGACAAAAATAAAAAAAAAAGTGAAAAAAACTTTCATCTCTTGACAAAAACTGTTACGTTCTGTCTTTATTTCGAATAAAGCAAAAAATAGCAGTTTAAATGAAAAGAAAAAACCACAGATGAAGTCTAAGAATAATATGTCTTCCTTTTTTGCTGTTATCCATGTACGAATTCGAACAGAAATATCGCGCACGTTGCAATAAACCGTGCTACTTTTACTGGATATTAAAAATTGCATAAATATAAATATGAAAGAAAGAGGAGGGTCAGGCCCTCAATTACGTTTCCGCGAGCTATGGGGAAGGGTGAAAAATGCGAGAGGTCGACGAAACGGATATAACAACATAACGAAACGAGCCCTTGGGCGAATCAGTTTAAATTTTCAACGTGCTCCCTCTAATTGAACCGGTTTACCGGTATGGAATCGCTAACAAAGAAACGTTTAAATTAAAGCTAAGATAAAAATTACGACGAGCATTGATAATGAATTGAAAACTTTTGGATCGAGTAACGATATCGAAAGATCGCGTATATTGTTACGTAACATGAATTTTAACTTTTGCGTATCCGTTCATACAAATTTATTTTCCTTCGTTATGAAGATGAACGTGAAAAGGACACGTTATAAGCGAAAAGGGAATAGAAATTTTCTCGTAAGAATAAATCGAAAATACAGAATAATTAAACGACTAATTTCTTTTCTAAATGCTAGTTTTAATTTTCACTTTTTCATTTACACGATTTTTTAAACATCAACGATAACGCAATATAAAAGATTGGAGATTAAAAATATTATTAATATTAGAAAAAAACTATCGACTATATTTTTACGAAAATAAAATTGAACACCAAAAATGTTTCACCTAGCAAATGATACGTAACAAGTGTCCTTATCCGCTCATTTTATTGCTCGTCTCGATTCAATTCGACGCGGACAATGCGGGTGATCCAACAGCGATGTCGCGTCGCGAGATTCGTGCAATTCAAAAAAAAAGAAAAAAAACAATTGGTACAAGGAAACGAAGCGACGCTTTATTCGAAAAATGAGAGAGGGGAAACAGGTAGGATAGAAGGTAGGATACGGGGTGTTGGAGCTGGTGTAGGACGGAGGTGGCAATATGCGGCGATTGTCCTCATCTTTCATCGCTTGAAGAAAGATGTGGGCATCTAGGGTGAGAGGAGGTCAAAGGCGAAGCGCGAAATGGAAAGCTCTCCTTGAAAGCTGTCGCCGGAAAATAGATACAGGTCGCTTATATACGACCCAGTTCCTCTCCTCCTCCTCGTTTTCATCCCCCTCTTTTCTTTTTGATCCTTCGCCCGTCTTCTTTCTCTCCTCGCTCTCCCCTATTTATTCCCCTCTCTCTTCTCCCCTCTTTGACTGCGTTTCACGAATCGCCAGTTGACCATTCGTCCGATATAGATCTTTTAAGAGCTTCTCTTCTTCGCTCCCCTATTTTTCCTCCGAGTATCGTTGGCCCAAGTCGCACGAAACATTGCATTGTCGAATAAAATGAAACTGTCAACCAAATTCCAAGAACAATTTTCTTTCTTTTCGTAAGTTTCCTCCCCAATTTCTCTCGTCCCAATTTCGCATCATATTAAGCATATGATCTTAACTGTAATTCGCGTTGAAATTGATCATATATTAATCGTACGCTGTTTGGAAAAATTTAAATGTAATTTTATATATGGAACGAGATAAGAGTAAAATTTTTCATGTAAAAAACGTTAATTATAGTTAGCTTTATATTGAAACTTTGAAAAATTTTCCAATCGACGAAAGAAATGGAATAAACCTAATTATTCTTTGCATACACGTGAACTTTCATCGAAATTTCACCAATTTTAAGTAAGTTCTTACATAACATGATTTTTTATTATCAATTTCACAGGTGAAATTGTATCAAATAAACGATGATTAACTTCACGATGAAATTTGAGAGCTTATCTTCGAATTATTGGAAAAACTTTAAGCACACAATACAACGTTGTTAACAATTTGCTGGGAGCATCGACGCTTCGAAATCTTGCTCCTTCGAAAATTCTATTTTATCGTGGCCTGATTTTTTTCTATTTTCTCCATCGATTTATCGGATTATTGCGATACTCGCGTTCAACACACAAAAGAAAATGGCTCCTCCACGTTATTCCCTTTCGTTGTCTCGTGTAGCATCGAGATTGCTCGATAATCCACGAGATTTATCGTGGCTAATGCCTGGATGATTCTTGTGTGGAGGCAACGAACAACGTTTCCCCAACGTTCATAAATTATATCGAACAAAGCCGCGAAACGGAAGAAGGCTAGCTAAATCAAAAGCTCGTTCGAGGAAGCGAAGGGGTCGGTACTTTGGCCGATGGCGAATCAGCGAATCGAAATGAAAATCACCTGCTGAGCAAGGTTTTTTATCTTGTTCGAGGATAAATATTATGCATAGAATCTGTGGATACAATTTCTTCGAGCAGATTATCCGTCTCTTCTCGAAATATTTCAACTTTTTGCCGCCATAATCATGAAAAATTAAGAGTTAAGCGATTTTGAAAACTTATTAATTTTATCATAATTTTATTCTACAAGATATTGAGAATTCTATATTGAGAGTTAATAGTAAAGAAAGAAAAACGTATATATGTGTGTATCTTGATAAATTTTAAAGAGTTCCACGAGATTTTTTACATGTATCTTTATTCCATAAATAATACGATAATGTGTTAAACGAGTGCATCGAGAAATCGTTTATGGAGTTATAAATATTCCGTTCGACGAGAAGAATCCGAGAGAATGATTTAGGAGATCGATTTAATGGTTAAACCTTCTCGAAATAGCTTTACTAGGAAAGAAAACTGACAGTGGAGCAAGCATCTGGACGATTTATTCTGCTCTTTATCGACTCTACTTTATACTCAATATTTTTTGTTTCAGAATTTGTATATGATTAGCTTTTCACGATCTCTTTCTTACTTTTTCTCCCAATTCTTCTTCACCGTTGATAAATCTTTCGAGAAGCGATTCGAATAAAACAAAAGATGAATCCTTATTCATATAAAAATTTACACGTCTATTTGCAATAACTAGAGATGTTCACTTCTTCGAATATATCCTAACTATCTATACTACGCTCTAATATTTTTCTTTTCACATATCACACTTGGATTATTTAAATTTTCCATAAACAAAAACCGCAATAACGAATAGTAATACGGAATAAAAATCGAGGATGGAATATTTAACCGGTTTTGCCGTGCGGATCACGTCCAGTCGTGATTTCATCGCCGTTACCTAATCGAATTTTCTCTCTCGTTGAACAGGTGCAATGAGCTAATGGCGTAACCGGGAGCACGAGGCCCTGAAACCTTGGCCTCGAGTAACCCGCCGTGACCACCCCATCGTGACGTCTGCATCCGCATCACCCACGTGTCGCCCAAAACACGTCCGAGTACGTGAACGCGGGTAACGTGGTCGTCGTTCGCAACGACGGCATGTCGTTTTTGCTGAGCAGAGGCGGCCGAAAGGGGCCCATCATCTGTTTCGTCGGCCTTCTTCTCATCTTCGCCCTCTACCAGCTGGGCATCATCTGCGGATCGATGAAGTACGTGCCAACGGCGATGATGATTGCCAAAGAGGTAAGCCTTCGTCTTTTGTGATTGCGTGTAAATCATTTCAAAAATTTCAGCAATACTTGTGAAAATGTTTGTAAAATTTCTCCGTCCATTCTTCCACGATGAGTGAAAAATTTTTACAAGAAATTTTCCTATTGCTGTATATGATTTTAAATGAGTTTATTACATGCTTTGATGATAATAAATTTTGCTATCGATTTCTCAGCTGAAAGATGAGGAAAGTAATCTTAAAAAATTTTTCAAATCAATGTTTAAATATTATATATATATAGACGATTAAATTTTGGATCCTGGCTTGACGAAGGGAGTTTAGTTTATTGGAACGGTAATAGATAAAAGTTTGCCCATTTGGATTTTTCTACAAATTGAATTATTATTCAAGGAGAAATCGTTGGGGCAAAAAGCGTCGGGCAAACTTTTCTGGAAATTTTCGCGGCAGAGCTATTATCGCATTGACGATTTACGAGCGTGGCCCCCGACTACGGAGCCAGTAATTACGAATTAGTTTTATCCCAGTTTTCGCGAAATTGTCGTGCAAACAGTTGGTACGTGCCGCAATCGGAGCCAGAACAATCGTCGGTGTCCGAACGTTTAGACAAACGAGTTTCCTCCAACTTTCCTCTCGCGTGTGCGTCTCTACGGTCTCTACGGCGAAATGAAATGGCATGAAATTACATGTTTACGAGTTACATAAGACGGCAAGATGACGGTAATGCAAGGGAATGATCTTAATCAATGGAACATTTTAGAAACGGGAAACGGAGAGAGGGGATGTATGTACGAAACGCGACGTTTGAATATTTTAATGCCAGGTGCTTTTAAGATAAGACGAGAACTGTTTATTCATGTATGAGAAACGTTACGCATATGTGTAATGGGTTTCCCTCATTTCCTCTTGGGGATTAATATGTATTATTATTATTATTATATGATACACGGACGCGCGATCAAGTTAAATTATTAAATTTAAGTCTTTTAATTTTTTTCATTTTCCCATTTAAACTTTCGAAACTAGCGGAAATTTGCAGTGTAATAATTCGAGTATGATATCGAGTGAAAAGGAAAAAAAGTATAACTCGATAATAACTCCATGATAAAATAGTCTGAAGAAATTTTCACCCCTTTGTCGAAAATATAATGAAATATTAATAAAATGGATTCGTAGGTCGTTATTTTATAATGTTTCTTTCGAGAAAATTTCAATGAATATCCAGTAAAATTAAGACAGAGATGCAATTAAGACAGCATCAACCGGGCTTTATCGCGCGAATTAACCGCTTTTCAGTTTGTTCCTTTTCTTCTTCTGAACCGTTTTCCGGGGCCATCTTCAACGTGGCAAAGTGAAGACAATTAAGTTTCCCCAACTTTTTATTCGAAAATTTTATTGTCGGAAAATTTTCTCCTAATTTCTCGACTCGTGTATAAAACTTCTTTATATCATCGCGTCAAAGAAACTTCATTGTTTTAAAATTCTATACTTTAAAGAGTTTTCTATCTACGTAGAAGTTAAAGAAGTGATCACGTGCGCCTCTTCCACAACCTCTGACGTTGGAAAGTTTTTCCCATAGGAAAGAAAAGGAAGGCATCATGTATAAAAGGAGATGAAAAAAAAATCATGGTATTAGATAGAATTTTGTGTAAAGTGACTGAGGAAAAATACTTCTTGTAACTCGATAGACAGATATATATTGCAAATATTAAACTGTCGCTATAAATAAAATCAATAAAAATAGTTACGATCAATGTAAAATCATCTAGACTAAAATTTATTGAATTTAAAGCTTAAAAATAAGTGAACGCAATTTGCATATTATTTTATCAATAATAATGCCGTATACTTCAACGTCAAATTGTTTTCTTCTTATAAATTTAATAATGTATACTTGGCTATTTCATTTAATATATTCTATTTTAAAAACATTTATTCCTATGCAAGTGTTTCACCTATCCACTTAAATTTTTGTATTATACTTAATAAGAAATTTAATCCATAAATAGTTGAATCTATTTCTTCGTTCAACATTCGCGCAAAAAAAAAAAAAAAGAAAAAGAAAAATGTTTATAAAGTTTCGCTCCTGGAATAGATTTTTGCTACGCTATTTTCTCTCGGGGACGTCGTTTACCTCGAGGACAATCAGAGAACTTTTAATCGAATTTTCAACGCTGTCGTATTATGATGAAACCAATTAATTATCACAAAGGTCACGGTGATGGGATACGAAGGAAAATCGATCGAACGATAGAATAACGAAGGACTCTAATCGTATCTACAGACGCTTCTCGACTTGAAAAATCAACGACGAGGACAAGAAAATTTAGAGGATGAATTTTAATTCTCGACGAATTCATCTTCTCGACAAAAAAAAATTGACTTCTACAATTGCAACGTATCTTTATGCATGACTTGTGAGGAAAGTCGGTGCACGCGCGGCGTGAACTCATATTGTGGCCTCAAAGAGGGTAGAAATTTTCTTGGAACTTCGTTTATGCCGTGCAAAACTTTGAAATTGGATTTTTGTTCGTCGAGATTAGTCGTGTCGAGAGGATACTCAACGTCATTTCACGCCTTGATCTAGCATTCGGTGGAATCGTTAAAAAAGTCACGAGAAAATTTGCAATTAATTCTTCGACGCATATTTACGCCGTAAAATCTTCAAAATTGGATTTTCGCCCGTCGAGATCTATTATTATCGTCACTTTGATACCGTGAAATCGTTGGAAAAAATAAGAAGAAAAAAAAAATTAAAAAGTTGGAATTAATTCTTCGATACATGTTTGTCTAATTGTTCTCTCACGATTGTAAAATTTATCGATCGAATTTCTCAGTTATTTACGGACCGATTATAATCGATTCTGGCGCGAAACTTTTCTTACCTTGTGATTTTATGAAGTTTAGATAGAAACGATCGATAGAACGTTCGACAAAGACACGACTGTTCGATTTAATGGACGATTAGCATAGCTGAGAAAGCTTTTTGGGAAGAGTGCCAGCCTACACGCATACTTGTTTATTCGTTCTCCCTCGGCTAAAAGCAATCATCTTATTTGGAAATCTGGAAGATCTGTTGGAATCGAAATAGGTTGTGTTAAGCATCGTTTTTATTGAAATAATAAATTTTTTACTGTTTGTTATTACTGAGCGTGTTGCTGGATATGTAAATGTTGTTGTTACTGAGCGTGTAAATTGTAGAAACGTTTAATTCACGTTGAGAGCAACGTGGAGAGAATCGATTTGATTTTTCTTGTTTTTTTAATTTCGAAACTAAACTTGTTCTACACTGTTTATTTCTATTATTATTAATCGCACAAAATTTCAACTAAATTAAACGGTATATATATTTTTCGAAATTAAGAAATTTTTAAAAATATAAAATTACTTGATTTAATTTTTGTGTGTTAAAACTCATTTACCGTTTCCAAAGGAAAACGGATAACGACTTTTCTTATAGAAACATAAGGAAATAATTGACAACAACGGTAACTTTTAAAGAAACACGAAACAACAACAAAAAAAAAAACTTTCCACGTCGTTCTTTCAACGAGGATGCACCTCCACAAGATAATATTTTCTACTTATCTACCTTCATTTTTCCTCCATTAATTTCTCTCTTGAAGAATCCGTTACCGTGAAGAATAATACGAGGCTCAAAAAGAAGTAAAATGAATCGAGTTAAAAATTATCCTTACGGTCGCGTAACAGAAGATAACTAAATCAAATTTTGAAAACACAGAAGATAGCTCGATAGATAGATACAGAAGCCGAGAGATTTTTTTTTCCCCTTTAAATTCGAACATCAGATCTCCATGATGCAAGAGCTCGCGTGATAAGAAAACTTGGTAAAAAAGTCGATGATTGATCGCGCTCAAATTATCTCGTTACCGAACGAAAGGATTGAAACTTTTCTCGTGGAGAAAACACATCTCTTGATTTCTAACGAAAAGCCCTCGTTATAACAAAAGAGAGTTATCGCCAAAGGATACGTCGTCATATTAAAATCTCTAGAGCATCGTATTAAAGCGTGACGCAAGTCCCGTAGATAATATTTAAGAAACACGAGCTTTTAAGAGGAACTCGACGATAAACAAGTTGATCTTGTGAAAATTGCAAAGGAAATATCTTCCTAACAACGAATGTTCAACATTCTTGCCCGAAATTTTATCGATTTTGTAAATCTTTTAAAAAATACGTTAAAATATTGTTCTTTATAAATTTTAACAGTTCTTATTATTATTATTTTCTTTAATTTTATTATATAATAATACACATATATTTTATATACTCTCTCATAAAATTTGTAATTTTTTTTTTAAATTTCTTTATAAAGACACACGCCCTTTCTTTCTTAACTTTCAATCGAATAATCCGTTCAAAATAAATAGAAACGTGCGAAATATTTTTTTATTGCTGCACAAATGTGAGTGACTCACAAATGTTTCTTCCTTTCTTTAATTTGTCATTCTAAGATTTATTACGTATATATAGACAGTGACAAAGGGTGGAATGACAGAGGGCGGTTCCTTCCTTCAGATCCTTTTCAACTCATCCAACCGATGAGTAACGAAAAAGAAAAAATAAAAATTTATTCCACGTTTTTATTCCAACGCGGATCATTTGGAAATAGAGGCCGATCTAAAAAAAAAACAAAAAACATTACAACACTTCTGGTTCGTTTATCCAGCGTTAAGCGCGTGCCAGTCGCGAAAGAAAAGGGGGTGGAAGGCGCGTTTCCGTGAAGGGACGAAATCGTGGCTGCTCGTCTCGAAACTTTCCCCCCCAACGCGCTCGACCTTTCTCCCCTTTCTCCATCCTTTTTGCATCCACGCACGCCGTCGAGCGGACAAGGGGTGAGAAGAGAAAAAAAAGGAAGAGCGACGGAAAGATGGAAAAAAACAAAGAGAGATACAAGAAGATGCAACATGCGTGAATACGTGTACAGCACGGTTTGAAGCAGCGTGGCTGTATATATATTCGCACGGTTCTCTGCCGGAGCGGAGAGGGAAACGCGCGCGAACGGAAGAGAAACGAGTTTCTGTCAGGCTCACCCTCCGCTCAACATAAATCGCGTCGGTTGAGTTTCACGCGTACTTTTACTCTCCGTGCGCTTCGGTGTTAAAGGGGAAAGAGAAAAGGGGAAGGGGGTGAACAGCGAAGCCACCCCTTTACCCGAGAAATGCTAATTGCGAAATGTAGTTTTTTCTTTTTCTCTCGTCTCTTTTTTCTCTCCTTTTTTTCCTTTTTTCTTTCTTTTTTTTCCCTTTTTTCCTTTTTTTTTTTTTTGGCTTTTGTCCAGTCTCTTTTCTTTCCTTTCTTTTCAACGTCACCACTGGTAACGGTCTCATGCGGGGAAAAAAATCGTAAAACGCGAGGGCCAGCCTAACAACGCCCCTTTATTCGTGAAAGCAAGCTTATTTTATAAGATTCTTCACGGTATTCGCGTCCAGGTTAATTTTAGATTCGATATGGAAATGTTCTTTTTTTTTTTTTTTTTTAGAATTTGTCAATTTTAAACATTCCATCTTAAATTTTTCATATATCGTGGAGTGTGATCTCCTTTTCTTCGCAATTATATTTTAATATCTAAAGGATATAATTTTATCGAGATATTAAAAAAATTTCCAATTATTCTTATCCCAAGAATAAAGTTAGGAACATACTTTTTTTTATCGTGTCAAGAAAGAAAAATTAACAATGTACTTTTTCAAATTATATTTTCAACGCAATTATTTTCGTATCTTCCTAAATGGAATATATAATTTTTATAAAGAATGTACAACTCGTATTGCAAAATTTGTTTCGACTCCTTAAAAACTATTCTTCCTGTTAAAACTATTATTTAACAAGCAATACGAAAAACACGTTCTATTTCACATCCCTTAACCATTTTCCCTAACGTTTCTGACAGATTTATCCCGCGATCGTTCCAACTGGATCGCGATCGCAACGATAATACGCGAGGATATATTATTAGATCGTAACATCAATTCACCCTATTGTTGACTGTTCATTTGCATGTTTTGCAAGCTACAATTTCCACGCTAACGTTAATTAAACCGTCGCCCGTTAAATTTTACCGACCCAGCCCGCGTTTTCAAAAGCGTAGAAAAAGATCAAGCAACGAGAATGAGAGAACGTATATTTTGAAACGTGATAAAAACCTGGATACGCGTATCTCTCTGAACTCAAATATTTCGTAATAGTTGAGCGCGAAGTTGAGCCCGATTGTTCCTATCCTATCCCGAAGATACAACCGCGTTTCCAATTAACCTGCAATTAATTATTTTTATCAGGAGAGGAGAGGGAAGACGGCGGCCGATCGATATAATAATCAAGGCAATGTAACTACCAATTAGAACGTTAATTGCCAGTTTTTATCATAATTATTATAATACTCGTTCCGGATATAAATTGTAGCCGGGTAACGTTTCGGGCGCCGGTTCGCTTCGTCGTTTCGGATAGAAGCGAGTGGAGGGGGATGAAAAATGGGGGAGGGGGGAGAGAAGTGGCCGCAAGTTTATTGGCCGTGTGATGCGAAAGGGGGAAAGGATGGAGATTAAAATTCATGCTCTTCTTTTATGATAATTGGATCATCGAGGATCATGAGGAAGGATCGTGAGGAGCGTGGGAAATGAGTGGTAGATTCGCGAAATTGGAAGGCAAATTGAAATTTGGATTTGTTCGAAGAAATTTCTTATTATTATTAATTTATGTAACTTTTTATTTTACCAGCGAAAGTTTGTTCGAGCAAATGTATTTAAAAATCAGAAAGTTCTGATTTTCACGAAAGTTTGAATATGTGGAGCATAATGAAATAGTGCAGAGCGATCTTTTTCTTTAAGGGAAAATCTCTTTCGGGAATGAGATCAATTCCCAATGTTGAAACATTGGATTTTTGAAACATTTTTCATCGAGTTTAGTAAGTTTTAACAATTTTTCGTTTACGCAACAGCATGATGGAAGGTACTTTGAACATTTTGTAATTTAAAATTTCTCTCTCTCTCTCTCCCTCTCTCTCTGTGTATTATTGCAAAGTTATATTAAACCTCTTAAAGTTATATTTATGAGGTTGATGTGTGTAATCCATGTTCACGTGTAACCTATAATTACACGCAATTACAAAGTTTGAATTGAAAATATAACAAATTGTTCATTAACATTTCATAAAAATAAAAGTGCTCGAAATATTTTTGTGAATCAGTGTTGTATAATTTTTTTTTATGAAAAATAAGTGGAAAGTATCAATTTTAAAAAATTGTATTTATAGAATTGGGAAGCATGTTTTAAAATATGTCACTCGAAAATTGATTTATTGCCACATATCCATTGATTTTATTGAATTTATTACGGCTATGTATTTGGTTACGGACAGGACGATGATTTCACGGACGAAAATGATTGATGGATTCATAAATCTGATTCGAAACGTGGTTATCGAACAATAATATCCAAAATATCGTGTCGTGATATGTTTTAATCCGTATGTAATATATACATTTCGTATTACTTTGATTTTATCGCGTCCAATTTATTAAATAAAACAATAATGACTTTTCATAAAGCGAAAGAAATATCTTTCATCGAATGATGGAATATATTATATCGGAGGAATATCGAGAAAAAACATTTCGAAAATTTTGAAAATAATTACACGTTTATAAAATAATTAAATAAGATTTCTCATAGTCATAACCTTCCGATTATTTCATTAATTATACATCGATTATAAAATTTTAAAAATAATGTTTATAAAATAAGATTTCGCTATTCAAATTTCTGGTATCTTTAGTCATAACCTTCTGATTATTCCATTAATTATCCATCGATTATAGAAAGAGCGAGTTACGATGTACGGGGATGCAGATGGGGTTACGAAATTACAGATCATAATTAAATTTGGATTTGTGCACCGTGCACTAATGAAGGGTATTGGTCAACATTTATTAATAATCATGCAAAATGCATCAACGATTCCGTCAAACGATAAAGTTCTTGATGCAATGTTTGCTTAATCGAGTCCGAACTAGTTTGGGATATTATCCTACTTCGCATTGATTGCGGTTAATTAAACCGTTCAAAACGGCTGTTAATTTCGCCATTCGACAAAAGAGGCTATCGTGAAATTTATCGTGAACTCATTAATACGGTTATTCCAGTTATTCGCAATGTAAAATGTGCATAGCTTGTGAAAATATTTTGATAAACTGCGTATCTTTGATCGATGTATTTAAATGTAACGCAAACACGCGCTTTAACGTACAATTATTATGATTTGACGTATAATCATTAATTGAAAAATTATTATTTTTTCCATTTCTTCATTTTCGTGAAAAGTTTCATCAAAAGAACGAAGAAAATTTATTGAATTTAACATTCCTCAATTCTCGGATATTAATCTCTGATAAATTATAAAAAATAATAATTGTAAAGGAAGGAAATTTAAAATCTGATATTAATGGCGAACGATCGTATCGAACGTGATAAGATTATAATTCGTCCAATTCGTAGATATAAATCCCAAAGGAAAAGGAAGAGGAAAATCCGAAGGAGAAAAGATAAACGGGGAAAAATATCGAGAAAGTTGATAATTGCACGGAGGAGGATCGTTTAAACTTTTACGCGGGGGATCGTACGAGGGATCATAAAAGGAAAAGGAACGCTGATCCCTGTGCACAAAATTCAAAGCGTATCGATTCCCGTCTCCTGGTTTCGAGACAGTTTGTTCGTTAGGCGATATTGTGCGGCAAAAAGTTTCACGTTGCCGAGGTTTAATCAAGCTCGATTTTTGAAAGAAGTTGCCGCCACGTCGACGCGATCACCAGAAACTTCTCGATCCTTCGCCCGATAATTCGATAACGATATAATCAACGGTTAATAACCGACGTTAAAGGGGAAATTATCTTCTCTGCTCACCACTCCGTGATTATTACCACGGGGAATTAAATTAATTATAGCAACGCTTTCTAAAAATATTAAATATCTCTAACGCGGATCGATTAACTTTATCTTAGAAAAATTATTCGACTAACACTTTGACTATCGATTTTATCACACGGATTGATGTTACACGATTCAAAAATTCGTTAAAAATAAAAAAATCTCTCGTTTCATTTCGAATATTTAAATAACGAGTGGAATGAATGGACGAACGAATGAATGGACGAATAAGATTATTAAAGAGAGAAATAATTAACAAAGTATCGAATACGTTTTTTGCAGAAATACGTGGTGGGCCCGTTCGATCACAAACGATACACGTACGATCGTTACATGCCGCTGATTTTCATCGGTGGCGTGCCACGATCGGGGACTACTCTCGTACGCGCCATGCTCGATGCACATCCCGATGTCAGGTGAGTTCCATCTGTTGGATAAATTGCCAATTATCGGCCGCTCGTTCACTTCGAGTCATCTTCTTTCGTTCTCGATGGTGAAACGATTCCTTTTCGATTCCTAGATGCGGACAGGAAACACGCGTGATACCGAGGATTCTGCAGATGAGGATGCATTGGCTCAAGTCCGAGAGGGAGAACCTGCGTCTTTCGGAAGCTGGAATTTCGAAAGAAGTGAGTTCAGAGATCAAACCTACACAACAATCTATAATTTTTACGAAAAATATAATAAAAGATAGAATTTAGAAAGTTGAAATACTCGAATTAAAATCAAGACAGATAAATTTTTTTTTTCAATAATACTTCGCTAAAGATAGTTAAATTTATATGTGAAATTTTTTTAAATAAAAGTATTCGATGTATTTCTCCATCACAGAAGGATAAGAGTAATCAAAATTATTTCGAACAAACAAATTTCAGGTAATGGACAGCGCTATAGCGGCGTTCTGTTTGGAGATAATAGCGCGGCACGCGGAACCAGCTCCACGGTTATGCAACAAGGATCCCCTCACCCTGAAGATGGGGTCCTACATTCTCGATCTCTTTCCAAATGCCAAGTTTATCTTCATGATCCGCGACGGCCGTGCCACCGTGCATTCCATTATCTCGAGAAAGGTATGATCGAAATCTTGGTGCCGGCCATTCCGGCTGATGTATGCAAATTTGTATCTCTTCTTCGTTCGCGAATATTAAAATACGCGACGTATCCTCGTCAGAACGACGAAAAAAAATGAGAAGAAAACGAACGAACGGGAATTTACGTATATTTCTCTTATGCAAAACAGGCCGAGTCGAAACGAAATGGAAACGGTAGTCTCTGCAAAAAGAAAGAAAAAGAAAAAAGCGTAATTTTGTCTCGAGTTGAGAAAATTTCACAATATTATTGACGCGTGTTACATTTCAATTTACGCGTGGGAACGCGAGAGATTAATTTACATTAATAATTTTCAGGTAACCATAACGGGTTTCGATCTATCCTCGTATCGGCAATCGTTGATCAAATGGAATCACGCGATATCTATAATGTACGGCCAGTGTAAAGAAATCGGATCGGACAAGTGTCTAATGGTTCCGTACGAGCAATTGGTGCTGCATCCACGCCAATGGATGAAGAAGATTCTAAACTTCCTCGATGTCCCCTGGAACGAATCTGTGATGCATCACGAGGAATTTATCAACAAGCCAGGCGGCGTGCCTCTGAGCAAGTAAATGCAACGTTTCATTTTTCTATTTTCCCTTATGAAATTAAAATAGAAGGAATAAGAAACAAGATTCCTAAACAAGAATATCAAAATAGCAATGGAATGAGGAAAAAAATCTGTCTTATTTTTGGTATGCAGGGTGGAAAGATCGTCGGATCAAATTATAAAGCCGGTCAACCTGGAGGCATTAACGAAATGGGTGGGCCACATTCCGGACGACGTGGTTAGAGAGATGCCTGACATCGCGCCGATGCTTTCTGTGCTCGGCTACGATCCTTATGCTAATCCACCGGTGTACGGAGCGCCGGATAGATTGGTTAGCGAAAATACTAGACGGTGTGTAAAACCGATCTTTAATTAATCATCATAGAAATAAATTTTCTTCATTATCCATCTCGAGTGTATCTATCGAGTGTTTATTCGTTTGCAATCGATTGAATCGCTTCTTTCAGAGTGTTGGCGAATGGCGAGGTATGGGCAGCCAGGGCGCGCCAATTCTCTTTGGAGAAGTTGATCGAGCTAAGCAAAGAGGACGAGGCGACCAATGCCCCAAACGCGTGACCTCGGATATATCTCTCCCTAGGCGCGCAAATCTTGAATCTGTACAATTTCTGTAATGTCTAACGACAAATTTCGAAAGAAACAAGTTTGAAAATCATCACGGAAGAGCGTCTCAAAAGAGTTTCTTTCATCCGAAGTCAGAGTCGCACTTAAACGCTTATTGTCGAGGGAATTCGAAAATAACGAATTCTAACTCTTGGAACGAACGAAAGAGACCCGACTAGAAGGTTAGAATTAATTCTCGATTACGCGTAACACGTTCGATCTCGAGCTCACAGAAGAACACGGAATTGTGGATTATATATAGTGCAATTTTTTTTTCTTTTTTTTTTTTTTTATGCCGCTACTGGACAGTTACCCTCTTTGTATGTGTTAACCGGTAAATGTTTAACTTCCACTCGAACCGTGAATGTAATAACTTGCTCACTTCGCGTGATTCGGCACTATTCTTCTATGGAACCTGTACGATTTCACGAGTTGAACGATTATCAACGCTGAATCAAGCAAAGTGTAAATGCAACAAAAATGCAACAAGTGCAAAAGCGAAATGCCATGCTATTTTTTTAATTGCTTTGATTTTTGTTCGTTTTTTTTTTTCCTTTTTTTTTTTTTGTTATCGAAACTGATATAAATCTTACTGAGTACGTTGAGGCACTTTTTGCATAATTTTATCCGATGGCCAGTGACAAGAATCTAGGCTATGGAGCTATAATATAAAAAAAAAAAAAAAAAAAGCGTATAATGTGAATGTCGTGTTGAATGTCGTGGAGCGAAAGTATTGAATCGATGCGAATAAAAATCTATGTACTATATTTTATATTGTAATGCAAAATAATTTTTATGACATTCTATATAAAAGAAAAAATACGTTTCTACTTATGTAATACTTATTTTGAAACATGTGCGTTAATACAAATCTAAAAAGGAAAATCTTTAAGTTTCTTTCTTACTGTTTTTCCAACCTTTTTTTCTATATTTATACAATTAATAAAATTCAGACTATAGTAAATACGAAATGTATTCATTTCGTATCTTTCATTTTATTATATATTAATTTTATCATATTAATATTAATATTGTCGTTATGCGTTATAAATCGACTACGTACGAGAAAGTTATATTTATATGCCAATGAAACGTGGAAAATATACACCGGATTAACAGCAAACAAAATCAAACATTTTTCTTTCAATTTATGATGATTTCATTATCTATAACTATGCGTAGCGAATATTGCTGCAAAATCTATGATTACAAATGGATTGAATACTGTTCTCGATTATTGTATCAACCGGTATTTGATACAAATGTGACAACTTCGATGTGACATTATGTCATTTGTGTCAACCACGTTATTGTCTATCGAAATATACGATTAAATTATTTTAATATTATAGAACCTAGTAATTATTTCTTTCCCTTTATCAACAAGAAAAAATTTTGATGAGAAAAAATTATATATAAATTTAAATAATATGAAAAAAAAATCTAAAATAATATTATATGTATATGAACAGATAAAATACAAGATAAATATGTCATGACATTTTATATTCCATGTTGGGAAATATCTGAAATTCTGTATCATGAATGAAATTATTATATAAAATAAATCTAACATTCAATGCATTTTTTTATCTAACGTTGGAAGCATTAGGATTTTCCTAACATTTTCTTAACATTTTAATTAATAACAATTAATTAGAAATTTCTCGAAAAATGTTTTTGTATTTAAGAGATGGCGTTGATTCTCAATTCTTTTAATTCTATTTTATCTTTTCTTTGAAGCAGTATTTTTAATACTCAAGAGATGGCGTTGATTCTCAATTCTTTTAACTCTACTTTATCTTTCCTTTGAAGCAGTATTTTTAATACTCAAGAGATGGCGTTGATTGTCAATTCTTTTAACTCTACTTTATCTTTCCTTTGAAGCAGTATTTTTAATACTCAAGAGATGGCGTTGATTCTCAATTCTTTTAACTCTACTTTATCTTTCCTTTGAAACAGTATTTTTAATACTCAAGAGATGGTGTTGATTCTCAATTCTTTTAAATCTACTTTATCTTTCCTTTGAAAAAATATCTTTAATACTTAAGAGATGGCATTGATGGCATCATTTTTATTCTTTCTCTATCCTTCTTTTACTAATTGCTCTCTATAAATAAAAAATAAAAGATTATACTAATCAATTGGATAACTGAAGCGCGACTAAAATATTTAAAATTCAAAATTCATTGATATAACAAGTGATATATCATTAATATATAACAATAATAATAATAAAAAATTAAATTATATTTAAATAAATATTGGATATTTTAGTAGAATAAAACATTCTATTTAAAAATTAATATAATAATAATTTATACAATAAATTTACAATAAATTTATTTGAAATATAATGATAATGAGTTTTATACTCTAAAAATATAAAAAATTATGAAAATATCATTTTATTATTGATTAATATAAAATATATACAATACAACATATATTATATTTAATAATTATTATTATTATTTAATATTTATCAATGTTAATTAAAATTCTTCTTTCTAGATTAATTTGATTATGATTGTAAAAATAATACTAAAATTGACTAGTGTAGTCAAATTAGGCGCGAGAAGATCTTGGACATAGGATAAGTTTGTTAAAAATTTTAGAATTTAAAAATTTATTTTTTTATAAAATTAATTGAAATACTATTTAAATATATTAAAAATCATTTTATCAAATATAAAATAATATTGTTTCAAAATTATTGATTTTTTAATATTTATTAATGAAGAAAATCTAACCTATCCTTATACTATTCAAGTAATTGTAATGTCATTTGAAAGTATGAGAAATCATTTGATTATATTAAATTATAACAAATAATACTTTCTTAATACTTAACAGATTGTATGTAAAAATAATTGTTTAATAAATAGATAATTTTATTTTACAATTTCTATTATAATATTCCGTAATATTTAAATATTATTCTTTAATAAATATTTCAGTTTTTAATTGAGTACCTATATAAATCAAGTAATATTTATTTAAAATTATAACGAAAAAAGTACTTTTTATAATTTAAAAATGATAAGTTTAGAAAGTCAAATTGATACAGATGTAAATATTTATTTTATTATATCAAATGAATATAATTCTGAAAATGATTGTAATGAAGATATGTGGCATGCATACAATGTTAGTAAATATATTTTTATAAATAAATAAATATAATATATATAAAATAACAATAAACAAAATAATGAATTAATTTTTTAGAAATGTTGTGAACATGATTTACAACCAATATGGATCAATGAAACAAAATGTAATAAAATGAAACCTATTAAAAATGATGTTTTTGTAATGGAAAAGTTTGAAGGTGATATATTTCATAAATTAAAAACATTTAAATGTTCGTAAGTAAAACTTTAATATCAAAATATAATTCATTATTATTGATTTAAATAAAGAAAATAATATTATATTAAATATTACTTTATTTTTATAGCATAGTTGGTCCAAAATGTTTATTAGTTTGTTTCCTTAATGGAGAACCAATTCCAGAAGGAAAAAGTCCAATCTATACCACAGCTATGAGAGGTCTTTGCATATGTGCTTCTGGTTTATCTCCAGAAGAAAAAGTATATTCATTAATAAATATCCTTTTTGTAAATAATAAAATTTAAAATATCTAAAAATTTATAAATTACAGGAACATATAGAAAAATTAGTAGAATATATGGGAGGAATTTTTACAAAACAATTACGTAGTTGTGTAACACATCTTATAACAGCATCTGTTATGTCTGCTAAATATGAGGTAAATACATAAATTCACATAAAATTATACGAATAAATTTCTAACATTTAATTTTTTCTAATAGACTGCAATAGATATGAAAATACCAATTGTTACAAAAGAATGGGTTGAAGCTATTTGGGAAACAAATTTAAACAATTTTATTAAAGCAGATAATAATATATTTGATAAATATAAAGCTTCTGTATTTCTTAATTTAGTTGTTACTTCAACAAATCTTCCAAAACGCCAAAAGGAAGAAATAAGACATTTAATTAATGATAATGGAGGAGTACGAATTCAATTTTTACTATTTTTTAATAGTTTTTTTTATTGTTTCTTTATACTTTCTTATATTATACTTTTTTGTAGACATTTATGGGTCCTTTGGATGGTGCAAAAGTTAAAGTTGTACTTGCTCCAGAAAATAGCCCAATGAGTGAAAAGCTCAAATATGCAAAACAAGCAAATATTGCTTGTTTAATTCCAGATTGGGTTTATAAAAGTATAAAAGTTGGTTATGCTTTACCTTTCAAAGATTATTTAATTAAGTCATTAAAAGCATGTTCTACTCCAGAAAAATCAAATGGTAAAAGCATTTTGTTATTATTATAAATTTATAGTAATTCTGATAACTAATGTAATTTTTTATTATAATCATAGTATATGAAAGTCTTAATTGCTCTGCAATAAGTTCCATAACATGTGATGTACAGCAAGGCAATTATGTTGATGAAAGTTCAATAACAACAATGAGCAATGTTTCTTCTTTAGACAATTTATATAACAATGTTTCTTCTGGTTAGTAATATCATATATATGTATATATAATATTTATAATATAATAAATTTTATTTTATATATATTGAAATTTTTCAGTTTCTACATTTGCAGTTTTGGATAGACTTACATTTAATGAAGCAAAATCGGCTGGTCCGTTTTTAGATGGCTGCAATGTAATTTACATTTTCTTATTTTATAATTCTATAATATCTTTTTATTCAATTTTTTTTCATTTTTTAGATTTACCTTACTGGATTCCCTTCTAACCAAAGAGATAAACTTAACAAAATATTAAATGTAGGTAGTGCAACACGCCTTGATGATATATCTGATGCTCTAACACATGTCATTGTTGGAGATGAAAATAAAGCAGCAAATGAATTAAAATTAATGGCTTCAAAAGGATTATGGTATAATATTAAAATTGATATATATATACATATATTTAATCTTTATACGTATAATATAATTTAATATCATAATTATGCGTAGTCCATATATATTAACACTAGAATGGTTAGAAGAAAGTATTAAACTTAAACGACCTGCACCTGAAGAAAATTTTCTATGTGGAGAAAGAAATATTGCAATTCAGAAAATTACTGAACCTCCATCTCCTTTAAGTAAAAAGGTAAATACAGAATATATTTATAATATAAATATCTAAGAGATTCATATATTTTTTTCAGAATTTACAAATGTTACAAAAACCAAAAAAAGTGTCTATACCATCTTTTGATATAGATGAAAAATTGGTTATGTTAGAAAAAGAAAAAGAATCATCTGATCTTCTTCAACAATATCTTCAAGATACAGTTGGTAATGTTTTTAAATAATTGCTAATATTATTTATAAAAAAAAATGTAATATAATATATAATATTTTTTGCTTTAGTTGAAACAAATAATAAAACAATGCAAGAATTTTTAAAACCACATACTGTATTGGGAGAAAATAATGATATAACTTTGATTGATAATCAAAAAAATGAAGGAAAGCATTTAAAAGAATCTATAACATCTTCAACAGAACAAAATAAATATTCAGCAGATGACAGTGCAGTACCATTTAGTCAAACTTCTACTTTAAATGATAGATTATTTGAAGGTAATGTAATTATCATATGATATAAATATTCATATAAAATAATATTCATATAAAAAGACATGAATAAAATAAAATAATGTACTAAAATGCATACAGGCCTGACATTTGTTGTAATTGGCTTCAGTGACGAAGATAGTTTTGTAGCTGAAACTATAGCAGCAATGAATGGAAAAGTAGTTTCTAGTACATTTGCTGGCATTCCAGACTATGGTGTTGTACCAAAATGTGGTGCACCTTTAAAACATACAGTAAATGAAATTGTTACAGATCTATTTATTGTGAGTATCAAATTTTTATTTACTTTCTAACATTAATAATATTAATATTTCAATTAATATTTTTTGTAGGAAGATTGCATAAATCAAGAACAAATAGTCGAAATTAAATATTATCATAGACCTCTATCTGTAAAAAAATACTCGAATCCATTATCAGGTTGTGTTATTACAATGAGTACATATATTGGAGTAGAAAGAACATATCTCGCAACATTAGCTACAGAATTGGGTGCCATGTATTATTTTTAAAATATATCTTAAAATATATATATATATATCTTATATATATATATATAATAATATAATTATAATAATAGGATAAATATTAAGATATTATCAATTTCAGGTGTCAAGATATTTTTGTTCGCAAAACTAATGTCGAAAAAAATATATATCGAAGTACACATTTAGTTTGTCCAACACCTGAAGGAAACAAATATAATGCTGCAGTAAAATGGAAATTACCAGCTGTTACTGCAGATTGGCTAAAATCCTGTGCAGCTCAATCAAAATGGATTGATGAAACAGCATTTCTTGTAGGAGAAACTATAGGTATTAAATTTGTATTGGATGTTTTAAATGAATTCATACACATATATATATATATATTTTTTTTTTCTAATATTGATTAATTTTTAAGCTCCTGAAAAACCAAATGGAACTAATAATATGAACATAACTTCAAATAAAACTAATTCAAATGAAATGGGTCCTCCAATTGAACCAATAGCTAGAAATATTATAACTCCAAAACGTCATTTATCAAATTTACAAGTATATATATATTTTTTTATTTTTGATTTTATTTTTTTAATTTGTTATTTCATACTTGCGATCGACTTATTATTAAAAATAATATTACAGAGTCAAGATGGCAATTCCAGTGATACACCGTTAATTAATAAAAGACTTAGTTTACTTATGAATAAAACTCCTCAATCACCATTTCACGTATCTACACCAGAAACACCATATGGTCAAGTATTTAAACCTAATCCTTCACCAGATACAAGAAAAGGTTGGGTGAAATGGGTTGATAATTTTCCAGATTTAAGAGTAGAAGAACCTCCTTTAAAAAAAAGAGCACTTAGTACTGTAATTATTACTTTTTATAAGTATACTTTTAATTACATATAAATATTTGATGCATATTAATATGATTAAATTTATAGCCTCTTTCAGAGCTTAAAAAACAATTGTGGCAAAAATTAAAACAACAAAATCATGATTTAGAGGTAATTTTATTTATATATATATAAATAAATATTTCAAATTTATTTTTAAAATATTTTATAATAACAGAATAATGATGAAAGCTCTGCCACTAATGACGATGAAAAACTAGATAAAATACCAGAATTAACAAAAGATGATTACAAAACAACTACTACTTCTATTAATAGAAAATTAGAATTCACCGATGAAAACAATCCATTACCAAATAATGAAATTAATATGTAAGTTGTGATAGATAAATGCTTTAAATTTCACTTATAATAATCTTTATATATGTATAAAAGCAAATTTTTCATCAAACTTTTTTCGTAGGCAAATTGCACAACTAGATCAAGTACTTCAAAGAACATCAAGTACTCCTGAAAATAGATATTCTCTTACCGGAGAAAATGTAAACACATACAATGTTGAACCTGCTGATCCTATACAAAAATGTAAATATATTTATATTTGTTTATTATTATTAATTTTATTTATGTATATTTTTTATTAAATATATTTTTTATTACAGTTATTGCAAAAGATTCTCAACCTGTCGATGCTATTGTATGGGAAGATCCCAGTAATTCAAAACGAGTAGGTTTTTTTATATAAATGTATTTTATTTTAAATTAATTAATTTTAATCATAATTATTTTTATAAAGTTAACAACGCATGAAGAGCAAAATGAAAGTATTACACATGAAGAATATAATATAAAACATCACGAAGAAGAATCATCAGAAGAAGAAATTGAACCTCCAAGAAAATTAAAATTCATGTTATCAGGCATAAAGGTATATTAATTTACATATCTTGTATATTTAATTATATTATACATTATACATACATTATACAGAATATTATTGATTAAGCTAATTTATTTAATAGGATAAAATAACATACGAACAAGTAATAAGAAATCTCGGTGGTGATGTATCATCAGATACTATTTTTGATATAAATGCGACGCATTTACTTTGTATTAGACCTTCAAGAAATGAAAAAATGCTTGGAAGTATAGCATCCGGAAAATGGGTTTTACATTGTATGTATTTACGAGATTCCGAACAAGAAGGAAAATTTCTTGACGTTAGTATTAATTGTTATTATTTATAATCTATATTTTATTTTAAGATTAATATTTTAGATTAGTATTTAAAATTAGTATTACTTTTGAATAATTATGTATTAATAGGAAGAAAAATATGAATGGGGAAATCCAAAAAGTAAGGGTATTATACCAGATCCTACTGGCGAAATTGAAGAAACAATTGCAGCAGCTGCATATAAATGGAGACTTAAATTAATAAAGGAACCAAAGGGGCCATTTCATAATATGACTGCTTTGCTATTGGCTTCTGGAGATAAATACGATCAATTTAAAAGATTAATTGAAGCTGGAGATGGTAAAGTTGTTCAAGCAAGGTAAAGAAATTTTTTTTTCTTCTTTTTTTACTAAATTTTATTTACTTCTATTACTTACTTATTTCTATTTAATATATTTTTTTAGACCACCATATGATACAAGTCCAACTGGAAAAAAAATCACTCATTGTTTCGTTAACATTAGACAAGTTAATCAACCTATTGATTGGGCAATGTTAGCTAGTAAAGGTATTCTTTGCTTTATGCCGCAATATTTGAGCGATTATCTTACTTCACAAATTCCATTAAATCCACGAGAATGTGTAATTCCAGAATTTAAAAAATATTTAACATTATTACCGAAATAAAATACTAATAAATAATGTCTTTAAACGACTTTTTGTATAATAGTATTACCAAATGTATATCTGTACATAGAAAAAAATACATTTGTCATATTTTATTTAATTACTCCAAATTTTTTACTAAATTTTCCTAGATTAGTATATATTATATTATGAGATAAAAATTTTTTTTATATTATAACAATATTTTACAATAAATAATTTATCTATGTAAATTTCCACTGAAGAAGAATATATTACATATATCATTAATATTATCCATTTCATCAGGAATTGTATCAGGAGTAAAAATAAATGTTATGATATTTTGGTATAATTTTATTCAAAAAATTTTAGAAAATCTATATTTGATTAGTTATATAATATTTACTGCAACATATTGAAAAAATAATAAATGTTTAAAATTTAATATTATTTGTGGAAATTGAAATTAATATACATATACATTTTGAACATCCAATTCAAATTAATAAGTATGTAATATATTTCATTTAAGATATTTCTAAAAATATAAATATTATTACATATTTGAAATTTAAATTTCACACATATATATGTATGTATAATATGTATTTGTATAATGTAAATACACAAAATTATTTATAACAGATTTATTTTAGCGTCTATGATACACGAATATTATACATATTTATATATATTAGTACAATCTTACGCAATTCGATAAAGTTCTAGTATAAACATCGCATCATCGAAAGAAATTTGTAAGTTCTACAGGTAACTATAGATAAATATACAATCGCATACAATCGTTTCATAATTATATTCTTTGCCATTCGTATGTATCAACTAAACAAATTAAATATTTTCGAGGCTGAATTATTTCTCATTAACTTTAAATTCAAAAAGAATACATTTTGACATGCAATCAGAATATTGCGAAGATATTTTCTACGAATTATTCCTCGTTTTCAAGAAAATAACATTTACATTATCTGATACATTATATCCTTTAAACAAAGTTGCATTGCTTAATATAAACTAATTTGTCAAAAATTTTTTTTAATAAGTTCTAAGGATGCAAAACATTCAACATGCGTGGGTTCTAATTTCAATGAAATCAGAACATTAAACTGTGCATAGTCCTACCACTCATGTTTTTGTTTGCAATTCTATAATCGTTAACAATTTGTATTTATATTTAAAACAAAAAATGTAATAAATGTTAATACTACAGCAATTCTCTAAAAATTAATGATGAAATTAATGCACAAAATTTTTGTTTTAATATCATGTACAAATTCGGCCAAATTTTGAAAAATGATAGAATAAAATTGGTGTATTTCAATATTGATCAAACTGAAATGATATATGTTTGAAATATTATTCTTGATAAATAAAAATAAAATATCAAGAAAATCTTTTATAATATATAACTATGCATATGTAAAAAGATATTTACACAAATATTATAGTTATATTATGTCTAAACCGAAAATAGTTGCTACATCGAATTGATTAGAGTTTATTTTCATTACTCTTTTTATTTGTAATATCTTTTGGAATGTTGTAATTTCTTTTGTTTTTTCAAATGAGAATTCCATATTGATTTCATTTCGCTTAATAAACATAAATTGAAAGTAGAAAAAACTTTGTAACATATAATAAATATGAAAACCCGATGAAGACATACTTACTTTGGTTGAGCATCTGGTTGAGTTTGTGACTGTTGCTGTTGTTGTTGTTGCTGTTGTTGTTGTTGTTGTACTTGTTGAGGATGAATAGGATGTGTAAGAGTTTGCAATTTAACTTGACTAGGCCCGGGACTACCCCTTGCAGTTGTAACAACAGGTTTACCTTGAGCAGGTGTAGCTTGGCGTAATTGAGCACTACTTGCAGTCATAACTTGAATCGTTTGTTTTAAAGCAGCGGATGCAACTGGAATTACTCTTGTCTGTAATGGAGATTTAGCTAAGACTACTTGACCAGGTTGTGAGACCGTTTGTCCCGTAGAAACCTAAAATTATAGAAAAAGAAACAATAAAATAAAATGATTAAAAAAAAAGATATCAAATATAAAACATGTAACATACATGTGTAAATTGTTGCATTGCAGATGGTTGAACATGTTTCATGACTTGTTGAATTTGTTGCACAGTCATCGTCGCAGGTAATGACTTTTGTTGCACAATTAATTGAGTCTGAACACCAGTTTTCGCGGCAACTTGCGTTAATTGTGCAACTTTTTGTGCCGGCAATTTTCTTTGATGGATAATCTGAGGATGAAGAGCGAGCTGACGGATTTGTTGAGGTGTTGCTGTACGTACATTTGCAGTTTTTACTAAGGTAGCAACTGGAGTTCCACTTGTAGATGTTCCAGCATGTTGTACTTGTAAACCTGCCTGTGCGAATATTTGAGCTGGAGTAAGTCCAGTCTGTGCAGGTACTTGTACTTGAGCTACCGCTTTTGCTTGTTGCTGCAAAGCTTGTCGCTTTATTAGTGCAGCCATTTCCGTCTCTGATACTGCACGTGCTACAGTTTGTTTTCCAACAGTAGTTTGTGCAACAGTGCCACTAGTTATATTTTGTTTCATTAATGTAGCTCTTTGTTGCGCAGCAGCAGCTGAAACAGCTACCGATACTTTTTGACTATTTGCAGCAGCTTGTGCTTGTAATACTTTTAGTTGCTGCTGTCGCAATAGAACTTGTTGTTGTCGATAATATTGCAATTGTGCAGCAGTTAACGTCTTACTACCGGAAGGCGTTGCCACAGTAACACCAATACTTTTTTGTGTACCTGCAGGAGAATTTTGGGCAGCAGATACTAAACTTGCGGTTGCAATTCTTTGAGCAGCTTGAAGATTACCAACACTAACAACAGTTGGTGCTGTCCGAGCATCTTGCATAGTTAATGTTCCTCCTGGTCGAGTTTTAACTGTTGATGTAGCAACTGTCGTACCACCGGTAGTAACATTAGTAATTGTAGTAATAGTCTTCATTGTAGTTAATCCTGTTGTAACGGTAGTTGCAACTTGCGTTAATTGATGTACTTGAGGACTTGTAGTGTTTGAAATATTTTGTTGAGCTTGTTGTTGTTGTTGCAGTTTAATTTGTTGTTGTTGTTGCTGTTGCTGTTGAACCTGTTGTTGTTGTTGTTGCTGCTGCTGCTGCTGTTGCTGCTGTTGCAATAAACGAGCGGCTACTTGTTGTTGTTGCTCCGCAGTTAAAACCTTCATACACAACAAATTAATAAAATTTTCAAGAACTTAAAAACTTAAATAATTAAAATATTATACAGTATTATACTAACAGCATGTTTAAGTTTCTCCTTTGCAATCCTATCGGCGCGTCGTGTTGCAACTTCTATAGGAGCTAACGGATTATCATATTGAATACCACATTCAGCTAAAACTGCAGCGTTGGTAGGATTTTTCATTAACGGATTAACGAGTAACGGTTTAACAGTAGGTGTTCTCTTATTCGAAACAGATTTAATGGTATCAAATCTTTGACAGCACATTAATGTAAACGAATGATTTTTATCCTGATTATATAACTGAGACGTTTTCATTGGCCTGTTTGTTTTACTTTGTTGCTAAAAGAAGATGATTAAAAAATAATAATTTTTTTCCAACAAGCATCTCTCGTCAAATGTAGAATAAAAATATCTTGATATACCTCGGAAACCTGAGGCATTTTGTAAACGCCTTTTTGTTTCTTTTGTTTTTTCGGCGTGGTATCGTAAAGTAATTTTCCTTCTTCTCTTGGTACTATTACCGATTCGTATCTGCTTCTACATTGTTTAGGAGATCTATATATTCGAGAAGTATTGTTTACTATATCTGCAACTAAATCCCAATTGGGAGTGTGACCAGGAGATAAAATCATCAAATTTAATGGCAGTCCTTGATAAATTTGAATTGCTTGAAGTAAAGCCCAATCCTCGTGTATCATCCAATCTAAAACATGTTCTTGGTCCACGGAAGATTTCGATATATGCGAAGGCTTTATACCCGGCAGTGGAATTGGTGGCCGCACTATACGATATTTATGTAATTTCATATCACGACGAATTTTCATAAGTGCTGGTGAAGGCCGATCGAATAAAGATCTCGGTGCGTAAACAGATTCTTCTTTATGCCTCATTTTAACCGCTCGACGTCCTAATAAAATATAAAAAAGTTAACATATAATTATAAAAATAGTAAAAATATTAAAAAACAATGAATTAAACAAAATGAATTTATATTGTAATTATATTTATATATTGTACTTACCATCGCGATCATTAATTCCGGCTTCTATTCTACTTCTCTTTTGTTCTTTTTTAATGTATATCGGAGGTAATTGTGCTTCCGACATAGGAGTATTTTCATAAAGAAATCCCAAAGAATAGTCGATGTAAACATCGTTATCCGTTGTGGGAGGTGTAGGAGGACACCACATCTAATAATTAAAATAATTTTTATATATTTTCAAAAAACGAAAATGTAAATAAAATATGTACACTAACCGGCATTTGTTCCATATTGTCGTCCGATAACCATATCTGCAAGATATTAAAGTACGACTATGAGAGCTATTCAAAAATTAGAAATAAAAAATCTGCTTCAAGAAGATTTAAGGGAATTACGAAGAATGAGCGTCGTGTATGATGCACCAACTTTTCAAGTATACAAAAGAATTTGAAGAAAAAATCGTTTCCTCTTCATTTTTATATATGTCTTCATATTTCTTCTATTAAGCATAAATGAAGTTAAAAAATACCAATGTCGAAATAAATGAATAATCTTGGAATTTGAAGGAAATGAATAGGAAATATACATACATTTTGCTCGTTCAAAGGCTCATTTTTGTCATCAAGAATTTTGTTATTTTAACTTCGCATTAAATATTAAATATTATACAAGACGCTCATTAATGTGCCTGCTTATACCTTGGCTGACTCCAAGTTTGGAATGGCAAAGGCAGTGTTTTGGTGCCATTTTATAAATAATTATTTGGAGCTTTCTATTGCATGCTATTATCTAATTTGCAAAAAAACTTTTTTAATGTGCGGTCATGATAGCCTTGCCACACCAAAACATCGCGAGAAGATCATTACTTTTAATGATCTCAGTATATATAACCAAGCACACTGAGCAAAATTTGACACCAAAACGGAACTGAACCTTTGATCGAACAGACTTGGATACGCACCAAGAAATAAGAAAACACATGATCTTCGTAGCAAGGAATATTTTGTTTATTTCCTTCCTCGGACTCACTCGATCATACAAAATACAGGCACGCAACTTAAATATTACAGTGGGGCATACCATTAAACGAAGAACTTCTTAAGTCTAGCATGTAATCAGGTCGTCACCTCACAAAGTATGTAATACAAGGCGTTACACAAGAGCAAAGTACGACGCATTCACAGTATTACTTCTGTTTTTGTTTACTTCTGAATCGACTGTCTATTTCTTTTGTTTATATGATCAATCGCTACAAAATCATCGCGAAAAGCGACTTTTGTAGCATGCTAATGAACTAAGCTGTAATGAATTGTTCTCATCTATATATTCTAATATGATACAGTCAGATATCTTACTTCTTTCATCTTTCATTTTTTTTATCACCAAGTATAAATTACAATGTCACTTAAAGACATTTGAAACCTTTACAGGAAAGTACAATTTACAATGCTAAAAATGTTACACGTATGTACTTAGTACAACGAAAGAAATCTTACTTATCTTTACTTTTGTGATTATATACAAGAATCATGTGAAAATTAAGAAACAAATAAAACTTGGATTTCTTATGCGCACGCAATTCCAAGTAGTAGTCCAAGATAATGTTTATGCGTGTCTAAATTATGAGAAATATTTATACAAACACGCTGCTAAATATTACAGCGATAAAGTTTTAGCGAGACTCAAGATATAGTACCGCTACTTAGTTTTTCCAGTTGAGTTGTTTGTGAAGGAGGAGGAGGAGTAGGAAGCTGAGAACGAATTGTTTTTTTAAACGGCGGTATTTGCTCTTCATCGCCTACTGTATCGATTATTTGCGATTCGTTCGTTTTTCCCCTTATCAATGGTTTTGCAAATGATGATAATCGTGTTCGCTTAATTTTTCTTCTTAACCTTTTTGAACTATCTGATGAGTCGTAATTAGGATCGTTATCTAAATCGACCAATGCTATTACTGTTGATTGTACAGGCAATGAAACTTTATCCGTTTTAAGTTTAGAATTCAACGATGTATTTTTGTTCATCGTCGATGTTTTTCCTGATTTACTGGAATTTGTATAAGTACTTGCTACATTGGAATATACATTAGATGAAACGCGATCTCTATCTCTATTATCCAATCCAGAACTACACCATCCATCTAATTTACAATTTGAAGTAACATCTGAAATTCTAAGAACACAATTTTTTTCTGATGAATCAGGTCCGGAATTGGAATTAGAATCGACGTTTTTTTTATTATTTTTTGTATCAGTAGAATTGCAATTAGATGTTTTTGTATGAACAGAACTAGAAGCTTTATTACTATAATTACTTCTTGTATCCAAAGTAAGAATAGCAACGACTTTAGCTGTTCTTTGTGGTTTTTCATTAATATCATTAAAAGTAGATAATGGATCATCGTGTTTTGTAAAAGTTTCTGATACGACTGCATTTCCATTTGAATCTGTATTTAATGTTTCTGTTTTTGAAGAAATAGAAGATTCTTCTTCTTGTGCTTTTGAATCAGAAGATAAATCTGTTTTCCGGATATGTTTATTTCCTTTATTTGACATATGATTAGGACTCGATTTTCCTAAATTTAGCATGAAATTGAGTCCAGATCGAGTAACTCTCGATGTTTGTTCAGAAGTAGGAACAGGTGTATCCGGTCGTCGTCTTGTACTTATATTTATATTGTTAAATTCATTGTTTTTCTTAGATCTAGTCGAAACAGAACTGCAATCTTTCATTTCATTCAATTTTTCAGAGATTGGTTTCATTGGTGGTATTGAACTACTTCTTCGAAATGGAGGTGGATTTAAAAATCCATTATCCAAGGATTTCGAACTACGCGTCATAGGCCTTTCATATGATGTTGTATTCTGTTCTTCATTTCTTAATGGTGAATTTATATTTGACGTAGATCTTGTTGCTGGTCTTGGAGAAGATTTAAAACATTCTGATAAAGGAGTATCTGGTCGTTTTTTGTGTACTGATTTCATGGGATTTGAACTTGGTGGAGGTGTTAAAGAACGAACTACACTCGATCTTGTAATTCTAACTTGTTCTATTATGGGTCGAGGTGTATCTGGTCTTCGAATTTGTGTCATTTTACTAACTTCTTTACGATGAGTATTCGAAATTGAATTTGAATTTTCATTTCCTTGATTTTGTTTCGATTCACAGGATTCGTCAGATAATATTAGAGACGTATGCGTTTCTAAATTTTTATTTTCAGAATTATCTACGTTAATATTTATTTTTGCACTTCTTGTAATAACTCCATAAGATATATCTGGTTTACGAAATTTTACTTTGT
The DNA here is from genome assembly GCF_003254395.2 of Apis mellifera. NCBI lineage: Eukaryota > Metazoa > Arthropoda > Insecta > Hymenoptera > Apidae > Apis > Apis mellifera. The sequence goes on from NC_037640.1 coordinate 6,881,234, forward strand.
TTTCTAGATTAGACTCAGATCCACATGATTCATTCGAATTTAAAATGTCAAAAGAAAAAGTATTGTCACTACTTTGTATTGATGAAGTCAACTGAATTTTTGAATCATTTTCGTCATACATACATTCATCTAATTTAGTAAAAGATTCTTGTTTGATGCTACTAAATTCCTGACTAGATCTTGATTCTATCACAGAAATAGATTCAGTATCGTTATGTGTCATATTTGAATTTGACGTACTTTCATCAAATTGCTCCTTATTTTTGAACGTTTCTTCTATGTTCACGTTTTCTTTTTCAGTAGGAGTTTGTGTTCTTGCATCGTTTTTTGACCCACATTCATCATCCGAAACATTTGTATCTTGGAATTTATATACAATTTTATCTTCCAATGTCTTTAGTTTTATAGAATTAGAAGTAAGTAATTCCTCTTTTATTTGCATATCTACTTCATTAATATTAGATGAAATTATCTCATTTTTAGAAATAGAATCATTTAACTTCTCTGTAAATTCACCGGTATTTTCATCTATATCTTGAGTAATCATTTTATTCTTTAAGGGAGCAATCAATGAATTTTCTGATATATTAATTTCCTCATCTATTTCTAAAGTTATTGAATTTTTCAAACATTTTGAATCAGAAATTCTTTTTATTGTATTTGATTCTATTGTAGACAAACAAGAATTACTACTTTGTGAAATCAAATCGACATTAGAATTTTCAGAATCATCATTATAACTTGCATCACCTTCAGAATTACTAGATTGCGCTGTTAATTTGTACATAGATTGTGTAATATATATCGACGATGACATATCTGTTACATCTTCATCACAAACTTTGTCATCAATTATACTTTCTTCTGAATTTTTACATTGTTCTGACGTGCCAGATGAATTACCTGATTGAGAACACGTTTCTGCTTCTACCGAATTTAAAGGAATAGAATTAGATTCTTCTATCGTGATTGTTTTAATATATTTTGACTTTGGTGAAGAAGTTGCAACAATACAGTGATTTGCTATCACTTTACAATTTTCAATGCTTTCAGATAATTCTTCAGCAGGTAAAATTGTATCTTGTTCACTGTCAGTAGATTTTAAATCAGATGTTATTCCTTTTTGATTCATATTTTCTTCATCAAATTTATTTGAAACATTTGCATTATTCAATTTTTTACAACTTGAAACGGGAGATGAAGGTAGGACGAAATTTTCTTCTGCTTTCATTCTCATTTCAAGTTCGCGTTGTTTACGCAAATTACTAGCTCTTCCTCGACATTTTGGTTTTATACCTGGTAAAATGGGACTTACGTCTAATGTCCATAAATTAATTTTTACGTTTCCCCTAGATCTCGTTCGCGGACTGTTCAGATCAAAATGATTTTGACTGAACGATTTATTAGACCGATTTTTACGTTTTGGATATCCGCCTTTTCCAGAATCATTCTGATCATTTGTCTCCTCCTCCTCATCTTCATCGCCTTGACTTTGACTTTCCGTATGACTTGACTCTTCGTCAAGACTATCTTCCACGACATCTTCTTGTGATTCTGATTCTGATTCTGTAGTAGTCTCAGTTTCACTTTCTGATTCTTGAGCACTTTTACTAATATTCTTACGCGAATTCCTCCTCCTATTCGGTGGGAGTTTCTTATTGACTAATTTCTTAGAATTACTAGCACTATTAACCTGATTTTGCGCATCCTCACGTCCAAACGTCAAAGGCTTCTCGTCATCATCAGCTAATCGCATTCGTCTTTCTTCTTCCTCACGCAGCGCTCGTAACCGATCTAATTCCCATTCTTTCTTTTGTTCTTCAAGTTCACGTTCTGCTGCCGCAAGTTGTGCCGCAGAAAATGCACCTTCCGATTCCTCGACAAACTTCATCGCATAACGTTCTATGGGTGTCAACTACATATAAAAAAAAAATGATTTTTAATAATTTTATTTTGATATTAAAAAAAATATCAGAAAAATAAATATAAACATTATTTTACCTGAGATACTAAGTTTTGTACTTCAAGTTCAGCCTTGCTAACTTGTAAATCATCCCTATCTGCATCATCTAAAGGTATATTTTCATCAAATTCTGCTAAATCAGCAACAGCCTCTGCTTTAGCAGTCTTTGCAGCTTGAACATCAAGATCTTCTTCAGCAGCAGCAAGAGCACTTTCAAGTGCACCCATTGCTATTTTATCCTCTAAAGTTTGACTTTGATTATCCTTCTGCAAAAATCTTTCTCGATCTCTATTTTGTTCCAATACTTCGGCCATTCGGGTTGTTGCATCGTTCTCCGATTGATCAATATTAAAAAGATCTTGAATTGTAGACTAAAAATAATTACAATCATATTATACATGATTAAATAAGCATATATTAAACATATATTAAATAAATACTTTATTGATATTTTTGAAATGAAATACTTACACTTTTAAAGTAAGCGGTTGTGAAATTCCCTCCTTCAATAGCTAAATCTCCAAGTAGTCTTTTTTGATTGGCCTTTTTCAGAATATTTTCTTCCACAGTTTTTTCACTTACTAACCTAAAATATATCATTAAATATATTTATAAATATAAAAATATCATATATATTTTATTTTATATATGTACATACCTGTAGATATGTACATCCCGAGTTTGACCTATTCTATGACATCTATCTTGTGCTTGGGCATCCATTGTAGGATTCCAATCACTATCGTAAAATATAACAGTATCTGCTCCTGTAAGATTTACACCGACACCTCCAGATCTCGTCGACAAAATGAAACAAAATATTCGTTTATCTCCATTAAATCTTTCCATCAAAACCTATAATTTTTTCATAAGACAAACTATGTTAAAAAAAATAATAAAAGAAATAATGTTTTTATAATATTTTTACAAATCAATATATAATGATTTTTATAATAATTTATTATTATAATAATGTTTATAGAGTTAATTATTACCTGTCGTTGATCTACTTTAGTAGTACCATCTAAACGTAAATATATATGACCATGAAAATTAAGAAAAGCTTCTAATACATCCAACATTCTTGTCATTTGTGTAAAAATTAAAACTCTATGATTTTCAGATTTAAGTTTTCTAAGAAGTTGATGTAAAGATTGTAATTTTCCACAATCGTATTGTATCAATCTAGGATCCGGGAATTGCGTCATCATTGCACTAGCTACTGGATGGAACAATGCCAATTTTGGTGAAAGTTGACGTTGTAATTCCATTTGTATACGTCGTTGACCAAACAATTTATGCGGAGGAGGATGAGAAACATGAAAACGTGGTGTAGGAGCACATACAGCAGGAACATGTACAACAAATCTAGTACAAAACAAAAGTAAAATATATTATATTAAATATATTATATTATATTAAAAATAATTTAATGTTAATATATTTACTATCGAAAATTAAATTTTGTTTATTAATATAATATACCTTTCAAAAACTTCTTTAAGCTCTTCAACAATTTGTTCCGTACTTTTAATTGCTTCTGCAAGTGCTTCTGTGCGAGAAAAAAATTGCCTTCGTGTACGTGTACTATCTTTAGCAGTTGCACAGTGAACCCAACCATTATGCCATCTACATGCTGTAGATGGTTTACCAATTCTTAATGCCATAAACAAATCTTCTCCATATAAAGGACACGCAGCACATCGTCTTTCATTAATATTTGCAACCAAACGAAGCTTAGCTTGTCTTCTTTGTTTTCGTTCTTCTTCTAATTGTGGCTGTAAGGAGATTACATTTAAAATTATTTAAATCTCTAAAAATGTATAAAACAATACAATTATATTTTTAATATAATTACCAAATAAAATTCGGATTTTGGACGTTCTTTTATTTGTGCCTTTTCTGATTCTTTTTGTGCGTGTCTAGTAACAATACCGGAACGAATAGATTGTTGTTGAGATTGTCCATTACCAGCGGCAGACTGTGCAGTAATATTAGAAGAAGCAGTAACATTGAGTGGCGGTACTCTCATTACGGGTCTTCCACTTGTTCCACTTGTAGTTGTCACTACACCTCCTATAACTTTGTTTACAGTAGTTGCTGTAGTAGATAGGCCCATTAAAGATTTTGGTAAGACTTTTAAACGTTGTACACACGGAGTCATTACTGGAAATGAAACTGTAAGTATAACAGAATATTAATCACTATTGTAAAAAACAAAAAAAAATATAAAAAATATATCAATTTATAAATTATGAATTAAAGATTTTAGCTATTAATTTAGGAAAATATTTATGATCATGCATTATATTTTAACTTTCACTTAAATGCATACAAATGATATGAAAAAAAATGTATATGATTCACACAATGTTGAACATAAAGAGGGACATGAGACTTAGGACAAACCTGTGTTAGTGTTTTGTTGATTCGAAGTCAGAATGATATGTCTACCAATAGATGTTTGAACCATCTGTGCAAGATTAGGCATTGCTATTCTTTGGACGGAATCACCTTGTTTAACTGCAACTGTTTGTGTTGCTAGTCGTTGCAATCCATCTATAATATTTGCATTCCCTACTGTAATCCTCTGTGCATTTGTTGCTGCTGTAGTTGGTGTCACTGTTGTACTTTGTGGGTTATGTGCTAATGTTCCAACAGGAATTGCTATTTTCGAAGCAAATACAACAAATATTTTACACAAATTGTAATTCACAAATGTTAGATAATAATTAAATGTAAGTTTGTTAATGTGGTCTCGGTTCTAGAGTGCTTATAACATAGGAAAACTATAAACAAGCTGGCTCGAGATGATCAATTCCTCTAGCACCACTGCAAGAATGATTACACAGTGACAAGTTTGAGTGCAACCACTGATCGATGATGCACAGGATTTTAGGTTTTAAATATACATATACACATTAAAAAAATAAGAAAAAAAAGTACTCACCTTTTACACTACCTTGATGTTGAACTAATTGTACAGAATATCCCTGCAATTGTTGACCACCTGCTACTTTTAATGTGACACCTATGAAAATAAAAAAAGTATTATTAAATATTGATAAATATTTATAAAATCAAATTTATACCTTGCGTTGGAGTGCTTTGATTATTTGCAGTCTTTATTAAAGGAGATGTTCCAACTTTTGGAGTAGGTAAAATTCCGGCTAAATTTTTTAATTTTGCTTGGGTCTGTCGTGGAACAGATGATGGTTTAACTTGATTAGATAATCTAACATTAATTTTAATTTTTCCGGATGGACATCTTGGAAATGGATCTGGTTGTGTGTCTATTTCTTCTATAAGTTTTCGTGGCGTTTGTAAACGTCTAACTCTATGCGCCACAAACGCGGTAAGAGTTAATTCCAAATCACATAATAAAAGATTAACACTAGACAGATCGATATGCTATAAAATAAAATCAATATATATTATACTTTTCTTTGAATTTCTAAAAATATAATTAAGATTATGAAAAAAAAATTAAATTATATATTACCTTAAATGGATCATAATCCAGAGCACTCCATATCAAAGAAGCAGTGACATATTCAATTGCTTCCATTTGAAATGGCGATACAGTAGGTCTCACTTCAAATAAATTTGGATGATTGCATACTTTTCGTAATTGCATTAATACATTAATAACGCTTAACAAATTACCACTAGCCAAAGTTTCTTTTGTCCTTTACAACAAAAATTATATTTATTATATACTATATAATAATAATATAATAATATATTTTTTATAATATATTTATATATAAAATAATAAAATATATAAAACTTACTTTGCTCTAGACATAAAATCATCATATAGATATCGCTGTCGTTTTGATAAACGACACATGACAACATGTTCATATTTTTTAGGCAATTGTTTTTCTACTTCTGTTTTTAATCTTCGCAATAAAAAAGGTCGTAAAACCTATGAATAATAATAATATAAGTAATATGTAAATGCAATAAAAGAGTTGAAAAAAACAAATGATATAATAAAAATTCTAATAAAAATGTTTCTCCAGACAGGATTCGAATGTCATATAAATGTATATTATAACACGCGAGTTTTAATAGAGAATTTTTTTTTTAATATTTCGCTATTTATATGAAACAGATACATAATATATAATCATATATCTGTGTCGGTAGCGAATTATATACATGAAATAATTATAAATATAAAAGCAAATTACGTACAAACCTTGTGCAGACGACGAATGATATTTTCATTATATTCACTGTTCCCTTCTATCATTCCAGTAACAGGATTACTAAACCATTCTTTAAATTCTCTGTGTGATTGAAATACATTTGGCATTAAAAAATGCATTAATGACCACAATTCCATCAAGTTATTTTGGAGAGGTGTACCAGTAAGCAATAAACGTCTGTAATAATGAGAATTTTCATATGAAGTAATAAGTATTTATAAAATGTAATATAAAATATATTATATATATAAATTAAAATATATTATAAATATATTATAAATATGAATTATAATTATTTTTAAAGTACATTATTCAAATATAATGTTGTAAATTACCGTTGTGTTTGAAAATTTAATAATAATTGCCATCTTTGTGATTTGAAATTTTTTATATTTTGAGCTTCATCTAATATAAGATACTTCCACTTTTTTCTTCTAAAGCTTTGATGATCTTGTATAACCAATTTATATGATGTTATACAAATATGAAATGCATTAGGTTTTGTCCAACCTAAAAAACAAACAAAATATTATAAATATTTTATTTATATTTCTTAATACTATAATTACTTTATTTATATTTATATTTAGTAATAAATTTTACCCGTTCTTTTTTGTTTCCTTTCTTTTTGTGTTCCATAATAAGTTAATATCTTAAATCCTGGACACCACTTTTTACATTCCATTTCCCAGTTGAGCATTACAGATGTTGGTACTATTATAAGATGAGGACCCCAATTACCCTTTTCACATGCTAAATGCGCAAGTAAAGCAATTGTTTGTATGGTTTTACCCAAACCCATTTCATCTGCCAAAATGCCATTTAATTTTCTATCATACATTGTAACAAGCCAGTCCAATCCTATGTGCTGATATTCTCGAAGAGGATGTTTTAAAAGAAATGGAATTTTTGTAACAACCTAAAATTATATCAGTTTTTTGTTAGAGAATTATAAATATTTTTTTTTAACTCATATAATTTATAAAAATTGTCGTGACAATTCTCTAAAATAAATCGACGAATTAATTTACTTGTCAAGAAAAGATGCCACTTATACTTTAGCCTTTCTAAATAGTCATGTGCAAATTATTGTCACACAACCTTGGATGGAAGGCTGTCTCAACAATAAAGACTGGCTCCACGACAAAAAGATTATCAAAATATTAGAATGACGTACACTAGTTGTAAGCAAAGTATTTCCTTTAGGTTGAATACTTTCTGCCAATGCTGCTACGTTATCCATTTCATTGTGAGCATCTGAATGATCCAATTCTGCAGTCTATAAAAAATAACCAATATATTATTTTTTTTTATATAAAAATTGTCATTACCTAAGAATATTATTTTACTTTATCATCTGATGATTTCTCCATAGATATATCTTCTAACAGAGATTTAAGTCCAATATCAGTTTCATTATCAGTTTGTGTTTGAGATTCCTCTTCTCCAACTTCATTATCACTTTCCTCACTTTCACTTTCGTTACTTGTAGATTCTTCTTCATTCTCTTCTTGCTTTGTGCTTTCTCTATCTGATTCTATACAAATATATATATATATATATACTTATATGTATATATACATTAAAAATAAATATTCATGCTGATTCAATAATTGTAAATTTTAATTTTCAGACAAATGCCTCATGCATTACATCAAAAATAGAAATCAAGAATGAAAACCATATCTTGAATTATCAATTCAGGAATGGTAAAATGTCATCATCAAAATATAAATATTTTACAATTAAAATTAATTTAAATAATATTATATATATTTACCTTGAATTGGTTCTTGTTCAACATCCATTGGCACATCTGATATGTTACCATATTTAGCCATAAGTTCATCAATAGACATTTCATTTTCAGCCTAAAAGTATTATACTTTTATAGAGAAAATTCATTACTCCTCTATAACAGCTAGAAAAGTATACACATACTTTGAGATCGTCTAATTCTTGTTTATAATCTGCATTTTCTTCCAGTTTTTCTTGTTCCATGATAGTTTCTTCCTCATCTGAGGATTCATCTGATGCGGCAACAAAATCCATATCTCCATCTGCTGTCTTTTCATTCTCCTTTTAAAATACACAAAAAATTATTTATCAAAATAAAATATCACTTATATTCTTAATCCAAAATATAATACATATAATAAATATAATACATACTTCTTCCACTTCCTTTGATGCAGGTGACAAACTTTTACTTCTATTCTCTAAGTAATCAGGTGGTAATTCTTTTAAAAGATCTTCTAAAGGTAATTCCGATTCTTTTTTTAATAATTCGACTTCTTCTTTATGATTTGTCACAGATTTCAGTTCTTCTTCAGCTTTTGCTATAGTTTCTTCATCATCATCTGAACTTTGGTTTGGTTGAAAATCCTCTATATTAAAAGATATTATATAAAAATATTAATTATTATATTAGGATATTATTATATTCGCGGAACTTATCGAGAACTATTTTTAGAGCCAAAACAAATATATAATAAGTTATACAAAAATATTAAGACATTTATTAAGTTATAAACAATTTATATTAAATTCATATTACATGAAACAAGACGGAAAAAGACGATATAATGAAAACAATGATCTTACTTTATTTTTCTCGTTTTGTCTAAAGTTAACTTTGTTTATAACTTTATGCTTTAAGCTTTAACTAGCATTTTTGTACATCAATTATTGTGTTTGTTTTGAATCTTAGAATTGATTCAAAAATATCTCATAAATAATATTAACATACATATTAACATTATACATATTATATTATTAAACGATAAAATCGATAAAATATATTTAACACACCATCAGAATGAGATTTGCCAGGTGGTATTGGAGAAGAAATGCGTGAACTATTCATAGAGGCTGGTATACTTTGAGGGCCATCAGTTTTATTAAGTCCTTCAGTTAACCATGTTGAATATTTTTCTGTTTGGCCAACAATAAAATTTAAGTGCTGGTCTAGTGCTTGCTTCCTTTTTTCTTCAAGCCTCGTTTGTTGCTTATATTCCACCAACTTTAAAAAATATATATATATATAAATATATATATAATATATTTATTTTTATAAAAATAATGTTTTAGATGTTTTACATTTACTATGAAAATAAATGTCCTGCATCAATTCTTTGATTATAAAAATAAATACAATCATACACAATGAGCAGACTTTGCTGTTCCCATAACGAGCACACATTTTCAATTGAAATACATTGAAATTGTCGGCTTAATAGTATGGGGTAAATAAAATTATTACAAATTACAAATTTACCTTTTCTACATTTGTCCAGAAAGTTTTAATTTCTTTAGCGATAAAACTAGCGATCTTTTTTAACCTAAGTTCTTGTGATTTTTCAGCTTTTTGTGCTTGAATTGCTTTCTCCTGAAAATATTTTTGTACCATACGCGCACATTTTTTTGCTGCAGCTTTTTTCCATTTTCGTTCTTGAGCAAAATCGGCAGCTAACCAAACCATTTCTTCCAATAAATAATCCCAATGAGCTTTTGTACGAGGTGGTTCTTGTACCTTAGGTAATCTTCTTTCTGACCATAATCCTTCACGTTGTAATTCCGCAATCCTTTGCATAACATATGCTTCTTGTTTAGCTTTTTCTACTATTTGTTCTTGGTTATTTGTGATATCACATGATGTCGCATTGGAGGCAGGTAATTTAACAAGCTTGACAACAGGCTGAACAGGTGTAGTAGGCGCAGAAGATGTTTTTGTGGTAGTAGTAACAGCAATTGTAGTAGTAGCTCCAGTAAAGGTAACAGTAGAAGTAGTCATTGTAGTAATAGTTGTTGTAATAGATGTAGTTATTGTAGATTTATCTATCACTGAACTTGGAACGGTTGTTGTTACAGATTTTGGTGAACTTGGAACTATTGGTGCATTACCTGTAATGATAATAAAAAGACTTAATATATGATTAAATATATTTAAAAAAATTTTTGAAATATATATATGTATCAACAGTGCCCTTAGGTTGAGAAGCATAATGCTAAACAACCTTACATAAGCTGTGAATTAATTAATTTTCCCACATAGAGTGAACTGTTTCAAAATATATAAATTTGAATCAGCCGTCTATTGTGGAATCATATGCTTTCTCTATAATATTATAAAATATTAAAGAAAATATAGAATCATAATACCTAAATTATTAAAATAAATATAAATATAATAAAAATTTCTCAAATATAGATATTGCTGTGAGTATGAATTATGAAATATGAATATAATAAAAAATGAATTAAAAAAAAAAGATTATATGAAATAAAATTTTTCATTATATTCTTTTAAACAAAAATCAAAATTTGCTTTTTTTAATTTTAAGAAATATTGTAATATATTTTATTAATACTATTATACTATTAATTATAAAAAACAACATTATTAATTATAATTATATCAAACTTATTTAATTAAATCTATAATAAACTAATGGAAAATAATTTTAATAAAGTGAAAATAATTTTCATATTAATTGTTTATTTTTATTTAAGTTTCATTTTTTCTGAATTCAATAAATTAATTCAATGAAAACATGAAAAGCATTAAATAGAAATTATACGCAAATATGATAAGCAACAAAGATAACTTATATAGAAATCTATATAAGGAAGATTAATGGATCTAAACATCAAATGATAAGCCTGCAGTAATCACCTATAATGAGCGTGGGTGCTAGAGTAGAAGTAGGTGGAGGATGAGCGGTGACTGGTGAAGACTGAATTGCTGGTCTGAAGGCAAACACCATGCCATGGCGGCCCCCTTGAGGCCTACCTGGTACATGTCCTATTATGCAAAGTAATTATTTTGATTGTTATAAAATATGTACTAAAACTCTTAATTGTTTTTCCACTTTCTCAAATAAATATCTATCAAAAAGGAAAAATTAATATTATAATTTCTATACAAAACAAATCAAAATATATTTAAATATATATTATAATATTAATCAAAATATATATTTTTTAAACTTAATACATTATGCACAAATAGAAATCATTTTTTACTTTCTAATTTATCAGTTTTTAAAAAAATAAATATAATGGTGTGCCTTCTAACATTCTAAAAAAAATAATTGACTAAATATAAAATTTTATTAGAAATTCATAAAATTATTAATAATATTTTTTTCTTTGTTTAAATCATCAAATTTATTATATATATGTAAAATAATAATATAATTACCTTGTTGATTAAGTTGGGCTACTGCAGCAGGCAATGTTGTAGATATTGCAACTGGAGCAACATTGATTCCAGAAATTTTTACTTCTGTACATTGATTCACAGGAACTATTGTAGAAACAGTAGTTGTAGTTGGTGTTAATGGAATTTCTGATATTGCTGGCAGTGGGGCTGTTAAATCTTCATCATCATCATCTGGATCTAATCTATGTTGCCGTAAAAAATGCAAGTATTGAGGTGTTGGAGGTTTCTTTCTCCATGTTTGAAAATCCATCATATTGCCTCCAGCATGTAGAAAGAATAATTCTGATGCATTTTCAGCATATTTTTCTCTTATTGCACGCATTTTTTTCATTTTATGTTCCATAATTCTCCTTCTATAACCCATTGTATCATCAGCAATCATAGTAGATTTTTCAGTGGAATCTGCTAACTTCAATTTCTTCCTTGCAGGTGGTGATTGCAATGAAGCTTGAGAAGTTGGTGCAACAAACATATTTCTAATAGAAGTACGAACAAGTTTTGGAGATGTTGCTAAAACAACTTTAGGTGAACTTTGACGGGTAGGAGATGTAAGAGGTGAATTACTGACACCTGCAACTCCCACACTACTTGCACGTGGTGGTGTACCACTAATATTAACAATTCTACTAATATTAACACCGATTTGTTGAATATTTGCATTTGTTGATGCATTACTTGGAATAACCTGTGATTAAAAAAATAATTATTTAATTTATATTCATCAAAAAATTTAAATATTTATTATAGGAATTATATTTACCTGTGTAAGACCAGGAACCTGTGAAGTAATAACAAATTGTTGTCCAGCACCTGTGGTAAGAACATTGAGTCCTTGAGCAGTAGCAAGAACTTGTTGCAGATTAACTGTTTGCTGAGTTGTGCTTCCATTGCTTCCTCCACCCCCATTAAGGGGCGGTAAAATAGGTGCAGTCTGCTTATCACTCATTACACATTACACTATTAAAACAAATTACTGATAAATATTATTAAAAATTATTTTAATGAAATAATTTTTAACAAAAAAATAAAATAAATACATATTAGAATTTTTTCAATATTGACAATGCATATATCATTTAAATATAATTTTAAACATACCATAAAAATTTCTATTTATCACAGTTCAAATTTAAATTTAAGCTATTTGTAATTAAATTTTGAAAAACCTAAAATAATAAATATTTATACTTTTTCATAATAAAAAGGATGATTAAATATATATTTTTTTTAATTTTGATAATAAAGTAATAAAAATTATATAAATATTTCAATTTTTATATCTTATATTTGTCAAAAGAATTTTTAAAAACTTTTTTCTTTAAATTAAACTAATAAAAAAAAATTATTTTAGACTAAAAAAAAAAAACAAATGAAAACAAACAAAAGGAGCAAATTAAAAATTAAAAAAATTGAAAAATAATTTCAATTTGTCAATTGTATGCAATATTATATTAAACTGCACATTTTTTTGACAATTATATGTTTATTTCATATTAAAAAAATATACATATAAAATTAATAATTAAAGAAAAACATATATAAAAAATAAGAAATTAAAGCTTCACAGATTGGTAATAAGTTTATTTTTCAATTACTTAAAATATATGAATAATTTATTATCGAATTTTAGGTCAAATATATACATTTCAACCTTATTCTAAGTAAGATAATTTCAATGAATCAAAATGAGAACGTTAATTGATTTGTGAAAAAAGCGCCGAAATCAAAATTTCTCCGTTCACAACTGATACACCACATTGGAATTTATAAAACATGCGTATTGCGCAAAAGAAAAAATATCCTTCAAAATATAACAGCATGAACATTAAAAATGTATCTACAATCAACTGAATAGTGAAACGAACAATGTCATTTAGAATATCAAAAGATTGCAACGAATATGCAAACGTCCAATATATCAAGCATTCAGGGCGTTCAAGTCTTCTTATTAAAAAAATGTCAATTTATCTTAATCTAATAACAATAATTGTTACACCAGTCTATTAGTTAAACTTTTTGATGATAAAAAACAACTTTTTCGATCTTTTGAAGTGTTTCGCTTTCCGAAAGAATACATTTTTCACAATTGCGTCAGTGGAGCCTCGCGGCGATACAAAGGAAATTTTTCGTCCGCCATGTTGGCGTTGGTCTGATAGGAGGGCGGACTTACCATACTGTAATCACAAAATTCTGCAATGTAGGTGAGCCATCCACGAAAATAATTGTTACACTCGTGATCGACGAGCATTAAATTGTAATTAGGTACTTCACGTAATATACAGTGCATGAGCTATATCTAATATTTTACAGAACATCGTCGCTCGACTCGCTCAAGGACGCACACACTTCTAAACATGGCGACGGTTCCCGACAAATTTCGACCGCGACCAGATCGTGAGCTGCTTGCTACTTCACGTTTACACAAGCCACGGAGAGATGCCGCTTCAACTGAATGCTGAATCTGTGATTGGTCAAATGCAACCGGATACTTGGCAACGTGGCAGTATTAAACGTTCCTGATTGGTTACTGGTAAAAATATTAAAAGGACTTGTTTTCCGACTAACAAATCAAATCAGCAACTATTATTTCTGAGTGTAGATATACATTTTACAAAATCTATTGTTATATCTATTGCTAATATATGAAAATTATTAATAAAAAAGTATTACAGTTTATTTCTTTATAATAAGAATTTAATGTATAAAAAACATTATTGAGATAAATAAAATAGTTCAATGAAATTATTTGCAAAATAATTAATCTTTTATGAGGCATTCATAAAATAAATATTTTTATATAGTTTAATATTGAAATTAAAAGATTTTATAAAAATAAATTATTATTTTTCTTCGATAATGATTTTATATAATGGTATATACAATCGACAAATATAGACATATATTACATACAGTATTACATCACTTTACATTCCTGGGATCGCCGTTATCCAAATATTTCGATCCAATTTATAGTGAAAATAAACTGATACCATGAAACTACATATATGAATATATTTTCATATATCTCTTTCATTTAACTAATTATGCACCACGTGTTTATAAAATTAGATATTATATCTTTTTCATTATTTTTTTTAATTATATTATTTGTAAAACTAATTAATTAATTAAAATAATTTTTTATATAAAAAATAAATTTTATTTTTTTTTATTTAATAACTTATCTTTCAATAAATTATTATTTTGAATAAAAAAAATATTTTTTATTTAATGTTTTATATATTTTTTATAATACAAGGTAAATTTATGAGAATATTAGAATATATTCTAAATTTTGATATTTTATAATTGATGTAACATGGTTGCCGCGTTACATATACTTAAATGTACCACGTGCTACTCACAATTGTTATAATCGTTAATATTACAAATATAAGCAAGTATAAGTTCAAAAAAGAAGATTTTTACTTACGTTTTCGTTGATCTTCATTTCACCTTCTTATATTTGTGAATTTGTGTATTTTCTAACCAAAATCAAAGAAATATTTATCTATATATTGAACACATGCGCAACTTCTCATAATACAACGTATGTTAGACACATTTTTAAATATAATGATAAAGTTCCAATAAGTTTTCACAAAGTAAATCATAATTATATATAGAATATATCGTATATAAATCATAATTAAATAAAAAATGAAATTTAAATACATTTGAGTTCATATCTTTTTTTCTGATTCTACTTGATTCTACTATGTTTAACGAAGTACCTGTTTGTGATACGTACAATCGTAAGAATGACGCTGAGGTCATTTCGATACTCAACGCATCATCTTTTGAGTACCACCGTTATATTTACATTGATCTACGTAGTATACGCGATAATAATTTGAAACTTACTACTACTAATAAATAGAAAAAGATAAAAATTTTATTAAATTAATGTAGAATAATTGTAAATTTTTATACAAATATTTTAAAATTAGATTATTTTTTTTCATAATTATTAATTATCTAACTATTAATCATAAATTTGTAAAAGATTAATTATTATATTATGATATTGATTAAGTTAGTTTTAATTTTCCGGAAATTTATTAATTTTAATTATTAATTAATTTTAAAAATAATAGATAAAGAAAGTAATGGAATTGAAAAAATACGATATATAATAAATAAAAAGTGACTAGAATATCAATTATCATAAATATGACTGAACTAAGTACAGCTGTAAATTCGAAATTATCAAACATCGTAATAGAACAATTACAACATAAACATATTTGTACTGTTATACAATTTATAGATGAAGATTCTGAAAAATTAGCATCTTTTACAGGATTGTCATTAAAGGTATATATATATATAGGTTTATTATTAAGAAGAAATAAAAATAAAGATTTTAAAATTAAATATATTATATAAATAATAATTTTTGTAAAATGTTGATTACAAGGTTAAATAGGTTAATAATTTATAGGACATAATTGAAATTAAACGAAATATTTGTAAAAAATATGGAGGTCAAGTTAAAAATGCTTTTCAATTATTTGAAATAGAAGAAAAAAATATTATTTCTACAAACTTATCAAGGTATATAAATATGTTAAATACAAACATTCAGAATTCAGAATTAATATTAAATTAATATTAAATTTAATTGATTAGTTTAGACAATTTATTAAAAGGTGGTTTATATTGTGGTCAAATATATGAAATATGTGGTTTATCTGCAAGTGGAAAAACACAATTGTGTTTTTCAATTGCAATTAATATTGCACTTAAATCCAATAATCTTGTAAGATATATTGATACAAAAAGAGATTTTTCTGGTTCAAGAATAGAACAAATTTTATTAAAGAAAAATTATAATAAGCAGGTATGAATATATTTTATAACTCTATAATAATAATTTAATAAGTTAAAATGAAATTGCTAAGCAAAATATATTTTTATTTTAATTCTAGGTTATAAATGAAATTATGGAACGTATCAAAGTATGTTGTGTATATAATATGCATCAATTACTTAAAGTTTTACATTGGTTATCAATTAATTTAAAAGAAGAAAATGAAGACTGCCGTACAAGAATTATAATTATTGATTCTTTACCAGCACTAATTTTTAAATTTTCTAAAGATCATAAAACAACAATTATCTTAAATCATCTAGCAAATATTTGTCATTTTCTTGCTAAAGAATTTAATTTATCAATTATTAGTGTTAATTTAATTAGTCAATGGAATAATATTAATGAAGAAGGAACAAGTGCAAGTTCAAATGAAAATATTCTAATTAAACCTACTTTAGGAAAATATTGGGCACATGTTCCTAATACAAGATTATTATTAGAAAAACAGGAACTTGGAAACAGAAAAATTTCGATTTGGAATAGTTTTCAATTAGAAGCAGATCTTGCATGCACTTTAATTGTAAATGATTCTGGTGTTTCATGTTAATAATATTAAATAGATAAGGATTTTTTTATTATTTTCGTTTTTAAAAATTTTGCAACTAATATATAAACTATAATAATAATATAAATAAACATTCAAATATATTGTATACTATATGAATTTTGTTATATTTTTATAAGATATTTAATTAATGTATCTATAATAAATTATTTATAATATCTATAAATAAAATTAATTAATTTTAATGCTATTTTAATCATATTCGATCATTGAAATTTTATTATTGATTGATATAATAAAATTATATCAAAATTCTGATAAAATTTTAGACTTGCGTAGTAAAGTTTATGTTTACCGCTAATTTCAAAAATATAAGAATGTCGTCAATAACTTCCGGTGACGTAAGTATTGCAGTGTTGCCATATTTTTATATAATGTGAACAGTAGCATAACAGTTTATAATGGTTATATTAGATTAGAGTGTTTGTTAGAGTATATTGTTAATTAATTGGTAAGAACGATGGCTTCCTTGGTTGCAGATTATGGAACTTCCTCAAGCTCAGAAAGTAATAGTGATGATATTTCGGATGATGCCGATAACACGTAAGCTTTCACCATCACAAACATGTTTCTCTATTGTTTGTTTTCTTCTTTTTATAATGATAATTCCTTTAAAGTCACAGAAATTTAAACTTTTAAAATGAATTATAATTACTACATCTTTAACATTATATTTTGCACAAAGGTATGTTTCTTTTTTTATAAAACAAATAGCTTTATATATTTTCATCCATATTTATTAAATAAAAATTAAAAAAAATATATTTATTCCATAAATCTTATATTCTACAATATTAATCTATGCCATTATTTTTATTCTAATATTATTTTATTTTAATAAATAAAATGTATAATTTTTTTTTCATTTCTACATATACATTTTTCATTATTAATGTGATTTATATAATTACATATATGATTTTTACACATATATAAGTATATTTAATCACAGTTGATACTTACACATCAAATTGAATTTGTTCTTTGTAATCTGATATTGCCTAACCCTTAGTTTTAAGGAAGAGGAAGAAGAAGATGATGAAGAAGAAGAAAATAATGAAAACAACGAAATATGTAAAACAGCTTCCAAAGAAAAACTTCCATTACCAACTCCAGATTTTAATGGCATACCTACAATGAAAACTTCAGTCTTCTCAAATCCATTTGTTGAAGCAGAAAAAGCAAAAAGTGCAATTCTTGAAAAACATGTAAAAATGACTCCAACTCTTGATGATACAAAAATGATAAATGGTAAAAAAATTTGTTGGAATTATAGAAAAGGTAGATGCCGGTTTGGACATAATTGTACTTTTGCACATGATTCTGATTTACATCGTACAGCAACTGAATTAGAAACAATTAGAACACCACAAGAAACAATTATTTGTCAAACTCCTTATAATGGTCAAGTTTCCATTAATGATGATGATGAAATAGATCAAGAAAATAATCAAATGAATAGGCGTAAGAAGAGGCCAGGATTAAGTCAATCTTTAATACCAAGCAAGAAAGTCTTAAAAATGTACAAAGCACAACAAGCTAAAGCTATTAGTAGGTAAATGTAATTATATCATATATATATAAGTAATGTTAACATATAATTAGCTGCTCTGAAATAGAAACAACTTTAAAACTCAAATGAATTCATACAAATGGAATTGATTATAAGCTGCATAAAAAGTAATAATCAAAAAGCATTAAAAAGCTTTATAAAAGAGCAAACTAAAAAATTAATCATTTCTTTATATATGAATAAAAAAATTTAAAAAAATAAATAAATAAAATGAAATGAAAATATATGCTTCCAAATAAAATTTTGCAGAGAACAATATACATGCAGATTATGCCTATTTCAAAATTCATGAAAATTTCAAAATTATTTAATATTCAATATTTCTAAAAAAAAAAGTGTTCGTTATGTATATAAAGAATAGAATTTAATTGTATAATTAATACTTCCAGGGACCTGTATAAGTGAATCATAATTCATTATGTCTTGCATGCAAATAGTTTTATAAATATATTTCTATTTATACTTGGTATTCTTAACTTGCCCATGAAACACAAAACATGTCTTCTTATATTTTGTTATGTAATTTAATTATATGTTTATATATCTCTCTTTTATTAAAAAGAGGAAATTATTTAAAATTTTTCTTTCATCAGAATTCTGAAGAATTTATAAGTAGCAAAAAATAAATATTCTACTTAAATATTATATAAAATATCATTACAGCTTTAATAAAAATTTTTAGATACTGTTTAATGTACAGAATAAAAATTATCCATATAAAAGTGATGTGTATGTAAAGAAAGAATTATATAAGTTATGTACAATATTGTTAATATTTTTTCTTAATAAGTATTTAATATTTAATTTAGGTATTAATAATTATGCAATTATAACAATGATATATGAAAAAAGAAAAAAACAATTACGCTTCCACTATGCATTACTTTTTACATAATGTTATAAGATATAAAATAGGAGTTTATAATTCTACATGGAAAATAGAAATATAAATGTTTATTAATTTTGATTTCATCAATGAAATATTATATAATTTCTGTCTTTAAATTTTTCCACTTAAATATTTTTATTATTAAAATTTTTTATGTTATTATATATTATAACAAATATATATTTTATATATATTTTAAATTTCATTAAGCATAAACAAAATTGATATGTATGAAATATCTAACTCGTTTCTTTAAAGTTTAATTTTGATAGACTAATATCATTGTCATAAATAATCAGAATTTCAATTTGGTAAATATACTATGAAAGTTACTAAAAATAAAATAAAAATAAAAATATATGCAAAAGAATTAGAAATATTTTATATTTTGTTTAGATAATTTTTTATTTAATAAGTTCTTTTTAAAATAATTTGTAAAAAGAACTATAACATTTCAAAGATTTGATATTCTAGAATAGATAATTCTTATAAAAATTTAACAATAAAACTGTTAAGAAAAATGTATAGAATCATGTGAAAATTACTTCAATTAAAAAATATAATCTTTAAAAAAAAAATAGTTTTATTTGTTAAAATGATTTTATATGCATCAATTTAACATATGTAAAAAAAAATTTGTTAATCTAAAAAGCGAATGTAAAGTGCGAAAATATTTATGCATCGAAAAATGTTATATTTTATAAGTTTTTCTTTTTTATTTTTATTAGCAATAAGTTTATGAAAAAATGTTTTGAAAGTAGCAATAAATTTCAATGATCAAGAAATTATTGATTTTTATTTTCTAATAATACCATATGAAAATGTAAATAAGCTTTAATAAAAAAATAAAATAAAATGAAAATAACATTTTAATAAATTTTTTGATTAACATTAATTATTTATAAGCAAAGAGGAAAAGGAGTCTCAAAATGTACAGAAAATAATAGGCACATGACATTTTATTACGATATTACATGGGTACAATATGAATTCAGATCAATTATGTATGGTATAAGTGCATTGATAATTGATTATTGCATCTTCCATTGAAAATATATATTTATATATCATTCTTTTTTTTTCACTTCTGCGACTAAACATCTCACAGGCACTTTGTCTTTAAATAATAGTAAAATTTGTGATAAATGTTTCTATGTAAAATAAGCATATATATATATATATATAGCATATATAGCATATATAGCATATAAGCATATATATATATATATATATATATATATATATATATAGTATATATAACCATCACAGTTTACGTTCATTAAGTTATATTCAATAATGAAACAATTTTTACTGTTAAATTAAATAATAAGCGTTTAATAATGAATTTAAAATTAATGTTCTTTATAATCTTATAATAATCTTCTTTATAAAGATTATAACTCAAAAATTATATTATTATTTAACCCAACAGTATTTCCAATAAATTAAAGAATTTTGAATTTAAAAGAAATCTTTATGGAAACACCTGTTAAGTATGTTTGACAAAATTCTTGTCATAACTATAATACATAACTCTGACAATACTATAGAACAGTACAATCGTTAAACCATACTTTTCTTGATATTTGTTGATATTTTCATTAAAAGATAAGTAAAATATTAGATTTATTCTGATATTTTATATCAGACTACTAATAAGTAATTTACTCAAAATTCATATCTGTTTATAGTATGGATTTTTTGTTTTACAACATTTTTTGTTTTCTACACTACAATTTATAAACTTAAACTTTTTTATATTTTAATGCAGAATATTATTTTTCTATTAAGATAATGTTAAACATTTCTAAAGGAAAGTATACTTCATACAGATCGTATGTTTTTAAATAATTATATAGCTTAATATTTATTTCGTATGCTCCGTGTTACGTGTATTTTGTATCAGAATTATTTATAATAATTTTCTTAAATAAAAAGATACTACAATACTCTAGATAAAATAATGAAATAATGATGAAAAATGAAATGAAGTGATTTAAATGTAAAAATGCTTAGTATATTAATCAATATCACTTGTTAAACAGATCGGTAAAAAATAAGTTACAGTCGAATTATTAAATACATTTCACACAGATATCTTTAAAATATGCACGCAAAATTAATTAGAAAAGAGGTATTATAGTTTATAAATTTACCATTATAAGTTTTATAAGTTTTAGAATTGAAATTTTGGATCGAATTAAGTCAGTGCCAATAAAATATTTAATTTTCTTTTTAAATTATTTAAGTAATTTGTTTTTTATCATTGTCTAACACAATCAATTCAAAATTATCTTATATCTCTTTATACTCTTTTATTTTTAGAATCATCGTTCAGTATTGTAGTAGAACTATTAGATTCTTGACTATTATTTTTTATTTTGCTATTTCGTTCGACAAATGTCACGTTACTATTCGTAACATCGTGAACGCCATTTTGTACGCCATTTACAACTTTATCTATACCATTAACTCTATAATGATCAACTCCGCTTATTTTTTTTTTACTCGATGAAGGACAAATATTTTTAATTTCTGTCGATCCAGATTCTCCCAAGCCTGCAAGGGCGTAATCTATGCAATTCAAAAGAGACTGATCAAATGACAAATCATTTATATAAAAAAGAATGTATCGAATAATTTTCTATGCATATATTTTTATCATTAAAAAAATCTATATAATTTAATAATTATACATATCTATATGAATTAATAAAATATATTCTATACATACCGTGTAAATTATGGCAATATTTATTGGTATTATTCCATTCTTCTCGTAGACTAAGATTGAACATACTGTAATCTGGATTTCCAGTGACTTCTTTTTCGATTGTCAGGAACTGTGGTAATATATTCTTAAGTTCATCTCCTGATAATGCTGTGTACGTTTCAAGCAGCATCAATCCTCGACATCTATAATCATATTAAATATGATACATAGTAATAAATTATTTTACTACATAATGTATAGCATTTTCTAATTCTGACCTTGGATGAGCGGGTTCTCTATATATATCTAATTGGAAATACTGATTGTTGATGAGGAAACAACGTCGACGTTTGAAAATGGTGAAATGTGAATCATCGCGTTGAGCGAGCATGTTCAAATAATCTCGATGAGTCAGTTGTGTTTTAACTTCAATCACTTGGCCACACATTTTTGGACGTCGAATCGTATGAATATAAGACCAGTGACCTGTCAATTTAAATTTATTTATAATATGACATGACATTATCGATATAAATAATATTAATATTAAAAAAGTCGTATAATAATTATATTTTTTTTGCACACCTTTTTGGCCACGTTTACGAAGACGAGCTTGCATCTTCGGATTGTTACTTTGGAGGTAGTTATGGACAACATCAAAGTCCTGAAACGGTGGAAACTCAGAGTCTGGTGGCAAAGGATCTTTGACAAGAAACTTGACTTTTCTGCTACTCGCTCGTAATCTATCTCCAGTATCGATACCCAGTTTTTGGCACACACATTCGATCATACGACAGATCTTTGTCTCAAAATCTTGCGAGTTATCTATTACATCGAAATAAGGATGTCCGACCCAGGCGGCGGCCGCTTTGTAATCGAGTTCCCGAGCCAATTCGACACCTTCCGATCGACATGCATGTTCTTCCGTCGAATAGAATTCTTCAGCACCATTTGCCGCTGAGACCATATGGATGATTTGATTATACCTATTGTCTCGAAGTTCGACACTATTCCATCCGTTCGAAGCCATCAGTAATTCCCACTTATCCTTTGAAATAACTAAATTGAATAAGAGAAAAATTAATTTTAAAATTTAATTATAAAAAAAGGAAAATAAAAATTTATAATTTGCTCACATGCAGAAGCATCCATGGCACCACGATCACAAATAATAAGACAATTTCTTGTACAGCTGTCACCCAGCTGGAAGAACGTATTCTCTATTTGTATCATCGTACGTAAAAGATTCTCTTGAAATTTAAATCCTGAAACAAATTAAGATAAATTATGCCTAAAATATTAAATCATCTAATATACAACAAATAAAACTATTTTCCATGATTTCTTTATCCTACAAATCAACTTTTACGCATGAAACTATCCCATTGATCATATCTAGCTGTATACTTTTTTCGCGTTCACAATTATTGCATAATAGCAAGCTATGAATTATTTTGGACATACGTTAATTTATTGTTGATAAATGATCGCGTATATATTAATATTTCTTTCAGAAAATAACTATATGTAACGCTGTTATAAGCGTTACAAGCATAACGAGAAGATTAATATAAATTTTTTCGAATAAATCATTTAAAAAATAATTTTAAAAATATATTTTAAATATGTATAAATATATATATATATATATGTTTTGCTTCTTTCTCGATATTATTGCAATGAAAAAACAAATCTTAGATATAAATATATTGAAACGTAAAATTATCGTAATAATTCACGCGATAATAAATCTATTTTGAATAGTATTTGAATAGTATTTATTTCATTGAGAAAACTTTTCAATTTTTAATCTTTTTATTTAACAATTTGAAGAGATTTAAGCAAAATTCATTTTCATCTATGTATAATTACCTAAAATTTTCACATGTCTTATAAAAAGATTATTTTTTTATTAAAATATGTGATATTTAATAATATATTTATTTCTTGCATACAAAGTAAATAATACATATTAGAATAACTCTTTTTAATAATGAACACACTGAAATAATATCGGTAAAATTATGTGCAATTTTATTTTAATACAAATTTTATATATGATGATATTTATAAATAATATTTAATTTATACATATCTTTCATCCCGATTCAATGTCATATTAATTCAAATGAACATTCAATTTTACACGCTTATGAAATATAAGCTCTTCTTAATTTTTAAAATTCTTTCAATAAAATCCTCTATTAGAAGAATATTTTACGCGTACATCGTTAGACAATCGTCTGCGTTACTCGAATCAAAGATATGATGTATCATTCCAGACAACTTATGTGTTCGTGTCTTTGTCATGATACGATATTCGATCGTTGAAAAAAAAAAAAATCCAATTAATGGAATGGTCAATTTCATCTTGTGGCCTCGATGAAATTCAGCAATAATTCCCAATGATTGATCTTTTTGTTATCAAATCATTCAACGTTTTTTCGGTATCGCCAACATGAATACGATATCCTTGTGGTTCTGCGACAAAGAACGGCCGTTCCGAGTACATCAAGTACGTAGAAACGTCTTTACGATTTTACAGATGAACAATGACGAGTATCACGAATACTTGTGTTCGAAGATGCGATTAATAACATTGAACGATTCTAGCAACGAATGGTTGCAATATTTACATTATGCTTGATGCACTTCTGAAAATTGTAGAGCAAGGAGAATCGAGAGGCATATTACAAGGTTGTTCCATTACAAGAAATCAGTTCTCATTTCCAACCTGGAAGATCTGTTCTCTTTGTAAATTTTCCATATCATCGATCGAAGGCTGTATACGCAAAAGCATGATCGAAATATAGATATATAGATATTAGCGAATGATTGAAAGTATATATAAATGTGCAATAAAAATAATCATGCCTAATGTATCAAGTGTAACAGGATGACATCATTCGATGGATCGCACAGGCAGATTTCTAGCAGCAGGGATCGATTCGAATAGCTCTAACAAGGCGCTTGGACGATTAGCCTCTTTTATTTTCGATAATATTATATCGCGTGCAGAGATTATCGCTTCTCAGGGAAGAAAAATAAAATTGAAAAAATATACAAAAATTGATCAAGCTTATTCTCTGAAAAATTCTTAGAATCACAATGATATTCTTGCAATATCCTATAATAAATTCTTAAAACTATCAATGCTTAATTTGCCAGGAATCAAATGATTAGTCAATTTGGCTTTGATAATTATTTTTTTAATTACATGAAATGGAAAAAAGACTGACAAAGAGAGAAAGAAGGGACAACAACGTTGTAAGTAAAAGGAGAAATTCGGAAGCGTATAATCTCTGTGATTTTCATACTTTGCATTCTTGAAATGAAAATAAAAAAAATAGAGGCTGTTCCTCGTTAGTATCGCCTTGAAAAGGGATGACTTTCTAAAACTCACCCTCACCGGAGTCAACTTCCAAGACCTCCGGCCATCTCGCTTCGTCTTTGTCCGATCTGTTCCTGTAATGTCGTTGCGAGGACTTCGTAATCGAAGGACGCGACCCGGATCCCTTTGCTAGAACCAACCGACCTTGAAGACACTTCCAGTTCGGTAAACCTCTGTATCCCCCCCTGTCACGGATTTTCTTTTTTCTTTCTGTGCACGGTTTAATTAAATCGTTCTAGAACGATTTTCATCGTTACGTTAGCCACGATTTTACAACCTGCCCCTCTTTTTATCATCGTTTGTCATCGAAATTGCTTGCACGCTAACTCGTCCTGTCTCCGCGTGATACGAGGCCTATCGATTCCCCTTGCAATTAATATCTTTCAACGAATTTCCATTCGTTCCACAAACGAGTTACGAATATCGATCAGAATATTTTATTTGAAAAATTTTGGTCGAAAACGATGAATTTGTTAATAAAGGTGAAATTAGTATACGTGTGTAAACATGTAGCAAAGCAATATCAAAAAAATTTTTAAATATCAAAAGGGAACAAGAATACAGTGTCAAACGAAAATGCCAAAGTTTGCAATATATTGATTTCATGATTAAAAAATTGTGTTATCGAGTAAAAGCTTTTTATGCTTTAAAAGGAATTTTAATAATTCATTATTTCTTTATTCAACGATTTGATATTTTGGTAAACACGATAGATAAGATAAAATTATTACCTATCATCGTTGAATTATAATCCAATTTGTTATTTGAATGATTTTATATATTTATTCAATAAACAACAAGTTAAAACAATTTTCAAAGAATAAAGTTAAGAAGTTGAGAATAAAGTTTGAAATTGAGAAACGAAATCTACGCGACAACTCACTGCGCACTAACAAACATATGGTTTCAACAAAAACTTCTGAAAACGAAACTATCATATGACAGTGTGCAGGTTTTATTTCTTTTTTCATGTCAACGAAAAAGGATACAACCCGGATCGAGCATTTCTCGGCGATCTTTTTACAACAAAGAATTTCTCTTATGATTCTCTGAAAATTCAAAGCAGATTCGGAATATTTCGTAATTCTAAATCAATAAAATTGGACAATTTAAAGTGGATTAATTATCGTGTTTAATAATCGAGCCAATTGCGTTTAATCATTATGAAATGATTTGCGCTCTCGGTTAACGAAACTTTCTATATAATTTTCTCGAATTATATAGTGCATATAGAGAGGATTCTATAAATGGAATATGGAATTGAAATAAACAATTCGTAAATAGATTTTTAACGATTGCGTAAATTGATTCGTCCTACTGTAACTGGTAATATCTTATCCTAACTGGAAAACTTGTCAATTGTAACCAGTTATTATTTTTCAAGTTTAATCTTTGGATGGAATCATGATTCATTATTTTGCAACAATGTTAAATTCAATGATAATAACATAATCGTATTTATATCATATATATATGATAAATACATGTATTTATACTATACACCATATATATTTGTATAATATTAATTGTATTAATATTTCATAAATTTAATTTTCATTGCTTTTCACGATCTAATTACAGATATCAGAAAACATAGATCTTTGTATTTTATCAATTATATTTTTCCGTATATGAAATGATTATTCTTCTTTGCAATTAAATCTTATATAAAAATAGATATAAACGCGAAAGAAATAGATTAACCAATGAACGAAGTTCTTTGATAATTAAAATACATATATTCCAAATAATTAATTAGATAGAAAAAAATCGAATAATCAAACGATTGAAATTTTTACAACTATATTTCATACAAAAAAAAAGATATATATTATGCTTGATTAAATATAACGTATTAATTGGTTAGAATTTTGCAAAACTATATTTCATAAAATTTAAAAATGGAAAAAAGTTTGATAATGGAACTTTTTAATTTAATTCGGATGATCGAAGTTTCTCTATTTTGTACTAACTCATCGTAGTTTAAAAATAAAAGAAAATGTTGATCTTGGATAAATTGTTTTAAACTCGTGACTCGTTTTTCCCGGTGCACTTGTTTAATCATCGTGGCAAGCTAAATATCTTTGCAAGGATCCGGCTTGAAATATAATTTAATTTCTACGCCACTTTTTCATCTGTGCGGTATTTGACGTTTCGAAAATTAACACGGAGAAGAGTAGATTCAACATTGTGTTTCTTGAAGCACAACCCTTTCACTTGACCTCTTTCAACTCTCACCTTCTACGAATCTTCGAATTTTCTTCGTAAAAAAGGTTCGAGGACGATTAATGAATAATGAAATTTTCCATATTAACCGAAAAATATATTTTTCGATACGATAATTTATCGTTTTTGTGACAAAAAAAGAAAGGGAATAGCAATAGTGAAAAAAATCTTAACGAACAAAATTATTTCGAAAAAGAGGAAAAAAAAGTAGCAATAAAACTAACGAAGTTGTCTAGACAAAGTCATTATTGGCGCGTAGTCAAGAAATTATATACGTAGAGTAACGACGATAAAGAGGATCCAACGATCGAATGCATATATTAAATATATATTTATTAATAATCGATGTTTGGTATAACTTATTACGAAGTGTCTATCGATGAATCGAAGGATGTATATATATATAAGGCTCATCAACAACCGACCTACATTAATTAATGAATATTCTATCGTACATAGATAACGGTAAAGAACGATAAATACTAGTCACTTCATTATCACGAATATATTATGGCGATTTTTCGTTAAAAAAAAAAAATTCTTCGTTAAAAGAAATCTTTAAACGAAATATACGTTTCTCTGGAATAAATGCAATCAATCATATAAAAATTCATAATGAAAACCGATTATCAATGTCATTTGGATTATGCGTATACGTATATATAATAGAAGAGAAGCCAAAAGGAGGATTTAATTACAGGAAGCCCGATTGTATCAGCATTTCAAGGTCGCGGATTAGAGCTGATAAATACTTTTATATAAGTAGAGATACGAGCAAAGGAATGTAAGGAAGATATAAATTTTTACAGATATACGGGAGGAATTATTATAATGATTTAAAATACAATTTTCTACGCGGAATTTGCACCAAGAATCTGGCCATCGTTGTTGGACTGCGACTAGTTACATTAAACAATTTAACAATCGTGTTTTCGTGTCAAATAACCTGTTGGAAGTTTCGAAAACTATGAAACTGGTGGTATTTTACTCTTATATATAGGATGAGGTAATGAATCTGGCAAGAAATTGGGAATGATATATCACGGATTGCACGTTTCACAAATATATATATATATAAAACATAACTTAGATAGATCGAATCAATAGCGATAATAAGGAATAAGAAATTTCAAATGAGATAAGTTATAGATATATCGCATAGTTTTGATGAAATTTTTGATCTCAATTTTCTGTTACATAATCGTAATACCTTGTGATATATATATATATATATATATATATATATATATATATATATATATTATTATCTTATGGTTAATCTAATCTTCTATAAGTGGGATGTGTAAACAGAATGGAAAATTCGCACGAATCGATGAAAATTTCTCGGTAGATCTCGGGTTAAGTGGTGAACAAACGATCATTTTGTTTTGCAAATATTTTTACTGCTATCGAACGAACAGACATCGTTTTATCTACCAGGATAATTGGTTGAATTTATTTAGAAGATGGCAAACATTTCAATGTTCGATTACGTTACGATCAAACTATCGATGAAAGTAGAACATCGAGAAAAGGAATGAAGAAAAAAGAAATATTTTTGTTATTTTTGGCGTTATTTCAAGAATATAATACCAGTCAACTATGTATAGCTGCTAGATAATTCTGCATTAAACGTTGTGAGAGATTTTTTTTACGAAGATTCGTTACGATAATCGTAACCTATAAATCAGTATGATAATGTAATTGAATACATTATGTAACGAGGATATAACGATCCTTCTTACATAAAAGCGTTCTAACAGAACGTACTTCGGATACCAAACGCGATCATTGAATTTATTAGTTTTGATTCTAATATTACTTTGTACTGTGATTAGTCATGTACGATTAATCCAGATAATGAGTTACTGGCAAGCAGAAAGGGTTTAACGATGACCTATCGAAGAAAAGTACGCCACCCAGAATGGAATATTGAAAGAATATCTATATTATATATATATTTATAAAATAATTATACAAAATCAACGTTTTGAAAAAATAATTTTCAATATTTTGTATATTATGAAACTATAAAAATTCAAATATTTATGTTTCGTCAACGACGAGAATATTCAGAATGAATTAATAATCAAATCCACTCGAAATGGAATGTTAATTTATTTATTTGTTGATAAATTTCTTTAGTCAAGTTAATTAACGACAAATATTTTTTTACGTCTAATAGAATTAAAAAAAGATTCTTAAAAGATCCTAAGAAAAACTTCTTAGGAAGATTTTAAAAGACTTCGAATTTCGTTTTATCCCCGAACGAAAATTGATCTCCTTTTTTTTCTCTCGTTTTTTTAATTATTATTATTATTATTTCAATCGATTACCAATTAAATAATGAATATAATACGAGGATCATTTTATATCATTTACACGAGTTAATCGTTCCAAAACACCGTGCGCGTCTCGTGACTCGATCGCGTTGACCACTTGAAGCGAGAATCTTGGCAAGTTGCCGGTTTCGATTTTACGCAATCGTCGATGTTATACACCGGCTATTCTTCTTTAGTCCACCCGCAACCAACTGTACGGATTCTTCTTCTCTTTAATGCGCGCGATATCTTTTTCTTTTTTTTCTCCTATACGTTTCCATACGTTTTCATGTTTTTAAAATAAAATTGTTTTTCTCGTTGCGTCGTTTCGTCCGTTTCAATGTTTTACCTGTATTTGACAGAAGTACGCCGATAGAGTGTGATGCAGAATGACGTAACATTGCGTAATATGAATTCACGTTACAAAAAAAAAGAAAAGATACATTTATTTGAATGATTGATCATCATTGATTATTACATATATGATTATTACGACTTTGACTTATTGCATACTATTTGCATATCATTATTCAAATTAAAAATATCTTCTTTTTATTATTCAATTATGAATTTTTTCCGATGTCGAGAAAACTACGTAGCACCGTTCTTATCTCGTTTCCAGTATTTTATACGAGAAATATACCGGTTTGTTTTATAAAGCTTTAAAACTTTATTCGAGTTTGCAATGGCATTTAAAATATTATCTCAATTTCTGAATTATCGTATAGATGTATATCCATTCGAAATTTCGTCCAAAGGCAATTCGGATGTTTTATCGTCAAAGGACAAATACGGGGACAGGTGACAAATATGAACAATTTAAATTTGTTATTGAAAGTGATTTCGGGCTGATAAAAAGTTTTGATGACGGTCGATGCATACACAATGATATCTACGTTTAAACGGCGGCAAGGGGTAAAATGTGAGGGCATGAGAAGTGCTCGCGCGGACCAACGATCGATACTGCTCTGACATTGTGTCTCTCCTCAAACTTGCGTATCCACTACACCATAATCGCGAAACAATCTTGTTCTGTTTTCTAATCTTCATTAAAATATGTTATTAGCTTCGATATTTGACGTAGAAATAATTCATTGCGGTTAGAGACATTTTGTAAGAAAAAGCTGTGAATATTTATTTTTTTAATCCCTTAAACGTTTATTCCGATACTATACTGTTTCCAAATTGTGAACTTTTGATAACATTTCAAAACATTTAAATTTGATTTCCCTAAAATTATAATTTAATTAATTAGAATGAGATTACAATATACAAAAAAGAATAATACGATAATAGAAAATTTGTTATTACGAAAATTTGTACAACCATGCAGTATATCTTCAACGATGAATCATAACGCTTAAGAGATTAACTAGGAATTAATTTTCATCAGTCAATATTTTTAGATTTGTCTGTAAAAGTTAAGAAATAAATTAAGAGAATATGAAGTTTGTCTATTTGCCTGATTATGGCGTAAAAACATTGCATATTTTTTATAAGTTTCATAAAAAAAAAATTGAATTCATTTGAATTATAAAATTATAATTTGATAAAAAAAAAAATATGGATACAGATGAATTTTCGTTGGCGAAGATAAGCGCGCAGACATAATAAAAGCGGTGAAATATAAATTTTGCAGTTGGGTAATGTTTTTCTTCTCGTAGAAGCCTCGTAAACGTTTTGTTACGAGTGTTTTTTTATCAGTGTCGTAAACTCGAGCCAAGGCACACATAGTAGCGGAATTCCAGGAAAGGGAAAGCATGGATAACGCGTAGTACATGAAACACGGATTTAAAATGCGGCGGTAGGTTGAACCGGATACGCGTATTCGAAACGGATGCGAGACTAAAACTAGAGAAGAATGGTAGAAAATGAAAAGTTGAAGTGAACTTACCCTCTTCAGCGTTCAGGTCTGAATACTTTACGCCGCCACTGAAATGGAAAAAGTAGAGGAAAGATGAAACTATTGATAAACTAAAGTATGATAGATAAGAAAAGAAGAGTATCGATCTTTTTTTTTTTTTTCTTTGACTCAAAAAATAATATAACGTATGTGAAAGAAAATTGTCTGTTCGTTTATCGGGTATAATAATTCATTATTGTTAAAAACTTCGCATGTGACGATACTCTCACGTGTTTCGTTTTTTTTTTCTTCTTTTTTTTTTTTTTTTTTTTAAGTTTATTATCGACATGCTAATCTCGACATTAAAATAGACTTCGTGCACAATGCACGTATTCGTCGAATAAGTGGTTCTCGCGATACATGCGCAGCGTTCTTTCGAATCAATTGATTTTACACTCGATGATTCATCGTTTGTCACAATCAGGATATAATTTTATGCAACTTCTATAAGCTCTGGTTCCGATCGCTGACAAAGGATGTTGAAGTACACCGTACTCCAATGTTTTCTTTTGCCGCTGATAAAATCGCAAATCGTTTCTATGCTATCACCATTGTTACGTCTTATTAGTACGATTCTATGTCTCAATCAATAATTCTATGACTAGACAGCGAAAGGTAACGGAATAAGCTCGAAACGAAAATTTAAACGTATGAATTAAAGCGATTCTTTTTGCAAGCTGGAAACCGAGTCCGTTTCTATCAATATCTGAAAATGATAAAAGAATGCAATTTTGTGAATTCTTTTAATTTGTAAGATTGAAAGAAACGATGGAGTCATCAAACGATTTCCAAGCATGTTTAAGTAGCTTCGAATTCATACCAAAAACTTTTGTTTTTTGGCTGTATCTGTTCTTTCCACTGAACATATTTATAAATTTGTTATCGTGTAATTGCATACCTGAGCAGCACGGTCGCTGTCTCGGGAACACGGAACACCTGAAAAAGAAGACAACCAGCGCTCTATCGAATCCAAATCGAAGGGTTATAACCAAAATCAGTTCGTATATTCAGTTCATTTTTTTTTTTTTTTTTTTTATTTTCATTATATTCATCTTAATCGATCACGAACGAAATTTTAATTATTTCCAAATATTGTATCAAGGCAAACGATTTCGAAGAGATAAATAAAATATTTGATAAATTCTAAAGATAAAAAAAATTGTGTGTATATAAAATCATGTAGAGTAATCCTTTCGTTGTTAGATAAAAAACTTGCGAAAACTTACAAAGACAAAATTATGAAGACTACGGATTAGATAAAAATAACAAAATGAAATAAATGGATTTGCTTATATAATACAGTCTAATTATCTTATTGTTCGACGTATTTTCTCATTAATCGGAGAGTACTCAATTGTTTAGTGTGTTTGTTTTATTTAAATCGAATTTTTGGTCAAAGAGATAGGAATAATTTATGAGACATTTTTTTGTAAAGGAGTGTCACCTTTTTATTCATAAGAAAAAAAGCGAAATAAAAAACAGAGCGGAACATGCCTACCTTCCATCCCAAGTTTTCAAAGAATGTGCATAGCCGAGCCTGTCCAGTTGTTTTGCCGCCGCAAGGTCCTGAAACACAAAAATGAAAAAATTCTTAAGCCATCTCATTTCTTTTTTTCTCTTTCAACTTGGGATTTCGTTTTGTTTTTGTTTGTTTTTGTTTGTAATGTGACAATATAATTATTGGAAAAGAAAAGAAAATGCTTGAGAGGAAACAAATTAAAAGATTACAACAAACTATAAAAATTATTATAACAATTTATTATAAACTATATTTTTTTTTAAATATATATTGATTACATCGTTGGATTTAACAACGTAAAACAAATGGCATAAAAGACATACATCTATATCTAAACGTAGAGGATGTAAGAAGGTACGTGGTGGTATGAAAGTACGGATTATTCTTGTCATACGAAAGCAAAACGAAAAGGTTATGACGTCGCTAACCTTGACTTCCGCGATACCGCATGGCTATTGAACTCGAGTAGCGTAAATAGAAATGTCTTTGATGCGATCAGCATCCCAAATAATGAAATCAGATTGCAACAAATCCGGCGCAAATTTCTACCTCTTTAGTAAATCGAATTAATCTCTTTAAATCATTCTAATTATAAAATTAAATTAAAAAAAAAAAAAATGAAAAGTAAAAAACTATAGATTTTAACAAATTTACAAAATTTTCATCAATATATATGAATAAAAATATTTTTATTCATATATATATATATTTATTTTGACGTGTTTTAACATGTTTGTTATCTTTATTATACTTTAAACAACGCTGATGGATGAAATGATTCATGATTAAAAAATATTTCTTGAGACATTTAAGATGTATATATTAATATATTTCAAGTGATCGACCATCTATGCGCCATTAGCCAGCTGCACGCTCATTGACTCATAATTGGTTTGAATTGTCACACGCTGACATGAACACGATTTCATTAATATTGTGAATTGTGAGAATTTTTTTGCTACAAATCAATTTTCGAAAATGTCAAATATAAATTGAAAATTTTAAAAAAGATTACTTACATACGTAATGTAAATTATTATGACAATCTATGAATATTGTTTTATTATAAATATAATTACATTTATATATTGTAATTTGTCAGAATTTATTAAATATTTATTATACAAAAAATATTTTATAATTATTATATTTGATATATATATATAATTAATAGAATAATATTTCTGAAAAAAAATGATCGATTGGTATGAAAGATATAATTGAATATTATACAATCAATTGTAAAGTAATTGTAAAGGTTAATAGTGTTTATATTGGCATGAATGTTCAATTCGAAGCTATCGAAGGATAGATCATTGATTACTAGGATCTTTTTTTAATAATTCTAGAACAGTCGTTTTATTTATGACATCAAATTCACTTTGCTTAATTAGTCTATTTATATATAAGATTTTTTATAGAAATTGAAATTGATCCATTGAGTTCTTAACTTAATTTTCGAATGTAAATTGGAATGTATATATCAGAAAAATAAATATTAATATATCATATTGTTATGATGTCATGCTATGATTTGAAAAATCATGTTTTCGACGATGTAAATTTAGACACGTCAATATTGTTAAAATAGTTATGTTTCATTCTATAACATTTCGAGTTATTTCATTTTATTTGCGTTATCCATCTTAAAATAAATTATACGTTGCTAAGTTCATTTTACAAGGTTAAAAATTTTATGTGAATAATAAATAAATCTTTTAAATTTATTCATAAATGATGAATAATGAATAACGATTTTATTCGAATTTAAATTTGAATTTATAAAATTTTTATAGAAAGAAAATTCAAATGATTGCGATCATATAGTCATATATATGAATAATTTTTTATAAATGATTATAAAAAAAGTAAATTTAAACATATATACGTAAATTCAAAGTAAAACGATACAATTCGTGTTTCATTCAGGAATTCAATCAATATTTTCACACTACTGATAAGCACGTAAAGCATCCTGTATGTAAAATGACTGTCACAGCGGAAAGAACTTACTTTTCGTTCATTTGTGTGTAAAAATGATATTTGATAAGCAAAAAATACGAATTGATTAAAATAGTTATAAAGCTGTTGGAACACGTGGTTTACATCGATGTGTATAGATCGCTCCTTCGAAGATATTTTTCCAGTAAATAATCGAAAATACGAAAATTGAAAATATATGTGGAAGTAACATCTATTTTATCGAATATAAATTTTTTGTAAAGTAAACGATACATGGAACGTATGACAATGAATTTTTTATTAGTTAAAAAAAAAAAAAAATAACATACCTCCAGTGAGCACCAATTTGTACAGACGTTTCTGCTCCATATTAATATGAATGTTTAAAAACTCTTTTTTGCTGATCAAATCTACGAAGTAGTTTTCGAGTCGATGTCGATGTATGGATGGAGATAGATTCTTCGTCTGGCACGTGAATGGTGTCTACAGTTACAACGAATACTACATGAACACTTCACCGTTCATTTCGATATACTGTGGAGTTAAGTACGTCGAAGACATGAGAATAAAATGATGATATCTTTACACAGAAAAACAGTAAACTACTACTTGAGAGAGCAGACGTCTGCCTCAAAATGAAGCGGTCTGCATCTGCGGGTTGGTTAATCGGGTTATACTATTCTCTTCTGTGTGTATGGTCATGCGCGATACGGAAACGTACGAATCTACGAGCGCCTCTTACGAAATTACCCGAACAATACTTCATACGTTAGATATTTCATTTAATCTCCAACTATTAACATTAACTATTAATTTTTTAAATTTTATCAAAAAAATTATTGTTTTTTTTTCTTTTATTTTCAATTATGATAATGCATGATTTAAAATTTTAAAATTAAATGATTTACGTGGTCGTAGCGTATTCGTTGGTTATGCTTGTAGAAGATACAATTTTTAACACGTTTCTTAATGTTATATATAAGTATAGTGGCGCTTTTTTAAAGGATTTTGCGCGGTGAATTTAATTTGGTAATTTAATAGAAAGAAATGTAGAAGCAGTTTATATAGCACCTCTTTATCTTTCCATAAATCGTTACCTGTACAATGGCTATATAATTACAGCGACCTTTTTTAAGCATATAATAAAACATTTCCACTTGTTTTTACAACGAAATTAATTTACAATATTTTCTTTTGTAAGCCGCTTTTTAAAAAAATCAATTACAATATACGTCTGTAAAATATATTTATTTTCGCAGATGAATATTGCGTATTTTGTTAATTAGAATACAACTAAAAGATACAAACATTAATTTACATATTTATTTTTAATATTTAGAAATATAGTCTTATGTATTTGATCTCAACGATATCATAATTTTGAATATTTTTCTTACGTTTTCACATCTGTTCATATTAATAGAACATCTATTCATATTAATGAGATATTATGTTGTCAGTCTATCGATATTCTGTGAGCAGACGTAATAATATCTAAGTACTTATCGCGTATTGACGTTTCGCGATCATTATGAACGCGTGTACACGCATTTAAAGGCACGAAAACAAACGCGCGTACTATAAAATACTTTCACCGTTATTATTAATAAGATAAAGGCATCAAGAGAAAGAGAAAAATTGGAATTAATAGATTTCAGATTTTTAAATGAGATTTAAATGTACGAGATTTAAATGATTTTAACGTAGTCTTTCTTATCTGAAAATACTTATGTTTGATAATTTCATTCAATGCGAATATCGTAACATACAATGTTTTAAATGTTACACTCTTGTAACATGATATCATTTTTACAAAATATTTTTGTTACATTGCATTTTCAAATATATTTGTGCATTATGAATCATCTGTTTCAAGTATAATTATATCTATAACTTCAACAGTATGAAAGTGTATTTTTTACACAAACTTTATATATAGAGTATATAAGAACTTTTAATATGTTAAGTATAGTATGATATTGAATATAATAAAGGGTATGTGAAGAGAAAGAAACAGAATTAAGGATATCAGCTTGACTGTATTCAATTTCCTATTTACAATCTATCTTTACTAATACACACGCCTATGACGTGCTTTTTTAAATTTAGATAAATAGCACCGAGAATTGAACAATATATAAGAAGAGAAACAACCTTCGTGTCTACTTAAGTATAATTCGCGTGATTTTTCGAAATAATTCGTTTATATGGAACGTCAATAAGAATTACTTATTATACGTAATTGACGTATCGCATACAAACAATTAATGCATTTAGCTTATCTAATTTTAAGGCAAGAGTTCTTTGCGTTTTACACAAATTCATACAATATTTATCATTCTCTTTACCATCATTTGTTCCCCGAGTTTTCTTTCAATAGTCATGCCTACTAATAATAAACAGATGCATATTTCGCATTGCGTATATAATAAAGTAACTTTTAAGCTATTTTGTACTCCAAAATTGGTACGCAAATATTTTCGTCGGTTTGATATGAAATTCTATTTCAGAGAAACTGCAAATGTAGAGAAAGGCAACGTTCTAATTCATATTGTTTTGTACCAAAAAAGAAGCAATATTTTTATAGTTTTTCGTTTTCTATTTAAAGAAGAATTTGAAAAAATTTCTACATAAGATAATTTCGATTGTTCAACAAAATTTCTTACTTTTTAAATATTCAATGACATTTGATAAATAATATTTTCTTGAAACGTTAGTACATTTTTTTCTATACAGCCTTCACAGTTTAGATATAATTTACTTAACTTATTATATAGGATAATTAATAATATAAAAAGAATTGGGATCAGATTTTGAATTTAACTATGACTTATAATGTTGAAACATAATATTTGTAATATTATATAATATTAAAAAAGTAATATCATAAATAAGTAATATCATTAATGATTTCTATTAATACATCATTCATATCCACTTATATTCATTAAAAAAATAATCTGTAATATGATATAGATAATAAATAGATATATTATGTAATGAATATTCTTATTATAATATCATCATAAAAAGGCTTTTGCAATGGAGCACTTTCTCATATTCAATTTCCCTGAATAAAAGAATTAATTTATTCAAATTATTTTGTATAATTACTATTAGATTTAGGATTCGTCTTTTCAAGGAACTGAATAAAAGTGTACCCAAAGATATAAACTTATAATATCTAAATATTTGTGTATTATTTGTACTGTTGATCTGTATTTAAACTGTATATAAAATTTGTTTTTAGTAGTTGTAAATTATATCTATTTCTGTAATTATTTAATTTATTTTTTTAACAAAACAAAAACGAAATTTCACAAACAACAATGAAAGAAAAATTTTATCTATTAAATAATATATAGACATTGTATATATTAGTACATTATATTATTATCATGATATTATTATATCATGATATTAAATGAATTTTTCAATCAAAAATTGAATTTTAATCTAAACATTTATTTAATAAAAATAAAACAATATATTTTGATGATGATTTCTTTTTATATATTCTCTTTTTATATATTTTTCTCTTTTTAATTTAAAATCATAGCACTCAATAATTTTGTCTAATAATGAATTCATTATTGCTTATTTATATCTATATGTATGTACAAAGATATAGCAAATTTTAGTGGAAAACATCTTAAAATACGAATAAGAAAAATAGCAAAAAAGCAGAAAAACAGCATATTTTTTAACAAAGTATATACGCAGTTTAGTTATATCGAAAATTTATATATGTTATTATATTTTTGTTGCGAATATTTTATAACATTTAATTAAATTAATTAAATTTCATTAAATTAATGAACATATTTGCCAGTAATCTTTATAATAATGTACTTTGCAATAATATACCATGCAATATAATTCTTTGTTCATAAGAATATGTTTTATTAAAAGATTGAGTAAAAAATGTTAATTGAATAATTCGAATTGATAAAAAAGATAATATTAATAAATAAAACTTTTACTATAAAAAATGATTTACCAAAAAAAAAAAAAAGAATATTGTAAGTCTTTTTGCAAATAAAATTCTATTATTTACTTACAATTTCTGATTTTCTAAATTTAAATTGTTTACAGATACAAATGAGTTATAATAAACTTTGGAAAAACCAGAAAGATTTTAGAAATAATATTATACATTATTTATTACACAGAGTGTATAAAAAAAATCTGGATAAAACTTTGAATAAAAATTTAATGTGCTATAATAAAAAAAGTTCGTATAAACATATTTTTTAAAAAATGTCATTACTTTATGATCAAACTTCACATAATTTCATTATTAAAATTGAATTTGATTTAATTTTATTATATTTAATAATTTACTACAATTTAACATATTTGAAACATTTACATTAAATTTACTTTTAACATTAATATTGATTTCTGAATATATGAACTTTTCTTTCTTTTTTTAACACATAGATAATTCATAGACAAAGTTTCATCCAGTATGTAAAATATATATTGCACAATAATATAAGTAAATTTGAAGAAAGTGATCCATTGATAATATTTATCATATTAGTTGCCCAACACACTATGTATCATTTTTATAAAAATATTGTAAGTAAATTATGGCAATAATATTCAACAATTACAATATTCATGCAATAAGTAACTGGTAACAATGGTCGGAGTGGTAACGCTTTGAATATGTAGCAAATATCGGGAGAATTTCTTAAATATTATGCATCATACCAATCAATTCTTTGCACAAATTTTAAAGGTATACCCATATGAAGTAATTGATCTTGAGACTTATGCCTTAAATCTGGATAATAATAAATCAATGCTTGCCAACATATTTCTGATAATTTAGGAATTGTTAACCAAACAGAATGAACTGCATCTGTTCTTACAACCTGTAATAAAATTTTATAAAATAATTTAAATATATGAATATTAAAATAAGAAGATAAATAAATAAAAGAATTATAATAACCTTATTATTTTCTTTAATAATACCACCAAATGTATACATGCGTCCTTCTGGAGTAAGAGCTGCAGAATGAAAATATACAGGACATGGAAGTATACATTTTCTTAAACATGTCCATTGCAGTAATTTTAAATCTAGTCTCCAAACATCAGAAAAAACATGATCTCCATTATATCCTCCAGAGATTACAACTGATGTGATACCTGATTTTTCATCTGTATATTGTACAGATCCATGACAGCGTCTAGGCTCTGGCACTGTATTATCATCATTATCACCATATGTATTTAATATTATCCATTTATTCGTTTCTAAGTCAAAAGCAGGAATCTCCTAAACATGATTTTCATTTCAAAGAATTTAATTCAAATTCAAAATATTATATTCTGAAAAATTATATTAAAATTTACATACTGAGAAACCAAATGCTTCTGTAGCTGTTCCTCCTCCCAAAACATATATAAGTTTTCCATCAAAAGCTAATTCATGCCTATATCGTCCTGTAGGTTCACTTTGATCTCTTCCAGAACATATATAAACAGTTTCCCAAACACCAGTCCTAAGATCAAATCTATGAATATCACAAGTATATTCGTATCCTGTAGTACCACCAACAGTATATAAATATGACCCATGACATACTAAAGCTTGTCCATATTGGGGTTCAGGTAGTTCTCCTTTTGCAGGAACTATGTACATTTTACCATCATTAACATTGCACACATAAAGATGATTACTACAACTATGTCCAAATGGTACACCAGTTCCACCATAAACCATTAGGGCATTACCCCTTAAAATCACTGCATTAGATGCCAATTCATTGGGCATATTATCTTGACCTGGTAACCGTTTCCATTGTTGTGTAACAAGGTTGAATTTCCAAACTTCCTTAAAAAGTGGTTTACTAGAGATCCATGTTTGATCATTTTGCATATCAGGATCAGTATCAGAGATACAAGGATTAAAACCACCATAGGAATATAAATTCTTATGATCACACACTATTCTATGTCCACTTCTAGCTTTTGGACGTTCTACACTCTGTGCTTCATGTTTCATGAACACAAATGGTTTGAATGTATACATATTTGCCAAATTAATTGACAATAGATCGTTATTTTCCAGAAAAGTAATTAAAAATATGAATGCTTCTTTAGGGTTTTTTTATATGATCCAAAAAATGGTATTTAAAAAGAACCATGTGTAACATTCATACATATCGTTTTACATTTATCTATGCAAATTACTTGTCGCGTTGAGGTTTATACGTTAAAATAAATGTCGTGCTACTTTGATTAAACATGTGAGCATTGTTTCGATGCGCATAAGAAATTTTTAACATAGACATCTTGCACGAACTCTACAATACATCTGGTGTACTTTTCTTACATCGATGAACATGGCGTAACGCAATAAAATTCTTTGCTATTTTTCTTAATGATTGTATACTTAATAGATATAAAATATTTTATTTTGATTCAATTTTTTCGTTTCACTTTTAAACCACTTTTTTTCAACTGAGCATATTCAGTTGTAAACTTATGCTTCATTTAAAACTTCTTCTTTTACGCCTATGCAGTAATACAAATGCGACTGCGCGGCGCTAATCAGCTGACTGGTTATAATATTCAATCGTATTCACTAACAGCTTATTGTGTAAATTATTTCCATTTTATGTAATACGATGAAATATATAAAATTTAATTACATATTTTATAAATATTGTATAGCTCATAAGTTATTTATTTAAACATCAAATAAATGGATATGAAGTTTTTTTCTATCCTTTTATGATTCTAACATATATATAATAAAAAATTAACTTTTCGTGTTAATTTTAACATTTTTCTTATAATGAAAGATTTTCCATTCTATGTATTCAAATTTAACAAAGAGAAATGTTTTTAATTTTATTTACAAATTTAAATTTATATTGAATATAAAATGCAAAAAGAACGCTTACGCCATCTACTTGTGATATTTGTAAATATGTATGAATTTTATTTTTATTAACAGTCGATAAATGATTACAGATTTTTAATATGTAATTAAGTAATTAATTAATCGAAAAGATTAATTACTTTTATATTATTTTAGATTTTTAATTTCACTTTTTAGGAAAAATTTCAAACGTCGTTTTGTTTCATTTTCTGCTATGTCTTGTCGTATCTAAAAATGTATAATGAATAATTATTATTATTATTAATTTAATATCATTTTTTTTACAAATGAAAAAAATTTAATATCGACCTTTGCAAGTAAAGGACCGCTTAACTTATCCGGAACTATGACATTATCTTCTACATCATCTTCTTCATTCATGATATTCTTGTTTGTATATGTTGTACCTTGTGTTAACAATTTAATACTATCGCGTGAGAGAGCTGGAGCAATTAATGCCGCTAGCGGCACTCTTTGATTAATTAAACCTATGCAAAAATCAAAAAATAAATCACAAAAATATTACAAATTGTAGAATATTAATTTAAAAACATGATATGATAAAACCTTCATTATTAATTTTCTTGGTCTTAAGAGAAGCACACATTTGTCCTACTAAGATTCTCTGAGTGTTCGTCATTCTTTGCAATATTACATGATTTGCGTCTAAATGACTAAGATCTTGGGCAGTTTTCCAAGTCTGTAACCACATGGAATAGGAAAAATATTTGTTATCAGATCTTTTCCTTTTGAATATTTCAGGTTCCAAGATGCCGTTGCAATAACATCTTATTTTCTTTGCTTTTCTTTATGTTTTTTTTTTTTTTTTTTATGAAGATCTTACTTTGGAATTCGAAGTATGTTTGAGAATATTTCCTGAAATTCTTCGTTGTTCGGCTGCTTTTATCTTCGAGTTTTCTCTCAAGTTATTTCCCATTTTTGTCTCCGAGATTCGTACAGTTTCATTTTTTTTCTTTCTCTTTTTAATTTTGTTATCGAAGTGGCGATGATTTTTATTGTTCGTTTTAAAATTTTTATTTTCAATCTTTGCTGTATTAAAATCTGAAGATATGATTCCGGTATTTCCAGTTTGATCGAGTTTCTTCTTATTTTCAAAAAAAATGTTATTTCGTATCTCGGTAATTAGAGCATCCAGAGATGGAAGTGACGGCATTTCTAGAGTCAGCGCGATTATCTCCTTTTCTAGAATTCCCTCGAATCGAAGATCTATTTCGTCCACCATTGTCGCTACTGAAAGTACGAAACTTTCTGGAGAGGTGACCAACGATTGTCCCAACAGAGATTGAATGAAATTTTGTATTTCCGAACGAACAAGCATTTTATTTATTTCCTCTCTATCTCTCGCGGTGTCAATTATTTTTTTCGATTTTTCCGGATTAACCCGTTCAAGAACCTCGAACACAGTTTGCACCAAGGCTTGGAGCTGATAATTTACAAGGATCGGCACGACTTTGTAATCTTTATTTCGTAGTTCGATACTTTTAATAGGAGCGTTCAAGTAGATGCATTTCCTACACTTCTTAGTCATATCTGGATTCATCGAGGCTGAGAGAAGAGAATAGGTCGATGGTCGACTGCCAAACATACTGTAAAAATGAGACTTGATACTCGATGTTTTCGAGGGAGCTTCTTTCATCGTTTTGATACTAGATTTTATGGTAACAAGCTCTTTAGGCATAATCTCGTTATTCTTCCTCCGTTTCGATTTTAACATGGTGATTCCGTGATCGGTCTTGTACGACGAACCAAACGTAGATCTTTTCGACGGGCTGAGCATCGATCTCCAATTTCTAGTAGATAAGTTCATCGTTGTTCTACTTAAGATATCTTCATCGTCGTCAAGACGGAAAGATATACTGTTCTCGTCCAATCTGTTTAGATCAATATTCGAAGAAGCGAATTTTTTCTTAACCACACCTTCGGCAAGAGCTTGTTTAATCCGCAACTCGTGGGAGGCGCCAAGCAAAGAATAGACATGCGGAGAAATCGAAGGCATTTTTTCAAGGCCTGGCATTATTCTTCTACATTTAGCGTTGGATGACAAAACTTTCTCATAGTCGGCATCGTTCTCCATGTATTGCTTATATTTTTCCTCAAAGTTTCGAATCGCTTGATCCTCCAGAATTTTCTTCCGTGGATCTTCGTGAAGTTTTGTGTTCGACGAAACTATTTGAGTGTCCACTACGTAACAGGGTATGATGTTGTTCCACGCGCCAGAGAAATGTTTGTTCTTAGCTTCAGAAATAATTCATATAGTTATCGAATGAAAAAAAGGTTTTATTTATTATA
Organism: Apis mellifera; assembly: GCF_003254395.2. Lineage (NCBI taxonomy): Eukaryota > Metazoa > Arthropoda > Insecta > Hymenoptera > Apidae > Apis > Apis mellifera. The sequence continues at coordinate 6,925,790 of NC_037640.1, forward strand.
TAAAAAATTATATACCTTTCTCCAATAAAGATGTAATTGGCCTGACGATGGAATCATCGTTGTCTTTCCACTTGGTACTGTGGGCGGTCAACAAATGGAGGCAAAGAACTTTGTCAGGATCTACTTCTCCTTTGGTGAACACTATCGAGCGTACGAATTCGTACGAATCTTTCGGCACTTGCTCTTGTTCGATTATCTGACTGCTTTTTTTAATGACACCCGTGCAATGGTAGCAAAATCCAGGATTATGAGTGTCGTACATGCGCACATTAATAGCCTACGCGTCAATTACTGGGCTCGCAATTAGATTGGAAAATGAAAATATAATAGAATGATGAATCGAATTTCCGACGATTGTATATAATAATAATAATATATTAGGGAATATATCAATAGGATAATCTAATTTTTAATTGACTAAAATTTTCTCGAACAATATAAAAAAATATCCATTAGAAATGAAAAGAAAACTGTGGATAGCTTAATGAGATTTTTTTTTTATACGCAATATCCAAGATCTTACATTTGATCCAAAGGATGGTACACGATGTTCCAGATCCTTGTGACGAGATCTAAACCGATGCCATGCAGTTTCTATCATCCTTATATCCGATTTCTCCACCTTCTCGAGTTTCTCAAGTTCTCGTGTCAGTATTTGATGGCTAATCTCGTTTTGCTTAGCAAGTTTGTCTTGCAGAATTGGATTTGATTTCATAGCCATGCTTACAATTTTCATAGATGTTTCAAGAATAATTATTGAAATGAGTTGGAAATAGAGACGAGGGAAAAGTCAAAAATGAAACAAATCTTACTTACTTTCTGTTTCGCTCAATTGTGTAGAAACGTGAATATAAATGCGTTTCACTTCATATTGGATAATTCTTCCATTTAGTTGTTACTTCTTCGATTTTCTCTGACTTTCGACTAATTAAATTTATTGGAATTATAACAAAGATTATACATCGCGATAATAATAAAATAAGAATATTTATTTATTTTTATACTCTTTCATCTTGGATAATGTTTAAACATTATTTATTTTTTAATCATTCTATGAAAGATAAAAATTTTTTTTATTTGACAAACTCTGAACTTTGTTTTAAATTGAATTTATGGCACTCATGGCATACTATGATTTCAAAACAGAGAAAAGAAGATGAGATGATAATATAAATGATGCAGACAAGCATTTAATTATAATTTAGATGAATTTATGCATATTTGATATACTAAAAATAAAGAATAATAAATAAATAAGAATATTTAATTTACTAAAAGTAAAAAAGAATTTTCTTGATACCTTTTTTTTATTATTTATAGATTAAATAATTTAATTATTATAAATAAAAATGTACAACGACAAATTTGCGTAGTTACTATCACGATCGTAACAAGTTTAAATATACACTAATCGTGCCAATTGTAACTGATTATTTTTCTTTGATTTCTCATGTCAACCACAATCACGTTCGTCCAGTATTCAATTCTTAATATCATAGAATATGTACGTCATAAGAGCAATAAGCTTCCGTTTCAAAAACTATTCCTTCCTATTGAAAACTCTTATATTGTATAATATTAATGCATATAACCTATACATAAGTCATCAACGATATCGATTTGTCCTCGCACGCGTAATCGACATGCTTCATAAATACTATATAGAGAAACAAGTTTCATAACCTATCTGCGCACAATCGATTGTTATATATCGATTTTCAAGAATCATTCAAGACTTTCCAATTTTTATTTAAACGAGATAAACTAATCAAGAAAAATTATGTATATATTAATTAAAATTTTAAATTTTATTAGAAATAATTAAAAATTTTATTAATTAATTAATTATTAGAATTATAGGATAATTATTAGAATTAATTATCTTATAATTATATATATGTATCGTACCGAATTGTAATCGATATAAATCGAAATGAAAGAAATCTCGCATTATATTGATTAAAAAACATAAGAAAAATGAAAAAGAATAGAAAAAAGAATAAAAAATTTTAAACCTGGAAATGCAATATGGCGTCATTGACGATCCCGTGATAAATAATATCTTGTAATTGGTGGATTCGGCGAGTATTATTAATACAATGTCGTTGATTGGTCGAACGGTTAGTTAGGTTAGTCGAGATTGATCGCGCGCATCGGTTACATCAGTGTTTCGTAGTCAAGCGTGCGTATGGCATACGGGTTCTATCTAGTTTTGAAATTCGTTTTGTTTACGCGGATTTCTCGGTACGCTAGAAACGAAGATACGAGAGTGACGAAGAGGCGCGACGGTTAGAAGGCCGGTAGTGTGACGGGCCGCGTGGTAGGAGGTTGCTGCGATTCAATTTCAGTCGAAGCGCGCCAGGCAGACCGAGCGCCAGCAAGAACTGGCTGTTCTCTTTTCCGCACCTTGTGTCTCGCTTTTCGAATACTATCGAATCTCCTGACACACACGCGTACCGCATTGTACCTTTCTTCGCTCTACCATGGTATATACGTGAAACTAGGATGCACATGTGTCCGTAGAAGATGTTAGTAGAAGGTGTGTGTGTGCACGCGACCGAAGCCAGCCCTTCAGCATCCGAGCAAGTGTTTACGTCGTGCGTGTAACCCAACGCGGACAACCGTTGCTTCAAAACCAGTATTTGCATTTTCGAACGCGTTCGAAAAATACGGTACGTCAGCGACCTAGTTTTGAGAGCAAAATGTCGAGTGACGGGGCTCGTGAGAGTGATCTTTGACTTCGACCGATCGAATACGTGAAATTCGTTAACGACTTTTTGTACCGCAACGGTAGTTGAGTCATCGATGTTTTTGTTTTGATATGTGTGTAGAATTTTCAAAAATAAACCGAGGTAATGAATGTATCATTGATATGTGAAGAATACGTTTGAATGTCAATAAAAAGACATACAGTGAATTTGGACATAGACAATCGACATTATGTATATATAATTTTCGATATAATCGAGTTTCGATAGTTTCGACGATAGACTTGGGTCGCGATATAATCGTATAATTTGTGTGACCACGTGACACGGGATGCGACCGTTTGCCGCCATGAGAGCACGGGGATAAGGAAGAAACAACGTTTCTCAGAATGGAATTTGGAGGTTACAAAGGTACTGGTCCTCGAGTTAGGGTGCGACGACGTGCGGAATTAGGCAGACGGCTCACCAGGAGGCTATCTCTGGTCGCGAAAATGCCAGCTGCCATTCTCAGCAAAGCGAATCCACCTGAACCAAGGCCAGTAGAGATCACAGCAATCGCTCCTGACAAGACACACCTCACCGTGAGTAAATTCTATTTTATTTTCTCATGTTTCTTGTTCTATTCAAAATATCCTATCGCTATTTTTATTCTATTATCATTCTATCTTCGAAATAACGTATTCGAAACGGAATATCAATCGATTTACTTAAGCATTATTATATTTTATTTACGGGTCACACATATTGTCTCATTCGGAATGTATCATTCGGATATTTTAGCGAAGAGTTCGTTTGATCGTCGATTACCGACCGTATCTCGTCAAATTCCGATTGTTTCAAATTGTATCGCGAACGTATCTTTTTTCGTAATATCGTACAAATCTATATCTAGGCAACATGAATTCCACGATAGAAATCGAAACTCCGGCATAGGATTCGAACGATTAATGTAGCCTACCAACACATAGACCGTGTACCGAGTACAAGGTGCCGTACATTCTATACAGGAGTAAGAGGCGTTACCTTCGGTATTTAAGCGCTCTATAGTTGCACGTCATTCTCCTTTCGAGTGTTCGTACACGTTTGCTTTGCTTCTTTGTGTATATGCTCTTTCGCTGACTTTTGTTAGCGATTGGCGAGGCAACGTTTATTACAGACCGTTCGCTTAATTATTTCCGATGGAATTAATGAATGTTTGGATTCTAGTTCGATCATATATTTACAACATTCCTCTTAACGGAATGTACAAACTGCGTATTAACTGACAATGAGATACCGACAACTTTTGATTTACAATCTCTTTTCTTTCTATTCAGTCTAATCCGAAACGTAGATCGTAATCTTTTCATATTTCTTCGAATAATTGTTTTTTTTTTATTTTTTTTTTTACCACGGTTCTCAATTGGGAAAGAAATATTGACATGGGAAAAGAAATATTCTCATCTTTCGAGTAACGTTTAATATAGTACAGTAATACAGTATGCGCGTTTGCACGTGCGTACGGCGAATTTGCGAAAAGAAAAGTGAATGCGTCGTACGTATGCGCGATGGCGTTCCTTGAACTCCACCGACTTCTACACGTAATCATCGTAAGAAAGAAAGTGCGCAACGTGATCGATAGTCACTTTCTACCATCGAGCAAAATGCACTTTGTCCCGAATTGAACTTTTATGAATTATAATACGTATATCGATTTCGTGATCAGCCATGATCGGAAGTATTTAATATGTCACGTGGGTGGAAAAGGAAACGAAACAACCGAGAAAGACCGATTTTATTTTTCATTGCGCATGCGTATACGTTATACACGTTGGTCGTGACACGCATACTCGGACATTCAGCTACCGATTGTGGACTAGATATCAATCGTTTAGACAGGAGTGGTAATTTTTTCAATTTTTTATACGGATATACGTATACATACGTATGTACGTATATCACTTGGTTGATTGCACAAAGTAGTCGCACGTGCACGCGTAATATGTAGCCACGGTTGCATCGTAAGAATAACTGTTATTTCAAACGAGCTTCGTACCGTTTACCTATAAACAGAAAACCCTAATTAAATGCTAATGCGGTAGACAAGTGTTTTCGTTGTTGATCGAATGATCTCGCGTCTCCAATCGCGTTTGCCGGGATTTACGATCTAATTGCTGGATAATTTGTAGCCTCGATTCGTACGGAAGAAATAACTCTTTTCGTTGAGCCATCGATGTAACGTTCTTCCCTTTCCACGTATCTCCTTTCTCGCGTTCGCAATAAATCTTTTTTTTTTTCGCTTTTCTCTCTATCACAAAAAGATTTATACGTCTTATTCAAATGAAATAATTCTATCAATTAAATTGTTATTTTTACATAAATCGAATCTATTTGCTTGATTTCAACGATCATCGTGTTACGTAAGCGAATCTGATTGCGAGCGAGGTTAGAAATCTTTGAAAAGAAAAACGTCTGTTGACTTTGATACTCGATGACAATAAAATCGCGTAACCATTTATAAATTTTACGATTCTAATCTTTCGGTTCGGTTCGGTTTATGCTCTTAATCGTGTATCTTAAAATATCCACGCTTTATAATGTACGTTGTTTGCGTCGTTCTCCGATTACTGTGAAAATTATAATATATAAATCGTAAACAAGTCGCCTATATATAATCATTCTGGAAACGGGAGTGATTAAATCACCTGCATTATGCAAATGTATAGATTTTATGCACTACTTTCTCCGGCAAATTTCTTACGATTATCTTGTCCAATGAAAAATAATTAACAACCAAACATCCGGGGACTAGTGATTTTCCATATATTATATTCAAAGTAGTATCTAACGTTGAAGAAAGATAAAATCTTGTAGAATTATAAGAGATCTTGATCTAAAAAAATTTCCAAAAAATTCTTGTGAAGAATTATTTAATAGTTTAAAATACAATTCTCAATCAATGAAGGATATTGCTATCGAAGCAAGATTTTGATCAATATTTTTGCTTCAATTAACATTCTTTACAAGATAAATCTATAAATAAAAATATAAATCCACATTGCACTTTCTTCGATCGTTACATTAGTTATAACGCTATAAAACGTCTCGTGATTCCGAATTTATAATCGATATATATATATCGGTCATTGATTGGCATCGATAACCATCATCCTTGTTCAATTCGATCGACACGTGAGCGACTTCTCTTAAAGGAGTCACTGACACGGTGATCGTGAAGCGCGAAATTCACTTTCAACTTGGAAGATCGAGGGAATCGTGGCATCGATCGATCCGCGCTGACGAAACCTGCACAGCTCGTCTAATGAAGCGGAGAAAGTGACGATCGAGTTGGCCAGGTATCTCCGTGTTTAGCATAGAACTCGTGGAATATCACGAGTTATTCGTGGTCGATTTCGGTTTGTTATACGCGAACTAGCATGTAGAATTCCGCATAATGGCAACAGTATAAGCCGCAACTAGCGATGAAACTGTACTTTTACTTTATCTCTTCGATCTATCGCTTTGTTTCATTGTTCTGCAAGTTCTAGATTGGAAGAATAGAATTTTAAAAATTATAGAGAAAGATTTAGAACTTGCACAATTTTATTTCTCTTCATTTTTTTCAACTTAATTGTTGAATATAATTTCTATCAATGTTTAATATAATTACAATAGAGGTAGTATCACGCTTGAAGAGGTTATTTATCGAGTTATTTTTAATATCACATTCGGACGCGATACAGAAACAATTGTTTTCTGTACAAATCGTATTTTAAGTGTCGTTTAGGAACGATTTAGTTAATTACAACGTTCTCTCCAAACAAAAATGTTGGTTTCTTCTCGCGTATCTTAGGTTGTTCCAATTCTTTCTTTTTTTTTTTTTTTGCAAGCGAAGCAAGTTAGGAAATTCGGTTCGAGCGAAAGACTTTAGAGCTTGGGTAACTTCCGCGTAACACTTTACGCGTAAACGGCGTAAAGCAAAAGTCGAGGAAACGAAATCCATTATATACTGTGCTTCCGCTGCACTTTTTCCGAACTAGATGATAATTTAATCACCCGATAAATCGAAATTACGAGCAATTAGTATTCCACCGCCGGTCTGACCCTCGTTTCGTTCTGACCACGCGAAAGATGAATCGTCCGCGAATGAACCAAGGACTTAAAATTATATACCGATCACGTTATTTATCACGCTCGATTAACCATTTATCCCAGGATGGATGGATCGATTCCGTTTAGCCTCCGCTCGATCTCATCCTCGATCGTCGCGCACCTATCAATTATCATCTATCATAGAAGAGATTTCCGCGATTGTGCACACATGTCGCGTCGTCCTCGTTTGCTCGTCAACTTGATCCACAGAGACAAAGGAACGCGCGCGTAGAAGTATCGTTTTGCAATGGCAAGAGCTGTTGTTTCTGTTTCTGTACTTCAATGCGATTTCCGGCATGCCTATTGTGCCGACCTATTTTCACAGACCTGTTCTGTTCTCTAAAGAGAGCAGAGATACGAAAGAGCGGATTTAGGTGAAAACATACACGGGATAAATGAATAAAGGAAAACTCGTGTCAGGATTTATTTAGATTCACGTTTTCTTTTTTCCAGGAATCGTGTCGCTATTTTCCATCGCTACTTCCGTTTTACTTTCTCGTTTATTATTTATCATTCGGTTTGATTTACGGCAGATAATCGAGAATTTCGAAAGTTGTACTCGGTCTAGAGCTGAATTGTTTCTTGAACATTAACGATAATTGTGTCGTAATTAAGAGTGGACTAGAGTGGATTCATTCGTGAGATTGCGAATATTTCAGATCTCATTCTGCTCTGATTGTCAGAGTCACGCAGCCGTACACTCGGTAATAATGTGACAATCGGAACGCAACCAGGGTAAAACAGTCCGATATTTTATCACGCTTGACCGCGACCGAGAAAGAGAATATACATGTAATAATTTCAGATTGACAATCTGTCGCTTCAAATTATAAAATCATATCTCTCAATATATATATATATATATATATATATATATATATATATATATATATCGTCGTAAAGTTTATATACTCGATTATTCTTGTTTCCTGTTATGAAACAACAACGAGAAATCTTTTGTCAATGTTCCACGATGTTTTCAACGATTCATCATCTCTTGAAAGAATTATCGATCTTGGTTGTCTCGGATAAACACGTAGCTTAAACTTTTTAAAAAATAACTACAACTGTCTTGAAACTTGAGACTTTCTACCTGTATTTTCTGCACCGAAACAGGTAGGATAATCCTGGAAAAGGTAGGAGAGTATTTGATTTGAAACACTCGATAACACCATTCCTCAAAATTCCAAAAATTCTTCAACGCGGGTTGAATCATCGAGAAAAAAACCTTCCATAAAATTTCGTAGTTTTCATTAGTAACTATTTACGACCATATATATATATAAAATCGTATTTTTCCTCGTATTTAACACTAGGTTTTAGACATCCATCCCTTATCCTCGTTCTCGTGAAGCTAATAAATCCATAAATAGCAAGACGTTTTTCCGGGATTTCTCTCGCTTCCGATACGATAAAGATCGATGTCCATTCTTTAGCACTTGCAACTAAACCTACCGTATCCGTGCTGGAATAATAATTGCATACACGGATTAACGAAGGAAAGTTTCGGGCAGCAGCAGCTTTCCGTCCTGGTCGAGCAAAAAAGTCGAGGCAGTGGCTCGTATATCTCTGATAAATCGTTGTACCTCGTTTGTGGCCTCGCGGTATGCGCGTGAGAAGCTGAAGAGAGATAGAAGCGCGCGTTAAAGCGCGCGATGATCACGTGCGATCGTCGAGAAGAAAAGTAGGTTGCATGTGACGAGCAGAGCGGGGACGATTCGCTCGGAGAAGAGAGGACAGGTCTGAACGAGCTGAAAACCGCTGAAAGTCGGGGTCTACGGAATTTTCAGGAAGTGATTCATGTTTATGAAGCCCGTTCCAGAGCTTTCACCGGCCGCTTACGTCACACCTTCGAACGAGGTGACGAGCCGTGACCGATCGAAATTATTGCCAATGCGTTCGAATTCGAGAATTTTTACTTAAGAAACCTCTCGATATAGATTTTGTAATTTTTGTACGATCGATCCATTTTTTCCAAATAGATATCAAGTCGGTCGAATTTTGTAGAATTTTCGAAAGCAACTCTCGAGAGTTTCACTTTGGATATATCGATATCCTTTTGAACGTAGTAACGTCGAGCAATTGTTGGAAACAATTATCGGGCGATTGTACTACGATCAAAATGGCGGAATTTTATTTTTTTCGCAGGGATATTGGTTTTGAAATGTTTTGAATAACCGGTGGAAAATTCTTTGCACGTTTCTCAGCGTGTAACGAGAATTGTTTGCTTTTGCTATTCACGCTTTGGTAAAGCATGCATTCGAGAATTATTGTGAAACTGTCGATCGGCGCACACGTGGGGAAATTCAAAGCCTTTGGACTGGATCTATAGAATGCTCTCGCGTTTTGCTTTTATCGTATATAAATAATAGTTGTCTATACATGTTAGCATCCTCGCGTGTCAGTTTTCGATACGAGGCGATGCTCGTGCAACGCGAATATTATTTTAATTTTAAATATTTTTCTCAGTCGGGACGAGCCATCTTGCCATTTCTTTATTTTTCTCAACTTTATCGTTCATGTTACGATTTCAGAGAATATAATCTCCGAAACAGTGAATTTAAAGATGAAATAAGACATATACTTACGCAGAAATACACGAGGTTTAAAAGAGAGCATATCTCTGAATCTTCCACGATTCTGCTTTTCTCGCTTCGTCATTTTCAATCTCTTTTTTTTCCTTTCCTCGATTATTTGCAAATAATTTTATCGATAAAATAATTCGCATTTAAAATAAATAACGTTTATTTTTACAATTTATTATAAATCTATATAAATCTTTCACAAATAACCGACATCAGAATAAGTTTCTATAAAACTTAACGATAATAATTATTTTTTTTTTTTCTTTTTTTTTTACATTCTATTCTCGATTTTTTATAATTTTACTACTATATTATTATCGTACCGTGGAAGTAATGACTCTAACTCCCTCTAAAGATGATTAAAGACTAAAGCTGTCGAAGTTTAGCCCACGTCACGATTTCAAAAGGGAAATTGAGTTACGCGTAATTCGATAAAAGGATTCTGTCGTGGAAACGGATACTCCTATTAAGTGTGCAACTTGTAAACGGCGAATGAATGACGTCAATGTGACCGATATAGTTAAAACGACTTACAGTACCTTGCGGTTATGGTTGTTGCGCAACCTCCCGGCTAAGGTGGATTAACAGGCGTAAGGTTTCGTCGGATTTCTCGAATTCCTCTGAAATCGGATGTCTCCAGAGACAAAATAGTTTTATTTACTCCTCATACTCGCGATTTAGCGATCTTCTAATCGCTTATTAAGAAACTGTGATACAGTTTCCAGTATACACACACATATATATATATAAATATATATATATATAAATATAAATATATTTCCTATATATATATATATCTTGTCGTGAAAAATAATTATATACGTATAAGTATATGAAAAACATTAAACTTGATAAACTTGAAAAAAATATTAAACTTGAAGAAACACAATTTCAAAAACGAAATTTTACGTAATCAGGGAATTTTAACCCTTAGATAGATTCGATTATCCCAAAAGTTCTTTTATCAAAATCTGTCATTCTTTTCGATCGATCGTTAATGTTTGAAACCTTTGCTTTTCCAAAAGACTTTTGACTTTGACTCGGCATACATTTTTTTTTTTTTTTTTTCGAAAATTCATCCGAAATTAGTATAATTCTGGAAAGGCGACGAATCGTAATGGTAACGCGAAAGTTAAGGAGAAGAAAATTTGGGATAATCTAAACACGCTCGTCACACTTTTTTTCTCGTGGATGTTACGTAGATGAGATTATCGCTAATTATATCAAGAATTTCGCGATGGATAGTTAAGAAATAATAAATTTTCGATGCACGAAAAAATATTTCCGAACGAGGCTTCAGAATAAAATTACGCAATGACGTATTATCATGGCTGTCCTGTACTATCCTCTTCTTCCATACCTGTCGTAGGTATTCTCTTCCTTCTTTCTCCTTCCTGCATGTTACGTTGTCCAGAATGTTACTCACGATTTACGTAAAAAAAAAAAAAAAAATCCTCGCGCCACGCTGTTGGCCTTGGCTCCGTGCGAAACCGCTTTAATTGGATCTCGAATGATATCACAAACATGAATCCAAAAAAAAAAAAAAAAAAAAAAAAAAGGAAAAAAAAAAGAAAAAAAAAAGGATCAAAGATCAATCTTTCAGATCTTTCACTCGTTTTGATCTAGATGTTGCATATTCTCGCAATATTGCTGCAACCTACGAATACCTTCCGTTCTGTTATCCGAATAAAGATTTTCCCAAGCGTCGAGCAATCGGTCGTAGTATCTCTTCACTTCGAAGAATTTGAAATAGCAATAGGTATTTTTGGTAGGGAAGATTTTCTCAAAGTTTTCAACCTGGCTCAGCTCGTCCTCGTAACGGATCAATTGCCTGATATCGTCCCTGGTCAAATTCTCGAGTATAATGGCCAAATACTCGTCCCGCGTCTCCATCGCGTTGATCTCGTTCTGTTTCGTCTTCTCTTGAAGGTTCAAAGCCGTGCTGTACAATTTGTAATTGTGCGCGATCGAGTCGTACTTCTTGTTCGATATACCGTTACTCGAAACTTGCTCGTTTTTCGGTATCTGGTATCCAGCCATGTTCAACACGTTTTTGACCAATGTACCCTGCGAAAAAACGAACGCCGCGCTCAGAGACGAATCATCGTGCTTGGTGTTAATCATACACACGATACATGTGACTCAATCGACGTGATCATAAATAATTTATCATCGGACGTGTGATTTCCGTGTATCATTGCCGAGGAATTCGAAAGTTCGAAAAGTTGATCGGTTTACGCGAATTACGTACTTACGGGGGGATCGCGAGTTTAACGCGTCGCCATTTCGAGAAAGTTTGTTACCGCGAGAAAAAATTTATTATTTCCAATTATTAGCTAGCAATTGTAAATTTTGGATTGGAGCATTCATCGTTCTCAAAATTGTATCACGTAACAAAACAGAATCGATTCTGCAATCTCGTTAAGATTTTCTTTTTTTCTCGAGTTTTTATAAATGTCCTCTTTAAAATATCAAAGAAATAGGCAACGTGAATCACGAATGATGATATACCTTGATGGAAGTATCGAGTGGCGAATCGGTTTGCAACGACGGCAGAATGTTGACTTCGAGTAGCCAGGGTCTCAAACTTTCGTCGAGGAGTACGTCGAATCCGTACAATTCGTAACAGCTGTAATTCGAGACAAGATTTTCCGAAATGGCGGCGTTCATGCTGGATTCCACGGCCACGAATGTCTTGATAATGATATTCTTGATCAGGGACCACAATTCGACAACGTTCACGTCCTCCTGCTTCAGATAGGACCATAAACTCGAGAAAGACCATTTATGCCCTTTGAACGAGTTCACTCCGTCGTTCATCACGTATGCGGGATTCTGTTTGTTCACACTACTGTTTGTCAGGTGCATATATTTGTCGTTTAAATTGGTTCCGCGAATATATCTAAATAAATTGATATTATTTTTATTATTAAGATGGCGTGACGCGTGTTAAAATGAAAAATGGAATCGTGCAATTATATATTCCAATGGTAAAGAAAATTTTCGATATTTTAAGATGTCTCAAAAATTTAAATACAGTATATCTAACTAGAAATGAAATTATTTAGACTTTATTTCATAGAATTGCGGATAGAATTCCAGTTTTCTTAAAATATCGAAAAAGTATTGTATATTTTTTTTTTCTCGAATTACCTAACCGAAGCGAAACGAACCAATCCCTCTTGATAGATATAAATTCTGAGCGGATTGATGCTTGTTAGAAGAACGTATATTCGCAGATCGAATTTCAACCCGTTGATTAGTTTCGGCTTGGTGATGTATCGTTGAATGATTACCGAATGCCACTTTGGTATTTCCCACCATTGATTAACAATCTTGATACCCTGGCCACGGCCGGCGGACGGCGGTTTGATTATCCACGTGGTTCCTATACCGTGCCTGCTCCACATGCTCTCGAATTTTTGTATCTCCTTGGGCAGGATGTACGTACGAGGCATGAAGTTGTACTCGGATCCGAATTTCTTCGACATTTTGTTCAAGTGAGTCCACAATAAATCCTTGTTCCCTATGTTATGCGAACCTGGCATGTTGTTTACCTGATGGGAAAATAACGACAAATGAGAGATTTTCACGATTCTTACCTCCACAAATCGCGAAGGAAATTGGTCGAATCGATAATCGAAAGGATTCGAAAGAGAAGAGATGGGAAATTTTCTTTTACCTTTTGAAATGGTTTCATACGCCGAAACCTCATCACGTCCTTGCTAGACAGATTCCAAACGGCGGACCAATCCGATCCTTTGTTGACCACTTCGTATCCAGAATTGACCAGGATCCTGATCAATATCCTGGGCATGGAACTAGTGAACTTCCATTTGAAAAGTTGGACAAAATCCCTTGGCAATTTTTTCGTTGGTACGTGATCGTGGCTTTGGAAGAGAACGTAAGGAGACACGTATGGGAAGAGGCTTTTTCTTATTGGTATTGGCGCAACGTCCCTAGCCTTATCCCCATCCGCTCTTTTATCGAAAATAACCGGTTGGTTCGCATTTTTCAGAACCACTACTTTGTTCTTCGCTAATTTCGACGACTGACGAACATGCCTCAACACGTCTACGGATTTCGCTTGTTGCTGTATCGTCTTGCACAATCTGACGGGTCGAGGATCGGTCAATCGCGCCTTCGAGATGGTTTGGAACAGAAATATTTCCGTCAGTTTTTCGTAGGTCAACCATTCCTCGTCGAAATTGAGGTTAATCATTCCGTTGGAAGTGCTGGTCGTCGCGCATCGATTCGACGTATTTTCGAGATCCTGTGTGTTGGGATGGCCGAGGTCACCATGCATCGTGATATTGAGATACTCGTAAATTTTCCGTTCATTATCGTACAGTGTTTTAGATACACTGGGAATTTTAATAGAACTCCATTATCAAACTTTGCCAGTTGAAGTTGTACGCGAAACTCCTTCCGATTCGCACGCTCGATAATCGATAAATTTATTAGAAACGATGAATCGTGATGGATCGTCTTGTAAGCCCGCGTTGGACCGTAATAGACGCAGCACAACAGGCATCGCGGAGAAAATTCCTCTCTTTTCTAAGTTATTTTACTCGAAGCGATTAGATGCGAGGAGAATGCGTAATGGCGTTCATTAAATCAGTTTCCGTTCACCTATTTCCTATCGCTAAGGAACAATGCCGCGATTGATTCGACGGGTTTCCGCATTTGCGTGTCAGCCGAGCGTTTATCTCGTCTCGAAGGGAGCGGTCGAATACACACGAGCCCGCTGGGTTGGGGTTTATGCGTGCAACGCGTGCCACGCAACGCACGTGCTTCCCTTTGGACGCGCATATAAGACTCGATACAGGCCGTTCCAATAATCCACGGATTTTAACCAGGATTCTAACATCTTCAACGAAAAAGAAACACTCGTGTTTGATCGAATTGATCGATTCTATATTCGTCCTTATTTATACAATCCAATATTCTCTCTTTTTTAATATCTTGACATTCGATAAAATTTTAATCATCGTCGCTTCGAAAAATCTACGTCCCACGATCGAATCTCTATCGATAATTTCCTCTCCCAAAATTTCTCCCCAAATTTCATTTTCAACACCCCGTGCATGGAACGGCAAGTAGCCGATCCCTGGAAAAAAAAACAGGAGGAGGATAAAGTCGATCCTAAAAAAAAAAATGAGCCGGTCGGAGAAAGGATCCATCGGGGCGGATCCCCGATAGATCGGGGCAAATACGCCTATCGTATATCCCCCGGGTTCTAATGGCGATGCTAATTTGATTCCCGTGTAGCGCAATCACGGCCCTGATTGTCGATGTTACGCGCATCACGCGCATTCCTCGGTGCGCGCTAGTTGCGTTTTCCATCTTGCACGATTAATTGTTCCCCGGTGCGCGTCTCTCCGGCCCACGGTGGGGCCAACCTTCGCTCTGTCGTCTAACTCTCCTCTTTCCCCCACGAATGGGGGGAATGCCGGCCTCGTTGCTGCTCTCTCTAATCTCTCTCTCTCCATACGCGCACAATGCACGAACACGCGCACCCGCTACGGAATGCAACGTACCCGCTTGATCCCAGATATAAGACGCGCATTTACATACGTACGTGTATGTACAAAGGGGAAGAAGGGAGTTAGTTTCAGGTGTTCCGGCATATCGGTAGCGCGCTCACTTTCCTCTCTTCCCGCTTTCGGCGAACAGCGAACAGAGATATCAGAAAACGGTTGATTTAAGGAGATCCTCCGCGTTTGCACGTTTCTAATCTAACCGCCGCGCCACGGACCTCGGGGAGAG
This sequence comes from Apis mellifera, assembly GCF_003254395.2. Lineage (NCBI taxonomy): Eukaryota > Metazoa > Arthropoda > Insecta > Hymenoptera > Apidae > Apis > Apis mellifera. The sequence goes on from NC_037640.1 coordinate 6,940,983, forward strand.
CGTACAATGCGCGCGATATTAGATACCGCGCGAATTTACATGCCGGGATGAACGATCTTGCGTTCGCTTCCGGCATCGCGCTCCTTTTTCCCTTCTCCATCTGCCGCGTGTTATATGCGAGCTAAGTTTATATATATATGTATATATATATGGTAGGTGGGAACGTGGTCCTTTTGGGTTCCGGGAATGGTAATTTGGGGAGATGATTCGGTGAGAGTCGTAGTCGTAGGAATCGTGTAAATAAGAATGTTGGAAAAATGAGATTATTTTTAGGATTAGGTGTGGATGAATCGTATCGTGGGAATGTTTGCGTAATCTCTATCCGGACAGGTGTGGAATTTGCAAAACGTGCAGGATGCTAATATCGATAATTTCGATTATCTGTGTATTACGTAATCTCTGTGTAATTTTCTTCTTCTTCTCTTTTAGAAGAGGAATTTTTATAAATAACTCGGTGAGAACCGTTTCGACGATACTTTGTATGTGTTTACTACTGTTTTCGCTTTGATTCCGAAACGGAGCGCAAAGTAAAAGGGTTTCGGTTACCATTCGTTTCCTTTCGAAACGATTCTCCGCGTACCGTTAGCAGTGAATCGGATCCGTCGTAAATCACGCGATACGTTTTTTCTTCTTTCTTTTTTCATCAGTGAATTCGGAAACGGTACAAGGTGTCTTCATTGTTCTCCCATGTTCGCCTTCTCCTGTTTTGTTCGAACATTACGGATATATATATCGGTTCTGGCAGTTTTACGCCAGATATACGCCCAACGCTGATAATACGAAACGTATCGCTAAGCGATACACGGTTCACGTGGCAGTCAGTAACGCGAGACGAATTCTATCCTGCGAAACTTTTCAAATGGAAATCTGTTATACGCTCCTGTTATCTATTAATAATTAACGTGTCAAACAAAACCTGTCCAGATAAATCATTTCCACTTCTAAAAAGTCGAATGTACTCGATCGTACGATTAAATGTTATTTTTTTTAAAACGCTTTGAATAGATTCTTGACTACTGAATGGATAATTGGATTAGAATTAACGGTTAGTCAGATCTTCTTACGCGATTAGATATTTACTCATTGGCAAAATATATTAATTCTTAAAAATTCTCCCTTCTTCTATTTCTCTTTCTTTTTTAAAGAAACTTTAAAAAACTTTAACGATCAGAACTTTCCTATATCTCTTAAAAATAAAAATCACGCGCTAGCGAATTTCTTCTTCTTCTTTTTTCTTTTGGATTAGAATTAACGGTTAGTTAGATCTTCTTAGGCGATTAGATATTTATTTATTGGCAAAATATCAATTCTTAAAAATTCTCCGTTCTTCTATTTCTCTTTCTTTTGCGAAACTTTAAGAAACTTTAACGATCAGAACTTTTCTATATCTCTTAAAAATAAAAATCACGCGCTAGCGAATTTCTTCTTCTTCTTCTTTTTTCTTTTGGATTAGAATTAACGGTTAGTTAGATCTTCTTAGACAATTAGATATTTATTTATTGGCAAAATATCAATTCTTAAAAATTCTCCGTTCTTCTATTTCTCTTTCTTTTGCGAAACTTTAAGAAACTTTAACGATCAGAACTTTTCTATATCTCTTAAAAATAAAAATCACGCGCTAGCGAATTTCTTCTTCTTCTTCTTTTTTCTTTTGGATTAGAATTAACAGTTAATTAAATCTTCTTAGGCGATTAGATATTTACTCATTGACAAAATATCAATTCTTAAAAATTCTCCGTTCTTCTATTTCTCTTTCTTTTGCGAAACTTTAAGAAACTTTAACGATCAGAACTTTTCTATATCTCTTAAAAATAAAAATCACGCGCTAGCGAATTTCTTCTTCTTCTTCTTCTTCTTTTTTCTTTTGGATTAGAATTAACGGTTAGTTAGATCTTCTTAGACAATTAGATATTTATTTATTGGCAAAATATCAATTCTTAAAAATTCTCCGTTCTTCTATTTCTCTTTCTTTTTTAAAGAAACTTTAAAAAACTTTAGCAATCAGAACTTTCCTATATCTCTTAAAAATAAAAATCACGCGCTAGCGAATTTCTTTACGCAAACCTTTTTCTTCTTCTTTTCTTTCTTACACAAAAGAAGTGAGGAAAAAAGAGAGAGACAGAATTGTTCAAGGAGAAAAATCGCGAAGAGGAAGAAGGTCGCGTCGCGGTTTTCTAAAGGTAAGCGAGCTCGAAGCCCGGTTAATGAAGAGGCCGCGTTGCGAAACTCGAGTACGAGGTGTAAAGATGGGAAGAGAATAAACGCGACAGATAAGAATAGAGGAGGCGGTGGTGGAAGCCTTGAAGGTGTCGTCGAGATCATCGGTGGTCGCCATTCCCGAGCCTCATCGCGCGGGTAAACGCGGCGATCCGAGGCGTATGGGGATCCAAGGCACGCGGCCACCTCCTCCCTCGCGCCTCGCATTGTCTCCGGACGACGTCCTTCGGTTCGTGAATGCATTCGCGACGAGATTCTGCCCGCGTGTACGCATGTTTGTAACACGCTTGTGACTCCGCGCATTAGAGATTTCGCGGACAACCGGCGATCGTTGCGGTGTACGTGCGTGCTTTCCTGTCAGGTGTATCTCGATCCTGTTGCTGGATCGTGCCTCGATTAGTTTAGGATCTCTAGGCGCGAACGTCTAATCCTCGATTCATAATTGAAGAGCGATTCCCTTGGGAATCTTGGGGTTGGTTTCTTTTCTTTAATTTATTAGGTATTTAAGGTATTCGAGCGAAGGTGTTTGTCAGGATAATTGAATTAGGAAACGTTGAAACGATTATATCTCATTGAAGAAAATGGTAAAATGATGTACGGTGTATGTTGCGCATAAGCTTATACGATGCAAGCTTTCTCGTGTGTTAAGAGATAAGTCAAGAGTACGATGATCTTTCTCTAAAAAAGATAATCTTATTCACACGGAGAAAGATTCGGAGAAAAGTCTTTCATTGGATTCGGGGGATTATCTTTTTTGGAACGTAACGACACCATAATTCGAAAAAAAAAAATGGAAAAGCCTCAGTCGTATATATCTTTAACACCGTCCCAAGTTCTTGGAAACTCGCTGAAAGGAAAACTCGTCGTAGAAAGTAGAGGAGATTATTCTCTCATTGTCGATTCTTTCCCCCTTCTCTGCCCCTGTCTCGAAAGGTTGCGTTCATTAAGATTGTTGTCTACGCCAATTAGATCGTGGATCGGCCACACCGTTCATTTATTTGTCTCACGTTCGATTCGGTTCAACGTACCTGCTTGAATCGCGTTTTCGATTAGACGGATCTATTTTTCCTACGGTTTCTTCTTGTCCTCTCCCTCCCTCCCCTCCCCGCGCTTCCATAAGCAAGGAATTCCACCCGTTGTTCTCTACTATACTCGTAATTTTGCAGTGCATCCACGGCTGTGCATTCTCCGTACTCGCGATGCATTAGCGATGTCGCAATGCCGGCATACGTATATTTAAAATCCTCTTCCCCCCCCCTCTCTTCTCGAGTTTAAATCTCGTATATATCCAAACAGTTTCGCCGGCTCTCGTGCCCCTTTTCGAAAACTCCCCCTCTCTTCTCAACCTTATTCCAAAGGTTCTTTATCTTGGAGAAAACTATTCACTGTACCGCGTTCTGCACTCCTGCCGCATTCGTGATTTTGCAACTCCCGCTTGCATACAGGTGTATGTATATACATACATACATATATATATATATATATATATATATATTTCTCGACGTCGATTCGCGCTGGCACAAAAACAATCGGCGGCAACAACGTTCGAACACGCTCGAGAGCCTCTCCCACGCTTCGGCGGGAGCTGAAGGATAATCCTTCGAAAATCATTCAGGTTGGGAAAAGAAAAGAGAGAGAGGAAAAGAAAAAGGGTGAAGCGTTATTAACGACTGCAACGATCGCGAGATTGCCTTCTAATAGGCATCGTCGTGATTATGGTCATTCGGTGTTCAGGCGCGAATCGCCGAGACTTCTTTAACCTCGTTCAGCTTGGAAACGCGTATTCGTATTCGTATTCGAAGGAGAGAAAAAATATCAATGACGATCAGGCTGACGTCATTTGTTTCCACGTCGAAAAAATCATCGTCGATGGGATCCGCGACGAACATCAACTTCTCGTTCCTCATCGAAAAGTAATTGGCGCGTAACGATCCTACGAACGATCAATAATCGATTATCGTGATTATTGTCGATTTATCATCGACAATCGAGTTTTCGATTCGGTCAGGTAACAGCCGATCCGATCGCGAGGCGCTAGAACACAGGTATCCCGGCTTGACCCCGTTTCCCTCGGACCTTTGCATCGTTGAGATTGTTTAGCAAAGACAAACGAGCCGTTGCAGATTTATTTTGCCTCTCTGCAAACTCCAGATATGCGTGCAATCACGCGTGGGCGAATATATATATATGTATATTTGTTAACGCGTTTAATGAGGAGAACCGTTTATTTAAAATTGGCGCGTTTACGATCGATTCGTTGAACGATAATTCGTGTATACGATGACCCGTTGTTATTAAAATTGATCGACCGGTTGATCTGTTGCGAAACGTGTTTTCAACTATGAAACGCGGCTATGAATGATTATTTTTCCTCAGGAGTTGAAACGGAGAGAACAAACGCGGGTTTTCGATAAATTAACACATCTTTTCGCATCCATGTTTATTAATTCCAATGTTATTTTCGATAAAGCGAGGATGATGGAAGGAGAGGGTTCATTATTTATCTTGATCATCCATGATGATGTATATTATTTTTTAAGTAATCGTATGTCAATTAACATTGTTTAGCCGTCAATAATTTTCTTTGCAATCCGTTGATTAGATAATCCCGTTATCGCAGCAAAGATCTTGATTGAAATTGTAGGAAAATTTATGCTCCATTTTTCTTTTATCTTATATAACCCGATCAATGTTAACAGCGAAGATATATTATAGATAAATAAATCTGTAATATTCGTACGAAATAATTATACGAGGCATCGTAATCTCTGGCTGAAAAAAATAAGACATAGAGAAACGTGGATAAATATTCAACAGAATTTTTTTCTTTTTCCTTTCCGTATCTGAATAGATAAAAAGAAATAATTTTTTACCGTTCGAATTTAATTCTATTTGCAAGAGATGTCGCGTTGTTTCGTATACCTTGTTACGTATATACTCGTGTTCTCGTTGATTCGACGATTTATTATTATCGGCCAAGCACCATTCACGCGGCATTCACGTTGAATTACGTACGCACGGATTGCCGTCTCCAGCCTGTAAACCTCTCCTTCCTAGTGGCACGATGCGACGATGAAATATCGCCATCATATTTTATTCCCCTCCCCGTGTTTTTTTGCGCGTTCGATTAAAAATAATTCCGCTAGGCGGTACTGGAAGGATACACTGGGAGGATATATATATATATATTATTCGTTCGTCTAGGTTTCAGGTAATGACCACGCGGTCCGACCCAATATGCAAATTTCCACGGGACGCGATTCGTATGCGTTTCGCGCGATACACGAGGCGTGGCTAACATTTAATAATTCGCTTCCCTAAGGTGAACAGATGCATTTATCGGTAACGTGACACCCGTCGTTGATCGTTGATCGTTCCGTTCTTATCAGTCGGAGGAAAAATAATAATCGTGATAGCACGGCCAATAATCGAATTCTTGAATAGGGTTCTTTGTTGGAAGGTAAGAGCGAGTTTGCTATACTTGAACGTGTATACGCGAGCAGCGTTTCCAGCGATTAACTTTACTTGCTTGGATCGCGTATTATTATTATTATTATTATTATCCCGTCTTCGGATTAGAAATTAAATTAGACATATCGATATACATGCCTTTTTTAAACTTATATAAATAAAATTATAAACTTACGAATCTCGAATAAACGAATTCTTATATTATATTATACGTCATATTTCATAAATCTTGTTATAATATAAAAAATAAAAAGAAGAAATTCCTCTCCTCTCAGCTTAGCAAAACAAGAAATCTTATCTTATTTCTAAGAAATCGCCGTGCGTCTAGAATAAAATGAACAAGGCCGGTCAAAAATATTTTCAATTGGTCATCGAAGGCCAAGTGTGTATACGCGAAAAATAGATTCACGATCGGTGAAATAAAAAGGAACGGAAAAGGAGCAATCCTCTTTGAGGGAGGAGGGGAAAAAGAAAAAGTATCGATCCTCGTGTTAATGTTGTCATTCCGTGATGCGCGCTCGGTGTGGTCTATGAATGGTGGTCCCGATCGATCGATCGATCGATCGATCGATGGATCGATCGATCGATGAATCGATGGAAGAACCGCACTGCCCGGAGGGGGAGAGGGGGAGGCAGTTAGGAACGCGGTCGGCACCGATTTGTCGAGGCGGTTGTCAATCTCTCTCCATGTTGAGAGATAGGAGCCGCGTCAAAGGCAAGAAAACACGTCAAGGCCGTCTCTCGATTGGTATAGTGGAACGAATACCTGTACCGGATCACTGGAAGACGTATTGGATAAGGTTCAAAGCTGAGTCCCAACCGCGAGGTGCTCCAAGTCTGGGGAGGTTGGCAACTTTTCTTGCGGTTTCGTGGTACACGCACCGCTGTCTATTTTCGATCCGTTACGCAGATCCGCGTTTAAAAAATCCGCGCCAACTTTCAAAATGGCGTATCCAGGTGGCATTGGTTCACGAAATCGGTCTCGCGCAGACACTTGACCGGCCGGGAAAATTGCCAGCCTCCGATTCCTCCGCCGTGCGTCTCCGTTTAACCGAGAACAGAAGAGGCAATTATGATGCAATGGATGCTATCCGCGATATTTGACTAACGAATCTTGTATACCTTGTTCGATTTATCTCTCTCTCCGAAAGAAACGTTCGAAGCATCGTAATAATACGTGTGATACGTTTACTCGCAATTGCGAGAGAAAAGACGAGCCAATCTTCGATTTGATCGAGCATTTGAATGAATCGACGAGACTCGTACGTGTAACATTTATTACGAGAGAAAAAGATCGACAGGCATTGTTGGTGGCTAATCGATCGAAAAAAGACGATGAGAATTTTTCCATAATTGCGGCTCACTCGCAACGAGCGAGAATCTTATCTCGCGTGAGAAATTACGAGAATCGATTTCCCTGGAATTTCCATTAGAATTTCCATGGCTGGAAGGATCGCGGTTTCGATCTTTCATTTTTTTTTTTGGATCCGCGTCGGGGTGGAAGAAGAGGAGAGGAGGAGAAAAATGTTAGAAAAATGTGCAGGCACGTACCCACCAACTTTCGCGCATCTGTCGATGTCAGGAAGGTCTCGCGCCGCCAAGGTCTGGCCGGGGAGATATAACGCGCGAGCATTATGCAGTCGTTGTAGACATTTTTATGCAAATCCATTTAGTACTGTGTCGTGCCATCCGTTCCACTAATCGAGCACCGATGCTTGCGTTGCTCGCTCGCCGAGGCTTACGAGAAGAAAATCGCAGCTGGCTTATCGTCTCTCTTCTCTAAATTTAAACGCGCGTTACGTAAGCCGGCTTCGCTACTAGTAGTATCCTCCCATAAACTTTTCTTACATCGCCGCAATCGTGATTCGTGACCAACCGATTTGAAAATCTGCGTCGATCCTTTGACGAACGTATCCATCGTTTCGAATCTAATTCCAATTCCCAATTTCCAATTGAAAACAAAAATTGGACTCGAATGTTTGATGGAAGGTGATGGAAATTTAATCAAATCCTCAATATCGATCGATTTATCAATCAATATCCATCGAGATGGAATTAGAAATAGAATTGGAGGATTTGTTAGATCTGGTGGGAGAATTTGTTTTCGATTTTACGCGAACGATCATGTTCCATCCGTCAAGGATCCCCGAGGCTTTTCATCGGATCATTATGCAGTCGCATAATTCGAGACATTTTTATGCAAATGCAATTGGCATTGTACGCGTGAAATCATCGGCTCGATCGCTCGTCAATGGAGCGAAGCGCAACAACGCTTTCCTGCCCGTTTTAATCGACTTTGTCGGTAATTTATGACTCAGACTGGCCAGCCCGTTCGTGAATCGTATACTTAATACTCGGATAGAGCGGCGGAGGGAATCAATTTCGAGGCGGAGGTTTACGGAATAAATCGGCGCCCATGCTAATCCACGAGAGCTCTTCCTCCGGGATGCGCGCCTCTTGTTGAAATCGTAAATCTACACGGGGCCGTTACTTTCCAAGCAATTGCGCGTAATTAGCATTGACTTATTAACTCCACTCGGATCTCCATTATCCGTGACTGTACACCGAGCACGTTTCTGATCGTATTACTGGTCCACGATTCCGTGAGAATATACGGAACACACACTGTTTTCGCGTTTACGAGCGACGCAGATTGCTTTTATTTTGTTTCCAACGGATATATTATTTTCCTTTATTCAGCGACGAGAATTGCGTACGTGTCGATAATTTCATTTCATTGAAAAATGAAACGAGCAATTGATCGTTTCCAATAGTGGAAATGATCTTTTGAAATTTTTCTCTCGAGAGATAATAAGATTTAATAAAATTTTGCTTGTCTCGAGAAATTATGAGAACAGGCTTCTTTCTTACGATTCTATTAAAATTTCCAAGAATGACCGAGTGGTATCGACCGCGAAACCACAAAAATCGTGATTTTTATCAATATTAAATCCTTCCAAGATCTCCTTCTTCTTCGCGCGAACATTCAAATATCAATTCGTATGTGTCAATATTTTTAAATAAATTATTCGTTTAATTATGATTTTGAAATTGAAATACGCTCTTGCGTAATCATCTATCTATGCGAGAAGAATTGTAAATTATCGTCGTATATCAGTACATATTAATTTCCGCCCGACGAAGACGGAGGATAAAATCTCAACTCCGATTGGCCAAAGCGATATTTGTCCCTGACAAAAGCGATCTTTCATATTAGTTAATATACACACGTATATCGGCTCGCGTATATACCGGCTGTCCACTAATATGGTTACAACGTGCATACCTTCGATCGTATCGATACGCATACTCATCGCCGACCAAGTTGTCCAACTTTCGACCTTGCGATCGGTTATACGGTGTTGGAATTCATCGTTAGACTGTCTTAGACTGTATAAACGCGATTCTGATACGTCAATAACAACGATCGTTTGTCGAGTAGCAACCAGCTCGATCGATAAGGATCGATTTCTAAAATGATTCTGATTCTTCGATTAAAAAAAAAGGAATCATTTCGCTGATTTTTCTCTGAATAAAAATAAACATCCAAATATTAATTTTAACAAAGAATTGATAAAAGTTAAGGATTATATATTCACTTAGCCCGATATATTTCTGTTCAAACGTATAACTCATTTCGTGCTCGTTCCGTGGATTATCCATAGATTAAACACGCGTTCAAAGGCGCGATAACGTTAGAAAATGAACGGGTTGCTTTCCAATTAGTAGGAAAATTAATTCTCCCCGAAGCTGTGTGTGTGTGTGCAACGTAGGCTGCGCCTATCCTTAACTCTTCCTCTCCACACAGGTAAAGTGGAGAGCACCTTGGTCTCGAGTTTTTCTCCCAGGCCGAGAGAGACTGAGTCAGGTTGTAGTAATAACATAATAATAGTGGATCGGCGTAACCTTTGTTATCGATCTACCAACGATCGCCGGTTCAAGTTGAGTGAGTAATTGCTACGGGCATTTGCTTATCCCCCTCTCCTCCCGTCTAAGTATTAAGCATCGGACATGGCGCACGATGTGGCGAGAAGTAACGCGATAATACTGCGGCGGGGGAGGGGTTTTGGAATGTCGAATAATATCGATGGAGGGAAGCTATCGATTATCGGTGCTTACTTGAAAATGGACCACGATCCACGAGTAGTAAGATGGAAGGAAGATAATCGCGAAGAAAAACACGGAAAAACGACTCGTATCTTTTAATAGAGATTTAATAGAGCGCGCAATTTTTTTTTTATATTAATTAATTTCGAGCAAAATTCCGTGCAAACGAGGAAGGAAGGAAGGAAGGAAGAAAGGATTTCGCCTGTGGATCGAAGGGAGAGAGGGAGAGAAAAATCACGGTAGATGCAGTGGCTCGTGTCGAGCAACGATTTATCGTCTTGCGTGCGTTGTCACCCTGTTTCACATTATTCGTCTCGGTCGTAAACTCGGCCCTCCACTTCTCGTTCACCTGATAACCTTTCGAGAAATTCCTACCCTTCCCTCTTCGTTCCAATACACGTGTGTATACGCATGCACACGCTAGCTCCACGACTACGTATGTTCTTTCGTCGACTCTCTTTTCAACTTATCCGGTGCGCCAATTTACATTGAATTCGTCGTTTCGAAAAAATTTTCCGATAAGAGAGATCGTTATTACGAGACTCGTGACTCGTTACGAAGGTTAGAGATCACCGAGAATGATCTTTTGTTCGATGACTTCTGTCATTAGTCCGGCGATCCAAGCCCTCCCTCCTCTTCTCCGTTAACTTTGTGGAATTTTAATCGTGGATAATCGCTCGAAAAAAGTCGAGGGATTCCGTCTATTGGAATTGGTAACGTAGGTTAATAATTAGTTAACGGATACGTTCGCCGGGGAGCTTAATTAAGAAGGAATTTTATCGAATTTCTTTTTCTTTCCTCGATGCCGGCACGATGGACGAAAAATTATTTTGTCCGTCTCTTATTTGTTATCTATTCGGGCAAAATTACGCTCATTAATAAAATGTAATCGATAGGTCGACGTTACGTGATACAAGATTGTCACATTAATTGCGCGATACGTAGAGTTATGCGCAAATGTAAATACCCCTCTTATCGATTGGTCGTCGAGGCCTCGCCACGTTACAAACGCGCTCGGCTCCGCGTTGCGAACTTATTCCCTCCCAAGTATGATTAGCTAATCGCCAAGATTCAGATTTGCGTTAATAAAAATTATATATTTAACTTCTTAACGACAACTCGAGACTCTATTTCCCATTTCGAGTTACCGAAAGATCAAATCGGAAGAGATACGAACCGGAGGATAAATTTCAAAATTCTTCTTCCTCCTCCTCCTCCTCATTGTCTCCGAAAATGTTCGACAAAACGTATATTAGCGCGTTTCATCCTCCATTCTCCCCGCAATCGCATCCGTCTTCTGGGACGATATCTCGTTAGATCCATCTCCTTTCACCGTGGCGAAAAGAGGATGCATAATAGGATGAGTAACGATGAGGAGAGGGAGCAGCAGGTCGTGCGATCGTTGCGAAAACTTGCGGGCTCAGCCTGCCAAAGATTTATTATAGCGTGGCGCACGTTTCGTACGACTCGATTCGAAACTCGATTCCCCCCGAAAATCTCTCTCTCTCTCTCTCCTCGATGAAAATTGTTTCCGAGAAAATTGCAAAACGTCCACGCCCGATTTATTCCCGCTATGAGTTACGACGGGAAACCGTCTAAATGCCCGTTTCTTTATTACCGCGTTCCTACGTTCTTCGTTTCCCCACGTTTCGCATCCACGAGGAAGAATTATTACATTGGAGCGGGCTTTCGGGATTTCTCACGTGGCACGCGCGACTTCTCGTTCAAAGGCGAGATCCGGCCGTATACCGTTATCGAAGCGGAGCTGTTACGGAGCCGCAACCTGCTATCTTCTATGGAAATGATACGGCGATAAGGCGCGCGCAGGCTCTCGTGGATGGAAAATGCGCGCGGATAATAGAGAGAGGACTGTGGGTCAAAAGACGCAAAGATGCAACGCTTGTTGAAAGATTGCGAGTCTCTCTGGATGGGCGGAAGAATCCGTTAGCGGAACGGAATCCGCCCGTGTATTATTATTCTTCGCGAAAATATTTTTTCGCAGCCGATGTTTCTCCGCTATATTGAATTTCTTGGAAGAGAGGGGAGGAAGCGGGGAAATTGTTGCAAGTGGAAGAGGAAGAATATATCAAAGTTAAAAAGAATCTTACATTTGCCACGAGATATTTTCTTCGATCTCTTTTCATTCCGTGATTCATCGCTGAAAATAAAATATTATTTGCTTTATCCTATATTTTTCTTTCTTTCTTCTGTCTTTTCTTCTGCAGGAGAAAAAGACACGAGAGAGATAGAGGTTGAGAGATTTTTAAAATTCTATTCCCCTCGGTTGAGAAAGTTACAACTCTCTAGCACCGATATCGAATCGATTCGCGTTGCTTTAATCATTTCGCATATCTATTTTCATAGCATACCGTAAACGCTCGTTGCCAATGAATTTTGTATAGATAAGGGAGGTAATCGGACGTCATGAAAAATTCGAGTTAATTGAATATGTAATTTCTCCCCGCACGCAATCCGGGAATACGTAACGGCAGGCATTGTATTACAATTGAAACGAATGCCATCGTCACATTCGAGCGACGAGCTGAATGATGGCGAGCCGAAACGAAGGAAATTGCGATTAACATGAACGTTTGGCTCGGCTCGCCTTCCTCGTCCGCCTACTTTTTCCAACGGCGGATCGGATCCAGAAACGTGATCGCGATCTACGAGGATATCGAAAGGATGTCAACGCCTTTGCGGAATCGAAGTTCGCGTCCTAGTGTCCGGCCAAGTTTTCGCCTGATGTCATCGACGACATTAAAAATCGAAAACGCGTGGGTCAAATTCTGTGTCACGGCTCGCGAATCTGTAAAAAGAGAAATTAGAAATTTTCTTTGCCCACACTTTTTTCTTTTTAAGGTGGAAAGGAATCTTCTGCTGGAATCTTTAAGAAAAAAGTGGATGGAGAAGGAAGAACTTCTTCATTCGCGAATTATTTATTTCGAATTGTTCGATCGATAATCAAACTCGAAGATCATTTAACGTAACATTTATTCACGATAATGCACGTAACAAACGGAGATATTCGATTAATGACATCGGTGGAAACTATTATTAAATTAAATGTCAGTCGAACGGGTTCACTAATTAAAAAGAAATCGTATATGTACGGAATCGACGTAAGAGGTAACGATAATTTAGAGCGACAAACGTACGTCAATTCTCGAATGGGAAGAATTTATGAATGAAATTTCCACGATCTAAAAATATGCTGTGCTGCGAACAAAATAGGGAACGACTAATTTGAACTAAATTATCCGAGTTAAATAACCTAATCATCCGTCTAGATATCCACATGGCAAGCACAATTATAAACATAATGATCAAAATTACGTTGCGTTGAAATCTATATTTAGAAAACGAGGTTTTTCTTTTTTTTTTCTTTCTTTTTTTTTTTCGAAAAGCATGTCGAGGTTGAAAACGTCGGGGATACCGGGTCGAAATTACGATAATCATGCTAATTTGCAGTTGACGGCGGTTGATGCATGGGGAAATACGGCAAAGTCTCAACAAGTGGGTGTCTCTACTTTCACCATTATCGTAACGGTATACCCCTGTATTCTAATTCCTTTGCGTGTCACTGGTTTGTCGTATCGGGTTCTCTCTCGCGTATAATATTATATTTTCGTTTTTTCTAAACTTATAATGTGACTTGCTCGTAATAGCGTTATCGTAGTCAGCTATGTCAGCGGCGTTGATACACCTGATCGTCAGGTAGATAGGAAATCTGTAAAGACGATTGAGTTTCCAACAATTTCCCCCTTCCTCCCCTTTTCTGGCGATTATCATAAATTCTTTCCTTAGAGAATCTATCTATCTTTTGTTAAAATTTTGATAATTCAGAAAAATACGAAAATACAAAAAAGGAAAAAGTAGAATGTATTTTGAATTTAAGTTTCTAATTTCTCGAAATATTTAGCAATAAGAAAAATCGAGAGTGCGCTCGTAATTGCAATCAATATTATAAAATAATTCCAAATTACTCGAACAGTTTCTCTCTTGTGAAACGACGTTGGGCCATCCGATCAGCCAGCATATCGCCTAAATTCCATTATATTTTCTTCCCTCTTCCCTCGAATAATACTTTTTTAACTCGATAGCCATTGATCATATTTAATTCATATTTAGGATGTAACATTCTCGAGAAGCTGTAGAAAGTAGAAAAATTGAAAAATCGAAAAGAAAGGAGATCGAACGGTCGATCGCCTTTCCAACGAGTAGCACCTCTCCTCTCGATTTGGCAAAGCAGGCGAGCAACGAGTATTATTGCGGTCACGGATCGAATTTTCGCGGAAACGTTTAGCATTTTCGCGGGGCGGAGGATTGTGCAAACGTCGTTACACTGAAATTCTCCATCGAGCCGATCGAGTTTTATTACTTTCGGCGATCGGCGATGTTATTTACCTTGCGAAACAGACCGCGTCTTGCTCCGTTTGTCGCGGGACGAAAACTCGTGCGATCGCTCGAGCATTCCGGGGACGATCCGTGTGCTGGCGCGCACGCACGTCGTTGAGAGAAACGATTAATTATCATTGGCCGCTCGTCGATCGTGCAATGTCTCGATGCAGCCTGCCAGCCTTTCCTTCCATGCGATCCTCGAAACGACTCTTAATCCGTACCGATTCCTCTGCGTTACATCTTGCGAATTATCGTTTATTTCCCCGATGATGATGGGTTGCTTCGATGGGATGTTTCTTTTTCTTTTTTCCAAATGCAGAATGTCGAATCGGTTAACGCGTCTCGATTCATGTACGTTTGCAAATCAATCTAATTGGAAATGAGTCACGTTTACGTAACGTGTTATAATGGAAGGGGGGGGAGGGGCAGTTGCTGGTAAAGGAACTTGGGTGTGATTGGTTTTTATTTTTCTTTTTATTCTTTTTTTATGGATCTAATACAAAACGTGAATATAAAAATAAAGATATTGTATCTCTTCGCGATTATATAATTTTTTCTTTTTCTTCCTCACATTCCGTTTTGCAAATATATCTTCTCTCATGAGGAAGATCGTATTTACAAATATGATACTATTAATCGGAAGATATAGAGTATCGCGATAATCCGAGCAAAGAAAGGATCAATTGATGGAATTTTATATATATTTATATATCACCTTTTTAAAAATTGATCGTTCCTTTCGTAAAAGGAACAAGCTTTAGGTTTAATTCGCTTTATCTTCTTCAAAAGAAATTCCATCGAAAAGAAAATTCTCAAGTTCAAAAATCAACGACAAAACCGTAAAGAAATTCTAGAGTTTCGTTGTTACCGTTCATTTGGCACCACGTGCGACGCGATCGGAAGATTCCAACACCATTTTCGTCTCTTTGTATTACGACGGGAGAGAGAATAGCGCGCGGCTGGGTAGATTAGTCATCGTCAGAGGGAATTTTAATCGAGACGGCCAATTAAGTCACTGTCACCTAAATGAGATGCAGGCCGCCGATGTGACCGCAGAGACAATCGATACGAGGTGCGCACCGTGAACGATTAAAATTGCGTAAATACCTCACGGACGTGCGTTGTTTTCTTCTCGAAGGAATGCGCGCGAATCGAATCGAATCACGGCCAAATTGTAACGAGAAGGGGGGAATCGTTGAGATCATTTCTCGAAAAAATTCTATTCTCTCTTCTCTTATTTTTTTATCCTTTCTCTCTCTTTCTCTTTTTTCCAGAGAGAGAGAGAGAGTGACTCGATATCCATTCACGCAGAACGGATATAAAATACGATCGAATCCGTACGGATTTTTTCCCAATTCCGAAAACGATCCAGGAACTGACCTTCTCGGGCATTATTTGAAAAAAAGAAAAGGAAGGGAAAAAAGCGTCGTGGATTCCGTGTCAGTGGGTTAACTGTACCCATTAACGCGTTTTCTGCGCTTTGACTCGTTCCTTTACGGTTAGAATAGAAGATCGATACTCGAGATTAATCGAGACTAATCTGATTTCTAGCTTCTATCCTTAAGAACAGTCTCGATTGAAAGGAGGTTTCGATTTTCATCGTTTTTTTTTACACGATACGCGATTTATAATCCCAACTGCGATAAATAGATAGATAGTTAAGGATTGGTATTAATTAAAATAATCAACAAGTAACTCGGATCTCTAAAAAAGTATATAGCAGAAGGTTTAAATCTCGATGATCTCGCTTTCTCTTAGATTTCCAAAATTTCGTCATTTCTTTTTTCATTGCGATTCGATACGAAAAAGTATTTGGATATTATTCCAGACGATTATTCGCAATTACGACAATATCGCATTTACGCGATTCGCTGTCAAGGAACACGCTACGTGGTTGAACCATAAACGTGCGAAATTTATCGCCGCTCAAGGATCCGTTTGCCGTGCAAACATCGCACAACCGCGACGCCAAGGTGTTAAACGCTTTCTCGTCTTTCTTCCACCAACCGTACTGTTATTTCAGGAAGCTCGGCGCTCGAGCTGGGGATTATTACAACACACGTCGGTGTGTTAAAATCTCTCGAATTCACGTGCGAGGAATTTCCCGCGGGAAATTCAAAACGGCTCGTTATCCACGCCCGCCTCTAATCCGTGCCCCCCATCCTTGAATCCGCTCCGTGGATCGAATCCACGCCGATAATAATGTCTGTCGAGGCAAACAGGCGTGTGCCTCGGCAAACGGACGATCGTAACGAGAAACGATTATCCGGTACGTTAACATCCGAGGTTCCCTTCGAATAATATCCAAGACAAATACATTTTACACCTTATTTAGAATGATATTAATTTCGTAACGCACACGGTACACGGGCGAGGGAAGGGACGATCGTTAAATAAATGTTGGATGGAAAAAGGGGGGACTGAAAAGAAGAAGAAGAAGAAGAAGAAGAAAGAAGAAAGGAGAAAAGGGTGGAAGAATCTAATCCATTATCAAATGTTCCTCGCTCGCGTGGAACCTGACCGCTCGTCGAGTCGTCTGACACGCGCGGAACCACCCACGCGAATCGTCCTTCTCGACAGCTCGTTTATCTCGCCTTTTTCGCTCAGAAGATCACCCTGCTGACCTAGAGAATCGAGTGGGTGTTTCCTTTTTCTTCTTCTTCTTCTTCTTCTTCTTCTTCTTCTTCCCTTGTCTCTTCATCGTTATTCGAGCGACAATTAATGCAGTCCGCCGTCAGGTATCACCTTGACTCAGACACGCGATTGCTTTTTCTTTCCTTTTTTTTTTTTTTCTTTCTTTGCAGCAACGATGCGTTTCGAATCGAAATCACCTCCTCGACGAATCGCTCGAAGCTGATCTTCGGCGAATAATTTTCGATAAAGATGGACGGATTTCGATTCTACTCGATACGATCGAGTAGATACGATCGTAGAATTCCACTCGTATATACATATGCGTTCGCCTAAAATTAGAGTGCACGGGGCGGCGGGGCGGTAGATTTCGTATCCGCGAAAAATCTATTTCCGAATGCGTGTGTATATCGGGTAATGCGGCGAGCAATACGGTTCCAGGAAATTTGCTTTCGACGATGGGGAGGATCAGTGGCCCCTGATTGGGTCATGCAAATTTAGACCGAGTCTATTCTCGAGTGCGTGGCCCGGCTCGTGAGTGAGCGAAACGAGGGAGATCCTAGGCGAGTTCTTTCGACCGCGACAATAGACCACCACTTTGCGATCTGTGAACAAGCAAACAAGTGGGTGCACGGATGACTAAGGTAAATCGGGAAATGCACGTCCGTTTCTCTTTGGGTTTATCAACAATTATCTCGGAATAGAGACTTGCGGATGCGCGTATAAATAAAAGTAAAAGAAAGAAAAATGCGTGTATCAGTATCTTGTCGATTGATCGTTATTAAACTTTATTTAATTTCGATTGAAAAATAATCTTCTCTTGAGATATAAGTATTCGATTTATATAATGTTACTTGTAATTTTATTGTACTTTTACGTGAAACTTTTCTTGACATTTTCTTCAGTTTCCTTTCCACCTCGATACAATCGGTCGATCGCCAAGTTAAAATGCGTCTTAAAATCGAGCGGAACTTTTTTCTTTTCTTTTTCAAGATAACAGAGAAATCGTATTCGATCGGACGAATGATTCGTCACGAATGAACCATCGTCGTCGTTCGTGAATCACACACACGGTCGTGGATCCGACTTAACTATCGCCTTCCATACTACGTCGAATTCGTTGTCATAAAGATAATCGCCTCCTCCGCGTCGCTGTGTTGTTCGCGCTATTAATCTCACGAGTGTCGTTAATGCGGCTGGAGAAGGCAGGGCAACACGATGTTAACGTCGAGATAAACGGAACTCGTTCTTGCGAGGAACATGTGGCGTCCCGAAACCGGGTCAACCGCATATGTGGCTCGATTTTAACTATTTTTGACGCGGCGCGTTCGCCACCTCTGAGAGACGAGATTAATTATCCGGAACGGAAAGAGCAGAAAATTCTCCTGGCTCGTCTTCCACGAAATCTTCTTTGTTATCGTCTCTCTTTTTATAATAGCGAACGGCTATTAACGGTTTCATTGCGAACGGTTTCACAGAGCGTAAATAGAAGCTTTAGCCTCGAGAGTCAACTAGCGGAAATACCGCGGTGTATCCGCGTTTCCTGTCGCAACAGCTTTCCATGATTCGGGAAACGCGCCCATTGTGCGACGAATTTCGATCCGAAGTATTTCATCGACAAAATGGCCGATGGGTTGATTGTTCAACTTCAACGATCTGTCCTCTGCCCGCGACTCTCTGCGGTGAACAAAAAAACTCTTGCGTCACTTCTTTACGGCCCGTTCCGAGTGATTCATTCACGCGTGCGGGATAAGTTTTTATCGTGCTTTATGCTCCGTTTTATCGTGGACGAACGTGAAATTTTCAATTTCGAATAATCCAAAAGCGAGAGGATCGTTTTCGACTCGATAAGGAAGAGAAGAAGGATAAATGGAATTAAATTTCGCGACGCAATTTAACGCGCGCGCTCCCACTTGGCTATGCAACGCTTTTATCGGGAGACTCGAGTGGAAATTCGAATACATACACAGACGTTCAAGGACTCGAGAGTGGAGAGGAAGGATCGCGTCGTAGTCAAAGAGGCATCGGTGCATAGAGGCGCGGGTTCATCGGAATTCCCTCGCGGAACGATTTCAGGTGGAACGATAGTTTTCAACCCGCGATGTATAATGCATCGCGCGCATCACGGCCGATCCGCGCGCTGAATGGCGATTTTTCATTTAACGCCCGTGTTCTCACGAATCGACGCGGCAAACAGGCCTCTCCTCGGCCGCGTCCATTTGTCGTCGTGGCAGATTCGATTCGATTCGATTCGATTCGAAAGGAACGGGAGAGGCCCGTTGGTGGTTGCTTCGACGAATTGGTTCTCTAGCATGGGCGAGGCTTAGAACGCACCAACACGCCTTCCACCACCGCGTCCACATTCACACGCGTTTTTTGCGCGAGCGACCCCATACCCGGTCGTCTACGCATGTGTGCCGACTGTCGAGACGATTATTGAACTCGATTAGGGATCCGAAAATTGGCTCCACAATTTTTTCGCGGAGAGGGAGAGGAGATTTGTTGAAAGATCACGAAAGTATCGAAGGAAGATCAGTTGGTATTAAGAAACTGGACAGTGAAGATTTAATAGTTGAAGTTACGAATAAATTACTTTAATGTCAAATAGTAATCGTTTGAAGTAACTTTATTCGATATTTTTTACTTTCCAATGGATCAACACTGAAATTTCCAACTCTGAAACGAGATCTCTCGGCAAGAATCCAATGTACACTGCAATATATAGTTACTTCAATGAACAATTTTTGGCCCAAGCGTAATTTTTTCTTTCTAATTCTGAACAACGAATTATTATTACTATTACATTTGTGCTTGTTACGATTAAATTTTTATCGTTCCACGATATTTTTCCGATCCCATATCGATTGATTAATTCTTCTCGTATCTATTCTTTTAAACGTACGCGTTTAAGGCAGTGCTAGACGATCTTAGCAAAGTCTGTCTGCGTACTACGTACTTGCATTCTTGTCCGTGCCACCACTATTTCGAGCTATATATACTTACTTGGTATGTCCTTCGTTCTCTCGGTTGCACGACAATCATACCTCTCGATCCATTATTGGCAGCCGTCGTTATTGGGTAACGATGTTTCGGCAAGCGCGTACACTTACCAAGAAGCAAATCGTAACGAAATTTATATTATTCGTTCAAAGACAAACGTTACGTATCAGCACGACTTATATTTAAAAATCCCAACAAATTCTAGTTGCTCTTTGCAACCTCCTCCCGAGTTAACCCACGTCTAAAATCGTATCGTCGAAAGAATGTCGCCCGTTAACTCGTCAAATAGATTCCCCTCGGCTCTAATAAAACAATAAAATTGCCGACACGCGCGCAGCTCTCAATCATCCTCCACCGCGATCGCTTTCCTCCAACCCCTCCTCGTAATTGACCAATGATGTAATTCTCCGAATTGAAAAAATTGGTCTCGTGCCAAGTCGAAAATCCAACCTGAAACCTGACCACGCTTTGTCCATCCATTTCGAAAATTGAAAAGTACGAAACTCCGTTAGATTTATCCTAACCCGTTCATCGCGTGAACCGAGCCGAAACGTTATTACGTCACGCGTGTGAATAGAAATTGAAACTCTGATCTTTAGTTTAAATCGAGAGTTGGATGATGGACGGTTTCGATGTAGTTCTTCTTCCTCTTCCTCCTCCTCCTCTTCTTCTTCGAGGGTGAAATTAATCGACGCGTTGCATCGACCGGCGGCTCCTCCCGCTCGTCACCACTCGAAACAGTCTGCCCTCTTCCGCCTCGACGGAATGGGCTTGCTTGTGATCCATGTAACGACGCTCATTGTCCCGTAATGAATCTGGGAGGGACAGGATGCCGCTGTGTATACGTGTTTCCAACGAGCACGCTGGAAGACACGCTACGATTTCGCTTCGATAGGCTTCGTACTTGATTTTTGTCGCTTTCTGGATAGTTTTTGGAATTACTGAGAGAGAGAATTGGGAAGGCATTCGTGATATCTCTCTTATTCAAAATCTTTTGACGGTTCATCGACTAATAGTCATGAATTGGATTCTTCTCTATAATAGTTTCAATAATAACGAGACAATTTCTCTTAACGTGCATCCTTTTTCTCTCAATTGTCGTACCGTTAACAATCGATATCCTCAGGATCTTGACGAGTGAAAAGAACGAATCGTGGCGTTTCAGAGAGCGTTCAGGTAACGTCTTCTGAAGAAAGGAAAGGAAAGTATCGATGCGTGGAGGAACCACGTATTATATCCGTTCCGAGTGGACGAATCCACTCCAAGTGGACGATATACGATTTCGCTACACGCGGAGATGCATCGAGATATATCGATGTTGGCAAACGCAGTTCAGAGCAGCTAACAAGTTGCCGGTTGCGTTCAACATGACAAAGAGGCGTCTGCTTTTGTAAGTCGTGTTCGTTGGAACGAAGGACGGGGATGATAAAGCGAAATCCGATTAAGCTTAATGGCGAGGGATTTAATCGAAAGACATAGAGAGAGAGGGAGAGAGCCGCGGATATTCAGGATGAAGAATGAAAGTTTGCGAGGCAATTAGAGGCAATTTCCGGTCGGCAGGGGCTCGAGTGATTCGCGCGCGGCTCGCGATCGTCTCTCGTTTTTCTCCTCCAAGAGACAAAGAGAGAGAGAGAGAGAGGGAGAGAGAATCTGTTGGAACCGTTTGGCTCGAGCGACTTGTAATTTTGTTGCTGTCCAGGAGGACGGGCATATGATACGTTAAAAAAAGCAGCAGGCAACGATCGTTAGCCTAATATTAACATCCATAAAGTGCAATCGCGTGAGGGACGCTCGAGCGGGGGCCCGTGTATGTACGTCTGCTTCGTATCAAATGTTTAATTACAATATAAAGCGGCAGGCGAGCTGACCGCGGGACGTGAAGCATTTACTTTTGGCCGAATAAGGCCGCTTTTAAGACGCCTGTGTTCCGTGGGGGATGTGTGCTCGTATCTCCCGCCAATTTATAATCCCGCTTCCTCTTACGTTTATTTCGCGTGTACACGCCGATACGGGAAAAGGGAGGAAAGATTGGCGATGCGCCAGGGTTACGAGCGGAGGGGACGAAAGTGGAGGAGGGATTATTAAGGGAGGAAAGGATCGAACTTGGAAATTCGAACTTGTAAATACGAGGAGAGAACGAGAGAAACCGAGGGAGGGAGACAGATTGTATAATTATGCAATTTAGATTCAGTTTTACGATTCTGGTTTCGGGTTTATTAAAAACGAGAGTGGGCGTAAGCGCGAGCTCCTTCTGATCCGAGAGTGTGTTGAAAAAACTTGGCCAACGAAGATAATGCGTTTCTCGTTTAAACGAAATGTCGGTATATACGTCTTGTGGGGATATTTCTCGTATACAACCGTGATGAACCGATGAGAATCGTCCAACGATATATATATATATAAAAGCGACTTGTAACGCGAGCCAAACGAGTAATCCCCTCGGCCGTTCCTTTTCTTTTAATCGCATTTTCATCCGCCGCTCGATTAACCGGAGGAGGAAAGACCGAGCTCGGAGGGCCTCGCGTGGATCGGTCACATTTTATTTTTTTTCTCTCTCTCTCTGTCTCGTTCTCAACCTATCCCGCCTTTAAACACCTTTGATATCGAAGCAGCTCGATCTTATCGCGTAACATTATCCCCGTACATTATCGCCGTTTAAGGGTTTCATAATTTCTTTCATACGAACACGGTTTGCGTAATAAAAGACGCGTGACGACGTTCTGTGTTCGATAATCGGCAAGAATGCGGTTCTACCTTTTAGCCAGGCCTGGGTGCTCGAGAGTCCTCGTTGGGGGGAGGAATGCGCGGCCGAACGAAAACGGGAGGGGGGAACAAATGCACCGAATTCCTGAGCTGGGCGTAAACGAGCGGTTTTACGAGAAAAAAAAAAGAATATTCGATATGATTAACGGTATACAACGGTTCTAAGTATCGATCCTGCTACTACCGGATTCTTCCGAATCATACCGATCGTATCGAACGATCGTGCCGGATCATCATCATCCCGAGCTTACCCCTCCCCTCCCTTCGATTATTTATAACCGAGCGAGAAAGAATTTCGATTCTTCTTGCGTCCACCTCTCTCTCTCTCTCTCGGAACCCATTCCGAGAACGACGATTAGGAAAGATCGGCGTCCGATGTCGGGTGTAAGCTGGCCCGGCGTATCGTTGTAAACCGAGATTAAATTGCATTGTCCGTGGCCCGTTACTGTGCCAGCGATAATTGCAGCCGCGGCGTAAGGTTACCTGCGAGGTCGCGGGTTAAGCACGGTGGGCGAAACGTGGCCAGCTCTCAACGTGCAACAACACGTTACGATAATTTTCGTTTCGTGTCGGGCGAGGCCATCTCGAATATAGGGTTGTGGCCATCTCGATTCGACTTCATTGTCAAAGTTGGTTCGCCAGTGTCGTGCTGGAATTCGTGGAATTCGGGAAACGAGGGTGTGTACACGATCGAGTGTAATTGTGTTTGCGCTTCGTAAAACCGTGGACACGCGTTTGTTACCATTTTACGGAATCCGGGTCGATGATTCGATCGATTCGATTTGATCCGATCCGATTCGATTTTACACGGATCGTTCGAGTTTCTAATTTGTGGAAAGTTGAAATATCGGCGCTTTTGGAGCGTGAAAGAATTGGGCAGGATAATGTGCGGTAATAACCGAAGGTATTTCCAGTTCTAACCTTGTCCCTTCTTTTACGATCGGCCGGTTTCCCCTTATAATTAGGATCCGATGTATATTTTTGCTTCGTGGAAAACGGAGCAAGTGTTGAAATGCTTTAAATCGAGTGTGAAATTACATCTTTTCAATCTCGTTACGCAATATTCCATGATTGAGTATCGATACGAATGATTATCTTAATTTTTTTCGCATATCAGGTGGAAAAATGTGAATCTCTTAAACGATTAATTCTTAATCGTTTATTCGCGATATAATTCACATTTGATAAAATGTTGGAGATGTTTCGAAATCCAATTGATATTATCCTAATATTCTTTCTTTTGCGTATTTACAACTTTTGCATTTGCAAACAAACATTCTCCTTGCAACTGGCTTATCATTGCTGCATATTTATCAGGGATCTCCCTTGTCTGATTATAGCTACCTGGAGTGTCTCCTGGAGCTATTTCATCCGTGGTTGCACCCGTGTTATTAAAGTATCGGGTCTGCAGACCGAGATTGTTGCTCGCCGGTTCTCGAGCCGAGGTCGATCCAGCCGCAGATGTGGGATTGTTGCACGGGGAAGTTTTGTTGATCGAGGACTCGGCGAGACAGTACGATCCGATAGGAGGTGAGTCTCGACTGGTTCGATCTGATTTTATTTTGGGAAAAAAAGAAACGATACTCATACACGGATCGACGTTTGCTTTTTATCGTGTTACAGATACGGACAGGAGATACAGAGCCACGGAAAAGTTGTTGCATGCAGAAGAGGAGTATCACGAAGCTTTGTGCAGCGCGAAAGAATTGTACGCACGGCCCCTGGCGCGAAATTATCCCGAATTTCACGATGTCATCTTTCAACCGCTCGCGGATCTCTCCGTGGTCACTTCTGAACATTGCCAGAGGGTGAGTTGATACGTATTTTGCTCTCTATTTAACGTGCATATCTTTAATTTATAAAAAAGATCAATCAGAGATCTCCGATTTTTCACGTTACATTTGAATCTTTTTAAAAAAATTTTCCTAATTTTTATTTCGCTCAAGTACTTGTTCGCTATTGCTCGAGTTCTCGTTGGCCAGTTTCGTACACGGATAGGTAGGGCTCTTCTTATCGACCGATTCGTGATCTATCGCAAGGTTGCGACTGGTAGCCTGGGTCGAGAGATGGCAGCACTCGGAGCGTGCCGCGTTATTCAAGTTCGCGCGGCACCTGTTACTTCGAGCACGTTGCCTTTCTCCTAGCGTGTCGCAATTACGTTTGACTCTTCCAACCTGTGTAACCTTTCGCGAAAGGGAATTCCAGATGATCGCGCACGCGAAAATCTCTCTATCCAAACGTATCCCGCGTTTACCTTCCAAGATTCTTTTAAACCCAACAAAAGGAAAAAAAAAAAAAAAGAAAAGAAGAAAAGAAAAAAAAATCCTACGTGTACATTCCTCAGAATTTAATTTCCAGTCGCATACGTTCAATTGAATTCGCGTTTCCTCGACATTCCCCTCTCGAACCCTTCCTCTCGTTAGAATTCAATATCTCGTTAGTTGCCTCTCCCATCCAAGTTTCTTACACAACAATGTAAATACCGTTGGACGAGTAGCCAGAAGGCAGAAGTTCGCCTCGTTCCAAAGTCCAATCCCGAGGAAAGCAAGAAAGCGTGCGAGATCGTCGTCCCTCTCCTGTTTTCACTAAAAACAAGCGTGGAAAATATCGCTGATAAGGCGATCGGGTGGCCGCGAAGGGGGAGGCTGCTTGCTGCCCACTCGTGGACGGACGTGTTTTCTTAGGGCTGACGATAAAGTGGATGGGTGTCCTTCGGGTGTAAACACAAAGCCACGCCGGCGGAGCTGGTTAACGAGTCGGGATGAGCGATGACGGTGGTTAGCATCCTCATAAATATTGACTTTTACAAGACCGGCAGGCCAGAAGGAACTCGGCTGAAGATGCAACTGCCTCGTAAAGTGAAAAAGCCTCTCCTCCTCGCGCGAGCGAGAGATCGTTGCGCGGGAAACGCCTACCTTCTTTATTCGAACCGGTGAGACGACGGTGATGGTCATTGATAACGAAGTTTCAGGGCAAAAAGCACGCGAACGTAAGACCGTGCCCGATCGATCTGGGACGAGGATCCTTTTTTACGAATATCGACGCGCGCATTAATTGCGGTGTAAGTTCTTTTTTTCTTTTTCTTTTAGTAGATCGATTTTGAAGCTTGCCCTCGAATGAAATCTGTCGATCCGCCTTTGAACTTGCTTAAACCAAAGTAATACTAGCGTTTCTTTTTTCCTTTCTTTGCTCTCGACTTATAAGTAAAAATGTATGAATTCAAACTTAGGTTTCTCCTAACTTATGACGATCTATCGCTACTTTAGAACATAAAGATTCCGTGAGTGTTCGATTTTCCTTTTTCTCTCTCTCTCTTCGATTCGTCATAGCGATCGATCAACCGTCGATGGTATTATTCTTCGTCAGATCGCGTCGCGAAAGGAAAAGCGGAGACTTTGGCGAACGTCAGCCGAGTCTTTCCTACACGTGGTGTAGGAAGGTGGTCGAGGTCGATCTCCGCGATTGTCGGGATGATGACGCAAAACCCTCTGCCGGGAGCGAAGGTTAATTAGTGAAAATCGTTTCGAGCGAGCAGTTGCGAACGTTTCTGAAGCGGGAATCACGAACCCGCTCTTCTCTTCTTCCCTCCAACCCTTTTTATCCCGTTGTCGTCGTCGCCGCCGCCGCGTTGTTCGCGCCTGCCATCTCCTCTCCTGCAATTTCACTTTGGAAGCGGGCAATTAGAAGCAATCGCGCAGCTGCGAATCGAGGGAGAGATCTTCTTCTTCCTCGGTTTTTCTCTCTCCAACGAGAGAACGCGAGAAGGTGTGTGCGTTATTTGCTCGGTCAGAAGGATTCTTCGAGTCCTGTGGGTCACCCTTCTCCTTCTCTCTCCCTTTTCCCTTCGAGAAACCTCGAAGGATTCCTGGAAAAGTATCCCTCTTTTGTATCGTTTCCCTCCCTTCGAGCAATTGAGCGTAGAATTTCGGAAGGACGCGATGTATCCTCCCCCTTTTCGATCATCTTTCGCCTATCTTTCGTCCCCTTTCTCTCCTCCCCTCCTCTCCACCACCGTAAATTACGTTTTTGCGCGTTCATGGCGGCGCGGCTTCAAGAGTTGCAAGTGGTTGCATCGCGATGCGCACGTGCACCTGCGCCTCATTGCCCCGAGCCCTCAACTACCACCAACCTGGAATGCGACAACCCGCTCCCTCACCCGACCAACGCCCTCTCTTTCGCCTTCTCTCATTTTTACCCGCGACGAGCATTCGTGTATTCGCGATTCACTTATTCACCACTCCTTGCTTCTCTCCTTTGTTTACGGAAGGGGACGGCGTGATTGGTTAATTACGCTCGAGCGTAATTAGGGAGGATAAGGGAGGACGTGTAATGGTGATGCAGTGGAGATATTCAAACCGCGCGTGGATGAAGAGAAAAGAGGAAGAAAGAAAAGCCGCGTCATTAGGAGAAATAGTTGGGAAGATACTTATTTACATATCCGACGTGGAAGCATTAACATCTTTCGATTCGAGCGGAGTACTTTATTTATCCGTAATTATATCGTAAGGAGAATTAATGGATCCGCGTGTGTGTATATATATATATATATATATATATATATATATAAGTTTCAAAGATCGTTGAACGTTCGCAAGAATCTTTTTCAATCTGTAGATTTCCGGAGTCGAGTTTTGCTAGGAATAAAGGATGAATCAGATACAAAAATGACTCGATCCGCACGGGATAATCATACGGCTGATCATATTTGGTCGTATCGTGTCGTTACCCGTCCTCGTCGTGGTTAATATTCACTTGGTGGATCAGGGTTCACGTTTTTTTCGCGGTGAAAGCACGCTCGAGAACCGGTGATTTCGCGGATCTCCGTCGTTCTTGCGACTTTCGTCGAGTTTCGTCGGAGAGATTGCACACTCGGGGAAGAGAGAAGCAGCCGGTCCGTCGAATTTCTTTTTTCTTTTTCCGACCCAAGCGTGGATTTCTCCTCGAAGAGGAGGCTCTTTTCGAAGATCGATCCGAAAACGGATAGAGCGCCGATATTCCGTGACCGAATTTCGCGATACGAATCGCTCGTAGATCCATGCTAATTAGAGCGTACAGACGCGTAGAATTGAGTTTCGGTTAACGATCTCGTGGTGCGCGAGACCAGGAAGGTAATAAATGCTTACAAGCGTTTGGATATGAAGTGGATGTGAAGTTTCGTTTTTACGCGGTTCGAAATTGGTAGGTTGATATCGTTAAATTATTGCTACAAATGATTATTAATCGCATTAAGGAGAGGAAATTTGTTACGTGTGTTAAACGTAAAGAAAAAAAAAATTTAATACTCAATTTCCCTGTATATCATTCTCGAAATTTCGAAATTTACTTTCACGTACGAATAACACTTTGTAATTTTATTCTTCTCTCTCTCTCTCTCTCTTTCTTTCTTTTTT
This sequence comes from Apis mellifera, assembly GCF_003254395.2. Taxonomy (NCBI): domain Eukaryota; kingdom Metazoa; phylum Arthropoda; class Insecta; order Hymenoptera; family Apidae; genus Apis; species Apis mellifera. Next base: position 6,968,960 of record NC_037640.1, read on the forward strand.
TTTTTCCTCTTGAAATTATATTTATATCACGGTGAATTCGCGTCAATACGTATCACGGCAAGAGAAGACAGAGTCTCCGAGTTTCAATTTCTAAAGAAAGTTTCTTCTCCCGTGAGAAATCTTGGAAAGAATCGCGGAGAACGTGTCGTCGAAAGTCGCGTCTCTCTCGTCGGAGAATATATGGAATAAATTATTTAGAACTCGTCCACGCTTCGATCATCGCTCAAATTCGACGAACCCAGATTAAATCTTTATTTTTTCGCTGCTCGCGCACGAATCGTTCCGTTTCCTTTCCTTTCCACCGCGCGGAATCGGGTAGGAGAAGCGGCTAGAAAATTCTTGCAAGCCGATATCGAGGTAAAGGACTTTCCCGCCGCGGTGTGCGTCGTGCAAAAATTAAACTGGAACGTGTCCACCTCCCCCCTCCCTCCCCGTCCATCGAGAAAAATGAGACCCTTGTCGAAGATGAAATCGAAACCATTCTCGGCGATCCGGTATCCAAGCAGTCCACTTTCCCGACAAAATGCCACTACGATCATCCACTTTCCTGCGCGTCCACGTTCGTCCCTCTTTTTTTTTTTTTTCTCCACGTTAAGCTCCGTAATATCGCTCCACTTTCTGCGTTTTCCCTTTTTTTTCCCCCTCCCCTCTCCCTCATCGCGAGAATGGAAGAGAAAGAGAGACGAACAAAGTTGATCGAATCGACGAACGATGCCCTAATGCGAATAAAATTACGTCTAGCTCCTCCAGAGAGCTCGTCGTCCGCCATTACTGTTCCATCGATGATGACCAAAGTGATGAAGAGGAGCTCGAGTCGTCGGTATTCTCTCTCTTTCTGCGATAATGTCAGAGACGATCGCATATCGTTTCATTAATTTTCCGCCGTTTCTCCTCTCTTCCTTTCTCTCTTTATCGTATTTCGAATTTTCGAGACATATTCCAAGATATCGTCTCTCGATCCATATACTTATCGAATTATCGCGCATTTAATTTTGTATCATGGATGTACGCCTGCATTTCGCACGAATCTTTCTTCCATTTTGCAATTTTCTTTCATATTTAGATACACGAAAATATATTCAAATCTCGAATTCATCATTAATTTTCTCCTTCTTTGAGAAAGATAAAATACCATTTCTATAATTGAAAGGGGGGAGGGGAATGGAAGATAGAAGGAAATTCTTTCTTCTAAAGAAACAAGAGGCTCGTTTATTTTAGAAAGGAAAAGACGCATCTATTAATTTTTTCGCCCCCCGAATAAAAAAATTGCACGTTTGGAAGCCTGTCGACGGGATCCCTGTATATTTGTCACGTCAAACGAATCTGGTATGTTTAATAGCCGTGATTTCAGCCTTTCCATCTACGTCCTTCGCAGCCTTGTCTCCACCGACAAAGAAATTCCATCGGTCGGATTATGTGTAACGTGCCCGCGAGCTTTCAGCGCGTGGATAAGAATGAAATCGGGTTTTCGAACGAGGAATCGAAAGAGGGAGGGAGAAAGAGGAAAAAATAAAAAGTTGGCCGACATGGCTTAATCACCTGCGAGGTTCGCCTTTTAGGTGGTGACATTTATTTCGGTGACGCCTTTCGGGGGCGTTGAGTGGTCATGGAATGAGAAACACGATAGTAACGGGAAATGATAAATACGGGAACCCATAAGTTCAATCATTTTGATTGCACCCCGCTAATGGGACCAGTTCCCTTATCGATTCTTAATTTCTTTTTTTTCCCACCCTCGACGAATACCGTAACGTCAGTTCCAAACTATTTCGCGAATTAATCGTTAGAATAATAAAATTGCACGTAAATTTATACTTGTTCACGATGTCTATATGTTCTCGGTTTATCTATGAAATCTCTTCTCAGAATTTTTCTTGATATTTTTCAAGCCATCCTTCTCTATAATGAAACACAAATCTCGATTCCAATTATTTTCACGGATCACGATTTTCGAGATCTCGAGACGAAATCGAGAGTTGGCAAATTTCGTAGACGAAAGAAAAAGTATCCCAACTTTATCATCCTGCCTACGTTCTTTCTTCTTCCCTCTTTTTAAAGGAAGAAACGAAAAGATTGTCGAAAAAGAATCGGAAGAGGGAACACGAGAAGACTCGATAGACGCATTAATCAAACCTGTCCTCCCTAGAAAATCGCGAAACATTCGCATCGCGGCACGCTTTTATCTCGCACGGCAAGAGAAAGTGCGTTTCGTGGTAGACGCGCGTGTATCTTCCCTCCCTTCAATTTTACACCTTCGCCATTGTCTGTCCATTTTTCAAAAAAATTTTCATCCTATCTGTCGCAGCCACAAGGATTGCCACCCTTTCTTGACCGATCTTGAAATATCGTGTCGAACGGAAGGGAACGAAAGAAAGGCTATCAAATGGATTTTTTCTTGCACGGGTAAAGAATAAGTTCGTTAACGATTTACTCTCCCGCCTCTGTCTGCTGTTGTTAGCCTTTCGAACGGCTCGATTGCATAACCGTGGAATTATAAAGCTCGGATCGGACTCGTTAATCAGTTGTTGAGCGGCGAGAATAAGGTGTGACCAGATGGAATTACGATCTAAACCGGGCAGAATCGATGGTTGATCGTGACGGATCGATAAATTTTCATTGGTATCGCGGCCACGTAAGTCGTAATAATCCTTGCTGGAATTCAAATATCGCTCCCTTTCCGCGTCATCGATTCGTTTCCATTTCGATACTCTTGCCTCTTGTTCAACCTGCTCGTCACGGTGTAACGCCATTCTTTACGACTGTGAAGAAACGATGATCGAGGAGAAATATCGATTATAACTGCTTGGGTAATCGACGATAACGCGTACAAGTGTAACTAAGGTGTGAAAGAGAAGAGAAGAGGATTTTTCTCTTTCTTTCTTTCTTTCTTTTTTCTTTTCTCAACCGCAAATCTGCTTTCTCCGTTGACCGACGCACGGCCAACGCTCTCGTTAGCGACGAAGATGAACGTACTTTTCGAGCGTTGTTAACTCGACGATGAAAGAATAAAGGGATTTACAAACAACCCACTCAGCTCGCTCTCGTCATTTTCTGAAACCATGTGATGACACGTTACTTGGACTTTGTGTCTCGGATAATTTTCGTTCTTGAAACATCGATCTCTCGAAAAAAAGCGTCTTCCGTCGACATAGAAATTAGGTAATAATAATAATAACAACAACGATAAGAAATTTAAAAATATCCACTGATATATTAACACTCTATAAATATGTATAAAATAGAGAGATAAATCGACGAGTGTTTAAATTAAGACATTCGTTTTGAAATTATTAAAGAATATTCTGTTTGCTGTTGTCGTCGTCTACGTGTTGTAAATAAATGATCTTTGAACTCTTTCTCGGTTGCGTCAACAAATCGTGGGGGAAATTGGACGAAACGTAGGAGGAAAGAACTTACTCGTGAATCGTTTGTTCCTGCTTGCCTCTTTTTTCACGGATTTGTCATCAATTCGCTATAATTTGAGGAAACTGGGACAACGCGGAAACGAGTTACACGCGTGATTGCTGTTTGAAATGTTTGAACGTTTGGTGTCGATAAATCGAAGAAGTAGAGGCCGATCGTTGAAGTGTGACGCGTGGAAAAACGCGAACGAACGATTCATTTCGTCGGTTATAAGATCTCTTTTTACATTTTCGCCGGACGTGGCAATTAGAATCTCGAATTGTAATGAATTCTCGCAATACTCGTAATTTTAATAAAAAAAAAGTGGCTAGTTCCGTTAATTGCCGAGATTAAACGCAAAGTAGTCGGCCGTTCGAATACGAATCTTATGGATCGTTAGATTTCAATGTAAAACGAATTGATCTTGCCTCGCGCTTTTTGCATTTTTTCAGAGAAAAATTAAATAATAAAATTGATAATTACAAGCATAATAAAAATCAGTGAAAAGTATTTCACGACTCTTAAAAATTTCCGAGATCCGATTTCAAATTTTCCACGTTGTACAAGTCTTACACTTTTAAGAATACAAGAAAAGAAAAAATCCAAAAATAGAGTTCTCTTCCTCCTTTTTCAAGTTTCCCTATTCCGACATTATGATATTTTCGATTCATATTTCATCAACGATATTCAACAGGGTCGTGAAAAAATTCCTCAAATAACTCAATTACAAACCCCTTTATCGTCCCAGATTATTAATTAATATTTCACGCAGCAGCAACCTGCGTCAGGGGGAAAGAAAGCCATATCTCGGCCTATATTTTTAAACCCTCGATCGGCGTATATTATTAACGACCGGTCGGGGATGAAAATTCATTCTCCTCCCGGCTGAGAGACGGTGATTTACATAAATGGAATAGGAAACCGTCATATTGACATCCTCCTCCTCCTCCTTCTCCTTCTCCAATCGACGTGACAAGGATGGAGGGTGGTATAACTTGATACCACTCCGCAGGTGCATCCTCGTTTATCGATCTTCGATCTCGACAGGGAAGACGGTGGGGATCTTTATAGAGAGAGCCGGCGACTATAAAATAATAATGGGTGGTTGAAACGCCCACGCACGATCTCTAATAACACACGGTCTCGATTATTCGGGAGGGGAGCTCGCGAGAGTAGACACCCCATCCCCCTTTTCCTTGGATAGTATCGTACACGCGGTCTCGAAAGGGGACGGTCGCGCGCGGACGTGTAATTAAAATCTGCCTCCTCCAGAGGAGGAGACGGGAAGAGGAGGAGGGAGAAACGGGACGACGAAAAATTGGACACGGCGTAGCGTGTTCCGATAATATTCACCGGGTTATAATCGCCTACGATCGAGATGATCTATCGCTATTCCACGAACCTAGAGAGGAATCCTCTTCGTCTCTGTCCCCCTATGAATTATAATCCAATCCCGGTAGCCGGGAACGCTTTCCTTTCGTTTTGTTCGCTCGCTCAACATCGGGAAAATAAAGTTGGATGTTGATGGAGGGAAAGAGTTTAATGAGAAGGTTGCCGAGGGGAATTTTTTTAGTTTCTAAAACGATTTATAAAGTCTTCTCTCTCTCTCTCTGTCTGTCTTTTTCTTCAGGCTTCGAAATATATATGTATATATATAGATAGATGTATATATAATCTCATGAATATGAATAATTCATAATTAATCTAGGATTGGAGTTTTCGAGGATACAAGGCTCGGAAATGAATGGGTCACGGCGTATGCTCGGCATCACCGGCGCGTAATAATGCGATGCATAAATGCATGGGCACACGCAACGCGTGCGCGCCTTAACGTAGATACGTATCTGACAATAAGAAACGCATCGACACGACCGAGCACCGTCACGCCGTCGCCGATGACGTGACAATGCAACGCGCGTACGTCCCCCTTTCCTCTTTCTCTCTCTCTCTTCCTTCTCCCTCGATACCACGTAATACGTAATACTTTTTTCCAATTTATTATTCGGACGGGGTGCGGCCATCGTCTCGCAAGAGTTCACCCTTATTATCGAAACCCTGATCAATGATACCGCGAAAATTCATCCACGAGGCAGCGTCGTTTCCTCTTCTCCTCGATTCGTTGTGGAATAATCGGCGATTAGGCGGGTATCTCCGTGGAGATTTCTTTTCCATGACGCTTTCCTTCGAGAGGGGAATGAATCGAGATATTAATCGAGCGACGACTTTTTACGAGAACCGTAATACATAAACCTCGTCTCATTTTAGATCGGTTTTAGATCGTGTAGTTTATGACTCACTCACGGCTATGATTCTTTTTAAGCGTAAGAGAAGGTCGATGACCTCTTTAAACTTAAATAACCTCTTTTCTCTCGTTCATTTTTTTTTTTTTCTCATCCCGTGATGCCTGAGATGCTTGGATCCATGCTTGGATGCACGTACGTCACTTCCTAAGATTTCTTCTATTTTTCTTTTTCCTTCTCTATATCCCGTATATATATATATATCCAGTAAATATAATCCAGTAAACGAATTGTCAAAATGACGCGCGATTAATAATAATGTGCGCGTAACTTTATATAAATTGAAAAAAGAAGAAAGAAGAAGAGGAAGAAGAAGAAGAAGGAAAAAGTTATTATTAGTGTACGTGAAAGATGGCGATTATTAAAGGTTGGACGAATTGCTCGTTAACCGAGTCTCTTGGGGACGGAGACAAGCAATTTTATTATGATTACACGATGTCCGATAGTGATAGAGGCCGGAGAGTCAATTAACAGAGTATCGATAATTGGCGACCGGATGGACAAGGTGAGGAAAAAAGTGTCGAGTCGTGGCCGATTAATTTCGATTCGTCGTACGGTGATTGGCCGAACAAATGCAAATACGTATGCCTGCCCCTCCCTCCACCTGTCCCCGCTTTTATTTACACGACTTTCTCCCGATTTTACGGCTCCGTTGAAATTAACCATTAAACGCGGGCCGATTAACGCAACACATCGACACCGCCTCTTTTACGAATGATATCTTATACACATTGTCGCTACGACTTCGCCTACCGTAATGGATACGTATATACGATAAGTGGATTCCCTCGTGACAATGTTACTCGTTAAAGAGTTTAAGTGGGTGTCGTTCGGTCCTTTACAAGGTCCTCGTATCTGCGTGGTCGATCGGTTCACGGTGCTCCGAGTGTACTTACGTATCGTAGAGCAGTCGTTGTTTCCCGAACAATCTGTTCGAATAAGCCGTGAAAATTGGATAAACGTCACAAGCCTTCCAATCATCCGTGACGAGTTAAATTATTGTATTGTAAGAAAAAAAGAAAAGAAAAAGATACGTGTTGTTGGTAAAAGTTTAAAACGATCGTAGATTTTCGCAAATTTAACGAAACGATATTTCAAGCGAAGGATCTACATCTCGCGATTAATAAGTATAACAATATTTTTTATCTCCTCTTTCTTATTATTCAAGCAGGATTTTGCGACTCGAGTTTGATTGACACTTTAATACCCGACCGATAGAAAGAGGACTTAAGGACTACCGTGCTTATTCACATTGGTTATGGCTCTCCCTCGATGATGTCCTGATTGGACATAATGCCGCGTATATTATAATTCAAGCTCGTTTCGAGGACGTGATTTAACTTCACGCTAAATCACCCTAGAAATCGAAATAATAAAATTGAAAAAAGAGGAAAATTCCTTTTCTTCTAAATCGATTTATCTACCTTCGATGTATCTACTCTGAACTTTGGTTCGATTTTTCATCTTTCATCTTTGCTTCGCCTAAAAACAATAGGTTCCCCAATTTCGATCGGAAATTGGACATTGATCGAGATACTCGTCACAATTTTTTTCTCCTAATTCTCGTTTTGCAAGCGAGAAGACTGATGTTTTTTTTTCTTTTTTTTTGTTTGAAAAAGATCAATTGTGCGGTAAAAGATATCGACGGTGGACCGAAAGGGGAGAATATAAAAAAGTAATCAAATGATCGGCTCCAACTCGATCCGTTGTATAAAACTGGCGCCCCTCGACCCCCCCCTCATTCGTGCATTATACTTCATGTATTATACATGGCCCTCTTTATTCTTTTTCGCCCCTTCCTCGTATCTTGGTCATTGTATTTTAAGAGCCAATTCTACCGCGCCCGTTTTGCTTTCTTTCAGATCCGCAGCGCACTCGAGAATTGGGACGGCGGTACCTTCAAATCGAGTGAGTACACAGATTTTTCTTTCTTTTCTTTCTTTTCTTCTCTGCACGAATTCCCGTATCATCGTTACATTTGCTCGAAATTTTGTAACGTAATTTGAAAACGAATATAGAATTGTAAAATTTACGTAATTAACTGCTCTCGCACAATTTTAAAGATTCAAAGATATAAATTGAGAGTAAAATGTAATTGGATATCCTTTTTTAACAATCAATGAATCAATAGAATAACTTCATAAGAAAAATTTATGACTAGTTAAACAACAAAGTCAAAGCAGAATAAAAAATGGAAAAAAAGAATGTAAGAGATTCGAATAGTGAACATATGGAAGGCTTCCTTTCGTGGTGGTGAAGAGCTCATCGGATGAGAAACAGCGTAAAAGATATGGATCGTTAAACAGGAACGAGTTTCGTAGGGAAGAAGATGATGATGATGTATCGCTGGATCGAATCTGTTCGAGGAGAATTTCGGAGGACACGAGATTCGCGTTCCTGGGTATTCCATCATCGGGAACAAAAATTTCGCGCGTCTCTCGAGATCATGAAATTGTCCGGATAATAATTAACTCTCTCTCGTCGTGTCTTTCGTTCCTCGAATATGGGTCAACGAGCTCGATGATTTAGATTTTTAACTCCTTTGATTACTTTGTACGCGTGATCGATCCATGGAATCGAGCACCGCTTTTTTCCTTGGCGGCCATTAATATGGATCGTAAAAAAATCAAAACGAGCGACCGGTTTCAAAGTGAATTTCGAGGAGGAAAGATTGCTAATTTTCTTCATTACATGCATTATTGACGAATGGTCCATGATTAAAGTGCGAATACATTTCAGAGGATAAAATTCTCTCTGGAGAATTGTTTCTCAGAATATTTCAAGCGGACACACTGATTGACCGTCACTTAACTCGCTCTCGAATTATTACTGTCGAACGCTGTGTTCTTGAGAACAACTCTCTCTCTTGAGAGAGAGTTCTAAACGTATTTGCACCCTTAACCAATGAATAATTGGCGTGTATCGCGTTATCATTTATGACGATGACATTTATGAGAGTTATTATTCGTGACGACTGTTTCCATGTTAATTCTTTGCCCTCTTGGGCTCGGTTTATCATTTATAAAATACGTATAAAAAAGAGAACATCTCGAAATTGACATCTTAAATTGGTTAGAACACGAGGAATCGATCGATGATTACCGCGACTTTCAAAGTGGCTCGTGTGAATGAAATCTCAGTTTCTTGCGTTTTATTCGCACGAACAGTGGATGTGATTTCTATGATATGATTTCTCTCCTCGTGTCACCAGGTGATTTGTTTCCTGCCTCGTTTTGGAACTCTTACTGGGAATACCTGGAGAGCTATGGGGAGGCCAGGAGGATTCTTGACGAATTGAGGGCATTCGAGGATCCCCTACTCCACTTCCTCGGTCTTAGGCAAGCTGCGGCCAGGCATTCCCCGTCCTCGTTACTTCTTTTACCGGTAAGTCGCATTAATGGCTAAATAGAAAGATGATTTGTAAATTATCCTAGTGATCGAATTAATCTGGGATGAACAGCAAACACTTTGGGGCAAGTGTAAGAATATAAATTTGTCGAGGATAGATCGAATAAGACGAGGAACGGATACGAAGTATTAATACACGTACGTTTCTCACTTTTATTAATTAGTAGTTAGAAAAAAAGGAAAAGAAATAAACTGAAAAGGACATAAGTTAAGGATAAAAACGTGAGATACGCGTAATACGAGTTGCACAATCATCCGATCGATTGGATATATCGAGATAAATCGCGAAAAAAAAGAAGAGAAAAAAAAAAAATTAAAAACTCGACTCGAGAAAGTGGAGTTAATCAGTTTCGTGTTTAGGCACGTCCTACTATATACGTGCTTAGTTACATACAGAAGCAGGTTTCAATTATATTAATAAAACTAAGCACACGTTCATAAAGGAAATAAATGGTTAAATATACGAATGGTACATGCGTTGCCATTTTTTCTTCTTTCTTCTTTTTTTTTTTCTTTTACACGTTACAACAGGGTTACGACTGTGCTAATCCACGCTGAGGTATTCGTCGTTTTACTAGTACTGATATATGTCGATGATATTTCAAAGCGGATTCCCGGCTGGATACGTGTCTAATTAATCCCCCGGTCGTTAATTCTAATTACGCTGGTTCGCGGAGGGAAAAGGAGCCGCGTTTTTCCTAACGGAGATTCCCTTTGACGAATTATCACGGGAACGTTTTTCTTCTTTCTTTCTTTCTTTCTTTTTTTTTTGCGTTCCTCGCTCGCAAGAAATCGACCATGGTAATTGACCTTAACGATCTCGAAGCGATGAAGAGACACGTCCGTTTTTGTCCTTCTGAAGCCGGAGAAGAATCGCTCGTGATCGTCTCGGTGAAAGTCCTAACTCGCGGGCTGCGGTGACGCAACGGCGGAACATCATCTTCGGTTAACCTTTTCGATTCTCGTGCCATCGATCCATGCGCGCGTACGTCGAGTAAAAAGGAGTAAACGTACGCGCGTAATGGCTCGAAACATTTTCTCGCGTCAAATAATTAGATCGGAAGAGGCGTAGAAAAAAAAAAGAATTTGAAAGGAGGGACGCGAAGGAATTATTAATATCGTTCTCATCGGCGTATACTTTCGTTCCGATTATCGAACGCGAGCGCACGTCACTCGTCGTCGATGAAAACTGGATTTTAGATCACTCGGTTTAGAATTCAAGAGGCGGTTCCGGGCAGGCGAGTAGGTGGTACATATATCTCTACGGGATAATTATTAAGCGAGGGAACACGCGCGATATTGGCCGGTTTGACGCGTCCTGATCGGTTGGGCGCGTGAACGTTTTTAAGAAGGATCGAAAGTGACGCTTGTGAGTTGGGCCGGCGCGAGTCGAGGCGAGGCCAGGCCGATGCGGGACTGATTACAAAATAGAAAAAATGCCAAAGTATCGGACGGGAGGGTATCGGTGTGCGGGCCCGCGTGTGTGAGATGAGCTATGTGACAGCTTATAACGGGTGTAATGATCGGAGCTTCGAACGCCGCGCGAGTCTCTCCATCACGATGGAATCGACCTCGACTTTAACGTCCGTTGAAATATAGACTCGAGGCTTGTAAGTCACGCAGCTACCCGAGACAACTTACCATATATACGTGTATATATATATATATATATACACATACCTAATGTTGCTTGTTCCAACGACCATGTTCCATCCGGGGGTAAATGTAGTTTTGTCGTGAATACTTAACGAGCAACATCGTTTCCCCCTAATATCGGCTCCCATCGTCTTGGTTACTTGGTCGAAATTCAATTACCAATCTCTCGTTTTCTCACTCCTCTTTGATCTCGCGCGTTCTTGATGATCTTAAAATTCCAACTCGGATCTAAGGATATAAGATTCGAATTATCATTTATACTATCTCTCTTTGTCGTTTACCATTTTCCACGCTTTCCCTCTCGATGGGAATCGAAACTATTCGAGACGTTGGGACGATTAATCGCGTTGATTCGCTATGAAATTTCACCTGTCCATCCGAGGCACCTGCAGCCACCGCGGCTAGTACCCTGCCTACGCTAAATGTCCGCTAGATTATGCGATGCCTTGTCACACGTGGGTGTCCCTGGCACTCCGCTACCCGTTCATATCAGCTCCCTGTGCCGCGCGTCACGTTCACGTTTCTCCTGTTTGCCCGCCGCCACCGCAAATCCAAGCCTGCACTTAGCGCGCCTCGATACACGTGTCGTCCATTCTCCTCCTGCCCCGTACGACAAAATCGACCCGCTTAATATCCGAGACCGCGTCTTCAGCTTCTTCCTCCTTCCCTCTAATAAAATCTGCTGTCACTTTTTCCCCTCCCCTTATCTATCACTCCCGTGATAACGTATAATTTCGACGGAGGGAACGTGTTCCAGGTATGATTACTCCCTTCGAGTGAATTCGGCTTACGTTGTTGCATTATACATTCAATCGTGAAAGGGAATTAATATCCTCCAGCCATTCGATTCGCTTATTTTCATCTAGCTAAAAAGTAAATTTCGCGATAATGGAAAAGGATTCCTTTCTTATTGGGAAATTTGATTGAAAGAGAAAGTTGCGAATGTGGTACACACACACCTTTCTTGATACGCACCTGCGTGCTTTTATACCGAACGCTCATTGTTTCTCTTCTCGTCGCGGAACGACGAGGTGATTTACGAGGTGCACGCGTCGCGCTCCGCCCTAAGGGGAGATAATTTCGTGAAAGTTGAAGAACTCGGGTAGACGACGCGAGTTTTCCGCTTATCTCATTCGATTCGATTTAACGTTTCGTTTCTCCTCGCTCGAGTTTCCCTTCGAACGCGCATCCTCTGGAAAATCTATGCAAATGTATCCCGCAGTTATCGGCCGCTGCGCAAGGAAACGGCCGCGAGAAATTATTAAAGCGAGAAATCAGCGAGCAGGCAATTAAAAACGTTAACGGTTCGAACGGTTGGACGGCGGAGTGGGATACGAATCGCAGCGATGCTTCGACGCGTGATAAATGATCTTGCGACCTCTCGTCGATGCTTCTCTCGCGCGGGAATCGAGGAAAAATTCTCACGTTACGTTATTCCATTCCGTATAAAAAAAGCTCCATCGACGTAGGAGAAAACGAATGTATATATATATATATATCTCTAATATAACCGAGTATAAAGCTACGATTCTTTCCTCTTTCCCTTCTTCTTTTTTTCCTTGTTAAGAGAAGATATCCCCTTGGGAGATAGGGATATCTCCGTTGATGTATTCGATGTATGATAATTTCAATCCCGCGAAATGTTCGAAATTGGAAAGTTAGCCGGTTTCTCGAATATTTCTTCGAGAATCATATTCTTCTCTCCCCCTCGTCCCGGTGTCGTAACAGGCGATACTGTTGGACAACGACAGCGACGTTAATATGGTCGATCGGGTAACCGAACGACGATAATTGACAACCTTGCGCCAAGAGATTTACACAAAGTTGCTTGCACACGTCTTGACGAGAGTGTTGCGCGCGTATATAGTGTAATCTCGCGAGCCGGATCAACGCCGGGGTTTATTTTCTTCTTTTTTTCCTCTTTTCTCTTTTTTTCTTTTTTCATGTGTCCGCGCACGGATGAAGGACGATTTGATGGGCGATAAACGCGATAATATAAGGGACAGTATGGCGGACCGTTTAAAGACGAACGTGGCGCGACGCGACACCGCGCCGTAAGTAAAACGAGCAAATCGTTTCGAAACCGCGAACGAACCGAGAATTTACCTTGCTATAAATTGTGTCATCCCGCGGCGAGACGCGACGCCGGTGTCCGGCAATCGCGGGAATAAAACACCGCCGAGGAAATTAATTAAGATCGGCCGTTTCGATGAAAAAGAGAAAAAAAGAGAGAAGAGCGCGATCCATCGAAGAAGGGCAACGAGGGGAAAGAAGAAGAATTCGAACAGCGAGTTTTTTCCCTCGTTTCGTGCAAACGAACGAAGAGAGCCCTCCGCATCTCCTCTCTCGATGTTTTCCACGGTTTTTATTTTTAATCAAAGGGAAGAGAGAAACGCGATAAATCCGTTTGCGTTTCGGAAAACCACGTTCTGAGCCACGTCCACGACTTCCTCTTTCGATACTGATGTTAGATTTTCCACGTGAGAGAAAGGAGAAAGAGAGAGAGGGAGGGAGAGGGATAAGAGGAGAGGATTGCGCGTGCGATGGTCACGTAGGTATCCAGGGGAAGGAAGGGAAGGAAGGACGAGAAAGAGGGTTATTACTGATTGATCCGGGGAGCTTCTTCGATGGATGCCGGATAACAAATTGTTGCAGGACCAGTTTCTCGAATTCGAGGAATCGTGGCCAAGTTGCGGGAAAAAGATGAGAGGGAGGAAGGACGGTGTGGAGGGGAGGAGTGGAAGACCTACAGTGACGCGCACTTGGAAGGCCTCCTCCCCGTCCCAACATTCCTCTCTTATTCTTTCGGAATTATTATCAAGGTCAGGCCGCGGTTCAATCCAGGGTTCAATCTTGAAACGAACAACGTGACGCGTTCAGGAAAAAGGGTGAATTTTCGATTCGATAACAATTGTAGTACCAAAATGCCGCTATTATTCGTGATTCAAATGCGTGCAAAGGGAAAACTATCGCGTTATTTTTTTTTTTCTTTAACTGGTGTTTAATCTCTATCGAAGGATCGACCTTCTTTTACCGGATTTGTTGCGTTTTCTTTTTCGCGGCGATTCTTTCTTTTCCTTTTAATACATTCATTACATAATTTTCGAAATACAAGTTTTACATTACTCGGGGATCAGGAAAGTAATTAACTGTAAATTTTATTTTTAAAGAAATGTTATTTCGCGATTCGAAGAAATAAGTAAATAATGCGTTAAATTGGCATTACATCACTGGAATAGGCAGTGGAAACTTGGTTGAAAGTTATCTATAACTAAATAACGTAATCCCATAATCTATTAACGGTATATAATTAGCCGTGATCCGAACGAATCGAATCTGATCGTGTTGAATTCGTTTTGAAAGAAAAAAATGGATTCGATTAATTGCGAATCAGGTATACGTTAGTTACGCATACACAACTGACGAGGATTGCTGGAAACAATTTGTCCGGGAATGCGGCGAGGTATTTTCGACGAAAGGGCGCGTAAGGACAAATCGAGAAAAGCGTGTAATTCTCGATCGATCGATCGATTATTCGCCAAAGTTTCGTATGGAAGTTATCACCGAAATTGTTATAAATAACGCGGAGAAAGCTGTCAGTCATAGTTCCAAGTGATTGAATAAAAAACGGCGTCGAGGATCGAGGTCTAATCGATTCGCCGTAAAATCGTCTCCCTCGTTTAACCAAGATCGTCATCTCCTTATTTTCTCGAAAGGTCTGTAAAAGCGACTCGCATATTTCAAGATAGGTTGAATTAGTCACAAACGTGAATATATATATATCTTCACCAATTTTCATTTTCTCGAACCTTCTCTTCATTTCTTCTAGAAGGAGTAGAAAAAAAAGAGCTAACGAATAATTGATCCGTTCCCCAGACAGAGTCCATTTAAACGCGACATTTGTCCTTACAAAAAAGCACGCGTACACGCATGCGTATATACGCGCGCGTTTTCATGTAGGCGCACCAAGTGGCCGGCGCATAATCGACAGCATTATTTTCTTGCAAATGGAGTAATTACGCGGTATGCGGATAATAATAACATTATCCGTGCTGGAGGAATAATCACGTGGTGGAGGAGAACCTTAGTCGAAACAAGGGACACGTAAGTATTCCTTCCCTCCCTTCCCGTCGGTATATTATGCTCGCGCGTAAATTTTAACGCTAACGATTACCATAAACGCGAGGGGCCGTTCTCTAGGACGACCTCGAGAACGTTCCAATAATTGGCGGGAGTTAGTCCGGCAATTAGTCGAGAATGGTTATCCCCAATTATCCCCGTTCGGCGTGGAATAATAGAGTGGAGGGGGGACCGAATCCTAGGCGCGCAAAAGTGGCGCGAAAAAGGAAAGGAGGAGGAGGAGGAGGAGGAAGAGCCTGGCCGTAACGAGGCGCATCGTCGGTGGAAAACCGATCGGGCAACCTACATGCGCGTAGGGAGAATTTTCGCGGGCATTAACTTTACGACGGATAAGTGTGTGGAACGTATATATACGTAGAGAGGGCATAAAACAATTACCTTTGGGCCTTTACGCAACAACCGAATTATTAGAATAATTGCCGGGTTCGTAAGGTAGTTAAACGACGATTATTGCGCCTTGCTTGCATTCCAACGGGCTCGGGTTTACGGTACGCCGTTGAACCAAGCCCATTCTACGCGTTACATTCTATTGACATGCTCGGGAACGATTTGTACGCTACGTTCGAGCCAACTATCTTACACTGGGTGTCTCGGTGTATTTCTAAACAACCGTCAGTCAGATATACCGGAAAGAGGAATGTGATATTTTCTTGGCTATTCTTCTTCTCTTTTTCTTCTTCTTTTTTTTAATTTGTTTCCTCTTTGTATATATGTAAAAGAGAGGGGAAAAAATATTTACATTGCATTTATTGATGAAATTTATAATGATATTAATTAACCCATTTACATAGTAGCCTTGTAATACTCTGCCGTATCCAAGAGAAAATGAGTCATATTGTTGTCCGACAATGCGGTTACAATCACCGTAGGGAAAAATCAAATAGGAACATCTGCCCTATTCATCAGATACAACGTCTCCTGTGACTATTGTATTATTGTCGTATCTGTCGCATTATTTGGAACGTTACGTATGAAAGAGTTGAAAGCGGGTCTAAAATAAAAATTTTATTTTACTCATCCACGCGTTGCTCATTCGCTCTCGTTTTCCACGAGCGATTGGATGATATCTCTTGGAACGATGGAAGCTGTTCGCGATATTTTGCAACTCTTCGAGATGATAAATCCCCGATAATCGTGCTCGATAAGCTGCAATTCTCCGACGTATCCACGCACGTATCTCGAGATTGGCCGGTCTCATCCTTGAGGGACGAAGGCGCATCCCTCGCGCGGAAATTTATCGACAATCATTTCAAAAGCCGTAATGGACGCTACTTTATATCGGGCAACGAAACTAAACCGGTCACAAGCCAACGATTATCCGGCCCCGATGTTAATTTATCGCCCGCCATTCGACACGACGAGCGTTCCAATCGCGAAACGCCGGTTAATTATTAATAATTGAACGTCCTCGAACTGTTCCCTGAATTATCGCGCAAGCAGCCCTGATTTTACAAGAAAATCATTCCCTTGATGTTCCAACTCATTCCGGCAACGAACAATAGATTATTTAATCGATCGTGATTTTTCGTAAGATCGCTTCTCTCTCGCACGTAGCTCGGGGATCAGGTTGTTGATTTCTCGTTCCAGAATCCAGGCTAATTGCCCTGTTATGCAATGAAGAGAAAAAGAGAAAGAGATAAAGAGAGAGAGAGAGTCGTTGATCTATCAATTCTTGCGACATCTTTGTCTTTTATTCTTCGATTTTTCGTTCGAAATTTTCCATACATCGATCGATTTTAATCGAATCTAATATTTCTATCGTTGGAAAAAATGAACCTTTCATCTTCGATTTTCGATTAGATAGGTATTTCATTCTTGTTCTAATTTCGAGTGGATATTTATCTATCCAGGTACGTTTAGTGGGCGTACGTAGGCCAATTTCATCATCGAAATTAATTATGCATCGGATTTGCGCAATTCTCACGCGGTCTATCAAGATCCACTTTCGAATTTCATTTCCTTCCAGCCTCCGGCACTTCCGCCCAGACCGGTTAATTAATCGCAATTACGCGGCCGGTGAAATCGAGCCGTCGCAGCAGTTCGAGCAGTGTATCGCTTTTACTAATATAATTCGATGTCTCTTGAGAGAGGCGGTACTTCCCTCCCTTTCCCTTTCCCTCCCTCTCTCTCTCTCTTTCTCGCGTATCTCGACAGACGAGTTAATTGCATTTCGACCCAGTGATTTATGCACGCTTTCGTTACAGATCTGAATTATATATTTCATCTATCCAATTACAATTAGCTAACAAAGTGGCTACAAAGTCGAGAATGATATACGATATATATATCACGACGAAAATTTCCTTTCTTTGCGAACATTCTCTTTTTCTTTCTTTTTCCCTTACTTTCCCAAGGGACAACAATTCTCTGCTCTCGTTCTTTGCAATCTTCTTTGCAATCAATCTCTTCCCAGACAGACGATAAGAAGAAGGATCTCACCTTCACCGAAAGATTAAACTCTTCCTGATCCTTTCGACAAATCAAACTCTTTAACCCATCCACACCCATCGAGAAATGGATCATAAGAAATACTGTGGAGATTCCGTTACAGACCGATACAATGATAATGGCAATTATTCTCGGTTCCTGGCCCCTTCCATTCGGCGTGCAACGCTCGTGGGCGATTACACGTCCCACGAAGATATACACGGCCGAGGGGAAGCGCGAAAGGAGAGAGAGGCGGAGAACGAACACCCACCCTCTCCTACTCCGATATCGCTTATATTTAATATTCATTCGGTGTAAGCGCGCCACTGTCGTTAAAGCTCGACCGTCGTAAAGCACTGTACACACTATGGCGCGCACGTGCATCACGCTCGCCTCTCTCTCACTCTCTCGCTCTTTCCTTTATGGTTTAAGACTGGCCAGTATACGTACACGCGTAACGTCGTTACTTGCGGCACGTCGTAAGTAACACGTGTAAAGGCGCGTTTGCACGAGCGCGAATCGTCCCCCGTACAACATTTTCCGCTTGAATATAAATATACGACGGGGCTCGACGTATAGACGGTGTGCTGGAAATCGTGGTGAGAGAGATGGTGGAAGGAAGAAGGGGCTTTCCCTTGTGAAATGCTCGTGTCCGTAATGTTTTAGTAACAGGAAAGGAAGATAAATATTGTCGTATAAAATTAGGAAAAATCCAGAAACTTATCCGTTGGAAAATTCCTCATTTCGCGGAAGATGTATACGAGAACGATTTCACAATCGATTTTTCCACCCGGTATCACAAATCTCTCTTATCTCGTTCTCTTAGGAGGAGGTTACATTTCTTTATCGTGTTTTTTCGGCACACCCCGTGAACGAGTATGCGGGAGAACGTGCACACAGACCCCGTTAACCACCGTTGCGAATCCGAAATTTCGTGGAACAATAAGTTAAGATAATCATTCGCGGAACTGCGAAAACGGAGGACGCGCTATCTTACGCCCCGGTGTGTCTGGGATTAATTGCGACACGGGCTCCGCGGACGCCGGCCAACATAATTCTCGTCCCGAAAGGAACGGGTGTGCACACTTCGGGCAGGAATTCTTCTTAAAAAGATATTTCGGATGGACACGAAGATTATTCGAAGGATTATTCGAGGGACAATTGTTGGATGGAGGACGGTTATGCAACAGTGAGGAAATTGTGTTTGAGGAGGGTTGAGCGCGGTGAAGAATTAATAATCACAGGTTATAATTGGGAGAGAAATCACGTTTCGGTGGAGAAATATTTCCGTGCAACGTTACGCGGCATTCCAATACGCGGTGGTCGTATAGCATTATTCGATGAAGATGCGCGACGTATGATGGAGAGGACCCGCGATCCTTTCAGTAAAATTCAAAGATACGTACGCGTAGAAGAAGACGCGAGGAAGGGGCCGGATGTCACGCGTACGTTGCGTGCGCGGCAAACATCGAGGGGGAATTGCTGCACCTTCTGGAATAATAAGCCGCACCGTGGGGTCGTACTTGCCCTATCCGAGGACGAGGTATGGACGACCGTGAAGGATGTGGCAAGGATGCCACATATTTCCCTCCCTCTTATATCGCAAGTAAGCAAGTAGACAGCAGGGAGGGAAAATAATCCTGCCAAGTATCGCGGGATTCTTTAAGTTGAACGACCACGGATCGAATTAAAAGTAATTTCGAGGGAGAATGAAAAGAAGAAAGAATTGACGATTATTCAAATTTTTAATATTCCCGCCGCGGCAAATTTGATTCTCGTCGTGAAATAACTCAGAAATTCGGAATTCCAATTCTGCAGAATTGCACAAAGTTTGTCGCCCCTTCGCTCGTATTTCTCCCCCTCCGTGTACGATATTATCACTCGCGCTTCCAGCCACCGACTGAATGTCAGCACACACCTCGCTCGCCAACCCTTTCCAGTAGATCCCATAAAAACGAACGTTTCATTAGGATAGAATTATCGGCTAGAAAACAGGCTCCGGTCATTAACGTCGCGAGCTGTACCTGTTTGCCGTTTATGAGCCGAGTTATATAGTCGGACACGTGTTGCTCCCGCCTGCTCGACGGAGAGACCGCCGTCGGGGGAGGAAATGAAAGTTACTTATTATCCGGAGGACGGTGGATTCGAAAGATATCGATGGATATAATCGCGCATCTCAGAGGGAGAAAGAGAGAGAGAGAGATGATTCCTCTTGGCCGGATATCGAGTGGAACCACCTCCATGGGAAATGCAACGGCTCGAGCTGTTTGCCCCTGGCTTTTTGCCGCAACCGCTAATCATACTCGGAATAAGGGAAATCTTACTTACGTGTACGAATCGATATCTCACGATCCGATCGATCTCTGCGTTTCCGGAATGTTGAAGGAAGGAAGAAGGAAGATCGTGGCGAGAAGAGCAAGGTTTCGATCGATGTCCACATCTTTTGTTCGTCACATCGTTGACTCGGTCATCGATATTCGAAGTATTGGTTCGAGATCGTGAGTGATTATCATTAATTACGGGGAGGAAGATAAAAGAGGCGAGAGGAGGATTTTCTGCGGTGGCCGTTTTATTAATCGCGCGACAAATGGCCGCGTCCTGCGCGATTCGAGTCGAAGCCTCGAATCGAAAATCGAGAGACACCTCTTCTATGCGATGCATGCTGGCGTAATTACAAAAAGGACGGCACGATCCTCATGAATAAAAGATGGGGGGGCCTGCTCGCAACGCGAGGCACGCGCTGAATTATTGAGAAAACATGCCGTTTGATCTCTCTCGGGCGTGATCTATGCGATGATCCGTAGAATGAAACTTTGCACCACACCAGAGGACTTTGAACCCTTCTTCCGACATCGTATTATCCTCCTCGTTTCTTCCCTTCTCTCTACCCCCACAAACCCCATCTCACAGAGATGTTTAATTACACGCGTGCATTCGCGTTTTTTAAGACGAGATAGCGCAACGTGATCGCTGTTGGCTGGCCCTCGGCGTGCCGAGTCACGTTCTCAGAGGACATTGGAAAATTTCGTGGGGATGAAAAGGAATTCGCGCGCGCCTCGAACCTAAGCGAGAAACATCTCTCCTCGAGAGCCGCCGATATAAATCTCGGCTAGGTTTTCGCGCTTCTCTCCCCCTCCCTCCCTCCCTCCCTATATCCCGAGCGTTATGCAAATTATTCAGCGAAACGTACTTACGCCACGCTTCGTCGTATTCTCTTTGAAGCTGTGAGCGGAGAAAAATTGCTTTTCCTCTTGCCGTGGTGGCGCGTATCCCAACGCGACGCGCCGCGCCGCGCCGCGCCGATGCGCGCGTGCACGGAATCAGCAAAATACGATGGCGTGGCGCGTGTTGTATGTATGCGTGCACGCGCACACGGCCACGGTCACGCGCCTGTGTGCACTTTCACCGTCGTGCACGGCGGAACTGCAAAGTAGCCTACATGCAGGGCGTTAAACTCGCGGCGGCTCGATCCGAGAGAATCGAGAGATATCGAGAGATCCAACAGTTGCAACAGCGGCGCGCAACAATTCCCTCGACGCGGGGAGGACAACTGTCTGTCTTTCGAATAATATTCGATTCGTAATCGAATTCTCTTCACCTTCAATTCGATCGATTATTATTATTATTATTATTATTCAATCTCGAACGATAATTTTCGATCTCGACTCGGCTACGATGCACGATCGTATCTGGGATTATATTTTTATCGAAAAACTTCGCTTCGTCCTTCATCCAACTAACATTCCGCGCGATAAGCTTAATTTACGGAGGAATTTACGGCATTCTCATTCATAGGGCAGTATTATTATTTTACAATTTTGCCGTAATAGCAGGGGTATAATATTCATCGCGGACGGAAAAACGTTCGACACCGTTGGAATTGATAGGATATTTACGCTGGTGCGCAGGCTGGTTAGCCGGTCGAGTAACCAGCGAACATCATCGTTCCGCGCAACACGCGGTTCCTTTGTAAAATCCTCCCCGATGATCCCGCGGAAAAATCTTAATCCACCGTAATTTCGTTGAAACTTTATTCATCGGCGGAGGGGAGGGGAACATACTCTACGTGCCTGGCGAGTCTCGTTCCGGGAGAAGGGGAGGGGGCATATCTTCCGGTATCGCCGATGCAACACGGGTTCCTCTCACCTCTCCGTGAACAATCTTCGTGATGTAAACTCTCTCTCTCTCTGTCTTTCTCTCTCTGTCTCTCTCTCTTTCCCGCCAATTTGACCAAGTGACCGGCCAACTATATCATCAGATACTTGGAAATTGGCGAGCGATACGTGTCCGCGTTCACGCGGCCATCTCATAAATAATACACGGGGCCAATTTCTCCGGCGTGGATCGGCGCCGAGGGTATCGAGTTTGTTGGTGAATAAGGCAGAAACCGACTCGTTTTTCATATAATGCCTGTATCGAGCCTCGAATAAACTCGAGTGCTGAATTACCCAAGTTAAACGATCGAAGATTGATTATTATCGGCGTGTACGTATCGTGTGTATATATATATGTACGAGTTCTCTCAGAGAGAGAGAGAGTCTATGTGAGAGAGTAAGGAAAATCGATATTTCGAAGGAGATTAGGTTTGGAAACTCGATGAGATCGATGAAATTTCCTAATTTATTCTTTTCAGCGCTTCGAAAAGCCCGTTTTTGATCGAATCTCTAAAAATATTCCAAGAACTTTTCACTCTCGGCGCTGAGAAGAAACTTGAGGTGCGGAGGAAGCGGTAAATTGATCGATGCGCGTCTTCCGTTTTCGAACGGGATCAAAGATTTACAAACAAATCGATTCTATAATTTATACAGCTTGATCGAAGCGTTTACCGCGGCTGTTCCCTTCCTCCTCCCTACCCAGCCACGGACAAATGGTTCGTCCGCGATCCCGAAGCGCGTATACGAGAGTCCGGTAATAAAATTTCGTGGGGAATTTATTTA
The DNA here is from genome assembly GCF_003254395.2 of Apis mellifera. Classification (NCBI taxonomy): domain Eukaryota; kingdom Metazoa; phylum Arthropoda; class Insecta; order Hymenoptera; family Apidae; genus Apis; species Apis mellifera. The sequence continues at coordinate 6,991,230 of NC_037640.1, forward strand.
TCGATCCGCCGCGTTTAAAAGCGCGGATCGGTGCTTCGCAGATGTATTCTCTTTGTCGGTGTTGGCCGGGTATATATCTCCGCGAGCAGAACCGCGCAGTACCTTAGAAGGTAGACGCACGATAACCCGACCATCCCTTATCTTCCGCGATTCTAAGCGCGAGCCAAGCGGTTTCCATCGTATTTAAGGCTTAATCCAATTTCCCCCTCCCCTTCTCGCTTCTCTCGCGAAAAGATCCAATCGAGTTACGATCCACGATCCAGCGAACGACTAATCGTTCCCGATTGATTTTCCCACTTTGCTTTCCGAACGGATTTACACTCGCGCAGTTGTGGTTGGTTAATCGTTGAAAGTATTCGTGTTATTTTCGCCAAATTCTCCATGTAATTTTCCAAAAGTAACTTTGTTATTTTCTTTTCCGAATAAATTTACATTCGTGTAATGGATACAGGAAATGTGCTCGGCGTTATTTTTCTTTTCATCAGATTCCAAGTTTCGATGAGTAATTTTCCTTTCCGGATAAATTTTCACTCGTGTAATGTGTACAGGAAATCGGCGTTATTTTTTTTCTCATCAGATTCCAAGTTTTGATTGAGTAATTTTCCAAAAGTGCATAGCGGATAGAAAATATGAATACTATTAATAACATAGTAATATGTTATCTACCAAGTGAGCCAAGTAGAGAGATTGAATAGGCAATTACAACGTGACAAATTTATGTTCTTACGGGTGCGTAAATATGTAATATAGTCATTACGCGGAGATTTTGAATGCGTGGAAGCCGCACAAGCGCGCGTATTTGTTCAGCTGAGGCCGCGTAGCTTTGAATTTTTCCTTTTTTTTTTCTTCATTTTTCAAAAATCTCTGCATTCTCGAAAGGGCGACGACCTATCGAAGAAACCGAAGACACCGGAAGTCATCGTCGAGAGGTATTTTTGAAATAATGTAAACCTCTACGTTCCCCTCACGAATGTAAAAAAACCTGTTAAAATAAAAATTAAAATTAGATCTAAGTGGAGGAAAAAACGCGAAGCAATCGTGTGACGATCACTTAAAATGTAAAATAAAAATTAAAATTAGATCGAAATGGAGGAAAAAACGCGAAGCAATCACTTAAAATGTATCTTCGAAATATAAAATATGATGTATCCGTCCGTTTGCGAGCGCGAAGTCGAGTAAAAGGGAAAGCCGAACGAGAGAGAAACGAGAGGATTACTTTCCTTTCTTTCTTCCTTTCTTTTTTTTTTTTCTCCCCTCCCTTCCTTTCTCTCTTTTCGATCCAATTATTCGACCGGCTGGATTGTTATTAATGTAATAACGCCGAGAACAAGGGCGAAATTGCGCGCCGTGATGACGGCGGGGAACGGTGATCGGATCGGTTGAAGAAAAAAAAAAAAAAAAAAAAAAAGAAACGATGGAAGAGAAGCGAGGCGACGCAGTGAAATCTCTCTCGCCGCGTTTTTTTGATCGGCCGGCTTACTTGTACTTGCGCCCCGCAAGCTGGCCACCCAATGCGTGTCCTACAAAAGGAGGCAAGATCGGAACGACAGCGAGAGGAAGTCGACCGCCTCCGGACTTATACTTATTCCCCGTCCGAATATATATCTCGAGGTGTCTTTATCGCGACAACCACCTGGATGTCTTCGTGGTTGTCTGCTGCTGGCATGGCCGGTTCGTGAAATTGTCCAACGTGGACAATCATTTAGATTGGAATAAAATGTGAAAATCCTCGAGTCAAGTATTATACAATTAGACACCCTATATTTTTCTATATTCACCTCACCTGTTATAAAATTACGCGCTGTGCATTATTAATTATTAAGTATTATCGATATTCCAGTCACATTGGACGACACGACACGGCGAGGAAAGTGATTTGATAAGAAAAAAGTATTATACACACGTTGCTGCGTTCCAATTTGATGAGGTGCTTTTTCGGGATGCTTAATGTCGACCTATTTGTCTGGGAAGGGAAGAGAGAGAGAGAATTTTAACTAAGAATATCGAATCGTTTCGAAGACAACGGATACCGAAGATTTCAGGAAGAAAGAATGTTACTTTGAATCATTGATCCTGATATATTTTCAAACGCGTCACCTTTAATGAGAAATATTTGAAAGGGAACCGATTGTACGTCTTTGCCGCGCAATCTTTGATATTCCAATCGAAAATGAAAATGTATCGATGACGATTTTGCCTCAAGTTTCTGCAAGATTGGCATCGACTGTGCGTTTACCATTAGCAGCACCAAATCGACTCCGTTACTTTTTCTTTCTTTCGAATATTCAGCTGATAGTATTGATAGTAGATGGTTATTAAAAAAAATATCTGAGATCTCGGTGAGACGGGCATCTCTTCCGATTCCTCGAGCGGTGGTCGTTTACTCGAGCCAATCTTTCGCCAAGTTTCATAGTCGTTTCGACGCTCACTTTTCAATCGTGTGGTTTTCACGCGGCGAAAACAGAAATTCTAACGTTCTCCCTGTCCTTATTCCTGCCCGCAAGAAAGAGAGAGATGAATGAAAAACGGATACGAACGTGTCGATTTATTGTCCCGGCCTGATAAAAGTTCGTCAACAAGCCATTGACACGTTTCGTTTCGTTCTTTTCTTCTTCTCTTCTGTTTCGTTCCCTCCGCTCGACTCTGGTCGTTTCGGCGCGACGATAAGATTAACGGGTCGGTTAATCCGGACGAGAGATTCGCGCGAAGGAGTTCTTTTCTTCTTTTCTTCTTTCTTTTTCTTTTTACGCTCGAAACGAGGCGAGAGTACACCGAAGAAGCGAGTAAATGACATCGAAATTACATGTCATTGTTTCTCGGACGAGAAAAAAAAAAAAGAACGAGTTCTCGATACGAACGGTTAATTATCGTGAAACTACCCATTAACGACATCGTTATCGTTTCACGGACACTCCGGTTAATGAGATTTCCCCTCGAGTTTCTCTCCTATCGACGATCGAGTATATGGGCACCGTTGTAAAATCAGTCTTACCTCGGTTTTACGACTTTCCTATCTATCTGCTACTCGGCACGTCTGAATGTGCTCGTGTTGCAATTTGAAATTCGCATAAATAAGACCGTTGTGGGGTGGGATAGAAATTTCTGTGTCTCACGATCGCATTGGCGCGAAAAGAATTTTGCGCAAAATTTATCACGCGTCGCATTCACCGGTATATGGCACCTATGATGAATTTCTCTCTCCTTCGTTTTTTCCTATTGCTCCTTCGAAGCTCGAACGATTCGATTTCCGTTAATTCCTCATCGAGGAATCGACAACGTCCGGGCCGAGACTTGTTGAGGAAGGTCTAACCGGTCTTGCGATTCCTCGTATATAACGAATGAGAGAGTGTGAGAGAGAGAGGTGGACGCGTATATGCAGCGCGTTGTGAACGTTTCACAAAGCGAAGCTTTCACCGATGGAAAGCTAGCCGACGGCCAAGGTGGCCGAGCACCTTGACGTTCGAGCTACACAGTGGGTCAGAAAAATTCGTGCAGCCTTTAAATGGGCTTTTGGTTCGCGTAAGGTCGTTGAAAGTGGGCCGCGGCAGTATGCTCGTAATGTAATTGAGAAAATGAGCGGATTTATGTTGGCCACGCCGCCGAGGATCGAGATCGCTGCTGCTTCGTTTCGTTCGGGGCGAAAACTAATCTATCGATATCTCTCTCTCTCTCGATCGATCGATTTGTGCAACGTTCGACTCGGTTAATTGGTTCATTTTAGGATCCTAAGGACGATTATATTTATATACGCGATCATCTGTTGACGGGGAGGGATCGGATCGCGTTAACATCATCGAGATGGAGTGGCGAGAGGAAAAAAAGTAAAAGCGTGGAAGCGAGATGTAATCAAGGAGAAACGGCATTAAACGAGAGACACGCATTGAATTATCCACGCATGACCTTCGTAAGGTCGTTTAGACGACCTTCGCGCGAAAGTGTCATCTACAACGTGTACCTGCCCGGTTGCGAGTCACTCCGTCCGAGTGAAACAGGTATGTACGGATGGAGAAACGCGCGATAAAATACGCGCGAAATCTTTGCAACCGTGTTCCTGGAAACCGCGTAACCAGCCGTGCAATTTTCTCGTGAAACGGCAGAGGTAGCGCGCAACTGAAATCCTGAAACTGTGTGTGCGCAACTGTGTTGTTTCTGTTGCACAGTTCCAATTCCTTTGCTTTGGAATTTCCCCCCCCCCCCCTCGTGTCTCGTGAATTTAATTCTCGAACAATTGCCGAGCAACTTTCGAACGCCGCTCTGTTTTTGGTTATCATCGAGCAGGAATTTAATCTCCCACCGATTCACCGAAGTACGTAACTTTCGAATGCCGTATTGAATCGAATTATCATCGAGAGCAGATAATGCAGTTCCTCGATGGAAAGAATGTTGTTGTAATTTCGTGGAAATTCGGAGCAAAAATTTAAATTAATTTTTGGAAATCATCGAATAGGAATCTCGAATACATCGTTTCCTTCCATTTCTCAAATCTTGGCAAATTGTTAATCGTCGATTCGACTTCTTCAGATTAGATTTGACAGAAATGTAACTAATCCACTTCCATTTCTCGAATAACTTTGAACGAATTTTCTTTAATTTCCATAAAAATTTAAATTAATTTTTGGAAATCATCGAATAGGAATCTCGAGTAATCGTATCCTTCCATTTCTCAAATTCTTCGCGGATAATCGTCGATTCGATTTCTTCAGGCGAATTCAGATTAGATTTGACAGAAATGTAACTAATCTACTTTCCATTTCTCGAATAATTTTGAACGAATTTTCTTTAATTTCCATAAAAATTTAAATTAATTTTTGAAAATCATCGAATAGGAATCTTGAGTAATATGTCGTATCCTTTCATTTCTCAAATCTTGGCAAATTGTTCATGGATAATCGTCGATTCGATTTCTTCAGGCGAATTTAGATTAGATTTGACAGAAATGTAAGTAATCCACTTCCATTTCTGGAATAAGTTTGAACGAATTTTCTTTAATTTCCATAAAAATTTAAATTAATTTTTGGAAATCATCGAATAGGAATCTCGAGTAATACGTCGTATCCTTCCATTTCTCAAATCTTGGCAAATTCTTCGCAGATAATCGTCGATTCGACTTCTTCAGATTAAGTTTGATAGAAATGTAACTAATCCACTTCCATTTCTCGAATAACTTTGAACGAATTTTCTTTAATTTCCATAAAAATTAATTTTTGGAAATCATCGAATAGAAATCTCAAGTAATCTATACGTCGTATCCTTCCATTTCTCAAATCTTGGCAAATTCTTCGCGGATAATCGTCAATTCGATTTCAGGCGAATTCAGATTAGATTTGTCAGAAATGTAACTAATTCACTTCCATTTCTCGAATAACTTTGAACGAATTTTCTTTAATTTCCATAAAAATTAATTTTTGGAAATCATCGAATAGGAATCTCGAGTAATCGTCCATACGTCGTATCCTTCCATTTCTCAAATTCTTCGTGGATAATCGTCGATTCGATTTCTTCAGACGGATTCAGATTAGATTTGACAGAAATGTAACTAATCCACTTTCATTTCTCGAATAACTTTGAACGAATTTTCTTTAATTTCCATAAAAATTTAACTTAATTTTTAACTTAATCCTCGAATAGGAAATTCCTCGGCGGATAATCTATTTTACAAATTCAGAATGTAGCTTCCAAACTAATCGCTTCGCAACTAATCCACTTGCATATCTCTATCGAACAGACGAATCTCGTTTAAATCCTCTTCTACACTGTACAGTTCCTCCAGAGAAAAGTAGCAACGACCTCTCCGCGTGCTACTCTCTGTTCCAATGGCGGGGCAGCAAACGAGCGCGTTCGCTTTTCTACGATCACGTCTCGGGACGGTTGGTGTGTGCGGTTGCTACACGCGGCTCCGGTAAATCATAGCTCTCTTCGGTGTACGCGTACGTACGGCCGAACACGCACTTATTCACGCACCGTGAGGACGCGTTTTGCATGGCTGTAACTGGTATTCTCTCTGGCGGCGCTCGTAACGCGGATTGAATTCCTGCCGGTCCGCCTCGGATAAGGATAAGGGGAGGCTGGCTGGCTGGCTGGTTGCCTATGCCGTAATATCGAGCTGGATATCTCGACTCCTCGTCCCAGCCTCCTCGAGATCGTGTGACGTCACTCGTAACTCCTTTAGGGGAAACAGACTTCCGCGATACGGGGTCGCGTTGCGGACCTCGGATGGCAATAATGGCGCCTAGCCTGCCTCTCCACGTTGACGACGATCGTTTCTTTGTCCAGGGGACGGGTTACGTGTAGCTCGCGACGTCCCGTGATAGGGAAACGCTCGAGGTCTTAACTAACTAAGTACTTGTCTTTGTTTCCTTGAATGGGGAAGAGGGAGAAAGAATGTCGTACGTACAATTTCAATGTCGCCAGCCTGTATTTTATTGTGGAAGTGGAGAAAGAGATTATGCACATTTTCTGAATACGTACAAGGTGTCTCGGTGATTTTTTTTTTTCTACGAGACAATGGTAGATTTTTCTTCTTCTTCTTTTTTTCCTTTTTTCTTAAGAGAGAGGAATAAGAAAAAAAGATAAAGGGAAAGATGAGTTGAGTTCAGAATTCGATGCGAGATACGATCGATACGGGAACGATAAGCAACAACGATAATATAATCCCGATCAGAGCTTATTCGTTAAGAAAGAAAAAAGAAGAAACTTGTTCGTTCGAAAGAATTCAATTTCACGCGTAGGCGTGCGTACACGGAACGCGCGATTATTTATCGATAAACAAACGTACATAGATATATTTAACAAGTTGCAGACTTGTGTTTAACGAGAATCAAACGTAAGATCGTACAAGCCGGCGAACAACCGAGTCGAAAGAAACAGATTCCCCTTTGTGTAAAATAAAAGACACGTGTTGTAAAGGGTGCAATTAATCGGTTGGGAAGATACGCCGTTTTGCGTCGGCTGCGATTTGACGGCACGTCTCACGGTTTTCTGACCGCGTTAAACCCACGTTCCACGTCCACCCTGTTCGGGTGAGGGAGGGATATCTCGGAGCTAGCAGAATCGTTTAGCGCGGCGAGGAAAGACGGGGCGGTATCATCGATACCGACGTCGAGTCGTATCAAGCCGGCCACGTCGCCGTGTTGGAACACGGTGTCTAAATAGCATCTCGTGAACTCGAGCTCGCGTCGCAAGATCGAATCGTCCGAGTAAAAGGAGAGGAAGGAGAAGAGGGGCGAGGAAAGGAGGGAGGGAATGGAAGAAAGAGAAAAAAAAGAAGAAGAAGAAGAAGAAAAGAAGTTGGAAAGAGGGAGAGGAAGGAACAAAACTCTCGATGCGCGAGAAAAGGAGGGACGAAAGAGGGAGGGAGAGGAAGAAAAGACAGAATCTGTGAGAATGTCCTTCGAGAAGTTCGCCCACGTTCGTTTTTGCTTCCGAAAAGCAAGTTCTCCGTGGAGTTGTTCGTGGAACAAAGTGGCAACGCGAAGGATGGAGGGAGATGGGTCGAGCGACCGGTACGTGAGTCAGTCCAAAGGAACCTACCCGGTGTAAGGTACCCTGCCAGGCGGCGGGAGGATTCTTCTTCTTCTTCTTCGCAGGACGTTGCACCGATGCACCTCTCGAAAAGATGTCTCTCGATCCCCGGCCCGAATTAGGAGGCGAGCCGGCCACGATCACCGCCGCCCCCTCGAATTTTTTCCTTCCCTCTCTCTCCTCTCCTCTCCTCGATCTTATTCCCCGCGAAAGCGGAATCCCACGCAGCGTATATACTTATATATATATAAATCGGGACGATATGAGAGAAGATGAACGCTGTTCCAGAGAAATTAACCGGATCTTTCGTTCCGTTTCCAATCTCTCTCTCTCCCTTCGTGTCTTTCTTCTCGTCCGATCCTCTCCCCTCGATCGTGTCGGTCCATAACCGTAACAAGGGACATCGAAACGGTCTTAGACTCTATAAATACGGAGCGTCGGAAGTGATCGGCTATCATTGGCCATGACGCGGCGGAGCCACTTGGCGAGAGACAGAGATCTCTAATGACCGAGACGCGGGACTCGGGCGTCGTTTATCCGAGACACCAGATGCGAGTTTGCCAGGCAAACGATATTACGATGGACATTTCCATAAAGGACTTTACGGAACCCTTTTACTACACCAATTTGCGGTACCGTTAATCCAGGATCGTCATTATTGGAACGAGCGGGTTTCGAGCGAGTACACAGCGTGGCGCGGCACGGAGCGGCGTTTTTCCGCGCTTTAAAGGTTCGCACGCAATGCGGAAATAAGCGCTCGAGGGAGGAGGGAGGGGAGTTGCGCGTCGTTATCACACTTTTGCGGAACAGAGCCACGCCAAGCCGAGCCTTTGGATCTCTCCCGCTCGAGAAACGAATCGAATCCGTCCAACTCGTTCTCTCTACTTTCCAACTCGTTTCGATCGAACGATGTCGTCAACGTTATGCGAGACGATGGGTCGCGTTTCGATCGTCACTCGGCGAGTTTGCGTAACGTTGAGCTTTTTATCCTTTTCTTTCCTTTCGATGAGGCTGTATTATTGGACGTATACTCGATACAGCAAATACGAGAATTGCCGATTATATCGTATCTCCAAAGTGTGTTAAAAAAGTGGCGAAAAACGAAAACTTGGCTTTCAAAGAAGGAAGGAGGAAATATATTTGACGGTGATGCGAGTTTTACCTGCTTCTTGCGCGAAGATGATGCGTCTTTTGGATCGTTCCGTCTAGGAAGGAGCTGGTACGAACCGTTAGGCAATAATCCACAGTCATGAAAGCGCTACGATGCCACTCCAAATATTTTCGATAGATACAATAACCTCTTGTTGATGGTTTCTTCATAACAAACTTTCAACTACTCTCTTCCTTCTTCTCTGTTTTGTACGTCTCGAAACGTATCCTATTTCAAAATCTTGAATCCAAATCTAAGACTTTTGTCCCGATTTTCTTTTTTTTCCTGTGTCGAGATCGATCTCTACGAGAAAGTGGAAAAATTGCCACCACGTATCCTAATTTCACGTATCCTAAAAGCAACTTTATCGTTGTTTTCGAAACAATTATACGAGATTATCGGCCGATAATGAAATCTAAATTGCAAATTGCGAGAGGGTAGAGCGTATAACTGGCGCTCGTTATCCACCGCGTGATGCCCCATTGTCGCACGCGCTCTCTCCTTTTCACCCGAGTTTTCTCTCCGTCCGCGAGGATCCGCGTGGTCCTGGGTCGGTGGCATGCGGATGCCTCGTGTTTCAATACCCATTCGAAACATTCGCCGTCTACACGCGAAACGGCCGATGCAATATGCCGTGGACCGTTAAGTGGCGCGACCTTAGTTGGATCCTCGAGGTAAAAAGGGGGAGAGAGAGAGAGAGAGAGAGAAAAAAAGAAGTAAGAAGGAAAAAAGAAAAAATAAAGAATAACTCTGTACGAAAGAGATGGGAGCATTGTCGAGACGACGATCCGCGTGCACGATCCATGGAAATCGGGATGCGCGCGGATCATCACTCTTCTTCTTCTTCTTCCTCTTCTCTTGTTTCGCCATCGATGCGCCTTTCATTGAAAAATGGCCGGATCTGTAAACGATTATATACGGAAGCGAGATCTCGTAATATCCTCGTTCTCCGTTGGGGAGAAGGGAATTAATCGGTTATCCCCTCTTACGTGAGATAGAGGAGAGGGAGGGGGAGATTTATATCGCAGGAGGATAGGATAGGAGAATCGATTCGATGGGAAGGCGGAAACGTTGCGTGAGGTCGCGGAAGGATACCCTTTTCCGGAAAGGAAAAGACGAGCGAATGAGATAATGGGGCGGGCTGCGAGACGTAAATTAAGATATTATCGCCATCGGTGTCTATGAGCGGCGTTCCGTCGATTGTGTTCATTATATTACACCCCGCGTTAAATCCTCGACCACGATTAAATAATATATCGCGATACTTATCCGAAAATCCGACCGAGATTTACGATCGCGCCTCGCGTGAAAGCGAAGCTTTCGAGCTTTTGCGAGTTCGGCGATGTACGGTGGAACGAGGAAAAGAGAAAGAAGAGAAGGAAAAAGAAAAGAATTGCGCGCGTGCCAATGCGGAAACAAGTTGCGTGAGGTCAAGGCTCTTGGGTGGAATGAAAGAACGAGGCTCTCCTCTCTCCTCCATTTTGCCTTCTCTCGAGGAAAGGATAAGGACGTAACGACCGGATACCGCCCGGTTAATTTGACGCCTCGCCGTCAAATAGAGAGATTCGAAACAACGGAGAGATTCGAAGAGTTTTCACGCGAGACTTTGATTATTTCTGGTTTGCACAGGAACGCAACATTATTCGGCGGTTGAAATCGTGAATTTCATTCCACTTCTGGAACTAATTTCTGGCTAACTCTGGTCTGCTCTAACGGTCTGTCTGCGAAAGGAAATTAATTACCTCCGTGCGTTTACCGATTCGTAGATTTTTACAAAATTACAATAAGCCCCTCGTTTTGGAAAGTAGTTTACAGAAAATTTTTCATCGATTTTCTGCTATTATTATACGCGCAAAGGAACAAGGAGAGAGGGATTGGAAGAATCGAGCTTCACCGAAGCCGGCGAATTCCACGCCCATTGTCGAGCCATTTATTAATACCTCTCCATCATTGACCTTTCCATTAACCCGTTTACGCAAGCATACAACCGTGGAACAAGCCGATGGCCGACAAAACGGCGCTCGCTTACAAGAGAGAGAGAGAGAGAGAGAGCGTTTGGATAGCGCGCGAGTTATTAGACCGGTCTTTGCGGATCGTTATCGTTCCCCGATCGATGGAATGGAAGTATTTCCTGGCCGGGACTCTGGCGGCGGCGTGCATTCGCGACTTTCACGAAGAAACGATCTCGTTCGCGGCCTTAACTCTCGATCGCATAGCTTGTTAAACGGGACGACTTGGAGTCGAGAGAGCGCGCGCGTGCACGCGTCGGTGAAACGTTGTAAATCACCGTTCTGTTTGCCGACCGTTTCGAATATCTACGATTCTTGTGTCACCGATTTTTCACGCACGCCTACCAACGCGTCTATCTTATCTAAACCGTTCCGTATCGACTTCTTTCGCAATTTCCTCCTCTCTCTCTCTTTCTCTTCTCTCGCGGTGGAATTCGGCGGAAGCTGGCTCGGCTCGATTCTTCGGCGCTCCGTTACAACCACGGATACTTTATCTTGTATCTATCTTTTCTTTTATCGGCTCGTTGTTGAGAGAGTGAGAATCTTATCGCTTATAGCATAGTTGCATCGTTTTATCTCGCGATTGGGATCGATCTTTTTTTTTCTTCTTCTTCTTCTTCTTTTTTTTCGCGAGAAGAAACGAGAAATTCTATCGAGCACAGACAGGAGAGGAATATTTACTTATAGAATGATCGCAGCGATGGAGAAATTTTGAAGGGAATGTTGTCATTCCACTTTTACTCGTAAGAGGAAAGTTGTTAAAAAAAATTGCGCGAGAATTTTTTAATAAGTATTTTTAAAATCCAACTTTTACGTAACTTAAAAACCGTTGCCGATCAAATTAAGTCGCATAAGAATCTAGAAATTGGAGAAGTAATTTTTGTTAACAATTCCTCCTAATGAAATTTACATATCTATCCAAATATTCCTTTTACACGATATTCGATACTTCGTACGCCTCCCTTTCGCTAATTCTCAGCAATGATTAATCCTCGAACTGAGGATTAATCGAGGTTCGCAAAAGTATCCAAAGCTGTTGAACGTTTAGATTCGCCCCTCGTGGGGAGAGGAAATCGCGGTTCGGCCACTTCCTGCGGCACGTTCACTTCCGTGGCTCTCTCGGCTGATAATCTCCGAAGGCAGGTCGTACTGAAACGGCGGCCCGTGGTCGTTAATTTCTTGGCGGAGTGAAACCGGCATGGAGTGCGCAGAGAGATCAAAGGATAATATTTCTCACACTGGCCGACAGTATAATCGGCACGCAACGTTTCCCTTCTCTCTCTCTCTCTTCCTTCTAAGAGACTTCTCTCCTTTTTTTTCGTCTTTCGAGGAGAAGAGAGGAGGATTTTTTTCACGAATCGTGGACCACGTGCGCGCGAGATCGTGAATCTCATCGCCGCGACACACTTTGATCGAACTCGCTTTCGAGTTGGTGGAGAACGAAGAGCGGAAGGAACGGAAAACGACTTATCGATCGACGTATCGCTTCCGTGGCCTGCGACGGAATAATCGGCCACGCTTGATCGGCCATCGATTTTTCTCTCCTCGATCGTTCGAGATTGGCCTCCCATGCAAATATCCCGGCGAAAGTTTCCATTATAAGCGTCTCGCCTCGCATCCTCCCCGTTTTTACCGGATATACAGCGCTAGGTTATATACGGAAATGAGATAAATTGTGGATTACAGTAGGTATAACTAAGCATTTGATGATAAATAATTGTTAGAGCTATGTATATTCGTTTATTCATAAAAATGAAATTATTCTTTTAAAATAATGTTATTTGAAACATTGGGTGGGGTCCGGTTTGTGGAGACTTTCCGCGTTCCAAAAGAACGGGAGAAAGAAGAATTGAGAAAGAAAGAGGAAAAAGAATAACCGAGAAGGGGAAAAAAGATTGGTCGATTCGTTCGTGATAACCGGGGATAATATTTATTGCTCGGTGGATCTTGATGGTTTTTCGCAGTTTTGGCATTCCAGTTTCCGAGAGATATTTTCGGGGAACGCAGAAACGATTCGATCCTGTGCGTGCTCGTGAACGTGGACGGTTCGTCCAATCGGTTAAATAGATCTAGAACGCGAGGAAAGAAGCAGGTTACACAAACTCTGCTCGGTATAGGAATTATTTTTCGAGTTATGACTGGTGTGAAAGGAATGCACGCAACGCGCCGCGACCTGATCTAATCAGATATTTATGGCGCTTTGACGTTATCTTCGATTCAACAAGCGCTCGTGTATCATTTCTTCTCGCTCCGCGTTCCAGTTTCGCTTCTCGAAGCGTCGACGCGCGAACGTCTGTCATAGAGAAACTTCGAGATCACGAGTGATGAGCCGAAACTACCAACGTAACGCGTAAGTATCACCGTATACCGCGCAATCGCGGGACAAAATCGAGGATTACGAGAAGAAGAATTCGTAAAGAAGAAGAAGAAGAAGAAGAAAAAGAAAGAAAAAGAAATACACCGCGGAATGAAGCGATTTCGCGATAGCTGGAATTTATTCAACCTTTCCACCTGTCTTGAAATTTAAGCCTGGACGGAAGAGACACGAGAGACGAAATTTTCATTTCCTTCCTCTATTTTATTCCTCACCCATCTCGGTTAAACAAACGGGGGGAAACGCCCCGCGAGACGAGATTCGGTTTAATTATTTCATATACGTCCAACAGGTAGGCAAGTAGGATAAGGCGTATGTGTTTCTAGTTGCACGTCTCTTGCGTTTTATCGCATAGGTGAATCGCGACGCGGGACAAGTAGACTTCCGCGAGACGTGTCTGCGCGAGAGGAGACGAGAGAGACGAAGAATGAAGATGAGAGGAAGCGTGGTGAGAGAGCGACTTAACCGCGCGTGTATACTCGTCGTGCTTGTTACGGGGCGAATCTCGATCGTCGTCGGGTCGGGATCTCCCCGTAATACGGATTCTCACGGATGCTCCTCGAAGAGGAGATAAGAAGGGAGGACGAGGGATAAGGAATCGAGTTAATTACGCGTGTAAATACAGAAATTTCGAAATGGTCGAACTTTTCGAATTTTCGTTTCGATGAAGGGAGGAGTTGCGTCGATTCCCGACTTGCATCGTCCTTGAAATCGGCGAGTTGCGTTGATTATCGGATGAGAATCTCGATGAGAATCATTGGAGGATCGCTTAACCCCGTCCACGAGAGGAATTCTTTTTCTCGTTTCCATTTCTCGTCGTGGAAGCTGCGGCGTCCCCGGCATCCTCTCGTTGTGTTCCGCACGACTACTCCCCATTTATCGCGTCCGACATGCGAGGAATATCACCGCGAAGCAACCGAGAACCAGTCATCGTGCCATTAATTAGCCGGTTGACGCCTAGAAACAGGAATTCATTCCGGGGTCAGGTATTATCAATTGCTTTTATCGTTGGCCGAGACCGTTACGGCGGGACACGTTTCGCCGGTTGCAAATAGAGTACGATGCACCCTGCGGTGCATCCACTGTGGCCGGTTATATATACGCGAATCTTGGAAAATCAATTATTAATCCCTCCTCCTTTTTTTCCTTCTCCTCTCGAAAAACCCGTTCCATCCGTTTCCTTCGACGTTGTAGAAGAGAGCGAAGCAGAGCCGTATCGATCGTAACGTAACCGCGTCAACGCGTCAACGCGTGTCCAACGTGACGAACTGGATGACGGAAAGAAAAGAAAAGGAAAGGGAAACTGGGGAGGGGATGGATGGAAAATAGAAAAATGAAGCGTTATATAGGATATAGGAAATAAAAGCCTTTGAACGGCTGTTCACCACTTCGGTTTCCCGAGAGAGGAACGAACGACGTGTAAGGCCCGAAGGAGAATAAGTCCCGATCGCCATGGTAACCGGTGACTCGGTCTCGCGGCTGGCCGTCGTAGATCGTCAAACTTCGATCCGGTTCGGCCGGGCTCGTCCGTACTCGGGCATTTCCGTGGAAGCCGAGGCCAACCGGTCGGCAGACGCAGTCACCGCGCGACCAGTTCGATTCCGCACGTAGCCAGTGATCGGTGCTCGTCGCGTGTGTGTGTGTCGCGTCGCCTCGCGTTCACGTTCAATCCACGGAATCGTATCCTCCTCCCGTGTTGTTGTTGTCACGTTTCACTCACGGGAACTGCGCCGCGATTCCTTTCGCGTGCTCTACTCCTCCCGTTTTCCGGAACTTGAAAAGTTTGTGCTTGGAGGAACGAGAGAGGAAGGCCGCGAGGGGCCCCTTGAGTCCGCGAGGGGGAACGAGCGAACAACGACGTTGCGGGGAACCGCGAATCGCGGAGGAAAGAAACGGTGCGCTTTTGGACTACCGCTTTTGAACCGTGTTTGCGAGAGAGCGGCGCTACGCTGCTCGCCCAAGGCAAAAATACCTGTGCGCCTGGTTTCGAGCCGATCCCTCCGAGACACGTCGGGATCTCGCCACTTTTCTTCTCCACTCTCGAATCGACGAAACTCTCGTGCCGCCGGTGGGCGTACGCGAATACGTACGCGTAGAAAACGACGAGCGTATTGCGTCGCCAACGAGACTCGAACCGTTCCAATCCCCCTATCTCGCTTACAACGACGTAGCAGTTGGTGTTTATTCGGTCGCGGATTTCTTTTTCTATCGCGCGTTATCTCGCGCGTCTCTCTGTCCATCCGCATCGCGTTCCCAAGTTTCGAACGAGGCGAGGCTCGTGTTTTTCTTTTTTTTTTTCCTCCTTTCCGACCGACCACTTTGTTGTATCAACAAACGGACGAAAGAGAGAGAGAAAGAGAGAGAGAGCGTGTATTGGCGCGCGAGGCAAGTGCGTGTACCGCGGTATCCGTTCCAGGAACCACCTGTGGATTTCGCGCGAAGCATCGAGTGACGGAAAGTGCATACGTACACACGTATAACTGACTAACTGTCCCCGCGGTGGAGGAGGAGGAGAAACACCCCGTGCATGTTGGCACGAGGTGTTGAACTCGAAGGGCCGGGCCGTGGCGGACGATCATGCCGATCAAGTCCGAGTGAGGGAGTATCGTTTCGATCGCGGGCAAAAGAGGTCGAATGATGACCATGTTCGGGACCCTCGTCCAGAGGCTCACCTCGCCGGTGACCTCACCGACGAGCCCTCGACGCCGTTTCAAATCTCCGTCCCGTTGGGAGGTGCAGAGCGACCCGGAGGACGATCCGGCCGCTCCGGTCCGCAAGTCGAGGGCCAAGCATTTGTTGGATAAGCGCAAGAGCAAGAGCAGGGCGCGAGCTTTGAACGTGCATTCGGAACAAGTGCAGATGTGCAACTCCGGATGGCACGACGCCGCGTTTCCGCCGCTTCGTGGCACCAAGAGTCTCGGCAGGCTCGACGGTATGAAAGAGGTGAGTCTTCGAGTCTTCGTTATTTTCCTCTTCTTTTTTTTTTCTCTCTCTCTTTGCTACGCTACATCTTATGGGAGTAGGATTCCTCGTGTTGCGTAATGAAATGAAATTAAGCAAGGTGGCGGGGTATATGTCGAAATTCCTGCGGCGTGTCGTCACGTAGCGCGTAACTTGCGCAGTTTGTGGCGAGAATTTGCGGCGGAGACCAAGTTATTCGATCGTGGCTCGAATAACGCGTTTTATATCGATTAACGATTTGCCTCTCCGGGAGGAATCGTTGTTAAAAATGTTTGGTTTAGTGAACGGGCAGGTTGAACCTTGACGAGAATTTCGAAGCGGTGGATAATGATGATGTATTGCGCGATATTTTTATATCGCGCACGTGCTTTGTACGTTTCTTCGATGCAAATCTATTAACTCGGTAATATCTCCGTGTCGTTCATAAGTGCGTCGAATCGAGTTGACATTTGATTTTCCTCGGTGTAACGTTTAAACCGATTAAACTGCGCATTTTTTTACACGCAAAAATTCGTGTTCGACCAAGACCACACGGAGGTTACACGGATTTTTTTTTTCTTTCTCTCGGTCGCTCGAGTGCATTTTTGCCGGACGTTTGTACATAATATGCCGTTTCGAAATTTCCTCGGAAGAGAAATACGCGAAAAAACGTTTAAAAATCGCGAGCGTACGAACGAATCTTCGAATCGATCGAAGTAAAATGTTATTGTTATCACAATAACACGTTCTAATAGAGTGGAATAAGAGGAATTTCGAGGCCGGAGTTAATTTCCGCGAATTCGAGAATGATAGTAAACATACGCGCGACACATCGTTGTAATGCTTACATCGTGCGTAATACGTGTCTACGCCGCGCGTTTATCGCCCATAACGTTCGATAACGCGGCCGAGAACGGGTTCCTCCGTTTCCCGAATCGTCGAAACCGGCACCGAGATCGGATGAAGATTCGAGGATTGGAGGATATCGCATCGATTGGAATTAATCGAAGGGAAGGATAAGCGTTCGTTCTTTTTACCGTAGGTTTTTTAATTAAACTTAAACTTCACGGCGCGAGGTGCCGCGCAACCTGATTACATAATTGCATCGCAACGTAATACCAGTTTTTAGACCGGCGTTCTTTCGCGTTTTTAACTCGCGAGTTTCGCTCGTAATCCGCGCGCTCGCTCGTGATTATGTAGGCGAGCGTTAACGAGTTTTTGTTTTTCTTTTTCGTTTCTCCCCCTTTTCCTTTTTTCCCTTCCTTTTCCACGAAAATGTTGAGCCGCGGCCATTACCTGCTCATCGCATCCGTGACACGATCGTAGCGACGTGTAACCGGAACACCGGATAGGCGGTGGGGAAAGGGAGAAAAAAAAAAGAATAAAAGAATCACGGAGCGAGCGGAATTTCTCGCTACATAGGCGAGACGACGAGGCTCGCGTGTGTGTGTGTGTGTGTTTACCTCGATACTTGGAACAGATCCGATGATCGTTATCGACCGTTTTCGTCGTACATTATCTGAGACTACGATGATAAACCGCGTTCGCAATTAGGAAAGTTAGTCACTTTTTTCTTTGCTCGCGTTTGAAACAATCGCGTTAATTTATACTCGATAAGATGGATTCCCGAACGATGGATTCTCGGACTTCCTTCCGCGTAACGACGCCTCAAACGATGAAAAACGGCGGTTCGTGGAGCGTAACAGTCGTATAAATCGGCAGCTTTCACCGAGCGTGATACATCTTACCACGTCTCCCGTAACTCGAGCAAATTGTACTCTCTCTCTCTCCTTCTCTCTCTCTCTCCCCGAACAGCGGGACGCGAAATTGCGGGTAGGAAGAGGAGAGATGATGCACAGGAAAGAGAAGAGAAAGAGAGACGGTGGGTGCAGAGCGGCCATTAACTGTCGTCCACGGAGGTGGTGCGTTTCGTAATTCGACGAAATTGCACGGTTTTAACGACTCGGTATTTGAACGACGACCTTTTGCGCGTTTCTCTCCCCGGCGCCACACACGGGGGACCAAAGAAATATATAAATACACGCGTGGATCGGGGCATTAAGACCCCCGAGTAAAAGGTTGGACGTTGCCAAATGCTCGTAATTCGAGCGACTCTTAACTCTTAACGACGACAACGCTCTCTTTCCTCTTCTCTTCCCCTCCTTCTTTTTCTTTCTTTGCTTTTTATATATATATATTTTTTTTTCTTTCCTCGAGGAAAGCCGCGCACTCCAAGCGGCATTCATTTCTTCGCGGAGAAAGAAAGAAGACGGATATCGTGGAACGCGAGCAAGCCACGCCGCAGCCCCTAACGCTCTCTCCGCCTCCCTTTTCGAGAACACCGTTCCTCCAAAGGGAGGAAGAGAGGAGGAGGAGGTGGAGAGATCGGAGGAGAAACGCGTTGTCGAGAGCAGAGGCTCTTGGAAGACCTCGACGAAGATAGGGATCTGGCGGGGCGCATCTAGTTAAATCGCGGTGTATACGGGGAGGGGGGATCCTCTCTTCCTCGAACTCGATCTTGGTGTATAAGGGAGACACGAGGAAGTTCCGGGCCGGGCTCTCTCTCTCTCGTTCTCTCTCGAGATGAGATAAGATCGACGATCGGTGGTGATGGAGCACGGTAGCCGAATATCCTCAACATCGGCCCTCTGAGCGAATGCTCGATTTTTTCGTTCGCGCGAGGTCCTTGAACGCGGCCAGTCCTTGAACCATGTTCCCGAATAGGGAACGTTTTATCGAGAGAAATTCCTTCCCTTCCCGTTTCGATCGGTGATGGAGGGGGGGATGGGATGGAATCGAAGGATTTTCAATCTCTTTCATCGATACCCCTCGATCGGATAAGAATGCTTATCGAGAAGTTGTTTGTACAGGATCGAAAGATCGTTTTATTTCTTCTACGATACGATCTCGATACAATATCACTTTTTTTTTTCAATATTGTTGGTGTAAGCATATCCTAAGACGATGGAGAAGGAATTGAGTAATCGAGTGAATTTTAAGAAGCGTTAAGAAGCAGCGCCGGCGGTATATAAGGCGACTAAAATTCCTGGTCGATTGGAAAGCAACAGCTCGCGAACAAGCCCGTTGGCCCTAAGGCTCGAGCGCATACCGAAACTCTGAATCAAGCCTCGTTTTCGTTCCCCCTCCCCCTCTATCCCCTAACGCGTAGATACACGTCCAACAGCGTTGATCGTTATCGCAGCGATATTCGAGTGATATCATGGAGCGAGCTTGAGATTCGCAGAAACTTTGAAAATTCATAAAAATTAACGATCTTCCTTCCCTCTAATTTCCAATCGAGAAGAGAGAAAAAGAGAGGAGAAAAGGGGAAGGGAAGGGAAGGGAAGGAAATCGTGAGCGATGCGCTCCCTTCACGATGATTTACGCTCGGGCCAGGGCTAAACGCGAAACGAATGACGAGAGGAGCCATCAATTTCGAATATATCAGAAGGGATTAGTCGAAAATGTGTGGCGGTTGTTGTGCCGCTGGCGTTGCGTTTTTTATTCGCCAGAAATCCGCGCGTTGCTTTTTCTACCGCTTTGGGGACGAGCCCAGTTCCCCGCGGGTGTCCCCGCCATTGTTCGGACGAATTCGAAAAGACGTGGCAGAAAAAGATGCTAATTGTGAATATGAAAATCGCGACGGGGGTGTTCAGCCATCAGGTTTCGTCCTTTACGAGAATGACCTCCTCTCCCTCTCTCTCTCTTCCGAGACTTTTGCGATTTCCTTCTTTTTCTCTCTCTCTCTTTTTTTTCGCATCCCTTAACATTCGAAGGAGTTATGACGAGTTGACCATTCCCGAAGCCACGGAGATTTCGTAGAAAAACGAGTCTTGTTAATGGCAAAAAAGCTGAAGAGAGAAAGAGAGAGAGGTTCTCTCGAAAACGTTTCGACCGTGACATTCTTTGATAGTCCCTCGACCTGTCCTTGATCCTTCCTAGAAGATGCTAGATCTTCCCATCGAGAGCTTTGTTTAGATATAAAATAGCCATGAGAAAGATGATAAAAATATGTAACGCGGAGTTTCGATTCTTATCCCTTAACCATCCCTTTTTTCTCTTCGCTGTAATTAACCATCCTTAGTAGCCTCTTCCTTCCTTCATCGATCTCTCGCGAGAGATATCACGCGTTCCATATCGAGTCGCCCTCTTTATCCAGCGATTTGTTTTTCGCACGACTTTCGTCCTTTGCTTTTTCCCTCCCCCCTCGAATGCCACGGCATTCTTCCCGGCTCGATTGCATTTTGATCGATGAAACGAAGCCGTGTAACCGCTTCACCAACAGTACCAAAGCGTATGAATAATTAAACGAGCCGTGACATTAGCCGCGTTATCAGAATGTAAACACATCGGGGGAAACGTGAAGTGGTTCGCTAACGTGATACGTGCAACGATATACGCGTCGACCTGTTGTTCTGCCACGCTGTTTCATTGCCAGCGTAAGATTTCTTTTTTCTTTGTCCAAGCTTCTCCTCTTCCATCCGATATTGCGATATATATATACGCGATAAGGTGATAAATTAATTACCACGCGTTGAACGATCGATAGATAATCGAAATTCGTGAGATATTTTACGGAAAAGCTCTTTAAGAGACGTGTTTCCGTCTAATTTCATCAATTATGCGTTTCAATCCATCTCGATTCATTTGTCTTTCAATTTTTCCCTCCCCTCTTCCCGTAAAGGCGCGTGGCGGATATAAAATATCAAAGCGAATGAATCGTCTCGTTACACCTGACCATTAGGGCGTGATTCGCAAAGACTTATCGTTCCGTTAACGAAGGTAACCTCTTCTCTAAAACGACACGCCTTCGTCGGAGGGGGAGGGAGAAAGGGAGAAGGAATGTTGGCACAGCCTCGGGGATCGTTAACTGGCGGGGAAACGTAATCGCGGTAATGATCGCAATTAAATTCGTGGCAATCCTCTTCTTTGACTCTGGCTCTCCTCCTCCTTCTCTTTGCCCTCTCGTTAAGGTGTGCATCGTGATTAAGGAAGCGTGGTGAATCCGTTTGTTCCGTTTCTAGATGCGATCCAATTTATTCTTAAGCAATTAATAGTCGAACGTAGCAGATACTTTTGCAATTCTGTGCAAAGAAATTTTTCCTTTAAAAAGTGAATATCCGTGAAGATATTGTTCTCTCGTAACGGAAGCACAATTGAAATTAGAGGCTAGAGAAAAACGAAACCACGTTTGGGACCGCGTGTCGCGTTGGGGAACCACGTGAAATGTCGTCGTTCCAATTATATACGTATACAGTTAGATTTAGCGCATTCGATAAGACGGGGCTACGTTTCTCTTTTTCAACGTTTAAATGGGATTTCATGGACAAGAGTCGGTTAGTCGGTTAGTCTCGCTTCTTCTTCTCCTCCTCCTCCTTCGATAAAGCGAGCGGTCTTTCGAGCACGCTTTTATAAAGCGAGCCTTTTGAACGCGAGCCCGTTTCCGCTTCGAGAAACGGACATTCACGGGCAGACACTTTCATTCACGGCATACACGCCGAGTTTTGTATCTTCTCGTGGGATGGAAGGGTATAAATGAAACGAGGAAAGGAGGGGAAAGAAAGGATCTTTTTTTATTTTCGTTCATTCTTTTTTAAAAATTTCAATTTCGCGTTTTTCCTTCCCTCGTTGCATCTTTTATATATAATTTTGTAAGAATTTTTCGTAGGTAATGGAATATTAAATCCATCGACAGTGTAGCATAATCTGAGTAATCTGGATAGGATAGTTAATCCGAAATGGACGAAAACAAGTTGCACAATTGCAAAGTTTGTCGAACCTTCCTCGAAATAATATATGGTTGGACTTTGAAACATGGAAGGAGGAGAGGGGGAGGTGGAGTTTCGACGGTAATTGGCCGGCACAGGGGCACGAACGGTCCGTTAGAAAACAGCAACATCATAAAGCATTCTTTCATTACGGAATCCAGATGGTATCTTATCCGAGGCGTGCTCCCATAATTCAATTCACCGGTCTCCCACAGGTTTCGTGCGAAACTCCTCGCCTCGCAATCGCGGCCCGCGATTTTCTTCAATAAGGCTTGCGATGCACAATGCGCGACGATGATGTCGGGGATGGCAAATGGAGGAAGAAAAGCAGCCTCGGCCGATCGATCGTATATCTCGTCGATTGCGCTTCGCTCTCTCGGAACAATCGAGCGATTTACCGAGCATTGAATCGTTTCCTCGAATATTTATCAAACGATGTAAAATAGGATGTATAAATTGATGGCGATCATACGGGAAAAATATTTGCCCTTTATAGAAACGCGTAGCTTTCCATTTGTATTATTATTGCGGATGGTTGTTCGTTCGTTGGTTCAAATTCGACGAAACGATTCGACGCCGAATTTAAATCGAGATTTAAATTTATATCTGGCGAGCGAAATAAATAAAGGAAAAGAATGAACGAAATATCAATCGTTTTATCCGTCTTCTTTTTAATAGGAAAATAAAAATTCCAACGTCTCGTTTAAAGCGCGTCTTGTGGAGCGTAATTTCGCATGAGTCACCGATAACTCGGCTAATCGCTGGAAGACCTCTGCCAACGTTGTACAGGAGGATCGTGTACACACGTAGAACGGGCTCCGCTCGCCAGGTGCTTTCACCTAAATGGAAGGAGGGAACAATGAACGTGGAAGGGTCAGTAACTGCGTAACGAAAAGACGGAAAAGGGAGCGCGAGTCACCGTTGTGTTGTGTGTAGGCTTGACCAGCGGTAATGCAGTGAAAACGAGGTCTTAACGACCTCGACATTAAGTCGGGTGCCGTCGTGTCTTCATTCCCCTTCTCTCTCTCTCTCTCTCCTTCTTAACTCGTTGTTCTAGCATGATTGTCGGCTTGTGTCAAAGATCCACGACCCGGAGAACGGAGGGGTTCAGGTTAAACGAGGAATTAACGTCGAGCCACCGGACAAAGTGGATGAAAACAAGCTTTTACGATAGTCCAACAGACACGATTTAAAAGCAGAGGTGGTGAAATTGTCGGGAGAAATCGTGATTTGCGTGTCGTTTTTACAGCACCTGTCGACCTCTTATCCTCGTGATCTATTTAGAATCGAATCTTTTTATTTTTTTTTCTTTTTTCTTTTTTTTTTCATTGAGAAATGCACACGAGAAACAAGGATGATCGCGCAAAACAATTTTTATATTCGCGTTAAAAGTAATTCGAGATACTCTCTTTCGTAATCGATCACAAAACGAATCGCGTTATTAACATTCCTCTCAACGTCACCGTCGACGAAGAATATTTCATCCAGCTTCCTTTAAAATATATATATATATATATATATATATACACATATCTTAATTAACGGTTGGCACGGAGACGTTTGCGCGTTCCATTTGGCGAGGGAAGGGATCTCGTGGGCCCGGATTAATCGCCGCCTCGCGCGACGAAATATTATTTTCGCCTTGGCCGCGACGTTCGACATGCATGCTCGGCGAAATTACAACCCGGTGAAACGCTTCGCGCTCCAAGCATCCGAGGTACCGTTATCGAGCTGGTGAACGTCGAGCGCGAAATCCTCTTGGATGACGGCTACTCCCGCTGCAGAAGCGGCCTCGTGTCGAGTGTCCTTCTCCTCCTGTGAACGTGTTTCTAATCGCATCGCGGGGGAGGGCCATTGTTTCGCCCTTCCGGGAAGAATCGGAGAACGGAAGACTCTCGATCGCGATTTATTTGCTCGTGGACGCGGAGAGAGAGAGAAAGAGAGAGGGGTTGGTGGGACTTTCAATCGATTGGAAGTGATATTTGTTACTTTTAACACACCCTTTGGGCCTCGAGTTTCATACGATTTATGCGTTAGATTTCGTTATCTCTCATTAGCAAGAGCGCGGTATTAATTTGTAAACAGGTTCCTTGGATCTTTATTTCTTTATTAAAAAATATATAAAATTACTTCATGCTACTTGAAAGACGCATATTCATTTGAGAGCGCAAAGGGTTAATGATTTTAACAATATATATTAAATTCGATTTCGTTATTTTCTTTTTTTGGGAACGGTGAAAAATAATTTGAAACGAATGTTAATGGTTGATTGTGATTATTTTCATTGGATCGTGGAATATAGGACGAAATATTTCGAATAATTTTACATGAAAAGTCGAGGGTGTCGCGAGGTGAACGAGCCGAGAATGCGATACGAGACGCGGCTTACTCATCGGCTTATTATTCGCGGTATCGATTTTACCGCATACCTCGGCCGTCTATTATTATCTCACCAGTTGACTACCTTCTCTGTTTATTAATTATACCGATTGTAGCAAGCTTATCTGTATTTTATATTCCAGCTCGTGTTCTCTTGTCTTCTGTTCGTCGAGTCATATTCTAATCGCGTTCAACGGATCGGCATTCCGAACTTTGTTGCTTGAAATTTACCACGTATGAATCGGACAGCTGACCCTCGTGATGAACTATCGTCCCTATTCTTTTCTAACAGAAAATACGCGTTAAAGAAAAATGTCAACGACGTTCTCGAACCTTCCGAAATTATCGAGTCGGAACGAAGGATCGATCTCTCCCTATTTTCAATCGTGACGAAGAGTAAATAATCGAATTAAAAAACAAGGAACCAGTTAAAAAGGAAAGTCGAAGCGAAAAAAATCGCGAGATGGGATCACGTAGCGAAACGCAATCAAGGGAGATCGGCTCTCGAGAGATCGGATGGAAATTCGAAGGTATATATATATATATATACATTATACAGCGAACACGATTTTAGACCCGGTACTTTATCGGCTATTAGTTTGATTTGCGGTAAGTGGCTCGTTACGCAATGAATACCATCGATTTCCTGCCGCGGGTGCACCCTCCCCTACCTCCAACTCGATAAAATCGATCGGTATCTCGATCTTGTACGGCTGCCCAAGAGCGTATTAGCACCGATCTAGTTGCTCCTCTTGCCTCGCCACCTTCCCTCGATCCACCATCGCGATCCTCGATCGCACCGCGGGACATGCTTAATTCGAATTACGCTAATTGACGAGATACGAGGCCTCGTTCGTACTCTCTCTTTCTCTTCTTCATACGTGCACGCTTCCACCGGAAACGAAGAATGAAGTCTTCGCTGGCTCTAATTCGATCGAGCGGATTAGATACCGGGGCGCGTAGTAGCCGCGGGCAGGCAGGCAAGGCAGGCAGGCTGCCTGTTAATCCGCGTTATATTTTCGTTCTTTATTGGCTGCGCCCGATATTGCTAACTGGGGTGGTTGTGTGGCGTGTACGTGCATAAGGCAGAGGATACGCGGTTGTGAATACAAGGCAGTATCGCCTGTGGAGGAATGGATCGTAAATATTCGATATCGCGATCGGGGAAACGAAGAAGTGGTATTGCAAATTTTTCCTTCTTCTTTTATTAACCAACTAGCTAGATTTCCGCTCGGATTATCTTCCATTTCCAGAGGGCGAGAGTACGTATGTTGATAATTACGCGTGTTTTGGTTTTTCACGTAACACGTGTATATACGCATACCTTTCGATTACGCGGCGCAATTTGATTGAAGATCGTAGCTTGGGATTAAGTTTCATCTCATTCCAAAAAGAACAATATTTCTTTTGTCATTCCAGTTTTTCCATTTATCTCTCATTTTTTCCAATGGATTGAAACGTAATCGAATGGTTTGTAAAATGCACGATGTA
This sequence comes from Apis mellifera, assembly GCF_003254395.2. Classification (NCBI taxonomy): domain Eukaryota; kingdom Metazoa; phylum Arthropoda; class Insecta; order Hymenoptera; family Apidae; genus Apis; species Apis mellifera. Next base: position 7,016,862 of record NC_037640.1, read on the forward strand.
ACGATATTAATAAATTTCGATGATGGAGCGACGTTGGGTCGATCTGGACGGTACTGGAGGAGGAGGTGTGTTGGACGGTGCAGACAGGACCTTGTTCCACGCGGAATACGGCCCTCGGGAATGCCGATGGTTCCGGTTCTGATTCATTGTCGCGTCATATATATATATATCTAGACGCCGGTGCCTCCGTCTCTGATGCGTGGGTTGGCACGCACGCAGACGCGTGCAACTTGACCGGCCGATACATATTTGCCGGTTGAACGGTGGAGAAAGAGAAAGGCTGTCGTTATAATCGGATGGGGAGGAAAGGAGGTAGGAGGAAGAGGGTCGAAGAGAAGTAACGAGCGTGCCTATTCGCGCCATTCATATTTCCTGGAACACGAGACTCCTCCGTGGAACGCGGCCCGTTTCATTTAACGCGTCACGACCGATACGTTATCCGCCCCCAAATTCGTTGTTCCTGTATTATTTCGATCGTGTCGAAATTCCTCACAATTTTAATTCATTTAATTCGTCTTGTTCGATTCCTCTCTTCTAAAAAGAGAATCCTTTGCGCTATCATCCATTTTCATCTTCATCTTATGTAACATTCCTGACTCTAAATATGCAAGAATAATATATCCTTTCCACCATCTTGTAATATCTTTGGTAAATATTGGTTCGCCCTACAGGAAATAGCCTTATACACCTTCTTCCTTTTTATTCAAAGCCAACTCTTCTTTTAGTTTCCTCTTTTCACGCAATTCTCAAAATAGTTTCTTTCTAAAAAGAAAATGAAATAATCGTATTCTTCTTACGGAACTCGCACAACGCGATGTCTCTCGAAGTAGCCTTCTCTCTCGGAGGAAGAGTCGTCCTCCCTGCCCCCTTTCGAGAGTATGCTCATTTGCGGCGCACCCTGGTCGCGTCGTATTACAAGCGTCATATTCCAAGCCACATGTCGAAATCCCATAGACGATTCCTCGCCATTGTTTGCAAACACCTACGAGCGAGCCCGGGTATTTTCCTTTCGCGCTCGAGCGCGACGCTTGCACACGCGTCTTCTAAGCCGCGCTCGATCGGTGAGCCAGATGATCCGATCATTAGGGAGTCGAGAGGCGTCTCTCGATCGACCGACCTGATAATCCGTCAGTCTACGCCTGTCTTTGGGAGGGGAGGGAGGGGGGTTTGAATCGAGGGGTCAATGAATCGAGCTTTTTGACCCATCCTATTCGAATTATTACGAGCGAGGAATCGAGGATTAATCGATATTCGGTGGATCGAAGAATTAACGAGTTTGGTTAACGTTTCATTTTGTTCTTCTTTGTGATATATTTTTTAATTACGGTCGAGAAGAAATGGAATCTGAACAAAGATTTTTTTTTACGTTTCAAATGTTTCCAGAAATTGTGCGCAATGGTGGATTAATTTATCGGGACATTTTGCGTATTTATAGATCTTCTTAGAATTTCCTAGTAGTTACAAGGTTTCAAGACTCGGGGTTCTCGCCAAGAATCTCTCACGAAACCGCTATGAAACCGCTCCTCGCATTCAAACTCGTAACACGCCTCGACTCTCCAACCAACTCGCCGGATTTCGTTCAAAAACAGAATCGAAAGATCGTTTGGACGGAATTACGGATTCGCGAAATTTCGAGAAAAAGGGGGAAAAAAACCGGCGCAAGAATGTCGAACGAGCTTGTTGTTCCGATCAAAATTCCCAGTTCGCTGCTCGCTCGTGATCTTCTTACGTGATCGGCGAAAGCAACGAAACAGAAAGAGAGAGAGAGAGAGAGAGAGAATTTGAGTTTCACCTTTCGAGAAAGAAAACTGGTTGGAACGAAACAAAAGAGCAACCGCGGTGTTGGTTGTCGAACAATTATCGCTATTATTACATCGGACACGTGCCGATCTCCGGGAATAATTCGCCACGGCTGGCTATGTACGCGCGGCTAGTAATGGGATCAAGTTCAATATGTGCTCACGAATCTTGGTGAAATTCGATACGAAAGTTCACTTTGTGGGATTCGGTTACTACTTCGGTTTGAGATAATGTTCAATTGTACGTATTTACAGAGTACTCGGGTTATATGAGTTATTTTTGAACTCGTGCAGGTATTTGTAGGATTCGGAGTAATACGTAATACGAGCGCTTGGGGATAAGATTATACACGGAAATAATTTTCAATTTCTATAGTGTCGTAAATTAATCCTTTGAATCTCTTACAGTTTCCTCGATTTTATTCACCGTCTTAAAAGATTCTTCAAAATAGAGGAAAAAAAATTAATGGAACGTTAAAGTTGCTCTCGTTGCAATATCGTAATTTCGAACAATTTATACGAATTCAAAACTATCGAAAAACTATTCAAGAATAGCTCGAAACAATATCTTAAAGAGGAGGATTGAAAAGTATCCGCTCGCAATATGCTTGATCCCATCGCTAGCACGCGTTGCTCGAACATGTTCGGAGTCTCGTAGCAGCATCCTTCGCTCGCTGCCTCCAAGTATCGATCGATGATCCATCGATCGCGCGAACGATCCACCGCGGGTAGTCTCTCGGGCCAATATCGAGATTTATCTCTGGACATGCTCTCCCGGTCAGCATCCGTGTACATCCGTCGCCGTTGTCGATCCTTGTACGTACACGAAATCGGGTGTGTGCACATCGCGGACCGATGAATAGAAGATCAGGAATCGATCCTCCGGTTTTTTGCGATCGTCGAAATTGTCGTTGACGTCCAGGCTTGACGACGAGTTTGCCCAGTCAATCTCGATATCGATACTTGTGTTCGTGGAACGTGAGACTATCGAAGTTATATCAGTCTTTGTTAAGACTTGTAACAAAGTTTGGATCGATGGATAATCGAATTTTTTAATGTATTCCACTCGAGTATTTAGATCTGAATACGTATTGCTTAAATTTTTTAGTCGTTACAGTATTTACACTTGAAATATAGGAAAGCAAAAAAAAAGTTTTGGAATATTAATTCCGCTTTAAGGCATCGTCATACTTTCGATTTAAATTCATATTGCCTTCAAAAAGATTTAAACCTTTTTTACTATCTGGATATACTCGACTATCTATTTATACGCTATTTTCGAAAATAGGCTCGAGGCTATAACGAGTTACAGTACGCAAATACCGGTATAATAAGAGTACTATTCCATCGTTACACGCTTTTCTACGATTCTATTTACGATCGTGCTGTCGCGTACGATTCTCCAAAGCTTTCTTCAATCCACATCTTTCCGCTTTCGGTCTCGTTAAATCAGCTCGTAAACTGATTTGTATGTATAAATATGCGCCTCTGAACTCTTTCGATCTTCGATACGCGTATGTCTGACAAACGCGTACGTACGCATATCTACGAGGGTCGTGATTTAAACGCTATTTGGGTCGTGCACCGTTACACCTGAATATCTGTTCCTAACCCGCTCTTTATTTCCATCCCCTCCCCTTCTTCTAATCGAATGCTTTTATCTTATTTTCACGGATTTCTTCCATCACGCTTGCGAAATAAAATCGCTTTCTATCGATGCTTCTCTCCAAGTTTTCTCTCCGAGGATTCTTGAATTATTTCTATCCACAAGACATATATATATATCTCGAGCATAAATCGATATAAATTTGTTTCCTTTTGGAGGACATTTTTACAAAAGTATGTGTAAATGTAACGCGAGCGATGGAAAAAATTTGCTGAAAAATCCTTCCACAAAGATCCTTCCTTCAAATGAAACAACGTTACGCGCACGAAACTCGTTATGCTTTTCATGACACGATCCAACTCCTCGGTGAATCACTTTGTATTTTCAAACACGCGACACGCGATTTGCTCCCCATTCTCCGCGACTCTCCTAGGAGCGATGTAAATTGCGCTTCGATACAGCTTTTTAGCCGAGACTCGCAGCCGACAGGTGCGACCAAGCCAATTCTATCGCGAGAGGACAAAACTCGTCCCGTAACTCCATTACTTATACATTCGTGGAGCGGACGAGCCGAGCCGAGCCGATCTTCTCTCCCTACCCCATAATCTACACAGCCGCACAATGTCGCCTGATTATGGCCAGGGCCGATATGTCGTTGATTCGGCCGGGTCAAACCTACGCGCGTTATTCAAATATTAAGCCCTGCGCGTACACGCTTGTACTCGAGGGAAAAAACGAGCAGCGGGAGTCGGATCGAGGATTCGCTGAACCCTGGGTCGATGAACCCTGTTCGGGAAATGCGTTCTTCCATTCTTTCGATCCGTGATAACGCCCTACCCTTCGTCCTACTCCTTCGATCCATCGTTTCACGCAAGATTCGATGCGATTGACGGATAAGAAGATATCGAAATTTGAAGCAACGAGGATATTTCTTTTACTCGAATAAAAAGGAAGACTACAATCTTTCGTTTGAGTAGTAATTGTCGAATAAATCATCGATGTATAATATTTAAAATTGAAATTAAGGAGAATTTCGAACGGTTTTACCACGGATCCGTTAATATTGATGGACACGGGTCGAATCGAAGGAAGGGGCCGGCAATCTCGTTTGTTAATTTAACGGGTGAAGACACTCGAGGTCGTGTCGTAGGAATCCCGCGGCCACGAAGGCTCCCCCTGGCAAATTTGCATCACAATGGCAAATCAAGAGGGAAAGGTTGGAGGGACACGTGGTCGTTCCGCGAAAGAGGCTTGGCCCCTACGAGGACGCGTACATACATAAGTACTCTCGATACGCGCGCGGAGAGGGTTGTTCCTCGCCTCTCTCTCTCTCTCTCTCCTCTTCGCCACGAATTCGCCACGAATGACACACGTTTTGCAGCGCCTCCAATCGTGATTTATGCACCTCTCTGCGACCATCTTGGAAGGATCTTTCTACCTCCCCCGCCCTCTCCACTCGGCCGAGAGATAAGAGAGAGGTAAAAATTCGATCTATCCGAGGATATATACCTTCCATCAGCTTTGTCACTCCCGATTGGCTGGCTGCCAATCGCTCGATTCGTCGCGATAGCGCCTCCGTTTTTCTAGGCCAAGTCAATTTTCACGTTCGTTCCGGGCAACGTTTCCTCCACCGATCGCGTTTAGATATCGGGCAACGTGGCCTGGTTTTCCAGAGAAATCACGAGGAGGTCGATTCGAGACGACCCGTTAAACCGATCGAACCTTGGACGAGAATTTCATGGCGTACAATTATACTTACGCAACTCCTTCTCCTTTGTCGCTGTTATTCACGCGAGGTTTAAAGCTCAAACATCCGTGTAAATTTTTCGTTTGTAGAATACCTTCGATTCTTTCGATTTTACTTTTGAAAGGAGCTTCTCTCTCTCTCTCCGAGCGAAGGAATTAGAATCGTTGAATCTTTCGATCAATCATCGATGGAGAGATACGAGGGGAATAAAGTTGGTATGCGAATCGAGTACCCTTTCTATTCCCATACGAGCGAGAAATCGTTGCACCGAACCCCCCTCTCGCTCAAGCGTATACGTTTTTATTTCATAAGGGTCGTAAGGTACAACCTTTCCCGATTTGTATGGAGGGAGGGGTGGAAAGCGGAGCCCGCAGCGGCAGCAGCTGTCGTAGAAACGCGTCGAAACGAGAGGTCGACCCGTGTGCGGACGTTAAAAAATGGGGGCTCATTGTGCATCTCTGACGGCGTGAATCCGCTCTCGCATCGATTTCACGGGGTCCTCTGTTTCCTCCGTCTCTTTCTCTCTCTCTCTTTAAACTCTTTGTAAATTTTTTGGTTACAAAATGAGATGAGAACGGGAAAGAAAGGAAAGGACAATGGAGACAAGGCAAGCGCCAGTCGTTCATTTTTCCATTAAGACGTCGTGCTTCCTTTCCACGGATCGACTCTCCACACATTTCACGGTCCTCGTTTCGACCTGGACCACCCTCCACGTTCGACTTATTAAACGAATAATTAGTCTTGGAAGATGATGCAACGTTTTGGTTTCGTTGCTACGAGAGAGATGCAACGGGATCTCGAAATTTTTCTTTCTCTGACTCGAGAGAGAAGGTTGGAATTATTACGAAACGTGACGGTATTTGATGAGAAAAGACAAAATATGGTGTAGGTGGTTGGGGAAATATGTAATTGCTGGAAGAAATTACGCGGCTCCCCGGGAGTTAAGTTGGACGAAAAACAGCTATTTTGCATTCTCGCGTGTAATGCAAGATTTTCTCCGTTCCGTTGGTTTCAGTTTGAAAAGAACTCGAGCTCGACCGAGACGACTTGACAATGAGCGACATGCTTTTTTTCCTTTTTTTCTTTCTGTCCCGGTAAGCAACGGTAATTGCTCTTTTCTTTTGACTCGGTTCATTCTATTCTTCGGAGCGTATTGTATGTATAAAAAGAACGAATCGATGAAATTAGGTGACTGGATTTTTTTTAAGGTGAAATTTAGGCGAAGGCTAAACGAGATTGAAGGAATTTCAACTCTTTAATTCTTGGGTAAATAATAGGATATCTAATATTTTATCTCGAAGAATTGTTCGAACATTTGTTATCAGAATATTATTATTAATTTTCGTTGAAAAACGCTCAAAAAGGATAACGATCTTTTTATAAATAAATATCTAGATTACGAAGAAACACGTTCTCATCGAAGATAAAATTTCAACTCGAGGATTACAAAGTTTTCTTCGACTTTACAATTTTATTGCGAAAAAAAAAAAAAACTTATCCGAATCATAAAAATAAAAATTGTACGACAAAAAAAAAGATCAACGAGCAATAAAAGATTATATACCGAGTCGACTCGACGCTTATCCCACCTGATGCGACACTTTCCCTTTCACTCGGCTCCACCAGGTCTTTTTATCTCGTCGAAGGAACGATTCCACGAAATTTACGGAGCATAACGAGATGGTGGTGGCGAGCAGAGTTTTGTAGGGAACGTTCCAACAAAAGCAACGCGACAGAATAAGAAGGTTTAGAGAAAGAAAGAGGGATAGAGAGAGAGAGAAGAAAAAGGGAGGGGGAAAATAGAGAGAGAACGAACCGGAAGGAGGCATCCAACAGGATGCGAGCACGTCCTTTCGGCATTGTGTACGGGCACCGGAACTGTGGGAAAACTTCCACACTCGGGTCTCTCGCGTTAACTCGCGAGAGACTCGCATGCCAGCCGCTAGTTTTATATAAATATTTCATTTCGCGGCGGACGCGAAAATTGCGACGCTGCTTCTCGAGAAACACAACCCTCCTCCTCCTCCTCCTATTCCGGATAACTAATTAATTAGTTGAACGTCGAGGCCTAGTCTTACTTCGATAAGTAACTCGCTTCCATCTAGTCGCTTTTTGGCTCGTTTAAAATCGTACGGCTCGTGTACAGCGTACACGAATATACGTGTGCAGCGTGTGTTGCGGTGGATGAAAATAATCTTGGATCGCGCAATACGTCGACTTAATTGCGCGATTAAACGTTCTCGATAGGATCGCCGAAGCCTTTGAGAACGTCTCGAATAGCCGCGCTGGGCAACGGCTGCAACAGCGCCCCACGCGAGGCCTCGCAGCGATCGATCAATCGAAACGAAATTCGATTCCTTTTCGTGGATGCGCAAGGGCGGATGCGCGTGGAACTTTCGCCAGTGACGTTGCGCCGGACACGCTTGAGAAGATATTTATTGCGTGAAAACGACAATACTCTGCTATTTTCCGAGGAAGGGAATCCGTTCCACGCAAAAGTTCCTCTCCCTTGCTTGTTGCGCAGTGCGTTAAGTGTCGGGTGGGAATCGAATAAATGGGAATTGTGCGCAGTTTAAACGTACGATGATCATCGTGATTGGTGGTTAGGTTAGGTTAGAAAGTTTTACGTTTTCCTGAATTGTGAAGTTGAATTGTGAAAGAGAAATAGCAAGTCGTTGAAAATCGTTTTTTACTTCTCAAGTTTGAAGAATGAAGCGATTATTAAGGTTTGTTGTTGAAAATATAGTCGTCTGAAGCGATGGAAATTTTATTGAGAGGTTAATCGAAGCAAGATCATTGATATACATTTGTCGTGCTATGATCGCTATGACAAAATCACTATCCTCGCGATATATTAAGATAAACGAATCGAATTTTATTGTATTTTATTAAATTTTAGTTAATATTTTGAACATTTGAATTTCACATCGAATGAATTTTTCACCATTGTCGTACATTCCGAATCGTAAAATTATCGAATTCGCGTCTTCTTTTTTCATATCACGTTCATTCAAATTTTCATACAAATTCGCCAATTCTCGTTATAGTCACAGATATATTACACTTTAGATTTTACATTTTCGTTGTTAAACTTCTTATAAGAATTCCATAAAAATGCACTTTCTTGTCATCGATAAATCGCAGCACCGACAAATTCATCGCATTAGCTTCACTCACGTTAATTATCCCAAGTCGACACGTTTATTCATCGATATCCCGTCATCTCGCGCAGTTTCGCGGCCCGTTATGAGAGAAATCTTGACGCGAGCAAGCAGAACAGGGGGGAAAAAAGGCACACCTCGAGTCGACCAGACTCTTAGACGAGTCCCTCTCTTTCCCTCCTTGGATCTTCGAGCTCCTTGGATCGAGTCGATTTCTTAACTCCAAAAGAGTCGAGGTTCGATACTCCGGTTAGATACGTGACCGACGTACACACGTCGACATTTATCGATTTCCACGCAAGATCGCGAGAGGGAAGGACGTTGATCGAAGCCTTTAGAAACTCCCTTGCCTACCAACCTATCTCTTTCTCTCTCGCTTTTAAGGCGTACGAACTATCCGTGGTGGAAAAAAAAAAAAGAAAGGAAAGATTCTCTCGCGGATTCTAACCTGTTCCATCGACGAACAGAGAGACGAATCGGTTTCGATACGCGTTTCTAATTTTTTCTTTCCTTCTCTTCCTCCCTATTTTCTTCCCTGCCTAATGAAATATCACTCGATATTCCTCGATACGTTTCGAATTTATTTTTCGTGAATGAGAATGAGCCCCTCATCTTTCGAAAAAAAGAAAATAAATAAATAAATTTTCAGAGAAAGAGAAACAACCGTCTGTATTTATTCAATCTAAAAACGATAGACATCAAAATATTCTAAATCAATTACATTCTAAAAGAAAAATTATTCTGAAAACAGCGTGGTCTCACTTTTTTCATCATTTTTCTAGAAATATTTTAAATCTTCTATTTCGTTCGACCACCCTATATATATATCCCTGCGTGGATCGTTGCACTCGACCCAAGCTCGAGCGAGGCTTCCTCTCCGTCTCTCGGTCAGGGTCCGCACGGCATCGATCCGCTTTTAAAGGGAATATCGACGCGTGTTGGAAGTCGTCACAAAGAACGAACACAACGGGGCAAAGACGAACGAGGAAGCGTGTTTCATTTACCGGTAAAACGCCTGGCCAGAATCCCGGGACGCTGGAAGAAATATTTCGATGCTCGCGTCACGAGGTACCGTTACCGCGAGCGGGGTGGACCGGTGATCGGTGATTTTTCGTGGATTTCAGGCACTGGCGCAGGTTGGAGGAGGCCGAGGTAAAGTCAGAAATCTCGCGCCCAGGTCACGACTCCGCGATGGCATGCGCCCATCCATTCGCGTTCCAGTCACCGCCAAAAGAAACGAGTCCGGCCGCGTACGTTCCTCCTCTTCTCTCCTCTTCCTCCTCCTTCTTCTCGTTAATTAGACCTCGCTTGCCCTCGCGAACCCTATTGGCAACGTGAGCGGATGCTCAATTATTTCGTCATTGTCTCGATTGGAAGATCGTGCGTTTCTCGAACGCCGCCGCCTTGGGGCTTAGAAACAGGGTTTTAATTAATCTTGTCTTGGGCGCTTGTAATGGAGGGGGGGAATCAGACGTTTAATTCTCGCAATTATATCCGAAAAATTTTTTTAATTCGATTTTTATTCCGATCTCGATGCGTTGCGTTCTTTTCTATTCTTAGCAACGATATATATATATATATGCATTAAGGAGGAACAATTCTTTGTTCTTCCTCCCGTGTTTCCTATCCGTGTCTTTGATATTTAAGAAGCATAGAAGTCGAAGCGGCAAATTTCATCGCGTACGATTATTACGTTTCAACGTGAATCATACATTTTAAAATTAATCTTCATTCTGACTCATTCTCCCTAATAACCAACGATTCTTTCCATCTATCGGCAACAGGAATATAAGAGATATAACATTTCTCGATTCGTCTCGATTCAGCTTGATCTAACTCGAAAGAATTATAGCAACAAGAATATCGATAACAGAATAAAACGAAATATAAAAATTCTTTCATAATAAATCAAAGACTTTCCATTTGTATATCCGTTTCTGGATTCCATCTGTGAAATAAATTATTGGAGAGAAAGGATACATTCGATTAAAGGATTAATACCTCCACTTTCTAAAAATCTGTCGATCGAACGAGACACAGGAGGTTCGAAGAATCGGTCGGTTTCGTCAAAAATGTATCACGGTTTGACGGGTCGGCGGCGAGATGATGCTCGCGCGATTCCCAGCAGGAGCACCATTTCGTTTTTCTTCTGTTTCCGCTCCAGATACAGGCAACCAGGCCGTGTAACTCGCCTGCGCCGATTATGGCAGGACGGGCTTTTGCGCGAGGCTCGTTACCCGCGCGCGCCTCGAAACCAGCCTTTATGATCCGCGCGCGCAACAAGCGCGCTCCCCGCTTCGACGACGGTAGCCCTATTTCGAACGCCACTTCCGCACTAGAAAACGCAATCTGTCGATCAACCTGTCGACAGCCACGCTTCTCGCTGTCCCTCGCTTCCGTTGCATCCGTCGATATTTCGCGCGATTTCGAAAGAAAAAAAGGATGAGAAAAGAAAGATCGTAGATTCGCAGAGGCGTGTTCGATACGATGGATAAAAATTATCGATTTAGATAGGATATAATAGATAGTAAGCAAATTAATAATTTGCTGAAAGAATAGATAAATAGATTGTTGAAATCAAATCGCTCGTACTTTTCGATTTCGAAAGAAAAAAACGATGAGAAAAGAAAGATCGTAGATTCGCAGAGGCGTGTTCGATACGGTGGATAAAAATTATCGATTTAGATGGATATAATAGATAGTAAGCAAATTAATAATTTACTGAAAGAATAGATTGTTGAAATCAAATCGCTCGTACTTTTACCACAACCCAATAGATAGCGTTCCGATCCTAAACTTAAACTCTTTCCTTTGAAATAACGTCGAAGAAGCTCTCTAATCGATATCGAAAAGTTCCGTCAAATTTCAAACCGAATTTAACCAAAGCGATTACTTTTAAAGACTTTTTAAAGAATATTTTAATCTCCTCTCAACTGTAAAAAATCTCGAACGCCTTTTCTTCTCTTCTCGCCAACAACGAGAATACACTTAGAGGAGAGAGAGGGGTGGGAAATATTTAAAAAAAGGATCGGCATTAATTCTCGGAAGGGGCACATCGCGCAGGAAAGGGGTCGCATTACGGACGTAATAATGCAGGTAAAAAAAAAAAAAAGAGAGAGAGAGAGAAGGAAAAAAAAAACGTCGAATTACCGTGGTCGCTGTTGTGCTGCGGTAACACGAGATCCCCGAGGAAATCTTGATACACCCACGTCCGTGTAAAACGTATTTCGCGGCGCGCTATTTACATAACGCAGTTACGTACCCGCGGATTCGTATTATGGTGGTGTATACGTGGTCGAGGATCTCTCCCATTCGAGAGGCGCACGAGTACGAGTTGCGTGTCATTCGCGCACGCGCGGGGAGGGGATGGTGCCGCGCGTTCGAGAACACGTGTCCGACACGACGAGCCTTTTCCTTCCTTCCTTCCTCCTCTTCTTCGTCGTCGTTCTCGTCGTCGTCCAAGTCGTCATTGTCGTCGTCCAAGTCGTCTTCCTCTCCTCTTTATCCTTTAGATGAATATCGCGTTTCGAGGACACTTAATTGAATCGTTACCGTAACGCTTTTATCTAACGAGCAGGCGCTCAGTGATGGGAGCGAGCGAGTCGCGAGTAAATTCCGAGAGAAAGTATTCGAATCCTTTGTTGTTTAATCGATGCTGAAACGATCCATGAAACGATAGTTATTTACGTAAGAAGTGGATAGAAGATCGGAATAGAATGAGAAACGAGAGTAGGATATATATTATTCGCGTTTAGATTTTTTTCCCGGATAATAATATAATAGTCGTTCGACTAATTATTCGTACGTACGATTGTCTTATCGGATGTTCATTAGTGACCGTTTCCTTTATCTCGCCGATAAAGCGAGAAACGGAAGATCGTTATTCGAGTTGAGAATAATAGAGAAGGCATTGTGTGGAAATATAGTTTTTTAGGGGTAATTATAAGCGTCGTTTAAACGTTGCATTATTATATTTCGAAGAAAAAAAAAAGGAAAGGGAAATTTTCAAAATAGATTCGAATTGAGAAAAGTGCTTTGGTGAAACGTCGATCGAATTTCGAATCTCTTCTTTTAGAAATATATAGCATTTCTAACGCGGATACTCGCGTCAAAGAGTTTACTTTCCTTTTCCATTCGAATAGATTTATTTGCATCATTCGCAAAGCAAATAAATCGTCAAGGATCGTTGCTCCGGTTGCATCGATGCATCGAGCTAAAATTAACGTCAACTTATGCCAGCAGCGAACTGTATCTATCCTCGGTTATTCTAGAGCTAATACTATATTAAGACACTCGCAGCTCGAACAATATTCGATGCGGTAAGCGATTGTTGTACTTACGTCATTCCTTGCTCCCTTCCGATTTTAACCGTGTGTTGTTGGATAACAACACGTTTGTTTCTTCATCTTTGTTCCGTATGTACTTTGGACCATTTCCATACGAGATTTTCTCCGTTGAAGATCTACCTCGTTTTCGTTCTGGTTCGTCTGCTTTAACCCCTTCCCTCCGAGTTCACGCACCCCGCGCGACCTTTACCATACACCTGTTGCACGTGTTGTGTTGACTTTCCACATGAATCGTCGAGTATGCAGGTAACGTTATACGTTTCCTCTGTGCCGGGGAATTTAATTATTTGCAAACCGAAGATTAAACAAACTTTCAAATGTGAACGTTTATCGCGTAAAAGAAATAAATTAATCATCTTTATATATCGTACATTTCCAAGAAATACTTTCAGATATTTTATATATGTATATTTTTTTTTTTCACAAAATTGTGAACAGTTAAAGTCAAAAAATAAAAAAAAATAAGATAGAAGAACAAAGCAAGGCCGTTCAAAATGACTAGTATCCGGCGTTCCAACGTTAATTCCTGTTGCCCACAAAGAGATAATATTTTATCAATGCGAGGAAACAATTACACACAAGGATAAAAACAGTGTAAAGTATCGGTTTGGGACGCACTACCACAGTTGCGTAACCCGGTTACAAATTGCCGCATCGCGTGTTTCTTTGCTCAGACCTTGCCTCGAATTTTCTTTCGTCCGTACGTCTCCTTACCTCGAATCCTTTTTTTTTCTTCTTCTTTTTTTTTCTCTTCCTTTCGTCCCTCGATTCGCGTGCGAGGTTCGATCGAATCGGTGGAACCCCCCAGGAACCGTTCTCCGCGGGAGCAAAGTTGCTCGCGAGCGCATTCAAGCTACAAGTACAGGAACTGCATGAAACTCGGCGTGCACGCGGATGAAAAGTAGCGTGTAGAATCCGTCGTTTATAGTCGGCCGTTCCCCAGACCTTGTCGAATCGATCCGACTCGCGGACGTAGCCGGGGAATCTAATGACTGGGACCGAGTCGCCGTCGTCCTCTCGACGTTGTCACCAAAGCCTCTTCGATTCTTCCCTCGGGCTTAGTTCCTCTATGCTACGGTGTAAAATCGCGAAAATTAATTTCAATCGAATTCTTCGTTTCGCTAGCCATCTGGAATACTAAAAAAAAAAAAAGGATTTTAAGATTGTTTTAAACTTTCCAACATTTCGATGAAAGTGATCCAATGTTTCGATTTCGAAGTTGGAATTCATCTCGATATATATTAATCGCGGAGTTATCAAAGGAAAGGCATTAAACGAGGAGAAAGAGGAAGCGTACGGTGCTTTCACCGTCGGTTATGTCACTACGAGAGGGTCGCGCATGCTTAACAATGGCGGGCAAGCATCGAACGCATCCCAGCCTGCATAACTCGCTCCTTTTCCCTCTTCTTTTCTTCTTTCTCGCCCGTGCCCGTTACACCGTTATATTCTACGTGATCCCATCTTGTCCAGCTGTCGGACACAGCTGTGCAGGTGCGCGACGCGAGCCTATGCGCCGGGATCGTCGTCGTTACTCCAGATATACGCGGCGAGGGAGAAAAGAGGAGCGGAACGAAACGGGCGCGTGAAAAAGGCCTAGCTGCCTCGAAGAATTCCCCTTCCTCCCTCCTGTCCTTCACCTTTTTTCTTTCTCATCGATCCGCGCGTACCAGTCCCCCCTCCCCTTCTCCTTCTTTCCTTCCTCTCCCCCCGTCTTTCTTTCCTTCCTCGAGGAGAGGCACGATGCAACCGCCACGCCAACCTTCCGCACTTTATTCACGTCGCGCACGACTAACGATCCCGGGAGAGGATCCTTTCTATCCTCTTCGTCTCTGTCACCGGCCGCCGCACGCGATGCGTCCGCGCCCGATCGATGACCGATCTTCGATCAACGGAATGCCCACGGCATGGATGGATCTCGCGTCGTCGATCGACCCTCGCGCTTCGTCTTCCTGATCCCCTTCGTGCACGCATCGGATCGAAGCCGAGAGGACCTTTCGCGCGATTAGAATACTTGCGTGGATATTATGATCGGTTCGAATCGATTTCGATCGTCGTCGTCGGTGTATTTTTGAAATTGAAATCGTTGAAATTTAAGTAGGAGAAGGTTGAATTGGTGATTGTGAAAATTTCCATAAGTAAGTAAATACGAAACGAGCGACTAATATTTCTTTCTGGAAATGTGGATATTAATCTTTTCAGAATCTTTTTTTTCCAATTTTAATATATCAAGATAGCAGTGAGAGATTCGAGTAAATTTTTAAAAAATGTTTTTGCATTTTATGATTATTCCACTCGTTATACACCGAAAATTTTATACAAGTTTTCCTAATTTTAACTCGTAATAAATAGAAATATTTTTCCGATCTTGTCTGGATGGATCGATTCTCCGAAATAAAAAAATTGGAAATTAAAAATAATAATACGCTTCGGTTCATCTATCTCCTTCTCCAATTATATCGATCGTCTTCATTTTCGAGAAAGAGAGACGCGGCGCGCAAGCAACAAGTACTTATCCTGTTGGAGGATGATAGGACGGAGATCACGTGTAGTCGCCGCGTCGGTTAGCGGAAACTGGTTTAGAAGCCTGTCGATGGGTCTGGATCGAGGCTAAATATAGCGTGTCCATAAAAATCGGAAACGAAACGATCCAGGAGGGGGGCTGGGTGGATAGAGAGTAAATAAGCCGGAAGAGGGAGAGCGAACGAATGGATCGCGTTTGATATTCAAATGACGTAATCCGACTGCGTTCGTTCCGGTATTCGCGAGTCGATCGGTTATCGATCTCTCCTCTCGATAGGCTCGATCGCCGAGCCGTGGAACGCGGGGCAACCTCGAGCGTTGATCTACCTACGCGCCAATTCTACGGGGAAGGTGGATTTATGAGTACAAGCGGATTAAGAGACCCGAGCTCTCCACTTAACTGACCTTGATTAACGCGAGTGAATCGCCGTTTTTCATATACGTATTTTTCTCTCACTTGTGAGGGAAAAATTAAAATAAAGAGAAAAGAAAAGAATCGATTTAGGAAGAAGGCTTTCATCGAGAAGGCTTCGTCTCGATGGGGAGATTGATCGATGAGAATTTTTCTCATCGAATTTAATCTCCTCCCTTTCGAAGAAGAATATCGATGGAATTTCTAATAAATTCGAAATATTTATTGTTGCGCGCGATTATCGTCGCGTAAATAAAATCGTATCGCGGCAAGGATGGAAATGTGACAAGGGTCGGATCGGTTTTTATCCACCTTCTTACATTCTTTCCCTTTCTTTTCCATTCCTTTCCATTTCTTTCTTTCTTCCTTCCTTCCTTTTTTTCGATCGAGAGGAAACCGTTTCGGATCGTCGGTACCCCATCGAATCCTCCGCATCGGATCTCGATAAATCCGCTTTATTCCTCGCGATCCTCTCCCTCCGTCTCTCTCCGCTCCTCCTCGGTTCGCGCCTATTTCCAGTTCTCGCGCTATATCCGTCCTCTTGCCATTGAGGATAAGACTTTTTCTTCGTTGTCCGTTGGCCTGCCCGTTTGCCTCGCCTGCTCGCTCCCGGTTCTCTGAATGACCGTGCCTCTCCACGCTGCTCTCTCTCTCTCTTTCCCTCTTTCTCTTTACCTGCGAGTATGTCCATGCACACCTATACGTTTACGCTTGGACGCGAAAAGTAACGTGTTCACGCTGGTGTAGGGGAGAGGAAACTTCCTTGGTAACCTTGATCCTTCGATATCCAAAGAACTTGGTCCCACGTCGATCTACACGAATCGATGGAATTTATCAATTCCTACCACGGTCCTTCGAACCTTCCTTCCGTTTCGAAAGAAATTTTAACGCGATTTAGAAAGGAATTATCCTTCATCGCTGTGCAGCAAAGTGTCGAATAAAGGAAAAATGTTATCCGGAAAAAATATTAGAAAATCTCAAGCTTTCTATTCATTTCTCTCAGAACGACACGCTTGTTTTTCCCTCTCGCCAAATAGAAAACCAAACGTTCAAACTCAAGCATAAGCCGTGAATAAGCGAATTCGAGAGAACAGATGAATGCAACGGATACTGGTGTCAACAAGGTATCGCGAAATCGAAGGAGAAACTTTTACTTTCGGATGAAATTTTCGTGTCCGTAGCTGGATCGAAAGAATGGAGTGGCGAGAGAGTAACAAAGGGCTGCTCTTTCGTAGCACGGCCGCGTTCAACTTTTCGAATTCTCCACACTCGCGCGGGCACGTTCCGATGAATCATTCCGATACGTTTCTCCGTCATGGGTTGCGCAGCCCCGTCAGACCACCGGACGCGATCATTGCTCGCCGCTTTGTTCGCGATCTCGTTCGTTACCATTTCACCGGCTTGGTCGCGCCTATCTATTACGTCTCGCAGATTGGCCGCAACAATTTTTCCCCACCCGTTCAATTATTTTCATTTGCTCCGAGTCATCCGTCTTCGTCATCCACTCGCCTCTTTATCCGTATATAAAACAGATCCTACGCGATATTCCTTCGATTAATCGTTTCTTTCGATCGTACAAATTTCACCTTACATAAAATAGATCCGTAGTCTGACCATAACTACACTCCTTGAATTTTGAAATAACTCGTTTCGTCCTAATTATCTAACTCCATCGTTCAATGTTTGAAAAAGATCGTCACACATACTTGTTAAAAGGGACGATTCGAAATGAATATAATTCAAATCAAACATCAAATTTAATTCGAAAAAAATCTTTGTCCGTCGGATGGAATCGTGTGACGTTGCAGTGCTGTGATCGAAGATCGATCGGTTAGCGAAAATCGAGATCTCACGCTCGGAATCCCGCGGCAATTCGCAAAGACCGGTGCACACGGGGAACAGGTCCGTGACACGGGGTCCACCTTTCCTCCTCTATCCGTTTCCTCTCCGTCTCTCTTCCACGTGCTCTCGTAGTACGCAGAAGAAGGAGGCGCACACGCACGCACGCACGCACGCACACGTCCTCCGCGTAACGCACAGGACGGCCTTCGCGGCGAATAATTATGTAGGGGATTTTTCAGTCGCTGTACGCTCCTCTCTCTCTCTCACACACGCGCGTCCACGACTCTTTCTCTCTAGCCGATTCCTCTCTCGCTTCCTTCCTGGGCCGCTGCCTTCTCGTTCCCTCGAACGAAGAAGAAGAAGCGGCGAACTGGTCCCGCAGGCTTGGAGGAGACTCGTCCTCCGATCGTCACCGCGCCTCGAGAGTTCGTTCAACGAGGGGATCTGTCCCCGGGACTGGTCCAGAAACAGGAACAGGCCCCGGATGTCGACACCGCCTAAGCGGCGGGGGTCTATCCGCGCTATCCGATCTGCAGGACTTTGAAAAAACTTGGCCAACGTTTGCTCGTCTTTGTTATCGGCGAATGGTATTTGACGTTCAAAGCGATGATATTTATGCAACGTTACGAAACCGTTTGAGGAGTCGATTAATCGATAAGTGTTTTGAGGATGATTATTATGGAATATATGGAAGAGATCCTTTTTAAATCATTTTTCAGATTCTTTAATTTTTATCGAATAATTTTCTCCATCATTTTCTTCTTTTTTTCTTAACCCCTTTTCGAGACTCATTTCGTCGAGGATCATTTTTACTAATTATGGACAAGGATGGTCGATGCATGTACTTTGCGGAAAAAAGAAAAATTAGGCGGACGAAGGAGAGACGCATTGCAAATTATCTATTTTCATAACGTAATTATAATCTCGTCCTCGTTGGACGAAGAAAAGACAAGATCGTAATTCAATACAAACTCGATCGCAACACGGAAAAGAAGGAAGGGAGGGAGGAAGAGAGAGAGAGAGAAAAAAAAGAAAGAAATGAGATATATAAGTTCCACGCGGCACGGGAATCGCGTGACGGATCCAGAAATCCGCGAGAGGCGGGATCGATCTACCCCCGGGGGTATAGAAAAATCGTGGTATTAACGCAGAAAAACCGCGGTAATCTCGTGACCATTCACCGGCCATTTTTCCCGGATCCAGGTTCCATCCCTCGCAATAACTCATCGCTAATGTCGCTCGTCGCTTGTACCCAGCCGAACTGGTTTCGATCGAATACCCCACCGAGCTCGTTCTTTCCAACGATTAGACGGATCGTGTCTCCACTCTCTCTCTCTCTTCTTCTTCGTCTCGGCTTTCCACCTTGCGTCGTCCACCACGCGCGCTATTTTCTTTTCCGTGTGTCGGTCCGCGCGCGACTCGTCGCGCTGTTCGATATAAATATTGCATGATCGAGTCAAATAATTCCGCTCGAGCATTTCCAGCTTCCCTTTCCCTCTCTCAGCCTCCGTTCTCGCGATTTCTCTCTCTCTCTCTGGCCGAGCTTTATCTCGTTGGTCGGTGGAGCGCGGCGGATAATTGGACGGGATGCGGTAGGACGGAATGCTGGTGCATTTGTCTACGGTACCAGAGCGAATGCAACTCTTATTCTCCTCTCTTCCTACTCCTCTCGAGCGGTTCCCTCTCTCTCCATCTCTCTCCAGGCTGTATGGGATGCGCAAATTAAGGGCGATTCCGTCCGAGCGGAATCGCCATTTCGCATGGAACGACTCTCGGCTCTCCCTGCCTCTTCTTCTTCTTCTCCTTCTTCTTCGTCTCTTTCTTCTTCCTTTGCTAGTCGTCGCGTTTATCCTCTGTATATATACCTCGACTGGCCGACTACCGGCAAGAGAGGTGCGCAACGCTCGTAAACGATCGAGCGAAGTTTATTAAAATGCGGCGTAATTGCGCGGCATAAATATTGACTCTAGCCTTTTCGAGGCTTTTATTTTAACCGACTGCGCCGCGGCTCCGGATTTTCTACGAGGCGACCGTTCTTTCCACTTGTTCCGCGTCGTTTCTTGCCGTTATGGAGAGAGAGAGAGAGACTCTTGGCGAGGGAGAAGAATCTCCTCTTCCTGTATACTCCTTCTCGACGTGTACTGAAAATGTAAAAGAAATTCGATTCGGGAGTTAAAGTGGATGGAATTTTTAAATCGAACAAACTATATATCCTTAGATTCCGTCTGCCTTGTTCGACAAATTTATTTTATTATAGGAACGGTTCGGGGAAGCGCGGTTAGCAGGTGCAACCGACAGATGCAAGCTTTTCGGTAGCTCGAGGGGAACGAGAAAGGGGGGAGAATCCTACTCGACAACCTATTTCTACGATCCTACGATGTCTAAACGGATACCGTGCGATCCATCCGTCTATTCAGCAAAAAAGAGAGAAAAAAAAAAGGAGAATCATTCTGCGGATTCTTTTTTTGATCTAACCTCCTAATAGAATACCGAAAGAAGAGGACGGAAGGTTAAATCTAAACAGATTAGACGTTGACGAGACGTTGGCGCTCTGTCCGTTGCGCGGATGGAAGGGTCGGGACGCGTTCCCACGGACAAAGGATAGATTCAGATTCCGAAAGTCAAATTTTCGGCCCTTCCGAGCCCGTTACGCGAGATTTGCGGCACCTTGAAGCCCCTTTTCGGTCGGTTGCTCTTCCCCTCGCCCTCCAACGTTTCTTTCCCTTTGTTCTTCCGCCCCGTCACCAGCTTCCGAACGCTATCCCTCGTCCCTTCCATCCTCCCTCTATCGTTCTGCGCCCTTCACGCAGAGAGAATCGAGAGACCCTGTCCTGTCCCCTCTCTCTCTCTCTCTCTTTTTTGCTCGATTCAGGTCTGCATTTCTCGATGCTGACGAAGCTGCGTGGCACGCGATCCCCGTGGCCAGGAAGAGATCGACTCGAATGTCTCTTTGAAGCGTCCACCATGCGTGTACTTCTCAGGTGCACGCACGAAATACGCTTCTTCTTCTTCTTCTTCTTCTTCTCCTCCTCCGCCTCGTTCCGCTTCGTACACCTGATCCGTTTCTTCCTTCCGTTGGAGCCGGCCGTCGTCGTTCAATATTATCGACGATTAGTACCTCGGCGGAGGTTTCTCACGTGCGCAAACACGCGGATTTGCTTTTCGATCGGAGCCAGAGCTGGGAAAACAACTCTCTCTCCGCTGTGTTTTCGCTCCTCCGGCCAATTCAAACATCGGATAGCGGGATCTCCCTTTGCTCTTCTTTGGGTAAACGATTATCGCGCGAGAATGGAAGCTCGGAGAGATTCTTTCGCTCGGCACGATTGTGATTGTGTTTGGACGGTTTGCGCAACGTGGAAATTTAAATGCGAGGAACGATGAGGACGCGTAGAGAGTGGAATAAGTATAAGTTACGTGTAAAAAATAAAATGATTGTTATATTGAGTTAAGGAAGAAAGAAACCCAAAGCTGTTTTATGATGAATGAAAAGCTTTTTATTAATTAACATCTTGTTGAAATTATCATATTTTGTAAAAGTGTTTCCATTAGAATTATTCGGAAAAGAAAAATATTTCTCCATGATACTTATTACATATATACACTCGAATTATTCGAATTGATACTAATTGCATCTCGTTTCCTTTGTTTCAGGTAAGCGAATACAATGAATGAGTCTACTGATCGTGAGTAACCTCATAGAATACGATTTTTATTCTTTCGTGCAATAATAAGACTCGCGCTCGATTTTCCCCGAGAGATAGAGAGAAGATTTTCACTCCCCTTCGATTAGACAGTTGTCTAGACTCGTTAAGAATTATATCTCCGCATCGAACCAACGTTCGAGCCTCGAATAAAGGGTTGCTCTTCACCCAGAAGGATCGATCCCGTAACGTAATCCCTCTCTAAATAGAAAGATTCTTTCCCTTTTCTCTCTCTCTCTCTTTCTCTCTGAAGCGTGATATCATCGTTGCATTCATCGATGGAATACCTTCCTTTTTCTCTCTTTTTTTTTTCCGCCTCTTGGGATACCCTAAATCCGGCTTACCCAAGTTTTTTTTTTACCAACGAAAAGCGAGAGATTCCTCGAAACGGACCACCCAAATTTTCAAAATCGGAATCGAGACCAATTAGTCTCGCGACAAATCGCTTTCAAAGCCGAATCTAATATTACGATCAAAAAGAAAAAAAGAATAGAATTCGTGGTAAAAAAAAAGAAAACTTCCATCCATCACGATGACGGAGAAGGAGGAGGAGGAGAGGGGTGGGCTGACTTTCCATTCTACGAGTTCGATCTCGTAGCAGAGTTTCAATTATAACCGTGACTCGGCCTCGATTCACCGGCTGTCGTGGCCTACTCAGCTCGCTCGTGATCCTAGCTATTGTGACTCTGCGGGGTCGTAGGTTGGGTCATCGTGGAAGGTCGTGAACGACGAGCAACAGTATAGATCCGCGGGAATGTGTGCCAACCTCGAGTTGGCTCGAGGATACCTGATTGCCTGGGTCAAGGTCACTGCTTACCACCCAACCACCTCTCTCGTCTTCTCTCCTACGTATCGTCGTATATTTATATATACACATACACCTCTTTTGGCGTGTGCACCGATCGAACTAGCGCCTCCAGCGTCGAGATTCCGATTCGAAATGGCACGGGTGGTGGCAACTTTTCAACCGCGAGTTTACACCGCTTGTCCCGTTACGAGCTCGTCCCGGCGAGCTCTCGGCGCTTCTTTATCGAACGTTCGCCTTAAGGAAGCTTCTTCTCAACCGTTGGGATGGTCTTGAAGATTGCTCTCGGTAGATGTTAGAACCTCTCTATATTTGGAGAGAGCGAGAGAGAAAGTAGCCGAGATTGTATTCATAGGGGAGAGAAAAATGAAGGCAGATTAAGCGAGAGAACGGGGAATGCAAAGATTTCTGAGAGATGCGGTTTCCTTTTCCGGTGGGCTCGCCGATTTGTACCACCTTATACACTCTGGGCCGAGAAGAAGAGCTATCGGGGATCGGAATTAGAATTTCATTTGGAGGAAGGGGATCGATGGAATTAAAGAAGAGATGGAATCCCTCTTTCTCGGCGATCGTTAAGCGGGCGATGGAGAGGCAGCCACCTGATGAAGGCCACCGGTTGGAAAAGGAAGTGCGTTCGTTCCTTCTTCTGTGAATCGCTGTTAATCCCGTAGGCCAATCGCCAATTTTTTCACGAGGATGGAAAATCGAGGTGGAATCGACTCTAACGATTTACTCGCATGCGATCGCGCGGGTAATGGTGAATCTAAAGTGAAATTACACGCGTGTGCATCGTGGTCGGAAGCGTGGAACGCTGCTCGTTACGGCGGGGAGAAGGATTTCTCGGCTCGAGCCGAGAGGGAATCTCTCTAAGCTCGTCATTAGCGCGAAAGCGAGAAATAGATAGATCTCGATTCTCGGTCGAATCTCATGGGAAGGCCATTGTTGGCGAGATCGAAGTTTTAAGAAGACGAGCCAGGATAATTGGAGGTGGTAATGGAGAATTTCGCCGCGTTTGGGGCGTGTCGATCCGAGCTCGATTCCCCTCCACGCTTAATCACCGCCTTTAAAAGAGAAGAAGAGGAAAAGAAAAAAGAAGGAAACCTAACCTAACCCAACAGCGAATCCGTTATTCGTAATTACGTATCTCTCTGCCTTCGAAGAATACGGATAACGCGTTCTCCAATTGTCCAGTTTACCCGCGTTCCTATCACATGCGGTAATAGGTCTCCGAGGTGGCATCTAACTATCTATCTATCTAGTTTCAAATGGGTCAACGCGATTCCATATTTATATATACACACACACATGCATATACACGCGAAACTCGATGCTTTCGAGGGAGTCAATTTCAGGCGAAGTTTTTCGCTCGAAACCGCCACAAGCGTGTTCTTCTCCCCGTTCGGCCAACAACGACATCTGCTCGATGTTCCGTGGCGAAGGAAAAGGGTCGATATCGCGATCGATACACATTTGCTTGACGACGCGGATCGATCGAAGGATGGAGCACCGGCGGCTACCGTGAAACTCGTAACGCGAGCTTCTTCTTTTTCTTTTTCTTCTTCTTCTTCTTCTTCTTCTTCTTCTTCTTCCTCGAGCTATTGTTCGAGCCAGGCCGGAGCTAATCGACTGAGACCGATACCGTGATATTCCCGTAAACGATCCTGAGGAATCTGCACCCTTTCCCCCCTCTTCGGGGGGAGAAGAGGAGAGAGGGAGGGCCCTTGTGTTGAACCCGCCGCCCAGGAATCGCGTTAAATCGCGAGATCAATTAAAGTACACGCTCCTATTGGCCGTGACGCTTCCGCGGTTACACGCTTCGGAGGCTCATCGCTGTTGAATAATTCCGTTTGCGTGGGTCCATCGATGGTAAATCGTTACTTTTTCTTCTTTTGCAAAATCGAAGTTACATGTTATTTCTTTTTAAATAGTGATTGAGAAGTCTCGAAACTCGAAAGGGAATTCGAATTCGATTTTCAATTTTATAATAATATAGTCGACGAGAAAAATTATCGTGTTTCGAGGGTGACGTGTCTCCTCGCGGATACGGATCCTCCTCGAATCGATCTGACATCGAGGTTCATAGATAACGCGAGCCAAGAAACCACGTTGCGTATCAGATCGTGTACTCAACCTGTTATCAATTCTTTTTTCTTTTTCCTTTTTTTTTCTACAAGAAGTAAGCTGGTTTCTTGGGCGCACGGCTCTCCGTACCGCGATACCGCAAGAAACGTGGATAATAATCGTAACTCGTGTCTAGGAGCGAGTATCGGGTTCGAGGCGGGCCAATCATCCGCAGGAAACAATCACACGTAACTGTTTGCGTAAATGAAACGCACGGGGTGGATGGGAGTTTAGGTTCCTTGAACCTAATCCCCATCGCCTCCCTGCTACGAAGTTGGATCAGTGAAGAATCTTCATCCCCACTGGATGAAATTTCCAAGTTTCCGAGCCGATTATTTGCCGATCATTTCCATCTTTTACGGACCGTAAATCACACCGAGCCGCAATTTGACGCGCTACCTAATAACCACGCCACGAAGAAACACACCGGTGAACGGATCCGGGGGATCGTTCATTACCGGCTAACGGCCGCTCCGCGTTCGTAATTTTGATAGAGAGTGTATAAATTATAGACGTGACAAGAACACATGGGAAGATAGAGAAAACGGGTCGGGGCCCGCGTTTCGGGGCCGGCCTCTCTCTCTCTCTCGGATAATAGCGGATACCTTAAATCAAATCACGTTTCTGGAAACTGGTTTATGCAAAACTGGACGGCTTCTGTTTCGCTCGCTCCGTTTAGGTGTGGTTAGGTGTGGGCTAAAGCCGAACAGAGGAAATAATTTGAGAGTATAAATAATTGGAATAATCGAGAGTTGGGAAATTATTTTATTATATATAGAGAAGAGGTAGAGAAGAGGTGATTAATGATTCTCACTCTCTACGAAATATGGAGAGTGTTGAAAATAAAAATATAATTATATTCGTTATGGATTATATGCTTTTTCTTCAATCTTCAAAGCACCCTTCTTCTGTTAAAAACAACGGGTATTGATCATTGATGAGAAATCTTAAATTCGTGTAAAATCTCGTGTAAGAAAAGATTGTTCGATCATTCTTATTTTTTAGGAGAAAGGGAAAGGGTTTGTCTTGAGAAATGAAGTGCAAGGTATTTAGAGATAGTACAATTAGGTTAAATGGGGTAGAAGTGGAGGTAGAGGCCTTTGGAAGGTCGTTGGTTGCAGTTTATTGTCAGGCGCCTCGCTCGAATCGCCGACTAATAGGACGATTGTGGCTTCGCCTCTCTTAGATTCCTTCGGTGGAGATGCTGGGCCGCAGATGCTGCAGGGATAATTATCGAAACCGTTCGAGGGCGACTAACGATACTCGAGCTGAAAATCACGTCCTACCGAGGATGTATTTGTGGGGGGAAAAAAAAAGAGAAAAAGAACGGAGAACTCGAAGAAAAAGTTACAGAACCGATCATTCGAAGCAGGAAGTTGTCGAGAGGCTGTTTCGAAGAGAAAAACATTCGTTGGAAACTTGGAAGCTTTGGGGAGCAAAAGATTCAAGATTTTGTGAATTCTTCTTTCCAAAAAAAAGAAAAAAAAATAATATTCGAAAAGAAGTAAAGTTATCGATAAAAATCTATCGCGTCTTATCTCCCTTCCTTCTCTTTGGATCAACGCTCATAAATTTCCGTACACGACTTCCTTACAAGAATATCCAAAGCCGAGGATCCAATTACAATTCTACTAACTCGAGACACCGAAAATTGATATTTAACCGTGACCCGACCCAACAACTGACTCGCTATCACCGCGTGGCCAACATGCGACCGAAACTTAATCGCGGTAATCCAACACCTAACCTAATCATCGACCCTATCCGCAAGTTTCTTTTCCTTGCGCGCCGCTCGAACGAAAAAGAAAACTCCCTACGCGCGCATGCGCGCACGGAGTATCTTATCCTCGCCTTTCCTCGCCGCAGAACCGATAAAGATATCAGATCTTTAGACGCCAACACCGCAATCGCCGTTCGTCAAACCGAAAAAGGAAAAAAAGAAAAAAGACGAAGAAAAGAAGAAAAAGGAAAAAGGGAAAAGAAAAAACTCGGCTCGCGGAAGGAAGGATTAACCGTCGAAAAGCACTAAACCACTCACCTTCTTCTTTACACCGCGAATAGTTCGGGCGTTAACACGCGTTAATTTTAACGGACAACACGATATAGCCTCTTACGATTTGTGTGTACGAGGCGCGCGAATGCTTCTTGCATTCTTGGCATTTACGCGTGCCTTCGTTAAAGCGGCACCAGGAAGAGGAGGATGGCTCGTTACACAGCCTCGTATTCGTCCTCGTCGTTTATTTCGACCGGAGGCAACAATGGCAACGAGAGAGAGAAAGAGAGAGAGAGGCCGGGAACGAGACACTCCGGGAGAGAAAGTTTATTACCGGCCCGGAGAAGTCGCCTGCTTCTCCATTCTCCCCCTCTTCTCTCTCTCTTGCTCTCTCTACGTCTGTGAAAGGTAGGCTCTCGCAGGTGCCACGAATCCGTAGCCTGATCTCGTTGAAAGTGTACAGGTGGAACGAGAGAATCGTCTCGAATTCGTCGTGGATATCTCGCCGGTCTTACGAGGAGGAGATGCACGTATATCTTGAAAAGGGGTAATTGCGTCGTTAGGAAAGTTTGAGGTTTCGAGGTTGGGAAGATTTCTGATCGGAATTCAATTTGTAAAGTGAAAACGAAAATAGATATATATCTCACATATTTTGAAAAATTGAAATCTATTTCTAAAGTGAAATATATACATTTTAGATTAGATTAGAAAGTTTGAGTTTTCTGGAAATGGAGATAAAGTCTTATCAAAGAGCTCAAAGAATTTATCGCGAGGAGATTTTCGCAGCTTTTTATATATTATACCTCGCACAAGTGTCCTACGATAAAGTCTTCAACAGATCCATTTCCACAGATTCTCTCCATAGTTTCGACCATCAATCTTCGCTCGTATTTTTTTCAACAAATATTGTTTCGAGGAATATATATATATATATGGAAACGATATATACGAATAAGGAAAACTCGACTCGAATTTCCATGGGTTTCTAAGAAAGCCATCCTCCTCTTGGTTCCCTCGGAATGGACCCTCATTTTTCTTCGCCGTCCCGGTCGTGGCGCGTACCGTTACCAATTATTATCGTCGATCGTCGAGAAATAAGCAGCCCGCCTCGTTCCTCGGAACGAGCACGATTATCTTTCCACCGGGGCCGGCCGACATAAACCACACCTTGCCTTCAGAAAAGAGAATGAATAATCGGCGAGGAGAGAGACGCGGTGCGGATAAAATCGCGTCTTTCGAGCCAACTTCTTCCCCGCGACTGCCTCCCCACCCTTGAACTGTCGTGACGAGGGAGGGGAGGGGAAAAAGGACGAGAGGAGAGCCCTCTTTAAATTCGCGATTCATCCGTAAAGCATCGACATTGAAATCAACGTGGATGGACCGCGATGATTAGAGAGAAGAAGCCTCTTTTTCACGAGGAGATCGTTCAACTTTTCGACCAGGGTTGGAGGGAAAAGAAGAGGGCCTCGCGTGTGGACGCGAGATGCGACAGGAAGTCGGATGAACTTGTAGGTCGGGGGAAATTCTTGCTTCTTCGAGACACGCTAACCCGCATCCTGTTTTGCGTACAACGATCTCGTGAATTGGAATTTATTTATTTATTCATTTTTCTACCTTTCTTGGGAAGGAATTTAAATTAGTTTAGATATGAATAGAGTATATCCATTATCGAGTATCTTGTAAATTTTATTTTCGAAACTTTTTCAGAGATCTCTATCAGTGTGCAAAAGAAATTAAAAATCTAAATCAATTGACGAGTATAATGAATGAATAAATTATGACAAAGAGACGAGCGCTTGTATTGTATTTGCATTCTTGAATACTAATTTTTGAAACTTCCATCGGTGTAGAAAGTATTTCGAAAAAGAAGAAACGAGTAAAGAGGCAAATCGAGTAACGAACAGATACTACGAGAAGGAAACATCGTATCTGTTTCTCCGTGTATAATTACCATATAAATAATTTATTCCATCCATTTAAAAATAAGAAAGAAGAAAAGGAAACAATGAACGGCGTGCTTTCCAGCTAAATCATCATCAAGTCGTTAGAATCTCGGGGACACACTCGTGCCTCGTGTTTGACAAGCACGGGAACGGCACGGAGGAGCCACAAATTACCTCCATTAGCGTGGCAAATTTACGAGAAAGCGTGCCCTTGATTTTTCCTATGCCGGCCTTTTCAAGCTCCTCTCCCTCTCTCTCTCTCTCTCTCTATATCCAACCTGACCAACGAAAAGGTGGAAAGACACGGTCGTGCTGTGTGTCGCCCACACAATGCCACTCGCCTAGCGGAACCGCGCCGGTGAATTGCGATGGAGAGAGATCCGGCGAGGAAACAAAACCACGCGGTCGCTGCCACTGGTCAGTACCGGTACGACCGGTGATTTTTACCCGACCGTCCTCGATTCCAACACGCGCTGTTTGCTGTTGGGGCGAGCAAATATACGAGGAGAGAGAGAGAGAGAGAGAGAAAAAACGCTTCGTACAAACTTACGCTTTTCGAGAGAATGTAACGCGAATTGTCCGAAAAATTTGCCAAAAGAAGAAAGAAAAGGGAGTTAAGTGTTTATTTTCCTATAATTTCGTTGGGTCGAGTCGCTAGTCCAGTTGAACTTTTGCACTCGTGAATCGAGATTGGTCAAGGGTACAGATTACTTTCACCGATTCACCGAGGATGCTCGTGAATCGTTGCGTTTAATCTCCCCATCCCTTTTGCTTCTTTACTCTGCCGTTTACCGGTCATTCTAGTTATTTGTTCGGTTTCTTGAAATTAAAGTGTGATTAAACGACGATTTCCGCAACACGGATTTTTCGAGAAAAATTTCCCTCTAAAAACTCTCTAAGGATATGCCTTAACACTCTTCACGCTTCTTCCTTTTTACTTCTTACTCGCCTCGAACGAACCAAAAACCGCAAAGGCACATCCTCGAAAATCATCTTGCATTCCTTCTTCCTTTCACATCCTAGTCCAGCGATAAACAAAAATCGTGAAAATTCCATTTCAACATTTTTTCCAACGCCATACTGTAACGTTCGACTGACAATTCTTCTCGAATCGTCGATTTTGCTAAACTATCCGCTCGATGCTTGCTAGATTCCCGCAAGGGCAAAGTCGAGCAGAAGCAGAAGGATAGAAACGGTCGCGACAACGTATAGATACAAGTCGCAGAGGAACGGTATATACGCACGCGTCGAGACGTAATGTAGGTTAGAAGGTGGGTGGATTCCTTGCTCGTCCGTTTGCTCATTTTACGGTGTAGCTGGTGGCGCACAGCAAGCGTAGCGTTGGATAGCGTATCGGCTGAGATACCGAGATCGTGTCTCGTTGCCCGATATCGTCGTTCCAACGAGTCGACGAGGGAGAGAGAGAGAGAGAGAGAGAGGATGTAATGGCGTGTTGGAGGCAATCGAAGGCTGGCAATTAATCGAACTGAATTATCGATCCACGATCGGCCGACGCGCCGATCCGCTTTTGCACGCTGTTAGATAGATAATGGCGCGGGACGTATTACGGTTAACGTAATAAAACGGGATAATTGTGGATAATAGAATTTATACGACGAGAGATCGCGTTAAATTCGATCCGTGTATAATGGATCCTAATTAAATTCCGTGGAAATTTTTGACAGTTTCGACGTGCAACGTTTTTATTAACCATTGGAAATTCCCATTCGAGGAGTTAATTATATTTCCGATTACAGTTAATGGATCTTTCTCGTTTTACGATACACGGCGCAATTTATTAAGATTAGGATTATTTAGATCGACTCGGTTTCAGATTTTTATTAAGAAAATATACGAGTATAGTGTTTTCGAATGTGATCAATGTTGCATATCTTTGAAACTGAATCAAAGGATACTTTATTTCCTGTTGCATATTTTACGAATGAAAGAGATTCAAACAGATCGATCAATTTTTAAAAATAAAATAAAATTCGCGATCGTCGTGGTTACTCGAATCCGAAAAAAGAAGAAAAGAAATTCCTATTATTCTTCGAACCCAATCAACGTCTCTAAACTCCGAAGAAATACACTCGACACAGAATGTGTTAATCGATATCCAATTTACGTCCCCCGTCATTCCGATTCGATGCAATTATCGAAGTCTTCGGTCCCTCGCGACCCTTCGTTCCACCGTTCCCTCCTCTCTCTCTCTCTCTCTCTCCCGTTCTCGATCGGGACAAGCAACGCTTACCAAGAAATTAATTTCAGCGCGTGCGTTACGCGCCGGCCGCAGAAGGAACGCGGCGTATCGAGAAGCCAATCTCTCCACAAAAACTTGATTATACGATTAAGCGGACGGCGAAAAACGACCGAACCCAGGCCTCGCTAATGATATCGCCTCGAGGACTCTCCGATCCAATCCCTCCGCGCGTGTTACACTATTCCGCGTATAATCCTCTCGATACCTGTGTCGTCGGTTGCCTGTTGCCAACAAAAATGCCGTGTCTATGATAATTAGCGTCTCCATTGTTTCACGTCTCGTGATTAATTCGCGAAACGATCGGATAAATCTTTGAGAGAAGACGGATTAAAAATACTCCTCGTGCGTGATGGAAGGATAATTCTTTGGAACAAGACCTCTCTCTCTCTCTCTTTCCTCGTTCCTTTTCAATACAAGCGAGGTACAAAGCGAATAAGAATAAGAATAAACAAAAGATCAATAATACGCGGTTCAATAGAAATGGAAATGGAAACGATGGATGTTATCCAACGAAAGGGGCGCGAATCAATTAATATTTATCATTTCGTTACTCGAGACGATAATAAATCTCGTTGCGGCGTCCCGTGTTCTTAACGATATTACGTGTACGTAATCGTCCGGTAATCGTTGCGTTGCCGGACGGTTAATAAGATAATTCGATTTCAATTAAAATTACAACGGATCGTTGCGGCAACGCGCGCAATATCCGCGCGGTGAAATTTGCATATCCACGTGACACGATGAATGAGAAATTCATTCTGTGGCGGGTCGTTGATCCCCTCGGCGATACCTCGGCACACCGGCTCCTCTCATCGCGCCACCACGACATTGTGATCGTTTTAATGGGGCGTCGTTAGTCGCAACGCGAAATAAAACCGGCTGATAAAAAACCATCTGTATATAGTACTCGTCGTAATTTCAAAGACCGTATATACACGTACGTGCGTGCGTACGTTTACGACGACGACCGATCTCGGCCCCGCCATTAATTCCATCGGTAATTGACCGGCGAGAGTTATGTGATAATTTGCCGCATCGGGTCGACTGGAAAATTCTCCACCAATTTTTTCCCCCCCAACCTTTCTTCTTTCTTCCCACCTTCCCTCCCTCTATTCTTTCCTCCTCTTAACGCGCCTCTCATCCGAGATTCCGGGGGGAAAGAGAGAGAGAGAGCGGCGCGGCTCGGCGTGGCAACTCTCTGTCGTTGCTCGTTGCTCGCCTCTGTATAGCTTCTCTCGCAGATGAGAAGCGAGGCGGTCACCTCCCTCGTGGAATGCGCGGTCAGTACCCCTTTCTGCGCTGTTAAACGCACACGCGTAGACCCTTCTCGTGCACGCGCGCCGCCACTCGCTCGCTTCCGTGCATCATCGTTCGCTAGCCTCTCCCCTCGTCCTTTGTTCCAATCGAATCGGGCAAATTTCGTATTTCTCGCCGAAGATCTTTCCTTCGTCGTCGAGATCCAATTCCTTCCCCAATTGGATCGTACGAATCCTCGTCGAGGGTCGTGTTACGGGGGTGGAACGAAAGGGATCGATTTGAGGAGGTAATAATGTTGGAGAAATTTTTCTTACGATCGAACGTAAAATTAAAATTTAGTTATTGTTCTTGAAATTTATGACAGTTGTTATATATTGGACGAAGAGGGAAAGGTTTGAAAATTGTGTGTAACTTTTCCGTGGTGTCCATTAAAGGAGAAACGATAAGTAAAAGGAGAAGGAGGAGAAGGAGGAGGAGGAGGTTCGAGATAAGAGGCCTCTCGCAGAAGAGGCGCCCCGGTATCGAGTTTTGGCCAAACACGTGTTTTGTTTTTACAGTTACTCGGTTACACCTGTAGAATTCGTGTTCCTCGTTATCCGGGCCGATAAAGCTTCCTTCGAAAAAGGAATTCAAAGGATGCGCTCGTTCGTTGTGAAAGTCAGTGAAGATATCAATTGAGGAGAGGGGAGGAAATTATTCGCTGGAAAAAGGAAAAACTTCCGTTTTCGTTTAATCGTTCCACTAGCTGGAGTAAAAAAGTATATACTTTCGAGAACGATTACGATAACTCTTTACTCTCGCGAGAATAGTGAAACTTGAGAATTTATATCCTCGAACTCGTCTTTCCCTTTTCAAATATTCTTCACTTTCCTCGTTCTCTCTCGTAATAATAATTTGTACACACTTGCAACCTCCATATTCCTCTTTCTTCTTCTTCCTCCAATATTTCCACGCTCTCGAATAATACTCGAACGCATCTCGCAGAAACTCCCCCTCGTTTCGAGACTTTACACGCACCCTTTTTCTTTTCCCTTCGAAAAGTTGAGGGAGGAAAGGCGGGATGCTCGCGCTGTAAAACTGCACCGATTCCTTTAACTGCGGCCAGATCGGCCACGGACGCGTTTTACGAGGGAATCGGAGATCGACTCGCTTTCTGCCTGGCTGCCTCGGCCGTAATATGCGCAGGGCCCGCGGGGATTCTTCCGTTTTCACCGCCGCTCCCGTCACTTCCACGCAGCCACGGATTTATTTTATTTCTGTTTAATGCCCCTCCTTGCGTATCGCCGCGTAATCATAATGTCCACGGATTGTTGGAAGCGTCGTCAACGAGCGACGTGTGCAACGCTTAATGACACGAACGCTTCGACGTGGATGCGATCGATAACGCGCGTTTGATTAAAAGGCTCCGATGATAAGGATGGAAAGGAATCGAGAGAGAGAGAAAGGGATTCGAAGTTGGATCGGATCGAGGGAAGTTGAGGTAATTTTCCTGCAATTTGCAGGATGAGATTTTTCCCTCGACGAGGGAATCAATTTGAATAGTAGCGCGTTGTTGATGCTTTGGATTTTTTTTTTTTTTCACTCCATCGTAGGAGAAAATTATAAAGTCCTAACCTTGTTACGCGACGCTTGATGCTAATTTTACGGCTCGAAACAACTCGGGACGAGGAAAAAAAATATACCAAGCGGAGCGTGGAATCTTTCGTGTCTTCCGATATTTAATCGTTATTGAAACAAACTTCCTTCTCTCTCCCTTTCGAGTAAAAAATTGCGAGAGACGAGTGATCTAAAACTTGCTGTCATTCGTGGAATCGTCAATGTGAAAGAGAAAAATTATCGAATTATCCATTAGCCTGTTTTGATTAATACCTCTGAGAAATATTGCATTTCTCGAGAATAAACCGGAAGAAGCTCGATTACCTACGATCTCCGAATAGTATCGATTCCGAGGAATACGAAAATGCGAGGAAGATTTTCAAGATTTTTCGCCGGGGCCCCGCTTATAGAGCATTATTCTGGCTCAGAAATGCTTCAGGAGAGGTTTTATGATTGCAAGATCGCCTTGTCTCTCTCTTTCCATCCCCGTGCCATCCCCGTTCACTCCTCGTCTCTCGTGTAGCACATCGAGACGGCAACGGCAAAAGCTTGAAATATATATATATATATATATATATCTGCAGAGTCGTTGCACCGGAACCGCGCTGATTTTCTCCGCTCGATCGTTGCGCGGCTGCCGCTCGTGAATACGCTTCGAGTGTATTCGCGAACGCGTGCAATCGGTCTGGGAATATGTAGGTGAAAAAAGGATGGACGCGCGAGCGTGACGCGTCGAGAGAATTTCTTTTCTCTCCGTTGGCCGAGTCCGGGCAAAAAGCGGGGAGACGAGGCGTAATGGAGGGGTGGCGCAAGAAACGCGAGGGTTTCGTTCGATCTTCTCCCGTGTATTACCGCGTTCGCTCGATTAATGGGTGGGTGATGTCGGGGGAGAGGAAAAGAATTGGAATGGCGAAGAATAAAAGTTTGTTAAATCGGTTAGAGTTTGAAGAAATCGAGGAGTAATAAGATAATAGGATTGTTGGCAGGTTGAGAAATGGAAGAAAGTCGAGGGAGCACAATGGGACTCCATTTGTTACCATTCGAGGCTTCCGGGTGTAAATCGTGTCTAAAAGAAAAGAATATCTTCCCAACGTTTCACCATAGCATCGCTCCTCGGCCAGTTTCTTTCGACCCTCGAAGAAACTAGTAACAATGCTAGCGAAACATTGGCAGGATATTTCTTTCTTTCTGCACGTGACCAAGCCTCTTATAATAGCAGAAACCGTAAAAGCCTTCAAAATTGCAATGATGGAACGATTTTTTCTCTTTTTTTTTCTTCGAAACAATAGACATTCCAGTCTCGCCAAACTTTATCGATATCTCTTTCCTTGTTAACAAGTTTGAACACTCTTATATTCGTATAATTCTCCGTTAAAATACAAAATTCGAACGTTCTCGAAGGGAATCTTTGCAAATGTTTTATCTGATTTCGCGACGAACGAACGAATAAAAAAATAGCGATCGAAAAGGCTTGCAGATGGGGCAGTTCGGTGAAACGATGAAGAGGACCTCAAATATCTGGGAGGCTCGAAAAACGGACAAGTGTCGCGGGTATATAATGGCCAGTTTCTCGGAACGAACAATAATGGAGAGAGGTGGGTCGAGTATCCAGTGACGAACACTCGATATAATCCCGTTTCTCGGTACACATATACACATGCTACTAGGATTACCACGACCCACGGGACTCCCTTCATTCCATTTGGTCGACGTTAAACGGCTCGCTTTTGTTCCCGGCCGCGTTATCAGCGCCCACCCACCGCCACTCGGCCACAGGTGTGGCGAGTGATAATAAACTGTGTCCTCAACTTTCCTCCTCCTGATCTTATCTGCGACGGCTGTTATCGAATAACCGCGCGTAAGACGAGCCGTAAGGAGATCGTGTGTGTGTGTGTGTGTGCGTATACAACGTTCGTGAAGGAGAGGAAGCTTCTTCGAGGGTGACGACTAGATGGACGACTAAATAGAAAAATTTGCTCTCTGGAAAGAAAGAAATTTTGGGGAGGAAGAAGTAAAGATTATTCCTCTCGAATATCTATCTCGCGATTAATCCTTTCAGAAAAATTGTTTCTTTATTCTTGGAAGAAACGTTGGGTTATTACATATATTCTCGATGATCCGTTATACATTTTCGAGGAAAACTCGAGGATAAATTAATTTTTATCTGCTCGAGATAATTGAAGATTGGTGGGGCCAAAGGGTTAAGGGAGCGAGCAGCAGCACCGCGATGGAATCGCGTTCCGGGCAGCCGCGCGTTTTCGAAACAAATTACGCCGCCGGCGGGAGGAGGCTGTATCGTCCCAAGTACAAAGCCCAGATGCCGGTTTTTGCGGTTATTATTTGCCTGGAAGAATTCAAAAAATGAACCGCAGAGGATGGGGAAGATGGGGGGAGGGGAAGGAGGCAAACAGGAAGACAGAAGGGTGGCTGTCAGTTGGTAGCCAGAGAGAGAGAGAGAGAGAGAGAGGGAAGGGCGGGAGGAGTGGCGGGCGTGAAAGAAAAACGGGCGGTTAAGGTCGAAGAAGAGGCGGAAGAGGATCGCAGAAAGGAAGAATGGTAAACTGCAGAAGAAGTTTCGCGGTCGGGGCGTTGTTGTAACGGCCGAGCCGCGAATCGAGCTCGTAGAAAAAGGGAAAAATCTTTCCTCCGTCTTGACATCAGCACGCTTCCATGCGCTCCATGTCAGCCCGATAATTGAAGAGTTTCATTTACCCGAGGTCGACTGATACGAAGTGGACGCGCCACGAGTTTCTTTCGATAGATATTCTTGTCTCTCGCTTATTTTTTTTTAATAACGAACGCGATATCGCCCCTTCTTTTTTTCCAAAGAAATTTCCAAGTTCCTTTCGTCGAACGAATTGATCGAAATTTTGCAATAATTTTTAACAATTAACTCTATCCTTACGAAATAAAAATTTACCTTCGAGTCATTTTCGTGAATCAGGATTTATCATCATTACAATTTCACGAACGAATTAAATAAGTTACGAACAAATAATTAAAAAGAAGAATAGCTATCTAATAATTTCGTCTACTTACTTTTTTATCCTTTCATATGAATCGGTGAATCGTTAACCGAGGAAGAATCGTGAGGCGGAATCCGGTGAGCCAGTTTTAGGCATCCGTTACGGGAGAATGGAATATTGGACGGAGGATTTCAGATAGGGAGGAGGATTTCAATTTATTATCATTATCATACCCCATTACCATAATTGCCGTTAAACGCGAGTAGTAACTACGATTTCACGCGATCTCGCGAAGAAGTTTCATCTTCCATCTTGAAGAGAGAGGGAGGGAGAGAGAAGGAAGGCCGCCACACCTTCGTCCGCACGATTTCGCGCTTAATAGAAACGGGAGCGATCGGTAGGTACGTATTTTCTTAATTAATCGCCACCGTAGTCCTGACTAATATCCCTGATTAAGGTAAATCCTCGGTTGAACGAGAGAACGGTGGCCGCAAAGGAGAAGCCTTGTTGGTGGGACGGGGAGGGGAAGATCGTTAAATCATCGCCGCTCGCCACCTCTCCCTCCTCCCCTCTTCGCCTTATAAAATAGATTTCTTTCCGTCCCGATCTATAATTGGAATTAGCGATCAAGTATATCGTATTATCGACCGAGCAAAAGCGCCTTTCGAGAAAGAAACTCGAACACGAAACTCCATTCGCTCGGATTTTTCATCGAGCAGATCCGAGCATCGAACAGATTGGTCTCGTTTAATATCTTTGCCCCCGCGAACAGTCGCTTTAATTAGTCGAGTTATCGGCTGGATATGTGGTATTGGATACGTAGGGCAGGATATAGGAGGATATAGAGGAGGGAAGGGGGAAGAGGAAGGCAGGGGAGAAGGTGAGCAATAGGTTAGTTAACGCAGTTTGCCATTAGATTTGCAGATGTTGGAACACAATGGGACGTTTAAGTATTTATCGTCCCTTCCCTGTTTTATGGCATTGGTGTAAATGGAAGAAAGGCATTTTCGTCCTTCCGTAAAAATTCTTAATGAAAGAATTACGTCATTGCTGCTACTATATACCCGCATACCGCATTAGAATTTCTTTTTTTCTTCTCTGATAATCGTTCGATAAAACGATTATTAATTTACCATTTATCGTGCCAATAAACAATAAACGATCGAGCGTTCAAATTATCTCGTTACTCGACGATGACTCGATTGCATCACCAATTCCTTCAAATACGCCCAACATTCCATTAAATTTCTATTATTCGAAATATTTTTTTACTTTACAAGACTTTGAATTCTCGAAAGGCGAACTCTCAGTGAAACGCTACGTGCGGCAATCATTCGTCGACTGGCGAATTTACGTTAAATTTCCTTATCGAAGCGTTATAAAATCATCATATGTCTTAAGAAAATCATCTCAATCGAGTTGCTTATTATTATCCCAAACTGAAAAATTTCATCGAGCGCAAAGGGTAATTAAAATTCAAATAATTATTCGATAATCGTTCGATTTTGTTAACATCGTTTTCAATCGATCGAGGATTACATATAAATCACGTGATATTATCGAACTATATCCCGCGACTTTATGACAACGTGTCGGCCTCGCGTCGTCGATCCCTCCCGTGTTGCGAGTTATCCCGGGGCGAGGAGGAGAAACGAGGTGGCGATAGACGTCTGTCAGTCGGTTGGAAGGTGGCGGTTTTTGCCGGCGCAACGAGGAAGCACGTTCACCGCGCGGAAAGATTGGAACGAGGGTAAAAAACGAGGGCGAAAGATGGCTCGCGCGTGTTTTGCAGCCGCACGAAACGCGCACGCTCGATCGCTCGTGCGGATCTCTCCCCCTTCGCTCGGAGAGACGTGTCCGCGTTTTGTCTATTCGACACCTTACGGCTATATACCGTTCCGTTACCGTGATGTTTCAATACTATTAAACGTTCCGTGTTGTTACATTTTCGTTGAAACGTTCCCCGATCGCTCTTATTCTTCGTCCCGCGTGTCTTTTATGAACTGATCGATTACGAAATCGTCGGGTTTTTTTCTTTTTCTTTTTATTTACTTTACTTTTGCCTCGAGATAAATCTTATCAACTCGAATCATATCGAGGAAATTCTTCTCTTTTTTTTTCTTTGGATGGTTTTGTAACGCGTCTTTCACTTTTCTTTCATCCGTTCTTCGATTTCGTCGTTCGAAAAATCGGACGATAAATCTCGACGTTCAAACGATCCCGATTAATTTAGCAAATATACTCGTATTCTTCTGGCATTAAGAGATGATGGGAAAAAAAGTATCTCTAAATCAGCGATGATTAAACGGGAACGCAGAACTGTTATCTGCGCATCGGGAAGGGTGAACCGCGACACAGTGGGCCTCATTGACTCCCATACAGCTTTACCCACACGTGTCGAATGGACACAGACCGCGGCTTTATGCTTCGTACGCGGCGATGTCAGCGGGGCCAACGATGCGGGGCGTCGTAACAGTTGAAGAGTCTCTCTCTCTCTCTGTCTGTCTTTCCCTTCCATTTCTTCTCTCGATCGAGAAGAAACGTTTCTCGAGAATTCCTCGGGAGGACAGTGGGCCTCTTTCTTGGCGTGGAAACGAGGGGAGAGTGGAGCACACGCCTACGAGTGTTGGCGATTCGAATGGTATAATATTATATTATACACGCACAGGGAAAAGAAAGAAGAGGAGAACGAGAGAAGGAAAGAAAAAGATTTCTGTCGAAAAATTGAATAATCAAGCCGTGTGTTCGCGAGAGGGACGCTTCATTACCATAAATACCTTCGCCTTGATGGAACACACGCTCGTCCCAATATAAATTTGAATCTCGTGTCGAAGGCGAAGAAAAAAAAAAAAAAGGAAGAAAGAAAGAAAAATGCCTTTTTATCGCGTCTCGAATTTTTATGTTTTCCAGACCTCGAGTGGGGGTCGATCGATGGATCCGCGATATAGAGAGAGAGAGCGATTGAAGAGGCGGGTTCAGTTTCGTTGCGAAGAATACGTGACCAGAAATTGGATTCGGAAATTCGTTCAATCCGTTCGATTGTCCGAATTAGACGATGACGCGATCTCGCGAGTAAGATTAACGAGCATCCCGTATTTATGCGACGTGGCGTGCTGCACGTGATCCACGTGTGAAAGCCCCCCTCGTCGATCTATATTTAACCCTTTCCTGTATAATTAACGC
The DNA here is from genome assembly GCF_003254395.2 of Apis mellifera. Taxonomy (NCBI): domain Eukaryota; kingdom Metazoa; phylum Arthropoda; class Insecta; order Hymenoptera; family Apidae; genus Apis; species Apis mellifera. Next base: position 7,056,120 of record NC_037640.1, read on the forward strand.
ATCGTCGATCTCGGGTGAATTATGCGTGACGGTGGCGTTCTTAAATTTCGCGAAACCTTTGCTGCATCTCTTTTTCCAATTCTATTTATATGCGTTTTGAACATCGTTCCCTCCAATTAAATCCTTCATAGATCAAAAATATCGAGGATTTTTTGCTCGATAGGAAAGGAAGAGGAGAATCGCGAAGAGAAATGGTGTTCCTTCTCTTTGGATCTCCACCGAATCACGCGTCGATCAACGTTCCTCGTGTAGTTACGAAAGAAACTTAGGAAAACATTAAAGAAACCTCTCTCTCTCTTCAACTCTCTCTCGATATCATTCGGGCAAACACTCGACCAAGATCTCGTAACTGGAACAATATTTGTGGAGATAATATTCTCCTCTTCCTCCGTGATATCTCTTAAAGTTGGATAACGTAACTAACCCGCCGTTGCACACGCGTGCCGCGGTCAGCGTTTGCCTTTCGAGCGTCGCTGTGTTTTTTATTTCTCGTTGAATTTCGAACGAGGAGTCTCGTAGAGGAGTGGCTGGCTTCGAGGATGGGAAAAAAGAGTCAAAAGCACCGACGACGGGAACGAATCCCGTCGCTCGTAAAATCTCCATGACGCTTCGAATGACGTTTTTCGTGATGCTTACTGCTTCGATCGACGCAGTACCTAACAACATTTTCAGATTCCAGCGTGCAATCTGTTTCACCGCAACGCTCCTCCAACCATCCTCGAGCGTTATCCGATAAAAGCCAATTTACCCCTCCTCCTCCGGGGTTAAAAATATCGAAGGGAAGATCGGCCCGAGATACAGCATCCACGGGGCTAATCGTTTCCTCGTACACGCCGATATGTGGATTAATGTCGGAATGATGGAATTTCCTAAAAGATGAGGGGGGATCGCTCGAGGAATCTCCGCCATCGATCCGAGCTGATTCGACAAATGACGCGATCGAATAAAAGGAATTTAAACGATTGCTTCCCTCTCCTTCAAACTCGAGAATTAATTCGAGAAGAATTCGAGTGGGGATTGCTCGATAGATCCGATGAATTTGTACATCTTGGGATAAGATTCTTTCGTAGGATAATAATTAAGAGACGGTGCAGGCAAGAATAGACGCGTTCGTCTACCTGCTAGCCAGCTCAAAGATCTATGCATTGAAAAATCTCCCTTTTCGTGTAATCTCTCCCTTCTTTTTCTCTTTCTCTCTCGTTAACAACGGGTTTAACATCTTCGAGGAAAAGGCGGCTTTCTGTCGTCTTATATCGTCGTTCAATTAAGTCATCGTCCCCTTTCCTCCAGGAATAATATCCCTCCGCTCGTGATCTCTCCCTCCGCGAGGAGATTAACGAAGATTAGGAATCACGGATCACGGTGGTCCGTCCGCGAAACCGCGCCGCGAGATTAGAAAAGATTACACGCGTTTCGAGAATCTTCGAACGCAACTACCCGTCACCTCGGAATCGATCAAAATCACGAGGAGAGGAGGAGATGCGAGACACGCCTCGACGCTCTAACCCTGCGAGGGTTGGAAACGTTTCTCGAGCCGCGCAGTGTGGGCCGCGATAACTCTTCGTTCCGCCGGGACATGTTAATTCACAGTTGAGCGTTAAAGTCGTCGGGAAAAAGCAGAAAATAATTAAGTCGAGGGGGGAGGAGAGGGCTCCTCGAGGCGGTGTCCACCACGCGCTCCTCTTCCATGATAAATCCACGAATTAACCCAACCGCCCTCCCCTTATCCGTCATACGCGCCGCGCATAGAAATTATGCAACGGGCTTCGCCCCCCTCGTTTTTCTTCCCCCCTAGAGGCGAGATGAACACGAATATCTCTCTCTCTCTCTTTCTCTCCTTATTTATATCTCCTTCTATTTAAGCTGCAACGATTATTGACACTTTAAGTAATCGGTTATTTTTAACGAAATAAAAGTTGGAAGCGAAAGTTATGGAACGATGGCGGTCACCGGATAGAGTATCTTAAATAATGGCGAGGAGTATCGGCGCATAATCCAGGCCGTTCCTGGAGATGAGGGGGAAACGTGGAGAAACAATCGACCTGTAATCACGGCCTCGAAGGTGATAAATCGGAGGACGGGCCCTCGTAAATTATGCTCGACGATAAGTTGTGAACCCCCCTCGACGATAATGGAACGGGGCACGTTTGTCTCTTTTGAACGTCACCGGGTAATTTTCGACCCGTTTCCATCCGGGAGAGGAATGCAGCCTCGATATCCAGAGGATGGATGAGGTTTGTTTGATCGAAATATATTGTATATAGGTAATCCTGATTTATTAAATAAGTTTTAGGAGTATTAACATAGATTGTTAGGGTTAATTGAAATTGTTTTTTTTTTATATGGATATGATTTGTTAGTTGTTGATATTTTTGATTTTTATATTTCTGTTTGACATAGGTGATCGTTTCAATTCCTGTCGTTTTTAACGGGTGAATTATCACACGGAATCTTTTCGAAGACGTGATCTAGGTTTCGATCTGTAGGTTCAGTGACAGGGCCAGGACGTTTACCTTTCGACCTCTTTCCGCTCGATTCGAAGAAAGAGGGATCTAAATCGGGTCTCTATAGATCTGCTCTCTCCCCCTCTCGGGGCTTTCTATCACCGATGCACCTTTTACAGGTAGGAGAAACGCGCGTTCGATCGTGATTTCTCTGACCAAAAGAAAAACCATTCGACTCTTTCTCCGCGTGACGAGAGAATAAAAAGAGAGCTCGAAGAGTTTCACCCTGCGAAAAATATCAACACGCGTTTCAAGACATCTGTCGCCGTTCAATCATCATCCATTCTTCCCCATTTCGAAAATCTTGAAAATTCCCAAACCAAATTTATCTCGTCTATATCTTATCCTTCGATCTGATTTTCATATTATTCCTTATAAAAGCAAATTTTTTTTCCCCGTAATTCCGTTTCCAAAGACGAACAAGATATTAAAAGATAGAGATTCTCTAATTGAACTACGTTAATAACATTATCTTCCATCGACAAACCACAGTATATAACGTAAGATACGATATCTTACAACGATCTTACAAATACCTGAAACTCTCTTCTACCTGAATTCCCCTCCTCTTCTCCCCCCCTTCAAAATCCACGTGGGTAAAAAATCTTACAAGACAAAATCGTCCATTTTCCATGATCTTAAACAGGGGACAAACTTCTCAACAAAACTATTCCCCTTCATCCCCTTCGTCACCACGCTCGGTCGTAAATAAATCCGGAACGGGGTTAGGCCCCTCTCCACTTCTTACCCTTTTATTTCGCCCGTCCCATAAATCTCGTAATCCATCGTTGCTCGGTCACGCGCACCAGAAAAGAGGGGCGCACGAAACAGGGGATTCCCTCGGTCGATTTTAATTCCACGTCCTCCCTTCTTCTCGACACCCTCCTCTCCTCGTTGTTCGCCCGTTCGTGGACGTCGAGGAGAAGCGGCTCCAGAAGAAGGGATTAGGAAGGTGTCGTCACTCGCGCGTTTCAAAGGCCGCCACCATCAATACGAGGGGAGGTATCGAGGTTTCTCTTAGTCGATCGCTTCGACTTTCGGGTGGCTCGTGTTTCTCGAAGGGACCGACGTCTTCCCTGCTCAGAGAGATTCTTATCGCTTGGGGGTCGAAGCCGAGAGCGAGAGGCAATGTGACGAAAATCACGTAGTCCCTTTCCTACCAGCCTCCATTCCTTTCCTCTCCTTTCCTCCAGCGTGGAAAAGTCGGCTCGTATATCGACATTCGATAACCAATGATTATCGAACGAAAACCAAGCTGGTTTTATCTCAAGCAGAGGGAGATTAGTCTGCTTTGGAACGGAGCTGGATGGAACGAACCGTTATTCCTTCTTTTCCTTCCCTCCACACAGATGATCGATATAGGTGTTGTTCTTTTTCCTCCCGTTTTTATTTCACTCGTCGTAGTTGGTTGTTGTTGTTGTCGTCGTCGTTCTTCTGCTCTGCCTTCCAATTACGATGGAGCTCCCACTGTATATATAATTCGATCGAGGAGGAGGAGGAGGGAATTCGTGTTACGTGATTTATGAGTTCGGTGAATGATTCGGTGGTTACGTGGTTACCTTTCCTTAGCGAAGGGAGACGTTCCAAGAGTGTGTATATATATATATATGTATTCAGTGTATTGTAATTAGAATTACAAACGGTGAGACCGCATTACGCTCGTAGATGTGGATTCCGAGATAAAAATGTGGGTATAGGAATTTTAACGAGAGGAGAAATATATTGTGTACCGTTCGTGTAGATAATAGATCCCGAGTGTCTATTTATGTAATGGTATATTATATTTCGAATCTAAAGAAGAAAATTCGCAAAATTTATTTGTTACTCGCGATGGATATATATATATCATTTCGATGATCGATCGTGATTAACTCGATGTAATAACTCGTGTAATAATAATATTAATAACGTAACTTCTTGGTGGAAAATAAAACGAGTCTGGTTATTTAATTTGAATAAACAGATGATAATAAATCAGGTTGCGTTATCATTCGATATCGAATTGCGAGTAATAAATCAAGATAAAGGATCTTAAAGATTTAAAGAGAACAATCTTTCGACTTTGACTTTATATTTATAGAAATTGTGTACATGTTTGTAAATTTTTTTTTTTTTTACCAAAGCGTGTCATTACGTTACATTATAAATACGTCTTCTCGAATACGAAAAACGATAAAAATCTCTCTTCTCTCTCTTTTTTCTTCAAAGAGTGGAAAAAAAAAGAAACGAAAGAGAGTTTTGAAGCGTGGAGGAAAAACAGGCGCGCGAGGGTTCGCGTATTTCACTCGCGTTTACGAGTCACCTCGTCTCGAGGAGAGGGAGAAGCTTTTAAGCTCGGCCCCGGGTGGACAGATTTTTTGGAGTGGCTTTTTTTATCGTTGGAGAACACAAGCGCGAGGAAACGCGGTAGTGGCCGCGGGAGAAAAACTATAAAAATCGTCGTAAACGTCGTGGCTGCCGGCGTTAGAGGAGGTCCTTTAGGAATCTGGATTTTATTCCGTTCGAAGCCGTTTTATATCCGCGACTCTCTTTCGCTCCTCTTTTCGAATTCGCAGTTTGACAGAGGAAGGAGGAAAAGGGAGGAAAAAAATGGTAAATGGATCGATGGTAAAGATTGGAAGAAGAAGAGGAGTGGCGACAAACCATAGGAATATTTTGGGAGTATATTCCGAAGAGTGAGACTCTTTTTAAGAGTCATCGCGGAGGATATTTTTCATTGGGAAAGCAATTTTCGAGCGAAACAAATCTGGGATGCGATAAATTATCTGGGCATTAATAAAATAAAATATTTTAAATTTCCTTCAATCCTTTCCTTTTGGACGAATATATTTTTTTTTTCGAAACGAGAATCGCTGAATATTTTTCGCCAAGAAGATAATTTTGTGGTATAAGAAATTTTGAGGGATAAATAAGCAAAATGTTATATTTTAGAAAATGCACGTGAATGCAAATACTTACTTGGGACGTAACGATACCAAGATGCTGATAACTCTGAAGATTAATAATTGAATCATCTTTCATTTATATAAGATGTTGTAATTCTGAAGATTAACAATTGAATCATCTTTCATTTACGAAAGAATATTCTTCGACTCGTCGATCATTATTTTCTCGATTAATTTAACACACGATTTTCCACAAGATACGTGCAACTAGACAACGGTACGCGAAGAATAGAGAATATATACGAGTGGAATTCGAATTATATTGAAGAATTTTTAAACGGTTGGACTAATTAATTCGTATTCGGGGGATACACAATGGCATTGAAGAGGGGACAGGACTGCCGGTGACAACTGAACAAATATCCTGCACGTGTGCCAGTGAGGACAAAACGGTGGGAAAATCCCTGGTTGCTCCTTCTTCGACAACAGAACGTAGCAGGTAGAGGCACGTTTCCAGACACCATCCTTCAAAGTTTCTCATTTTACATTTCTTTTTCTTTCATTCGGAGAAAAATATAATATACACACGAGCTCGACTTATTTCTATCTTCAATTGGGCCAATTTATTCCTCTTTTTTTAATATAAACACTTATCACGCTTCCTCCCATCCATCAAGAAAGATTAAATAAAACGATCGTCAAAAATCGAGTTTACTTTTCGTCAACTTCATCGATCGGAAAAGAAATTTTCGTTCGATTATCTCTATTTTCCCTATTCGAGACAATAAATATTCATCCGAGATGTTGGGGGGAAAAAAAAAAAGGAACAATGAAAAACGTAGTGAATCGAGGTTCGAAGCGAAACGGATGTTAAAACTACGAGCGGTCATTAATTTGCATGCATCGCCGCGTGATTGAGCGAAAGAATCGGCGCGGCGTTAATTACATCGACGCGTAAACTCACGCATTTAACGGTGATCAACTCGCATTCCGTTATATCGAGGAACTCGAAAAAGAAAAGAAAAAAAAAAAGACCTTAGGCTAGGGGAGATACGATCACGACGTTGCTCGAAGATAGGCGGATCGAACGCGCCCGTTTTATGCGAATTCCATAATTACCCGCAATCTCTGGAAATCTAGCAAATCGCTGTTTATATCCGTGGAGAAGACGCGTGAAAAGATTCGCGTGTTCTCGCGTCTGTTTCCTTCGATTCCATTGAGCGTGGGAGGTCGACCTATCTAAATCTGTGATGGTCAACATTGTCCCTATTAATAGGGGAAGGTCGCCATTAACAGTCCATTTTGTTTCGATTTTTCTTCGAAATAGAATACATTCGCCTTGACGATGTATTTCTCCGATATAACTTTGGGAAACTCTAGGAATAATCTAAGTTTAAGAGGGAAAGAACTGATGGGTGAACGGTGGAGAGTCAATGTCGACGCGATCTTAAATAGAATTTTAATTATTGGTAAACGTGTTTGAGTTGTTGATCGGTTCAAAGATTTTTCTTCCCTTTTTTTACAATTCTAAATAGAAATATATTAGTAATAAATTATATACGCAAGTATAATTAATAAAAATTTTAATGTTTAATAGAAGAGTTAATTAAGATTAAAATTGATATAATTGGTACGTATGGATATACGCACGTATACGTAATAATATACTGTTATGAATATTTATATAGCGTCCTCTCTATCTGTGAAATATTGTTTCCCAACAAAAGATGGATTATATTGCAATATCTGTGTCTGCTCTAATAAAAGGCACAGACACGTACACACGTATCCATACGTGTACGCGTACGATTTACGGTAAATATTTTCTTCTTTAACGCGCCGTTAACGGGACAAAATTGGACGGATATCGTAAACCAAATATATAACCAAATTCAAACTTCGCAGAACGCGCGAGTGGAACAACAGAATCCATAACATAACATAGCGTAGCATAGCATAACATAACAAAACGAGGGGGGGGATCGAAGTGCCACGTCTTCCGCGTTTCTCACGGCGTCTATTTCCATCCGAACTTCCGAATCCTCCTGTTCCCATGTCCGCCCATCCCCATAGGGATCGCCTCCCCTTTCGTTTTCGAACAGTCGAAAATAACCAAACTTCTTGTTTCTCGGGGGGTTCGAAGTTGAGGAGGGCATCGAGGAGTCTCTCCGTGTCGAATCGGCCAATCGGAAGCCGGCCGGGCATCCCTTCCCCCCTTGACGCGCCTCGAGTTCCAGCGGAAAGCAGATGTCGCGTAACCGTACCGTCTAAAACTCAGTGTGATCCTGACTCACGTCGCGATAAGTGGCTGATAAATCTTGGGAGTGCGCGCGCGTTAAACGAGTTTCTTTCTCCTCCCAGCCCGCCCCCTCCTCCCATTTTTTTCGCCCCCTTTTACCGCTCTTTTTACATTCCTTCCTTCCCTTTCGCCGTAATTCTTCTCGCCCCTCTCATACGTATCGTGCGTGCGTACGTACGTACGTACGTACGTACGCGAGAGTTGCTCCTTTTTTCTTTCTTTTTCTTTCTTCCTTTTTCTTTTTCATGGTGCGCGCGAGGAACACGAGGCGCCAGCGAAAATGTGCATCACGTTCGGGACGGTCAAGGTGATTATTCGGCTCTCGGCGATCTTATCTTCTCCTCCTTCTCCTCCTCCTCCTTCTTCTTCCCTCGTAATGTTTATTAAGAGATTCCTTGAGATTTTTATTTTATTGATCTTCGTAATCGGTGAGTTATACAATCGCGTGATTTCTTTTCTTTTCTCTTTTTTTTTTTGGTGGATTTTACAAACGGGAATATGTTTTATAAAGAGGACGAAGTCAAGTTTAATTTTTGCTTCGCATTGAGAATAAGATATTTTTACGATTTTTGATACAAACGATGATTGATTTTCTCCTCTCTTTCCTCATCCAAATTTACTTTGCCACGAATATTGACAAAATTCCAAAGAATTTGTATAGTTTTTTTTTCTCTCTTCTTTCAACGAACTGTGATTAATCGTTAATTCCTTTTCTGTTGCAGGTGAGTGAGTGTAAACGAGCAGATATTACCGGCTTTTTCGGTGAGTAAATCGTGAATCTCGTGGCAAACGCGTTCTCTCGCTCCGTCCAGAAAACTCGGGGAAACTCGAGAGGAGGCGCAAGGTGTGCATCGCGTTGCCACGTCATTCGAGCTCGATTTTCTACCCTGATGATCCATCCAACCTCGGGAGGAGAGTTGAATTCTCTCTGAGGGGGGGAGAAGGCTTTCTCGAAGATGATCGCGCGTCGATATTTCCGATGGAACGTGAAATGGATGGAATGGATACAAAAGGATGGAAAGACGATTCTCTCGGGTTTCTTTCTACCGATTCGACGCTTCGATAACGCGTTCAACGGTTTAATTAATAGTCGATACGTAGTACGTGGAAAAAGGAAGGGTTTGCTTTATGAAAGGGAAGAGAAAAGGAAAGAAAGAAGAGGAATTTCTCTCTCTCTCTCTCTCTGTGCCCGCGTTGCGACAGTTTGAGTGGTTGGTTGAGGAGGAACAAGACGTGGAAGATTAAACATCTAGTTAATCGTTTTTCTTCGTGTCGAGGAGAGATGGAGAGATAGAGCGTCCAGTTTGCTCGGTCGACGATTTGCAAATCTGGCTTTCATGCCACTACGACTACTAGTTTCCAGACATTTCAAATTATTCTTCTTCTCTCAATTACTCTTTTTCTCATTTTAATCCACCCAATTACTTAGTCCCCGAAAAATTCAAAAGATTTAATTGTAATCAAAGCTAGTAGCAACGAAGACGAATATGAAACGTGTGTAAAACATTTGTCTGTGTACGTTGCTGAATTCCGAATAATGATTAGAAGAACCAGATAAATAAAATAATAATTAAAATAATAATTCAGAATTATACGAAGAGAAGACAGCTGAGAAAAAAATATATATTTATATATCAAAATTCTAGAAATTAATTGCTAGTCAAAAGACGAGAGAAGGAGAGACGAAGCAAGCATGGTGAAATTTCTTGGTTCGGAGAAAGTGTATACACGCATTCGCTAATTAACGTCTCCGTTTCATCTTGTGAACCGTGTATAATACACATTTCCTCGAATATCTCTCGAGTTTAAGTCGAAAATATAAATTGGGAACAAGATCGGGAGAGGAGGGGGGGGAAGAATCGTCCGTCTATTTTCTGCTTCCTCTCGTTTATCTCCGATCCGCGAAACGAATAAACGCGCGTGAGATAATTCGATCGGCAAGCCTCTATTGCTTCGTAGAGAACAAACGGTCTCATTATCGCAAGAGAAACGCGAGTATTCATTCTCGATCTAAACGAGAAGCTTTTATAAATCTCCTCGAATATAAAGAGTTCTCTTGTGTTCTTCTCTCTCGAACAAGTCTCCTCTCGTGTTTCGGCGGAGCTCGTAAAAAATCCCCCGACATCGAATCCCAATTAATCCCGAATATTTCTTTCCTCCTTCTCAACCGTTGAGGCATAGATTAAAAAAGGGAGAGAAAAAAATGTCCCGATTCTTTTTTATTACCTCGCGTGGCATTCCTATATTTCAAAACTCGAGGAATCGAAATATACCACGGATATATCGTACTGTATGGATTAACTTAAAAATTTTCTTTGCCTATTAAACTCGAATACGATATCCGTAACACTCGTATCTCCTCCTATTCCTTCTCCGGAAGGAATTTAAAAGACAACCTCGTCGAGGATTAATCGAAGAGTTGCAACTTGAAAGTTTGTGAAAAGAGGAGGGAGGGAAAGAAGATCCTCGAGAGGAGGTTTTGGAATCGATCGAGGACGACGAAGCAGAAGAAGAAAAAGAGGAAGAAGAGGAGGAGGAGGAGGAGATTCGTCTCGTGGCTGCGCGATAATTGCCAGCACCGACCAATTGCGACGGACACGCGAGAAACTAGCGGCGGAGGAGATAAAGTTTTGAAAAGTGCGCGCGTTCCTCGGCTCATAAATCAGGAATCGTCGGACGTGCGGAGATGATCGTCCAGTATCTCGCGAGTACGGCCACCGTCCGGTGGACGTCCGTCCCTCTCTCGTATGGAAATCGAAATTCTGTCCTCCCTTTCCCCCTCCCCCTCCTCTCTTCCCTCCCCTCTTTCCTCGTGGATGCAATTATGCGCGCGAGCCTTTCAGCAGAAATGAATCTGCGATTTTTACGACCGCGACCCGATAGTATTGATTAATGGGAGCGCGGTTCATAAATTTCGCCCCGATATATCGGTCAGTGCTTGGACGATGATTGATTTTTCGAGCACGGCATTGATTTAAATTGAAACTCCCCAATTGAAACGAGTCGCGATGCCACTCGGTGAATTCTCGCGGAACGGGTCGCGTGGAAATTTATTTTCTTTCGTTTTGAAACGAAAAATGTTGTTTGAAAGTTTCTCTTTTTGATCATCGGGAGTAGAAATATTCGTGTCGTTTTATTCGAGTAAAGTAAAAAACTAAAGTAACGAGCATCTTCGACGAGTCGAAGAAATCAGAAAAATTTGAAACTTTTCGAGACATTCGTTCGGATTCATTCGGAGAATCGTTCGTTTTCGCGATTGAAACTAAAATTATCAGAAATTACATTATATTTCGAACGAACTTTGACGAGTGGAATGAAATCGTCGGCCAAATTTTCCTTTCCAACACACTCCTTTCGTATCGCCTCCTCTCGAATCATCATCCCCCCTTTCGAGTTCCTCTCCGTACTTCTTCGAGTTGGTACACCGAGTCGGTGCATCGTGCGATTGCGAGGAGAGGAATTTTCAGAGAGCCAGCCTGCGCTCGAAGGAGAAGAGAGAGAGAGAGAGAGAGAGAGAGACCGGTCCTCATAAATTTCTCGATATTGGCGCGGTCGAGATACGATCGATTGAAATTAATTCCGACGCCTGGCACCGACGCGAGCCCGTTGAAACGGCGAGATTACGCGCGCCGAGTGGCGGATTGCGCGTGTAGGAGCGCGCCGAGCCGGGCCGGGCCGGGCCGTGCCGTGCCGAGCCGAGCCGAGCCAATCATCGTCCAACCGGAGGGAGAAAAGAAAAAAAAAATGTAATTCGAAACGTTCAAAATAGATACAATCTTGAAAACTGCGTGAGGCCGCTTCGCTTCATAAATCAGAAGTCGCTTGGTCACAGGGATGATACCACCGTCTTCTCTATCTCCTTCTCTACCCCTCCCAGGGAGAAATTGTGTTTGCGTAATTACGATCTCGCGGTTAACGATGCGCACGAATAAGAACCGGCCGCGAATTTACGAGCTGGTATTTCAACGCGTGGTTTTCGAGAAGGGGAGGATGTCGATATAAGGGAATAATGGAATTGGGGAGAAGAAGGATTCTAAAACTTTTTGATTAATCGTTGTTGTCAAAGATAAAAAAGAACTTTATTGAAATTTTATTAAAAAATATTTACGCGTTTGCAATGTTATAGGTTATTTAATTTATAGATCCTCCGCAATTTAGTTATTTCGAGAGCGAGCTTATTATCGTTTTATCGTTTTATCGTAAGGGATATGCTCGTTCTTATTTACAAGGGAGTTTTTAAGCGTTCGACGAGGATTTTTAGTAAGGTAATATTGTTGGATTAAGGGAGATTATCATTTGCAGTACGTTACGTCTTTCACGGGTATCATAAACTTGGATGTTGGGTTTTCCCCAAACATCCGTCCGATTCAATGGAACAAATTTCCCTGACCCGCTTAATTATCGTTCGATCGCCCACACCCTGTATGATTCACAACCTTTGCCGCGATAAAGTTAAAATTTACTTTATTGGAGAATTTTTTAGTCAGGATCGAGTTGACTGTTGTAATCCCTTTACGAACGGGATTTTCAGAAATTTTATTTGAGAATCGTCGCTTACAGGCGATGTAATGCAGTACGATAAAATTTTACGACATTAAAAAACGAAACGAACGCGTAACAAAGCGATGAGAGGATCGAAGAGAAGAATTAAAAGAGAGAAAGAAAAATGGGGGGGACGGAATTTTGTTCGCGTATCAAAACAAAGAAAATTGGATGTTGAAAATATCGATCCCCGATACGCGCGTTGGCGCGCGAATGGCCGAAACCGCTGATCATACGAGGAGCGGATAATTGGTCGCGAATAACCGGCTGCGATTCCAAGATAAATCGGTGGCAACCGAGGGCGCATCGAAAACTGCAACATCACGCGTTTCGACATAGCAATCGTTGGACGGGCTCGCAATTATCCGGATAATTGCTCGTCCGCGAGGGGATTAATATTATCTCGCTACCGACCATTCCACGATTGATAAATGTCGTTGGATAAATGTCGTGATTAGCCAACTTTTTAACGCTTTTAATCCTCCCCTCCTCTTAAACGATTGGGATTACCGTGCGTTACCGAATCGAATTGATTATAAAATATATTGGATATCGAATTGATAGAACGATGGAGATAAAATTTTAGGAAAATTGATCATCTTAATCCATAGTATTTTCTTATGTATATCTTGAATTGATTTTCTCGTAATTAATAAATTGGGGATATCTATTCATTTAAAATTTATAAAAAATCCTTTAGAACGCAAATACTCAAAGTAACATTTTCACTTCAAATTTAATACTCTTTCTCAAATTCATAAAAGTATAATTTTGCGTTCGAAAGTTCTATCAATCAGATAAATATCATCACGAAAATTTAAAGAATTTTATTTTAATTCCAGATCAACTCGATTGAAAATTATTATTCGTCCAAGCTGAAATTCCTTCTTAAACATTCCCGTGACTGTATTAAAATAAAGGACCAGGGATATGTAATCCATTCGAGTGAAGGGGCACTTTAACGCGACGCGCGCGCCTCGTCACGGTCGATTATCGTTGTACAAGGGGACGGCCCCCCCCGAAAAGGAACGAGTTTTTTAAAACGACCGGTGATATTCATAAATCAATAGGAGAGCGTATACGCGAACGGAAGTTTTTCGAACGGCGAATGAATGAACGCGAATACGCGAGGGCATGAATGATTAATGGAAAGAGACCCCGTTCATAAATTTTCAAAGTGGAATGAACGTGAAGTGGTGGAATTGTTTGAGGGGGGTTTAATCGGAAGGGCGAGTTTGATTCCTTCCTCAAACGAGAATGGAAAGGAAAATCGTATTCGATCTGATCTCACGTTCTTGTTCACGTGAAACGATTTTTCTTGGAAGATTGTTCTCTGAAACGAGAGAATCACTTTTTTTTTTCGTTTTTACATATCGTCAATGCTTTATTAATTGTTGCATCAAATCAGAAGTTAGATTTAAGTTTCTAGTAATATTTTCTAGTAATATTTACTAGAATAATAAAATTGTAAGCTTGAAACACATCAGATAGAATATCATATTAAAAGAAATTATCGCATTAATTAAAAATTTCGTATCATTTCTTTATCTGAAGATAAGAATCACGTCTACGATAATTACAATATCGGTGTATTTTCTGATGATCGCTCGTGACGAAGGGGAAAAAAAAAAAAAGGAGAAAGGAAAGAAAAGTTTCTCCAAGAATTTTAAATCGTTCCTGTAAATTCTTCAGTTTCCACGGAACGTTTTCAAAACTTTTTCTTCCTGCTCGCTACGGTAAACATTCATACTTTCACACGAGCGAGCACAAGGAAGCGAGAGGATGACAAAAGAATCTCGAGGAGTCGGTCCCCGTTGTTCGAGAACCGATTTCACGAATTTATTCACCGAGGCCGAGAGATTCGAGGAAGGCTTGTTGTACGCGCGGTCACGTGTTCGAGATCCGAGAAATCGATAGCTCTCCCCGCGTGTACGCGCGTGTGCGTGTGCGCGCGTATGTCGCGTTTGTTAAGCCGGGAGGAGGACGAGTGCATTCTAATTACTCGATCCTTACCCATGACGCCCGGAAACCGCGTGTACGTCGCTTCCGTTTCTACAAGACATTGTGTATTATACGTCCATCCACGCTCTTCTACACGCACACACACACGTGGAAAAGATTATTGGAACCGTTTATGCAAATGAACGTGCGACAATTGTACGAATATATGTACGAGAGAGGAAGAAGATTGTCAAAATGAATCGACTCGTCTCGAATCGAATTTCATTCGTGCTTGCAACCGGACGTTAAATTATCTCATTAATCGTGTACATACTTTGTACACATATTCTTTATCCGAAGATAAAGATAATTACAATATCGTGTATTTTCTAATAATCATCCGTGAAAAAGAAGAAGAAAAAAAAAATTCTCGGATTCTTTGGTGATCAATTTGAAAGGAAGGATGAGGAGGAGGCTCGCTTCGTTAATTAATCGCCGGTTAAAGCGGCGGCTCTCTCTCTGCCCGGCCATTTTCGGACCCGAGGAGAAGTACCTTTGTAATCTCGCATGTTAACACACTGTGTTAACTTTCGACGATTTACCATGCTCTCCTGCCACCTGGCCGGAACGGGGCGATAAATATTTCGCGGGGCGATAAATTATCATCTTGGCTTCTGGCTGGCGATTACGCGATTTGCCAATTGGCCACGCGTTTTCGACGACTCGTTAGCGAGATTGTAAAAGGTAAGAGATAGATTAGATGTTTGAAGGGAGGGGGGAGAAATGTTCTATCGATTGATATTGCAATTTCTATCTACAATCATTCATAGTCAGATGGTTTAACTTTATTATTATTATTATTAATTATTATTATTATTATTATTATTATTACACTTTATTTATTATTATTAAAGTGTATAATGATATTTAAATCCAATCCAAGTAACGTGATTGAAATGAGATTGCTTCTTCTGATCTTGGTTATTCTGGAACACGTGAATTTGTGATAATCGGGCAATCGTAATAAAAAGTGAGTCATTTGAAGAGAAGCGGTGGGTGGAGTCTGGACAAATACGTGACGTGTTCGACTCCCACGCGTGACCGCCACGTTAATCGTCGAATAATTAATTTGTGCCGTTTTAGAGAAACAATCTAATTTTGAAACAAACTCGATAGAGACTCGGACTACAAATATATATATCCGACGAATCTCGATTATTACCTCTAGTATCTCTTTCGACGACAAATAAAACAAGTATCGAACGAATATATTTCGAAATTGTCGATTCGTTACTCGAACGAAATCTTCCTTTAATCGATTCGTTTGATCGATCGGTATTTCTCGCAGGCGAGCTGTGCTTGTATCGCGGCGTGATAAACGTTATCATTATGCACACGGCGAGATAACATTATTCGGTTGTGCTCTTGCGCACCGTCTATATATAAAACACCGAGAGTTCTCTTTCTCCGCACCGAGAACTTTGCACCGACTGACAGTGCAACCGTTTTATCGAATCTCGTCCGAGTAAGCGAAGAACACCGCAGAGGCAAGTGATCTCTGCTTGCTGAAGTAACATTCGAAGACCGAGTAACATCGCTCTGTTTCGATACGCGTTTATTTTCCTTTCGTTCTCGTTTATTCGTCGGAATAATCTCTCTTTCTCTCTCTCTTCCTCAAGACAGAATAGAAAGAAAGTGCAAGCAAATGTGTATAAAATTGAACGCGTTTGATTATCGAAAGGAAAATATCGGGCGTGGATTAATTTGGATCGATCCCTTTTTTTAAACGTTTGGAGAAATGCCATATGCCATATGCTTGTAGATTAATCTGGAGAAGGAGAAGAGATCGTTTTGCAATTGATTTACAATTGCGAGGAAAATGAAATCCAAACAATAGCTGTTGCAACGATATTTTATATCTTTTTTTTTTCTTTCTCACAATTTTACGTTGTTGCGCGATAATTTGTATAAATTTCAATTTTCCTCGAGATGTTCACACGCATTTGTAATAATAGCCGATCTATGTTATCAAGAGTTGGATCGTTCGTTTCTCGATGATATGGATGGATCGAAACTCGAGGGGATTGACATTAAAGAAATCGACGTGGCGTAGGACTTTGCGGCAAAAACACGAAAATATTCATAAGTTGGTGGAAAAGAAAAAAAAAAAAGAACGGAATCCAGTTCACCTCGACACAGATCGATCCAGTTAGAAACTCGTTCATCACTCGTTAAGAATCGATTACCGAACGATCGTGGTTGGCCGACCGACACCTCTGATTAGCCTCCTCCGATCTAGGCCAGGCAGATAAGCTAACGAGCCTAACAGGTCCGTTTCTTTTTCTCGATAAAATTTTTGTCCCTGAAAATGACTATCGACTTGGAAACACGCGAACGAAAAGCCATTTTCCTTCCGAAAATTCTTAATGGAAATTCTTTTTAGCCGGAAATTGATAGCGATTTACGTTCCCCTCCAATTGGACTTTAACGAGAATTCGTAGTGGAAACATAATCACCATTTCCATCAAATTCGTATAACAAACCACATAATCCAAGAAAATATTTAACCACACCGATAAAATAATCAAAATACTGCAAAATACTCGTTCAAAAGATTCCGATCTCTACGAATTTCGACATATCCTATCCGTTATAAAGAAGAGGAAACGAAGGCGGCGTTGGAAAAAGATGGGGAGTTGATGAAAATAACCATAATCCAAGAAAATCTTTAACCACAATGATGAAATGATCAAAATACTCGTACAAAAGATTCCGATCTCTACGAATTTCGATATATCCGATCGGTGACGAAGAAAGAGAGAAACGAAGAGATGCCACGTGGCTGCGTTAGAGGAAGAGAAGGAAAAGGGGGAGAGAAGAAAAGATGGGGGAGCTGGCCGTTGATGAAACGGCTAATTAATTTTAGTGGGCCGCTGGTGGAAGCTCGCGGGCACGCACACGCGGGCCCAGCGCGACGCTCGCGCGTACACCGACATCCCTCTCGTCTATACTTGGCCCGTTGGCTATGCCGAGAGGCGAACAGTTTCTCAAAGGTCCTCGAGTGCATCGTATCACGCGCCTCTTTCCACTCCTTTTCCACACCCGGCCCGACCCGTCCGTTCCATTCCATTTCGTGTATTTATCTTTGCTCGCGTTCCACCGCGGCTACCGCCTTCGTTACAGCTCTCTCTCGTCCGCCGATGCCACGCACACGACCGTCCACACGCCGGAAGTGCTCTTCTGCGCGACCCTCGATAAAGCGGAGCTGCCCTGTGACACAGTGACATCTCCGATTAAATCAGTAAAACCTTGGATACGCGAGGAGGAGAAATTCTCTTTTCCCTTTTTTCCTTTTTCGGATATCGGTTAACATGATACGCGGGGTGGTGAGTGAGAAGTGATGTGGTTCAAATATTACAAAGGATACTACGACGTGCGCAAGTTGGAGCTAGAGTTGGTGAGTTGGCGAGAGAGAGACTTGCTTTTTGGGTGGAAGCAAACGACGGAAGTTTGCGGAATTTTCGTCGAGAGAGCGTCGGGATCGAGATTTCCTTCGAGCAAATTCTTTGGGTCAGGTTAAGGAGAGTGGAGGAAGAACGCGGTTCGAGGAAGACGTTGGTGTGTGTCGTAACGCGATTGAAATTCCACGCGGACTTTCAACTCTTGAACGCGGCCGTCCCATTACCGCGTTTTATCGAAATTGTTTTTTCGAATTCCTCCTCCGGCAACTACTGCGCCGCTACTGCACCGCGCCTCTGTATCTCCTCCCGGCTTCCTCGGCCTGCCTTCCCGATAACGAGGCGCGGAGGAGACACTCGACAAGCCACTCGTCAACGGAGGGATTGGAGGAGGAGGGCTCTGTCCGTTTTCCAGCCGAGCGTGAAACCCAGCACCGTTTAAAGCGACTCGTCGTGGAAAACAATCTTCCGCCTCTGTTTGCTAACCGAACCGAGAGATGTAAAAATTCGAGCCCTCTCTCGAGTGTCGGCCAACTTTTCCAACGTTTCTTCGCAGAATAATACAAAAAGAAGAAATATATAAAGTGATTTCTTTTCTGGATTTTCTAGAGAAGAAGAAGCGCCGTTGCTCGTGAGAGTGTTCGGTGCTTTGATCGTTCGACTCCCACGCGCGACACGCCATTTCTCGTCGTTAACCTTTGCGAGCGGTTATAAGAATTTTTTCGTACGATCAAACGTGGTACCAGCGATAATTAATTCCATCCTGGAAGAACTATTAAAAAATTTTTAATGGCAATAATTTCTCCTTTCTATCTCTCAAGTTTAGCTAGATTCTAGTTTCTCGAAATAAGCCAGAGTGGTGAAATCTCTAATTGGCCGAATCGGCGTGACATAATTCCGCAAGATTTTCTAGATCGGAAAGAAGGAAGAGGGACTCGTTCAAGTCTCGTGAATGACTGTCTTGTTCTTTGCCGGCGCGTGCACAGTCTCCTTCTTCTTGGACTTCTTCCAGTCGTCGGTTATTTCTATGCGTCTCTTCGTCGATTCCTCCTCCTCCTCCTCCTTTTTCTCTTCTTCTTCTTCGTCATCTCCTCGTCGTTCGTCGTCACGAACCGTGTGTTCGTGGCACGGCGTCCCACTTGTAGCGTTCACCCCGATGCGTTTCTATTTTGGCGCCGTTTCGACCTGCCCTCCCCTCCGCCTCCTCCTCGGATATCCAAAGTATCCGGTTTCGAAATCAAAAAAGCACACCCCCTCGGGTGGTGGAGGGCGAAGAAGAGGAGAACCGACGACAGGTGGGGCGAAATTATCGTCGCCCACCCCTCGTGTTTTCGAGAGAAGAGCGCAGGGAAAACGTGGTGTAAGCGCGGTTGGGTGGAAAAATACGACTCTCCTCTCCCCCTCCTCGTTGCGACTCAACTTTTCTCTCGCTGCTCATTTTTCGCTCCGTTTCATCGCTTTTTCTTTACCGAGAAATATTCTTTGTACAGTGCTAAACATATCTTCGGTACCGTTTTCGCGATGACTCGCTCCGCGACGATGCCATTTGGGTTATTAGGTTTTGCCATTTTTTTCTTATTCTTCTTTTTTTACAAATATCGTGTTAGATTAGGAGCACGTGAAGTTGTTATTTCCTATTCGTTATAATTTTATAAATATTAGATTCGGTTTAAAGTTTTTATTCCTTCGCTTGATTGGGATAAAGTGTTTGTTCGTCGGATCGAAAGGATTAATTTTTTCTTTACTTTTATTTTACTGAAAAACGAATTGACAAGTTGACCAACGAATAAAGAAGGGTGTAATATCTGTTCCAAATAATTAAGAGGCAAGTGACGATATTATACGATAAATTTAACAATCTATCCGCGCCTCTATCCTTCGAATCGTATTAGATTTCTAATAAAGAATGTAATAAATTTGTAAAAAATTTATATCCCCGAAGGGGATAATCGTAAACGGCCGTATGCTGACAGAACGTGGAAAATTTAGTTAATAATTTCCAAATGGTCCATTGTATCGGACGGTTCGTGACGTTCTTTTGTTGCGATTATTGCACTATGAATCGTTTCGAATATCTGAAACGATTTATAGTTATTGTCCTTTCTACTTGATGCAGTCACGTTGTTCTTTATGTCTTTAATTGCCTTTCGCGGAATTCGTATTTCCGGAAAGGTTTTTTTTTTCCTTTCTTTTTATTTTTATTGAAAATGGATAATCGAGAAGGGAATGTGAAAAGAATAGGAATAGGTTTCGAAGCGTGGGCAGAGCCACGTAATATCAGAGTTTATAACGAAATTAAAAGTCAATGTCGAAAGTTGGAATTCAATTTTAATTTAAGATTGAAGAATAAAATAGAAAGCAAATTTAAATTGGAGTTTAAATTAGAGATATATATATATTTTTATTATTATTATTATTTAACAGCGTATAAGTGTACATTTATAATATATTTTAGAAAGTGGAAAATGGAAGAAAATAGCGTTTCTACGTGTGCGTAGTCCTCGTATCCAGTATTGTCCAGAAAATCTATAGCAGTGGAATTAATTTAGAGGATTAGAAAGTTTGTTTAAACATATGGTGATCACTCGAAACTTGATGTTGGTTTTACCGATTTATCGCCGCCATCAATTTGGTTACAAGATGTAGAATTTGCATAAAGATAACTTTCAAAGAGAAAGTTGATAGGTTTATAAATCTGATTCATCATTGTTGCCGGATAACATGTCCAAAATATTTCTTTTTTTTTTCTTTCGTTTAATCCTCTTCGACGTACAATTAACGCCGTCACATCGTGTCAATCGTCGCACGATCTTTATTGACGAATGCAATACTTGATAGATTAAAAGAAAATTTTTCCAAATTTGGATCACACGGAAAATTCGATTATTCGATTCAATTTACAAGCGAATGAATAATGGGTTCCAATTTTAGGCTCGAATTTCTGCTCGTGCATCATCATCTCGACGAAGAGAGGCAGAAGAAAAATGAGACGAGAGATAACGAATCTGAGGAATAAAATCTCCTCGGTTGAAACACGATTACATTCTCGAACGATCGATACTATTGGCTCGTTCCCTATCACTACCGCGAACTGTCAACAAAATACATTGGTTGTTGTGGACCATTACGTGAAAGCCGAGCAGGAGATAGATAAGTGCCGGCATCTTGAGGATTTCCACGTCACCGAGATAAGGAGCGAAAGGAAATCCAAATGTAAACGGTATGCGACTTAAGGGTGGCTTTGCTTTCCCCACCAACGGCGTCACGCGCGATAATCGGCAGTCTCGCAACCCCCTCCGACTGTCGATCCGTCAGTCGATTCTCGGACCACCTATTGCTCGGATCGGAACTTAACCGATACCCAATCGCGTCCAATCTTTTCTTCGAATAAAGAATCGAATCATCCATGTGCTCGCCCAATCGATCAACTTCTCAAAGTGAACAAATATTACCGCGAGAATATTGTTACGAAGTGATATCCACGTTCTATTCTTTTTAACACGTGACATTTCCACTTTAAGTTGATTATTATTTTATTTAATTATTTCCACGCTGTGAAAATGTTGCACAAAGCGTAGTGGTGTTTCTTTTTTTTGGGAGGGTGAGACGAAGGAATTTTTCAAAGGCTCTCGAGGAAGTTGGTCGGCACGGAGGAGGCAAGGTAACGACAAAAGAGGGGGAAGGGGGAAAGAAATTCTTGCGGACGGGGAATTTCTTCCAATTACGGCCAATATTCTCGAGATGGTTTATTTATAAGTGATTCACACTTGGTAGACTCGGTAGGCGCTATTATAGAATCGGCCTATGCATATTCCCGTGTCGGCGCACAAATATAAAGTGGGCGATTTGGCGCCTGGTCAAGAGACAGTCTGCGAATGTCCGAGAGGATATTCTCGATTCCGTGAAACAAGGAGGGAAGGGGGCACGGGCGGTGTAGTGCGACCGAGACAGGATTTGGTTAGGCGCGTTTGAAGTTATTTTGAAAACTGGGCTGGTGCATTGACCGTATGCTGACTGCAATCCGTACGTACGTGCCGGATGCTCTTGTCAAACGTTTTCCGGGAATCGCTCGCGATACCACCTGACATACCAAACCCTACCTTAACCCTTAATCCTCTTATCTTTCTTATCCACGCGATTTTCCTATAGTCTTTGATCCACGAAATTTTATTTTCAATTTTTTAAATTCGATAATTATTCGATAAGCAATATTATTGCGAATAGGAATTGCGATGCGTTTTAATGATCTATGGGTAATCGAAGGATCCTCGACGATTCCTTTTAATTGAAATTATTTTTGTGGAAAATTTTAAAGAATTTCCAGCATTTGCATATTTTATCTCCACTATTTATTGCTTTAATCGCGATTACATTGCCAGAGGATAGGATTTAGCGAAGAAACATTCATTGAACAAATTTGGACTTTTCCAAGAGTCGAATTAGTGAATTGATCTACGAAATTTTATTTTCAAGTTTATTTAATTTCTAAATTTGCCGATATTATTGATAAGCAATATTATTGCGAATAATTGCAATCAATCTTGTGTTTTATTTTAGGGATCCTCGACGATTCCTTTTAATTGAAATTATTTTTATGGAAAACTTTAAGGATTTCCAGCACTTGCATACTTTATCTCGATTATTTATTGCTTTAATCGCGATTACATTGCCAGAGGATAGGATTTAGCGAAGAAACATTCATTGAACAAATTTGGACTTTTCCAAGAGTCGAATTGATCCACGAAATTTTATTTTCAAGTTTATTTAATTTCTAAATTTGCCGATATTATTGATAAGCAATATTATTGCGAATAATTGCAATCAATCTTGTGTTTTATTTTAGGGATCCTCGACGATTCCTTTTAATTGAAATTATTTTTATGGAAAACTTTAAGGATTTCCAGCACTTGCATACTTTATCTCGATTATTTATTGCTTTAATCGCGATTACATTGCCACGCTTTCGTTTGCCAGAGGATAGGATTTAGCGAAGAAACTACTACATTCGTTGAACAAATTTGGACATCGTATTAGAGATTTCTCTAGGATTCCACGAAGGGCGCCGCGCTCAAGGGGTTTCCATTAAGAATATTCGATGCTCGGCTGATACCGGCGGAACCCCTCGTCCTGTCGTTTCGTTTAAACGTGGCAGATAGAGGAAGTGCATCGGCACGCGTATATAGCGTGGCGTTTAGTCGACATTCCTACGATGACTAAGGGAGCCATTCTCCTTGGTCGGACGTCAACAAGGTCGTTGTCACGACTCTTCGTGCGGTTTATAGGAGCCCTCTTAAGGATGTCAAAAGTATGCTCGTTAAAGGCGCCAGTCACATCGTGGTGTCCAGCGATTCTTCTTCCTCTTCCCTCGTGCGTATGTTTCTCTCCTCTCCTCCCCGTTATATGCGTGTACGTGTATCGTATACGGGCGCAGAAGACGTCGTAAACGTCCCTTAAACGCGAGAATCCGTGAGCAAAGCGCGCGAAATATTCGTCAATGGGGGAGTATAACGCCATGGCGATAAAGAGGTTTTATCTCAGATCCTTGACTTCTCCTCTTCTTTGTATTCTTCCGTTACATTATAAACGTACAAGTTTGAACATCGTCGATACCTTGTAAAATAGGGAAGATAAAAGAAGAAGGAAAGGGGTGTTGGGGGTTGCGAAGCGGCTGGCTTTTATTTTCAACAATTCAAGAGTACTTTCAATAGCCTGATAATAATTTAGGTGGTTTTTTTCCTAATGCTATTCAAATCTTTAATTTAAACAAAGATATCACGAGGAGGAGGATCGAAATCTCCCTCCAACCCTCTCTGTTGTGCATTTTCACGAAAAGGAACGATTGGAAATTGAAAAAGTCTTGCAGTTGAGTTGGAGATAGAGATGGAAGAGATATAATTCAGCAACGATACTAGTTTAAGTACAGTTAAAGTACAGTTAGCCTTAAAGTACCATCATTCGTTCATTCATGATATAAATTGTACAACAGTGTGGTGGAGCAGTATCCAAAATTGTTGAGCTTTAACAAGGATTTTTATGGTTAAGAAGATAGAAGTTCAATGGAGAGTGAAAATGATGAGGTAAATTTTAATTTGAAAAGTTTTAGTCTGATTCTCAACAAAAATACCCAGACATAGGGGAAAAGAGAGATGGATGGGAAATTTCACGAATTCTTCCATGTCAGTTACAAAGCGTGTGTGAGTTCAACTTCGTTCGGACATCGGGAAGAGGAGAGCATAGAGAATTATATATTATTTTGCTCGTAAATCTTGCACGAGTCTTCTTCAAAACCCTAATCAAGGTACAGTTATCGTTGACTCAGCGAAACGTGAATTTTCAAGATGGCATCTCTCGGGTAGCGTATAGGTATATCTTGTATCACCAGGATTACCTTCCCTACCCACCTAACGCCGGGATAAACGAAATTCGCTATTGGACGTCGAGGAATCTCTTTGTTGTTCCTCTTCTTTCGTTTCGATCGGTTAAAATCTGCGGCTTAATCTCTCCTCACATAGACTTTCGAAATCGAAGTTTCGTCTATCAAGTCCGCACCTGTTCGTGACGAATGAGAGGAATCGTTGCCTCGAACCGGCAGCAGGAAGAACTCTCTCAACCGGAGCGGTTAGGAAGAGAAAAGGAGCTGAAGGAATAAAGGAATAAGAGAAAAGGGAGTGGATAGAGAGGCGAACCTGCTAGAGACTCGTCGTTCTCTCTCTCTCTCTCTCTCTCTCTCTCTCTCTCTCTCTCTCTCTCTCCCTTTCTGCGTGTGTGCATTTCCTGGTATGGGTCTTGGCGGTCTTCAAAGCCGTCGCCGAGAGTAGTCAGAAGCGGTGCTCGTTTCTTGAAATAGGAAGAGAGAAACTGGGAACGAAGGAATTTCCGCGTGTCTCCCAGCCGTTCGTTCCTTCTTTCGCGGTAACTCGACGAATCTCTATTAGGTGTATTTCCGTGGAATACGTCTAATTTTTTTTTTTTCTTCCTTTTCTCTTCTTTTCCTTTTTCCCTCCCCGTAAAATATATCGAATGCATCCTCGTTGAAATCAACTCTTTCCTCTTGCCTGAGGAATTTTCGCCTGTCTTCTTCCACCATATTCGCGATAATTAATATATTTCTACGAGACGCGTCTAATTACTTTTCCCCCTAGAAGAATTTTCGCGTCTCTTCCTCTTTTTCTTTTCAGAGAATTATCTAATGCCGCCTTTTCAACGAACGATGTTAAAATTATTGGCAATGGAAGTAACGAACTTTTTAATTTTGCACTACGAAATCGAGACACCTATCACGATATTTTCGATTAAAACACGACTTTGCTACCTGATGACCGTACACTGAGGAAGAGGCATTCACTGGGAGGAGGAGAAAATTTGCATAAAGCTCGTTCTCTCTCTCCTTGTTCCCCCAAAAGAGAATGCTTTGGAAAGAAGGGGAAAAAAGATTTTCGGAAGACCTTTAAATTTCGGTCCAATTTTGCGCCTCGATCTAAGAACTGGTTCTGAATAGAACCTCCTCCTCCTCCTCCTCCTCCTCTCTTTGCCTCCTCTCTTGGAACGCACGCGCGAATAATTTGCGCCAACCCGAACGAGAAATTAAATCGTACGTTATACTATAATTATACATTGTATCGTTGCTACCTGCCGCGGGCAAGGAGACCACGATTTATACGTGGTCTCGAACGGGAGCAAAAAGCGGTGGCGTACCGGCCATCTATTTTTACAGAGAACGATTCTATCCGTTTCTCCAGACTTTGGCCGCCTTTGTTTTCTCGCCGAGTCAAGTATTTTTTTTCTCTCTCTCTCTTTCTTCTTTATTCCATTCCATTCGTGTTATTTATTAACGTCCACGTATATATTATATCTAGAGAGAGAGAGAGAAACTGGAGTGGGGAAAATGTTTATCGATCTAGTATTTATTTGGAAAACAGAAATTATTACACTTCGAGTCGAAATAGCTCCAAGCTCTGTTATCTTGGATAAGAGCATCGACCCCTGTCGGATATCGAGCCATTACTCAGATAAAAGCTAATTCTTTTTCTCTCGTGACAATCGTCGCTCTCGAACGAATATTTCTACTTCGAAAATATATATATATATTGTTATCGCGTACCCTCTGAACTTGAAAACTTTTGCAGAGCATCCTCTTAAGAGTGATTAAGTAACAATTATCATGGGTTGACAATTTCTAAAGGATTGGAAACTTTTTGCAAAAGTGAAATTGAAAGTTGTTGTTCGTTCGAGAAGAAAGAATCGAAAGGAAGGAGAGAGAGAGGGGAGGCGGTCGCGTTTCGATTTCGTCCCGGTGGTCTTATTGGCCGATGGGGGCGCGTGCACGCACCTCGATCCACACTTGGATCCACGGTAATGGTCCCTCGTGGTCGATGCTGGTGATGGTTAACTACCATGTTTCAAGGACACCCACCTCTCCCTCCTCTCTCTGCTCGTTCGATTCGCTATCACAGATCTGCACCGTGAAACTCTTCTGACTTCTTCACTCCGATCTCCAATCTCCCTGTCCAATTTCTCTCTCTCTTCCTCTTTTTCTTTTCCTTCCCTCCATTCCTGAATCATTCATTTTTCGCCCCGATTCTTTTGCTCGCGCGCTTCTTTATGACTTCGTTATCGCGCTAATTGCACGATTTTTCATCGACGGGAGGGGAAGATCGAGTCAATTTTTGTTGATCTTCTACTTTTTTCCTCGAAGAGTAGCCAAACGAGAAACGCATGGCATTTTTGTAGAAATTGGAATTTTATTTATACAAAATGCCCCGTGGGAAGTAAGGGATAGGACAAATTTAACGAACGCGGAATAAATAATTATTTTACTCCGGTAAATTGTTTTCTTCTTTTCTCTCCGTGACGAATCGATCGAACGAACAACTTTCCACGCGACTCGCTTTCGAATCAACGACCTGAACGGGGACGATTCTTGAGGGGAGGGGGGGAAATAGTAACTCGAGCACGAATTGAATTTCCACGCGTACGCATACTCGCACGTATGCCAAGAAGGTAAAAAAATTCGAATTCAGTTTGAAAGATTTCGGCTGAAGAAGCCTGCTCGACTCGGATTTCGAAATTTCCATCTGGTCGAATAGATTCCTCTCGATCACCTTGGCAGGATATCGCGATCTCTATGATCCGTAGAAATTCCACGCCGATGTGTGCAGCCGAAGTCCGTTTCTATCCATCCCTCTCCGTCTCTCACGCCGTTGCCATTGTAGTGGAAAAACAAGTCGTGGCACTCCCATTCACCAAATTCCTTCCTTTCATCGGCACCGATTCTCCTTGGCCGGCGACACGACTTTTCGATTCTCCCTTTTCCACTCGTTCGATCGTTAAACCGAATCTCTTTCCACTCTTCTGCATCCCCTTCGATGCCCAACCTTCCTCCTTTCAATTTCTTCTTCCTTCTTCTTCGAGAAGAAACGAGTATTTCGATTCCTTGCGGGGTAAATTTCATTTTCTTTCTGACGTATATAATTTAATTCGAAATCAATCTTATTCACGCATTGATAATTTCATTTCTATTTCTATATTTTTTGAACAGAAATTATGAAAATGAAATATGGCTTGGAACGACACGGAGAGAGATAGAAAGAAAGAGAGAGAGAGAAGGAAATCACGACTCGATGTTAACAAGATATCCGCCAGTTGTCCCCCATCGATATTCGGCTCGAGGAAGGAGACCGCGAGAGGAGAAAGCACAAAGCGACAGCTCGTGTCCCGACAATGTTATCATTGTTACTCCGTTAACGTGCGTCGTCTGTCTTCAACCCGTTAACCTACAACCTGTGCTCATACCCCTCACTCGATCGTAACCGCCGACACGCGTCGTCGACTTTCGTCGTTGTTGTGCGAGGTCGAAAAATCGGTTACACACCTGGATCAGTGGTGAGCGTAGTTTGAAGAAATGCACGCGTGCCAATCTCTCTCTCTCTTTCTCTCTCGCCAGGTAAACGACTTCCATCGGCGTTCGAATGGCTAACGGTATTACACGTTGTGCCTAATACGAGTCTGTCAGGGATTAAAGCTGTGGATCTGTGGACGTTCCACCGATCGATCTTCCCTCGATCTCCTGCCAATTGTACAAATTGTTCTCACTTGCCAATTTCACTTGACGGGCCAAGGAAATCGGAAATTCATGTTTACATTCGATGAAAGAAATGGAAAGAACAGTGCGCGTTACTAGTAGAAACGTGGAGAGACGAGAAGCGGATAAGAGGAGTTCGCGAGGGGCTGGAAAGAATGCCGAGAGTGGCATTCGGGCCCCGCTATCGGAATTCCGTCATCGAGGTGAACGGAATGAGATTCCTTGGTCGTGGCTCGAATACCTCTGCCAGCGGTTATTACGAAGTGCCGCTAAATAGTAAAGGTGTGTACGTGTAGGCGCAGAGGCGTAGAATCGACCGGTCTTTTCCTTCCCCTCTTTTTTCGCCATAAATCCGCTCCGGAGGAATCGTTTCCTGGTTCTTTTATCGAAATTATACCCCTTTCCGTTCCCCTCTCTTCGATAATACAATGGATTGCGGTATCTCGAGAGGGGAGGGAGGAGAGAGGAATAAGTTTTCGGAGAAAGAGAAGCGTCTATGCGCGAGGCAAGGCTGAGGCCGTTGATTTCTGGTTGGAACTTTCATCATAACCTCGACGACGAAAGTATGCAATTACTCGTGTGTCGCAATCCCGCTTCGAGGAGAAAGTACCGTACAAAATCGCACGGGAGAGAGAGAGAGGAAGAGGAGGGGCAGAAGAAGGCGAGCTTGGAGAACCGCCCTACGCCACTGGGTTGCCGTCGAGCTCTTTCGTAGCGTACTACGCGACGAAGGTGGAATCTAAGCCAAGGCTTGGCCACCAACTGCCTTCGCTCGGCCGAGTGCTCGCTTCGAGTGTTGTTGTTGTTGTTGTTGTTACTATTATTATTATTATTATTATTACGTAGAGAAACTGTATCCCGTATAATAATGCAAGTCGACCAGGATCGCGTGCGCTTAATGAATGAACACCGTGCACCGGTGAATTTTTACGCGGCCACCTGCTTCCGATTACTGGAATCGCTTCATTTCGGCTCGAAACTTAGCCCACCGTGCCTAATCTCCCGCTCTCTCTCACGGTTTCTATCTTTTAATGGTTTATATTTAAAGTAGCCAGTGACATTTTTACGACGATCGATTGTTTTTAACGGCCGTTCTTTCCGCTCGAATATTTTTTTTTTTCTTTTTTCACGATACAGTTTATTTGGATTATAGAGGATAAACCGTCTATCTACCTTTCTCTTCTGGATGGAGACCAGGTTTGAGATTCTTCTGATCCCACCCACGTATTATTCAATTATTAGCTCCAATACTTTTGTTTATTTTTATTTCTTTTCTTTTTCTTTGGAATATTCAAAAAAAAATTTTATAATCGACGAAAAATGCAAGTGTTAAAGGATTTTTGATAATCTTCGCGTTGATCTCTGTTATTAAAATTACGAAGAATCACGAGTGATTCAGAATTCAGAGAATAATAAATGATTCCTCTTTCAATATTCCTCCTCGTTCTCGGACGAAGAAGGAATCGAATCCCAAGGAAATTCTTAGAGTCGGTGAATAGAGAGGAGGGAATATCGTGGAACAATCGCCTCCTCATCGTAGAATAATTCTTCCACGAAAGATTCCTCTTCTGTTATCCCGAACCGTCACACGCGAACGGCGAAAGGCGAATGTGGGCAGAGGAGCGTGTCGCGGCTTCGTCGAGGAATTATCGTCGCCTCGCGGATAAGTCGAGGCTTTCGTAATCCTCTCGGTAGTCGGCTATATATATATATAGTATATCATACGGTATATCACTCTGTTCTTCTCGTCCATTAGTCTCGTTTGAATGGATTCGGTGACCGTAAGGAACAGGTTCACCGTACTCGCCGAACTTTCTTTCGTAGAAATCGACGAAGGTAATAACCCCTCGGGGATATTTGTCTTGGCTGCACGCGAACATTATGCCCGATATGTTTGACGAAATCTTTGATATTTGCGGATGGCGCGAAAGTACGTGCGATCCTTGGACGCGAGTAAAAAAATGTTGGAGAGAATGTTGTTGAATGTGCGTGGAATATTAATATTTGCGGAAAGTTTGTAAAGAGAGAGAGAGATAATTTTCGTGGAAATTTTCCTTTTAAAAAGAAAAGTTTTAGAAACGTGTCGATTGTGGAAAATTTCATTTCGTTTGCTCGATAATAAGATAAAGATAAGCGTTAATTTAATCCTCATTATAAACGAATTAAATAAACGGAGTATATATAAATAAGCGATGAATTCATTAGTGTAATAATATTCCAAATTAATGATTTCGATATCATGAATCGTATTTTTTCATGCTGCGCAAACTTTTGCTTGAAAAAAACATTTTCTTTCTTTTTTTTTTTTTTAATATACACCGAGTAATTTATGAAATATTTAAAAGAACGTTATCTCGGAAGCCGCACCTTCGTATTAAATATAGAATCGTTTAATTACCACTACGAAGAGAAAAAAAAGTACACGAATCACGATCATTTTTTTTTAATCTCGCAACACGAAAGAGAGCTGTTCAACTTTTCGCGTTATTACGCGTATATTCCCTTATGGGATCCTACCCCTCCTCCCCCCCTTATTTCGATCGAATATTATCGTCCATGGCGCGGCGTTTCGTAATTCCTTCGGTAGTCGACGTATATCCTCGCGTTTCTTGCAACGTGCCTCGTACGTATGTATACGCCTATATATCGTACGTAATGCACGTTGCATTCCTCGACATTCGTATATACATATATATATATACAAATATATATATATTTACACATACACATATATATACGCGCGTTATGCATTCCGCGTGGATTTGACCTCGATGCCGTGTTATTAATGCCCATTACGTTATATAAACGAACCGCCGCGATCAGCAGTCGTTCTTTGGTCGAAGCGAGATGCGAGATACGGCGGACGGAAGAGAGGGAAAAGGATACGCGGCTGTCTGCCTGTTGAAGACGAGAGAGGTTGAAGGAGCGAAAGAGAGGGGGGGAGGGACGGAGGGTTCTGTTCGAAGAAGGCACAGAATCCGCTCCATCCGAGCGGAGAGGAATCTTTTATTAATCCGAGGCTCGCGGATCGGTGTTCGAAACGGCGGACACGGAGAGGAAGATTTGTTTCTGTTGATATCGATTCCCCCTTGGATGTAAATCTAGCCGCGGCCGAGTAATAAATCACTCCGCCACAGGAAGCAAGGATTTTGTAACTTTTCGAGAGACAGGTGTTCTCCACGTTGCGTAACTGGAAAGCAATTTGTCCCGAGTGCGTGTAACGTCCACGCTCTCTTGTAATATCGTAATATCGAGATGCTTGATGGAAAAAGTTACGTTACCTCACGAGGCCTTCGAGCCTCGTTCGAGGGGGCTTCGACGGGGGGGCTTCCATTCGAGCGATTGCCGCAATCGGGACAAAAATTGTGCCGTCCAACAACCGATTTCTTCTTCTTCTTCTTCTCTTCTCTTCTCTTCTCTTCTTCGCGTTATTTGTTGTCCGGGATGAACGCGTACGCGAAACGTTGAGAGAAAATACATTAGAGTTTTTAATTTTAAACCCTGACTCGGGCAATTTCGAGTCCTTCCTTGGAGTTTTTTTTTTTTTTTTCCTTTTCAACGTTTGAGCATGAATATTCATTTTTATACATCGTGTAAAAAGCGAGATATTTCTGGAATACATAAAATCGAGTGAAGCGTAAATATCTTATCTCGATGAAGTTTACGATATCCAATTAACGAGCGTCTTAAACAACGCGTGTAACATAATATTACTCGTATTAATCAATCATAATTAATATATCGCGCAACGATCAAAGTGCTTGTATTTAAAATTTTGCGTTTCGCAACGTCTTTCCTTTCAAAATTTGTGCAATCTAAAATTCATAAGAGAGAAAAAAAAATCTAAATCACCATTAACCATCGAACCGTATCAAGAACAGTTGCATGCTGATCGTCTCGGAGCCGTCTTCAGAAAACCGCGATAACAATCGCGAGGGGAAGGGAATTGAGCTTGTATAAAATTCGGAAAAACGACGATTCTCCGTTATCCGGGGAGACAAGAACCTCCGAGACCCCTTCGATTCTTATCCCAAGATCGCGTTAATCAGAACCCCTTCTCGCGGAGGATCCTCTCGAGAGGTCATCCGAGTGATCGGAGGTGGACGTCGCGATCCGGACAGCACAGAGGCGTAAACAGTCCGCGGTGAAATAGGCTCGTGGTGTCGCGGGGTCGTCGATTGGACCCAGCGTGGATAACGGTAGATACGTCCAAACACGCTTCTCCAACGATACACGACACGGCCTTTTCTGTATCCGCGCGTATTCCACGCTTGACGCGTGCATCCGCGTATACCGTATCGTATAGCGAGAGAGAGAAAAAAAAAAGAAAGAATCCTCTCCAGACTTTCCTCCTCCATTCGAACCGATTTTCTCGCTGACTAATCGAACGATCGTGTCGAATCATCGTGGCGGACAAATTAAATCTCCTCGATGGTTTCTTCGATCATTTCTTTGTTTCAACGGGGACGCGTACCTTCTTTACTTTCCACACGCTTGGAAACGTGTTCCAGAAGATGTTCGATTGCGAACGAAGAAGCGATAAGGGGAAATTTTTAGATAGATATATGAAAACGTTGATGGATTTTGCAAAAATTGTTTTACCTCGGTTTTTATTAAACTTGAACAGATTTTTAATCTTAAATATTAACAAGTGAACGAGACTTTCTTCGTGATGATGAAAAGAGGAGAGTCCTCCTCCAAGTTAGGTAAAAGGAACGTTCATCGGGACCGGAACGAGATGTTGAACGATTGTGCAAAGCATCGGATAAATAATACGCGGAATCGGATTTCTACGCCTGGAGCCAGAAAGCTCGATACAACACGGCTACCACGTTCTTCCTCTCGAATAGAGAACAACTCTACTCTACGCTCTACTCTTTCTCCTCCCCTTTTCTTCTTTCCGAATGCCATGCTAATTAGCCAATAATTTAACCGGTCGTGTCGAGGATAGCCGGCCACCTTAACGCCATCGAAAATCCACCGCGGAACGAAACGTCTCACCTCCCCCTCCCGATTTTTCTTCCCCCCTTCATACACACACGCACACGTACACCGCCTTCCTTTGCTCTCACGCGACACGTCCCTCCTTTGTCCCGTTGATTAATATGCGAGGACGTCCCCGGGCTCGTCGGGCTGCATTAACAAACAGCCTCTTGTGCGTGGTCAGGACAATCTCAACCTACCTCGACACCCCCTCGAAAAGCCACCCTGAAAGAAGAAATCTTTCTCTCTCTCCCTCCGAATCTCTTCCCCCTTTCTCGAAGAAGAAGAAGAAGAAGAAGGGAGGAGAAGATTCTCCTTTGAACGGGAGGAGAAGAACACTCTCGGGGGATCCTCGCCATAGCGAGGAGTATTTATTTCGCTGATCTCGAGACGCGATTGGGACCGGAACTCTTTGTCCCCCCGAGACGAATATCTCTTGGCATACGTGCACGTGTAATCGTGGCAGGATTTCGGTGATTTTTCGCCCCACTGACCTTCCAATCTTCTTTTATTCGAGGGACGCGAAGGATTCTCGAATATATATACATATATACATATACATATATATATAAGGATTAGTCGAAAGAAAAGGGGAGTATAAAATCGGTGAAAGCTTCTGGTATTAGTATTCCGTGAAATGGGATTTTGGAAATATTTTACATTTATCTCGTTTTTTTTTCTTTAGGATTCGTTGAAAGATCTATCCGTGGAATGTTTGAGAGAGAGAGAGAAAGAAGAAAAGGTATTCGATTAGATCGTTAGTAGGCTCGGCAACAATCTGTGAGAAAAGTGTGTGTGAGAACTGGAGTGTGTGTTATAACGAGAAGGAGCATACTACGTATCGATTTCGACACGATTCTTGCAAAAAAAAAAGGAGGGGAAGAGAAGGAGATTGTTCGAAGAAATGGAAAGCGGTCCAAGTTTTCGTACGCTCGTTTCCATAGGTGGAAGAGGTGTACAGGTGAGCTCGTGGGCCGCCTGCTCGTGACTCGATAACGATTATCGAGCGGCGATCGAACGGTTGTACAAATCGCCGCGTTCCGTGTTCTCCCAGCTATTTCTAGAGAATAATATAATCGACATGGCGCGGTGAAAGTGTGCGAAAAGGCGCCCAGAAACGGTGCCGGGGATAAGAATGCCGCGTAAAAGTACGTGTTGTCGCTTGGAACAATGACGATGGGAAACGGAACGAAAGAAAAAACGAATGAGAGAGACAAAGAGAGAGAAATGTCCTCGTGGCTCTCGCGATACGCATCGAGGAATGCCGATAGATAGTTAAATTGTGATAATTACACCGTGAAAGAGAAATTTTCCCGATAACTTGAGTAACAACCTGATTGCCAATTATCGAGATTGAAATCTCTTCTGTATGCTAATTGAGAAATGCGATGAAACTTGGCGGACGAGTTGAAAAAAACTTGATAGATAAGATCGAGTAAGATTGAATGGAAATTTCTAAAAATTGGATAATTTTGAGAAAAGGAATATAATAAATTTTTCTTTCGAAAGAAAGAAATATTTAATATTCCGAGGATCTTCTATCGTTTCACGATAATTTCACGTTGAAAAATTATTAACCATTTAACTACTCCTCCTCTCCCACCTTGGTTAATTTTCCAATCCGTTAATTTCAACATTACCTGTCGCTTGAATTACTATGAATTTACCATTAAAAAAAGAAACTCTCTTCATCGTTTACGGTTCGTATTCCGCTTAAGAAAACTTTCCATCTCGATAAAAAGCGCGGTATCTCGAGGAATCGTCCGTTAGAGGCGGACAGGTGAAGAAAAAAACGGTGACACAGGCGGAAGAGCATCACTTCCGGTGGACCGATGATTCATTGGATCGCGAGAGACGTATCACGGCGCCGGTCGTGGCGCGGCGCGCGAAATCTCTTCTCGCTCTCTCTTTCGCCTCTCAGTCTGTCGGTTGCGGGGCGAGCAACCGGTGCTCGTCACGATTCCGCTCCCGACGTCGCCCAGTTGTCTCGCGCATTTTCTTCCCCCATTGTCTCCTCGCGTCGAAGGAACAAGTTTGTGCTATTTTCGCGACCGTGGCTTTCGAGATGTTTATCAAGTACGTGGACGTGTTCATGGACGAAGGCTACGCGTCCGACTCGTCCAACGTCGTACGTATATTAATATTGCGAGGATTATAAATAAGTATTCGTGATTGGAAATGAATGGAAAAATGCGGGATTGGATTAAAGAATCATCGTACGGTTATAAATAAGAGTTGAAAATATGTTTCGAAGTAGCGTGTAATTAGCCTTGGAGATGTATGTGGCACATATATGTATGTATATATACACGAAATTAATTAATCAGGTGATGCAGCGTTTACGGTAATTATTATCGTGATTAATGCTCGTGCCTGCGAATCTAAATTTATCAAGATTCCACTTATAGAATCCTTACGTTGTTAAGGGACACAAAGAGCTCGAACGTGAAATTATACATTGGAACGTTGCCGATTTGGGTATTTTGGGTATCAGTTTAATTTTAAGAATTGAATCGAGAAACCATCATTAATTTTAATCAATCTTTCTAACTAATTCGAGGAGAAAACGATGAATTGCATCAACTTGGAAACATTGACCGATTTTTTATTCCATACGAGGCGCGTACCAGCTTATGATAATACGATCGTCCAATCCGATCGATCGATCATCGAACGCGCTCGATATCGAGAATCAAATTTTGGCTCGTTAGTGGCTCCTCTCAAATCCTCCCCTCCCCTCCAAGGATTAACCACGACTCGGATGGCTTTGAGCGGATACCGCAACGACACCAAATCCGATTCCTCGTGTTTGGATCGCGAACAGAACCGATGGATATAAAACGTTACGAAAGCTTGTTCTGCGTGGGTGGTTGCGTTACACGGTGGTCGCATTTTAATTGAAAATTTCGAGGCACGAGTGGGTGCGTCGAAGGATAAATAGGGAGGGGGGGACGATAAAAAAACTCGCGTGATTAGGGGAGAAGGGAGAATTGGAGATACGCGGACGTATTTCCGTCGATTGCCTCACACCTCGAGATACAAATCGAGATCGAACGAAATTTTATATTTATCGAACGAGGTTTGGCACGGGATCGTGGGCAAAAGCACGTGGGTGGTTATTGTAAACAGCTGGTGGAAATTGGAGGCAACCCGCGATGCGAAACTCGCTCGTTTAACAACAATTAAGCAATGAATCAACCGGTCGGGAAGAAGTGACTTACATTACAGTTGCATTGGGCTCGAACGAAACGGCACCACGACGTGATTGAACGGTGACTCGCCGCCAATTTACATAACTCGCCTCGATGTATCGGTTGGACCGACCGATTATCGCGATCGTACCAGAAAAGAAATCGATGTCGACGTCGATCTTTCCACTTGTGCACTTTGCATTTCGATCGGCTCGTTCGATCGCTATATCACTGCACCTAATTTTACTTATTTGACTAAGGAAAACCAACTCTTCTTACTTCATCGTGTCTTCCTTTCTTCCTTCTTTTTGTTTCAATCGTATTATAGCAATTTGCCGTATGATTCACGCGTTCGAATCGATCGAACAGAAACGTTGGATTGTTGTGTAATCTAACGAGGAAATGATTGATGGGTGTTGCAGGTCCAGAGGCTGGCCGAATACGAGAGGTACCTGGGCCAAGAGGCGAGGAATCTAGTGGAGAACGGAAACGGAAGCGTCGGGAGTGGCGCCGTTCTCCAACGTGGCCAACTGGAGGGAGATCTTCATCGTATCCAGGAATTGTTTCCTGGCGATAATCTCCGGCTGCACGAGCGAGATGTCCTCACTACGGTATTTATTTATTTATTTATTTATTTATTTACACCTCCTTGCAATTTTTATTATTATTCAACAAAGATCGTGTTAGAGATCGTATTATTACGTTAGTTAGCGCAAAAATTCTCGATGAATGCAGAATGAATTTCCGGCTGGAAACAGTGTCAGTTATGGGTAAAAAAGGAAACGATTCTCACGAGCGGTCGAGAGACCATTTTTCCTCGCGCTCGTGGAAAAAACGTTCACCGCGCATGGTGTTTCCCACGCATCTCGCGGAACACTCCACCATGACGATATGTCTACTATGCTATTTGTTGTATCGTTGAAAAACGTTGTTGCGAGATTAAACAGGAAGTTTCTTGCCTTCTCTGTCGCCCAGAAATTGGACTAAACTTGCTAACTTTGATAATTCAATTTCATTGTTTCTCAATTCGTTAAAATATGGAAAATAATGACAGTGGAGTGAGATGTAGTAATTTTTTTTTTTCAATAATCGACGGTAAAAAAATCGTTTCATCTTCGTTACACACTCCCTCCTCCTTATTTTAATCCTAACAAAGCCCCCGCAAAGATCCGCTGATACAGATTTCTCATTCTATCTATGACGCGTGTCATCGTCCCACGTGCACCGCAATCTAATCTGCATACTGGGCGTAAAGAGTGTATTGTCAAGAGCACAAGGGATACGTGGCATCTGATAGATCGCTCTTTTGCATAGGTGAAACGCGTGCTCGCGTTTCCCAATGCTTCTCCCCGCGCTCGATGCTTGTTCCACCAACCCATCTCGTATTCCCGCGAACGCGATGATGGAACGTTTCCTCGAATCACGTAGAATCACACCGTCGTCGTCGTAGTCGTGTTACCTTGATTTTACGCGGCATTCATTAACATACGGTAATTCAAGACGCAGACGCAATACTATTTAGCAGCGTTACTTGGGCTGGGAACGAAACGCTGTTTCTCTCTCGAGAGAATCGACACGAGGAGACGATTCGATTTCGTAAGAGAGAAAAAGATGAAGAGGGAGCCGCCGCCGTCAAAGCGAAATATGTTAATCGGCTTGTAATTTCGTGTTTCTCCTCGCCGTATTCGGGGGAGGGGGGGAGAGCTATTTGTCAGACGTAACTGTTCATCCGTGTCTATCCATCCGGTCTTGAGTGACGTCACTGGGCACCGGGAGAGCAGCCTGTCTCCCGATCTCTCGTCTCGAATCTGTTCGGCTGCATCGTTTCAATTGGGCGGGATCTTTTTGCTCGATCTTCCGTTAAAACGGACGCAACGGTTCGCAGTGTGACGTTCGCATGGCATGCGTGCATTTCGTTCGAGTTAACCGAATGAAAATTTCGAAGCGGGCCAGGGAAGACAAGTGGAGCGGCGACGGTGAAATAATGCTTGTTCAAGTTATCCGAAAGTTAATGCGGCTTGGCACGTTGGCGTCCAGTTATTAGACACCTGCTGCGAGGATGATAATAATTTATGTCCCTAGATCCCTGGGCATCAAAATTAGTCGTTATTTTCTGACCCTTTAACTGACGATAACTGGATAGAGGCGGGTATCCAAGGATAATTTAATGCTAATCCCTTGTCCAGCCTCGATGGATATATCGACGTCCACGATTACCGATATCCGTTCTTCGCGCGTATATTTAATACGTAACGATAGACGTGTTAATTGGCCAAGTCGGTTAGGTTAGATTGGCTCTAGGATCTTTCTGGAATTTCGTTCTCGCTACAAAACGGTATCTCCTTTAATCCAAAGATAGCAGCGGCGATCGTTTGTTATTGATTCTCTCGTTCACGAGACGGGTCTGTTTCGTTTCAGAAAATGAAGAGTCTTATTCGCAAGAGGAACAGTGGAAATCCTGGAAGGCTCACGAGAGTGTTGTCGCAAAAATCATTGAACGTGTCCAACAACTCACCAGCCCCGAAATCTCCGCCGAGAACCTTCCTCTTGGAGACACCGGTACAATTCACCACCGTAAGTAATAACATTTCCCATCCGACTTACAATATCCGAATTCCTCGGATTAACGGAATCTTCTCCCTTATTTTCAGGGTGTGCAGTCCCAGGACAGACATCTTTTTCTCTTCTCGGATCTGTTGCTCATAGCAAAGGCACGAAACGGAGGTAACTTCAAGCTGAAACAATCCGTAAGGATGAGCGAGTTGTGGCTAACTGCCGGGCACATAGAGGACGTGGCCGAGACGAGCAAATCTCAGGAAACGAGCTTCGTCCTGGGTTGGCCCACCACGAACGTCGTCGCCACTTTTATGTACGTCATCGTCTCTTTTTTTCTTTACACCCCATTTGCCTCTCGTCTCGCGATTATGCTTCCAGGCGAAAAGAATCTTGTTTTTATTTTTAGAGACGCGCAATAAACTCGATTAAAAGCGTCGAGGCGTCGGGACGCATCACACCAATCTTTGTTTCTTTTTTAGGACTGCTGCAGCCAGGGATCTCTGGTGGGGACGTTTGACCGAACTCGTACGAGAGGAGAGTATGAAGGAGCCGCCGGACACGAACATTCAAGTCGTGTATCACGACAGTGACACGAACACGGAATACGTAAGTGCAGCATACTCCTCTCCGTCGTTGCGCGGAATATACACACGACGATGTTCAAACTGAGAGAGAAAGAGAGAGATGCAAGCGGCGGTCACGCCTTCACGGTCCATTCTTCGCACATATTCCTACCCACCCTGAACAAGAGAGAGAGAGAGAGACCTAGAGATTAGCGTTCGATCGGTTCACCTTCCTGCAGGCATTCCTCTTCCCCTTTTTATACCATTTTTATATCCCCCTTTTTTTTTTTTTTTAATCATTGACGTCAACGAGTGGACGACTGGTAAAAAGAGCGCCTCCTTCTCCAATCTCTGTACGACTCTTGGTCGACTTGCTTCGTTATCGATCAGAGCGCGTTGTATTTAAATACATGCGCCGCTCGATGCCTCTATTAGAGGACACGCGAGCTCCTTCGACGTTTGCCAGAAGCTGGGATCGACGCGAACCCATCCTCTCTAATAACTATAATCGCGTCTATCCAACACGTATTCACGTCGTGTGTATATCTGTGCTGCGCTCGATCACCATTCTGCGATCTTGTTAGCTCGCGTTGGGGAGCCACATCCGCATTGTTTTCCTCCTCGTGTGTTCGCAGTGCAAGACGATTATGGTCGGATCCGAGATGACTGCGGCAGCTTGCGTCAATTTGGCCACTCGCCTGTTGGATCTCCAGGGCCCTTTCCAATTGTGGGCCAGAACATCCGCGGACGAAGCGCCCTATCCATTGATAGGGCACGAGAGGCCTTTCGCGGTGAAACTGTCGAATCTACGGCACACCCTGTCCGCCGAAGAGGGTTTCGATCTGGAGCATTGCAACAAAAGTGGTCACGACACGTGCCACTTCATATTAAGGCCGGTACCGAAATCGCCTGTGAAGAAGAATAAATCGAAGATCACTGGATTGCTCAGGAGATCCCTTTCGTTGAATCCGAGTTTATTCGGTGTCAATCTGTCCAGACTCGACGAGAACGGGTTGCCTAAACCCGTGCTGGTCATGCTTCAACAGCTGTTCGCGAAGGGGCCATTTACGCAGGGAATCTTTAGAAAATCGGCCAACGTGAGAATTGTACGAGAGCTACGGGATCAAATCGAGTCCACGGGCGACCCGAGCTGTTTGGAGGATGCCCCTATCATTGCGGTGGCAGCTTTGCTCAAAGACTTTCTGAGGTCTTTACCGGATCCTTTGCTAACTTCCCACCTGTTTCCCCTCTGGATGGAAAGTTTGGAAACGATAAATCCTGTCCAAACTATTAAAAAGTGGGTAACCAATGATGGATGGATATCTTTGTTCAACTTGTTCAAGTTTTTCAAGTGATATTTAACGGTGATGATTTTTCAGTATTCTAGATAGATTACCCAAAGCGAATTATACCCTGCTGTCACATTTAATCTGCGTTTTACACCATGTGGCACGGCGGTCGAAGCACAATCTTATGTGCGCCAGTAATCTGGGCGTGTGTTGCGGACCCAGTTTACTCTGGTCTCCGAATCCATCCGTGAATCAAAGTAGAGCGATACCTACGCTGACAGAAATGTTGATTCGTCACTGCGAGGTTCTGTTCGGCGAAGGTGTCACGCAGCTTTTCGGGGAAGAACGCAGCGACAGTGGAGCCGAAGAAAGCACCGATAGCCTTCACTGTGAGCACTTCACTTTATCTTATTTCTTCTCCCTTTTCTTTATTACTCTCCTCTCCTCTTACTTTAAAAGTAAGTCCAAGATGGAACTTGTATATGTTTCGTTATCGTTCGATACGTGAACGAGCGTGTAGATAATCCACTGAGGAATTTCTTTCGTTGCAGCAGGTGGGCTTTCTCTGGACAGCCTGGACCTGACGGAACCACCACGCAAGGACCATATGTCTCTTTCTCGAGACTCCGGCCTGACCTTGTCAGATTGTCAACTCTTCATCCCGGAGTCCCCTGTCGGCTCCGAGGATTCCGCCGTGAATGCCTCGTCATCCAGCTTCGACAAGTCTCTCACCAAGGAGGACAAGTCCGCCAACAAATCGTACATTCGTGTCTACGGTGGATGGGAGGAGAGAATAAACGGTTACACGGCGAACAATCATCATCCGAACACCGTGGAGCATAATTTCAGGGAGGAGAAGAACAGCATCGGTTACCCCAATCCGAATTTCCAAAGACAAGATTGGTTGAGGGCACAATTGAAGAGAACGCCGAGGACCAAATTGGACGAACATGATCACCGCAAAGACAGGTTCGACGAGAAGGATATCTACGGAAGGGAATATCTGAGACAAGATTCCATGAAGGAGAACGTGGAGAATTGCAAGGACATTTACAGGAACTCCCAGCTGGACATTACGCGGGATCTTAGGTCTGAATACGAAAGAGCGACGCAGCAGGATATTTGTACGGAACGGGTCTCGATTCACAATTCGGAGCAGGATCTGTCGGGGGATACGACGTTGACCAGTGACAGATACGAATTCAAGAAGGAGCGTTTCAACGAGTTCAAAAAGGTCAAGTCGGAAATGTATGTTAATCGCGAATCACCCGTCTCGCAGAACGGTAGCTACCATTCGGGTAGCGATCTTTACGAGTTTAAGAAAGTGAAGAGCGAGATATACGTGAATAAAGAGACGACACGTACGGAAAGATACGAATCTGAAAGTAGTATCTACGGAAACAGGGACAGAACGAGCGAGATATACGGCTCGAGAGAGAGAAACGATTTGTACTCGTTCAAGCAGGCCGAGGCAATCGATTTGTACGGCGACGAAGACGACGAAGAGGAGAGAACGTGGCCTGATACACCGCCACCGCTTCCACCGAGATTGAGGCATCTGCCGCCAGTGCACATGAATCTGGAGGACAGGCACAAAGTGGCCGGAAGGTCAAGGTCTTTGCCACCGCCGCCTCCTTATCGTCCGCCTCCTCAACCTCGTGCCTCGGTTACTACCAGACATCTGGGATACGGAAGATCCGTAGTTGACGACGAGAGTTACGTTTAAAAAAAAAAACGAGGAGTTATAGAATTGTGGTCGCTTGTATATTGTATGCGTGTGTGTAGGTATCGTGTGCATGTATGTGTGTGTATGTGTGTGTGTGCATACGCGCGTCTGTGTATATGTAAATGTCGCGGCACCTCGAGAATCAAAGAAGCGAAAAGTCGCAAGTCGAGATCATGGATACATGGGTGGTGTATATGTGGTCTCATTACGGCTGAAACTAGTCCAAACTGGAACATATGTATGATATCGGGAACAATAGCGATGTACATACAATATCTTATTGCATGGAACGAAGAAAAATACGTTATAACATCGCTTGATTGTTCATTTCGTTAAAATATGTAAATCTACGATAGATTATGAATTAGAAATATAAGTTGTATAAGCACATTGTGTAAGTCACAAAACGTTATCGGTTGTTTCGCGATTTTTAGCGATAGGACTTAACTGTTATA
This sequence comes from Apis mellifera, assembly GCF_003254395.2. Lineage (NCBI taxonomy): Eukaryota > Metazoa > Arthropoda > Insecta > Hymenoptera > Apidae > Apis > Apis mellifera. Next base: position 7,098,593 of record NC_037640.1, read on the forward strand.
CAGTGATTCAGGGTGCTTCCTTAACGAATCTTAATTAATAGATTTTTTTTTTTTTCTCTCTCTATTAGACATTCATATAGAAACGTTTATTGTTAAATGTAAGCTTTAGCGGACAAGACTTGCGTCGAAATGATATTATTCGTAATTTCTTTTCTTACGCGAAGAATTTTTGTAAAAAAACGAGAATAAAGGAGAATGAAATATATATATATATATATATATATATATACATATATATATATATACTTATATATACATATGTATATATAAAGTATAAAATATACACATACTATGCGAGCAGAGAGAAAAAAATATTTCCATAGATATTCGAATGCAAACTGCTTTCAGACATCAATATCTGTGGAACGAATCGCGATAATAAAATGTAAATTTTATTGCAGTCGAATCAAGAAAGGTGGAGTGAGGTTTGTTTCCATTCGTTGTTTTAACATTATCTTTTTAAATACTTTTAACCAAACGCACATCTCTTTATCGAAATGTCTCGTAATTTCGAGATTGTTTCATGTTTGCTAATATGTTCCGCGCAATAAGAAAACAGCATTGACTCCATCATCGCGTTTCCTTTTTCATTCTATGTACATTTGTGTTCCCCGCTTCCTTTTTGTCTTTTAACCGGAAGTTCATTCATTGCGGAATAAAAATTACAATTGAATAATGTAATAAACATACTCCTCTCCCCTCTCTCTCTCTCTCTCTCTCTCTCTCTCTCTCTCTCTCTCTCTCTCTCTCTCTCTTTCTCTTTCTCCCTCTGTTATTAATAATTATCACATTTTGTTTTATATTTTTTAAACTTAGAACATATAAATTGTAGAACATATAATTGTGCTTCGTATGAGGATACAAGCGATTATCTTAAAACTATAAGATACACGCGAAAGTTCAATGGCACTGTTCAAATATGATCCAAATCTTTCGCTCTTCTGTATATATTAAATGTAAACTGTAATCTTTTATATCGTTAAACGTATATGATAAACTCTATGCAATGCCCGTAAAGTACGTATACTTATCTAAATTATACGACATATTATGAAAAGTAAATATATTTCATATTTTATACAATTGCGTGTGTTCGGTAATATTCATTTCTTGCGTCCTGCATCTTCAAAAATTTCCTATAGGAGCATCTACATGTAGAATTTCAATAATCATTCTTGAAATCCATCGCGAACGATCGTGTTTTTTACTTCCGTACGAGATATCACCTGAATATGCGTTTCCTGTTCTGATCAATTCTTTCAAATAAATGGGGTTATATCCGTTAACAGCATTCATCGTAAAATGCGTCCATCATGTTTATGGACTATGAGGAATTTGCTAGCCTTCAATTAGACAAGCCTATACCTGATGTAAGAGTAAGTAACATTGTGCACATTGTTCTTCATATTCATTTCATTCAAAGTAGAACATTTCTAAAACGATCGATTTACAATTCCTTCTTTAGAATGAAGAGCAATTAAAGAAACACACTTTAGATCCTGGTTTGGAAAAAAAACCTATTGAAAGAGCACTTCATCTTTTGACGTAAGTGAATGAAGGTTATATGTACATTTGTTGATGATAAATCTAAGACAGTAACGATTCACTTTCTCTGAATGTGAAAATAATTTTGTCTTATTGATACTCACAGAATTGGCATATGGCTTTGGGCTTGGGTTTAATTGTAATAATTTTGCGCATAATGATAATACTGTATTTCGAGATATAATACCGTATAGAATCTTGAATTGAATCATGTAATCCTGTGTGATTATCGTATTAAGACTAGATAATTAACTAATTTTATAAAATCTAAAAAAAATAATAATTATAGTAATACACAAATTAATTGTATTATATCAACATATTATTATTCGATTAAATTTTAACAAATAAATAAAAAAGAGATTAGTGTACTTCGATGAAAGATTACGAACTCGTAAAAAAAAAGTCTCCATTGCGGTAGATTTTCGTGTCACGGAGTTGCGTAATAGGCTATAAAGAATACTGCGATTTAAGCAATATTCTTTTTCAGAAATATGCAAATGATGTATCTTAAAACGATATGCATCATCATCCGAGAATCGTGACATGATTACATCGGTTTGTCGATTACACAACGTTGACTACTGATCAACGCATCGCTCTATTGTATTACGCGCGACATAGCATTACGTGTTTTCATCGGTACGTAGGCTGTGTTCGGACTGTTCCGGCTAAACTCGGAAATACTCGATGTCTCGTACGACAAGTCACATATAATCGATACCTTGGAGTAGGACTAGTAGGAGCCCAGTTTAGTTGTCATCTACGTTCCGTTGTGTTGTTTTTCTTGCGTCAAATGCGTCATGAGAGTGCGTACGCGTGTAACATCCATGTAAAAAAAAATTAATCTCGTCTTCGCTCCTTTATTGTGTTTTTGTCGAATAAGATGCACTTTGAAAATGTTGCAAGAGGAAGCTCTGTACAAGAGCACATCTCCTCGGTAAGCAGTTGGATAGAGAATGATTTTTTAGTTAGTAAATCTAGTTCGTTATTGTTCTATATATCATTCCGTCTTTTCATCCTTTCGGCTGTTTCTCTTTCGTATGAACTCATGCACGATTTCTAAAAATATCACAGCGTCGTTCAAGAAGTATACTATCCTGTCGTTTGAGCGTTGCTAATTATAGTCCTTTAAAGACACTCGTAAGAAAATGACATTCTATTGTAACTCGTAAGCAATTAACTAAGACCTTGTTTGGAATAATAAAATTTCAAAGTGTAGGTTATTCAAAAATTTGATGTTATTATTGATCTTTTTTCTTTTTTATATAATAACATTACAATAATAAATGTTTTATTATAATAATGACAATTTACGAAAGATGAAAATTGTAAGAATGCAACAATGCATTCATATATGTATACTATAGCAGTGAAAACATTGTCACATGCTTCAAAAGGATATGTTATGTAAAGATTTTTGTCCTTGAAAGTTGCATACATTTAAAGAAAATAATTGGCTGAAGGGGTCATTTTTATAAAAACTTAATGATTATAGAAAATTTCATGCTTCATAAATAATTTTTTTAAATTTAAAATTTAATAAAATTTTTTCTCTATTATATAAGTAATGAATATTTATTTGAAATGATAGAAAATTTAGAATATAAATAATAGAAATCATTGTTTTTATAATTTATCTTTATTAATGTAACCATTGCTTTGTTTTGTTTGCTGTTATACATATAATTATTTCAGGAAAGGCGATGAAATTCAAAAACTTAATTTTATACAAACATTACCAAACCTATTAGCTACAGAAACAGAATCATGTATAACACGTGTAATACCAAAACTGCAGCAGTCATTAGCTACTGCATCTACGGAATTTCATATTGCAGCTTCAACTACATTCAAAACAATTTTAGAACAGAAACTTGTCAATCATAATGTTTTTAGTCGAACATTCCTTCAAAGTATCTTAGAGTCACTTGAAAAGCGTGATCCAGGTAAAGAAATTGTTTTTGCTTATTCATTAGATTTGCTAGTTAAATAGTTTCATGTATTTGGTATTATTCTATATAACTAAATATGTATATATGTACATTTAAAGTTATCTGTCATGCATGGCTGGAGACCTTACTGGATGTGATAGAGTTACTGCCGATAGAAACCATAAGAAAGCAGGTTTGTATAGATGATCTTAGAAATTGATATTCAGAAAATATTGTCATTTAGAAGGGCAAATGTATAATCATTTTTATGCATGTATGCAATTTTATAATATGATTATAGTATTTCAGTAAAAAATAAAATTAATTTATTTTTATTTTATTTGGCATTAGACTAAGCAAGTATTAAAATTCACTTGTTACAAAAAAATGCTATATATTTATCATCAATACTATAATTATACTTTTTAAAATTTGAACATTATTGAAATTTAATGTAATATCATATGAATAATAATAGTAATAAAATTATACAGATACTTCCATTGAGTCTAAGCAAAGGGCAATTATCACAGCCTATCTATTCAAGGATAATATGCAGCAAGATATTAGGAAAGATTTGTACAAGATTTGAATCTGGTCTGTGAGTATGTTTCATCTTATCAAATTTTGTAATATTTTTATTATTAATCAATTTATATCAACAACAATATTTCTAAATGAAAGATCAAATTTATATTGAAATTTAACAGTAAACTTTAATTTAGTAAATTTAGAAATTTAGTAAAAATTATTCAAAGAAATTCGTTTCAATAAAGTCATTAAATAAGTATACGTATTAAAATTGTTGTCAGGATACAGAAGGAAGTTCTACCAATGGTACATTCCCTCTGTCAGGATGTAAATAATGAAGTACGAGCTAATATCTGCTTGCAGCTACGTTTCGTTGCTGAAGGCCTTAATGCTGATACTCTAAAAACCTCTTTGCTACCATCTCTCGTAGAATTAGCAAGTGATGAAGAAAGCAATGTAAGATGCGCCGCTGTAGAAACGATAGCGTATTTGCTACCTTATTTTCAAGAAGGTATGCTTAATGACTAGTTGTGCATCATAAGCATTTCAAGTTTTCTTTAATAATATATTTCAATTTTTAAATTAAAATTCGTATATTTTATCAAGATAAAAATATGATAACAATTGTTTACAGAAACAATAAAAACTATCATAGTGCCACTTATTAAAAAATTATGTGAAACTTCACAGTCTATATATCACGACAATAGCGTGATATGTGTAATTTCCCAAGAATTTGGAAAAATTGTACTTGGCCTAGAAAGTAAGATTTCTTAATAATTGAAATTTTGTTTTTGCAATCACAATATGTTCATATTCTATTGATATTTTAGAATGTTTATTACCCGCGGAAAAAACATGGTTTTTAAAATATTATCAGCAACTTTCACAAATGGGCATTGTTATAATGAGGAAAGAATCCAAGCATCATATTCCATTTGTAAGTACAAAAACAAAAAATTGAATATATTTTATAATATATATCTTTTACATTCAAAATACGAATCTAGATGGATATTGATCTTGACGAAGACGAGAAATACGTAGAATGCAGAAGATGTTGCGCATTTAATCTTCCAGCAATGTTCATTTTTGTATCGAATTCTCCAGATGATACAGATTCATTGCTTCTTACATTCACTGCATTGGCAAACGATCATTATTATTTGGTTCGGAGAACTGTAGCGTGTGGAATTCATGAAGTAAGAATTTATGATTTATAATTTAAAAATCGATAACATAAAATTTTCTATTGAAAATCATTATATAGGTAGCCAAAGTATTGGGTCCAAAAAGTGGACGGATAAAAACAGATCTAATAAAATTATTAAAAGATAATTCTGAAGAAGTTTTACAAGGTATAGCTCCTCATATAGCATTAATTCTTGAATGTTTGCTTGAAAGTCACGTTATCGGCATAGATAAAATGGTTTGTATACTTTTTTTATAACAATTATAAGAAATATATTTATTTTATTTATATAATTCTTTTTGTTTGTCAAATATAGGATTCCATTGTTATGGAAATAGGTAGAGCTTTATTGAAATGTGAATCGGAAATAGCAGGTACACATAATTGGAGATTAGTATCTTTAATACATTCACAGTTTGAAGTATTGCCTAAATATTTTCCAAGTGATTTTATATATTCATATTTTGTGCCAATGGCTTTTTTCAGAATATTACATGCTGTAAGTTTTGAATATAAATTTGTTTATATATTTCGTTTTTTGCAATAATATTACAATAATGAAATTTTTTTATCTTTAACTTTCAGAGGGCAATACCTATTCGTCTCTCATCGGGAAATCTATATCTTATATTTTTACGTTATAATATAAAACCTGCGCAAAGAGTAGAACTTCGTACTAAATTATGTTCAGAATTGGCCAATAATGCGAATTCTTACTCGAGAATGATGTTTGTTCGTATAATGATGAAAGCTTTAGAAATTTTCTCCTCTGCTTACTTCAAGGAACATTTTTATACTACTTTATTAAGTTTGGCTGAAGATAATATAGCTAACATAAGAATGAAAGTAGTTAATTTGATGCCTCAATTAAAAAGTCTCCTCCGGATACCGGCTGATAAAAAATTGTTAACTATATTAGAATCAACGGTGACGCATTTAATAAATAGCGAAAAAGATAGAGATGTATTAAATTCATTAACAATTGTTATAAAAAAATTGGACGAGACAATACTTAAATATGAAAGTCGAATGGTAAGTAATATTATTTATAATTCGATGTATCAATACAAAAACATTTTTATATAAGAAATTTTGTTTCAGCCAACTGGAGTACTTTCAAAACAGGAAATTGAGGATAATAGAAAATTTGAAGAAGAAAAGAAAATATCAGGAATGGCAATTGGAAAAGCTCCAGTTCCGAAAAAAGGTATGTGAGAAGAAATTCCAATATATTATTATTAAAATTATTACTAAAATTATTTTCATTTATTTTATTTTATTTTATTTTTGATTAAAATGTTTAAAATATTTTAATTATAGGCGTATGGCGACAAGCTGATTCCTCGAAAGCGTAAGTATATATTATAATTTGAATATCTATTCGTGTAATCAATTTGAATACGTAATTATTTTTTAATTATATTTTAAATTAATTTAATGTTTTTTATTCTATTCCTTTTTCAGGCCGCAAACAACCTCCAAAGGTAAGTATTTGTTTCTCGTTATTGTCATTCAAATATAGATTACTTTATACAATAGTAATTAAAATTAACAATGTTTATTATAGATAGCATAACCTCTCCTCGTCCATCCGCCGAATCATTAAAAACAAGGTACATAAGTTATATATTTATTTATCCATTATATATATTTTTATAAATAAAAGTAACTTTAATTATAAGTGTTGTACTAACATTCGAATAGAACTAATATTCGAATAGAAAAGATAGACTCTTTAGAACTGACGAAAAATAAAGTTGTGAATCTCTCTCTCTCTCTATATCTTTTAGTTTAGTTAACAATTTCAGCAGAAACCTAATATCAAATTCTGCATGCTTTGCATCTAACAGAATTCAACTAACACATCCTTGGGAAAGAATAGGGTATACCAACTCAAATATTAGTACAACCCATACTAACTTTGACAATGGATCGTGCAGTGATTATCTAATGCAAAAGACTCAGCAAAGCCGATCGAAATTATCATTGCCCTTTATATTGTGGCCGGAAACGTGTGAATGCAATTATGGGGAAGAATATAATTTTCATTCTTGTCCCTCGTCCGATTACGCAAAATCTGTTTTTTTGGCGATCATGAGAGAAAATCGGCGAAGATCGCAGCAAAATTTTCTATTAACTCGAGATTATGCTCGCGAATTTTCCACTAACATTGCCAGCAAGGACACTGCCACTGTAAGAACGCTTGCAGCTCACTATAACTCTTGTTGGCCTTGTAGCTCTATGCCCGAGATACCGGTAATGCTGTCGGATGACGAATTCCTTGTGGATGCTGGTATCAGGATTCCGGTGCAATTCTCTCAGAGTACTTCCAAGATACCACATTTACAAGATTCCATATTTGGTAAGAGAAGAACCTCGTTCAATCATATTCGGCCTACTGGCATGAATTTCGATAAAGGGAAGCCTAAGAGGAATTCTTCCGTTGAATACGAGGATTGTATAAAAAGAAGAACGAATACTGATCAATCCAACCATGCCAGAACTTCCATCGATTGCGAGGATGGATTAAGATTGGTGAAGGAAAATCAACAGCTCGGTAAGAAAGATCCGATATACGTTGGTCCGTTGATTAGGTCGAGATTTGGATTCGGTGTAAATCAAGATAGGACGATGGACGACAAAATGAAAAGGCGAAATTCGTTAATATTGGATAAAGAGAAACCGAAGGTTGTACAGTCAAAGTGTACGTTAGACAGGACTAAAAGGAATTCTGTAAATTTCGAGAAAGGAAAGCCTAAGAGAAATTTTTCGGCCGAGTACGAGGATGGTATAAAACGAAGAACCAACGGTACTAATCACGTGAAAGGTATACGATTAAGGTCGATTGATTACGAGGATGGTTTGAGTTTAGTGAAGGAGAATCAACAGCAAGATAAAAAAGATCACTTGTATCTTGGACCTGTGATGAGATCGAGGTTTGGATATAGCGTGAATCAAGAAAGGGCAATGGACGATAAAATGAAACGGCGAAACTCATTGATATTGGATAAAGACAAGCCTAAAATCGTCCAAACAAAGTGTATGCTGGACAGGACTAAACGGCATTCTGCAAATTTTAGTTTAAAAATGTTGGATACGAAAGAGACTAAAACTACTTTGAAGGATCAGCATAGCTTAGAAGTGACCGAGTATACGCCGTCGGAACGATTGAGCAGAGCATTAAGACGATATTCGACATTAGATGTGAATCATAATCAGGGACATAGCAAAATACCCTTAAGAAGTTTTGTACGTCGTAGTAGAACTGCACCTGCCACTAGGGCTTCCAGCCCTGTGGGCTCACAATTTAGGTACGAGGAAATCGATAAACTGTGCCGAAAATTCGAGGAGTATCAACTCTATTAGTGTAATTACATCAAACGCATTTACGTATCGATATGAAAGGAGAGAAAAAAAAAAAAAAAAGAAGATAACTGTATGTGCTGGTTCGCATCTAATTACAAATACGTTGTATCAGGGGGATAGAAAGATTTTGTGGGATACATTTTATATATGTATATATATTCTGTGTATTTTAACCTTTTATAGAATCTTAGGTTTTTTCGAATTCAGCATTTTCTTTCTGAAATAACGAGGCATTTGGAAACTATATTATTATGAGGTTGTTCCGATTTACGATTTCGTACAACCTTGTTAGATTTCTTATTAGCTAGCTTAACTAATATATTTTTCTATTCGTATATGATTGGCAGAAGTTAAAGAAGAGATGAATCTATATTTTATTTATTACCAGTAACATTTTAGACATTTTTTTTTTTTTTTTAATTTTATTATATTCCCACATTATTATATTGAAAAAAATTTATATTTCGATAAATCGATTAGGAAAGTTTATCAGGTATTTTAGCGTTTTTAATAAAAAAGATGCTTATGTTGGAAGACTGTTTATTAGACGATGCTGTATCGAAATTCGTAAAAGTAAAAGAATAAGACTATTTTGCACTTTAATTTTATAGCTGCATATCTAATACGTATTACTCTATAAAACTTTATTCACTGATTGAATAATATATTCTAATAAATTATTATATTTAGGGGATTACACAGATTACGATAGATACGACGAGATAATAAAAAGATAGAATTTAATTATCTTAATAGCCAATTTTAGGTCTAGTCTCGAATAGTTATAAAAAGCAGGGCTAGTTTTAATGTCTGTAAAATGATTTTTAAATGTTCGATACGACTTTTTGTATCTTACTCTTTTTTTTTCTTTTTTCTTTTTTTCTTTTTTTCTTTTTTAACGAATTCAGTTGTAACGTGCCAGTAAAGGCTGATAATTTTTAATAGGATTTTTCGCCATTGTTTTTTATAACTTGTTTTTTAATTTAGCTTGAATTTACAAAACAAAAAAAATCAGTCTAATTTCGTGTAGACGCATATAATAGCGAACGATTATAATGATATATATATATTAATTTTATTATTATATCGCGTTGAATGGGAGGTGTTATTATTTACTAGATATTATAATTTTCGATCGATTTACGAACATCGCCGTTAATAATTAATTTTTATTATAAAGAACCAGTGAACTACGATAAACGAAGTAACTTTTTGAGCGCAACTTTAGGGATTCTCGATTCCCCGATTTCCCTTTAAACACGTTGAACGATTAAAATTCTTCCCTTGCGTAGTGGACTGGAATAACTGTTGTGTCTTAAATATCTACGAAAATATCATACAGTTCTTAAAGAATATCACATACACATATACACGTAACACACACGTAACATACACGCATACACAAAAATTATATGTACATAGACTGACCAAAACGATTTAGCAAATGTCTAATTATAAAGTAGTAATCAAAGGAGAGCAAAAATTAATGAAATTTATCGTGAAACTAAAAATAATAAAAGAGATAACAGTATGTATCGAAAAGGACAAGTATAATATCTTCGCAGAAATATTTTCATTGAGCTTCTGATAAATGTATTTTGGGGTGAAAGATCAAAAGACAAAAAAAAAAAAATAAAAAATAAAAAATAAAAAAAAAAAGAAAAGAAAAGAGAGAAAAGATATAAGACGCTTCGAAGCCAAAGATAATATCTAATGATGATACGATTAAATATCAAATGTACAAAACCCTTAAAAGGCATTATGTACTTGTGTCATGTACATATACTGTATAAGCCTTACAGTGCAAGTGCCATTGAATCGATTGGAGACTTCAACGCCTGGAAAGAGGGTGACTGTACCGTCGAATACAAGGAGAATATATACAAGGTAAAACTTCGAAAAAAGTAATAACCAACCCAAAATACATGAATAATGTCGAGCAATTGTCACGACGAGATTAAATTACACGCGATATTTAATATCACGATCTTGATATACGTTGCTCCCGTATATTATAAAAAAAAAAGATTATCCGTAGCTATAGCTGGCTTGTAAAAAAAATATTGTTCAAGAAACGAAGCATCGACTATTTTTCTTACACATTTATTATATTGTAACTAGCTGTTCGCCCGAATATCCGAATCTAGTTTCGACCTTTCTTTCATCTTCTTTCGTTCGTTTCTCCGATTTCATAATTTCCGAGGGTTGTAAATCCCCAATTTTAATGTAGAACCTGTTTTTTTCTTCTTTTTTTTTTTTTTTTTTTTATTTTTTTTTTAATAATCGCTAGTCAATCCGATTTCGCAAAGATTTTACACCTGCCTATATAGCAATTAATCGTTATTGGTCTACAGGAATATATATATATATACTTTTTCTCGTACAAGCTACCGAACACCGAAGATAGATCACACTCTCTTTACGCTTAGAGATTAGAAAGAGATGCAATTTACCGAAATCGATTGTTGCCGCGTAAACGATATTAATTATTTTGTTATAATTGTAAGATCTTACGGCTACCGACTTATATATATATATATATGGTAACATAGCGAAGCTTGTTGTATATTATTTTTATAGGAGACTTTAGGGTAGCGTCAGCCGTACGATTTCGTGAATCTAACGTACACAATTATGGTGCAAAATTAATCTCTTAAGTAGAGGAGTATTACGATCGATGTATATTTAAATAAAAACAAAAAACTTGCGTTACGTTTCGCCGAATCGTACGGTTGTTGGTTCACCATGCGACGAAACTTCTTTTTTATAGGAAATCCTAGAATATATTATATATAATATATATATATATATATATATATATATACACAGACACACACTAATAAGTATATATGGTTTAATGAAATTGAACAAATTGTTAAATGTGCAACTATAGGGACAGCCGTAACATGGGAAAGCGCGTTTCGAAGAAAACCAAGCGAAAGTAGAGAGCGAAGAAAGGTTTACTCTCGAGAAGGAACTAACTAGGAAAAAAACACAGGGAAAAAGTAAAAATTTCTCGAATCTCGTATTTTCGCCATAAGAATATAATCGCTTAAAATGCTGCTCCTTATTTTTGTACAGATCTTACCGTACGTAATATTATTAACTTTTGTGCCAGAAAGTAAAAATATGCAGTATATTATATATATATGATAAGTAAAAAGAAAAAAAACACATACACACAGACATTCGTGCTACTCTCGTACTTTAACGTAATTGTTAACGTATTTGTTTCTTTATATATACGTAGAAAAGAAAAAAAAGATAACGAAAAGAAAGAGACGAGCACTTTTATCGCTGACACTGTTATATATATATTAATAATAATAATAATAATAATACGTATATCGTGTTACGTACGTGTGTCGCGTACGTAAATCGAGTAATCACTCTGGGAGATAGAAATTTTTCTTTATCCTGGATAAATCGTCGTTCATTGGATCATTTGGGAAAAAAGGAAAAGTAATAATATTGTGGTGACCATTGAATGAGAGAAGAAAGAAAGGCACGTCAATTGAATTTTATCGCATTAGAAACAAGTTAGAAAGAAAAGAAAGTTTCCAAACGTTAACGGCCTGCGTGTTTCTTTCGGGAAAGGGTAATCTGTGATGACAAACAAAAAAAAAAAAATAAATAAATAAATAAATAAATAAAATAAAATAAAATAAAAGTAATGATACATATTTAAACGCGAGAATAAAATGGAAACAAATAAATAACGCGAAGAGAATTACGTTCGTGTAATTGCGAACGTATCGAATTCGTTGAACGATATTTTTATTACTCATAATTGCTCCCGTAAAGAATAAGGAATGTTATTGAAACAAAGAGAAGTGTATTTTTGTGAGGTATATCTGTAAGAAACAAAAATCTAGTTAAATGTGAACAACTAAAGAACAACGCGATCGTAGATTTTATTGGCTCTATCGATATATTATACATCTGTTTTAATATACGTTACAAACAATAAATCGAATCTTTTTTGTTACACAATCCGACAATCTATCTTCTCGATCATCCTTTTCTCTCTTTTTTTTTTTTTTGTTTTTTATTTTAATAAAAATTTCAACGAGAGGGAAGAAAGAAAAGGTAAAGGATTTCTTTTTAATTTCTTTTTATTTCTTCTACTTTTTTAATAAATCAGTGTGACTCGAGTCGCTACAAACTGTGTATGAGTTTCCTTTTATAATTTACTTACGAAGTATATAATAATGATTTTGTTTGATCACCATCGCTCATTCACACGCACCCGCTTACCTTGATTATAAAAAACTTGGAAAAAGATAAATCGATTGGAATTTTCCATTCTCCCACCCGATGAAATGCGTCTCTAAACGTGAGATAATAGCCCGATACGTTAGTTTTTCATTTATTTTTATCATTTCATTATTTTATTACCCATCGAATTCCCCTCCATGTGAACTGTGGCGATTTTTATACTATTATATGTAATAAGGATTTCGAAAATAAACGCGGCATTTATGTTATATTATATCTTTCTCTCGACAACAGATACTTTCCTTCCGATCGTAAAATACTGCTTCTTCTCTCTACATATTTTTTTCTTCTTCTAATTTTTAAAACCTCCCTCGCCTCGCCGAGAAACTAAACTTTTTTTCAAGGACGATCTCTGATGATTGGCTTTATATAAAATTTCCTATAAACAATATCTTTCCCCTTTGTCGAACAAAGATTTATTTCCTCGGAATACGCTCGAATAGTCCGAACTGAATATTTTCTTTCTTCATTTTGTCGGAGAACGGATTGTCAAAGTAAACGGATTCCGATTTCTTCGTTTTCCTTATCTCGGTATTACTTTTCGGTAGTAAAAGTATCAGCTCTTATCATCTAGTAGAATTCACGCTTTCCTTTTTCATTCTTTGTCTTTTCATTCGAACGTAGACGTATCTATCTTTCGAATTCATGCCGTTTCAACGTGAGTTATTAGAAGTAACAGCTGAATAAAGATGGCACGGTGTTCATCACATGCGATTCATCCCTTGATTCGTACGCGAGCAACGTGTACCTTCCGTTATATCTTTGTCGTTCCCTCATTCGCACGGAATCATCGGTTGTGTGATCAACGGACTATATAGTAGGGAGAAGTATGTACAGAAGACTTCGTGGCTCGATGCTATCGATCTAACGTCGAAGTAACGCTCGAAATTCCTGCGCTCCACATCTTTCCTTTTCCCTTCCGGGACACGGGGATGATATATTGCACATGGAAAATTAAGTGCATTGCTCGAAAGAAATTATATCAAGTTGAGCTTAATACTTTGTAATATTCTTACAAGTTATTATAATGTCAAAAGAAGAATAATAATAGGTGAAAAGATTGTTACGATAAATTGTATCGTAAACTCATCTTGCTTTGGAATATTAATATTATAACGTTAATTTTTTTCTTAATCAGAGCAAAATATACGATTCATATATTCAATTTTTCAAGAATCTAATTAACCTTAATAAAGAACGATAACGTATTACTGGCATTTTTGAAGAAAAAGTTCAAGAATCGTTCTCTTAAAATTTTTGGGGTACAAAATTCATCTTCACCCTTTTGATCGCCCTCCAAGAATCAAGTGGCCGCGCCATTAGCGATTCGATCGAACTAAAATGTTCGTTCTTTTATTCGAACGATATCGAAAAAAAAAAAGAAACGGGACGCTTTAAGGGTTGAAGAGCGCAGGAAGATGGCGTCCCTCTCGATTGCACTTCCCCCATTTTTACCCGTAATTGCTACGATCGCGTGCAATCGAGAGCACTTTCGTCGGGTCGGTAGCATCGACACGACCACGAGAAACGAATTGCTTATGCATCTGTGTTCGTGTAAGTACGCGAAAAAAACGATACTTACTTCTCTCAATCTCGCAAAACTCTAATACGTATATATATATATATATATAGAACAGGACTTAAGTTCGCAGAGAGAGAGAATAAATTTAGTCTATCTCTTGCTTTTCTTTCTTTTTTTCCTTTTTTTCTCTTTTTTTTTTTTTTTTTGGTTGTCTTCGTATGCTACAATTTGTATGTGTATATGTGAGTTAAAAGCGTTTCAGATTGCTCGTATCGCATAAATAATCCCTGACGACGACGACACACGAATCGCTCGCAGTTCTCTCTCCAACTCTTCTCCCTCTCCCCTCCTCCTCTTTGTTCCTCGAGAATCAATTGTCGCACCGTTGAACGTGCAATTATACGATGTAACTCGCGAGCGAAATCAATCGAAACGCGATAATGGCTCCTAAAAGACGATTTCGAGCGCATTTCATCACATCATGGTATATCGATTTCTAGCCATTCCATTTTTTTTCTTTTCCCCCTTTTGCTTCGTATATAATATATAATATATAATATATACACAAGTAAAAATCGTTCTCCACCTCCAGCGACGATTATCTCGGATCACAAAATAAAGAAACGCTTGGTTACGCTAATGCCACACACCGACTATATGTACAGAAATTATAAACAGAGCATATTATATCGTATATAATACCCTTGAAAACGTTACTCGCTATTCGTGATCGATAATATTAGTAAATTCTTAGATATGGTTGTTCGAGGCCGGAAGACTGGCCCACGCGTCCCCCTGGCTTCCAGCAATTTCGCAATTTCTCAATGCCTCGGAGGCAGGCATTTCCCGGAGATCAATTGAATCGCAACACGCGCGAATACACGATCGAATTTAAATGTTTTCTTTCAAATAGTTTGAATTCCTCTTCATTGACTAGAAGCTATGTTATTTAAGAAGTCTTATAATAAATGCAATCGTTGCTATACGTCTTTGTAATGTTGTAATAAAATTCGAAGAGTTGTCTCGATCGATCATCACGTATATCGCGATTCAATGTGTTCGTTGGAATGACAAGGAGAGAGAAAAAAAAAGGGGGGGAGGGGAGGACGATTCTATTCGCAGACATATTCGTGTCGCTCGAACTTGTATCCTTCCTTTCGTACAGCGAAACGCGTAGGCCAGCCTTCAACCTGCCCCCGATAGTTTCCTTTTACAGTAAAAATATATTATCGCTACAATAGTACTTAACTTTGACTAGCATGTGTTTATAGAAACGATTACCAATCCTTATACAACTCGCTGGAATCGATAAAGACGAGATCTTATTAAACGCGCACAAGTACTTAAAAAAGTACTTTCGATCGCATCGAAACTTATTATTCTCGATTGGCAATCATCATCAATATAATAGAGTTGCGTAAAAATCCGTGGACACACGCACACATTTTACGCATCTCTATATATTGTATATATATCTATATATATATATATATATATTATTCCTTCTTAACGTCTACAATATTTACTTGAAAATTGTATGGTACGATGTCCACTTTATCTCAAAGATTATACCTTTTTTTTTCTCTTTACGAAATTACGATCTAATAACTTCCGCTGGGACTCTACGATCCACGCGAGTGTATAATATAAAGATCGATCGTTTAATTCTATGCTCTTGATAATCTTGATTCTTCGATAATATTCATTTTCGCTCGATTAAGTATCCTTCGTGCCGTGTTCTATAAATCATTCATAGTATGGAGACTACGAGTTCTCGTATTAACGTATAATTAAGCATATGAAATTCGAGAGCTTGGACAGAGTATGGCTTGGTCTATCTTTCAAATTTACCAAGCGGAGCAAATACGCGTAATATTCTTTTTTCTTTCGTTTCTTCTTTTTTTTTTTATCGTTTTTTTTCTTTTCCTCTTTTTTTATGCTTTCACGGTCTCGTCATATCTACGATATTATAGAGGACACAGAACACGTTCGACACACGGAATGCAGAAAAAAAAAAAAAACATATATATATATATTTATATATAAAAGGGAGAGAAATATCTCTCCGGATAAAAAACAAAGAGGTTAATCGGAAAATTATATATAAATCTAGCTTCTTTAGATATTTCCTACAATTTAACCACACAGCAACTTTTATTTCTTTTTTTATTTTTCGTTCAGTCTTGTGATTAATACTACTTTAATACTTTTACAATTCGTTATAGAGTCAACTGTAAGTAATATAATTCTTTATATATATATATATGTATAACCCCTCTGTGTACCGAAGAGCCGACCTCGTTTTTTTTTGCTCGTTAACGCATCTGGCTCGATCCTTAAAAATTTTCGCGACACGATAAACAGGATAAGCGTGGCGTTGCTACAGCGACAGTTGTGTGATTGCTTCGACGAGAAAATGAAGAATGAACGTATACGAGAACAATATATCCCTTGGGGCTTGACTTGAAAACGACGGACGTAGTAGTACAGTATCGGAGCGTTACTATAATAATATAATATATTACAAATTCTATTCCGGCACGATGAAAACAATTCCTTGCATGTTGGGGGAAAATACAGGTATATTGTCATTGAATCGTGATTCCCGGTTAACTTTACATTGTTCAATGAATCTCTAATACGCACGGTAAACGCTCATTACCGTTGATCTTTTTGATTCTGAATACTGATTTGATTATCCACTCCGCAGAGCGCAACATGTGTACATGAAACAGAGAATAATCCATTTTAATATATTTCAATGCGAAAACATTCGATATCGATTCTTTCATTTCTCTCTCTCTCTCTCTCTCTCTTATTTTTCCATTTTTCTTTCTTAATCTGCATATAATCTTCTATAGCATTTCTATTATTGCGTTCAGTATCACTGCATTGCATAATATCATACCGACCAACTCAACCAGCGCGTTATCATCCGCATTATTCTCGACGCAAGGTTTCACTTGCGATCGGGAAATTTTACACGCATCAATTTTTTTTCCTTTCTCTCTCTCTCTTTCTCTCTTTATTGCTTATTTGCGCGATCTCACGAGTTAATTCATTCAAATGAGCAAGCAAAAAATTAAATTTAAATGCAGAGAAGACTCGCGGTTATAGCTCGCACATATAAATGTATACTTTTTTTCTTTTTCGTTTTAATGACGATCGAAAAAAAAAAAAACTTCGAAGCTGTGCAGACGTAAGAAGATAGGCCTAAACTAATTCGATTCCTCTTCGATACGTCATACGACTAGCTCTTTTATTTAATCGTCTACGATAGTATTTATTTTATAATATCATACGATAGTTTCATTTTATTTTATATCAAAAAGATCCTGCACCATCGAAGTAAAAATAAATATTCTTCGTTTCTTTTTTTTTCCCCCCTCATTTTTTTTCGTTTTTTTCTTTTTTTCCTTTTTTTTTTCTTTTTTCTTTTTTCTCTCTCCGTAAAGAATTCCATAGACATATAAATGTTCTTCGCGCATAAAAAATGACATAGATACATCTTTAAGTACGAATGAAAAATATTTTAAGTACGTATTTCTATAATTATGAAGAAAAAAAAAAATAAAATTATATTGCAATTACGGTTAAAAACTAATTCGTTGCGTAGAGATATATATTATATATAAATATATATATAAAATCTAGTAGGAAAATTATATGAATACGAACGCATATGTAAAATCGCGTAAAAATGGGAACGTATATACGATGAGAATGATTACCGATTAAAAGTCTCTGACCATGAATTATAAAAATTCAATAATTCAAAAATAATTCGAGTTTTATATTTCGTTCGCGTATCCTTAGGACTTATTTAAAGATATCTCGTTTATAATCTATACATAGTGCCATCTTTGATTGCCCAGAGACTACGATATCCATCATATAAATCTCATTAAAAAGAAGACCATTTCACGGCTATATAAATGTTATCTTAAGCCTTTAGAAAATAAGTTGTAAAGATTTGAAAACCCTGTGAGTGCTATGCAACTGACTACTTTCATTGCATTTTCCTTCCTTTTTTTTTTCTCTCTCTCATTATTTTGTTCTCTTTTTTTTTTTCTTTAAACTTTTTGGTTGTATATTTTAGAATGTAAGTCGATGGTATCGCGTTAACCGGTATAAAACACGGAGCATTTAATTGCAATGTTCCGGTTTAACCGCTATACAATACCCTATTATAATATAGAAGTATACTCATATAAAATAAAACATATCCAAAAAACGATATACTCATATAAAGTATACGATGCACACACACTTCTTTTTATCCTAGGGCAGGATTCTTACTATAATACAAACTATTACAGTTTCTTATTGAGCATATTTTAGAAATTGTTTAAATCGTTGTAGGAAGTATTTCAATTGTATTGTATCGACTTAATTTCAACTATACGCTAGAATCTAGAATCTCTTGAATGAAAACTCCCCTTTGCTTTGTGATTGGTTCTTTTGATTGTGCGGATTCGCTTTGTAAGAAGACATTATCGTGAAAAGACGTGAAGAAAGCCAGAAAGATAAGCGTTCTGAATAGGTTCCTTTTTAATGTGATTTCTGAACCTTGGAAGTTAAAAGATAATAACCCTCTCTTTCTTTCAACGAAATGCACATTTCGTGTCATGCTTTTTCTTCAAAAAGAGCATTGACAATCAACTAGATACTCGCGTATAGTATAAATAGTCATGATGCCCCAATTATAAATTTCTACCATGAATATTCTTACTGATTTTGTTTGGAATTCCTAGGAACTTCAAATTTTCCGCTCTCTTCCCAAACAATGTTGCTACGTTCAAGCTTCCTATAAAAATTAAAGAAAGAAATTAAACATAATAACCAATAATATAATTCAATTAATTATATATTACTCACATCGGGAAACAAAAAGTGTTCACGAGTAGGTTGCGGTTGTTCAAAGGGAGAGCTGCTCATATATCCAGGCGAAGGGGACTCGCTTTTCTCAAGTACCGGGGTAATATTTGCGTAATTGGCTGATGGTGTCGTCAACGTTCTTCCTTGCTCGACAAGAATACTTCTGTCAATCTTGTAATACTCTTTCCCACTGCGAGGACGAAGCGTCGTTGCAACTGCCCTGCCACCCAGTCTGAAAGTAAAAGATGGAGTATTCTTTTTCTTCCTCTTAACGACCTCTTCTTAGTCAGTGTTTTCTCCACGATACGAAGAGGGTGGAAGCTTTAAGAAAACGTTAATTATACGAACACCTTACCTCAGACTGTCCGGCGTATCGGATGACGAGTGAGACGATAACGACAACGTCTCGATATAATCTGACATATCAGATGTACCGCTACTCGTGCTTCGCGAGTCGATGTAAGGGGTGTTGGACACTTCCCCCGGACTATTGAAGCCTTTCGTTGCCTTGGGTAAACACGTCGGAATGTCAGCTTCTGCCGAGGAGGATTTCGTAGGGATTTTGATTTTCTGAAATTGAAAGGACAACTCTCGAAGCGGATCACTGGATTTTGATTTTCTCGGCAAACTGCTGTGATAACACGTAGGCGGTGAACTTTTTCTATAAACGGACAACACATTCTGCTTCCTCGATGTCGATGTCGAAGCGGTCAATGATAATTCGAACTCCACGAATTCTGCCGTTCTATGACTAAGAGATCCGGTAGAAACACCAGAATCGTTGCTACTAGAAGAGTCTCTGTTGTGGCCAGTTTTGGATGGAACGGAAGAGGAGCGACGAATTTTTATGAACGATGGTTGGGGCGAGGTTACCGATATTTGTCCACTGTCTTGGTTGATCTTCACCTCTGAATTAACGCACGGAGAATGCGTCTCTCCTCTGACCAGAGAAGCTTTGTCCGCCTCGCTGGAACATTTATGAATGGTCAACGTGGAAGGGAACGTGTGATTCTCATCATCCAAATAGTGGGCAGACTCTGCAGAATAAGATCGTTTTCTCAACAATAAACCAATGTTTCCGTTTGATTCTGTCGCACCATTTCCGTCCAGGTAACGACGTCTAAGGTACGGGCTGGACAACATCGCTGAACCTGGAACACGAAACTCGGAATCGGATCTCTTTTTGCCGCTTTCCGATAAAGCGGAGCCTGACAATGCGGGATTGCTCGAGCTCTTTATACCGCTGCAAATTCTGGACAATATTTCTTTCGAGCATGCGTTGTGCGCTGGCTGCATCGGTAAATAGCCAGGGAACGGTTTCTTTGGCGTTTGCTTCTCAGGATCCATAACTAAATAATCGTTCTCGCTATCTTTAACATGGCCACACTTCTGGCATATTTTGGACGAATCTTCCGTGGGCGGCGGTTCAGGCGCGTCCTCCTTAATTTGATCGGAAAACTTTTCTATTTCCTCTTGCGATATCCCGCTCTTCGCCAAAACGTCTTTGCTGTTTTCGTAATGCTCGAGGGATTGGGTGAAATCTATATTCGCGTAATTCGCCTGCTTAGACTCGGGTTGCGTGTCGATAACAGGCTCAACGTTCTCGTAATTGTTGGTTCTTGTTTCTGGACACTCGCAATTATCCTTGCGTTCCTTATCCTCCACGTTCTCCGATTTCTTGACCCGTTTCGCTGTCGCGTAAATCGCGATCTCCCCGCTTGCGTTAACCACAGGCATCTTCCCTTCCCCGGAAAGTTTGACAGGATGCACAGCGACCCCGGTCGGTTCAATTCCTGCGCCTCTTCTACAATATGGCAGTACGAAACCAGCCCAACTCATCACATTCTGGCAGGGACACCCGGAGGATCTGGGAGATTGTACGGTGAGCTTGGCCGGGCAACCGCATTGCTGCAGCACTACAGCTTGAGGCGTTTGCGGCGTATCGTAATTAGGATAAGTTTTTGGCAGTGCTAGGCATTCTTTGATTTTCCTTGGCGTGTCGTAATACTGATCCGGTTGAGAATTCTGTTCCAACACCATATGATGGCCCAAAATCGTCTTGGGCACGTCGTAATTTTCGTAAGGACCAGCAGCGGTTGGCGCGTTCCTTAAGACCAACTGCTGCTTACGCGAGTGAACGCAAACTTGTTCGTTCGGCAACGGCATGGGAGGTTTCTTCACCTTTTTCGCGGCAGTGGTTTGGGACGGTTTCGGAGGTCTCGGTGGCAGCGCGCTAGGACTCGGCGACACGCGTTGAACGCTCGTTTGTTGCTGCGTCGAGCTCTTCGAATTTTGCGAACAATGACATTCCACTTGTTGCGAACTGGAATAATCGCTATCGTGGCTGCTACTGCTGTACGAGGACAGTGATAATCGATCGAGCGTGCGTGGCTGCAAGTGACATCCTAAATTATTCATAGTTCCTGCCGGGCTGCTTATACTGCTCGCTCCGGTCGTAGTTGCTAAAGTCGAGGATTTGGAGACAGTTCCTAGCTTACTGATACAACTGGCACATCGTTCGAGAGCGGATGTTCCTTGACGAGTGAGAGAACAGCTGCGCCACTCTCCCGGCTGATCGGGCAACTCCGACACGGAGACAGTGTCTCTGCTGCTGTAATCCCTGTCAAGCTCGGTTTGTTG
Source organism: Apis mellifera (assembly GCF_003254395.2). Taxonomy (NCBI): domain Eukaryota; kingdom Metazoa; phylum Arthropoda; class Insecta; order Hymenoptera; family Apidae; genus Apis; species Apis mellifera. The sequence goes on from NC_037640.1 coordinate 7,120,479, forward strand.
CCTACTCTCGGTAGACGACCAATAGGGCGAGCTCTCGTTCTTGCAGCTGTCGCACTGCTCCTCGTACGTGGACGAGTAAACAGCCGAGGGGAAGAAATCGCTGGCCCTCGTCTCAGATCGGGAGAATTGACGGCGCGGGCTGTCCTGCACTATCTGCTCTCTGCTCGTTGGTCGTTTCTTCGTCAGCTTCCCTTCCGCCGCTAATTGCAGCATCTTCACAATATCTTCCCCTTGATCCGTTATCAGCACGTGAAGACCTTCCCCCCGACCGCATCTCGAACCACCCTCGAAGCAAAATCGCCCTTCCACCACGCCGTATCGTCGAAGATGCGCGATTTCCCAAATACCGACCAATCTGGGAGGTATTCCGACCGTGATACAGAAACGACGATCCTGAATGTGCAAATGAGCTGGCCCATTTGTTAGTTTCGCTTTCGATGGAACTGTGGAAATTAGGATCAGGAACTGTTGATCTGTGGAAATAAAATACGATTCGAGTTAAATGGAAAATGTTTAAGTCATGATTTATTTTTGATCAATTTTTTTGTTTTTCAACGAAAATGCATACCTTCGCCCAAATTGTTAGAGATTTTCACTTGCCATTGTATCAATCGTTCTCTGGTGTCGAAAGCCAAAACGACCGTCACATCTTGGCATATTATAGCTATTGTGTTTGATTCCTTGTCAAGAGTGAAACCACTCTCTACACCGAGGAAATGTTGCAAGCTTAATGATGCTTTCGTTTGACCTTGTTTATATCGATCCTTGCTATCTCCGTAAAGTTGCAAATGAAGACAATCTACAAATGAGTATATATAGACAATCTACGATGTCTTCTATATAATTGTGCGTTGTTTAAAATAAACAAACGGTCAAAAAAAATGTTTTTGCGAAAATATTTTTAAATAAACATTTTGATAAAGTTTTCATGATATTTCACGCTTTAAGTGACTAGTTTAACACTTATAGGCAGATGTAGAAAACCCACTAAATCCTATGTTAGCCCCTTCTATGTACTCTTAACTAATTCTTCTCAAAGAAAATTTATGAGCTACTGGTGTCCCTAAGTTTTAAAATATCCTTAACTTACAAGGGCCAGGTATTAATGGTTATTGCCAGAAGCAAAGCTCTTCTTGGAAATTTTTTGTTTCTCCAGCTAGTCAATCTGTAACAGATGTGCCAGCTGCCACCCTAGGATAGGGATACAGGGAGGAATTTTTTATGCTGATAACAAGTAAGGAAATTCTTTTAGATAGGATTAGAATTGTGATAGGAAATAGAATTGTTATTATTTTTTACAGTCACTTTGTAACATTTCTTATCTTCTTTTTACAGGTGTAGTTTAAATATTAACTTTTTTTTTTATCAATATTGATAAGATTAAAAGAGCTCATTCTTAAAATGCATATGAATAGTTCATTGTAAAGAATATATACATTGGATATTATACAAAGAGGAAAGCATCCCTATATCTTTAAAGTAACACCAAGAAGAGAGATATGTGAAATGTGCAACATTTCCTCTTTGTTATCTATATCTCTAATGAAATTTCATATGTTTTCTTTTACTTTGATGATAATATTTTATATATTTCTGTTTATGATATAATAAAATAATTTTTATTATACATATTTTTATATATTTTTATAATCTACTTTTATAAGCAAAAATGAAGTTTATTTAAAAAAACAATTTTACCTGCAACTGGTGATAACTTTCTCATGACACACCATCTTGATTTCCACTGTAATGCGAATAAATAATTTTTGAATAAATATACAAAATTTTGCAAAATTTTGATATTAATAATTATATTAAATTGATGAATTTCATAATGTATCACTGAACGTTATTAATAAGTAATAATAACAAATAATATAAAGATTTGATCATAATATCATAAATATTTCATATAATAATGCTTACTGCTTTATGTTTATGTGTCTAATGTTACATGCCTTATGTTTATATAGATTATTATGCATAAAAACATTATACATATGTAATACACATTTGTTTGAATCCATTTGAACCCTCTATACCCCTATGATAAAAATAAAAGAGTTTCCCTTTCCCATCTGAATGAATTCTTTGGTACCCCAATGTAAATAAAAGAAAATGAACTAGCTTTTTATGGCTTTATGACTCTTCATTTGTTTTCACATTAAATACTTCCTTAAGCTTTCAACAACTACTTCATAATGTTCATTGAAATCATATCATGATATCTTAATTTGACTTCTTGCTCATGATAAATAGAAATTAAGTATTGAAATTTTGTATTGAAATTTTAATGATCTTAAAAAAATAAATATTTCATATTGACATAAATTTATTAAAATAATTAAGTTTCTAATCATTCATGAAACACTATTCCTGAACATTAAATATCTAACAACTATATATTAAATGTTATATATATAACATATATAATTAACTAGATATATATAAGATTAAAAATTATTTTTATAACATTATAATTTTCAGCATGTTATTAAAATTTGTAATATATGTTAATGAAAAAAAATGAAATTTAATTATGTATAATTTGAATTTGAATTTTCATATTTTTCATTGATTCAATAAAAGGTTGTATACATATGTATATATACTTTACAAGCAATACACGAGTATTTGACGACGAGAGCATTAGCACAAAATCCTTACATCATTATGTAAGGATTTTTTTTTATTGAAATCATATCGTATTTAAACAATTTTGAAATAATTAAATATAAAAATGAATTTGAATTGAGTTATGGATTCATTAGAACGATTTTCTAGATGAGAATATAGAATACTGCGTAGTATTTTATCATATAGATTCACGAGATAAATTAAATTATGTTATATTGACAAATAATGAATTAAACAATTAATATTCATCGGACACTATGATCGTAAATGTAAAGATGTAACTAATTAAGAAAAAATTTAAACGGAAGTACTTACTTTTTTGCCATCGCGAAATTTGACGTTTCCCTCGATAATACAATTGTTATCCACCATTGTAGAAGACTGCTACTACTGCACTGCTTTTAGGTGTTTTTCTCATCACTATATGAAAGCATTCGGTTTACTTAACGCTGCATATCGAGACACTATAAAACACCTTAGGATACTATGAACAACAAAACTTCCTGATGCACAATCTTTTTCTTACTAAACATCAACGACAATTCTCTTTTACGAATCACGCGGCAAAATCCATACTTCGAACCGATGGTACTGAGCATCCATCTTGACAATCTTAACTTGCTGCGTGTACTACTGCGTGTACTGCTGCGGTCCTGCTCCCTTTCGAAAGCGTATTCTGCACATTATCCATTCCCCTGCACTTTGGTCACAGTGGCGTAGCACCTATGTTTTTTACTTTAACAGACTTTCTTCGTAAGCGCCGCTGGAACTAAAGCTACCATTTACAATGAAAAAGTATAAAACCGAATAGCTTACTGATTTCATATTTTATTTAATTTAAATTTTAAAAGGTCAAATTTAAAAAATTAAAAACTATATTGTATTTTTTATTTTGTCTCGATATAAAATTAAATCAAAAAGATTTCATTATGTTTTGAATAATTTATATGAAATTAAATTTTAGAAACAATTATCATAAGTATTAAAATATTAAATTTCACTACATATTTTTCTATTATTATAATGAAAATTCTTACTAAAATTACATAATTTTGCAAAAATTTTTTAAAAAAATTTTTGACAATGTAAATAATAGCTTTAAATTTTCCGCAAAATTTGTTCGATATAATGGCGACAGAAATCAATCTATTCATTATCATAGTTTATGGTTTATGAATTTATCGTGTGTTTATAGGAAAACTTAACCTGAATCAATATTTTAATTTCTTTATGATGAATACACCAATATTGACAAAACAACAACAAAGACACTCATTGTCAGCAAAAAAAGGATCGGTCAAAGGATTACGAAATGTCTTAGCACAACCTCAAGATCATTATTGGTATGGTAATTTTAATTTAAATGTTTTGTTATAAATAAGTATAAAATGAATAAATTTTATTTTTAAATTTATTATTTTATAAAGTTTTTTTTTATAACAATTATAATAATTATATGTTATTAGGCCAATTGTAGATTTAGAAAAATGGCCATTATTAGAAGAACTTTTAAACAAGTAAGTTGAAACAATTTTAAAGAAAAAAGAAAAAATATTCATATAAATTAATATTTTTTTATAATAAATATATATAGATTAATGCCAGCTATAAAGCGGTCATCTCATTCAATTCCATGGTCACAACTTAGGCATATGAAAAAAGCAGAACGTGTACAAGCTAAAAAAAAAGCACTTCAAAAAAATGAAAATATATCAAATTCAGAGCTAATGTAAGTATTTTAAAACATATTAATGTATATTTTTTTAATATATATTTATATAAATTTTTTAAATTTGAAACTTTTTAGAAATTCTGTGATCTTAGGCATAAATGCTATCACAAGATCTTTAGAGAAAAATAATGTTTGTTGTATTTTAATGGATGCAAACATTTCACCGCCACTTTTAATAAAGCATATTATTCATATGGCACAAAATAAAAAAGTGCCTTTATTATTATTATCTAAATTAAAGTCTATAACATTACACACTATAGGATTTGCATCTGCTGCATATGCCTTAAAGGTTATTTGAAAGTTATTTGAAATAATTACAGTAATACAAGTAACATTAATCTAATTTGATTTTATTTTTATAATTTCAATTGCAGAATATTGTGATGGAGTCTGTAGATCATCATTTTCATCCTTTATATGTAACAATATGTGATATTTTTAAAGATATACCTGCACCAAAGAATAGACTTCAATTATTCCAAGACATTGAAACATCAGAACAAATCACTTTAGATGAAGAAAACAAACAAGAAAACAAAATAGATGTTCAAAATGAACTTCAGATTGATTCTTCAGAGCCAATTAAATTTACAATATCTACAGATGTATATTTGTATAGAACTTCACGTAAAGAAAGAGTATTTGTTCCGCCTAAATCAAAAGAAGATTCCACAAAGGAACCTAAAGATACAGAACAAAATGATTTTATTTCTCTAACTAATTATAATTCTGATGAATTTGATACAAATATTAAGAAAAATACAAGATACATCAATATTTGTGAAAAAAAGCATTCAAAAAATAGGAAAGATTTTACAAAAATAAATAATGCATCTTCAAATATTAAATATTTACCTTTAAAAGTTAAACGTTTACAAGGTAATATTAATCGAATAAAATCTACAAAAGTAAATAAAAAAAGGCAATAATATAAAAAAAATTAATGTAATTAAAGAATTTTTTATTATTGTACATGTTAATAAATATTGAATATACAAATACAATTTTTATTTCATTAAATTAATAAATCTTATACATATAGTATATGTATATAATATGTTATTTATAATAACAAAACTATTTTTTATATATATAAATATATACAAAAACTGCATTTTTTGTATAACTCAATTGTAGCAATTTCAATTTTTTATTTTTTATAACAAAAATGTTTTTATTTTTATTAATTTAAAATAAATAAATTTATTATTATTACTAATTATTAACTATATATATTTTGGCCAAAAAAGCCTCAAAGTCTTAGTATTGTTACGTTATTTATTATTTATATTTGATTATATACTATAATAAGTCAGTCTTTTGTACATATCAAATCCACATAAAAACATGTGTTTTCTCTTTGTTTATAGAAATTATATATATTTTATATATAGAATTTTATAAAATATTATAATTAAAGATACAAAGAATATTTATTTCACATATATTTAATACCTAAGAAACTATAATATCACACAGGCAATGTAGAATTTACAGAAGATTTAAACATTCTTGTAAAAAACATTAGACCTTTTGTTCCTCCTGGTATATGACTTACTAAGAATGATATCATAGCTATTAATTGCAAAACAGCACACAGTACTGTTAATGGTGTAGATTGTAAATGAAGAGCACAATAAAGTGTTCCTATCAAAGTTGCAAAGTAGGATATACTAAAGCACCTTCTTTCAGCAGTAAATAATGATTTTAAATAACTCAATGGACCCAAAAGGAAGCAAAAGCTATAAGAATTAATTTAATATAAGTTTGCTTATTCTTTGTATATTATATCTTTATTCGTAAATTTACCTTGATAAGAAGAAAACACTTCCTAAGGTGTACAAAAGTGCAAACTTTCTCGCTTTTAATAATAATACCGGAATATAAATCGCTGATAGACAGAAGCAAAGTACACCCATAGAAAAGCACACAACAAATGCTATTAGCCTTTGTATTCTTGTCTGTCAAAAAAAAATTTATAATGTTTTTAAAAACATTTAATAATTAGGTTATTATATTAGCAAAATATATATACGAACCATACTAGGACAACATTCTTTTTGTGCTCCTTGAATCCATCCTGTTTCTTCTTTGTCTTCTTCACCTTTTCCAAACCATTTTCCAATATTTGTTTTCACCGGTATTGTCACCGCAGGTACAGTAATTTTAAATTGTTTTTCGTTTTTGCTGCTAAGAAGATATTCATTTAGTTCTTTGTTAAGATCGGCCATTTTGACACGTCGTCATACTTTATGTTTACACGATTATATATACAAATTACAAACAATAATTTTCATAAGTTATTTTTCTTCATAGTATTAAATACTATTCTAAAAATGTGACATATTTTCATAATATTATGAAAAAAAAAGAAAAAATATATATATATATATATATATATATACATATGTAGTATTACAGTCATAGATTAAATACTGAATAGATCTAGCATTCAATAATTTTCAAATAATTTAGAAGCTATATAAAAAATAATTTTATATAAATTTGTTTTTATATATCTTTTAATTTTTATACGTTACATAATATATGTCAGTAACTACATAATACATATATTAGATATACAGAGTAATTTGATAACTGGTGATATAATCGAACAGAAGATAATTATGTATGTAAAAATTTGTATTGTAAAAATTAAATAATAAGTTTATTCTATTCTCTACCTAGATATTAGATTAACTGCATACTTTGATAAAATATATTTTATAATAAAAAATGTTCAACATTTAATAAATTTTTTGTTTTATGTTTCGAAAACACTATTTATTGATATCTATATTTATATCTATATCTATATTTTTTATAATAAAGATTAAAATACACTATTTTAAAAGAAGAATAAAATAAATATGATAAAAATGCGTTCAATTGATTTTATCTATAATCAAATATTAAACATAAATAATACTTTCTAAACAAGCAAAACAAATAGTGGAAAAAAATCAAATATGAAAAAAATATGAGAATCAATGTCATTTCTCGAAAGATATCTCTTCAAAACTAGAATAAAATAAAATAAAAATTGATTTTATCTTTTGAATACTTTTAAAAAATAATTTTGATATTTAAGAGATATCGCAAATCCTTAATTCTTTATATAAACATGTAATATATCAAATTTTAATATAATTAGAAAAAATAATTAGTAAAAATATTTAGATAGAAAGAATAATTGGATAGAAAATGATATGTGAAAATTTCTTAGTATTTTTAAATTTTAACTGCGAAATATTATTTTCATATTATGATGACAATGTATTTCGATGTGCTCTATAAAAAACTATTGAATAATTGAATTAAAAAAAATGATGAAAAAATAATTAAATTATTTTAATTATTCTTCAAGTCAATAAAAAATAGGGAAATTGATTGAAAAACAACTTAATCTGTGAGTTTTCAAACTTACATTTATTTAAACAAATCAACATTGACCTCATATTTACGGGTTGTATACTGCATTTGTTGCACAGGTAATGCATCACTCTATTACGCAAGATCTATGTCGCGTCCTGCAACGCGTGGCATCATTTTGGGATTATTTGACAAAAAATCAAATATTGGGGACGGGGGAGACTGAGTATCGACAGTACTCTAATTAGGACTAGAGAAATTCGACTAGAAAAAAATGAGCGGTTGATCGTGCTCGCGTAATGTAATAATAATAGTAGTAATAATAATAATAAATAATATTCAATAATAATGATCGTGATAATAAAGCTAATAATACTCACAATAATGATAATACTTCTCGGAGTTATAATAAATATGATAATAATACATCAGCAATAATAATAAGCACAACGTAACAATAATCAGGGACATAAGTAACATAAATAACAAATTGATCACATTCGAATACAGTACACACTACGAACCGTTTTTTTACGAACAGGTTCATTATCATTTCGCATTTTTTTTTTGTCATTTAATGATTTTATCGCTATATACGTACTGATCACGGTCACTCGATCTCTCGATTATACGATACATGGAATGAGACTGCTAATTATTCAACACGAAGGCTCCTAAAATCATTCTCATATCGCGAAATTAATCATTTATTTTTGTCAGGATTAAAGTACTTATTAATTACATCGTCGGGTATGTAATGTATGTGTGTATGCGTTAATATACGCATTATGTGTAGTGTGTGTATGTATGTATGTATGTATATTAACATATGTTTATTTATATATATATATATTTTTTTTTCTGTTCATTTCCAAACATGACCCACTATGTGGAACATATGAATATGTTGTGTATGTGTCGAGTGTATTGTGTATTATATATGTATATGTATTACCCGCGTGTTTTTCATTAATTATATACTTTGGCTTTGTCTGTTCTCTTAAATTTGTTTTTTCCTTTCATTTTTTTAACGCTAATGGCAGCACAGATACAATATTATTCATCTTTTTTTTCATCTTCTTTGTTTTACACTGTATAGCATTTTAACGTGCCCGAGTCTTTTCTTCTTAAATAGAAATAACATGTTATGAATCACTTTGTAAAGCGCGTTTAAGCGGTTCCTTTCCTTGCACAATGGAACCGTTAAAATCGCCGCCATTCGGGATGGTAATTACGCAATTAATACATTACGCTATGTATACATTTATACAGTACGCAATGAATACGCCAGAATTAATTATTGTATGCACTACGAAGGAAAGAACCTATATTTATGTATATTATGTATACGTGTGTACTTCGAGAAAAAACGAATTGCTATGCAGCGCATTATTATATTACGTTTAATATAACTAGCGTGGCTCTTTCCTCTTTCTTTTTTCTTGTCCCTTTCTTTTTATTTACTTTTTATTTCACTTTCTTTTTCGAGTTTATCCCACTATTCAGCGAACTGATCGTGTTTCGTCGTCTTTTTACTATCTCGCGAAAAAATATAATCATCGCAAAACGATGATCACCACATGATATTTTGAACGCAAAAAAGGAACAATTTTCGAACACGATGGAGCGATCAGAAACGCATCGTACAGCATCCTTCTTGACGCCACGCATTTTTAATATATTTCGTTCTCTAAATACGTCGACGAATCAGATTTGCGTATTGATCTCGAGAATTTTCAATCGAAAAAGGATCTATATTCCCTATACAAAGAGTATTATTTTATATCAGTGCGTGCAGCTAGAGCGATCGTCGAATTCGTAAACAATAAATGCAACAGCCTTTGTCTCGTTAAAATATTAATAATAATTTATCAACTATCAGTAATTGGCTACAACAATCGGTATTCTTAAATAGTATACGCAGCGAGAAATTACTAAGAAAAAGTAATTAATAGTTCAAATAAGAGAAATAGAGAGAGAGAAAGCTCGTACGTCTAAAATAATGAAAGTATTTTAAGGGATAGTTCGTATTGGAACATGCCGGGTATACATAATTAAGTATTATCATATGTAACTAGAATGATCGTGTGTGTATGAATGCGTATATATGTGTGAATGTGTAAATGTGTATATATGTATATGTTCGTCGAATTATTAAAAATCGATGGAGCCTTCGAAGGAATAATATAAATTGAATCATTTTAAAAGCGCTTCTATTAGCTAATGATTTACACTAGAATAATCCTAACCTCTGAACGAAGAAATGCATGTGGGTGCACCACGGTTTCTTGAGATCAAACGCAATCCTTCGTCGAGTCGACGAAAGAAAGATAGATTGCTAGCCACGGATAAATTGCCAACTAATTAAATATATTATCGATCAAATGCAACTAATGGCGTATAATTATCTGTTGACTGCCCCCCCACCCCCTTAAATGGTACTTACAAATACCTAAGTGAGAATTTCTCGTACGCTATGCAACGGTAAAATCAGGCGCGCAGTACATTAGACATTGTTTAATTTCTTTTTTTTTTTTTGTATGTAAATATGATGTAGATATCTGTTGTAGTTTTTCGATTTTTTCGATTTTTTTTTCTCTTAAATTTGTTTCTCTTTTTATTTTGTATATACGATCTCGTTTCAAAACCCGCATTTTATAGAAAAAAATTCGCGAGCATGAGATCGGGCGTAAACACGCAAAAAAAAAAAAAAAAAAAATGGGAATTATCTTTTTCTAGCTCTTTAATTTTTTTTTTGGTTTTCTCTTTTTCGCTTTTTCCTTTTTCTCTCGCTTTTTGTTCGCTTCGTCTTTTTGTTTCTCGCGCGATTCTTACGCAAGTTCATCGTTGACATTTCTTTTCTTTTTCATTAAATCTCTCTCTTTTTTTTTTTTATTATTTTTTTTAAATCTATCATACTCTCTTTCTCTCACTTTCTCTCGATTCCTTTCTCTCTTTCTTTCTTACTTTATACTTTTTTTTTTATTCTTTAGAAAATAATTTTTATCTCTGTGAGTTTTCTCTTTGTATCTATTTTTTTCTTTTTTTTTTTTTAAATTTTTTTTTCTTTGTTTCTTTTTGCACCGACAGCGCTAAGAGCCGCACGAGTAAACAACAGAATCGATCTCGATCTCGAGGAACGACTAAGTTTTGAAGTTATCATTTTCGTTCTCGAATATCGAACCGGAAGCATCGATTTTTATTCGTACGGCCAATTAGAATTATTAGAATAATATAACTCCCGCAAGATTTTGTATTTTTTTTTTTTTTTTTTTTTTTTTAGATTTTTTCTTTTCTTTTATTCCAGACATCAGCGACATAGAACCGTCTCTATGGTGCTTGCAAGAGGTTCTCAACACGAGACGACATCGAGAAACCGCGAGGGAAATGAACGATCAAACGAAAAAATTCGGATTCGAAGTCGTTTGGGAGGAAGTCCCGAGTTACTACAAAAAATTCATCTTTTTTTAACAAAACACGCTTCGCCACTTTTGTCCTTTATCTTTCCATCTTCTTCTTTCTTTTTTTCTTTCCCTTCTTTTGGCATACACGATATAATTACGATCACGCGCATTACACAACTGTGCTGTTAGATACATAAGTTTGCCTCGTACAATTTAGAATTATAGCTATCATACATTATTAAAAATATGTACAAAATCTGTGTGTATGTGTGTATGCGTGTATCCATGTAAGTAGTATCTCTGTTGTAAATATGCATGGAAAATGGTTCTCGGCAGTTAACGTGCATATTACTTTGAGCATATCGAACATCGCAAAGTAACACGCGTGCTAAGCGCCTCGTGAATAAAAATGCTCGTGTCCCCTATGATTCTCTGTGTCGATGTTTTTTTTCCCGTGTAAATGTTCACGTGACACGTTTCGAAGCACTGTTTTTTAATCGGTATATAGAATATAGACCGATGGATGAATCGGATGTGTGTTGAAATCGAAATACAAAATGCACTTTCAATCGAGGCTTCCTCCGTTCACCAGAGAAACGTCTCTGAATCTCCTTTGCAATAATATCAAAAATCTAAAACGATCGAGTATCGCGGCCAGGAAAGCGGCAAGAGACCGACGAACGTGTGTACAGAGAGCATATATGCGTTTTACAGTATGTATACAGTACTCGAAAATCCTCGACGAGCCGCGAGTTCGTCGATTCCACGGTTTAAATACCAGTCAATGGAAAAATGTTTTACTGCTACTGAAAAAACATACCTCGTAAGTCGTATAATAAGTACGTGCAGCCGTCGATAACGTGGATTAGTTGCTTCTTCTTTTTTTTTTTTTTTTTTTCCCCCTCCATTTCTTAAATCTTAGTACCCCATTATTAAATGGCTATTCAATGAACCATAAATGTAATCCTAATTAATATTGCACGCGCCGGCACACGGGGATCGCTAAACGTCGTTTTACCTCGGATAAGCGATCCCCTTTTATTATTATTATTATTATTCTTTTTTTTATTTCATGTATGAACTTAATTATGCGTATTATGCATTTTGGCGAACGAATCAGATCTTCCAGATCCTGGAGGGATCTGCTACCTTTTTCACTACAACGCGGGCGATACGTTCACGCGATTGATTCTTCTTGTTCGCGGAAAACAGAAAGGAACGGTGTAACAAAGGTGTCCTTCTCGTCGAGCCCCGACGACTCACCGAACGAACTTCTTTTGTAAATACTTCTTTCGTCTCATCCTTGGAACGAGACCGATTCTACACCTAACAAACTCTCACAATGCACTTGAATCGTATCGTTCGTTACGTTCCATCCTCCTTTCCATTCGACTTGTTCCGTTTCTTTTCCCCGATTTCTCTCGATTTCTGCCCGATCTTTGATCAGTGACACGCAAACCGCACAGTTCTTGCAACAACTTTTCCTTCCTTCGTTTCTTGTTTTTTTTTCTTTCATTCGGTATTTAATATCAACTATACTTAAAGATCTAAGCTCGTATTATTATCGTTAAGTCGGATTTAATCGAATATTTACGGTTCGACCCGTCAACGTCGCTGAAAAAGATTTCAGATATCGTCGAGCCGAAAGTATCCTCGTTTATTCGAAGAAGGGCGCTCACACACGAGGGTTGCCATGATTTTTTTCTCGAGATATTCTTCGTTTTCAGTTCTTCCAATGCCGTGTTGCGCACATTTAGGTTATTTTATACTAGTTGAGTTTCGTCAAATATCCTTAATCCCTTGCCTCGACTTTTTGCGCGTGTCCTCAGCTTAACGTTTTCTTTTTTCTCGTTTTTTGTTTCACAGGAAAAATCGTTGACTCTTCGATTACTACCTCGATAATTTCCCCTTTCGATACGCGTTCGAAACTTTCTCTGTTAGTAGTAGTAGTAGTCTTCGTTTTCGTAGGCCAACGATGTAGAATATCCGCCGGTGTTGGATAATCGTCGCTAAATTCTCCGTCCCTCTCTCTCTCTCTCTCTCTCCCTGTTTCCATCGCAACGTTCCCTCTTTCTCCATCTCGGTTCGCTCTCGTGAATCTCGTGAATCTCTCCCGTACGATTCGCAGTGCGCTACTCCATCACGCGTCGACGATAAGTGAAGCATATTGAAACGAAGTCGGAACAGCACGGAGACGAAAAATATAATATCTTGTCATCGCAGTTGCACGCAAAACTTTCGAACGTACATACACGTTTCTACACCGGTACAAAACACCTAAGCGAGCTAATCATGAGCGGCGAAATCATTCCCTACCCTCCCTCCCTCCCATCGAGCACCGAAATTCGTCCCGATGAAGAGGAGGGAGGGGGAGGAGGGGTGAAATTAATTTATAAAACACGATCGCTTCGATTTCGAGTACCGTCAACCGTTTCTACCGTCCCCCACTTTTCAAACCGTCGTCACGTATTCCCGCAACTCGGTATTCCTCTCGGCCCCCAAGCCGTCGTTAGCAAACCACGGATCCTCGTACTTGGACGCCTCCTCGCTGCGAGCCCTATTAGGGGCACGTGCCCGTTCACGAGCACGCATGCGGGGCACCTCCTCGCTTAACGATCTCTTCCCAATCCCTATCGTGGCGGGCACCTCTAACAAAGCCTTGGATCTCATCAACTGGGGCCTCTGGCGGCTCTTCGCCTCCTCGCTGGCCGCGCGAACGATCACTGTGGGCGGCATCAATCTGTCCTCGGCCTGATGACTCTCCGACCTAGCCCGCAGAGCCTTCTTCTTCGACAACCCGCGCCCCTTTATCAAGCTCTTCCTCTGCACAGGCTGCGGAGAATATTGCTGCTGCTGCTGTTGTTGTTGCTGTTGATGATGCAGTTGTTGTTGAGATCTCTGCCGTTTCACGGGACTGGCGGGAACCTGAGGAGACCAGATCGGCGGGGACAGATCCACCGGCGACTGTAACTTCTTGGGAGGGGTTCGTTCCGGCGACTCGTCCTTCCATCCGCCCTGATAGATCGGGAACGCGGACACCTGGTTGAGGATCCTCCACCGGAAGTCCTCGTCGTCGCTTCTGCAAGGCGTCGCCTCCGGGGGTGGATGGTGCGTAGGCGTCACGTTGTGGAACGGCGACCAGGATTTCGGCTCCTCCGGCTCCTGGACCGCGAAGCTCCCGCCCACGACCCCCTCCGACGGCGAGCCGTCGTAAGGGGTCCACTTGATCTCGCTGATGTGCTTCGGCTCCCGTTTCTTGATCCCTATGGTGGGAAGGGGCGAAGCGTCCTCGTACGGTGCCCATTTCGCGTTCGTGATGGTGATCTCGGGGGAAATCAACCTTCGAACGATCCTGTTCTCCAACCTGGTGATCTGTCGAGGATCCGGCTCCGGCGACATGCTCCTACGAATACTGTACTTGGGCCGTTCCTTCAAACTCTTGCTCTTGAAACCCTCGGTGGAGTCCTGACTCCTCCACTTGGAGTCCTTCTTCTCGACGGGCAACGAGAAGTGGGATTTCATGGCCCATTTCGAACGTGCCTTCTTCCCCTCGTCGGGGCTGCTCACCTTCTCCTTCATCCCCCACTTCTTCGACGTCTGACTGTCGACCCTCGCGTGCGATCGTTCAAGCTTCGGTCTCTCCCTGACCCGCTCGGTCCTCACTAGCCTTGTGTCCTCGCTGGCGTGCTTCTTCAGTTCCGGTTTCTCGGCCGGGGCCGGCTCCACCGCCGGCTCCACCTCCTTCCGCTCCACCGTCATCGACGCGGAGTAGTACAGTTTCCTCTCCGGCTCCTCCTTCTTTATCGTCGGCTTCTCCGGTTCCGGTGACTTCTTCGGTTCCGCGGGCGGCGAGGGAGCCAGGATCTTGGACTTGGGGCAGGTGCACCTGGGCTTCGGGTTGGGCAACACCTCCGGCACCTGGAGCCACCTCGCCTCCCTCGCCATTCTCGTGTCGTCGCTGCTGTGCTTCCTCAGATCGTGCATCGGCGTTTTCAAATAATCCGGCTTGATCGACCATTTGTCCGTCTCCGCGCTGTGATGTTTCCTGAGATCGCCTCGCTGGATCTCCTGCGACTTCTTGTCCTCGGGCGTCAGGCTGTGGCAGCTGCATCTCGTCCTCTTGGCCAGGTCGAGATCCGTGCTGGACGTGTGCAGAGCCCATCGAAACTCGGTTCCCTCGCTGGTGCGCTTCTTCAGGTTCCAGATCTGCTCGTCGGGCGAGAGGAAGCTCCCGTCGGCCCATCTCGAG
The DNA here is from genome assembly GCF_003254395.2 of Apis mellifera. Lineage (NCBI taxonomy): Eukaryota > Metazoa > Arthropoda > Insecta > Hymenoptera > Apidae > Apis > Apis mellifera. The sequence goes on from NC_037640.1 coordinate 7,135,876, forward strand.
TCGATGCTTCGATACTTGGGCAGATCTCGCGCGGCGGCCGACTGGTCGGCCGTGTCGCAGCTGCACGTCCTCTGGGTGGTGGGCGTTCTCTGGGACTCGAGGGGCGCCGACTCGATCGCGTCCAGATCCTCGATCGCGAGCAAGATCTCCTCCCGCCGTTTCTGGCCGCAGGACGGACACCGGCCGCCACCAGCCTCCCCATCGTCGCGGCTAGGTCGATGGTGATGATGATGATGATGGTGGTGATGTTGGTGCTGCTGCTGCTGCTGATGTGGTTGTCGATGCAACGTCGAGGTCGAGGTCGATGCGGAGGGGTCAAGCTGCGGGGGCAGCTCCTCGTCGTCGCGACGGCCGTCGTCAGAGTGTCGTGACGTCGCAGCCGTGCCTGTCGATGCGCACCAGCAAGTGTGTGTAGCTCCGTCAAGCCGCCTTGGTGGGTACCGCGACTCCGGAGACGACGAGGCTCCGCTCGAGGCCGGTACCAGGCAGACTGCCTCGATCCCCAGCGCCGCAGGCCTGTTTCACCATTTTCTTTCTCAGTTATTTGCCTCATCTTATAATCTACGTCTGAATTTAAAGTCGAGGGATGATCGATATAGATGCGTAAGAATGAAAACGACGTAGCGAGATGGTAAAATCGATATATTAGGTCTACCGGAAAGTTCTGTCCGAATCTACGACATCATTCTCGCCACTGTTTATTTATTGCATGTTCGGTTCTATATTTTTATCGTTTAATCTATACATACTGACGTAGCAAATAAACTATAATAAAGTTGATTCACATTAGTCTTAAGTGTGAAACGATAGTATACCCATGGTGACTGATAAAGTTCATTTACGCCACTGTATTTTATACGAATTTCAACAAGAAGAAATGCTACAAAAGCATGTAGAAATTTATTGAAAGTATTTGGTGAAGGTACAGTTTCTGGCGATATATAATTTGATGAATTTCACGTTTACGAAAGATTATGAATCTTCTTTTAATTCGTTCTTTCAAGCATCGAGAATTGGCGCGGTCTGATCTTATTTGATTCTGTTTTAATTCGCGTTTTCAAGAAATATGAAATATGATAATGAGATGTAATAAGATTAGATCACAGCGAATCGAATACGAACCTTCAGTTCGGTGAAGACCTCCGTGAAGAATCCGGGTTCGCTGTTGATTCGCAGCATCTCGGAGCTTAACCGGTTGACGATCAGCAAGCACCTATCCCAGAACTTGTCTTTGCTGTCCTCGATGAGGAACGGTTTCAAGGGATAGCTGATCTCATTCCCCATGTAGCTGTAGCTCAAGTAGAGGCACGTTAAAACCGTTGCTTGAAGCTCCCTTTCGGAAGCCTCGTCTCCGTCGACCAACTCTCTCACCAGCATATAAATGAACACAACGTTGGCGGGATTGATGAACGCGACATCCTGTTGGAAAACGTTTCACGTTAGTTTCTCGCGTATAATAGGAGACAATCTTAATTATTAATGGATCGAGCTAAAAGTTTCAAGTTTCATCGTTTGACAAAAAAATATTAATTAATTAAATTTAACACTGAAAATAATGATACTACTACTATTTATTTTTTTTAAAAAACAGATGATACTACTAGATAAAAGTTGAAAAAGACAATAGCAACGATCAAGATTTCCCTAATAATTGGAAATAATCGAGACAGTCCACTCTCCTAGTCTACCATAGATTTTTAAAACGATACCATCGATGAAAATTTTTTCTCTGGAAGAATCAATCCATCAGAGTTCTAACTCAACGATACTAAAGAGCAGTGCGAAAGCCTCGATTCGAACAGAATCGAATTCCTACGAGTATGGCGGACAGACATCCGACGCGCCTGTATTGTACTTGCGCGCATTCAGGTGAGGTGCTTCTTCTTGGCTGGCAAGCGCGCAGACGATACTCGTCGAGAATCGACCGGCAGAAAGGGATGATTCACGAGCAGTGTCACATTACGTGCCACGGTTGCGAAATTGCAATCGGCATTGTAGCACTCGATACCTCGATTGCGACAGGTCTTTTTTTCATCGCGCTCCCTCCAAAGGGGAAACGATATTTCGCGGTCTCGAGTTCTTCCGCCGCAATCTCGAACAACGCTTATCTTCTCTCGAGAACGCTCTTTGAGCTGCTTTTATCGAATAAGTGTTTTTCGTCTATTTTCGAAATTACAGGATGATTCGTTTCGTGCGATGATTTTAAACGCGTATATCATCTTCCTTTAGGTATTATGAAACGGAAAAATAATTTCATTCGGAATAAGTACGTAAATTTTGAATTAATATTTTAAAAATCGACGAGTAATTATTATTAGTTATTAGGATTTTTGATCTGATTTCTGGTGAATGGGAAATATTGCACAATCTATAGCAATACATTGTTCTCCCAAGACAGAACAGATGTTAATATCATGACCTGGACACGTCTATTTCCATTCACGTGTTAAATATTAACGGCCACGAAGTTGTCTAATTTCGTCAGCTGTCCTTTACCAAAGTCGTTTTCATTGCTCCAGAAACGAAGTCCTCCGAATCATTAGCGAATTAGAACGCGGCGTGGGCCGGGAGTGCACGGGCAAAGTACATCGTCTCCTTAAGTGCTCTCAGATCAATTGCGGTTCCATTGATTCTAATGCATTCTCAAAGGTGTCCATAATCGTGTGGCCGCGTTCATTTTGCACTCGCCTCGCTCGTTTTCTTATTCGTGAAAATGATAAAATTGATACGAGAGGAGATAAAATAAAACCGTGTGAAATCTGAAATACAACACTTTGTCTGCTTGCAAAAGCGTCAAGCCATTTTCCATTTTGTTTCGTATCAAACGACTATGATAAGAATATTTTCTTCGACAACGAAGTTTACGAAAAGCAACAATTATTAATTAATTTCGATAAACGATATAATACAAAAATCGTGCAGCAATTCCTGTCATATGACGCTCGAAATGAAAAAATTTAAAATTTGCAACGATCTCATCATTTCTGTCATTCCTCGTTTTGCATCACGAATATTTCAAATTACTCGTCTAAGCCGTGTATAATAAAATCCCGAGGAACTATCGAGAGCATTGATTCTGCCATCTCGATGCATTCATACGTGCAAGAAACTCTGTGTGCACTCTCGGAAGAACTGCCACGCCTATGATCACCAGCGTACGTTTTAATTATCACAAAGCATTCGTTGTAATTGGACGATAACTCCAAGGAAAGGGACGAGAGAGAGAGAGAGAGATTGGTCGAAGGGTCAAAGACTCGTTCCGCTTTGAATATAAAATCGAGAGAGTGTGCGCGCGCGTGTGTGGATGGATAGACGTAGATCAAAAGAATAGAAGGAAGTAGTCGGTTAAAAAAAGGGTATTCGTGATTCACCATTCTTTCTTTAAATCTTTTAACGCTGTTACGGATTATGACAATACCTTGGGAAATTCAGCTTCCTTATATATTTATATATACCTTCTTGTGCATCAAGTTTACTTATGGACTCGTAATGTTGACAAAGGGTTAACCACGTAAAGCTCAACAATCTCGATAAATCATCTTATAGTCAGCTATAAGAATTTATTAATAGTAAATAAATTTATAATTTATAATTTTGTAATATATACGGATCTATTGCAAAGATCAGAAGAGGACGATTCTTTGTTTCAAAATTTTAAGTCGAAGATGTAAAATTTCACAGAGGCTTCTTTTCTCTATAAGAGAAAAATCAATCGCATATTATGAATGCAGCTCTCTCTCTGTCTCTCTCTCTCTCTCTCTCTCTCTCTCTCTTTCTCTCTTGGCAATCCATTTCACTGTCAATTTTCTCGAAAACGAAGCCTTATATATATATATATATATATATAGAAGCCCTACGCATAATCATCATTCTACATTCTCGAGTTACTTTTAGAAATTTGCACAATGTTGCAATTTTTCATATACCTCGTGTTAACGGAGAAAACTCAAACTCAATTGATTCGAAATTCGAGTCGCGCTCGAAGAGAGATCCGAACCGGAAGTCGGATCGCAAATAAACGGTTCCAGAAATGTGTGTCCAGAAAGAACGACAGTCAGTTAACGAGACGAGTCTTTGAAGTCTTCCTTAACGTTAACGATATGACAAAGGGAGAGAGGAGAGTAGATGGAAAGAAAAGATGGGAAGAGTTAGCCCGCTAAGGGAAAGTAGTTTCCCCCGCGAAAGGGAGGGAAAAAAAGAGAGGAGCGAGCGGTCGATATTTTGAAGAGCGAGAAAGAAGGAAGGGAAACTGTGCAAACTTCAAAAAGGAAAGAAAAAAAAAAAATAATAAAAAAAAGAGGGTCTCGCGGTAGCTAAGTTACAAAACATCGAGCTTACGACTATTATTAGCCCGACTATTTCCGTTTTTCAGGACAGATAATAGCTTTTGATATTAATTGGTCGCGTTGTGTGTGTCGAGCATGGAGGGAGAAAGGAAGAGAGAGAAAGAGAGAGAGAGTACGGGACGGGAATCGTGTATGGCAAAGGAGGAGCAATTTATTTTTAAAATAAATACCTCTCCCGTGTACTCGATACGCTGTACCACACGTTTACAACGTGTTTCCACGTGTCTTGATCACCTCACAGAGGCGTGTACACCTGCTTGGTCGTAACATGGCCAAAGCCATGCTGGAGGAGAGTGGAAAAACGGCGACACAGGGCACGAGTATGAACAAAGTAGATATATTGGTCCTGGTCGATATTTGCCAGGGGTGAGTGGCCTGCATCCCTACAGAGAACTCCCTCTGTAAACCCGCTTTTCATTTTTTTTTTTTTTTTCATCAGCTTATTAAGATCCAACGGTCTTTCTTGATTGGATAGATTTTGTACAGTTTCTGTGCATACGAATCTTTAATTTGAATTGTCGTCAGGTGTCGTGCATACGCTTTTGCGCGTATATGTAATCAACGCGAGGAAATCACTGCCCGTCAGCAGACGAAAGTGTCTCTTTGATGTTGCGTGGTATTCCGAGGGATCCATTCTCTTACGTCTGATTGAATTTGATGCGGTTGATGCTTTTGATGGTTATTTATAGAGAATGTTAATAATGACTCGTTAGATATTTTTTTTCTCTCTTCTTTCGAATATCATTTTAAAGTAGCAACGTATATCTCATCGTAAAAATAAATCTACATTCTACAGAATCTCTAACAGATTTTATGAGAATCGGTCTTAGAAAAAAAAATTATTTAAAACGATATCTTAGATATAAGGTAAAAAGGGAAACTTTGGCTTTTTCGAAATAATGTCCATCTATATTCTCTTCTTTCAGAGAGAAAAATCTTTTCACGTGTTTACCAAATATAATTACAATATAACGTGTATATTAAAATATACACTAAAAAAGATCGTGATAAGAGATCATCCATCACGATATTCAAGAATCGAAATCCTTTTATTCGGCTTCTCGTTGACAAAAGCGAGATAACGTTATCTTTCACGTCCTCTTTCCTCTTCTTTGTCGTCATATTGGCCGCATTGCGAGTACAGAAAACGATTCCATCCGTATATATGGTTTCCCTTTAACGAGATTCTCCGCAATGACGTTCAACCTTCTTCTATTTACCGTCTAGACAAAATGGATTAACGTTCTTACTTAAATGGTCTACGTGTTGCTCGTGCCTCTGTGTTTCACGATCGTCAAACCCGTTCCCGTGTCACGTGCTTTTGCGCCAACGAGTAAACTTGTCAGAGAAAAGTGGATTGATATTAGATCGATCTCGCTGGATCGAGATTGGAATCCTTCTAGTTATAAACCTAGGAATGCTTGAAGAATGACATCTAGCGGATTGATGAAAATTTAACGATATTTCCGTTGGAGAAAGAATACTGAAGAAACGAGAATTACAGAAAATAGAATAGACTTGGTTAATCTCGATTCGTAGAATATTCCAATTGTTATCTTGAAAAGCTCGCTCAATCAATTAGAATTACTATTATCTTTACGTAATTCTATTAAAAAAAGGACACGTTTAGTTCATCTATCGAGGGTTTATTTTCAGCAATTTGTTCAATCGAAATATGATTTTATTTGTTTCCTTTTTCTTTTTCTTTTCTTTCTTTATTTTTTTTTACTTTTATCTTTCTGTTTTCGTGGAAATATTGAATATTTATTATAAAATGCAACGAGTGCGCGAAATCTGTCGACGCCCTCGATATGCAGCGTGTTTCTGGAACAGGCTGCATGTGTCACCCTTGACTGATTAGATTTGAGCACGTGTACGATCGATTTGCGGTTCTACGTCGACAAGTAGAAACCTCGGAGCGAAGGGAGCGTGATTTCTTGTCGTTTTGTTTCTCCATTACGTATGTACGAAAAATATGAAACATCAAAAATACAGGAATAAATATTTTTATTCTTATTTAATAATTACATGTTCGTGACTCGTAATTTTAGACAAGATTGCGAGATAGAAAATCACTTTACGAAATTTATTTTCAAATATTTTGTGAGATCTATTATTAATTCTTTAAACTTTTTAATGGTTCGTTATCAAAAGCACATCATACCGAGTTATTCTTTATTAAGAATTTGTCATGGCTATTACTCTATTACATTATTACATGCGATATTATTTGATCTTTATATCATTTTAGCAATATTTCAAGATTCGTCGAGCTTTTACTTTTTTTTCCACTCTGTTTCATACAGAGGCAGCACAATTTCTGAGAAAGTGTATTCCGCCATTACAGTCGTCGCCTCGATGACCGTCGTTGTTATGCGCACCACTTAACGTCGAATTAAGTGGCATCTGCAAGGAGAAGTGGCAGAAAGCATGATGGAAAATTATTCAGGGCATCTGATTGCCCCATTTGCATCAAAGTCAGTATACTGCGAATAATTTTATCATTAATCGTTCTTGTAAAACTTTCCAAACTTTCCGAGTAATATATCTTTCATCGAGGCTTGAATTATTTTCAAAAAGGGAAAGAAAAAGAAATCATCACATCAATCTCTTTCTTCCTCTTTCAAAATATTTCCTCGAACGCGTTTGCTCCAGATTCGTTTGCGTGTAAAAAAAAAAATATTTTTTTTAACTCGATCATTCTTCATAGATGAATGATTTTTGCAACCCGGCGGCAGATAAAAAAGAAGAAAAAAAAAAAAAAAAATTTCGCCCGATATTTAATAATAGTATACCATTTGGTTTCGCAGCGTGCAATCGATAAAGCCAACTTTTACGTAATACTATTGGAGCTTTCGATAATTCGATACAACCACGATCCGGCGAACATCCAACACCAAGGTTTACCCACACGAAACTTCCCTCCGCGCCCGGCAAAACTCCTATTTCAAATAAATCAAACCAAGTTCGAGTTGCTTTAACGAGCAACTTTCAACGACGTGGAAATTCTTTCCTACACCGATTTCCTTCATCAAGCGAGTACCTGCTTCCATATCCTCACCTCAAAAAATTTCCACCGACTGTAATCTAATTCCTTAAAAATCGAGGATAACGATCTCGATTTCTAAATTCTCTAATTCTAAAAAAAAAAAAAAAAAAAATAGAACAAATAGTTTCGCGCAATTTCCAGTATCCCAATTCTCGAGACTGATGAATAATAGCACGACGAAAGCTGCAATTTTTTATTCTCTTCTTTCTTTCTTTTTTTTTCGAGCAATCCCTTCGTCGCGAGTTTCTTCTCCCTAAGGGTAAGAAGCTCTGGGGTTCGGTAAGAGGTCGTCTCCCCTTTTGCAATTAAAACCGAAGGGTGAACGTCCCTGGCCTGGCACCCCGCATATTTCCACACTAGCCAAGGGGTGGCTCTCTGCGACGTTGCCGTTACACGCACGTGACCCTCGACTCCCACCCCCTTCACGCGGTTTTTCCCCGATGTTGCACATTGCTGCACACACATTTTTCCGTGCCGCCTCTCGTCCACCCCCTTTCGATACCCTCCCTCTCTCTCTATCGATTACGCGGCCGTTCTTTATAATTAACCGTGCAGCGCGTTCCAATTTCTGGTGGCGAGAGAAAGAGAGAGAGGAGGGGGAAAAAAAAAAGGAAAACGTGTACCCCCGTGCACACAGCACTTGCGAATTAGTGCCGCATGGGGGATGAACTGGGGAATGGGAGAAAAAGCGTCGAGCCTGGTTATAAAAGGATTTTTAGCCAGTTTATTATAGGGAGCCCGTTGGCGGAAAGTAGGTGACGAGAGTGGAAACGATAACGTAACGAAGCTTCGTATCGGACTAAAAATAATTGTCTCGTTGTTAATTGAAGGGCCCGTGACGAGGATGACCCTTGGTTGGTTACGAGTCACGAGATTCACGTATATAGATAATTCTTCTTGTAATATAATTACACTCGTGGCAATTGCGTAATCGCAATATTTTATGATGTGAAGAGATTATGTTAAATTAAGAGATGACTTTCTTCGTTCGATGATTTAATTTATCGCCTCTTCTTCGCGCGAGGAGATTAAAAGAAAGAAAAGAAAATTAATACGTTAGATTGTCGTGCAATGATCAGTAACATTTTTGTATTATATCTATCATTTTTAATTCTGTCACTCGAGTGATAATATCGTTATCGTGAAAGTTTTTTTAATTTTTAAGATAAAAAGAAAATAGAAAAAAAGAAGAAAACAAAGAAATGTCAATATCGATTTTGCTTCGTATATTATTTCAATTATATATATATATATCAAACTCATATGAAATGAAATAATTGTTTAAGAGATTAAGTAATGATAAATAGTTTTAAATAGTTTTAAAAATCATAGATGACTTTCGTCAACGATCCACTGAAAAATACTTCACTTTGAGAGCCGCTGCATTTTTTTCTCTCTCCCTAGAAGAAAGATTGCCAAGGGGGGGTACATTTTACAGATACGTTTCGTGGATCTCGATTAGACATTAGAAGAAATGTGCGGAGGAAATGGGAATCGGTCCTCGTATCGGAGAGGAGAGACGAGTGGTGAGCGTAAGGGCGGCTAGTAGGATTTGGGGTTGAAAAACGGGGCAGCTCTGACGAGGAGGCTCGCTAAAGAGAGGCTTTGACAGCGAAAGCCGCGGCTCTGTGTATATTTGCCTACACCGTATACTCGCTCAGACGGATAAACACACGCACGTGGATGGGTTCCATGCCACCCCTTATTAGGGGTCGATGTGAGCGTGGATGTATTATCAATGATACATTCGTTGGCGAACGAAGGCCATTGTGAGAAAGGCCGTGACTTTTGCTCGGATTGCAGCTTTTGAACAACTTTTGAAAAGATAGATTGTTTGTTTTCCGTTATTTTCTTTCCGGCAATTCCTGTGAACGACAGTCGTCATTTATTTTAATTTTTTTTTTTCTTCTTCTTCAATTTTTTTTCTTCCCTCTTTTAATCCGCATTAAAGATTATAAATCACAGCGTGAAACGTGACTTTTCCACTTTGCGTATTAATACGTTTTATAAAGTTCGTTACTTTATAAACTGAGAGAAAATTGAGTTTAAAGAGTTTACACGGGAGCAAAAGTTTTTATGAAAAACTCTTCCATCACGCTTCTTTTCATTGTCACGAATTGTCCGACGAATCCTTGCAAAGCGATGCGATTACAACGCATTTTCGAATTCATTAAAGAGGAAAAACCTTTGAAAGTTGTTGAAATATCTCTTTTTTTTTTCCCACTCGTTCATAGATTGAATTTTTATTATATTACAGCGGATCAATAGGGTCAAAATCGAATTTAAAAAAAAGATTATACGAAATTACAATCGTTGATGCGCATATAATAGGATCAAAAGGAAAGAGGGGAAAGAGATTTTCGTAATTATTATTATTATTACTGCAACATTTTACAGATCGAAAAATCGATTTGGTTGGGAAAAACACGCGACTGCGTGTCTATGGAAATGTCGCATTTCGATCGAACGACTTCGAAAACTGGATTAACGCCATGAATGTGTGAATATTTTAATTCCAATCGTCGAAAATGTTGTGCACGAATACGGATGAATCAACTTTAGAAGATTCCTTCTTGTTCTTCGATCATCCGCCTCTTCAACGTCATTGACGTCGATTGGCAATGATAAAAGAATCGAAAAATCGATAAAAGGGAGAGATATATAATCGAAGTTTTAAAAATGGATTTAGAATAGGTTTTTTGAATGTAGCAATACTATAACTAAGACTGTCGTGTGCATTCATTTCGAGAATAGATTCATCTGAAAATCGCATCTCGATTTTATGAGAAATATACTTTGCATTTATCTAATCTAATTTTTTATCAAAAATTTACGATATGCTCTTCGCTTTTCATTTTTAAATAAATTCGAAAGATAAAATAATTCTTAACACATCAAATTATAATAAAGACTAATCTCTGTTTATCTCTGTTTCATGTTCGATAAAATTTTCGATAGTATAAAAATCGTTGACAATTCACGTATAACAATACTATCAAGAAGAAAACACAATTGTGACACAAAAGATTAAAAGCTGGTTTTAAAAATAAAGAAATCTCGATCAACTTTATCGAGAAGATAAATAAAAGTTCTCGAAAGTTCGATGCAATAAAAAAAGAAGGGAAAAAAAAAGAGAAAGAGAGAGAGAAGAGTACTAGAAATATGGTTTTACGTAATCGATGGAAATTACCCGATTCACGTGACCGCGATCAATTGTTCCCAAGATAGTGGTCAGTACGTGAACGTCACTCGTGACGGAAGAGAAGCCACGGTAGAGTAAATATCATTTTCGTGGGTAGAACGATGATGATTTTCCACGAAAACCGAAGCGTAACGACGCGTGATAGCTCGTAAACCGGATAATCGATAATGACCTTCGTGCTCGCGCGAGAAAAGGGATGGTCGAAGAGGAATCTCTCTCTCTCTCTCTCTCTCTCGAGTTGCGAAAAAGAAAAAAAAAAAAACCACACTTGGAGAAAAGGGATTGGAGACATTTGGAGAATCCCCGGGGATTCGTGTTGATCCTCGTGGGCGAAAATAAAAACGATAAATTGTGCTACTTGAATTCAAGGTGGTGTTTAATTATACGTCAGTGCTTGACCCAATTTGATATTCGCTCGTATTTTTCCATTCTGTTTCCATTCTTTCGGATTTATTCTGGAGAACCACAAATACACAGGTACAATTGTATGACGGGACATTTATCTCGACAATTTTCCTCCACCCCTCTACAGCTTTTCTACAGCAATTGACAAAAGAAAGAAATCAGTATTTCTTGTGCCTTTCAACGTCTTGCTTGTTAATCGACTTTCAGCGATAAATACAGAAACGGAATTCCATTTTATTCATCGTGTCTTAAGCAACACGCGATAATGATACGCCCGACACGGGAATCAAACTTTGTCCGAAGGACATCAGCGCTCTCTTTTCTACTCTTCGAGCTCGTTCGTTAATCGACTCGAAACACGTCAAACCTGTACCATAGAAATCTAAACGAATTATCTGACAATTCATGGCCATAAATAATGCTTTATTTTTCCATCTACAACAGCGTGTTATAAATACGCGTTTAATTCTTCTTCTTGATGGTAGTAGAGAAGAAACAACTTTAACAGAATTGAATTCTTCTCTTCGATCGTTAAAAATAACTTTGTGTTGTAAACCGTTAACACGTTGGAAGTTACACACAACGCGCAGCAATGATCAAATAAATTTTACAACGAAGAGAATGTATTCATCTTCCATTCGTCTATGAATTACAAAACTTATAAAATAAACAAAACAATAACAAAGAATCTTCGAAACTCGACGATCCATCCATCAAGATGATAAAATTACCATAAACCGCAATCGCGTCCCGTTAGCGTAAACATAACCAGACACGAAATTCGAAGGGAGACCCTTGTTTCATCGATCCTCCACTTTTCGCGCAACCATTCTATTCCAGCTACATTATCCGTGTGCAACGAACGGTTCGTCGCGCCTTCAAGTACCATATGGACGCGGTGGTTAAACGGAGGCTGGTGTTTCGTCTCGCGGAAAGCTTAATTCCCTTCGTGACATATTGTGACTAACATTGTGGCTGCCTCTCTCTCTCTCTCTATCTCTCGTATTCCCGTGGGCTACCGCGTATATTAACGTGTATAACCCTGGAGAGTGGAAAACGAGAGGAGGAAAGAAGAAGAGTTCGATGTAAGAAAGGGTGAATATGAATCGAGCGCAGATCTTCAATGGCGGATCTCGTTTAACAGAAGTAAGAAGCGGTGACACCCTTTCCTCTCGTCGTTGCCACCATTCTCTCATTTCGCCAACCACCCTCCTCCCAATATGCATCGACACGAGGAGGAATGGAGGATCGATGACGAGGATTCGGGTTGAGCCGCGAGGCGAATAATCTTCCGCCCCGTTGGAACCTTGTTTTCGATCGGTGAAGCGTCATCCGAGACTTTCGTTTTTCTCCACCCTCTCTGGCTAATGGTAATTTGATCGCTATAATCGGTGAATCGTTTGGCGCCTGCCTTAATTAACTTATTATCGCGATATTCGCGATAATGATGGACAGCTTTGATCAGATAACGGGTACGGAATGCCTCGTGCTCAGGATAAATATTAATTATCGCGTTATCGCTAATTGGTTGGCTCTGTTATCGAGCTGGATCCGTTGTATTCTACAGGCGAGCTAACGCTGCACGATGTTCTTGAAACCGTACCCTCTAACATTTTTAATAATGCTTTTGATATACGATATGACGTACGAGGAAAGTATTGTAGCTAGGAGAGATGTAATTTTAATTTTTGTGTCCGACGAATTAACGTTTCTTTCTTTTTTTTCTTCTTTTTTTTTTTTAAAAAACGTTCGTTGCGAATGTTATTATAGGAGAGGTATGTAGTAATTAGAGAACTGTACAGAGTGTTCCATTTTCTAGACAGAGAACGCGCGAAGGTCGACTTTAATTGCATTGGATGCATTAATAACTTTCGTAACATCTAAAAACTCAACCACTGATAAAAAAAATCAATTTCTTTAAAAGATACTTCAACGAATAAAATAGAAATGGAAGAGAGAAACGAAAAATTTCTTTCTATCTCTAATAACTTCTCCACAGAGATTGATCTTTGCATTGATTTCTCTAAAACTACCTAAAGTAAAAAATCCTCAAAAGATCAAGACCAAGTTCCAAAACATATTTACCTCCAAATAATTGAGTAGAACATTCTCTAGAGTATATTCGAGATCACTGTACACCTCGAAATCTCGTAAACCTCGTTTCCCCGTTACGTTCTTTCCTTTTTCAAAATTACTCACCTGCCATCCTTGAAGCAGTAGGCTTCTGTCGACGGTCCTCAGCCACATGACAGCGTCGCCGGCCTGGAAGTCTCTTAAACGGGTGCATTTCCTGTGAAGGAAGACGCCGAGGCATTTGAGCAATTCCGAGGTCGATGCCTGGATCACGGTTTTCCTTGGCTTCGGAGGCAAAGGCTTCTGCACGAGCTTCTCGCACGTCGGGTTGTGCGTGTTGTGATTGTTGTTCGACGCCGGCGGTTTCGTCTGCTTCCGATAAAATGGCGGATTAATCCCTTCGAAAAAATATACGCACGCATGCACACGCACGCACACATCGTTCGATAAAGAGGGAAGGTTAGTCTATGTTTCGAAGGTGAAAAGATGGGGTGGCGATAAATAATTCCATCCGGGGAGTCTCGGTTTCCGTTTTGGAATCGTTGACGAGGAGGTGGGCCGGTGAAAATTGAAAGGAGCTCCTTTCGAGGGAATCTCTTTCGACCAGAGGGGGAGAAAAATACACAACCGTGAAACGTGGACGAAGGGAAACGTAGATAGGATCGATACTCTTTCGATCGTATCTAGGGTCAAAGCACCTACGATACTCTTTGCACGAGACTACGGTTCGAGGCTACTTGGTGGATATCTAGGTGAAAACAGAGCCACCATTGCCGCAATCGCCACGTAAACCGTTGCATCATATTATAGTTATAGGTAGAGGACAAGTCGTTTTCGATGTCCTTGGATTCATGAAAGAAAAGAAAAATCCACGGCACGCGGTATCGTTATTGCTTGTAATTATTCTTTCAGATGTATATATTATATTCAGTTAATTTTAATATCGTTCAATATTAATTATCGATGAAGAAAGTTTCTCGAGAAAGGTGGTACTTTCATACTTTTCTAGTATTTAATATTTTAATAATTGGATTAATTCGTAAGAGAAAAATTTCACGTTCAATGAACTTGAATCTCGATATTGTTTGTAATAAGAGAACGAAGGAGGGACTCACCTGAGGCGTCTGTATGTTCTTATTCTTATCGACGATGGGTATGTTATCGAGCGGCTGCCTGAACCCAATGTTCTTGTTCTTATTGTCGAGCTTCTTCTTGTTGTTGTTCGACGTGCTGAACCGTTTCCACGATAACGCGTTTATGAACAACGAGTGTTTCTTCAGGTTCTTCTCGAGGGCGTTCTTCTCCGAGATGATTCTCGCATTGTCGTTGTTGTTCAGGTTGATGTTGTTGTTTTGCAACGAGTTATTGTTCGTAGGCGGATGATTCGTAGGCGGCGCCGGCGCCACCGTGGCAACGCCGCTTTTATTCTCTCGGTTCTTCGCGTTGTTCAACTGCTCGTAATTGAAATTGTTCAACGTGAAATCGGCGGGATGCTGATGACCCGGTGGTGGATACACGGAGCCGCGTCTGTCACGCGGGCTGAACGACAACACGGTACCCATGCCGCTGGTTCGGTTCTCTACTTGTTGTTGTTGTTGTTGTTGTTGTTGTTGTTGTTGAGGCGGTGGTGGTGGCGGTGGTTGCGGTTGCGGTTGAGACGGTGGCTGCGGTGGCTGTTGTTGCGTCTGCGTCGCCTGATGACCGGGATTTTGACTCTGTTGTCTCACGTTTTGGGGCTGGTGGCCAGGGTTTTGAGTCTGATGACCCGGATTCGCCGACTGATGACCTGGGTTCTGACTCGGGTTGGCCGGGTTTTGACCCTGATGGCCAGGATTGTGAGCCTGGTGACCTGGGTTCTGACCCGGTTGCTCTGCTGTTCTCTGGGTCTGTTGGGCAGGATTGTGATTATGGGCCGGGTTCTGGGCCGAGTGGCCTGGATTCTGGCTCGAGCGATCCGGGTTCTGAGATTCCTGGTGTTCCGGATTCTGTTGTCCAGGATTCTGGGCCTGATGACCCGGATTCTGAGCGGGTTCCGAGTTCGCCTCCTGGGTCTGATGACCCGGATCCTGCGTTTGCTGAGACGTAGTGGGCGGAGGTCTCGGTGGTTTCAATGTGGTGACGCGATGTGGGGGTGGCGGGGGGGCTCGGGGAACCGAGGACTCCCTCGAGGGTCCCGTCAACGGGGTGGCATCCCCTGGCTCGATGGCCTCCTCCACGACGGGACCCACCACCTCGCTCAGCCGACCTCCCAGCCTGCTGACTTCTACCTGCGACCTGAACGACCCTTTTCTCCCCCTTTTCTACTTTCCCTTGATTCCGAGCTACTTCTTCCCTCTCAGGTTTATCCTCCTTCTCTCCTTCACCTTCGTCCTAGCCTGTTTCGTCGGCTAATCGCGACCGCGTACCCTCTCCTCGGCCAGAGAGAACCTCGAACCTCGTACAGGTTCACGCGCGATCGATAAACCACCAAACGAGTATATCCACGAAAAAAATATACTGCGCGATATTCGGCGCACACTCTTTCCTCGGCCGGATCGGTTACTCGAAAACTTCCCTCCTCTGTCTTACCGTCACGAGGGAAAATGTCGTCGATGCGTGGAGAAGATGTCGGTCGACGTGCAAAATGGCGAGCGATCGATGCCTTCCTCGCCGCCCTCCGCCTTTCGGAGGGAGGATCAATCAGTCGAACGAAAAACACAAAAAGCGACGCACCTAACGGATACCTCACCGGATTATGTATTATTATTATTATTATCCCTTCCTCCCTCTACGTTTCCTCTCGTCGCCTCGAGAAGGCACGTCTACGATTACACCTTTTTCCTCGACGAACAGCCGCCCTCCGCCTCTCGCACGATCCCTTTCTCTCAACTTTCGTTCGCCGTTCACCACCAGCACCACGCTCGTCGTCGCACACCCGCCGCACTCGATATACCACTTTTCCAGCCGTTCCCTCCACGCGGTCCTCCCCGTAGATCCGTGGATTAGCCCCGAACCTTCCTTCCCGATGGATCGATACAAGCCAACAACAAACCATCCACGAGAACGTTCACTCTTCTTCCTCACTCCTCTCTGGACACCATTCCAGATTCCTCTTTGTTTACCCTGGCTACTCTCTCCGGGATCAACCAGAGATATATTCGGCGTATTTCCGATATAATTCCCCTTGCGATCCTTCCCGATCCTATCCTCTCTATCTTCCTCGTTTCTTCTTCTTCTTCTTCCTCCTCCTCCTCCTCCTCTTCCTCGGGTTATCTCCTCGACGAACTCGCGTACGACTCCTCGTCCCGGCAATTGCAACACACTCCTCTCGAAATTACGTATGTAAACGTGGAACCCACTTTGACCTGTACACGCTCGCGAGCGTACACGAGCTGTCACTGTTGACAAAGCGCGTTGTTGGGGCTGGCCGTGTGTGAGTGTGTGTGTATATATATATATATATATCTGTGTGTGTGTGTGTATGTGTGTTGACAGAGCTGGTCGGGAAACAGTGGCGCGGCGAGCTCCGATTCGTGTCTGGTGCTCCCGTGTTCGCCGACGTCGCCGTCACCGTCACCTCGTCCTCGTCGTCGTCCTCGTCGTCGTTGCACGATTCCTCTCGTTCGTTACTTCGCTCGTTCGTCCGTCCACCGCCAGTCTTTCTGCGACCAACCAACACGTAGCACGCCCCATCCCCGTTATCGCTGCGCGCGCACTCGTTCGATAAACGCGCTACGTCGATTGCACGGGGGTGGAAAGAGAGACGTGAACAGCGAGAGACGGAGAGAGAGAGAGAAAGAGAGAGAGAGAGGATAAGGGAGAAGAACGGGAGGAAGGGTGGGACAAGGAAGGAGAGAACACAGAGGGAGCGGAGGAGAGGGAGGATCTCCTCGGTCGAAGGAGAAGGGTGGCCGCGAAGGTGGAACGAAGAGGGGGACCAGCCACGCCGCATACGCCCAAACTTTTCTTTCTTTCGTCCGACGCCGCGACGCCCTCCTTGCCCGCTCGCGAATTTACGAATAACCTCCCCCCCTCCCCCGCGACCCTTACGCCGGAAGCGACCGCGAGACCTGAACGTAGGTCGAGATTCTATCCTCGGCGAGGGTTGACGTTTCTCGAACAGCCTCCTACCTAACAGTGGGGGCTGGTTCCCGCTATGCGGTTTTCGACTCAGCCGACAATTTTATGCCACCGATTCTTCTCTCGTCCCTCTTCCTTCCGTTTCACCCTTTCACAGCCGTGGACTGACCTCGACGTGTTTCTGGGCTATACGGGGTATGCGTGGCGTTTCATGGAAATGGGTTAGATCGATTGGATCGATCGATGAGAAGGAGGAGGAGGGGGAGAGAGGTTTCGTGGATCGGTTTACTACGAGAGAAAAGAATCGGATTGTGTAAATGAAATTTTTCCGCGGAACGAAGATCGGCCAGCTCGTGATTGATCTTCACATTTTACATTTTTACACGGATAATATAATCTTTTGTGTAAATATTTTAAATGCGATTTAGGTATTATACGGTGTAAATTTTTCAAAGCAAAAAGACATCGATCACCGATGCCGTTTAACTTCGTGTCAAACGAGATTTCCTTTGAAAAAGAAAAGGAAAGGAAAAAAAAATAGATATTTTCCGATGCGATAGATTCTCGAGGTTTACATAAGTGCACGTAAACGTGACGGGGACAGATACTCGAGATTCACGTGTATACATCACGATATATAGATAATCGTACGTCACAATTTTTTATATATTGCAAATTGTTGGAAAGGTTGGTAGAAAATGTCGTGACACTTTTCCACCTCGTGACGTTTTATTACATTTCTCATTTATCTGTTAACACATCTTTCACACACGTTTCATTGTAATTAAAGTTCTCGCGGCGACAATAATAATACTTTCGTTCTCTACGTTTCTTCTCTCCTCCTTCCCCTCTCCCAACGATGTTAGTTACTAGTGAATATAAATAAAATACCAATGAAATTATTTCATATTTTCTGGGAAACGACAATTCACGTCCATTTGATAATTCCACAGACTTGAACGTTCCAGATTTAGTCAGAGTAGCATATACATACATATATATGTATAATAGGAAACTGTTCCAAGAATTGTATACGCGAGTACACGATATCGGTATTATTCTCTTCTCGAAAACAAGACGTACTCGAAAGATAGACACATACCGAGCGTGTGCCTGTGCGCGTGTACGTGCAAACACGTACGACGTGTATTTATCGTTATCTGCCGTTTCACGTCACATTCGAAACGTGACCACGCGACATTTGTCTCGACGAGACACCCGATACGTATGACGTCTTTTTTTTTTTTCTTTTTTTCATCCCACTCGCATTGCTCGACCTACTGAGCACACATTCCACAAAAGCTGATCGAACGTTCCATCGAACACCTCCCCCTCCCCTAATACACGCTTCTCCGTAGAATAAAAGTCAAAATTCCAACTATAAACGCTTCCCTCGAATTCATTCGATCATTCACGGGAGAGCTCTTCAATTTCCGCCCCGGGATTATTAATCAGCCCTTGATTAAATATTTTCTCTTTTCCGGGGAAATTTCTTGGAAACGTGTAATTTGTCGAGCGCAAACTTCGTTAAAAGAAACAATGATCGTATCGGGGATCGAATTTCTCTCTTCCCGCACAAGTGATAATTGTCCGCCAGAAATGAGTGTGTAACATACACAGCTCGAACGTACACGATTCGTTGGATCATTGGAAGCAGAAGATTCGAAAACACGTTGGAGGATCATCAGGCGGAAAGATGAGACGATTGAGATGAGAAAAAAAAGAGAGAGAGAGAAGAATGAGAAACGATCGGGGACAGGATACATCGATTAATAACGACGCGCTAATTAACGTTTCATTTAACAACCAGGTGAATCCAGTCCACCTAGATAGATGGTGGAAAAATCCAGCATCTTCCATGATGCGAGGAACAATCGTTACGACACGCAACAAGGTAAATAAAAAAAAAAAAATAAAAATATCCTATAATAAGAAGTCCAGATTAAAATCAGAAAAAAATATATAAATTATTTTGTTGCATCCTCAAAAATTAAAGAGTTAATTTTTATCTTCTTAATCTTAACAACGAATATTCCATCTATTGTCTGTTAATTTTGTTTTACTATTACACGAGTACAAAGGATTGTATTAAATATTCCAAAAAAAGAAATTTCCCAAAAACTTTACTTTCTCTTTCATATCTATTTCCCTGCTTATTCCAATCAAATCTCTCATCCATCCGAAAGAAGATGAGAAAATCGATGGGGAGCGTTTACAGAAAAGAACTCAGCTGGTAGAACGCATCGCATTCTTGACCGGTCGTCGAGAGAAGACTCGAGAGGGGTCGCTTATTAAAAGATGAATCCATGGACACGGTGCCAGAGCGTATCGATCCCCCTCTGCGTGAGATTTCAAGCCTTTCAGGAATTCGAGAGGTTATTATTTCCGTCGAAACAATTCCTCCAAGCGCTATCATCCATTCGCTTTTAAACCGTTATAATCGGCCACGATTAACCGGCCAATTTTTCGCCTCGTTGGTCCCGTTTCGAAAGGAAGGAACGAAAGCTGTGCAAGTGTTCTTCGAGTTCCAGTTTCTTTCAGGATACGTGCACGATGGAAACTGTTACAAGGTTCTCGATTCTCTCTCTCTCGGTTCGAGAAAAAGGAGAGAGAGAGAAATGTCGACTACTTGCTTCGCGGGGATCCTGAGAACTGACCGAGTCGAGTTTATTAAAGATGCACGAGCATCTTGAAGCCTTGGCGAATAGTTTCGTGGCGCTGCGTCGTGGCGTTAATTCATCGCGGCATCGCGCGTTTATCATTTCAACCGTTCAAGAAGTTCGGAGCGATATTAAAGCGGCCGAGTCCGTTCCACATATTAAACACGTTCCCATTGTGCCTTCCTTTCGAGAGGAACGTGAATTTGTACAGTTTACAAGGAAGAAACGTTGTTTTCGATTTCGAAATATATACACGCGTGTTGTGTTTCTACGAATATTGTTCTTTTTTCGAAGTTGTTTAAACATCTTTATATTCGATTGATTTTTCAAAATTGTATCAATTTATTTATTTTTTTTAACAACTGCTTCGTTATAACAGTTTCATTTTAATTATGCGAGCAGATACTTTCGAAATGAAATTCGAATCCGTTGAAAAGTTAATCCTCGTCTATAAAGTACTTTCAGAAATTTATTAAATGAATCAAAATTTACAGACGGTTTCAAATAAAATCATTATCGGCAGGGATTAAAAATTATTCCTTCGATTCGTTTTTGCCTGTCCTCCGTTTTTAACCAACGTTCGAGAACAATGAATTGAAACGATTGAAGTTTCATTTATAAAGTGCATTCAAAAAAAGAAAAAGAAAGAAAAGAAAAGGATCACGATATTATAATAGGAATATTCAAACAGGTTGAAAACGAGGAATTGACGAGGGTTGCTGGAGGCACGGCCGTAAGGAATAGGAAAACTCTCGGCAAGATCTGGAGGAGAAGGTAAACAGGTCGGCGTGGAAATGGAATCAGCGAGATCTCTCGGCTTTAGAGGATTTCCCTGGCTGCCTGACCCGAATGGATCCGCTGAGGCTTCCGCGTCGGATTTCTGGATACATGTATTCTATTAATACCGACAAGTCGATATGTTTGTCGTTCTCGATGCGAGAAAAAAAAAAGAAAAAAGAAAAACGCAAAAACTCTTGTCTTGCGTGGCACGTGGCGATCGGATTTTTAAGTTCTAAGTTGGAACGGTTTTAAGAATCTCGCGAAAACACGTGTCCGCTTTGTCTGCACTTAAATTTCAACCTAAACAATTACAAGGAAGCCAAACTGATTCTACAGAGTGGAGAAAATAGATCGATGTATTTAATCTATCCGATAATAATTTCTTTTTTTTTTTCTCCTTTTTGATAATAAATAATAAATTTTATCATTATCTCCCTATGAAAAATGTATCGAAAAGCTTTTAGGTTACGTTAGGTTATTATTATTCGTGGAAAGCGAAAAAAAAAAAGCAATTTCTATTTCGAGTAGAAAAAAAAAAAAAGATCAAAGTTGAATATTTATATTTTTCAAAGGGAATCAATTTGAAATTGTAATTGTAATTGTAACGCGTTTGTAAAATGCGTTTTGTGTAATAACTTTAACCCCATCTTTTCCACGATTCCACGATAATGAGCCTAATATTATGTAAATTGCGCCATGTAACCATCCGCATTAATCCAACTTTCATTCCCTTCCCTGCACCTCGCGAATCATCCGTTTGAATTATTCAAACGCACGCGCTCCGCCTAATTGAATTTTCCCCAAGTTACGTCACACCGGAGGACGAGGAAAAAGAATCATGGTGGCCAGGAGGTCGTGTGCACGCCAGCTCCTCCTCTTCCTCCCTGTATTCGTCAACAAAATATTAGTCGTCGGTAATCACTCGCTGGAGGAAACGAAACTCTGGCCGCTGGTCGCGTGCCAGCAAGTAATAAAGCCCGTCGCGGGTCAGACACGATACGAAGAACTCTCCAATTAATTAAGCGGCGTACAAATCGACCGTTTCGTTAAACGGAGAGAGAGAAGAAGAAGAAGAAGGAGGAAGAAGAGGAAAAGAAAAGAAAATATCGGTATTTCTTACGGTGCTTTTGCGACAAACAAAAGGGAAAACGCGAACAAACGCGAATTATCCATTAATTCCTTAAAATCCGGGGAGGGGGAGGTGGCTCGCGCCAAAAACTTCGATTGAACGAAAAAAAGTAAAAGGAAAAAAGGGGGTAAAGCGTTGGTGGTTGCTTCGGCGATATTTGCCGAGCGTAAAATTGCTTTTGGCCGCGGATCGACCGAAAAGAAAAATGAATTTTAAAGCCCGGCTTTATGGCCGTTTCTATTGTTCCTCCACCGATTCCTTGGAGGAAATCAATTTCTGTTTGTTATAGCGGAAACATCGGGCTAATCGTAATTGCGATACTTTCGATCAGTGGTTTTCCCTTGTACCTGATATCTTTGTGATTATTAGAGAAAAGAGAGAGAAAAAAAACGTCAACCATCCACGAAAGAGAAAAATAATTATAAGAAAGCCATTCAATGGTCTGCAATATAATATTAATCATATATATATTCTTCAGCATAGAATTTTCCATAAATCTCGCCGCTCTAATCTCGCCTTTAGCTTTCTTCAGGAAACTCTATAAGCGAGGAACTCGATAAGAAGCTTTTCTTGCATAAATGACTCGAAATGGGTCACGAAATACCTTATAATTAATCCCAAACAAAAGTGAGAGGAAAGTACAGTGAGAGGAGAAATATTAATAAAAAAGAGAGAGAGAGAGAGAGAAAATTCTGTGACACGGGTCAGAGGAAGGAAAAGAAGGGGAGGAGGAGGGGTGGGGAGCGGCGTCTAGCCGCCTGTGGTCGGCCGTTTCGCATAAAAGGGCCGCTAACGAAGCTCTGATTGCAGGTCGGGGCGATTTCGATTGGACCGTGATAAAAAGTCGGCTCGAGCGATACGTCCGAGCTTGGGGCGGCCGTTGTAAAAGCGTACTAAAAATATAATGCCTGCTCGCGCCGCGTTGGCGTGAAAACCGCGGCTCGTTCACGCGGCGTGTCTATCGATGTGACCCCGATACCAGCCTCTGGAGAGGGAGAGGGAGAGAGGGAGAGAGAGAGAGAAAAAACAATCCCCGCTTTTATCGCGAGCGATAAACTGGCAACGCCCGGCAGAGAGCATCATCTCGATGTTCTCTCCACGTTGTCGCCAGAACGTCTGCTTTCTTCTGTATATTTGAACACGAGATGTTCGTTTCAACCTTCGAGAGGTGACTCTTACTTCTTTTTTTTTTCATATATGAAGATTCGAAAAAGGACACGTTATTAACGAATCCATCTTTCCCTTTCTTTTCCCCAGGAATCGTATAAGGAGATATGACTCGCGTGTTTTTAAAGTTGTATTTTTTGAAAGATCATTTCCTAAAATACTCGCTCCTCTTTATAAAAGGGCGAGATATTTTTCCTTCATAAAAGGAAATTTTATAAAGTTCATGAAACGAAGTTTATCTCTATACTTGAAATAAATACTTTTCGTTTCAAGTGCGAAAGATCGATAAAATTGTCACAAAAAAAAAAAGAAAACACGGGATTAACTTTGACGAATTTTTTTTAGGGTAGTTGCTCACTGTTTCGTTGGAAGGGGTTTTGCTTCGTCACGCGATCCAGTAACATTTCTTCGAAATGCGTTTCATCTTGGCTCGTTCTATTAAAAAAAAAAAAAAAAAAAAAAAATGCAACGCACAGTGGTTATTTATAAACCATAGGTACATAGACGTTCTATTTTCCCGTGCCGCTTTCAAAGAAGCCCGGTCCCAAGGATATCGTACGCTCCGCTACCTAAGGAAAACGTGTCACATGGGGTTGAAAGTGCATGCTCGAGAATTATTGGCGATTATACATACATGGAAAGGAGACACATCGGTGGCCAGCTACCTGGGACTCGAAGTTTAGGAGGAGAGGATGACGCGTGCCGTCGAAAGAGGAAGGGAGAAGGAGGAGGAACAATTAATAAATAGTTGAGGAGGGAAGTTGGAAGTGGGTGAGTGGAAATTTTCTCTTCGTGGAAACTGGAGGAATATGGGGCGGCCAAAGATCGGCCCCGTTATTTGTCGCGAAAATTTTCCTCTTGTCAGATCTCTGTGATACTTTTTTTTAGAAGAGCCCTGAACGTTCGCTAATCCACGAATTTTAACATAAAGTTGTTTCAACGTAAACTTTTTTTTTTCATTCGACAAGTATTTCTAAATTAAGAAAAGCTAAAATTATCTATCCACGACGGAATAAGAAACTCTCTCTCTCTCGTTCTTGATTTATAATAAAAAAACTCTAATAACAAGAGAATATCAGAGAAAGAGCTAATAGACTCAGAGTTATGATGCAATAGGATTTAAAGATAGGATAACTGACCGTTCATCGAGGAAATAATAACCTATCTCAAGATAATTGTCTTCCATTGATATAAGATAAATTTTTCTTCTCTCGTTTAAAAAAAAAAAAGAGATTCAACGATAAAGTATATTTAAAAGGAGAGAGGACCTTAAAAACTTAGAATTATATTACAAGCGGATGATATTAAAGGGAGAATAAGTGGATCTTTAAGCAAATCCACGAAGGAAGTCTTTATGAAACAGCTGACTCGTTGTAAAACTACCAGTCAGCAGAGTCCAGACGTAGCGAAGAACATCATCCCCTTTAGAAGGGCTCCAGACAGACGAACCCTCCAGGCAACAGCCCTCTGTCCCCTCCCCCTCACCGGCGACCGTCCCATCGCCATAGCAACCCCTTGGATCCAGCAACCAGCCTAACCAACCGATTTGCCCACCCTCTCAGTCCTGTTCGTTGTTCGAACATTTACATCAAACACGCCGTTTCTCTTTTTTCCCCTTTCTCTCTCTCTCTTTTTTTACGCACTCAAAATCAGGCAATCCTTTGTCTCCCCGTTGTGTGTGATACAATCCCGCGTGCACGGGGGGACGGGGGTGGAGTGCCTTTGCATCGCCGATTCCAATTTACCTTCCATTTTTGCGATTGGGTTCGATGTTACGTACGGATCGTTGCGTACCGCCACGTTGTAATTGCAAAGTTTCCGTTTCGGAGGAACTGCTCGGATCAATCGCGAAGAAAGTTTAGACACTCCTCCCGTTGTGTTGCCTCGTATCAGAGGCGATTCTGTGAATCTGTTGTTATCGCGAAAAACGCTATATCACTTCCGTTTTCTTTTGAACGAAGCGAAGCTTCAAAGCTTTAAATTCTATCTCTACACAAATAAATAACTTGACCATTTTTGTTGTTGCCAAAATTTTTTGGACGGAATCTCAATTTTCAACTTGATATTAAATTTCGATTCCAAGAAACTTTATCGATTTTACCACTGTAAAATACTTCGTTGCTCATTATTTCTACTTCTTTTTATCAGTTTAGAAGGAGGGGATGGAGGAAAGTAGTCGGATAGGATGCTCGTTTCGTAGACGCACTTAACCCGAGCGTAAAATCACATGGCCAGGATAAAAGATCCCTATTCGAGGGGGCCGATTACGATAGAAATCGTCGCTTCGAGGAACGAGGCATGCCGTTTTCGCAACGTGAACTCGCGCGATAGATTCAGCGAGCCGAATGATGACAGCGCAATCTTCGAAATTGCCGCCACTTTTTTTCGCCTACGTCACGGATCCGTTCTTTTCTTCTTAAAACGACCGATCATCGTCGACATACCGCCAGTCGAGCATCATCGTCGATTCGCAACAAAAAACAATAAGCCACGAGAACGAATTTTTAAAAAAAATAATTTATCGAGCAGAGAGAGAGAAAAAAATTCAAGTGAGAAGAGAAATGTTCACCTTTCTCGCGAGGAGCAGAGTTTTTCCATTGTTGTTAAGCGCGTTCGCAGTTTCGATCCTCGGCCAGGATGCAAAAACTGCGGTGTTTCCGCTCCCCGGAAATGGCTCCGTTCTCGAATCATCGGCCAGAGTGGAAACTGCGCTTCGACAGGATATGACGCGTTCTTCCGAGCTTATCGCGCGTCCCACCACCACCGCACCTGTCAATAATTTTCTCCTCGGTAACGTTGATGCGCGATTGTGCCCGAGGGTTGTGGCAGATAGAAAAGTTAGACGGTTAATGTGAACGGCGGTTTTCAGCGGCGCAAAGGCCCTACGTTCATCTGAGGAGCGATAACGTGCCGGCTTACGTGTACGATCATCCGCACTTCGGATATCCGGTGGCCCACTCGATCGATTATCCGATTGGCCCGTCCTCCAAGCAGCTTATGATAGTCAGTTTCATAGGTTTGTTGCTGCTGTTCGCCGTTATTCAGAACACGATCGTGAACGTGAAACGGAGAGAGCTTCTGACGGATGTGCTGTCGGCGAGGAGGAAAAGAGAGCTTTACGCTTCGTACAACTTTGATTCCGCGGTAAGAATTTTTCATCGAAGAATTATTGAATTAGTTAAAATTTATCCATCACGATATTTTTTTCTCTCTCTGCTTTAAATGTTTAAATTTTTAACTCAAACTCCAAGAAAGCTCCATCCATTTCGTAGAATGCAAATTATCTTCTTTAAAAAAGATCGATTCGTTATATTCATTCATTTCTATAAACTTAAATTCGTTCCGTCATATATTTTTCCAGCTCGTTAAAGAGTTAATTATTCTATATATTTCTTCACATAGCTTGAATTCCACGGGTTTAAGGGTAATTACAGTTCTTCCCTTGTTCGTAGACACCGGAACAGGAAGACGTGCTCGACGAGGATGGCAGGGTGAGGTGCATACAGAGGACCGTTTGCCTGGAGAATCGAAAGCTCTTGAAGGCGTTCGGCGCAACCGGCAAGATACTGGCCAAGTACTTAACGTGAGTTCCAACCTCCCCCTCCTGCCTTTATTGCTTCGAGGCCAGTTCCCAGCCAGAGACAATGAAATTTAATATTCCAAGTGTCGTCACGAAGCGAAAGACACGGAATATCTGGAGCGAAGGGGCGCCCTTGTTTCTCGAAATTCCACGCGGATATTAAACTGCGCTCACACGTGCTCCGAACACGAGAAAGCTTAGCTCGTATGCGTCTGCTTTCAGACGAGGCGTGGAGAAATCTCTGAAGCCCTCCTCCGGATGGTCCCGTTTGGTTCGGGACGCGGGCGAGGCTGGGATCCGTGGCGAGGACTGCGAGGTGCTTTACAGGGGTTGTGACGAGCAGCAAGTCCCTTCGAAGAAGGATACATAGAATTGAAACTTAACACGATGATAACACGTTTAAATTTGGAAATAAATTTGCTCGATCGTGCGTTTTATTCATTAGAATTGATTTTGAAAAAGAAAAATTAGGAATTATCGGCGGAAGAAATAGAAAAATCTAGGATTCGACGAATGATTCGAATAGTTCTAGTTTTTTCTCTTCAAAATGTTTCGTATATTTCCTTTCCTCTTAATGAAGATTGTTTTCGTAAAAGAAAGAAAAAAAAAATTGACAACGAACGCGGTATTTAAATTACTCTTTTCGAGTGGACGAATCTAATAATAGATGTATCGGCTGATTTTTTATTTAAAAAAAGAGGGACAAGGAGAAAAGATTGGATCGATCGATCGGACGAATAAAAAAGCGGGCGGTATTAATGACTTTTAATTTTAATTACAATATGCTGTGTTGTGTTTTTTTTTTTTGTTCTTTATCTGCTACAAACATCGACATCTAGCCTGAACTATTTTAGATAGCAGTCCGCTCTCTATACACGCTCCATTTATACTCACTCCCTCTCTCTCTCTCTTTCTCTCCAATCTCGTTCTCTCTCGTCGTCAGAATTATAAAAAAATATCAAATCACGAACAGAATGGAGACAAACCGCCGCACCTACCGCATCACCCTTTTACGTTTTCTACTTTTGTCCTCTTGTTTTCACATCGATATATATCTCGTTTTTCTTCGTTCGTTCGTTATTTCTCTCTTTCTCTCCCTTTCTGTTTACCACCTCCCTTCGATCTATCTATCTTATCCACGATCCTCCTTGATCCTCCAGCCTCGCGTCACAACTAATTATACAAGTAACGCTATACCATTATTATCGTTTATATAACATTAAGGCATTACATATTTATAAATTCTTCGTGTTCACTCGCCACTATACAGCAATACCACGTTAAACTCGTAAACTTATGCTTAAATAGACGTGAGATCGCTCGTTGCAATAGTCCAGGCTTCAAAGGAAAAAAAAAAAAACACAAGAGAAAAAGAACATTGTGTGTGAATTCAGGCTCGCAAAAACCGGGCCGGAAGTGGTCTCGATACACGCTGTCCTTTCCAAACTTAAAAAAATAATCCACTTCCTCGGAATATTTTCGTATTTCGTATTTCTTCTCTGTATCTTTTTTTTTTCTCTCTTTCTCTCTCTCTCTCTCTTCTCTTCGAATAATTCTATTATTACTAGTTTAGTTTCTCGACGACTACGAAGAAGTTCAATTAAATTTTAAATCGCCCAACTTGATCGCGTTGAATTCTCGTTTTTCTCTTTTTCTTTTTTTCGCCGCGCAAACAAACAAAAAGAATTGGGAAAGAACGAATATACTCGGTACGAAGACCATCCGGTGCCAGATGCAATGCTCGCTCGCATTCTTTGTTCCGGCTTTTCCTTCTTTCATCCATTCTCGCACAACCCTTTTGTTTGCCCGCTTCTTTCACATCGAACGCGCACGTATACACATACACACACACACGCACACTCGCACGCATACACACACACAATATCTCTTTCTCTCTTTCTCTCTTTCTCTCGATTATCACTTTGCACGCACGCAGCTTAAAAGTCCAGCTAATTATCGTATCGACAATAAATTAGACACATTTGTCGAGGCAACGTAGTTTTGCACAGGCAGGCGGCAGACAGTTCACAAAAAATATCTCGAAACACCCATATTTTTTTTCATTTTTGTTTCTCGCAACTCTGTTTCCTCTTCTTGGTTTTCGAACACCCTTTACTCGGCGGCAAAAGTTGACGAATTCGAAAAAAAAAAACATGGCCGCTCTATTTCGGTGATCGCAAGCCAAGATATTCCCCTGCGACTTTTTTGTTTCCGTTGGACGATCGATCTGGCGATCGATCGATCGAGGTATCGGCTTTTTTCTTCCTTTTTTTTCTCTCCCTCCTTCTCTCTCTCTCTCTTTATATATATATATATATATATATATATATATATATATATATATATATATATATAATGAAAATTACTTAAACTAATCTTCTTGTCCGTTCCTGATTCGCATATTTTTAAATTCGATAAAATAACTAACAACGGAAGTAGTAGACGTGAATCAAACGGATAAAGTTTTTAAAATACGATTAAAAAATATAAAACAGTTGACTCGATTGTGTCATCGGATCGATCGATCCTCGTGTGGATAAAACAATCATCGACAAATGTGTTCCGAATATAAAACAAATATAACATTATTATCAAAATCGAAAGCAGAAATGTGTTCAACCCGAGAGAAGGTATCGTTCAACATGTACAAACAATAGAACTAAAAAAAGAAAAAAAAAAGAAAAAAAAAGGAACAAGATAATTTAAATTAAAAACTGACGGAAAATCAAATTAAAAAAAAAAGGAAAACAAAAAAAGCAAAATCATGAACGTAAAGTTGGAAGACACGTAAAATACGCTATATATGTGTGTGTGTGTATATATATATATATATATATAAAATATATATATATATAAAGAGGACAAAACGCGTTGGAACGAATATACGCGGCGGTATAAAAACACGTTTCTTTACTTTTTACTTGCTTTATTCGCAGTAATCCATTATCTTTCGTCCAATCGTTAATGCGATTTAAATAATAGGAAATCTTCGTGGGCGCGTTTCCGGAAGCGTCGTCGCTCGGATGCGAAAAAAAAAAAAAGTAAGAAAAAGGGGGGAGAGAGAGAAAAAAAAAAAAGAAAAAAAAAGTGGGAAAAAAAAAGAACGACGAAGCGCGTCGAAGAGAACGCGTGCCCTTATAATCTTTCTTCCTTTCAATCCAACACTGTCGATCGATCGATCGCGTTTTTTTAATTAGATCGTTTCTCACCTCACCGTACAAAAACTGAATCCACAATTATGCCGACTATAACACGATATAATTGATTAATCAATTAAACTATATCGAGCCGATACAATAATAATAATAATAATAATAATATTAATATTAATCATTAATTAATAATATATACAACATTCTAAACGCTATACCTTTTTCTCGTTCTGTCTCATATGCTTGAAACGTGACACGCGCACGAAGAAAAAAACGAAAAAGAAAAAAAAAAACAATCAATCGCTTGCTCTCTCTTTTTTTGTTTTTTTTTTTTATAGAAAATAATATAGGTACAACACGACGGTAGCAAGATGGAGGAGAGTGTGATTTCTCGCGGGAAAAAGATAATGTCTTCTCGACGCGCGCGCGCGTGTATGTGTGTTGTGTGTGTGTGTGAATCTCACTTCCTTTTTCCTCTTTCTCTCTCACACTGCTATCTATCGTCGCTGATATTTCTTTCATTCTTTTTCTTTCTTTCTTTCTTTCTTTCTTTCGTTTTTCGAAACGCGCGTCTCCAGAAACGAGTGTCCAACACTCGCATTTTTTTTAAATCTTTCCTATATACGTGTTTTCTTTCTTTTTTTTCTTTTTTTTTTATACCTTATACAATTTCTTTTTCTTTTTACTCGCTATTTATGTGCTCTCTGTTTACTTCCACTTGATTTCACGCATACAAAGATAATACACGCGACGTCCGCGTCGCGCTCGAGAGAGAACCGTTCTCTACTTTATATTATTATTATTATTTTAATTTTATCTTCTTTCTTTCTTTCTTTCTTTCTTTTTTTTCTTCTTACAAACGAGGCAAAAGTTTCGACGAACGGCGTTATAACCACGACGAAGACGTCGAGTCCGACCTATGATCGCGGTAAATTCCTTTTTTCTCACCGCTACGCGATACAACACGCGACACACACGTTGCCCGAAATATACATGGCTACAAGTTTCGACATTCGCGACGAGCGTTGATGAAATGCGCGAAGGAAGCACGTTGCGGCGCGCATTATCGCTCTAACACGTGCGAAGAACTTTTTCTTTCGTTTTTCGCTCGTTCGTACAATCTCACTCTTTTTATTTTTCCATCCGTTCAGATCCTCCTCCATCCTTTCTTCCTTTCTTCTCTTTTCCTTGCCACGAATCTTTAATTTGTTTCCTTTTCTCTTCTCGCGTTCTCCCTTGGCCAAAGGTCATCTCGACCGAGGGGAGAATCGAGCAAAGACGGTGTGAAGGTTGAACATTGCTCTAACAGCGAGTTTGGGTGTGCGTATTGAGGACCGCAAGATCACGAAGCAATGGCTGCCGATTGCGAGATCGTGCGTGTCTTTGAGAACGGCTTTTAAATCGATGGAAAGTAGGTGAAATGAATGGTTAAGAAACGTGGCCACGATATAAAACTTACGTATATATATATGTATATATAACAAAAAAAAAAAGGAAAAAAAGAAAAGGATAGTTTTCTTCTCCGTTTTCATAAAAAAGATGCAACCGTATGTCTGGCCAGACAAACTGGAAGACGTGTTTTTTTTTTTTTTGTGAAAGACGAGCTCTACAAGAAAACTCACTCGTTTTTTTTTTTTAGAGAGAGAATGAACAACGATGCGTGGTATCAAGCAAAACATTTACTTTCGTCTCGTCGAAAGTTGGAAAGAAAAAAAAAAAAAAGAACCAAAGAAAGAATCTCTCTCTCTCTTTCTCTCGCGAACTAAATGTGAAAATAAAAATGGAGAGCTGTTTTCATTGACAATTTTGCCTCTGCGTTATTTGCATGCGATAGAAATTCTATATATCTTTTTCTTCATTCTTTTTCTCGCATTCGGTTCGTCCTTACGGTCTTGGATACAATGACTACCCACAATACATTCATTGTCGTACCGATAGATATTATTATAATTATTATACCCTATGTACAAATCGACATTGCCGATAAACGGCACATTATCATTAAACTTAAGCGACAAACGTAAGATTAAAGAGTTACTAGGGACCAGTCATAATTTGTCATGCTAATAGTATAGGTAGCAACACGCCCGATATTTAATTGTTTTATCTATCATCATTATCCCATTCATCACAATCATCATCATCATCATCATCGTGACCATATTATCTAGATCGTCGCCATGATTTCTTTTTTCTTCTTTTTTTTTTTTTTTTTCAGCGTTATAATACAGTCATTAACACATTCTCGCGCACCGATGTCTCAGGCAGCTCTTTCTCTCTCTCCTCAGAGACAGTTTTAATTCGTGTTTGGAATCTAATCAGCCATAATATGCCCGTTGCTCGTTCGCTCGCTCTAAATGTTTAACTACGTATAACTAATCTTCATCGTTTTCTTCTTGTTTTTTTTTCATCTTCTTCTTCTTCTTCTTTTTCTATTACTTCATCAACTTAATCGAGGTAATTGTAATTTTTGTCTCTCCCATTTTTTTTCTCGAGTTTTGTTCAAATACGATAATCGTGTACGCCATAAAATTTCATACCTTCTTTCTTAGCTTCTTTCCCCGCTAAAATATATCATTTGGAGATAATTCCTAGCTGCGATACGTATGCTTTTCTCGGGGCTTTTTTTCTAACTAAACGATAAACGAAATAAAACAAAAATACGAAGGAAAAATCGAAGGCGTGTTACTTGTTAAATCATATACATATATATATATTTATATATGTATATCTTAAAGTTCTCTTTCGTTCCCTTTCGTGTCCATCCACGAATCATACATACCACTATATTTCATTAGACCTAGCATGCTTAGAAAATACTTGAAAAACGAGTCTATTGGAAGGTGGCTGTTCGATCGGCTGGCTTTTTTCACTGTACACACATTTTTCTTTTTTCGACAGTTCGTATGAACAATAATTGTTTCCGCGGTTAGTGCGGTTAGAAGAAATCTTTTCGAAGTTTCGTCGATTATTCCTCTTCGTTTAAATCGTGAAGAAAATTTATTTTCTCCTCGCTTTCTTATTCGCGCAATGTGGCTGGACTAGAACAAGCCCGCTACCCATTGTTCATTAATAAACGAAACGTTATCCGTTATTCAGCCTTCAAACTCGACTAAGTGTAACGTTTTTACTGGCCAACTATATGAAGAGCTGTTTTTCCTTCTTGCGATCACTTCTTGTCGATCTCTCTCTTTCTCTATCCGAGCCACGTGTGTGCATTTTCTTGTCCATATATAATCTGGTCCTCTATTTCTTAGCTTGTATTTCTTCTTTGTCACACGCAGAACGTTCTAATAACGCGATAACTAAAAAAAAAAAATTACTAAAAAAAAAAAAAGAAAAAAAAGGAAAAAAAAACGAAATAAGAGGAAAAAAAAAAAGATAAAAAGATAATAGCGCCGAGCGATGTGCACACGAAATGCTTTATCGAAATGCATCGTGCGCCATTTTTTTTTTCTTTCTATTAATTATCATTATTAACAATTGATAAAGACTTCGTCACGATTTTAATCGCATACGTTAACACAAGACAACAATATCACCTAAATAATTCGCTAGTCCCGATACGATTCGCGTATGTGTCCCGTATGTTCGTGCCTTTTTTTAAAAATCTTCTCTTCCCTCCACATCTTAGCGTGCACATGTTGATTTTTATTCGGGAACGACAATGACGATAACGATCAGGTTAACAACGACAATGACAACGAGAATGATGAACATATGAGAACGACGACGAATAATCATGCCAGCGATGATAGGGATGATGAAGACGATGACGATGTCGTCGACGACGAGGACGAGGTCGTCGACGACGTCGACGACGACGACGAAGAAGACGACGACGATGACGACGACGACGATGACGACGACGGCGAAGACGACGACGACGATGACAACGTACGCGACCACGAAGATCGTGCTCGTCTCGACTTATCCTGACATGGATAGAAACACCATGGTTCGTAGAAGCGGCTTATGGGCTGGTGTGCTCGGTGGCATGCGACGGGGTAGCGGGCGTTCCCCTGTGCGTCGTGGTGGCAACGATTCAATAGCGCAGTGGTGTTCACAGTCGTAATCGTGGTTGTAGTATTTACGGAGCTAGCACTCGGTAGTTACCTCCTGTCACGATACAGGAGATAAGTTTTCACCGCTAACGGCAGGCTCAACGCGTTCACTTTCTCTTCTATCTTATCTTTGCCAATTCGTTTTCGGATCACTCTTCGACAAAGGTCCATCAAAGGCAAAGGTTCGGCTGAAACAAAATACGTAGTACACCGTTATTACAGTTCCGACACGATCATTACTGTATATACATAGTCATGCAGATGTCCAGATTGTGATGAGACTACTTACGATCAAGTCCACCGATATATTTCATCGTGATCTCACAATGTCCCCAAACAGCGGATACAATGGGGTGAAGTTTCTTGCCTTTCAGGCCTTTAAACGCGACACCAAGGTATTGGCCGTCAACGACAAATGCTAACGTGCCTTCATCCATGTCCAAGACCACTGGGAAAATAATGAAAGATATTTTCCGTAAGCGCATATAAAACATTGGTATTACATTTTTTTAATAACGAGGAGAACAATTACCTAGGAATTTGTCAGGAACAATGAACGTTTCATCGGATTTGAGAAGAGCCGGATAAGTTATACCGGTATTGTTCTTCGAATCATGGAGGAGTTTGTTCCTACCGAGATCCCAACCCCAGCTTTGCTCATTGTTGCCCACCAAACTCTGATAGCCGACACTGTGAAGGGGTGCTTCTGCCGTCGCAACGCCTACCACGGCGTGCGTTCCTCTTTGCCTCGTGCTCCAGAACAGCTCCCAGACATGCATTCCTTTCGTGTACCCTACCCTCCCTCTTATGCAATCTGTGCTTTGAGCCACGGGATGCCGATGAAATGTTAACTTGTCGTCATCCTGAAACGAACCAACAGAAATTGGTTAAAATTGATTAATTTTTCGAAGTTTTAACGGCGCTTCGTCTACGATTGATATTTCTTTTTTCCTTTTTTTCCAAAAGTTAAGGATTACTACTGTTACCTTGACAAATATGTTGAGACTACGATCGTTAGCGTTCCAACTATGATGAATTTGTGTTTCCCGCGAGGCGGGTGGCATGTCGAGAAGGACATCGAGCCGTGGCGGCCTCGCGAAATGTTGCGCCAGCTCTCTTGGTACCACTGGTTTGTAAGCTACGACGCCGCCACCGCCGACGCCGACTCCACCGACAGCTCCTGCTGTAGCCTCGCGTGTCACGCTTTTAACCCCTCCTGTAGACAAAAAATAATCCATCAGTCACCAACTATTCTCTCTCTCTCAAACCAATAATAATGTTTCCAACATCCCCGTGAAAAGATTTTCTTTTTCTTCTACGGGAAAGATCTTTATCCTATCATCCATATCCAACGCACAATGACACACGAGCCAAAATATTATCTTTTCTTTTCATTTCTCTTTTCTCTCCGCCCGGAGAGATTTCTCGCTTTCGAGTTCCGTTTCCTAGAACGCCTACCTTCACGGACAACTGACACGCTCGCTGGTTGAACGCGTGAATATATCGCGCGAAAAATGAAAGCGTGGACGAAATTTCATCCGCCGGAGGAATTTCCACCGGCGCTCGTTATAAATAATTCAGATCGCGATCCGTGGGATTCTCGCGGTTCATCCACCAGGAGGAGAGATATACCTGGATACCGGGTAGATTTGTCGAGAGAGAGAGAGAGAGAGAGAAAAGAGAATGGAAGAAAAATAACGAAGGGTCCCCTCCCCTCTCTCTGGTCCGGCGGGCGCAGCAGGCCTTCGTTCAAGGTTTTCGAAAGTTCGCCATCTCGTTCTCCCTTGATTCGGCCGGGTCTCGAGAGACCGATATCCTTGGATGCCGGTTTATTTGCTCTGGCAGCTGTTCCCCTAGCGCGCGAGCGCCGTTCGAGGGTCCTGGAACGAGGGTTCTGGAAAGGAGAGCCCGAGGATTTCAAAGGGTCTGTACTGCTATCTCGTTCCCTCCAACAACCGAAAAACCGAGGGGTACTAATAGAAAGGCCGTTTCACGGACCTGTATCCGGTCCAAGTCGACCTTTCGACTCTAACTTCCCTCCTCCTCCTCCTCCTCCTTCTCTTCCAGCGTTCGTTCTCGCGTTCGTGGCTCCTTTTTGTACCCTTTTTCTTCTCTTTCTTTCTTTTTTTCACGCCGTTATCC
The DNA here is from genome assembly GCF_003254395.2 of Apis mellifera. Classification (NCBI taxonomy): domain Eukaryota; kingdom Metazoa; phylum Arthropoda; class Insecta; order Hymenoptera; family Apidae; genus Apis; species Apis mellifera. The sequence continues at coordinate 7,171,684 of NC_037640.1, forward strand.
CTCCAGACGATCGAGACACCCTGGACCTGGGCGGCTACCGCCGCGTTTTTTCTCCCCCTCTCGAAACCGGCAACCCTCGTGCGTCGCCACGGGCCGCACTCTCGCTCGGATATAACACACTTGCCTCGTAAATTTCACGGGTGCAGCTGAGCTGCGAATTGGCTGCGGTCGAGGGCGACAAATTTCTCGAAAAGACAAGGGGGAGGCGGAGTGGGGAGAGAGGGGGATCGTTGCAGGATCGAATGAATCTGCGGAAGCGGGCAAATGGCCGGTGTAAATCATGACGGGAGAGGAGGGATGGGAAGTTACGATCGATGGGTATCGATTCACGACGCGATTCTGAAAAGGAAGGTTTCCTTTTTAAACGGAATAATTGCTTTTTTTCTAAATGGCAATCGGGAGGGATGTAATTGGCTAATTAGCGAGTGTAATTGTTCCGCTCGATCCTCCGTTTAATAATAGAGATTTTGTTGGTAAGCTCTGGGATGGGAGTTAGGGAGGGGACGAGAAAAGAAGAGAGATATTTGGATATTTAACGGAGGAACGAGATTCGAGTTATCGTTTCCAAGTTAATTTTCAACGAGATAAGTTTAATCGAGTTCGAGGAATTCTTTCTTTTTTTTTTTTGTCGTTAAAAATTGACGAAACGAAATCGGGTATCGTAAAACTCTCGTTCCAAGTTGATATTTTATATATACATATGGTGGTTAATCGGAGGATGGAATCGAGGTCTGAAGGACCTGCTCGAGCTTCTACCTGAAGCAGGTAGGTAAAATCGAGAGCGGTCAGAGGCCTTGACCCTGGACTCAAGCTCGAGCACGAGGTGAATCAACCTCTCGAGCGCGTATCGCATCGCGTACGTAACTTGGCCGCGTTAGAATCTAAAACGAATCCAACATTGCATGTACAACATGTTTTACAAAAACGTCCTCTATCCTTCTTACTTCTTAATTTAAAAAAATTCAGTTTATACAATGTTCATAAAATTCTTCGAATAATGTATGATAATCCAAGCGCCTATCGGAAATGGATATGCTTTGCTAATCGTGCAAATTACGAGAATCCATTATATCCAGAATGATTATTACATATTTTTTTCTTTTCAATGTATCATTCATAAACCGTGATTGCATAATTTGTCCATCAAGCGCGTTTGAATCGTTTTATTATCGATATAATATTTCTCCTAAGAACTAACCGATATTATTCCAATATACATATAATCCTGCAAAATTAATTTTTCCAAAAAAAAAAAGAAACACCCGTACGTTTCCACTAAAATCAACAATATCCGAAATTCTACTTTCATCATTTCTAATCGCCAACCACTTCGTCCTACGATCTCCTACGTTCTCCGATCCACCTCTGAAACCGGTCCACGTTCCCTCGGCCCATGGTGGCCCGCCCGTACCGAACCTCTCTCTCCGACTAAAATCCCTAAAATACCGTCGAATGGCTCCTATACACACACACATACACACCAGACTCGATCTTCATTCGGGGGAAGGTATGCGCGTGTGTATATATGTGTATATACAATGCGTCTTCTAACCTGAAATCTTTTGGCCCATGTTTAAGGCCCGATAGGGGGACCGATGGTGATGCCGATGTTGAAGACGGTGTTCGAGGCACTGCTTTCCAAGGGGTAGCTTGTGCCTGAGGTGCCAGGCGACGCCAGTGATGGTGGTGGCGTCCGCCGTGGTGGTCGTGGTGACGTGGTCGTGATTACGATGATGGTGGTGATGGTGGTGATGGTAGCGGTGGTGGTAACGGCTGATCGTCGGTGGTGTAGCGGGTATCGCACCACCGTCTATTCCTCCGTTCCTACCTCCGCCTCCTCCTCCGACGCCGCCTCCGCCGCCGCCCCTGCCGGGGCTACCGCCCCCGCCGCCCCCGCGGCCGCTGCCTCCGTTACCTAGACCGCCTCCGGTGCCAGTCGCGCCGTTCCCGCGGCCACCGCCCCCGCTCACGCAACGATTCGCTTTGTACCTGCAACGCCACAACACACAACCTGGTTAGTTCAATTCTCCTCCTTCGACTGGAGCTAGGGGAAGAGACAGAGAGGAAAAAAAGGGAGACGCGACCGCGTTCGAAATCGATTTCTCTTCGGGGGATGACGAGTGCCATTTTTTTTTACAGAGAGATAATGTAGATTATCTATTTTTATTAGAGATTTTTTTTGGAGGAGGGATTTTCGATCCAATTTCGTTGTGGATAATAAATTCGTACTCTTTCTCCTCACGTGGGGATGTTATCTGTTTAAAATTATCTTAATTGCGATCATTATTATTCCGGACGATACATTAATCCGCATCGAGTTTTGAAAAACTCCCAAAGAAAGGAACGTTAATAACGTTGAATGTAAAAATTTGCGTTACAATTTTGCGTTACAACTAAAGTTTCTTTCCCTCCCGAGAAAAAGAGAAGAAAAACTAGTCTTCTCGTATCTTATTAGGTTTATCGGTTATTGTTCGAAGGAAGGAAACGAACGAGGGTTCGAAAATCAAGATCGTATTCCGCTCGACAGGCCGAATATCGACGAGGCTCTCTACGGTTCTCGAACGGTTAAATTCCTATCCGTACCGGTAATATTTATTGCCATCGCGGTCACGTCGAATAATATCTTCATAAATTCGTTGCGTATCGTGTTCACGTGGCCGTTCGGTTTCTGTACATCGTCGTCGCCACGTTTGATATCACGCATAAATTGCGCCGCGGAAACGGGAGACATCGGTGGCGAAGCGCAGAGAAAACGTCCCCTCCCCTCCTACTTCCCCCCCAAGCTTTATACAAGCTTGTACCTTGTCTCGTACGTTTTCCACGGCGCGACACGCGGGGACAATATCGCGGGGACAAACACGGGCAATCGATTACCAACGGGGCTTCCTTCCCAAGCTTGCGGATTTTCGTGTCACCGCGCGGCCCACCGATTTTTACGGCAACCGGCGGGGAGGGAAATTTTAAGCCCGAGGAGGGAGGGAGAAGAAAAAAAGTCACGTTTTTTTTTCTGTCCCCGCGATATCGATCGATCGAATTTGAATCGAACACTTTCCTACGCAGGTGGTGATTATATACAATTGCGTTGAAAAATATCGTATTAGAGAATATATGTGTGTATATGTGTGTATCGAAATAAACGAAACAACGCACGCGATAAAAAGCAGTTCCTTGGTCGATAACTCGGATGTTTCGTCGAAATTAATCGCCGACGACCGCGATTGCTCGAAAGAAAAATAAGCGATAAAAAGAATCCCCGGTGAATACTTTTTACGACAGGAATTTCGTGAAATACATCGGGAGACGGTCGGATAATAGACGAGGATTGATTGCAATGCGTGTGTCGTTACAATGACGAGGGAGAGGGAAACAGCAGGGGAGAGATTAAAAATTTTTTTGAAAATCTTGGAAAAGCGCGATGAGGTTGAAAAAAAAAGAAAAAGAAACGTGAAAGTGAAAATAGTATACCGATAGCAACACCCGTGCGCAAATGGAAAGCTGGATACTTGAAAACTCTCGTGCACGCTTCTCGGAATAAAGTCCATGACGCGTTTGCACGAGATACGAGGTTCCTTATGACGCGTGAGTCCACATTGCCGTTCCCCATTGAACGTTAATCGAGCGATTTTTGACTCGTTTCAAGGGGGGAGGGATCGATGATTTGAACGGAGAGGAAACTGTCGCGAATTTTTTGGACTCGAGATTGAAGGTTAGCTTATCATCGTCGAGTGAACGATTCGGAATTTAGAAATGATTTAGATTTAGAGAAGGGGCGTGTACAAGCTCACTTCGATTCGACCTCGAATCGACGACATCGGGCATTCTCGAGTTCGAACCTGATCGGCCAGTCGCCGTGTATTTCAGCGCAACGATAGCTGGCGTCGTGCCTTTTCTTTCGACAGTTCACCAGTTGCATGCTTCACCGGAAAACCGATCAGACGTGAGAAACAAGCGACGGAGAGCTTGTACGGGGGCTCGATTCAGGCAACTAAGGGGAAGACAAAACACGGTTACGGCGTTCCAATTTTTCCGTCCTTCCGTCTCTCTTCCTCTCGTGTCTCGAGCTTCGTGTAATGCAACAAAGGTACTCGTATCCGAGGCACGCTTCCGGCCAGCCACACCGAACCATCGCTATATATCCTGGTATATCCGATTGATTCCATTGTTCCACAGATTATTCGTATTATGGAAAAATCTACGCGGCAAATCCTTCAACGATTTCGATTTATTACTACGAACGATCCAACGATCTCTTGATAATTTTCCAATTTTACGATTAACGAATTTCTCGGTTGGATCAATTGTGCTTTTGTATTAAAACTTTTCAATAAAACGAGGAGAAGAAATTACAGAAATTTTCGTCAACTTCTAATACAATAATTCCATAGAAAAATCGTGAAATTTTATTAAAAATTGGCCGGAGCAAGATATTCAAAATTGTTATTCCTACTTTTTCGTACATATTCTTTCGAGAATCTTCATCGGATTCACGAAAAAACGCCAGCAATAAAAATCGCGCAAACTGAATTGCCACCGCGCGATTATGCACTTCCGCATAACGCGCGGAGAGCTCGAAAGTCAAGTTGCAAAAATAAATAACGTAACGTGAGCGCGTGTATTTTTCTTTGATTACGAAACGTTTAGCCGATTAATCATCTTACGGACTAAAGTTCTCCACGGAACCGGGACGCGATCGCAGAACCCGCGGAGGAACTTTGCTCTCCCTCTCCCTCTTTCTCTCTCTCTGTCAACGATGGCGAGAACGAAAAACGAACGCGTCTCGTTGTGTCGGTGAACGATTCAGGAGCCTGAAACGTTCAAACGCCCGTTCCCCTTCGTCGCCCATTCCGGTTAATTCCGAGCGATATTACGGGTGTCCGGAGAAAGTAAGCGAGTAATCGGGCAGCGTGTAGTAAGCAACGTTGCGTCATCATCGTCCATCGGCCGGTTTAAAGCCGGTGCACGCTTCGTCACGCTCGCTCGAAGCGAGCTACTTTTACCGAGTTTTAGCCTCGTGAAAATTAACCGCTCGCGTATCCGCGAAAGCGGAATCGGATCGAGACGGAAATCGATAATCACGACAATTCCGATTCTCTTTTTTCCCGAATTTCGCAAAGGGCGAGCGCGTAATTTAACATTTTCCACCGCTCGTAAATTTCGAGATTTCTCCAAAATTGGTACACGTAATATATTAATCGATTTCGACGCGCGTGCAACGATAAAAATTCGATCAAACGAATTTACGCGTAAATCATTGCTCGTAGAATTTCGTTAAATCCGAGTTAAAAAAAAGCAAACAATTCGCGTCCCGTAAAAATCGTCAAACCGTATGGAAAATCGAATTTTCCAGTGCAGGCGAATTTCGATTTCATTCGAATCTTGGCGCGAGACGGAGAGACAGAAAGAGAAAGAGAGAGAGAGAATGGCGCGGATGATTCGCGGGGAATGATTTTTTCTTTCCTTTTTTTCCCCCCAGAACGAGGCATGCACCGAATGGCATTCGATTTTTAAGAGGGAATACGACGAGAGCATCGGCGAGGCAGACTGGAGGCGGCCGACCGGCGGCGGTATTGATCCGCGGGGGATCACCTTTGCCCCACCTCGACACGGGTCCAACCCCCAAATCCACTACCATCCCTGCCCCCTCCCATGCTCCCTCAACCTCTCTAGACCCCTCTAACATCGACGACTACCATCGAGAGGGGTGGAAAGAGGGAGAGAGAGAGAGAGGAGGGCGAGCCACCCCTCGGCTGCCGACAAAATAGGCGGACAAAAATATTCGGGGAAAAATCCGACGAGCGTCGCGTCGATCCCTTCAGTTTTGCGTCTCCATGCTTGAAATGAAACACGTTTCACCTGTTTTCACCGGATTAACGAGTTTGCCTCGAACAAGTGTTCTTTAGAAGTTTTGGAAAACCTGCTGCTGCTGCTTGTGGAAATTGAAAAAAAAAAAAAAATAAAATAAAGGAAACAAATGAAGAGAGATCCGTAACTACGGATGCCAATGTCTCGACAGGGAGGATTTTCAGCGTGTAGGTAATCGGAGGATGAGAGCGCCTCGTTCACGCTAGACGATTGATTAAAACGCTTATCGATAATATCCAACTTTCAATCACCTTCAGCGGCAATTGATCGATCAAGTGGTCATCAAGAGAGAGATTGATCTCTCTTGAGCGAAAGAAAAAAGAGTAATATTCAAACTGGGAGTAAATTTACTCGTCGATGATCCAACATACGCTTCGCGTATCTCGAGTTCGGAAAAATTCTTCTCGAGCTTCGATTCTTGGCGACAAGTTAAATTAAAGATAATAAAAGAACGTAATTTTAGGGGGGAGAGGAGTGCAAAGACGTGGTTATTTTCCAAGGATAAACGCCTCGTGGAATCGTATCGGGCAGATCGATCAAACACACGAAAGAGAAGAGGCGCTAACACGGGTGGTCGCGCACGGCACGGCACTGCCAGCCAGCCAGCCAGCATCGACAAGAGCCGGTTGCCAACCGGTACTACGTTGAGCGCCGGCCAACAGATGTCAATTGCGCTCAATGATAGCGAAACGACGATGCGTTACGCGTCGTTATTCCCGGCTGATGTGTCGAGAACCTCCGCGACAATGCGTCCAATCTCTGTACTCGTTCTCGGTAAAATGATGGATGGAAGATCATCTTCCTGTATAATATGAATTTTTGGAGATATCTCGTGACAAAATATATAAGTAATTCTCCAATATAATTGATAGAAATCTCGTGCAGGATGAAGTGACTCTTTTAGATTTTGGAAACGTAGTGGCATCTGGCCAATGTTGAAGAGATCTCAACGTGGCAATATGTGCAATCTTGACAGACGGAAATGAGAGATAAAAGACTTTCTTTTATAGGATGATGTAGCTCCGAGAAATTTTGCGACAGTTACTCTATCATAACAATTGCGTCCAATTTTTACTCGTTTCCCAAACAATTGATAGAGGCAAAGGAAATAGAAGTATATCACAGTTATTTAGGATTTATCATCATAGCGATTAGTTTCGGAAACGGAAGGATTTGTTCGAATCAATTTGTAATGTAGTAAGGCTCTTAATTGGCCTATTTAAAACCTTGCCTAAATTAAATCGAATTTAATCAATCAAATACTATTAAAATTCGAATCTAGATTCTTGCTTCCAAATCGTTTGCAATCGATTCCAAATGATTAAACTTTTCATCGCTCTAAAAAAGCCGATCGTTTGTATTCAGAAATTGTAAAATTCCACGTGGATATAAATATATTATCTTTTCGGCAAAAGTTTTTTTCTACCACCTTGTACATTAAACCCATTAAAAATTCTTCGTGTCAGAAAGTGGTGGACGCGTTCGAGTCGCGAGGACAAATTATTTGCACGAGAAAGAAGAGGAGAGGATTGACGGTAACGAAGGAGAGAGAAAGGAGTAGTGGACAGCAACGGGTATTTCGCGCGTGGTCGCTACTTAGTGGTCGGCTTAGAAGAACAGCTGACAGGCTAGAAGGCTGGCCAGGGCAAACACCTGTTCACCAGCTGCCTCGACAGAGCCCTTCGCGAGATAAAGAGAGTCCTCCGTTCGTTGCTAGGACGTTTTTCCATCGCGGAACTTGTTTCGATTCCGCGGAAAACGGCCTTCTTTTCGATCTTTCAAGGATCTCGTGGCCCACCTCCCTCTGGAACCACCACACAAGTGATGGCGTCGAAACAATGCCTCTCCATCTGCCGCCGTTGATCCACACTCCGACTCGTTGCATTAAGATCGAGACGGTTATCGCTTTATTCCGATCTGCGTGAGCCGTGCTGCGATCATCGTGTGCACCCTCCCTTCACGAACGAAAGGGCTGACGCAACTTCTCTCTACCTCTTGTCGGATGTATATACACAAAGAGGACTTAGAAGAATTAGGGAATATATTTGACCGTTCGAAGCTGTGCTATTGTTCACGGAGGAGGATTGTGAGAACCGAAGAGGCAGACTGGAGACATTACCATATGCCGGGGTGGAAATAGAAAGAGTGGAATGCGAGATGTGTCCAAGCAAAAGCGCTGCTTTCCTTTCTTTCATCCGAAAATGTATACTTGTTCGTTGGTTTTGACGAAATTTCGTTCAAGAATTATACGGATTTAAATAAGGAGAATTACGAAAAGCTTGCAGAGCGAGAAAGGAATATTTGATCAAATTAAATTTGCATAAATTTCCATACTCGCAATAATCTTAAAAATTGATTTATAGCTCTCTATCGACTACTACGTTAGACTCCACGTCATATCATTTCGTTTATAAAGTATAGAATGAGAGATACCATTTGATTAGTAATCGATCCAATTTTATATCCGTGATCTTGTAATGAAACAATCGAATATTTGAACGAACAAATCTTTCTAAAATCCTCCTCACGTTTCCCAGCTGGAAAGTTTTGCAAACTATAGCATAGTATAGTTACGTATGAGCGAGAGTCAAAGTAGTCGCAGACGTTCCTAATCGGACACATCCGATTACTTGTGAACACCGCCCAACTTCTCGATTTCCCACGATGGCTGGTGCAAACACACGTTTCAAGATTACCACTCGAATGTGCACAAAGGCAGAGGCAGAGATCTCTCGTTGGCAACGGAGTTGAGCAGCCCCAACGGCTCAGATCGTTCGATTTCGATTCATTTGCGAGGGCCACGCCCCAACTCCCCGCGAGACAATGGACCCGATCTTCGCGGCTTGATCGAAGTCAAATATCAGGGCCGGTTGTTAGAGGCCCTCTTTCTCTCTCTCTCTCTCTCTCTCTCTCTCGCGCCTCGTTCTTTCAACCGAGGCGGCTTCGTCGAGATCGTTCTCCTCGAGAGTCACACTCGGAAGGGGTCCTCTCCTTTTCTCTTTTCCTTTCTTCTTCTCTTTTTTTCGACTCGTTTCAATTATCCCGCCACCTCTTTTGTCTCCGCCGTCGCGGCTGACTTGCTGCGTTTTCTCGACGTCGATCCATCAACGGAGGAAGAACACGAATTCTCGCAAGGGGAACACGTCGTTTATTCACGATTTAAGGCTACCGACAGTCGGAGCAATCTTCTCGCTTTTTGTCAGGCTTCCTTCTCCTCCGGGATTCGAGACAAGGACGGATGTATATAAGATCGTTTACGTCTACATCCAATTTCATTATACGTAGATTGGCCACTAACGCAAGTACATACTTTAAGTATGTAATATTTTAGTAGCTATATATTTTGTCTCGATCTTCGCCAATCGTTTGGTTTCGCCATTTGCAATAAATTATCGAAACAACTAACTCGCAGCCGTGGTAGTAGAACAGATATTACATTAAAACAAAAAGATTCGATCGTTGGGAAAATCGTTTAAAGCGGATTCGATTCCGGATCTCTTCTTCCGTTTCGGAAATTTCACTTCTATATTCCCGTCAAAATTTTATCGCGGTAATAAGTAATGCAATATCCTCGATTCGATTTACACGAGTAATGTATTATACAGTATACAACAAATCTCGTTGTATCCCTTTCGAGAGAATTTCATTTTTAGCCGTTTCTTCTGAGTCAGAGTATCGGCGGTCGCGGAGACGCTCTTTAAGAGAGCGTCGACTCCTCGGCTTAAATCGGCGCGATTTTACGCGCTCCCGAGAAAGAGTGAGATCATCGCCGATGCGACGCGGTTGGAAACGCATTTAAGGATGGGTTACGCGGCTCGACCTCTCTTGTCGCGCATCGAGTGCACGTGCACAGTCGAAACGAGACGGGACGCGGCAGAGGCAACGATCGGAGGCATAGACCTTTTTCCAAAGATATTTTTAAGCGTTGTCGCGAAGGAGAACATCTCTACCAACATCTCCGCCAACCCTGTTCCATCGCTTCTTCTTCTTCTTCTTTTCCTTCTCTTTTTATTTTCGTTTCCACGCATTTTCACTTCGTACGAGGGCCACTTATCACTCGCAATTTGAATAAACGAAAGAGGAAACGCTCGTTCGTTACGATCCCTATTTCAGGAATAATGAATGGAAAAAGGAAAAAAGGGGGGAGAATCGCGTTTACACGGCAAAACTCGCGGATCGTGTCGCGGATAAACGAGCCTGCATGATAAACAGGAAAGAGATGGCGAGAGAAGACATTGTACCAACCTTTAAACGATTTTCGAATCGGGTAATAATTTTCTTTTTTTCTTTTTTTTCATATTCACGAAGTGGAGATCTGCTACCGTAGTTACGATGTTGGAAACGCAACGACCGGCCAATGGAATTCCACGTACGAGAACGGGAGGATGGGAGTGTTTTTTTTTTTTTCTTTCTTTTTTTTCTTCTTCTTTTTTTACACGTGTCGTTTATACAATCGCAAGCAAATAAGGCGCAATCTCTTCAAAGAATCATCGAGCGATCGAGGTCGAAGTATCTCTCCGCGCGAATTACGTAATGGGGTCGAATTGTATGCGTGTGCATGGGAATAGCACAATGGGAAAAAGTCAATCCGCCTCGAATCGTCGGGCAAAGCGAAATCTTGAAACGCAATTTTTCTCTCTCTCTTTTTTTTTTCGCGAAGAATCGGCTTCGTTGTTGAACATCGTAAAACGCTTACCACGGTTCTCACATGGAAAACTGAGAAAAGTGACTACGCTCTTGATTAACATAAATTAAAATCTGAGATAAAAATTAAGAGAAAAGAAGAAGACAGAAGGAGGGAGAAAAATATCGTCGTTCAACGGCGTCATTAAACACTTAAACACTTAACACACGGAAAAGTGAGAAAAATTACTCGCTCGATTGTGCGCTGCTCCTAATTATCATAAACTCAAACAATTTTTTTCTTTTTTTAAATAGAAAAGACGGGGAAGGGAAGGACGTCATCGTGATTGAAACCAAGAGAAACCGATTTTTCTCTTTTTCTACCAAGGATCGCGCGCCGTGTTATCGAAGGAAAAACGAAAAGAGCCTCGTTCAGAAATTTTCTCGCGAGTGTTCGACAACGACGACGACGAGTATGCACGCACGCTTTTTCAGGGAGAGACTGGTTCCCGAGGATGACGTCCTTGGTGGAGGGTATTCGCGTGAAACTTTTCTCGTTCCAGATGGCATGCCTCTTTTTCTCGGCTGTCGATCGGCTGAAAATTAAATTCAACGTGGTATATAAGGAATAAATGGAGACATCTCGCCTGGCAACAATTAATTGATCAACGATCACGACGACGACAACAACGATGACGAAGACGACGACGACGACGATGATGAATCTTGGCGATGAAAACGAAGATTGTCGAAGAAAATATTCAAAAAAAAGGCGATTGTTAAATATTTATGGAAATTCCTGAGAAGTTTACAGGCGAGAGAAGAAGGTAAAGATTAAATCTCTTTCAGCAGTGTCAATGACAAATCAGTTTTCCACGTTCCTTCGTTTAAGATATCTGCCTGGAGAACCTGATTCGTCGTTGCGTAACATCGAACGGTTCTTTCAATGGATTTCTTTAAACACGCAAACGCGCAAAGCGCGACTCGACTCGGCAACGAAAAAATTAAAAGAATGATCATCTTTTGGCACTTAAACACGGACAATAAACTTCTTATAAAGCCGTCTCGTATTAACATTGGATATTGCCACTTGTAGTAGTAACGGATTTCACATTTTTCATTTTATCTTTTTCACAATTCATTACACCAGGCACCAACCTTCATTATAATATAAATAGAGAGAGAGAGAGGACAAATTTATAGATAAGGACATTTTTTTTAGATACAATTTTTCGTCCCGCCCTTCCGTCTATTTAATATAACGAGAAATATCTCGAGTATATATATATATATACACATTTTCCCAACCAAGTCTTTCCCTTTCCAATCTCTCTCCAATTTTCTTCCCAATAATTTATGCTTCGATGCACACCACCGATGTAAATACGTCCAACTTCAAACTTTATTTTTATTCCATATTGTTATTCAATATATTCGACAAGAATGAAGATCCCTCTGCACTCTGTTCATATTCTCGAGCCAAATTATAGCGTATATTCTATAAAAAGACACGATATTGCGCAACAACGATACATCTCTTTTCTTCCAATCGCTCACTTTTCGACAATTCGTTTTAAAAAACTGGTCAAACTATTTTTCCACTCCCCTACCTACTTCGAGGTTAGCCCGAAATTACCATACACTCGGAAACGGGAGAATCCAATAGCCGATGCTCGCGACCGGTTTCCACCGTTGAAACGGAAGGCAAAGTTCACGGCAAGAAACTTATCCTTCGGTTAGGCAACGTTCTTCTCTGGCCGACAACTGTGACGGCCAGACGGGGCCTCCGTGTAACGAGGCAGGATCACGCGACGCGGCAGCTAATCGTCTACTGGCCGTTCAAACGATACGTAACGCTCCTTTCAGGACACGTGAAACAATGGGTGTATGGAAACAACACGGTTTCGTCTCCTATCGCGGAACCGGGGAAAAGAAATCGAGAATAAATTGCTCCTGTTACTGTGTGCTCCGTGTTTTTCCTTCTGCTGGATTCCACGACCCTTCGTGGACAATATACTATTGTAACTTTGAAAAGAATTTTCTTTTTTTTTATTCTAATAGAGTTATCGATTCCTAATCAATAATAATAACTGGAAAATAAGTGGTTTGTTCGAATCTTAATAACATTAGTTTTATAGATGCTTTCGAAAAATTTTAAGAATAATAATGGTATAATTGAATGGATGGAAATATGTGGAAAAAAAAGGAATTAAAGTAACGATTAGCTCCAAGTAGAAACTACAGAAATGCACTCGATAAAGAAGACATTTTGTTGAACGCGTGTATGAGAGAAAAGTGGAAGAAGAAGAAAAAGAAATATTTTCTTAAAATTGATTGTATTTATATAAATACAAACGAAACGTGTTAAAAGTCACGTAACTCTGAATAACGCGTTTAAAAAATAAAACGTGTAGAAAAAGAGAGCGAAATATACCATCTGTGTTCTGAAAATTATGTATATTTTCGAAAGAAATAATTGCATAATCCACGTCTTTTTCTTCGCTTGATCTCGATACATAATTTCGCATAATTCGTTCAGATTACGACACATCGTACCTACAATCGTAATCAGATCCATAAGCAATCTCATCTATCAACGCGTTCTACGATACTTCTAATCCCCTCTCCTCTGCCATAATCGTACGTACCACTTCTCCCTTGAGAAAGCAATCCTTCTCGACAAAAAAAAATTCAATCTCTCCCCGCATTCCTCTCCCAGACTATTCTTCCTCTTCCTCCTCAGCACAGAGGAAAGCAAGCAAGCAAGAAGGAAGGAAGGAAGAAAGGAAGAAAGCGAGCGAAGTGAAAGGCTCTCGCTTTTCAATACGGAGAGCTTGCCTCGGCAAGCAATCGTTATCGCCCCCTTATCTTTACAAAAGGCAACCTCGTATCAAACGAGGCGAGCCGTTTATCTCCCGTTTGGCGCCCGCTCCGTTTCATCTTGCGGAGCAACAAGCAGCTTCGTCGGGGAGGAGAGGAGGAAGGGGGGGAGGCTTGGTTCAACGACCCGATTTCTGTGATCTTGCGTGGCCTTGGAAGACAGGCCGGATGTTGCGAGACCGGGGCTGCAAGCGGCGGCACGCCTCGTGGGAGAGAGGGAGAGAGAGAGAAGCCGTGGAACGAGTCACGGAGCGAGCCTATGAGAGGTTCGAGGTCGCGCGTATATCCCTGGGTCAGCCATGCCTGGTAAACTCGTGCCACGCTCGCTCGCTCGCTCGCTCGCCGTTTCGTATTTAGACCGGCAATTTTTGGATCCGACAAACTGTCAACCACCCGAATGGGGGGTGAGTAACGGGCGGAAAACGTGAGCGAGTGCAACTCGCCGGATATGACTCAACTACTGGATCTAACGGGATCATCCAGTTAGAAGGAAGAATTTTTATAATTGTCATCGCAGAGTTTTTCCAAGTTTTTGCAATGCAAGAATTGCAGTAGAGAGTTCAAAAAGATTTCTAAGGAGATACTCTTCTAATCGACGAAAGTTTTCAATCTCTAGGATTAGTCGAATATTATAAATTTGTAGGATGATCGAAATAGATCGATGAAAGAACAAGTTATTCGGAGTTTAAACAGATTTCTAAGGATATCGGTATCGGCGAGGAGATGTTTTTCCAAGTTTTTGCAATACAAGAATTGCAGTAGAGAGTTCTAAAAAGATTTCTAAGGAGATACTCTTCTAATCGACGAAAGTTTTCAATCTCTAGGATTAGTCGAATATTATAGATTTGTAGGATGATCGAAATAGATCGATGAAAGAACAAGTTATTCGGGGTTTAAACAGATTTCTAAGGATATCGGCGAGGAGATGAACGAGAGTTTCGTGAGGAGGGTGTCCAGGGTTATTTCGAATTGTGTGGAGATTTAAGGAGATGGCAAGGGGCTGAAGAGGTAGTCGCGGCGGAGTGCGACGGGGTTAGGAGGGGTGCGCGTGTGCACACGCGAAGAAAAGCGAAGGGGCACGGGCAGACAATGAACAATCGTACATTGTTACGAGTTATAGCATTGTTACTCCACCATGGCCGGGCCCCGTGTTCACATAATTAGGCTGTAAACGTTTCGAGACAATCACCATTGTTTTCTCTCTCTCTGCCTCCGAGGATTAAGGTGCCTGCGCCACCCCCACCACGTAATGCGCGCGATAATCATGTCGAGATGGCTCGCTTAGATCGAGGTGATCGTTATAGAATTCGATTCCATTCGTTATTCCGAATTCCTCGTTTCTTTCTTCTTCTTCTTCTTCTTCTTTTTAAACGTTATCACCAAACAAACGTTACATTAAACGGATGCAACAATGTGGAGTCTCAAAGTTTCTTTGAGATTTTGACGTAGATCTTCTACGTAGATCTTGCGTATTTTATTTTTTTTGAAAGATAATTTAAACACTTTCATTTCTTCGTAATCTTTTGAATTAATTAAATAAGAAATCTTAGAAAGAAAACTATATATATATTTTTTCTCGAAAAGCAAACAAGATATCCCAGGATGTTATTCTTGAATTCGAGAGAGAGGGGGAACGAGAAGATCGGAGATCTCTCGATAACTCGCGAAAAAAATCTCCTCAACTTCTACTTTATCCCTTCCCACGGGTGTGTCCCATTGGAATTTGTTTTTCATCGAGATTATCGCGTTCCCTATCGACGAGGGATGGAAATAAGGGGACCGGAGAGCCACCCTTCTTCCTCCTCGCTACGCCATTCCGATTGGACAAATTTTCACGGAACGACAAATTCTCGTGAAACAACAAAGAAATACACATCCAACGAAGAAAAAAATTCCCTCTGCGTTTTTTGGATTCGTCGTCAAAATCCGCAAGGATTAAGTTATCCTCTCTTACGTAGAACGAAGTCTCGTCGAACTGAACGAGGGATCGACTCGAAGCGGAGTCAGTCCTAAAAGATGATAGCGTGTATACCTGCATAACATTAAACGCGGGTAAAATCGTGGAAAGAGCGAGGAGGTGGGAGGAGGCGACCGAGAGATAATTTATTGTTATTCTCGGTGCATTCGATGACGTTACACATTCCCCAAGATGGCTGCTCGCCTCCTCGAAGGGGGAAAGGGACGTGAACCGAGGCAGGAGAGAGAGAGGAAGGAAGGAGAGAGACGGGCGAAGAAACGGGGAGAAAGGAAAGGAGAGACATGGGGGGAGAAAGAAGGAGAAGAAACTAGCAGTTGGTAGCCGTGACCTTGTCTGGTACCCGACCCCACCGTGTGCCTGCCTTGGCTTCCAACACCACACATCCTTGCCACCCCACTACGAGGAGAACGCACAGCGGAGAGGAGAGAAGAGAGATCGAGGCAGGAGAGAAAGAGAGAGAGAGAGCGGATGAAGAGGAGGAGGAGATGGCAAAGTAACCGAGAGAAGGTGAGGAACGAGGAGGTGGAGGTGGGGAACAAGCGTTCCTCCACCGATTGTTACCTAATTTAATGAGCGACAACGAGCAGCACGTGTCCGTGAATAACCAAAAGCTTATTAGTACGTCCGTCGGCGCCCAACTGCCGTTCCGTGTCATTCGATTGCTGACTCTTGATGAGCTTCGAGGACAACTCGGATGATTTTTTGCAAAAGAAGATTGCCAACGAGGAATGTTCTTTGTCTTTGGTGAAATTTTCATCGGTATGTCTCGTTTGCTCGTAATGAATTTTTTCTTTTTTTTTTTTTTTAGAAAAGAGAGAAACAATATGTATATATTGTTTGCAAAGAAAGAATCATCGAAGGAACGAATTCTGATCGGGGAGCTTCACCGTCTAAGCGTTAGAGGTTCGCGGAATCGAGCAGGAAATTGTGGGACCCTGGGATTTATGATGCGACGACCACCACCGGAAGAAGCTCGTATGCCGGTAACTAAATACTTGAAAAAAAGAAAAAAAAAAAAAATTTATCAGAGACTCATCGCCTTTCTCGGAAACCAACTATCCCCTCCCTCCACTGTTTAACTATTCGAATCGGCCGGTCTCTAACGTTGTACGGGCGTACGGGTGGTACTGATAACAGACTGTGTTTCAATGCCTAGCTTTTAGCGCGTCGATCGTCGTGTCGTGTCAGAATTTTTGGAAGACCTTGAGATATCTTCGGTTTACCTGGCTCCGGCCCTCAACAAAGACGATCTTTCTTCGAGCGTTCGTGATAATCGGTCGTCCAACGAGACGTTAACACAGAAACAGATGTTCTCAGAAGCGAAGATAATCCTAAGTCATCGTGTAAACTTCTCGCTGGTTGTGCCGTGGAAAAATTTGTTTGTACGTTGTTTCGCAACTTGCGCCAATGGGAAGAGAGCGGGGGTAGAAAAAACTTTGAATCTTGGAAAAATTTAGAATCCTCCACATCGATCGTGTATATATTTCTCAAATCTCCTCAAAAATGAAATTCAATATCATCGAACGAAAAGAAGGGAGAGGGGGGAAAAAAAATGGACTAAAAGAGAACGGGATCAGGGGTATCGATGTAGCGGTCGGTTGTTTCTGAATGCAACCTCATCGAAGACAGAGAGAAGCTTCTTCCGGCGGATGTACAGCCGCGACGTGTCGTCGATACATCCTGCTACCAGGACTACAATAGCAAGCACCCTCCTCTTCCTGGTTGCATGTGCCAATTATGCCACGTTGCACGCAGAGACAGAGAGGTTACACGCCGCTTCTCTCGAACCTTCTTTCCACTCAAGTCACCCTCCGGAAATCCCTCAATCAATTTCAAAAAAAAAAAAGAAATTCTCTCTAAAACAAAAACCGAATAAAAAATAGAAGCGAAAAATCCTAAAATCCCTCTTTATTCGAGACTAAGTTGGAGACGAGTCGAAAATCCTCGAACCCGATTGGATCGAGGTCAAGATCGACGAAAAGGAAGATCGATCGGTTCGTCGACCGATCGAATCGTTCCAGCTTCCACGTCTCGCGACAGGACTGGAACGACGTGGAACGACCTACGAGCACAGGATCGTGATAGGCGAGAAGAGAGAATCGGGCGTTAGTGAACGGATACCAACGGCTGCGCCGTATTATTAGCATCGTGTAAACGTGTCTGTTGGCCGTGAAACCAGTGAAAGTATTCCATGGACGAGGCACACGGATACGAGGCACGCATACAGGCGAGAGCCTCGCGGCTTTATCACGAACACGAGCGCGTTCGTTCTCTCTGTTCCTCTTCCCTCCTCCTCCCTCTCCCCCCACGTTCCCCACGCTCCATGTGGTGAAATTCTTTCGAGACGGCCACCAGAGGCGCGGCCAGATCTGGGCCTTTGTCCCCTTTGTGTGGAACCTGCGCGGCCTATCTCTGGTCCCTTTTTCCACCTCCAACTAATCCTTCTTTCTTTCTTTCTTTCTTTCTCTCTGCGCGCTTCGAACATTGACGAGATGATATTTCCAAATCGTTTTTTTCGTTTCTTCGATTCTCTGGATTGTTCTTACACGCGATTATAAATTTATAAATATAGGAATTTAAATATACGAGTTAATCGAAGAAGATCGAATTTTGAAATTTTATGGTTATTTTTTTTTCTTTTAATGATTTCGATCTTTCTACGGGCATTTTTGTGAATCATCACTCAACTCTCTCGCTACGTTGACGTCTACGAGTTCTTAACGAGTTCTATCCCAGTTGGATCCCTATCACGAGGATCGATTTCCTCGAAACGAACGACCAATTCCCATATTGATTTCATCAATATTCATCAGGTCTTTTTTTTTTTGGTAGAGTAGTATAAACCGTTGACTTTTCGGCCATTTCGTTATCTACGATCGTTTCTCTATCGATCGTTTTGATGTATCGATATATATTGATATATCGTCCGACGTCACTGGCATTCCCTGTGAATGAGTCAAGACGGCGACGATCCATCGATTGCGATAAATGCGACCTGCCGCCATCGAGACGTCAGCCTTCTTATGGTAGCATGATCTTTCGAGAGAAGGATGAAAATTACGAGATCGCGGTGTCCTCGTTTTGCCAGTTTCCCTTTCGAATCTTATTGTTTCGCTAGCTGTGTATACAAAACGAGCGTCACGTCGATAGATGCAGATGGATGGACGGATGGATGGATGGATGGATGGATGGATCGTTTTCAACGATCGATCGAATTGCGGCGATAAGGCACCTTGTATCTCTTCTTGACCCACGATCCCATTATTTCATCAAATACGAATCTTCTCGAATGGAAGATATGCCGAGGAATTCAAATTATTCTCTGTATTCTCTGATAGATAGATTAACGACGAATTCACATCGTGGCGAAAACGAAGAATGAAATATATAAAAAAAAAGAAATTTCTAAGAAAAGAACGATTGATAAATTTCACTCACTCTCGACGCACCCACTCATCTCGGCACGCCAGAGAATTTTATTTTTAAATAGATTCCATAACGAACCTGCCACGAGAGCTAGCTCTCGTGTTCGACCTCTCGTTTCAACCTCTGTCTCGTCCACTCGAACGAAAAATAACCGGCGACGAGAATTTTTACTTCGCTCCCCAGAACGAAACGAAATGAAATTTCTTCTGGAAGAGAATCGAGAGTGGCGGAGAGCGGCGATCGGAAAGTCGAAAGGAATAAAATCCAGGTCCTCCTCTCGGCCGCTCGGGCATTTTGTCGACGAGACGTGTCGAAACCACGACACAAGTTCTCCTTTCACTAATTGTAAAGGAGCCGCGAATATGCGCGGCTGAAATTTTGCGAAACAACCGCACGAACGAAGCTTTTGCGAAAGCGTTCGCGGAGGGCCTCCCTCCCCCCCCCCCCTCCCGTCCGGCGAAAGAAACCTTCGGCCGAAGAATTCAAAAAGGAAACCTGTCGATCGGAGCAGCAGCCGCGTTGCGTTACGAAAAACACGGCGCGGACCGGGTTCGAGAGATCCTCGAGAGAGACTCGAGAGAAACACGACTCCCCTCTTGGAACAGGAGGCTCTATTATTTGCCGTTTGGACGTCAACCGTCCGTTTCACGGACCGATTTTCTATAAATTCCAAGAGTCGAAACATCTGGGAGAAGAAATAACCCAATTTTTGTGCGCAACGACGAGGGAATATCTACTCTTTCCAATTTTGCTCGTCGCAGAGGTGGTTGGATACATTTGTAACTGTTAATCTTCGCACGATCCCCGGATAAAAAATCGATAAAATCGTTTGCTTTTGCAATTATCGAGGATCACAGTGGCCGCATTAGCGATGGTTAAAGGGCAGAAGACGAGAGAATCACGCTCCAGACAGGCATCCACCGAGTTGCGCCTTCTGCAATTCCGTAATTTCGAGTTGCATCGAAACGACGATCCCTTCTCCTCCTCCTTTAAACGGTCTCGTTTAAACGGACGTTCTTGCCCCGAGTTTTTGCGATGACGAAACAGAAAATCGGCTGGGGTCCAACCTTTCCAACCGTGGAAAGGGAAAGAAGCCGGGATTATTGTTGATTGGCTGGCAATTTGAACGAATGTTATCCATCGATCCGTCGATCGCGATCTAACTAAGGGGAGAGATTGGTAACGGAACGGAGCTGGAAAAGGTCGCTGGATGCTAATTCGTCCAAGGATAGACGTCTCTCGGCGAGCCAGAAAAACGATTTCACAAAAAAGAGGAGGGAGGGGTCGATTTTTCATCTCTCATCCGTCTCTCTCCCGCCGTCGAGACTCGATTCTCTCCTCGTCGTCTCTCGACGGGAGGAAGGGAAGAAAGAAGCAGCGAGACACGGACGGAGGGACCGAGAGGGTGGGACTAACAACGATTCCAAGCCCGCATACCGCGTACGGGATCATTGTGAACCAGACTTTCGGGTTCGACGATAAATAAAAACGAATCATAAAAGGCAGAGGGGGAGAGAGAGAGAGAGAGAGAGAGAAAGAGAGAACGAAACGACGAAATGGCCCGTGCAGCAACGATTCGAGCCTTCCTTCGCCAACAAAGGGGTCTGGCCCTCTTTGTGATCGAAACATTTTCTAATGCACCGACCTGGCCGTTCGAATATTTCAGCCCGATTAACAAGTTTCGCCCCTAGTAGCAGTCACAGAATGTGGGAACCGATTAATCCTTCCGAACGAGACTCGTTCGCTCGTGAAATTGCAGACTTGCCGCGTTCTTTTAATCGTGATCGCGATTCGTTTATAATTTCCTTCGATGCTCTTGGAATATTTTATCCGGAGAGAGAGGAAGGAAGATTCGAAGATTCGTTGGTGTGCGTAGAACGATTATTTTTTAATCTTTCTCGGACGTTCAAAAACGAAGACGAAGAAGATTCTCCATTCCGAGTCATCGTTCCAGAGTTTTTATATTCCTCGATTATATATTTACTCTTTTCTTCTCTCGAAATTTCCACGAAAATTCTTGAAAAGAGGACGCGCAAAAGGCGAGGCGAAAGAATCGATCCTCCAACACCCCCGTCGCTCTTCCACACCGCTCGATTGCACAAGGCGTGGATCAGAAAATGGAATTTCTTTTCTTCGTCGCGCAAGAGGAACCTTTTCATCGAAGGAATCCATTCTTCGGAAAGCCGGGCGCGAGAGCAACGTTTCTCAATCGGGGTGGAAGAAAGGAAAAGATGGATCGGTGACGAGAAACGCGTCTCGAACGCACGCGCTCTTCCACCACGAGGAGGCGAATCCCAAACAACTTCTCCCCCTCTCCAACGCTTTCTCCTCCTCTACCCTTTTTTCTTTCCACAGGGTGAAAAATCTCGGAGACTTTTCAACCTCTTCTGCCCACGTCGCGGCTCCTCTCAAAGGAGAGGACTCCAACTTCTCCGCTCTCCGGAAACGCGCTCTGCGGCGTCTCCTCCGTGCGCCTTTCGCGGAGCTTCCACGAGTCCCACGACCTTCGCGCGAGCCTTCTGCTGCGTGTGCACACACCATGTTCCTCTTCCTCTTGTGCACACACAAGTGTCCCACGGAAAATGTCAATTTGCCGAGCGAACGATTCTCGGCTTGCGCAATACGCGCCAGGCTGGCTATCGACGCTCGACTCGACAAGAAAAAGAGAGAGAGAGACAGAGAGAGGGGCTTCCTTTGTTCTTCGAGGCACGGTTTAGTTCTTCCCATTCCGTGAACTGGAATGAATTTTAGGCCATTGATTCGTTCCTACGTTAATTAATTTACATCGATCCAATTCGATACGCTTCGAAACTTATTTTCTGGTGCATAGAATGTATATATATTTCATTTCGAGAATTTTGCTTTCGATTATTTCATATTTTTGTTTATACAATTATGTATTTATATGTGTGTGTGTGTATCACATTTATAATTCTTTCTCGATTTAAATGTAATATAACGAACGTATTTGTATGCCATTCTTTCAGCAGTTTTACATTATCACTCGTATGTAATCACCTACTTAACCGTACTTTATAATTGCATAACATATTCTAATATTACCACTTTTACTTAAGCTGCAGTGCTCTCATTCTCTGGCTAACCTACATCTCGCTTTAACCTAACCTAACCTTTTTTTTATATATTTCTTTCTCTATTTACATAGTAAGATATTCAAATTAAACGACTCCAAGTGGTTCCAAGTTTTTTTTAGATTTTAATCGGCGACGAGCTGAAGCTAGCATCAACATTTTTTTTTCTTCCCCTGATCATAATGCGATAAATAAAAATAAATACGAGTCGTCCAATACTTTTCACGAGATTCGCTTTTAGCTTGCGAGACATTGGGGTCAGCTTTTCGAGATTCCATCGCGCGCGCGTCCCCGACACCGAAAGGCGCGTGCCCTTTCTCCGCTACGAGTCGTTCCAAAAGCATCGACTTTCGAGCCCACAACTATGGTCAGTTCTTTTTTTTCTTTTTTCTTTTTCTTCCTATTTCAATACAGAGAGTCAAAGTTGAAGGGGCTGATAACGGGACTCTTTTCACCAGATTCTTAGAATTATCGAAGAGTCGTGGAAACACGATTTTTACGAACGATTCGTTTCGAATTTTTGTAATAAATAACTTTTTTTCTTAAAGTGAGCTTTCTTTCGAAAATCTTGGAAGGATCAGTTATATAAAAATTTCATTGAAATTGAAACGTATAAAAATCTAATGATGGAATACTTTTTGCCAAAAATTGTATTTTGAAGATTCTTTTTTTTGATTCTATTCACAGGCATTGATATCTACGAAATCTACAGCTTCTATATCTATTCCTAAGTCTCCATTCTTTCGAACAACACCTCGAAAAGAATTGCTTGAACGATTCTCTGGACGAGAAGAGAGGAAGAGAGCGAGGTTAGTTAACGTGGAATCGTTAAGAAGGAAGTCAGTCAGCCTTTTTCCCCGTGATTTGATGAAAAATCGTATCGCCGCGCCATTAGCGGAGAGGTTGGTCGGTTCTGGAAAAAAATGCAGGCGGCAAATTACACGAGCCGATACGCGTTTTATCGGCCCGTGTATCGCATTTGCTCGATAAAGCCGCTTACACCGGGGGCTCTGACCGATACCGGCTTCTACTACGTAGCTCTCGCCACGAAATCGTACAAAGGCCTTTGTAGTCGGTCGCCAGTCGGAGCAACAGCTTCGTTTCACGGCGTTATCACGCGAACCGCGTTTTCAGAAATTCATCCTCCTCCTCCTCCTCTCGCTCTTGCTCTTCTCTCTTCCTCCTCTTCGATCGTTGTAAAATAAAAAAAGAAAAAGAAAAAAATCGCGATTTCGTTCCACGTTCGTGATTCTAATTGGTGGAGCGGACGTGTGTTAATTCTTGGAGGAGGAGGATCTCCAAGATGGAAATCTAATTGAAGTCGCTTTTCAATGAAGGCAAAATAAGAATGGAAGAATTTCTGAGACGATGAGAGTCGGGGGTCGCATTGTTTGAGAAATGGAAGATTGTCATGGAAGAGAATGATACGAGGTACTGTTATGAGTGTTATGGATAAATTGGCGTGATAGATAAGAGAGAGAGAGAGATGTATAAATAGGGTTTATTTATACGAAAGGAAGATGTCGTTTCAGGGATGATGGATGATTGAAAAGAAGGAAAAATTTTAACAGTTTTAAACAGGATTATATTCGTTCAGAGGCAATTGATTTCGTATTGAAAAATCGAGAGTCTATGGTGTTATTGTATTACGTTAATCTTTTTTACGTATTTCGAACGAATGAAAAAGTAGAGATAGAAAGTTAAATCGAAAATTATGAAACCTCTGAGTGACCCAGTGCCACCTGGACGAGGGTTAATGAATGTCGGTAAATAATGTATGCAACTTCCCTTCCTCCTATGATTTATTATTCTTAATAAGATTTTCTTTTCTTTAATATATTCTATTGTAAGAGAGCAGCAACAACAAGACTTCCGGCCGACAAAAGCCCATTGTATTCAAGTTTTTGGGGTGTCAAAAATATTATACGTGGTCAATCGACGTTTCTAACGTTCCTACATTGTTGTTCAAACAATTCGATTAAAATTTTCGCTCGCAAATTATCGCTTCAACTTCCCCCCCTCTCCTCCTGTTTCCCCTATTCAATTCATTCCTATTCTCAAATTCGATCGTCCCGCCGAGAATGGCTAGAGGGAAAAGAAAAAAACTATTTTTACACATCGAATCCATCGCTCGATTCGATACTCCCTTCTCTCAAATTTAATCGCGACTCCTTGCGAATAAAAAAGGATTTTCAAAAAAGAAGAAAAAAAAATACTCTAACCTCTCTCACTCGTGACTACTCAAATTTGATCGTTTCTTTCGGAAAGAGATAAGAGAAGAGGAGAGAAACGATTTTCACCGCGTAAGCAACAAGTCCGTATTCACCGATTTCTGGAAAATAGATTTTCATCGGGAAATAAAAACGCTAAAACTTGTATAACGCGTAACGTTTCCATTCTTCGAATTCTTCGAATTCCGCTCGTCGAAAACAAACGGACAAAGTTGTCGTCCGTTCCCGGCAACGGCCGTTCGATCGTTTTCTCGGGCTCATTTTGGCTTGGTGCGAGGGGGGGAAAAAACGGGCCTACGTCCTCCCGCGGCACGGCAATGCGTAATTCGTAAAAGTGTTGTAATAATCGAGCTCGGGCACGGCAAAAAGGTGTGTGGCAACGCGAGTCGCGCGAGTTTCACAAATGGGTCAATCGCCGGTAGTGGTAGCGGCAACGCGCCGCCGTTCCAGCCCGTTTCGTGTATGTTTGGAAATATATTTATCGTCGCTTACGAAAAAGCCTCTCTCCCTCGGCCGGCTACTGTGTTCTCCTCCTCCTCCTTCTTCCCCCTCCCTTCTCGTGTACGCGCGTTGAATTTTTTCAAACGGGCGTGTGCTGCTGCTTCCACCACTGCTGCAGCTTTTCTTTGCCTGACCGACGAGAGAAAATTGAAAAAAATCTCTCGTGATCGCACCAACTTACGAATGAGAGACTTACTTATTGGACACTCGTTGGAGAGAATTATTAAATTATACGAGTTTTAAATGCGACAGAGGTGACGGAATCTTTTGTTTTTTTGACGACAAGGATGAAAGTAATCGCGTTTACGTTTGATCAGTTTCGTAAGTTTTGAAAATATTACAATTCCATTAATTTTACATCACGTATATTTGTTAAATTAATTATTGTTAACATCATGAGTTGACAATTGTTATTATAATATCATTGTTTGATCACGTTGAAAGAAACTATGTATATGAATAATGATTATTCGAGATCGTGGATAATTACGATCTAGTTAAATTAAAAGTTTATCATATATTAAAAATTATAATCACGAATAACAAGGCGGTTTGGCAAGAGGTCTGGTTAATCAGAGGTTTGCCGTACTTTAACGATCATTAGAATGTTAATGTATTATTCGAATACGTATGAAAAAGAATCGACAGAATGTTACTACGTTCAAAACAAATATACGTATACATAAAAAAAAAATCGAATCGTAAAATAGAAACGCAGTTTTAGATCAAAAGTGAACGAGATGAATTTTCGATCGATTTCTCGGGGAGGCAGAGACACTTAAATCGATTTAGAAACAATCTGGAACGGTTTCAAGGAACCGGGCAACCAACCGTGTCGCATTAATCGACATCCTCCGCGAAGTTGGACGGCGAGGAGGCGCGATTCAAAGAGAAGAGCGGCGTCGATATTTCCGTTCCAAGACGCAGATACCCGCGACGTTATCGGGCATCTGGTGGCGCACTGGGTCACCGCCGACCAAGAAGAAGAAGAAGAAGGAGAAGGAGAAGAAGAAGAAGAAGCCAAGCCGACGAACGAGCCCGATCTGGAATCGTTCTAAAAGTCGAGCGAAACGAGCCGGTGTGACGATTTATCGCCTGCCTCGTTTCAACAGCGTCGCCGATTGTATTTAAATTCGCGGGGAATTGCCGCCATTTGTTCCGAACCGGAAGACCGTTTCGGCGCCAATGGATCGATAAATTTCGCGGCCTCGAAAGCGGGAACGTGCCAAGACAAACGTTGCGTAAAAACTGAAGCCGCTATAACGCTCCAACTTGGCCATATCGAGGAGGGAAAAATTATTTTCAAAATTTTTACGAAAATATACTTTTCTTCCTTCTATAAAAATTTTTGGCCAAGCAAATCGTTTCGATTAATCGCTGCATCGTTACGATCTTGCTGTCTTCTTCTGGCAAGAGCGAGATTGATAAACGATCAGAAATTTGAATAATTTTTATTTAATATCTCGATATGTTCGATATGCTGTAATATCAATTTTTTCAAAAATTGTTTTCACCAAATCGAATATTACGAATAATTTCCATACACGGAAATTCGAATATACTCAATATTAAAAAGAAGAAAAAAAGAAAAAGAAAAAGAAACGAAGAAAAAAAGGAGAGAATAAAAGAAATAAAGAAGAAAGGCGTCCAGTGGCGAGTTGTAGAGGCTCGTTTCTCGAGCCTCTAAACGACGGACGTCGAGGGTCCAAGCTTCCAATTAGAGCTCGTTAGGAATGCGTTTCGAGGTTCCTCATTGGCCGTAAAAGCTTGCGAGATAACGCTCCATCCACGTCACTCGCCTCCCGACACTATGGCGAGGACGAGTGTTCTCGAGGCTCGGCTCGGCGAATCGTTCAACGATTCCGCGAAAAATGCCAAACGTTTCAACTTTCTCGACCGGTTTCACTCGCGGTTCTTCGCTGCGTTCCACGAAAATAATATTTAGGAAGGGACGAAAAATTTTCTTCTCTCTCTCACTAACGTCGAGACGTTAGGAGCGGACGTATCAAAGCGTTTCCATCCACCACATGGTCGGGGGAAATCCTTGGAAAAAGCCGAAAAAGCTTGGATGCCGGGACGTTAATTAAATTAGCCTCTCGTCGGCAGACGCCTCGGTCTCCTCCACCGAGTGGTGGGCAATTAACGCAGACCTGAGGACGAGGGGGCCTCTGGTGACTTTAATTAACCAGCGAGTGGCTGAAGTGAGCGTAAAGAATCTTTCTCTCTTTCTCCTCCTCTCTCCTCCGCCGAGATGTAGGATATTGTGTCAAGAATTACGTCATTAATAACGTGGCGGGCGTTGCATGGACGTTGTATCTTTCTCGCGTGGGTTTATATAGTTTTATATATATATGTATATATATATAGAGAGAGAGTAAGTAATTCGTAAGACTGATGTGTCTTTGGTAATTCCATGAGAAGTCTCTCTGAAACGTTCCCTTGTTCCCCTTCGAGAGACGACGACCCACTCGAGGATCGAACGACGTTCGCGAGAGAGAGAGAGAGAGAGAGAGAGAATTAAGTTCAATATTTTGCTCGGCCTTTCTTTAGCTTCGACGTGCAAGTGCATATTCTGCACGCTCTTTGGTAAATAATTAGCTTCGTTCAAGGCCGAGACTCGATGGTAACAGGGTTCTCCACTTTGCCTCGGCTGTTTGCTTTTTTGCGAAATCTTTTGTCTCCTCTTCGTTTTCGATCTTCCAGATAATTCTTGGAGAAATATGGGAATATTAAAAAAAGAAAAAATTGCGTAATACATTTTTGATGAGCGTGTGTCGTAAAATTGACCCGTAAATACTTCACAAGGTAAGAGGGATTGCCAAAGCATCAAATCTTTCGTCCTTTCTCTTTTCTTTCTTTGAGAAAATATTTGGACAAAAAATAAATCGAAATTGTGGACTCTCGTCGATCCTCGTTTCTCGAAAAACTAAGACAAGATGATTAGGAACTGTCCAAAAAAGGAAAGAGAGAGAGAAAAAATTTTCTCGAAAAAGAAGAAAAATCGTGGATTTTCGTGTTGTTGCCCTGATCCGTTAATGCTTCGCGAGAGACTGGGAGGGAGGTAATTGAGAGGTCGCAAAAACTGCGCAAAAAAGAGTAGAGAGAAGAGGAATTAGAGAGTGGTGGGTTAAAAAGAAAATTCGCAAAGAAGAGGCGGAGAAGAAGACGTTGTTAAAAAGATGGCGGAGAAAAGGAGAAAGAGAGAGAGAGAATGGAGGAGCGTGGTTTGTGCACGTTAATTAAAAGTGCTGCAAAGGAAGTCGCCAACTAAGAAGGGCGAGGCTGAATGAAAACAGCTGCTACTCGATGACGACACGGTCTAAGAGCGCGCTCAGCTTCGACTAAAGCCTGCTCGACGCTCGCGACGCTATTTTCGCGCATAAATATAAACCGACGCCCACCCGTGCCATCATCCACTCCTTTCGGCCTCTCTTTTTCAATTCTCTCTCTCTCTCTCTTTCCATATACATCCTCTCCCCGCTTTATCGTTCTATTTTCCACCTCTTTTCCTCTTCCCTTTCGCCTTGATTTCTCCCGCTTCGTTCCGACGAAAAGACCGACTTGGAAAGATCGAGGTTAGCGTTTCGAGAAGAAGAATTCGTACATTCGGGCCGCTCTAATTTCCACAGTTTCTCGTGGAAAGATAGAAACCCTATTTCAAACACATTCGATCCCTAGCTAGCTCGTAAATACGAATCTCGCTCGTGATTTTCAAGAAATTGGATTTTGGAACGATTGGAACCGAAAGAACATCAGAAAGAGGAAAGTTTCCGTTTAGTTCTGGTGAGAGAGATAAGTAAGTTGGGAAATTATTACGCATTCCTTGGTCCAAGGATTCTTATCTGGTGTTTTTATCGCTTTTACACAGATGTTTTGAAATATTGGAACTCCACGCGTTTTGAAAATTTCAAGTTTTGAAAGGAAGGTTTAAACTTCGTAAAATGAAGGGAAGGGAAGGAGAACGACGAGAAGAAACATGTAATATGTTTTAACAAGTCGAATCGTTAACGTGGTATTGAGGAAGATACTACGAGAGAGTAAAATAAATAGTTCGATTCGAAATGTCAAAGGTGAATAGAAACGATAGTATTCAAATCGTGACCTGAATAGAAAAGAAGACTCGAAATTAAAAAAAATAAGTTCACAAAATTGTCGTTGAAAACTATTAACCCAGTTAAATTATTTGAATCGGAAGTTAACGTAATTCCATTATTCTCACATTCGACGAAGCGTATGCGAACTTTGAAAAAATTAAAAGAAAAAAAAAATCTCTCTTCTTCGACATTTCTTCTAAGGAAAATTCACGAAGAAGATCTCGAGAGATCTCACTGTCGGCGATACTTCAATCCTATGCTTCTATGTTTCACGAATAAATTCAACAATATTACGAAATCCAAACTTCATCATGGAAAACACAAAATCTCAAGAGACATTGTTCAATGTTCCTTCACTTCAGAAAGTTCAACCATTTCTACTACGTCACACGATAAATTCATCAATATTCCGAAACTCGAGTACGCTTCCTCATCAATGCAAAACGCAAGATCGCGAGAGACACGCTATTTTCCCTATTCATCGGAAAATAACGATCAAGCAACTTTTCATTCCGACAAAATTCGAGAGAATAAACCACGTTTTCTCTTCGCGTTTTCAACTCGTTTCATTTACTCCTCCGCAATTTCATGGCTCGTGATTCGAATTCAACGCCGGATATGCTTTTTGGAGAGAGAGAGAGAGAAAAAAAATAAAGAAATAAAATAAAAAAGAAAAAAAAATGCACTTGTTCCACCGACGAGGCATTCCTATGGTGCCTTTAGAAACGCCGGAATTAACGACGTCTCTCTCGACGAGGAGAGAGGAGAGAGGAGAGAGGAGAGGAGGAGAGAGGGCACCGTCGAAAAGGAAACGACTCCCTTTCGACTGGTGTTCCATTACCAAAGAACGGTACAGAGCCACACAACACGTGGTGTGGTAACGCACACGCCACTTCTGTGTGTGTGTGTGTGTGTGTGTGTGTGTGTGTGTGTGTTGAGTTGGGTGTGTATTTCGAGACGAGGCTGGCTGCCTTCGAACCGTGGTCTTCGCGAAGCACGCACGCATGCATCGACCAGCCAGGAAAGAGCCGGTAACGGTACACCCTCTGCTACAGACACACAGACAGGGATAGGGTAACATTTTCGGTGAGTCTGTTCCTCTATCGGGTAGGGAAACAGGTGAATTACGGCGAAATTGAAGTCGAATGGGGGAAGGCGAGACTGGTTTGGCGAAATCGAAGGCTGTTCCGATTGATCAATTTTCATGGGAAGGGGGGAGGGAGGGATTTTCGAGTGTTGGAGAATTTGATAGATTTGACGATCCACCTCTCGCGCGAGTGTGTGAACTGATATTACCGGGAAGAGAATTGAACAAACTTACATTTTGTAAATAAATTATAAATTATAAATTATATGATTAATCAAAGTTGACGGTAAGAGAGAAATCTAATATTTATAGTTTATAATTCGATAATAATAATCTGATAAGATTTGCCAAGCTCGATGTCGTTTTAATTTATTGTGAAATGATTTTTGAAGATTCCGATCGAATCATGATTTTAAATGTAAAATGTTGAAAAATAAAAATATAAAGTATATATCCGCGAAAGAATTCTAGACAAATTTCTTGTTTAGAATCCACTTTTATAAAAATCTACGGTATTAAAGTTGTACAATAAGTTCACGATTTAAACATTAATAGTTAAATCATCGATTCTATTCATCTAAATACTTATCTGGAAGAATGCTCGAAAAGTAACATTGGATCGCACGTGTTCCGTGTCGTTCGAACAGGTGCTAGCAGGTGCAACCCTCGAGAAAGATCGTAAAAGAAAGGAAAAAAACGTGCCCTTAAAGAAGAGAAACGACCGCCAATCTATTTTACACGAAATTTTCAACAACGACCGGTTACCACGCCAGAGAAGCATCACGCACAGATATTCGAGAAACAAAGAACGTCCGACCTCTGGTTCTGGCCTTCGGGATATCTGCTAACTATACCGAACAACTTGGAACAGAGTGGCCGTTTCTGCCAGTCGAAGCTTCTTCGAGGAAATGGATCTGTTGGCTGGCCGCGCTATGCCAGTCACGCCTGTACTTCGAACACCATTGTCCTGTCCGCCAGACTCGCCGAATATTACCGTTCTCGAGCGAGTATTATCATATTCAGGAAGTCCTCTGACTGAATACGAAGTGGCTCCTCGTTCGATATCGAGAGTTCTGCGAATTTTCCCCTCGAGGAGAGTGTGAGGATCGAATCACGATCAGTAACCGTCTTCGTCTGGTTTTTTCCTTACTTTCTTCTCTTTTTTTCTTCCGTTTCTTTTAATTTAGTACAATGGTACGTAATATTTTTTCGAACTTCCATTTTATTCCGTGATTTTGTATACAAATTTCTGATTAGTAATCCTCCGAGAGAAATTTCAAGTTAACTTTCCCAGCGAATCTATTCCCTTTTGAAAAACTTGCCCTTCTTGCACAATCCACAATATGGCTGCGAGAAATTTATCGCGCGTACAATGGAACGAATCATCGATTTCTTTGTCAGAGCATCGCCCCAAAGAATCGTTGAAAAATCTACCCTCCCAACGACAAAAGCCTTCGGTTTAGATCTCAGGATTTTCTGCTGTCGATATTGACGTCTCTGGCCCGTAAATTTCCACATGGATATAGCTGAATCCGCACGAAATTTTGCTGTCCCATCCTTATTAATCAAACGTGTTCGTTTTAATCTCGCATTTTCACGATAAACATCCTTTTTTCAAATCTCCAAGTTAATCTAGTTACATAGATCGTTAACAAACTTATATTTCTGTGATATTTTATACAACTGCTGCCATCTATGTTTCAAAACATTCTTTTTTAGTATAGGATCGTAAATTCGAATAAATTCTGAACGGAGAAAATAAATAAATCTACGTCAGGCAGAATAAAAATAATGCAACAAAGAAAAATTTAAAAGTTCGTGTAGAAATTTAACAATTATTACAATTTTATGATTCACACATTATGAATCAGTATTAGCATTATACATCTAATGTTGAAATCAAAACGATTGCATTATTTCTATATCATTCAATTAATCGTATACTCTCCTAACCTCTCCATTCTAACCTCTTTTTCCTTATTATTAAACTTCTACATCACTTTCTTACGTATTTTCAACGAGTGCCGAATATAACGTTTCAACCAGGTCTACCAACATAACGACCGAACTATCCACAGTGAACATAGCACGAACGTAACAGCTTGTTAACATGCGAGGTCTTCTAAGCGTGTTATTCCATTGCCTAGTTCTCGGTATCGTCCACCGTATGCACATGATCCTGACGTTTATCGGACGCGTCTTACCACTGTTGTATCGTTAAACAACGAGCAGCTGTTTCACCAGTAGGAGTCGCTTAACGGCTAATGTCCACGAGAATCCCGTCGGGAAAGCTACTCTCCCCGGTTTAGTTATCCCAATGTCGACGATATAACGTTGGCGTTGTCGCAGGAGCGAAACCTCTTTTCATCGTCCTTCGACAGCGCGACATTGTCGGTATTGATCGAAGCGTTACGCAACGAACTTGCGGGAATTAAAAGGAATAATGAATGAGAGAAAGGAGAATCGAGTCGTGGCCACGATCGACGCGAGTAATCATTCGTATCGAATGTGTAGTGAATCGAATTACCTTCGATGAGACTAACCATACGACATGTACGTGTGAATTTACACACTGTTAGGAAGTTAGAACGTTTTCCGATCGTTGGATTTTTAATGAAGAAATTCACTGTATGTAGAGATATTGCGAAGAAATATTGAATTTTTTGTTATTTATCAGAAGAACAAACGAATCCTAACCTCCAAATTATTGCGCGTTAGCGCGTCTTTAGTTAGAAAGGTTTCGGTAATGATGGAAGATTTCAGAAACGCTATTCTCGAAAAGCAAGAAATCCGTAATAGCAAC
Organism: Apis mellifera; assembly: GCF_003254395.2. NCBI lineage: Eukaryota > Metazoa > Arthropoda > Insecta > Hymenoptera > Apidae > Apis > Apis mellifera. Next base: position 7,204,261 of record NC_037640.1, read on the forward strand.
GGACTCGTAAAATTCAAATTGAGTCACGCTTCGAGTAGACGATTACCGCGAACCGCGCTTCCGCAGAATCTTTCACGGTGTGATGAATTCGCGGTTGTTTCGATGGCCGAGCTCGATTCCCACGGGTAAACCGTGGCGTGTCATAACCGACGGACGTATAGGGCAACCTTTTATTTTGCTTGCATATCGGCTTATCGAGTCGCTTGACTTATATATACAACGCGCCGAGACGGCTGGGCAAACAACACTGACCTCGAGACACGAGCACGGATGACGTCGCGCTTTGAATTTTTTCTCTTGAAACTGAGGCCAACAATTTGATACGCGTACTTTTCGCACATTTTCTGATTCGATAAGAGCACAAAGGAACGAAATTCGAACAAAAGATTCACACAAACAGATCAATAACACTGCACGAGTATCCGTTTTGTACCAGTCGACGACACTGAATCAGAAACGAATCAACTGAATGTCTTTTGACGTCCATAAAAAGCGTCCATTTACAGGTCCAAGTCTTCCTACACCACACTTCAGAGCGGAATAACAAGGGAACGAATCGAATCGAATCGAATCGAAACGAAACGAATCGAACGGTTTCGGGCTCCTTTTCGAGGTAATCGAGGTGCGCGACGGAAAAATATTACGACTGTTTGAACAGAAAGAGGGCTACAAAGTGACTTGGGACTTACGTTCGGCGAGCCTTGAGCGCCCAATCCATATCTCGCGAGACGTGCTCGGTGAGCTTCACGATGCCCCTCGTGTTTGCTTGTATAGTTTTTTTATCCTTGGTGTAACCAAAATATTGCACACTCCGCGCACGCACAAAAGCACACAGCGTTTTTATCTTTCTTCTTGGTCGTGTTTCACCACTGGTCCGACCCGCTGCGCGACGAGCGGCTTGCGCGCGCATGTAACATATAACACACTGATTTCCTTGTCCGTACACGAAATAAAAGAATCGGGGACTGAAGGGAAGGGAAAAGAGAGAAAAAGGGAAGAAAGAGGCGAGGCGAACGAAAAACCACGCCGAATCGACGCACAAGGATAAACGAGTGCACCGATCTACGACACACACTTGGCGACGATCCAACGAAGACTGAGCCCGTGAACGTTCGACGACTGTGACGCGCATGGAGCGCCGCCCAGTGGTGGGGGGATAAAAAGGAGTGGGTACACTCTCGTACCGACCGCTTCGAGCGCCCCGAGACCAATGATGTACGTATCGCACAGTGGCGTAGAACAGAAAATTCCTACTTTTACGTTTCATTCTCGATAAAAAAATTAATCAATATATATATTATCCGTTAAATCTAAATAAATTTATCACAGAACATTACATGTCGTTGATCGTTCATATTTCAACTCGTCCCTTTTTTATCAAGTTTAATCAACATTGTCACTAACATTTCTCACGACGCGAACATCATTCAATTTTTGAAACTTTATAACTTCACCGTATTTCCCTTTATCCTGGTAGATTACTTTCTCAAATCACACGCTTTAACAGGGCGACGCACATAATCCCGTGGATTTCGAGGCAAGCTTCAATATCGTCCTCGTCTCCCTACGCCAGTGCCTAAGCCTATCCAGTGCTGAAACGTTTACCCGGAGGGACTTGTATAGCGGAGAAGGACGGAGAATACGCACTGACGGACAAAGAGGGAGACAGGGCGAGAGGATGAGGGAGAAAGAGAAGGCCAACAGTTGAAGGGATACGAAGGTAGGTACTCCCTTGTGCAGTGGGGTTTCGCGAACCGCTCCCTGAATCCAGGCGGACGTCGAATTAACCCCAGAAAAATGCGAACGTGCCCGTACACTCTCTATCGATGTGCGAGAAGCACATCGCGAAGTCACGATTCGTGCAATGGTTCTATCTCGTAAAATTGCCTCGACGATTTTTCGACGCGTTCGTGCGCACGTTACAAAACAACCGTGTATACCACGTGAATTTTTTCCTTTTTCCCCTTTTTTTTTTCTTTTTTCCTTTTCGCTCAGATAAACAGGAAAGAAAGATAGAAACAGGCTCTCGTATATTACGCGCGAATATTTTGCAAATTGCGTAAATCGTGTGTGCGTATGTGTGTGTGTGTGTGTATAAGGCCAGGCGACGCGGCAACGGTGTCGTATTTTATCATTGGAAAACGGTGTTGTTGGCAAGAGCGATTTTCGTAATGGTCGACAGGTTTTACCGAGAAATCGATAGCAGAGAGGAGATTCATTAAAGATACGCGCGTACGGAGGCTTTCACGCAGCATGAAGGATCGGTCCCTATAGCCTTCTCTCTGCTTGGATCTGATATTAGACGCACACACTAGGGTCTCTCTTGTATCCCTCCTTGTACCAGCTGTTCCGATGTTGAGTCAGCCTGACGACCAGTACCACATTGCGCCATACGTAATGACTTCCCGAAATTCAACGAAACCATCTTCTCGTTAAGCAGCTCTTTTTTTTCATAACAAATTCTTTCGAAATACGCGTTTGAGAATTGATAAAAAGGAAAAAGAAAAATCTTACTTTCAAAGCTCTTACTTTCTTAACGAGCGAGAAAGACCAATTTTTCTTCTTTGCTCTCTTTGCGTAAAAACGGAAAAAAAGGTAATCGCATGTGCGAGTGGATCGAGATGCGAACGCAAAAAGATGCGAGCAAATGCCCATTTCCTTTTCCAATTTGCGCGGGGGAAAAAAATGATTATTCTCCCGGCGTGGAAAGACGCGGCGAAATGTCGGTTTGCTCCAATCTTGAGGAAGTACCGATGTAATAATAATAATAATAATAATAATAATAATAATAATAATAATAATAATACGTGATAAAGTCGCGGCGAGAATTTCTCTCCCTTTCTCTGGTCAAAAGCGGAAGAGGTAGGGGAGAGGCAGCCGACGCACCGTTACCGACTCGACGAAAGGGAGGAGAGAGAGAGAGTGGTGTGGCCCCGGCAGGATTTTTCACGGAATAAAAGTTCGCCACGCGGATTCCACGCGCTATGGACGTTCCACACGCGTGCTTAAAGGGACGCGAAGGAGGGAACCACGACGGCTCGGGGAGAGGTTCAAGGCCAGCCTGGTCGGCGGGAAGGGCTCTTTTTCGGTGGTACACCAGGTAAAAGGAAGTCGTACACCCGGAGAACCGAACGGAATGACAAATGTCCCGGGGCCTGTGGACCTGTGGTGAAGGGAAAGGTGAAAGGATCGTGGAGGACAGGGAGAGAGGAGGGTCTACGTGTCTGCGTGGAACAGAAATTCAGGTGTGCCTCTGAAACCACGAGATTGATATCGAGGGATTTTATCTTCGTAGAAAGATCGTAGGTAGCCGCGTTGAATGCGCGCATCGGACGCGTATAACACGCATAAACGCGCCATCTCACCTCTTTTCCCGCCCCAGGAATTTCTTTCGACCAGCCCTCTCTCCCTTCTTTTTTATTCCACGCTTCATTTTTCCTGCCCATCGACGGGAGAAAAATTGCGCCTTGTCACCTCGATCGCACGATTTCTCGTTTCTTCGCGAGCTTAGGGAAGGGACGACATTCCGCTCGAATAACGAACCTGGCGAAATTTCGTGACACGGTCGAAAAACGAAGAAACCAGTCACGACGACGATAGTACGCGTCTGTCGATGGATGGAATAATAGATCGATGGTGAACGAATATATATATATATATAGGAATACGAGTGGCAGTGGTAATCCGAAAGAAAAAAAAAAAAAAAAATGGAAACGAAAAATGTTGGCAGTTCGGTGAACAACGGTAGCCGCCGATCATCCTCGCCGCTCGACGACGGATTAAATGGCGGCGCTCGTTCAAGGGCACCGAATGCGAGAGGAAACGATAAAAATCTCTCGGTGAAATTAAAATCGTAATACCGCGACGAGCACGGTTGCGAGAGATCGAAAAAGAAAAAAAAAAAAAAGGAAAGGAAAGGAAAAAGAAGAAGAAAAGAAAGAGAAGGGAAGACAAAAATGAAGAAGGGGAAAAAGAAAACTAGAAAAAGTAGCCCGAGATTTTAATCCCTGGCCATTGAGACGGGCGGGATAATTACGGCGTAATATCGTGCAAAATAATAGCATCAAAAGCGCGGGGATAATTAAATTCCCCTCGAAACTCGAGTACCGCAACCGGGCGTGTTGTGCACCACGACATTCGTTCGGAAAGCTTCGAGAGTGCGTTTCCACACGGTGCATCCCCTTTAAAACTTTTGTCCAGCCCAGAACGCATATACATACCCCCTCCCACCCCTCCCCGCCCGTCCTGCGAATCCCGTGTATAAATTTTATGGAATAACCGAGCGAATTTTCGAGGTCAATGACGAATCCGTGTAAATGGCCTCCGACGCGTGTATTATTTACCACGAGATATCCGTTTCGTTACGACACGTAACGTGCCCTATTAAGCTTTATTCCTTGATATTCGAATTCCAATTTTCCCAATTTTGGATTTCAACCTTTTCAATCGTGTACTCGCGTAATCGCGCCTGCGCAAGCGAAATATATTTCTCCACGATTCTCGTACAATGTATCGTAAATTCGACCCTAATTCCGTGTGGAGGGGAAAAAGGTTGTGGAAGATCCCTTCTTAGTAGGTTGAAACCGCGTAGATGTAGATTCGACCAGATATTTAACTCGAATACCACGAGAGAGGCGACAAAGACCCGACAAAGAAAGGAAAGGCTGCTCCCCTCCTCCCCCCGCTCGCCCGAACACGTCACCGAACCCGAGATCCGAAGTAGATTTGGATGTCGCGCTGGTATCTACCTGCTCTACGAAATTGTTCCGCCCGAATTCGAACGAGGCGGGAATAGGGAAACAGCTTGTCCTACAACCGGCCGAAAATTCGATCCCGGTCGAATAATGACCGATGTTGACGAAAACTTTGACCCTTCCGTTTCCTTCGGACCATGCGTCGAGGGATGAACGAGGCTGAAGGGAAAGTTTATTTTATTATAACGGTCGATCCCTCCAAGGGAAAGGGTTGTTACCAGAAATCCCCAGAATCCCAGGCATGGAGGGGTTAAGAGAAAGAATCGAAGGAATTCCGCGGGAACAAAGGGAACAATGTTCTGAACGCTGTTTTCAGGCAAAGAATAAGAAGAAAAAGAAGAGTGGAGGAGGAAAATAAGATGCATCGGGGAGTGCATGTCGCGAGTTTTCAAAAATTTTCAGCGGTCGGAAAGAAGAACTGGTTGGATCGTTCGTCAAGCTCGACGCCGATGCGATGGGGGAGCAGCGCGGGTGGGGAGGGGAATGCGGAGGCCGGGGTCGGTGGCGCGGAATTTTGAAGCGAGCGTAGATTGCCGGAACGAGCGGCTCGCAAGAAGAAAAAGGCGGGCGGAGGAGAAGAGGAAGAAGAGGAAGGTCATCCGTGGAACTTCGTTGCCAACTCGAGCGACACACCGCCGCATTGTATGCAGATCGCGCGCCTGTAATTACAAATAGGCGAGCCGATGCCGTTCTATCTTTCTACTTGGCGCGCGCGCGCAAGCCTTTGTTTCATCACCCCCCCCCCCTCGAAAAGGGAAAATTCGGGAAATTTTGGGAAGAAATATCGGGAATACGACAAAGATGTATGCGGGAAAATTCTCGCAAAATTTGAGACGAAGCGCATTCCATACCTCATCGATACGCAAGGATGACGTTGAAACAGAAGAATTTAAATACTTTACGATCAATTTTTGCTTGTGTTTGTTGTTTTCTTCATATCGCTTTTCCATATTTGTAAAATATTCCTTCTTATTTTTTTTTTACTTGCAGATAAATACACGCTTTATAATATTTCTCGAAATGGAAATCAATCGCGAGACGAATGGAGAGATAGGTATAACAATTACCGGTGCCGCTCGTTCGATCCGCTAATCTCCTGATAATACGAGGGTAATCAAAGCCTCTTGTTATCCTCTCAAAGGATCAACCGCGGCGGTGTATCGCAAGGATTACCGGGGATAGGATCGATCGTTTACGAATTTCGAAAAGAACATCTCGTCGTTTTACAACGATCGTTCGAAATTTAACGAACGCTTCGTCACAAACCTGTTTAAAACAGAATCGCCCTCCCAAGAGAAAATACAGGCGTCTCCTCCAACGAAAGGTGAAAGATTGGCCGCGCAAAATCGCGATCCTATTCGTAACAAACAACGATCCCATTCAACAACGATAAATTCGCGCTTCCTCTCAGCGATTTCCGTCAACTATTTCCAATTTCAACGCACGCCTGCATCTGCTCGTAGTGGTAAACGATACTCGCATCCGCCCGCCGTCACGAGAGCCTTTTTCTCCCCCTCTGGGAAAGTCCTTTCATTCCCTTCGAAGGTAAGAAAAAAAAGAAGGAAAAAAAAAAAAAAAAGACCGAAGGGACGAGACGACGTACCGTTAGAAAGCAGAGAGACGTTCCACTCCACCTGCGTGGAACTCACTCGTTATATCTACGTGTGAGTTCCTCCGGAATCGACGAGGGGAAACTAGATAAAACAGGGGAAGAGGGGACACATCCGTGGAGGCAAGGTGTAAAATCGTTCGAGACGAATTCGTTGCGGAAACTGGCAGAGATTGGAGAATTATTTCGGCTCGGATTCCTACAAGGAACAGGAGAAAATGTCGTACGATCAAAATCTGAAACTTCATATTCGTGATTCGACACGAGATCTATCGAGATCTACGTCTAAGATCTACGTTCACCGCGATGTGGAGAGGGTTTTTAATCACTGGACGAGAGGGAGGAGGGTTTTTTGGCCGGACGAAAGCCACCATTCTCGACTTTGAAAAAAAAAAAAAAAAGAAAAACGGTGGTCGAGAGAGGCTCAAATCTCCTTTCGTTTCTAAACTCGAAAACGCAGAGGCTCTCGTCTCCGGCCGGGAGAGGAGTTCTCCTCTGGTGGAACTTTGTTTCCACGTCGGCGAGGAGAGGAAGGACACGCGAGTCGGGGCGGAATGACGGGTCTTTGTGCTCGGCCGGTCGGGTCCAATCCTCCTCTCTGGTCGGGAGAGGCTATCTCTGGTCCAGGGAGGAAGCGTGGAACGAGAGAAGGCGAGCAGAACGCCGCCGGGAGAAAGAGGGAGAAAGGGGAGGGGGGCGGTTGTGGTGCACGGGGGATGGAAAGAGATGGAAAGAGTTGGAGTGGCTCTCGGATGCGAAGTGAATGTCAGCTCGAAGGTCGGCTTTTGTCAGGCCCGGTATACGGGAAGAGAAGGAGGAGAAGGAGGAAGGTAGAGAGAAGCAAAGCGAGAAGAAACACGCCTCTCTCTTTCCTCGCCTCGCGACGACGACGACGACTACGACGACGACTACGACGACGACTACGACGACGATCTCGATGGCAGCCACCTAGATCCATTTATACGTGGCGCGCATTGGCCGGGTCTGGCCACGATAGATAGCGCACTGACGGGACAATGACCACGGGCGGCGAGACGGGCGCGAGGTGTGGTTGATGCGTGCGGGCAACCGCGTCGCCTCCACCTAACGCCGGAACGAGAAACGCCACTTCGAAGGCTGCTGCCCCGCACAAATCACCCACAAGTTATGCGCTCTTCGGGAACCTTGCATACCGAAACCAACGTGGCACGCACCGACCCCCAGTGCGTTTATTACTATACCACCCTTATTACCTTCCTTCTTTTAATCCTTCTTTCCATTTTCCCAATTCTTTAACACTATATACTATTTTCAAAAACAAGAGTAAGATCGATTTTTCAAAATTTTCGAGGGAAGGAAATTAAAATCCTCTCGAAAATACTCTGCTGTTACTCTACTTTCCTTTTTTTCCAATCTGCTGCATCACCTCCCTTCCAGTAACGTTCCACCTTCGCGTAAAAAAAGAAAGAAAAGAAAAAAAAGAAAGAAAAAAACGGAACGAGGTTCATTTACGAACGATAGAATCGTAAGCCACGTTGATAAATAGCTCGCGGACGAGACAATGGTTGCGGCAGGAGCACGAGCTGCGGTCGACGCCGATGTTGTCTGCGGACAGAGACGCGGCGATGGATGCACCGGCTAGTCCGACGAGGATCCACACTTCGATGCATCGAGAGAGTGGACGGGAGGGAGACGAACAGAGAGAGAGAGAGAGAGAGGATTAGCGCGTCCGATCCGTTGGTGCACATTGCGCGCAACAGAGAGAAATGGGAGCCGCGGGGGAGGAGGGAGCGAAGGGGGAGGAGAAGGACGACATTGACCATAGCGAGAGAGCGCAGCAGCACGAGACGAGAGTGCATCCAGGGGCCGCGCACACGTGCGGAAGGGGTAAACGCGCTGGTGCAACGCGGCCGTGTTCGTGTGCCACGCACACCGGCGAAAATCTTGGTCCGAGGCTGCGTCGACGTATTAATTATTGCCGTGTCGCGTGTACCGAGGAGAGAGAGAGAGCTTGCACGCTTCTCTCCTCGCGCGTGCACCGACGCGAGTCTATTCCGGGATCCGAATATACGATCGGGCCAAAGCATTCGCGTTGGGGATAGAAACACGGCCCGAAACAGTTTGACGAGTCTGATTTAACCGAGGATCGAGTCTGAATTCCCACGTTTCCTCTCGTCCCTTATTCTCGACGATTCTGGTTATAGATGTTTATTATTTAGATTGGATTTTTTCGCGTGTACGACGTTCGAGAATAGAATACGAAGCGAGTTATTTTTTTTTTTTTTCATTATTAAAAGATACGCGCGATGTTGTAATTTATACAATCTACTTTGAGACTTTTCCCGTTTAAAAATATTCCGGAATAAATGGAAGATATTTTTCGGGGGAAGAATTGGGTCAAGTTAAATCGTCCAAACCGGACGACGACTTCGAAAAGAAAATTACTTACTCGGGTACAACCCGATATTCGAAATAAAATTCTACTACCACCACCGTGGAATAAATTTCATCTTCCCCGGGTATCGTTATCCCGGCGGACTGGGACTCTCCCCCCTCGGTTTTTCCACGAGGCAACAACAAACTTTCGTAGATGCTAGCGACTGGAAAAGAACGCGGGGAAGGAGGAACAAACAGGAAGGAGGGGATGGCTTCCCTGTATCGATCCTCCCGATTCCTTCGCTAACAAAAAGGGCGAGAAGAAAAGTGGAACAAAAGTGGCAGCCTCGAAAAACGGGTGGCCTTTTTCCCGAAAAAGTATCATCCTTCTCTTCGAGCGTCGATTCCGTGCGATCGAAAAATCTCGAGGAGGCGAACGATGCAACACGGTCGAATATACCGTGTAAAGGGGGAAGGAAAAAGAAGAAAGAAAAAAGAAAGGAAGAAAGGAAGGAGAGGGTATTAAAAAAAAAAAAAAAAGAAAGAAAGGACGAAAAGGACGAGCAGTGCTCACCATGAAACGCTTTCCGTGGTGTTTCACCGAAGGCGACGGAGCCTCTAATTTTAATAATTGGATATAACCTTCCTCTCCTCGTGCCAGGGGCGTATCTTTTGCTGCGGAGCCAGACGTGTATACACCGTATACACGTACACTCGCACCTGCCCTTTACCTTTCTTCCTCCCTTTCAGTTCCACTCGTCTAGGTAGATGTTATACCTGCTCGCCGCAAGTACAGTCCTCCGGTAAAGTTTCTGCCTGGGATCTTCCGCCCAGGTTACCCTGAGAACTGGTGTTTACAATAATTTCCCTCCAACCTTCCCTCGTAACCCGTTCTCCGACCAACACGAGGCCCATACCACGCGCGCATCACACGATATCTCGGTACACGTCGTTATTCGCTCTTCTCCTATTATCCAACGAATCATCCGCCTAAATCTATCTCCGTCTGACCATAGATGAAAACGATGAAAATATTCGAAAAGAAAATCAAACTTATCCCATCGTGTCATGTCGCCTTGTTAGAGAATTTAATTCGCGTATCCATCGTTTATCGAGATTTATCCTCGTACAGGACGGAGTTAAATCGAGCATCGGGAGCTCGCGCGATCCCCTCTCTACCCTCTCATCGGTCACCAAGGTCAACTTCAACGAGTTCTTCCCTCCGTTTTTATTGAAATCGTCCCCGCGAATAAACGTTCCACGACGCGATGACAAGCGAGGAGAAAAGAAGAAAAGGAAAGGAAACGGAAAAAAGACGAGATATAACACGAGGGGGGGAGAGAGAGAGAGAGTCGTGACAACTAGCACGACACGGCCGTTCATCGCGAGGCAAGGCGTCGCGTGTCTAGCGGCAATTCGATCGTTTCTCGTCTGATGGACGTTAATTTTTGCACGTTTCCTCTCGCGATACGCGGCCACGATAACGTATCCTCCGTATTTCCTTTCCCTTGGCCACCTCTCCTCTTGCGAGAACGGAACGGGACGGTATATGGAGAGGAGGCGAGGCCGATTTTTTCTTCCTCGGCTTGGATCGATCCACCACCACGTGCAGGTACGGAAAAAAAGGTCGTGTCTTTTTCAGGTAAGAGGTCGTTACCTATTGAGACAGCTTCAACGACCATCGACTTCCGTTTGAGGATTCACATGGCGCGCCCCGCTTTGTGTTGATCTCTTCATAAAGAACCAGAACGTAAGAGAGGATGGAGTAAGAAGAGAGAAAAGAAGGTATAAGGAGGGGGGAGGGGAAAGAAGAAGAAGAAAAAAAGAGTATGGGCGCATTGACGGTCACGAGGGAAACCTTTCTAATTGTCGTCGTTGCTTTTCAACGCACGCGATATTACACGAGTCGCGTGTGTTGTGCGTCCTTTTCCCTTATACACGTGGAGGGAAAATCGAGAGAGAAAGAGAGAGAGAGAGAGAGAGTTGTTCTCGTCTCGTTCAATTACAAACAGGAGGAACAAGGCTACGAGTGATTTCTAGGTTGATTCGAAGTTGTGTGGAGTAGGTTGTTGTGGATCAAAATCGAGAAACTTCATTACTGACGGTTCGAGTTGCCGGATTGCACAACTGGAGATCGAGGCACTTCCAGTTAAACTCCGTAACATCTTCCCTCGTAGGTTTGCGCCGCTTTGGGAAGGCTGGAGGATGGCTGCTCTCGCCCTCTTTAACTGTCTCCCTTTGATTTGCCTTCGATTCCTCGGGGATAATGGAGGGGATGGGAAGTTTTGGACAGCTGATTCTTCGACGGAGAATTGTGACACTTGAATCTCTCAGCTGATGGAAGGACGAAAAACTTGTTAAACCGTAGCCTCTGCCGTTTGAACCGAGAGTAATGAAGCTATGAAGTATTCTTCCACGTCGTCCAAAATGAATATTTTACGTATGTAATAAGAGATATACATGTGCATTTTTATGCATTGACGTGTCTCATCTCTCCATTTCCTTTCTTTTGTCATTCTTGTGCAAATTATACTTCGCTCTTTGTTTCTCAAAGAGATTCAACAGCAGCAAAGAATCCGATTTTTATTTTATCCGTTTATTAATATTATAATTTTATCGAATAAAGAGATTCGAGTTGATACGAATTCGGTTTTTCGTAGTTTTTCGACGTGTCGATTCAAAAATTCCCTTCTCTTTTTTAATACGAAATGAACACACTTTCTGTAGTACTCTCAGAAGAATACTTTCTACTCCTGAAAAAGTTGCCAACTCTGTCTCTTAATCTTAACTTTTTCACTTCCATTGCGTTTCTTGGAATCTTTCATCAATTTTATTATTAAAATATTTTTCAGATAATTGTGATTGAATATTGAAAAAGGATTTTTTAATTTTTCAGAAAAACTTATCATTAGACTAGGCTAGATACAATTTTTATGAACACGTCTTTAAAGAAATGGACCTTAAACAGAGATTTCTTTCATTCCTCAAACTTCATAATGTATTTTTTCATTTCGTTTATGTATCTTATGTGCAATTTATTTAAATCTATAACATTTATCTCAGATAATTTTTACTACAATAAAATAATTAAATGTTCGAAAACAAATTCAGAAAAGAAAAAAAAGAGAGAGAACCCGATAATTTTAATTACCGTGCAATTAGTAAAAATGTAAAACTCCCCGGATAACTTGATTAAATATCGAAGAAAGAGGAGGAAGAAGTTCAGAAAGGTCAAAAGAGAGAATCTGGAGAATTTAAAGGTTTCGTCGTTTCTCGAGGAGGAGAAGGCATCGTACGATAAAGAAACAAAGCGAGTTAACGTCGTGCTCTCTAAGCAACGGATAAGCTCTCTAAGCTCTCATCCATTATTCTAATTGGAACGTCTGCCAGTGTTGAAAGAGAAGAAACGGGATGATCGAGAGAGGAAGAGAGAAAGAGAGCAAAAAAAAAGAAAAGGGACGAGCACCGACGTAATTCTCGTGGACGATATCCAACGCCTACGATATCTGGGAACAAAGATGACGAAGGAGAGGAGTTCGAGCTGAAAAGAAAACGGTCGGTGTCACCGTGTTAACGGTGAAGAGTGGCGCGAGAGTGACGAGTCTCTGTTGAAAAAGTGAAATCCTCTCTAATCTGCTAGTTGCACTCGTTGCAAGATGCAATTACGATTATTATCCCTCGACGACGCAACAACCCTGATGAAGTTTTCTCTAAGTTAAGTTTCGCGATCACAGAATCTGCGCCTCTTGCTTCTTTATTCCGGGACGCTTAGTGATAAAAGAATTTTTCGAGATATAATCGTGTTATCGATCTTCCAATTTCTATTAAATTTTCTCCTATCGTTAATCATCATTGATCGATATCAATACGTTTGAAACTATCTTCTAACTAGATAATTTTTCCATCCTCATCTATTTGAACGGAATTACAAAAATTGTAGATTTTTCTTTAAAGAGAGAGAGAGAGAGAAAAAAGAGCGTAATAATCGTCGATAAAAAATTTCCACCAACGATAGAAGAGAAGATAGGTCGAAAGAGATGAAATATTATTCGAATCTACACGGATAACTCGAGCGACGATTCTAGGTCGAAAGTTTTAAAAAAAAAAAAAGAAAAAAACGGCGGCATCAAAGGAGAAGATACGAGAAGTCGAGGATGGATTCTCGTGACGTTCTCGTTCTAGAAAACGTGTCGGAGGTAGAGATAGAGGAGCGTTTTTCGGGATGACTCTTGTCGTCGACAGGAAGCGCAGCTGGTCCTCCAGGAGGGATTGGCCAGCTGTTGATGGAAGGTTTAGGTATGTCGGGCGTCGATCCACGGCCGTGAGAAAAGGACGGGCCGGGCGCTCGAGTGACTTGGTTCGAGCGAAGCCGAGGCCGACGAGGAAGACCTTCAGGGACGTTGGAACAGGCTCCTTCCTTTCATCGGGAGAGACGGCCACCATTCCCGAGCGCACCGCTTTCGATACGATTCCTCCGTCCTCGCTCGAACTTTCAAAAAATTCCGCGTGCCTCCCCCCTTCTTCCTCCTCTACATACATATTCCATGTATTCTTTTCGAAATTAATAATCAAGAGAGACAAGATTTTTTTCTTTTTCTTTTCCTTCTTTCTTCCTTCTAAGGGAAAAAAAGAAGCGAAGAATAATTCGTTTTCCAACGATTTATCGATCGAGGGATGGTAAAATGGACAGTAGCTGGTAACGTTTGGTGGTTCTCTCTGACAAAGAGAGAATCGAATTTCATCGATGATTCAATTGGACGGTACAATTGGCGCATTTACGAAGCGACGAAACGAATTATATATCTGGGAGAGCCGGTGCCCGGTTCAGAAGATCCCAATCAACTGGCTCGAACGGGCAACATCCGGTGCACGCGCGACCTAGCAACAACCGTACAACACTGGGGCACGGGGCGAGAAGCGAGCGAGCGAGCGAGCGAGCAAGCAGAATTTGAAAGAAACACGTTTCATTGAGCGGCCAGCCTGAATAATTCCCATTCACGGTGGCTTCGGTTCCCCCGGTCTGTGCAGTTTCTATTTCGCCCGGCCGCGATTCTACCCGACTTCTTTCATCCGCTCCTCTTTGTCCATCGCCTATCCATAGAATCCGCGTGTATCTCTCTCTCTCTCTCTCTCTCTTTCTCTCTCTCCTGTCCACGCGCAAAACAACCGTCGTCGTATGAAAGAAACCTGCCCTCAGGAGGAGGAGGAGGAGGAGGAAGAGGAAGAATCTTTCGTTCTATCGTCTACACGTCGTAGAACGATAATTCTTCGAATTCTCTCAACTGTGTGTGTATATATATTCGTTTGTTAATTTTTTCTAAAGGAGCATCCGTCTGTGTAAAAAATTATTTCTTTTCAATCTTTATTCCCTGCTAATTTGTATTTAATCTTGATTTCAATTAAATTCGATTAAAATATTTCGAACACATTTGAAAATACGTAAGGACGTGTAGATTTTCAGATTCTCGAGAGATATCTCTCTAGAAGATTCTGCCCGATTCAATGGAACGTGAACGGTATAGACGGGGAAAGCTCCTTTCACAACAGGCCAATGGGTTAATAATTATTCGTGCCGTAGACTCGATTTCGATTAACGCGGCATTCAGAGGCAATTAGACGGGTGGTAATCCGTAATTTCGCGGACAGTTTCGTGGCTTTCCATTTATTAAGTATTCCAGTCGGGTACGTAATGGCCAATACCTATAAGACGGTGGCGGTGTTCCCTTGTTCCCGCGATTACCGCACACCTGTCGCCGATTGCGCCTATCTGCGCACAGAGGTTTACTTATGTAAATGCACACAGACCCGTGAGACGAACGCGCGTTAGAACCGAGCTATCTGTCGTTCTCCTATCGTTCGCGCCTTCTTTAACGCTATAATCGCGACCTTCTTTTGTAATATTCGAATGGTAAACTCCCGTGCGATTTCACGTAATGTAATAGTGGAAAAAGAGAAAAGAAAATAAATAAATACGCACGATGGAAGGATATTAATCTTAATAAATAAACGAACCGAGCCTATCTTTCCGAAGAAATGTTTCTAAACAATTAATTCTTCGAATTAATCTCGAGCCTTTCACACGTGTCGTTTACGTTTCACGTATCCTCTGTTACCAAATAAAATTTCCCAAATTGATCAGGCACGACGTATTTGAAAAAAGAAAAATACGCAAATCCCCACCATCCCCCTCGAGATTATTAAGAAACAGAGAGAGATCGAAAAGATTAATTATCCCCTACTTATCTCGTTCGAACGTTCCTGACAGCGGTTGACACGGGATCGAGCTACCGTTGCGATCGTCGCACACCTGTCGCCGATTACGACGTTCACCGCCGCGGTTTGTTTATGTAAACGTTAGACTCGGAGAGAGAGAGAGAGAAAGGAACGTTGGAAAGGAAGGGAGGGGGGAAGGGTGAGAAAATCCACGATAATTCTCTCTTTTCTTATAATATATATATATCTATGCCCACCGCGATTTGTTCGCCGATCAAACGATTACAAGTAGCCGCTTAACCGTCCCGTAAATCTGTCCGTGTCGAGGCGTTAAACGCTTCGATCTCGACCGACCTTAATACCAACCTATCGCCACCACGGAACGATATCGACGGGAACGACGCTCGAGGAGGCGAGGAACGATGTTTACCTCGGCTCGTTCGTTGAGTAACTACCACTTGGATACGTACGTTCCAACCGCGTGAAAATTGTAGGAAGTGGAAACTTGTAGGAACAACGGGGAGGGGTGTTTACGCTTTGAATTGCTCAGACGACGGATATACGATGTAAAAGAGAGAGATATACCGATGATTTCAAGTCAGACGAATTCGTATCTTTATTTTCGGAACAAATTTTCAAATTGTTGCTGCTATGGTATATACATTTCCCGTTTTCTATTTCTTTACAATTTAAGAATACACCTTTTGAAAGATCGAATCGAAACAATTAACGAGTAATCCGATAATCGTACAATTCACTCTTGAATAACGTACAAGAGAAACGATCCCACGTTTGCTAACATTTTCCTCTACGAACGAAAATGGAACAAATAGAGGGAGGAAAACGGAGGTACGCCACGCGGGATGCTCGAACGGACAGGGAAACTCGAGCAAACACGTTTTCCAAAAGGAAAAGAAGAAGAAGAAGAGAAAGAAGGTATAGGGAGAGACGCAGTGGGTTACCGTGACGATAAATGGCGTCAGAAAGCGCGAGAGAATCTATAAGAAGACCGGTTCGAAATCGTGATTCCCCCATTGTTGCGCCCACAGCCAGGCCCTTTTCAGGTTGTTGCCGCGGCAACAGTAGGTTACGAGCGTAGGAGATGATCGGGAACATCTGTCCGGCATCCGAGGAGGTGGAATCGGGAGGGGGCCCCGACGTGACCCAGGGGGAGAGACGTGACGCACCCACGCTTTCATTTTGGACCGCGTCACAGACACCGCAGCGCGTCATCGTGATACCTGTGGCGCAGCTGCACCACTGATTTCGATAGGCATTTTTTTCCCTTCTTTTTTTTTTTTTCAAATCCTCGCTGCACCTTGTCCACACACGTGGACCCATATCTTCCTCCATGGGATATGTACATTGTCGTTTTATACACGTTATATAGGGAAGGAGGGGATATATAAACGTTGGGACGGGGGAAAACGTTTTGGGATCGAAACGTTGAATTTTCAAAAGTTTCTCAGACTTTTCGAGACGAGATCCCTAAAATTGAATTTCTAAGGGAAGGGAGAATTTTAGGGAGGGTGGTTGTTTCTCGACGATCTGCTATTTCCCAAGTGTCCTTAATTTTGAAAATATTTTGAAAAGAGAATGTAATGGCAATCATTTCTTCCTTTTCTTTAAATATCTCGAGAGCTAAGGCTGGTATTTAAAAAATCATTAAAATTGTTTATTTCATTCAAATATTAAGACGCGTATGATATATACATTAAAGATACATTTCAAAAACCAAAACGATCAACTATTTTCTGAGAAATAATTCTTCTTAAAAAACAAAAAAAAAAAAACAAAAAAATGTCGATTCACCTTTCTCACGCGTCTCGAGCATCAATTACAAGACGAAGAGAAAACGAGCGAGGCGAGAGACCGAGGCGGCGGCGGCGGCATCGGAGAGCCAGAATCTGTGGAAAACGGGACGCTCACCTTTAAAGTTCCTTCTTCGAGAGAAAAGTTCATCGAACCTGTGGGTCGGGCAGACGCGTTAAAGACTAGCTTACGCGGGTGCAGCGACATCAGCGACGCTTTTGCACGTTCGAGGGTTCCGAGGTGAAAAAGCGCGTTAAGCGAAAGGGTCGGCCAAGTGTTATTGAAAAAAACACGGCGGACTTTAACAAAGAGTTTCGTTCAGAGTCGGTGTCGAGGGTTGGCGTGGAGAGAGAGAGAGAGAGAGAAAATAAAAAAAAAAAAAACGTTGGATCGCCCACAGGAGACGAACGAGTGTAGGAAACGAGAGAGAGAGAGAGAGAGAGAGGAGAGAAAAGGAATTAAAAGGGAGGAAAAAGAAAAAAAAGAAAGAAAGAAAAGAAGGAGAAATTGGAAAATTTTCACCCTTCTTTTCATCACGCGCGGTTGTTCGGTAAACGAACGACCATCGCGACAACGACGAGGAGGTTAAATGCACTTGGGCAATTATCGCGACGCCAAGTGCACGGTTACGAAGGATTAATAGATTAATTGGCTCGTTTGCTAATAACGCTTGTTCTTTCCTGGCCTTTGCCGACCCCCTCGACAACGCACGATCTTGATTAATTCGCTAGCTCAACCGTGTACAATAGGTTTGACTCCTCGTTAACTACTCGTCGTCGAACCGTAGATAGTAGATTCTTTTTTTTTCTTTCTTTTCGAAACTTTATTCTGTAAATGTTATCGACAACACAAGTTGCAAAAGACGCAATAACAGCGTTTAACGGCTAAAACACGGAGCACGAATTTAACAATCGATTATCAATTGTTGAAAATCTAAAGAAATATAAACGACAATTATTTTTAACAATTTTTTCCCCAACGCTTCTCGCTTCTTTTTACGCTTACCCTTACACTATAATAAACGGGAGCGTGGTAATAAACATTTCCCTTCCCATCGAAAGAAGATATCACCGTAGATTAATACCCATCCACCCACGCGAACGCGAGCGTAAGTCGCTTAATCAACCTCTCCTCCTCTTCCTCCTATCCAGATAATATCTCGCGACCGTAGGTCAGTTTTCTCGATGGGTCATCGAGAGGAGGGGCGCGCGGAGGAAGACGAGACGGAGAGAGAGAGGTTTGTCCCGCAACCGCAAGCGTCCCCATGGCCAGGCAGCGATTCGCTCGCTGAACCGCGCACGAAAGCGATTTCTCTGGAAACCGCAAGCGTGCAGCAGGAGGGAGCGCTGTGACCGGGGAAGCGTGAGCGAGCGGGCGCTCGATCGTTTCGAAGTTTCGCCTGGAAAGGACTGAAAGCGCGCATACGAGAAAGAGGAGGAGAAGGAGGAGGAGGAGAGATCGACGTCCGTTCAACGTCCGTCCGTTTCGTGTGCGTGCAACGCTACTCTCCGCGCCTTAACATGGGTCGACGCCACGGGTCGTAAATCATCGCGCGGGTGAGAACGTTCCCGCGTTTCAAATGATCGTTTAATCACGTGTCAATTAATAGCGCGACCCTTTTACGCGCGTGTGCTTGGAAAAGAGACGAGTTTCGTTGGCGGGGAGGAAGCGGCCGGTTGAAAGTCACGGTCGTAAGAGGATTCTTCTTTTCAGAGACGTGACACGGTTGGATGAATGGCGAGAAGAGAATCGTGGCTTCGAATTTGTGGCAGTAGGTGGAGGAGGAATTGGACTCGTCGCGAAAAGGGGACGCGCGTTGTGCCTCTTTCCCTGTGACGAGCGTTCGAAAGCGAGAAAACTGTCAAGAAAACTGATTTGAAATCCGATTCAAGAATCTGTTTTTTAAAAACTCGACAAGAAGAAGAGAAGAAGTGAGGCGATTATAATCTATTTCGTCGATCGAAAGTTTAAAAAAGTTAGATTTATTGAGAATCAATTTCAAAAAGAAATCCGTTTATCTAGTGATGGCAAACTCCCAACGTAATCTCGCCCGACACCGCGACGATTTTCACTGAAAGAAAGAGAACGCATTTCCGGCCAAACAACGAGGAGAATGTCGGCGGCTCGGCTCGGCCGGCCGCCAGTTTCGCAAGCTGCTCGCGAGCGGAGATAAGCCGAGTCGCGTGCCAATCGCTTCCGCGTTTTGTACCGTTATTAAGCGGCCATTCTTAAAAGGAGAAACTCGCCGCATTGTTTACGCCAAGTTTCAGAAAAATTAAAAATTAAAATCCTTAAAAAATCCTTCTCTTTTTCCTTTTCGTTCTTTCCATCGATTATTATTTATTAAGATAAAATATTCTTTTGGAAGAGAGGTGTGTAAAACAATTGAAAAAACCCGAGCGAGAATGGGGTGTAATTGTTGTTTAATCGTTTAATCCGTTTAATTAAAGCTACGAGTATTATCGAGCGCGAAAGAGAAGAAGCGCAAGTTGTCGGCCTCCGACCATCTCGCCTCATAATTCCTTCTGCTTTTGACGCGAGGCTGAATTTAGTTGTCTCGCGACACGCCTCGGCCATCCTCGCAACCCGACCAACGATTTATTTCTGTCTTCATCGCGAGAGAGATTGGCCAGGAACGCGACCTGTCGCGGAATTCGCATGTCTTCCAACATACTCTTCTCTCTCTTCTATAAAATATGGTGGAATAACTTCCGGAAAAATAAATAAAATTCGACGAAAGGGAATAAATTTCCTTTCCGAAAAGATCTTCGACTAATGATCTGATTAATGATCTTAGACACGAATCGATAGAATGGCATCTATGAAGAGTCAATGGAAAATTTAAAGAAAGAAAAGAAGCTTACATTTATACGCTTGAGAGTATAATAAAATTTTCCAGAATTAATTTTTTTTAGAAATAAATTCTACGCTACGATCGAGAATAAGTTTCAGTACCGTACGCGGCAACTCTCAAGAGTTTAACGCCTTAAATGATAATGATGGTCGCGCTTTAAATGGCGTCAATATCGAAACTTCCCGACCTCGAGATTCTTTCGCTTATTTCTGTCCTGCCTTTTCCCAACACTTCTTACTTCTCTTTTCCGTCATACGATCGATGGTTGAAAGTCGGTTTCAATTGTTTATCGGCGTCGATCGGGAACGGTATATTACACATGATAGACGATGGTGAAAAATGTCACGCGAACAGCTTTCACTCGCCGTTCGCGAGGCGAAAAGAAGTGACGAAAAAATCCACGCGCCAGGGAAACTGGGGCGTGTGCGTATAATCAATCAAGGAATTATCAGTGGCGATCTGTTCGGGATCAACCTTGCTTTCGTTGCTCGCATTCCTGGCCTGCGAACCAAGCGATGGAAGTGGAAAAAAATTAAGTGGAAACGAACAAAGTGATTTTAGGGAAGAATCGAGTATTTCCATAAGAGAATTCGAGGATTTGATTATGGATTTGTGTTGTCGATTATTTCAACGAGATCGAATTCGACGCGATATCGTTATTCGTTTCGAATACTTAAATCGCTATGGGATTTTACGCTACTCGCAAAAAACGCACTAGTAACGCGTCGGTGAGCCAGATAATGAGTAAAGCACGCATCGCATCCGGCTTCGTACGGAATAAAATTTTTTTTATTTCAGAAATACTACTTGCAACGAAAGTTAAACGCAGCCACCATTCGAATTAATATCGAATGAATATTTATCAACGCCGTTCAAAACGAATAATAATGTTTCAAGTTTTCTCTCCAAGTTTCATTCATCTCGAATATCGCGTTCAAAAAAAAAAAAAAAAGAAACGTAAAATATTTATTCGACAGTCGCCAATTTCCTAGAATAATATCTCCATTGACGAACACACAACGAACGACGCGAACGATCTACTAATAACTACGCGTGTACGTTTCAATATTTACAAATAGAGAGAGAGAGAGAGAAAGAAGGAGAGGGGAGAGAGAAAGCAAGTTTATACGAAATACGTAATATCGCGCAACCGCGTTGAAAAGGTAATACAAATGCACGTCGATAGTGGAAAATGGAACGACACGGTTATATCAAGGAGAAAGGACAGGCCACGTCCAAACAGCCTTGAAGTTTGATGGAAAAGGCAGATTAACCCGGTTGACAAATTGATCGGCCTACGATATCCTGCGGTGAAAGAGGCGATTGTCACCCACACACGCGAGCGAAGAAAAGTGCAAAGAGTGCCATCGCCCAATCTTTCCGTCCTCCAAAAAATTTTGCCCATCGTCCTCCCTTCTCTTCTTCCTCCTTCTCTTTACTCGTTTCGAGGGAAATCTAAGGAGAAATGGAGAGGAAACGGTTCCAACTGGCGGAAGGATAAAATTAGATTCGCGGCTAGACTTTCGACAAGAAGTCGTAGAGTTGGTTTACAAGGTTCCTCGACCCCGTCCGTATTATATATACCGTGTTTGTTCGTCGCGGTGTCTGCCAGGTTGACTGTTACACCCGTAAAATAAAGAGAACGAACGACTGTATATATACACGGTCGGGGGAAACGTTTCGCCAACTGTTTCGTTGCGAATCTCGAGGAAGAGAGTTCTTAACGAGGCGAACGAAAGCCTTCGAAGGCTGAAGAGTGGCGGTCGGTGAGCGATGATGAAATTACATAAACGGTCTGGTTCGATGGTCCTCGTGAAATGGCTCGCTTTATGCGCAATCAGAGAGAGAGAAAGAAAGAGAGGGGGGGAGAGGAAAAGAAAAAGAGAAATGCCATAGCGATTATTATTCCTTTCGACCGAAGAGACATCGGCGAAATCATACAATCCTGCTATTTCGTTCGAGAGAGGAGGATCGTCGCCTCGACGACCTCGATCGGCGGACCAAAGATTCCGCAGATGCTTGAGAATCGTGTGGAAAGAAGATGAAAGAAGGGGGAGGTATGGGAAGGTATGGGGGAAAAAAAGCGGATGAAAATTGGCCGGGAATCGATCGCGATCGATGACATTTAACGTGACATTTGACTAACTGCGAAATTTCGCTCCTTCGAACGGGGATCATTGCGGATCAAAGATCAATCTACTTTTCCCTGCCACGGTATTCATTAGCCCCTCCCCCCACAAGAACCAGATCGCAATTGGAAATTCAATTTCTCCCCTCCCTCTCACCCGTCGTTCGCCCGTCACCCAGACGAATTAAACGGAGAAAGGACGGCCGTCCGAGGAAAGAATGCGATCGTCTTTCTGCCTCGATCGCCCTGATCGAAAAATAGCTTCGAGAGCACCCAAGAATCTTTGCTTATGCCTCTCTTGAATCGAAGAAACAACAGTTTGAAAATAGAACAAGAATTTATAATAGAATATCATTAAAATAATTTTTAATTAATATTAAAAAAAAAAAAAGAAGAATGTGTTATATTACTCCTTGTTTTTATATATGTAGACCCCAGATTTCCATGATACGTACCGTGTAACCCTTTAAAACCGATACAGAACATTGCATATTAAAAATTATCGGAGCAAAATTGAAAAATATATATTCACCATTTTGGAATCGATCTATCTTCTTTCCAAAAAAACTAGTTTCGATTAATTTCCCGATATCGATACGACGTAGTATCCTTGCACGCTCCTGGGACAATGTTAACAACTTGCACCCGACAAAAAATTTATATCGGCTATAAAACAAACTTTTTTCTACCATATTTTCTTTCTTTTTTTTTTTTTTTTTTAAAGGGAAACGGGTAATTTATTTATCGGCTGACCAAACGCGCAACGTTCCTAGAACGGCAATTTATTAGGAACGAGGCCCACACGCTGCACGCCGGTGCGTTCGCACGCCGCTTGCTGCTGCTGCTGCTGTTGCTGCCAGGTAGCAAGCGTGCGTGCGTGCGTGCGTGCGTGCATTTGCGGGCACCCACACGTGGCCGGCCGGGTGCACGTGCAACTTCTGCGCCGCTTTGAAATTAATAATGGAGCGAGGATATACGCGGTGTGCGCACGGTCACACCGCGAGACCAGCCACCGTTCTACCGGCTGAGCGCGGCGAAAATCAGCCTCTGTTTTCGATCGCCGATGCGATACGCCTTGGATACGCCCGATTATTACTTTCGATGGATTGTTTCTTCTTCCAAATTGTTTCCTCTGCGTTGTAATTGTAATTCGTGCCAGATCAGAGATGTCACGCAAACGTTTCGATCGTACGTATCTTGGATTGGTGTTTTAATTGGTGGAGATTTCTTGCAATTCTTTTTTTTTTTAATCATATTATTGACTTTAATCGTGATCCTGCGTGATGTAAATGTCACGCACGCTAAAATGTATTACACGAGGGTTTAAAAAAAATTGAGATTTTGTAAACAATTGTATCACGATGTTGAAAAAAGAGTTAACTATTAATAGGTTGAATTTACGATTTCGATCCGTTCCGCGGTGGCAACTTATGGCAACAGAATTTATTAATTTAGAAAATTAGAAAGTGTGTTTAATATATAGCGGCCAGTTGGAAGTTGACTTGTTGCAATATCCGTTGATTTTATGGATTTATTGCTGATATTTATTTGATCACAAGGCCTAGAAATTTATAGAATAGAACGTAACTTACAAAGGATATTATTTATAGAACGGTAAAATTGAATGTTTTGTAATTTTCTTAATGCATCTGGTGATACGTACGTATCCTGTTGGACATCGCCCAATTTTATTCCGTCCCATATTCGATTCGAAAGAAACATGCTCGACAATTCATTTACCGAGCATTATCGTCGATAGCTACGAATTTTTCCCTTTAAAAAATTATTTAAAAAATTACACGCTCGAGAATTGCAAACGTATTTTCGATGCGCAATACTTTAACGAATCTCCTTCTTTTAAAATTCCCCCGCAACATTTCCACGAATCGAATTTCTGCTGGTCGGTAGAGAAATTAACCTTTTACTTTTAATTAAACTTTCATCTTTCGTCTCCACAACGGTCTCCTCTTTTTTTCTCTTTCCTCCGTAAATAAGAAAATCGTCATCGTGCTCATCGAAGGAATGAATAAATAAATAACGAGGATCCCTACGTCGATCGGGGTGACGTACCGACAGAGAGAAGCTCACCAGTGTATAAAACGGGGAATTATTAATACAGGCGCAGGTGAGGCCGCCTTTAAGAGCAGCCTCCTAATTGCACCGCAACTTCAAAGATACGAGTATAAACCGCCGAGAACTCGAGATACTTCTGTTCCAGGCATTCTAATTAAAAATTACGAGCCGTTTAACGGCGAGGACGACGAGACTTTCGCAAGCGTAGAGCGCGCGACACAATTTCGTTCTTTTTTTTTTCTTTTTCTTTTCTCTCTCTCCTTTTTCTTTTTCTCCAGAAAGAGTTCACCGAGAGTTACTCCAGCAATCCAGTTCCTCCATCCAGGATCCACACACACACAGGATTCGAAAAACTCGCGGATTTCGCAATTCCCTCGATATCCAGCAATTTTATTTATTGCCTCCGACGAACTTGGCGAATACCCTCCTCCACTATTCTGGATTTCATCGGGTAATCCCCATCGGGGAGGATGGGGGGAGACTGGTTGTCTGCCTTTCGGGGGAGGGGGAAGTAGTATATTGGAAGCGAGTCGGTCAGAAGAAATTTACCAAGGGTATATCATATGCGAGAGAACAAAAGTTGATCCCAACTATCCGTAAACACGATAGCTTTTTTGCGACGAGATAACATTTCCATTCTTCTCATCTTGCGACGCAAAAAAATTTGTTCCAATATCTCAGAGCAAAGAAATTATATACAACTTTTGAAAACTTGGATTAACTAGGATTTCAATGATATTAATAATTACCCGTAAATCGTAAATCAAAGTAGCGCGAAAAGAATTTCAGGTCAATCCCGAGGTTTCCCCTTTAAAAAGAGTACTCGCTGCTGCGGCAGATTTATCGATCGAGCTCGACGAGCGGTTTCCCTCCCCGCGGAACTGGGAAAACACACGCTGGGGGGAGGGGGAGGGAAGAGGAGGAATAGGGGCAAAGATGAGGAACCTATATGCATCTCTCCGCTTTTTTTACCGACACGCTATTTCTATTCCCATAACCGCGGGAAGGTAGGCAGTAGCACACTCGAGGAGGAGAGGCGGATCCCGTGTCAAGTGTCTCGAGGTGGCTCGCGCCTCGCCTCGCCTCGCCTTTGACTCTCGTTCGCTCGTCGAAACGTCGTCGATGGAAAAGAAAAAAAAAAAAAAAAAAGAGTGGAGGAGGAGAGATGCGGGAAGGAAAAGGTACACAGGTGGTTCTCTCGCGCACCTGTCTCGCTCTCCGCAGATTTATGGATTACCGGGAATGGAGAAAACATTTTTCCGTAAACACGGCTCGTAATGTTTCTCTGTAAATAAAATATAAACGTCAACATGTTGTTGACTGTTCGTCTTGGCAAAAATTGTACCATCATCTTGCCAAAATTTCTTTTAATATCTTTGCAATATTTTTACATTCGTTAATTCACCGATCTATTCTCGTTCGTAGATTTGAGTTCGAGTTTCTCGTTGAATCAATCGAATTTGTTGGATCGTTCAATGGCGGATAATTGAATGGAAAAGGTCTCTAAAACGCGGTTCTATTATTAGCTAGGAGTATTTATCGAGTAGAGGGGGCTAAATACAGGAAGAATTATCAGTCCGGAATAAGAATTTCTCCAAGCTCGTCTTCCTTTTAATCTCATCGGTTATAATTTAAGCCGTTTTCCAAGTTTCCAAGAGTTCTCGAAAACGTTGCCGGCATAACGAATTAGTCGAGGTCAAGAACGAAATGGCGGCTGTGTCGAATTACCCGACGTGCACAGGGCGGGCTCCACCAAGCATAAATATCAATGAATAAAGATCGTGGACAGGGTTCCATAAATATTAACGGAACGTCGAACCCGGCTTGCTTGGCCTCCGCCGCTGTCGTGCAAGTCGGCCACAAAGCGTTAAATTGTGCGTCGTCGTGTCATAATTGTGAGTCGTTCCCGGCTTCTCCGACTCGTTCGAGGCGAATCTTACCTCAGGTAGCGTGATTGGGTTCGTAAAATTTTCAACCACCACGATCCAAGGATTAACGGTACCTCGAATAGATCGATCTATTCTTCAACATGGTAATCCTTTGCTTACCTGAAACAAAATAACGATTCATTGTTCGCGATATTATCGTTTGTGTTAATTTAATAATGGTTTGTAACGATCGAGAAACTTTGTCCCTTGGATAATTACGTATAATTGGGATTAATAATTCTCGATTCGAATCATTGACTTGGCGAACGATACTTATCATCGAATGGATGGAAAATTTTTAAAATTAGAATTTAATGGAATTTTATATAATGACATTCTCCTAGAAACTGTCGTTTCTCGAGTTATAAATCATTTTATTATTACCATTGTTACCATTGTTTAAAAAATGTTAAAAGTTAAGAAAATAGTTAAGAACTTTGACTAATGACAGTTAAACGGGAAAAACCCATTCTTTCTCTTTCCAATCCTCCTCCCCTTACTCACCGTAGAGTACCAGTTTTTAAATCGTAAACGAAAAGAACTTTGAACGCAAATCTCCTTCGTTCATCGTCTACGAGAAAATTAATTTTACCGGTAAAAAGTTGGCGTTTTAGAAACGGAGAAGAGAATTTTCGCCTCGAATTTTTAATAAAAAAGAAAAAAAAAAATTATCGCGTATCCGCAATTAATTTTCCTTTTAAAGATTCGACGAGATTTCAACGGCTTAACATGGTCGCGGTTAACTATCGCGAGATAGAAATCGCACGCGATCGCTGTGGTGTTTACCCAAAGGAAGGAAGCCGTACAGGAGAGCCGTGAGTCATTTACCCGGAGGATCGTGCTCGCATATTTACATGCGAGCGCGACAATAAGGTGGGATATGAAAGGTGTTCCAAATGCAGCGGGCACGGGAGCACGACAGACACAAAGGAAAAAAGACGTTCTCCTGTGAACGGATTCGTGCTTCGAGGCACACAGGTGACACGATATACCGGGTGTTCTCGTTTAATATTTACCGCCAATCATATCTCACGTCCAATCATTCCTGCTCTTTTACTACTACTATTTCTATCCTTGGATCCCTTTCATAATTTAAACGCACGAAATTATTCATAGATACATCTTTCAAAATTATCCACTCCTTTCCAATTGTTTTCATAATTATAATTATTCGATCGAAACGATATTTGGAACTCGTTTTCAATGTGTAATAACTTTTTCGCACAAAGAACGGAATTTTCAATATAGAAAAATTCAATTTCGAACTATCGAACTATCGTTTCAACAAGCGAATAGTTGGAAGTGCTGGCTGTTGAAGCTTTTCAACCATCTTCTGAAACAAGCGTCGAGGGACGACAACGATGCAACAACGGTAGAAATTCTTTTCAGCAACTTTCAACTTGGCAACACAATGGCAGCAAAAGGGTAGAACTAAAGGGTAGAACACCCGGTATAACGAGAATCTCGAGCAAACACGGACGATCGCCTCGCCTTTTTTAGTTTGGTATATACGCGCTTTAATTTTTTTTTTCTTCTCTTTTTTCTTTTTCTCTCTTTTTTTTTAATTCCTCAACCCTTTTGTGAAACGTTTCAACGTTTGAACGGGGCGATGAATAACTATCGAGGCTCGTGGAAAAACAGGCTTTTTCGAAACTGACATTCAAGAAAGGAGGACGTACAATAGGGGAGTTACGCTAGGTCTCTTCCATTCTTTTTTTATTTCGCAATTGTAATTCTGCGATAATGCACGCCTTTCTGACCTGTTCCTAGACAGAAACGTCCATCTTCCTCGAATCTTGCTCCGATATCCGTTCTTTCTCGTTAGGTGTGGTGGAAGGAAAGTCAACAAGGGAGGGAAGGGAGGGAGACTTATGCGCGTGTATTTCTCCTGGAATAACTGGATTCCTCCAATATTATCTGGCAAAATTTACAATCTGTCCTTTTTCCCACCATATGTGAAAGTTCCGTTATTTGGGAAAAGCTTGGGAAAAGAAAAGAAAAAAAAAAAAAAAAAGGGACAGGATGACTCTAAAATTAACCCAAGTCGAACGTGGGTCAACGAGGCCTGCAACTGTAAATCAAAACTGTAAACTTCTCAGAAGTTTTGCATTGTTTGCGATTATACCTCTGCGACCTGAATTCGAAGAAGGTTAACTTGGGAGCTTCGTAAATTGAAAATTAGAATGAAAATTTTATCATTATTGTCTTTATAATTGTTGCTAATCGATCGTTATTATCATTATCCCTTTCTCTCTTTATATTTATATATATCTGTGCCCAAAATTATTAAAATTCCATTATTTAGAAACCATTTTCTATGGGTAAAGAAATAAAGCTTTATCCCTAAATCTCTATCGAACCTTCATAAATGGAAAATGAGTCAACGAGTTTATTCAATAATTGTAAATAAAAGTATAAACTTCTTAAAACTCTATATTACCTATGATATTTATCATTTTGTCTTTGTAATGCTCTAATTTAGAAAAGAAAAAGTTACACTCCTTCAAAAATTACGTGCAGCAAGCGAAACTTTTATTACTTGCTGACTCTTTACAACTGTCCCATTAAGTATTATCTCTTTGTCCCATTGTTAGAATTTTCCGTGGACAGATTTGAATTTTATGAATTTTTCTTCCATTATTACATTCTCAAACTTCGACACGAAATCTCTGCTACTCCAAGAGATGCCAATTCTACTTTCGAGATTCAAAGTTGCTCTCGACGACAGAAAAAATTTAAACGAACGGTCGAAGAAAAAGGGGGGAAAAATTTTTTCCCTCCATTTTCCTTTCGTTTCGTTCGCTGCACGATTTTCGATCGTCGAATTTCTTTGCTTCACGGGCCAAGGAATACGCACACGCGCCATCGATATTCCGACACACAAACGCCAAAGAGACAGTAAACTCGAGAGAGAGGAGAGAAAAGGTGCATCTCGAAGGTCGGTGCAACGCGACAGATCTCTGACTGCATAAATACACGTAGGTCGAACCAGTTGGCGTCTAGACGCGCGTGTTCTAGAAACAAACACCTCAAAGTTATTCCGGACGATCTGAAGCAAAGGTTAAGGCCTCGGGTTCGATAGCCTCGCAATGGCGAGAGGATAGTCGCCGAATCGATTCGCTCTTAGCCTCTCCTCTCGCGAGGAGTCCTCCTGCTAACGAGTCCTCCCTCTCTCTCTCTCTCTCTCCCTCGCTCCTCCGCCTCTCGACGACGAGTGAAGGGAACGACTGTAAACACGCGGGAGCAACGTAACGAGTTTCTAAAATTAAAGAGACGATACATCCGGCCATGACGTCTCGTCTCGATTAAAGGAGAGTGGATGTCTACTACGAGTCGATCGATTTTCGAATTTCAAGGATCCACGATGTCGACAGTTTTCTTGATCAATCGGTGAAAATATGTTGTGATTTAAGTGTAATGAATATTCGAAATTGTGCGAGAAAGTATCGATGAAACTATTCTTTTCTTGAGATTGCATTAATTTTGATTAGATTTGTCGAAATTGAGTGAACGAAGTAGCGAGATTTTGTGTGAAAATTATATTTCGTTGTATACCATATCTTGTCAAAATATCGTTCAATACAGTGTTGTCCTTTGTCTCTGACAATAAAAAAAATTTAAAAATTATTAATTTCGAAATTTTCTCTCCTGTCAAAACGAATTTTTTCTCTCCGATCATTTGCGCTATCTATTTGATTGGACTTGATTTTATCCGAGATCTTTATTCTCTCTCGATAAGATCTTACGAAACTTTATAACACTTCGAATTTTGCATTATTTACTATTTTTACAATGGTACATTCTGATCACGTTCCCGCAATCTAGGACATAATCTGCAGAGCCGTACAACAATCATTCCACCCTTCTCTCCAGAGAAAGAAAAAGGAAAACGGAAAGAATTGAAAAAATTCAGGGCAAAACACAGGATAAATGGAACTTTAACTAGATACAGCAAAAACGAAAGGGGAGAGGGAAATGCAGTGCAGTCCATCCCCAAACTACCGAGAGCAAACCGAGAATCTCGAACGCGCGAAACGCGCGAGCAATGCGCAGAAAGCATTCGGCCCCGCAAAACCGATTCGCCAAGCAAAATTTTCACCGCGAATTCGAAAGCAGCGGCTCGATCCAGTCAGCTGCTCCGCTCGAGACAAAACTCGGGACGAAATTGCGTTCGGATTATTACTCCTTCCCCTCCCCTCTTGTCCAGGGGGCCAACCGATCGACGGCAAGCGCCGGTTTTCCATCTTTAATGGGCCGTGACGGCCGCGATTACACACGTGGCCGCCGTGAAATTTCCACGCTCGCGCGTGTGTACGCGCTGCCGTTGACAGAGAAACGAAAGGCGCGCGTGATCGAAAGGGGAGAGGAGGAGGGAATCGATGAATCCGCGATTCCTGACATCTAAGGACGTTACCTAGCCTTGCCTCGTTTCGCGCACGGAGCCCCTCCACGTGAAATGGAAACTCGAGGGGGGAGGGGGCGCCGCCGAGTCAAGTTGCGTGAGTCAAGCGCGTAGTAAGAGCGCGGATTTTTCTATCGTGGAAAATTCTTCGCAATCGACGATGGGATCATCGAAGGCCGAACGATTACGAGATATATCGATTACTATTTCTTGTTATCTCTTCTTTTGAAATTGAGGTTTCGCGGTTGGGAAAGGGGAGGGTTGATGATGGAACCAATACGAAGAATCGTGGGGGAGGATGAGCCTCCTGCCTTTGTCCATTTCTTGTTATTCAATCCATCGAAACAGCGTACAGGTATGTGAATACCTGTTGAAGAAATAATGTAAAGAAATGGAAAGGGGTTGGGAAACGTGCATGGAAATATCGAGTATTTAATGAGCCTGTCTTTGTTAATTTCTGCTCGTCATTCGATCAAACAGAAGTGAATATACGTGAATTGAAAATCTCGAGAAGAAAAAAATTTATTCTTCGTCTCCAATTTTCGTATCATCCCTCCATTATCATATCACCCATCCTAAAATACCTCGAGTGCATCAATCCACGGGTAGAACGTCTGGATATATATATATATATATATATGTATATATTTCCACTCGAGAAGTTCTGCAACGCTTCTTAGAGGGCCGAACCGTTTCACCTTTAATCGAATTAAACGTCGAGACGTTCCCTCCCCGGGCTATATTTAAGCCAAATGCACGAATTAGTACGCGCGCCCGTCTGCGTGCAATTTGCATTTGCGGGTACGTACACTCCTCTCCTGTTATCCGCTCCGCGTGCGTTTTCACAGGCGTTTACACAAACCTCGCCTCGAAGCGAGCGAGCGAGCGAGAGCGAGCGATAGAGAGAGAGAGAGACGCGTCCTTGTGTCGTTAACACGATTAGAAGTTGCCCAACGGCTGCGTGTGAGCGTGTGCCTATATTATCCGGCGACGCCAAGTAAGTCTCTCTCCCGTGCGCTCTCTTGCAAAATCGTCAAGTCCACCTCCGTAAAAAGCGCGGCGCGAAAACGCTCGCGACAGCGTAATATACCTCCTCCCTGCCCCTCCATTTTCCCCCTCCCCTCTCGCGTGCCCCTCTCCCGAGTTGGGAGAGAACCGAGAGAAGGCGAGAGATCGGTGACGTCGCCGGTGTGGCCTTCGACGCGTTCTACCTAATAGTAGAGGAGGAGAGCAGCCAATTTTCGGCTGGAAATCCAGGTAGAGGTGGAGAAAATTGTTTTTTTTCGAATCTGCGCGCGGTTTTTCCTCGTGAAATGGGCGGATCTTCGGCCACGTGGCGCGATTATCGGGATTATCCGCGGTTGAAAAGTAAACTTGTCCCGTTTTGCGCGCCTCGCCTCGTTATTTTCACTGTTGTTCCACTAACTTGAAGCGAAATTGGCGCGCAATTGCGCGAGAGGCTGTGGCGCGTAACGAAATTATATTTATAATCTAGGCCGTTTTAGGACGTTGACACAAGTGTGAGATTGTTGGAAATCGAATCTTGTTTTGTAACAAATATTAGATTAAAGCGATAAATAGATATTTATTCTTCGTTCGTTGGGAGAATTTTCTCAATCTTCTTGGGGAAAATAATAATAATACGATGGCCGTTGAGAAATTTTTCTTTCCCAAGTTTAATCGTTTCAAATCAAATTTTTTCGTTAATTAATTCTGTTTACTCGAGTCTTACTTGTTGTCGGCTCACTCGGCCAGACACGTGAAACAACAACCGAACGGGATCGATTCTCATCCGTGAGGATGCATCAGGGACCTTGAATACGGGCGATAAATAACGAGGCATTTTGTAAGCAGAGCTCGTGCCAAATTTTGCATTCGGTACATTGCCAAATTTTACGAGAATTCCGGAATACTTGACCTCCGAGCACGCACCCGCTCACTCACGTGTTCAATGTTGAAACAGAAATCCAATTGTGCTCCAAATTTAGTCGCTGATTTGATTCGGCCAAAGTTGTTCCTTCGGTCACGTATTCCTCAACGCTCAACCTTTCTATCGTTATTTCTAAATCCCTCCGTGATCAAGAACAGGGTTAACCAAACAAACTCAAGGCTACAAAGACCTCATTAGCTTACCTCCAGCGGCTCTCAACAGCTTTATACCGTTTCCTTTGTATTAATAGCTCTAATAAAGTGGGGATTAACCGTTTTGTCAAACATTGCTCGAAACGTAATCTATTGAGTTCCTATTCCCTTTTATTTGAAGAAACGAAATCTTTTCTTTTACATTTTGTATTCTCTCAATACATATATAATTTGAAATCACGATTTCACGATTTTAGATTTCGCTAATCGATAAAAGCGACCATAAAATCTCAGTACAAACTTCCTTCGACAAATTCCCCCAAAATTCTCGCCACGTAAAAGCGAGATGAACAACCACTGATTTAATCCCCGATCGTTTCGTCTAATCCCGTATTTCCGTCGAAACATCGAGCGATCAACGGAGCATTCTCGTTCGAATCCCGCCGATTCCTTCCGGGTCTCGTTTCTAAAGGGGCGTGTGGAAGGAACGGAGAATTGCGTTGGACAAACGCGGTAGACGCGACCTCGGCAGACAACTCTCGGCTCGGGCGAGAGAGGACAGAAAAGTTGGTCGGAAAAGCGTGAGAATATTTATAGCATTGACTCATTACGGAGTGACGGATCGCGCGGTGTCGCGCGCGAGTTGCAAGTAAGCCAGCCAATGAATGAGCCACGGTGCAAGGACGCGATCGGCTCGCAACGAATCGAACGTGCGCCCCAGACTCTCCGCTCTCTTTCCCTCTGTCGCCTTTTTTTTTCTTTTCCTTTTCTTTTCTTTTTTTTTCTTCCTTTTTTCCCTCTTTCCCCTCTTCCTTCTCATTCCTTCTCAACGCCGTTAATGACAAATTAAGGCGATCGCCAACCTCTTACTCGCGACCCATATCGCACGACGAACAACGCTGCTGAATCCACTCGCCGAACTACACGGTTCGATCGAGTTCGGATTTCGATGAAATCGCGCTTGGCATCGATTATAACTAGAGTCGACAGGATGATGTATCTAATTTTTGTGATTGAAGATCGATGATTAGAATATTTTAACATGATTGGAAATCATTGTCTTAGAGAAGTTCCCATCTGGCTATTGTGAGGTATTAATGTAAGTAGCAATTGTGACGAGAATAATTTTTCGATCCAACTGTACATTGTATCCGATCACACGCATATCTGTTCAGACATTTTCAACATTTATATTCATTCTATATCGGGGAAACGATAAGTTTTCCAACGTCAATTTCATTATATCCCATCCTCTTTATAATTTCTACCAATATTACAGCCCACGACGTATCTTTATTTATTCGTTATACGAGTGCATAATTTTCACTCGGCTCCTACGCGTGAACAATCGCCATTTCCAATGATCCTATGGATCCTTTGTTCGAAACGGGATCGATCGGTTGGCGAATAAAAATCGTGAAACTTCTCGCGGCGATCGCGGCATACGAAAATACGATATATCTGTCCTACGATATCGATCGCCCACGAAACGATCGTAAACAGAGAAACTTACGTACAACGTAACAACACAGGTTTGCGACTGGTATCGATCGGGTATGCGACGTGACATGGTTGGCGGGTTGGTATTTAGGAAAGGCCAATCGACCAATGTCACAACCCGTTTGAAAGGCGCTAGGAATCAATAAGGCACAGGTGGTGATCGATCGTGCGATCTCTCTCTCTCTCTCTCTCTCTCTCCGTTTTCTTCCTTTCCACATCGCCGATCTCTTTGGATCTCACGGGGCGACAAAGGTTGGCGACGATTGTGCACCAGCACGCCAACAATTGATTGTCTCTGCGATCAAGGACCGTTATAAATACCGATCATCGGGCAACAACTCGTTGGAAAATCGACAAAGGAGCGTTTAATATCGATGGAGAGTGTACGATTGGATAGTCTGGATCGAACGATCCTCTTCTTCTTTCTCTCTCTCTCTCTCTTTTTGTCTCTAGGTCGATTCTTCCTCCTCTTCTTTTCCTTCGTTTGCCGTGAAAGTATGATTGAATATTAGGTGGATTAAGCGAAGGTCGATTGACTCTTGAAGAATAAATATAATAAAGCTCATTTCGTATTCAAAATTTTTATGAGAGAGAGAGACTCAAAAAAGTATTTAAATAATCTTATTATATAAGAGACGAATTTTTACGAATTTGTAATGAGCCAATTCTTCATTTGTCAAAATTATAAAAAAAAGGGGGAAAAAAAAAGCTAGATTTTGGATAATGCCAGATTTGGACTGAAATAAGCAATGTCGAAAATCTCAAGCCGACGAAAGGAATAATTTCAAATAACTTGGCGAATGCAAAATCGACAAGATTCCAATCCATGACAAATATGGCGATATATACTCGCGTAATATTAAATAAATATTGAAAAAAAATGAAAAGTATTATTGCTTAACGCGATATTAATTATATGCCATATATACAGCCGTGCGTATTTCATCAAATAATTACCCAAGAAAAAGATCGATCCATTTCTTAACAAGCTTACATCTCTCTTAAACGTCGTTTGCAAATTTTCTCTTTTTTACTCGCGATCGAAAAATTGGAATTAAATTAATGTAATTAGGTTTCGAACATCCTCGGACGGATTTTCACAAAAGCATTGTGTGTACATTCGTGCAATTGCTAATTGACGATAACTCGTTGGTCACGATTGACCGAGGTCAGTTACACGTTGACCAGCTTTCACTCGTGGCCATCGGCGCGATGAATCGGCGACTTGCGCGATTGTGCCTTCGAGGAAAAAACGAGGAATAATAAAGCCGCGAAACGAGGCGGCTTTTTCCCTTAATCGTCGTACGATAATGGAGATTATATCCAGAGATCGATTCGATGAATTATTGGAAACGTATTGTCGTTAGATTCGTTCGTTCGAGAATACATGGTGATCTCACGCCAGCGTCAACTTTTTTATCGTGTTCGTGGATGGTACAAATATATACACACATATATATATAATCGCGATATAACAAAAATAACAAAATAATTCATTTTCACCGCGGTAGAACGATGATGTATACGAGACGGCTCGATGCGTATTTCGCAAACCGGCAAGATTATGATATGGTTAACTTGCCCGAGTAACGGTTGCTCGCTATTAAACTCGACGCAAAGAGCGTACACGCTCGGCAAAACAAGAGAATATTCAAAACTCTGTTGATTTGGAATTAAAAAAAAATATCGCGTATGGAAAATAGTACGCACAATCTTTACGAATTATCTTCCCCGCAAGGAATGTGGGTTAATTCGATTGTAAATGAAAAACTAGATCGATTATCCCGTTAGAGATAAGAGAATTCCGTTAGTGCAGCGGGTTTCAATCTTCGTTGAGAAAAAAATTCAAATAACGAAGAATTTGAAGGATTGAGAATTATCCTTACTGGAATCGTTTCTGTCCTCCAAAAAATTGTTCGGACGAATAACAAAATTGGATAATTTCAATAAAGATCGAACTCTTCTTTGGAGTCGCGAGCGCAATTACGGTTGAGCAGTTGAAAAGGACAAGGTGCGCATCTCAAAGCCTTTCGATTCGCAAGTAAGGAGGGACGACGACAACAGTTAACCGCGTTTCCCATGGACAACTCGCATGGTCTCAACCCTGTTCCCCGGGTTAACCCCGCGTTGATTTGAAAACGTGGCGGTTTTTCGGTGGAACCGGTGGAACCGGTTTAGACGCCGGTAGAAAAGCCCCCGGGGCCCTGCCTCGTAACCGCGTTACCCCCTTCTTCAAATGGCGAAAGGCAACTTTTGTTTCGACGTGGTTGCATCCATTCGACGAAGAAATATTCGAGAAATACGTCGACTACGCAGGTAGCAGCGTCTCTCCTCGATCGTCCTCGAAATCTCTCTTTCTTTCTTTTTCTTTCTTTCTTTCTCTTTTTCTTTCCCGGTTATATTCGAGGAGACGAGTCCGTAAAAATCTTACGTGTAGGTGGATTACGTGTTTCGTTGAAACATCGTTGGTAATTGATCGTAATTGATGAAACCGTTTTAGAAGTGAATAATCACAACGAGAAGGAAGTAAGGGATATATGGGGATGGCTCGAAAGGGGAAGGGAAGGAACGAGAGGGAATTAACTGTTTATTGTGTCGAGATTCTTTTTCGAACGAAACAGATGTCTGGATAAATGCTCAATGGATGAGTCACGGGTAATTTATAGTATTTATCGAAGAAGATATCTTTGTTTCGAGAATGATAACGAAGCAAGGGGAGGAGGTAAGTCTTTCGAAACGCAAAAATGTTTTAAATAAAAGTAACGTTATATATATATATATAAAACCTACTTTACACTTACACAAGTGTAATAATTGCAAATATTCTTTCAAATCGCGTCAAACAACAATTCACAATCCAAGCTTTCTTTTTAACTTTGCTTCTTTCTCCAATCCCGCACACGGTGCAAATAAATGCTCCAAGATTCGATCGTAATATAACAATAAAACTCAGCCGCTTCGAAGCAAACTGGGACGACAACAACACCGTAGAAATTGCAGGCAACCGCGTGGGCACCGGAAACAATTTTCTATCCAGTCGCCGCTGGACCACCGCCAATGGCCATCCTCCCGTGCCTTCGCCCTGGTTCCGGTTACTTTTCGTTTCGTAACGAACCACTTGATTACGCTTCCCTCGATTAGAGAGCGGAGATGTTGGCGCAGATCTCGGAGCGAAAGAGAAAAGAGGGCCGCGGGTCGATTCCGTGCCCTCATCCTCCCCCTCCTCCTTCTCCCCCTCGTGTCACAGACGTTGTTATTCCACTCCATAACTACTCTTCGAGTTTAATAACGCCTCTAGCACCCTTGTCCCGATTTTCCTTCCTTCTCGATACACCGACGACAAAGATTAATTAATCCGCCGCAAAGAGAGACGCGTCCTCTTCCCTTTTCTTCTCTTCTTTTCGATCGAACGAAAAAGAAGAAGAAGAGGTATCGAAAGGGAATGCAACTTTTCTCTATGATCGATATATATCTTTCTTTCTGAGATTCTTTTCCCTTTCGAAAATTTTTCGTGAAAAATTCCTTATTTCGAATCGCTTGTCGTGATACGTAACTCGATGGATTAGCTTTCGTATCACGTGCGCGCGGCTTCGAGCCTCGAAGACTTCGACAAATCTTCGGTTTATTCTATTGCATTATTAATAGGACGTGGCGAGGCAAGCTTGACCATCTGCGTCGAGAGGGAAGGGGAGGTGGAAGGAAGGAGGGGTGGATCGCGCGTCTTACGTAACACCTTTAAGGAAATTTCCCTTAAAGGGAGGGCTTGCGGTGGCAAAGGACGGAGAGGGAGAAGGTCGCTGTTAAAGGGACAGTTTGACCGTGGGGTTAAACCAAGGGTCTCCCCGGAATGACCCTGGCATTGTTTCCTTTCGCAAGAGGGTTCTTCCGTCTGTCCGTCCGTCTCTCTCTCCCGGAATTTCTGCACGGGTACGTACAACTGTTCTTAGCAGGAACCTTGATCCTTCCAGGAATTTTAATTTCCATTTTATTCCTGGAGATTAAAGCCTCCTCTTCTATCCCTTTCCCACCCATATCCACCACCTTCTCCTAGCTTTCGAAAATTCTCGAAAAGAATATCTACTTTGTTTCAGGGAGGGGCTCTCTGCTTCACTCCTTCCTTCCTTCCTTTATCTTCGTCCTCTTTGATCTCGAAAAAGGAGGTAAAAGCTGTTCCCCGATAATCGTAAGAAATACAATTTCTTCTTCGTTGTTTCTAAGCGGAGGATAAGAGGCTTTCGCTTCTTTATTTTCACCTCCTCTCGTTTTTGCCTCTTCCCTTTTCCACAAAATTTCGACGAATTTCGGCTCCTAACATTTTACGAAATGTATTTTATTTTCCAGAGATTAAAGACGCGCTCTTCTCGATCGATACTTCTTCTTCTTCTTAAATTTTTCGAAAGGAGGCAATCTTCCGATACGATCGTTAACAAGCCTCGTTCGAAACGTAATGGTTGGAATGGATTGGAGGAGGAACGTGAGAATGGACGAATCGAAGGAGTCGTTTAAGCGTTGGCCGCGAACGAAGCCAATGGTGAGACGATTGTTTCGAGTGTGAAAGGAAATGACGAGGAGACACGAGGAGGGGAATAATGGTTCGCGGGAAGGAATTTTCTTTTCGTTCCTCTCCATTGTGAACTTCGAAAAACCTTAGTATTCCACGCGCTCCCTTCTCTACACGTGTGTACGTACCTTTATCTAAGTAACTAATTCCACGTCCTATTCCCGTTTCCTGAAATTCTTATCCAGCCGCTATCGGGTCTGTTTCTATAGAAAGGCAATCAGTAGCGATGGGAATGAAATTTTCTTCCATTGTCGATCGTCACGTCGGACGAGAAGAAGAAGAAGAAAAAAAAAAAGAAAGAAAAATAGCGGAAAGATCAGAATTTTCTCGAAGAAGTTTTTTACATTTATCGATTTATTTCGTGGAAAAGAAAAAAAAAGAAGAAAAAATATATTCCAGATCGATCCTTTCGCCTTCCTAACTAGAACGTCACGGGGAAAGAATTGGCTGGCATTCTTGCACGGTGCCGTGGAGACCATAAATACGTCGCGGCTAATTATCGGTTAATCAGCGTGAACGGCAATGAGAGGCGAGAGATCGAAGGAAGGATCGAATAAAGGAAGTGAAAAATATTATTATTATATTCTCGACAGGGAACGAGAATAAGAATCGATAGTTGGAACAAAATGTAACGCGCGAATCTCTGTGATATCTCCTTCAAAATCAAAGATTTCGAATCGATTTCTCGTCAATTTTTCGATAAATCTTGAACAAATGGAAGAAATCGTGACCAATCGTTCAATTTTCAATATAGATCTCTGTGAAATTAAAAAGAATATTTAAAAAGCGTTACTTTTCATCGATTCTCACTCGTAGATCGATCTATTCGATGAAATCGGGGGGAATCGTTGGATCAGAAATAGCGAGCGAGCGAGCGAGCGAGCGAGCGAGAGAGAGAGAGAGAGAGAGAGAGAGAGAGAGAGAGAGAGAGACGAAAATAAATCTGCAGAGAGACAAAGAGAAAAGGTTTATCAACGATTATCCACAATGAATCTGGCCGGGTGTTTTTGTCGGTTGGATAGTTAAGAAAAATCGGTGGCACATTATGTAGGCACAGGCGGCCGCGTGAACACGCAGGAAGGCGGGCAAGTGGCAAACAGGTTTTCCTCGTCCGCATCGCGGCGCTATCTCACGACCGCGTGTCCGATTCAATTAGCCGGCGTACAATTAACGGTCGAGATATCGAATCAAGCGTCAAGTTAAACGATCCCTCCCCGTTTTCTTCGAATGAACGATCATCGAATGCGAGGAATCGCATTAGGAATTATATCGCCGATGTGATTTTTCAACCGATCGTTCGTTCAACCGATTAATAAACGGCGATCTAAAATTTACGATGTAAACGACGTATTTTACGTCATCTCTTCTTCTTCTTCTTCTTTTTTATCGTTATTACAAAACACGATCTTTTCTACTTTTTTTTAACGTTCCAATAAGTTTAATTCAGGAATTCGTCAATTATTTCTGATGACCATTGATGCGTGAAAAAAAAAAAAGCCTCGTTTCTCCGCCTCGTTTATCATATCCAAGAAATCGGCGATAAATACCAACGAAATCGTCATGGAAATATTTTACTTTCGCAATCGATTAGCCCAACAACGCGTGAAGAAATATCCTTAAAAGAATCCTTTCGAAGAACCTTGGCATTTGGCGTTAGACGGATTTCGGCAGATCGAATTCGGAGGTCGAGTCGAGGAGGGGGATTATTTTTTTTCTTTTTTTTTTCTTTTTTTCCTTTTAACGGATCGATCGTCGAACCCGTTAGGACCGCTTTCTAATGGAGGCAAAACCGTTTTGCAAATTTCTTAGGCGGCTCGAATTGAGAAACCATTACGAAGGAACCGACTTTCTCCCGTGCAAACGTTGTGACAAATACGAGCCGGGAATAATATCGTGGTATATACGTATATATAAAATTGTCTCGAAGAGAGATATCTCTCAAGAACATTTTTCTCCGATTCAGCGAAAAATAACAATTTATGTATTTATTCCTATTCACGAGATACGGCGAATTTCATGTCCCGCCGTTTTATACGGGGCATAAAATTCCGAATTGTATCCCATAAATAAGATCAAGTAACCAAACGCGAGCCTCGTTATCTGTTAAACGAGTTTAAAAAAAGAAAAAAAAACATTTAATGTAAACAGCAATGTCCAAAAGTTAATCCCGCTATCTTGAAAAAAAAGAAAAAAGAATAATTTTAAATTTTCCCAGACCACTTTAAATGTCTTTTCTCCGTCGTTCCCTCGTCCTTTGTCGTCCCGCGATCGGTAACGGGGACACGCGCGAGATCAAGCAACGCTGCGACCGAGGCGTAGATCCGCGTGGGTGGATTCAATCGCTCGTAAACCCGGTGAAATCGACGAAACGGTATCCCACTCGATAGCATATTTTTTTTTTTTTTTTCGAGGAAAATCCGAGGAAATCGGAGACGACTATACGTTGATAAATTGGAAAACGCAATCGAGGAAATCTTGAAGACGTAGGCAATCTTGGAGAAGAAGATGTTATCTTGAGAAAAATTCACTTTCGAACATCTCTTTGTTTTTACGCGCAATTTTGCCCGGAGATATTTCTTCTCGTCACAGTAGAATCTTGTAAATTAAAACTCGATTTTCTCGTCCATTCGAGATAATTATATTTTATTAACAAAAAAAAAAAAATTGCTCCACTATAAAAACAGAATTATTGGTTGACTGGGCAATAACAACGTAAGATACGAACGAAGACGTTCTGCGATTGATCGTCGTATCCATTCCCACTTCGCACGAATGGAACGTAAACAAACAAAAGTGAGGGGATCTGTGTGACGAGCGATAAAGCAGTAAAATAATCCCGATGGAAGAGAGAGAGAGAGAGAA
Source organism: Apis mellifera (assembly GCF_003254395.2). Taxonomy (NCBI): domain Eukaryota; kingdom Metazoa; phylum Arthropoda; class Insecta; order Hymenoptera; family Apidae; genus Apis; species Apis mellifera. The sequence continues at coordinate 7,245,394 of NC_037640.1, forward strand.
AAGGAAACGTGTGGGTGTGGGTTTAATCAAGTATTAATCAAAAAAGAAGCGAGCCCCGGCGACGAGACGGAGGCCAATCTCTGCCGTATTGTCGGCTAATAGAGACATCGATAAAGCCGGATAATTTCGAGTTGTGTTGCGTCGGAGAGGGGAAAAATGGCGGGAAAATTGCTGTTCTCGACGATCGGCCTTTTATCGCGGCGTTTCATCGCGACGAGTCTCGATATTCGCCGCTCGGTTATTCATCGGAGGATCGAGGCCGTGACCAAGAAAAAAACGGGGAGGGGGACACATTTCCCTCCCTACGATCGAAATCTCGATCCTACCGCGTTCCATTTCGCGAGGACAGAACGCGTGGGACGTGCGTGCTTTCGGCAGAAGAAATTTAGCTCTTTTTCTTTCGATCGAGCGAAATTAACCGATCAAAGAAAAGAATCGCGGCACAATAATTTGCGATTCTTCTTCTTGCAGACGTGAAAAGTATTTTTTTAGTGATTGCTGTTCTCCGACGTAAAAATATTGATGTTAATTAAGGGAATTGTTTCTGCTAAACGAATTATTACAGGATTCATTTCCTATATATCGTTAATCTTCGCCGAATGATTTACGCCATCAACGCGTCGAACACCTCCATAAACATTCCCATAGCTTAGAAGCCTTTCGAGAGCTTTCTTCATCTCCTTGCGATTAAAATTTATTAATAATCCGTCAATTCCAATACAATACATCTTCCTAATCAATCGAAACTTTCGCAGTTACGTACGCCAATTTAAGCTCGCACAATAAAATTCAAGATGAATAATCCCGAAAATTCGCAGCTTCCATTTATATTTCTTCGAGAATCATCACTCGAAACTCTCTTCCTCAGAGCAGATTGTAAATAATTTTCAGAATCCTTCACAATAATCTTATACTATCTTACGATCTTCAAACTGTAATAAAAGTTGAAAAGCTCTCGGAAAAATTATGTATAATACAATTCATCGAAACAACGGATGGTGTCTCGATTTCAATCTCTTCTCTCTCTGCAGCGACGGAGACCTTCTCGACACCTCCTCCTCGCAAGGGAGGAAGGAAACGGCGGAAGCGTGGGCGCCGGGTAAAAATCGAGGCAGAGATCGAGAAGATGGCATTTAACTCGCGTTCGCAGGGAACCTTGCGAAAGTTACATCACGCCAAGGCTGCATTCGATCGTTGCACCACGTCCACGATGTTGCGTTCCTCGCGCCGCGTAACCGCGGTTTCGAGCCGCGTGGGTGCGAACCAACAACCGATCGCGTTCCACGGGTGCGAGCGAGCTTTCGGTGGCAAGCCAAGCGTGACCGGTGCCTCGACCTCGTAATTAATTCGCCAAGCCAGGCCCTCGTGCCCTTGATACCAGCCCCGATACAGAGGAAAACTCAACCAGCGCTCGCTTCTACTCCGGGAGAAACTAGTTCGATTATATTGGCTTTCCTAAACGGCTCACGTCCACCGATCGCCAGGTGATCGACTCGTGGGGAGGGGAAATTCTTAACTCGATCGAACGAGATCCTTGATAAGACGCACGATTTTCTTGATCGACGATTGATAGGACGATCGAAAAGTCGAGGACGTACGTGTGCTGTATTATCGATCAACAAATGTGGCAACAAAGTTGATCAAGTTTTAATTTCACGATATTACATGATTTTTAAGTACTATTTATTTTTGAGTAACAGGTGATTAAATAGTAGCAAAGAATGGACGATATCGCGTGCTGAAAAGTTAGAATAGATTTTCTTTTTTTTTTTTAAAAAGCCTAAAAATCGACTTTCGAGATATGTATATATATATATTACCAGAATCGAAGATCAACAAATGTGATCAAGTTTTAATTTCACGATATTAGATGGTTTTTAAGTACTATTTGTTTTTGAGTAACAGGTGATCAAATAGTAATAAAGAATTGACGATATCGTATCCTAAAAAGTTAGAATAGATTTTCTTTTTTTTGAAAAAGCCTAAAAATCGACTTTCGAGATATGTATATATATATTATCAGAATCGAAGATCAACAAATGTGATCAAGTTTTAATTTCACGATATTATAGATGATTTTTAAATACTACAAACATTATTAAACATTTCATAAATTTGTTTTTGAATAATACGTGATCAAATATTGACGACATCGTATCCTAAAAAATTAGAATAAATTTTCTTTTTTTTTGAAAAAGCCTAAAAATCGACTCTCGAGATATGTATATATTACCAGAATCGAAGATCACTTAAACGCGAGAGGATATATACAAGGAGGAGAGTGGATTAACTTATAACAGACTGTAGTAAACTGGTTCTCAGATGAGATCCAACGACCGGCCGTAAAGAGATCGGAATTACAAATAGAGTTTACGTTAACATGGAGCAGTTTTATTGTATGTATTCGGTATCCCGCGTCACTTCAGGATCAAGATCAAGGACTTTGCTCTCCGCTCGTAGCCGGGAGCAGTGGATCGAATCCCGGGGAAAATCATCGGCCGATCTTCCACGGATCGGATACGTCGGATACTCTCTTTGACGGGCTCTCGAACGAATTCCTATCCCCGGGCATAAACAACAACCTCCTTTTCTCTTCCCACCACCGAGGAAGTATAGTACGTGCAGCACACTTCTACCACCCCAGAGGAGCCCGAGCCCGAGGAGTAGTAGACTGTAGGAGGAGACTGACAAAAGTGAAGAGAGAATCCTCTCCGGAAGGAGAGAGGAGAGATCGACGAGGAGAGAAAGGAAAGGGAAGGGAGAGAGAGAGAGAGAGAAAGGAAGAGGTCGAAGAAGGTGGTGGACACGTCTTATGCATAATTCATGCGGCTGCCTTCCATGTATATTTTCGTGTTTAAATATTTGAATACCTCGTTCGCTGCAATACCGAGAGAGCGGGTTAGGAAAATATTCCGCCGCTTATTCACCGAGTCTCTTCTTCCTCTTCGCGAGGCTCGAAGATTCCTTCTTCGACTTCCTTCGATTCCATTCGACTCTTTGGAACGTAAAAGCTGGCTCTGCCTTCTTCTTCTTCTTCTTCTTCTTCTCTCTTCACTCCTCTTTCTTTTTCTTGCTTTTCCTTTCCCTTTTCCTTTCTCTCCTTCCTTTTTCATCGAGAGAAGAAGATTTCATCGAGCCACGACATTTCCTCCGAGTTATTTCCTATTGTCACGGGTCTTCTTGCCGGACGATAAAGCGTTGAACGGAACGAAATGGCGAGACACCGTTTTCCTTTTCGAGAGCGAAAAGAAGAGAGGAGGGAGGAGGGAGGGAGAGAGAAGAAAAAAAAGTAATAAAGAGAATCGGAGAGAAGTTTGCGTCCTCGAGTGACAACACGAGGTTTCGTCAACCTACCGTCGATTACTTCTACGCTCGTACGCAATTGTTCATTGTTCAACGAATAATAAGGTCGATTAGGCCTCTGCGTCATTCTCACTATGAGAACTAACGTGTCCCCGAACGTTCGCCGCGCTTTATTCTTTCGCCAGGCTATATTTGCTCTAACGCTTCTAACAACCTCAACACCACCAACCGGAGAGATTTTTCCTCTCCCTTTTTTTATTTTTTTTTTAATGGAAGAGATACGTTTACGTACAGGATTCTTGGAAAATTGCAATAATATATGTAATTGTTCCTTCCTCTTATCCTTATTCTCTGCCTCGAATCGATCTATTATTATTTATTCGTTGTATCGCACGTTCGATTTTTTAATTGACCAGCCGATCAATTTCTATTTTTAATCTCTAGATCACGATTTAAGATCTAGATTCAAGATTTAGAAGATAGAAGTCGCGTAGGGCTGGTCGATATGAATATTTCTCATATTTAAAAGATCGATCGAAACTTCGATCGTGAGACGAAACGCGAGTCGTCTAGAAAATTTCGTATTTTCTCGCGGAGTACGGCCAATGGGAATTTCCTTATGGGAAATAGTTCACATTTTCCACGTGGTACGATTCTACTTCTGTCTTCCTATAAGAATGGTTCGGTTGAGTTACAAGAGGACAACGTTATACGGCTCCCATGATAGATTCTCTCGTCCTCTTTCTCTCTCTCTTTTTCTCTCCTTGTGTATCTACGAATTGACGAGATTCCTTTCACAGGCCTTTCACGAGAAAGGGAACCACCGAGGGAAGAGAATCGGGGAGAGGAGAGGAGGAAAAAAGGGACGACCGAAGGGAAGAGGAGAGAGGGAAGAAGAAGGGACGAGATGTGGTGGCTCTAGGGTCGGGTAATGGAAGGGACGGAGAACAATGTCGTGTCATCGAGCACAAATCGCACAATACTGCTTCTGGCTGGCACATAAACTATCACAGGGGCCCAGGGCGAAATTTCAGCCAGAATTCAGCCAAATATTCGTATTTACGACGCCTCTACCCACTCCCTTCTCTCTCTCTCTTTCTCTCTCTTTCGGTCGTATAAATTTTATATCCCGGTTTCGAAACGGTCCCTAATATAAATATATATATATATATATATACGTGGAAGGAAAAAGGGATCCATTTTCTCTTTTTCTCTTGCGAGTGACGCGAGGATAAAATATTTGGGAGTAGATTTCACAGCCGAGCTACGTTCATTCTTCTCCGTGTAAATCCGTTAATTGCAATTAACGATGACATCTGGTTTCCTTTTTTTCCTTTCTTTCTCTCTTTCTTCCTTTTTTCTCGTTGTCAATCATCAGCGTGAAAGGTACGTATATCTCACGGACGAGAGAAAAGATCTTTTTGCGAATCGGACAAGGACGCGAGTGTAACTTTTAATTAACGGTGATCGGTAATTCGCATGGATAATTGGCCGACAGGTAACAATGACAGCGAGGATGAAGAACAAGCTCGTGAAACAGGACGATAAGGGAACACGGCTAATTACACGGGTTTAATGAGGGGTCCTGGCTGCGATAACGAATGGAATATGGCCCAGGACAGCCACGTGGCCACGTCTTATCTCGCCAATGGAGGAACCGCCAATTTTCCCTCCCTCCAATTATTCTTTTTCACGTCCTTTTTTCAACGGAGAAAATTATCTTTGGGAAAAGTTGCTAACAGATAATGCCTTTCTTCGTGTATTCATTATCGTAATCCGAATTCAACTTGAAAAGAAAGTTTTTAAAACCATTTCATCATTTCTTTTCTTTATCGTATTTGGAAAAATTCGTAGAAACGTGGAAAATAAATATTTCGAATATTATTTTCCCAACAAGAGGAAACCTGGATATCTGGGATATTTTTATCGATTGAACAAATAAAAGATTTTTCTTCATTTTGATAAGTTCGTTATACGGATTTACAGCAATTCTCCAAGATCTACGTAAAAGATTCAAGTGGGGATTATCAAGAATCCCCTAGATAAACCCAAAGTTACTTAAAAAGTTACCGTGAAATATTCGATCCAAGAAAGGAATCCAAGTTCTACCTCCTAGTAACCTTAAAATATCTCTTTTCAAAATCAACCAACGATAGAGATCGGTGTCCAATTTACTTGACTCGAGGGGCGAGACACAATTCTCAAAGATCGTCATCGGAAAAGAGAAAAAGAGACACGCTCGTGAAGAAAAAAAAAAAAAAAAAAAGAAAAAAAAAATCGCGTCCGATTATTTGCTTGGCAAACGATGGTGTGTCGGTTCGTTGATAGGTGTTAACGAATGTAACGATCGCGGAATTGACACGTCGATTCTCGTACTGATGATCGCAAATTGCAAAAAATGGAAAGAAAAGAGAGAGAGAGAGGGAAAAAAAGAAAAAAAATTGGAAACCTATAATGCCTGTCTGTTCGTACACGTGCGAATACGTATCTTTTTTGTATATTCACAGATCCTCGAGGCTCGTTTGTTCTGGCGAATTAATCAAACAAAACGTTGGCTCGAACGTGACGAGCGCAAAAATTTCTCAGCCGGTGGCCAGAGAGAGAGAGAGAAAGAGAGAGAGGGAGAGAGAGAGGATCGGTTCGGTTAAACGAGCTTTGAAAAAACTTGTAACGACCGCTCTCCAGGCTCCCTCTATGAGAAAAGAGAGGGGAAAAAGGACGAGGTCTAATCCGAAAGTACTTTTCCGACAACACACGCGCAAGCGTACGTGAACTGGCGGAGCACACACGCATTTATTTGTACGCGGTGTGCTAAGTGAACAGGCTACCTGCTTGTTGTAAACACGTACCCGAATACGCCACCAAACCGGATTAATGCTGTTTCAAACGCTCGATGGTTACCGAAGATTAGTTGTAAAACTACCCCTTTCCTCGCCAATATTTCTTCCCCCCTCTTGCATTTACATTTTCTTTTCCGATCGGTTTTCCGTTTGCTTGCCAGTTGATTTTGAGAAACGGATAAAAAACTCGATTCTTTCCTGTTTGCTTCTAACTGCTGATATGCTGGTATTCCAGATCGTTCTCCCGAATTTTTTTTTCAACTTGAACTTTAGTATTTCGAGAAGGGATCGAGAAGGGATCGGATCGAATCGAAGTTTCTGCAAAGTTTCATAGACTTAATAATATTGGGAATTAAATAGAAAGGTTCGAGAAATATTCGAGAATTTTTCAGAAATATTTCTCGAATATGATTTTTTAACACTTTTAGTTTCAATAATTTTCACGATATGACTTTTAATTAATTTACCGGCATGCATATGCATGCTCGCAAACAAATTAAAAATGCAAGCAAACAATCAAAACTGCAAAAAAAAAAATCTGAAATCCAAATAATCGAATCCAATGTACAAACAGATCTGTAAATAAAAATCTAATGTAATAAATATAAATAAAAGCACGTACGTACAAAATAGATAAATGAAAAATATAAACGATGATAATCTGTATCTCTCTTTCTCTCTTCCTCTCTTCCTCTCTCTCCCCTCTGCTATCAAAGTAATCACGAAAATGTGCAATTTTCGAGTATACGATACCCATACGCGATAAACGCGCATCTCTCTTTTATCATGCAAGGGTATATCGCGATTGAATGGTACAACCACAAAAAGTCAGACACAAAAAGTCAGATGGAACACGTTTTAATGCACACCTTTCGATCGAGCGAGCCGCAATTTTTTCCCCCCTTGGAAAGAAACACAAGAATCCCCAGTGTACTCACTGATGTGATTCGAGTAGTAGCATCGGTAAATGGATTTCGCGTACGCAGACCCTCGTCCCTCTTCGAGCGCGGGAGGGAAATCAATCGGATCGCTTTTCGTTTCTTTCTTTTCTTTTCTTTTTTTCCTCGAAAATTCATTCGAATCGTATCGTTAATAAACTCGCGACACAAGCAAGGACGGGATCGCGTTTTTCGTGGAAAAAAAAGAAGAAACGCCTCGCGATTTTCCCGTTTCCCAAACGTTTCGCGAGCCTTGCGTTCGAAAGCCTTGTCCAGGTGGAGGCCGATGGCTGGAGGACTTGACCATCTGGCCGTCACGACGATTGTCCGCCGGCGATGTTATTAATTCGTTACAGCCGCGGCAATTTGTCGGAACGCAGTCGATAACGGGGGACCAAGTTATCGCGTATACGGCGGAATAGGATCAATTTGTTCCGCGAAAGTGAAAACCGGCCGCTAACGATTTCCTGCAAAAAAAAAAAAAAGAAAAAAGGAACGCAGGATTCCTCGCACAGGAACGATCGATCGAATAAATAATGAAAACGTTCCCTCGAGTTTGCGTACAATCGTTGAGGATCCATCGTATCTATGATCGATCGAAATAAATCTTTTTGGGAAGCAACTAAGAAAGTTTGTATATCGGAAAAATCTAACCTTAACGTTTTTCAAATCATCGTTCCATCGAATACAGATATTCATCGCGTGAAAGAAACTCCAACTAAGAGAAGCAAAAATAATTCTACACGATGATTCGAATATAATAAAGAACGAACAATTACACCTAACGAGTACATATCATGAGTTCAAATCATGAAGCGTCGAAAATCATATCCAAATTTTCGTATATTTAAATTACACATCGAACGATGAATAAGATCGAAAAGATGCGCGCGCGATTTATCGATGTCGAGATCGAGCGCAACACGACCGCCGATGGAACACACGAATAATTACGATCAATGGGATTAATTAGAGCAGAGCGAGAGAGCGAGAGAAGGATAGAGGGAGGGGACGAGGGGATCGGTCGAATTTGAGCGGGTTTGGACAGACTGTCGGCGGATTCGAGGCAAAGGAAATCAATGGCGGATTACGATGGGGCGCGCGCGAGACAGAGGGTGTTGGTTGGCAGCGCTCGCTCGAAAAGGGGTGAGGGGACGGCGAAGGGGGGCCAGCTTTCAGCCCGCCACTTTCTGCGGATGCCCCCCTCGCGCGCGTCGATCGTTGCCAAGGGACGTTTTCGACGCGATCGACAATCCTGGACTTCGTGGCGCACACGTACACAGGCTAGGTTCGTTTGCATAGGCGTAACGAAAAAAAAAAAAAGAAAAAAAAGAAAAAAAAGAAGAAAAAAAAAATGGCCGGACGCGTTGCACCGCCATATGGCGGCGATCGAGACTTCCTGCCTGAAATTGAAATACACGAGAGTATTGCCGCCACTCGTTGTCCCCCTCCCCCCCTCCCTGTGTACGTTTATTTGGGCGTGATTAACTATATCCCCAATGCGAACCGATAGATACCGATTTCTCGTCCGTTGCAGAATTTTTAAAGAATTTTTAAACGACGGAATTGTTCAATCGTGGACGCAAAAGTATGAGACGATTTCACCATTCTTTTTTCGATTAAACTATGTTATCTATAGAATTTTTTTTATCCATCGATTAATCGGGTATAATTAGAAAGTCACAGAAGCCTTTCGATCGAATCCCAAAAACTTTGGAATATTTCAAAATTTGTACAATAACGTGGTGCAACAACGGTAGCCAAGGTTGAATCCAGATTCAAATTCAGTTCAGTTTTTAGAGTACGCGTCAATCATCAGAGTGATGCTCCACGTCCAAATTCACCCTTTCCTAGTTCAAACGCTTTCTCTCTCCCTCTGCACGCGTCCGTCATTCTCGTCTCGTCTCCCGATTCGCATTTCCCTTTCTCTCTCTCTCTCTCGCTCTCGCTCTCGATTCTCTTTCGGTGGCCTGCACGCACGCACGCACGCACACCCCCGCGAGGATCAATACAAACGTGGTCGGTCGGTTGGTTATCGTGCCGATACTCGGTCCTCCGGCCGTCGAGCATCCCCGAAAAAAGCTTTGACGAAACCGCGGCAGCGGGGTGGCTCTCCCCTTTTTGCGCAACAACAATCATCATTCGGCGGGACGCCAGCCAGCACCGCTCGCGTAGGAAAGGATAACGAGGAGCGAGAACCGTCGAGAGAAAGTATGCCGCGCTCGCAATTAGACGTAGTACTACGCGTTCGAATAGGGCTCACCCCTCTGAAAAGGGGTGTGCTCGTTGAAAGAGAGCGCGTACCTCTTTCTTTCTTTCTTTCTTTCTTTCTACTTTTTTTTTCTTTTCTTTTCTTTTCTCTCGTTGCCCACCACCACTACCCTTCACGGCCCGTTTTAAATATTTCGGGCGCGTCGACGACGAAACCGTGTGCGCAACACGGTTCCCCTTCGTTGGAAAAAAAAAAAAGAGAAATAACGAAAAAAAAAAAGAGGATCGCGCGAGATTCGTTCGGCTTCCTCTCTCGTTCTGCTTCCCTCGCTCGCGATCAAATTGATGCGTTTGCTTTTCACCGGATTTTTATACCGCATTCGTTCCTTCTTTCGGTTTTATTATACCATCCTTTGCCTCTCCTCTGTCCATCGTCGGCCGTTTTGTAGGCCCGTTTTCGCGGCTACCGGATCGACGGGGGTGGAGGGGGACCCCCGCCTTTTCGAATACACGCGATACGCTAAATGCGCTAAGTGGAGAACACGTGTCCTGCATCTGTTGAAAGCTATTTCGGCGAAACCGCCCACCAAGCCATTCCTCCTATGCCACGGATCTCCTCTCTCTCTTTCTCTTTCGCGTTCGATCTCAATGCGACTTTCCTCTAATCCTCTTTTGGGATCGTTGGGGTAAGGGGGGTATTAAAAAACGTTCCGGGGATCAAGCCAAGATTTACGAAACGATCCATGGAAATAGAATTTTATACGCATTTTCCTTTTTTTTCTATACGTAAAATTTGAATTTATATTCCCTTCCACCGTGCGAGGAAACACTTTCACGAGCGCATTATTGAACACGACGTGATTCCGTCCATTTATTTCCATTCATACGACGAAATTTAAAAAAAGAAGAAAATAGACGAATCTAAAAGAAGTGCACGACGATTCTATTCAAATTCAAACGCTCTGACGTATCTCCTTGAACTTTGTTCGAACAAAAACGAAAAAGTACTCCACGCTCCAAAAAAAAAAGAAAATAGAAAAGCAATCAAAGTCCGTAACCGACAAAAGCTCAGAGAATCAAATATCGAACAACGGGTTCGGTCGCGGTGGGTTCTATATATCGGTTCTTTATTCCGATACCGGAGCCGTGACTGACTACCCGCGGTCAACGATGCGTTCAAAGTCGAGCGAGAGAATCGAGAGACGCGGAGGATCGATACAGGCCCGGCCGCGCATCGTCCAATGGGATTGGCTAACGAGCGGCTGTTTGCTTACGGGGGTTACGTATCCGCAAAACTCTGCTTTTCCACGATGGAAAAATACGGATCGCGACGGATCGCGATTTTTCGCCGTGGATCGTGGAAGGGTTTTAAAATTTCACGAGGCTTAACCTTCCCCTCCCCTCCTGAGGTGGAAGGCGAGGAGGAGGAACGTGGTGGAACGTCTCCCGTCCGGAATACCGAATAAGGAGACGGTGAATTTTTCACTCGGTTTCCGTTCCCGTGCAAATTAATTAACGATTCCGCTTCCAACCGCTTCGATTAATTATGCCGATCGCCGGAAGAGGCGCAACCCTTCCGCTTTCAATCCCTCCCTCCTTCCGCCCCCATCCCTCCCCGATTAATCGCGGTTTCGTCGGTCTCGTGTTTGCGCCAGCTTGTTAAACAGGGTTGGCAAGAAGGTAGCGATAAATATTTGAACTCGCGATGCAAACTTGTTCCAGGGTATATATTGTCGTTGCGTTGGAAAATTTAACGATTATATTAACTTCCAGCCGGTTGAATATATATATATATTTCGAGAAGACTTGGCTTCGTTCTCGATTTAAATTTAGATCTTGTTTGCGTTTGAAAACGAAGAGATATTTTTTTTTTCTTTCAATTCGTCAACAGGTCGATGATGTTCGTCGGCGTAGCGAAGAATTTCTGGTGAACTAAAAACAAACGAATCTACGAATCTTACGAATTTGATTTCACTTATCTTAATTATCAATTTAATTACCATTTTATAGGTTGAACACGGAGAATGAGATAAAAGTAAAAATTTGGCAAGCTAAGAGAAGAAAAACATTATTGAACTTCCACTTTCAACAAATTCTTCCTCTAATTAGAAGTTTAGAAATCGTGGTTTTCAATTGCAAGGAAAAAATCGTGTTTAATCGCAGATGTGTATCCGTGCACCGATTCACTGGCCAAATTGCGATCTCATATTACCCCGTTTACGTTTCGCTAATACCGTGAATGTTACATTCGAGCCGGGCTCGCAATCTACGCGGATCCGCAGCCGCCATGTAACAGGATTAATATCTGGCCGAGCAAGGGTGTCCGCCCTTGTCTGCGCGAACAACGCGCTATCGTCGAAATCGTGCACCCCGACGCAATGGTGTATCGTGTGACCATGGAACAAGGGAGTAACAAGCATCAGCCGTGACGTTGAACTCTGAACGTTTTGGTCGGCACTGATCCGCGATACGCTTCCCTCATCGGACAGATAATCCCCTTCGGTTGGCTTTGCTATCCGTGTTCCTGGCGGCAAGAAATATAATTGCTCTCGGGATACTTCTCTCTTCGATGATGATATCCGTTTACGATTATTCGAACAGGTTTCTGCTTTGTATATTTTCGGATAATTTTATCGCTTTTATTATCACGCACATTTTCTTTTTTGCCATAATTCGACGGGTCAAATTATATGTAACTTTTTCGACTTCGTTTCACAATTTTCGAAATTTTATTAATAAGTAAAATTTTCTTTGTTTAACTCCAGGATCCGCGTAATTTTCGATTCACTCAATTTCTTCCCACGGTCCATGTTGAGACAAACATACGGAATGAAAACTTCGATATTAACTGCTTGAAAGATTATGAGGAACTGAATAACGATATAAACTCTAAGTGTGTTATCGTTTCGTCTCCTGTATATTTACATTTCTTCTGTATACTACGAATCCTATCGAATATAATCCTATGTTTACTATAATAGATTCCTTCTTCGCGCATCGTCACATTCGTGTTACGTTCATTACTTTTGGAAAATTTTAAATCACTTTCGAAAAATTAAAGATAGCACATATGTATATGTGCATAGAAATAAAATATATATATATTCGAAATATGCACGGTGTCTGCTACACTTAACGTACATTTATAGCAGTTAATATTGCAGACATTGAATATATTAGTTCTGCCAAGTTATAGAATATATTTGCGATACTTAATGTAGCAGACGTCGCGTTCCTGAATACATTTGTTCCGCCAAGTTATAAAACTAATAATAATAAGCAAACGAACTTTTTTTCTTTTCCGTGCGAGAAAATAAAATGGAGTAAGATAAGAAAATGAGAAAAGACGATATAACGACATTTTTTATCTTTATGAAGGTTCATCCCAATCGTGCGATAAAATTTTTGCGCGATATTCATTTAGAAGCTCGATCGATCAGAAAAGAAAAATTCCTTTATTTGATAACGAAAAAAAAAATTTAGGGAGAGAAGGAAAGTTAACATTTTTCGTTAGAGGGAAGAGATGGACGAGAGTCGGCCGTCCGTTTATCAAGGGTTGATGCACCCTTCCGGCGTTGGCGAGCATAGAGCGAACCGAAAGTGCTTCAGATCTCGCTAAACGAAGCAGAAAATCGAGCTTACGGCCAAAGCTTACGGTCGATGTCCGAGAGGACGATGTCTGCGCTTCACCCAGCTACCTTTTCTCCACCTTCTTCCGTCTTGCGTTCTTGGCCACCTAATTGTCCTCGTCTAATTGGCCGTGAAGATTTTTCACGCTCTCCTCCATTTACCACCCATGAATTCGATAAAACACGCCTCAAACCTCGTTAGAATTCTCCACCTGTCTACGTTGTACCAAAGAGACTTAATTAATTTTCCCTCATTCGAGAGAGAAAAACGAATACACATCGTATCTACTTAAAATCCTGAAATACAAATTTTTATTCTCGTTTCGTAACGAATGCCAAAAAACTGTGAAACAATTTCTTAAAGATCCATTCTCTTTTTTTAGTTTATCCTATTTTTCGACAACTAAATTATAGAAAAGCTTGGTAAATTAAAGCGCACGAGAGAGTCTGGAGGAATTACGCGGTTGCAAGGCCGATGAAAAATACAATCGGCTCTTCCTCGTCATCGAGAGTTCCTCCCTCTTCGAAACTTCGAAGACTTCGTTAAGGCGATGACGAGAACCCCGAGGAGGGAGGAGGATTCGGCGAATCCCCTTGGCTCCTCGTCGAAACTTTCCACCCATGCCTCCATACCCCTCTTCCCTTCCTTTTCCTCTCCCGTCGAATAATCGCGCGAAATAATTGAAACGGAATGCTTAATTTTCGGGGCCGCCGTTCGAACTTCTTCCTCTTCTTCTTCTTCTTCTGGGAAAAATTGCGCTCGAAAGAAGACGCGCGAGGAAAATTTGCCAGAATTCAGAGGCGTTTTCCAGATCCCTCTAAACGCTCCTCCTCGTCCGGATCCAAGCGATGTGAATTCAATCGTATATATCGTCGTCCTTTTTAACTTTTTAACTTCCAATCTTCCCCTCCTCGAAATATTTCACTATTCTTCAATTAGAGAAGCGCGAACGGTTCGTTTCGGAACAGGTGTCGTCTATCTGTCTATCGAGGCGCGACGACGAAATTTTCCAATTTCGATGTCGCGAACGATATACGTTACCGGGGATTCTCTTTATATACTTGCCACATATACTTGCCTGGCATGTGAAAGATTATCGAGAGAAGGGAAGGAAGGAAGGAAGGAAGGAAGGAAGGAAGGAAGGAAGGAAGGAAGGAAAAAAGGAACACAAGCGGATCGAGCGGTTCCGGTTTCGTGGAATCGTGTGTCTGTCTCCTCGTATAATTATCCTGTCGTTAATTATGATCGTTGCCTCGCGTCGCCGTGTGTTTCTTTTTTTTTTATCGGCCATATGGAGAGGCTCCACGAGCCACGAGCCGCTTAATTGTTTCCGTTTTTTTCCTCTTTATAACGCCGTTTCGATTCGAAACAGCCGAACTGTATAAGCCGCGCGCGGATATTGCTAGTAGTCCTTCCTTTCTTTTTTTTTCTTTTTTTATTTCTTCATTTCCTTTTCACGGGAGAAACGAACAGAGTTGCGGCACGAAGGGCAAGAGAGCAAAAGAGCTCAAAATGGCAAGCTGGATTTTCAATTAAACGATGCTCCTGCCTCTTTTCAACAAATAGGAATAATGTAATTTTAATAAAAAGAAAAAAAAAAAAAGAAATGGAAAATATTCTCACTCGAATTTTTCGAAATTATAGCATGATAGAAGAGTTTCGTCGAACAGTCGATCGATTATTCAGCACGAAGCCACCACACGTTCGTTGCATTTAATGGATTGATCAAAATTTTATGTCGCGCATGTGGGCCGACTTTTTTTCTTTTTAATAATCGAAACACCGTATCGAGTAACCTTACCCTAAAACCGCAAGGTAGCCTTAATAAATCCCCCTTTTTTCGTTTTCCATATCCATCTTGTTCGAACTTTCCACGGATACGCAACAAAAAAAGAAGAAGAAGAAAAAAGAAACAAAAAGAAAAAATGATAAAACAAAAACGGAAACCTTGTCAGGCCGGAAATTTGGCGAGCACCGCCGTTGCCGTAGGTGGCTTTCCATAGCGCGGAAGGGCGCAGATGTCGAAAACAGCTGTGGTCTCGCGAGTACACGCGTGTGACGTCATCAACTGCAAGCAACGACTGCCACCGAACGATACGCCCTCTCCGAGATGCATAGATTGAACCTATTTGCCCCTCCTGCCATCCCCCATTTTGCGTTTCGAGCCCTTTATCGGAGGGGAGGGGGGTTGGAGAGTTGGCCGCCCAAAAGGATTTCGCAATCGCGAAAAGGGATCATCCGCGCGGAAAGAGGACTCGCGGCTAACCTATCAATTGATATCGTGCGCCGATTAATTGGCTCTGCAATCCCCCGAAACCTGCCTTCTCCTCCCCGCCGCCGACGCGTTTGCCCGCGGTGTTTACATTTCGCGAATTTTAACGCGTCGTCGAAATTGCCGGCCTGTCGATTGCCCAGATATCCCAATTAAACCGTGATGTTTCATGGTTCGCCAAAATGGCGGCCGACGAGGATCGAAGGTGGCGAAAGGTCGTCTCGCATCGAAACGAAACACTCCCCCGTCCGAGATCGTTCGAAGTTGCGATACACCTTCCGACGAATAACGAGATAACGAACACCCCCCTCCCCTCAGACGAAATTGTTAAACCGGCCAAGAATAATACGAGTCGAGTCACGTACTTACGAATAAGGAACCGTGGGTTGAATATACCGTGTCCTGGCTTACCTGGAACAAACGAGAGAAAACGTTTATTATTAACCGGCGAAATTGCAACCGCGCGAGCGTGTGTGCGTGCACGTTTGTTTCGTAGGAGGAGGAGGAGGAGAGAAGGTCGAGCGATCGAACGCTATCGAAAGTTGGAGCTCGAGAGAGAGAGAGGACTCCTCCTCGAACATATGTATACCACGTTGACCGGAACACGTGCGAGCAGCGTTGCGGTTTCCACGGGGAAGAGGAGGAGGAGAAGGGAGTCACTGGTTCGAGCGACTCGTTTTTGCCGCACGGCCACGACGCCGGCTTTTTCTGCGATCTCGATCCACCGAAGATCGGGTTCCCTGGGAATCGCAGCACGATGAGGCGGCTGTGAAATCCCGACACACGTCGATCGAGACACGTCGATCGTTCGAGCGGCCGGGGATACGAGCGATCGAGATCGGCTCGTTAACGGATCTTACGGCGGAGAAAGAACGAGCAGTTGACGAAAGTAAACGAGGGAGGAGATCCATTTGGTGTTAATGCGCTCGATCGATCGGTTTCAGATTATTTGGGCCGATTTTTCTGACGATTTTTGCGGCCACAACCCCATAATTCCGTGATAATTATCGATCGATCGATGTTCGAATATGTTCCCGTTGTGATTTGTCGTTTATTTAACGGGTAAGACTCTCCCAGGTACGGTAAAAACTTAATGGATTAACGTAGGTGGGAAGTGTAACGATGAATTTTCAGTAAAATGCGACCGAGAGATTTATTTATAAACCAAATGCGTTAATGATCATATCGTATACACATAATCCACGTACTCGAATTTAGACAAATTCAATTTCTTCCTAACGAAGGTTAATTTATGAAAAGAAAAATCTGTTTGCAAAATAATTTTTATAAAAACGGAAATTCGTAGAAGCGTAAAATAAGCAAGGAGCGGCAAAGAGCGAGGTGGCGGAAAGGAGATTGGGGGAGAGAGAGAGAGAGAAAAAATGGCAGGCGACGTACAAACGCACACCGACACACCGTTTCCCAACGACATTTTATCTTCGACGTTTGACATTTCGAGAGTATTAAATTCCCTCGGTTTGCACGCCCACGCCCTTGTACGAGAACAGCACCGAGGGAGAACGTTCTCAACATGGCGCCGCTCGCGAAAATGACCCCCCTCCCCTCCCCTCTTTTCATTTTCTTCTACTTTTCATCCGTTCCCCGACTCCTAGATATCTCTAACGAACTACTATTGTCCTACAGCACCGTGACCGCGTTTTTCCTCGCCAATGGATTCCTTCACGCTTCTTCTCCTCCTCCTCCTCTCGCTTTTTCCCCGTATCTACCCTCTCTTCTCCTCTTTTTTTTCCCCCTCATTCTCTTCTTCTCGTTTTTGTTCTCCAGAAAGATTTCGCAATCCGCCACCGGACACAAGACGCGCTCAACCTTCCGTGCAAAGTCAATTATGCAAGCGCGTTTTCGCATGTGTTTCGTGGAGGAAGGCCGTGAAAAAAAAAAGAAGAAAAAAGAAAGCTGGACACGAAGCTCGATTGCGAATGAGAAAAAGTCTCGATGGAAGGAATAATCGGCGTTATTCCTTTAGGGACATTGTCGATGTCGTGTGGCCAATTGGCCGGATGTATTAAGCCTAATTTTCGAATAAAACTTTAGGATCGGTCAAAGAATGTTTCGAGAATTCCTTTCTTTTTTTTCTTTTCCAAGAGACGAACGTGTACATATATATACACACACTCGTTGAATCGCATGCTCAACCTCTTTCTTTACCATTTCATTACGGCAATTTATTTTTAATGATGATCAACGGCAATTATGAGCAATTGTATCTTGCGAGGATAGACAATGAAACGTGAATTCATCTCGTGAATGGGGATAGGATAGGTGTGCAACATGCGAACGACGGATCAATTGATTTTACCAGAGAAACGGTAAATACACACGACCCACTTCGTACTTCGTATTAAGACGTATATAGTTTCACGCGACAATGTGTCAACGGGTTGTTTCATTCGTTATTTCTGAAATTCAAACCGAAGATACTCCTACTAATAAGGAAAAAAAATCCCTTGCGAATCTCTGCCTAAACGATTCGAATAATTGGAAATATTAATCAAAGGAACAAGCAACGATCGTTATTACGCCACGTTATCGCGTATTCGTAATAAACATATTAATTCCACAAATTTACGGGACACACGTTTCGAAGAATTTAATCGCTCTTCCGTACACACGTTTTCCCTTCGCCCGTATTCCAAACAAAATCTATCTAACAACAGCGAACAACCGCGGCGAACTGTCCCGTAACAGGTAACATTTACTTTCCCACATAAACGAACAAGATATCGTGTTTACATATTCGAAAACACGCGTAATAAGTGGCACGCGTAGTAAGTAGTATCCAGGCCCGTGCCGTACCACTCGACACCTGCGACATACCGTGTTACTAATTCACCAAGACGAGCCGCGTAATTGCAAAGTTGTACAAAGTGATACGTGCACGTCCCTCCTCCCTCTCTCTCATTGCGAACGTGTTGGCAAGTTGTTAACACCGCAACTTGGATAATGACGAAACGGATACAAGACCGATAGAGTGTAGCCAACGTGTTACCAACGAGTGGATAAAGCGTTTATTACTTATTAGACGGCGACTTATTAGCGACGGCCATTGTTCGACACGCGTATCCATTTCGAGACAAATGCCAAGGTGAGCACCGCTGAGAGATTACGATTGTTGCAACTCCTCCCCTGCCCCTCTCTTCTTGTAATTAATATATACTCGACCCCCCCTCCCTCCTCGTCGGATTAACTTCCTAATTAACGCGAGAGGCGGCAGCAGGGCATCGTCACCGCCACCGTTTAAAACCCCCGCCGACACGATACAGGCGAGAGCGTAATTAGAAAGTAAAGATCGTAAATTCTTCTTCTTTTTTTCTAACCATTCGATTCAGCGCAATGCAAACACGCGAGAGGCATGGATTTTAATCGATCGTACGCCCCCGATTATTAGAGATTTACGAGATTGGGCGAGATGGGTTTCCGGTTGGTTTGGGGGATGATCAGTTCCTCCCCTCCCGTAAGGGTAAATTCGTCCCATCGAAAATTTAATGGATACTCTGCGATTCCTGGAGAGCAAAGGAGGGGAATATTTCTTTCGTATTGGAAAGGTAAGGAGATATGGTTTGGAAGAGTTCGTTTGTGGATTTTTCCACGAGTTTTGGAAATGAAGATCGAAGAGAAAATAGGACGAGGAATGTTACTGGTTTTCCTGGTTGTTTGAATCTTAATGGATTATTTTACAATTTTTGGGAATTATATACGATTTACTTTAATTTTCACAACCAGGTTTAAGATTGAATTTGAAAATTAATCTTCGCGTTTTTGAAGGAACTTTTTTTCCTTCGAGCGAGGAAAATTTCGCGAATTTCTCATATTCTCTTTTTAGGATCCGATGGCGCAAGACGCGAGGAGGGATGCGAAGAATCGGATGGATTAAAGGGAAATTGGAGGCGGAGGAGAGGGAGAGACGTGGCGTCAAGCGCAGGACGCTGCCTATCGCAAGGAATCGAAATTTACGATCACGGCACACCGCATCGGCGCGGTAATTTTCTGGGAGACAAATCCCTTGCTCCTTTTCTTGCTCTATTTTCAGCGGACCGCAACGAGACCCGTCCCAAGGATGGAGGAAACCGGTTTCCACATTCTCAGACAGGACGAAACCTCTTTCGATCCCGAGCTCGCGCATTCCCGATTATCATATTAAATGGACCGAAGTGTTTGCGGTCATTGCATACCGGTTGCACCACCACTGCTGTTTCCATTTATTTCCATTTATTTGCTTAAAAACCTAATGGATCGCTTTCGAAATGCCCGGCGAATTTTTACAGATTCTGCCTCCACGAAATTTAATAAGCTATTCTTTCGTGCATCATCATAAAAGTTGTACGAATATTGTATAAACATCAGATAATTCACAGACAAGTGATATATTTATATTTTATATTATAGTTAAAAGGAAGAACGAGGAAACGAGAAAATTTCATAATTTACAAGCTAAAGGATTCTTCGTGCATAATCGAACAATTAATCGATTAGATTTCGTAAAAGCTACGCTAATATTATATAAACATCATCGACAGATGATACATTCATATTTTCGTTAAAAGGAGGAACGGGGAAATTTCAAAATTTGCACGTCCAATTCGGCGAAACATCGAGGAAAGGGATCGAATAAATTTTGCCGCCGATTCCCTTTAATCCGTTCGAAAATTGTAAATTGGACGAATATCGGCACGAATTTCTCGCTTAGTCGCGGCCCATTATTCCATAAAATTCATGCAACCGACCGCGTTTTCGATTCGCTACGCGGACAACAATTTGCAAACAGAAAGAGAGAGAGAGAGAGAGAGAGAGAGAGAGGCATCGTTACACCAGGTTTCGCCCGCTTGTCCTGCGCGTTGTTTGCGTTTCAACCGTTACCGGCAAACATTAATTAAGTTAATCAAATATTAAAGGATAAATAATGACGGTTATTAATAGCCGCGTTCCATCCAGGCAGCGATGACGCGCGGCCGGAATGAAAATTCTCCAAAGCCTTATTAAATTTCCAATGGGATCGCGCGTCGCTGATCGTTGGGAACGATACCGTTGGAATATTTTTCAAACGGATACGGACGGCCTTGGTATTTTCACTCGCGAATGCCAAATTTGGCCGGAGAGAAATTCGAAAGGCCGGACGACGATGCGCGCGGGGAAGGAGACGATAATAGGAGGCTCGTCCGAGTTTCACCGATAAATAAAATTGAAAATTTCCAGAGAGGTGTCGAATCTGTATATATTATAAGGAAGAGAGGAAGCGGAGGCCAAGATTTTAACCTGTTTTATCGAATAGGTTGTTCGTTATCGCGCGACAGGGAGAAATTTCGACGATTGACGAGAAAGAACCAAACGTGTGTTCTCGTACAAGGTGTAAATATAACAGTGTCTCGTTAATTGTCGTTTAATGATAAAAATGTGACGTTTATCGAGACGGATAAGTGATTCACAGAACAGAAATATTTGCACGAATGGATAATGATAAATCAATCCAAATTTCGATACGAAAAATCTAATCTATAATCTAAGTAGAAGAAGTAGAAGAAAGTAATGTAGTAGAAGAAACTAAGAAGTAGAAAATAATGTATAATAGAAATAACGAAAAAAAAAAGAATAATTTAACGCAATAATTAAGTTAATTAACATTATTTTTCACTGGAATATGTAAAACAAATATTAAGAATGGGGTTGTATCAAAATCAATCCAAATTTCGATACGAAAAATCTAATCTATAATTTAATATAGCAGAAAATAATGTATAATAGAAAGGACGAAAAAAAAAAAGAATAATTTAACGCAATAATAAAGTTAACATTATTTTTCACTGGAATATGTAAAACAAATATTAAGAACGGGGTTGTACGCGTATACATATATTGCTTCGACCTCGTCTTTTCAGCGACCTCGACTATCCTTTCAAATACGCGAACGATCGATCAATCTCCACCGTCCTGTGAATTAAAACGATCCCATTGTCTTTCCAAGGTTATTTTGCAATCGGATATTTCGCGCGTAGGGGAAGGAATTTCCAATGATGGTTTGGAAAGGGGCGTTTGATCGGCTCGTTTGAATGGCATTTTCCGGAGACGAGACAATCGGTGGAAACGGTGGATTAAAAAAATGGCACCCGGAGATATCTCCATTGGAAGAGGCCTTTTTCGAGGGCTATATCTCTCGAACGGAGATCGGTTAAGTGGCACACGTGAAAATATTCGTCCCAGTTCGTTATAAAGTAAGGAAAAACGAATAAGGATAATCGACCATTATTTTTCTTTAAAGAGGAAATAATTATCGAATCGAAATATTAATTTTTCGTTTCAAGGGGAATTTGTTTTCACATTTATCCTCCTTTCGAATTCTGGCCGAGAAGTTTTCGACAAAGGTTTCGAAAAAGATGAAGGGAAAAGGAGCGAGGAGCGAAACGGGGAGTCGTGAACACCGCATCGTATACCTCTCCGGATTGTTTATCGCCGAGTTTATATCCTTTTCAGGTATGTAACGGAATGGCCAATAAACGGCCCTGGTAAACGTCTATCAAGCTAATGAGGGTATCGTGCTCTTTAAGCGAGAGACGCGATAAGACTCATCCCAGGTAAAGCGTTTCCTTGAGTAATTACAAGGTCCGTGCGAGTAAAAGATCCGGGAGATTTACCTGACCTTGGTCTTCACGAATAATTCCACTTCATTAAACACCGTTGAAAACTTTTACTCCTTCCCTCGATTCCTTTCCATTGTTCAGATAGAAATCGGATCAAATAATAATCTCGATAAACTTCAATATAACCGATATATATCCATCTTCAAGTTAAAACTTATCAATCGTTTACATCAAATATAACGAAAGAAAAAATGATTCCACTTTAATCCCAATCCGACTGCAAGATAAGAAAATCTACTTTATTCGATTCGAACTCTGAAATCAGATAGATTACTCGATCGAATTAAAAGAAAAAGAGAAAAGAAAAGGATGAAAAGACGTTACGCGGACGACATTCATCTGTCACGATTCAATCCGACACGGGGCGAATGTTGGGCCATTATCTCGATGATTCCCTACATGTTTCGAGATTTCTAAACACGGGGGACGGGGGAAATCACGGGGAGAGAGAGAGGATCGATCATCCATCGAATCGTCGGTTCGAATTGTTCGAGTGTTGGCCACTCTTCGTCGCGCCCCCATTGTCGATAATTCGATGGTGGTTGTACGGTTGATCACGGTGCCGATTCCATGCAGCGACGCGTACGTTAGCCGTTCTGGAGGATCCAGTCAGATTTGAATGATAATCGGACGGACGCGATTGATTTATGAATACAGGAATGGCCGGTGCTTACTAGACGAGATTAATCTTCATTACACGACATTATCCCGTCTGGTTGCATCGATGCGGGAGGGGGCAACGGGGAAGGGGGAGGGCATCGCTGTAGGTAAACTCGTCGACGATGACGGACCGTTGACCTCTATCCGATGGACCACCCTTCTCCCCTGTCTTTTACCTGTAATTTTGGAGACAAAAGCCAGAGAAGGGAAAGAAGGGAAAAAGATGCGTTTAACGACGATCGTAGATAACGATAGATTTGAAATAGATTTGATAGAAAGATAGCCTCGAAAAAGGGTACTTAAAAAAATTATGATCTGGAGAAATAATTTGGCGGAAAGTTTTCCGAAAGATAAATTGTTCCTTCCGTTTGCCTTTTAACTGTAAAGAAAAGGGAAAGAAAGGAAAAGATACATCTATAACCATCGATAAGTATCGTTTGGAATAATTACGAAAGGGAGTACATTGTAATAATTTAAAGGAAAGATTTGGTGGCAAAATTTTTCAAAATTTTATCCGTAATTTCGAAAAGAAAAAGGAAAGAAAGTAAAAAGATATTAAAATTAAAATAATTGTTATTTAAAAGTTTTGATTCTTCGAAAATGAATACTGAGAGAACGTGACAATTTGAAGAAAAATTTGACGACAAATATATTTCTTAATTTATTCGAAGAAGGAAGGAGGAAATTTTCATCCATTTTAATGCTTTCGAATGCAATTTTCGAAAATGTTTCCCACAAACAGAAGAATTTGTATTTCACGAAATGTCAACGACAACACTACACAGGCGTTCGATAATGAAACCCTTGTGGTGCACGCGCGCCCACACCTTTCGCGTCGCGCTCGATTAACGGTCGTAAAAAGTAACTGTTACTTTTGCTAAAGTGCCTGTAACGAACGAGTCTTTGTTCGAAGATGAACCCAATTGACCGCCTCTATTCCTTTCCTAAAGAAAAACCCTAATACCTATGGCTCAAGCCCTCCAACAAAATCGTTAACAATTCCTAGTTACAAATATTCTTTATCTTCAAAGGGAAATGATTCACTCGTTTGCTCTTCGGTTAAAAATTCTGAAACGTTCCGATAAAAAGTATAAATTAAAAATAATTTGAACCAGATTTCGGTTGAAAATTAGTGTGACAACAGTTTGAGATACGCAACGATTTTTAATAACATTCGAAGATTATTAACTATTTGTTACTTGATCACGATTAATTTCATAAACTCCATTGAAAGCTCGACCTCCTCGAATCGAATCCTCCATCTTCAATGATCCTGTTTCCACAAACTACTACTAGACTCTTGAGATACCTAACCTCGCCAAGTCTCATCCGACAGATACGATCGCAAATATTTGTCATTGAACTCCACGAATTCGATGGCTAGTTAGCTCGTTAGTTCGTTTACCGAAAAAAAAAAAAAAAAAAAAAAAAAAAGGGGAGAACATAAACGAACGATTCCCATTCACATACTCGCGTCAAGACGTAATCTACGATCGCCCCCCCACTGTTGAACAACCGTGCCATCAGAACGAGCGAAACAACATATACATATTTAGTATTATCAGGATAATTGTCAACCTTGGAAAGTTCTTTTTTCGTATTTTATATATATAAAAGGCGTATTATTCGAAAGTCAACCGCGATAGCTTATCTTCTCGTCCAAGTCTGTCATCCTTTTTTTTTTTTTGAGATAGAGGATACGTCTTCCGAGATTTCTCTTCTCCCCTTTGGAGAGAGAGAGAGATCCAAAGAAAGAGAGAAAGAGAAGACGGTTGAAATCGTCCCAGATCCACGGTGCCCTTCGACCTCCACCTACTGGTAATATACACGATGAGTCACGTCGCGACGAGAGATCCGTCGTAGATAACTCTGTTGATTTGGAGACCAACGCGGATCAGAGTAGACCAACTCGAAGAGAGAAGACACGGACGATCGAATCCTTTTCGTCCGTGGCTGCTTTCTACGCCTCCAATTCGTTGCGAAATAAATGGAAGAGATTTAAAAATGAAAATCTACGTCGACATTTGTTCTATGTATCGAAGAATACGTGAACAGAGGTGTACTTAATTCCGTACGTACGCGTAACTGGTTCATAATGAGGATAATCATACGGTTAAATAATTCATAAAACGTCGAACGAAGGCGAAGTTAGCTAGAGTTAGCCTCGCGGCAGAATCGAAGCAAATGCCTTCAACTGGCCCGTATAACGAAGTTATTGACCGAGCTGACCTCGAGACCGCCGGTCATCCGTTTCATATTTCTTTCATGGCTGCTTTAATACAAGCCTGGATTGGCGGACAGTGGTGTCGAGCCAACGCTCTCCTGGGAATATAATTGAAAAGAAGAGAAAAAATAAATAAATATACATATATATAAAATTCAAGTCGGATTCAAAGTCTCGTCGAGTCCTCGAGGAGGAAGCGACGAGATTGGCGCAAAGCTTTGCGTGTATGAAACGACCGCATGAGGAGGAAAGGTGTTTGGAAATCAGGATTCCGATGAAAAATCCGCTGGAAGAGGAAAAAGGATCGAGGTCGAGTCGATCCTTTAGCCCTTCGTGGCCGGATTGCCCTTATCGGGTAATTACGAGCGAAGACAGGGTGAAAAGGAGGGGCAGGGGGCAGGGGCAGGTACGATAAAGGTGACGTTGCACCTAACCGCGCGGCATCTGCCCTAGGAAGGTTAAACAGCTGGGCAGAAAGAGGTGAGGCGCGGAACCGGGGATGAAGGACGAAGAGAGAGGGAAAACGGGATGGGTCACGGTAGTGGTGGCGGTGGTGGTGGTGGTGGTGGTGATGGTGGTGGTGGGGAGGGAAATAAATAAAGACGGGAGAGAAAAGGAAGGGAGAAGAAGAGTCTAGTTCCGACGGTTCGTAGCCCGAAGTGCGGATAAAGAAAGAAATATGGCGTTGAATCGAGGAGGAGAACGAGGAGACCACGAGCTACGGAGATAGAGAGAGAGAGAGAGAGAGGGAAGGGACAAAGAAGAAACGGGAGAGGGGAGGTAGAAAAGGGAGGAAGGGAGACGAGAGTAGAGGGCTGCATGGAAAGGGGCGATAAAGGCATGGAAAAGGAGCTGGCAACGCCGCTCGGTCGATAGAAGAGTAGAACCTCCGAAATGCGGCAACGTTGCGACCCGTCTGCTTTAATACAGTGGCTCTCATTCAACCGTCCCTCCCCCCCATTTCAATTTTCAATTTCTCCGCGTTGTGGAAACTGTGAGTGAACTGCGGTCTTGGTGTTATTCTATCGATTGTGATGAAGCGTGTGTGATAAAAAAAAAAAAAAAGAGAAAAATTTCGGGAAAACAGTCGCGGGATTGGGAATATGGCCGAGGAAGAATTCTGACGGGGTCGTCGAATGAAAACCTCTGATCCGTGTGCAGCCATGCAGATTACGCTCGAAGCCGCGTAGTTTTGGCTACGAAAAAATTCCTGTTTCCAATTTTCGTATCGAGTTCGAGAGTTTCTGTTCAACCTGTTCACAATCACCAAAAAAGAAAAGGTTACGTAATATCGATTTATACCGCGGACATACGTTCACCCCTCGCGAAACCAATATTGCGATAAAGCGTTAATTTACCGGACTTAACGTTTCTTTCTCTCGCTAGATAATTGATCGTGTCGCGACGAATGGAAGAAATTGCACAGGACGCGAAACGATAAGACGGTTTTCCCTTCATCCTGTTCGAACGGTTGGCAATACGTTCGATTCTTCGAGGCGAGGACGCGGCTCGAAACAGCGGCGCGCAATTATAATTTATATCGAAGGGAAAAGCTATAATTGGAGCAACGAGGGGGGGGAAAAAAGGATACCGCTGCGCTTCGGCTCCTTTGAAGAAGGCTCGTTTTACCTAGTGATCCGCTATTCCGTTTCGCACGAGCGCTCGAGAACACGCGACTAAATCACACGTGACGCAAATTGGCGAACCGCTTTGATCGGCGAACGGTCGCGAACGCACCGCGTCACGGTGCACGTGCATAGGGGAGTTTGTTTGATAATTTAATCTAGCCCGTATTCCACGATCGATGGAAATTAACGTGTAAATAAATCCGCAGACGCGACGGGAGGGCGCGTGGGCGGTGGAAACGTAATACAAATACGTAGATCGCACGGAGGGAAACATTGGCGAACACCTCTCGACCGAATTTTTGGACTCGTTCTATTTTCGTTCGTTCGGAAAATTAGTTATAGCGGATTTCGATTTGTTGGGGACGGAGACGGGGATTTTCCATCGGCGTCGAAACGCTATTGCTTAGTCGGGGGATGGGTCGAAATATCATGCGATTGCCATCGATTTCCTCGACAAAGTTTGCCAACAACGACTCGTTGATGGTGAATAATCGCTTCCTCGAGAGATCGTGGCCGTGCAAGGCGAAAGAGCGCGCAGGAAACGCGTAATTCCAAATAAGTTCCACAGGTGCAGAGGACCGTGACGCGTAAAAACAGCGGGCCCGTTTCGAGGCTTCGCTCGAGTGTGTAGTCGTCGAGTGATAAGCGAGAAAGTTCGAAAATTACCGCAACGCGATTGCTTCCCGGATTCACGTGTATGTAATTCGAAAAGAAATCGCGATTGTTTTAACCCCTGCGCCAAGTATGATTGGGTCATTTAAAACCTAACGAGTTTTTCGAAGAAAACAAAAGCATTCATTCGCTCGTTTAATGGTTCCATGGTTTTACGTTTATGGCTTTTAACAGTATTTTGATAGCTTCTTAATAGTTTAAATTTACAGTATAATTTATTTATTCTTTTTTTAATAGTTCATATTTTTAATAAATAACGAATAAGCGTTAATTTTTTTTTTTTTTTCAAGAAAATTCGTCATCGTGATCTCTCTTCCTTGATTAATTATTTTTTTTGGAAGCTAGAAAAGCTAATCTAACATTGGCACATTCGTGTATTTGTACATACATATCGCGAAACTTTTGCACCCCGTTGTAATCCCAGTTTTTAATAAATAAATAGTATTTTTGTATCGACTTATAAGCAGATTATCGCGAGGCCGTTCAACTCGCTTGTCACGGTTTTAAATAAAATCCCACACGTTGTTGTTCCTGACGTCGACGGTCTTTTATTCGCGAGAATTATCGATTCGTTGGATATAGAACGAAAATCCCAGGATTTTCACCGTTGGGCACGTCACCATCGGCCAAACACCACGAGCCCCGCCTTTCTCTAAAAATCCGCCTTTCGTTAGAAAACCTTCCATCCGCGTACACCCTCCTCCTCTTATTCTTTCTTCCGGGTCATTCGGCTCGATTATCGAAGAAATCTTTCACCCTTATGGAAACTCACGAGCGTCGATAATCGTTTCGTATTTTCATCATTTCCTTTCACGAGAGAAAAAAGAAAAAGAAAGAAAGAATCTCATAAAAATTCAAATTTTTTCCCAACCAGAAATCGAAATTCCATGAAATCTGAATAAGAATTCACGAAATGAACGAAAAATCGATCGACAAATTTGAAACCGCGGTTTCCATTACGTTAATAATATCGAGGGATGTTATTTCACCCCTTTCGCGACGAATCGAAATCCCCTCTTCCCCCGTTTAAAATTTTCGAATCGATCCGGGTTCGCGACTTTCGAGCTCGTTTTTTCCTCTTTGACGCCACGTTAAAAATATCGGCCATTCTTCCCCTCCCCTCCCTCCCTCCCTTGCCGCCAATCATCCACCACACTGGCAACAATCCGGAAATGGATTCAAGACCCGTGCAAAATTGGTCCCAGCGTGGAATTATTCACGGTCGTCGTCGGGTGCAGCGATATTTCAGTGTCGCGGGTTCGTCGCACCTTCGTCGGTTCCTGCGAGTAACGGTACGCGTAATCGAAAATAACTCGGTGACGTCACGGATGCCAGTGATAAAACGTAATGACACGGACGAGCGGCAACCTTTCGCCGCTCGACAATGATCGGAACCGTGGAACGGACACGACGTTCGATCCATCTCGTTACTTGTTGTTGTTATTGTTGTTGTTGTTGTTGTTGTTGTTGTTGTTGTTTCGAAGCCGATAAGAGGCGCGAGGGGAGAGAAAAAAGACGGGGGCAACACACCTGAGCGCGATTTATAGGAATCCTCGATGCGCGGAGGAGTCGCTCGCTAACTTTTGAGCGAGGATATCGGAGGCATCATTCTCACGCTGCAACACGATCGTTTCTCTAATATTTTACGTTTTATCCGCGGGTGGAATCGCGGTTTGTTTGGAAATTGTCGAAGCAAGAATTCAATGTCGTCGATGAAAAGGGGGATAAATGATGGGCGAAGGGGGATGATGGAAACGAGATTATCTTTTTTTTTTTAGAGGATAAAATTTATCTTTCGCGATAAGATGTTTCTTCTTTGAATTTCGTTTGTTATTTGAATGTTTAATAGCTGTATCGGAAGGAGAGGAATCGCATATCTTTGCGAATCGATGTTAGAGTTGACGATGGAAGTGGATACAATGTAACTCGGGATAAAATAATAAATTTTCCAAATGCAATTTTTTTTTTATCTACGATAAATAAGGAATATCGATTCGATTCGAGGCAGAATGAAATTCAATGTTTTCCTTTCGAATATTCAAATTTTCCAATTTCGAAATTCGATTCTCTATTTATAACGCGTGCGCACGTACATTTCTGCCACGAGTGAGAAGTTTAACTTCGTTTTCACGGTACACGAGTACCCGATCATCCACGAACTTCAAAGAAGTGGAACAAGGTCCCCCTCCCCCTTCGCTTTTTCTCGTGCCAAAACGAGAACTCGAGGAACGGTCCCTTTCGACAATTCGAATTTCTAAATGGAGCTCCGTTTGAAGAATCTTGTTTCCTTTCCATCACGTTCTGAAAAACTAACTAGTATTTCGGTCCAGCAGAGGGAACGAAGCAGAAACGAGCGCTCTCTCAAGGAGGAATCGGCGTTTTCTTTCGATAAACTTCGTTCCAATCGTCTCATTGCCAACAAGTGCGTACAAGTGACATTTTTAAAATGAGTATAATTCCTTTGGGGCACGCTAACATTCTCTTTTCCGCTCACCGTTGGCGAGAGTGAGGGAATTGGAAGATCATTTATCTTGCATAACCTTTCGATGAATTTCTAATTACGACATAATGAAACGCCAATAAGAAATGTCGAGTGAAAGAAATTTGCGTGCAAAGAATCCCGATCACGAGTCACGCGCGTTTATTAACGACGCGTAAGATTACGAAACACGTAAATCTTTTTAAAAAAAAAAAAGAAGGATCGTTAAAAAAGAAAAAACGTCTTTTAATGTTGCAATTAGCGTAATTGCACAGCTGTTATCGTTACACCGATGAGCCCACGTAAGCACAAAAACGTAACGTAGTTGGACATTACACTCTATCTTTTCCAATCCGTGATGATAACATTGTTATCATTCTAATTCCGCAATCTTCTTCGATCAAAATTCAATCGTCGAACGAATGAATAATGGAAACCAAAAGATATAACCTTTTTCTCTCCGTTTCTAAAAATTCACTAGATATATCCAGATGGAATATCACCAAAATGGAACCCCAACGTTAATTCAAACTACTCTCTCTACTTACTCCTATCCCGTTCATCGATCCATCCTATCTTCTTTCAAACGATTTTCAAAAAACGTTTGAAAAGCAACAACAAATTTTTTTCACCAAGAATGAAAATTCCGTTTCCTTTATCAAGAGGGTGAGACGTTCCACAGGCGACGTTCCTCGTAGAGAGGCGCAACGGTATCACGAAGCAGGTGATTTACGCCGAGGTCTCGCCTCGATTAGATACAATTTTTATCTCGGGATCTAAGCAGGCCGGCCCAACCACGCCAGACCCGCCGCAGGGTGAAGATTCATGAGGCCACGAGGCGTGTATTCCACGGGGGCGTAATTTTCCACCGCGATTGCGGGAGGGGAGGAGAGAGGAGGCGGTGCGCGGAGGAAATTCTAATTTTTCAGGGACACCTTCCGTGCGCCATGAAAACGATGGAGGAAGGAGGGCTCGCCGTTATCGTCGCCGCCGTCCCGTTCAAATTGCAACGTTCACGAAACCGGCGCCCCGACCGTTATCGATCCCTTCCAACCGCTACGTTTACGTGCCGTACACGCGTACACGCGCGTACGTGCGCTCGTTATCGCCCTCCTCCGAGCGAGCGACACTTTATCTGGATAAAACGGGCGAGTAAAAGGGGAGGGGAGGAATAAACAGGCGGCTCGATAACGCGAAACGGCGATCTTTCTCCCTTAATCGAGACTTGGAGGTTTTAGGTCTTATTGCAAAGGGATGAATTCATTATTGCGCGCGAATCGACATCGTCCCCCAATTTATTTATCCATTCACTGTTTGCTCGAGAATTTGTTTGAATCGAGGAAAGACAAGATGTTTAATCAAGTCTGTGATTCTTGATATCTCGTTCGTTCGTTTCATTCGAATTATTTAATTGAATTTCGCGCCAAGGGGATCTCTTCGAAGCTGTCAAATTTTTCCAAGAATCGCAAATACGAGGAAATTCCGTAGAGTAGTGGCGCACAGTGGAACAAGTTTGCCATGGCCAGACAGGGGAAACCGCGGACTACAAGGAGAGAAGGAATCTTTGGACTGAAGGAAATGTAGTAGAGAAGTACTGATTACTACTGATAGCTATTCCTTCAATTATTTCGATAGATCGAAATAATTACAGCCACATTTTTGTTTGATCACAAGACGAGAAATATATGATGACGGATGTTTTTTGTAAAATTTTTGACAGACAGGAATCGCAGGACAATACAGGAGAAATACAGGGATTTTATTTTAAGGATGGGATGCTTTTCTCCAGATCGGGACGGATAGTAAAAACTTAAAAAAAGCATCGCTGATAGGTCGAAGCTTCGGGGAGCTTTTAAGGCCAGTTGCCAGCTCAGCTGCCGGAAATGGTTTACCGTGAACGGTCAGCGAAATCCTTCGCCATCGCTTTTTCCATCTCCCCTCTCCTCTCGCCGTGGAGGATGAAGCGCAACGGATACAAGATTTTCCAAAAAATGCGGAAATTTTATCCGCTTAAATTTTTTTAATTCCTAACGAATTATACTCTCTTATAAATTTATAACATTTTTTAAATTAAAATTCTCCTGTATATCTTCTTCTTCTATATATATTTATTCAAAAACGAGAGAAGCTAATAATATTCCTCGATTGCAATCGATTTTTCCAACGATACGTATTTGATCACGAAGAAAAAAAACTTCACTCGAAAACATATTCGCTTCACAGATTATTTTCTCCGACAAAAAGAAAAAAAAAAAAACATTTTAATTGCTACTTCAAACTTGTACTTTGCCTATCACTATCTTCTTCCTATCTACCATTAAACCTGACCCGTTCGAAATTGCAAACGCATGTTATTAACACCTTCGAAAAAACTAGCTTGTTATTAATAAACACGATGGGCGTGTGAAAAAATCTTTCGGGTAAAAAAGAAGGGGAAAGACGAGAGAGCGTGACCGACATCGATATTCGCGCAATGGAAAACGTGTTTAGCGGGAATATGATTTTGCCCGCGCGAAAGATCGCCGAGACAAACGGGTCGATTAATATTCCGGTCAGCTCGCGGCGCAAAGGACAGTCGGGAAAGGATCACTCCACTTTTCAAGTCCGGTTGGAAAGAAACTGTTGGCCGGAGCGGAGTTCAGTGTCCGGAGCAGCGGGAGGTCGAGGAACGAACGAGCGAAGAAATCTGTCGACGCCGGGAGGAGCGCAGCAGGCGTCGTCGACTTAGTTTTTTTTTTCTTCTTTCTCTCTCTCTCTTTTTTTTTCTCTTTTCCCAATGCAACAAGCATCGCGGCATGGGAGCATCGACGAATTTTCATTGCCTCTTCTTTGATTTTTTTTTCCCCTCCCCGATTTTCGATTCGAAACGATGCCGGGTGTAAGTCGTTATCCTTTCGATAAATTTTAGGAAATTTCTAAAAGAATCTTTTGTCGATTTCAATAAATTGGAGTCGAGTTGAATTTATGAATTAAAAAAAAATTTAAGATTAACGCGTTAAATTTGTTTCTTTTGGTAACTTTTCGCGCTCTTTCTCCGTAATGATAATCCCTGTTTGGGTATAATTACACGTATAATAAATTCTCTTTACGAAGAGAGACAGCTATTTTTTTTAAACTGAAATTCCTAAGAAACTGACAAGGAAAAGCAAAATATACAAAATTGTGTGCTAATCGCCCGTCCGCCATTGTGTCAACACCTGTTCCGTATCAAATTTCAAGATGACGAAATGTTTCTGTCGCGGAAGAATGGACAGGGGTGTGACCCGAGACGCCAAAGGGGTTGTTCAACATCGATCCCGCCAATGGGCCAGGAGGTTTTTAAGGGCGCAAATTTCTACAATCGAATTTAAACCCCGCTTTGACCGCCATCGAATAATAATCGAGAAGACGGATTGATTGGGAAAGCAGAAAAATTGAAGAGCTGGTAGAAAGGAGAGGGATCGGAGGGGAGGGAGCGGTAGGTTAATAACAAGGGAAGATCGGATAAAAAGAAAAGAGCACGGCTGCATCTCGCCTTCACCCAGCTGCCTAGCCAATCAGAAACGACCTTCGTCGGTTTTGCTCCTCTGTCTGGCGGCGGGAGTATCGATCTTTCTCTTTTCGCCGGAAAAATGGGCGAAAAACGAGTTGAAAAATTTCCCGTTCTACTCGGGTTCGTTCAACCAACGCATGAAAAATCTCCACGTTCCACGTCCTTCCATCCGATAAGAATCCACAAAGAATCGAAGCCCCACGCTGGTACCGTTTCCTCGAAACCATCACCTGCCCTCGTTACCTTCGAAACACCAAGGCAAAATACGTATATAACCTCGTACAATCCTGATTGTAAACGTTCCAAATTTCTTCTCTAATCCCAGAACCAAGACCTAATCACGGAAAGCAA
Organism: Apis mellifera; assembly: GCF_003254395.2. Lineage (NCBI taxonomy): Eukaryota > Metazoa > Arthropoda > Insecta > Hymenoptera > Apidae > Apis > Apis mellifera. The sequence continues at coordinate 7,278,784 of NC_037640.1, forward strand.
ACGAAACAAAGGAGAGGGGGAAGGAAGGGCAGCGTTGGTCACACAAGGATGATAATTTCGACGACACGAGAGCAGGATAAATAACGTAGGAGGAAGAAAATGAGGCTCACCTTGTTTCCATAGCGGGCACAGTGGCGAGATTGGCGCGCTGCGAGCTGCCAGAGGCGCACGGAAGAGGATAGTCGGACGGCTGGAGGAACGGGGCAGGATGGTGTCTTCGAGGCGTGACCGTTGGCTGTAAGTGTCGGCGGCGGCGACGCTGTCGATGGCGACGCTGATACCGATGATGTTGCCTGTGATGATTATGATGATGATGATGGTGGTGGTGGTGGTGGTGGTGTTGCTGATGATGATGATGATGATGCTGAAGCGGTACCTGGATCCTGTGGATCGTCGTGCCGGCCACCCTCCAGCAGAGAACATACGGGACCGCGTAATCGGGTTTCACCTGTACCACGGGCAACACCCGGTACTCGACTCCACGTGGATGAAACGACGACACCGATCGACCGTTATCCTCGCTGGATCCGTGCGCCAGGAGGCGAGTCTCTCCACGGAGGACGTTGTAGTCGCGACAGCCAAGGTCACGGGGTAACATGTCACGAGGACATCCCCATGGGCCACGAACTACCGCCCCCCGCTTCGTTTCGTCATCCTCGATTCCGCGATCACCGTCGTTCCAAAGTAAAGGTAAAAAAAAAAAGAAAACTTTACACCTTTTCTCTCTTTTAGAGCCTCTTTCGCTCCTTTCACTCGCGATCCCAAACTTCTCTAATTCACAATAGTGAATCACTGTTATTATTCGGTGATGATCTTCCTTCCAACGATGAAAATCGATTTCGATCGAGACTATTGTTATACAGATATTGTTATACACCACTTTTTCTTTCGTTTTCCTTTTCCTTATCGAGGTTTTGTCCACGAAGCACAGCTGTTCCAATTAGTATCCTCTGGAAAGTGTGATTGGGACTTGATCAGGGAACAGCGTGGCCGCGGTCCCGCGAACGCAAGCGGCGGCGCTGGACGAAAGCCGGCAAGAGGAAGATGGAGCGAAGAAGCATGATGGGCTGTTGGGCGAGGAGGTTTCCGCTCGAGGAGAGGGCGTCGTGATGGCCGGCGACACTCCCTTTCTCGCGGCACGACACGCCGCGACCTTACATCGACTCGTGCGCGGAAGCGGGCGAGAGCGAACGAGAACGAACCCAACGAACGAACGGACGTGGAACGAAAGCCGGGAGAGGAAGGAACGCAGCCCCCCTAGGAGGATCCGCGCCGCGCCACGAATTTCAAACGGCGATGCGCGCGCGCACCTTTGTCGCGCGCTCGTGCCACCGGCACTCGAGGCTGCGCGCAAAAAGAAACCGCCGCGTCGCCGTCGTCGCCGTCCTCGCCGTTGTCTTCGATCACCGGCCTCCTCCTCGCCTACGTCGTCGCGTAGTCGGCGATCATGCCTCATATGATCGAACGTTGTGCGCGATGGAATAATGTTCCTTTGATCTCGCAGCATTCTTGGAAATTCTTCTTTCTTTTTTTTTTTTAATTGGTGAATGGAAAAAGAAAGGAAAAAAAAATGTGATGGACGAGTCGAGACGTAGTTGAGATGATTTTGAATTTGATTGTGCGCGATTCCTAAGAATCCTTTTCTTTTTAATTATCGAATAAAAAAATAAAAGTAACGAAAAAATCGTGATGGATATTAACGTCTATGCTATCTTTGGGTTGATCTATGTTAGTTTCTTTCTAGCAAATATTTTATTTTTAAAGAATTGTGATGGATATCGTTGCATTCTTTTCTTACACAAGCTTCTCTGCGTCAATCGAATCGCACAGAATAGGATAGAATAATTTTCTTTTGGTCTACGTTAAAATTCCCAATTCTTCGTTTACTTAACTTTAAATCATACTACAAGTATCTGGTTTTTTAACAAATTTAAACAAATTCTGTAGAAAAGAATTCGTTTAACAAGAATATTACAAGTTCTCTTCTTATAACTTCTCTTTAGTTACAAGGATCGAAATTCTCTGTGTTTGGAAAGAGAACAGATGAATTTGATCCGTGTAATGCTATTCGCGTAATTATTAAAATTCCGACGATGAGGATCGCTAGCTTATGAAAACATAAATTACGAGGATTAACTATCTCTATAACTACTCGAAAAAGTTAATCCATCCGTGTGATCCTACGTTACAAAAGGTTTATTAGCTATTAGTTCTCGGATCTTCTGCTAATTATAATTTAAACAAAGATTAACACTGTGATGTCACGTATGATTTCACGGAGCTAGTTGGTTATTGGCGTAAACCGTGATTTCGCTATCATTTCGTATAAATTCAGGGATTATATCGTGAAAAAACATTAATATACTCCTCCACAAATAAATAATAAATTACATTAACGAAGACGAATAATCAAGACACAAAGTAACTTGCGCCAATTTAATTTGCACGCAACGATTCTATGTACTCAAAGTATAACGAAGTCGGAGATTACGCAAAAGCAATTCCAACTAACGATCAATGAGAACAACAACAAAAAAAAAAAAAGGAAAGAAAAAACTTCGAGATAACTTTAACGAGGCTACGTATCTGATTCTACGGAAAAGTATACACCGCGAAGCGATACAGCTGATAGCTAAACTTTGCTCCATTTTTCTCCTCACCCATTCCTTCGCTCATTCACCAATAACAATATCAGATCCGACGATAATAGTAATAGCATTTATTATTAAAGGATAGTCGCGAAGACGGCACGTGCGTGGCATTTTTCAACGAACCGAGGCCGCAACCTCGGGTTATATATCCGAGGCAGCTGCCTGTCCAGGCTGAAAATTTCATCGGAAGGGTCGGAGGAAAAGGGGTGAACGGACGCGTGGGTGGGTCGTTTACACCTGCCCCTCCCTCTTAACCTCTTTTGCGACCCGCACAGGTGGCCCGGCTAATAGCGTGACGAATCGGTGGACATCGCGACTGGCTCGTGACGAGACACGATTTACGATGCTGCCTCCGTGAAATTCAATCGTCCCTCACGCGCCTTCCACAACCTTCTCTCTTCTTCAGAGAGAACAAAAATACACTTTTTACAATTTTCAAAATCGAAAGGAAGAAAATGTGGAGGAGAGACGATCTGGAGATTAGAGGAGATTTGGATTTGGAATTGGGTCATCTCTCGTACTCTCGAGTTCTCGAGACGAGGAGGAGTGGAGGAGAAACGTCGAAGGGTAAAAGGATGCCTTAAGAGGACGCCTCGAGGACGACCTTCGTTCGAAAATGGATCGATCGCCGGCGTATCGACAGGCGATCGACCATCTCTCGTTTATTACCGAGACAACAGGCTATTCGCGCGATCCTTCACCGCCGCATAATCACCCGTTACACCGACGACTAATTGGTAACGAGCGGATCGCCAAGATATCGTGCTCGTGATGGCCTCGATCCTCTCAGGCCTTTCCTTTCAACTGGTGCTTGTGCGGAAAATAGGGAAGGAACGAGAGAGAGAGAGAGATGAAATAAGGGATGCAAGGAACGAAGGCCAATTTTCAATTACCGGTCGCGGTGAAATCGCGAGCCTGGCAAACCGCTAATTATCGATAACGTTTATGGCAGCAGCTAAGATCGATAAATAAATTTCCAAAGTCTCGTTTAAACGCTCCCTCCCCTTCGAGATATCCTGATATCGGGATAAAACGTTGTCCGGCCGAGGACGACGTATTAATTTTCAATCGAGAATCGATCATCCATCCCCGATCCAAAGTTGTTCGACAAACTGTGCTCGAATCGATCGAGTTTTATCGTCGAGCGGGGGGAGGAGAAAGATTCTCGTTCGTTTTAAACGATTGATGGCAGGAGGGAGAATCGTTTACGATGCTTTGCAAAGGAAGAATAGATTCGTGGATGCAATTATTCGGAGCCAGTGATGAGAGCCACTGGTTAAACATCGATGTATTAGATTATGACGAGGCGATAGGATCAAACGGCCCGTTTCTATGCATAAGAGTGGAGAGAGAGAAGCGTGGAATTGTGTAGGAAACGGGGGTAATACGATAACGTTTCACGTGCACGAAACAACCCCGCGATCGGTGGTTTACAAGCGAGGAGAAGTTGCGCCGGACTCGTTTCAATATTCACGAGAGAATCGAAAGACGTATTGTTGGACGCGGAAGGGTGTGGTGGCGAATAGGGTTGAGCGTCGATACGTATTTATACGAATCCGAGAGGGAAATTCGATAAGGAAGACTCGGGCTGGGATACGATTACTACTCGAACAGAGGTTATCGTGTTTCATTTTTTTTTTTTGTATTTACCAAGTATTCGAGTTATACGAGCTGGTTTCGAATTACGGAACGAAATAAAGTTCGAAATCACTTTTGATGCTCGAAAGAGGAACGTGTATCATAGGAATAAAGATACAATAATGTACTACCTTTTTTTTGGTAATTAAAACGCTTATTTCCCGTTTAAAAAGCATCCTGCAAAGTATTTTTTCCAAAGTTGCGTACTCCAGATCCAAATTTACGATCCGATAACAACACGTTTATAATCCCATTATTACACTCATTTGGCGAAGATTTCTTTCTTTGCTGTAAAAAAAGGTTAAAAGCATTGCTCGTAATTATATTACCACCGTGAATGATAAGGCAAAGAGTATCATCATCGAGTGGTAGTCCAAGGTTCTTCACCCTTGGACGACGATTAACTCCTCGTACCGTGAGGCGATTGTGAAATAATTTTTACATGCATCTTTTTCTCTTTGGATCGATAAATATATCCTCCTCCTTCGATGACAGTCTCTAATCTCGCCATCCTTGAAATTCAGGTCTAGATCGAATCACGGGAGTATGATTGAAAAGAAGAAGAAGAGGAGGAAAAAAGACAAAACGATGATGGAACAGCTGCTACCTTCGATCGTTTCATGCAAACTCGAGGCGTATAGCAACGCGCAAATAAGAAGGAACGGGGTGCAGGGATCTGCATGCCCAACACCTCGCCGATACGTGATATCCTTACGAACAAGCTTCTGTTCTTGTCCGACGATGGAAAGCATGCATCCGGACGAGGTAAAACCTGGTGGACGAGCAGGCGGTAGACGAATACGAAAACAAAAGGTATGGTCGCGAACAAATTCGACGAATTTCGCGTACACCTTGAAACCCAGCTGTTAGACAGCTCTCTGATGAGACAAATGATATTGACCCATGTCAAGATTTTCGTGATTCGTGGAGGATCCGATCTGAAAATGAGCGAACGATGTAGAACAATAATTTTACGTTGGTTACATTTCTAGGATGAAATGGAAGGTGGGATTAATTTTTTTAATCGGATATAACAAATAAATGGAAATAAACAGATGAAAAGACAAAGATTCGAAGATATGTAGAATGAAATTTTGTAATTCGCTTCTTGAATTCGAAGTCGAGTTCGATTCACGTTTTTTTCACAATTATCGATTAAAAGGTTCTCTCCCCCTCCCTTTTTCTTTTTCATCGCAATAACATCTCAAGGCCTAGGCCTCGGAAAGATCTCCCAATTTCCTAGATTCTCCCCATCCGGGGAAGACGCGTCAGGTGTTCCAATTCCCCTCCAAATTTTCCACGTCAAAACTCCACCGATAAAATTCACCCTCCCCTGATGATTACACGATCCCCTTTTCCCTTATTTCCTACACCCTTCACGATCTTTGCTAGCCGAACATCGATAGTCAACGCTATTGTTGCTAATTGTTGAAAAGCTAATTCCACGAATTAAACTCATCGAAAAAAAAAGAGAGAGAGAGTCTATCGACGAATATCTTGAAGAGAAAAACAGGAGAGGGGGAAAAAAAAATAGAGAAGAGGCAAAAGAAAAAAAAAAAAAAAAGAAAACAGGGCAGGGAAGAAAGTTTAGGGTGCGCTGGAAGCCGGCCCTGGGCGTCGCACACGCCACCGCCACCTCCATGCCCCCGTCCTCGTTTCGCCCAAGGGCGGCCAGACTCGTCGAAGCTACCCTCGCGCGACCATTGGTCCCCCGACTCGCATGCGCGCGCTTGAAAACCGCTCCTATTGATCCGCCGACGCGGTTTTCCTCCTCCCTCTCCTCCCCCAACCCGCCATTTTCCTCTCTCCCTCTCACCCTCCTTTTTCCCTCGTCACGCTCCATCCCCCTTGTTCCGCGAGAGGAACACTCGCACGCAAGATCCGGCAAGATACGAGCCGGGGATCTACGCCGGGGATCCTCCGTGTTCCTCCGTTGTCCATCGTCGTTCCCGCGACATCGCCAACATCTTTTTGTTATATATCTCTCGTGTTGTTTCCTCTCGTTGTTCCCTATTTTTTATCCGGAAGCTTATACCCCGCTCGCTGCTACCCCCGGGAGTTTGGGAGGAGGGGGAGGGGAGGAGGGTTGAAAAAAAAAAGAAACGTATATGCACGATACATAATCCTGCACCGCACCACCACGTAGAAAAAAAACACCATCGTTTGTTCTCTGTGGGGAAATTTTGGAGTATTTGGAGAGGGGTGGAGGGGTTTTTGAAGGGAGGATGATGTTCCAATCATGATTTCGGCGGAGAGAATTATACGATCCGACGACGAGAAGGGATATATAACACGGTGAGAATGGTTTTTTATTGGATTTCTGGAGAGAGAATTTTTTTTCTTTTCTTTTTTTTAATTGAAAGATAACACGGTTTTCTTTTGTGAGGGGGGGAATTTGGTCGCGAAGAAGTGAGATTCGTGGAGGATTATCGTAATCCAGGTGAGAAAAAGTATACGGTGAGAATAATTTTCTCTAAGAGAGGGAAATTCTCTGTGAAAATTTTGATATCTGAAGGGATATTGCGTCGATTAATCTCTCATCGAGTCGATCATTGAGTTAATGAAGGAGGATATACAGATAATTTTTTTTTTAATGAAGTTGTTCCAAGTTCTCTAAGATTTTCTGGAAAATTTTTATTGATTCCTATTTTCCAATAGAGAATATCTTTGCGTGTTAACAATAAAGTAAAGTTAATTCCAGAATATAGTTGTGCGAAGAAATCTGTACAACAAAACCTTCTCGTTTCTCCAAAAAGTAGCTTCTTCTTTTAATTCGAACGTAGCATAAACTTGCATAAACCGTAGCTAAATAAAACGACGCATTGCGAGCCTTATTTGAACAAAGCATCCTATAATCGTGATGTATAATCACGAAAAGATAAGAGGGGGAACGGTAGATTTTTTTTTTTTCACGGGATACAAAATACGACGATTAAGCGAGGGAAAACGTTTCCTTCGAGATAAAATATACATACATTTTGGTAGAAATACTTTTCATTGCTGTTTATACCCGATACTTCGACTTCTCCGTTAAATCTACGATAACCACCCACGCACTGCGGGCTGACTTCTATAATAATCGAGTTATCCGTGAACACAATGGTCAAAATGTCAAATGGAAAATAGGCAAGCTGCGAGCAATACGATTTCACAGAATATGAACTTATTGCACGATTATTCATCCTGACCAATTTCTAAATGTCTCTTTCGATCGATGATTACGATCGTTCATCAAAAAAGGAAAGAAAAGAAAGAAAGAAAGAAAGAAAGAAGCCACCTTCCTCCTTTCTGAAGAGAAAGAAAATTGGCCGTAATTACAGGTGCAAGATCGATATCGTCGAAGGAAGCGCGAAAAGGGGATGGACGAGAGAAGAAAACCAGAGAAATCGCATTACGACTCGATCGAAGCAGAAAGAAATTCTTGGACGAGTTTCTCCTTTGAATCTCGCGCAGCTTTTTTCGAAGTCCACCTCCCCTCCTCCTTTTCTTTCTTCTTTTTTTCTCTTTTCGCTTAAACAGTCCGTCATTAAAGACAAATGAAATCACAATTTCCTCCACGAGTCTTTTCCCCTCCCTTCCGAACTCTTCTCTAATTATTTCTGCCCCGCGAAGATCTAATTTCCACGGGCGGTAATATCGATTAAAGTCGACCTCGCGCGACCACCCGCCGAGTAAACGAACTTCCACGAAAGAAAATCCTCCCAGCTACACACCCCTTTCCCTCGCCCTCCCTCCAAGCTACGTTTTTCCAATCGTTTCTCTCCCCTCTCTCTCTCTCTCTTTATTCGAATATTTCGAAGAAGGAGGAGGAGGAGGAGGAAGGGAAAAAAAAGATGTTCGATTTTATGGAAGCGATACTGCTACGAGGATGGCTCGAGGCTCCCTCATTTTCGTCATCTCCGATATTTTTCGCATGCAAATTACGGTCGAAACAAGCGGCAGCCACTAATTTCGGATGCCTTGGTCGGATGAAAAGATTTATAATACGAGAGGAGGCACGGAGATGCTTATGGAATACTTATAATCGGATTCTTGCGGCCTCGGGAATATCCATCTTTTCGTAACTCGTGTAAACGCGAGGTAAAGTGGTCGCGAAGGAAAGTTACGCGACCTACTGACCTTTTCGACGCCTCGTATTCGTAGTACTCGTCCCCCAAAGTGACTTGACAAAATGTAATGACGATCTCGGGAGTGTCTCGATGACGAAAGAAAAGAAAAATCGAGGAAAGAGACTCTCTATCCGATCCTCGAGTTCGTCGTTTAGGATTATAGTGTCTGATATAATTAATTTGTTTAGAATTTCGAGTGGATTTAAATTGAAAGGAGCAACGCTCGAATCATGACAGGACAGAACGAGGTGTACTATAACTTTTTGATTAAATTACTTAAACGAAAAATTCTAATGTCAAGATTTGATTATACTTGGAGATGCGTTTATTTGAAAGTCTGCTCGAATATTATACGTCACCTCGTTTGTATACCTCGTTCGAATCTACTTGAAAGTATTCCCCTTGTTCTGTTCACGGCAAAGTACAGGTGAAGAGGGGCAACGAAACTTCACGAGTCAGATTCGAACTTCGCGAGTAATCACCCTTCTCGGCAGAACGAGCTCGATAACAAACGGAGACGTCTGTAGCTGTAATCTGCGACGCCTGTGGAACAACAATCTCGAGGAGAGAGAGGAGAGGTCAGGGAATCAAAGGGCTGGCTCTCCCCTGTCCAAGGTAAGAAACGATTTTTTTTTTTTTTTTTTTTACCACGAAGAGGGAAGAGGAAAAAAGGAAGAGGAAAAAGGCGGAAGAGTGTACACGACAGGATGAAGGAAGACAAGCCCGGGTAACGCGATGGATTGAATATTTAAGAGGCACTCCATTCGCGTGGAAAATCGAACGCTGTTCCTCCATTAAGGTGGCTCTACACGAGAAGAAAAATAACGAACTTGAAAAAAAGGAATTCGTATTCGTTCCGTACGAATTTTCTTTTCCACTTCCTTTCTATTGGATCTTCTTGACTTGTGTATCTCGAATCGTTTTGGCAAAGATAAATAATTTTCGAAAAATAAAAACAACTCTGGTGACAGATTCGAATCTTTACACGTTCGAGAGGAGTAAATGAAAATCGAGTATAATTGAAAATCTAGAAATTTTGAATCTTGCAAAATTTGCTTCAGAATCTCTCGTACGATAAAAACGAACGTAGAGAAGAATACGACTTTATATATTATGCATTTGATATGTGTACGAATAAGGGGCATCGAATTTGGAGAAGATATTGAATTAAGAGGTCGAGTCGACATATTTTTTTTCGAGTTGTTATGAAATTAAATGGACGGAACCACGATGCATTGTTAACGCGACCAAGTTTGTTTAAATCGTGGCTAACTTTTGAGCCACTTCAACGTCGTTAACGAGCTCGTCGTGAACGTTGGTCTAGAAGTAAGTACACAACATATGTATAAAATGAAAATTGTCAGATCACTTGAAATCCTGTGAATTATTAAATCCTAAATGGGAAAATGTAAGTGCTCGAAATAATATAATTATGAAACTCTCGAAAATCTGCACGGCAGAAATTTAAATTAAGAGCCATTCGAATATCATAGAAAATTCACATATTTTCTTGATTCATCGCGCGAATTAATTATTAAATCATTTGAAGATAAGAATATTATGAATTTATTACATATTGAATATCGATGATGTGTAAATTTCTTACTTTACGCGGATAATCAACGTACAATGTCACGAATTTTTCCAACAAATAAAAAAAAAAAATCATCACGCTGTACACTGTCACTTTGACTTCCGTTGAATTTCTTCCCGTTCCTCTTTCAATAAAACACCACACAATGAAAAGCTACGATTAATTTCCAAGGCGATGGAATATAACGCGACGCAACAACACACATCGATCAATCATTCTAAAATCATGCGAAAAACCTCGAGAAGTAAAACGAAGTTCGAATCGGTTGGAAGGATGACGATGCGAACGAAATAAGCCCACGGGGGTGAATCTGGGAGGGAAGGGGAGGGATGGATGATACCATGGCGCATAAAGTGTTGGCAAGGGTGAGAATGGCTCGATGCAAAGTAGCTCGGTCTCTCTCGTATAATCTGGCCGCCTTGATATTCTCTCATCTCTCGATTCGCCCTTCGCATCGAAGCCATTGTTATCCACGCTCTCCTCTCCTTTCCCGCCCCCCCTTCCCATCTTTTTGTTTTCTTTCTCCTTCCACCCCTTCCCCTGGAAGGATAATCAGGGACGATGTCATTTTTCAAACTGACAAACGGCCGGTATATATCGCGTATATATATACTTCTTAATGGAACTCGATAACAGATTTTCGCCACCGATTCACAGAATTTTTTCCGAATGCGAGGAATATTTATTATCGCCGAGAATACCTCGATTTCATTCGCTAGGTGGAAAGAGTTTAAGTTTTGGAAGAGAAGATAGGAAAGAGAAACTTTCCCTCAAACTCGTTCGTTTGATTAATGACGAAAGTGGAAAGAGATTTCTTTTCTCTTCTTTTTTTTTTTTTTTGAACAACTTAACAGTCGATGATAAACCGGGCATAGAATATTTTCTTCGATGGAATTATTTCGATTTATTCGATACAATCGAGAAGATGTTGTCAGTTTGAAATGCTTCGTTCAACTTAATAAAAAAAAACCAGCTTTCTACGATATCCATACCCTTTCTGCTCGGAATCCGAAACTCGAGGCTGAGGAACGCACGAGGCGAAGACCTTTCGTCAATCAACAAAAATGATGGAAAAAGAGAAAAGAGGCTACGAGAGAGAGGAGACTTTTCAAAAGACCGCGAGGCAATTAAGGATATTGGCGGGTTTCGGCTCGCAAGGGAGTGCTTGCGAATCCAGCAACCCTTGCGGTATAATAATAACGGAGAAAAAAGAGAAAGAAGAAAGCAAGGGAGGGGGAGAGAAACGCGCGGATCAAAGTGCGCGATACTTGACAAACACTGGTGTGTGCTGACCCCCCCTCCTCCCTCGAACGAACAGAGAAACGATTCGACGGATTTTTTTTTTTTTTTTTTTTACACACGCACGTCGAGAATCGCGCATACGACATCGACGATCCGAATTGCCTGAAAAACGCAGCCACGCATCGTTGAAAACTCTGAAACCTCTTCTCCGGCTTCCATCCTTCCCGCCCCCCTTCCCCCCATTTGTATTAATGAACGGGAATCGGTCGGTGGGTTTTCGCGTGTGTGCACCCCTTGTCGCGCATCGATCGCACGAGGAGGGAGGATAAAGTACAACGCGGAAACGCGGACGGTGGAGTCGTGCGACGAGAAAGAGAGAGAGAGAGAGAAAGAGAGAAAGTTTTAGGCGCCCCTATTTATTCAGCTGAGACTGAGGAGAATGCGCGGAGTCATCGCGAGTGTGAGGCGGCGTGCCATCACGAATCTCTTTCTCGGTTGTAAGGTAAAAGAAAAAAAAAGGAAAAGAAAAAGAGAAAGAAGCCGATGGGAGGGTTGATCGTTTCGAATTTCGTGGGTCGAGTTTTAGTTCTTCGTTCGAGGTTTCCCTCGTGTTTTTCTTCGGAGCGTTTCGAGAAGCGTGGGTGGTAATGTGCTTTTTGTTTGTGAGAGAAGAAGGATGAAGACGGGAGGGGGGGAAGGAGATTTGGGAAAGCCGAGGAACGAGGTTGCTCACCTCGGTTTGTTTTAATATTTGATTCAATTTTTCACGTCCCTCCCTCCACGGAATTTTTGAACTAGCTCTTTCTTATAGCTAATAATCTTTGAATAAAACTCAATTATCTTAATTACATAATTGGTGAAACTAATAACTCAACTTTATATCTTCTGTAACTTTTGAATAATTAGAATAAGTATTATATTTTAACTATTCAGCATAGATCTAATCGAAAATTTAAACGATAAAGAGATCCATCGAATAGCTTTCGAATTCTCTTTTCCACGTGAAGAAAGAAAGAAAACCAAGAAGAAAATCCCGAAAATCTCTGCTCCTTCCTTTCTCTCGAATTTTCTGGATCGATCGACGAAACAAGAGCGAAGGATCGATCGAATTTTTTATTACGAAAAACGAACATATCGAACGCGAACCGGAATTTCATTCGTCCAGATAGAAACGATATTTCACGAACGAATCCGAAATACCGAGGCAAAAGTGGCACACTCCTCCTATATAACAACTGGAATATAACCCTATAGAATCGAAACAGTTATTCCCCCTTCCTTTTTTTTTTTTTTCTCTTTTCTTTCATTTTCTATTTACCACGAGCAAACACACAGAGACAGAGGGAACGAATGGACGGCGTTTTCTTCTTTAAGAAGCTTGGAAGAATAATCTTCCCGGACATCGAAGCCTGCGAGTCTTTCTTCGAGTTTCCGCTTGCGAAACCGTTAGATCCTCCTCGTTTCGGTCGCGCGGGGACGTGTCACTGCGGAGGATAATTTCGACGACAGTATCCGGACTCCGGTAATGGCGGACGGTGTCAAAGGTGATCACCGCGATGGGGGGGCCGTGGCCAAGATTCTTCTCCGTCGATCCTTTTGAAATAGGCGAAAGTTGTCCAAGTTGGAAGAGGATTGGCTTCTCGATCTCGACGAACGCGAGAAGAGAGACGCGAGAGAAAGGCAAACGAAGGGAGAAAATGGAAGATAAACGCGAGTTATCCTAGAGGGAAACTACTTCTTTTCCAAACTTTAAACTCGGCCCTCGCGGGGTTAATTGACACTTGGCGAGCACGTTTTTCCGACTCGGCTAATTAAATTTAATGTAATAAGACGGAAGAGAGGGGGTAAAGAAAGAGAGAGAGAAAGGTCGAAGTTCGTGGAAGGGAAGTTGGAAAGCGTGCATTCGCGGAAGTAAAGCGAAATTCTATGCGAAAGATTCGTTTGGAATTCGGTTAATGGCTTACTTATTATACTTAGATATCGCAATTCGCCATTTTGTGCGAATGAAATTTAGAAAATGTTCGAGTTATAGAAGGAGCGTTTTATTTATTTGCGATTTGTTGTTGTCGCGAAAGAATTGAATCGAAATTTCAAATTCAAAACTGAGGAAAAAGAAAGAAGCGGTGTCTCAATAAAATGTATTGAGGGAAGGAAGAACGGAATTGAAATTAAACTCCAACGTGTTAATCGACGTATTTCGTGGAGGAAGGAAGGTGGCCGACTTTTCATCGCGAATTCTGCAGCTCTGCCTCCTATAAGCTAATCCGACGTAATGAGGTAAGAATAAGAAAGGGCGGAAGAAACTCGGGTAAAAGCACCACCCTTATCTGTCGCGAGCGAGAGAACGAAACGAAGGGAAGGATAGGTGGTCCACCTTTCCTCTCTCGAGGAAACTTTCTCGAGAGATTTCTTATCAAAATGTAAATCAACCCCTCCACCCTTATCTCCTTATCCCCTACCTTCTTCCCGCAACTTGCAAAAAAACAAAGAAAACGATCGACCATCATCCACCCCCTCCCCCATTTCCAAAAGATATCCGATTCTCACCCAAATCGTTTCCATCGAATTTTTTAATTTCGAATCGAAACGTTTTTTTTTTTTTTAATTTTCAAAGGAGAGAATTATCAAATATTTTGCCGCGATCAAAGCGGGCGAATTCGATCGAATTCCATCGGCAGCGTAGCTCGTACACGATTCAAAAGCGAATACGGAACGGCGTATAACGGCGTAGCTCGTTGTATGCAAAATAGGTGGAGGGGGGCGGTTGAAAGGCTAATATAAATCGCGGCGACGAGGTATCGACGAGCACGCGGACTAATGACCATTTACAATTTTACAACGTGCCATTTACAATTTAGATGAAGATCCATTGTCTGCGCAACCCTTCTTCCGCCGGTTATGAAAAAGCCGGAGCACCCTCGGCAAAAATCACCCTCCGCCTTTGGCTGCGCCGCTATTCCTCTCTCTCTCTCTCTCTCTCTTCGTCCGTTTCCACCACCACGGACCCCTTACGGCCGTCCCATTCCACCACGCCTGGCGTTTTCCACCCCAACCCGTCAGCTGTGATACTTTCATTTCGTGCATTCAGCAATTTCGCGCGAGCTCGTCCAATCTAGCCGGCCTAAGGCCTAGTTTCCGGGGACGTTCGTCGTAGCCACGCTTCCCTTCAAAAAAAGTTTTTCCATTTTCTTAATTTTCTTTCTTTTTCTATCGTCGCTATTTAATCTATGTATAAAGTTGAAACGGAAGAATAAAAAGTTGGAAGAATAATCGCGACAAGTATCGATTGATCGTTGTAAAAGATTACTTTCAAACTTCAGATTTTCTTTTCTCTTTTCTTTTTTGGAAATCGTCAATCGGAATAATCGATTCTTCTCTTTATAAATTCGTAATATTTTTACAAATTTAAGTTCGATTTAAAAAAAGAATTTAAACATTCGAGAAATAGTTTATCGCCAAATCAAATGATTTCGCATCCCGTTTGCGGACGACGATGACGGGTTGTGGATCGAGCGGCGTTAATTCGCGTTTGAATTAACAACGCGTCGAAATATTTATCCCGTGACGTTTCTCCATCCTCCCCCCCCCCGAGAGAGGGTTGGTTGAAACACGAGGAATCGAAGCCGACGCGCGTTATCTCGCCGCGTGTTACAATTAATAATGCATGCGATACGCAACAGCGGCCTACCGAGCGGTGTACGAAGAGAGACAGCGGTAAATTTGTACCTGTGCCGATCGTCGAAGAAGGTGATTCATCGCCGGCTCGCCGTGGATGATGAATGAAAATGTGCATGCACTTAAGAGAAATATACAAGGCACGTATGCCCGTCACGGGACGGGCGGTGAACGAACCCGTGAGACAGTGACGAAAACGATCGATATCGTTTCGAGGATCGAATTTTCAAATCGTTAATTTCTACGTTCCAAACTCGACCTCGTCTCCGATACTTCTCTGTAATACACAAAACAGTGTCGAGTTAAATTTACGAACGAAACGAATAGAGATCTCGTCGTGAGAGAAGAATTTCTCGCGCAAGTCATAATTCATAATCGCATTCATGGAAATAATAAAATTTTCAATCGGGCGCTCCTTCGAAATAATTTAATCTTTTTTAAGATCGTGTATTTCTCTTGTCAGTGCATCTTATTGATTCCATCTTAATGATTCCATTTTTATTTTTTGGAAAAATTTTGAAGAACCATTTGATAAATAAATTCGAAGAATAGTTTGTCCATGTTTTATGCTCTTAAAGAATCGATTATATCGGAAGGTCTTCGAAAAGGTTCAAGAGCGGAGGGGGAGAGGGTAGGAATAAAAGGAAAAAGGCAAGTGGATTAATCGACAGCGCATTAACGGATAACCCGTGTGTTCCGTCAGGTTAATCAGCTAATTGAAACTAGGAATAATGGTGACAGGCAGGATCGGCTCGCGTTCGAATGACCGCGATACATGAAAAATTCAATCACGAGACGCATTTGCTAATGATTCTGCCACGGTGCACGCCCGTCCTCCATCCTGATTCTCCATTTTTTTCAATTAGCTGATTGAAACGTGCGCGTAAACGGCCGCTCAAGTAACCAGAGAACGTTTCCTGAAAAATTCATCGAAATCGAGCATTCTATCTGCCCTCCTCCCCCCACCATACGTAACACGTCGCTTCTAATATCATTCTAAGGATCATCGAATAATATTAGTCCAATTTTTCTATTAATAAAATTATACTGTGATATAAATGCAAAAGAAAACATTTAAAGAAACCAAATCGATTACTCTGAAAATATTTTTTAAACGAAGAATGCTCTGAAAAAGATCCAAGTTTCGTTGGATAGATTTTTAGCGACGAAATATATATTTTCGATAAGATGTAGCCTTGTTTCTCTCCGCAACGATACGAAAATTTACAGTGCGAAACCCGAGTTCCAGAACGCGTGCACACGCCTCGAATCGAAGCCACAGTTTTAAACAGTATTCGCGAAAGCAAAATCGCGTGCGCTGGGATCCTTAAGGGCACGAGCTCGCGTGACAGTTGTGGATCCGTCTGGAAACGACGACCATGGCCGAATGCCTGTTACCAGCGTAGATAGGCCGTGGATAACTCGTGGTGTTTCGCATGCCACGCTCGAAGGGAGGCCACCGACCACCGCCATCACTCGTCAAGAAAATGCCGATTGCCCCTCGTACACGAGGAATCATCTTGCTTTCCTGCTTAGAAACGCGAGAGAGAGAAAGCGTCTGCCTTTTCCGACATTCTTCCGTATTTTAGTAGCAAAGCGCAAGAAAGAAAAAAAAAAAAAAAATCTGAAATCTTCGACGGGGCAGAAATACGAATTTGGCCCGTCTCCAAATGCTGGTTTTTTGGAATGGCGCCCGCACGGGTTCCACGGATGGTCTTATTAAAAATTTACAGCCGTGGAAAGGGAGCCAGGAGAGGATAACGACGAGCCTTCTATTTAAACACGTATTTAACTCTTCAATGTGGCAATATAACTGGAATCTTTCATTAATATACATCGCAAAATTCCAACGGCAAATAAAAAATTTACCTTATAGCTTTCCTTTCACGGGCGACCGATTCGATCTAAAAATAAATGGACTCGATAATATACCGGTGATTTTTAGAATTTTTTTTTCGCGCAAAGACTCACCGTTGGAACGAGAATGAACAAAAAAATCCTACGATCTCAGAATTCTTTACACGTTTCTCAGGGAGGGGAAAAAGTTCTTTACGCGATTACAGAATTAAAAATATCCTTGATTACGAGAGGAAAGAAAAAAAAAAAGAAAAAATCGTCGAAGTGAAAACGAAAGGGAGAGCTGACGAGAGAGAGAGAGAGAGGGAAGAGGGCTTTGTTCCGTGAAGGAGGCTCGTCCGCGAATCGGTGGCCTGCGAAGACGAGAGGCAGAAGGGAGCAGAGAAGGCTCCCGACGAAAGGATACGTCCAGCCTTGGAGCGAAAAAACGTAACGGTCATTCGCCCGCAAGGTGAAGAAAAGTTGGCCGTAGCAGCCAGCCACTGACCGGAGCCAAGGAGACGACGCTCCGAGCGATCGCCGATTCCTGTCCGCTTGGACGAGCCTCTCGAGAGAGAGAGACCGGTCTCCTTTTCCCTCTCTCCTTTTTCCCCGCCGCTCGCTCTTCCCCTCGCCACGCCGCATTTTATTTTATACTCTTTACGTTCCGCTGCCCCCCTCCCCTCGCTGCGGACCGGTCCCGGAAAATTACCGAGAACGATCTTTCGGAACGGAAAGATCTTCTCTCTCGGGCTGGAGAACACGCGTCGCGGGATCGACTCGATAAAACTCGGTGTCACGTTTTCAAGGGGAAAAAGGTAGCGAATGCTTCGACGAAGCAAAGGTGAAGCTCGAGGTCTCGCGATGCGAAGATGATCTTGAAATTTGAACGAATAATAATAAGGCAGGAGAAGAGAGTTTGGTTTCTTTTTTTCTTCGAATCATAGAGATTGCTTTGAATCGAAATAATTGTTTCGCACTCGATAAAACTCGGTGTCACGTTTTCAAGGGAAAAAGGTAGCGAATGGTTCGACGAAGCAAAGGTGAAGCTCGAGGTCTCGCGATGCGAAGATGATCTTGAAATTTGAACGAATAATAATAAGGCAGGAGAAGAGAGTTTGGTTTCTTTCCTTTTTTTCTTCGAATCATAGAGATTGCTTTGAATCGAAATAATTGTTTCGCACAAGGGTGAGAGAAATTCGCGGATAAATTTTACGAGTCGTAATTATCGTGCAATTAATCATAAACCGGTCGTTATTAATGCTAATGTTAGTCGGTTATTCCGCCTGTTCCGCGCGAGGGCGCCAGCGTCTAATGCAGGGAAGGATGAACCTGTCTATCCAGGGGCGATAAGGGAAAAAAAAAAAAATTTAATTCTAGAATAAAGTTACTTCGATAATTTTGCCTCGCTCGATATACAAATAATTTATAGCGATGAAAATCGAACTGTAACGAATAAATGTTATTCGAGCATTTTAACGAGTAATTACTCCAAAAGCAAAAACTTTACTACGAAATTTTTAACTAGTTACTTTTTCACCCGACTCTCAAAAACGTTTCTCAAAACAACACTTTTACTCGAACAAAATGAAAAAAATCGTATCGAAACTTTTCTTTTCCCTTTTTTTTTTTTTTTTAAAACCTCGTCAATTCTCCACGTTCAAATATTACACGGCCGCTCTCACCGTATATATATTTTCTCTTATACACAGCTCCACTTTGCGCAGCAAACCTTCTACGGTTTTACGATCCCGCTCGGCTAACTCGGCTAAAACGTACGGGTTTCCCGTACGTTGTCGCTCACCAATGACTAACTAACCGGGGCCCACAGTCCTATCCCAACAAATACGGCCAGAGAGGACAAATCGGGTAGAAGTAGTAGCCGCGTGTTAAGCAAGAGCACGGAGGAAAGAAAATAAAAAGAAAAAGAAGAAGAGGAGGAAGAAAAGAAGGAACAACAAGGCGTATCGTTCGATCTCGTCGCGTTCGCGAAACCCGACACCGCCGAGTTTCTCTGCGTTCGGGGAGGGAGAGAGGGAATAAATCTCGCAATTTGTGCGTGGACACGGTAACGCAACAATGGGAACGATCGCTGTATTCACGAAAGGAGCGTACACAGTCGATACACAGACCGCTGATTTATCAAACCCGCGAAACTCGCGAGCCGCTTTCTTGCCTGTTCCTGGCTCGAACATTTGTTGTAAACCGGCCTTTAATATCCCGTTGCCACGACCGTTTGTCAACCGGCACGAGCGACATTCCGCGGCTGTTCGGCTGTGTTGGCCGAAAACTTTCCAGGGATTAGATTTCAATCGTAAGGAAGGGGAGAAATTTTTAGATTTCCAATACAATTTTTGGATCGTTGGATTTTTCCAACAATCGCAATCTGTCGATTTTTATCGATTTTAACGAAATTTCAGAAACGATTCTCTGCAGAGGAAGATGAGAAGAAAGAAAGCACGAAGCGTTTCTTCTTGTCTCCGCGCGTATCTTCCAATATCTTATTCTCGAGGATTAGTATGGTACAGAGAGATCAATCTTTACAGAGAGATTTTGTTGTTTTTCGGAATTTTAGCAACATCGGATTTGGAGAAGATTTGGAGAAACGGAGGGCACGAGAGGGCGGTCGAAATGAAATTGATTCGACGTGGCGGAGGGTGAGCGAGTTGACGGCACCACCGTTCGCTATAAATTTCGGCCGTGGTTCGTGCCACGGAATATTCATGCCCATTCGTTACCCGGGTACAGGTTCCTGCGAAAGTCCGGAGATCCCCGCGCAGGGCGAAACAGGCGGCGAAAGGTCATGGTCAACGGGGCTTTCGCGTCTCGACCATTTTATCGATAACGAGAATACGATTTTGCAAACGTTTCACACCGTGTGAGAAAATCGGTTCGTTTCATTATCGACCGATGTTTAATTAATCGATTGCGAGGTAAATGTTATAATATTAAGGGAGGATTTTTTATTTTCGTATCGCTGTTAATCTTTTATTTAAGAATAATTAAGGGGATATAATAACATAGTCGGGAGAATGATAAAAATGTAGTTATAAAAGTTAACGTTGTTGCGTTATTCTATTAATCTGCTAGAGTGTTAAAATTAGACTCGAGAATTTTTCCCGCTGTGTTATCCACTTTTTTTTTACTTAACTTTGACATATCGATGTGGCTGCACTACCTTTACTATGATAAATAATAATATATCAAAAAATCGATGAAAGTCGAGCTTCTCTTCGTTTGCTAGTTTACTATAATATCGAGAGGTGTTTCATATACAAAGTTTGTGATGATGGGATAAAAAAAAAGAAAAGGAAAAGGAAAAAAAATGTGTTGAAATACGAAGATAGGAAAAAGCAAGAGGAACAGCTGGCAAATAACGTGAACGGAATAATCTACGTTGTAAAAATACGCGAGCAGTGTTGGTGAAAGAGTATCATGAAAGTATCTCGTCCAACGGAAATGAAAAATGTCGAGGCGCTATTCCGTCAACTTCCGCCGTGAAAAAAAAAAAAAAAAAGAAAGAAAGGAAGGAAAAAAGAAAAAAAAAAAATGTCAAGGATAGCGTGCGCGGAATTTTCATAAAGGGTCGTTTATGAATCAAAGCGGCGACAAACAAAATAAAAATCCCTCTGTTCTCGATTCTCTCCGTAATTAAGCCGAGGCGGTCGACGATCGAAGTGGGAGAGCTTGTATTTTCCTCGGCATGATAAGAGTGCTTCAACTTGGAGAAAAAAAAAAAAAAAAAAGAGGAAAGAAAAATAGCAAAAAGAAAGAAAGAAAGAAAAAAAAAGAAAGAAAAGGAAGAAGGGAAGAGAAGAAAAATGGGACAAAATGGAGAGGAAAAGCGGGCACGAAAGGAGGCCACGAGTATAGCGGGTAGAGATGTCTCGAGAGTATTTTTAGCGTTCTCGTTGCGCCAAACGCCATTCGCGATCGAAACTCGCGCGTAGTTTAGCCAAAATTGCGTGAAAAATCGTTCAGAGTTTGTGCTCGCCGCAACCGTGATGGAAATCCGAGCGGATATACACGTATACCTCGAAATCACGAGATTGTAAAAGTGGAATTTTCCGTCGCTATTTATATTTTTTTTTAAATTGTCAATTGTTGAACGTTTCTATTTAAATAAATGACAATTTTCGGACGTATGTTCAATTGTTTCTTGGATCGGGACAAAAGATGAGAAATAATAATCGTAGGAACCAAGAAATTGTTAAAATAATTCCACGTTTAGAGCGTCGCATTGGTTAACATCTAAAATTACAAGGTAAACGTTTAGTCAGAGCGTTTCTACAATTTCCTATTCACCGAAACAACGAAAACTTCCCCCTCCTCTCATTGAGCAGCCAATGAGAACCGGCCGGCTTAACGTTTCCATTTCCATCCAGACAGCTGCAATTCCAGCGAAATCTCTGCTTACGCGATAATCTATCGCGAACGGGTTCGTGTCTTATCTATTTCGTTATCGGTACGTGCATCATCTCGGCTTAAAACGGCTTGAACGGAAGACAGGGAGGTTGACGAGGTTGCGACGAGAGGTCCGCAGAGATCGATAAATCGCCGTACGTACTAATTTCGCTGTCCATTTTTGCGTCACGAATCGATGCCCTCCACGGGGGAGCGGCCTCGTGCGAGTGACAATTCGAGTCGGGGGTTGCCGAATTTTTTTCCCTCATCACGTGGCCACCCTTCCCCTCCCCCCTACGAGAGAGAGCGCTTTATGTAACGGGGCCGGGCCGAGTAATCGAGTCGCGCGCTCCGAGACTCGGCCCGCAATAATTTTAGGATTTAACACACAGCTGAGCGTCACATGGCACTCTGGTCGGGGAGATGGGCGAAGAAAGGAAGAGGGGAGCCCCCTATTGCGCAAGAAGGGAGGCGGCGAAGGGGTGAAACGGAATCGTCAACGAGGAGGGTGGAGGGTAACGACGGGCTGGCTCCCCCAGGACGAGCGTTGCCCCCTGGATTGGTGCGCAACCCTATCGCCCTCTATTCTCGCTCCGCTCTATCCAGGGTATTAATAATTTAATGCGTTTAATTCTACCGCGGCGGAATACGCACGTGGAAAGCACGATTTCGAGCTTGGAATATATTCTTCTTTTCGAATAACGAGGTTTGGCTTTAAACGACTATCTAATCGTCTGATGTATTTTTCTTTTTTCTTTCTTTTTTTTTTTTTTTTTTTAGCGGAATTATAACGGGCGAATAAAGTGGAGTAGGTTATCTAAGGGGTTCTTTGAAGTTCGAATTTGTGGGTAAGTTCGAAAGGCAATTTATTCGGCTCTTGGTAAAGGATTGATTCAGGAAACTCGAGTTTGTTGGTTCCGGTGCTGGCGAGAGCCACGTACCGGAAATGCAATCTAACGTGCCGCCTGGTTACTAACTGGAAAGGTCACGCTGCGAACGATGGTGATGGAAGCACAGGTCGAGGTCTGGCGAAGCTAAATGCACGTGTGTATATGGAGGTCGATAACGGACACGTGATGATAGCGACAGGTTTTGGTGGCGCCATCATTGGGTTATGGATCGAAGAGTTCGTGACTTCCTTTCGCTCCGTCGGTAAGGAAGTAATTTTTGGAGAGCACTCTATTCTCCAAAATATTTTTCAAATTCATCAATAATCGTATAAAAAGATGCTTCTTTTTTTTCTGGGATAATTTCTTTATCCCTATTGGCATTACAAATAAAGATAATATGGTAGTAGTAACGTATTAGTTCTTATTAAAAATCCAAAAGATAATTGCAAGCAAATTATTCGATTACTATTCTTATAAAAGTTAGAATTTCAAAGCAGTTAATCAGAGAAAAAGTATGCTATCGCGATATAGATTAATACATTAATCATGATTATTAGTTGAAGTGCAAGTGAAATTTATAAATTATATTTACAACGTATGTTTTATCATTATCATTTAAAATTGTTTGGTGCAAAATAAAATTAATCAATCGATTAGTGCTGATAACTCTAACTTCTACGTTACCTTCTCACGGGGAAGGATGCTGCCAATTCCGCTTTGCTCGCAATACGCTAACTATCCATGGAGTTGGCCCTTACCTGAAACAAAAATCGTGAAAAAATGAAGATCGAATAACGTAAATCACTACGTCGAATGAAAAATGATAATGAATATCCGGAGTATTCTTTGGCCAAAGTTCGAAAGTTCGGAACACGAATTATTCAGAAACAGAGAACTTGATAACAGGTGTCGATAAAAAAGGACTCTGTCTATATAACTCGGAAAGAAAAAAGGTAAACATTTTTTTACATCACAATTACATCACAGAAATAAAATCAAGGCATACTTGTCGAAATCAAAGAAATATTCTTTTAAACTATAGGTAATTGTTATTCGATTTCAACACTTCACAAAAGACAATCGTTCAAGAATATTCATTTATTATACAACCCTTCTTCAAGATGCATCTTGCTAATTTAACTCAATTAACATTTAACGCAAAAGATATGATTCATAACAAAAGGATCCAATTTCTTCAATTACAAGTTTAATATCACAAAGCTGAGATAGCGTTTACGGTTCCTTTCTCAGTTTGAACACGATTGATTAATCGTATTCCTTAACCCCACCCATCTTCGAAATACACACTTCCATTTGTTAAATCATTCCAATCATTCCAATCGACCGCCCCTCGTATTATTAATAATATCCCACAAGATATCCTTAACTTATTGCCATTATTCACGATTGCAATTACTGCGAGAGACTAATAAAATACGAAACAATCTAACGCCATCTTCCATAACTCCCATAATAACACAATTAAAAATAACAGGCAATTATAAAATTTCAGAGATGCATTCATCGATTCGTACTTCGAGAAGAACGATTTACTCCTCGATCCACCAATACTTCTTCTACTAATTTTCTTCTTCGTTTACACGTTATTACAACAACGATCGATCCCCGTAAGAATTACTTGCGATACACACTTGCGTTAAACACGCTTAACAAGTTGGCGCCATCTACGCTCGCTCGAATAAACGAAGAGAGAGAAGACGGGACAATTAGCGCGCGGTTGGAAGATTCAGAAATGGTTTCAAGTTCATTCGCAGAGACAATCATCATCGTTCATCGGTTCATAGATACTTGTTACTTGGAGTAATAAGCTTCTCGTTAGGTCGCTTTTAGAAACGATCGACATTATCCGACCCCCTCCCAGCGAACGGAAGCAGCGTGTTCGCCTACGAACTTCGAAATACGAATGGCGGAAGGTGGGGAGGGGGCAGAAAGGTAGATATGCAAAACGAGGTGAATTCCGGCCCCGGTGAATACGAATCCCCCTATTTTCCAAGACTTGGCCGCCCGCCGTTTCGATCAAGTCGCCGAAACCAGCGCGCCAGGCCAACGTTAACACGATCGAGCGGTTTTGCAAATTGCACGCCACGTAATTACAGGTCTCGTGAGAAAGGGCGGGAAGAACGTGTAGGAAGAAAGGGCAGCCTGGTTGCGGCGGTGGTTGCGGCGTTGGGTCTTGACCCTTCGTGGAAACAGAAGAGAGATTTCGACGAGCTTGTAATAAGTAATTGGGGAAGAATATTTATTATTAATTGTGTATAGAAATTTTTGTATATATGAAAAAAGGACGGATAAAAGATAAAATTATGGTATAAAAAAGAAACAAATTTTTAACCGAAAGAGAAGGATAAATTTAGTTCGTGGAATTTAATATTTCATAAGAAAATTCATTTCGAAATTTGTAGTATTATTTTTTCAAAAGACCGACTCGACAAACGATCCATTTATCACGGCGTTAATTAACAAATGTTAAGAGGGAAAAAACCGAGGATATAGAATGGTAATAAAGAGAAGTTAGACGTATCTCATTTACAGATCTCCTCCCTTTTTCGTCCCCTTTCAATTACGAGAAAAACTTTCTTCTCGCCTCCCACCCCGTTTTTGGAGATGGGATTCACCCTCGTCTTCGCGTTTAGTCATCGTGTCAACTTTGAATCTTATGCGTGATCGAGGATGACAGATTTCCAAGGCCAACAAACTCGTCGAGACCACTATCGAGGCAGAGAAAGAGAGAGAGAAAAAAAAATAAAAAGAAAAAGAAACGAAGCAATTCGAATCGGGTTTGTTCGAATTCGAATCCAGAATAATCCGAACGGATAACTTTTCTATCGAAAAAAAAAAAGAAAGAGAGAGGAAGGAAGAGAGAGAGAGAGAGAAAAAGAAAAATGGATTGGAATCCCGATAAAATGTCTGTATTCACGGGGTTAACAATCCAGAAAGACACGCGACAAAGAGGGAGAGAAAGAGGAGAGTATCGGTTGTAAATTTTTGCCCGAACGTCTCTACGCACCACACCATTCAAGCCCTGTAAATCCGCCAGAGCGTGCGTGAAATACTCGCTTTTTACGAGTCCATTCGACCTGTCATGCAAACAATTTGTACGTGATAGAAAAAGAATTCTTTTATATCAACGGGGAATTTCGTTCCCCGCTTGATTAACCGCCCAACTTTGATCGAGATTTAATTAACATCCGAAAAGATTCGTAATAAGAGGCTCCATCGAATTTTTAAAATATTAATATTTATCGTAAACAACGATATCCTTAAAAAGTAAATTTAATCACGAAATTTCCGAGGCTAAAAAACTCTCTCTCTCTCTCTCGTCTCGATCGTAACGCATCAACAATTTTACTACCACTCAATTAACATATCCTTAAGATCATTATCAAATTCCTGTTCAACATGTTTATTATACGAGTTTTTACGAGTGAATGAAAAATACTTGTTAAAAAAAAAAAAAAAAAAGAAAAAGAAAAATTGAAGATATCCACTCGTACAAAAACATAAGGAATTGCTTATTACCATCTATTAAGAATCGCAAGTTAATAGGTGGAATTAAACGAAATTTTATTATACTCGCGATACTTGTTCGTATACGTTCGTATATAACTCTGCCTAATAACAATTTCATATAAATATAATTGTACGATAAATCGAAAAAAGAAAATATACGGCCTGTCTCTCTGGATCTTTTATACAAATCGAAATAATAATAATAACTGGGGGTATTGGCTGCGCGGGACCATTAATCCTTAATGCGCGTTAATGTAGCGATTAATACTGCATCGACGTTCGGTTTCCGGGCGTCGATAAATTTTATCGACGGGGGGATGAAACACCTCGTGCGCACGGCAATTCCGCGGAATTTCCATTTGTGACGGGCATTCCCTAACCGAGCCCTAATTACAAGTGCAATCAGTCGGCATATACGAGCCAACTACACAACTAGTTGCGTCACGCAGTGCGTGCATCGACGTTGATTGCTTCGGATATAGTTACGCGGACCTTCCGTATATATATAACGTATCCATATTCCGGGTAAATAAAATTTGCGCGACTTAATTCACCGAAATTCACCGATTCTCCGCCCCTGTCATTTAATAATAACGCGCGAAAAATATTTTGTCGCATTTCCTCTTCTGCATTGTATGCGATGATCCAGCAAAAAAATGTATATTTTACAGAGGATCCGATTTTTCACAGGTTTCTGTATTTTCCGTCCGATTTATTGGCGAATCATCGAGAATCGTCGAGGTTTCGACGAACGCAGTCTAAAAGTAGAATTTTAGAATTAGCAAGAAAAATTCAATTTGACAATTTGAATGTAATTCTGCCGATTTTACTCGTACATGTGTCTTCCAAAGAAGATCCGCGCGATTATAATATCGATGGAACCGCAAGCGGATTAAGAATACAGGGAAACGCGAGTATTTACAAAATTATTATTATTAATCGCGGGTTTCTATAAGCTGAGCAAACAAGGAATTATTCTAACGATACTTTCATTAACCAGCCACGGTTAATACAGATGTATCAATCGCGTTGCCGATCAATAAATATTGACAATACTTATGAATATTGATGTGTCTATAGGATTGTCGAGGCATTGTCGATATGTCTGTCAGGATTGCGGTCCCGCAACGCTCATCGCCGATCGATAATATTGTCAACACTCGCGAATATCAGAGGCACGAAAACATGGAAGAATCGGATTAAAAGCGTGGACGTGGTGGGAAAATATTATCATCGTATAAAACGGGCTTGTGAAAGCGAGCCGGCCAACAACGCGGCGAGTTACGAGCCAATGATTATATTTATTTTCTTTTTTTTTTCCTCTCCCTTCTTCTTCTTCTTCTTCTTCTTCTTCTTCTTTTTTATTTTATTAATCCGCCGTACGTAACACAGGTGTGCGGACGTCAGTCAGTGGCCGGAAATCGAACGACGTTTTACGCGAAGAACGTGCCCATCCGTGGGTCACGTAAGAAGCGGCGATCGGCCAGGACCCCGATGCGCAGCACACATTTCCACGATTGGAATTGCACGATCGTTTCCTGGAGATGGGATACACGAGCGGCGAGTTATTCAACTCGTTCGGATCAATCGGCTCTCACACCCTTTTCTCGAACTGTGCCCGATTCTCGTGGCTATTTTAGAGGCCACTTTCGCGTCTGCGTTATGTCCGTTTCCCCCTTTCTTTTTCTCCTGTTCCACTGCGGGAGGGAGAGGGAGAGGGAGAAAGGACCGGTCGATTGGATCGTTGGAATGGAATTCGAGTGTCGGTGATCTATCGTGAGACTAAAACTCGCGATAGCGATGGAATTAAACGTGGCGCGAGTTGCTGATTCGAAAGCTAACAGTCTCGAAGAAGAAGAGAAAAATTTCATCGGTGAGGGGGAAAATTTAATGAAGTTGCTTCGATGATTCATCGTTCGAAACGTAATAATAATTGCGATTAATTTTAATGGCAAGATTATAGGAGAAACGAACAAATGTTCGAGCATTTTAATGATAAGTAATTTTATCGAATTTGAAAAGAGAAAAAAAATACTATATCGTACGAATTAAGAAGCGTTTGGAGGATAATATTCGAGATTTTATTCAACTCGGGAGCGAAAATGAATTTTTTGAAATAAATTGTATCAAAATGGCGGTAAAACGTAGACACAAATAAAACATCTCGTCGAAACTCTCGTGTATCAAAGTTCGAAAACCAGTTTGCATACGAATGCTCCGCAAACATGGAATGAACGAAACACGATCTGTTATGAGTGCGATAATCGATTACCACCAAGTGAATCTTTCGCGTCGAATTTCACTCGGGTTCGTGAGTATCCGGTGTACACGTTGAATTCGATCCCATCGCTATCGTTCCAACGAATTCTTTTCCAACTGTGAGTAACTTCCTCCGCTTTTTTTAGCATTCTATTTCCGATCGTAATGACGTCATATTACGTTGCATAGCCAGAGTGACGCGAGGACAAGATCGACGGAAGAAGAGAGAGAGAGGATTAAATCGGATAATTTGTTAACTAATAAAATGGGGGCGTTGATAGATAGTGCAAAATTTACGTCGTTACACGGCCCGCATTGTCTATTAAAACATAATGGACCCAGGAGACGCGAAGTTTGCGCTCACTTCGCGGAACAGGCACAAGTTCACAGTCTTAACTTTGTTCTAACCAATTACAGTCCACCAACAGAGACCCTCCCCCCCTTTCGCGTGTTCCCTTCGACTATTGATTCCCCGTTTAACGATTGATTCGGATCGTTTCGCCTCTCCGCACGTTCAACTCTCCTCTTTTCGACCTTATTTCAACCATATTTCGCGTATAAGATTCGATACATTTCCTCGACGACGAAAAACGAACGTTGCTTTCCTCGCGCGTAGAAATATCGATCCGAGACTCTTATTTTTCTTTAATATGTACATAATCGTCGTACAATTATTCATTATTATAGCCATGAGAAAATGGTAAGCTCAGCTCGAATATGTAAATGTAACGATGCGTCTAATAATTTCAAAAGCTAATGTTTTTGATCATCGGATAATCACCGCGTGAAAGTTTGAAAAACTTGAATAAAAGGAGAAACGGTACGCGGGTTTAATTGCGACATTTCAAAGATCTCGAGGATATCTAGCTTCATAATGGCTTTACGTTTTATATGTCGCTGATGTGACGCGTGACAAACGAATATCGAGATTTGATGGTATTCAACCAATCCCTATGACTGTTTGTTATTTTATTTTCGACGAAATGATTGGTAAAATTAATACGTCGTACAATCGATATCTTTTACCCTGTTTCGTCAATTTGAAACAACAACAACAAGGGGGAGAGTTAGGTTATAATAACGTTAAATTACGAGAACGAGAGATGGATGACGGTTTTTCCCCCCTTTTTCGTGCAACCACTCACGTGGAGGAGTTCAACGGGATTAGAAGAGACGGGTTCTTTTTATCGAGACATAAAATCCTGGTTGTCGTCGAAGCCGGAGAAAAGACGAAGAAGAAGAAGAAGAAGAAGAAGAAGCTTGGACGGACGTGGAGAACGAATCGATCGAATTATCAGAGGAGAAGTGTAATCCAACAAGCGGAGAGCTGCCCACGGTGAAAGAAATTTCTCGAGCCTGGCTCGCGATGCTCCGCGATCAATGCTGCTATTAAATATGAAGGGGAGAAAGGAAAAATAGATTCGATACTGGCCTTTCATCGATATATCCATCCCGCCGCGTACACGGATGGGAATAGATGGAAAATATTAGACTCGAAGAAAATTCGAAAGTTGGAAACACGATTAATTATTTTAACTACTGAACGAAAGACAGATTGACAGGGAACGATATTTAATCGACACGTTCGAAGCGATTTTTAAAACGAAACTGTTTCCTAAACATGAAAAGCTGGTACAATTTTCAAATTATCCATACAATTCTGTTATTTATTCAAAATTTTGAGATTGAATCGATTGCCAGACCATGTTAATTTGATTTTAACTTTCTATCATCATGTAATCATCTTTAACTTATTTTTAATTTAATTACCACGCTTACAAAGACATGTACACATACATGTACACATACGTTGTACTTCCTCGCGGACGATGAAGCTGGAAGAAGCTGAAGAAGAAACGAGAACTTTGTTGTCACGATCTCGATAAAATCCAAGCCGAAAGAAAGAAAGAAGACGTCACGAATCCGTGGGACATCGGGTGGTAATCGTTCGTTGAAAAACGCAATTTGAACACGAGAGAATGAGGAAACAGAAGTGGCGAAAAGAAACAAGTCCCCCCCTTCTCCCCCTCTTTCAAACTAAACTCGACCCGTCCCAGATTTCTCCAACGGATAGAACGGATCATCCGTTCCTTCCTTCCTCCATCCTCCTCCATCTTCTCGGTGCAACGCCAACATCTGACGTAGCAACGAGTGAAATTTCCTTCGAGCGAACGTCGCGTGACGCTCGAACGAAACGATACAGTAATATTAGTACCCTCTCCCTCCCCCCTGACGATACGATCTTCCAGTTCTGGTTCACGACGTAGTCGTCATCGTCGTATGGTATCGCATCGACACGCGATAAAAATTACAGAACCCGGACGATAACTCGAGCTCGAGGATGGTTAGTTAGAGATCTAGGATCTAGATAGAGGGAAGAACCGCGATCACTGACCAAGAAAAATTGGCACGCGAGGAATTCGAGGCGGGGAGAAACAGGATATCCGACGATTACACGCGAGAAGTTTTCGACCTTGAAGCCCCCCTCCCTCCCCATCGTCCGTCGAGATATTTCAACCACGAACTCTCAGCCACGCACTTTCAACCCAACCCTATTTGCCGAGCTGTGCTCAGCTATTTCAACCCGACAATTTAACGCCATTAGACGCCACCGGCGGAGACAAAAAGTGGACTCGCTCTTGGCACTCGTGATTCTCGACGAAGGGGAAGAAAGAGAGAGAGAGGGTGAGAATTGAAAGCCGAGTAAAATTTAACTCGCATCGATATGTATTTTTGAACCCTTTGTTTCGGTTTTGCTTCGGTTCTCGATCGGACGAAAAATTTTCTGGCAGCGGAGCGGAGGCGAGTCGGTTACAGAGAGGAAACAATTCGGTTCGGGGATTTTGTCGGGGGCCGGCCAACTTTGTTTCGCGAGTTTTCCGTTGTAAACGGAGGTAGCAAATCGGAAAAGGGGGGGAGGGTGGGCGGAAGCGGAAAGAATTCCGTGTCGCAAAGGGTTTTGTCGCACGAGTTCCACGAGTCTGTCTTAGAGCAAACCCTTGGAACAACAACTCGGATCTTCTAAACCCGAGTCCCCTCCCCCCGCCCCTTTTGTTTTCGAAGCATCGACGTAAGTGTACACAGGGGGTGTGTATAAGATTCGTTAAAGATCTTTGTGAAGGGAATTTCGAGTTAAAGTTTCGTCGTCTGATTTTTTTGCGGGCGGATATAGTTGGAAACTCGTCGACGCAAGATTTTTACTTTGCACGTTCTGAAAATTATTAGAAACTGTAAAATTATGAATTAATATATGTGTGGTAATTTTACATCTTTTTAAAATGTTATATATTCAGAAATAATATCTACAATACGTAGTTATTTAAATTAGCATACACTTTTACAAGTGATATTGATATGATATATTTTTGAATTCCGACAAAATTCTCTCAATTTTAGATTTCAAGAGAGAGAAAAATAAGAGATCCATATAATATATTGAAACTCATAAAGTCACCAGAAAATGAAGATTAATCAATCGAAAAAATAAATTCTGACAACTTTCTTTACCTTAAATACAATTTCTAATTTTCGTGAATGCATATTCTACGAAGCGATGATCTTTCTGCTCGTGGAGAAATAACGGAAATTGGAATAAGCGGAAATTGGAATACCAATATGGAAACATCTGGATGGAAACGGATAACACTCGACTCGAAAATCAAACACGATGTAAGAAAAACGAAGCGGGAATCATCTGTTCCGTGTCGTCGAACCGATGTCACTCGTGATTTCACACGACAAACACGGAGAGACTATTTCGTAGACCGAATCTCTAGCCGCGCATAGGAAGCATCAGGGGAGAAATTCCCCTGATTCATCATCTTCGCTCGAATCTTCATCCCGTCGCCGTCAATCTTGGCCGCCGATCGATCGATCGATCGTCACATCGATCGACAGATGCTCGAAAGTGTTAACCACCTGTGTGTAAATCTACACAGCTGTTGCGCAACGGATCGCTCTTAATCTTTCTCCACGTTTCCCTGTTTGCGAATTTTACACGTCGATTTCTTCGATCGTTGGAAAATAAATCAATCTCCTGATCATCGAGAGTGTCGAACGTTTTTTTTTACACGCCACGATAATTCGAATACGGATATCAATCTAGATTTTCTTCTTTTCCAATATTCAAATTAAATTGATACCGTTAACTTTTCAGATTTGAAAGGAATCGTGACACAAACTTGAAATTGTTCAAATTCTCATATAATTCTATTCCTAGATACTTGAAAGAATACGTATTAAGATCACGATTCGAATTAGAAACGTATCTGAGAAAAAAAAATGAACCATTATGCTCGTACGCATATATATATATGAAGAACTGGACGTAATCATCGTGATGTAAAATCACGAGCGACCTCGCGAGCAAAATTGTGCTCCATTGGCCGATTGGCCAGCTCAATGAAGGTGTCCGATATTTCATCAATGGTTCCAACAACGCGTGAGCGCGGCGTGTTTGTGCCATCGACAACTGGCGATCATTTATTTCGCAGTATCCAGGATGAAAACGTCGGCTGCACACACGATCGACAACGACGACGACGACGACGACGACGACAATGATGTTCACCAGGCTGGCATCGTCGATCCACGAGTTATTTAATCGAAAATATTATCGAATGGCGTGTCGGTAAACACGCGATTGGGCACGCGATTGGGGATAAATTGCGAGAGGAGTGGACGAGCCCTTTTGTAGTTTCGTTTAATCCTCTCGCTAATGAAGCACGATTGCAGAACGCGATTCGTGAAAGCGGGATAGAGAGAGAGATAGAGAGAATCGGTGTATATTCGAAGAATTTACCCATCCACGATGTGATACGGGATTATGAGAAGCTCGAAAAATCGAAAATTCGTCACTATGGTTCGTGGGGAAGCCAATCTCGAAATGTCGCTTCCATTTTCGAAATCCTTGGCAATTTCCACATTGTCGAATCACACGAGGCTGATTCGATCCAATTTCTCTTCGGTCTATCTCCATCCGAGTGTATTGGATGCTCTACATTTTCGAAATACCTCTTTTTTCTTCTTTTTTTTTTTTTTTTTTGAGGAGAGAAGGATCCAACTCGTTTTCCGAGTTATTGCCCCGCTTCTCCCGGGTCGCGAGACACTTTCGGGAAAGTGGATCATCTCGAATCTATCTCGATATATTTTTAAATTTTATAACACTTTCAGAGAATACTTCGATATACTTCCTCCCCCGAAAATTTTTCCTCGAGAAATTTTCCAAACAGAGTGAAAATGCAGAGGATTTTAAAATTCTAATCGTCGATGCTCGAAGAAGAATTCGATCGATGTGAGTTGGAAAAATAAACGTTGCCTCATCTCGATATCCATTCGCGGGGGTCTAACGGAATTGAAATCGAGAGGGGAAAAAAGAAAAAAAAAGAAAGGATTGATTTTTCTCTCGGCCAAGAGAGATCAGGAACGAAACGTTATATATAGCGCGGACCATTTATTGTTTTCGTTTCTACCACCGTGCGTCTGCTTCTTCTTCCTCCCATAAGCCGTTCCTCCACGTCTCCCGCATCCACATCTTCTTCCCGGGACGCTCTTTAATTTATCGCCCTTTTACTGTAAATGTACGGCAGCCCGCTTAAATTTATCTATCTGGTTTTTAAACGGTGAATATGTACACCGCTACACCAACGGTATATATACGGTATCGCTCGTCCAGGGGAGCTTCCAATAATCCTGGCAAAGCCCCGGGAGGATTTGTCCAATATTTCAGCCTGGATGGCACAAGATAATAGAGATGTTAGGTCGGGCCGCCGCCGCCGCCGCGGATCGGACCAAAGTGAATTAAATTCTTTGATCTGACAATAACCGTTCTTTGATCAACCTTCTATTTCGCGATTATCCTAATCGTTCGTCGAACGTGCTTCCTCCCCTCCCCTTCCGTATCTTCAAAGTAGCTCTCTCTCTCTCTCTCGATCTTCCCCTTTGTCTCGTCTTTTCATCCGGTCCCGTCGATTGCGCAATTTCGGAAAAAAAATGAAGAAAATATCATCAGATACGAACGAAAATCGGATCGATCGATTCGAAATTATTCTTACGGGTGTGTCGAGCACATCTCGATCGTTTATCTCGCCGTTTATTACGCGGCCAGAACGATAAAATGGAATGAAATAAAATAAAAAGCGAGACACGGATTTTACGACTTGATAAAAACCACTTAAGGAAAGTATTAATTACAAAGTTTAGCTAGAAGTTATCGACAAGATAGTGATACGAAGAGTAGAGTTCCTCGAATAATAACAGCGTAACGCGAGTTCTATGTTACGTGTAATAACGATTTCCTGTGTTTGGTCAACGTGAGAAAAATCTGGGAAAAAATCTCTTCTTCCCTCATACAAAGATAACGCGTTCGTGTTTCGAACTTCATTCCAAGAATTAATTAGACATTTTTTTTAAAAATCAACGATACGTAGAAATTTTTTTAATTTTACTGAAATGCATTTTGTTCTCGCGATAAAGATCGCACGATAACACCTAAAAAAACTGGGAAAAGAACATTCAAACGTCTGCCCGAGTTGTTATTATTCCAGCTAACTGTACTATTTAAAACGATCTCTCGAGCCGCGATTCTTTCTCTTCAATTAAACCAACTAAGAGAGAGAGAGAGAGAGAGAGAGAGAAAAGAAGGAGAAAAGTAGAAGGCGAAACGAGCCTCTCTTCCGGAACAATAGCAATCTTTGAGCTCTCGAAAACGAGAGCGAAGTTTCGCGGAATTTTCTCCCCCGGATTTCCCTCCTCGATGGAGCGTGAAACACGTTACACGCCGAAACATCCGCGAAAAGTTAAACAGTTTGCCTTGGATGATGCTGTCGACGCGATTGTTATACTTTTATTACACGCACGGATTGCGTAACCGCGCGATATCCGCTCGATAACGACGCATACACGTTTGTGCGCAAAATATTTCAGGATGTTTATTGAATTCGTTCGAAGATCGTATATATTGGACATTGTTAATTATAAAAATATATAAGATAAGAAAAAAGAAAGACATCTTCGAAAGGATCACGAAGAAGAAGCCGAAGAAACGCGAAAATTGATAGGTAAACAAAAAACGTCAGATGAGGCTTATTTGTTAATATATAAGCTGTTTAAGAGAATAAGCCTATCTCTGTCTCGTTTTATCAAACTTTAATTGCTCGTAATTTAATAAATAAGTCGGAAATAAGCTTCGTATCGATTATCCTCCAAAGGTTTCCCGTCAATATATATATATATATATATTTTTTTATTCCTCGAGTAAAAAAGGGGAGAGATTTCGTATGGAAATGAAAAGTAAGAAAGAATTAAACATATCAATTTATCGTGAAATATCGAAGTTTCATTTAGGTGATGAAACAGGACGAGTGTACGTTGATTTTTCACGCGTAAATACTTTTATATATGCGCGTGTGCATCCACAATAGTGTTCTCTCTCTCTCTCTCTCTATCTACGATTAATTAATGAGTCGGCGTGTCGCGCGTTACAATCACGGTCGGGGTTGTAATCGTGGTGACATAACCGCGTCGATTCGGCCTCGATAATTAATCGGCGGAGGAAATTACACGTGGATGTCAACCGACGATCCAGATTAAGAGAGTACAATCGTATCGATAACGGATATCCAGATTACGACGCTTCCCGTGTTTCCACGATTCCTCCGATTCATAATTCTCTTCCAGAATGATCAAAAGTTGTCCATATTGAAAATTTTAAAAAGAATTCGATAAGTCTTGAAATGTCGATCGTTCCTATCCATCAGAATCACTCAGCTACGTTAAATAAAAAATTTCCTTTTTCTGTTTTAAATTTCCCTCGAATAATTTTCAATACGAAATTGCGTAAAAAAGTTACTTCAACGGATAAAATCGTGTCGCCGGTTCTCTATGCGATTTCGCGCTAAATCGTACAAAACAAATCGCGCGATCCGAATCAACCTCGACGACACGCGATTACGGATGGGATCGTTAACGAGGTCTCGATAGGCTGGAATTATCCCCCTCCCTCCCCCGAATGCGTGTCCAAGGGGAAAAGAAGCGCAACAACGTGGCAATAAAGGGTGGTCGGGACGCGAATATATAAAGAAAGAAACGTGTGGACGAGGCGAGAGCGGCGATAAAAGCGGAGGGCGGAAAAAGAGGTCGTCGTATTTCTTCATTCAAGTTCGTTCGGCTTTGTTGACACGGTTGACGTCAAAGTCGCGGCCCTGTTTGCGAGGCCGGCGTTCCTCTCTTCGAGATGAGAAAAGCTGGAATTTGAATTTTCATTGGCTCCACCAACCACCCCTTCTCCCCCAATGTCCTTTACGTCGGGAGGAGAGGCTCAGAAACAAACTCGGGACGACATTCTTGCTCTCGAATCGATGAAAGGAGCAAACACGGTCGAAGAGGAAAACGGTTGTCGTTGAGGGATGATTAATTGGCGCCGTTCGAAAAGCAATAAAATCGTTCCATTTGTTTCCCGGTGTATATTTCGTATTAGTTTTTAGCGCAGCAGGTGCGCCAATTGCTTGATTTTTGATCCTCGACTTTTGCTCGTAATTCGTCTTCGAATGTACGAGTGCGCGTTTATTAGTTCGGAATTTGGATCGTGTTTGAAAATCGTGATTATCGAATTAATCGCGTCTTTCGATAGATTTCTTTCTTTTTTTATTTTGAAGAGAGTTTAGAAATTAGTCGGTAGAGGATTTGAGATTTATCGGTTGCAGTTATCGGCGCGTAGATGTAGAACTTGGCATGATGCATCGACGCCATATTGGCTTTTTATCTGATTGGACGAGAAGAAGCGTGAGCGAGCGCCAGATTCGAATACCTTTCAGTCAAGGAATACGATAATTCAAATTGAATCGTGATGAATCCAAGCCAAATTCTAAATATAATACGACGAGTAGAGAGTAACGAGTAACTCGCTCGAGAGGAACAAAAAGAAAAGAAATCGCATACCGAAGTAAGAGATGAAATAAAAGAAATACGTTCCGCGTATAATAACAATCTTTAGAAACATCAAAGATCCAAAGTAATTTATTTCATCCTCAAATATCTTATCTGTATGCTTCCCGATTCGACGAGATAAGCAAAACAACGAGACGAGAAATTATTCATTCGTTTATACGATAGTTTGGAAACCAGAGAGGTGGAAATATTATTACGCGAGCAAATATCGTAAAACTGTCTCGAGGGGGATGCTCGTTGCCATTTCCACGGATTTCGAAGATTCGGCATGATCTTTCTCTTCACTCCTCAAAATCCACATATCAGCCGATTTGCATACGATCCGTGATCACATCGTGGTATCTGACCGTCCCGTACTTCGACGCAGGAAAAGAAAAGGAGCACGAACTTGGCCCAGCTTCGTGAAGACACGACCGCAGCGTGAATATTTATACACGACCCTCGAGATGGCCGTGGAAGAGCAGCGTGGCCGTGGTATTATTCGGTTCTACGAGGCGACGATGTATTTCGCGTCACGCGTCACCCTCGAAATCCTCCACCCTCCGTTTAATTCGCTCGTTCAACGAATCTCGTTGGCCATCGTTCCACGTTTTCGCGGAAGAAGAACGTTTCGACGGGTTTGTCCTTTCCTCTTTCGTGTCCGTGCGAAAAGAAGCGAAAATTCGGTCGGAGGTGTTTGATCGTTATTATTAAATTTCAACACAACGGGGGGAGAGGGGACGGGGGTGGTTATGAAATTTCCACCAACGTTATTCTCTCATCAGCAGAATAAATATTTCCCCAGCTACGAGCGACAACAGTTTAATCTCGTTGCAGGAGGGGAGGAGGCGGGAAACTGGTTCCTGGGACACGGAACTTTTCGCGACACAACACACAGTCGACGAAACAATGAGCGAGTGAATGAGCGAGTGTGAGAGAGAGAGAAAGAGAGAGAGGGCAAATATTCCGGGGGAATCGTGATCTCGTATAAATATTTATATAAACGGGTGATTTACGAGGTCGCGAGATGTCGCGAAGTTGGCCTATCCACCGTTTACCGTTTCTCTCTTCAATGCGATTATCTTACTCTTCCTCTCGATTCTGTTTCCGTTTTCGAGTTTTCGTTAAAAGAATTTTTTCAGACACGTTAATAAAGTAGTATACGTATATAGATTCGTCGATCACGTTCTATTATTAATAACTGGAAAAAAAAAAGAAAAATGATAAGTAAATTTTTATTTTTAACGCAGCTAAAACATAGAAAGATATGGTATCTATCTATTAAAGAACTAAGATAGTGGAAATCGTGTCTTTGAAGTACTTTTTTTCGTTCACCATCCCGATATCTGAATCCGTTGTCGAGATACGGAGATTCGAACGGAGCGAAGATTATGAATGGATCCGTGGCTTGGTGACCTACATTCTTTTTTCGAAAACGAGTACTACGTCCTTCCAAGAATCGCGTCTACGTTTTTTTTCCCCGGGAAATCGCGGCCGTTATTATCTGCAGATTGGGATAGGTCAGTGAGAGCAAGCGATAGAGACGATGAATACTTAAAAATTATCCTTCTCTCTACGATATTTCGGGAATCGAAAATCGTATCTTTCGCTTTCAATGATTGTTTACTTGTCGGCCTGGAAATCGGTATCTTCGAAATTAGGGAGATTTAACAATCTTCTACTGAGTTTTAAGACAAATTGTAGAAGAAATTTCCGTCGTTCTAAAAAATTCATTCTAATTTCAATTTTGAAATTAATTCACATCTGTCTCATTTCGACAAAGCGAATGGAAAAATGCTCGAACAAGTTCAAATTAAACGACACGCATCTGTGCAAAGAAAGAAGAAAGGATTAAAGCATTTTACACGTAATCTCTCCTCTCATCGACCTCTCACCTTTTCAACCCCGATTATTCAGACTTCGTTCCGCATAATCGTTTCCGCCGGAAGAAACCACTATCCCCCCTCCGTGAAATTTACGAGGTTCCCCCCCTCCTCCACGAAACACGACAAACGTAATAAAATCGGCCTCTCGACCCCGTCAGTCGTTCGAATCGCACGTTCCAGCAAGAAACTAGCTCCGATTCCCGGAGGCGAACCTCCACAACCTTCCCTCCCTTCTCCCTCCTTCGGAACTTCCTCGACAGATATTGCATAATTATCGGGGAGAGCGTGGCACGTTCTTCCTCCTCTCCCTCGAGAGCTGGCCGAGGTTGGAAACGTTGTCGTTCCATCCGTTCCAGCCAGCTTTGGCAAAAAGCATCGGCAGAAACATGCACGATATCGTGTAAAGAGCGCAATCGTGGCCAACGAGGGAATCCGGTTTCTATTGCTCCGGTAACGAACGTGGTAAAGGATAGGTATGAAAGCTCGTTAGCGAGTAATACAAAGAGCGGGGAGGGGAAGGGAGAGGTAATTCCGCTGCGAATTTCCTGACCGCCCCCATCTTTTGTGAGCGCGCGCTCGATCTCCCTTAATTAATATTTCTGACTGAAAAAATAAAGCGAGCGGTGGAGAGCTGATTCTAATTCGAAATTGTGCCCGCCGCACAGTTTTCGGCTGCGTTAACGTGTTGTGCATTCGATGTTACGGACTTCTCCTCGTCGATAACGAAAACGCGTTAAAACCGTGAAAAAGTTTCGTCGTTTGTCTTTGCGCGGAGGACGACGTTGAATCTATTTTCCATCGTGTGCGGGCCTGGAGGCGCGAAAAGTGAACAGTGTTTGAGTTCGAGGCATTGATGATACTGCACAACCCAGCTCGAGAGAGAAATATACGCGTGATATTGAATTTTTCATGAGCGTTCATGGGGCAGGATAAAGTTTTAAAAAAAGGATTGTGCACCGTCGAAATAGTTTTGGCTGGATACACTTTATATATATATGTATAGGGGGAACTGATTTTGGGATAGGAATACGAAATAGACGCATCGATAAATTAAAATTGTATCGTCTAGCTTGGCAATGTGAACAATTCCTCGTTTATTTTAGATTTATAATTGAATTGAATTGCTTTACAAATTGTAGGATATAGATTTGCTAAAACTTTCGCAACGATTTTCTTCTTTCCCTATTTACAAAAATCGTTGCTTATACCTCGTTCCTATTCTAGGATAAAAATATCTATATTTTTAATACACACGAACACAAAAAAATGGTATCCGTTCCGTGTTTTCTGTTCGATCGTTAATGAGCTTGGAAAGAAAAAAAAAAAAAATAACCCGGGCATTATTCATTTAATTAATTCCCGTGTACCTGTACGAGATAATAATAGAAGCGCCTCTGCTCTTCAAATATTCATAATACGTATCCAGATTCTCATAAACAGATTTCTCATAAATAGAATCTCGTTAACGAATTATTATAAAAAATATCGACATTCTTTTCTCTTTCTCTTGCAACTTGGACAAGTTATATAAAATATATCGTTTATTATTATTTCATTAACTTATTATTTCATTTCATTTTCATAAAGAAGAAAAATAAATCATTCAAAGTTCTTACGTTGTACATCTATTTCCCTACTATCTATAATAAAAAAATATTCGTCCCTGATAAATCTCAATTTTCTTTTTTTCAACGTCAATTCCATCGAACCATGGCGGAAACCTCTCGTTAAACAAATTCGCTTGGATGGCGAAGGGGCGAATTTCAACGATGCGGTCGCGTGCCTCGAAAGTTAGTAAGAAATAATCATTTTTTCTCCTTTACCCCTCCTCCCCCCAACGACCGTGAAGATATCGAGCGACAGTGATTTACGAGACCTATCGTTCGTTTACGAGCGCGGGGGAGGAAGGGAGGAGGAGTATCGGGCTTGTTCTCATTGGACGGGAGAAGGGGGGGGGGGGAGTGGAGGGGAGGGATATAATTTTCCAGACGGTTCGGAACGAGCGCATTCATCTTTCTCGTCCCCGTGAACGACCGCAGACGCGATTACACACAAACCTTCGCTAACGTTCACCTGAAATATTGCATATTGGCCGACCTTGACGAGGTAGCACGCAATTCGGTGCCGGGAAGACGAAAAAACTAGCGCCTATAGCGAGCGACTGTGCCAAAAGTGACCGTGTGCCAAGGCTGGCCGGCGTTTTATACCCACCCACGTTTGGTCAATTCTTGTAGATACGGAAATAGTGTAGAAATCGAGAACGAGGCAATTCCACGCAATGGCATTATATTTAACAAGATAAGGGAGAGATCTTGATAGATCCTTTGATAGATCTAGAGAATTGTTCGCATATTTTCTAAAAAAAAAAAAAGAAAAATCAGATGATTGAAAAGCGGAAGATTACCTTGCATCGATTATCTAAATTAGATAATGATGATTATACGAATACGAGGTTTGATCGATCGGTTGAAGATAAGATTTTTAAGTTGATATTAAAAGAAATGGAAACGTTTTCCAAGTATTCGTTTTCGTACAATGAGATTCATCCTATCGTTTACACGCGATTCAATTAAATCGATGATTCAATTTGATAATGGAATCAAAATCGACGCTTTTTTGAACGCTTTTAAAGTGAGAAAAAAAAAAGGAAAAGCGAATTGCGACAACTCGAAATGAGATGGAATATTGGCGTTAAACAGAATTGGACAAGTGACAAGGGCACGGGATATAATGGAAGTTCGAATCAAGGAAGCGCAAAACCGATTGATCGAGGTCCCAACTGTAATTAGTCTCGTCTCCGATGCGCGTTATCGCCCGCCGCGGTTTCATGAATATCCTCCGCTCGAAAACACGATGGTAACTGAACGATGATTGGTGAAAAGCGGCCCGGGGGAGGGGAGGGGAGGGGAGCTTTCATTAAATCCGCGACAAACAACGTCCCATCGGTGTCGTTTCCCCCGAAACGTTCACGGTGGCAGACACTTTGAAATAATAACGAGAGTACAAGTAGTTCGTATAAACCGCGCGGAACGATAACCTTTGTGCGCGAAATTGCGCGAATAAAGCGCGCGTGTTTCGTTAACGAGAAACGCTTTCGCGAATGGTAGTAGCTGGCTCGAGTTTCAGCAAGTGGAAAACCGAGCTTTTACCCTGCTCCTGGATACCAAGCGTTGCCAATAAACTCCTCCTTTTCACCATGGAACAGAGAGAGAGAAAGAGAGAGAGAGAATTCGATTTCATTTAGAGCTTTAGATTTTAAAACGACACCGATCCGATGTAACTAACTTTCTCGACCTATCTCCTCCCAGTTTCTTCGACCGAGTTTAAGGGAAGTGAAAGACGATCGCCGATTGATTAACGATAAATGTTCACCGGTGGAAGAAGAAGTCTCGCGCTGTGTGGTACTCATCACATATATTAATTGTGAGGCAGAGGGGCGATGAAACGATTATCCGTATTTAAATCTCGATGTAATAGGGACGTAGAAGAATTCAGAGTATTCTGACGTGTCGATATACAAAAATTTTGTCACTTCTCGCAATATAATGTAGGTTAATTATTCGTAACGAATAGAATCTAGGTATACTATAGATAGTATCGAAGATTTATTACCTTCCAGTTTTAGACGACTATCCTAATAATAATAACTTCGACTAAATTAAAATAATTTTTACGATACGTACCGAATATTCAAACAGTCACGCGAACTTGAACTTTGGAAATAATTCCGGAAAAGTTCAAGTTATATATAAGGAAGTAAATTCGGTCTGAACTTGCCAATAATCGAATACGATTAAAAAAAACTTCCCTTAAAATCGTTATAAATACTCGCCCTTCCTTTCACTCGTCGAAACAACACTCGTGTTTCAAACGTTCGAAGAGTTATCTCAACAACCATTATACACATATATATATATTTGTGCGAGACGCGCCATAAATTTCTCTTAATGCAATCGGGCGAAAAAAACTTGGAGAATTCGATCAATTTCGGCAAAAAGCGAAACTCCATATTCAAAATGAAATTCCTACCGTAAAATGAAACCCGTGTGCCCGGATCGCGGCGATCCGCGAGAATTTTCTTCCCCCTCCCCCCGAAAACCATCTAAATGCTGGACACGGAACGCGGCTGTCAGCGCGAGCAGAGGAATGGCGCGTCGCGCGTGCCACCGCACGAATTAGGAGGATGCATTCGCCGAATCCCGCATTGTTCCGCCCACGCTTTTTGCCACCCGTAATCCGTAAGGGAGGACGAGCCACGACGGTGTAGAGAATCCTCCGGGCTTGGAAAACCCTAAAACCTGTCTGCCACTGTCTGGTAAACTGTGCCGGTATCGCGATATCGATTCGAGGGAGGAGAGAGAGAGGGTTTAGAGTCGGGAGAAATGGCCGTTTCGCTACGACGCTCGCACACGAGCGACGACACGAGTGGTCGGCCGCATAAATACAGGCAAAAGGGGATGCCACGACGGACCGATTAAAAGTGGGTAATTTGATGGAAAAACTCGTCAGAGCGAGCGGAAAAAGCAAACGACGTAGAAAATCGCGCGCGAGAGAGAGGGAGAGAAACGAGAGGAAATACGGAGAGGGGGGGGCAGTTGAAATACGGTAATAAGGAGAGACGCCTACGGGGCTTGCCCTCCCTGGGTTTCTTCGCGGTGCAC
Organism: Apis mellifera; assembly: GCF_003254395.2. Taxonomy (NCBI): domain Eukaryota; kingdom Metazoa; phylum Arthropoda; class Insecta; order Hymenoptera; family Apidae; genus Apis; species Apis mellifera. The sequence goes on from NC_037640.1 coordinate 7,322,085, forward strand.
CAGGCGCGAACGGAATAATTGCCAGAAGGGGGAGGAGAAAAAAAAAAATTCAACGTTGAGAGAATCGTAACGGGGGCGCTCCATTGAAAGGGGGTCCCCGTGAAATTTCCTACGCCTCGCCTCGAATCGAGAATTTTTCTCTCTTCCTCTTTAATTTTAAAATCGTAGAGAGAGAGAGAGAGAGAGACGAGCGATGCGAAATTATCAATTAGAGACACGACAGTTTAACGAGTGTACGCGACAACGATACATCACACGGCGAGCTGATGTATCTGCCACCCCCTCCACCCCCTAAACGTCGAAATTTCCCCCATTCCCTCTCCCCCCCCCGGACAAATTTAGTCCGCATTATTCGATAATTAAGCCGTAGAACGATAGCCGTTTATCCGGTCGATTAGCAAGCGGGGTAATTATACAACGTTCATGCAGATCCAGCAAGCTAATTACTATAAAATCATCGGTCGAGACACGAATTCCCTTCAGGCCAATACACGCCGTGCGCCGCACGACCTCATCATGCTCGTTATAATCGATCCGTGGGGGGAGGGGAGGGGGAGGAGAGAACCGCCGCCGCCGCCGCCGCCGACCACTCCGTTTTTATTTTTCTCCCTTTTAAAAGTCAACTTCCCCTTGCGGCTTCCCCCTTTCGCCGTGCAAATACCCCTCCCCCTTCCCCTCCCCCCTCTATCCTTTCCCTTCGTTGATGTGACACAATCGTTGAGGATCGTAACGAGCATCGATTACGTCAAAGTGAAACCTCCTTCGTTGTATAACAAACAGCGGTGAACCGTGTTGTATCGCGTTGGATCGTGGTAACAAGTAGTGGTGGTAGTGGTAGTAGTAGACCAGGAAATCACGCGCGTGGATCGTGGTCGTTTCCAGCGTGCTTGGGGGCTCATTATTGTCCGACCGAATCACGCGGAATGACGCTTGATCCGCACCGTGAACAACGTAACCGTAACCGTGAACATCGCCTCTTACGGACCTTGAACGGGGATTCGAGCGTCGTCCATCCTTCGTCCATCGAGGCTCTTTGCGCGTTTCACGCCCTCCTTTCCCGTACATGCATATCCGTCGCAAGATCGAATATCTCTCGCGAGGCCGACTTGCATCTCCCACTCGTAATAATAATAATAATAATAGTAATAATAACAATAATCGTAACGCTCAATTGATTTACGACGAGTGAACGGCCGGCTAACGAGCTGATCGCTCCTCCTGAGGGAAGAGGGTCGAGAAACGACCTGCCCTCCCTCTCTTCTCTTCGTTCGAGAAGTTTACGCTCCGAGAATTACCATCTCGAAAACGTACTAGTACTGAGAAGAGGGGAAGGAGGGGGTGTGTTTCGTATCCGGCCACGATCGATTTCGAAATAGGTCGCGGCTGTCGAAAGATAGGATTTGACGCAAGGATATTCCTGGCACGCGATTGGAAATTTTAATCTAGGCTCCCTCGTTGTTAATTAACGCCGTATGTACTATGTCATTGCTATAAAAGCGGAACCGATCCGGTTGAATTCCCCTCGTCCAGGGAATAACTTTTTGATTATACTCTTTTTTTCTTTTTTTTTTTTTTAAACACCGTATCGTTTCAATTTCATGCATCCGCCCCGACGGTGAATTAATACGATACGAAATGGCCTCGTTTCGGCCTCGAAACGAACGGGTAAGGCAAAACGTATCGATCCGAACGTTCGTTTATTATTTGTTTCGATTTTCAGCAATTCTTTTTCCCTTTTTTTTCCACCGACGCGAACTTGGCCTATATCGGGGACAGAGAGGACGGAGAGGCCTTCCTCGTTGAGAAATACCGCGGCGGATATTATTGCGCGATCGCGTCGCGGGAATAATAAAAAGATACGTGACGAAGTTGATGGAAAGAATGAAAAAACCGTGTCGAGAATATCGACCAGGGAAAGATATACCTCGTCGACATCGATCGTCCCTCGAATGTTGGAACGAGTTCATTCAACGTTTCACGCCGCTTCAACTTCCAATTGCGTATCGAGAGAATTGAAAGCAATATTTTCAACGATTTTCAACGATTTGTTTCGACGAGATGCCGCGTGAACGTAAACGGTTCGCTTGCGAGAAGCGAAATGGCTCGGTCTAATAATAAATGGCTCGGTAAACATCTGACGGCGGCGAGGAAATACGTTCCCGGTGAGAACGTTCTTTTCCAAAGTTCGCGAGTTGGACGAATAAAGGCCGAGCGGAAGGTTTTCAACGTAAGATCCCCAACGTAATCTACGGAATCCCGTGGAACTCTCTAACGATCTTCCAGCGCCGCAGCTTGGTATCTTGGCAGCGAGCAACGAGTCTCTTGGAAAGCGGGCAGAGGAGAGAGGGGAGCCGTGTAATACCCGTCTCGTTCGGAACCATTATGAGAAAAAATTCAATTTTCAACGTCGAAGAATCCCGGGGAGGTTGCTGTTTCGATGGAAAGAGGTCGATAGCGAAGATGATCAGCGGGGCGCATTTATCGAGTTTCGAGGATGAAAAATGCAAAGGGAGGGAGGGAGGAGTGGCAATGGTCGAGCGAACCCCCTCCCCGTCCCGCTCGTCCAATTTCGCCGTGAAAAGGGGTGCAAGAAAAACGAAGACGCGAAAGGCACAAAGGGAAGACAGCAGGAATGCCCTCTTTCAAGGGGGTGCAGCACCCTGTGCAAATACGGCCAGGCAAATGGACTGCTCGGGGCGCTGCGTCCCTCCCCCGCACCGTGTCCCATCGCGCGACAAAAGTAACCGACCCACTGTTCCCGTGTGCAGTATTGTACCGCGTTTTCCGGACGAGTTCACCGCGGAATGGCCGCCCGCCCCTCCACGGGCGAATCGAGCGAGCATCAATGCCCACGTTCTTCTCCACGATTCTTCGCTCGCTATCTCGTTTCCCTTCCTTCGACCGCTCTCCTCTTCTCACCGCTGTAGGAGAATCGTGTTCCTGGCTCGTTAAAGGGCAACGAGACAATTTTACCATAATCGCGTATCGTTAACTCGATACGGCGTCGGGGAATTTAGAAATGTAATCTGGCCAAGATCGAGAGGAGAAGAGAGGAGAGGAGAGGAGAGGAGAGGAGAGGAGAGGAGAGGAGAGGAGAGGAGAAGAGAAGAGAGGAGAGGAGAAGGGAAGGGCGTACAGCAGGGCGTGTTGGATCAAGAGATTACTCGGAGGAGGATAACTCGGGGATGCATCGGGGAAATTGGGAGGGGGAGAGATCGGGCGACGAGATCTCGACGCTCGTTTTGATACGAGATAAACATAAAGTAATGCGACAGATCTCCGACGATAAACTTGGCGCAACGAGTCGATCTTCTCTCAACTCGGATTTACGATTCGTTTCCTTCCAATCGTAAGATGATCTCTTTAAAAAAAAAAAAAAGAAAAAGAAAGAAAAAGGAAGGATCCGATTTATCGAAACGATAAAACGTTTCTTCTCGTTAATCGAATCGATCGAAATAAACAGGTTAAAATCCGCTAAAACGCCGATTGGATTCAAAAGCTAATTAATAAAATATGAAATGCCACGAATAACCAAGCGGCAACGAAAAATGCATTAGAATAGAATCAAACGGGGATAATCGAGAGAGAGAGAGAGAGAGAGAGAATGGAACGTTATCGCGTGATTGTCGCGGCGCAACAATTGAATTAACGAGAGGAAGGGGAGGGGGGGAGAGATTAATTGCAAATAACAACGTTATAAAACGGACCTGTGAACATTCCACACTTGGCCAAATCGCGCGATCCCGATAACACGCGGACTCGTTATTGCCGAGCTTTTCAACGAGTGCAATGTGGATCACAGTGGTTTAGGGGGGGAGGGGGAAGGCCGTTTATTTCTCTCCGTTTTGCGGGTTTATATTTTTTTACGACTTTTTCGCGAACGAGGGTGAAAAATGTCTCTCTCTCTCTCTCTTTCTCTCTCTCTCTCTCATCAAGGCCACCAAGCCTTGACGCGCGATAGTCGTCGGTGCAATCTCCTCTCCTCTTGTCGAGTTTCAACGTATGCGCAGGCGACAAAGATAAGCTCGTATAAAAAAGAAGCACGTGGAAAAATGTATTCGAGTGTTGGTGGAATTTTCTACGAGCGCAATTTCAAAAGAGCCTCGACGAATGGTAAATAAAATACGGATTAATCGAAATTTCAGTATTCGTCGTGGAAGTCACTTTCGTTTCTTTTCCTCGACTTTCTCTCTCTCTCTATCTCTCCCTCTATCATCTTCTAATCGGAAAACAGATTCGAAAATCGGCAAGCAGCCCCGATAGACGGTTAATTTCAGGGGAATGACGAGTATCCGACGAGCGGAACGATTAAAGCGGAACGAGGGAGCTATTCTATCGAAGCCAAGAATTCATGCACCAAGGGATTAAGTAAGTACAAGTTTTCAGGTTAAGCCTGGGAGCATTGGGATTAGCCCGGTAACTACAACACCGGTTTTAGCAGTGCTCGCGACCGTTTCGTCGATACACGTGTACGTGTAGCCAAGTTCTCCTCAAACATTTGTTCCGGCTCCGAGGACCGTTTTCCCAGGATTTCCAAACTCGAGACGCTATTCTTTCGCGCATATATATACACGTTATATATGCCACGTTTGCGAGAATAGACGATACGTTATTTTCGAGTAGAAAATTACTCGATTCGGGGAGAGATCGGTAAGAGTTTGACGCACGGTCTTCTTTTCCCGCCACCGACATTGGAATTTTCTTTTTTCGTGTGGCCTTTTCCTCGTGGCGAGAGAGAATGTTCCAGGAAATACATTTCATGGTGGCTGGACGCTTTGTCACGAGGCGGGGAGGGGAGGAAGGAAAGGGAAAACTCCTTTCTCTCTCGTCCCCTTATCAATCCTCTCTCTTCCGGTCCCCCTTGCACCTTGGATGGCGCCCACCACGTTCCACCGAGGACAGAGCTGGTGATTCATCAGCCGTTATTATCCTATAATGGAGTTTTTTTTTTTTTTCGAGCAAAAATAGCTCGCCAGCGAAACGAAGAAAATGTTTTAAAATATCGTTATACAAGATATTGTGTAATAATAATACAGGTGTCGTTCGAACGGCCTCGAAGATCTCGAACAAATATATCTTTATTATTCTTTTTTTTCGAAATTATTCGCATGGAGACACGCACAAAGGAAGAACTTTTAAACTTTTTTTTTTTTTCCCCCCCCAACTATTTAACAATTGTTTCAATTCTAAGTTAGGAAAATATTATTTTCACACGCGTTTATTGTATAATCAAGAGGTGGGAGAGGCAAGAATGCGGCAATTAATATTCATTGAACGGGAAATGGAAAAAAAATTCGCGCGCAAATTATTCTTCCCTTTCCAATTTCAATTCCAATTTTATTTTTCAATCATCAAACCCCCTTTTCGCCCAATTAATTTTACCAAGAAACAACATCTCGCTCGCCAACGCGAGCAATTTCCACCGTATTTCCATCCTATTATCATCCTCCCCTTTTTCCTTTCAATTCAACCGTATTTTCCGTAATATATCCATTTACGGGTCAAATCGTGGCCGTCCTTTGCATGAAAGATGAGCCACGGAAATAAAAGTTTCATGGGCCACACGACGTCCCATCTTGCACGCGTATCCATTCGCCATAAAGAATGAAATATCGCGTGTTCACGAACGAATCGTTCGCGGCGTAAATTCTAATATTGACGTATATAAGTTGCTCTTTTGTCGTAAACCGTATCTAGCTAAAAATAAAAACGGGAAAAAATACGTTCGCCCCTCTCTCTCTCTCTCTCTCTTTTCTTTCGAGCGAACTTCAAACGATCACGACACATTGATTCGAAGGGAAAAACCGTGGAAAAGAGCAAGCCACCCACCCCCTCTTTCCCTCCCCACCGAGATGGAAAAGTTTCGTTGTTCGATTCCACTTTCGCGATATTCCATCTCGAGCGCGATTCTTTGACGAGGTTGAAACTAAGTTCCGATTAAATCTCCACGATGCGACCGTTCGATAAGACCGGCGACGCGTAAAACGCGATGCGCTTTATTAAAATCGAAGAATCGGGAGGGAGGGAAGAAGAGGGAAGGTTTCGAGGGAAGGAAATTAATATCGCGCGCGGTTCGTAACTTTCGCCAAACACCCAATATTGTTTAACTTCGGTATTATTTCTTTATTATTATTTTTTTTTTTTTTTTTACGATGACATTTTTCGGCATCCATTGGATATTGGAATTATTGGAATCCGTCGAAACGGACGACGCTTCTCACGAGTGATTTTCTCTTTCACGATCGTGGAAAACGTTTTAGAAAGAATGTTTTTATTAATATTTTTCTTTTTCGCATTTATCGTATCACAGACTGCTTTGAGTAATTCCACAATATTTTCTACGTGTCACAACGAACTTTTCGACATTTTCTTCGAGCACAAATTATGTGACCAATCGGGTAAATATAATTTGGAATGCGATCGAAATCTATATAGCTATATAGAATTGGACGAGTGTTATGGAAAAGGCCACACTGCCGTGCGGCCGAGTCTATTTACGAAACGTGATTACAATTGCAATTGTATGTAAATGATAAATATTTGACGTGGAAATTGAATCGGAGCCGATACGTGTCGATTGTCGAGCAATCGATGATGATGATAGGAGGCGAGTAATTTAAGTAAAAGTTCTAGTTATGACGACAAGAACGTTAAATCTATTCCTTCAATCCCGTCAACTCTTGCGAAAAGCCCGTGGAAACATTCGTTTTAAATCGTTTGAATGAACGCAAAGATCCGATCAAAACTGAACTAAATTAATTTACACCGAGTAAATATCGCGATATATATTACAAATATTTTAACTTCTTTAAAATTTAAATATTTTAAAAATTGTATCAAACAAGAAGAAGGAAATAACTCCTCTTTATTTTTCACGAAATTTCCATTACGAATATATATTTCATCATAAAATTAAATAAAAACATTTCATTATTTCATGTGTATAAATATATATATATTTCACTGTCGAGTTTCTTTCATTATCATTAAATCATCGGTTCAAAAACCCGACAAAACGTTTCTTTACACAACACAACGAGCCAGCGATGAAATAAAACTATAGGAAAAACAAAAAAGGGAAACAGGTCTGGCGCGTGGTGGTCGTAATACGTGGAGAGAGCATAAATCTCCCAAGAACGACCTCCGCACCTCTTACCGATTCATTCAAATTAGGCGGCACGGATTTCAGAAGAATATTTTATTACATACATTTCTCGAAAAGAAAAGAAAAAAAAAAGGAATTGAACGAAAACAGATAGCCTGTCGAATACGAATATTTTATCCGGTTTAATAAAAATAATAAAAAAGAATTTTCCTACGACGAAAGATTATAAAATCGAAAGATTTCGAGGAAGGTAGATTTCCTGGAGGAAACGAGGCGAGAAGAAGCTAGCTAGCTAAAACAGCTGTGCAGCAATCTATAAATAGATGCGGAACACACCTCGTGTATATCGTGCGTAGATAACGGGGAAGCTACGCGATATATCATAATCAAACATATCCAATTCACACGGAAAAGCGGCACGGAGAACGAGAGAAATAGGTTAAAAAGATTCGAGAGGGAAACGTTTATCGAAAGTTATTATTATCATCGGCGTGTAAAGTCGCGAGGGAGAATCACTTTCGAAAAAATATCATCTTATCCCCGAATCTTCCACTCCACCACAACCCCTCGAGAATCTTCCACCACCCGAGTTCTGGCACGTCGTTAAACGGCGAAGGGGGAGGGGGAGGCAGCAGTCGTTCCGGAGGCAGCTTCATATTTTCCGCCGAATATTTTCTCCTTTACCGTCCGGGTGTAACAGGTAGACGAGAAAGAGAGAGAGAGGGGCCGAGTATAAATACGCGTTATCCATAATTTCACATTCAGAACGGTTCTCGGCGACGTGTTACCACCCTCGAAGGGTTGAAAACCTTTCGTGAATCTCGCTTACGGAGGCAGGCAACGAGGAACAGAGGGGAGGAGAAAGGAGGAAACGATGAATAGGTAAAACCGAGAGGAAGGAAGGAAAGATGGAAACGTAAAAAAAAGGGAAGGTAAAAAAAGAAAGAGAGAGGATGCAGAGGAGGAGAGGTTTTCCTCGAGCGCGTAACGACGTAAATAAAGGCGGTAAATCCGATCAAGAGCGGTCCCTCGAGCGAGGGTGTGTGTACCAACACGCGTGCATGGCAAACGAAGCGGTGCATAGACGTGCGCGCGTGCATAGCCTCGCAACGAGGGGGAGAGAAGATGCAACTTGGGGATGCCAAGGATAGAATTTTCGAGGCGAGCTCGCGAATCGAGCTCCACCGACACACACACGCGCGCGAGAATCTCCGTATCGGGTTACCTACGTGTACCTATGTGGTGGTATCACGTATAAGAGAGAGAGAGAGAGAGAGAAGGGCGAGCTTGTGCATCAACAAGAATGAATATAATGCTCTCTGTTTTACGCGAGGACCATAATGGTGTACGAGGGTAACCGAGAGAGAGAGAGGAGGGGAAGAAAGAGAGAGAAAGAGTCGGGGAATGCACGCACGAATTCCTCTGGCAGAAATTAGTATAATTATCGTGACGGGGCGAGGGGATGAAATTCCGCGTTTCTTACATTACCACGAAGGAGGGGGAATTTAACGAACACTCTCGTTTCACTCGTTAATGAAGTATTCCAAGGAAGTGTTTATATATACATGCGTGTTATTTTGAATAGAATTATCTTGCTTCTTCTTTTATTTAAGGGAGAAATGAATAAACGAATAGCAAAGGTATGCATAATATATATATGTATATATTTCGTACGAACGAAGTAAAGTGATATCGTGTTATGTTGTCGATGTGGTAACGATGGTAACTTGGAGATTTTATATTTAATTTTTTCGGCCCGAAGCCAACTGCGGACACGGAGATTTTAGTGTATGCTTTTCAGACAAATACGCGGTCAATAAATAAAAGCCATCTCTCTAAGCTATAACTTTCGTTCTAAAAATATAACATATACATATATATATCGTTATTGCAATATTGTTTCCATTCTATTCGAGTTGCCAATTAAAATTGGATCCAAGTTTTAGAAAATATATTTCTGACGAGGAAAAAAATTAACTCCTCTTCAAAAGGAAAGAAGAACGGTAACACTCGTCTTACGATTCGAATCTCACGATACAATTTCTTTTTGTTTCACGTTCAAATGGAAAAAAGGGTAATACGAGTCGCACGCGTCGATGAAAGCAAAAATAAAATGCTCGCGGATCGTTTCCATATTTTCAAAAAAAAAAAGGGCCAAGCTAACCGATGGAATCGGCCAACGTGAGCAACGATCGAAAATGGCGAATGAAAATGGATCTGGCCCCGATTACCTTTGCCGAGAATCATCTAAACGTTGAATGGCAAATGTCCAAAGCAACCTTTTATCTGTTTCACTTCTATACTCGTCAAATATATATATATATACACGAAGAGATAATACATAAGTAGCTTCGACCGTTCCTCCTGCATTTATAAGGGTTTCCGGGACCGCGGGATTTGCGATTCGATTTCGTTAAAAGGAACTGTGAGTATTCGTGAATTTTACTATTCCTCGACCAATCAGATACCAGGGATTAGTTAAAATCGATACCCATATCGAGTCGGTTGATATCAATGTATAAATTTTGATAATATCGATACCATATCGATATTTTTAAAGATATTACTCGATAATTTTCACGTTTTAAACGTTCCTATTTATCAAAGAATCGTCCAATTGTCGATAATCTAATCTTTCTAGCTTAGAGACATAAAGCTCTACAAATATAGAAATTTTTCAGATATCAATTTTTGACTTTGAAATATTGATTTTAAAAATATCACCGTCGAGAGAAATGCTCACGATACCACCTCTCCTCCGTAATTTTGATATAGGAACTGTTTGACGAATACTGTTTCAACAGTATGGCGAAGAAATTTCAACATCATTGATATTCACCACGCTCCTTGGATTGTTTCTCCACATTCTCTCAGCTCGAATAAGCTTTCTCTCCCTCTCTGCCTCTCTCTCTCTTTCCACCACCGTCGACAATCCACGTACTGGATGGACACGGTGGATTACTTAATCCAGAGGAAGCGGGCTCCGCTTGTGCTCTCCTGTCACGTCCCTTCAAACGCTGACGCAACCGGTCGCGTTTACACCGACGCTGTAATCCGATCGGTGAAATTGTTTCGTTGATAGCCACACAACCGTGAATCGCCAGGCTATCTTGCCTCGTTCGCCGATCGATAGCTCGTTCTTTCGGAAATTTTCGCCCCTTTGTCACGGAAGCTTCAGCGGCCGCAAAGGGAGGAGGATTCTTCTCCTCGTCGGGGGAGAGAGAACTTTCTTTCGACGAGAGGAGAAGAACTTTGTCAACAACCGGTTGACCCTGCACGCTCGAAAGATGAGAGGAGGAGGAATGGGAGCGATCCTGGGATCGCTGGGATAAACGGCAAATTGGAAAGAAATGGCGAGAAATTCTCTCTCGACGATAATTCCTCGAACGAGGAGCGCGAAGAAATCGAAGAATTTTTCGTGTTTCAATGGCAACAATTTGAAATTCGTTTCGCCAACTCGAGAGTGTGAAACTTTGAAAATGATCTTTCCTCTTCAAATATTTGAGAATATCTAGTTAGAAGTTCTCGAAAGAGGGTATTATAAATCTCTGTCGAGTCGAGATAATGTTTCCTTTCGATATTCCCCGCACAAATGTCTAATAAATAAATATAGGAAGTAGTTGGATCGTACGTACGTTCTCGATCGATTCTCGCGATCATTTTCTCGAATGTTATCGAACGAGAAGCACATTACCAATTTAATGAGTCGCGTTTTCGCGCGCGCGACCGTATCACTTGGCCGCGTACCCATTACGCTTATGTAAACACCGTATTGTACGTATGCAAAGTGCGTATTATATTTACGTGTCGGTAGCCGCGGTTCGTTATGTAAGAGGTGTATTGTGTTAATGTAAAGCGTTCAGAAATCACCGCACCGCGCTATCCGAGTATCAAATCTACGAGACGTAAACGAACAGGGAGCGCGGCATGTAACAAAACTGTTGATTAAACGATGAATTTAACGTTAAAACGAAGAGAGAAGAAAAGATTTATCTTTCGATCAAATTGTCCGCAGATCATCCATTCTTTCATCGATGAATCAAATTTAAAAAAAAATATATACATTACATGTGACAAATTATTTACACGAAAATATTTCGATTAAAAAGGAAATTAAAAAATCACTTTTTTCGTTAAAAGTGTTTTAATCGCTCAAGAAATCGTCGCGTCGATAAAAAAAATACACACACATGAACGACGATGAGAATACTTGCGTAAAACTATCGATTAAACGATAATGGAGAGATATTAAAATAAAAAGTAAGAAAAAGTTAGTTTATCGAAAGGTCGCGTCGATTCGCAAACGATCCGTGCAAACTCTCGATGGAATTTTTTTTCTTTTTTATTTATAAATCGTTCGTAATTGTGTTAAAAAAAAAAAAAAAGGAAAAAAAAAAGAATGTCAGCCGTTTGACACGACGCTTCCGGTAGTAGACGAGTATCAGAGGTCATCTGATACGAGGCTAAAGTAGTAAATTGCAGCGGGGCGGTTCGTTCTCGGTGCATGCGGCATGAAGGCAATTCACTCGCCGATACATATACATCTGTCGCGTAGGAAAACACGATTTAGAAGTCGGTGCAAACAATTCTATTTCAGGGATAAGTGGTTTTAATATATGTAACGTAAACGTAACATGCGTTGGTTGGTATTCATGATCCATAGACGGCAATAATCGGTGGTATCAAACTGTTACCCACTGTCCCGTGCCACGAAACGCGACACGTTCTTCCGTTCACCGTCAACCGGTATCGATAACTTTGCCAGTATCGAGGATCGAGTGTCGAGCAAACATCCCACCACCTGTTCTGTGATGCGTGGACTTTTTTTTTTTTTTCCTTTTTTTTAATTTAGCGCGAGAGAAAGCTCGAATCGGGAGAGAAGAATTTAATTTCTCTAATTCGATCGGTTGAATTTTGAAATGTTTGGAAACGAGCGAAATTATCAAGTGATATTTAATCGTATTGAACTTTTTCCTCAACGTATGATCAAGTATTATAAATATTCATAGCATATTAGAAGAAATGAAGGGAAGAATGAATATGAATTATTAATATGTTTGCGCGTAACGATTTATTAATCGACATACGCTCGTTTTTCAATTTTATTAAAAACAAAGATGGGGAATAAAATCGAAAATGTTTAATACCTTAAAAATCGATAATTTGTATTTATAACGATACTCGTTTCGAATTACAATTAATTTTGGAACTGAACAATTGCCATCCTATCGTATTCGAAATTCAATATCCAAGAAGCCAAGAAATTAAATTGTAATGCAGATAACATCTCGACATAATACACCAAAAAGTGAACCAATTAATGGCTCCGACCGCGATCAAATAACCCCGTATAACCGTACATCCGGACATCGCCGCACAACTAACTACATCTTGTTAAGAGGAACGCGCCGTGGTACGCCCAAATTTATTCGCTAGTTTCTCTCTCTCTCTCTCTATAAATCCTCTACAATATCATCGAGAGAGATATCTAATTACAACGCAAGAATGTCAAAGCAATGCTCGGCTATCTCATAGATTATGCATGCACAGTGATCATAGCGACATTGTTCATCGAATTAAAGAATAATCCATTAACGTGACGAGTCCGCGACAAATTACTTCTTCCTTCATTTTCCACGGGGGATGAAGTCGAGCAACAAAGGGTCGCGACTGATACAGGAGAGTTAAAATTCGAGAGAGATTCGAGAAAATACATACATATATATATATTCGATGATTTTACGATGAAGAGATTCGCGACACGCGGTGGGCGGGAATTTAAAAGTGGAAGCTACTTCCGGTCACACAGGGACGATAACGCAATATCTGCTTTCACGAGGAACGATTTATCGGAGCGCGTAAGGCAGTGCGCTTTCAGACCGGACGTAAGCGTCGTCGTCGAGCCCTCCTCCTCCCCTTCTTTCTAATCGATTTTCTTTTGCCCCCCTCTCTCTTCTCCGATATCACCCTCCGGCTTAATGGAACCGGCGAAACGGTTCTTCTCTCTCTCCCTCTTCTCTCTTCTAACCGAATTATCCGAAAAATGGCCGAGACTATCGCGAAATATTCTCGTTTGATAACCGATCGTCGAAGGAGACAAAAGAGAAGGGGGAAGGGAAAGAAACGATTCGATTCATGGAAATTACGTAAAATTACGCGGAAAAAGGACGTATCGTTCTTTTTGGGGCGGAAAGAAACGATCGATCCCGTGTATGTGTGTGTAGAAAAACGCCAATCCTATCACGATCCTTCTTTTCCGCGACTGTTATAGACGTGTGCTGCCGATAGATCCACTTATTTTTCACTCCACCGGGGGCGAGAGAAAGAAGGAGAGAGACAGGAGCCTCGGGAGGGAGAGGGAGAGGAAAAAAGCATCGATCGTTTCCCAACGAATCGTTGTAAACCTGCCGCAACGTCCACCGGCGTTTCTGTTTCTTCTATTTCGCGTTAGCGCGCAATCTGTCCCCGATAAAGCGTAAATTGGAAAACTCGTCGTGGTCGTGCTATTGTCGCGCGCCCTGTTTCTCTAAAAAAACGAAAAAAGATGGAGGAGTGGAAACACGCGCATACACACACAAAAGTTACTCTGCCCGCGTGAAACCGCATCTCGAACGAGACAAAACCGAGACAAGATCGACGAATACGACGAAGACGGTCGGCCATTAATACGTTCCATATTTCACGACCACCCTCCGCCATTTGTATTCCGCTAGGCGCGCGGACTTTCGAAAAATATAACGGGTGGTGGATCGGTTCGCGACTTCATCGCAACGTCGCTCGAATACCAAAGAGGAGAGCGCGCTCCCTCCCTCCCAGCCCCGTTGTCTCGGCTGAATAAATTTCAATTTCAGTTAGGGGAGGGAGAGAGGAAGGGTGCACGACGACGACGACGTCGATGCGACGAGAACGAACGGCGCTAAAGAGAACGAGTTGGAAGTGTTGGTGCATTTACGTAAGCCGAGGCTGTACCGCCTCTCGTACTGCTACGAATAATGCAATTAACTTGTTCTACAGATAGCGTAATTCAATTTCTGGAAAGGCTGTACCCCGCCTCTACAGGTGAAATTAATTGTTCGTGGCGCGGAAGAGAGAGAGAGTGGGAGGAGGGAAGAAAAGGGTGTAAGCCTTGCCGCGGTCGACGGAATCCAAGGGTGTTCTCTCGAGGAATATAAGGAGGGGAAAGGAGGAGGAGGAAGGATATCTATCCTCGGCCGAGGGATTCTTCCACGGGGCGGCGAGATATCCCCGGATAACATTGCCGCTGCTAATTGCAAAGTATCCCGAGTCGCCGAGATCTTCGAGCAATTAATTATCTCGACAAGTGGCCAATTAAATAAGACGAATCGACGGCGTGCAACATCACCGAAAAAAAACTGGCTCTCCCCTGCCACTTCGGGATAGCAGAATCGAATGGCAGAATCGATGGATATTGGAGAGCGAGGTGTGCGTGCCAAGTTTCAAAGTTCAAGAATATAGGGAAGTAAACGACAAACGTAATTGCTATGACGCGTCATGGACGAGGTTGCTCTCGAGAGAGGAAAAACAAAATTGTAATTATTTCTTCTGCTTGCAATTAAATAATTTCTCGCTCGATACTTCAATCTACCTCGTAAACACGATCTTGAACGATTCTGTCCAAGGTTTTATCTATCGTCCCTCATTCCGATCATCGACTCGAGGATAACCGAAACGAGAGAATTGTTTCGCTTCCTTTAAATTTCGACCAATCACGATTAACCTCGTTTGCGATTTTATCTCTTGAAATTATTGGTTTAGAGGGAAACTCTATAGAGAGAGCACAAGTTTTTCTCGGTCGATCATTCGCTCGCACGTGAAAAACGATGACGTTTTGGCATAAAAGAAACGACGCGGTGAGCAAAGGACGTTTTAATTAATTCGAAGCATCCGGGCCGGAGGAAGACTAGCAGGATATGAAAAGCGTCGAATCTGCGGGAGACTCGTATCGCGTGTAAACAAGGGTACAGCCTGTTTTCATCGGCGGAGGATGTTTCTGGCGACATCCGATTAACCGACGCGAAGCCGGGGAGGGGAGGGTTGCTTCCGTTATTACGAGAGCGAATTGCCCTCTCCCTTGCCCTCGAGAAACTGCAATCCTATGCGGCTAAACACCTGACTCGTGTGTGTACACAGCACCGCTTCGTGCAAACGTATCCCGGCAACGAGACGCGATGCCTCTCAAATCAAATTACGACCGCCTCGTTACGAGTCGTGATCCTAGCCGGTGGTGCTGCTTTCCACCGTGTTTTCCACCCCTCCTTTTTCTTTTTATTTATCGGTGGAGGCGACTCTCTTCTCGAACAATTTTTCTCAAAGAAATTACGAGAAAGTAACGAGACGAACGCAACGTGCTTGTGAGTGCATTCAGCGAAACCGAGACTGTTTCGAGGATTCGAAACTTTACTTTCTCATCGTAATTGTAAAATTAAACTTGAGTATAAATTGGAATCATCGAGCGAAATGTGCGGCTGGTTACGTGTTTAAACGCGTTCGATCGAATGCCGTGTTTATATTTTCAATCGACGATCAATTTTCGATCGACGACACCGGCAAATTCGACGCGAAACTACGCACAAACTGAAACGAAACGATCTAGACGGTGAAATCATGAAATTAGGAAGCCGGAAGAGATTAGTTCAATCGTTGTCAGCGATGTGTCATAAATTCAACCAACGCACGTCCAAGAAGCGACGTGCAACGCAGTTAAGCGATGTGATAATTTCATTCCGCGCGATAATTCCATTCAAAATTTCATCGTTCACGCCCCCTCGTCTTATTAAAATCTCCTCGAATTCGCGTCACGAGGAAAAGGTGAATCCTTCGCGAATCGGAAAAATCGAATTGGCACGGGGGAGGAGGATTGGAATTTCATTCGCGCAAAATCCGTTCCTCCTTTCTCTCGAAAGAATCGTAACTAAAGCTGTTAGCAGTATGGTAATCCCGTTCCCCAGCTTCCGTTCAAATTTCATCGGTTACAAAATTTTCTACGAATCGAGCGTACACCTCACTCTCGCAATTGTCTCGGAATTAAACGGAAAATATCGAATGAAATTTCATTATAATAAAATTCGTCCAATTATCCAAGCGTTAACGCGTCACAATTTCATCTCGTCACCTTCGATTCTTGTAAAATTTGTATCTATTGCAAAATTTCAGTATCATTCCATTCATTTTTCATTTACCAATCTTTCGCGAATCAAAGAAATTATAAAATTTATCACGAAATTTTCGAAAAGGTTTCTCATTAAGGAACTATTATCAACGTTCTCCATTTTCTATCCAATATCTTTTCTTATCAAAATATGCGTCTATTCCTTCCGCTGAATCGAATCGGAACGCAAACTTTCGAAATGTTAAAATCGTTCAAAACTCGTCTCCAAAAATCCTAGAAAAATACGAACCATTCCTCGAATCGAATCAAAAGCAAACGGATCTTGCTTAAATTTCACTTTCGAAACTTTCGCAAAAGACCAAGTTTTCGCAACACACGGACCGATATATCCGGTTATAATTTACCCGGCTGCATTTTCCCTGGACCCTGGTATTTAGCTGTACGAAACACCAAGCGTTATATATATATATAGAAACTAGAGGGGAAACTGCTCTACCAGTTTTCAGGTTACCGGTGCTCGCACAATATTCCACGTTCGAACTCGTATATCGGCGGCGAACGTGAAAGGGGTCAGGCTAATGGTTCGCGGCGAGATACAGTAATCTATGCGATTCCCGTGGCGGGCCGGTGTGTATCAACTGTGTGTGCACGTCGCCGTGGCACGAGTGTAACAACGACGGTGGTGCGCCCACTGGTTGTGAACGGTTACCGTGAAATTCAATCCCCTTCCGGGTCTGGTTCGACAGGGTAAAACTGTTCGCTGGTGGAAAAAAAAAAGGAAAAAAAAACACTACCGGCAGGGATGATAAAATTGATACCGGGGGGGTCGACGGTTTATCCGCGATGATTAAAGTCTTAAAAACCGATCTCTCCAGGGGGGGAGTAATTTATCGCGGTAACTTTGGCCGTCGTTAAAATATTAATAAAGGTGAGGTATTTCTTCCTGTGAGGCAGAGAAAGAAAGTAGGATAATTTTATCTTTTCGAATCAACGTGTCGCGATGGGATCGGAGAAAACTCTGGGGTTTCGGCACAGTTCTGGTCTTTTTCGAAGGGAAGAGAGGTGCATTACGTACGTAGCTTGTAGAAACCTTACGGATCCGATGACGTGTTCCAGCAACGTGTTAGATTCGTAACGAAGTTACGTTTTATATCTTACGTTATTGTTTTAATTAATAGAAGTCGAGATGGTTTCGAAGATTATTTGGGGAATTCCATCCTCATCAGTGTCAGCAATTACTCTCTCCAGGAGCTTGATCATTTCCCTAAAATTATTGTTAATATGAGATCAATGTATTTAAATCTTGTCGATACTAGATGCACAATGTCGTTCCTTTCTTATTCTCTCAAAAGAAGAATTATCTTCTATCCTTCTTCTTCTAAAGCTGTGGAATAATCAAAGTTTCTTAAGATTCTTAAGCCTTTTTTTTCTTCTCTTCCGAATAAACGATCCCTCATCGGCGAAATAACACGCGTGCTCTCGAATCTCTAATAGAGATCTCGATCGACTCGATCGTTAACTTTTCCAATTCTCTCGATTCCTAAGTAGAGATCTCTCTCTCTCTCGCTCACTCTTTCCCCCTTTTTTCGGTAATTGAGCGATAAATATTTCGCGGGCGGAAAGAAAATTCTTGCCTCTCGACGAATGGCTCTCGAGCGAAGGCCCGAGTGCTCGGCTTTCTCCGAAATTAGCGCGATCAATTTCGCTCTTGACAATTAATTGCCTCGCATGTCGAGAGGCTCGGTTGATTTAATCTCCCCGGCTACGTAGCGCGCCCACGTAGTGATCGACTGACGATTCCACCTCGCCTCGCCCCGCCGTTTTGTTCCCCGTTTTCCTTTTATCCTTTAACTCCGCCGATCGCTCCGTGAATTTCCCGATCTTCGTCGCGAACTCCATCTTCGAGAAGCCAGCCCATCCCTGGGACCACCGGCATCCCCGGCCAGAAATAAAACGGAGGGGAAAGGATACAAGCTCGGTCGACGTTCGTCAAACTTTCACGAGACGATGAAATGATTCCCTTCTCCGATTTCACGCTCGAGTTTTAACTGATATAAATAAATTCAAGAGCGTTTCGTGGACACGCTTAAAGGATCGTTAATATTGCATCAAAACGTTTAAGACGCGGAAGAAACGTATTTCGTGAATTTTACACGATAAGGAATAGGATAACGGGAGAAAAAGTAAACGAACGAATTAAACACCTGCTTATATATACATATAATTATACTATACGCTGTTAATATGATAATTATCGTGATATTAAATTACAGGAATAGAGATTTTAAAAGTTTAAGAGGGCGAGAACGAAATAACGAAGTCCCGAATAAAATTTTCGATGATAAATTTGACCGATTACAAAGCCTCGTTAACGGCCACATCGGATCGTATAATCGCGTCCAACTTTTCGCCGTTGAAAAAGAGAGCTCACACTCTCCCCTCTCCCCCTCTCGGGTACTTATTACCGACCCTCGAAAAACACGGGAAATATTTCACGGAAACGCGAAAGAGCACGTACGCGTGAAACACCGCATCCTCCAGGTGAAAATGCGCTAAAACTTTCCGGTTAACGATATATATTTCCAGAACGCGTGCACCGGAGGCAACGACGACGTAAAACCGGCCGTACGTTTTCCCTTACGTCCGTGAACTACGATTATCTGGAACGAAGAAGGGAACGACCGGCTTCCTGTCGCGTCCGATATTTTATCGCGTGCAATAATGAGCCGGTTGGATGGGGAACAGGCCGTGATCGTTCCCAACAAGTATCTCTCCTCGCGGGGGGAGGGGGTTCGAGTGGATTTAGAGAATCGAAAGTCGATGCGCAAAAATTATACGAGAATTTTAATCAATTATCAACCCAATAAGTAATAATATTTCAAGTTTGGATGAAAGTGAAAGTGGAAGACGAAGTGTAAATCGCTCGAGTTTCTATCTATTTATATCAATTTCCAACTCGATAAAAACTGGAACAATCAAACGATTTAATTTGATATCTTTAATTTTATCATCATTTAAAAAAGAATGACGAAAGTGTTTTTGGTTAAATTAATGTACTTCTCTATTTCTACTATAATTTTTTTTTTCATTGTAATTATTTATATTTATATTTATATTACTTTTACATTCTCACAATTTTATATTCTAGAATCTAAACTAGGATATCGAAGATATATTAATATTGTATACTTAATATGCTTGCTGCATTATTTAAAAGCAGTTGAGATCGAAACGTTGTGTCATCTGGAACAACTCGCGTTCCACGGTAAAAGGAGCGTGAAAAACTTGGCGAAATTGCCCTTGGTATATCATACCATATCGCGTTAACGAAAAAGAAGGGGGCAAGGAAGGGTTGGAGAAAGAAGTTCTAACGAGCACAGCGCGTAGTCCCATTAATCACGAGCAACAACCGTTTTAACTCTTCCACCGTCCGTGTACAGGAGTTGATTCCCTCCCTCTGTGGATCCCTCAATGATATCGGTATTGCCAGAAAAATTCTTCCCGCAAGAAATGATGGAAGAAAATGTTAAAACTCATTCCCGAATTTTGTACACTGTTTTTTCTTTTTTAATTTCCTTTCCGCAGAAAGATTTCTTAGATAGAAGAATTCTTTCCAGAAATAGCGTCTAAATATATTATAACAACAAGAGATGACGATTTAAATTCCATCATCGATTAACTTCAATACGCTTTATTGACAGGATGCACTATTTCTTTCTTTTTTTTATGAGAGACCTGTACTAAGATTCTCTCGTCCAAGAGGAAGCAAGAAAGGAAGGAAGGAAGGAAGGAAAGAAGGAAACGTGAAAACGGGAGTTTCTCCTCTTACAGGTTGTACATCTGATGCTTTATTGCCGTTTGGTAAAGTGGAAAGGCCGCGTTTCAACTCTGCCCAGTTAAACGGGCAGGAAAGGAAGTTAGGAGGTTCCCGGCTTTTGTGTGTAGATAGTAGTTGAAAGTATCCGGGGAGTATACGCCCATTTTTGACAGAGGAAGTATTCTAATTATATAAAATTACGCGCAATAGTTGTGCATCCATTTCATCCTTTCCAAACGTTACATTTATATATATTCGTAAAATGTATAATAAGAGTAATATTTATTCCTACGTCTCCTCTATGCAATTCAAAATCATTCATAAAAACGAAAACGTTTTTAATACTAAAAATTATTCCTACGTATTTCCACGTAAAAAACATTCCAGGACAAATGATCTTAACACGAATTTAAAAAGAGATTCCCTCGATTAAACAACTACTCACTGATAAATTTCTATCCGCTTAAAGATCCGTCCAATTATCCGATTTCTCCCACAACAACGTTAATATTAATCGTTAGATTATGGTATAATTATCATTGGAACGAAGTATACGCGCAACACCATCCAATCGCATCCTCCATAAAAGAAAAAAGAAAAAAATATCTTCCCTGCATAACCCGATATTTTTATCTGAATTTTCTCGGACCTCGGCTCTAACGAGTTACGCAATCTGTTCCGACGTCTCTCTGTCTAATGACACCCCCCCACCTTTTCCATATCCAATCCTCCGTGTTTTGCCTCCGTATAGCGCGGCTTGCTAATTATGCCGTAACTTGGTGCACACCGGTACTCGTATCGGTGGCCACAAATTAATATCGGGATTCCAGCGGTGTATACTGATAACCGGGTCGAGTTTGTAATATGTTATCGTGGCCGGATATCATGATGCACGCGTCACAACGGGCAACATTTGTTAATGGCCTTAACAAGATATCAGAGAGAGAGATTGGTTATTCGTCTCGTATAACGAAGGAAGCAACGATCGAAAGATTCCAGAGAAATTTCCACGTGTAAAGGATACGATCGTGGCTCGAAGAGATCGAATATCGGTTCGAATATCTAGCCTTTTAACAAGGGAAGGGTATTAATGGTTATTGGGGTAGTTTTAATTTTCTTAACACGAGAGTGTAATGCAAATTATGTTCGGAAGAGTGAAGTGTGGTTAGTTCGAGAAATTGTTTAAACTTCAAAATTTTCAATCTCCGCGAATCGATTGAATCTTGTATCAAATGTATTACTTACGCGTTTTAATTAAGATCGAAGTTTGAAGTTTGGCCGAGAGAAAAATCATTTTCAAATTTTAAACTGGATCCTCGTTGACATATTGATTTCGACTGAGAATCAACGTGATCCAAGATTGGAACGATGTCAAAAATATTTGATACAAAATTGGAGCAACAAAGAGAATATTCTATAAAATCTGATTTACACTCTCTTGAGAAATTAAGTTAAAGCTTTTCCTCATGCAATTCACGAGAAGAAGAAAAGTTCGTAAATTCAAAAAAAGACGAAAGGATCGACATCGATAAAAGAATATTTAAAAAACCTTAACGAGATACCTACAAGATGCGGAAGGAATGAACGAATCAACGAGAGATTTTTCCATTTGAGGGCAATTTGCACGAATAAGGCGAAGGCCACGAAGGAAAAACGATCGTTTCTATATCGATCGATCGAACGAATAGATTGGAAGGAAACGGAGGAAACGAAAACCGCTCAATTTTTCACGGGGTTCCTCGATGACGTTTGATGCGACTAATTTATTCACGAGGCGTGGTAGCGGGCGGAAGCGCGCGAACCTTGGAAAGAAACGCGAGAGAAATAAGGAATGGAATAATATAGGAGGTGCAAGTTGACGAAACGAGACGCCGTTAACGCTCAACAGTGTGCTAAGACTGATTTAATGGCGGTGGGTAAAAACGAGGAGCACTATTAAAAACCAGTTCTGAATAAGAGCCAACCGCGGAAACCGCCGTGGTGTTTCCAACCTCGCGAGGAGGGAAATAAAGGAACGAATAAGAAATAATTAGTCGTTTGAACGAAATAAAGAATAACGTATCGTGCATTTTCTGGAATTCAAAAAAAAATTTGCATTACACGGGAAAGAAACCATTGTTGCTTCGAGCGAGCGAAAATCGTCGAAAATCGTTTCCTTTGAAAAAACCGTAATTGACGCGCGAATGTATTACGTGTATTCGATAGAGAACTCGAGAATTTTCCGATATAATAAGGCTCTCTCGAAAATATCTCGTCACGCGTGAATTCATCGGAATTCCTAAAATTTCCAGAGGTTCCAATTTCGCTTCGTTTCGATCCTCGATTCGAACGAATTCCAAGTGTTGACAAACAATCGTGCGACCATTTAATATCGGATGATATCGCTTCCCGGTAATGCTTCTCTTCCTAGAAGAGACTAGAAATATCGAAACTTTTTTTCAAGAACGAATCTCTCAAGTCTCTCCAAAGCGTATTATGCGATAAATGTAAATATCAATATTGGCGAAGCACGAAAAACCTAAATCATGGATTTCTCGTGTTCTCATACCTTTTAATATTTAGAGAGCAGCAGGTTTATTACGTTACGATTGTCGATGTTAATAACCGAGCAATTCGTTCGTTTCTCGGTGTTCCAATAAATTTGCCAATAAATTTCTCATCCCGTAACCCGGTTTAAGTACGTCACTGAGCATGGAACAAACGCGGGACCCGTGTCGCTCTCGTAACACGGGGTGCAAAAATAAAACAGGGGGAGAATTGTTGCATCGTCGATAACCAACCCTTACGTAAGTCAGAAGGGAAAACAGTGACCAGAAAGAAAGGACGGGATCTCGAGGATTTCCGGACACGTGTTGGAAAAAATTGAATATGATATCTCGTTGGAAATATCGTTGTTCCATTCTTTCTCTTCGCGATTCTTCGTGAATAATTGTTATATTTACGAATTTAATACCATAATTTCCATTGTGATTAGACAAATGCAAATATTTCTTTTCACAAGTATAAGTATTACGAGTATCTATCTTTTTTTTCCATTTCCATTGTTAGAATTATTCTTCTCCCTTATATAAAACACGTCATTTCTACTATCTTCCGTCGATGATTCACTTGGCACGACTTCAAAGAAATATGTCAGCATACAGAAGTACGCTATAAATATCTGTAATATTTGTAAAAGTAAACGAGTTTAAAAGGATCCAAGGGAAAGAAAAAAAAATAATCAGACGACCGCAAAGGTTAAACATTCACTTTTTCATTCACTTGTTCTCTTCCTTCCTTTCCACACTTTTGTGAACAAAGAAAAGAAAAGAAAAAGAGAGAAAAAAAAAACAAGATATCATCGCGCACCGAAAACCGTTAAGGCGAAAATGGTAAATGATATGTAAGTTAAAAGAAGAAATTGTCGGGAGAGAATTACAGAACTCGGGGGAAATAACTCTCTAAAGGGATTCCTTTGTGTCACCGGTGAAACATGGATGAAACGACGTTTTCCGGGAGAGAAGACGAACCGTGAAAAACGCGGCCCGTAAACCTCCTCTCCATGATTATTCACGAAGAAGAGGGAGAGAGGGAGGAAGAGAGAGAGAGAGAAGGAGACGAATACAGGCGAGGTTACCTCAAAATTCCGAGTGTCGAGGAAAGATTTTCCCCGTAGGGAAAATTTTGCATGAGATTACCCGGAACGATGCGAATATAGGATGAAAAAGCAAAGGTAAAGCGGTTCAGCCGCTTTCCACTCGGGCCCACGAACAGGGGGGAGGGAGGGAGGGAGGGATGAGAGCATATTTATTCGATCCATTAGCATCGATTCACGGGCCAAACTGCAAATTGAATAACTTCAAAGTCGCACGGACCACGTTGCATTAAACAGAGCCGCGTATCGAAAATATATATATATATATTTTACGTATATACCACGTCTATATCGATCGACCCTGTTTTTCAGCGACAGGAAAAAAATCAAACGTCACTGCGCGTCGCTGAAATTTCTTTCTCCTTTTCTTATTTCTTTTTTTATTTCTTCGACCCCCATCGAGAAGATCGTAGGGTGGCCGAATAACGTTTACGAACCTATCGTTGCGCTGCATTAATTCCACCTCGTCGGATTCCGTTCTAATCCTCTCGAAAACATGTAAGCAGCGGTGGCAGCGGTGGTACAACCATCGAGAGAGAGTCACATCACGTTCACGTAGCACAGAACCACTTACCAAAATCGCGAGCAATAGCCGCCTTTTTTTTTAATTATTATCGCGAGGGGAGGAACAGGTTGTGTCCCCTTGGACAATTCTCGGTCGCGTCGATCTTCAACGGAGAACACTCTCACGGAGGATGAGATATATCTTCACGGGACGAGGCGATTTCTCCCGCGAGTTCGAACGCGACACACGGTTCACACGCGACCGATCAAAAGCGTAGTCACGGTGCAGCAGTGAGTGTGCAGCGCGATGCCACGTGAGGGAATAAACGTGGAAGAAACGAGGGAGCCGTAGCAGGTTGCACGCATACCGCACATGTGATTCTTCCTCTCTCCCGCAACGACGTCGAATAAACGGACGTGGTGTTGCGAACGAACGAGCGAGCGAGCGAGCGAGCGACCCAGTTACCCGTTTTGTTTGCCCGTTACACTTTCGTAAGTTAACCACGTGACTACGGGTGCACCTTGACCACGAAGCGAGGTGGCGAGACACGGCGAAGCAGCAGCGGCAAGCAACACCGTGGACTGAATTCGGTGGTAGCCGAAGCTACACTCGGAGCGCGATTGACTCGCAGCCAGGCGCCGCCTGAGGCGCCTCTACCATCCGCAATGTGGAAACTTCCTCCTCGTGGGCTCGTTACGTCGGCCATCCTTGTTTGTTCAAAACGATTCCTCTCCTCTCCCCTTCCTCTCTGCTCTGCCCTGCTCTGCACTCGGTGTCGAATCGAATTGCGAATTTCACGTGAAATTTCTTCTCGTTTCAGTTTTTTCGATCTATGTTTTGGGATTTGAGCTTGCGTTCGAATGGTGGAGGAGGGAGGGAAACGGTCGATTAATCGTTTATAATCGATATATATATCGATAAGTTTCTTAACTGATATTTTTCTACGGAAAATTTCGCGTTTTTTGGAATTTAGAAATTTAGATCGAATTAGATTCGTTTCTTCTATTTGTTATATGTTACGAATTTAAATTATATCAATACGCTAGAAGTTGAGATTTATCATACGTGTCACGTGAAATTTCTTCTCGTTTCAGTTTTTTCGATCTATGTTTTGGGCTTTGAGCTTGCGTTCGAATGGTGGAGGAGGGAGAGAAACGGTCGATTAATTTATAAGCTCGATAAGTTTCTTAACTGATATTTTTCTGCGGAAAATTTCGCGTTTTTTGGAATTTAGAAATTTAGATCGAATTAGATTCGTTTTTTCTATTTGTTATATGTTACGAATTTAAATTATATGAATACGCTACAAGTTGAGATTTATCATACGTGTCACGTGAAATTTCTTCTCGTTTCAGTTTTTTCGATCTATGTTTTGGGATTTGAGCTTGCGTTCGAATGGTGGAGGAGGGAGGGAAACGGTCGATTAATATAGCTTATAAGCTCGATAAGTTTCTTAACTGATATTTTTCTGCGGCAAATTTCGCGTTTTTTGGAATTTAGAAATTTAGATCGAATTAGATTCGTTTCTTCTATTTGTTATATGTTACGAATTTAAATTATATGAATAGAAGTTGAGATTTATCATACGTGTCTGAAGATATTTAATCTACGTTTTGTTTGATCAAGAATTTTATTTTCCAAAGAACACGAAGGTGGTATGGTCGTTTGTGTATATCAATATTACCCGTTGAGAAACGAAAACTAATAACCTTCCTTTGAATTTAATGAATTTGTCCTTCAACAACTTTATACTCATCGCCAACTATCTCGAAGATAACTTCTTCGAGCGTTATAAACATGTTGATCTTTCAATTACCTCAATCAATCCTCGCGTTATTCAAATAATTAAAGGAAAAAGATAAAGAAGCCAATTTTTTTTTTTTTTTGCTCGAAACGCGTATGAAACGTTATCGTTATACAAATTGTACAACACGGGCCATAATGAAAGATAAATAATAAATTTTTTAATCTGCTTAAATGTTGCGATTTTTAAGCCGGTTTTAATTCAATCGACATTTGCAAAACAAAATAACACGGATAAAAACGAAAAAAAAGAGAGAGAGATTCGCTTAAAAAAAAATTCCAAACGACAATTTACTCGCGATCCCGAGTTTATCTCGCAATATTTGCTTTTCGCGGGAAGACGAGCCAAAAGCTTGAAAATCGATTCACCGTAATACGAAGTATCGGATTCTCTTTAATAGCGTTATCGACGGAAACGTAGGAGGAAGACAACATTATATTTTTTTTTTCCCCTCCCTTCCTTTTCCAAGACGGCTGTGCGCCATCCATCGAGGCGAAGGGAGAAGGGAAAGGAAAATTTCCCCTTGGGATCGATCGATTGCCAATAGAGGTGTTTGTCGATACAAATTCAATATCTCTCCCTCGCACCACGCGTATCGAACACGCTGCTCTCGCTTCCTCTCGCGTCCGACAACGAGGCTATTTTGGGGATAAAGGTGGAGGGATAAAGCCATTCACGCTTGCATTTTCAAACACAGTTGCACGCGACCCTCCCCTATCTAAACTTATTCGCATCGAAAATATCATATGGATATGATCGCTAATGTTATTGGGTCACTCGCGGCTTATTTATCGAGATAAACTCCGACGATTTCCGGTTTTGCATACAACCGGGAGAGAGCAAATACTCGATAAATCTGATAAAACGAAATTCTCGAAACGAGAGAGGGAGAGAGACGTATCCTCCTCGCTGCTGCAGAGTTTCACGTTCGAAATAACGACAGATAGGATTTCCCTATCGACGTCTCTCGTCGAACAAGCTTTGCATTGTCGACCGTTGTCGATACTCTGGAAAAAAGTTGAAATGCCAGCCCGGGTAATAGTTGATTTCACCAGTATCTCTGTACTCGCCGTAGAAAAAGAAATCGACGATGGGATCGAGAGGTGGGACACGATCGTATAAATTTACAGATAGATCGAAATTGTATTGATATATATATATTCGCGGCCGAAACAAATATAATAAAAGTCGAACGACGGTGTAAAAAACGTGTCGATCGAGGAGGCTGTGTGTGTATACTATTGTCTCGTATACCATGTCGTCATGTCCTATCTTCATCTGGTGTGAAATTAAATTGCTTAAGGTGCGAATACATTTTCGCAAAGTGTTAAAAAAAGGAAGAAAGGAAAGAAAGAAAGAAATTCTCGAGATTTGCACTTGAAAATCAGAGTCATTCTTCTGCGTAAATTCCCACTTGCGAAAAATTCTCTTAAGAGCAATTCTCTCAAAGGGTTCTCAAATGTATTCGCACCCTTACGATTTAACCGAAATTTTTCCACAAAATTTTTCACGCTTGCTTGTATTATATCCACCTCAAGATCGAAGCACGAGGCCCCACAATTATCGGAACGGAAGGTTAATTTTCTTGCGTGATATAGCAGGTTCGAATGCAACTCGTCTCGTCTTGCATCAGGTTCGCTCGTGAACGTGACAGGGCCGGGAATAGTGGAAAGAAACATTTGCAAACTGCTTGGTTGGCAGTCAATTTTGACGAAGATCGTGCCACGTTCGGGAACAATAAGCTGGGAGGGAATATTGCTTAGGTACGAGTGCTCGAAGAGGCCAATATGTATTCCAGGTGCATACAACGACCAAAGGTTCTTGGCCCTTGCGCGCACCGTTAACTCAGCCCACCAATCCGACCAGTTTCGAAGCCACTGCATCGAGTCACACCTGTGAAGCCACCGGCTACGAATTCGATTAATTTAATCGGAAGCGTTACGATAGGTTTTTTTTTCCTTTCCTCCCCCTCCATTTCCCTCCTCGTATTTGCCAAGCGCGCGGCGAAACGTGTTTTTATTTTTGTTGCCAATTCGCGAATTTATAGTTTTTTTTTTTTTACTTTCTTTCTGTTTGCGAAACACGTAATAAAATATATTCTCCATTGGTGGATTCATCGATGGGGGATAAAATATCTTTTAAAATTATTGTTGAATCGTGTCGTGACCGGTTTCGACTTTGTTTATGATTTGAATTGTGTCGCGAATTTAACAAAAAAGGTGAACGATGCGAGATAGATAATTTGAAAGGAATCTCGATAATATTTTTTTTTTTATTCCTCTCTCTCTATACATATATTTTCTACATTTGACAAGCGCGATGAATTTTTAATTATACAATTTCGTCCATAACCAGGTCGCGCCGTTCATACGGTAAAAGTCCACATCATTTTCCTCGCTATGATTTTTCGTTTAATTAACAGTTCACTTTCGCGTACGGGTGAATTCATCCCATCAAACATTTGCCCGTAAATATATAACAACGTTTCCAAGTTTCAAAGTTTAAAAATTTAGAAAACTAGTCGGCGAGCAGCAAAAATTGCATAATAATGCTTAAATGGATTCATGCATCGCGGAATTTTATAACACGTACTGCACGAACGAATTCGGGAACAATTGACGCGATATATATCTTTTCGATCGCGTATTATATCCATCGTATTATATAGAAACATTTACATAACTATATAGCTCGACGATTGTTTAGATAATGGAAGCTTTCGTTAGACAGAAGCTTCGATCGATCGAGCTCGAGTATAAATGGATCTTCGTTGAAATGTAAAAAAAAAAAAAAAGAAAAATAAAAACTATCCACGAAGAACGAAAGAGTACGCGCGAAAACAAAGAAACTAGGTGACAAAAATATGTTTTTTACAACAATTTTGTTATTCATTATATAAATTTTCCAATATATATAATCACATTTATAGATCAAAATCCCATTAACGAAAAACTTCAAACTCCCTCCCTTTCTCCGTATATATAAAAATTTCAAATAAAATTATCATCCGTGCAAAAACTTTGGTCGTTTTTTTTTTTTCCGATCGAAACTCCGAACGAAACTCGTTTCAATTAAAAATCGGGTATATAAAATCCAAGTCAAAGTCGAAAATTCGAAAATACTTACTCACCCCTTCCCGTGATTACCCGTGGATTTTTAGACCGACGAGAATTATTCTTCCAGGACTTTGAAACGCGAAACGGCAATTAAGCGTGACATTTATGACATTATACGTGTCACGTGGATACCCTCCCTCTCCTCTTTTCTTTTCTTTTCTTTTCTTTTTTTCCCTCCCTCCCCTTCCCTCCTCGTCCAACGTCCGATTCTCCAGGCGAAGCGGAGGCCAGCAACGATCGTATTTTTTTCTCCGGGCAGGGCAGGCCGTTCTCTCCAGGTGAAATCCCCGCGAAATAAATGTCAAGTTTCAAAGCCGCAGGTGCGTGGAGACGTGGCATTTATTAAATGATTATTTGCACTGGACGCGGCAAACGTTATTTATACTGGATACGTCAAATGTCAGCCAGGGAAGAGAGGCATTGCGAAATGATGATGGCCCAGGACGATGCCGCTCAAACGTCCCCCGACCGTCCGCTTCTGTGTGTGCGCATGTGTGTCGCGTTTCGAGCGAGAGACCGAGTTTTCCCGCGCGCGAAATACATAACGTGAGATATATATTCGCGAGAGAAATTTTTCCAGCTTCGGGTCACGTCTCGTCCCGAGAAGAGACGTTCTCGTCCTCGTTCCCGTTCTCGACAAAGCTCCACGTACCCACGTAGGATCCATATAAGAGATCCCCCCTTTTCGCATCTTCGCGTATCACGTAAAGGGTGAAACGGGCTCCCCCTCCCCCTCCCCCGATTGGCCTCGCAGAATTATCGAGCAATGAATTTTTCTTTTTCTTTTTTAAGATAAAACTTACGTATCGTATCGGTAAAAAAATTCTCTAAAAAAGAAAGAAGAATAAAACTTATCGATTTTTCCAAGAAGAAAAAAAAAAAGAAATAGAGAATCGTTCCTGATCTAAATATTCCGTTGCTAAATATTCATTAAACTGTTTACCCTTACCCTTACACGTCGTACGAACACGCGAGGGGAACGTTATACGAAAGAGGAGAGGAGAGGCGAGTCGTGAGTCGCGCGTGCACATACCTGTGCAAAGAGAGACTCTCCCTCCCCTCGAGTCGTATCGACTCGACTTCATTAACGAGAACGATGCTCGGCCGATCTCGAATTTAAAAGCATCCGCCTAATAACCGGCGGAAAAATGATCGGGGAGGCGCATCAATTTCTATCCCTGCCGGGATTAACCGTGATAATTTTTCAAGTTTCCGGTGAATATCTGGTAGTATAATGAGAAAATTCCACAAATATCCCTCCACTGTGGCGGGGAGAGAGAGAGAGAAAGGGGAAGGGAGGGATCTAATAAGTCTGCCGCGATTTCAGAGCGTTGGCGGCCGTTGGTTAACGGGGGCCAATTTTCTCTCCTCTGGAAATACGATAAAAAGTAAAGGGGGGAGGGGTAATAACGCGCGACATTGTTGCCAATGGGACGGCGACGAAAGGTGACATGACAGCCAAGGTCTCGGCCCAATGAAAATTAATGTCGCACTCGCCGAGATGATTAGTGCAACCTATTACGCGCTCGTGCGCGCCAGTTTACGCTCGTGAGACCGTCACAATCAGCTTTGATAATTCGGATAGATGTAGCAGGCAGGTCTCTTACGAAATCATCATTCGAAAAACGTTGTACGAAAACGTTGTACTTCTGATTAATAGTCAGACATTTTATTGCGGTTAAATCAAAATCGAGGAAAATTCATTTCGTAATGATTAATGATGAATTATTTGGGATTTTTACACGAATTTTACGTCGTTCTGGGCTACGATTGGGAAAATAATTCTAACGCGAAGTATTAGATTAACGATACTGGTAATATGGGTAACGCGCGATCGTCGGCGCGGATAAACGAAAATTCTGGGAACAACTCATAAAGCTTCATCAGGCTTGATGTGTTTTTCCTTTTTTTTTTTCCATTCATTTATTTATTTTGCCCGCGTGAAAATCGGAATGGATAAAAAAAAAAAAATGTAGGAAAACGCTCGTGGAAAGATATATTCGCGACAGGTGGATTCGAAATCGGATTCCTGGTCGATGTACGAGTTCTCTGTGTCTGATTTACCGAACATTTGCCAATGACGCGTAAAACAAACGAATAACAGGCCGCGTATTGACGGGGCGCAAATCAGCCCACTCTTTATTACGCTTATCGGGAGCGCACCGCGAAAACTATAGCGATATAGGTTGAGGGCGTTCGTTTCGGGTGATTTGCGATAACACGAATTTCGATCGGCCAGATCTTTTCCTTCGAAACCAACCGTGTAACCGTTATTTGAGGTAAATTTCGCGCGCGTGATTTCCGGATACGAAATGGAAGGAAATAAACGTATCGTTTTTATCGACAAATCTTTCGAAAACTGTTTCGGTATTCATCATCTTTCGTTCCATCGTATTTCTTCTCTCTCGAAACAATTCTTCCCTCGCTCGCGCAAAAAAGACGCTCCACTCAAAATAATCGTTAACGACTCGCTCTCGCTTGCGTTTCAACTCGCTGGGACAAAAATTGGAAAATTCTTCTCGAGAACTTTCGATTCGGGGAACAGCATAGCACGAACACGGCCGGTTAGCTGATTGCGAAATCGCGAGAACATTAATGAACGTTTATTCTAATTATACTCGCGCGAAGGGGGATGAATCGACACGCTAATGACGAGGGATCGATCGATCGATCGATCGATCGATCGTTCGTTCGTTCGTTGGATCGCTGGATCCCATTCGTCCGGCCGAATTAACGCGTGCAGTTTGCTTTCATTTCGCCGATTTAACGAACAAATACTTGGTCGGATCCTAATTGCGCCTGATTCCGCGCGACGACAATGCGCCAATCCGTGCCGTCGTTTATCATTTCGGAATTGAGGAGAGACCGCGGTTGAATTGGAAACTGGTGAGAACACTTTTCACGGTGGCGCCCTCGTTCGACCAAAATTTCCCCCCCTCCGCCCGAAATTTGATTGATTAAACTTTTCTCGCTTTCCCCGCTCGTTGCCCCAATTTTTTTTCGAATCTTTTCCCCGCTCGTTCCGCGAAATAAAATTTTATAGATAACACGTGTACACGAAATTTCTTCTCAAGTTTCTCGTGGGGGATAAATCCTTATGGATCTCTTTCGTCGTATTCCATCCGGTAATATTTAAAACGGGGGCGAACGAGATCGTTCCACTTCCGATAAACTTTTCACGAAAAAAGGAAAAATTTCAGCAGAATTCGAAATCGATCTTTCCTCGAATTCCCCAATTAGCCATTAGCCAGAGTTCGATCGAGTGAAATTTTTAATGCGCCAGACTTCTCCGAGAGAGAAAGAAAAAAAAAATACAAAACTGGGGGAAAGAATTGATCCCTGAAACGCGAACCCATCGATCCCCATCGATTCGTAACGTGACACGACGAGAACGAGCTGATACAGGGGAGGTTCGAAAAGGTTTCGAAGCTGAAGGGGCGGCACAGGCAAGCGTAGCCAAGGTAAACGAACCGTGAAGTGTCTTCGAGGCTTCGTGTAGCGAAACGCAGTAGCGCGGACTATTCAGATATACGCGTGCACATGACAAACAAGTGACTCTTAAAACATTTCTCCTCCTTCTTCTCCATTTTCCCTTCTTCCTTTTCTTTTTTATTTTTCCCCGGCGCGAATAAACCGTTCGAGATCGAAGAAGCAGGGGGGGAGGGGAGGTCGTTCTTTTCTATCGAGCCTCCCCTTCTTCTTCTCTCAGCTTTCTTCTTCTTCTTCTTCTTTCTTTTTTTTTTATTATGCCGGAAAGCGGTATCGTAACTCGGGGATACCCCCGGCTGTGTATAAAACCTCCTTCACTCTCGTGAACACCGCGCCTTAATGCACGCGGGGGTGCGCCTTATAGGAAAGCGATAAAGTGAAAAAATTATTACCCGAGAAATTAACACGAGGACGGAGAAACAATAGCGGATCGTTGTGCAATGGCACTCTCGTCTTATTGTCACGGATATTTGCGTAAAAAGCTCCGCATAAAATCGCTGAATTGCGGCCCGCATAAAAAGCCGATTTATTTCGCCGCGCCGTTCCGTTCGTGCAGTAAACGAAACCTGGTCAAGGAGAACGGACTTCGCGTATCGATTAATTTCCGTTATTGGCACATCTTTGGGGAACCAAGGTTGACAATTTTTTTTTTTTTCCCCTCTTTTCATCGCGTATTCCTTTTTTTAGGAATCGAATGTGTTTTATTATTGTTCGAAGCGAGGCTTTTCTTTTTTTTATCCAGATGTAGATGAAGATGTTGAGCCAACTTTTTTCTATCTGAGTAGAAGCAACGAGGGATTTTATTGGATTTGAAATTTTTTTCGAGATGTTTTCTATTTTTAATCTTGCTTCTTTTTTTTTAGACGGCTGTAGAAAATTGGCGAGAGAAAGAGAGAATTGGAGTTTCTATCAGAAGAATAATTATTCCGTAATTGAGGAAATTGAAATTATACGGGAAGAGTTTATAAATTGGGAAGAGAGAGATTAATCGATTTTTCTATTTAATTCTATCTGTCAGTAAACGGATACTCCTTTTACTTGGAAGAAAAAAGATTTAAAACCTCTTGTTTGAAATTCATCAACATCAGTTTTTACTTTTGAGATACATTTGCTATGCTTACGTTTATTAATCCAGTAGATACAGACTTGTTTATAAATTATTACAAATCATACGTTATGAAAAAAAATCACACGCGTTATTCCATCTCCACAAATTTCTGCGTTACGTCACGCTCCCTCCATTCCCTTCCCCGAAACGCAAATTTCCCATATTAATTAATATAAACTCTTCACATTTCCACTTTCAAATGCTCCATTTTTGAAAAGCTTTAATATTAATCGACTGTTAAATTAACTAGCACACACTCCACAAAACCCGTTCAACGATAAATTTTGATATCAAGTGCTCTAAAAGCTGTATGACCCGCTGGTATAAAATTCAGAGAGCGGTTCGCGATCCCTCGGTCCCTCGCGCGATTTCAAAGGGCTTGCATAATTACGCGAACACGTATGTCTTTCATGGAATTAATTTGCCTCGAAAGAGATCTCGAATCGATATCGGCCGGAATTTACGCGGAACCCGGAGATACGGTGAATAAAAGAGGGGCGGTGAAGAAGAGTTTTTTTCGGCAGATTAAATTTTAATTCTTCGATACGTGATAAAATTCGTGTAATCGTGGATATTATTGTTCATTTATTTCAAAACATCGTGTATCATAAAAAGAAAAAATAAATAAATAAATAATTCGCGTCGCGATCGTAATTTCGCAAAATGGAGAATAACAAAGAAAACAAACGCTTTTTCCTTCTTTCTTTTTTTCTCTTTATCCTTCCAACCCCGCATTTATCCCGCTGCATCGCGCATCGAAAAATTCATTCATATTTGAATCGGCGAGTTATGGACTACTATGGAAACACGAGTTTCTTTCCACGAGAAAAGTATCGCGATATCGACAATACTATTAATAATAAATGGCATTCCGACTGAAAATAATTCCACGATAAATTTATATTGCACAGTCCTCCCCACCTCTCCCCTCCCCTCTCCCAAAGACCGATAAACGCCCTAATAACGCTCCGTCCCCTCGAGAGGGGAGAGATAGAATGCAGGATACTTCGATTTGCAACCATCTCGCGTGAATATTTCATCGAGAATTATTCGAGGGAAGGAGCACGAATAGTACTCGATCACGTACCACGCCGTATACTCTAATTAAGGAGCAGCAATATCGAGCTGCATTTTTATCGAATCGTTAAGAACCCCTTTCCGTTAATACCATTCTTCGTGAGCGTGAACGGGGAGGAAGGTTCGTTTATAAGTTGAAATATTTCCTTCCTCCTTATATAAAAATATTTTTCTCCGATATCCATCCTAATCCCAATTAATTATTAACAAAGCTGGGCCTCCCTTCTCCTCCCTTTCTCTCTCATTTTCAAATGAGAAAAAAAAGAAAAGAATCCCCCTCCCAATTTTTCGAAATTCTCAAACTCCTCTCGAGAATCGTGATCAATTAGTTGGCAATGTCTGGCTCCTGTCTGGCGGAACGATATTACATTCGATAAAACACGATGACATAATAATAGTAAAAAAAAAAAGAAAAAGAAAAAGAAAAAGTGCGTTGGATAGGAATCGGCCACTCCTGCGGTCGATAACATTGTACGCAGTTAGACGTTGACGCTGACAAGTTTCTTTTCAATATGTTTTCCCGATATAATGCCCTCTTGTTTCTCTTTCCTTCCCTCCTCCCCTTCCCCCCCACTCTGCCATTTTATAACTCTCGAATCGAAAGCAACCCGCCAATACGCGTAACACAATACGTAACGTTTCGCAAGAGGCAAACGTTGCAGCCCGATCGACAAGCCAGTTAAATAAATAAACGTGTTAAGCAAGGTTTCTTATAATTTAATGGGAACAGAGCTCGAAATGGAACGCTAATGGATCCCACATCTTCGCGTGTCCCGACTCCGCTTCTTCTTCTACACCCACCACTCTATTGTGCTAGCTGCCGCCGCGACACCGCCGTTGAATTTCATGGCTGTGAAGGGGGAGGAGGAGGAGGAAGGGGAATATTGGATGCCCCCCCCCCTCCTCTCCACGCTATGACGACCGTGTTTTTCCCCACGGTAACACGTGTACGAAGGAAAAGGAAAATAAGTTTGCGCTAGATCCCGCCGAGTATATATACGGTGACCCGATTACCGCCATATTACTTTTCAACTATACGCGCACGGTGTAAAGTTGGGACGATTCCTTATTATTTTTAAAGCGAATCTTTCGAGATTTTTCGTCGAAAATAATCTCCTGGCTGAAAAAAATTAACTTCCCGCTTATTATTTTCGATCGTTCAATCCTCCTCTATTTCTTTTCTTTTTAACACATACAGTTATTGATATTCTTTTTTCGACGAAATTGAAAGATGAGAGGGGAAACAGTCGATTTCTCGTCTGGCAAAATTCAAAACTCGAAGAGCAAAGAGGATTACGCGCGACAGACATGATCTCTGCTCGGTTGATATTTCGAGATTTAATTAAGAAACGTAGCGGGGGCGTATTCCATAAACTTTCCACGGGTTACTTACCCGTAAACGTCATCGTTGCTACTTAATTAACCGATCGACGACACAGAAAACAATCCTCGAGTTTCACCCCTTGATTTCGCTCCCCTCGGAAAAATAAAATTCTCGAAACTTCTCCTGATCCACCGTGAGAAACGTGACTCGAATTATTACCCGTCTCGAAAATGAATGGCAAAGGAGAATGGCGTCTCTGTCAATACGAATAGGCGACGAGTATCTCTAATCGCGATAATATCGTTTTAACCTCCTTCGATTCTCAATATATTCTTTCGAAGAGTCTCCATCCACGATCTCGTTATTGCGCTCGTTTAAGCTCGTTTTGTAACAGGCCGCGCCTCTTTAATCGCGCCCGCTCTTTATACCTCCGTGAAAAACACGGCGGAATTAAAAAATTACGATGCACCGTAAAGCAAGTCTTCGGATTACCGAACATTGCTATATAGCGGCGCGTGCATAAGTGGCATAAGGTATATATTCCAATCCAAATCGCGGTGATATTTTAAACCGTGAGAGCGCGACTCGCGCAATCTACGATTAACACGGGAGGGGATTCGAAAAATTTCCGTGAGAGGCGACAAAGCTGGCGAGAAATTGTGCGCGCCTTTTAAACGGAGATTATCTAACCGTAAACTATAAGGGGAGGAGGGGTGGAAGAAATTTTTCGAGAGAAACAGAAATTCCGCAAATGATGAATATTTTAAGCATTTGCGAAAAAAACATCTTTTCGAAACAAGATAATTTTTGCGAAAATATCGATGTTAAGACACGAATGGAAATTGTGGGAAATTAAAAGGAAATTCGAACCGAAGAGGAATGGTATCATTCACTCCCCTCCTCCTCCGCTTTCATGCGTTTGACGCGTAAAATTTTTCGCAATATCGCATTGTGCATTAAGGGGTGGAGGCGGAAATCCTGTGGCCGCGACGTGAATTTACTTTAATCCGGTCTTTAATCTTATTTACCTTATAATCATATCCGGGGATATGAAAACGCCGCGAAATAATGAAGACGTACAGATGATAACGTCCAAACTAATGGCCGCCCATTTTTTTTCTTTTCTTTCCTTTTCTTTTTTAATCCCCCCTCCTCTATTTTCCCGGATACAGGAGGATGCGCCGCAAAGAAACTTCAACTATGAATATTTCATGCGCATAATTGTACATTTATGCGTTTTCGTAATATGGTTGAGAATCGAGGAAGGGAGGAGAGGGGAAACGGGGAGGAGGATCGAGTGGATTCCACGCGGGGATCGAAATCCAACTGTTATACGGCGGAAGAGTGAACGTGTGTGTATAACCGTTTGTTTGGAAACATTGTCGATGAAAACAAATTAGCGAAACATGGTTTTCGCTCGTTTCGGCGAAACGACATCCATGGAAAACGGCCCCCCTCCCCTCTACGGCCCCTTTCCTTTTTCTACGTCCGGTTGTGTCAAACGTAACGCGGCCGATTCTATTCCATTTCGACGCGATACTTTCGCATCGTCGGCTCGCTACACACACACTTGCGTAATACCAGGTGAACGCGTATATTGGTCAAGGCAATTGGGTTAAAGCATCGATGACGAATAATCGACGAATCTCGCTTCGAGGTGTTTTTCAGTTGTGAAAGCGAATATCGACGAACACGGAATTCGAGGAAGATCGAACGATGATAATTAACGATAACCTTTTACGGCGCGGTATCCATGAAATTGGAAAGAAAATCGTACGAGGCAATATCCGTAAAATATATTTTTCTAGACGTTTTTCTACTCAACAATACCTTTCTTTCTATCACCTTTTATTACTATCGCTAAACTGTTCCTCGTAGAATTAAAAATCATCGCGCACCGTGTGACGATTTCGCTACGAATCCGCGCACGAAAAAAAAACGGAACAAAATTTCGACGAGAAGGAAAAAAAAAATCAAAAGCAAACGAATAAAAGAGAGAGAGAAAAAAGAACGTAGCTCACGCGTACGTGCACGCGAAACGCGATTCGAGAGGCGGTATTCGATAAGCGGGGAAACGAAGCGGCCTCTCGTCGACGTTTCCGATCAATCGACGGTGGAACAACTCTGGCGAAATTACCACCCCATCGAAAACGCATTTAACACCGAAACTCGTTCCCTCGCTCGTCCATTCGTCAGACCCGTTGCGTTATTCGTGACGTCCACCAACTCGAGCGAGCCAACGGTTCGGTCACCCAGCGTTCCCCACTCGACGAGAAACGCATTTGCGATCCGAAGAAGGAGACGCCATTTTCAGCGGAACGATCTTTTTTTCTTTTTTTTAAGTAGAAAGGCTGTCGCTTCTCTCGATCGTACGTACGGAAAATAGAGTTTACGCGGGAACTCGACGACCATTTCTTCTCATCCTTGCGAAATGGCAACTCTCTTTGCACCCTCTTTCGGGATGATACTTGGTGACGTATGGAGATAAAAGAAGAAGATTGATTTAATCCAATAACTGCCGTTGTACTTTTCTTTTTTTATTAAAAAAATGAGCGAAAAATTCTTTCTTTCTCTCTCTCTCTCGTAGAAAGAATTAGAATAACGTGGTCCTTTTTCGATTAGAATTTTAATAAGACGAAACGAGGCGCGAATTGTACTTTTTTTTTTAATAAACGAGAATTGATTTGATGATTCGATTATTAAAAATTTTAGGATACGTTTTCTTTCTTGAGAGATCGTAAAGAAATTTTATATAATCTTGAAAATCTTCTTTAAAAAAAAAAAAAATAAGAAAATAATCTCGAATAAAAATTCTTCTTATCTTTAAGGAATAATGTAATAATCTCTTTTTGAAAAAATTCTCTCGTGATCAACTGCGATGAAGAACGCAGGCTTTGAAAGGATCTTTACTCGACGTGGAATTAGTACCGCCTCGTCTCCAATGACATCATCTGACTTTCAATCACAGATATCTTTACAGAACAAATCAGTCTTTCAAACTTTTTAATACGATCGGAGAAATATGTCGAAAGTAAAATGGCACCCTTCCCATTCGAACGCTGAGTGCTCGCAAATTTGATCGATTTAATCGTAGCTGCTCGTTCTCCACGGGAGAATCAGTCTGTCCACGTAAGCGCGGAATAACAGAATTGAAATTCTTATCATTCCCGGGAATATTATTATTAGTCGGTCCTTTTCGCGGCAATTAAATTACAATCTCTCTGCTCCCGGACGTAAAAATGTACGAAAGATTGAAAGAGACGATTAAATTTATTCGACGCGCGGACAGCGAAATCTAAAAACGGCCCCGGGGGTAGTAACGGCAGACCGTTATCTCTGAAAAGGATAATTTCCCCTATTTTCAGAGAGTTTGCCGATGTCTTCGTTAAATAGAAACGCGAGAAGAGAGAAGAGCGATTTCGAGACCAAAAGCGCTTAGACAGACCCGATGTCTGACAAAGTTTATTATCGTTTTGCACGTGGCGCAATCTAATGATAGACGAAAGAATAATTCCTTTGATAAATTTCCCTCCGGGTTAAGAAAATACACGCGGCTGTCTTCTTGCTTGTTTCAAAGGCAAAACGGAAAAAAAAAAACATATCAAAACTATTATTTCATAAACTTGAAAAGAGAATGCGAATCGTATCTTTGATATTCTTCCCAACTATTTACATCTCATACAATGTACGATAAAAACTCTGTAAAAAAAAAAAAAATTAAATTTCTTCGAATCCGAAAGAAAGATTCCATTTCTCTATCCAAAGAATCTTGTCGATTACCATCCTTTTCTTCCGCATCTTCTATCCGAAACTCGAGAAGTAAATCGAAACCTCTTCTCCCCGTAATTTCTCGCGAACACGCACGCACACATTCGCACGCATAAAAGGTTTTCCGATCTTGCGAAAAGTTTGATGCAGTTGGACGACAGGCTCTCGAAGGAAGGAAGGGGACGCACGAATTCCTAGGTGTCGTCTGGGCCTCCCTTTCCGACGAAGTTTTGAATTTCATGGACGACGATACCCCCCCTCCCTCTCGTGACACGTGACGAAGTTTCCCTCGAAGTTCACGTTCGATTCTTATCATCGAGACGACACCACGAGGTCGTTGACCCCTTCCTCTCCGACTGGAAAGACACCATCGCCATCATCATCATCATCACAAGATCACACACAGAGAGAGACACGTGTGATTGGAGGCGGATATAAGCGCGCGAGTCGCGATAGTCTATAATAGGGAACAGATGATAGGCGATTGTGGTCGTGGGTGGTTGCTGCAACACCCATTGTCGGACCAGATTTCGAACTTACGGCCGAGCGATGAATTAATCAGGGCAAGTAACGAAATAGAGTAGCCCAACAACTATACCGCAAACGTGTGTTTAGAAATGGGAAATCCATTTTACCCGGCCACGATTATTGGATTACCTTCTTTATACTGATTCGCCAAATTGAAAATCTGATACAATTATGGCAACGTTTTTCGACTAATCTACTTTTTCGCGCGCGCTGAAAGCTTCCATCGTCATGTTCACGGCCGTGAAATTAACGAAACGAGATGATACATTTTTTCTTCCTTTTATACTTTATTATCATTGTAAACTTGTTTGTTGGAAATGATAATTCAATTTCGATAACGAGTTTCTTCGTTGTAGAAGAGGAAGAAAGCTTGTCTTGGCGGTGTATAAATTTAAATTTTGAAAGGGAAAAAAAAGGGGGAGGGAAATAAGTAATATTTCTCACTCTTAAACTGGTTCCTTCACTTTTACTAATGACTTTTGCACGCGGTGGTGTAACCAGATCCAATAACAGATCGTCGCAACGTCGTAAAATCAGTCAAACGTAAGATAACGACGTATCGGGTATTAGAGCTAGCACTTCGACAGATCTACGATCAGATAAATGGCTTCAACTTGGAAAACATAAGAGGGGATGTGCCTGAAATATATCGCGCTTCACTATCTCTAAATCTCCTTTCTTAATTACTCGTGTCAGATAACGTCTCTCTCCATCAATTCGTAAAAATATATATCTTAATTATATAAGAGACACGCATAAAGCTATTTATACAATTATTACGAAGAGAAATTATTCAAAATATCCTCCTTTATTTATATTTTACGAATAAAATCGCCACGAAAATCTCGATCGACGTAAACAAAAATCATTTCCATCTTCAACCAATTCGTTCCGTTGCCTGTCTTTCCAAAGATACAGCGCGTGTACAGAAAAATCGCTATATTTTCAAATTCACCATTTCCAACCTCCTCGTTCGACGATTCCACGCTCGTCTCCGCCAAGCGTAAAACGTTCAACGTTCTCGAGAAACGGCGGCCAACACTAGAGGTTACGAAAGTAACGAAGCTCGAGAGGAACTCGAGCTACTTTGTTTACAGCAGCAACGAAGACGACGACGACGACGACGACCTTATCCCCCGAAGGATACTTGAGGATACTCGCGTTCAAACTTTCCAACAGGATCCAACCCAGAAGGAAGAAGGAAAGAGAGAAGAGAAGGAGGAGAGGAGAGGAGAGGATCTCGAGAGGGCTAAGAGACTCGTAAACGCGACGTGAACGAACGCGGCGAGGCTTATGAGTTTTAAATCGCGAGTTACAACGACGCGTGGAAAGAAAGAGGCTGCTTAGCTTTTTCGGCTTGAGAATCCCTGGTTGTTTTAACCCGAGTTACGTTACATCGCCTGCAGTGAACAACGTTAAACCGAGTTCTCTCTCTCTCTCTCTCTCTATCTCAAGGAGGGGGAGGAGGAGGAGGAACAGCCTTCCACAATTTAGTTTCCACGTTGGTTGGACTAAATTAGAAAAAGTAACCCGACCGCGGAAGTGGAACCGTCGTTCCGCGTTACCATCGAATCTCGTTAAAATAACTTTTCGCATTATCACGACCGCATGTGCTTTTCTCCCCCCCCCCCTCCCGAACGAAGGCTTGGTTAAAGTTTCGAAAGGTTCCCCGTTGATCGACACGAAATTTGGGGGGGTGGGACGACAGTGGGGGGGAGGAGGGAGGAAGCGAGGAGAGGGGGCACGAAAATATAAAATTTTAAAGATTCTCTTTAATTATTAGTTCTCGAGATATTAGTGAAAAATGTTTAGTACCATTCGTTGAATTCTGCCTGTACAGAGACGTGACTAATCAACCGTAAAACTCGTCAAGTGTTTAATAGCCAGTGTTTCAATATCTATGGGGTGTTTTATGTAAATCCTTCAGTTGCTTCCGTGAAAAATCGCGAATACTGTTTTTTTTAAATTCTAACCTAACTCAATATCCATTACAGGATCGTTTCTGTTGTAAGTGCGTTCATAACCAAAATTAGAGAGATCGACAAAGATGGAAATTTGATAGATCGAATTGCGTTTAATTTCGAGAGAGAGGAGAAAGAGAGGAGGGGTAGAAAGAAAGAGAAAGAGAGAGAGAGAGATCAAATTTTTAATGGATTGTAAATAGGACACCCTATAGATAGATCGACTGAAATCGATGCAGCCAGATATTATTGGTTACTCGACAAATAAACATTCAATGTATAATATAAATAATTCTCGAAGCTAAATTTTTAGATCCAAGATCCACGATTCTCTCTCCTTTCTTCGTCTCTTCAAATTTCGTTGTCGATCTAGGGCCCGTTTTTGAAATTACTTGTTGAAGGTATCTTCTCACTCTCGAGAAGTACTTCTTCTTTTTTTATTTTTTTTTTTTTTGAGAAAAGGGAAGATCGTTCCTCGTTTTTTTGAATCGAGCTTTACATTTAGATCGCGAATATTTACACGTTTATTTCCACATCGTTGTATAAACCTTTTCGATCCTGTTCTCAACCCCTGCACGATGAAATATGGTACGTGCAACGTTGTGGTGTACGGATATTTTTCCTGTTTTTTTTTTTTTTTTATTTATTTTTTATTTTTTTTACCGATGTTTACAAGTGAATTTCAGTTTCAAGTTTCGCGTGAAAGAAAAATAAAGAGAATTTGTTTTTAAAAATATATAGCGTATACTATATACCCGTAGGTATCGTTTCGCCCGTGATTTTTATCCGGATCTATGGACGAGATTTTATACATAGAATACGCGCGTGCTGTTCGTTATTCCTGATATACAAAGTTTGTAAAATTTATGATATTTTTTTTTTCCATCGTTTCATTTTTACGGATATAAATATTATACATTCGATAATTAATTATTTGCAAGGGATTACGGGATATTTTTGAAATCGATACGAAAATTTTTACGATTATCGTTATTATAAATATTGTATACGATATTAATGTAATCTATATACGAGAGGAAAAAAGTATTCAAGATCGAATCGATTAATTGCACACGCTACCTTCGTTATCGAACAAAGATTAAAAAGATCTTTGATAATTGTATATATATAAAAAAGAAAAAATAGTTGCATGTAAAGCTCGATACGCGAATAAACGATCATTAACAACTAGAGAAACAAAAGATCTATCCGACCAGTCTTGTGTAATAAAACCAGTCTCGCAGCAGGAAGTCGTGAATCAGGAAGTGCAACGATTATTGGAACAAGACACGCGGCAACACGGTTGATTAACGTAAAATCATCGTATAAGGGAACCGAGAGCGGCTGCCGGCCATGCAGGAGATAATAATACGATTACCGATTCGCGTTACATGCGAATCGATTTTCGTATTATTTTCTGCCTGGGACCCCGAGAACGATTTAGAAATCGTGCACGACCAAAAGCAAAGTCGTAAACACGTTGCGAAAATAGAAAAGCTTCTCATAGTTCTACTATTAGAATGGAGGGGGGAAAGATCACATATTCTTGTACTATGTACGAATAAATACGAATAGAAGAAGAGCACAACCGTATGCACGGTTAACGGTTTGTGTCTAGTCACACAAACCGGTAGATACCGAGAGATGTTTTTACGAAAGCCCATTACAAACCGGACATACGATGTTTCTCGGTTATTGCAGGTTAATTGCTTAAACACAGTCAAGGCTGGTATAATATCAACGATAACGTGCGGT
Organism: Apis mellifera; assembly: GCF_003254395.2. Classification (NCBI taxonomy): domain Eukaryota; kingdom Metazoa; phylum Arthropoda; class Insecta; order Hymenoptera; family Apidae; genus Apis; species Apis mellifera. The sequence continues at coordinate 7,366,206 of NC_037640.1, forward strand.
AAGTGGCACGATGGACGATCTCTTTTTTCCTCGTTACATGTACGTGATGTTTCAAGATCGCTTTCATAATTGAAACCGTTACGTGTAAATTGGAAAATGATCATCCACGTCCCCATACCCCGTGGCCCGTTTCACTGACCAATGTCCGTTCGACGAGAGATGCCAACAGTGAAATTGATATTTGATTGCTTTTCTGCATTGTGAACAGCTTCCGGATCGACGGTCCTTTGTTGCCTCTTTCGAGTGAAATTTTAGCGCGAACGAGCACGTCTGTGTGTATTTGTACAACACAAAACTCTGTGTCTATAGAGAGAGAGATCGTAAAATCTTTGCTAGATTGGCTACAAAAAAAAAGATGCCAGTATCGTTTCTAAGAATAAGCGTAAAACGAATGGAAACTTTACGAGCGACAGCTGAACGGCGAAAAATCGCCGAAATCGCTCGCATGCCGAAGTTAAAAATTACTTACTGTTTGCAACAAAATTATCCCGACCAGTTAAAAAAGCTTTGGATAAAGATTTTAGTAAAAAAAGAAAAAAAAAGAAAAAAAAAATATAAACACGACCGAAGCGAAATAACAAAAATGAGATATCGTAAACATTGCACACGAACGTTGATTCGACAGCGAATTTACGAACGAGATTATCGATAGAATAGTAACGCGATTTTAAATTTGCCGCTCGTTGCCCGTGTTCGAAATCAAGGCAATTCACCGAAAACGGAAGGCACACTTTGAAATTCGATATTATCATACTATGAATAGATCAAGATCATCATTAACGTTACTTCACTGATATATTTCGATACGTGAATGTATCGTACGCGAGATCGTTATTTTCAAACGTTCAGAATCATCACCGTTTCTAGACAGCGAACTACCCACGCAATGGCGTATCTTTAACGAACGCGTCCGTATTGGAACGTGTCGGTGTTTCGCGAGATGCACGCGGTAGTAGTGTAAAAAAAAAAAAGTCAGCTGATCGGTCATAATACGATAAGGACACAGACAACAATTTATTATCGTGAAATATCTTCCCATAATAACGAACAAAATGACGCAAGAACGTTCTATTCAAAGGAAAACCAGATGTGCTCGTTTGTGCTAAAGAGGACAACCAGGAAGAATATGAAAATGAAAAGAGGAACTAACCTTGATCGTCGGGCCAGTTTCGAACGCGCGCTCCCGCGATTTGTCCTTTCACCTTTGCCTTTATTTCCTGTGTTTCCACTGCGATTACGAGATACAGTCTTACTGGGATGAATCAACGCACGAGAAATTCCTGTCTTTTGCACCGCGAAAATCCGTGTGTTCGGAAGCTTTACCGTCCTTCTCTGTACACGAATATCTATCTCTTTCTTGCTCTTGTATACCGCAACACACGGAAAATGGCAGCCCTACTGCACTCGAAGCAACGCTTGCCAACCCGCACACTCACACTATCGTGGAAACGTTCGGAAAAAGTTACGTTTACGGTGTTCTTCGGTTTCGAACGTCCACACACTACGTCACGACAAACGATTCGTCTTGAGATATCGCGAAAAATGCACAAGTAAATGATTGATTCGCAAAGAAACTTTGGAAATACGACTACCGATGCAACGAACTTGTTTACGACGCGACTCCGCGTACGATCTGCCGTAGATGCGCGCGTCTCGTTGGCATCCCTGCTCGACGGCTGATACTCGATTCGTTAAAAATTATTACGTAAGATGGCAGAACTAGTCTGTATTTTTAGTAATGACAATATCAACACCATAAATAAATAAAATTCGCTTAATTATCATTTTCAATTATTATTCTATATGACGTATTGATAAAAATCAAATCATATATTATCATTATTGTATCAACGCAATTAAATAATATTAAACTTTTTTTTAAGAAAAATTATTTTACGCGCTTTAAAAATCGAATGTCGATGGTATATATGTCATAAGAATTTTTGTTAATAATATAAATATATATAATACATAAATTACAGAATAAATATAATACAGAACAAATTTTTCATTTCGATATAGAATAATAATTGATAATTGTTATAATAATATCGATATAAATAAAAATTTGAATAAACACGTTGATAACATAGAAAATGTTCAAATAAAAATATATCGATTGTAGTTACATATTCGAGAAATAAATTAAACAAGATAAAAATTTACAAATTAAATTATTTGTAATATTTTTTGCTTGATTTTAATACACATATATTATATGTATAAAAAAATATTTAAAATATTTAAAATAATATTCAAATTATAAAATTCACTTACCACACGCGGCAATGATGTAATTTCGTCGATGTTACGAACGAGACTGTGTCGATATAACATAGCGCCCGACTTTATCTACCGCGTTATATTTACATACCGTACTGTAGTGGGGAACGACATTGATTTATAATAAAGAGATAAAATTTAATAAGAGATAAAATTATTTGATTATCCTCCTAAATTTAACAAACGAAAGTATTTATTTTATTAATTTTTTAATTTTATTTTTTTAATTTTTTAAATTGCGAGATATATAATTGCTCTTAAAAATAATGGTGTTATTAACATTAATTTTATTATTATCATATATTATAAAATTTATAATACGCGTAATTTTTTCGCAAATGTCAATATATTTTTTTTTCTGATAAATGGAAATTTATCAAATACTATTATATAACTACTATAATGTTACCTACAAATGGTGAATTGACTACGTTTATGTCAGCAATAGATAATTATTTTAAATAAATATATAGTGCTGCAATATTTATATTAATTTTAAAAATGATTCGTTGAATGAACATTATTACAAACTATCTTTTTATAGAAATAAAAATAAAAATTTGTTTTCTTTCGTTTCAAAAATATTGTAAATAATAAATACAATATATTAAAGACAATTCGTAATAGCATATGGAATAAATATTATCTAATATTATTACAAAATCAAAATTATTAAAAAAAGTGATTATTCAAAAAAAAAAAAAAAACAGAATATACACAGATAACGAACCGTGTATATACGAAATATTGATTAATCGCAATAAAACGCAAATGAAACTAGCTTAACGTTACTCGATTCGCAAACGCAACAAAACAGGCAAAATGTTTATCACTTTTGTTTACGTATCGAGACATAATCGAACTATCGAACCTCGGTACTCACTGCCAGACATAACAACCTCAACAGAGCCATCAGTCTCATATTAAAAAAAAAAAAAAAACAAAAAGTAAAGAGAAACTACGTGGCAAAAAAAAACAAACGTTTGAAATCAAAGTCGAGGAACGAAGGAAAAGAGGTGAAACGACGTGATCGGAACGCGATTGTAATTGTTCCTTTTTTTTCTTTCCCACAAATCGCCATTTTACCATTTAAAGACACACGATTTCGTTCATTCGAGCGTAATAAATTCGTTTATCGTTTCATCTTCGCGAACGTTGCACAACGCGGCTACGAAGATACGAAAGCAGCGGGGGTTGATGGCAAAAGAGGGGTTAAACTTCGTGGCGTGGTGAACACGGTGGTGGTCGGCGATGGTCATTTGTGGGAGCTGAACTGACTTCTTGGGGGAGGCGAAATGTCTCTTGCGATCCCACAGCCAGATACCGGACACGCTACACCCTTTCTCGAACCTCTCTCTCTTCCTCTCTCTCACCATCCATCCCACCCTCGTGCCCCCGGAATGATGTCCACCACACGACACGCCACACACCGGTCGGAGGCATCGAGATTGTCTTCGGAGGAGGGTGTAAGTATAAAAGAAATCACGAAACGTATTTTTGCCTCGGCCGCGGAAAGAATTGCCATGACACGCACGGTCTCCCGCCTTCGCCTGTCCCTCACGAAGAGGGATACTGCCGAACCACTCGTAAATAACGTCGTGTTTAACATCGTTCTTTATGGTATCGCGTTGTACGATTTATACACGGCGAGCCGGCTGATAAATTTCGAGCACATCGAATACGAACCACGAATAAAGCGCGAGTAAAAGCGTGCACAATCCCGTCGATCGCCACTAATTGCGAGACATACAAGAGACAAGCTAATTGTAAGAGGAATCAAGAGGCTGTATCGCATAAAGCGGATAAATCGAAAGGTGTACAGCAAGAAATGTCTATTGGTAGTATTTGATTGGTAGTAGATCGTTGAAACAATTACACGACATCTTATGGAAATCACGGGACGGGAGAAGATCGTTCGTTGCGTGAGTATTGGGAGGGAAGGGTTATACAGGGTCTTAGTTCTTAATAACCACGAGTCCCCGCGTACGCTTTCCTTCCGAGCATCGATCTATCCTCGCCCTTAGGCAGCAACCGCGTTAATACGTTTTTCATCGTATCTATAAACCCCCGCGGACGGCCTCGTGTTTCATCACAAGATCATGGAATAACAATGAATGGAAATTCGAGGAGTAAAGCGAAGGGAAGGGCGCGACTCGATTTGCCTTTAACCGACATGTTTACAATCCTCCATATCCCCCCCTCCCCCTCCAAATATCTCCACCATTTTGCTCTTCCAAAATACGGCGCGGAATGAAGTTGTTCCAATTTGTCCATCCAATTATAAATTTCATTTATCTCTCAACTCTTTCCGACAACAATTTTCGACTCTCTTCGGGGAGAGGAAAAGCAAGAGGTGAGAGGCAAAGCTATATGAAACGACTCACGACGATGCGGCCCGATATGCAAATGCGGCGCGATTCCGCGATAGAAAAGATCAAAGAATCCGCTTCCGTCTCGTCCACCCTCGACGAATCCTACATATTTTCGAGGCGAAGGAGCATGGCACATCGCAAGTATTCACACACGTATTCGCATAAAGAACAGGAAGACCGTATACTGGTCGCGAGAGGTATGATAAGCCATGCACATACTTGACGTGAGTACTTCCAGTACCCACGATACTCACGTGAGTACCGTGTGGGGCAACCGGTATCAACACCGCGAGACACGGCAACGCAGCTCCTGGACATGCCACCGAGATCAGCAACCAGATATCGTCCGCTCGTATTTATGGCTACCGAGATTTCGCATTATTAGGGCCATTTAACGTTTTCGCCCTATAATATCGTGGCTACCTCGATATGGCGAAACCGCCTCGATTCCGTGGGTCGTGAATTTCAGGGACCAAGCCCAGTCCGTCAAGGATACATCGAAATTTCCGATACTCTCGAAATCTCTCCAGTTGGATAGATATCGATACGTATCTTGTAAATTTATATAGAGAAATATACAAGATAAAGACACGTGATTTGGCGTGACAATGATAATAATAGTAATGTCAAATTTATCTTAGTAGAGCGATTTCTCAAGCTGGATGCCCGGTATTTATATTTAATTTAATTATTTGGGAAAAGCAACATCGTAATTTTCTTTTTTATCCGAAATGATCAGGCATTAACGTTTCATGCCCGTTTCGCTGTCAAACTTTATCAAGCTCGAGACGATACAAAATTACAGGTACCGCCCATTGTCCCCGCGCAATTATCCTTCATAAATTAGAAGATACAACTGTTTAATTAACAGGGTGCTTCCTTGGCCGACCGAACGGGCAAAGAAGACCCACCGTTAAATGATCTTCATTCGAGCAATGATAATACCTGATCAAACGTATTATCGAATAATAACCGTGTTTACCTTACTCGTCGTTGAACCAATATGGGGAAGTCAAATAAGGGTAGTATCTGCGATCGTTTCCTTCGATGACGTGTCCTGCAGACATTCTTCATCTGCTTTAACAGAACATCGTTCGGTTCTGTAACAGAAAAAAAAAAGAAAAAAAAAAAAAAAAAAAAAAAAAAAAAAAAAAAAAAAAAAAAAAAAAATCGCAACTTGAAAACATCATTCCATCTTTTCCAATAAGGGAACCAATAATACACGAAAGATTTATCACCCGTCCACAAAATTAGCATAACCATTGCTAGTTTATAAATAGTCAAGATATGTTTAACCTCGCGCTAACCGTGTACGGGTACACAATTTGGATCGCTACTTGCTCGAGCGAGCGTAAAATTAAATTGGCTCCAATCTGACTGGAGGTTTCGTGCAAATCGGTCGCCAATTTGGTGGCCAAGCCTCATCTCGATGAATGAACAGATAAACTACAATACCGAATACAGTTTTACGCTCGCAATCTAATAACCCATTCGTAAGAACGAATAAATTTTAACGAATTGTTCTGACCTTTCCTTCGATCGAAGCAAAATTCGCGACTCGTCCTCTTAAAAAAAGAAAAAAAAACCCTTAAAACGATCTATCTCTCGTAACGAGAAGCGTTATCGTCAACACGTTAACATTCGTTTTCCTGGATGCATTGTCCCGACGATTCCACCAGTCCAGGGGATCGACGGACTCCTCATTCGTCTCTCATTCAGAATCCCCTCGGTCCCGACGTTTCCGAATCTCCGAGGCGGTCCATTGTGCTCGGCCCTTTTCGCGTCGCTCTCTCCCAACCCTCTCTTCCCTCCTCCTCCATTCCTATCACTCCCCCGCAACCTCGATTCTCCTTTTCCTCGATCTCTCTTCCCGCACTCGAAGTCCTTCTCGTCCAGAGGTAATGCGTCCAGAGGCCTCGGAAGAGAGAACGGGTGATGGCGGATCGTTGGCGGTGGAGGATCGAGGGAGAGGCGAACAGAGGAGAGGCTGAGCGCTCCTCTCCTCTGAGCCCGAAAGATGGGGTTTTTAGGGGGTGGAATCCGGGAATTCGTGTCTCGCGGGGTAGCCTCGGCGGGGAGCTCTATCGATTCCGAAACGAGACGACACCACCATCCTCGTGGAACTCGTATCTTGCCACGTCTCGTACCTTGCCTCTCCGGAACTCGTTTACGCAAAACCGCTCGGTACACGCGGCCCACAAAAGGAAAGTTTCACTATTACGGCGTGGCAACGCGATAAGGAGGGATACGAGGAGGACGTAAAGTTCGAGGCTTTCGACCGGTCGGACGTGACCGAGTTCGGAATTGCCTCCATAACTCGTGAATAGTGTGCCGGTTGTACCCTTCCTTCTCTCTCTTTCTCTCTCTCTCTTTCCCCGCCTCCCTCGTTTCTTCGGGGACGTCTTCGCCTCGTGATTTTCGAAAAGTCTCGATTAGGAGGAAATTGGACGCGGTTTAATACGCGACTTTGAGGAAACGCCTTCCAAGGGGGGAATAATATTTGATGTTGAGGAGCCGTGCGCCTAATAGACGTCCGTGGCAGGATCCGCGTGACGAAAACGGAGAGAAAAAAGTAGGAGCGAAGGGAGGGGCGATCAAGGAAGGTGCACGTAACCGATAACCGATAAATCTCGCGATAACGCGGCATATTAGGGAAGCGAGGGCCGCAAACTCTGACGTGCAACCCGTGTATTTACGACCCTTCGATTTTAACCCAACCTTCTCGCCGGTAACCCAAATTACGCGTCGATGTAAACTGGGTCATATAAGTTTCATTCATTCTTTCTCCGCGAGCTATCAATTTCTTTCCACTATTCCACCATTCAACGTCGTCTCGATTCCCTCGTTTCGACGCGTTCAAATATTCCGCGACTCTAGTCTCGTGAAATCGATCGTCTTGCCCTTGATTTTCGAGAAGTTAATTGGAGAAGGCAGATGGCAGATACGAAATTCGTGTGAGACGAAGGAGGAGACACAGAAAGAGAGAGAGAGAAGGTACCACGATATCGTGGTAGCCATAAATCGGGAGTTGATCAGTCGACACTCTGGAAACCGTGCACGTACGTCTGGCGTATCCACGGTATGACCAGGAAGGGTCGCCATCTTGAGGGTTTCCTCCCTCCGCCCACAGGGGTGATTCTTTATTGTTTCAATAAGCACAGCACAAGTCCGGTCTTATTAGCGAAATAAACCTCTTTTAACGGCGCGTTGCCCCTTCCTCCCGTTCCCTTCGTTTCGTCTCTTCCATTTTTTCCGGTTTTTTTCCCCCCCCTCTCCCCGTTTTTTTTTTCGGGGGACGAAAGTCCGGCGAATATAAAAAGGAAGGAAAAGCCAAAGGGCGGAAAGAGATCGAGAAACGAAAGAGATCCCGGGGAGAGAGAGGATGAGAGAAACGGTGAGAGAAGGGGAGCCAAAGGATTCTTGAAAGAGTTCTCTTTCAGAGGAGTCCAAAGGGAGAATCGATAGGTTTTTCCGCGGGTTCCCATGGAGACCGCGAAGCGAATCGGACTGTACACACGATAAGCGACGAAGACGTGGAAAGAGCATCGTACCACCGGGGTAACCTCACCCCACCCTCCCCCACGTACCTCTTCCTTTTCCTGTCTGAATTTTAAGGAAACTTTTTTACCACCCTCCTTCCACCTAATACTCTTTTGTTATTCAAGATCGAATTTTGAAATTTTCGATCCTTTCATCGATAGGTATCGAAATCTCTGTAACTGGATCCATATCCAGTGATTTAGAATTTCGATATTATCGAAGAATTATCGAAATATCAAATATTATATATACGAAGAATTAGAATATTTCACAATTCCTATTTAATATTTCTAAATCCTGATTCCCTGATATCTCGAACTATTCGAACTATTCACGTTTTTCCCTCGGAGAAAATGTATATCTGTTTTATAACCGTACGTTATATAGCAGTATCTGTGACACGAACAGTAGTAGTTCGAACGGCGAGCGTCCAACATCGTCATGTCGGCCATCTTGCTGGATCGTTTCTCATCTTTTACGAGGCTCGACACCGTCATTCTGCCGCCGTCTCATGTCGTTTCGGCCCCTGCGAGAAACAATTGAATGTCGCCGAGTTTATTTTCGGAAGCCTTAATTTAATTCCCGTCCTGTTGAGGGAGAGTCGTTGAAGAAAAAGGGTAGGGTTAACGTTGAGGAGGCGGAGGAAGAGGAGGAGAGAAGAAATGGAACGAACGGTCGCAGTTAAGAAACGGATCTTTTGTTTCTCGCCGCTCTCCTGCTCGAGATGGTCTTTTTAAGTCACGTCGAGTTCTCGTGAGAGGCCAGGTTTATGTCCGCTATGACGATCGATTGTTAGATCACTCGCGCAACGCACGTTTGCCCCTACCTTCCGATCGTTCGCAGAGAGAGAGAGAGAAAGAGAAAGAGAGAAAGAAAGAGAGAGAGAAAGAGAGAGAGAGAGAGCCAGGGACTCCGTGGAAGTAAATCGAAACACGACTGAATCTAAATACGGCCGATAATAATTCCATCCGGAGGAGTTTCAAAAATTTCTCTGCTCCTCTCGCTCGAGAATATTTCGGAACACGAAAAGAGTTTTCGAAACAGCCGACAAACTTTCCAACACCTCGTTCGATACTTATGAATAAATATGTATATATATATATATATATATAGATATCTATGTATATATGTATATATTTGTATATATATATCCACGTACGAGGATCAAACGGTTCAAAGACGAAATTCGTTACGAACGAGTTCAGCAACGGCGGCAACACAGGGAGAAGGTACTTCAGAGAAATTATCTCGCGATGCGTACCAGGTAGCAAGTACAGTCTACTCACAGATAAAGGAACGCGTACATATTCACCCGATATACCACGGGTAGGTAGGTATCCGTACAGGTGTATGAGTGCGTGGTAGCTTTGCCAGAAGTCAGTGACACCTCTCGCATCGTCGGTGGCGGCGGCTGTGGTTTCTGGTAGCCATGGTAACCACCTCCTGCTCCCCTCATCCTCCACCTTTTCCACCTTCTGAGGGGCCTCCACCACCACCTCCGGCCCCCACCAACCATGAAACAGCGCCTCCACCTGCGCTACGCTCTTCTCTGTCTCTCCTTTCCTTCTGCCCCCAACCCGTTTCCTCTTCCAATTATCATACTATCTCGCTCAGTCTCACCCCCTTCTTGGATGTCACTGTGTTCTCTTGAACTCCGTGGGTTCACAGCGGAATAAGAGAAACGAAGAGAGAACCGGAACGAGGGACCACGGGGACCAGAGAGGAAGGTGGAACGTGGCTGAAGTGGCCACTGTTGCCAAGCTTGTCTTTTTCTTCCCTCCTCCTCCTCCTCCTCCTCCTCCTCTTCCTCGCTCTCTCTCCTCTCCCTCTCCCTCTCTCTCTCTCTCTGTCTCTGTCTCTCTCTGCCTGCCTCCCTCCCTCTCTCCTCCTCTCTTTCTCTCTCTCCTCTTCCCGACTCTCCGTCGCGGTCTTCCCTCGTTCAAGTTGGATACACGCAAGCTGCGCGCCGTCGGCGTGGGTGCAGCCGCTTTCTGTGTATGAATAGATGCAGGCAGCGTGTTACTGGCGTCGCAAATGAACGCTGCCAGTGCATTCTCCGTTTCTCGTTCCTCTCTTCTCTTCCGCCACCCATTCTCCGCTGCCTTCCTCCTCGTAAATGTCTTTACTCTCCCCCGGGTTTCGTTCCGGTCACGGTGCACGTATCGCTTCTCTCCGCGTGTCTGCCATAATGGCGTTGGCCCGTCACAGACGCCAGTTATAGCCCGATCTACGACGGGATGTATGACTAACGCCTCCTTCTATTCTTGGAGACGAGCCCGATCTTCGAAGCTGTGCAACGGAGGGCACTTCTCGTTTCCTGTCCGTGAAATGGAAAATTATCGGCTTCTTCCTTTCTACATCGAATTTCGCCATCAAAAGAATCTTCCGTTCCGTTGAACTTCGTTCCTTTAACTTTTTTTTCCCCCCTCTTCTCGCGAATTCACAACTCAGAAAAACACGTTCGCAAACTTGCGAATATTTCGATCGAAATTTCAATCCGATTTCCTCCCCTCCTCGATCTCTCTCTCTCTCTCTCTCTTTTAGGGAGATCTCATCTCGTCTCCCCCCGATCCACCATTTTGGATAACAGGAGCAGGGAATACGAACAGGGAGAGAGAGACACAGCAGGGATCGTGGGTAGACGCGCAAACGCGACGATGAGCAGAGATGTTCTGGACTACCCAATCAGAAACGGAGGATGCTCCCCTCGGCCCAATCGGGATAGCTCCGAGGCGCGTGCACACACGCACAAGCGTTCATATCCTGAAGAGACGGGTTTGGGAACACGCAGGACGGTTACGATGAGCGAGGGAGGCATCACAACGAGTGGGAAGATCATCGACCAATAGGGAGTCTCGTTGTCGGAGATAACGATGGGTCGCAGTTATAACAGCGTGGGGCCGCGAACAGACTAGAGAGAGGCGACCAGAAGTCGAATCGGAGTGGGAGAAGATAGCAAGCAACTTTTGCACCAATCGTAAACTCACGTTCATCGCGTGGAACTCGCCTCGTTATGGAGGATACTTCGATTTCCATACATAATCTCTATAGGACGAGTTCGCTTATATATATATATATACACATAAGAATTAATATAAAGAACGCGAGTTACTCGTACGAGAATGGAGGGGAGAGGGGAGAGGGGGGCTAATTACAAGGAAGAAGTCGTAAACCTTCATGAAATGCGGCATACTATAAGTCGTAAAGCTAATGAGGCTAATACATCAAAACTGTCCAACTGATATTCCAGTGATATACGAGCGAACCGCAAATACCGCAAGTGCATTGGTCCACGCGTGTTCTCGCCTAAGAAACGTTAAATATAAACATGGCGAAAACGTGTCTCTATCGTCGATCAATCATCGTCGAGGACGAAAGAAGAATTGTTTATCCATCTTCATCGAACGGGGAGGGGGATAAAGATTGCTGGGATAAATTTTATACGAGAAGATGTAAAAAATATTTTCACATCCACTATGCGCGAGTGTTGCAACAACGAACGAGTCGAGTCGAACGAGAAACGAATTGAATTGAATCCTCCCTCTTTTTAATCGCTAGAACGAATAATACAACGGAATTTCCACGAGTAATTGGGAAATACGCTCGATTACAGGATTTCCGGTGCAAAGATGAAAGGATCGTTTGATCCAGACACGATTTAATAAAATGCATGGACACATGGAAGGCTGCTGCTGTTTGTCGATGCGTTTTCCCAGGCTTGCAACACACAGGTCGAGCTCCAGAGAGAACAGTTCTCTTTCCCTCTGTCTCCCTTCTTCTCCCGTCAACTACATCCTCCTCTTCCTCGTCTTCGTCGTCGTCGTCGTCGTCGTCGTCGTCGTAGTTGTCGTCGTCTCTCGGAGCATAGGGTGGTATTGAGGATGAGGTGGGATGGAAGACGAGGTGCGCGCGGCTCCTCCTCGGAGGATCAATAGAGACAGGGAGACGAGACCTCTTTCCCTCCCCTCCGCGCCTCCTCCTGGCTCTCTCGTCTCTGCTCTCATCCCTCCATACCGGCACCCTCGAGAACAACCCCTCCCGCTTCTCTGCAGCGTCTCGACATCCCGGTATCCTCCGCCTCTTCCCTTGCTTTGGTGAACCTCCTCCACCATCCTGCCGTGTCGAAAACCCGTTGGATGGAAGAGGATAACGCGAAAAATGGAGGATGAGTAGGTAGAAAACCAGAGTGCACCGCGATACGTCTCCCTTTGTTTTGGACAAATTATGTGCAGCACACGCAATGAATTGTGTGCTTTTTCTCTCTTTTATCGGAATATTTATTATCTTCAGTTTCAAAAGAATTGAGGAATAATGGTGTAAAACGTCGATGGATTAAATAAAGATCAGTGGAATATCAGTTGGACAGTTTTGATGTATTAGCCTCATTAACTTTACGATTTATAGTATGCCGCATTTCACGAAGGTTTACGACTTCTTCCTTGTAATTAGGTAATATGTCTGGGTCATGGAAACGAGTCGAATCCATTTCGAAGTACTTTTAATATTCTCAAAGTTGAAGCGGTACTCTGTCCACAAATAAAATAAAGAAATGAAAAATAGGGAATAAAATGGAGGAGAAGGAGGAGGAGGAGGAAGAGAAGAAGAAGAAGAAGAAGAAGGATTTGAAGAAAGGTTGCACAGAGGTCCAAGGAAAAAAATGGGAAAGAGAGTAGGCTTGATGTTACGGTGGCCAGGATGCAAGGGGTTCCTGTCGGTGGTCTGGCTATGCGGGTGGGTTGGACAGAGGAGGGGGATGAACAAGGGTTGGAGAAAAGCAGGAGTCGCGGAGGCTTGTGGGTAATGTTGCGTGATGAGACGCCTCGCGGATTCATCGAGGAGAGGAGAGGAGAAAAAGAAGAAAGGGGAAGAGGAGGGGAGGAGAAGAGGAGGAAGAAAGAGGAGGAATGCAGAAGCTGGCTCTGCTCTAATTCTAAAGAGCACTCTCGGCGGACTCTCTCTCTCTCTCTCTCTCCCCGCTTTTTCTCCTTTCCTTTCTTCGTCTCTTTGTCTTTCTCTCTTTTTCAATCCTGCGAAACGGGGGCTCTGCAGCGCGACGAAAAATCCGGCAGGCCACCGGTAGAGTCGTGTCATGGGGATGAAAAACGCATTTTCTTCGTCCTTTCTTCTCCTTTCTTCCACCGTCTCCTCCCCCCTTTCGGTTTCTCTCTCCCCTCGACGAGTCTTCGAGCTTTTTTTTCTTCCACCCTCCCCTCCCCCTTGTCGTTTAGACGCCGATGGAATCACAGCGAAAATGATTCCACGCGATTTCGAGGCACCTTTGTTTGACGAGCTTTTAATGCCCGTGCTCTGCACCGTGGAACGCCGAACGTACTTATGTTACCGCAAAAAAAACTTTATGGAGGTGAAAAGCCGTGCATTTGATTCCCCAGTTATTGTACCAGGGGAAATCATTCCCATCAGGATTACAACACACGATCCTAGGAAGTTATTTGCCGATTGAAATCCTTAATCGATTCTCCGATCGTGCGCCCGGCGTCTAAGAATTCTTATACTATTTACGTCATTGCTTTTATGATCCTAAGTAAATATAGTTTTAGGAATTATTTTTAGGTGTATATGCTTTTTCGTACATGAAATGTATCTTTAGATGTTATAATGTTCTACGTTCCGTATTACAATGCTTCCAGTTTTATACATTTTTCTTTTTTTTTGAAAATGTCGACTTGACGTGAAATATTGAGTACAAGAACATGGGATATAGGATCGTTCAAATTAAGTCGGAAAGGAGAAGTTAAAAAATGCAAATGATTTTTTTTTTTAAATATTCGATTCAATCAAATAAAATTTGATCGAATAAGAATACAAAATGAATTTGTTGGTAAATTTTTTCCACGAACCGTGAAAAATTTCCCGAGCGATTAAAAATGTTAAATAACACATGACACGAAAATTTTATAAAGGCAAAAAAACAACGATGAGACGTTGGTAATGGAAAAACAAGGAAGGGAACGATTATAGGTGTTTGCTCCATCCGGCAGATTGTTGGTGCTTTTCAACCGGAGGAGGCAGGATCCAGAGGGTTGGGCAGGCTACCTCGGCTGTGATTAATTTGAATCAGCAAATGCCTTCGAGGGTTTACACTGACTGAACTGAAGGCACTGCCATGCCGGTAATATGCTACGGTCGAGAAGCTGAATCGAATGAGAAGGAGCAAGGCGGACGAAACGGTGAACGAGGGAGGATATAGCGGGAGAAGGGAAGTCTATGGATATGTTCACAAGGGAAGGAAACATCCCCTACACAAACCGCAACGAAAAGCCAACGGCAGCCACGAAACAACCCCCTGCTGCCTCTCCTCGGGAACGATGCATGTACATAAGGATGGAGAGAGATGGAGAGAGATGGAGGGAAAGAAGAAGGAGGGAGCGGGAGGGAAAATGTACAGAAAGGGAGAGAAACAGCGAAGAGGGTGGAAACCATGGAAGTGAAGACAGAACGGAATCGCGGAAGGTTGGAGAGACCGTCTTAAATCATTTCACTCTCTACTTATCTAAATTCTGTTTCTGTACCACGATCATTTTACATAATGACATATTGAATCGATCTGGCGATAAACCAGTTTGGTAAATTTTATACAGTTTGGAATCTGATTCTAGAATCGAATTATTTTAATCTTGTTTATTATTCGTAACGTAACTTTTTCATCATGTGTATTAAAATGAGAAGAAAAAATCCGGACATTTCTGGGCGACAGTTCTGTAAATTTTTAAGAATATAAAGATTTTTCTTCGGGTCTACGGAAACTTAACGGTTAGAAGGATTTTACGATCTTGGTTACCGTCGAGGCATGTTGGAACACGTATGATAGCGGGTTCATGGTTGAAAAGAATTTTGTTATGGAAACACAAGTAATGAAATTCGAGAGGTTCGGTTTTACTGACCGATGTAGACAGTCTTCGTGGAATAAGGACGGTCATTGAAGAATTTATCGTTTCGAAGTCTGTTACTTGGAAATGAGAGCACAATTGACGATTTGAAACAATCGATTCTCTACGCGAGACCGAAGGCACACATTAACAGAAAGTATTTACGCAAAAATTCTGGAGCGTTTACCTTTTGTTGTTAGTCGACGGATCAAAAAGGGAAAAAACAAGGAAAATCTAGTAAAACACAACGGGGATCGGTTGCATGGAGAAATTTCTCTCGTTGGCGAAGAAAAAGAATTGGAAACATATTAACGATGACGACTGGCGCTCACGTTAAACGTGAAGCAAGGTTTGACACGAAATTCTTTTTTCTCTTCTTCGCGAACTTCGAAAACTCCGCCAGGGCAGCAGTTAACAAATTTAAAAAGATGAAACGAATCCTCTAAAAATAATCGTTTTTGGAAATTATTATATATCGATACTATAATTTACTAAATATAATTTTTATATATATAAATATATAATTTTATTTATATTATGACAAGAAATCAAGTTTAAATTTTATTATTTAATATTCATTGACTTCAAAACAATTTTTTTTATCTAATCCCATAATCCTTCACACATGCTTGCGAATGTTATGAGATAAGTGGCGCCACCATCACGCAATAGGATGAACGTCGTAAATAGGAAACTCGATATAACAAATACGAAGTAAACATTCAGAGGAAGTAATAAACAGGCATGGATTCGTCCCTGGCGGAGCAAGGGTGTCGGCAGACCCAGTGCCGGCTCGAATGTACCCCCCTTGGGCTTCCAATTACTCGCGTTTAGTTGCGTTTTTCCGCTCGAATGCCCTCTCTATGATACACTCGCACACTCGACCCGCGCTTGGCTTTTAGTTACCCAAACCCACTTACCAACACGCGCGCTAGTTCGCTCGCTCACTCGCGTACACCTGATCTGTATATATGTGTATATTGAAACGGTTCGAGCACGTACATACGGACAGAAAGACGAATGTCTGTATGAGCCCGGTAATATGACAAGGGGTAACGATTGACTGGGTGCCACGCCAAGGATTACCAATCAAATTCTCACTACAAAGCTCATTCGAGTTTCGACTAACCTTTAAATAGCGACGCGATAACTTTCTCGAGTCAATGAGATTGCTGGTAATCGTAATCTAATGGTAGACATTTTCGACGAGGAGAAACATTTCTTACGAGTCTACATTGATTGAGAATCAATGTAGATTTTATGATTAATAATAATAATAATATTAATTATGGAAAAAATTTTGTTTTAAATTACAATCTCGGAAAGATTTTTCGATGTATCGAAACTGACGCGAACAGAATAAAATTAATGACAACATAACATAACCTCACACCGATATCGATCACGCTTTGAAATCTTATTGATATTTGAGATTGAAAAATATAATAAATTCGCGAGAATAAACACACATTCGAATGATATATATTTGCGTGAATGAAAAAATATATTCAAAAGTAAGAAATAAATGTACGTGATGAAATCGACTTACCTTGTGCTGAAAGATAGTAAGCCATGGTATACTATTACAGCGAAATAATGAAAACTATCTTTCTTTCGTGATATATTACATATATGAAACACTAAAACTGCACTAAAAACCGAAGAAAACGGTTACGATAGCACTATTTTTAAAATTAAACACAGAGCACTATCTATCATGGCTTTACCGTGCACTTACCGGAAGAATACTACAAAAGACGTTATACTGTACCACGCTACTACGTTTATCGATAATTATACAATTTTTGTTAAGAATTATTTATTTTCTTTTTATATTTAACTAATGACCACACTATAAATTATTAAATTTTTTTATTAATAATGAAACGTCAAAATAATTTATAGATAAACATTTTAATTATTGAACCTTTCAATATTTAATTCCGATATTGATTTATGTGTGACATCTTGCGCGGTAAACCAATTGAAAGGCATCCGCACATAAGAGCTGTGACATTTACAACACATGTTAATTACGTACTTTTACTTATAAAGTGAAAAGTTTTGAGTGATATATATTATTGTTGTGAATCAAGAATAATCTTTTTTAGACAGTGTCGACATAAAGAAAGGATCTAATCGTTTCATGGTAACAAGCATCTACAAAAAGGCTACGTGGGACTACATTAAAAAACTTCGACGATAAGGTAAGGTTATGATATTCTACGTAACATCAAATCTTCTGAATTCTGTTTCAAAAATATCGAATACTACATTCTATCGCGATCTAAGACAAATTCCTTACCGTTTTCTCGCCAGTTGTGCACACAGATGTAAGTTGAAATGTCTGTAAAAATCAATGATACGGTAGCATATGCTGATTCTGCGAGCAATCGATCAAAGATTTGGAACGCGATCGTCGAAATAAATCTTCAGTTGGCCACACTTAGATAGAGCACGTCGTGTGTCTGGTATGTGATACGATAAAAATAATATCTGAACGATAAATATATAATTCTACTTGCCATCCAGCTACGTAATAATATAATAACGAAATATATTGTCTTGACCTGAAACGTAGAAGTCACGCTATACTTCTCTGTCCACCTTATTGAACGCGCATAATTTGTGCGGCGAAATAACTGAAAACATTGTGCCATAATGTCATGCGGGCTTCAAACCGTAAAAGGTAGTTAGGTCGAACGATTTGTCGAGTGACGAAGCTCGTGGATATCCATTCGTATTTATCGTTCAAAATTTTCATCCAGGCGAAATACTCGACTTTTCAACGTTGATATCGAGATACGAATTCTTAATCAAGAGGGAGATTCCGATTCAACGCGAAATACGTTTTGCTTTATATCGATAAGCTATCGCTTCCATCACCCTTGTTTGGTTGGAATAGTAAACCAAGCAGACTTATTAATACGCGGCAGTAAAGGTCACTCTGTGTATCTCGTTAATCATTCGGATTTAATTTAAAATGGTTAGTCGACGTTTTAGGCGTCTCGTAATTATCGTGAAAATTTATAAATTAGTCCTACATTTTACGATCGAATTATACATAATCCGAGAGGATAGATACTTTTTAGATTCTCCCGATGAATAATACACATGCATAAATACGAGAGAAATATTTATTGGATCAACGTTGATCACGATTGCAATTACAGAATGGCAAAGACAATAGCTTTTACGGTTGCGTTCGTTTCGCGATTTTTGCAGTCGGCGTTCAAGGATCCGGGATAACGAGTTAATTTAAATACGAAACATCAAAAGCTTTTAATCTTTGCACGGCTTAGTCAGCCAGGCAACCTACTTTTTTTCCCCGCTGATACACGCCACCCTCATTCATATACATTGTTACGCGAATATCCACCACGTATATCTGCGCGATTATTGAACAATCAGATACGTTAACGACAGAATGAAAACGGTACTTAATCCTAAAGAACGAAGGAAGAAATCGCTACGCGATCCCCTCGCGATTTCGCTCTTTATTCTTCTTCAGAAATGCCTCGTGTATTTTCAGATGAGTGTTTCTTTCCGTTTCGTGTTCCTTATCCAATACGAATTTCTTTTCTCGTCGCTGTCTCTTCGAAGATCTCGTATCGATATTATTCCAACGCGCGAGCAAGATCACGCTGTACACAATTATCGCGCAAAATACGCGCCTATTACGCAATTATTACAACGGATAGACGCACGTTTCGCAGAAGAGAAATTGTATAAATGTCGGGTGAAATACGTAACCGCGATCGAGGAACATTTATGATATTTTTTTGCGGTCTTGGAAGGCGATACAGAGTCTCTCGTACAGGTCGGTTCGCATGTCTCGACGAGGCGGTCTCCGTGGTCACATCAGTCTCCGAGCATGCGAGGGCCCTCGAGCTAAATCCCCGTAATATACACACAGAGGCACCGTCGAGGTACTATCGCGGCATTATACAGACATACCTATATCCCAGTCCGATGACTGCTGATATGACATGCGACCGTCTTAGATATAGGCTGCACGACATGCCTCGCTCTCTTTCTCCCTCCGTCACAATTTCCTTTCCACACTCTTTGCAACCCTTCCCCACCCTTTCTCACCCCACCGCCATCAACTTTGGAAAACGCTTCGCTCGAACGAGGCGTAATCAACTTGTGCGGTCACGATCTTCTTGAAATGCCAACTCCCCCAACGGCTAGTTCTCCAACATAGATTCGTCGTATTATTATTATTGATAATGATTAATAAGAAGAATGGAGGAGGAGTTGGTCGAGGAATAAATAGGAGAGCGAGGATGGGAAAAATAAGTAGCAGTTTTCGTGTTCGAAAACAAAGTGCAAGACGCTTCTTTGCTTTCTCGGCAATTATTGCTGGTACTTTACCGCGGGTAAATGCGATTCGATTCGTCTTGCTCGGTGTGCTATCCCGGCTGCGATCTGCATAGCTGTGCGTCACGCACTCGAATAAAAAAAAAAAAAAAGTTATGTACTTATGGTACTCCAATGTTAATGGATGTTAAGAGTAAAAGCTCATTCTTCTTATTCAAAGATACTTTTAAGATAATCGCTTATACACGCATGAGAAACATTATTTCATAATCTGAGCCGCATTACCGGCCCCCGACTAATAATATATTGCAAAATTACAACTTTCGAATCGATGCGGGAGATCTCGCTTAACTTGAAAACGTTGGGAGCGTAATTGAAAAACGTGAGTCGCGAGTCTGAGGCATATGATACTATTCCCCGTAACGCTATAGTGGAAGTGGGGGTGAAAAAGTGGCGAGTAGAAATTCGCGATGAATATGGAGAGTCGCCTCGATAAAACTTTTAAGCGCGGGAACAGCGTGTGTACAAGCATTTGGCAAGTTTCACACTTCCGCGAAGTCGTACGGGAGCGGAAAACAAGCGGATGTAAACCGCCTCCTATGCAATCTTCGTCGGCTAATGTCTCAAACGGTATCGATTAGCTGGGTGAAAGAGAGCGGACACGTTGAAAAAAAAAAAAAGCTCTGTAGAATCTGCACGATTTCGCTCATGTTCGACGGATTAATCGTTAAAGCAATTTTAAAATAAGATCGTGCATTAGGTTAGGAAATTACACGTTTAAGAATCTTGATTCGCGCTAAAAATTATAAATACTTTTCTCAAAATTTAATGTAAATAAATTTTACCTTCCAAGCGTACTCGTTCGATTCATTCGAGAAATTATATATATATCTCTCTCTGTATCTCCTCTGTATAAAAAAGAAATTGTAAGAAAGTTTTAATCCGCTAAATTTTAGCAGGTTACGATGGGGAAAAAAAAAGCGTTAATTACAAAGATGAATCTATAGGAGGCTATGGGGGGTATAGCTGGGTGGTCGCGCACAAGAAGTCGGGTCTACGGGATGAAGAGTAACCGAACAGTTCGTTCCTTTTGGATCGATAAGGGTAGTAGGGCGGATTGGCCTTTTAGCTGAGGGTCGAGAAGGAAAGCGAGTGGTTTTTATAGCCGGCAAAAGGACAGGGAGGGTGTTTGGTATCCTCGGGTGCCTTACTCGACCAGAGTATCCCTAATATACGTCATCCGTTAGCAGTACTTTCCTATATCCCTCTCTCCGCCGATCTCTCCTCCTTTTGGTCAGAAGTGGCCAAATCTACTTCCTCCTCCTCTTTATAGATTTCGAGATCTCGAGTAGCCTTGTACAACTACTACCCCCATAGATTGCTCCTCGATTTCCTTTCCCTTCTTATATATATATACATACATACATATATATATATATATGTACGAATGTTACATATTTTTGTTCAACAATGTCATCGTTCATATACGAGATCATTAAGAAGTTTTCAACTTCCTTTTAAATGAGGACGGAATGATCGATAAAATCGATCTTGAAATCTCAGCCTCGTGTACGCGAGGAACGAAATTGGAAACGTTTCTCTCAGACTCGTCACTCGTTCAAGAAAGAAATTCTCGAAGAAGTCGGCCGAAAGAATCGCTACACTTGTTAAATCCGCATATACTTACGAGGTTATCGTCGGCTCCTACGCCACTGACAGGCACGTATTCAATTTGCGCGGAGAACGTATGCACGTTCACCTTTGCGCGTAGATACGTACAACATACCACATGCCTCCGTTCCACCCTCTTTCTCTCTTTCGTTTGACCCTCGCCAACCAGAGCGGCCAACACCTGCCCCGCGTTACCGAGCGTAGCGTAACGCGAGCTTGCACACTCGCGTGAATCCGCGCGAGAAACACTATATCCATTTAAACATGGATGCCTTGTGGAGTCGCGCGTATCCTTCGCCCGCGACTCCGCCACTTCGCAGGCTGTGCTCCTTTTTTCTACTCCTACCTACCTACCTCTCTCCTCCTCCTCCTCCTCCTCCCCTTCTTCCCTCCCCCTCCTCGTCCCCTCCTTCCCCCCCGTCGTCCCCCCTCCCTCCCTCCCTCCCCTCGCGCTTGGTTGCGTTTTTATGCGTGTGCACAAACGCGGGTGGAGCACGTGCAGCCGGGAAACAAAGAATGTCTCGTGAAAGAAGAAGGCGTTATTGGAGGAGGAAAGCTGTGAGGAGATGAGGCGGGTGCCGGTGAGAGAAACTGCGCGGTGAAAAGAAGGTGACTCCGAGAGGAGGAGGGTGGGAGGGAAGGGGGACGAGGAGGCAGGGAGGGAGGGGGAGAGAAAAGAGGAGGAAGAAAAAATGGAAAAGGGAAAAAAAGGATAGAATGGAGAGCGAAAAGGAACGTTGGAGCGGGGACGGATGAAAATGCGCGAAACGGTCCCGCAACGCGTGCAACACGCGGTAGCGTCTAAGAAAATGGAGCGGAGGTGAGAATAAAGGGCATGGATCGTCGCGCGCGCGAGAGAGAGAAATAGAGAGAAAAAGAGAGGAAGAGAGAGAGAGAGAAGAATTCGTATGATCCGGCGCGTAACGAATTGTAAGCTTCGTAAACTTTTTGGTTACCGAGTGTCGAATATTCGTTCGATGAGGACGGTGAAACGAGCGTTCGATATCGATTCCGAAGATTGATTTACGGATATGATTCTCTCATAATCGGGAGAATTAGACGGGAATGATACGTGTCGCGCGATATTTTTGCGCGAGGAACATAGGGCAATCCTTTATGATTTCCCGTGATGAAAATAAACGCTGGACTATATATTGGCGAGCGGCTCGCATGTATATAGTGATATTTCTGCACTTCGCAGACGTCGTTACCAGCGTCTTGAAACTTAGGATCTTTGGTTAAACCGTCACCAATAGGCAGATCGCGCGAGCTGCACGTAGATGTCATTAAAATATTAGTTATTATTATTCGAGTTGCTTAGAAGCTAATCAATTTCGTAATGAAGAAATTTTCAGAAATATGAAATATTTAGTTCTTTTTTCTTATTTGAAAGAATACAATAAGATGCTCGTTCGTTTTTAAAACTGTGACGTGTCGTGACCTAATTAACGGACCTATTCGAGGAACGGAAAAGGAGATCGTACAAAGGATGGAGAATGAAAAAATTCTTGAATCGCGTTTCCAACCGAATCGTATTCCGTTATATCGTTGCTTTTTTTTTTCTTTCTTCGCGCGTGCCGCCTAGTTTCCACGTTCCACGCGTATACCTACCGATGGAAACGCGCGCGTTAAACGAAAAAGGAAGAGAGAGAGAGAGAGAGAGAGAGAAGAGAGAGAGAGACAGAGTGACATAGAGAGAGAGAGAGAGAGAGAAGGAAGAGAGAGGAAGAGGTGCCGATCCCGGTTTCGAAAGGGCGAAGAAGCAGGGCGGAGCTGCGCTCGGAAGGGTGCGCGGGCGCGTTTCACCACCATCCGTGGGGTCGGAGGTCGCGTTCAGGTGCGACGAAGACGGAAGAAGAGGGGCGCCTAGTCGAGCGAACGCACCCAGAAATGCAAAGTCGAAGTGTCGGTGTGAACCGAGTTGCCAGCCAGCAATCCTCCAAGTCGACGCGCTCGCGGGCCACGAAACGCGTATTTCCTCTTTCGTCGATCTCCACTTTCCTCGCTGCGTACGCGTGCCGCACGTGGCCCTCGCGGCCTTTCTCCTCGTTGGCGTCCATCGCCACGAGATTCGAAAAGCAAGATCTCGAACAACAACTCTCGAGGAGAATTAAATCGAATCGCGGATCGATCGATCGATCGTAGCGCGAGTTGTAGAAACGTGTGCCACGAGTGTGCTACGAGTATTTTGGCATGTACGGTACGCGGAAAGTGTTCCGTCTCTCTCTCGTTGATCGCGATATCGATCTGGCGCCATTCGTCACCACCACGTGTTTTCGGCAACGTGGTTTCGGCGATTCGACTGCGCCCCCGCGCCACCGGCCTCGTAATCTTTTTTAAAACACTGTTTGTTGCGGTTCGAGTAATGTCAACGATCGGATCGAATCGTTCCGACCACCGGTGGAGTGTTGCATAACGATCGTACCGAATGTTGAACTCGACAGGCCGAGACACAACCAAATTATCAGACAAGAATATTTATAATATCGGTGCACACCGGTTAGATACCTCGTATCGAACCGCTACAGACTACACGTCAGCAGCAGGATGCTGATAAGATCACGGCCACAAAGTCCGTGAATCGGTGGATCAGCATCGTCAGCATCAGAAAGAGACCGTGAGCAGCGTGGTCAACACCTGTTTCTCTTAAGGTGCTCGCAACCTTCGGATACACGGGTTTCGAATTTTTTTTTTTTTTTCTTTTCTTTTCAAGCGGCGCTGAAAACCGTGGACGCAGCATCCGACGAATTGCCCCCGTTCGATAACATGGTGGCGGGATGTTCGAAACGTGGCACGATAGATCCAGCCGGTAATCGAATTACATCGTCCCGTGTACACAAGTTCTTCGAATTAACTTTATACATTGATAAACATTGGTATCGAGCGTCGTCCATCGACGCGTGTTCGCGCACCCGAAATTCTGCATGGGAGGCCTGCACGTCCGCTCGAAGCCTTCCATCCCCCTCCCCTCCCTCCCGCCTCCCATCTACCAGAGGAGCGTTATCCCACTCCGATTAATTAGAATGCCCATAAAGAATTATTGCAATTACGACGAAACATGGAACGTGTAGTTTTATCTTCGATACACTGGTACAGGCTACAGTAGCTCCGGCTAGACGGAGGATTCGATAGGAGAGGAGCCCAGAAGCGAAGAAAACGAGAGGTTGCGCTCTCGTAGGAAGAGAGGAACGCGGTGGAGAGACAGCGGCTGATCATTGGTGGACAGCGGAGCCGGATTGCTTAGGTGGTGGGGTAAGCGTGCAGGTCGACTCGGCAGGTGGGGAAGACCAGGAGGCAGAAGGTGGAGAAGGCGGAGGTGGAGGCGAAAGAGTGTAGTCGGTAGTAGTAGTGGCCCGTGGCGGTGGAGTAACGCGAAGCAACACGGCCGGGAGAAAGAGAGGAGAAAAGAAGGGGTGGAAGAAGCGGTGGTGTAACCGGCGGAGGTAGCGGCGGAGCGAAAACCGTGGCACCGAGGGAGAGACGAGTGAAGAGCCGAGGGAAAGAGTAAAAGGGTGAGAGAGGAATCGAGCGAGAAAGAGGGACGGAGACGGAGAGCGAGAGAGGAGGAAGAGGTGGAGGAAGAGGTGGAGAAAGAGAGAGAGAGAGCGAGCGAGCGAGCGAGAGAGAGAGATTGGAGGGAGTGGAAGGAGAGAGAGAGGGAGAGAGGGAGGGAGAGAGAGAGCGAGCGAGGGTGGAGAGGGAGAGAGAGTCGCGAGGGTGGAGGACAAGGTGGTGGAGAAGAAGGAGACGCGGAGGACAGGAGAAGCCTCCACTGTCGGAGGACAGATCCAACGCACGTCAGGATCCCAGTCGGACGGACTGACGCTGCCGTCGGATCACCGAGGAACCGGGAACCCGGTGTACCGGAACTCGCGTGCCGGGATATGGACTCTCTTTGTGCACCCTTCGAACCACGAGTATGATAGCATAGTGTACGCTTGGAATCACGATCGGGTTACGATTCGGGTTTTATCGTCGATCTGAAGTGAACAAGAAGAGGGAGAGAAAGGAAGAAGGGAGAGAAGAAGAGAATTTGTGGCAGAGGGATCAAACGTTGATCGGTCTCGATCGGGACTGTTTTTCTTCGGTAAAAGGGGGGAAGGGGGTGGGATAGAGTGAGATATAAATCGAGAGGATAAGATAGAATCGTGCATAAACTCGCATGGCTCGGAGGACTGTCAGCGTTCTTACAATTAGTGTTTTGTTTTTGAATTCGTCACCCGCCGTGCAGCGATGAGATCCAAGCCGGTGGCTAGAAGATTGGCACAGGGTGAGTAATGAACTTGATATTTTTTTCCATCTTCGTTTCTGTTTTTTTTTTCTTCTTCTTGTTTTTTTCTTCTTCTCCTTTCCTTCGAAAGTAATTATAATTTTTACAATTAACGAAACGGATTGGATTTGGAATCCGTTGGTATGGAACTCTCCGACGTGGAACTTTAATTATTATCTTATATTAATGATATAATAATTGTAATACGAAGCACGTGTTTGCGATTGGGGTATTTGAAGCAATTTTCGAAGCACGCGAACGATAAGGTTATTATTTGTAATTAAACTTATTATCGATCTCCGGTTTCGATTCGAGAAATAATTTTTTTCCTGCGAGATGAATGTATTGTCTGTTTGTTAAATTCATAAGGAGAATTCGCAAAAGGGAAGGATTCGTTACATCATATTTCTGGAGACTGCCATATTAAAACGGAAGACATTACGAGTTTTTCCGCGGAACTTACTTGACGAGGCTATAAAACTACAAGATTACGGCAAGAGTCTATATACACTAATTCTCAGGATTATCGTTTTAAAACGTACTTGTGTCTTTGCAATTCGCAATTACCTGATGTTAGCATCTATAATTCAACTTTTATTTCTACCGGATCGCGTGACCAGCCTCAAATGTTAATATTAAAATGTATCCCCAATTTGTGCTTACATTGTCCGGTAATTTGCAGCTACTCGACCCGACTTCGCTACCCATTCTTCTCAAATTTGAATTGTGACGATATTTAAATCTCAGGAATATGGATATTTTCTTTGAAAATTTTAAATACAAACGAAACGATGCCTGAACATTATCAGTTGCGAGCATTTAACTGGACAGAAATAAGTCGAGCAATTATTGTGGCACGGTTCTGATAACATTGTCACATGCTGTTAACGTGTCATTGTTCACAATCGTCCGTGTCGTTGGAACGACACAGGAAAGACTAGTAGGCGGTCCTCGCGCTGGCGCACTCGCAACGTCGATATCATTTCTTCTTTTCCTGTATTGTCTAGTCACTCTGCTCGTCCTCTGCCTCCACCTCCTTGTTATCTGCTTTCAAAAGTCCCGCCCATTCTTCCCTGTCACCATGTTTGCCATTCTACGCATAGTCTCGCCAATATTACGCGCAAAATTGGTCACAGATTGCTTTTTTTTATTCTCGCTTCCCTGCTTTCTTTTATTCCTCCCCCCTCGAAACAAAAATTCGAACCAAAGTCGAACCCTCGTCGAATTCAAAATTTGTAACTCCCTCGGAAAAAAAAAAAAGAAAAAGAAAAAAGGAAAAGTCAACAAGTTCGATCGCGTATCCGCGAAACGCAGTGGTCGCAGGATGTGTGCGTCCTTTTTTAATCAAGGGTCAACATTTTTGAATAGTTTCGAACGGTCAACGAACATTTCGTCTATAAGAACGCGGATCGATCTTCTTTTGTTCTATGGTTTAACAATACAAAGCATCGCTTCCCGCATAAAAGATTCGGCCGTACAGGCGAGCCAACGTTAATTTATTGTTATATATTGAATGGCAGCTAACTTTTTCGACCGTGGATGGGACGATAGGTAAATTGGTGAAAGACGGTTGCGCGTCTCTCTCTCTCTCTCTCCCTCGTGCACGATATACTTTGACATTGATAGCTCACTTTAGGCGAACAAAGGGTGTACTTTAGGTATTTCTCCCTACAGTTCTCTACATTGTCCTATATTTACCCCGTAGAGATCGATCGATAAGAGAAGATTATTTAGATTTTCTCGACGAAGAGTATCGTTCGAGATTCATATATATATATATATATGTATATCTATAAAAAAAAAAAAACCCCATCAATGTCGAGAAATTCAGAGCGAAATCATTGTCGGGGAACAAGGAACGGCGTGGTTGATTGTCTGTCACGATTGTCGGGGTGAGCATTTTGCTCACGGGGGATGATTTATATCGTGTTCGCGATTTATATAATAAAAGCCCCCGCTTCCCACGGTCTGCCACGCTTCAAAGATGGCAGGCACTTTCAAGGGATCTAGTAATCTGTAAGACAAAATCCGTTAACGCTTGACTCACGAGTCGGCGAAACAATAGACCATCCATCCACCGACTTACCCTCTCTGTTCCTTCGAGACACGGATGGAAAGAAGTGGAAAAAGAGTGGACTCAGGGCCGTGCGGGGACAATTGACTTCTCACCGTGTACTTTTTTGCTATAACGAGCTTATGCATGAAATGCATCATCTCAATAGAGAAAAAGGAGGTTTCACTCTCGTCGTGAGAATCGCGACAAGGAAACGACGGCGAGGGAAATCTCGAAGAAAAACCATATATATATCCCGTTAGGGATAGATTCGATATTTGATCTATATTTGGTTTCTGGATCTATATCGTAGTTTCTTCATCGTTGAACAGAAATCTCTCTTCCTCGACGAGACGTATTGTGCCTGGAAAAACAGACAGGAAATTTTTGGAAACTGATAGGAAGCGGGGAGGGGGGGGGAGGAGAAAGAAGACGAAGAAGAAGAGGAGGAGGAAGAAGAAGAACAGGGGTTCGTCTTAGAGCGAACCGCAGGAATAATCGCGGAATCCACCTACCACGCGTTTCAAAGGCGCATCATCCCATTGAGGGTTTGAGTCTAGCCGCGGCACCGGAAGTCGTATCCGAGAGGAGACAAAGCCAACGAAACATACGCGCAGAGTGGCGTGTAATGGGGTAGGGTGGCGCGGGGGAGAAAGAGGTTCTGTTTCATCGGTGCTTTTGTCTCGCATCCTGAGAGAACACGATTGAATAAGGAGCATGAATAGATCGGATGATCCTAAGGTAGGTCAGTCCATTCTCGTCTTGCGGGAGACTCCTGCTACCTCCGATCCCACCTCTTCTTCTTCTTCTTCTTGTACTCCCGCACAGAGTGTGTATTCCACCCCCGGACAGTCCCAATTAAATACGTCTTCCTTCTCCTCCTCCTCTTCCTCGATTCCTCGATCTACGTTGGCAATAATAATAAGATCGCTGTATCTCGGAATGCCGACTGAGAAGAATTTCCTTTCGCATATTTCTGTTATCGTTGCTGGCTAGCTGGCTGACTGGCTGGATGGTTGGCTGGCCCGGTTGAAATAACTCGGCACGGGGGATGGATTTAAGGACACGTTATTAAGCATTACGGGTTTCTCTCGAGTGACATAGTATTCTAATAATTTTCCGTCACGTACCTATGCTTTGCATACAAATACAACATATGCATAACACACGTTTGGAAGTCACGCGAAACACGATTTCAACTCGGTTTAAATTTTTTCCTAACGAACTCGACGGTTGATGAAACGATCGCTTCGTGCGACCAAGGTATTGACCGTTATAAGTTAATTAGTCACGATCGTGTATGGGAAGGAGCGGGGGAGGGACGTGTCCGTGTATCGCCCGTGCACAGAGAAGGAAGGAAAGAAGAAAGGAAGGAAGGAAGGAAGGAAGAAAGGGAGGAAGGAAAGAAGCGTAATCGGAGAGCAAGGGGGTGCGAGAATGACAACGAGATCCTGGTAGAATCCTAAATATATCGCGATGTGACGTCACGAGTTTGGGAAGGTAGTGCACGGTTATTGGACGATTGGACGTGATCGATTCGAATCGTATGAATTAAAATGCCAACAATAGCCTGTGAACAACTGTGCACGCGGCCATGCAAATCCGATAACAGAAAGTAGGGAACAATCGTCTCTGCTCCTTCTTCGGTTTTCCTCTTCACCCTTTTCTTCCAGGCCCCCGCCTCCCCCTCCTCCCCTTCCCGCCCCCTCCGCCCTCCACCAACTCCGGCAATAATCCCGCAAGTCTTCCTTGACTCTTTTCTTTCCCGCCTCTCGCCTCCGCCAATTAACGATAAGGTCGCTGTGTTTGTCATTTGTTTGTCGTTTCCGGTGGAATGCAATCAGGCCGGGGTGAAACAAACACGGCCAATCAGCCGCGACGGACAAACGCATCGAGAGCGGCTAGATCCCTCGGCATCGAGCCACGTTTCCACTCACCGATAATACCGATAATTGGTCGTTCAAGGTAGGATTGTTTCCCACCAGAATTTCACCTCTTCTGCCCTACGCCAGGGCGAACAGGATTAATCGATATATATATATATATATAAAATACAATCCGTGTAGCCCGCCTCGATCCGTACATTATATATCGTTGAATACTCCTCGATCGAGGGGAGTGTCATACAGTGATAATTTTCCCTCGATCGAATAAAAAAAAAAAAAAAAAAAAAGAAAGAAAAAATCATCTTCCGCGCTTTGGCGCGTAATTTAGGCTTCGACCGAGCGTGTGTTGCCATCCAAAAGCACGCTCGAGCGATAAGAGCGTTTGCCATTGTTGCCGGAGCTGGCTATTGAACGATTAATCATCTAATTAGGCATTCATCGTGGCCGACCGGTATCACGATTCCTTTCCACCGCAACGATCGTTTCCCTTGATAAATATCCACCTTCTTGCCTCCCGCCGGGAAGAGGGAACTTCTGCCAATTCGACGTCACCTCGTCCACGATTGGTCGGCGTGAAACGAGCGAGGAGAAATCACGGAAGAGTGCGCCGCGTTAACTCGCGCGATTGCAAATCGACTGGTCCGGCTCTCGTGCGTCGAATCGCGGCGGCAGACAGGTATACTCGCGCCGCGCCTGAATACGACTGACACGTCGTGCCGGCGAGCTATGCGATTGCTAGGGCGTTAGAGCGAGAGCTCTAGAGCCAACGTTTGTCCGCCTCGATATTTCGAGCTTGTACGAAAAGGAGCCGCGTCGAATGCAACTGCTTCTTGTTCTATTCTTTTTCCCGCTTCTTCTTCGCTTTTTCTTTCTTTCTTTTCTTTTTTTCCTTCCCCCGTCCAGATTCGAAAATTATATATATCGGAACGGGGTAGGATTTTTATTGGATTGGATTTTATATCTTTTTCTTATCGCGTTAGTTTCCGTACGCGTGCGGTTCTTCGTCGAAAAGAGATCGATATGCAGGAAGATTTTTTTCGAAGGAAGTCTCGGCCGTATCAAATATTTCTATTAGAAGTGAGATTGCGATCGCTGAATTTTTCTTGATCACGGATAATTTAGCTAGGTACAATGGAAAATTAAATCTTACGTGTAGAAATACTTCGAATTATTCAATTTTAAAAATCTTGGAATTCGAATCAATAAGTAATGTGCCATTTATTAATTTGAATTTGAAATTTTTTCGGATTGGATTTTTCTTTTTTTTTTCTTTAGAAAAAATATTGGCAAGAGTTAAATCATTGGTAGATTGGAAAATAAATTCAACAAATTTTTATCACATTTAGATATCTATGGAATCTTCGAAGATCTTCTCGCGCGTATATATTAACAGTGTATAATTTCCTAGCAAATTATCAATAACTTCACAGACTGTCTTTTCCAAGTGACCGCATTTACGATGGAGATACTAAAGCTAATACTAAAGCTAAAGCTCCCTTTATTTCGTCGGTTCTCGGTACTTCATTCGCACGTGTGAGGAGAACCAAAGAGAAACGAGCGTTTGGCGGAGGCGTACGTACGCGAAGCAAGAAAGACTCGAATACCGTAACGGATGAGCACGCGTGTTCACGCATGAACTTTCATACATTAAGAACCATCCTCGTCGTTTTTGTCTTTTGCCGTAACAAACGTCCCTTCTTCTCGGTTTCGCACGATTTTTTTCGTACTCCTCGCCGTCCGACGCGTCAACTGATACTCCTCCTTACCTCCGCTATAGCCTCCTATCTCGCTCGGGGAGATTCAATGCGTTTTCTGCGTGAAAGAGAAGGGTTTTTTTTCTTTCTTTTTTTTTTTCTTTTTTTTTAGTCTGTAGAGGCATTTATACATACGTATACTCGAAATGCACACGGAGAGGCCGCGGGGACACGCAACAACACGCGAGGATCAACGATGATAAATCGATAGGACATTAATTATTGTCGAGGACACTCGGGCCGAGATGATATGAAACGTAGATTCAGAAGCGAGTTCGCGATCGCTGGAAGGGTGAACTCGGGCCACTTTCTCGAGGTGTTCGCGTGTCTGGCATTGTTTTACGAGACTCATTTCCCGCAACGTCATTCCGCTACCACCACCATCACCACCACCACTACCACCACCACCACCACCTTCGCTCCCATCACGTCAACGTTACCATCACTTTTCGCCGGTCAGTTCTCGGCGATCTCGGCTCCCATTGAACTGGGACAGAATTCCAGGATTTATAATCGATCTAACGCCTCCTGTGTGACTCGTTGAAAAATTCTCGTTCGATATACGATATTCTCTTACGTGCCGTAAATTCGTCTCGCCGGTTCAGAGGTTGAAACGCTATAACGCTTATATGAAAATATCATGGTATAGATAAACGAGGGTATATGTATGTTTCATTGGAAACAGCGTCCCATCCTCTCGATGGAATATACGAAAATATTATGAGGAGGATAATAATTCTCGGATACCTGTGAACACGAACCGGTGCCCGTAATTTAGACGTAACATTCTTTTCGCTTTGAAGATAACTCGAGCAACAACGATGGAGAGGAGGCGGCGCCCTCCTCTTCCATCAGATAACAGTCTAATGAATCTAGTATTAAAGGGAATCGAATTCTCGATAACGTCAAGGCACCACCCCCCCCTGTTCCGTAACATAATAACTTCCATTCTCATTTCCTTGGTGTCCAACGCAAGCGTAAGATTTTCCCTGATGACAATCGCCTCTCGACCATGTACTCCGCCGGTTCTCGTGCAGCGCGAAAGTGTCCCTACCCTACGCGGGGAGGGGGAGGGGGAGAAAAGAGAAAGAGAGAGAGAGAGAGAGAATACACCGAAGTCGCACGAAGAGCCCTTACTCCTCGGTGTTAGTTGGACTGAGAAGTAGGTAGTCGATGTAGGAATGACACGACCGGTTATCTCACTGGCCACGCGATATTGTCATCAGGGGTGGGGAGGGGATAAAAGTAGTTAGCGAGAAGGAAGGAGAAAGGGGTGAAAGAAAAAGGAGGATGGAAGGAAGGGGAGTGAAAGGTAATGGTAGTGGTGGTGGTAATAGTAGAAGTAGTAGTGGAGCGAAGGAAAAAATGAAGGAGGAAGGACAGGAAGAGAGAGAGAGAGAGAGAGAGCAGGCGCGATAAGATCATCTTACCACCCCCTGGCATAAGTCGACAGTGGCCTTTCCCTGCCCTGGCCAACCCCCTCCGTGACTCGACGGAGACCATTTCAACGATAGCGCGCACACAACCTTACACGGCCACCGCGTTATCTCGCACGCGAATTAGCTCTACAGATTTCCTTTTTTTCTCTCCCTCTCCCTCTCTCTCTCTCTTCTTTCCCTTCCAGCCTCTTCTATCTCTCTTCCTCTCGCCACCCCCTTTCCTTTCCGTGCACCACACGAGTCTCCCCGTCCTCGTCACCCTCGCGCTGCCACTTCTAGTCGACGACGACGACGACAAGGAGTCGAAGGAGGAAAACCTCTTACACACGACACACGACACATCGCGCACGACCAGCAACCCCTCCTACCCGGCCTGCACGTCTATCGCATTAGCGCGGTGTGCCACGTTGTTGCCGCGCCACGTTGTACCGCATCGGTTGCGAAATGCATGACGTGTGCGTAGGTATGGGAATTTTCATTGGAGCAGGATCGACGCATAATTTTGCATAAAAGCCAGGCCTGGATCGTAACGACTGCGAGGCAGGCGATTAAATTACCGGTCGCGGGTTAAAGGGAAACGGTTATCCCTCCGCCTTGTCCTTGTCGAAGCCTGGGAGCCACGCTCGGGAGTGGTTCGATCACTCGGCCGCTCCGCACGCTCTCGCTATTCCTCGCTCCAAGGAAAAAGAAGTGGCCGCCCGCGCTCGCGATTGTAGATCTTGTTTAGACAACTTGGAAAGATTTATCGATAGCGACATTCGGTTTTACGATCACTCCCCGTCAGGCGGCGTACAATAGTTGTGGCTGTGCCCTCGCCTGTTTGTGTATCACGACCCCAGACACTTTGGCTTTTACGATCCTGGAAATTTATAAGCGCGAAGAGGATGTTACGCTGCCTTTTCGAGATTGACAGACCTCTGCCTTTAAAAATCGATACGGTACGATTTCTTTAATAAACACCGGCCAAGTCTTGGGCTATTGCTTCGAGCGTTACACTATTTTTTAAATGGTATCGTAAATGGTATTCTCTCATGGCCACTTCGGAACGCGATGCGGCTCGTCGTTCCTCTCATTATCTCAAGTACTTGGTTTATTACCCTCGAGGAGGATATATCCTCGCGGGAAATGAGAAGACACGTCCAAGTTTCTTCGAAAAAAAAAAAAAAAGAAGAAGAAGATCCTCGAATCTTCTCTTTTTCTTTCTTTCTTTCTCTTTCTCTTCAATCCTCAAAATTCTTTTCATCCTCCCCGCGCCCCCTTTTTTCCTCTGCCGATTCACGCATTCTCTCTCTCTCTTCTCGAAAGATTATATAGTAGTACCTCGCAGTATTTAAGCCAGTGTAGAGTGACAGAAGAAAGAATAAACATGTACCGAGAGACATGTTGCCATTTCAAGGCACGTACGGCTGTTGCGTTTATTTTGTCCTCCCGGAGGTACGTGCACGAGGGTAATGCTCCTCTTGGTAAGGTGGATACGTACGTACAATGGAATTCAATTTGATTGATCGGTACGGACGATTCTATCCTCGACGATCCAAATTTATTTAAAGAAAGAAAAGGAAAATTCATCCTGCCCATCGTCCCCTTCGAAAAGAAATAACATCCATCTCGTAATTTCTTCTCCAAACGAAGTTCAAAATTCATCCATTCGTATATTATATCGAGAAATCAATCATACACACATATATATCTTGTTACATCATATATTCTCGTCAAAGTGTATTAACAGGATCGACAGTTCCTTACAAATAAGAAGTTCGCCTCTGAGAGAAAGAGAAGGGGGGAGAGCCAGTTTATCGAGTAACTTATACAAAAGCGGGTTCATTATCTTCCGTTTTGGTGGATGTCTTTCGGCACCGAATGTCTTTCTAACCCTCTACCACCACGCTTCCATTCTTCCCTGAATGGCGGCCTCCTTATCTTCGGCCGAGATTCGCGGAGACCGCTCTTACAATTGAATTCCGCTCTGGGAATCGTGATCACCCGCCTCTCGCAGTTTCGTGCCCCCGTATGCAGCATGCGTGTTCACACGCATGGCCCCACGAGTGTACCAACCAACACACTCGCGACCCGTGTATTTTTCGCACAGACTCGCCGTCGTCCCAACCCTCCTCGAACGTGGGCGGGTGTTTTCGTCCACGAATTCCTCGTTACCAATACCACCGCGATTCGGTATTTACACGCACACTCGTGCGTGCACGTACGTACATACGTGCTTCTGGATTCCTATACACGCATCATCGGTTATGTAAGTTCGTGTACGTATATATATATATTTATATATATATTATATATATACGTGTGTATACATATATATATACGTGTTGTTCTGTCGTTTGTTCTCCGCTTGGGAACGGGAATCACGGGACAAAAACGCACAGTTCGCAGGAGAAAGAAGGGTGAGGGTGAGAGAGTGTAGAAGGAAGGAAAGGACACGGAGAAGAAGAAGAGGATCGGCTTGTGGCGCGAATCAGGTTTAGGACTGTGTCAAATGACACTGGCCAGGACACGACGATGTTCTCGAAAATCCTCATACCTCGACACCTCTTCCTTCCTTCTTTCTTTCTTCTTTTTCCTCCCTCCTTTTTCTCCTTTTTCTTTCTTTCTTTCTTTCTTCCTTTTTTTTTTTCCCCCTCTTCTTCTTCTTTTTTGCCACTTGTTCGGAGCCGTGATGGAACTGTACGAGAGATTCGTGGAGGTCGTAAGTCGCGTGGGAATGAAGAGAGCACCGTGAGCCGAGGCTTCGTCGCCAGATTACACGGCCTTACATGCTTCTCTCGCCTTTTCCTCTTAATTTTTACGTCTTTTACATCGGTGTTTAACCGATAATGAAATTCAAAGCATCTTTGGTGGTTTCGATAATCGATGGTTAATTTTCTTTAGATTTACACCGACAAGGGATGGCGGAGAGGAGAGGAAAAAAAAGGAAAAGAAAAAGAAAAAAAAAAGGAGGAGAAAAAAAAAGAAGAGAAATAAAAAGTAGGAACTCGTATTTTCGTGATACTTTTTCTCTCCTCCTCCTCCCGTCCTCCCCGCCCCAGTGCGGGGGTAAGATAAAGCGGCGCAGGGTGAAAACCAAGAAAAAAAATGTGTGCGCCTCGAAGGGGACACGTGTGGGACGAGCTCGCGCGGGACACATGTAGAGCATTACGTAATCGTAAACCGGCGAGGATGTGGGCGGGATCTTCTTCCAGGAGCAAGTAGCCGTGTCTCGCGCGTGTTCCAACGATCAGATGGACGGGACTTGACTAATCGAGCGGGACATCCGAGCAGATGTTACCATCTTCCGTCGACTGGGGGTGGGGGGAGACAACTGTCCGGTTCCGATCCTCCTTTTCTCGATTTTATCTCGAGCATCGTTAGCCGTTTCCGGAAAATTCAAATTCCAGGAAATTGTGGAAATCGTCTGTCAGGAAGAAAGAAGGAAAGAAAGGAATAATTTTAAACGAATAATTTTATTCGAATCGACGTTGCTCGTGACAAGCAAGCGACAAATGTTGTATTAATTTGCTCCTGTGGAATAACGATTGTCGTGTCTTCTCTCGACGCGGTCATTCATCGGAACAGTCATAGTTTCATATTATGTCACGCGATACTGTCAACTGTCAACCGTGAATATAGGTGAATGGGCACGAAGCGGGCGGACATGTGTGAAATTAGCTTAATCTTTCAGCTCGGATGACAATGGTGATACAAACGCGGTCCGTGTACAACACGGTATCGTCTCGTGTACAGGGTGACAAATCTCGTCCCGTAGACGTCTCTCTCCCCTTCCCCCTGCCTTCACCCCGTGTAAATACATTAGAGGATGATCCTTCCATTGGCGTCGAAATCGTTCCCCCTATCTCTGACGCTCGATATTTTCGAAGATAAAAAATATACCATCATTATTCTGCAACTTTTTCGCGAAAAATATCTCGTCGATCGAGATCATCCTCTATTAAATTCCTCGAACCAACGTTCGAGCATTAGAATATTATTGATGACGTGTACGATGATGAAGTACGATGTTTTTAAAAAAAAAAAGAAAGAAAACTTAATGGACGCGACGCTCGTGTCGCGTTATCGTGTGCTACACAAGAGGACAAAACTGAGTTAATAAATTTTTACGATCCGGAGATTCTACGCCGTTGACAAACAGATATCGGTGGGGCCGTAATTTAACAATGAGCCAGCTGGCGCGTGCTAGGAGGGAAAGGTTGCGACCCCTAATGTAGTTATATAGTGTACTTTCCTACACGCAGACCAACGTGTATCCGGCCACGCACACACGCGTGGAATTTCACGCGGTGCCGGCGACAATAAGCGGGGATGCCTCAGCCCCTTTGTCACGGTGGTTCTCGCGTCAATGCTCATTCAATCTTTTGGCCCCGTTCTATCATCCCTCTGTCTCGTTTCCTCTCTGCTCCAGCTTCCATGCCTCGTCGTGTCGCGAAAGCGGCGACACCACGAGTCAT
Organism: Apis mellifera; assembly: GCF_003254395.2. Lineage (NCBI taxonomy): Eukaryota > Metazoa > Arthropoda > Insecta > Hymenoptera > Apidae > Apis > Apis mellifera. Next base: position 7,403,141 of record NC_037640.1, read on the forward strand.
CCCCCTCCACTTTCTCCTTTATCGGGCTAATTGAGTTGTTCGCTGTTTCTTTTTCTTTTTTTTTTTTTCTCCTTTTTTTCTTTTTTTCAAGGACGAGGAATTACGCGTTTCGGGACACCGAGTATATATCTCGCGCGAAAATCACCCCTCGCGACTCGTGGACGACTCGATTTTGTTTTGTAGGTCACGAGTAGTAAGGTAGGAATCGTTTATTGTGAATGTTTATGCAAATTTATATTTGCATCGCTATAGGCGAAGAAGAAATTGAAGGTTAAATATAAATTTGATTCGTCGTTTAATTATCAATCGTGATGAGCATTTTGTTTGAAATATTTTACATATTTTTGCATATATTCTTGTAAATTTTGAAGATTCTTTGTCTTCTTTTCCTTCTTTTTTTTTTTTACTGCGCAAATATTTTGATTGAAACATTCTTTCAACGAGCTTTGATTTTTCTATTTTTCTATTATAACAATGAGAAAAAAAAATTAGCAATTTAATTGATATTAAGTAACGTATCATACGTTGTTTCGATCCAGGATCCACGAGTATGAAAACATGTCTCGAATAGAGATGGAACGGGAAGATAGAATAATTTTTTATTTTTTTTTTTTTTTTTTTTTTAGAAAACAAAGATTACGAGAAAAAGAAAATCATATATAAATCCTGTAAAGCGCAGGTGCAGGTACGTAATAATGAAAATCGTTCATTAGCATATATACGTATATTACCATCGCGGGTAATAAAAATCCGCAGTGAAATATGTTAAACGTAACCACGAATATTATAATTTCCTCTTTATCAAAACTAGGCTCTCTTGAAAACATTTACTTACAGGATGACCTAATATAAATTAAACTCTTGCGCGTTGTGTCCGCATGTTGTTCGTGCCGCATTTTCCTCTTATCCCACGAAATATCTCTCCCCATGATTTATCGAGGACCTTATCCTCCTATGCCCATTCGACACGTATGAATATAATCAGGTCGTGGAATAATAAATAATATTCCAACTTATTCTCACCCTCCCCCTCCCCCACCAGATTCTCCTCGCGCCAGATTCCACCTCGGCAAAAAAAAAACCCGCCCCCCGGGCGTTATGATTAAGTAATAAAACATTTAGGCCTCCCGAACTGAAAAACATCCCTCTCTGCTCGCAGAGAGCTTCGTCGACATGTGACTTCGCACGTACACCAACACGAGCACCAACACGTGCACGCAACTCGCGAATACGACGAACATACGCGTACACGAACGAGGAACGGGAACAGGGCGTGACGACAGATGCAACGGAACATATCTACCCTCCGCTGGGCGGTTCAGATTCTCCGCTGATTTCTCTCTCTCTTTCTCTTTCCCCCTCTCTCCTTTTCTCTTCTCTCCTCCTCGCCCTCGTGCCTCCTCCATCCCAGTACGATCGTAGATAGCCGCGCAAAGCTTTTTCAGACTTTGATCGTGATCGTAATTTACGGTTGGGCCGATCATGAGATGACTCCATTGTTGGCCGCGCGCCATTGTTTATCGGGAAACGTGCGCTTCCGGGGAACGGTGGCGAACGGTTATCCGATACCGTGAATCGGGAAAGATTACGTAAATCGTTTTTTTTTGAAGAAATCGAGTTTTGAATTGTTTCCTTTCCATTTCGAAGTCCATTCTCTGGTTTATTCTCTTTCATCGTTTCGAACAATCCGGATTATTATTATTTTCTACTCGAATATGATACTTCTATTTTCTTTTTTTTTTAATATTGTTATTACTTTTTAATTATTAAGCAAGTTTGATTAATGGGTTATATTTTTATAAAGTATATACGATTATAACGCGATTTAAGGAAGGTGGTAGGCCATCCTTTTTCGAAAGAGTTGAAGCAACGACACGTACGCGGGAGGAATCGCGTGATAAAATCGGATTTTCCCGAAAAGCGTCCCTCGACTTTTCCCAATCCGACCGTTCCAACATTTTGTCAGGCGATATTGGCCGAGTCGAATCGAATCGAGTCGAGTCGAGTCGAGCAATTCTCTCTCTCTCTCTCTCTCTGGATTGCGTGTGCCGAGCCAATGGCACGAGCAGCCGGATGCTCGTGCTTCCACCCTTGATTTATCGGTCCTTCGAAGCTCGCGGATTGCCCGTAATTCCAGTTATTTCGTCCTAATCCGAAAGTTCGTTCTTGTCCAGTTATCCAGAGATTCCACCCTGCTACCTCGAATCGCGAATTTCTTTTCCCTTGTGTCTCTCTTTGTTGCGCGGCGAGCAAATTTCATTTCACCCCGTCCGCGTTTATTTCACCTCGCCTCCTCTTCTCCCCCCCTTCGATTCCAATTCGGAACGAGGAGCGAAATTGTGCCGAGCTATTTACGAGCTATCTCGTTGAAATGCCTCGTCCGAGGAAATTGAAATGTTGATGAGCCAATAAGACGGTGGAATTCGAGGCTCATTTTCTCGTACGAGTTGACTTTAATTGAATTCCATTATCGACAGCTGACGAAGAATGGGAAATTACGCTTGAAAATGATACGTTGTGCATGGTAGCTGTTAACATATGCGATCCTTTGTGTCAGGCACGTGCCGTTTTTAAAGAAACATACTTTTATTAGGATGGCATGGAATTTGAATTTATCGTCTTATTGTTAATTCTCATCAAGTAATTGAGTTATCAAGAGAGATTTGTAAATAAAAATAATTAAAATATTTGTAAACTGTTAGTGGAAACTTTAAATTAGCGTTTGGAAAGATATATATATATATATGAAAGATTATAGCCACTATTTATGTAATTTTTTTATCTATTCTCTATTTATTAATTTGTTTTACAAAACTACGAATTCTAACGAAATCGGTTGAGAGTCTAATAATTTCTTTACGAACAAAGGTAAAGTTTCTTTTATTTTATCAAATTGAAGAAAAAAAAATATCAATGAAGATTGCAAAAACAAACTTCTCTCTCTCTCTCTCTCTCTCTCTCTCTCTCTCTCTCTCTCTCTCTCTCTCTCTCTATCTTTCTCGCAGCAATAAAGCAACCGTTACGTTATTTTTCGTACCCCACAATATCCAGTTTCATCGTGAGGAAGGACTCCTTCGAATCCCCCGCTGATCTCTCGTGGGCGGATCTGTCTCTCTCTCTCTCTCTCTCTCTCTCTCTCTCTCTCTCTCTCTCTCTCTTCTCAAGGGTACACGCGACTCCGTTACGATAACCTGAAAGATCGAATACAATGGCGTATGGTTACCAACATCTGACCTCGCTCACAATGTCGTCTTATTAGAATATGAATGCGATTGAAACTCGCGTGTCTGAACGGCACGCGACGCATTTCGAAATATCAATCGGGCGGACCCCGAACAGATCTCCCCGAAATTTTCCTCGAATTTGTCGAGTCGGTGTTTCGCGGCAAACGAAATATTTACGTTCACCATTCATAGGGAGGGATAAAACGAGGAAGAAAAAGAAAAAAAAACAGATTCGAGATCGTTCGAGAAAATACCATTCCCTTTATTGTCTCCTTTGTAAACTTTTTCTCACCTTCGCTCGAAGGAGTAGGAGGAGGAGGAGGTGGAGGTATATTTTCCTCGGCGGGGAAAATTGTCGCCAGTCCACGGGCGATGGCCGACGACCGTGCGAAAAACAAACAAGTTTTTTTCCCTCCGGGGATCCGCACGGAAGAAAATGCAATCAGCGAAACGGCAGATAGTGGCGTGATCGGTATGGCGCCGTGCCGTCACTTCCGGCGCGGACGATAGGCTGACGCATAATTTCCGGTCCGAGGCCGAGGCGATCCATCGATCAAACAAGTTTTGCAACTCGAAGAAGCTACAAAGTTCCCGAGCAGAGATATCCCAATGTTCTCATTAACACGATCGATCTTCCTCGAGGAAGATAGAAATCGATGGGAGGGAAAGAAGAAAGAAAAAAAAAAAAAGAAAAGAGAAGAGAAGGAAGGAAGGAAGGAAGAAGAAGAAGGAAAGTAAAAATTTCCCCTTCCTTTCTCCTTTTCCAAAAGGTTCGATTTATCTTGTTTACCATTTTTCCAAGAGCATTTGCCGATCGCGAGGTTTAATAAAACCGATCGTTTTCGGTTTCCCTTTTACAAACGAGAATTTTATTGGCCGATGTTATTGACTTAGGATCTGATATATAGCCGCTAGTCAAGAAGGAAGGCTCTTTTTCTTCGTGGAAAGGGGAAAAAAAAAAAAAGAAAAAAAAAAAACGTTTCAGTGACTTATCACCATAGACGAGGTAGTGAGCTCCTTTCGGCGACTCGAAGAGTCGGTAATTATTTGGAACCCTTTGATGGACGTCCTCTTGGACTCGTTCGTCTCTACGGTCTCAGGTTGCTCCATAAAGAACTCGGACATTCATTGGCCCAACGAACTACTGTGTCACCGAAGAGGCCAGCACCACGAGGCCCTCTCAAATTCGAAGCTTCATTTCACGCCTGCCTGCCGCACAACTGCCCCGCCAGGATCACTCCGAGTCCTGCGTGTCCTTCGCATAAATCACCGAGTAATATCGTACGCCTCAAACGTGACTTCGACACCGATGTGTTCGAAAGTATGCTCATCGAGCATACGGATGGACGGACGGCACGTCGATTGTTTCCAAAATTATTTTTTCCGCCAAATGTTTGGCTATTAATTATAATTTAGCCGGTTTACGGGTTATTATTATCGTTATCGGTGTTGGCGCCGAAATTTTTTCTTTTTTTTTTTTTTTTGTTTTTTTATCTGCAGGAAAACGGAAGTCGATTGTCCCAGTTGCGAAGATATATTCCCTTGCCACGATTCCGCTACAAAGTTTAAAAATCGATATCAATATTTCTATATTTTCGAATTCTTCTAATGAAACGTATCACGAAACGAACATAAGCTGAATAAATTTGACTAATTAACCAGTTACGATAAATATTAGAAATTATCGTTGCACAAAATGTATCTTGCTTATCTACGCTTTAACGCGGTTCAATTTATTTTTCAACGGGACGATTCGAAATCGTAAAGAACGGTTTCTGGTTCTGGAAGAAGAAGAAAGGGAAACCATTCGATGTGAAACGAAATTGCTCTGAAAGAAGAGAGGTGAGCAGAGAAATTGCAGACGCGTAACAGGAAGCCGCACGATATCTCCAGACAATGCAGGTCATTAGGGGAAATAATAATCAGGAAACCGGACCGATGTCTCCACGAAGATCCCCGGAAGATCACCGACTGTGGCCTCTTCAGCTTTTATCTGGCGGCGCAGTGCAAACAAGGGCAAGCGAGTGTCTCTGAAGGCTTCTCGGAGGCGCACACCAGTCGGTGCTTCTTTATCTCGCGATGTCGGCCCGGTTGTTTAGGCTGGTGGGGCCCTTCAGTGACACATTCAGGAACATCATACGAGGGAATTCGACTATCCCACGCTGCACAGGTGGTCCAAGGATTAGAGGTTCTCTTTGGAGCGATTCATTTGGCCACGAACCAACGTCGGTCGGTCGGTTGGATTATCGTCTATTTGCTCTAATCTTTTCAAAGACACACTTCCTCCGCCACGAAATACACTCCCGATACACAATCACGATTACACGGATCGTATACGCGATTGTTTTATTTTAGCCACAGGTATATTGTTGGACTTCGATCGATAAATACCTTTCTTTCTCTCTCTCTCTCGATACGATCTAGATATATTTCTAGATATACATACGCGTATGTCTTCATTTTTTTTCGCGATACAAGTCGATAGAAATTCGAAAAGGTGAAAAGTGTGTCGGGTTTAACTACGCATCGAAGAATGATATCACGCCGATTCGGAGATCGATATCTTTTCCCATAGAGAGAGAAAGAGAGTGTATTGTACAACAATACGTAGAGGTTGAGACGTGTTGCGAGCCACTGACACATTCGACTCGCTATCATATCTCGTTCATTAGTTGCCATTAGCATACGTGTCATAGCAAGTTGCGGTTACGACCACACCACCGCGATACAATTTATCTTCACGGTCCAGATTCTTCTCTGGGGAATTTTATCACTACCGTGCCGACTTATTGAACGTCTCTCCTACCTTTTTGAGTGTATAAATTTTATTTCGAAATCGAAATACGAAAACCATTCTTATGATATTACACGTATATATTCTCTCTCTAAGGAAAGAAGTTAGAATCGAAATAACTCGTCGAAGCGAAGATTTTTATCGTGCAAACAATAGAGAGAAAATTGAATGTACGAAGTCGGCGATCGAGTTACACAAGAATTCTTTTTTTCGACTAATCTAATATGACACACGCGTGAATGACGTAACACGACGACAGGTGTTATCGATCATCCGGTCGAGCGTCATTCGATGAATTTACAAATGGATGGAGTACTTATGTCACCTTCGTCGTGTACGACCGAGCCGAAAAATGATATGATGGCAAAAGGGTGGCCGAAAAGGTGGAATCAGATAACGCGAGCTGTGTCGTCATCATCTCGATTCGATTTCCAAGTGAAAAAAAAAAACGATTTCGACTGATTCCCCAGTAAACATTTGACAGCGCTATGCACGCTATGCTGTCCTCGTATCTTTTCTATCGGACACACCTGATTCCAACCGTGCCTCCAGCTCTAATAGACTCTAACGGAGTACAGATCTTTCGATTGTTACCTGTTCGGATACGCCGTCTGCTAATATGATATTCGAGAGGAATCGTGAGTACCTTGTTTTCATCCTGATGTTTGACAAGTATCGTATTTTCTTTTTAGATAGATATTCTTCATATTAAAAGGATTAAATTTATCTTGTTAGATGAACAATTTTTAATTAGCATTGCAGAGATGATATTATACATTTTATTTTTAATTTTTCTCTGAGAAAAATAAAATTATATTATTCTACGCTATGCTCTTTCGCGTTGAAAATATATTTTTTTTACACTTTGCTTATCCTTAGAAAAAAAAAAATACTGATGATGAGAAATCGACTCTTCAACTCGATCACGAGCGCTATTCGCTTCGTTCCAAACGAAAGTGTGATTTCGAACGTCGGACTGTAAAATGAAGTGAAGAGAAAGAAAAAGAGAGAGAGAAAGAGAAGGAGAAGGAACGAAATGAAGAAGAGAATCGTGAAAAGGGGAGAAGGGGAGTGATAGAAAAAGAAGCAGAACTATAATTTGTGTCGTTTCTTGTTCGGCGAACTTTAACCAAGTGGCCATTTGCCTTATCGACTCTCACCCTCTATTTCGTTCCTCCTTCTCGCCTTGCTCACTTTTTCTTTTTTTCTTTTCCTTCTTTTTTTTTTCTTTTTTTTTTTCCCCCCCCTCGGTTCCCCTTCTCCGCTCGGCTCGACGCGTCCTTGCCCAGGAAGAGAACGAGAGCCGCGACACGCAATCTCTAAAAAGCTACGTAACTCGCATGCTTCCACTGCGTTTCCACGTGGAAAAAAGGGAAAAAAAAAAAAATAACTCCATCATGGGCATCTTGATAATAGGAGGAAGAATTATGCCGATAATCGCCGCGGTAGATGATCGCTGATTAAGGTGGCCACCTTAGATGCCCTACATTCTTTTCAACCGGTCATTCGCGGTCCGCTTTCCAACTTAATTCCCGGTGGTATCGCATTCCACCACCCCTTTCAACACGATCCAGACTTTTTATTATTCCTACGCTTTGTTTCGTTTTCGTCGATGATGCCGGGACGTGTAATACGCTGAAACGTAACGCTCTTCTCAGTGAGAGAACGTTTAATAATTTTGCGACAGTGTATTTTTATTATTTTTTTTTCTCTCTCTCTTTAGGAAAAATAAATTTGATCCGATTTCTGATTTTTTTTTTTTAATATAAAAGTTAAAGCGAATGGAATTTATAAAAAGTATTTTCAACGTGTTTCAAAAAATCGAGGAAATTGTTTTAATACGAGGAAGACAGAGGGGAAAATAATTAATTTCGTGGAATATAATTGAAGTCTTTCTTCCTTTTTTATTTTTTTTTTTTATTAATCGGCGATGATTCTCGCAATCGCGCAATTTGTAATCAGATGTGGCGGATGTCATAAATCAGGCATCTTTCCATCGGTATATGTATATAATAATTTTTGATTGTCTGGGTTATCGTAGCATCAAACGGTTTATTTCGGGCCTGACAAGACAGATCTTGATAGAAAGGCACGTCTGTGCGATAAGATTATCTTTTCGTGATCGATTTTTTAAAAACTAAAAAAAGGATCGAATTGTACTCGCTAATTGTAGCCAACTGTGTATTTTTGGTTTGGAAATTGTTAAATGGCGATTTTAGACTGGCGGCAATCTGAAATAGTAACGAATGTTATCGAGATAACGAATTAAAACCAAATCGTTTCCGTGTTACGCGAAATTAAATTTGACAAAGAAAATTTCATTATCTGATTTATTGCAGTTATCTTAGTGATAATAATTGTGCAACGAAAAATCAATAAATCTTACTTGATCTTTAATCGCTTTTGATCGCTATTATCAATTTCGTTAAATTTTCCTATCTTACCTTCAATCAATTAAAAGAAAAAGAAAGGAAAATCGAAATTCTGTCCCTTTTTTATGAATCAACACCTTCGTTCACTCTCTTACTTTTCCAATCTTAACTCAACTCAACAAATTACTATTTAATGTTATCCAAATTTTGTTAAAAAATCAATTCTTCTTATTATTAATATCCGCGTGGAAAAATTCAGAAAGATGATATTCAGAAACGAAATTCACCCAAAATATTTCTATCTCGCTCCAAGATAAATAACCTCATCAATCTCTTAATTAATTTATCAAGCGCAACAAAAAAAGAAAAAAAGAAAAAAATTTCAAAGAATCTTCCACGGAATCGTCGCGAAAGTTCCTTTCCGTTGGAAATCAAACGAATCAAACCTTAAAGGCGTTGGATAGATAGGCGGCAGGGGTGTCGCGGGGTTGGCGTCGGTGGAGAAAAATGAGTGAAATCCATTAGAGGGGAGATTCCATGGGCGCGAGCCGCGCCGATCCACGCACACACGTCTCGGCCTCGTGTCTGCGCGCCCGTACGTGTGAATTCTAAGTCGGAACCCGGGCTTACGTACACACGGTTGACGGGCATGTAGGAACTTTGTCACTGTAGTTTTCCCGTGCAGCGAGTGCAGCGTCACGTGCATCGCTAATGCGTTTTTCGACTTCGAGCAATCGGGAGAAACGAGCGACGGGTTCGGTTCCACGCGGAGGACCCCTCTCCTCCCCTGTTGTTCGCACAAGAGTGGAGAAGAGGACGAGGGCACGATGGGTGGGCGGTGTTTCGTGCATAGGCTCGCGCCCGTTTTATCTATGTTTGTTTAAGGAGAAAGAAGCTCGTAAAAGAATATATATATATATATATATATATACGCGGTCGAATATATCACATCGCGTATAACGGTGTGGAAAGGCTTTCGATGGAAATGATCGTAAAAACTGATGATCGGTCTTCAATTGCGCGATAATGGTGCGCAGGAACGTTTACACTAGTCCTAAAAGTATACATAGTAAAGTTTTGGAAACGTGACACGGGTCTGAATGGTGACGTTCATATTTTGTTTATCGTAAATGTCAGGTTCGGGGGAAATTAGTTAGGCGTTCGTTAGTACCACGGGGATACTGATAGTGGTTTAATTGTTTACCCAAGCCTAGAAATTTCTTTTCCATTTTCTGATCTTGACTGAAACTTGCTATGAATTACGATATGTTTTCTAATCGATAAGGCACGTTAATAATTCGTACAAATCCAATGCTCAATCTCTTTATTTGTACGCGAAAGGATTACTCAAATATCGCGTGGTACGCGGGAATATTTGAATCCAAATATAAATCCTTGTTTCCCTTCGATTCCATTCCATTCTGTAATTATAAAGAAAAAAATCTATTTATCGACGAATATTACGTCGATGTTATATATTACGTTTGGATATTGATACACGTCCTCGAGAATCTCGGACGCGGAATCGTGAACGAAACATATGCGTCGAAACATATCGTTGGGTTATGGAACAATCGGGAACGATTACACCCCGGCGCAAAGACAATCGGATCAACGAGGTCCGGTCGGCTCCGTTGCACTTGCAACAAGCGATATCGCGTGTACGAGTACCGCTCTCAGGGAACCTTAGTGGTAGGAATATTATTATTTGGCGGGCCGCGTGCTCGGCCAATCGGATCATTGTCTATGCTCTAGCCAATAGTAATAATTCTTCTCTTTCTCTCCGTGTCTCTCTGTTTGGACATGTGGTGCGTGCTTCTAACGAGATGATATGGTCGAATCAGGACTTCCTGAACCACCATCATATCCCTTTTCCCCCGCCCCCCTCTTCGACCCTCTTCCACTCGAGCCTCTCGCAGCTTTTCTTTCTTTCTTTCTTTCTTTCTTTCTTTCTTTTTTTTCAAAGGACCCGATCGGATCGAGTCGTTTTGTTCCGGTAATGCGACGATTGTTGGCGCGAGCCTTGAAACAAAAACTCGGCCGAGCCATCTGTCGAGGTGGACGAGTAGTGACTGTGCGCGGGACAGAGACGGTGGTGGCCGATGGGAGCGAGGGTGGGAGAGAGACGGGGCGAGGGCGAAAAAAACACCGACCGACGGGAGGGAAGAGAATGGAAGAAAAGAGCATCCGCGAATGCGGCCGGGGGGGATTGTTTTCTAGTGGCTCGTCGTTTAACCCCTCCAATTCTTCTCCTCGCGACGAGAGTTATTCCCCTCCCTCCCTCTTTCCTCTCCCCCGTCTCGACAGGGTCGTCGATAATATTTCTCAACTTTGTCTATCAATTATCCAATATACATTTCGACGAAAAACCAAATCTTTTCTCTCTAGACTTTTAAGAAGATTTTTATCGATTTCTAAATTTTTTTAACACTGTCTCTGTATCTTTCCTTAAAATATGTAAATAATATTTTGAATCGATCTTTGATTATTTGTTGTCTAAGCAACGTTGCCTTGGAAAAAAAGAAAACGTAGAGACAGCTTTTAATGGGAATTACATAGCGGTGATCTTTACGAGATTCGGCAGGGGCGGAAAATTTTCGAGACACCCAGTAGGTGGTCGATCCACCAAGCCAACACGCACCCCGCATAACGCGTGAATACGGTGCGGGGCTGTGCGGATTCTAGCAATTACACACCCTCAAGTACCCTCAGAGACGGGTCCCCATTAGGATGAGAGCGGAGGGATGTTTTAACGCGGCTTAGCTCGATTTTTCGAAATCGCGAGTAATATCACCGATCGTCGCGCCATTACTCCGAATTTCATCGCACAATTTTACACGACCCTGCTTCCCGCAATACACTCCCCCTCCCTTCTAGCTTGCAATTAACATTTATTAGAGCAGACGAATTAGCGGCGAATAAAAAATTGCGTGCGCGTGAACAAGGTTAGAGATCGTTTTTCTCAAGATCCAGAGAAGAGTCTTCTTCTTGAATGCTGTACGCGATTCAGGTCAGTGCTGAGAGAGGTAGACACCTCTTCGCGTAGATGTCGTCTTGTCGGTATCGGGTGGCGATAAAAACGGCGAACCTGGCCTCTGAGTGCTTCGCTGTGTAAGCCATTTTCGCCGAGCTGTGGGTATCGGGCATTGGCATCGTTATATCCAGGTACACGTTCACGATACTCCTTATATATTATATATATATATATATACAACGTATACACACAGATATTACACGAGCACGGTTGGAAACGATTAATCGTCCACGTCGAGACGTCATTGCCATCTTTGGTCGCTTAATCGGAAGTCTCCTTGAGTCCCGGGGGAGTACGTGGCGTCGACGTAATCGAACTTCGGTATCGCCGCCTCTCTGACCAACAGTCAAAACTTTGCCCTCTGAAAAGAAAGTTACGAGGGAGAACCCGATGAAACTCCGGGACCACGGCTCCGCTTCGTCGATCGCCGCTTCAATTTCTGAGACAGAAATTCTCTACGTCGTCCAATCATTCTCCGAACGATGAATGGTTAATGATCGCGGGGAAGGGGGAGGGTTGAAAGTCATCTCTTCCATTATAAGAGGGTAGGTAGTTTCTGTATTTGGCGAGAGAGGTGTCCAAAGGTGTGTCCGTTTGGCTGAAGGAAAAAAAAAAAAGGGAGAAAAAATGATCAATTGACGGGATCGCGCGCGGGTTGAAAATCGTCAATAGGTATTCCACGCGGTGCCCATGACACTTCAATAATCAATTTTTTAACGCCTGTAGTGCCGCGTGTAGTGATCGGGCCACGGTCGACAAGAGTCATCTGAATGACAGAGACTTGATCAAAGGGGCAGGCAAGCCGTTTGATGTCTGACGCACGCGGGTAACCATTTCAAACCGTCCACCCACTACTGACTGAATTCAAATTCAACGATCGAAGTTAAATTTGCACCATCCAGTCCCGCCGGACTGTACACCCTTTAACAGATATTTTTTCCATCGGCTCGTTACGACCGCCTCGTTGCCGCCGTTCTTTCCCCCGTCGATTCTCGAAAAAAAATAATTCGCTCGGTTAGTCGTTCACGAAAAACCAGCCCCCCCTCCTTCCTCCACCCCTAAAACTAGTCACACCGCTTGCTGCTTCGGTTGCTGCAACGCGCGAGAGATCTTTTTTAATAAAAAAGTTTATCCCGCTGCGCGGGAAGCTGTGCCCATCCTCTGCCGTGTCTGGAGGGGGGACCCCTCGCGCCTTCGAATATTCGTATTTGATGAACGCTCGTTTCGAATCTGCCCGATGAAATTGAATCTTCCCGTGCTTCCGGCGTGGGTGGCGAATTTTTTATTCGCAGCAGTTCGATTCGCATCAGTTATTTATCGCGCCGGTTGTTCGAGCGGGTTCGAGCGAGCTCGGTCTGCGCGATGAAAATCGAATTAGAAGGGAGGGAGGAAGGGAGGAAGGAAGGAAGGAAGAGGCGAGACTTCTTCCCTCCGTTGAACAATTACGGATGAGTTATAGATCCCCTGTTATTGGCTTACGAATCATCCGTGTAAAGAGGAAGCGATTTCTCACGCCTCGAGCCGAATTGGCCCCGATTGTGCCGCAACTTTTTTAATCGGAAATTTTTCGGAAAAGGTCGACGACGGGTTAACCGCAGACAATGGTCGACGAGTAGCTGTTGTTGCGAGATGTAGAGAATCTTCGAGAGAGAGAGAAAGGAGAAGAAGGAAGAAAGAAGGAGAGAAAGAAAAAAAAGAGCGGAGAGAAACCCTCTTGAAGATTTTTTTCCTTTTTTTTTGCTTTTCACGGCTTTGTGCTCGAGGAAAATTTGAAAAGGGTGACTTGACTTCTCGACTTCCGTGTTGTGAGTATCCCATATTATTTTCCGCAAATTTTACACGATATAACTCTCGCGGATATAACTTTCGGAATTTGATTTTGGAAATCGATCCTTTAAACCATTAATAGATAGATGAACAATTAATTAAATGGAAGATGTTAAATAAATTTTAAATTAATCACGATCGAAGAAGAAGCTAGCACTTTATCCACGATCTATAAATTGCCAAGCGGTTAAACAGCGAATCCTTCCTTTATGAAACTTCAATCGCATCCTCGATCCGTATCACCGCAGAGCACGCCTCGCCCCCGATCGTCAAGCTTCACGGCTTTCACCAACCCCTCTCCCTAGTAGTTCCAGCTTATAAAAAAATGTTCGTAGTACAAAACGGGCGCAGGTTAAACTTGAGGCGCGATCCTCGCAAAGGGGTGGAAAAACATCTTACTCGTTTCTCGCCCTTTCATCATGAGGCCTTCGCCTCACGCGGGAAAGGGTGGATCCCGCGTGACGGGGAGAGATCTCCCCGTTCGAAACTGTCGCTGTCCATCGATTACTCTTCCACAATTGCGGATATTTCGACAGAGAAACGCCGTTAGATCGAAGATATTCGATTCCCAGATGGCTGTTACCCCCTCTTCAGATACCCTTACCCCCCTTTTATTTCTCTTGTCCCGATAGTATATACATATATACGTTTGTGTGTGTGTGTGTGTGCGCCGTGGAACTCTCTCCGCGCGTTTCGACGTCTCTCTCCATCCGTCTCCCTTTTCTTTTTCTCTTTTCTTTGAATAGAATCACGGGGCTATTCTTCCAGGCACCGTGAATAGAGCCGGAGGCAGTCTATTCGCACGTGATGGAACGACGACTGCCTCGAGATATCTCGACTCTTATCTTATGCGAATGCGACTGGATAGGATATTGCCGATTGTCCTGATAACACTTCCAAATTCTCTTTCATATTTTTCATATAAAAAAAAAAAAGAGAAAGAAAAAAAAGAAGTAAAAAAAAGAATCGTAGAAGACAATCGATCGATACTTTCCTTGTTTTCTTTTTTTTTTTCTTTTTAATAACGTTATCATCGAAACGAAGGAAGAAGGTGATTACGCTTAACGCTTCCACGGATTATCGAGATTCGCTCACGTTATCATTCAACGGGAGAATGAGTAAAAAATTTTTTTTCGGCAGATAACCGCGGAAGATACGTTTGTTTTTTTGCGCGACGGATCGAACAACAATCGAATCAATCGATAAGCAATAATGGTAGTCAAGGTAAATAATCGATAAGCATCGATCGAAAGCCGAAGTGATTGCGAGGTATATTCGCGCATTTCGATTCTCTCGCTCTCACGAGAATAGAGGGGGAAGGGGGAATGGGAATTGACGATCGTCCGGTATCCGTGTTCGTCAAATGGTAACCGAATGCTTTCACGTGGCTTTCCATTCGTGGTGGCCGACGATTCCTGTAAAACGGGGGTGTAAACGGTCAGATCGTATCTAGGAGAGAGTGGCCACCCTCCTTTGTATAAATAACTGGTCTCTCCTTGCCCGTTTTTTCCCCCTACTTCCCCCTCCTTTCGAAAAAGATTTAAACTTCGAGATCCGCTTTATCTCACGCGCGCGCCACGATCCACCTCCACCATTCCACGGGCTGGAAAAAAACGATCCGTAAGAGATGCGTGAGGGGGCGGAGGGAGGACGGTCAGCAGCAAGCAGCATTGTTGCGAGCTTGTTTACGAGGCGGGCGTGAGATTCGAGAACGAAGATTCGATTCTTTCCGCCTCGATTTATAGCGGATAAGAAAAAGTTCAATCGAATTCGAATCTATTCGGATCGGAGCCGAGTGGAATGGATATAGCCACGGATTTGACGAATTGTCGTATCTCGACGATTTATATAGATAGATTCATGAGGAGGAGGAGGAGAAGGAGGAAGAGAAGTTCTATTTTTCCTTAATTACGATGTTGCGGGACATAGATTACGATGTTGGCTCGCGCTCAAAAACATCTGTTCCCCTTCCTTCCGACGAGTTCCACCCTTGCGCAGCTTGCTAAGGGTTGATATCCGCAGGGGTTTCGATCTTCTCTCCTCTCCGAGCGAGAAGAGCTCGTCGAGGAGAATTCGTCGAGGACGCGCGCCTCGTTTAAACAGCCCCGAGCCCCGAAACCGATGCGAATCTAATTAGAGTCTAATCGCTCGCCGATTACCATTCGATTGCCCTTCGGCGAAAAAGAAGGCGCTCTTTTGTATCTCTCAAAATTATCTAAACAAAGAAAAAAAGAAGAGGAAGGAAGAAAGACGGAAAAGAAAATAGAAACGAATTTAAAAAATTAATTCCATCGTATATAATATTTTTTTCTGTAAGAGAAGAGAGAGAAAAAAAAGGGAAGAAAGTTCTTTTCTCGTAAAGCTCGGAATTTTCATAGAAAACGATCCGCGGGTGCAGAACGAAGGGTTGCATAGAAATCAAAGGGTGGGGCGGCGGGGGGTTGAAGAGTGCAGAGCCGAGCCGCGGTACACATATAGAAAATTAATGCCGGACATGAGATAAAATTAATTTAACGGCGGGTTACGCCTGTGAGCCAGCCTGAGGCTGTGTGCCGAAGGCCGGATCACAATGGCGAAATGGCCGGGCTGGTGGCCACTGCAAACTTCACCTACCACCACCTCCGCTATCGTCGTCGCCGCACCATCGCCGGTCCCGGGAACGCCATACCCCCGTACCCGTACCAAAACATAATTAGCCTGCATTGTTAATGCATCAATATTTGCACGCTGTCCTGCCTCCCCCTCCCCCTCCCCTCCTGTCCCTCCACGCGCGCCGCGTTTTCCAATAAGCTTGCACTTTGTTGCGCCGATATTACGCGAATATCGGCTGTTGATTCCCTCCGCTATTGCTTTCCCTCCTGCTGTCTCTCCTTCTCCCTCCCTCCCTCCCATCCTACCGATTGCATACGGAATACGAGTTGCACATTGTTCATCCCTCTCCCGATCGTGTTGCGCGATTCCGCGCTTTACGGGGACTCGGACGGGACCACCGGCCACCTCGTTGTATTTCCACCTCATGATGTAAACTTGATGCACAAACCTTCCTAAATTAATCGGAGCTGGCCGACGAATCGTGCACCGCGAAACGGTTTAATTCGCCGGTTGAATTTTGACCGGGGCGGAAACTCTGTTTGTCGATAACAATCGCGCCGTCCGCCGCTAATAATTTTGTTTCCTTCCTTTTCCAGAGAAATTATGCCCGATTACACAATGTGTGCCGTTCGGTGTATTCATCGAATACACTTTTTTTCTGTACTGTATTTTTGTAAATAATCATCGTATTTCGAATTGGGCGATTCTTTTCTTTCTTTCTTTTCTCTTTCTACACCCCGTCTGGATCGAAAGAGGAAGCGAGATCTAGGGATTGGAGGAAAGGGGCTGAGAAGGAAGGAGCGCGGACGCGAAAGGAACGAGGGTGTTGCACGCGCACGAGAAGGCCCCCCCCCCCTTCCCCGACCGTATATACCGGATTTTCCCCAGTTGAGCCCGTGTTCCGGCCGCTCGCGTGCCACAATTCTATCGTCCACATCTGGATCTTCTCCTAGCGGTTGCCTCGCCGATCTTGACCCCGTAACCCGGATCTCCGCCGGGAGAACCTCCCGCCTAGAGCGAGCTCGCGATTACGTGCAACGCATTTTCAAACGTGGATTAATTTTAGATCGGCAATTAAATCTGACATTACTTTGCTTTGTTTTCGTGACACAAAGTCCGAAGAGGAATGCAAGCGAGACCTTTCTCGCTCGTGTCCTGGAAAATTAATAAAAATAACAACGATAAATAAAACAAGTAACAACATCCGTTTACCTGATTTATTAAACGTATTCGTATCGAAACTTGAAAGGAATCGAATCGAGTATTTGAAGCATGAAATCTCGTTGACGAACGAGCCAGCGCGTTGAAAAATCGTTAAGTCGGTATAAAACGTGACGTCTCCGCGGGGGGAGGGGGCCAGAGACAAGCTGCAAGGCAACGAAACAGGGAGGGCGTCGGCAGGAGGAGTTGGAAGGTAGAGGGTCTTCCGTTAGTTGATCGTCTTCCGGTGACTTCCGGTGGCCTCTAACGAGGGACAATGCTTCTGGTACACGGTGTGCACGCGGCGCACAACAATCGCGTCTCAAGTTCCTCGAGGCAGGAGGGCGGTGCTCCTGAGATTCATAGAGAGTTCTCTCTCTCTGTCTTTCTCGTCGTTCTCTTTCTTCCTCTCCCGACTACTTATGCCACATAACGTGGCTCTCAATGGCACATTAGAGGGCAGCGCGCGTTCGAAAGGCAGTGAAGGCGTGTGCGTACACAACGCGGAGAACCAACTCGACTCGAACACAAATTATAGACTCCCGTCACGACCGTTGAAGCGACTCCATACGACGCTGTGGATTCACCAATCGCTATTTCGGGCACTCACGGACATAGAGCGAGCTCGTTGCTAAGGGTACGCGCCATTCACGGACACGCACGTCTCTCGATCCTTTCTTTTCTCTTCTTCTTTTCTTTCTTTTTTTTTTTTCTCTCCACCTTAGTTCCATCGCGCTCCAATTATTCCATCCCTCTGTCTTTCTCTCCGCTCTCTCCGATCCCGCCACCTTTCTCTCCATCTCGATTCATTGTCGAGCGACGCGCAAATCGCTTTGGGGTAGATCAAGAAGTCGACTGCGCGGACTCTCCGGCCGAGAACCACTCGAGCAACAGCCGATTGTTTGATCGAGCATCGAGCTTCTTTCTTATTCCATCCCCGAGGCTCCTCTCGGGGTTACTCTGTTGGCTACTTCTTCTTTCGACCGTTAACGGTCGACGAATTCGGCTGACGAACAGTCTCTTCGAGTCTTCCACTCGTGCCACGATCTCGAAAGAGTCCATCTCGATTGGATACGATATACCCTTGTCCCAATCTCGTAATGAACGGCTCGAGATAAATATAATTACAAGATACGATCGAATACGAAATTATATATTTTCTCTCTTCTCACAAATTGGACTTGGATTATAAATTTAGAAGATTCGATAAGAAATTTGATTGTGTTGATCGTGGGACAATGGGATTGGTCGAGAGAGAGAGAGACTTGCCGCGTGGTGGTATCTTGTCGTGGCCGTTTTGACAGCGACAGGCGGTGACACGGCTGTAAAATTGCTTCTCCGATACAGCGAAAAGTTGTCGGTACGCCGAGCACACAGGAGACAATTTTCGGGGGTGTGAAAAATATTAATAACTCCGGTGTTGCAGTAAGGGACGAAGGGCTTCCGAGTAAGGGATGGCATAGAGTCGGAGGTTGAGGGTGAGGGGGTGGCCTGGGTCACAGAGGAGGGGGTGGCAAGTGTTTCTGTCAGTTTAATAGCTTCGCGCGCCTCCCTCCCCTCCTTCCGCCCTACGGACTCACCCCACATGCGCACACTTTGCCACCGACATTACGGCATCGTCACTCTACGTGTCAGAAGTTGCGCCAGTCCTAGAACCTCTGCTTAGATCTGATAACCCTTTGATACTCCCGTTATTTATTAGCCCCTCCGTCCGAACGCCATCATCGACAAAGACGACGTGCCACGTTCGAATCGATCACCCTTCTCTCTCTCTCTGAAAGCACGTACGGAGAGAGGAATAAATCGAGCACGCGGAATACCGGACAAATTTTCTCGATCGTAGTTTGAAACGATCTATCAATCGATAATTTTGAAAGGAAACTTTTTCTCTTTTTCTTATCTGTTTTACATTTACATTAAATTATTCATCGAAGTTATTTTTAAATTTTTAAATTCTAGATAACGACATGATATTATTTAAAGGAAAGACGCGTTGTAATTGGAGTTAGAATAATCAATACAATTAATAACAATGTATCTATTTATATTATCTTTTTTAGAAAATATTAGATTCATACTTTTTTTTGTAAAGAATTTATCCTATTGTAAAGAATCAATCTTGTTAACAAATAACTTTATACGCAAGAATTTTTGTTCAAGAAAAAAAGAGAAGAGTCTCGATTCGTATCTCCCGGACAGGTTTCGTATTTTGCCGCATCGTATTCATCGACGTTTACCGCGCAAACCAATTTCAACTTCGAGTAAAATATCGAAATAATTTTCTCGGCTGAATTATCCAAACTGAACGTTCTAAACTCATTTTCGGAGTTTTGGTCGCCGGACCCAAAAGGTGAACAAAAAGGGGGGCAACAAATTCGCGGAATAAACGAAGGTGGTGATATCTACAGGGTAGCGGGAGGGAGGATTTTTATGCCTGCGTGTAAATCAAGCCTCCCGGCCAAATATTGCGCGGACGAGGTTTGAAAGCGTGAACGAGCGAAGGGTATAGCCGGGGCATAGCCGCCCATAAAGAATGATATAACTGCACGCGACACATGTCTTCCGTGGAGCGCGCAGTCATATCGCCTCTGCGCCCGTCTTTCTCGCCGATTTTCGCGGGAAAATGAAGATTTGTTTCGACATCTTTTTGCTCCCTTCGCTCTCTTTCTCTTCTCTCCCCCTCCTCCTCCTCCTCCTCCGTTCCGCCATTCATTTTCACGAGCGTTTTCGCAACCCCGTCGTGACGTCGGGCCGCGCGGCTGATTTAAATCGTTGCAATTTGAACGGCTGGGAACGCTGATGGAAACGGCGAGCCGGGAGAATAACTGACATTGGACATTTTTACAGGAAACGTCGGATCCGTGAAACGGAGTAACGGGATTTCCTTTCACGAGACGCGCGGGGTAGTTTTCGTCGAGACGTTCGTGGTGGCGTTAACGAACGTTGGCAACGACCTTCGAAATAGATTTCGGTTACGCGCGTTTTTCCGTTCAAAGTGAGGAGAGACTTATTCAAAACGCGAGAGAAAGAGCGAGAGAGAGAAGGGGAAGAAAGGAAGAGGAAGGAAAAGAAAAAAAAAGGAGAAAAAACGGAGGAAAGAACGAAATTTCTGACTCCTTCGAAATCAATCTGTCCGCGTTACCAGACCGCAAACGGTTATTGTGAAAACGATGATTGTAAAAGAAAAAGGGGAATAAAAAAAAAAAAAGGGAAAAAGAAAAAAGAAAAAATCTAGACGGCCTCGTGACAGCTACTTTACGAAGGAAAAGGTGACCGAGCCTGTCCAATAAAGACTTCGATAGGTGTTCCACTGACCCTGACTCTGCGTGAGGTCCTCTACAAATTCCACGAGCACCGCCATTCTTCGATCGGAGGGGTATGCCAAGAGATGGAAAAAAAAAATTTCTTCGCACGATGACATTTGACCCTTGGCCACCACCGAATCGAACATCGAACTTTACTAACGCTTCGTACACCGTTGGAAAAATGTTGGAAAACCTTTAGAAAGTTAAAAAAAAAAAAATTACCAAACGTCTCGTTTCAAGAAATACTTGTTATATTTCCTAAAAAAAAAAGAAAAAAAAAATTCAATAGTTTCATCTCGTTCCGTCGAATCGTTATAAAAAAAAAAAAAAAAAGAAAACTTCTTCTATCATTTCGTCTTATTCATTCGAATAAAAGTGGTAGAAAGGAATAAGTAAAAGGAGGGGGGGGGGGGGGTAGAAAGAAGAGAAAAATAAGAACATCGTTATCGTAGATTGAAGAGATTAATCGATAGAAACCTTATCCTATAAGAAACTATGAATCGTGCGAAGAAAGGCCGGTCGGTGTTTAATGTTGAGCGTGTTTCTTTCGTTATCAGAGTCACGTTTTCTGATTCTTCCCCATCCCCACCACCCCACCAGAGGCGGCGGTCTCTCAGACTCGCTCAGACACAGCCGCAGCCTCGTTTCCTCTAGCGACGTGTACACATACCACTTCTCTCGGTTCCACTCGAGCCTCTTGCTCGCTCTCTCGAGGGATGCTGTGGCGAGCTGGTGGGGATCTGAATGCGATAGGGGTTGCTCCGCCCGTGGGCCAACCAGAGGTCTCGATGGAAGCGGCTCCGCCACACCCCGTGGATCGTCCCTAGCTTCCCTCGGGAACCCTCGTTGTGCCATCCTCTTCTCAACAGATTTCGGATCCTCTAGTCTGCCAAGAGCCAGCTGACACGGAGCAGCGCTCTTCACTCGTTTCTTATTACGTCTCGTCGCGTCTTCTCTCCGCGCCAGCACGCCTTTGCCCCGAAACGCCGTTGTTCCTCTTCCTGTTCACGTCGAGCTTACCCCCCGCGACCATCTCAACCCCCCGCCGCCGCCCTAGCTCGCGCGCCTACATTCCTCCTCTGCCCTTTTGCAAAATAGCACCCCGTAAAAACAACCGAGCCGATCATGCGTATCGATCGGTCGATCGTCTCGCGCGAGATCGTACGAGAAATGATTTTTATCGTCTCGAGTATTGGATTGTGCCATTGACGTTTGTGTCATCGTGAGACTTCATTCAGTGACAGGCATGTGTGACGATAGACAGTGATCTCTTTTTCTTTCTTTTTTTTTTTTTTTTTTTTTTTTCTTTCGAACGTCGCTCCAACTGGACGATCGGCGAGTAATGAACGGTCTCGATTTGTCCCGGCCCACGCTCGACTACAAGATGAACGGTAAGTTTTTTCCCATAGTTTATGTAAAAAAAGATAAGAGAACACACGGAGTGAATAATACTTTCTTTATGATGCGATTTTCTTCTCCTTGCTGCGATTCGAAAGCGTGTCGCCTCGAATATCGCGGAGTTTGGCTTGCGGTTCCTTCATGGATGAAGCGAAGGTGAAGTGGCTCGATAAAACGAGACTGTTTACACCGTGAGATATATAAATTACTCGTTTAAGAAAATTTCTAAAATTCATTTTGCGCTTCTATTTTCGTCGTTTCATAGATTAGATAGAATCGCTCAATCAATATCGATCATTGATTCGCCTCATTCGGAAAGATAACGGCGCGATACGATTATGCTTGACGAGATATTATTCGACTTTTTTTTTTTTCTTTTTCGCGCTCTGCTCCCAACGAGATGTCATGTTTTTTTTTTGGATTCGAACAAAGGAAAAAAAAAAATTAAAAAAAGAAAGAAAGGTTATATCTATCGACTAAGAGGAAACTGAACCGCAGACTGTCCGGAAGCTTGCCTGCAGAGATTCGTTCTAATTTGATTTCTCCATCATCTGGTAATTTCCAGACAAGTGTCCGTAATTATTTTTATTAGACAGAGACAACGATTCTTAACCCATTTAAAATTTGTCCCATCCCATCGTAATTCAATAATAATCTTTTTCCTCTCAAATTCGTCGATGATAACAAACGTTTGATCGAAGAGGGAAGCGTTGTTTTCGCTTAATACGATATAATAAGCGCTAATGGGAGCGTGTTCCTTTTCCATCAGGATCCCGGTATCGCCAGGACATCCTGTGCGGTCACAGCAATGCGAATACATTCCATGCGATGCAATCGCTCTTCCGAGCAACCCGTTGCTCTCTCGCCTGCCAATTTGCTTAATTATCTTTTTCCGGGATTCGTCGTCGAATATCTTCGAACGACCGTTGGCTAGTTTCTTATTTTCGCGCGCACGGCTCGTTCTAGCTTCGAGAGTTTCGTCGGACCACGGTTTTCGCCCCTGTTACACGCGATTCAACAGACAATTATCATCGATCATCATCGGATACGACAGTTTGTCAAACTTGTTTGCTCCGAAAGTAAATTTTTAACTCGTTGATCCGCTTTTAATAATGGTATAATACGAACGAATGGTTTTCTAATTTTCTTCTCTCTCGAATTCGTTTTCTTTAGAAAGATAAAGATATTGAATAAGCTGGATCGAAAAAGATATCATCGATATAATAATAGTTTTCCAAAGCATTGCGGGTTAATATCGAGTTAATCCCAGCAAGTTTAATCGAGAAACAAAAACCCGTTCGATTATCGAAAAAAGGAAAAGAAAGGAAAGGGAAAAAAAGAGGACAAGGAGAGGGGGAAAAAAGAAAGTGAACCACGAACACAGTCTTCCCACGAACAATTTTCGATTCTCTAAGCCGTGGCAAAGCGGCACTTTACTCTCTAATCGGGTTGGAAGCCTCTCGAGCCGCTATCATCGTGGATAATATCGTGTATGGCCGAACAAGTACTCTGTCAAGGGAAAAAGTGCTCGAGTACTCGTGTCCCACAGGAGTCAAAGACCCCTGGTGACGTCAAGAGTTTTCCAAATATTATTGTTGCATCGTATCGACTGGTAGCGCAAGAGACGTGTAACGGCGACCCTCCTCCCTAAGTCCTGCACAGATCTCTTCTTTACGATCGTCCACGGAAACCGAAGGAATCCACGAAATCGTGTTTGCTCTGTCGATCAGGCCGGATTTCGATCCACCGATCCATCCACTTATATCCCTCTTTACGATTATTTCGCCTCGAGGTAAGCGAGAAAGATGTTATGGATCCTCCTCTATGATTCCGCTCTAATAATTTTCCGCTTAGAAACGACACACGCGTCCCTGATATCTCCAAAGTATTAAAGTATCCCGCCACTGAAATTTCGTGTCGATCGAGCCGGCACGCAGGATCAGCATTTCCTTTCTCTCTCTCTCTCTCTCTCTCCTTTCTTTTTTTTTTTTTACGACTTTGCTACGTAACGTAACGCAACGTAACGTGCTTGGAATCCTTGATCCGACGAATATCGAGATCAGAGCGGAATCGAAGCTCTCGTAAACTCCTTTAAACTTTAATTCTCGATCGAACGAAATTTCTAAGCGGATCCCATCTAAGCCATGCGTTGGATCGTTATCGCGAGCTCGATCCAAGCTGGACGAAGATAAATATTTCACCCGGCACAATGAGATCGTAAATGCGCGACACCAGCGTGCACGCCATCGAGATACGATGTGTCAAGGCCCGGAGTGTGTATTCCTTGTGAAGGATACACCTGCAACACCTTGTCGGCAATTCGCTTAGACCGATGGATTCATCACAGCTTGTATATAAAAACCCCTGTTTGCAGAGGATCGTCGCGGGTCCCTCCTGTCTCATTCCTGTACACGCATACCGGTTCCACAGTTTGTTTTCAGATAGTTCTCCATAGAAAGGAGATGGAGATATCTCTCGATTCGAAGATAAGTATCGGGTATCCATCCCTCTCGTATCCGGTCCCGGAGTTATACAAATAAATCCAGATTCGACGTGTCCTCGCGTGGATGGGAGGGGGGATGTGGGCTGGAACGAGGGGAGGAAGGAGGAGAGGAAGGTGTCGCGTGTGCGTGAAGATAAGAGGGAGATGATCGCGAGAATCTGTGAGCGGATCTCGGTACTCGCTCCAAAAAAAAGAAGCGAGTGTCGCGATTCTTGCGTTAGGTTAGGTTAAGTTTTTTTCTCTCTCCTTTTTCTTTTTTTTCTTTTCTTTTTTTTTTTTTTTTTTTTTTTTACGTAACAACATCATCACGAGGCCGTTTCACGGTGTATCAAAAGTCGGGCCGGTAGGGGGAACAATGAAATTCCTGGCTTATCGCGTCAAACATCCTTGACTCTCGGGTGTCGCATCGTACACTCGAGACTCTCTGCGAGTGAGAAAACGAGCGACGGATAGAGGAGATAGCGCGTTGCTCGATCACCACTTGTCCTTGTGTGCCTAGGATCTCGTTCGGTTTGGCAAAGGGGACGGAGAAATTTACTGCTTCTCGGAATTATATATTTCCTCCTCATTTCTTACCTACTCTTTGATAATCGATTTTGCTACATAACATACGATATTCGTTCTTCTTCGTTATTTTGTTAACGATTTTTTCTTTTTCTTCTTCTTTTTTTTTTCGTATCTTTCGAAGGTTAAATTAAATTTATCATACAATCGTGACTTGGTGGGTTTAAAAAAAATTGTCGACCGTTTTTCTCAAGCCTATAAATCTCACTTTCAAATTTTATCTAGGTCGAAACTCAACCGTTTGCGACCCTTTCTTAACAATATGACCTCTACCACGAGCACCCACCCAATAGTGGTACAACTTCGTAAGTCATCATCGTAAGAAAAAAAGGGGGAAAAAGAATTTTCACGGAAATGATCCCAAAATGAATCTTTCAAAGAAAAACTTCACAAATCGAATTTATCATACACGTGTATTCCAATTCTATTTTTCTTTCCTCGAAGTAACGAATCGTCTCGCAAACGTAGGCGTTCCGACCTTTCGATTTCAACGGATATTCGAAAACGAACGTGGGCCGAGGATCGATTTCTCCACACTTTTTAATCCTCCTCCGCGAATATTCGAACCTTTTTTTTTTCCTCTCTCTTTTTTCTCTTCCCTTTGACTCCGACCGAACGCATTATTTTATCAAAAACAACATTGCGTTTCCACGTAATTCTCGTCGGGCATTGTTTCAGGAAGCAGCGACGAAGGCGAGTCGACGTCGGGCACGCCAGCCGGGGGAGGCACGGGGGGTAGCGGGGAGAGCCAGGAAATGGAGGAGAACGGTACGATCCGTGGCGGAAGCAACAATTCCGCCGGCAATCTGGTGTACAGGGATCTGAAGGCCCTTCACCCGTCAAGCCACGACGTGTCCTCCCAGGATTACAATCCGCAATCGAGGCCGTCGTACCAGCGTGGCTACTCGCCGGCCATGGACAAGCCGAGTTACGAGAAGGAGCAGCACAGACCGCCCTCGTCCAGGGACGAGGAGAAACCTTCCTCGTGGGAGTACGGGGAGAAGACCGAGAGGAAGGAGTACTCGAGATCGCGGGATAGCTTGTACAGGAGCGAAGCGTATCGTGAGTGAAAGAATTTCCATTTCTTTTTTTTTTTTTCTTTTCTTCTAAAAACCACGTTTGAACAACTGTCGTGACAGCTAAAATCGACGCGTATAACATTAGAATATTGGGTCAATCGTTGCTCAATGTTACGAATTACGGGGTAAATTATATCGGTGGCGAGAGGGAAAAGAGGGGAGGGGAGGACGTGGGAACGTTGGTTCGTTAATCGTTCAGACGTGTGGATTAGAATAATAGGTTATACACCGTTCTAACCTCGCATGAACGATTATCGATTGGATTTAATCTCGTAAATTGCGGCACTCGCTCTTCCCTCTTCTTACCTTCTTCCCTCGTTTTTCTCCTTTTAGCGAATTATTACCTTCCTCTATCGCGTTACGAAAAAAATTTTTGAGATGTGACTGATTTGCTGATCGGTTCTTTCTTTTTTTTTTTTTTTTTTTCCCTCTTTTCTCTCCTTCTTTGCAGAGGACGCGACGAAGCAGGAGCAGAAGGAGCACGCGAACCGCGAATGGGTATCGCCGGTGCCGGAAGTGGAGGTGGGCGGCTCGGCGCCGGGCGGCCCCCAGGTACGAGCGCGGAAGGACATTCCAAGGGGCGCCAGATTCGGCCCTTTCCTCGGCAAATGGGCCAGCGAGCCTTTCAACCCCCGTTACGCGTGGGAGGTGAGTTGTTATCCTTACACTTACTTTTGAACGGAATTTTGTCCATTCGTGAATCGTGGATAGATGCCATCGATGAATATCGTCTGTCGTGAATTTTATAGTTTATTTCGTAGAGGTTTTGAATTTTGAGATCCTGTTTTAGAAAAACGGCTAATTTTAAACTTATATTATTCCACGACTTTGGAAGTCTAAATAAATAAATAACAATTGAAAATGAATGATTTAATATTCCGAACGTTTAACGTAAACATCTCTCCTAATTTTGGATATAATTTATTTGGATATTTATATTCCATCCATGGAGATGGAAGATTTTCCGCGAAAGCGAGGGATTCGCATGCGATATCATCTCGCAGGGGGGTTCCCGTGGAACCGTTTGAAAGATGATCGATCTGTTTATGGTTCCGGGATCCGGTGGAGGAATAGTTTTGCCCGAGACCAGTGTCAGTGGGCTCGCTATCCTTCTGCTATAATCCCGG
Organism: Apis mellifera; assembly: GCF_003254395.2. Lineage (NCBI taxonomy): Eukaryota > Metazoa > Arthropoda > Insecta > Hymenoptera > Apidae > Apis > Apis mellifera. The sequence goes on from NC_037640.1 coordinate 7,430,160, forward strand.
GTATTATCCGGCAGATGCCGAAGGACAGGAAAACGAGGAAGAGAGAGGAAGATAGGGGAGAGGAGAAAGGGAGGAACGGACAGAGAGTCGTCTCTTCGGTTGGAAAGGTAGACACCTGGTCGGCTCGTTCGTCGAAGGTGTCATCCATGTTGACAGATCTGTCAATTGGCCTCGCCTCGGACAATTTCTCTTCCCGATTCCTTTCCGATTTTCCGATCCTCCAAAATTCTTCCCGAGCCGAGATATACGTCTGATGTTGCTTCTTCAACTCGACCGTGAAATCGGCCGCATCGAGTCAAAATCGAAGAAGCAGCCCGTAAAATTCTCCGTTCACGCGGTTTCTTCTATCTGGAGATTAAAATCATCTCCAAAATCCTTTATATATATATGATAGATCGTTCATCTTTTCTTGGCATATGTTTGCAATAATTTGAAATTGGAGAAATTTATCTCATTTCTTTTATTTTTCCCATCAATATGAATCGTCTTCGAATTCCATTCTCAATCATAAATCGTTCAACCATTCAAAATACGTCGTTCTTTCGTCTATTTCTAATCAAAGATAACTCTAAATGCCTTCTAAATTCTAAATTATATATTAATTGCAAGATTATTCATCCTCGAGGAATGGAAATTTCGATTTAAAAAAAAAAATATATATCTCGCTGTGCCTGCACCCTCGCGGAAAAATCATTGTGAAACGATATTACGGGATACGGCGCAGCGGAATCGGGAACCAGGCGTGTACCGGTCCAGAGGGTGTGATAGATATGATAGCGGCAACGTTACGTTACGTTAGCGCATGTCGCACTGACAAAATGTAAATGGCGCCATCCATCTAACTGCCGACAAAAAGGCAGCCGGGGCCAACTGTCGGACCGGCGATTACAGGATCGATTAAAGCCAAACTACCCCTTCGTTTCGTCGGCCCCGATCTATCAACCCCACGCGCGTAAACGTGCGAGAGTACGAAAACATCGCGACAGAGAGATCTCTCTTGGCTCCGAGTTCTCACAGAAATTTCGAATAATGTTCCCTTCCAATTCTGGGACTCGGTTCGAGTTAAGGGGAAGATCGATCGAGAAGAATTTCAGGTATTTCCACTTCTCGTTTCGTTATTTGTAAAATAACCAAAGAAATATATATATATATATATACACACGTAGAGTACGCGTTAGTAACGAATCTATCGAACGGTTAACAAACATGATCCTTTTTCTGAAATTGGAGAAATCTAGGAGGGATCCCTTTCGATCGATTCGCACGCTATCCCCTAATCCTAATCCTTTTCTCACATTCTCGGGGAAAGGCGTTCCTCGAATGGAAAAGGGGGAGAGATAGGGAAGATGGAAACTGGATTAGTGATAAACTATCAACGGGCTTCGATATTTCACTCCATATTTCGATCTTCGATCGATAAGACGAATAAATAGAACAAGAGAAAGAGTAATAAAAAAAAGAGACTCGAAGAAGATTTCGTTTTATATCGCGGAATATGAGGAATGTAAAAAAAAAGAACAGACCTCAAACCGAAATTTTTCCCCAAATTTCGTGAACACCTCGTTCGTTACACGCATACACGCATACACACACCTGAAGCGGAACGAAGGGAAGGTCGTGGTATCGAGGGTTGTTGTTCCGAGGTATCGGTGCTACCCCACCTGCCACGCTGGCCGAGTCTCGTTTCTCGGATCCACCCGAATCTGGGGACGGGAAGTGGAAAACCGAAGGAAACCGAAGGGGCGATCTATTCTTTCCGGTTGCGTTTTGCTCGGTGACGCGTGATCCGCAGAACTGCCGACTCGCGGCGTGCCTTAGTGGCAACTAAACCAATCTTGGGCTTAGCTCGCTCGGCCGTGAGACCCTCGTGTCGAGGGGTACGGCTCCAATTTACCGAATGATCTCGAGAACCCGCCTTAAATGATCAATCCTGTCGCGTTTTATTGCATCGCATCCTCGAATCTCCAAAGGCGTGATGTCGATTTAATTACTCGAACAAAAGGATGCTGCTTTATTTCACATGGAACCCATATATTAATCCAGCTTTCCGTTTGCCATGATATATTTCCATATGGGACACGAGGAGGGTTCCACAGAATCCACCCCCGTCGGGGGCCACGTTTGCCCTCTTTTTCCCCGTGCAACTCGCTCATCGACATATTGGAAGCATCGTCAATTTTTCCACGTGATCGCTGACGGCCCCACTCGCCCTCTCTCGAGCACGAACGAGTGCACGAGTGTACGAGTGTACGCCGGCTGGTCTCTCTTTTTCGAGCGGTTACGAGGGAAAGGAGAAAGATATACATATATATAAAGAGAGAGAGAAAGAGAGAGAGAGAAAAGAGCGGAAGATCGGTTGTTTTTCATATCGAAGCAGGCACCACGCGCCTCGTTGAACCTCGTTGCGGGCCACTTTTTCGACAAATCGGGTGGAAAGCTGCGCCATTAGCCGCGCGTATGTCGCTGACAAATCATATAAATGACGACTCTCGACGAAACGTGTCCTAGCCGCGGACCGCAGCACCAGCGACCCAACCAACCCCGATGCCCCCGTAATCAGACAAATTGTGACGCGAACAGAGGAGGAATCCCGCGTGCCTCCCATCCTCTCTCCCCATTTTCCACGTCGAGAACCGTTTTCCAAAAAAAAAAGGAAGAAGAAAAAAACGTTACTCGATCGTCACCGCCCCTCTCGACCCTTCTCGAATTCGCCTTCGAGTAGAGGCGATCCTCATCGAGATAACAATATGCTGAATTCTCTTCCCCTCCTTCCTTCCTCGCGCACGCCTACCACTTAACCACCTCGGCGAAAAGCATCAGAGACGATGAAAGAATTCGCCTCCCTATGTAGGTGGTGCCGACGGAATCTTATTGTGGATGTTATTAAATTCTCGCTCGATCTCCAGCCACGTTATTCCGTAGACAATCGACGTGTCCGGCACAATGCTGCGAACGGGAACGGCACTGCCCTATTATTCGTGGACATTGTCCAGGTGAACTGGCCCTTACTTGGGCGTTGCAGGAGGTCAAGCCCCGGAAGTGATTCGACAATGAGCCACATTATGCTCAACCCTCTTCCTCCTCCCTTCCCTTCATCTTCTTTTCCTCTCGATTCCTACCACGGCTCTCTCAATATGTGTATACATATATATATATTAACTCGGCCGCGTTTTCCATCTTTCAATTCACGAATCGAACGCGAACCATCTCTCCTGTACGCGAATCTCGTATTATATTCGTGGAATCTGTCGGGGCCACGGATAGGAAAGGTGGCACGGCGACCTTCGCTTTCTCAAGGCGTAGAGTTACCCGATGATTTTTTTCGTCGCAATTTGAATATGAAATTGGAGAAAGAAATGTTTCGTGGGGGAAACAAGTGACAATCAGCGGCGCGGGATATATGCGGGGCATTGTGGGGCCCGGTCGGGACACGAAGAGCACCCCTCGATCGGTCAGTGGGGTCATCTGTGCGAATTTACCGGTCGTGACGAACGGGGTGTAAACGCGAAATTTCGCACCCCTCGCATGGGGTAGAACGTCCTTTTTCTTGAAGGAAGGGGGTAGTAGCGCACTTTGCTCGAAGGAAGACTTTACTGGCGCTTTCTCTGCCTCTGGATTTTTCGTCGCTTGCAAAGGGAATAAAAAAACGCGACGAGGAGCTCGGTCGACGAGAGGAAATGGGGCGATGAAAAGGAGAAAACCGAAATGCATGATGCATACGTTACACACGTTGGCCAAAAATGCGAGGGACTATTTTTGGCTAACTAGCCCTTTTCTCGGGGATCGGGTTTTTGATTGATGGGATTGGGCCAGGCTTGTTCGCGGCTGCACCTTCTCCTATTATGCTAATAAAGCTTAGATACAACTTGGCACGGTTTGAATAGTGTAACGTGTGTATTTTGACATTTAAATTTACTGGCAACGAGTTTCTGTCCCGCCCCATACGTTGCGTTACATTCAGTTAACTCGGTTTTATTGAAAAGTTGTGAAGGTGCTCACAAATTGCTCGCAAATTTTCTGAAAGGGATTCGATTAATTATTTCTTCGTATAGATTCGTTGCCAATTCTACCTTATACGATTTAAAAAATAATCTACTGTGCAAAGAAAAAAAAAAAAATGAAATTAAGAAAAGATTTCTTAAATAACACAATATTTCATCTCGATTCATCATCTTAAATAAGATCTTTGTACAACGTGGTGTTGTCGATAAATTCCTCCTCTGTGTGTACTTTTGCCGAAACGAGCACGCGTCGCGCGAGATTCAACTGCTATATAAGGCTTTAACTGGCCTTTCTTTCTGTCAAACCAGCTGTAAACCGGCCTCTTCTCTCCTGGGCTCGAACCACCCCATCTCCCCGCTTCTCGTTTCTCTGGGGTGGCGAAACGCGGAGGGTGATAAATCTCGTCCGCTCGTTACCCCACTATCTGTCGATAATAGACATAACAGACACGTGTTGCCCGGTCGTCAAGCTGACCCCGCTGTCCCGTACAATGGAGACGCGTCGGAATCGGAATCATCGTCTTCAAAGAAGAGCTATCGCTCCTTGCACTCTCGTTTCTCCAGAGTCTCTCCAGAGTTCCTTGCCCACCCTTCGACCAGCTACGATTCACTATCCCTCGACCAAACGTTAAAGACCGTCTAAAAAAGGAAAGAAAAAGAAGAAGAAAAGAAAGAAAAAGAAAATCCCTCGACCGACCTTCGAGTAACTCGTCGAATGGGTTTCGAAATTTCGCATTTTCGATTCTCGTGATCTGAAATTCCGCGAATCGTCGCGAGACAGAATTCATTGCCAAGCGCAATATCTGGAACGTTGTCCACGTACGACGAACGAGAATTAAAATTTTACGATTTGATAACTAACAGCGGGTCGCCTTCTTGGTTTCTCATTGTCGCCGCGTTTCACCTCTCTCCTCCCCTTGTCCTTTGTTCTCTCACTCTCTCTCTCTCTCTGTTTCTATCTCTCTTGGCACAGCATGTCTTTCTCCTCCGTTCGGGGTTGCAGTTTCATGGGGTTGATGGCGCTACAGACGCCGGATAGGGCCTCCGCCGTGTGTAGGAAGCCGTTCCTCGTTTTCGTCGGCGTGAACTTAATTGAACTTGTTCGCTAACTCATAACGAGAAGTCGAGCAAGTGCCCTCCTGGTTATAATTTACGGGAAACAATCGCCGCCTTTGATGTCCCGACGATTGTCCACACCGGAGGAGGAACTGTGACACGAAGGAACGAGTAGCGGATCTTTCTTCTCAGATTTACCTTTACCTTGCCCGTTTGCCAAATCTCTCCTTGCTTGTTTCGAGTCGATTCTGCTCGAATGGAGGAAAATTTTGAGAGAAAAAGTTGAACATTCGATGGAACGCTGGATGGAACGAATCCGAAGACGAATTTTTCGAGAAGAGGATTTCACCTCGTGGAATTATTTAAAAATTCGATTGTTAAAATTGCACGGATCGTTATATTTAACTCGATCAAGTTTCCTAGCTATCAATTAAAAATGAGCAATCGCACAATGAACGCGTACGATTAAACGCAGCCACCCACGTTATTTGTAATATTTATCGATGACGCGCGTCCCGCTCGCCGCATTGAAAACGTAAACTCAATATCCCAACCCTGAATCGACAAGCAATCAATGGCAATCATTGTTTTCCACTAGCCTAGAAAAAAAAAAAAAAAAAAAGAAAAAAAAGAAACCGTATTTCGATACGCGCTCACGAATGTTTAATCGCTTCAATGATTTTCGGCTGCCATGTTGAAATTACATCGTCGCGAGCAATAATAAAACCGATCGAAAATCATTCTTTCGTATCGACATTCCCCTCTCTTTCTCCATATTATTCTCCAGACTCGAATTCCTCTTGATTTCGGCTAATTCGATAATTGAAATTAACAACAAGTTGGGGATATTTCCTTACGAGATTTTAACGCTTCAGAATTATTCGAAAATTTCTCTCGTTCGTTTCAAGGAATCCAAAGGTGTTCAAGCTATTCTTTTCATTGGCCGCCATTGTTGAGAAAAAAAATCGCAAATATCCGCCGAATATTATAGCACATCGAGAACGAAAGCGATCACCGTCGCTCGATTACATCGATATTTCCTCCTCCCGGTTACGAGGAGGTTTAATATTCTGGATTATTGGGGATCGGTGGAAAATTGAAGCGGATCCGGGTGAATATCCATGGAACGATTTCGCACGTAGCTTCTACTTAGTCCCGAGATTGGCAGAATTTGGTACACGGGCGCACGGTTGACAGATTGTGCATACGAGCGCGCAGGTCCCGCCACAATGACCGAACTAATCTGGTCCGGTTCAGGAAGGTAGTCTAAGTTCAATATACACAGAAATACACCGAGGCCTGGAGGCGTTTCGTGTGTGCCTTCCACTATTGGCTTGCATTAATCACGAAGCCGTTCCAACCCGGGGGCAACAACGGGTTCCGGCGTCAACTTAATTGTCCCGCTCGTTTCGCCACGGATTCGTTAATTGGGATGCAGCGCTTTACGTGCGCTTTCTCTCCAACAATTGGATGTCACACTCCCCCTCCCTTCCATCTTGAAATCTTCTCCGTCACGGTCGTGGTACGTCGTCAACGATTGGACTTTGAAATCAGCAAAGAAATCTCCACGGAAGGAAAGGGAAATTTTGGAAATGAAAGGATCCGACACGTGGAAACGTCTTGTCGGATCTCCTTGCGAGATCTGTTTCGTGGAGCGAGAGATTTTTGGCAAATTTTCTGCCAGGCTAGCCTCTCTAATGATCGATCATATAAAGGGGCTGGCAGTGACGCGACTAGGATATAATTTATACCGCTAGATAGCGTGGAGGGTAGCTTCCCTTGGAACGCAGGAAAGAGAGAGAGAGATTGTGAGAGAAAGGCCGGTTCGGGGGTGGCATCTGCTGCGCGTTAGACACGGGTCGGAGGGCACCGTTTGCCTCGTCATTACTTAGTTTTGCTGTTAGTTTGCCGGCACGAGTCAAGTGGGTCAAGTACGGGGAAATATGTATCTAATCGGGGAGAAAAAAAGAAAAAGAAAAAAAGTCTGTCGTGCTTCTTTGAATTGCGTATGAATTGACGTAAAACCGTAATGGAGACCAACCTTGAAAGTATGTCTTCTCGTTCGTTCTCGGCTCTTACTCACCCGTGTGTATTCTTTATCGTTTCCCGTGTTTGAACAGAAAACTCGATTGTCTTTGCACGTAAGTGGACACAGCCGCGCGATTAATCACCGATATCCCACCGCTTGTATAATTGCAAACTCTGATTTACGATTCGTGACTCGTGTGCTTCGTCTCTTTATCGCTCGCGCGTTTGCCTATCAAAAATGTAATTAAACGTGGTCTGTCGGCTCGATATCGGTCTCGTTCGAATTTCATTTGGAAATTCTATTGATCGTGACGCTGGTTTTCCTCCAACGACAAGCTCGATAAAATAATTCCTCCGACGATCGAAGGACTCGGACGATCGAGGAGCGTGGCCCGTTCACGAATTTCTGTCATTCTATTTTTTACGATTAATCTCGCTCGGTGCGATCCTTCTATGGAATGTTTTATTTTCTTTTTTTTTTTTCTTCCACTATTTTTCCTTCCACACACGAAGATATAACAAATCGAGAAAATATCTTTGAAAGATTTGCAAGTACGAGGAAAGAAATTAATAATCGCGGGCCAATTAAGGGTGGCAGGGGGGCTTCGACAGTAGGCGTGAATCGTCTACGATCTCCTTGGAGGAGGGGGTTTAAACTAAGAGGAAATTAAGCAAAGATGTCGCCACGGCTAATTCGGGTGGGGCGCGGATACGACGACGCCTGGAATCGTAAACAGTCCTGTTATTTAGGGGATGATAATTGACCGTTTCTCTCCCTCCCCGCCGCGCGACGCCCAACGAATTTCTCGAAACTCTGGGAAATTCACCGGTGCGCGCGCGGGGCACACGATGTTTACGAGCCCCTCTCTCTCTCTTTCGCCCCGTTGTCGATCGACCGGGGGATGAAAATGGAATTCGATACGCCATTGTTGCGTCACACAACGATAATCACGGCTCGCTGTCGCCAATTTCGATCTACCGCGATCGCGGCCGTGACTCTGCTCGATTCAAGAGGATTCCATCTTTTATTGTCCGCCGTATAAATGTTAGTTGGTATTCTCTGGAATTAATGAGCGACCAACGCTCGGTATAAATTTTATCAACGGAATTAATCGTATTGGAAAATAAAATTAATTGATCGTGGAGAAATTTTGACAATATTATATTAAAGAACGAGTTCAACAAGATTAATCTTCCGTTAAATTTGTTCGAAATAAATTAAGTGCGTTATAAAAAATATTGACAAAATTATATTGCGAAGAATGAACAAAATTTTGACGAAATTATACATTATGAAATGAACTTATTTAGAAGGGTTTATTAATCGCTTATTATTTATTATAAATCGGTTTTTGTTCTTTTTTTCTTTTTTTGGAGGGAGTTAAACGAAGAGCAGTGTTATGGAAAAATTTTGACAAAATTATAGAGGGGATTGAATCGAAAATATCGCGATGCCTCGAAGTTGACGAATCAGGAAAGTTGCGAGGTCGGTTTTCCAGGAGGTGGAGGACACGCTGTGTCGGCTAAAAGCATTTTTGCGTCGGCCATCACGGTACTATCATATGCTATCGATCCACTTTATTCATAACTTTCGTCCCTCGTTACCACGTTGAAACGGGCCTCTCTTTCCCTCCGCCCATTCTCTCTTTCCTCCTTTCTGCGGCTGTTATAGTTTTACATTAAAATTACGGGAGGAAAAATTACGCTTTTCATTTATTTTTACATTCGATGTACGTCCGTACCGATACATTTTTCCTTTCACGATTATTGGACCATCGAGCCATTAAAAATACAAAGTGTTCCATTTGTAACAATTACTCTCAAATCTTCTCGTTATTCCGAAAAAAATGTTTCAAGTAAAATCTACTTTCGTTTCGAAAAAAAGACGTAATTCGATTTGAATCACTTTTTTTTTTTTAATGCGAAAAATTACTCATAGCGAGATCACTCCATCAATTTAAAACAATTTGAAACAGCATTAAACTCTAAATTTTCTAACTTTCACCAAGAAACACGGTGAAAATTAATAGATTTAATTTCGTCCAAAGATTCAAATCTTATCTTGCAAAATAATATTTCAAAAAAAAAGAAAAGAATCGACACGAGGAGATCCAGGTGACTCGGACACACGATGTCTTAATTTGTGAATGGACACGTTCCACGTCGTGAATACCGTCCCTTCGAACCAGCAGATAGAAACGTCGAATTCAACGATTGGAAGATCACGATGGTTCGAGGAAGATCCTCGTGAAAAACGTGGAAAACGACGCGGAACCTCGCTGATTATGAGGGTCCATTGAGAAGAGGGAGGATCTGTCGCGCTGTCTGCCCAAGCCTCCTTTCTCGTTCTCGGATATTTTGGGTAAAATCCAGCCGACGTGGATCTCTCTCTCTCTCTCTCTCGTCGGCTCGGTTTTGTTGGAGGTGTGAGATTACAAAGGATGAAAAAGAGGAGAGATCGCGTGGTGTTTTGTGCGAGGACGACCCGAGCGGGGGCCCCATGCCGAGGAAACCCCGTGTGCCCCGCACACAACGGTTTCGGACGCGTCTTGTCCGCCTCTTGTCGCCTCTTCTTCCGAATTCTCCTTCCTTTCTTTCTTCACTCGCCGGCGGATTCCCTGTCCGCTCGAGCGGACAAATTAGATCCCGAAAAGATTTTCTCCGCCGCGAATACTTTAAACGAGCACCACCAAACTTGGGAAACTTGAACTCGAGAGGAAAGTTTCAATTTACGGGGATGGGTTTGTAGGCATTTGGGTCGGGTGAAATATATATATATTTCTCCTCTCCGTCGTCTTTAATTAAACCAAAGTAGTAAGAGAAGTAAGAAATAAACACCGGATATACGATGTACGAGCTACTTTTTTCTTCTTTTTTTTTTTTTGTATTGTATTTAAGAAAAAAGTTTCACTCGCTTCACTTGTTATTACACATAATATGAATAATAATTCATTCCTTCTTGTTTTTCTTTCTTTTTTTCTTTTTTTTTTATAACACGAGGAAACGAAATCGCACGCATAATCCATCGAATACATATTTTCTTCGACTACTTTTCCCCCCCTCGTGTGAAAGTGAACGACGCCGACATTCAATTATCATCGTTGCCCTCGAGCCGTCGAACTGTGAATATCGCTCAGTGTTCCACAGAGGATGGAAGGAAGGTTCGTGAAGAGAGAGAGAGGAGAAAAAAAAACAAGGAAAAAAAAAAGAAGAAAAAAAAAAAGAAATCAGCAGAAACACCGGGGATGTAATTAAAATGGTCGCGCATTTCTGCCAATTTTAGCAATTTCGCGGCGACGCGCGCGGCGTGCCGTTAAAGAGGCTCAAGGAATCATGCAATTATAATTTATTCGCGTGTCGACCGTCGACTCGGTCTCTCCCCCCCTTCTCTCCACCATTCCTCCTCCTCCTCCTCCTCTGCCTTTTCCCATTTAACTCGTATTTTCCTTTGACTCTCTTTCCAACCTTTGCCGGTGTTCCTCTGTTATTGTGCGGAAGATAATGCGCGCGGCCTCGGTAATTAATTCCTCCTCGATTCGATAAAGGGGAAACAAATGTCCCCGCCTCCCCCCATCCCCCACCTCACTCCCGAAGTCGAAGTCAGACGTCCAAATTTTTCGAGTGTTTCTTCTCTCGGATCCGTCGGTAAAAATGGACGCTTGTATTTCGCTTTTAATTTCAAAGAGGCCCCCGATCCTTAATGCCCGTTCCGGTTGCGAGCGGAGAGAACCCACCGCTCTTGGAACCCGAAGGGAGCCCGCCGACGCTTTCTGCGCCACGATTATGGGAATAAACGAGATCCTCCACGAGGCTAGACAAATCTGTCCTACGAATTGTTAGCACATGTCCGTGTCCGCCGACAAAGAGAGATGGAAATCCCCGCTGCGAGGTTCGCCGTGTGTCGGTTGACACAACACTTGGCTTCTTCAAAATTCAGGGATCGATCGATTCTTCTTCTTTTTTTAATTCGAATAAATTTGAGACGATAATTTTTCAAGAATCGAGAAATCTTAAGTACGCTCGTTTACCTTTTCTTGTTACACAGAATACAAAATAATTATCTTTTTCTACGAAAATAAAATTTTATAGGAAGATAGGATTAAATGACTGTCAACTGTTGGATAAAAGGTAATAATGCTCTGTTGAATCGACATCTCAAGAGAGAGAAAAAGAAAAAGAAAAAGAGGAAAAAGTGTAAAGCATTTACGCGTTAGAGAGTGAGAGATCCCCCTTAAAGGCGAAGTGGGAATTTTAACAAGTTTCCATTCTCCTCCCGCAGAAATGCTCTTTGCTGCGCGAATAAGTAGCAAAGTTGGCGCATCGTAGTGAAAGGTGTCACTCGCGTGAGATCCTAATCTGTCGCGTTGCATAGCCTGGAAGTCCTATTGTGGCAGCTCGTTCGTGCCCATCTTCGAAAAACTCTCCTTAGCCCGGTAGCTAAACTGGCCATTATGAGCCGCGTACGAATCGCGCCATCTCGCTTTCCTTCCTTTTCTTCCTTTCTTTCCAAACTGTCCCACTTCTTATTCAGGCATTATAGGGTATTACTAGTCGGCCGTCCCTACCTGAGCCGATGCGACGATCAATGATACTCGTCTTTGGTAATCGTTCCAGACATCAAGAAAATGGAAAATCTGGCGCAACGATCTCTCCAACAAATCATCGTCAATATTATTTTTACGAAATCTTAGATATTTCCTTTACGGAACGTACGTTTTAAACTTACTTATCATTTGATTCGACGTTCCTCGAATTTTAATGATTCATCAGAAGAATTGGCAAGGAATTGGCAAACGTAGCAATAATCGAAAATAACGAAAATCCACTTTGGTGTGCGAGCGTGACAGCGAGAAGCTACAATCAGAGCAAAAGTGTCAAGGCGTGAATAAATATTTCTTACGAGTTCATCCCCATGTTTCTCCAGAGTTTACTCCTACCTGAGATTATCCGGGATGGACAAATTTTTCCTTGGGAAGCAACTCTTCCCAAGGCTGCCACTACTACTACTACTATTTGCCAATGCGTGCATTACTTACCTGCAAGGTAGACCGCTTTATCCACCTGCGAGATTCATTGATTTTTATGGGTGCACCTAGTTGTACTCGTTACCGGCAGGTGGTAGGGTAAAACCGACCAACGGACCCCCGCGGCGAAACTCACTCAGATATCTGTGATAAGGGAACGTTGAAAATACCTTTTCTATTTTTACAGAGAGAGATAGAGAGAGAGAGAGAAAAAGTTCTCGTTGATAAAATATAATTAAAAACCAAATAATTTTACCGATTTACAATCCTATTAATTCGATTCGAATTTTTCATTTCAATGACAAGATTATACTTTCGATTTTTTTTTAATTAAATAAAAGCCAACCATTTAAGTTATTACGAAAGAAAAGATTAATCGGGGATCGATACGTGACATTTTCATACGCACATTTTCCTTTTCCAAGTACAATGGACAAACGAGATCCCCGACGTGGAAGTGTGAAATGTGTTTAGAGGCGGGAGGGTGAGAATTGGCCGGGGAAGGTATCGAAAGGCGGGCCGTCCAGGGGCGTATCAGGGTGAGACGCTTGGCCGGCCAAGCGTCTCGGTGCGTATCGTGGCCGCGCAAGACAATTGAAAAAATCACTTGTCTCGCCCTAAAAGTAGGGAGAGTGAGAGAATACACCCCTAGATGGATGCTGGAGACTGGGTGTGATGAGAGGGCGATATATATATATATATATATATATCCGTTAAACGCAACACCCCGGATCCAAAACATTGCGGTCACGAAGTTCTGAAACTGTTTTCCGCACGTGCACCGGGCCGCGTTGCACCCTGAATAGAAATGGATCGTTTCTTAATGACACTCGAACGCGTTTGTAGCCACGTCGGGCGCAAGGTGGATTAAGTTAGAGAGAGAGAGTAAAAAAGAAGAACGAACGTTTACAGGGGGTATACAATAAGAAAAATAATTTTTTCCAGGTTCGTACGGCCGGAAGCGGGGTGAGGGGGTGGTTGGACGCATCCCACGAGACGAATAATTGGTTGAAGTACGTTCGAAGCACTAGCAGCCCGCACGCGGTTAACATGCGACATGTGCTCATCGGTGGACAGGTATAATTAAATATTTGAGGAAGGAATAAAGAAAAGGAAAAATAAAAATTGTGACTTTTCCGTCAGCCAAACAATTAAAGCGATCATTGTGATAAACTCGAATCGAGTTTCTCCCGATTTCCATTTCCGAGCTTCGATAATTGTTTTACAAGCAACGGTATAGCAAGTTGGCGCGTGGCACGTTTGGTATTGACCACTAACGTATTCGGTTTTCGACTGCGCAACTGGACACCGGATCGACAGTTGCAGTTAATAGGAAGGAATAATTATACGGTGTCAGACACAGTCGTAGTTAATTCCACGTGTGCCGGTGAAACTGAATGTAAGAAAGAAAGAAAAAAAAAAAAAGAAAAAAGGAAAAAAAAAAAAAGAAAAGGTGCAGCAACGCTGCCACGTTTCTCGTGACTTGCTAATGAGACGACGATGGAACGGAAACAAACGCGGCCAAGTTTGTAGATTTACGTTTAGATTTGTAACTGCCAAATGCACCGCTTCAAAATTTCAACTTTGTTGCTCTTTCGCACGCAACTTTCCTATCCGCCAATTTCATCTTCTCGATAATTCACGATACGTAGAGCAAGAAAAAAGATTTTCATTTGCCAATTTTTCAAAAACGTTATTATACTTAATTTATATATAATTATATATATTCGTTTTGGTATTATTTTGAAAAAAAAAAAAGAACAGGCATAGAGTTTCAAAGAAGAACAATATTTCTTAATTATCGAGAAACCGTATGTATGATTTTTGGATAATGATCCGATAAATGACAAAAAGACAATGGAGGTCACGGTGTCAATTCGGGGTACGATCCCATCCTTTGGACTTTCCGTCCATGTGAACCACGGCACATGGTGTTGGGCCGCGTTGTGGGCGCTCCCTAAGCTGCGTGTATACAGGGTGTTTAGTTATTAAGTCACCCTACGGGGTCGTTTCGGTGTGACTTCCTATACGCCCCGCTCGCAATCGGTGTGGGAATGGGGAGGGGATCCTCTATCAGAACCCTACGGAATCGCCGTTGTAATGACTTTTCGGGGGCCTCCTCACGATACCATAAAGATCCTTTCATTGCTTCCGACTGTTATGGACTCGATGGAAAATTTGTGTCGTTCAAAAGCGCGATATTTAACGAACGATGTTGGAACGAAATTTTTATCACGATTCAAATGTTTTCCGTTTCATTCGAAATAATTCGCTCGCCAATGCTTCGCTTCAACGGATCTCGATGTAATTCTTCTTCTTCTTCTTCTTCTTCGAGCGGTACTCGAGATTATTATTCGAACCAGGCCGAGATAATTCGCGATGAAAGGTAACAAAAGTGATGAGGGGTCGGAGGATTCAAGGGTGTCATTGTCCGCAGATGGTGTACGAGGCGGTGAGGGACATTGCGGCGGGTGAAGAGCTTCTTCTCGGTGTTCGAGAACCTCTTCAGCTTCAGGACATGCTCGGCGAGAATACGACCGAGGATCGAAGCGACCGAGAGACCGGTGAGTATCAAACGCGATGCGATCACCAATTATCCTAGTTATTAATCTACCTCTCTCTCCCAACGTCCCTTCGATCGACCATCTATTAAACTAAGAACCGGTTATGCGAACAAAACCGTAATTCGGGTGTTGATACAATCGTTGGAAACATAGTGATTATCCAATCTTTTCAAGATTATTTCTTTTCGCGCTATTTTTTTTAACACTTTGAAAAGAATCCGAATGACTTTAGAATTTACAATAAAATATTGAATCAAATTAAACTAAAAATTCAATTATACAATCCATCGATTCGAATTAAAAATTTCTTTAAAAAAAATGGAATTCTAAAAATTTGTATTTTCGTGAAACGAAAGTTCTACCACGTGAATGTTCGCCAACTGACGGGGGGCGGAAGCACGGGGTAATCGAACAAATGATCAAGCCCATTAAAATATTCCCGATCGTGGTGTACACAAGCTGGCTTTACGACTTTTCGGGCCGATACACATCGTGACTCGTGCCCACTTGCGTACGCAGAGAAGGGGGAGGGGGCAGGTGTCTTCGAAAAAGGCGGAATTATCCCTCTGTGATGCGAGGGAGGGCAGAGGGTAAATCGTGAATCGTTGGCTGCACGAGCTGTGCTCGTCATGCACCCGTGATTCTGGCGTGATTCACCTGGTCGGCCGTTGCGTATTTAACCCCTTTTTCGAAGGTAATAAGCATTGATTATCTCGAGATAGACGCACTCGTGCCGCGTGCGTTGTTGTACCTCGCCTCCACTCCCCTCTCCCCTCCCCGCTTAGTACGTCGCTTTAAATTTCAATTCGGATCCTCATTCGTTTCACATTCTCCGTCGTCTTCGCGAAGGAGAAAGTTTGAAGAACGTTCGAGGAGCGATGGGGAGAGGAGTGTGTTGCCATCCAAGGGGATCGTTTATCTTCGATTTTCATTAGATGAAGCGCGATGAAATATATATATATATATATTCGAGACATTTTCGAGGAGGGTTCCCACCTCAGCAGTGCCCGGCTGCTCGACAATTATCTGGTTGTAACTCGTGCACGATGGTCAGGATTCGGATGACTGGCTGAGATTAAATGGGGAGGGAGGGGGTTTATACGCGACACCCCGCCCAGATGTCGCGGTAATTAAAACCGGGATTATTATGAAAGTTGGAGGAGGCGGCGAGGTGTCTACGGTTAATTCGCCCACGATTTTTACTCGTAATTTTCGCCTACCAATCGTAAACGTCTCCTCCGAAGACAGAAGACACGTTCTTAATTAAATCGGCCTTCCTCCCCTCCGGCCAATTAAAATCTCCAACCCGATATTTTCCATAACTCTTGTAAATCGTTTATTCTACGAGTAGAAGGGAGACGGGGAGAAATTTCTCTCGATTTCGTTCGGGAAAATGGTTTTAACTTGGCAAGATAAAAATTTTATCACGATAATGTGAAATATATATTCATATATGCGTGGAAAAATATATTTTACGCGTCTAATAATTCGAAAGTACACGTGTTTCCCTCCTCCTCCTCCTCCTTTCAAAAGATTATAACAACCGAAGAAAAAGTGGTGGCCATAAAACATACACGGGAAAAATGGTGGAACAGTATCGCCGTTAATCCGAGGGAGCCATTTTTACGAGAAATCCCTGGCAATCTGGTGCGTGCAGCGAGAATAATGATGTCAAACAAACGGCGTTACACCCCGTACGCCGGCAACCCTTGCGAGGGACATCTCCGCTCCTTCTTCCGTCACCCTTGAGCGGATCATTTTTTTTTTTCACGGGGAACGAAGGGAATCGCTTTAACGCGACGAATGAACGGGGGCGAGCGTATGCATGGGATCGCGTTAAATAAACGGTGACAAAATCTTCTTTATTCGCTCGGGAAACAGTTTTTTTTTTTTTCGCGTTTACACGCTTCCTCTCTCTACAGAGTTAAAAAAAAAAAAAAAAAAAAAGAATGTCGATACATCCAGGGATGATGCTTTCGGGCATATAACCGGTTTTTATTTGCTGCTCCATTGTTTTCATCGTCTCTCGATAAGCGAACGAAACTGGCCTCCGTTAGACGTGTATGCATAGCGAGAACGATTTTCTTCAATACGAATCAATACGATTTGAAGAATTTACGATTTGAAATTATCTAACTGGTTAAAATATCGATTGTTCAAAAATGTACAGCGGTGCCTTTGGTATAATAACACGTAATTCTTTCTAATATGTGATTTTTCTTAAAATTTCTTTAATATACTACTTGATTTCTACTCGAACAAAAATATTAAAAATGCTATTCTTCGTTTATCCATCATAAAAAAAGGCAAGGATCGATCCTTTTACATTTTATATCGAGAGTCCTTTCTGAAAAATGATTTTATTAAAATAAACAAATATGAATAAAAAAAAAGAAATAGGGGAAACATCGAGTCTATAACTCGATAACAGTTAGCCGTGATTCTTGGCCGAATGACGAGCTATAGGTCGTTTTATGATACCGAGACAGGCGCATTTTTTTCGCCTATTCGGTAAACCACGTTTGCACGAGGCAACAACAACGCTATCGAGGGGGGCAGGGCAGGGGGAGGAGGCGTAGATACAACTGGCGACTGGCAGTTAACAGTGAGTTATGGTTTTGATTTTTCGCGGCGCCCAATTTTTCGCCCTTTACAACGCCACTTTTTTTCGTCTCTTTGGCCACGAGACGCATCTCTTTCCCGCTTCGGATGGCTCTATTTAGGGTCGTTGATAATTTATGGCCTGGTATTGTCGATTAACACGCGCGTAACCTGGCCTGAGAGAGAAGAGAGAACAGAGAAAAAGAGAAAGAGAGAGAGAGAGAAAAGGAAAAGGGTACAGTTTGAAAGAAAAAAAAAAAGGGGGTATCCGTGCTTAAAAGGGCACGCGACGCTGTTTTCGAAGGGGGTGGAGCGCGCGTGGAGGGCGGGTGAAAATGGGTGACAACCCTATCTGATTCACCGAACTAATGACACGTCCTGTTTGACGTTTCACTCGCGTTTCAACCCTTGTTACAACAATTTACAATTCTTCTGGAATTTGTAAATGTGAATTGTCGAATTGTCTCGAGAGTCCACTTGAAAGTGAAACTCTCGAGAACTGGATTGGAGAGTATTTTTTTTTTTTTTTTATAAATGAGAGAAAATATTGTGTCGAGAGATTAAAAAATGCATTTAGAAGAAATATATTAATCAAAGGTACATCGAATTATTCGCGTTCTTTGGAATTGTTCTTCGTCGAAGCTTCATGAAGTTATATCGTTATTACATCAAATTAATGATGTTTTGATGTTTTGTCTAATATTTCATATTAATTTCCATTCAAGCGTTCCAATGATTATATAAAGTTCGTATTAAATTCCTTTGAAATTTGCAAAGTTATAAAGTTATACTCTTTAGAATTTTCTTTCCTTCGTTAAAAAGTTTGATGGTGTATAGAAGATTAGCATATTTTTCGATGGAGGGAATGTTGCTTCCGTTTCGAGTCAGTGTTTCGCATCAGTTCTTCGAGTCATCTACTTGACCCTGGTCTGTCACGACGCCACGGAAACATTGATTTCCGTTACTTTTTCCCATGCAATCGCCAACTGACACGGTTGCAGGGGGGTGTTGCCAGTGAATCCCACCTGTTGACTTTCCACGACGTTGCATTTTGCCAGGTTTTTTGTAATAATGTGATCGATATGTAACAACAACAATCATTTATTTTCTTTGCGAATAATATAATTATTATTCTCTCAAATTGTAAATTTAACTTTACCACGTGAATACGTTATTGAAGACTTTTCAAATTTATTTATTAGACAATTCAAATTTACAATATGAAAAACAATTTTTTTGATTAAATATGATAGATCAAACATTTGAAATTATGCCAGATACAAGAATCATCTATTTTTCTTCATTTCACGTTATTACAATTCTTGAGATTCTACAAACGGTGTGATTTAAATTTGTAAAAAAAAAAAAAAAAAAGAAAGTTCTCATTCAAATTTTTTCTCGAACCGTTGACATATTTTTCATCTCTCTCTATCGATCTATAGGGGGTAGGAGTTTTTTTTTTTCTTTCTTGTCTTTTGAAAGACCTCGTTTAGCAGATCGCGAGGTCGACCGCATCCTTCATTGTTTAAATTCACGTCGTGCCGCTTCAAATTAGTCCTGGATGGGGGAACGATTAACGTTCTATGGGGGGGTTAGTTGCGTGGCGAGGGGCGTAGTTGGTGGCGTAGGGGCTGTGCCCGGTTCCCATGAAGGTCCGTTGGGGGCCATCGCTCGACCATATGGTCGGACAAGTGTAGCGGCAGATTTAAATAACCGTTGGTGGACGGATATCTTTCTCAATTTTATAAGCCCAGCTAATATTCCATCCACCGTACGTACGTCGATTGCCTCTATTTTATCTTTTATCGTTTCCATTTCAATATGAAAATTCTTTAAAATCGTTTCGATCATTTTGTGCAAAATATTTTTTTCAGTCCGCAATTTTAAATCGATCTCTCTTTACAAGAATTCTTATTCGATTTAAAATACTAAAGAAAAATTTTACTTGAAAAATCGACACGTACATTTTTATGCAAACAGATAAATTTTAAAATTGTCTTCTCGTTATCCTTTTTCTTAAAATTAAATATTTTGCACAACTTTTTATCGAATGTCAGTACGCAAGATTAATTGGAAATAAGCACTGTTGGAAAATTCACTTTCGAACGCTACCTGTCTCGCCACCTTTTAGAGGGGGGTAAATAGGAGGTCTGACCGTTAGATCGGCCCGGAATCCCCGTCATTAAAAATTACACGCTGTCCCGTTCACGGCCTCCTGATTTTACCTGGCTGTCGGGGGTGAAGGAAGTCCGCAGGGGGCATAGAGAGCCTCACCTGCGATTGGTCGGACTCCGGCCTCGCCGTTTACCAATAGGAAGCGGTCCCCGGCACCCTGTTCGTGTTTTCAGTTGTGGGATAACGTGCCACCAGCTAACTGGTACATCATTGTACCTATTGTCTTCGCCGACTGCAGCATCGTGACCGAGTTGCGCGAGAAGAAGGCATTTTGTCGCGATCTTTGTGTCTCTGTTAATCCTCTTCTTGGTGGGGAATTTTTTGTCCGAAAGAAATTTCCTCCATTTATTTTTTTTTTCAAACAAATAGCGAAACGGTGTATGATAATTTCGCTCGTGGCGTGAAAAATTATTATTATTATTCCCATTTCAAGTGTCGAGATAATTTTTCTGTGTCATCGATTCTCTGTTCCATTAGAAATAGAAAAAAAAAAAAAAAAAAAAGAAAAAGGAAAGGAAAGGAACGATTTAGGACGGAGAAGGAAAGAAGAATGGTGAGTTCTTCCGAGCGGATAGATAAAACGATAGTGCCGGTTTGATTTAATAATTCAGGAACAATCGTGGCGTCCACTTGTCACGCCACTCTCCACTCGCGCTGGCTCCCCGCGCGATTCTCGATCACGTAATTCGCCCAACACCAGGACGGGTCACGTATCATCGTTCTCGGGGGTGTAATTTATAGAGCCGCAGCCGGTCACAATGTGGGACGGAATTATGACTTCCCAGACTGTCTCTGTTCCTCGCTGCCTCGTTTCACGTGCCTTTTCTTCTTTGTGCTTATAGCCTCGCAACACAGTGGAACCGTAGACGAGGACAAGGAGGACGAGGAGGAGGGCGAGACTAGATGCACCGTCTGCGACAAACCGTTTCAAGATATCGAATTGTAAGTAGCATAAAAAAAAAGAGAGAGAGAGAGAAAAAAAAACTCTCAATCTTTGTCATTTCTCTTGGAATAACCATTTTCAAAATTTTAATCTTCGCTTAAGCCCGTTCTCCGATTTCTCGGAGAATCGATAATTTGATATCTCGCTCTGATATCTATGCTTATTCCCGAACGCTTCTCTTTTAATCCTTGACACCTTTTATCGAGCAAAATTATTTATTATATCGTTGTTACGTTTATCGATAATCGTGGTGAAATCAATGTTGCAAAGCTTATGAAGGATTCGTGACTGGTCGCCACGTGTTTTTTTTCAAAATCAGATTGCGAGGATCGTCCTCTCTAATGATACATCGAAGCACGAATCGATGAATCACGATTAGATATAATTCCTCGTAACCGTGTATCGCTTCGATCGTTTAATCTATGCCAGATACGAATTTTTATATTTATAAATTGAAATATTAGAGGGGGGAAAGAAAGAAAAACAATAAATGGATGGAACGGTGTTGGGGATAATCGGTTCGATCGGTTTGATTCGACGGATAAATTGTTGGGTGGTAATGGACGAGATGGAGGAATCGAGAGGCGCGTTATCCACTCGAAATCTGAGCGTTGGCCGTGCACGGAAAAGAGGGGCCCCCGAGCACGCAAATCATTTCGAGGGTTGCTTTCGAGAATTACGATAGCTTTTTCAGGCTTGTTCGAGGCTGTTTGCGCGCCACCATTAAACGAAAAGTCAAATACTTGACCGATGCCCGAATCGTCGCGTGAAAGCTCGTGTTATTTACCTTCCAATCTCTTCCCACGATACGAAAGGATCCAGTTCTGATTAATATCACGCCAAAATCAAACTTTCTTTAATTAAAAATAAATACACATCTTTCTCCATATTTGCAATACTCTTCAATTTTCCTTCTCCTAGACAGAACGAGTTTGTAATTAAATCAATCTTAGGATATCTTTTTTATAAATATCTTAATAGATCTTTTTAACTCAGCTCGATCCAAATATCCCATCCCATAATTTATTCTTCCATATTATTTTATATTCACAATGCAACGTGTCTTATTTACCTCCTTTCATCGCCGAATGATATCTCGTCTAAAATAAAATAATAATAGTAAAAAAAAAAATAATTATCACCGTTGCATAACCGGGAGGAGAGGGGAGAGAGGGAGTGGTCCAATTTTGGACATCCATTTCGTCCCGTTCCGGCATCTGTTTCCCGGTTTGGCGGCAGACCGCGACACCAGCCGCTTCCGTGAGCCTCGGCTCGGCAGAGTCACCTGTTGTGGCACATAAAGTACGCGCGAGATCCGCATTCGGTTGCATCGAGCCACCCCCTTATGCATCATCGAAGGCGTCGCGTGCCCGCAGCTCATCTGGCACGGCGCACCGTCACCGTGAACCTACTATCTCACCACGAATAGGTTTCACGCGACACGTGTGTTCGAGGGTGTAAAATCAATGCCGGCCACCACACCATGGCACATCCTGTGACCATAACCCGTGCCCAACCTCGCGACACCCCGCGCTTACAACCAACCCAGCTTGCTTTGTCGATGTGTGTGTGTGTATATGTGTGTGTGTTCACCAACCCCCGACTGCCCGTGCCGCGGACACCTCTCTCTCTCTCACTCCATCCACCCTTCCTTCGTTCCCTTTCCTCCCTGTGTGAGTGTACCTACGATCACCACCCTCTTCCTTCGGGGGCGTGTGACCGTTATTACGCGAGAGCTTGTCCGCTGCCGCGCTACCGGAGTCACTTAGTCATCATCCTCGACTGCACCGAGCGCAGTCTTGGTCGGTGCGCTGCCCCGGATCGATTATATCTCGCCAACTTTCTTGCTCCGCTCCAACCGAGATTTCCAACGGATTACGTAGACGGGTTTCCCTTCCCTCTTCCTTCTTCTTTTACACTCCCTTCAAGGCGGAGTGCCTCTCTTCCTCTTAGAATAGTCGCTCCTCGATTCCTTTGATCCGGGTTTAAGAGAGTACGGAAGTGACAATCCAACGGGAGGGATGTTGATAAAAAGTGACGTTTCACGCGTGACGACATTCTCGTCGACTATTCTGCTTTCAGATTGGACAGCCATCTGATAACCTGTCACAGATACCCGGCGGAGCAGCATCGGTGCGACAATTGTCCCAGAGCGTACGCCTGGCGACCGTTGTTGGTACGCCACCGAGCGATCGTTCACGGTGATCTTCGGAACTACCCTTGCGAGAACTGTCCGAAGGTAAGCATCACCTTTGACACCCGACTAGCCACGAAACGACACGTCTCTCCCCTTGAGTAACATCTTCAAAGTTTCGCTAACAGTCGGACAAACCGCAGGTCTTCACGGACCCGTCCAATCTTCAGCGCCACATCCGGACCCATCACGTGGGCGCGAGGAGCCACGCGTGCACCGAGTGCGGCAAGACGTTCGCGACCAGCTCCGGGCTGAAGCAGCACACCCACATCCACAGCAGCGTGAAGCCGTTCCAGTGCGAGGTCTGCTTCAAGGCGTACACCCAGTTCTCCAATCTGTGCCGGCACAAGCGCATGCACGCCGATTGCCGTATGCAGATCAAGTGCGTGAAATGCGGCCAGTCGTTCAGCACGGTCACCTCGTTGTCCAAGCATAAGCGATTCTGCGACTCGACGCCACCTACCGGCCCGCCAGGCGCCATGCCGCAGTTGCCCACCCCGGCCCCCAGCCCTTTCCTCGTTTACCCCAGACCCCCGGTCAGCCTCCCCGGAGGTTTGCCCTTCTACCCGACCAGCCTGATGGGCCCCTACCCGGGAATCTTCCCCAACGCTCCCAATTTCTTGAACACCCCCCTCCTGTTCCCGCCCAAGGTCGAGGAAGCCGAGAAGAGGAGCGAGAGCCCGAAGAAGGAACGTTTCACCCCGCCAAGGGTTCTGCCGCAGCACAGCAAAGTGTCGCCGTCCACCGCCGAGGAGGCGACCTCCTCGTTCAGACCGTCTCCGGCCAGGCCGCCTGTCCAGCCGACCCCCGAGAGCGACGACCAAGACCCGTCCAAGAAACGGGAGATCGGAAGAGCGGGCAGCGAGAAGAAACCGGATCCCGAGCATACCGCGTCCACGACCACCGCGTCGTCCGCGAACGTCGAGGAGACGACGGATCAGCCGTTGGACCTCAGAGTGCAAACCAAGAAGCAGAGGACGAATTGCTCGAACGCGACGGCCGAGAGGAAGCCGAGTCGCAGCCCGTCCCCGGCCCCGGCTCGGGTCGAGGAGGTCCCGCCGCCCCCCGACCCTCCCAAGCCCGAGGAGGAGGGGGCCGCCTCCGTGCCGATGGAGGTCGACTCCAAGGACGTGGCGAGCAGCCCCCAGCTGAGGACCAGCCTGCCCGCCGAGCAACCGCCCACCAACACCCCGCCGCACATGGCGTACCCAAGACCCATCCACCCCATGTTCCTCGAGGCGATGTACCGCGGCCCGACCGGCTCGTTCCCCGGCTTCCCGGGCGGGCCCCCGCCCCCCGGTGGCGCCGCGCCCGAGTCCAGGCTGCTGCCGCCCCTGCCACCCTTCGGACCACCCCGCGGGCTTCCTTTTTTAGGGACGCTCATGAACGGGCTCAGCGGCGCTAGGCCTGGAGGCGGAGGATTCGACCTGCTCGCCAGGCCGCCGCTGGGGCCGTTCCCCGGCGTGAAACCGTTTCAGGAGGCGGTGATCGCGCCTCACCACCACCACCACCACCACCACGCCCACGGCAAGATGAAGGATCGGTACTCGTGCAAGTTTTGCGGCAAGGTGTTCCCCAGATCCGCAAACTTGACCAGACACCTGCGCACCCACACCGGCGAGCAACCGTACAAGTGCAAGTACTGCGAACGGTCGTTCAGCATCTCGAGCAACCTGCAACGGCACGTGAGAAACATCCACGACAAGCAGAGGCCGTTCAAGTGTCCCCTGTGCGAGAGATGTTTCGGCCAGCAGACGAACTTGGACCGGCATCTGAAGAAGCACGAGGCCGACGACGGGAGCGGTGTCGTTTCCGTGGCCGACTCGCCTGGGAGCAGCAACGAGAACGAGCGCGAGGACACTTACTTCGACGAGATCAGGTCGTTCATGGGCAAAGTGACTTACGGGGGTGAAGCTGGTTACGGATTGCCGCCCCATCCGGCCTATCTGCCCAGTCGGCTTCACGAGATGCACGAGTCCAAGATGGAGACGGAGTACGACGAGGACGAGGACAGCGAGGAAGGGGTGTCCCCCCTGGACGAGACGGATGGCATGTCCCCGGCCGAGACCAAGGAATCGGCAACCCCGCCGCCCCAGTACGATCTCAAGCTGAGGGAGAAGCAGGAACTGCTCAACAACAACACGGCCGAACCCGTGATCGAGATCTCCACATAGCTCGTTGGACGGATACCTTGAAGAGGATGAGGATGAAGATGATCGAGGATCGTGTTGCTCCAATCGTTGGACCGTCGTTATCCGAACCGTCTTCTTACGAAAATGTCTCCGAAGATGTAACTGTTAACATGATCGCACGTATATGTTATCGAGGAAGAGTCGGCCTTCGAAATCGCGTTTCGAAGTAGTAGTGAGAAAGAGAGAGTGATCGATCGAGTCGAACTTCCTTTCGAAGAAACGATGAAAAAAAAAAAAAGAAAAAAAAAGAGAAAAAGACGTTAAGGACGCTGAAGAAAAGTGCGTTTACGATGGATCCACACAAGACATTCTCAAGTCCCGGTGGACTCTTATTTTCCAAGTCTTTATTTTTTTTTTCTTTTTTTTCCCTCTTTTTTTCCTTTCGCACCGCAAAGAGTGAGAATCCAAGCGAGATCGAACGAAATTCACTGTACTTTCTCATACACGAGCAAAGAAAAAAAAAAAAGAGAACACACGTACACGTACACTTACACGTACACACGCATACACGGATACATATACATACATATTCACGTTCGTTGACGGGCAAGTTGTTCAATAGTGTAGTTCCTACAGGCTCGTTTCCATTGTACACACACGCGCACGCGTATAATTAATAATCGTTCGAACTTTTTTCTCCCATTTCCGCTCATCGACCTGAAAAATCGGTCGATCATCGTAGTATTATTTATTCATATTGCGAGTTACTTTGCGAGTGAAACTGTCTCGTACGAGAAGACAGGATCCGGATTCGAGTTTCTAAAACTCGATTTCCCTTCCCTAGTGATATATATATATATATATACATACATATATATACACATATTCGCACAGGACGATTTAATCGTGAAGCGAGATTCATGGATATTCGAAATCAGGCCTTCGTTAAACTCGAAGCCGAACGAGATGATTATTCAACGAACGTTTCTTATCTTTTTTTTTTTTGTTTTCCTTCTTCCTTTTTTTTTTTTTCGTTAGCTAGTAGCAATCGATTGTTGCAATCGTCGATCGGAAGTGTGAAAACCTCGTGCTCGAATAGATAGGAAAGGATAACGTAAATTCTGGCGTTAGTCGACGCGAAGCCAAAGCGACGAGGATGGATAATTAGCGAAACGAGCGTGTAATTAGAAGAGAAAGAGAGAGAGAGAGAGAGAGAGAGAGAGAGAGAGAGAGTAATATGAGAATCTGTGTACAAATTTCTATTAGGTGATAATAACGTTTGTAAAAAGAAAAAAAAAGAAGTTCTCCGTGATTTTTAATATATATATATATATATATATATATATATATATATATATATATATATATATATATATATATTATATATATATATAAATAGATATTATATATATATACATATGCATATATTATAAATATGATTGCGATCTTATCGATTTTAACGAATGAAGGATCATGAGAAGTACTTTGCGGGTAATTGTTACTGTTTATTTCAATGAATGGTTGATAAAAAGGATCGCGTGTTCTCATCCTGTTCTCATCGATGTTCAAGAATGATACTCGTGAATGTTCAAGAACGAAGAAGAAAAAAAAAAAGAAAAAAAAAAACGTTTCGAATTTTGTATAGGCGTAGGCGTGTACAAAAACCAAAAAAAAAAGAAAAAAAAAAAAGTAAAAGAAAAAAAAAAAGAGAAAAAAAGAAGAAGAAATAAAGTTATTTCCTTTCTTTTCTTTCGATCATTCCCAGGCAACGTTTTTTTGTGAATAGCGTTTTCGTAACGGCGTTGACAAACATAGAATGTTCTTCTGTTTTTTTTTTTTCACACGTAAGATTTTACGTGGATACGTGTTCTACATATCTCTCCCTGTCTCGTCCTTCTCTCTGATTAATAGACGATAACAAACTTACGGATTGATTAAGCATTACTTATGTCGATCACTACTAATTAAGAGCGATTATATTATGACTCTATCTATACATACTGTATAAAAGCATCCTGTAACTTCATTATGATTACTATTAAAATATTACACTTCAACCATGGCGACGTTAGATCATTGATCATCCAATAGTTTCTTCTTTGTATTATTAATTTGGAATATTTATAGTAGAATTTAATAGAGATGTTTGTGTAATTTTTTATATTGAACGTATTCAATTAATACTTATAAAATAAAAAAAAAAAATATATATATATACATATATATATATGTATATATGTATATATATTTTGTATCCTATGTTTTAAAACGCGTAAAAAAATCACAGTGTTTGTTATATTTTCTAAGATTTAGAATTATTATTTTCAATTCATGATTCATAAAAGTTGATAAAGTTTTCATAAATTTTTTTGTTAAAGTTATAAATTGTTTATTTCTTTGTATATTGAAAGTATAATTGCCGAAAATTTATACAATTTTGCTCAATTATTCCGTTCAATATCTCATGTTTTATATAGCATAGGATATGGCATGTATATCACATCTTTATATAGTTGTAAAAAATAGAATAAAAATTATATAGGAATATATAAGAATGAGAACAAAAACGCGTCATATATGTATATATATATATATTTTATTTCATATATATATACACATATACTTTCTAAGTGCTTTATTCGATATAAATTAGAAAGTAGATAAGGATTTTTAATTATTTTGTTAAATAAAAAAGATAAAAAGTTAATTAGATATTGAAGCTTCTCGAGCGCGATATATAGACAAGGAAAGTAAGTAGTGAGAAAAGGATAGAGATAGAATAAAAATTCGGGAATCAGCGCCATCTTCAGAGTGCCGCAAATGAAACTCATTAAATAAGGAGAGCAAATAATAAGAAAAGGATAGAGATAGGTCAAAATTGACTACTAGCGACATCTTTCGGAATTGTCGGATAATATAGGATAAGTTAGAGTAAGAATTGATGACCAGCGCCACCTCTAAAAAGATAATTTTACCATTTAGAGATGGCGCTCATAGTCACTTCTTATTCTTTAGTTTACTTAAAAAGTTACTTTAACGATCCAGAGATGGCGCTAAAAGTCACTTTTACTATATCTTTATCCTTCTCTTTCTATTCTCTATCCTTATTTACATAGTTTCATTTGCGGCACTCTGGAGATGGCGCTGATTTTCATATTTTTAACCTATCTCTATCCTTCTCTCGCTATATCGTTCTCCTTGTCTAACTTACTCTTGGCGCGTCATCACGTACGAGATACGGGATTGAATACACTTTTGTCATTCCTTACTCATCTTAACTTTTCGAAATTCAAATTTACATATAATAAACGATTTATAAATCTTTATAAATCAATTTTTACGAATATATTTAAAATCTTTATTGTTTCAAATGGCGTAATATATATTAAAGATACCGATTGTCTCACGAGTAGATAAGAAATTAAGCGCATCGCGTTAGAAATGACAAAGTTACACAATTTACTTAGTTAATTGGCCAACGATGTCTCCTATTGAATTAACGAGCGTTGAACTTTGCCTTTACACGCGTTATGATCGTCTGAATCGAACTCTATCCAATCTGCATTATAGTATACGCTTCGACTTTTCATTCAAGAACGTTCGATTCATATCGTATTTGATCCATCTTGAGAGGGAAAGAGGATTTCGATTATTATTAAAATTTTATTTAAACGAAAAAAATATTAGAAATTGGAAATTTGATTGATATTTAACACGCACGATTTTAATATATTCCATGATTTTTCTTTGAAAATTTTTCTATGAAACCAATCTTGATAGCTATAAAGAGAACTTTACGTATTATTTCATGGTTCGAGAAACAGAGAAAGAAAAAAAAAGATAAACGATCTACATTTAAAAAAAACGATATGCAAATTATTGCAAATTGGATGATGATCTTTTCTGCGAATTCCGTTTAATTGATTCCAATTTGTAGGTTGATTTTTTCCAATTATATAATCTAATTTATTATCTTACAAAATTTCTTGATTTTCAATTCCAAGAATTATCATAAATATCATAGATACAAAGCTAAAACTTTTCTTCTTAATTCTTTTCTCCAATTAAATTTTATTTTCAAAAACGATCGATCCAAATTTATTATCTTACAAAATTTCTTGATTTTCAATTCCAAGAATTATCATAAATATCATAGATACAAAGCTAAAACTTTTCTTCTTAATTCTTTTCTCCAATTAAATTTTATTTCCAAAAATGACATCGATCCAAAACTTTTTGAAAGGAATTTCATTTCGAATCCGAATCTATCCATAAGGCAGAAAACTGCAACTCGAACAGTTTCTTACAATTTCCAAACGTTCAACATTCAACACTCGGTAGAAATGACCGAATCGGCATCGTAAAGATCGGCTCAATTGGCGCGAGAAGTCGTGGAATGTTGGAGAAAAAGAGGAGCGTACCGTTTTCTTCGGCCCTCCTTGCGAAAGGGGATCGCGAGGAGCACGATCGATCCACGGAACGGATGGTGATCCACGAAACGAGCGATCGGCGACCGATCTCTCGACGCAACAGATCGAACTGGATGAGGCAATAATTCTACGCGCGAACGAGCATTACTGCCAACTTGCTTGATGCTTGACAAAAAACTGAGCTGAGCCAATCGCAAAATTCCGCGCGCTCCTCAACCGCGTTTAGAAAGTGGAAAAAATCGATCATTGCTGCCGATACGCCGATTTCGATTGGCCGGTTGCTTCCATTGTTCCTCATTTATCGCCCCCGTATCTCCCCGTAGATCGCAGATATCTCGGATCAGAGATAATTCTACCTCTCTCGTCGAATCGCAATTAACCACGCTCCGCTCTTGTCG
Source organism: Apis mellifera (assembly GCF_003254395.2). NCBI lineage: Eukaryota > Metazoa > Arthropoda > Insecta > Hymenoptera > Apidae > Apis > Apis mellifera. The sequence continues at coordinate 7,459,706 of NC_037640.1, forward strand.
ATCATCCAGATCTTTATATTACTTTACTCTATCCATCGTAGAGTATTTTTCACACAACAATATATAATTTCAGTACTTTTCCACGGACTCATCCTTGTTTATAGAAATATCTATCTCCCCAACCAGCCAGTTCACATTTTATTCATCTCGAAAGAAAGAAAGAAAGAAAGGAAGAAAAAGAATGGTATCTCGCTTCACCCGATTCTTTTCGATTTTCGTGATGGAATCCGATCTATTCGAAACCGTCTCCTTTTTTTCAGGAGCAGCTCATTCCTCGTTCGTTTTTCTCGTTCTCTCATCTGGCCGAGTCGCGCGCGTCTCTCCTTTCATTTTAACGCATGATCGCGCACCCGATCCGAACAAGCAACACACCCACCGATCTCTAATCCATTCCTCTACGCACCGATCCGCGTAGAATAGAAAACGTCGCTTCTTGTTCGATACCTTGTTGCGCCGTTTCTTCGATCCGTTCATAGATCGTTTATCAATCGATCGTTTCATTCGGATAATATCGAAGCTGACCGAGGAGAGAGAGAAAGAGAGAGAGATGCTTTAAAAGCTCGTAAACGAGGTCGATGGTTAGGAAGATTTATGAAGAGACGTTGGAAAAAAAAGAAAAGAAGAAGAAAACTCGTCGAAGACTTAATTACCGATTGTCCCTTCTTAAAAGGTGTAAAATGAATCACCACGATCTTTATTGAACCACCCACACGCGTTGGAATAAGAACGCGTAAAAACGAAGGATTTACGATCCCCGGATTCGGAGATCCGTCTCCTCCACTTGCTCTCCACTTTGGCCAGGTGTGGCGCACGCACACACATATATATATATACACTGTTCGCGTCACAATACCGCTTTCCAAAGGATCGTGTAACGAGGATCGCGATCGATTTCTTCTTCCGTCCCGCGGCAACCATCGATCCGCGATCTCTATGCAAGTATAAGGAGTATAAGGAACGGTGAACGCTACACCGCGCGTATGCACGAGCGAGCTACGCGCTCCTTCACCCAAAAGGATAAATTTAGATTACTTTCACTGTTTGACGAAGCTCGGCTATACGAAGCTATATCGAGATCATTCTTCTTCTTCTTCTTATTCTTCTTCGATGATAAAATGATATTCGTTATTGCTCCTTTTTCTTTTTGAAAGAAAGTAGTTTCGTGAAGAAACGCTTTGGTGAAAAGCATTGGACACGAGTATTCGTGGATAAGGTATTTTTGGAGGATAATATATAGAGTATTATAATTCTTTGTGAATAATATTTGCTATTACTCTTCTTTCTTTTAGAAGAAACTTGTTCTCGACTCGTGAAAAGCATTGGATATACGAGTATTCTTCTTCTTCGATTTGTGGATAATATTCGCTGTTGCTCTTCTTTCTTTTAGAAGAAAGTTTTCGTTGTGAATAGTATTAAATATAAGTTTTGTGGATAATATTCGCTTTTTAGAAGAAACTTGTTCTTCTTTACTCGTGAAAAGCATTGGATATAAGTATTCGTGGATATTCTTCTTCTTCGATTTGTGGATAATATTCGCTGTTGCTCTTCTTTTTTTTAGAAGAAAGTTTTCGAGTTATGAAGCATTAAATATAAATATTGTGAATAATATTCGCTATTACTCTTCTTTCTTTTAGAAGATTTCGATTTGTGAAAAACATTGGATATAAGTATTCGATGGATATACAAATATTCTTCTTCTTCGATTTGTGAATAATATTTGCTGTTGCTCTTCTTTCTTTTAGAAGATTTCAATTTGTGAAAAATATTGGATATAAGTATTCGTGGATACGCGAGCATTTGTGGAAAATATTCGTTGTTACTCTTCTTTCTTTTAGAAGAAAATTTTCGAGTTGTGAACAGCGTTAAATATAAGTATTATAGATAATATTCGCTATTACCCTTCTTTCTTTTTGGAAGAAAGAAGTTTTGTGAAGAAATACTTTGGACACAAGTATTCGTGGATACAGTATTTTTAAGGATATTCTTCTTCTTCTTCTTCAATTTGTAAAAACTGTGCATAATATTTATTACTGCGAATATACTCTTTGTATACTTTAAAAGTGTTCTTTTGTTCTTCTTTTCTTCGAATATCGTAATTGTTATTGTTTCCTTTGAAAATGACACATAATACTCGCGATTATTCCCTCTTTTTTTGTCCAACTATTGGAAAAACCGTGGATAATGCTCGTATCTGTTTCGCAACGTTCGACGGGACGCGTAGGAGGAGACGTCGAACCGATTGAAATATCTCGCAGGAACACGACAAATTGTAGCTGTTCGAATATGAAGAAGCCCGCGAGAGAGGGATCGGGCCTGCCCTCCATTACCGGCGTTCCCTCGGTTGTACCACGTCGAGATAAACAAGCCGATTAAGCGGAAGATTAACTATCTCGCGCTAAAACAAGCTTATCTGCGCGTCTGTTTCGACACGAGGCCGACGTCATCTTTCCTATCCCAGATTCACAGTTATCCTCCATCGAGATCAACCGATCTCTTCCACTTCCGGGATCCTCCCTCCCTCCCTTCCTTCCTCTCAAAGGAAAAATTTTCCAATTTTAACATTCAAAAAAAAAAAAATCTCCTCCATCCAATTGCACGCTTTTAAAATTTTTCATCGAGCCAAGAAATTTTCCAACGCGACGCTGGTCGTCCTTAAGCCGTGTACCCGTAATCGCATGCAAAGCAGGAGGAAGAAGTTTTTACTTTATGTAACGAATTCATGTTAAGACGCGCCTATATAATAGTAATAATAATAATACATCGGTATATCCACTCATCCGATTAACGATCGGAAAATTTCCATTATCTCTCGTTATCGATCGTTACGAATGCGCGCATCGTATCGATGAAATAAAAGAAGAAGAAAAAAAGGAAAGAAAAAAAAAAGAAGAAACGCGGAATCCGTCGACCTATCACCTCGCGACGATCGAGCTTGTCCTCGCCTCCTCCTCGATCGAGGCGACGATCGTTATCTCTCGCGCGTGGGCGTTTCTCGCGAACCCATACGTTACGGGTATACCGTTTCGCGGTTTATAACGTCTCAATAATTGTCCATGCATGGACACGGGAGAGAGAGAGAGAGGTTTTAATCGAAAACTTTTAACCCGATCTTCCGTATGGATCGTTTAAAGGATCGACGATGGGATTTGGGTTATTGGATTTTCTATACCGATTTATCCACCGAGTATCGAAATCGAAGCACAAGTTTCCACGCAAGCTTGGAGCTCTAGCGATTGGAGAGAATCTGAAGTGTGACCCGAGCGCGGAGTGTGGGAGTCGATGGCATTGGGCGGAAGAGCAGGAGGATAAGAAGACACGTGTGTGCGATCCACGCGCTACGCTGACCGAGCTGGTTGGCTTGGAAGGATCAGACCAGGTTAGGTTGTATGTATCGCGTATCTACGTATCGTGGAAGAGTTAATAACAAAAAAGTAATTGGATATTCATCGATACGTTTCATTAATAATTATTCGTGAATTGAAATTAATAATAAACGTTGGTAATCGGTCGATAGAAGCTCTCGAAAGGTTTGAACAAAAATTTGTATCCTTGATTAACTCCCGAATAAATTCTGGGAAAGGATGTGAAAAATTTCTCTTGAAAACCTACGATTTTAATTCAATTGCTTTCAAAATGGAGTCTCCGAAATTACTTTTGAATTTGGCCGAATCGAATTAATTTCTCCTCTTCTTTTTTGAAAAAAAGTTTAATCCTGAGCGTGTATTAAGCAACGCGTTTAATTTCGACGACACGTGTGAACGTGACGTGGAATGGCGTGTCGGTGGAAATGTCAGGCGAAGCGTTTGGTGAATCGGATTCTAGTAGTGGAAAGAAAGGGAGAGAGGAGTTGGTTCCATTCAGAGGGAGCATCGGTTGCTTGACGACGACATGGACGGTAGCGGAATAGGATAAGCTTCAGGGCTACGGTGAACAGATCAGATAAATGGCCGGCTCGATCGTACTTCGATGGAATATAAATCTTCGGAAGACGGTAGCCTTGTCGATATGAAGCGTTTCAAGGAATTCGCGCTACCGGCCGATCGAATGGAAATTAGCGGCCGACTCGCTTTTGCGTCGATCCTCCGATAATCGCGTATGATGAGTAACGATCGACGATATTATCCGTGTATATATAATGTTTGCCTCGTTTAGAAACCAGATTCGTGCCAATATCTAATTTTAATTCTCTCTTATTAAAACGCACTTATTATTATTTCAATTTTTCTCTCTCGCTACTTTACTTTTTCTAGTCCATTGTGGAAAAATGAAACGAGATCCCTATCGATGTCGATCTATATGTATATAAGACGTTGTTACGTAAGGTAAGAGAGCGGTTCGTCAAACGGAGGAGGAGCATAATTTCACTTCTCTCGTTTCGATTCTTTTTCGCGAGACGAAGGGAAGGATCAAAGGGGAAACGGTCGTGGGTAGAGGAGCACACGATACATGGGCGCGTGCACCGTAGTACCTGACACACGATCGCGCGGCCCTCTTCCACATTTATCAACGGGTGAAATGTCAGCGGATCCCATGAATCGAGCCGGCGAACGAAGATCATCCCATTCACATGAGGGGGATCGAGCGACATCCTTGCCTCGCGGAAATGTCAATGCGCACCAGAATAAATCTAATCTAAATTATCCATTATGCTATCTTTAACTTTTCCTTCGAAAATATTCAACGAATTCCGAAACTCGCCCGTCCGTATCCAGCTCCATCGAAATATAAATCGTTACGATTTATATTATAAGTCGTTATCGAATCGACAAATTTTTCGTTGAATCGTCGAGGCAGGGCCTCGACTTTGATACGTGGGAAACGCGGTTTAAAAGGGAACCGATGTACCCGAGTTTAACACTCGGGACAAAGCCACAACAAATTAGTGGCAAATGTCGTGGACGAAAGTGGAACGAGCGCAAGAGGTAGCCGGTTTCGTAGCCGTTTCCCAAAGAATAAAAATAAGAAAAGAAAAAAGAAAAGAAAAGATAGAACAGAAAAGAAAGAGAGAGAGAGAGAGAGAGAAAGAAAAAAAGAAGGTGGGGAAAAACGATCGATCCGCTCGTTAACGAGGCTCGTTAGAGGCTGAAGCGCGGGAGTACGAAGCCGCTTCGAGATAAATCGAGAGGGACCGCGAAACAGGGTGACGAAAAAACGTGTACGCCTTACATAAACCCCGACCACGCCCTGCCAGACTACGTTTCAGGTTTACACGTTGGCCTAGTCGCGCACCTACTACAACACACACACACACACACAGAGCTGTGTGTGGAAGAGCGTTAAACGTGGCCGATCCGAGCGGTTTTGTATTTGCGACCGTTTTGCACGTGCACGAACCGTGTGTATACAAGCGTGTGTATACGCGCACTACTCCTCCTATACTCCTACTCCTCTCCTCCCTGTGCTCCTCACGGCGAAACGTGTCGATAGCCGCGCTCGATCTATGGGTAACCGTGCCCTCACCTATCGATACACACAACGCGGCGTTACCTTACGTGGGTGTTCGTAGGGCACCGGAACGAAAGTCTCTCTGCCGGCAGTTTGCTAAATCCTCGAAACGCTTCGAGAGATCCTATCTCGACCAATCCGGACAGCTGACCTGGTATTTCCATCGCGAGCGTTCCTGTCGATTTACACGGCCAGACACGCTTAACGCGCGTCCATTTCCCGCGCGATTTTCTTCTGCGATCTCACCTTCTCCGACACCTTCCATCTTCGAAAAGTGTCCAAGACACTTTCTTCAGATTTTTTTTTTTTTTATTATAACATTTGACGTAGTAAGTTCGAACATTTAGCTCTCCTATTTTTTTCTTACGAATTTAATTTCATTAAGGAAGGGGAAAATGGAATTTCGTGGCATTAAAGATCTCCAAGGATTTTGATTTTCCTTTTTTTTTAAGAAAAATAAACAAATCTTCAAGATCACCTTCCTCGATACGTTCTTTGATACAATAACAACCCTGTAATTCTCTCTTCATTGGATGAAAAAAGAACTGTTAAGATGCCTTTTAACCGATAGTTAAAGGGAATTATAGAGTAATATACGAGAAAGAGTGGTCCTTGAAAATTGTGTCCTGATACAAAAAGGAAAGAGAGAATGAGAAGAAGAAAAAAAACGTCGAAACTAATAACGACAATAATTCAGTTCGGTTATACGCGGTCCATACGCTGTATAACCAAGTATCATATGAAACGTATACACGGGATTCGAGGACGGGTGCAACAAGGCGTCCTCGAAATTCGATGGATTAATCGAGCGGCCATTGCGAAAGTGAAACGAAGCGCGCGCTTCGTCGCTCGGAAGGTCGAGCCACGGTTGCACGAGCCTCCCTTCTCGATCGTGGGGACGTGATTACGGAAGATTTCCGATCGATAGACCGTGAAAAATAGTCCAGTTCCACGAAATGTTTTTACTTCCCCCCCTCGAAGAATTATTTTCACCAAGACTCGTCGTCGATCATCATTCGTCCGAAAGACGCAAGTACCAAGAACATATTTTTCCTTACTCTGAATATGTTTTGAAAGAATGTACCACCATGATCTTTCTCTGACGTGATAAATATTATATTTCTCTCATTATTATTATTATTATCCATCCGATAATTATCGAGTACGTAACGTCATACCTATTACAGTTAATCATTATCGTTATCGCTCTTATTGCGCGCCATCGCCTCGAGAAAAAAAAAGAAAGAGAAGAGAAAAATCTTAGTGGCAAGTTCGATCGCCATCGATTCTCGTGTCAAAGATCAAATCGGCCGTCCAGTTTCTCACGTGTACCGACCACGATCCCGATCGGCTCGGCTTGGAAAATACAACGAGCAGAAGAATCTCTCTCTCTCTCTCGAAATTCCCAAGAGGTATTAATTCGTGCGATTAACGCAAGTGTTGCAGGGGTCGCGGCGAGCCGCACGCTTCAAATTCCAAAGAAACACCGCTATATACTCATCCTCTCTTTCTCTTCGAGAGAGAATCCTCGAAAGAGAGAGAGAGAGAGAGAGAGAAAGTCCGTTCCGCAACGGCTGCTTCACGAAGCAAGCTTCGCCCTCGACCTCTCCAAACCTGAACCTGAATCCTCTCCACTGATCACCGCCACGCCTTTTCTGACCGCGGTTGAAAATTACCGCGGCAGTTCGCATAACTGTATCAAGTCAAAGATGCTGCGCGAAGAGAGAGAGAGATGCTGTGGACCGGGTTGGCTACCGTTACAGGGAGTAGTGGATGAGAGATCTCGGCAAGAGGCAAGACGTGCGGCCTTTCCTAGGCGGGATGGATGGTTTCGGATGGAAGGGAACGGTTGTTCGCGCCTTCTCTCCTCTTCCGGATCGAGCGCGCCAGCACAGCTGCTCCATCGAAATTGGAGGAGCGACCTTGATCCTGCCGGTGAACCTGTCGATCAATCCTTTGTTCCTTGCGCGGATATGCACCGTTATGCGCGATCCTTTTCGCTCGCCATGTTCTTGACATTTGCGAGCCGAGCCAGATATTGGAGAGTGGTATCGTTGCGTTTTTCTTTTGGTTTCTGGGAAGAGCTTAGGAGTCTCAATTGAGCATCGATCGATGGTTGGATCTAGTCAAGTTGAAACGAGAAACAATCGGTTACGAAGTTCGATAAAGTATTCTCCGCGATTTATTAATCATTAAAGATCCACTTTTTAAAAAGTGGAACGTTGAAACGAGGTTCTGATCTACGGAAAAATTCCAATCTAAATGTTATTAGCGAATTATCGCGTGTATGGGATGAGATTGCGCAACAAGCGCTTCCGGCGAAGAAAAATCCGGATGTGGACGGGCCACGGATCACCGATGCCGAACAATAACGGAAAAAAGGAAAAATAGGGGGGGAAAAAAGTAGAAAAAGATACGCAATTTGCGGGAAGGAGGCGATAATTAAGGCCTGGCCAGTGTGTGCACGAGTGTGTGCACGCGGCTTTTCTAACGGTTGTACGCGGCGTTGCTTTCTAATTATAACAGTGCAGCGTAATTACACAACCGGCGCATAAAAGGAGCAATAATAAAGCGCGCATACGTACGATATAAATTTCTGATAGTGTCGGCACGCGGTCCACGGCGTCAATAATGGCGCTAGCCGTTGAAAGTCCGCCGGCGTGGGGAGAGAGAGTAACAGTATCGTCGGTCATAAAGCGCGTTACGATAAATCACTGGTAATTAATAAATCCCGCCGTTTGCCCCCTTTATGCCTTATGGACGCGATCCTCTTTATCGAGAGAGAGAGAGGGAGAGAGAGAGAGGAAAAAAAATTGGGCAGAAAGAGAGGATGGATGCGATGTTGGTAAGGGTTCGGTTAATTACAGTTATCGTCTTCGAGGTTAATGCACGATACGCGCTCTAATAAGTGATAGATGCGGTAAATAAAAGATATTTAAAGTATCACCTGTTTCGATATACGGCGGAATAAATATATTTCATTGGTTCAATTTAGTTGGATGGCGTTAGAGGTTTGGATAATTATAGTTATCGTCTTCGAGATTAATGATAATGTTCAATTTATAAGTGATATATGTAGTAATTAAAAGATATCTGAAATATCATTTGCGAAAGCAATATAAATCTTATTAGTTTAATTTAGTTATTAATTATCGTACCGTCTGATTTATACGATGACGAGTGAAGGAAGTGCCAAGTCCTATCGCCGATGGATGGACAATAAGAAAAAAAAATGAAACGACTCGCATATTCTTTTTTTGCGTAATAAATCGAACCGAAGTCGTGAATCTTTCCGCAAAAAAGAATAATAAAAACCGCTTCATGTTCGCTTCATCACACTTCAACCTCTTTACTTCGAAAGAAAAAGGGTTCGTTAGTTAAACCACAAACATCGATACGATAATATTATTACAATTCTGCGAGAGATTTTATAGAGCGAAAGACAAAACTCTATCTAAAAGAAGTCTCTGGAACGTCGTAGAATTCAATTCTCTATTCTGGAAAGCTCTGGACGTGAAACTTCAAGATGCACGGAGTTTCGAACGTTCATAATTCACTTCCTGCGTGGCGGAATCGCGAGACGGCCTATAGACGATCCGACTACTTTCTACTAATACGAGCTTCGCTTCGGCCAGAAAAACGGGCGATAAGCGCAGCAGATTAAAAAGGATCCACGGAGGAGAAACTCGGACGCGAGGATATCGACCCACGATATATCGCGGCGGTACGTTCCGTGAAAAATTCCAATGTTTCCGCAATGCGTCCCGTCGATACATAAATACACGGGGCCCGGTATCGATAGTCGTTTAATCTCTCAATACTCGTGGAACATCGAGGGAAGAAATATGGCGACGTGGTATCGAATGACACGAAAACGACGCGGTTACAAGACGCGGCCCGTCTCTGATCCGATGGAAATGGAAGAGGAACAGGAGAATAAAGATGCGCAACGATACATATACTACAATTTATCATTCCCTATTCTAATATATATATGCCTGATTTGTGAAATCGATCCGAATTTCAACGAAATGCGCGAAAAATAAATCATCCGTCAATTTTAAAGCAATCGCTCGAGTTTAACCAGGCCTTCTCTCGCGAGCAAATCTCCACGCAACTGAGACGCAGTAAGGGAGCGAGACAGCGATAGGACAGGGTCCGTTATCGTAAAAAATCATATATATATATATATATATATATCGGTGAACTGGATGAGGGGTCCTAAACGCGCGCACCGCCTAGGTGGTCTTGGCGCAAATAGGAAACCCGTCCTGGACCACGATGGAGCGAGGCGAGCGTGGCTTTGGAGAGGAGAATTTCCTAGCGACGATCGGCCGCCACGACGACGAGCACAACACTCTCCCGCGGATCGGCACCGCTCGGCCACGTTCTCGCCGTGATCTCGGAGGGAACCGAGAGGAGCGGATCCAGGCCGAGAGTGTGTTGGTCGGGCGTGGTCGCGGTGGCCATGGAATGCGCTCACTTTCACCGTGAGCGCGGTACCAGACGAGGATCGAGGAGAGCACGCGGAGATCGGGAGAAAGGGAGGGGCGAAACCTCCGAACGTGCACACGCACACACGCCCCGCTCGCGACCGAGAGTGCAACACACTCCGCGACGTCGCGACGGGGATCGAGCTTTGTCTACGTGGATGATGGCCTCTCACGGAATCTTGTCCCTCTTAGAGAGATACAGCTTCTTGGAAAATGTGGTCCCAGGGGAAGCAGAGATAATGGTTTCGATGAAAAATCGATAATTCTAATTTGTTGCAATTTGACGATATATATGTATAATAAAATGTCTTATCGTTGATAAGAGTTTGAAAAAAAGAAAAGAAACAATATAGTAAATACAAAGAACATGTTTTGATAACATAAAAGAAATTGAGGTTAGTTTTTTTTTCGATGGATACGATATTTTCTCGAGATCCATTCGACCGTTTCTTTCAACGTCATCGACTCGTATCGAAAGGGAAAAGGATCATAGCGGATATCTGACGCGATTAACAGGATGAATTATAGCCAATTGAAAGCGGTTGAATAGCAAATGGTAGCCTCACTTCCGTTCACCGAAGAAGAACGCCTCGCTCGAACCTCTTCCTCGTCTAAGCTCGGGTTCGGATGCAACAATCTTGCAGAATCTCGCGACTCTCGAAATCAATTCACTAAAATTTATATTATACACCGTACTCTGCAACAGAGTAGCATCAGATAATAATTTTATCTCTACCTCGCATCCCCGTGTGAATCCAATCACCGACTTGTACATCTTCTTTCAACTCAACGAGCGAAGAGGAAACGTGATACGCGAATTGGTGTGTTTTGACAATTCGTAACGTTCCAGTCAAACAAACTGTCTGTCCTGCGATGATGTTTTGCTTGATATCGGCCGTCTTGTGTATATTGCGTAAACGTTACGATTTTTGCTTCGAGAATTTTGCTCGGTGAAAAGAGAGAGGGGAAGCGAGCGTAATTGGCTGTCGTCCACGAGATAATCAGATACCGGAAACTTTCCACCAAAGATCGTTCCTTCCACGTCGTTCCAGAGAGCTTTAATTAACGGTGTTGCTCGGCGCTATTACGTAAAAGATTCGAAACCAGGGATGGGCAAAGACGTTACCCAAACCCTCTCGAATCGGCGCAAAGGAGTGAAGGAGAGAAGGAGGCGCACCAAACACCACCATTATTGCCACGACCGCGTCCCAGTTTTATTGCATACACGCTGCAACCGAATGATTCACTCGCGAGTAAAAGTTTTTAGCGGGAATACGTTCGAATATATACATATATATTTTTTCCTCTTTCTCCTCCTCTTCTTCTTCTTCTTCTTTTCTTAATTGCACGATCTCGAGGGAAGCGATATTTTCCACGCGACTCAGAGATCGGAATCGCTTGAACGAAAAGATCTGTCTGCACGAACGGTTGTTGTCAGACCTTTGACGAGTATTATTCTTCGAGGAGGCGGATTTCATTTATCGTTACGCAATTAAACTGAATCGTGGTAATTAAAAGCGGTGTTTATCGTGCGATTCTCACTTACGATTGTCCACATGGAATGCACGGAATATCTTGATTTTGGAATTTAATATTTCTCAAGAATTTAAGAATTTGCTGGAATAATTGCCACTTCATTTACTTCACTCTGTGAAAAAAAGTTTTGATCAAATTATCGACGAGATTTGTGTATAATAATACAGAAACAATTTAGAATGACATTTTAAATTTTAACATTTTGCTCTCTCGAAACGAAATGTTCTCTTTGAAAATTTGAAAAGCAATCTTTATATAACTAAACAGAGATGTAAGATATAATAGCTATCATTTAACGCGAGTGAACAAATTGCGACGGCCGAACAACAACGAAAAGAAAAATCGCGGTGGTCGCCAGACTTTTCCACCAGGGAGTGGATATATCGGATGGACGGCTAACCAATTGGCATTTTGCTCGAATAATTACACGTTATATCGGGCCGTTCAACCGTGAACGCAGATAGCGGCGAAGAGAGCCGCTAAAGTGCACCGGGTGGCCGAGGAAGGAAGGGAAAAAAAAGAAAAAGAAAAAGAAAAAGAAAAGGAAAAAAAGGGGGACACGTTGCAACGAGAGACGTTGCAACCGACGTCGACCAGACTGCAATTAGATCGCACAGCAGTTGGACCTGGTGGTAATCGTCGCCACGGTACATAGATCTTCGATTTTTCGGCTCGAATCCGTCTTGCTATCCGATAACCGAACGTTTTACGATCCTTACGCTTCGTTTCCTGTTACGACGGCTCCTGGTGGAGCGCGCCTCTCGGTACCGTTTCGTTTACTTTCGATGTTTTACCAGTGGGAACGTAATAATAGATGCGGCGTAATAATGGACGGAAGCGGTTTTACACTGTCTCGTGTCTTGGACGCTCGACGTGGTGAAAAAGGAGGCAAATTTTCGCGTGGAATTGCTCCCGCGTTGTGGATTCTTTTTATTTTTTTTTTTTCAGAAAAATCGGCTCAAGATTCTTCATCCGTTCACACATCAGTTGTTTCAATTTTAAATATTTCGTTCGAGTAATTATTATCGATTTTTGAATAAACTTTTCGTCAGATATATACAATAAAGCAAATATCAATTTTTATTCCTGAAAATTAAACTGAATTAAATATGGAAAATTTTTGATATATTTAACAAAATACAATATCGAAATAAAAAAAAGAAACTACTCTCAGATTCCCAACGCATAAATCCATCCAGTAGCCTCGATAACCAGCGTGTATAACTCGATGAATCGTCCCGAGCCACCCGATAAAGATCCAAAGCGCGGGGTATGAAGGGGGCCGGCGTAAAATCGATACACGTCCGCGTAAAGTTGTTGCACCGGGCGCGTCGAATCGGACGCCTCGGAGAAGGGAGCGAGAAGGTGACCAGCCACGAGATAAAGGAGCAATGGACGAAGGTGGAGGAATGACACCGGATGACAAAGTAACGCGTGCGCGAAGCGGAGAGGAGCGGAGAGCGGCGCGGCGACAATGGGCGGCTGATTTGTGAACTGCCAGCTCGGATATCGTCGCTCGGCCCACTCGGTTTCATCGAACCTCCATAAATTTCTATGGTTCAACATGGGAGGCTCTCTTTCCGGGTCCGTGGCCCGGCGATCGCAGCTGCGCCGCCCGTGTCCTTCCTCAACATTCCACGAGCCCGAGTTGCTCGTCCACCTTCCTCAACCGCTCCTGTCACCGCTCTTTACCACCGTCCGTCTATGCTAATGAGACACCTTTCCTTTCCTCCTTTCTTAAATCACACCTCCCTTCTCGTGCAATTTAAACGATTTTCGCGAGAATTAATTTTTATTTTATTCTATTCTTGGCGATTATTGTTTCGTTCAATTGTCTTTTATTTAAACATCTTAGAAATAGAACATCTTGTATATTATAGTATTATTTTTCATATATTGGAACAGAATAAAATAATTTTTGTATATTACGAGTTCGTTAATTATTTGCAATTGAAGCTTTTCGACGAGAGTTTTTGAGATCGACGTAATATATTTCTATGTAAAACTTTATTGGCAAGAATATTAATTAATTCTAAAATTAGCAAAAGCGGAAGGAAAGATTGATTTTTTAGGCAACCAATAATCGTGACCTTTCTCAATCTAAATCCCAACACGCTTGCAGGTCGAAGTAATCGAACACGACAAAAGGGGATAAGAGCGACAAGTGGACAACACGGATCATATTATACGACCCACGAAACCAGTTTCGCATAATTTGGCGCGAACGATCCTGGAACAGGGCCGGTATGTTCCACAGGTCAGAATGTTTGCACGATCAAAACAATCGTGTTCACCAGCCAATCCGAATTATAGTGGTTCTCTCGTTATAATCCCGTGGACCATTCTCGACACCATTATCGCTCTGCGGTCTCGATTGATTTGCGCAATGCCAACAGATTGCGGTCATCACCGTTCCCTCGAACACGATTCCACCCGAATTTTCATCAAAACGCTTTATCCAACTTCGCGTCGTTTCTCTCTGCCCCCCCTCCCTCCAAAGAAAATTTTACCAACGATCGAGATCTTGGAATACTTTCGTCTCGATCTTCGTTTTGCAACGAATCGAAATTCGAATAAAAAGAAGGCCGAGTAAAAAGAAGAAGCAAGAAGACGACGACAACGACGACGACGATGATGATGATGGATCTCGTCCAACGATTCACGTAAACGAAAAAAAAAAAAGAAAAAAAGGAACGACTATTAAGGTGAAACCTGGCCGGGCGGAGATGCATGGAGCCTTTTCATCGCGAGCCACGGGAGATGCCGTCACATCTGTAAATAAACAAATGGACAAGCGCAGGGGGCCGCCCAATTGGACGTTAAAGGAGGGCGCCCGAAAGCGTTTCGAAAGGGGTCACGGGTTTAAAGCGAGACGGCCGAAGAGGGGATGCGTTTTAATCAGGGCCGACCGATGACCCTTGGAGAGAACGTTTCGCAAAAATAATGCAATAATGCCTCCGGTTAATTTTACCGGTGGCTCGAGCCAAATTTAACGGCCAAGTTTAACACGACGCGAAAATTATCGTATCATCGTGTTTTTCTTGGATTTCGTCAAGTATCGAATGGTCGATTATCGAGCCACGATTTAATTATACGATGTAACAATTCGAGAAAAAGGGAAGAAAGATTGATTAATAACGTGTTCATTCTATAATAACGAAACTTTAGAATTGAACAAGCATGATTAATTAAATTTGAAAAAAAATTCGATTTCCAAATTTAATCAAACGTTTCTTTTCAATCGTCGTTTTGCAATTTGTGTTTTTACTTAACAAAGAAGATCCTTAATCCGTTATTATTAAAAATGATTCATTGATAAATAAAAGGAGATTAAAGTAAAACACATTAACGAGTTACCTTTCCATCCGTGGACCATGTTTTGCGGTTTCCTTTTGCACGATGCGCGCAAAGCCACGGCATCGAGCACCGGCAGTAGTGGATGAAGTACCGTTAGAAACTAGCAGAGAGACGCGAGCGCCGCGTCCGTTGCAGCACCACCACCGGTACAATAATCGCGGCAAGGAAAAGATAAGAGCGCGAAGAGGAATGCGAACGTGCAATACGCTCTTTGTCCGTATTTCTCGCCTCCCGTGATTCAGGCTCCAAGCTATTTTTTAATGCCGCGCCATTTTTCCACATTCCTGCGAACGTGCTATCCTTCCTCTATTTAATGTTTAAATTACCGCGACCCGCCTCGTTTCGCAATTCTTCCAATCTAGGCTACCTGTGGCTCGAGAGGGGAGGAGGGAGAGTTTTAAAAAGAGTGCGCAACCTCTTCGCCGGACGTTTCTTTTATGCACGTACTACAGCGGGACCACCACGGTTATCGAAACCCGCGATCCCTAATTATCGCGTCGGAGAAAGTCGAGCCGCCGTGAAAATAAACCCGATTGCGTAATTAATAATAATAATTCAAAACGCATCTCGGAATTCGAATTTCATCCTCTGTAATAACAGGGTTTCGTCGCAGAGGCGTTTACCTGGTAAATTTCGCCTCGTGTGAATATATTGTGCTTGCGATATACACGATCGTTTCTTTCTTTATTGTTTCGAGAAATTTCTTTCTTTTCGATTAATCATGATAGATCTTCTAAGACGATCGTCTCGAAATTCCTCTTAAAGCTGAAAGAAAGGAAAAAGAATTAGTTTCTTTTACGAAATAAAAATTTAAAAAGGGAATATTTTAACGTATACGTATCATCGAGAAAATCGAGGTATTTATCTCTCTTCTACACATCCGATAAACATTAAGACATTCTCCCCTTCACGCCACGCACCAACTTTCATCACCGCGAAATAATATTTCGTACGGGGGAATAATTTACGAGTTATTCGTACGGTTACGTTACTACATACTCGGCCATTCCGCGGTATTCAACCGGTAATGTACTCCATATTCCAGCAATACACGTACGTATATAATATCCACACGGTCATTTACTTAACGATGGACGCTCGCGAGGAGGACGCAACTCTTCCTCGTTTCGCAGCTCTACCTTCGCTGCCTGATTAATGGATTCCAAGGCAGGAGGACGAGACCGATCAATGATGGATGGGATATAAATGAGTGATTAATCAGTTTACGGTGTCATTGGGTACGCCGATACGAAGCGGTTCCACCAGTGGAGTGAACGTAGCACGCTACGCCTACTGGTCTATCTTCCGCGCTCTCTCGCCTGCCTTCGTACGTAAGAATGTCGCTTAAACTGTGTACGCCTAGACCGGTCGCGCGACTAATATGGGAGTGTGCGCCCGGCTGAAGCCTCAACTGGATCACTGATCCAGCTTGCCAATCCAATCGCTTCCCTTGCCCATTAAGCTCTTCTCACAATCGTTAAAATTAACGATTGTCTTGACGGACGATCGAAATAATTGCTCGAGTTCAACAATTAGTTTCTGTCTTCGATTATATCTCGATAGAAAAATCATTGTTGCATATGTAAAGTATTTTTTGAACGATTGCGGCCAAGATCTTAGTAAAGTTTCGCTCTCAACAGTTATCCATATTGGCGAAATATTGTTGAAGAGTTTTGAGATTAATTAATCGGTTGTTTCATTGACGATAAATGTATAGAAGAACTGATATCGATTAATTATTTAAGGTGAATGATACATTTAATAATGAAAAGCAGTAGCATAGTTGTTGTGACATAATGTGCTTTCTTTTTTATTGATCTACACTACTCCAGAACGACTTGAGCAGTGAATAAAAGAGCAATTAAATCGTTTCTTGAATTGTATATTTGTGTTTGTGTATGTTGTTTTGGAAATATAAAATGGAGCTCGAAGAGAAGAATTGTGAAGGAGGCTTAAGGGCGCTTCTCGCAATTGTCGAGAGTAGGCAGGGATACCGAGGGATCATAAGGTGATCGAGGAAGTATCTGATCCATGGCACGGGTCTGACGACTTCGTGAGCTTCCGTGGCTCACTTTTTCATATTCCACGAACCGTAGCTTGCGAAACCTCGTCTCGCTCCAGTTGCATTTTTCTCCCCCTCCGTCCGCCTCGGTTTTCCTCTTCCTTTTCGCGACAGGCTTATCTTCTTAACTTTACAGAATCATATTTTCCCGTGATTCTTGAATCGATCTTGAAACTTTCTTAACATAATATTCCAATAAATGATACGTTGTAGAGAACTTGGACAAGAATTATAAGATTTATGATACACGAGATTTAATTTTTCTGTCGAGATTCATTCTTAAAACTTGGCAGACACGACAGGCTTCATTAATTCCTTGTAGAATACTTTTAAGAAAAGTGAAGATCGATTTGATAATGCAACAGTTTCGATCTATTTAAAAATGTTTTTCATAGGACCACCCACTGGATTTTTGCCGGACTCCGAAAGGCGAAAGAAAGGGTAAAGAGTTTTACAACATGGGAAATCGGCCGAAATTGGCGTTGCAATAAAGAAAAGGTCAGAGAGACCGTAAAGTTAGCGAGATAATAAAACAAGGCGTAATGATGCTGGTAACGTGTGGGGTGTAATTCGTGTTCCGAACGAGAGAAGAAAAGAGGAAATTGCGATGAATTTCTCAACTATCGGCCGCACCGTCGGAAGCGATCCGTTTCTAGGAATCGATTATTATCGTTGCTTGGACAATACTCGGATCGAATCCACACTTGGAAAGGTTGCAAATTGAAGAGAATTGAGGAGCCTGTGTGGAACGCACCCTGCTGCAACCAAAATGTTAGAAACTTTGTATAGGATCTTCTTGAACAATAAATTTTTCTCTTACGATCTTCTCTGATTGATATCCTCCTTGTAATTTATAAAAGAATAATACAATAATGAAAAATCCATATTATATAATTAGAATAATTCTCTGAATCTTCCAGTATATAATTCCAAAAATACGACTATGAAAATTGTGCAACAGTAAAAAGAACAGTAACTTGGCATCGATCATTGATATATGTATATCAATATTTCGTTCTTGGTAATGTTCAGAGTTATTATTCATAATAATGAGAATTGAATCCACCAAGAAATGGACATACAACGTGTTAATGCGTACCATTGGAAGCAGTCGAGCATTTCGAAGCTGACTCTCCGAGTTTTGCTATATTTTCCACCTCGTCGTGAGAGACTACGTTCCCATTCTTTTCTCTTCTCTTCCTTCCCTCAACGAATTCCACCGGTAACGCGGTTACTCCTCGTGCGCGTATCTAGTGTTTCTCCAGCTTGATAATTCTTTCCTGCAATTTCTCCGCGATCGCTTTTATGGTCCCCATCGGTCAGCGGGGAGACCACTCTCGACAGCAGGAAGAAGAACGCGGTTGTGTCGCCGCGTTCCTCTCGAAGGGCTTGTTTTTCTCCGCGAAATTGCATTGCGAGTCGAGGGAGAGCAAAAATCCGGAGGGGGGAAAAAAAGGTGGCGTACATTCGATTATCTAATATCGCGGACTCGCCTTTTTCTCCCTCTTCGCGATGATGTTTCACCGTGGATGTCCAATAAATAATTCCATAGAAAGCGATCTAAATTACTCGATCGTTAAACGAAACGGATAGAAACTGTTCCGAATGATACACCGATCCCCGTTCAACTGCGAATGAACACACGTAACTTTCGAGCCGTGGAACGTAAATCGAATTTCAAAACAAAACTTAAACTATTTACACGCAAAATTTCCAAAACAAAAGATTTAGCAATATTTATCCACGCATCGGGGCGAACGATCAAGGAAACAACATTCGATTTCACTTTTCCCAAATCCAGATCGTTATGAAACCCGCATTTAAAATACAATAGAATAATTCCGAGTTATGGCCGAGTTGCGCCTTGGTGTCCAAGGCGCTATCTTCCAGCCGTTCATCGCGGCGCCGCGCCGTTGAAAAAGTTACGCAACGCTTCCGCGTGTGCTGGAGAAACCGGAAGCGGATCGAGCCGATGCAACCAACGCCCGCGGAGGCTCGGCGACGTATCGATCGGGTGGAAAACCATCGGAAGTCGATACGCGAAACCGCAGCCCGGGGATCGCCCGCTTCCGCTTGGCCGGCAACCTCTCGCGCGCCGATTGTTTCCGCGAGGCAACGGACGTCGTCGATGATCGAAACGACGCGAGGGATGGAGCAAGAAGAAGAGGAAAAAAGAGAGAGAGAGAGAGAAGGTGGTGGAACTCTAGGCGGTCTAGGAAATGGGAGGAGAGCGGAGGCGATACGACGGAAATAAAAAAGAAAGAAAAGAAAAAGGAGAAAGTAAGGCTGGAACGCGCGAGCGTTCGCAGAGGTTGATGGATGGGATCGTGGGATGAGATGGTTCGGAAATCGAAAGCTAAGCTCCTGGAAAAGATCTTTCTTCCATCAATGGTTTTTATCGAATTATTATGTTTACAAGTAATAACACGATCGTCGTGGTACTCGATTTGATAGTCGAATATCAGTAACTGACCGTTTCGCGTATCGTTATTATATAGCGTTTAAAATGTTGTAATTGATCGAGCCCTATCGTTAAATAACTTAATTCGTACGGGCAATATGATAATTACGGGGATAACATTGATTGAAAAAAAATGAGATAAGAGCGAAGAAAAAAAAGGGAAGGAATATAACGTAGCAGAAAGAAAGCAGAAAGGAATAAATTACACGTATAAGGTTTAGAATTAGTCGAGTTACGTAGGTATAATTTTCACGTGACTTTTCAAAGATATAATGCATTTCGAACTCGGGATCAAGAGAAGGAAAAAAGAGAAATATCCAATAACGCGTACGCAAGCGTGAATCATCGGCTCCAATTATCCTGTCCTCGAATCCTGTTATCGGATCTCCGTCGTTCGTTTCATTCTCATTCTCATTCTCATTGGGGGGAGGATCGAATATACCGATGCTCCCCACCATTCACTCAAAGAAAACCGGCGAGCAAATCTACTAAAGTTTAAGCTCGAGCTTTTCCTCGATCAAATCTATTCCCCCGCTCGAAATTTCGATAACGATCGAACGTTGTCGGTGGTTGAATCCACGCCACGCGACGTTCTCCACGTCCTCGTCTTCCCGTTCCGGAAACTCCTTCGCCCCAACTCGTGGAAGCGTGCGCGTACGATCGATAACGCAACGTTCCATCGAAAAGGGAAACGGCCCGAGCTACTTGATCACGGGGACACTCGATGAAACGAAGCGACTCGTGGAAGTGGTTGGCCGGTGGTGAAAGAGGCGGAGGAGGTGGAGGGAAGGCGAGGAGGGACGAGGGAGGACGAGGTGAAGGAAGAGGAGGTGAACGTTGAGAAACCGAGGCGTAATCCGAGGCGTAGATGCATCGATAGCGCGGCGAACAGCCCAGCTTACCCGACTACTACCACCGACTTCCAGGAGCGTTCTCTCTCTCGGTGCAGCCTCTCTCGCCGGCCACGCACACACGACCCAGAGATTCTACCACCTTCTCCACCTCCACCAACTTCTTATCCTCTCTCTCTCTCTCTCTCTTCTCTATTTCTTCTTCCTCGAACGCGTGCGTGCACGCGAGCGCGCACGGGAGAATGCGAGCGGATGTATGGGCGGTCTACGCTGGCCGACGTCTTCAAAAATGTGGGGAGTGGACCTCGCGGCTCAGCGTCGCTCACCGGATCCGTTTCCACTTTCGCGCCTAGAACGGTTTCGATTCGTACGAACCGAGTTGAAGTCAAGGTTGAATTTGCGCCTCTCAAAGTGATCGAAGATGATGGATGGATCGAATCCTCCCTTCTCTTCTCATGCGAATCTTTCCTCGAATAGATCGAGTTAATATCAATTGATCATTGAATTCCGAGAAGAGGGAACGATCGAGCGTATCATGGATTCGCCAATCAATGTTACATTTCGAATAGTTATATACGATGGCAATTTTATCGTTATTAGCTCATTCGTGGCCGTGGTTAAGAATCTTATCTCATAGGGAAGAGATTCGATCGTTGGATCGAATGATAAGAAGCGGTGGTGATAGGCGGGGTCGCGATGAGAACCACTGGACGGGGAGCGGACTCTCGAAGCACTTTATCTCCGGGATGTGGGTCGCGACTGCCGCCCGCCACGCGAGCGCACCGCAAACGCTAATACTATCTTAAGGCTCGTCCACACCTGGCTGCACGTGCGCGCAGCCGACAGTTTCCGAGAGAGCGTACACCCGTACATTAATCGGCCGCCAGAAGGGACCCTTCTCTTCCTCGAGTTATTATTAGAAAGGTTAATTCGCAACGAAGAAGGAATATCATCCGAACGATTTCGAGGGGAGAGAGAGAGAGGAGGTTGATTTATCGTCTCGAAGGGATTTTTCGTGTATCCACGGCTTTTCACTTTCCTATCGAAAAGTAGGGATACGCAAGACGAGGAAAATAAGCTTCCAGGCTCGCGTTCCATTGCGATCCAATACTACGATCCGAGAAAC
Organism: Apis mellifera; assembly: GCF_003254395.2. Lineage (NCBI taxonomy): Eukaryota > Metazoa > Arthropoda > Insecta > Hymenoptera > Apidae > Apis > Apis mellifera. The sequence goes on from NC_037640.1 coordinate 7,481,037, forward strand.
TACTTCCGAGTTGCCGCGATTTGAATGCCGTTAAACCGTTCCATTCGAAACGATCTCCACCTCTTCATCGTAATCCTCCATCTCCCTAAAATGTTTTCTCCTGTCTATCGCGTACAAAACTCTTGTAACCGGCCACATACATCGGAGAGATTCGGAGAGAAGGGATCGAGGCGTACGAATCGTACAAATTATACTCTAATGTGGATGGAAACATCAATTAACGTCTAACGGCCGGTTGTAAGTGGCTTTAACGACCATCGTCCCGGTTGATGGGCCTCGAACGCCGCCCTCTTTTGCGCCGAGGCTGCACCTGTGTGTCTCCTCCGTTGATTGACGTCCCTCCGTGAATTTCTCTCTCGCGCGAGAAGTTTCTACTAAAAGGGGATAAAAGATGGACACGCTCTGGCGTGCGTCCGTCGAAGATCGGGAAAAATTACGCGTAAGAGAGAGAGAGAGTGGAGTCTCGTTCGTCTCATTGGTTGGAATCGCGATCGATTTCGCTTCTGAAAGCCTTCTCTCTCTCTCTCTTTCTCTCTCGTTTACGTTCTAATCCTGCGCGGACGAAAATAGATGATCGGAGAGTATCGGCGGAGACGTTTTTTTTTTTTTCTTTTCTTTTTTCTTACTCGGCAGCTTCACTTTCGATATTACTTTCGAGGCCGGCGACGTATCCAGTATCAGCCGATCCTTCCACGCTCGGTCGAGAGAGTCTCTTCGCTTTCATCGAAGGCGAGGCGAGGCGAGAAAGAAGAAACTAGATCGACTAGAGGCGATCTCCACTTTTCCAATTGATCGAGTGTCGAGTCGTCTTTGATGTTTTTTTTTTCTTTCTTCTTTTTTTTTTTGTTTTCTCAGAAGAAATACGTCGAGTTCGCCAAGCTCGAAAAATTCGGGACGATTCGACTCGGGATTGGCTAATTGAAAATTTCTCGGTTTGCCTCGGAAGCGATTTGGATTTAGACGATTTCGTTTAGAAATTGATTCCGTAACTGTTATTCCATTGGCTATCGCTTTCTTTCTCCCCGATACAATTGCCGTAACATACGGCGCTCAGATGTGAAACCTGTTATCTAGAAAAAGAACTACAACGTTCGGTCTGATAGTGTATCGGTACAGGACGATCGTGTGTCTCTGCCAAAGAAACAAGCTGGAAACGTCGAACGGTACGTATACCTAAGCCTTCGAGCTACCTTACATAACCACGATATTTCATATTTCAACAGTTCCGCCAAATCTAATATCTACAATTAATCTCGAAAGTATCCGTCCGTGTCGATATAAATATTTTCTGAAGAATCGTTTCTCACTGAAAAGAAAAAAAAATAAAATAAAAGCAACCATTAATTAGAATCTAAGAAAACTAGGATACAGAAAATAATCGAATTATAAAAAATCTACAATTGAAATCCACCAATTATATCATCGCCCCATAAGTAATCATCGCTTATTTCCACCAAGGCCCAAACACTTTCGGTTAACACCCATAAGGGGGTTGAACCAGTTGAATCCATCACTTGTTGCGCCGTGTCCACACCTCCCAATTTCCCTTCCTTCGGCCACCATAACCAGATCGAATTGCGTTATACAGCAAGATCATTAGCCAATCTCGGTCGGAAGGCAGCGAGTGTCTTACGTAAAAGGGCCAGACGAGAGCGATAAGCGGCCGTTTCCAATCTCGACGTCTTCGCCGAGATCGATCCGGTCTGCCCTAGAAGAAACCAGCGGCCACCGCCGGCCGATAAAAAAGATGACCGAGGGGTGGGGTGGAGGGTAATGACATTTAAGTGGGCACCGGTATTGCGACGTTATCTTCGCGTTTGGCGGGAGAGTAACTTCTCCTTTTTCCCCTGCGTGCGCGCTCTGGGAGGGGAGGGGGCAGCGAATGAAAAAAACGGCACACGCCTCGCGCCGAATATATACGTATATGCCCGGCTTCTTATATTTTCCGTGCAAAGCCGAGCGGAGCGGGTCCAAGCGAGCTCCAAGTTGCCCAGGCTTTCTCTGGGACCACCCCGCCCACAATCCGTGTACAGTGCCGAGCAGTGGTGTACGGGCGAGCTTCGTGCACGATACCGCCGTGCTCGTGCAACATGGAAATAGGATCGAACGGATGCGGCGCGAACCGCGTCACCGATCTACCGACCGTTAAGTTTAAGATCGTTAAGTTAAGAGAACGCGGTATCTTTCGATCGATGTTTCGAATGGGTTTCTCATTCTCGTGGTTTTTGGAAGGGAAATTGAACGTGGAGTAGAATGTTTTTGTTTTTGTTTTTTTTTTTAAGCCTCTCTTCGTTCGAAGGCGACGATGCATCGAGAGATATTCGATGACAATTTCACAGCTCGAGCGGAATGTAAAGGCATTCGATTGGTACCAGGATACGCCGAGGATGAAAACCTTGTTCCCGTTTCCTATATATAGAAACTTAAAGCGCGGTAACGCGATAAACGTGCGAGGCAGAGTCGCGCCTCTAGAGAGAAGTGTAGAAAATTTACACCTAGAACTTCATCGATCCTTCTCCTTCAATTTTTTTGAAAAATTCCTCTCCGCAAATTTATCATTCATCTATCTTTATACGTCTCTCGTTACGTATAAAGATTTCACGTGTTAAGTATCGACAGATGGGTAAAAACGGAGAGAGAACTTCTCGTTCGCTTCGATTTTGCTCGAGAGATAAAAAAGTGGGGAAAGAGACACAGTAGCCGAGCGAGTATGGAAGAAAAAAGAGTATGGCGGGAAAAGGAACCGCCAGTCATTGCGGTGCGTTCATCGGAACTTTCGATCTTCACGAGCGGACAAGCGAGCGGTGGAAGACGAAAACTAGATCACTTCTGGACGTGGTCGCCTCGGCCACGCCACGCCACGCCACGCCGGAACGGTGGCGATACTGTGGAAAGAGAGAAAGGGATCGGTGTTATTGGCGGCGTTCACACCAGGCAACCCGTTAATGCTCGAAGACGCTCGAACACGCGTGTCCATCCTGTCGTATAAATATCGGGGCATAATCGCGGCATCCGGGTTATATACGGGCCATATTTCCATCGTAAAGATCGAAAGGTGGGTTTTATGCGATCCCGGATTTTATGCAGCTTGTGCGTAGGATTATTAATGGACTCGGGACAGGTGCGATTTTAAATAAGTGAAACTAGTTGTAATATTTATACGGTTGTACAAAATTTCGTTATTCTTCGAGACGATAATTTGTAACCCAACGCGAACAACTCTTCGAAGCGATAAATAAGAGGATTGTTGCGGATGATAGGCGTTTCAACGAGAGGTTATTCCAAGTTGTTGAAATCGATTCGTGTTTAAGTTTCTTCCCTTTCCTTGCAAGAATTTGTATTAAATGCATCGATATTAAAAAAAAATCTAATTTACCATATTCAACGCTTGGACATTTGTTCGATCGAGAGAAAGTAAGGGAAAATCGGCCGTGACAATAACCTAAAATCCAATTTTCCCTTTCTCTCTATCGTCCCACCTTCTCTACCTCCTTAAATCCTTAAATAGCCACGCGTTATATTCATCTTACATCCTAACCTCTCGATTTCAATCTCCTGATCCTTTCCCATAACGCTCGAATCTCTCGACTAATTATCGTTCCTTCTCGAGCATACCTCGAGATCCCTCCACCGACCGTATTGGAATTTGATCGATGAAAAAAACGTATAAAATGACGTAAAATGACGAATGTGTTAATCGCGCATATCGATCTGGTAAATATTTGATCGACACGAATTAATTGGCGCGGAGCGCGTACGGCGAGCGCGCAGCAACACGTGCACCGTGTTCCGATAATCAATTAACCGTCGGATTTCACCGCGAAAACGTTAAATAGAACGAAAAGTCGAGATGAAAGCTGTGAAACGGTCGATGGCCTGCGCTTCCGTGGGCTGTGGATGGCGCTCACGCCACACACGGGAACCGATATAATTGAGATTAACACGCGTCCAACCGAGCGAAATTCAAAAAGTTACTCCGCTTAAACCAGATCCGCTCGGATCTGGACGATTTTAATATCATTATTTATCGACGCTTGGACTGGTGTATATAAATTATACCGTTGAACCAAGGTGTTTCCCATGATTTTTTCTCCTTTTTTTTTACTTTACTGTACTTACACAGGCGAGTATCTTTGTCGAGACGTCAATTAAAATTAGATTTTGCCGAACGGATGACAGCGTTAATTGGGATCGAGACGGGGGAGAGAGAGAGAGAGCTCGGGGCGAAAAGAAGAACAAGCGTGCAAGAAACCAGTGAAAGTAACGCTCGGCCACGCGTCCTGCCCGAGCGTAACGCCGCTTTTCTGCCTTGGAACCCGTGCACACGTGCACGCACGTGGACGTCCCGTCGCTTCCAGGTATCCATGAAAACTTCTAATTACCCGGTGTAAGAGACAGCGACGATCGGTCTGGTTGCATATGGAACACGGTAGGAGTTTCGGTTTAACTGGCTTAATAGGGAGGCAGGTAGTTGGACAGGAATAAATCGAGGCCCCCGCTGAGTAATCGAGAGATGTTATTAAGAATAGCATGTACTCCTGAATATGATGAGCGAAGATGCCATTCGTGATCGAACAAAATGAAAATATAAATAATAAATTATTTAATATCGAACGTTAAATCATAGATGTATATTTAAAATAGTACAAAGGAACTGATCAACTGGAAGATCTTCATTCGAGAAATCGCAAAAATTTTATCTCATAGACAAGTATTACAACGATGTATCAGTCGTAATCGTTATTTCGCGTTGTCGGTTGCACGAAAAATCTCGTAAAAAAAGAAAAAGGAGAGAGAGAGAGAGAGAAGTACAAACCGGTGCACTTAACGTGCCAACGAGCGCGAAAGGCACGGGCATAACAAGCTTGGCTTCGCGAGAAAGCGAGAGACTTGAGGTGAAACAGGTGAATTTCGTGGTGATAAGGGGCGAGCGCGTGTTCGGTTTGTCATATCGTAACGTAATTTCACGATTTGATAAACTAATCTTAAGGATACGGCACGCGAACTGGTTCCAGACAGTATAACTCGTGCGGCATCGAACTTTCATTCCCTCGATTTTCTTCCTGCCTAGGCTTCATCATCTATTTGCAAATGGTTACGGTTAATTAGCACGTGCTCGTGTTAATTACTTTCTTTATTCGGAATCGAAAGTCGGGAACTTTTCTTGCAGATTCGAGAAAGAATAGAAATAGGATTCGTTCAATATTCTTATCGATCGTTTATCAGGAAGTTCATTTTCATTTCCTCTTCGATTCGTAACATCGACCAGACAATTAAGATCCAATTTCCAATTGATCCGAGCCGGTGAGTGATCTTTATTTCTTTGTCTTGCAAGCTAGAACTTTAGGCAAATTTTATTTGAAATTAGAAATAATTATTTCGAATTTTTAATTCAATCAACGTACGCACGGAAAATTGTTTTAAAAATGTTAAAAGTTAAAATAGAAAGTGGGAATAAAATAACGTTCGAAATAATATTTTAAAAAATGACCAGATCTATTAGAAAGTGACTTCAAAAAAAAAGGACGCTTTTCTCTACGCCTGTCACGAACTTTTAACGCTTCAAATTTTCATACCAAACCAATAATATTACTTAACACGTGTATCAACGACCAAGCCTTTGGATCCGTCCACATTTCTTTCGATTCATCGACGCGGAAGATCTCGCATTAGCAATCTTGCAAAACTACCAACTGCACAATCGAGTGGATTAAGACGTAGCTGTTAAGCATATACCGGCGTCTTAACGATCCATTCATGAATTCCTCGTGGAACGCGTGCGATGCGTAACCAAGCGGCAGGGTTGATTTCGACTCGTCCCTATTAATTATTTCATCCTCGCCTTTACGTTAAGTATCAATGATTTGTATCCATCGCGGATTGTAATATCGATTGAAAAAAAACAATCGAATTAGAGACCGTATCTCGTTATCGCTCGACGTTGCTCATACCACCGTGTAATCAATAGAATCTCTTCTTTATTTTATGAAATCATTATTCTCCTCGGTCTGCGCAATTAAGTACGTTGCATTCAATTATTAGATTACTCTCTCCAGGTATAATTACGAAATTTGAACGTAATCTGACATGGTACGGCGATAATCCTCGTCGAAGTGGAACTTTCGATCGCGCATGGAGATAGAGAAGAGGATACACTCGTACTGGAAAGATGTGTGAATAAAAGGTGGTTGAATCAAGAAGTTATGATTATATATATAAAAACTCGTGGCAAAATCGAAACTGTAAACCTCGCTTTCGAAATCGAAAAGTGATGAATATTTATTCGATCTTCGAGACTTGGCGATCGAAAACGATCCTCGAAAGGTGAGATTCGATAAACGGCGAGAGAAAGAAAGAGAGAGAGGGAGAGGTAACTTTTTAACTCGGCGGACGGCCAATTTGTAGAATAATTTCTCAACCGACTTACGCTTCGTTTCCTCTTTCCTTCACTCTTTGCTCGATCCTAGCCGCGAGAACGGCGCATACCAACGCTCATTCTTAGAATCCTTGGCGAATACCGGAGCGTATCGAGCTACATGGAGGAGCGCGCGTGTTAATAGGAGCCGCGGTGTGTAAACCGGGCAATTTCAAAGGGCAAATATTCTCCATTACTCTTACTCTAAGTAGGAAAAGTTGGCCGAAGTGGAACAGGCCTTAATGGCTTCATTCGATTGTAAACTCGAATTCAGAAATCTTATTTTCTAACGTTAAATTTTTCATTCACATTTCATCGAAAATCTTTCTTTCAATATTTTCAAAACACGAACGAGAGATCCAGCGATGAAAAAAACGATGGTGAAAATTTACACGCGAATTTATACATCTCGCACAGATTAATTTCCTCGGAAGAAATTGCAACCAACTTGCGAAATAATTATTTACGATCTCTGCGTAATACCGAGAGAGGGGGATCTCGAAAAATAGACAATGAAAATTTCGCAATACAAAGGGCGTGTAGATCGGATCGAGGCCAGAGGCGAAATCGAGCGAATGCTACGCCGCTGTATTTCGAATCGCTTTTAATTTATAATGGCGATCGACGTATATATGGGACCCCCAACAAGGAAGCGAGAACAACTCGAGTGCCCCTTGTGTCATTATCGCTCGCGTTCGACGAAACGAAACTCGGCCGGAGTGGTCGCTAGATCGCACATGTTGCCGCCATTTCCCCCATGCGTCACCCTCGCGCAATGCAACGTTTCTTCATCCCTCGAATCCTACCGTTCGAAAATCCTTCCACGTCGTGTAACGAATTTTACGAAAGTTTTACGGGGAATCGTTTGATACACGACGATTTCTAATTCTCGATCGTATTGGCGGGTATATCTGTGGCTGGGCCACACGCTATAGGAACATGTTAATCGTTAAGAGACGCTAGGACTAAGTTATAGGCAGATAACGTCCGTGGCCAGGGTTCAGACACTTCCTGGTTATACTAATCCTAGTTCATGCTCGGCCACAGACCGATTCTGGCTATCTTTAGATTACACCGGACACTTGCACCGATCTTAGATCGCGCTAGACCTATAGCCACGGGGATATAAGGTTCGATACAATGTGTAGTTTGAGGTTATATTAATTCCAGGTTATGTTCGAATGTTGCAACGGTATCCCTTCGATCCTGGTATTGGGTTAAGCCCAATGCTCACCGTATATAATTTGTCGGAGATAATCAATCAGAGCATACGTTGTTTCTTTCGATACGATCCATAGAATCGTGCGACGAGTAGAAAAATGGATACAGGAGGTTTAAATAGGGTTAAGGTTTCCCTCTAATCTAATTTGTTGATGACAAAACAAATTCCTTCTGGACACTTTGTTTTCATCCACACTCTCCTTTTAAGCGGCCCGAGACCTGTAATGCCAAGCCGGATGAATCATCGAAAACTCGAATGGAACCGCTCTGCGTCTGATACGCACGTGACTGGCACGCATGTTCCCCAATGCGGCCATTTTCTTTTCATCGATCCCAGTCAACAATTTTTTCTTTTTTTCTTCGTCTAATAATTAAAAGTATCGTCCCATTTTTTTTAATTCGAAGAGATAATTCTTCTGCGAGTTCGATTGAACATTCTTTAACAAAAGTAAAAATAAAAGGAATTAAATGAAATCTACGCGAGGATCTAAACTCGATCGACCTACCACGACAATCCTCCAATCCGATCTAGGATTTCACCTAACGCCGGGTTCTCCCCTTTTCGAAGAAAAAAAATCTTCGAACGCGGGCGTGAAACACGCGGTTGGTGTTTCCTTTGAACGGACGGAAGCCGTAAGTCGAGCTCTATCCAGAACGAGAGAGAGAGAGAGAGAGATCCTATCTTCCCACCCACGTGACGATTTGGAAGGCGGAGGATTCCATGGACACTTGGTCTCGCTTCTCTATTACCAGGCGTGGACATTACGATCGGTGTCCGTAGCATCCGATACCGAACCGATCGAGACGACTGACCCACGACTGCCTACACGATCTCCAACCTAGAGCCGTGGAACGGTGGGCCGGCCATTTTTTCTTCTTCGTCCCCCTTCGACCACTCGAGATTATCGCCCGCCACACTCGGGACAACTCGTGCCCGATCCCTTCGTTTCTGAGTCACTGCTCCGCCCTCGGAACGCGAGCTGTGCGTAGACCGGGGACTGCTCGTCACGGAACTCGTCTCGAATCCTCGAGAGGAGCGAGCCGAGGGAACCCGTTACTCGTACCCGCCGGTATGTACATAGAGAGGATGGAAAAGCACGAGGGATGGCACCGGTCGAGCGAGAGATATCTAATCTTGTAATGGATAAGCGATTACTCGAGAGCCAGTTCTTCGTTCTGTGTTGGCATAAATCCAGTTTCTTATTGTCGTCGCATTTATGCTTTTTCAAGATTCGAGCTTGGATACGTTGGAATTGGATAAACAAGTTTTCCTTTTTATCGGGCGGATTTCGAAATATGTATTTCAATGAACAAGCAATCAGGGATAATTTCGCTTTTGGATGGACGAGGGGTTGTTGCTAACTTTTCCAAACATCCTTTACATCTTCTGAAAAGAAAAAAGACTTTAGATAGTTTAGTTTATGCGTGGTAAAACGAGAAACAAGTCGGGAACAAAGGATCACAGAAAATTGAAAACCCACGCGAATTATGAATTTATTCGTAATAGAGAGTAAAACAAATTTCTTTACACGCACTATGAAATTAACAAGTTTCGAAAACAGCCGGTGTCCACTTCGAGAGCAGGATACTCGAGCAACTTTTTAATCGGAAGATATAGACTCGTAGCTAATTTGTATTAACTGTTGGTAATTTGTATCGGCCGGAAATGGAATCGTAACTCGATTACTCGGCGCGGAAATCGCGGCAGCAAAAGGAGGCGAGCGTTTAAACGCGCGGTAGCCGGACGATCGTGGTGCGCATCGTGAACATAATTATCGAGCGCGTATCGATGGATTTATCGTGCCACCGGATCGGCTCGATCTCTCTCGCGCATATCATAACGAGCGTGAACCGGTTCCAAGCGCGCGAGTTTGACGCAAATGCGAAATGTGACGAAATTCCGGGTTATCCGGGCGACACACCTCTATCGATTGTTTCGCAATCGATCTCCCTATTGGAAGATCGACTCGCTCCTTTCCTCGCCGATGTTTAGACACTCTGTTTCAAGTATCGTTCGGCTTGGATTCCGTATTTATTCCCCTAATTTTTGTTTGTCGATTTGTAGATCGAAATCTGGCAGTTTCGTTTCCAGCAAGATTCTCTATAATAATGATTAAAATTTTATTTATTCGAGAACTAGTTCTAAAATTAACTCCTCGGATTGACAAGCATAGAAGCTTGAAAAGAGTCAAATTGATAGCTGAATGACAGAAAGAACGAGGAAAATTGAAATTTACAAAGAAATTCGAGACGATTATTTATTTGGCATCGTGGCGACAGATATAGCCCTCCTACGAGCGCGCGATCTTTCGACATTCTTCCGCGTTCCAAGACGACGCGTCGTCCTTTTGTTCGGCCCACGTTCAACCCTGACGATGACTCGAGGAAATCGACGACTTAATTAAATCGCTACGAAAAGCATCGCCTCTATTCCCGAACAGCGCGAGGACACGATCGAAGTGAGTCACGGCATTCTTCGCTGATTCTTTCAGGTTAATTAAGGATGGATTCTACCCTTGGCGAACTTGAGATCATACTAGTCCCTCCATCGATCCAATTGTCGACCCGATCCGATCGTTTTCCAAGGTATTTTGCAACGGTGATTGCACACCGAGGAAGAATCTGCATTCCACGTCTTCGCGAGATTTTACGAGCTTGTTATTTGTGTAATGTGCTCGATCCACGGCACATGGCAGTAACGAACGAGTCTATAACTTGTCTGAATAATTAAAACGGGTTATACAGCAGTGGCCAAAGTGTCGTAAAATGGTTGGCAGAGGCAGGCGTTGTTGAATCATGATTGCTGATGGATCAACGATTAGGGTTTTACGTTGATGTCATTTCGAATAATAATAAGCAAGTTGAATCGCGTGGATTAATATAATTCTTTCTTAATATTTGAATTAAATTAATTTGCAATGGCTCGGTTCTCATCAAGCGTTTCATCTACTCCTCGTTTAATTTTCCAACACGGGCCTGAAATGTCCATTTTCTAATTAATAAGAATAGGAGAAAATTTTAAAGTTAGGAATAAAGATTCACTAATAAGTAGCACGAAGAACGAATTATTGTTTAAATAAAATTACAAACAAGTGATAATTCGTCTAATAACAATAATACTAAATATTCTCCAATGGAAAATAAACTTGAAACAATATCTCTATCAAGGATACGTATATAAACTGACAAAAAAAAAGAAAAAAAGAATGAAAGAAAATGTGAGAAACGTTTAATTTTAAATCAAACACTTTTTACTTTCCGAGAGGAAAACGTAAGAGAAAAACTTGATCGCCGTTTAAAAAACGCGATTTCCAAATACAAATATCATCCGCGCTGTTCGTCGCACGATATTATTTTGCCAACACCGGACACCGGATAATCGTCGTTTCCCCGCCACGCGTGTCGCATCGTCCACACTTTCTCGAAGCCGCGACGCCCAGAGAGAGAAAGAGAAACGCGCGCGCGATTTTTCCGCGCGCGGACCGGCAGCCGAGCTCGGTTTCGAAAGCGAGCCGCCACCGGACGATGACATTCTTTCGTTCCTCTGGAGCAAAGCGGCCGCTTCTCCCGCGTCTCGAAACCACCGCGTCTCCCATCGCGATTTAATTTGCATTTAAACGCCTCGCTTACGCAACGGCCGAGGCGAGCGCGTTCAGGAAACGCGGCGAGAATGATGATAGCACGATAAAGAATGCGCGATTCTCCCTCCCCTGCAAGGGAGGTTTATTTTTTATCTATGTTTACTTGGAGCAAAATGTGGCTCGTTATTCTATATTTCTTAATATTGCAATCAATTTATGATAAATTGAAAGACGCCAGAAGAAATATTGGCGATTCTTGCCGACTATTATTTGTTATTAAAAAATTCTCTCCGATTCCAAACCGTAATAAAAACGCACCTCGAGGAATATTTTGCAAATAAACCTCAATAATTTTGGAAAAAGGGAATAAAGAGGCTTTTTGGAAGAAGATGATGTATTCATTTCGTTTCAAAAGAAAAGAGAGAAACTTATGAGACACCCTAATATTGTAGGACATCTTCTATATTGAAGCAATCCTTTTATCGGATTAAAAGCTATCTCAGAGAAAATCATGATAATAAATATTCCAACAAATTGTTTCTTTTTTGAAAATTATATAAATGTGTAATCGTGCTCGAAGACCAACTAATCGCTCAAAAAAAAAAGTACTCGATGTAATAAATAAACAACGAATATTAATTTATAACAAATAACATAATTACAAAGTGAAATTATATTCGAGTCACCGTGAAAGAATATCTCACATTCGGAAGCTCGGATATCCGGCGAAACACATCCTCGTTGCGAGACGTTCCCAAAGAAGCGCGACGAGTAAACGAGGAAAGGATAAAAGTAGGGGGTTAAAAATTACGATCAAAAATTACGAGGCCCAATTAGCCTTCCCGTCCAATCCCGCCAGAGACACCGTGACCGAACACTGTAATTATCGGGCATAACTCATGGGGGAACGCCCGCTGGGCCAAGCCGACGAAAATTAATTAAAACATTACATCGTCCTTCGTGCCTTTTAACAGGGCAAATTAGTCAAATTGGGGCTGGCCGATTGTCCCAAACCTGGCCACTTCGCTTCACTGCAAGGACAACCGGCCGATTTTCCCATCACCAACTACCGGCCGACGATCATTTTCGACGAAATTTCCGCCAGTTTTCTCGACGTGCGGGGCGATGACGCGGGCAAGGACGCGCGGATTAGCATACAGGCGGACCACCCATGATACGACCCTGCCCGGCCAACGGACTCTTCAACCTCGTAATAAGCGGCCGCTCATGTCGGATCCTCCTCGGTACAAGTACCGCCCGTGTACCCATCCGTATATCTCGATTTATATCGTTATCGATCCTTTATTGGCGTCGATATATATTCCCGGTTCTTACAACCATCACCGGCGATATCTCTCTTTCTTTCCCTCTCTCTTCTCTTCCTTCTCTTCCTGTTCCTGTTGCACACCGCCGCGTAGGAGGAGTCTACGATCATCGTAGATGAAACGTCCCAGTTTCGTTCTAGGATTATTTATTTCAACCTTCCTCGTCCAAAGATTTCGATTTTGATCGTTAGATGATAAGGAATGATGATTATATAGATTTTTAACGATCGAATTTTTGTCTTTCTAAGATTCTCTATCGTTGAATCTCTTTTTGAAATTTTTTTTCTTAATATTGATTTTAAGATCAATTAAGGTTTTTAAAATATTTGAATCGATATAATTTTTATCGTTCTAAGATTCTCTACCGTTGAATCTTTCTCATAGGAATCTCTTTTCGAAATTTTTTTTTTAATATTGATTTTAAGGTAAAGTTTTGAATATTTGGATCGATATAATCGTTCCATCCAGCTTAAAAAAGGATCGCGTAGGGGGAATGGGTCGTGTATTTCAAATAATTTCCATACACTGCCAACATTTTTAATATAAATTCACCGTAACATGTGTTCGACGATAAACCAGTTATAGATTAATTAATTCCACCCGTAATTGTAACCCGTAAGGATAGGCCGGATATGCGAGAATAGGAACAAGCTTATTTATCGTCGCCGCCTGTTTATTGGCCTCTGTACCCCGTGTACCGCGCTTATTAATTAACCAACCCCGTCAATTATTCCGAGTAATTATTGGAAGCATCGACATCCCGATAAGATGTTCCCCGCGAGACGACAAGTGATTACGATTGGCTGGTACACGCTCGTGGATCGGCTCCATTCCGATGTATTCGATCTCGTGCGTGCGTCTTACCGACTGGGTAAGGCGAAAAGGAAACGTTGGCAGGATTTTTCGAGCTCGAGGATCGAACGAAACGTGGCGACGACCGTGACACGAAGGACACGAGCAGTGTCTTTCTCTCCTTGGTCTTGCAAGAACACTTGCTTGAAAATGTGTTACGGCTCGTCGTTGGCCGTGCATGAAAAATTGCATAAAAAAGGAGTAACCTTCGTTTCCTAGTTCGTTGATCACCATATTCGCCGTCGTTGATTTGCGTAACTAAGCATTTTTCTTCCCGATCGATCTGCTTGATAGAACTCGCTTCAAAGAGAGAGAGAGAGAGAGAGAGAGAGAGAGAGAATTATCCGTTTCGGCCGTTTCATTGTGGCCGTGGTTAAATTAGACGTCTTCGAAAAACTATTGTACAACCGTGGTGATTTATCGAAGCCCCGAGCAACGATTAATTGCGCGTTGCAAGAGAGAAGGCGAAAAACATCGCGTGGTCGATCGGTTATAATGTTACGTTTGGCAAAGTGATTGGAAGGAATCTGTCCGGTGATTTAATAAAGAGTAATTGTCGTTCTGAAGTTTCAATTCGTCCGTATACTTAAGAATTTCAATTTGAATAGTTGCGTGGAGCAACTAGGGGGAGAAAAAAAAAAAATTGAAATAGAAAAGGCTTTGATAATTCGAGATTGCAAGATTTATATCCGTAATATCATAGAAGGTATCTAATAAATATCAAAAGAGATATACGCCGTACAGTAGAAGTACGTTCATTTACGAGGAGTTTCTAAGCTAATTCTCGATCAATAAATTCACGCTTAATCATCGAAACTATAAAATTTCGTTTCTGATAAATTAAATTCTGTTTGAAAATATTTATATTCAGTCTTCGTTCCGCAATTACAATATGATCAATAGAGGCAATCATTCGGGATCGTCCCCCTTTTTCTTCGTGTCTTCGTATATTCTAATTTTTCAAAGTGCATTGAGTCGTCACGCGATGGAGCACGCGAATCGGCCGAACCGATCCGCGATGAGCGTCGATGATTTCTTCCTTGCAATTTTCTGACGTCCTCCCCCCTCTCTGCCTCCACGAGATCGTTATCGCTATCCGATCTTCTGCACACGTTCGAGGTACTCGATCGGGAAACAATTGGCCAACCGGGACGCGACCTGTCCACGCGCGAATTCGGTCGAAAGTTTGCCGGTTGACGGGGCGCGAAAATAATTGACTGGTCGGCTCGGTCGGTAAGCGAATGCCTCGGCGGCCATTAGTTTCTCGGTCGATCGGCCGGTGATTTACGCTATCGTTAACGCCGCGTTTAAGGGGCTGCGACACCTTCACCGAGAGATGTTTTGACCGTGTTTTCGGCCTGTGTTTATCCGCGGTACCAGGCCCAATTTAAAAAACACGTAATTAAAAAGCGCACCGTTTAACGCCACCTTCCCCTCCCTGATGATTTAAATCTTTTTGAGGACGAGAGTGTCAATTTTCGTGCGACGTTAATTCGTAATTTACCTTATCGAAACGAAACGTGGCCATGTTTGCTGATCGTATCGGGTGGATGATGAGAGAAGGATATAGCCAGATAAAAATTAAGGAACGACGCTTTTATAGAGGTCGTTTAAATTTTCGGTTACAAATTTTTATCGTTTTATATATATAGAGAGAGAGAAATTAAAGCGTATTTAAATTTCCTCAATAATAATAAACCTATCAATCATTCAAGATTTCATAGTTTTGTTAATATTTATAATCTTCCTGAATCGAAGTAGAAACACTTTTACGATTGCAAAATTCCTTTCAAATTGCATTTAAACGCGTTCCTTGATAGTCCTCGTTTATAGATGCCTTCATAACCGAGACGAAGTTCGATCACTCGTGTCGAAAACGAAACGATCGGAAATCGGCGGTCTAATCACGGAGCAACCAACGGAGATCCTTCCGCTCGAGAACGTTGTTAAGGCCGATTTCTAAAAGTCGGAAAAAAAAGTCGATGGTGCAACTGATAAAGTCCTTGCCGCGAGTGAAAACTAAACTTGCCGATTCTTGGTGCCGTTTCGAGAGATCTCGCCTCGCGGGGACCCTCTCCCTCCCTCCCCCTCCTCTTCGAGACGAGGGATCGTGAAACCGATCGCTCATAAACACGAAATTACTGTAGTCGTCGGGTTTGTTGCGTGCAAGCCGCACTGGCGTAGCGAATCCGTTGAAAAGTTGCCCGAGGCTCGCTCGAAACCGCCCGATGTTTGACGTTTCTATTGGAGCCGATTTCCACGATAACCCGTGCTGCATGGAATTCAATAATGACGTAATGGCGGCTTAATGGCCGCAACTCGTCGAGTGGACGAGGAGTACATGTCGGATTCCAGTCGGATTCCACAAGGAATGGAAATCTCAGATAGTCCGTTTGGAAATTATTCTTATGGATTAGAATTTGCGAAGGAAGTGGGGTTAAACTCGAGTCGATTTGCTTCCTATCAATGATCCTGATACGTCCAAGATGCGTTTATATATATATAAAGAATGGAGTAGAAAGATCTGGTCCGATTTCGTTGCATTGTTAAATTGTTCCTTGGCAGGAGAAAAAGACGATGTATATACGGAACAAAAAGCGAACGATTGAACGATTATCATTACAGTAGTTGCAGTTCGTAGATTCTGTTCCTGTATTTTTCTTCTTCAACAAGAAGAAGTTCGTTTCCTTTTCTTATTCGAATTTCGTCTCTTTCGTCCGATTTCTTCCGGATTATATTATAAAAGCAAGAACAAGAAATCACGACGATTGATTTCGTAAATAATATATTTTTTTTCAAATTCAGAAGATTTTTTAACTCGTCTGTTGCAGAGATACTACAGTGACTGAAAAAGAAGAATCGAACGGAGTAAATCATCGGTTCTCTCTCTCTTTCTCTCTCTCTCTCTGTCTCTCCGTTCACAAAAAGCGAACTGGAGCAAACTTTACGGCTTCTCCTTTCGTTCGTTGAAATCTGTGAAACCGGAGAAACATCGGCGCGAAAAATTGTCTTTCTGGGCAATAGCTTCCTTCGTTTCACGGTTTCCTTGGAAACGATTACGATTCAGCGAACGTGTCTAGAATATTATTACAGACAATGATCACGAGAGAGAGAGAGAGAGAGATCGTTAGTCGATCGCGCGAACAAGCTGTGCCACCGATACGAAAAATACGGAGGAAAGGGATTAACGTAACAATGATGGAGTTACATCATGGGCCCCGCGTTATAAAATAAAGCAACGGTTGCCGACATTTATTGCCTCGTGCGTCGACACCGTCTATGTGCAAACGCGCATAATTCGACTCACGTAATTTCACGCAATTCGAGGAACGAGTCGGCTTCGACGAGAAAGGGAAGAAGAAGAAGAAGATGGTTTTTAGGTCAGGAACGCTGCTATCCCTCCGTCCCTTTTTCCACGAGACGGCCTTCTGAGGGGATCTCTTTCTCTCTCTCTCTCTCTCTCCCTTTTTATTTAAGATAGCTCTCAACGAAACGAGGATTCTTCGCCTCGCGTGATAAATGAAGGATATTTGTAGAAATATAGGTCGTCGTGGCTCGGTTGTAAATTATTCGAATGATCGACCGGAACGAATGTTGGTTACGTCGATGATACTCGATACGATTCATTCCCTATCTTAATCCCAAGGATATATCTCTTAACCTCGAGGAATTTTGCATAGGATAAATTTTTATCGAGAGATGACAAATGACTTCAATTTCCTTTCAAATTGTTCACTTTCTACGCGTTGTCGTAAACAAATATATTTATATGTGAATAATTTCTTTCTAGTTCATTTCAGATCTTTTTCTAAATTCTTTCAAGATATAAAAAAAGAAAACTCGACACGTTCTTCCAGGTGTAACGAAAAAATAATCTACTTTTCGTTTCTAAATTTCTTCAGAGATTTAAACCTGTTTCGAGAACGATCTGTCTATTATCGGTTTCGAGAAATCGTATCGAATGGCGGGGAAACGGTTTTTGCCGATCCAACTAAGAGCCAAGAGAGGGAGATGCACGCTGTCCTCGCGGATATCGGTTAGCAGTTTCCTGGGAGAGCCGGTACGTGTATGGTACGTATTCGTCCTTGAAGCCGTTACACTCCCTTGCATCCGTGGCTCTCCTGTAAATCGGGTTGCCTCGGGTTTGCCTCGCCATTACACCCACTGACACGCCTCTATCGTCCATCCATCGATCCTGTCCATCGTTGTTGATTCATCGGAAGCATTCAACTGCGATCCGTTCTACTATTTCTTTCCAAGCTATGTGAAAGGATCGGATAATTCGTCCTTCTGCGCAAACTGTGCACAAGTCGGTTGAATAAAGGAAGAATCGATATCGATATCGATTAGAAATCGCGTATAATTACAACAAGAGGGGAGGAGATTGATAAAACTAGAAATGATAAATTTCTTTCCTTTCTGCGATTCCAAACTCGCTTTGTGAATCTCTCTAATCTCCCCAAAACTATGTGTTAATATAATAAAGTTTAAAATTTTTTCTAAATTATTACTTGCACGAAATGTTCGAACGGATCTTCGTCTCCAATATTAACATAATCTGCTTATAAATTCCTTAAAAAGTGCACGCAAAATCAATTGGAAGCGAGAGTTCGACGCGTTGCATCAATTTCGATCGAGAGCCGGCCATTAATAACGATTGGACAGGTGCGAAACTGTCGCAACAGCGCGGAGTCCCGTTAGAGCGAGGTCAAACGGACGCAAGGTGCTCTGATACAATTTTAACGAGCGCGATCCCTGTTCCAATCCGACCAGTGAAAGTGATAGAAAGCGAAATAATAGAGGTGTGACGGCAACGAGTCGAAGGAGCGAGTTGGAGCAAGATCGGGGAGGGGAAAAAGAGGAGAAGAAGAAAAAAAGGAAGGAAGGATGGACGTTGGCGCGAAATCTCTGGACGGTGGACGAGGAGGGGATGGGAGGAGATGAATCGAGCGTAGAGAAATGATTAGTATCGGGTCGTTAAGGAGGCCATGTAAACGGATAATTGGGCAATAACCCAGAAGCGAAGATCACGAATATGCTCCGCATATGGAACGATCACGATCGTAACGAAGATCTAGCTCCTCAGATAAACATGTAACGAACGGCTGGAGGGGGGACGGGGAAAAAAACCGGTATAAGAAATCGCGGGGGGCGCGGCCGAGTCGACGGCCTCCTCCTCCTCCTCCCCGTGAAAAATCGCGGAAATCTCTCGATTAAACGACCGATGAACCTTTCGTCGAGCTTAACCTCAACTGCTACGAGTTTTGAATAATAATAATAATAATAGTTGGATGTTGCGAAAAAGGGGATAATTTAATGCTCGTTCTTTTTTGAAAGATCAATTGTTTCGATTTTAAATTAGAAGTTTATAGTAATTAACTAATCATCGATTGAAATTATAAAAATATCGTCGGATCAAGAATGTAATAAAAAAAAAAAGGAACGACCTTCGCTTGTCGTCCTCCACCTTCATCTCCAAGAAGAGCTACCCAACACCATTGCGAAGACATTGTAAGGAAATGAGATTCTTAAGAGGCGAGGAGGAAGAGGAGGCAGGTTCCAATTTACTCGAATTATTTGGAACGATCGGCATTAGGAGTGTACGATACGATCGGTTGATTATGCATTTGGGACGATGCGCCGGAAACGGAGGAGGAGAAGGAGAGGGATCGGTGGTGGACAATGCACGACGCAAGGCTGAAGGAACAACGGTTCCGCCAAGAATGGGAATATAAATTTCGTCTCAGGTTGGATCGGTTTCGAATCGGTTTCGAGGAGATAAGACGATACGAGCATAGATTTCGTATCGTTTCTATATATGTATAGGCGAATTCTTGGATCGATATATGGGCGTGACGACGTTTGCACATCGGGCCCCCTGTTATTCCTTCTTCCCTTCCTCGTGTGTAAGATCTGATTTCCTTACAATGTACAGTGTGTATCGTGTTACACAGCACCGTACCCACCACCCAGCGCACATTCGTTATGGTTTATGTAAATTGGCCGCGTTAAAAGCGGTTGTTGGGATGGCCGAGGAATGCTATATGGA
Source organism: Apis mellifera (assembly GCF_003254395.2). Classification (NCBI taxonomy): domain Eukaryota; kingdom Metazoa; phylum Arthropoda; class Insecta; order Hymenoptera; family Apidae; genus Apis; species Apis mellifera. The sequence continues at coordinate 7,500,480 of NC_037640.1, forward strand.
TTTATGGTGTCATCCGTGACACCTTAGGATAATAAAACGAAAGAAAACGGTTTTCCATCGAGCTGTATAATTTATTCCTCGCTTTTCTAGAAACGAAGCTTGGACTTCGTGTGCTCGAAGAGCAGAGGTGTAAAGTAAAATTTCAAATTGAAATTAATTTTTCAACCCGTTAATGCTCTATCGAAGAAGAGTTACGAGATCTACGAATTAGTTTATTTATTCTACTGCGCAGGAAGAAATGGATTCCTGTAAAGTATTATTCATTAAGCAAAATCGAAGCAGCGATATAATATCAAAGATATTATAAACGAAAAAAAAAAAAAAAAAAAGAAAAACATTTAAATACCACGTATACCACTATTCCTAACGATAAGACTATCGATGCTGCAACGTTCATCTTCCAAAGCTCTCTACCTGGTCGCAAAAACACACCGTTATCTCCACAATAACCCGGCTCTCGAGCGAGCCAACCCGCTGTTATTGAGCAGGTGGTCAAGAGGTTCCGGAAGCGGGTTGTTCGAAAAAACGCGCTCGACAACATTGGCGTGGCTGCACGTACGATATCGCGAGATAATCGCGAGCCAGTTCGTGCGGAATGGTCGCGCGTTCAGGAAAAGAAAGTGTCGTCGAAACCAGAAGCCGTGCGCACGGATGACGATCTTGAGCGGGAAAATGTTAAACAATCAAACGCGAATTTGCGAATATTTCCATTTTTTTCCATTTTTCGTTCGATTCGCGAATCATTCGATATCGAGTTTAAGGCGAATTTAAAATTTTTCATTTTGCGGACAATTGTTCGTTTGTTCGTTTAGACCCATCGCTACGGACGATCAAAAATTAGAAACTGTCACCATTTTCTTAACATTGGATGGGATTCACGAACGAATCATCGTCAGAAGTGGTCTCCAAAGTGAATCTAAATTAACCTTAACCGACGTGATAGCGTGTTCATTAGAAGCAGAAAGCATTTACGAGCGGATTGCTTTCGTTTCACCTTTCAAAGATTTTATTTCTCAGGTGGAAATCTCCGTCTCGATATATACTCGTAAAATTTACTTACTGGGCGTGACCGCTTTTTTCCCCCTATCACGTTGATAAGATTCTAGCTACGTGTGGAACGATCTGACCTTTTAGCTCTGAACGGGTTGAGAATTTTGACGGACGGAGTGGAAATCCTGTTCCTTCATCCCGAGAGAGATTATGTTCCACCGTGTCGTGCCACCAATATGCTCGTACGTGTTTCTATGCTTCGATGATATTATGATGAATAGTGTGGAATTCCTATATTTCGAACTGGAAATGAATATTGAAAAATTAAAAGAAAGATTTTTGAAAATTGAAAATTTATAATATATTCTAAATATCAGATTATTAAAATAGTTTATTATATAATTAATAAAAATTTGTTCGTAATGGACTTAATTTCCCTTAACGGATCTTTCAATAAATATTTCTTAATGGAATCACGATTAGAGGATGCAGTTTTCAAGACGAAATCAAAGAAATTGGAAGAACATATTCTTAGAATCATCTTACGATTCATTCCTATCAAAGGACCAATATCATTTCATCCATTTCAAATTTAAGTAATGGAAAAAGAAAGATTCTTCCTTGCAATCTTTCTTGCAATTTGAACGTAAAAATTAAAATACCCCTTCGTAAATAAACTTCACTCTACTCGAATCGATAATAACTACACAAATTTTCCACGAAAATTTACGCCACTCGAATCCTTATCATCAAGGAACACGAAGCGAGACGACACGCGCGGCGAGTGTGCGTGCAGGGCTCACGTGCGGTTTCCGATACCGAAAGTTCGAAGTGCAGAATTTCGTGGCAGAAATAGATCCCTTCGTGTCTGCCCCATCGTCGAACTTCCCTTTTTTTTTTCTTTGTAATATGAACGCGCGCACGCACGGTAAAAGTGTGAAACGAATGAAAAAAAAAGAAGAAGAGAAGGAAGAAAAAAAAAGAAAAAGGAAAGAAATCTCGTCTCGTTCTCCTTCTCGTGCGTCCTCCGTCTCCTATAATCCCGGGCGGACGAAGGAGCGAGAGAAGGACGGAGAGAGGAGATCGAACGGACGACTTGGTGTTCACCTACTCGCGAGGGTGTGTACCAAGGCGTGTGCACGGCCCGTAGAAACGAAGAATTCGCTCTGCACGAGACAGCGATACCGGTGCAAGGAGGTATCTATCGCTTGTGCAATAGTGAACGTATAGCGGATGTCAAACCGAGCCGCGCACACTTATCGCACACCCCTGCACCGACTCGGCGTGTACGTGCATATCTGCATCGCGGTTGACAACTCGCGTGCAGCTTACGCGCCGCTTTCGTGAACCCTAGCCGTGAGCGCTAATTTGCAAACAGGAAGTGGAGAGTGGATAGAAGAGACTTCGACTTGGATTGGGTTGGGTTCGGAGTCGTAAAACGAGAGAGATGCGAGAAGTCCCATCGCCTTCCGTCAAATTTAGGAACAGTTGAATTCTGAAATCCTCACCTTTTACAAAATTCTGAAATTTAGAAAGAGTTGAATTAGCAATTCTGTTGGATCGTAAAATTTTAAGAAGAAATTTTAAGAAGAATTAAATTAGGAATTCTATTGGAGTCTATTGGATCGTCTTCTTCGTAATATTTTGGGAAGAATTAAATTCCGTTGGATCGTCCTTCATTAAATTCTGAAATTTAGAAAGAGTTAAATTAAGAATATTGAATTATAAAATTTAAATAAGAAGAAAAGGAATTTAAATTAGGAATTCTATTGGACTCTATTGGATCGATTTTCGTAATATTTTGGGAAGAGTTAAATTCCGTTGGATCATCCGTCATTAAATTCTGAAACTTAAAAAGAGTTAAATTAAGAATATTGAATCATAAAATTTAAATAAGAAGAAAAGGAATTTAAATTAGGAATTCTATTGGATTCTATTGGATCGTCTTTCATAATATTTTAGGAAGAGTTAAATTCTGTTGGATCGCCTTTCATTAAATTCTGAAATTTAGGAAGACTTGGGAATTTTGTTGGATCATCTTTCATTAAATTCTGAAATTTAGAAAGAATTAAATTAAGAATTCTGTTGAATCATAATATTTTAAAAAGAATTAAATTAGGAATTCTATTGGACTCTATTGGATCATCTTTCGTAATATTTCAGGAAGAAATTCCATTGGATCATCCTTCATTAAATTCTGAAATTTAGAAAGAATTAAATTAAGAATTCTATTGAATCATAAAATTTTAAGAAGAATTAAATTCTATTGGATCTTTCGTAAAATTCTGAAAATTAGGAAGACTCAAGTTAGGAATTTTATTGGATCGTTTTTCGTAAAATTTAGAAAAAGTTAAATTAAAAATTTGGATCTGGAATACTTTCTCGAAAGAAAGATGCGAGATCCAAGAATCAAATCTTGGAATTAATAGGAAAATTAACAAAAAAGAAAAAAATCATTCGAGATAAAACAAACCGTCTATTACGCATAACGCATAAAACGAGCAATATTACAAAAGAGGCGAAACCGATAAATCTAACAAATCCAACTTACACCAAGCTCGTATCGAACGGATATAGACGGCTCGTAGGCCTCGTTTATGGTAAGTTCAAGTTACAGTTGAACCAGGCTGAGCCTACACCTACCACCATTATCCTATCCTCCACGGCAAAATCTGTTTGCAAAATTAATCTCTGAGCCGGCACTTGTTGTACATTTCGCTTCATTATCCATGGATCGGCAATTAACGGGCGGTCTACGTGAGAACGATTCCGGTGAAAGAAGAGTGGAGGGGTGCATTTCGCAATGCAATTTCTTCGTCGACGCAAAGCGCGGCCGCAAAAGTGTGCGAGGTGTCGAGCGCGTGTCAATGTGGTGTGGGGAGGCGCATAAGCGCCTCCGGCGGGTCGGAGGATAGGGGGAAAAAATGGGCACAATGGGATAATATTTCACGGGTGCAGATCACGATCGACCTTGGCTGGACCGATCGAACAAGATCGACGGATCGATCTCACGGTGCGCACGTACCGCACCACGGTGTTACCTCGAGAGTACGGCTGTGTTAACATACATAAGACTGGCTTTTCGACCGTGTTTACAAATATTGCAACAAATCAAACGGGACTTCCAACCCGGCCCCGTTGTTGTGTTCGGCTCCGACTTGTCGATCCGTGAATGAATTTACGCGCTCGAACCGGATTTAACCACACAACCGAGACTTCTCACTTTTCTGCGTTTCGATTCTCACTCTTCTCGCCTATTTCTTCCCCGCCGATGACTCACGTAAGAGGATTTTAATGTTTACATACATGCCTTAAACTACGTGTATACACAGTTCGTGGAAAATTGCGTATATAATAATAAACGAAGAGGAAACAGAGGTAGAGGTATCTGTTTGGATTTGAACGATGTATACGTATTTTGAATAAGTGTCGAGAAAACGGTAATGTAAATATATAATAGAAAGATTGTGAAAAGAATAATTCTTCAACGTCGAAAGTCTTTCGATCGACGAGACGAAGAAATTCCTCGAACTGATCGACCCAGAAGTGAAAATCGAAGGAATGCCTAACATGGGAATAAATATGTAAATCGGGAATTCCTGGTCGTTCGTGTCGTTAAAACTATTCCATCGGACGCGATCCGAGTGGCGGCGAAAGAAAGGATTTCATACACGTAATCCAGGCGAATGCCGATGTTACGAAACGCGATACCAAAGATCTGGAAAAAAAAAAAAAGGAAGAGAGAAAAAAAGCGAGGAGAAAACTGGATGACGCGAATTCCAGCGTGGAATAACAGACGGTGTAATTTTCAACCGCGCGTGGAAAAAACAATCGACGATTTGGCTCGGTTCGGGATGGTAAATCGACGAAAGATATTATGTCGTAATACGGTCGAAAAACGTCGTTTCGTTAACCTGAAATTCGAGTATAAATCCCGGAGAATGTGACGGCGGCTGCGATGGCGGCGGCGTTTTTCTGGCTAACGAGTCGTCCTTGCGGGAGAAACACAGATCTCATCGGTAAATTGTATATCCTCTCGTCGATATTTTCACGTCGACGCGTTAAAACGCCCACCGTTTCGACCGTTTTCAAGTCGAATATTTGAAGTAGAAAGCGCCATCAAGTTAATTTCGAAATTGAAAGCAAAGGAACAAAAAGAAAAAAAAATGGTCGCAGCTTATTGCCTTTGTTCTTGATATTGCGTGGGGGATTAAGAGAACGATGAGACCGGTTCCCCTCTCGATCGTTCAATTACGTTAGGTTAGTTTTAAAAGTAAACGATAAGGTTAGCCGATCGACTCGTCAACCTCGCAACATGTGGCCTTCGTGGTAAAAGGGTGGAGCTCCGACTCTGATTCGATCAAAATTTCAATAAATTTCCCTCCTTCTCATTATTCACAAGTTTAAATATCTTTCTGCTATCGATGTATTTCCTTTTTCCATTGTCTCGAGAATAATCGCCCATAACGAAACGAATAAAGCGATTTTCGATCCAAAAACTCACCATCTAGCGCCGAGCCTAAAACACGAAAGTTGATCAAATTCAAATCCACGAATGAATTTTCTACGATATTTTTCCATATTTTCGTAACTAATTCCACCAAAGGAAGAAGATAGACTTCGATTTTCAAGTGAGACGAGAGGTCAAAGCGATCGACTTGGAAAGTACGTCCGCTGAGAGGAGAGCAGAAGAGATCGAGCAAGGTCTCTGGCTCCGCCGCGGGCAAGGTGATCCGAATTCCGCAGCCTTGCCGAGTCGCAACAACTTGTAACCGATCCATGGAGCAGACAAATCGCATTACTCCGCCGCTATCTTCCGTATGCCTGGAACACATCCTCTCCAGACTGGTGGAGAGGACCATCTCGCGACAGGTCGGTCCATTTACTTTATCGAGAGAGTTTTACTTTTAGCAGGGAGAGACCCTGAGACGGGTAGGTATCCTCCATCTCCACCTGTTGTTTCTTCTCTGTCCCATCGAGAAATTTTTTTCTCCCGCTCGCGAATGTATAAATATTCACAAGGTTGGCGGAGCCGATTAATTCTGGACCGAGGACGAGCGCTCGCCCAGTAAAAACACCGCGGATCCCGTTCCCCCTGTAAAAAGAAACAGCTCTCGAGAGACGAGCGGCGGATTTAATCGGTCTCGGGCGACATTAAACGGTTCCTACGCCCGCGGTTTCTTCACCTCTCACCTTCGAACGAGCGCGAGCTCCAGCATCCGGCAAAGAAGGTGGACGAACAGAGCGCTCTTTGTTTTTTAGTTTCTTTCTGTTTGGCAAAAGAAAAAAAGAAGAAAGGAGGGGGGAGATCCAAAGGGGAACCGATTAATTTCGTTGCTTTTCTTGCTTCGAGGCGATTATTCACGGTAATGTATGTTCCATGCTTCTTGCGTCTGTTTTATTACTTTTTTTTTTGTTTGAGGTTAAGACAATTGCCAAATTTGTTCACGATTTGATGAGAGTTGGAAGGTGGAAGGTTTATGTTGGAAAATAAGAAGAATCGGAAGAGGATGATCGAAGCATTCACGTGGGCGTTCCTCTACGGTGCAAAAGCATTTTTCATCCACGGTTAAACGAGAGGCATTAATATTCATAACTTTTGTAAACACGGTTAAAAAGCATCCTTGTTTCCGGGTCGGTTGGAACGGTTAATTGGACGGCTCCATTTTCGGATGAATAATAACTCTTTCGTTCCTTCCAAGGAACGTAACGAGTTCGATGAGCTTCAATTTCTTCCTTTGAGGAATTTCTACCTTTTCGTGTTTAAACTCGCTTCGATATACTCGTTTCTCAATTGTTGAAAATGCGACGAATTTCAACTTCTACCGAACAATATCTTTCTCCCATCTTTTCCAAGACTATTAAACTTCATATTTCATCCATATCAAACAATCTTCGAGGATCTATAATCTTTCAAGATTGGAATAATCCAACTTCGACATCTATCCAACTTCGAAACTTGCAACTTCTACTTCTCCTTTCAACTTCATCCACGATGACCTTTGAAGAATGTATTTCAAGTTTGGAAACGCGATAAATTCCTCGACTTCTTCCACTATGTTTTTCATCGCGGTATTGCGCAACGGTAACGATCGATTGGAATCGGCCGGCTCTAATTTATTCCGGCCGCTTGGACGGAAACGCGAAACCGGAGTGATTTCATTAACGCGCCGGCGACGTTTTATCGTATGGCCGCCAGTTACGAAAACCAAACGGTTCTCACACACACACACACGCGCGCGCGCGCGCGCGTATAGGTTGGACGATAAGTGGCGAACGAGCGTGAATTCCGCGTGCTACACGTAGAACGGTCACCGGCCGATTACGAAAGCTTTGTGCCGCGGTGCCGCGACCTTTGCACGCGACACCGTGGTCGCGTAATCGTATCGAGGAACGAGTTTCCGGTCTTTGACGGAATAGGGCAAAGTCCTCGCAGCTGTAAACATCGACCTGCTCCTTCGTACCGTTTGCTTTCTTTCTTTCTTTCCTTTTTTTTTCTTTTGTTTTGCTTGTTCTTACGTTCTTACGTTTCGTTTGCTTTCAAGAGGAATCTCTTGCGCGATTACTTATCGATACGGATTTTGGATGGTTTTTCAGTTATTGAATAACATTGTAAAATTTACAATAATTATCTACAGATAGACAGTTGTTGATTGTCTCTGTTGAGTAATGGGCAAAAGTTTTTCTTTTTGTGGCTATCAGCGATGCACAAAATCTATCAATAATTACATAAAAAAATTTAATGTTTAATAATCTACGTATATCGTTCGATCAATTCTCTTGTACGAGGAAGTACAAGTAAGATTCTCTTGAGGGAAAAGTAATCCTCCTCATCTTCTTTAAATCCAATCAAACGCAAAAAAAAAAGAAGAAAAAGCAATCGTAGATAGAAACGACGTAATCAGACGTAAATTTCATAATATCAGAGATATTTTCCGCTTATTATGGAAGATTTTACATTGGATTTTGCATTGATTGAATCGAATGGAATCCGGAACAAAGACCCCACCCGGCGCCGTGCTTCCAAGATTTTCTTCTCTCTCTCTCTCTCTCTCTTCTCCGCTCGAAACGTTGCGTATGGATTTCTCAAGCGTTTCCACCGACAAAAGAAACGGGTCGACGGAGGGAGGATCGATAAGCCGATCGATCGATTATGATCGTTGCAAAAAGGCCCGCCAGTGTCCGCGCAGCCGGCCGTGTATCGGTAATTGCATCGTGGCGGCCTGTCGACGCTTATCGCGGCTCTCTCTCCTTGGCATAAACGCACGTACGAGGGCGTTGCAGGTTTTCTCAAGAAAGGAACAGTCGTCCACGGCTTGCCTAGGACCCACCGCGTGGAAAAAGGATCTGCGATCGGTGAACGTATCCAGAGAGAGAGAGAGAAAAAGAGAAAGAGAGAGAGAGAAAAGAGGGCTCTCGTTTCTTCTCGTTTCTTCCTCCGCGCGAATCTTTCCCTGATTCGGGTATACGTGAACGATCTCTTGAAGAAAGTTTCTATGGAAACTTTTCTATGATCGAAAATGAAGAAGAGGAAATAGTGATCTATGCAAAGAAAAAAATCGAATCCGTAATTTTATTTATCAATTCCACTTTTCTAGATTTCTTTAGATTACTTGCGACAAACAATTTCGAAACCAAAATATATTAATTTTTAAATGTTGATCGATGATTTCTTATGGATTTCTTTCGATTTCGAAAAAATTATGTAGGTCTGGCTCGTAATCTGTTATTTAGTCGTGCGATTCCGTTGCTCAAATTGATGCTCGTGATGAGACAGTCGAGCGGTCGTTGACCAATTAAATACGGATCCAAATGGAATGACGAGCGGCACGTCCCTTCCTCCAGGCATCGATGTCTCCGGAATCCGGATAGCGTTGATCGAATCTCTCGAATTTTTACATCAACTATCCGCAAAAAAATATTTTCTTCGTGATTTTGCTAATTTTCAAACGACTTGTAGAGTATTTTTTCTCGATCGTCATAATCGTATTCTATTATTATACACCTACTTTAGAAATGAAAATCGAATACTATTTCATCTTCAAAAAAAAAAAAAGCTATCGTTTCTTTTGTTAGCATCGCCAGACACAAAGGACAATTGTTATCTCTTCGATATCAAAATACATCGTAGTTTTCGTGGAAACGCGTTTCAAAACGAAGTCAGAAGTTTGTTGTAACTGGAGGACGGTAAGCTCGTCCTCGCATGCGGATAAATAATTTATGCATTACAGACAGTTGATCTCGTTACGATTGCACAAAGACGGGAGAAAAACAGCGCGGTGAGGAGCTCGAAAAGAGGGCTAACGAGGTCAACGACGTCACTCGAGACTCGCCGTTCCGGCCTTCGTGACTTGACGTCCCGAAGCGCCTCGCGAGACCGGATTAAAACGAAGAAAGCAACGGAACGTTAAAATGCCCGTTAAAAAAAAATCACGTCGACAAGTCGTTGAGAGAGGTTCGAACATCGTTAACAGCGAATCAAATATTTTTCTTTCGAGGAGAAAGGAAAACATAGTAAACCTGGTTTCTCCGACGATTTATTTTTTTCTCCATCGCAAATTTTCTTCGTCGCTTCGAAATTTAAAACGATTTTTCGATCACGATGTGAGATGAAAAATTCGAAAACGAAAGCGCGGAACGATTTTCATCGATCGATCAATACTCGTTGTAATCAATAATGGGGATGCAGTTGTGTCGTTTTCGTTTTCTTCCTGGCTGGTGCGTGGCAAGGAGCGTTAAATGTGGATCGCAGCAAATTAGCTGGAGCTCGGACGAGAAGCGGTGCGGTGCCGGATAATTGACACGTCGTCGGGGAAAAAGAGAAAAAGAAAGGGAGCGAGAGAGGTCTTCAAGGATGTCCACTCTTCCAGGTGAAGGCGGCAGCGAGAACGCCGCGTAACGCCCCACAAATCAGCGGTGGTTTCGGTCTCGGTTCACCGAATTTCACCGGATTCCCTGCGCTCCCGTTCCTTCTCGAACGGGCATTCATTTTAATCCACCTTGCCTTTATGCTGCTACACGCGCCTTAATGCGCCGTGTTTTCTCTTTAAAAACGAAAATTAGTATACCGTTGAAAAAAGTCCAAGTCGGTTTACTTAACACATTCCAACCGTACATGTGAAACCGTTCGTGCACGCTTTACTTTCCATTTAATGTATATATCCCAAGAATATTTCGTGGATAAATCCGTGATAAATTGAAAAATTCATTACGTTAATTTTATACAGGATGAATCTAAGTCATCTAGTAGTTAAGAGAGTTTCATTTTAACCATTAAAACTTGAAGATAAATGACGGATGAGAATATTCAGACTCTTTCGACTTTTTTTTTAGATTTTAAACGTCTCGATCACGATCTTTAACATATTTATCCAATGTCTCGCCATTTCCACTCGCAACTATTATATATTAATCCATAAATTTCGATATAAAATTCTATCTCCCAATATCGCTGTTTTAAGCTTCTCTGTTAAACGCGCGAGTTTCCGCATTATGAAGATTGCCAGTTGACGAGGGATTCGATTAAACCGGGCTCTGGATTAAAGCCCGTTCGATGCACTTTCGATCGGACGCTAACGATCCCAACACGGGATCCAGTACACCGACATTGTGTTGCACGAACCACGAACGCGGATTCGCCTTCGTGGTTCGTTGCTTTCTGTACTCTTCTTTCGATCCGATGTTTTTCGCACTTTATTCTCCAAGTTGTAGCGGTTCCTCTCGATTAACCTCTCGAATAACCGGATAAGAAAAGAACACTCCCGGAAAATCGACTTCCCTTTTCATTTGATTGTGATCTTGGGAATTGGAATCAGTTCGAGTGGGAAGAATAAATTTTTCCGTTTGATCGAAAGATTCAATTCGATCGATTCTTCATATACAGCGGTCGATTAAATCGTTTCGATTCTCGTCTTCACAACGCGGAGGAAATATCCAAGGTAAAAGAGGGGAGGGATTTAAAAATGGGACAATTTCATAGAGCGAAATCCGTGGAACAAAAGCGATCGTGCACGGGCATAGCACGGTCGATTGTGAATTAGCAACGGGTTGCTGCCGGATAGGCCTTAGAACCGTGCGCCTTCGGATCGTTTCACACTTTCCGCGATTAATCCATCGGCCCTGTTCGTGCCGCCTACTTAACGGCCGGTAACGCTCGTTCAAGTAGCGATCTCGACGTTCCACGGTGACCTCTTCATGTATCGTGAAACGATACACGGGTCACCGGTGTCAAGTCGTGTGGCTTCGAAGCCTCGACTTTGCCGCCCCTCCTTCCATTCTCCCTCCGATTCTCCCTCGACCATTTCCACCATTTTTCTCTTATTAATTAAAAGTAAAGCAAAATGCCTCACTTATTTTTTTATTTCTTAAGAAATTCTTGAGATTCCTGGCAAACGATCGAATATTATCGAATAAATCGAATCGAATTCGATCGAATATAATTGGCGAAAGATCGAATATTAAGCTGAGATGATGAGATAAATAAATTCATCCCTTGCGATTCTTATTCCTCAACGTGCAAGGATATACGTCGCGCGCATTATCATAATTACGCAAAGGATTATTATACGCAGCGAGCTCAATTCCTCTTCCTCCCTTCCCTTTATCTCGGTTACAAGCCGATCAATCGATATTCGTTCATAAATAACTCTCGGCCGAGGCGAGGAAAAACGCGATTATACAGAGAAATGCGAGCAAGAGAGCGTGCGTTTCCTCCGTTTCTCGACGTGTCCTTAAAAATTCACCGGATATATTAATATCGCCGCGTGATTGCATTCCCACGAAGCGAGCCGAGAGAAGGAGGCTGGCCGGTGCAAAAGGCGAACCGGCGGACATTAGATTTCACCCTTTTCCTTCCTTTCCTTCCTTTTTCTTTTCTCTTCTTCTTATTTCTTCCTTTTTTTTTTTTTTATCATCCACCAGCCAGTTTTCCGACAGAACCAGGAACGAACTGGCTTCCAGAAGATCCAGAAGTGATACTTACGTAAGCGGAGATCGGCCGGATACATTTACGCGCTCGCGAAACTGCGGGCAAAGTTACGACAGGAATGATTACGAGAGCGTTACTAAGAGGGAAAGGGTTTAAAAAAATCATCATCTTGGAACCGCTCGATTTCGATTTCAAACTGTGCGTACCACATCTTGGTAGAAGATCGATTTTGCTCGTTTTGTGATCGAAGAGATCGAAATTGCACGGAACAGCAAAAAGTATGATCGTTGCTTGCTTCTTTTCTTTTTTTCGAGATATAGTTTAGTTGATTCTTTTAATAAAAGTGTGAATCGATAATTTTCCAAGATAAAATTCAATGCTGGTCATTATTCGTCGAAATTTTTTGACTTTGTCGTGGAATGTTTCTTAATATTCTCGTTCTATACTCGTCATTTACGTTTACTTTGAAAATTTTTTAAACGTTAAACATTTCGAGAGGCTGACTCTCGTAATCCATGGAGGATCGACGATCAGAATTCTCGTTCCACGGGAGCCAGAGGCAGGTTGATAGGAACGGAAGAACGAGTCGTCGAGGTTAGATACACATTTCGAGATAGAATCTCGAGAGCTATGTACGCACGCGTGAGAACTGGGCCGGCGGAGACGAGAAGACGAGCGACAAAAGACGATTATCAACCCGTTTCAACGACAAATAAAGAATCGCGCGACGACGCGGCGTTAACTCGTCGCTGCCGTATATATTATCGGTCGTGTGTAATCGACGAAGGGGAAAAAGTAGATGGATATCGTTTCGATCGCGCGAAGGGAACGCATTATTGCGATAGCTAATCGTAACGCCGATTATCGACGTGACCGGTTACAGCGTGGACGCTTTGCGAAACATTGGGGCAAAAAGTCATCGTGTTGCAACCCCGATATCCTTTGAATCGATACGTCGAGTCGAATTTTCGATTGCGAGACAAGTGTCGAGAATTCGGTGGGATAGAAGTAAGATGGGAACAAGTAACGATCGAGTATCCATTAGATTGAGAATCGACGTTAAATTTGAATTAATTTTCTTTTTGGATCTCTGGAGAAGAATTTTAATTAATGAATCGACATTGAATTTGAATTAATTTTCTTTTTGGATCTCTGGAGAAGAACCTGAATTAATCAACGTTGAATTTGAATTAATTTCCTTTTTGGATCTCTGGAGAAGAATTTGAATAAATGAATCGATGTTGAATTTGAATTAATTTTCTTTTTGGATCTCTGGAGAAGAACCTGAATTAATCAACGTTGAATTTGAATTAATTTCCTTTTTGAATCTCCGGAGAAGAATTTGAATTAATGAATCGATATTGAATTTGAATTAATTTCCTTTTTGCATCTCTGGAGAAGAATTTGAATGAATGAATCGATGTTGCATTTGAATTAATTTTCTTTTTGTATTACTGGAGAAGAATTTGAATGAATGAATCAATGAATGAATTTGAATTAATTCCCTTTTTGGATCTCTGGAGATGAATTTGAATTAATCGACATTGAATTTGAATTAATTTCTTTTTTGGATCTCTGGAGAAGAATTTGAATTAATGAATGGATATTGATTTGAATTAATTTTCTTTTTGGATCTCTGGAAAAAAAATAATGAATCGATATTGAATTTGAATTAATTTTCTTTTTGGATCTCTGGAGAAGAATTTGAATTAATGAATCGATGTTGAATTTGAATTAATTTCCTTTTTGGATCTCTGAAGAAGAATTTTAATTAATGAATCGACGTTGAATTTGAATTAATTTCCTTTTTGGATCTCTGGAGAAGGATTTGAAAGAGGAAGAGAAAATGTAAATCGATGTTGAATTAATTTCGTTCTCGATTTCGAATTTTGCATTTTATAACTGGATTGCAAATTCGAGAATAATTCGATGAAAAAAGGAGAGGAAAGTAGGGATCGAAGAAGGTTTTCTGAATGGATATTCCGTTCGAATTTTGAACATTGGATCGCGAGAGAAATATCAGCTAGATTCGCGAAGAATTTGGAGGGATGAAGGAAAGAAAAAAAACTAACGATTGGGTATACGTGATGGAACAGGTGTAGAATATGGCAGGTTCATCGAGAAACAACATTGTGAGAATTAAATGCCGGACATAATCGGGAAACTAATTTCTTTGAAGTGTCTGTAATAAACGGATATCCTATACGGGGATATCGGTATCCCATAATGGCCGGTTATAAGTACGAGAGGATTGTCAGAGGTGTACGAGTTTAACAACTAGAGCGGTTTAGTAATAAGACATAATGGCGTGCACGAGCTTGTATATACCTCAACCTGAATCACGATTGGGAATTTTTAAATCCACACTGATATTCTTACAATAGCGCGCCGCATAATTGTTAAGAAAGTTAAAAGTTACGAAAACAAAGCCGTAAAAGATCAAACGAATGAGGCTTTTTTTAAATTAAAGAAAACTCCTATTATAAAAAGAAGAATTTTAACTTCAAATTAGAAAATATAACACTTTTCGTCTCATCCCAAAATCAAAAATTCTTTTTACATTCTTCAAACCTTGCCGAATCCTTATGATATATGCACACTCCTCGTTCAACTTTCCACCGCTGTTAACAGCGTCTCGTCGAGGCGCTCTTGCCGAGGCTCTTAGCTAGGGAGGCGGCGCTCGAAAGCGGGCCCGTCATGGGAACCGAACAAAGCGAGGCCTCGGCCTCACGTATGCATGATTTTAGACGAACCAGGAAGACGGAGCGCGTTCGACGGGTTCGAAGGTCTCGACGTGAGAATCGAAACAACCGATCGAGAGAGCCACGCCGCTCGCGCGTCTTCCTCGCCCGCCTCTATCACTCGCCGGTGAATACATCAAAGGACACGTAGAGGCGCTCTCCATCGTGGTGGTTCCATCGTGGTGGTTCCATCGTGAGGTCGAGCGAGAGAAGGAGAGAGAGAAGAGGAGGAGGAGGAGGATCCAAGGATCGTCCAGGATGTCGTCGAACCGGCGCTCGTTCCTCGGTTTCCGGGACGAGTCGAAGAAGAGTGGAGACACGCGGGGTACTTGCGTGGCGGGTCAACGATAGCGTGCGGCTTATTTTACAACTACAGTTAGAGATAGCGAAGATGGACGAACCGGTAGACCGGTGAGAGAGGACGCCGGTTCCGCCGCCCGTCTTATCGCCTCGTCCGCCATTTTTCGACCTACACCCCTCTCCAACCGCCGAGATTCGAAGCCAAGGGTGTCATGGAAGAAAAATCCGTCTCGTGTTCTTTCAACTTTTGTTTTTCTCGGCCGTTTTCACGGGACGAGATTGCACGGCTTTTTCCTATTCCCGAAACACGCTCGAACACGCGGCAGAGACAAGTGGAGAACGAGCTGAAGGAAAGTGAGTCGCGGCGGGATTATTTACGCTCTATCCTGCGTCATTGTTAATTTATAGTTGTTGTTCTGCTCGCTCTATTATATTCTTTTCCCTTTTTCCTTCTTCTTCTTCTTCGTCCCTCTATCTTGCTTTTTCCACCTAGTTGGATGGAAGAAAGGGTAATTGAATAATTTAACCAATACTTTAGGCGAACCTTATTCATATACCATTTTTCCACGTATAATTCTACGTATAATTCGAAGCAGGAGCGTATATTCGTATCGTTTCCAAAGAAGGAAAGGTGGTGAAGCGATAGCAACGCACACCAGTTGGAAAGGAGTTCGCGTGGCCGTGTCACCGCGCCACTTTATCGATGCTTCTCCCGTGATCGGTGCAACGAACCACGCCTTTACATCCACGCGACGCACAATGGACCGGTCGTCTATCGTGCTTAATCACGATTATCTTTATCGAATTAACTTGGCCGATTAACTATCCTCGTCTTGCTTCGTTCTATCTTCTTCACGAATCTCAAACTAACTCAATCGAAGAGGATACGGTTTAAATAGTCTCTCGACATTTTATCGTACGCTTTACATCAATGGCAGAGATCCGGTAGTTGAGTGTACTCATTCGATATTCTCCTTTATTCTACCCTCTTCCTCTTCTTTTTCTTTCATCGGTGGTTTAAATTAATTCAACGACAGGTGGAGCGAAGAATTGGAGCGATTATTATTAATACGCACATCTCCAAGGCTCTCCATCCTCGGATGGCCGATAAAAGGACGGACCTTATTCAGGATCGTGGCGACATTGTCGCCGGCCGGTAAAAGGAGAGAAGCCCACAGCCTGTCCGTCCTTGCTGAACGTTCTAGCGGGCTCGCCAATGGTTACGATAGCGCCTTTAAACGAGAAGGGGAGCGAGTTGAAAGTCACTCTTTCTCTTTTCCTCGTGGCACGATATCAGTGCGGCCGTATCGGTGCTTCCCCGACACCGGGCGGACGATGGAGAAAGAGGGAGAGGGAGAGAGAGAGAGAGAGAGCCACGCCTCACGAGCAGCGACACGCCGTACAATGCAACGCTCGCTCCGGGCAACGTGAAACGCAACCGATGCAACGTGCAACTCGGCCGAACGTAGGTACTCTTATGTGAAAGAGAGAGAGAGAGAGAGAGAGAGAGAGAGCGATATACCCTGGCTGGAAACCGATAGATGCCGGCAGGATATCGATGCCTGGCTTCGTGTGCAAGCTCGAGGTGCACCGCGAGGCGAATGGGCGCCTTCGATTCCGTTCACGCTCCGAAAACAATTTATACGGGGATCGTGAATGGGCCACCGATTAGTCTTCTACGGGGAGATCGGCGAGGAGAGATTATTTTGAGCGAGGGCCGATTCGTGGCCGCTCGTGGAAACGGTGATTTAAATATTCATTTAATTCAATAAGTTTCGCGAGCAAATGATACTTTAGCTTTCGAGGAAATATTTTAAACATTGTATCGTGAACGAGAAAGCGAAACGATCAACGAAGAGTCATTTGTGATGAATGGAAAGAGTTTTGGACATCAGAGAGAGGGAAAACAGAGTATAAAGAGTTCTTTTCTTCGAAGAGTCCAAGAGAGTGTCTGGTATTCCTAATCATTACGATACAAAACGAGTCGTTTCTTTCCATTTACAGCGAGTGGAAAGAAAAGAAAAAAGGAAAAGGAAGGAAAGAAAAATGCAGGAGGAGAATGCAAAGGGTCCGCGCGCCGGAGGGAGTGCCCGTAATTCCTAACCTCGTACGTTTAATATCTTTCTTCTTTCTTTCATCACCGGGTAGAAATGTGGAAAAAAAGGAAAAAAGAAAGGATCAAAGGAGACCAGGCAGAGTTACGGATGCAAATGCATTCGAAACCGAAAGCCCGGGCAAAACACGTGTCCGCGCGGCCGGTGCGCAATCATGCATTCTGCTCGGTTGGTCGAACGCGCGCCGATTTTCCAGACGATCTTTTATCGGTTGCCACATCGTGTCTGGATTTATCTGCATCGTTAAACGGCCGCGGCGCGCCGATATCGCCACGACACACAGCCCCACGAACACACAACAAGAGGAAAGAATCCTTTTCCTGACGCGTGCACGGGCCGTGCTCGCGCGAGCGTGCTCCAAAGGGTGTAGTCGCCGCGTGGAATTCTCTCTTTCTTCCCCCTCTCTCTCTCTCTCCGTTCCACGAAGGAGGATTTTTACCGGCGGATCTTTATGCACCGTGCTTTATCCGCGTGCTGCGATCGATCGATCGCGACGCACGAGGGGATCCGGGCGCCACGTGACATTGCTAACCTTTCGCGGTTCGTACTCGCGTTGCACGCCGCCAAGCGAATCGAAACTGTTAACGTTTCTTGGGTTGGGTTTGGACGGAGGCGGTCCCCTTCCGGACTAATATGGATCACCCTATCGATCAATTCCAAACTGTTTATTCGAGTGTAACATACGTACACGCGGATTTATCGAAATTGTTCCTCTCTCAACGAAGATTCGAAATCGTAGATTGTTTTATTCGCAAACAGGAGAGTGGAAAGTTGGCGCGAAAATTTTTCGGATCGCGAGGCTTAGAACATAGTTGCATAGGTTCTTTAAAGAGAGGGAGAGCAAAAAAGTGGCATTCCAGGAACGTCGATGTTTTAGCCGATGGTAAAGCGAAACGCGGCACCGATGTATCGATGTACCGGTGAATGATCCGGCATAAGCGCAACGCGGATCGTGGCCAAGATAAGATCGCCAAGCCCGCAGCGAGGTTTTTCTCTTAAAAGCGCGGAAAACGAATCGTGGAATGCGAATTCCGCGTGGATAGTCGCTGTCTCGGGATCCATCCTGCGTATCGCTCGTGTCCCGCGAACCGTGACGCGTGAAGAGGGTCACGATGCTTCTGAAATTAATTTACTTCGGTAAAATTGGCGCTTCCAGCATCGCGTGACATTGTTGTGAATTTGAATTACGCGACGAGAGAATAATTTTACTTAATAAATAAACAGTGTGGATAGTTTGGAATCGTGATAACCGCGAGAAAATCAAGAAAGGATCGATACAGTAACGGTTAAGAATAAAAGAAAGGATCCTTCGAGGCAGGATACGATTATTCGCGATGGACTCGTTCGAACTTAGACGGTTGCAAATCAACCGGTTATCTGATAAAATTATTCAACTAACCGTCTCGCTTTCTCAGAGACGGGTCCAGAGAGGATAGCTGTTCCCGTGGCGCGCTCGTTGTTCTTGTTCCTCATCTGGACAATACAACTGTTAAAAGGAGTAATAAAGTGGCGCGCCGGGGAGCTGGTGATAAAGAGCTTCGACTCGATCCCGGTGCAACGTCGCGTAAATGCATCCGCGCGAGACGCGCTTGTAATAAAGTAACGCTACGCCTCTGCCCGAAGAGGAGAAGTAGCTCGGCAACGGTAGTGATCTCTAAACTATCTGCCTATTATTTCAGGCTTTCAAACACCGTTCGACGTGTCCTGGAATTGAGAAGTCCGTCGGTGAATTTAAGTCGTCGAGAGAAAGAGAGAGAACTTGGTCGATATTTATTTGGCTTCAACGATATTGAAATTCTTTCCTGTTTGGACTGTTTTTAAGATATTAGCTATTAGTAAAAGATCTTCGTGAAATTAATAAAATTCAAGAAAGAAAGGAACGATATTTTCATTCAAAATTTTTCCAAACTTTGTCAAGATATCTTCCATCCTCTGATGCTCAACGTGCAATGAAAGAAAGTTTGTAAAAAATACGGCGTTGGAATAATCGAAGGCAAAATAACGTTTAATGGCGAGATTAATCTCTTCATCGTATCGATTCGAAATTAACCCACATTCGAAAGCGCCGACCGTTTAAAAGCGGGGAAAACAGATGCGTCTTCCGTCTAATTAGCGACTTTCGTTCAGAAAAACCAACTGCATGAATTATACGGTTAATTAAGTTTAATTGCTCGCCGACTCTGCCCACGGAGCAATCGTTTCAGATTTCCATAAGTCAAAACCGACTATTTCCTCTCTCGAATCTCTCAATCGGATCCGATTCAAAACGGATTGTTCTCGCGTGGCTTTTATTAATAAAGAGATTTCTTTAATGGCGTTCTTACAAACGGGATAATAATGGCAGATTAATGGATCTATCTGGCTCACCACGACAGTCATTTATCACGATTATCGTTCGCTTTGCTCGATACGAAAGCAATAATATCGCCTTATCGCCGGCCTCTATCGATCAACCATCGATTTCTGTTTTTACACGTCCACTCTACACGTACAATAATTTACCCGTTTCTTTCCCAGTGAAACTCTCCCAACTCGTTACTTTAATTATCACTCCTTGTTAATTTATTTTATCATTATTACACAGGTAGAAAAAAAAAGAAGACACACGCAAAAAAGAAACCAAGCAACAAGTAAGCAAAAAATCCTTCCATTTCGCAAATTCCATTAAAATTCTTCGCTCGACAATTTCTCCCCCAATTGAATTGCCTAAAAATCCTGGTAACACGACTCCCCAACGACGATAAAGACTTTCATAAATCGCTCGGAGAGCATCTTCTTGAAATCTCGAGCGAGATTCTCGTAGCATTTTGTCGGATGCTCGAGAGAGAAGGGAGACTAGAAGGAAGAGGATGAAAGAGGTAATCCAACACGCGGCTCGTCATTTTCCTCGAACGAGCGCCACGGCTCATAAACGGGAGGGGGATTTGCATGCAAAAGAATCGCGGAGGATCGAGGCCGGCGTGGACACCCACGTGCGGCGTGCCGTATCTCGGGCGGCCCGCGTAAATCATCTCCGTGATGAATGCGAGATCTATCTCGCCGCGTTTTCCCTGTAAATTTCAGGGGCGCGATGCACCGGGCAACGAGGCCTCCGCGAGGCGACGTGGGCGTGAATGGCGGGGATTCAACGGTAATGGACACCGGGATCCTTTAAACACACGGATGTTTCGACGAGGAACCACCGAGGTTATTGTATCGTTAAGGATATCGTCAGGATTTTGAATTTTTAATCTTGGAAGTTGGCTGGTCGAGGAATTTGTCGTTTGAAGATCCACTGAATGGTAGTGATAAGAGACGTGATAATGGAACTCGTTTGGGAAACTTGAGGTGGTTTGATGATGAGGAACTACCACTAGAGGCCAGAATGAGTTTTTAATCTTGATAAAAAAAAGAGAAAAACTCGAGCAGGATAAATGGCCTGGAGGAAGTAACAATGCTGGACTGTAATGTTGTAATTGCTACTTTTATCGGGGATGTTGGATGTGATTTAACGACACCGTTGATCGCGATGTTGGTGGTCTTGGTAGGAATATCTTAGGAAGATGCGAAGAATGATACAGTTTTCGAGTGTCAGGAGATAAATCAAAGGGTTCCAATCTTTGAGGACAAAAGAGAAATTTCCACGCTACATGTAAAAAAATATGACACTGGTGAATGATATAATTATCGTTCCCAAAACTGGAAAAATGTCACCTCGCTTTCGTTTCTTTCTTTTCCAAGGTTTTCGTATCTGGAACCAACTTTCCAGACGAGAATTCCCAGAAGAAGATACGAAAGGAGTGTCCCAGCTCCACGCCAATTAAAACTTTTCGATTTTTGATTGAACAATTCATTTTTGTCTGAACAATTCACCTGTTACAAGCCACGTTTCGACGATTCATCGAGCTTGCAACCCTTCGAGAACGAGAACAAGAAATTGGCGTAAAAGCCAAGTGATTTTTCGAGCGAAGCGCACACTTACTGTTTACAAAGGGTGTTGCAACAAGGGATATTCGTTTTATTCGAGATCATTCGGATTTGCATATAAATGGTAGAAGGAATTCCAAGGAATATGGCATTGTATAGTAGCGGTAAGTTGGTATGGTTGGCCGTATAGCAGAGCCGATGAGAATCTGAAATTTTCTCTTAAGTACTTTGCATGCGTGTGCATCGAGGCACGATCCTCTGCAGAAACCAAATATGAGTCCGGAAGGTCGACACCGGTCGGGTTATTACACGGTGGTTATTTTACCGTGACAACTTGCCACGTCGAGAAATTCGTACGATGATCTTTTACTTTCGTATTAACATTTTAAATGTTTTAAAAGTAAACGCGAATCGAACAATGTCTTCGATAATAAATTTTCCCTCGTTTTACTTTTTTCTTTTTTTTCTTATCATTATCGAGAAATACATAGCGTCCATCTTCAAACTTTTTCAAACTTTTGCCTTTAGTCAAAATGTCGATAAGCAATGGAAACTTTTTACTATAACCTGTAAAATTAACCAATAATAATACTCCTAAACAATATTTAAACGATATTATAAGATAGATAATTACTTTGGAAATGTAATCAATTCTCAATTATAGAATATTTACTCGATAAAATGTACCATCTTTCAAAAATGATGGTTAAAAAAATCCTTAACAATCTTCCAAATTTATTATTTAACATCAAGACAATCATTCTTATTATCTATAACGTTTCCAACTTATGGGAATGAACGAATGGTGGAATAACTTTTGGGATGATTTTGGGAAAAATAAAACGCACGCTTGACTCGATTCGGATCCCGAGGACAGGAAGGAGGGCGCGGCTCTTCTTTCGACCGTCAAACGAGCCGCGACATTCGGCAAAAAATCGTCTGCCGAACTCGTTATAAGGACACCCATGAAAACCGGAGACGGCGTCGATAATGATTGATGTTTTTCTTCGCGATACGTCATCGTCGTCCGTTTAGGAAGTGAATCCTGGGTGCATCGCCTTGACGGCCGTCTCTCTCTTTCTCTCTCCTTCTCTTTCTCTCTTCTTTTCGTCTCGATCTCCGATCCAAGTCTCTCTGGTCTCGCGTCCTTCCCACGATTCCATTCCACAGGCGTAGAAAAATCCGCGGACTGGTCCTTGCCGCGGGCCTGTTTGATTACACGGGGTGTAAAATGAACGGTGTTACAGATTAATATCTATAAAATTATACGAGTGAACGAGCACCGGGATGGCTGTTGCGCTTTAATAATGCACAGGTGGATTTTTTTGGTTCTCGGATGATGATCGGTTTATCCCCCTTGACAGGGAGGATCACCTTCGAGGAGAAGTTTAAGAAATAAATTTCTTAAGGGGGTTCAAGGCGCGTAAAAATTCATCCAAGTGTTGTTAAGTTATTCGTGTCAAGTTATGAAAGGAAAGAAGAATAATCCTGTTACCTTTCTTCCCTCGATCCTTCGATCCTCGTTTATACACTCGATATTTTTAATTCTATCCATTTTATTCTCTCTGTTTTGATCTTCCGTTTAGAAATGTGTAATTTCAATAAATTTTGGAATAATCCAAGAACGTTTCTGAAAGCTTTCTTCGCCTCGACTCACCTGGAATGTCGTTACACTGCAGGCGAATGAAATTGCAGTTCGAATTACAGGCAACAATGTAATAATGCATTATTAAAATAATTGTTTGATCGTTCCAGAACCAGCATCATATTCTCCTTATTACCTCTCTGCACCCTCGTTCTCCCTCCAATTCGATCCAACATTAATTGTTCCACGGAATAGAAATTTTCCAAACCTCTTCCTGTTTTTATTAATAGCAAAGAAATTTTCAATTTCGATGCTAAGCAGATCGTGTTTTTCTTTTCTTTTTTTTGTTACGTATCTCGTTTTGGCGCGAGATCGTGTCTCCTTGGAAGGATTCTCTTCCCTGTACACGAAGCAGGCAACAGGCGACCTTCCAACGGTTGAAAAAAAGAAAAATCGACGCTTCGAAAGAAACGAGAGATTGCACTCACCAAGTCCTTGAGACGATCGTGCGCATGATCCCTTATTAACTCGTCAGTCTCTTCCGAAATCCGACCTAAATATGGGATCCTCTTTCTCTCTTCATTAAAGATACGTAAGGCCAAATTGATTTCTGTTAAGATACTTTTCAAAACATCTACACGAATCGTTTAAGATTAATGGAAAATAAAAGTTGAAGTCTTCGAATCGAACGATTTAAATCATGGAAAGTTCACGATATTGAATTCTTTTAACTTGGAATTTAATCGAAATCATATTATATTACATTTCAATTATCTTGCGATGATCGTACATTTACATTTTTTTTTCTTCTCAACGTTCGAATCGCCTTTAAATATTCATCCGATGCGTTAACAATAAAATAAATCAAACGAGACAGAAACGGCCAACAACTTCTACTTCTAATCTACTCATCAAATTTCTATCATATTTTAACCGCAACTCTTGAAGATTTTATATCCACTTTATCCTCAACTATTCATCCATTACTCCCACTCTACAGCACACTCCAACTTCCTCTTTCACCTTAATCTTCGTCGAAATCCTATCATATTCCAACTTTCATAAAAATCGTACACAATCTACTTAACACCACGTAATTTTTCACGAAAATTATCACCCATTAAACATCCATCTAATACGTTATTGATAAAATAAAATCGAACGAGAAAGAGAAACAGAGAGAGAGATAGAGAAGATAGAGAGACGATCAACAACATTATTCATCAAATTTCTACATATTCCAACACGAAGAAGATTGTAAATCTACTTTACACCATGTTTACACAAACTCCTCAAATATTCTCATCCATTACTTCCAATTTTTTTTTTTTTTTTACGACAACTTCCTCTTTCACTTTAATCCTCCTTATCATATAAACATATATATAATTCCTATCATATTCCACTACATTCCAACCGTGCAAGAATCCGTCCGTGTAAGAATCGCACAATCCGCTTTCTCCTCGCGTGTTTACACGCGAAAAAAAATAAACCTCGTCCCAAGATAATTGATATCCGGAACAACACCTTAATCCTTAATCCTATCGGTCGACAAACCTCACCCTCCCCCTCCCCCTCTCTTTCCATCGTTTCAATTAAGCCGAAACCAAGTCGAGCATTGTCCCGCCCGTTAACATCGATCCAATAATCTCGATCTGAACGGCATTCCGCGGCATTGTCTCTGCCGACAACAATCACCCCACGAGCGACAATAGGAGGTCCGGCAGGAACGCATTTAACTGTAACCAAGATCGGTTTTAGCCGATTATCGACGGGAGGCACGATGTGCCGTTTGTGCAACCGGTCCTACGCCGTCGTCCCGGTTGCAAGAGTGCAAGCCACGACCGTTAGACCTCGAGAGACCACGCGGGAACAGTTCTCTCAGCGTGGCCAGGCTTGAGCCGCGCCACGCCACGCCACACTATTCCAACAAACAAAGTTAATAAGCAATATCTGCCCGAGTGGCGGCTCTGCACAGCCGTTATATTTGTGTGTGTGTGTGTGTGCAACATAATGGTGCATGTGCAACGATCGGCGTTACAAGGATTGGACGTTGCGGCACGCAAACTGGGGCTTCGTTACGCGTAAATCGTTCCAGCTCGATAAGGGACGAGGGGCGATGGCGGTGGGGGAGGGTTCGCCGTCCTCGAGGTGTTGCGCCGATCTCTCTCGCGCGAGTATACGTATTATACTCCATCCCTCTGGTTGATAACGGATCGAACGGATTGAACGGAGAGGGAAACGAGGTGTCGAGATTCCAGATTCGTTCGCTCCTCGTGTTTCAGGTTTAATTGCGTAACTCTCTCTCTCTTTTTCTCTTTTTCTCTTTCTCTGTGTTTGAAATTAAGAATTCCTTAAGAAAGACTCGAAACTCTTCCTACGGAACGGAGGGAAGAAAGGAAATTTGTTTTCGTTGATTTTTGTGAAGAAAGAAAATATCGACGAATGATATTACGACGAGTGATGACGCTTATTAAGCGTTTGATAGCGTAATAAAATTACACGAAGAAATGCAAAGTATGAGACTTAGGAAATAAGTTGTTCATTTATTATTCATTTTTGAACGTTCTAATGTCAGACGTAGAAAGTATATATATATATATATACACATATGTGTGTGCTTTCAGCTTTATAACTAATAAATTTTAATACTTCCGTATAGTAATATTCCCTCTCTCATATCTTCATTGTGAAAGGATTAAAGAATTTAAATACCGCAGTTAAAATATGCCAAATAAGCGTCGTAAAAATTTTTTCATATGCATCTGCATTTCATTCATCCCTTGCTCTGTCAACAACCGAATAAAACGAATACACACACATATATATATATATATATATATATATATATATATATATATATATATATATATAGAAGTCGTAAAAATCACGAGAACACGGAGAATACCGTCTAAAAAAATATCGTAAAAGCATTCCAGCTACTTTCGGATAATTACGATTTACGTTCGTTGTTCGAGAAAGAGAGAGAATTGGAGAGGTGTGAGTGCACATGATGGAGAGATAATCGGGTTTGACATTGGTGCGTTTGATCGGTCGGCTGATTAATGAGAAGCGACTCGAGATCGGAGGCTCGTTGAGCGAAGGCGTTCGCGGGATCGATGATCCCTCTGTTTTGTTTCATTGTGAGGATTTAACGATTGTTAGAGGGACGGTGTAGGTATATACTTGGTAACTTGTCAGGAATAATACGGGGTAATTGCTATTTATGACGCGGGGATCACGGGAGTTGCGTAAACACCGCGGCGTTCGTAAACACCTCGGAACAGCGTAATTACTTCACACGATTCCATTGTAACAGCGACAATTGCTCTCACACCTGTCCAATGATTGCGCCAATATTCGCCCGAACATCCTGCCAACCGACCTCCTGATCGAACACCGAAATCTCTCTCCCTTTCTCTCTCGAAGCAATTTTAATTCTCATCATTGTTCGACGTATCGTTAAATACTTCTTGAATCTCTCTACTTGAATCTACAGACTGTAGAGATATTAGGAAACTGATCGAGACATAAATAATTCTGAAAATTCGAAATACTCGAAGCTTCTGAAAAATATGCAAGTTCGAGACACGTTCGAGATTTCAAAATGGTAAAAAAAAAAAGGAAAAATACAAAAATACGGGTGAAAAAGGAAGGAAAAGACGGATAGAGAAAATCGGCAGCGATATAGGAGGGAGTCCGGGCGAAGTGAGCGAGGTCCGCGAGAGTGATTGTAGTTATCCGCTCGGTACACGGACGGTACACGCTCGCGTCGAGTGGTAGGCTCGAATAGTTAAAGGAACGACGCGGATGGCAGGGAGTGAAAGGCCCACGCCCGTGCCTCGGGCACCTCGGCAAGGGCGACTGGCCCCTCAGCACGCGCGCGTACCCGCACAGAGACACTCACCTACTCACGTACACGTGCTGGCACACGTGCAACAGGCCATCCACGAACTCGGCCGCGAGCTCCTCTCTCTCTCTCTCTCTCCTCTTTGCCCTCTTTCTCCCTCCCTCGATCGCCGTTCTCCGATCCCAGAATCCCAGAGTTCTCTCTCTCTCTCTCTCTCTCGTTACGAGCCACATCTGTGCGCCCTCTATCCTCCTCCTCCTCCATTTTCGCACGTGTATCGTACGAGGTTATATTTTATTAACGCTCCTCGATTTTTCCTGGCTCCGGCCGAAACTGCTCGCCTCTTTTTACGACCTTACCCGCGCGGACGGATTAAATAATAGCGGCGAATATACGGCGCTTCTTTCTTTCTTTCGGGTGAATGTTGCCGGTTACTGCTCGGTTACGTGGGACGGTCGCGGCTGCGGTCGTAAATGATGCTCTTTTGTAAGTTCGTATGACAGTGAAAGGGAGATTTGCGCGGATTGTGTCGATGCCGCGGTTAAGCAGATTCGGGCGTAGTTGCGGTGTGGCCGGGCCTCGGTTAATGCATTCGATCGAAATCATCAATCGACCATTGCGCAACCAACGCTATCGGATTATTATACCGCAGATTCCGACACCGACTGTTCCATTTGTCGCTCTCGACGACAATGTGTCTCCTCTTAGGATGGATTTGAGATTTCGATCGAACTTTTCGATTCGGGATCGTCATCGCTACGAGACGTTCTTTGTTATATATATATATGTGTCGAGGATATCGAATAAAGGCTCTAGGAAACTTTGCACAACCACCGCTCGAAGCAATTCATCTGCATAGCGGAGTTTCATTCAAGCGATCTTAACCGCTCGACTTAAAGAAATTCCAACATTCCAACGTCTATCTATTCAACTCTAAAAAGCGCACGAGGATCCGAGGATCAGTTTTCCAACGAGTTTTCATTACTCGATACCTTGCGTAATCCTCTTTCTCTCTCTCTTTCTCGCATGTACGTCTGGCCACCGATGCTCGATGACGTAATCGTACCCTTTAAGCCGAGTCGACGGAGATGGATCACGGCCGAGGGGAACGGAAAAGCACGAGGCGGAGGGAGGAGCGCGTTAAAAGCGGGCACAAAACTGTACACAAGCTTCCCAGCAGATGCGCCGATCGGGAGTTTGCGCAATGAGGGAGCAGAAGACGCCCGATGTTCACGTAGCTCGATCGCGCGGAAAGGCGAAGAGGACACGTTCCCAAGCCGTATTCCGATCCTATATAATGCAGTCGTCCCGTCCGTCCCGGTTTAACCCGTTACCGCGTTCCAGCAAAAATCCAGACGCGCTTCTTACCGCTTCTCTCTCTCTCTCTCTCCACGTAATCGTGGATCACATCCGGATCGATGGATCGGTCGCCGCGCCCTCGTTAGCATATCGATCGAAATCCAGGGACGGCCAATTTTTCTACGTCCGTCTATGACAGAATCCGATCGTTTATACATCGATATATATATGGATTGTAATGGATCGTTGTTGAGCTCCCTAATGATCTCTCTCGAAACGATCGAATTTTTTCTCAATCGTCTGCCAGTCTTGCGACAGTTGGAAGGGGAACGGATTCGATTTTGGAATGTATTTTTCAAGGTGATTTCGAAGATGCGGAGGAAACGACGCTCTACGGAAAATAAAGTAAGAGTTAGCCATGTTTTTCTTTTTTTCGAAACGATAAAGGCGAGCGACTTTATTCGTAAAACGAAGGGAAGCGATTTAGCTGGAGCGTGGATTTGAAAATAATCGAGAACAGGAGTTTCGAGGATGTTGGAGAGACTCGTTCGGGTAACGAGTTACTTGTTTACAAGGAACAATCCAATTTTGCAATACGTTGGAACAATGAAGGCGAGTGACTACCGCCACATTTGCAAGCTAATGTATAAAACCGATTATAGATCACGGATATGAAAATGATTCTTTCAAGGCGCCTCTTACTATATATCTCGTCCCGAGATGGTGGAAGACCTCATTTTTTTCTTCTTCTTCTTCTTCTTTTTTTGCACGATCAAGCGTTGACCACGTTTTCACGCGTGCCTCGAAGATCGATCGATCGAAAGCAGAGAAAGAGGGACGAAGGGAGGAGGAAGGGGGGGGAGATCGATCGATCGATCGATCGGAGATCCTTGATCGCCGGGGGCGTCCAGACCAGGAGGTAGCACGGCCGATCACGGATGAGAGTGGGTGGAGCCGTAGCATCGTTGCTCAACGAGAAAGAGAGAGAGAGAGAGAGAAAGAGAGACGATGTCCTCGAGAGTTATCTCGATAAGAAAGGCCATCCTAAGGACACGCCTGGCTCCGAGAGAAGGAGCCGGATAACGATCGAACATCGTCTCGCTCGGCTCGTATCGGCACCGATGCTCGATTTCCAAACGTTGCCACCGAAACAATCGTTCGTCTCGTTTCGCGTGTCTCGTGATACGCATCGACTTCATCTTCGAATCAGGCCGTGAGATGACGAATGCACAGAACGAATGAAAATTTAATCAATTACTTTAATTTATTGAAACGTAATCGCCAATAATTATAACGATCGAATGTTGTATGAAAAAGCGGATGAATGCTTTTCAAGTATTTTATTAAGTGATTGCTTGACAAAGAGCAGAGATTTTTAACCGGTTACTTTTTGGACAATAAAATTTACATTTTACGGAAGAGTTATCTCTGCACGCGTTTCTTTCCATTCGTTTGAAAAAATTGAAAGAGCGTTGTTTGTAATTGGATAAAAATTGGAAGAAGAATCGTCCAATCTAACGCTTAAGTTAATAACATTGGATTAGATTCGTTTTAAATAAATCAACATATAGGAGCCAGGCCGTGTCCCCGTTGTCCATCGCGACGAAGACTTACGGCTAAGCCGCCGAGGATGCCGTTACGCTTCCGCTTAAGGATCAGCTAATGCCGGCCATCCGTCTCTCGTTCCAATCCGCGAATTCATTCGTCTGTGACCGTCAACGAGGTCGTTCGTGCGTCAAACGAAGCAGAAGGTAACGATCCAGCCAGGTAATAGTCGTGTCGGATGCAAAACACGTCCATCTTCGATCACGATATCGGATCGTTTAAAACGCGATATAAGAAAGGTATAAAAAAAAAAAGAAAAGAAAAAAGGAGGAGAAGAGGAAACCAGTTCGATATATATATATGTACAGTGGTAATAAAAAATATTTACATACTAATTAATACCATTTGCATACTAATTATATCAAGTTTCGTATCGATATTTGATATTTTTATGCGAAGAATTTCGTTAAGAAGCGAGGGTGAAATAAATAAGGAGAATTAAAATTCCGTACAATTATTTCTTTTACAACAATACATTTATCCTGTTATATTTAATTAGCGTGCAAAACGTTGTTTCAATTTTTCGTTTTGCACTTTTCAATTCTTCACTTTTATCGCGTTGTTTGTTAAAATGTTTCCTTTCTCTTTCTTTTTTCTCTCTCTTCGTATTAAAGATTTACTGAAACGTGACGGAGCAAAGTGACGATATATATTTAACGGACGAAAAAAACAGATTTTCACCTCCGCTCGAACGTCCATATTCAATTTCATAATATCATAAATTCGATATAAATTCATCGATACTTTACGGTACGATAGAAATAACAATCGCGATAAATAATCAAAACTTTTTCAATTCGATCCTCATCGTTTCCTCGATACGACGAGGTTTCACGACGAGAGAACACCTCTTACGTAAAAGAAAAAAAAAAAAAAAAAGAAGGACGTAGAAACGAGCGATCTTCGACTTCGGGCGGGTTTATAAATCGCCGATTGTGTATCGTCACGGGCGAAACAGGTGGCGAAAAGGTCCTCTTATCACCGGCGTTAAGCCCTCGTTAACTTTCAGCCAGAAACGTTTAACAGCGATAATCTTCTCCTCGCGCTCTCCTCGAGCGGAGAGGATATCGAAACGTGGGATCGAGCAGACGCGACCCAGACGAATTCCGATCCACGAGATCGATACGAGAGAGGAGCCCATCTGCTCGATCGGCTCCGCCTCGTCCTCGTCCGAGGAAGTAACGGAACACTGTCCACCGGAATCCTTAAGTGATTCTCCCTCCCTCGATGGATCGTTGATCCCTGGAAATGTAGATCACCGATCGTTCGCCATTAGAATGCCTATTATGCCGATACGATTCGTCCACCGTATCGGCATGGACGGGGTTTGGTAGAGCGCTGCAGGTGGACCGCTTTCGAGATTGAAGAAGAAAGCGTTAGATTATTTTTAATTTGGAACATCGAAAAAATACTTGCGTACTTCGATTTCTCTGGAAAGAAACTTTTTGTCGAGCAACGATTACGTGATTAATGCGATGTGTGTGTGTGTTTTTTTGTTGTACGCGGAAACAAAGTGTTGTAATATAAAATGTATAGGTAAAAAAAAGAAAAGAGGACTGGTACGTAGAATGGAAGAATCGAAGAATTCGGGGAAAAGATTTTGTTGAAATAACATTTATGAAAGTAATTTTGAAACGTTTTGTCGATCGTATAAAAATATCCATGAATTAATTAAGTGGAATTAATTATGTGCAAATATCAATATTAATTTTGTACCTGTACATTTATAATAATTACAAAAACAAAAATTTAATTAGTATCTATCTAGCATGTAAATTGATTGATATAAATTGACATGTAAATCTTACCTATCGTTATGTAAAATTCATCAATTTTCTTTCATCGGAACGTCGATCGGATAATCGATCGCAATTTTTTTTTTCCCTCTAAATTGCTTTTCTTGCTCGAGTTTTTGCTGATCTGAGTTGCGATCGAGCGACGATTCGACATCATCGAATTTTTCAAGGAACGGGAAACGGCAGATTACGATATCACGTGGATTATGCACAAGGAATATATATATTAGAACGAAAAAATAAATATAAAAAAAAAATAATGTCATTCCATTTACCCGAAGGAATACAAAGATTGGAAGTACAGGTGTCATCGTCGCTCGCATCGTCGTTCTAACTTGTTCCAACTTGCTGTTATTCGATCGCTGCGTCACCTAATGATCGTGAAAAAATTATTATTCAATTAATCGAGCGGATGTTGAGCAATTTCTCGAGAAATAATTATCGAATATCAAAGTGGAATAAAAGTAAGAGAGATTGAAGATGTGTAAGATGTGTCGTTGTATCATTTGCGTGACAAACACTGTATATTTATCGCATTCTCGTAAGAAAAAAAAAAATGTTTTAATAACACATAATAACATAATTTTAATCGCACAATTATCACAGCTAGATAGATAGTCGCATATATATTATTCTCCAATCGGTAATCAATGCTTCTTCAATTTGCATAAAAGTGCGCTAACAGCAGACAACATCTTCCAATCTTCTATTTAATATTTCAAAATTACAAAAAGGTAATTTTCTTCGATATTTCAATGTATCTGCCGCAAGAAATATATATATAAGAAACATCATCTTCTCAAGATCATCGCAAGAATAAATTCATCCCCTTTTACGATATTTCTTAAAATATATTTAATCTCCTACGAAAGAGACAGTTTTATTCTTAAAAAAAAAAAAGTATCTCTTATTTATAAAATAAGTTTCCATTCCAAAATAATTCTCCAATTCTCCCAGAAAAACTCCTATTTATATATATATCTGATCTTGGCCAATTTCTGCGAGAACAAATTCATCTCGATCACGCCTCTGCCTTTCATCTTCCGCTAGGATCGCCGATGAGTCACGGTCGTCCGCGGCGTGGCTCTCTATTAAAGGTCTTTTTTGCCGTGGCGCGTCACAGCCGATCTCGGCTGGCACGAGGCGAAACGGGACGAGGTAGCATCCGACCGTCTCGTTCCTTCTTTTTCCCCTTTTCCCCTTCTTCTTCTTCTTCTTTTTCTTCTTTTTCCTCCTTTTCTCCCCATGACGGGAATCCTCGAAGCGCGGAACCACGAGGACGAGGAAGCAGAAAACGAAAAAGAAGGAAAAAGAAAAACCGGTTCGATCGACACAGCCGCCATACACACCGAGGGAGATTGTCCCCCTCGGTGCAGTATACACGCGCCGATATATAGCCGTGTATAATGATAGACTCTATCTCTCGGGAGATAGCTCTCCTCTGAAGGAGGAGAGGAGAGGGGAGGAGAGGGGAGGAGATTGAAAACGAAAGAGAGACGAAATTAAGCCGATCGCCGAGCCATTTACGAGCGGGAGAAGGCCGACGGTGGCGGGCGATGGTTCACGGAAATCGGAGCAGGTTTCGGCGACCTTGATGCCCGCCTCACGATGACGTCTTCGTGACAAAAATCCAAGATTCGAGACGGAACGGTACGGCGCGAGATGGATCTCTCTTCGGGCAGGATCGTGTTTCGAAATGTTTTCGCTAGATTTCAAACGGATTCGATTACGCAAATAATATGCTTCTCGTTTTCCTTTTGCTTGCCGGTTTATGACGGAGAATTCGTGATTCTTTTTCGAGAAGATTAGGTCGAATTTCAATGGAACGTAGTTTACACACGTCGCGTGGTAAGAATTGTGACTTGGAGTCATGATTTTGACGATGGATCGTACGCAAACAGATCTTTCTTCGATATTTCAATGTATCTGCCGCAAGAAATATATATATATATATATAAGAAACATCATCTTCTCAAGATCATCGCAAGAATAAATTCATCCCCTTTTGCGATATTGAAGATCTTGACTGTTAGAGGAAGTTCGAGGAAGACGAAAGGAGAGATCGTTGAAACGTAAATTTTTAAGAAGTTTCATTGGGATCATTCGTTTGTGATATCTCAGAAGAATGAATAATAGATAGGGTGGAACGATGAGAGAAACAAAAGAGCAAAATTGCATTTGGCTAATTGATTGGCAGCCTTGGTTGCTTATTGCACAATAGAAAGAATATCGAAGAAACTTTCAACGCTAGCTCCATTACGTATACATTGACAGCCGATCGTCGATCGATATTCACAGAGGAAATCTCTCTAATTACTCGGGGTGTAATTGGGTTTGAACTTAGCCGGGGAACAATCGGACTCGTTTGCGCAATCGGGATTACATGGTCGAGATGATCATGAGAAAAGTCCATATTCATCGGTGAATGAATGGTAACCTTTGTATTACCAAGATTCCCCGCAAACTTTAATACGCGTAACATAAACTTTTAAAACTCAATCAAACCGAATTTAAATTTAATTCTCGACGAAGAGTCAAAATTGTAGGATCGCAGCTATAAATCTACGGATTTTTAAGAAAAATCGGAAAAAATCTCGAGAGAAATCTTGGAATGTGGAAAATCCAGGCGAAGATTAAAAATAATTTTGAGATCGATGATTTTAAAACTCGACCAATCAAACCGATTAAATTTAATTCTCGACGAAGAGTCAAAATTGTAGGATCGCAGCTATAAATCTACGGATTTTTAAGAAAAATCGGAAAAAATCTCGAGAGAAATCTTGGAATGTGGAAAATCGAGGCGAAGATTAAAAATAATTTTGAGATCGATGATTTTAAAACTCGAGCAATCAAACCGAATTTAAATTTAATTCTCAATGAAAAATCAAAATTGTAGGATCACAGCTATAAATCTACAGATTTTTAAGAAAAATCGGAAAAAATCTCGAGAGAAATCTTATGATGTGGAAAATCGAGGCGAAGATTAAAAATAATTTTGAGATCGATGATTTTAAAACTCGAGCAATCAAACTGAATTTACATTTAATTCTCGACGAAGAGTCAAAATTGTAGGATCGCAGTTATAAATCTACGGATTTTCAAGAAAAATCGGAAAAAATCTCGAGAGAAATCTTGGAATGTGGAAAATCGAGGCAAAGATTAAAAATAATTTTGAGATCGATGATTTTAAAACTCGAGCAATCAAACCGAATTAATTTAAATTTAATTCTCGACGAAAAATCAAAATTGTAGGATCACAGCTATAAATCTAAGGATTTTTAAGAAAAATCGGAAAAAATCTTGAGAGAAATCTTGGAATGTGGAAAATCGAGGCGAAGATTAAAAATAATTTTAATAAGATCGATGATAAGAACAAGACACGAATAGATTCTCATAACATTTCCAAGCTTATCGTTCCATTCGAAAATGATAAAAAAAAAAGAAATCGTCACTGTTATCACCACTATTTTCTTCGAAATTCGAGGACGTTTCCAGTAAGTGGGTGCGATCGCCTTTTTATCGAAAAGAGATAGAAGATCGTTGCTCGTTGGATGGAGGGAGGTCGTGGAGGTCAGTAGCGATCGGATCGATGCAATTTCCATGTAGAAAATCGATGCTTTCGAGCGGTGGCCCCGTCGCGAAACCTCGAGAGAGAGAGAAGAGGGAGGCTGTTGCCAGATGATCGACGAATCGACAAAAACCGGCTGGGAAGAGCCCATCCTGTCCCTCATCCACGATTTATCTCGCCCTTTTAAACCTTTGGTTACTCGATCGGTGAATAAATTATGTCTGGCAATTACAGCCAGTCTCGCTTCTCCTCGCGTTTTCGTTTCGGAAATGCGCGGAATGCTCGGGTTATATTACGTTCCTTATGCATATACCACGATTCGCATACCGTGGAATACGCGCGTCTATCCTGTCTCTCCCTTAAATTCTGAAACAGATAGGCTGTTGGCGATGGAATTCAAACACGATAGTTTTAAATAATGGCACGTCGCGTGCACGAATCGAAGCTGCACGTTTCCTTTTTACTTATTACTAATCGCCTGTCTGACGAGTTTACCCGAGAGATTTACCTTAATCGCTACTCCCACGACTGATCCGATTCATCATATTTTCGCTGCAAACGGTATTCCATCTTCCTCTCACTTCCTTGCTTTCGTTTCGATCGTTCCATGCACGCGAACGTTGATATCCATTTATAGATTTTAAAAGTGTATCTCCAATTTTATCCAAACACAGTTAATCGAAGCTTGTTCAATTTTTAAATAGACCTCTATATAGGATACAGTAAAACTCTTGATATACGATTCTTGATACACGTGTGTGTAATTGGAAATGTATATATCTTTCGATTATAAATGTTTGCAAAAAAATTGTTCCCAAATTGCGTGTGTATCTGATATTCTGCAAACGATTGAAAGAAATTTATATCGCTTAGAGAGAAAAATATCGGACGAGTCTGGTTTTCCTGCAATTCGCACCGATCCGCTTTCCAAACCCGATGCTATACAATTTCTCTATATCCTCGTCTCTATCTATCTCTCTATATAACCGCTCGCCGTTGCGTTATCATATCGTCATCATCGTTTTACTTTCGCAAAAATCCAGTTCACCGCGTTTCCATCGAAACGGATCACTTTCCCCGCGTGGAAGCGTCAACAACATCGGCTCAGCTGACCACAGACGCGTCCACGTAATCCGCGGTGGAATATTCGCCGGGGTAAGGCGAGCCGACAGGCCTCGAAGCGATCCAGAATCTAATCCAGTCGGATGCCCCTGGGCTTAGAAAGGCGTGGTACCGACGGCGAACATAGGAGAGGATCGTGTCGTCACAGGCTGAAGAGGACGGTTGCCGAGCGTGTAGGTGGAGAGAAGCGAACCCGCGTTTTACGTTTCGACTCTCTCTAATTCGGTCACATCCACCGATTTCCTATTCCAATTTAAACACACGCGTGAAAATGTTCTTGGGAAACTTCAATAATTCCATCATTTCTGGCACGTTCCAAATAATCCATCTATTTGAAGAAAGATCGACGGATCTCAAATGCACAATCCTCGATTTCTATTTCAAATATTTGTACGATTATTGTGAAAAATGTTTTTTACATCGTTTTCTTTCACACATCATACAAAACGATATCCAACTAATTACAGCGAGAAATATACCCTCTTTTGACAAAGATTCTCGATCAGATTCCAGATCTTATTGAATCTTCTTCACTTAAGTAACTCGATTCGCTCTTTGATGTATCTCGAATAATTATCGAACGCCTTATCTAATTTATCATCGGTTCGGCCGAGTCGATCGAGGGTGAAAGTTTCATTCCGGTTGGACGTGGAAGGCAAAGGCGGGTCTTTGTGCGAAATCGTGCGGCGCGGCGAGGAAAACGGCGAGGAACGTGCAAACGGATTGAAACGGGACACGTGGCCTCGCGACAAAAGGAAGGACGGGAGTAACGCGGATCGTGGCCGCACTCGGGCGGAGGCAAACACCAGGATCCCGCGATGACGCCTCGTCATCGGACGATTCGATACGCGCGGCGATCCTGTCATCGAGGTAGGGAGGAGGCGACGAGAGCGAGAGGAGAAAGAGAGAAAAGGAGGGAGGGAGGGAGGGGGGGAGGCAACGGGTATTGTGGCGCGATGATGCAACGCAACTCCGCCCCAGTTACTCGCGGAGATCTCGCCTCAGAGCGAGCGGAGAGGCGAGCGAGAGGAAGAGAAACAGAGAGAAAGAGAAAGAGAAAGAGAAAGAGAGAGTATGGACGCGCGGTTTATTGACGAGGAACGAGCCGATAACTCCGCGCGATCGTTGCTACCTATTCATTATTTTGCTAAACGTCGAGGCGCCAAGGCCAGTGGATCGTTCCTCCAGCACGGCCATTGTTCCGAAATATTCGTCTGGTTTAATGAGCGCGCGTGGGTGGATCCGTTCGATTCCACGGAGGAGACTTTGCTCCTCACCTTCGCAACCGATAAAACATGTACGCTTTATGCGAACTCTTTGATGGGTTCAGAGTTCATCATCGTGTTTCCTTTCGAGCAACCAGAGTTCACCACAAGTTCGAATCCATACATTTGATATTAGAACGTTGTCGGCGTATGTAATTATCCATTTTACGTATAAATGAATTATAATTAAAGCGATGCGATGAAAGAATGTAAACACGCGTGATTACATTTCTTCTTCGATATGAGTGTTAATTTTGTATCGATAATTATGAAGGAAAAAGAAAAAATATTAGATTCGATTCGACGTTTAGTCAACAGAGAGTTATTGGGATGAAATTACAAATGTACCTGTGCCAACGTAGAGAGTAACGTTTAAATCGTTCGAGCGAAATGACGACTCGTAGATGGTCACGTTTGATTCGATTTGATTCCATGTACGAAACCTCGGCTCCCCTCGGTCCAGATTAAGATAAATTGAAAGCGATAAACGAGCGGGACGTTCTCCGGAAGTTGACGTGCGCGCCAATACCATATACCGTTGGGCCGTCTATTTAATTAGAAGGGGTGTATATAAATAGGCGCGATAACCGCGCAAACAGACGATTCGCTCACTTCGGGTTGCTCAATGCCGGATCTAACAATAAGAGAGACACCGAGATGTAGGAAGGTAATTCTAGGCTGCACGATACAATTATCGTTATTTACGCTCGGCTTTGATACTCCACGCGGAACAGGCTACAATTTCAATTAATTTCAATACCGTTCTTGTATCAATTAGACGAATCCTTCGCTTCGATCGAGGAATATTAATCGACGAGTACACGATCCCAGTATTTTCTTCGCGATAATTCTAAACGAAATTCTATAATTGAAATTTATAACGATTTAACATCGATAATACATTGTAAACGTAATAGCAAATACGAGAATAAAAAAATTCCATCGATATCGAAGAATATTAATCGACAAATACACGATCCCAGTATTTTCTTATAATTTTAAACGAAATTCTATAATTGAAATTTATAACAAATATAACATCAATAACACATTGTAAACGTAATAGCAAATACGAGAATAAAAAAATTCCATCGATATCGAAGAATATTAATCGACAAATACACGATCCCAGTATTTTCTTATAATTTTAAACGAAATTCTATAATTGAAATTTATAACAAATGTAACATCAATAATTGTAAACGTAATAGCAACGAAAATAAAAAATTCCATCGATATGGAACGCTTCGCTTTTCGAACGCGAAAGAAACGAATGCTGCTTCGATCGACGCTGTCACGCTTAAATGAAACTCGAAAGATAAGAAATAACGCTCGGTCGTGAATACGTACGAACTTTAATCTGTGGAAACAATTTCGAAAAACTCGATCGATCGATCGATCGATGGACGGAAGAAACTCGTTACGAAGATCGATACTTGAAATGCGAGATGGAAGAAGCGAGATGGGTTTCTGGTTCGTTAACACGGGTCACGTCGCTGCATGGATTACGCAGCTGGGGGACCGAGGGGGCGGAAGAAGGCAAAGTAGCGATAAATTTAGTCGAACGTTAGAACCGAATCGCGCGCGCCAGGACTAGGTGTAGGCGGTTATATTGCCTGTGCGGCGACCCACTATAGCCTATTGCACGCCGCGAAGCAGTAAAGGAATTTAGCCTTATAAATCAGCAACATGACTGCACCGCGCCACACCTTTCCCTTCTTGGGGCAATCACGAGTCGTCACCGTATCGGCAACATCCCTGCCTGCTTCGCAGCCTCGCTTCTATCGACTCTTCGCGCATTCGATTACGAAATGCGCACACAGATTTTTCGACAGATATCGAAATCTAATCGCGTTGAGAGTAACTCTGAGAGTTTCGAGTTTGAACAAAGTGTTTACAAGATATATTAAAAATTTATTACACGTGTATCAAAATAAAATCATCCCATGATTCTGAACGATTCTCAATAATAATAATAGGATAAAAAATAATTTGTTTACCCGTGGACCGAGTCTGAGATTGGAGTCATTCTGTCTTAAAGATTGAACCTGATCTAATTCGAGATTATCAACGAAAAAGGAAACCGAGAACCAAACAAACGAATTTAACGAATTTATGCTATCCGACGAAATTTATATTCCTGATACAGATCTAAAAGAGACGCGAAGAATACCCAATATCTTGAAATTGTCGAATCATTATTGCAATTTTGAACGTATTAAATCCTAGATTTAAATTTCGAATGGCGCGTATTTAAAGTTAATCTTAAAGATTGAACCTGATCTAATTCGAGATTATCAACGAAAAAGGAAATCGAGAACCAAACAAACGAATTTAAGGAATTTATGCTATCCGACGAAATTTATATTCCTGATACAGATCTAAAAGAGACGCGAAGAATACCCAATATCTTGAAATTGTCGAATCATTATTACAATTTTGAACGTATTAAATCCTAGAACTTTAAATTTCGAATTGCGCGTATTGGTTTGATGTATTTCGAGGTGGAAATCATTAACTCTCGTTCGACAGCCGGCGTGGGTAGAGCGCGACGTTTTATTCGCTCGGTTGGAAAACTGGACGCATAAAACGTTCCTAAAAGAGAGACGCTTAAGCAGGTCGATTTTTCCCGTCTAATCGGCCACGTAAATGGAAGAAAATCGATTCCTCGCCGCGGAGATTACGTGGGACGTCCCTTTCGGCGTGGAAACGGGAATCGTGGGACGCGACGAAACGCGAGGGGGAGCGGGCTTCGGCCCGGAGGGTAGCAGGAAGGTTTAGAAAGAGTTATCGGTGCACCACCCCGAACGAGCGGCGCACGCGAGCTCGAGATTTTTCTCCACGGGGCACGCAACGGTCGTTAGAAGAATCGGCATGGAACGGCCATCCCGAACGAATCGATTTCCTCGTATCGTTATTTTTCCTCGTATCGTTGCAAGAAAACAACAGTCGAGAGAAACTCTGTGACTCACTTCGCTTCGGATATTAATTTATGATATACTCATCCTTGGCTCTGCTCGACTACGTTGAATCATCTTATCGGTGAAGAGGAACGAGTGAGGATTTAGATTTTGTTGATTTAGTATTGTGTGTATATATCTCTTTAAAACTTTCTATTATCTTCTCTATTAGTTTAGAATATTTATACGATATTCATTTTTCTTTCATTTTCTTCGAACTTTTCTCCAAAATTCAACGAATAGATTCTCTTTCGTGGAAGAT
Source organism: Apis mellifera (assembly GCF_003254395.2). NCBI lineage: Eukaryota > Metazoa > Arthropoda > Insecta > Hymenoptera > Apidae > Apis > Apis mellifera. The sequence goes on from NC_037640.1 coordinate 7,540,770, forward strand.
GATATCGAGCATATTAATTTAAGGAAAAATTGTATATCTCTTTCTATTATCTTTCTATTCTTAGTTTAGAATAACGATCGAATATCTCCATATTTATTTATATGATATTCGTTTTTCTTTCATTTCCTTCGAACTTTTTTCCAAAATTAAAGGAATCGATTTTCTTTCGTGGAAGATGAATTCGAGCGTATTAATAAATTTAAAGAAAAATTGTATATCTTTTTAAATTATCTCTCTTCTATTATCTTTCTATTAGTTTAAAATATTTATACGATATTCATTTTTCTTTCATTTTCTTCGAACTTTTCTCCAAAATTCGATCGATCGATTTTCTTTCGTGGAAGATGATCGTATTAATTTAAGGAAAAATTGTATATCTCTTTAAAACTTTCTATTATCCTTGTATTAGTTTCAGGATAGTGGTCGAATATCTCCATATTTATTTATCCAATTATATTCGTTTCTCTTTTATTTTCTTCGAACTTTTCTTCAAAATTCAACGAATCGATTCTTTTTCGTGGAAGATGATATCGAGCGTATTAATTTAAGGAAAAATTGTATATCTCTTTCTATTATCTTTCTATTAGTTTAGAATAATCGAATATCTCCATATTTATTTATATGATATTCGTTTTTCTTTCATTTCCTTCGAATTTTTCTCCAAAATTCAAGCAATCAATTTTCTTTCGTGGAAGATGAGCGTATTAATTTAAAGAAAAATTGTATATCTCTTTTTATTAGTTTAGAATAACGATCGAATATTTATTTATACGATATTCGTTTCTCATTTCCTTCGAACTTTTCTCCAAAATTGAAGGAATCAATTTTCTTTCGTGAAAGATGATATCGAGCTGATATTAATAAATTTAAGAACTTAGAGAAAGTTAATAACGGTTGTTGGAAAGCCAGAAAGAGGAAAACTGAGCCTCTTCGGAGATAAACCGGGCCGGTGATTTCACGATCAAGACCCATGCATCACGAGGATCAATAAACAAGACACCGCCATCCTTCTTAATAAGATACGGGGGCGGCAAAGCCTCGTTAATAATCGTTTCCTCGTCGAATTCGCCGTGGGGGCCAAAGTACGCGAGGACCGGTTCTAAGAGTTCACGGCTTAATTGGCTTCTTCGGGGAGCGCGCTTCTTCGGTTGCGCGCGTGCACAATGGTCGAATGGAGGAAACGCGAACGGCGAAAAGGGATCAGCGATCGAGCCGCTATATTTACGCGGAATTTTAACGAACGAAATTTCTTCAGCTGCGATTTCCTAGCTCTGCGGTTTTGCCACCGCGCACTCGTCACTCGAAGAGGCGGCTAGAATGTAGCATGGAGGCCGAGTTAGGCTTGAATTAGGTGAAAAATGTCGATCGGCGAATCCCTGCTTTCGATGGACGGAATTTTAACGAACCGTTTCTTCCTCCGTTTTGACGTAGAACGCAAGTATGGTGCAACGAGACACTTTCGGGTTTTTTGCTCGACCGATGCTCGCGTTCGATAAACGCAACTGTCGAAATTTCTTTACTTTTCTTTCCGATTCGCTGAAACAGAGAGTAGAAGGATGAATTAATCTCAAATTGCTTAATTTAAGTCGTACAAGTATCGAAGGTTCTTCTTATTTTTCAAATAAGTAAAAGAAAAAAGATTAAAAAGTTTTCTTGAGTTCACTTTTTGGTCCACGAAAATAAAGTAATGATCGAGGGAAAATCTTTTTCTTTTTTTAACCGTTTGTTTATTATCTCGTCGAAAATTTATTAATTTATTAATTTAATTTTCGAAATGGTAAATGAAATATTTCACCAAGCGCGTATCGTACCGTACGATGCCACGGACGAACGTCGAATGAATATCGTTCCACGACTTTGTCGTAATAATAAACAAACTCGCGCGTTACCTCGCCCGAACGAAATACAATATCGATATCGCGGAACAATCTTTTCCGTAATATAAATTATATTATTTAACCTCCTCTCCCATAACTAAAGTTAAAAAATGCCCGTATAAAAATTGCGCTTCCTCCTAAAAAAAAAAAAAAAAGAAAAATATTGAAAATTCGTGGAAAATCAATTCCACCCTACTTTCTCGCGATAATAATAATAACTCAAGAGTTATTCTATTCCCACATCTTATCACGAGCAAGCATAATAGACGGAGCTGTGGGATCGAGTCACAGGCGAAGTCGCAGTGGAAATCATGGACGGCGATGGCCATTGGCCAGGAACCGGCTGGATTCGCATGCGTGACCTGTCCTTTTAGCGTGTTGTACGATCCGGCCTGGGCTAAAGGTAAATGTTAAGAAAGACAGAGAGAGAGAGAGAGAGAGAGGCAAGACACGATCTGCATAATTATATTCACGCGTTACATAACCCTGGTTATCCGGTTATCTGGCGCCGTACGTGTACCGTTTCGCCATGAAATTTGTTCGGGTCGCACGCGCATCCCGGTCGGCCGCCTCGAAACCGTGTGAAAATCATACGCATAATTGCCTGATAACAGGAGAGACCGGTGAATTTACAGTTTGTTTTACAATGTCTCGAACGGTTTGTCTCCCATCGACGTTCTCTTTTTCTTTTTCTTTTATTCTTTTTCTCCTCGCTTTGACATTTAACGTAATATTTATACAACGGGGGGAGAGCCGTTGATCCGTTTCGAGCATAAGAAGAGTGGAAGAAAGTGCACTCACCCGATGACGAATAAATAATTTCGACTCGGCGTGTTTCGTGTGTATCTAAGAGCGTTCACGACGATTACGTCCCGCAGTTACCGTAACGCGGTGACTTTCGAGGGAGGGGAGGGGAGGAGAGCCGTGACCCACTGCGTGCGCCACTCTCGAGATATCTTTTTTTCCTTTTTTTTATATATATAGTTACGCGTGACGCGAAATTTTAAAACTTCGCTCGAGGAAATACGAGGAGGATTTCTCAAGTTCGAGAACTAACGAATTTCCGAATCTCGACGATGGAAATTGCAGTGGTCAAGGTTGCAATGAAAGGTTCAATTATATTATGGAAATTGAAAATGATAAAAGATTCGAACAATGGGAGGAATTCGACGGTGGAAGTTGCAACGATCGAAGTTGCATCGATCGAAATTGCAACGATGGAGGATTCAATTATATGGAAATTGGCAATGATGGAAGATTCGATAATGGAGGTTTCGAACAATGGGAGGAATTCAACGATTGCAAGTTGCAACGATGGAAAATTCAATTATGGAAATTGCAACGATCGAAATTGGATCGATCGAAATTGCCACGATGGAAGATTCAGTTACGTGGAAATTGTGGCAATGATGGAAGATTCGTAATGAAAGTTTCGAACAATGAAAGTTGGAAAATTCAATTATTGCAAACGATCTTATTATATACCTCCTTCTCACAAAAAATTATCGAATTGAATGAATGATTGATGGAAAAGAAGAAGGAAAATAGAAAAAGAGAAAATTTCCAAAACTTCATCTCGTTTATGCGATTGTTGGTTTCCGCGTGAACGGGCGAGCGCGAGCAATCGGAATTGCGAAAGTCGGCGGGACGCACATCTATTAATACCGGCTTATCTTTGTTGGTGTGGGTGTTATCAGGGCAGGGCGTGTCGCCAAGAAAGCAAGCGGCGAACCGGCAGCGGGCAACGTGACTGTCTGCTTGCCGAGCTAGGATCCTTTCCTATCTCGTTCCATTGCTCGCCAACCCCCTTTACTTCCGTCTCACTTGCTCCCCGAGGTTCGAGCTTGAAAGGTTCTGGAAGCGAACCGATACGTTCTCGCCGTGTTTCGATAACACGGATCGTGGATCGTTTCAGTGGGAAGCGGTGACGTCGATTCTCTCGCCTTCCACTGAAATTCTTCTCTTTGTCGCTTGGTTGACGGGATAACTCGGAACTTCGAACTTGGAATACTCGATTTGTAATTCAAGCTTTTATTAACTCGAAAGATTTAATTAATCCTCCACGCGTCTGGAAATATATAAGAGATTTAAATAGAAAATCCTATTCGTGTTAAAATATTTAAGATTACGCGTCGATTACCAGTTGAATACAAAGAAAAATTTTCCAACAATTCATATTAACTATGGAATAATAACAACTTGAAAATATATTCGAGACAAATATTCCAACGAATCGTAATGTTTAGGGATTAGAGAGAAAAAGTTGGAAGAATTCGATGATTAATAGTAAGCACGTTATTTAATTGAGATAATTTGTGCAGGAGGGAACGTATCCTAACGATAATCGATCCTGTACGATGATCTAGAGATGATCGTTTCACAGCTTCCAACCCTAGGCAATCCCTGTTTTATTGAATTTCTTCGCGAACCAGTTTCTCGCGCCTAGATCGCAATTATAGGATCTCATAATTAAATGTCGAGATGTTGATTTTGACGGCGATAATCTTATCTTTGCGTATCACGAATTTCCACTTTATCATCGTTTCGTTTATTTTTGTCCGTTTATTAAATGAGGGCCGGTGTGAAATCGGATGCACGGATCGGATCAGTGTTTCCCAACGTGAAGATAGAAGTAATATTTTAATATTTTGGAGAACAAATTAAAAACAATAAATCGTAGGAATAATCGTAGTAAGAATTACGTAAGCTTCTAACGTATGTAGAAAGTACATTTCCTTTGTGTAATAAATCAACGTTGCTTTCTCGAGCAACACCTTTTTAATTATCGAACCAATTTAAAACGAAAGATTTCAAGATTCGATCTCGTTCTTTTTCTAAAGTTAAACGATCGCTATTAATTTACATAAAATGTCGAATTTTTTTATTTCGATAAAATTGAAGAGAATATTCAAGAGAATTTTAAAACTATTCGAGATACATCGAAATTATCGAAATTGATAACGCGTCTAAGCCAAGTTTTCAATACTCGTCGGTATTCCCTCGATACTCGCACTTGCATGAATCAACTTTCCTTCCCTCCTTCTTTTCTTTTTTTTTTTCCTCTCTCCACGTTCGTTTAATAAAGTTGCACTTAATAAACTCGTTTCGCAAACGGAACTGCGAAACGAGCGTCGAGCAACACATCCGCTTCGCATGATATTATAAAATAATGTCGCAAAAGTTAAAGATCTTGGAACGATTTGCATCTCTTCGAGACAGGAATTAAACCGACCAGTTCGTACAGCTATTTTCAATACTTACTTTCCATATTACGTATTTATTTCAATGCGTCGTTTGACGTGTAACTGGAATGATATATTTCAAAGGATCCTTTCGATTATCTTTTGTGACTTATTATTCACGAAAATATGAGATATTTTCTATAAATAAGATTGATACACGAAGAAAATTATTTTTCTTTTTTTTAAATATTATCAGAGTCAGCTCCAAGTTTTCCTTTCCAAGTAATCGAAATTCAACTGCACGATATTCATCCTTCGTCCAATTTCTCGTTTCCCTTTCAAGGAATCACAGTTTCGCAAATTTCGTTATTTCGTTGGCAGGCTTGCAACAAAGACGGACGCGACGAATAAAAATTTGATCGATTCTCGGATCGAACGATGGAAAGGGAGAGAAGCGGGACGAGGAGCAAGGCTTTCGAAACGGCCATTTCCTCCGCGATAACGATCCGAGACGATCGCCGTCGTCCCCATTGTCGTCCCCGTCGATCTCTTTTTTTCCAGCCCCCTTCAGCTCCCGACTCGAGTAAAAGTAGAAAAACCTCTTCCTCGTGTTTTACGTCACAAACTTCGAACCGGATCCTCGGAGAAGTGCGTTGCTTTTTTCTCTTTTTCTTCTTTTTTTTTTTTGCTAATGTTGCGACATCGCAAGTGGAGCAATTCACTCCGTGACAGGGAAATGCCGTCCTTTCGATTCTTCCCCTCGTATTTTCACCAATTATTTAATTCATATCGAAAAGATTCGATTATCCTTTTCCTAGTATTCTTTTTTATCGTCCAATTGTAGAGCAGAGAGTATTATTTTAATTCTCTACTCCTTTATTAATTCCTAATTCATAATCGAATTATCCTTTTCGAATAAAATTCGAATATTTTTCATTCTTCCAATTGTTCGTTCTTAAATCGTCCGCTTGCATCATCCGCAAAGATTCGTAGAAACCGTCCCGATACTTGCTCGTATTTTTCGCGAAAAAGAAAAAAAATGTTTTTCGACTGGAGGCAATCGCACGCGAGATCTCGCAACCGAATCCTATTAAAATCGAGCCCATCTCCACGCCCCTCTTGTCGAATCGAGCAGTCGCAAAACGGTGAAATTACGCGGTCTTTGGGTCACGTCCGCCAGAATTGCCCCGCGGAACCGATTAACAACAAAAATTGCAGAGAAAAAGAGAGAGAGAGAGAGAGAGAGAGAAGTTTTCACGAAAGGACGGAGGCGAACGTTAATCCGATTACTCGTTTTCCGTGTAATCGTTGCTCGGCCTCCTCGGCGTGCCCCGAGGGAGAGTCATCATGTTGCAAATGACCTCTGCCTACCGGTGGAATTAGCGGATGCTCTTCAATCCATGTAATTGTAGTGCCGCGTAAGAGATGCCTGCGCTCGCGGCACCACGATTCCACGTTTCCACCGCGATACCCTTAAATCGTGGAAGGAAACACGCCATCTTGCTGTTGGCAGGGCATTCTCTCCATTTCTTCTTTTTCCGATACTTTCGAAGTTACAGTTGAAATTCTTCTACCGAGTAACGAAGATCCTCAAAAGCGCGATTTCTCTCGTCATTCTTGTAAATTAGGAATTGAACAACAATGTTCGTGATTCTAAGGGATAAAAATTGAGGAAAGAAAGCGTGTATGATTAAATTCTCGGTATAAGAGAATCGAAGAATCCAATTTCAAAATATAAAGAAGTGAATAGATTAAAATTTCGATCTGAAACTTTAAAATCTACTATTCGTAGATCGAATTATGTTAATTGAGTCTTCATCGAGTCTCGAAACGCCAAGTTCCAAAAAAAAAAAAAATGAATCCACCGAAACGAAATCTGTAAACATTGCATCGACGAAGAAAAAGAAAGGGAGAAAGAAAGAAAATGGAACCTTGAAAGGCGAGGAACACGGCCGTAACGTGGACGGGACAAAACGAATAAACCGGTTTCGGCCCGCGTACGATTACTTTCGATAATAATTTATACCGGCGATAATTCAAATGGCAGAACGAATACACCGGATCGTTTATTATCCGCGAATCGAACGTTAATTTCCACAAAGAAATATTGAAATGATCCGTACGGACGTATCTCCTTCCCTCCCCCTCGCCGCGCTCGATTCGTGTTTATATCCACGTAATACGCGCAATTAATCGCGGCCAATCGCCATTAATCAAATCGAACTTTGACGGATACACTTTTGTGACCGTCCACTCGAACGCCATCAAGTTTCAAGATCGTTGCCGCGAAGCTGGACGTCGCTTTTTAAATTTACTTTGTCGCTATTTACGAGGGGCGTCGAATCGATTTCTTCGGAGGGAGATTATTCTCCTCGGGATTCGCGAAGAGATTACCGTCGAATTTATGCGGTTCCTGCGGTTCCTTCCGAGAAATATATAGGGACACGAGTGGCATCAACTTTGGCATCTCGCCTTTCTTTCTCTCCCCCTTTGATTTTCAAAGTCTCGTTACGTCGAGTGAAATTAAGCAAATAAATGTCACTTTCCTCGATAATAATTTTTTCTCCCTTTCGAGAAAGAAAGCCAAAGTAGAGGTAATCGACGATTAATTCAAAGAAAGTTTAAACTTTGCTGTTGAATAAAAAAAAATCCAATAAATCGACTTCCATCTCACAATAACAATATTTCACGATGGAAAAGAAAAGTATCAAGATAATTAATTCGCATCCAAAATTGCAAGATCAATACATAGACTCTAATATCCGTCCAATGGAACCGAGTGTCTGAAACATCCTATGTATCAACGCACACCGCGAATTTACACCCGAAAGGTGAACGACTCGAAATTTGCATAATCTTACGTACGCGGCGCAAAGAAAATTTACGACTCGACGTGATAATCAATAATCGTTATCTCGTATTCCCCCCAATTCGTATTTTCGCGCATACTCGCCTCGTTCCACCGAAATACAAAGCGATTTTTATCGATTTTATGCGAGAAGAAAGGATGGAGGAGGAGGGGGCGGGAGAGAGAGAGAGAGAAAAAAGTATTATCAACGACGTAACGAGGCGAGAAATCCGCTCCGGAGTCGCAGGTACGCGAGGAACGATCGAGGCGTGGAGGAACGATTTTTAAAGGCGACTCGCTCGCGTATCTGCGTCATAGATCGTTATCTACTCAAATGAATCAGGTGCCGGGTGCACCTTCGGCTTTTTTTTCCCTTTCTTTCTCTTTTTTCTTTTTTTCTTTCTTTCTTCTCTCTCTCTCTCTCTCTCTCTCTCTCTCTCTCTCTCCTCCTCTCTCCGCCACCCGGTCTGCAGATCTGCTTTCGCAATTAGAACTCGTTATTTCGTTGCGCCATGTTTCCGTGTGTCGATAAGACGAATGGTAGGGTGGCCAGTTTTGCGCCATCGGCTCGCGCCACCATTTCGCTCGAGGAGATTCGTGCAGAAGAACATTGCCAGCCAATTTTATTTGGAAATTGGAATCCTTCGTTTTTCCATGTCTCGTCGATTTTGTTTGAAGTAAATAACAAAGGATTTCCTCGTTTCGTTCTTTCAAATTTCGTATTCGAGGTAAATCGTTTCAAATTTAGGATTGTTTACTTTTCTCGAATTTTAATAATCAAACTTGCGATCTTCTCTATCGATATAAGAAAATTATAAAACGTTAAATTTGTCTTGTGCTCTCTTCTGTATAAATATATCCCGATAATATCTCGAATAATTTCCAAAGTACATCCGTAAATTTGAACGTCCAACTTCTCTATCGAAGAAAGATTTAAATTTGTCTTCTTTATGAAACGTAATAATATTACAATACCTTAAATTATCCCAAACAAACAGGGACAATACTTCATAATATATAATTTCAAAAAAGTACATCGAATGTCCAACTTATCGAACATTTCCTTGGCTCGTGAGAAATGCTTTAATGCTCCTCCTTTCAATTGAAAATTCATGAATGAGAGTAAATGGTGAATAAACAAATCTCAATTATTGCAGTTTATCATTGCGTACATACCTGATTCAGATTGATAATTACAGCCCGATAATCACCTGGCCCCGATCATTCTGCGTTTCATTCGAAACGCGTTGCGGAAACACTGTTATTAACCGATTCGAAAATTATTTTCCCTCGCTCGTTTATCCTCTCCTCGTTAATATATCGATGGTTATCGGCTCGAGAGAATGTAATAGATAAGGGGTTTATTAACGGTCATCGATACAGAGATTTTCTAACGGGTTTGGATTACACAGCAAAGTAAACAATCGCTTATCTACTCTTCCAACAGCATCTTTTTAACGATAGTCTATCGATACCAACATCAGAGGATTATCGATCGATTGAATCGATTAAATTATCTCGACGATGTCGAGTTGTTCGGTGAGAAAAAAATTTAATGGCAAACGTATTCTTACGAAATTATCATTTCTAATTAAATACTGTTTGTAAATGCGAAGGTATTTACTTTCGCTGTCCGGCTTCCAGATGAGTGAAATTGATGAAATTTTCAGGGAGAGACTCCTTTTTACGAGATTTTTACTTTTTATCGCTTCCCGGAATATTCAGTTTCCCGGCGTGAAAAGAAAGAAACGCTGTAGAAAATCATAAAAGATCAAAATAAATATTATATACCGATTATAAGATCATAAATCGAATCACGTCTCATCCCGGACGTCACAATTCTCTTCTGTTTATGTTTCAACGACGCGTAAAACTTCAACTTTTAACTCGTTTGCTGGTATATTTAGCTTTCCGCAAAAAATGCGCATAATAATATTCAATAAATCCTAAAAGACAAAGCTCGGGGAAGAGTTAAAATTAACATCTCTTCTCTCTCGAGATGTTTCAAATTCATAAACATCGAAATCATCCAATTCGAGATTATTAAACCCGCATGTGATGATCACAGATTGTAAAAGTTATTAAAAAAAAAAAAAAAAAATAGCACAACATACGCGGATTACCGAAGCTACCGAAGCGCATTAATCCCCAAGTTTAACAAGCCGTTGCTTGTTGAACTTGGCGAGAGATATTCACGAGAGCGACCACCCAGAACAGCACAACGAAAACGATTGAAAAAAAAGGAAGAAAGAAAGGAAAGAAAGTGAACGGAGAGGCATGAAATGATCGAGATACGAGTATTGAAAAGGGTGGTGATATTGTGCGAAAACGGGCGAGCTATTCGATTAGTCGGGCGAGAATTATAAGAGAGCAACATCGTCCGGGAAGCTTATCGTCTCTCTCTCTCTCTCTTTCGAAAGAGAGAGAGAAAGAAGAGTTTATGGCAACTTAACGAGTTACCGAGTACGAGGCAGATCACCGGCCAGATAAACTCTGCTCTGCTATTCCAGGTATTTGATAAACTAATTGGCCGATCCACGGTTCGTCGTAGCGTTTCAATCAGCCATCCCGTTATCGCGGTTAACAGGTTTCCGTAGCGTTGGTCGTCGGGCTACGTTCTCACACACGCGATATCCTTGCTCCTCCTCCACGTGATCCTGGCGCGAGCGGTCGCATCTTTCGCAGGGATAACGCGGCCGGGCGAAAAATCGTGCGTGTTTAATCGAGCGTTAATTAGTTGGAATGGAACAAAGTGGTCGCACGTTTTTTATTTGTCTCTTTTATTTATCATATTTGCTTGAGATTTTAGCGACGATTTATCCGCTATATTTTTGTTCGCGCATCGTTCATTTTTCAAATTAAATTATATTAATCTAATAATGGTGGACGAGCAATCGTAGATGTGGCGTTCGTTTTCTGTATTTTTCGATCTGGCTTCAATAGATATTCGAAATTGTGGATAATACAATTTAAGTTTGTATTGTTTTAATTTGATTTGGTTCATTATTTCTTCGCAAATATCTGAAAATATTAAGTTAATAAATTATTATAATTGAATAATGATCATAAATATGATTTCACACGATTGATATTTTTTTTCATTCGATAAAGTATTTTTGGAATTAGTTTCTCTGTAGATGTTCGAAATCGTAGATAATAAAATTTAATAAATTTGTATTATTTTAATTTGGTTCATTATTTCTTTGCAAATATCCTAAAACATTAGGTTAATAAATTACTATAATTGAATAATGATCATAAATATGATTTTACACGATTGATATTTTTTTTCATTCGAAGAAATATTTTTGAAATTGATTTCTAATGAAGATGTAAAGTAGATGTTCGAAATCGTGAATAATAAAATTGGATAAATTTGTATATTATTTTAATTTGATTCGGTTCGAAGTTTCTTTGCAAATATCCGAAAGCACGGGTCAATAGTAAAGGGTATAATTGAATAATGATAAACGATCGATACGAGGGTTTCATTACACTGTCACTCGAGAAATTAGATCACGGAAAGATGAAGAAATTATCCTCGGTAATGGGGTTTAATGGAAACGTATTACGCCGATTGGCAATAACGATTGGTCGTGGCAAAGAGGTTACGTGTTTGTTCACGCGAACCGATCAGGGTACGACGAAAGCCCCCTAAAATCACGGTGGCACGTTGTTGGCCAACGATCGCCATCGCGTGCCCCAGAAACATTTTATCGAAGGAGAGGAATACCATGTCGCGTCCCCACGAATCCATTATCTATCGAATCTTTATCCTTATATAAAAACCACTTTCTCAAAAGTAACGTATTTCCTCGAAAACCTTATTTTCATATTCAATCAACGAAGAGGCTAACATTTAGATTAGATGAAGATCAGACGACTATGACAGAAACGATCGTGTTATAACAAGTTTCAAGTCCCTTTAAATCTCTTTTAAATTCACCGTTTTCATCATTGTTAATAAATATTCCGGACGAGTCTCCGTCTGAAAAGTTGTCTGGAAAATCGACACGCCATCTCTCCGCTGAACGAAACGAAAGGATCTCCTGCTCGGCGGCGATACACAAAATAGAAAGTCGATCGATCGCGTTAACGATCGCGGCTCGATTTCGGGCTCGCCTCTCGATTATGAATCGGCGCGCCGCGGCACGTGTTTCGCGTCAAATGGAAACAGGTGAAAGCCGCGCAACGCACGATTAATCGACGCAACGTTCGAGCGCGATAATACATCCGGAAGCGTGGCCACCGATAATTTCCAATTTCGCGATTAGAATCGAGAGAGAGAGAGAGATTCTTACCCTCGACAGCTGCGTGCAACATCTGCAACGGAGGAACATCCTCGGGGATTAAAGCGGTTAATCGCGATATCCATCACGCAGGAATTTAATCAATTTATAAGTTCGAATACGACTTTCGAGAAGAGACTTGTGATTCTCGAACGTTCAAAAATAATTCGCGATTATCCACGTCTTCTCGCCGAGAGAGAGAAAGAGAGAGAAGAGGGGCGCGAGTTTCGAATTTTATGAGAAATAGGTGAAAGCCGATCGGTTTACCTCGCGAAACGATGCCTGGAATCGCCGCGTTCCTCGAGTTCTCCGCGTACTACTCGTCCCTCCCCCCTCCCCGGAACACGGTCTCAATCTAGAAAGCGAGATTCTAATGTCGTTGTTAATGTCGTAAAATTGAGGAATCTCTTTGATTTTTTTCTTTTTTCCTCGATCACAAACTTGCTCGTTGGAAAATTTCGAACACGCTCGTATTAGAATTTTTAATAAGACGCTATTATTCTTACGAAACTGTTATTAAGAGTTAAGGAAATGGTAATTTTTCAAATACTTTCACGATTTTAAAAGATTCTATAAAATTATTATATTCGAAGATGAATTTATTGATCTTCAATAAGATATTCTGTTAAACGAATAGCGGGGAGGAGAATGTTCGCTCGATTTTCCGGATCAACAGGATTCTCTCTCAACAATTTTTTCTCTCATCGGATGAATGCTTCCGACTCTTCTTTTTTCCCCTGTTACACTATCGATTCGTCCTCGTTCTCTCGAAAACATCGCTGTTTATCCCCAATCGAGAAAACTATTCCAACAATTAATCGTTGGAGAACCAATCCTCTTTCGTTCCTCTTCCAAACGCATTTTATTTTTAACCATCATTTTTAATCATCTTGTTTCAATGGAACGAAGAAAGTCAATATTTTCATAGATACACACATTTATATCCTAAAAATCATCGTCAAACCTTACCTAATCGAATTGTTCTTACCTAATCATTTCTTAACTAATCGAGGCGTTGAAAAATATTCGAGCATATAAAATATCTCGTATGATCAAATTAGAAAAATTAATCAAGATCCGTCGAGGCATGAAAACATATACACGTTCGTTGTAAAGCAAAGCAACAAGACAGAACGAGAGGAAACGAGCGAAGTTCGAACTCGCGCGTACTCGAGGCTCAAAGGTCGCATTTACATAGGTAAGCCGTGCACGGAGCCCAAGATGGAAGGCGAGCGCATTAGCGGCAAGTGGCCGGATGAGTGGCGGCGCGGGGAGACATTCGAGACGCAGGGTTCACAGGCGTATATCACGTGTGCCTGTATAAAGCAGACGTACGGGGAAAGTACGTAAACGGATAAAAGTGCGGAAACGTACGGAAATACCCTAGTACGGCGCTGATGATGCATCGTCATCCGAGCGGCCAGGTGTCCACGGTTGCGGGACACGCGAGCGAGCGCGCACAATGCGGTGCGTCATCCAACGCCACCGAATCGTTCCCAACACCGGTCGGCCTTACAACGTTCTAGCGCCTTAAAGAATCGCGTCGAATCGCGTTTCGTTCCTTCCGTGTCTTCCGTCCAGCGCGCCTCAGGGCCGCGTGCGGATGGGGGAGGGGAGCCTTGAGCCTTGAGGACGAGAAACGATTAAAAGGGTAATTAGAAGAGACGATAATCGATTCCTGGGAATTCGTTTGATTTCCTCGAGTTCCCGCGAAATTTTGTCGAGGAAGAGACGCCTCCCCTTCCTCTCTTCGTGGAGAAGAGCTTTGGAATTCAACATCTTGGAATGGAATGATTCGAGCGCGTTGAATAACGCGTTGTGACACATTGATCGAGCAATGTGGGTAAAAGGGTAAAGTCTATAGAATGAGGTGTTGATTTATCGTTGGAAGAATAAACGTTGTCGTGTTTTATTATTATGTTATTATTGTGTAGATGAGAAATAGTTTAATAGAAAATGTTGGGAATATAGGCGATTTTTCTATAGTAACTTAATTATTATATTTTGGATAAGTTAATTTGATCGATGAAATGATCGACGTATTAACTTTGACGAACATAAAATATATATCTATTTTAATCTTGTTATTTTTTAATCAATAAAAAGAAAATCATCGAAAGAGAAGAATCTATCGAGACTAACTTTATTTTTAAAATATTTCATATTTCATATTTTTTCGTTAATGGAGATTGTCGAAGCAATCATCCGCTTCCTAGTCGCGCCGTTACGCTCGAGCTAATCATTTCTCTTGAAAGCCTATAACGGACGAGGTGGATGAGAAGGAAGGAGAAAAAAGAAGCCTTCCATCTCATCCGTTCAGCTCGTGATTTGTTTCAAGGAATCGTAGGAAATTCGCTACGGCGGCCTCGGAGGCAAGGAAGGACAACGATATCCATCCGTACGCGATAATTAACCGACTTGTCACGCATCGTGACCACCGTTCCTGGATCGATTTCGTCCTCCCCCACCCCCCCCACAACATTTGGCCGATTCGAGGCAAATAGAGGCCTCCCCAAGGTTCTCCATGGGAGGATTTTGCCGAAGCCGAAAATCGTGAGAACGTCTCACCCCTTCGATCTTCCCCAGAAATCTAGCCCAGTTTTTAGCGGCGCCTCCTTGAACCCGCAGCCCTTCTAATAGCTTCTCGAAATCCTACCTATAACGATTCTCTCCTTTCGGTTTCCTCTTTTGGTAAGATGAGAACGAACAAAGCTCTCGTTCTTTTTCTTAGTGGCGTAGTTTTAGCAGTTAGTTACGTAGTGTGCCTTTGTCAAGATCAAGTTATTAAAATTAATCGAATAATTGCGATTTAATTAAAATTATATCAATAACGATCGGAGAATGATCAATAATGAACAGATAAAAACAAGAAAGAAACTTCGAGGAAGGAGTTAATAAAATAAATGGGAAAAAATCGATTCTAGATGAAAGAATTCTTTTTCTCGAACGAAAAAAAAACTTCCTTTCCAAAAAAAAAATACAAAAGGTAAAAGATAGGAAGGGAAAATTTTTTTTGTTCAAGGTCAGTGTCAGAGATTGCAGAGATGGACATTGCTCGTCGACCGATTAATCTCGAACGATTAATATATCGTTCTCGCTTTCTCGATTCCCTCTCTCCCTCGCCTCTCCCCTCCCCCTCCTCCGTTGTTAATCCAGCGCCGAAAGTCGCGTCTCACGGACGCCGCGCCAAATAAATCGTCCACGGTGTAGGCCGGATCCAGTTCCAATTGTCGCCTCCGCTCAAAGCTGTGGGAAAGGACGAAGAAAGCCGGCGAAGGTTGCGATTCCTCCTCCTCCTCTTCCTCTCCTTCCCCTCTCGATGGAGGGGGGCGGGAAGGTGCGGCGAAACGCCCTTGCCGCGGTCCAATTAAACCCGACGACGAATTCCGAAATAAATCTCTCCCGTGGAAACGTCGGCCGGCACTCTGTTGTTACCGTTGTTTGCTCCGCGTGTAATAACGCTCGACGATCCCTTCGAGGAGGAGGAGGGCTCCTGGTTAACGATTTCGTTCGCATCCCGCACCCACGCTTCCCTAAAAAAAAAAGGGGGAGGAGGAAAGGGAGAAAGCTTGCCGTCAGAAAAGTTTTTATCTTACTATTCCCCTTCCGGTTTTAATTAACGTGCACGTTTCTTTTCTGCTGGGATTCGAACGAAACGATAGAAGTGGCAAAGAGTTGATAAATAAATAAATAAATATAAGAGAGAGAGAGAATGAATTCGAATATGTTAGCACAGAAGAACATTCGTGAGATATTGAGAATCGTTTAAGGGATATCGTGAAAGATTATCAGGACAGGATTTATTAATTTCCAAATAAAATTTGAAATAGCAAGAAATATGATAATGTTATATTATCACATTTCATTTCAAAGAATCTTCTCGATTGGAAAGAAAAGCAAGCATTTTATAATCCATTTCGAATTAACCGAGTTCCGAGACCGAGTCGACTAGGCTGGGAGGAGGATCGAGAGTGCAAGCCGTGGATCTCGATCCTTGGATCGAGCGACGCGCGGAGCGTACGGCAGGGCGTGGGGTGGCCGACTGCTACTCCGACTGCCTAGATCGGTGCCGCAAGGTGGCCCCGGGTGAGGGGGGGAGGGGTGGGTTAGCGGGTCCGGGGCGGGAGGGAGGGGGGCGACGACTTAGAAAGTGAAACTGAAAACGGCAAGTCGGATGCGAGAGGACCCCACCCTGGCGTGGTCTGCTCGCACACGCGATCGTGGCGGACGTTCCGACGCTACGACGTATCTCGCTCGCCTAGAAATTCATATTGTGTGTGAGTACGCGCACAACGGTATCATCCTTTCAAACGACACGCATTTTCTCATTGAGATACGAGAAGATGAAAATCCTTCTTGATCCGCCTTGATTGATGAGGCGATACTTTATGGACGAGCATTGCGAAAAGAAATTCGATTCGCCTTTCAGGCGCTACAAACATCTGCGTGGAAGCTGTGTGTAAAAGTATATATATCTTTCCCAATCATCTATCGAAAGAAGAGTTTCATCTTCATTCGGAAGAAACAAAAAATTTTAACTTCGTCAGAGAAGCATGAAAATACGAAAATCGAGTTCTCCAATCGATTTTCTCTTGAATGATGATCTATGTAGCTATATTATATAAAAGTACATACTCTGAAATCCTTCCCAAAGATCTATCGAAGCGTCATCGAAAGAAGAATTTCATCTTCATTTGAAAGAAACAAGAAATTTCAAGTAACTTCGTCAAGAGTGGCACGAAAGTACGAAAATCGATTTTCTCTTGGATCTATGTAGATCTATGTAGAGATATTATATAAAAATAGATACTCTGAAATCCTTCCCAAAAATCTAATCTAATTCTATCGAAGCATCATCGAAAGAAGAATTTCATCTTCATTTACATAAAAGTACGAAAATCGAAACGAATTCTCCAATCGATTTTCTCTTGAATCTATGTAGATCTATGTAGAGATATTATATAAAAATAGATACTCTGAAATCCTTCCCAAAGATCTATCAAAGCGTCATCGAAAGAAGAATTTCTTCATTCGCATAAAAGTACGAAAATCGAAACGAATTCTCCAATCGATTTTCTCTTGAATCTATGTAGATCTATGTAAAGATATTATATAAAAATAGATACTCTGAAATCCTTCCCAAAGATCTATCAAAGCGTCATCGAAAGAAGAATTTCATCTTCATTCGCATAAAAGTACGAAAATCGAAACGAGTTCTCCGATCGATTTTCTCTTGGACGAAGATCTATGTAGTTATACTATACAAAAGTACATACTCTGAAATCCTTTCCAAAGATCTATCGAAAGAAGCATCATCGAAAGAAGAATTTCATCTTCATTTGGAAGAAACAAGAAATTTTAACTTCAAGAGTGGCATGAAAGTAGAACGAATTTTCCGATCGATTCTCTTTGGACAAAGAGAATCTGCGCAGAACCGCGGATGATAAAGAATGCGATTCCAAAAAAAAAAAGAAGAAAAAGAAAAGAGAGAGAGAGAGAGAGAGAGAAAAAGGAGCGACACAAAGGATCTGGACGGAAACGAGACAAGTTAAAGGCGAGAAAAAAAAACACCTCCCCTTCACTTTTCCCCCCCGGGAGGGGGAGGAGGGAAGCCTTAACGAAAGCATAAAATCGGCGCGTTCGACTTCGTCCTCGAAGGAGTAGGTGTACCAGGACACGTCGTCGCGCGAGGAGACCATTCAGGAAGGAGAGACCGGGAGGGAGATGTTAGAAAGTAAAACCGAAGAGTTAAACTTCCACAACGCGGCGAACCCCACCCTGATGAAGCGGCACTCCGCTCCTGTTGCGCTCGCCTTACGTACACACGAGCTTCTCCCGTGTGTACGCGCTATGCGAGGAACACACGCGGTGGTACACACGGTTTACGCGTGATTAGCAAACGGGCCGGCAGCCAGGCATCCGTGGAAATGTGGTGCAGTTCGTGGACGATGCGATTCTCAACGGCGGAGTAAAAGTAGAACGCGTCTCTCTCTCTCTTTCTCCTTCGTTCTCCTCTCAAATCGGAAGAAGATCGACGAACGAATGAAAGCAGACGGAATGATCTTTCTAAAGTCTCGAAATTTAATAAAAGAAACTCTCTCTCTCTTAGATACGAGAAGATGGAAAAACAGTTATCAGTTTGGAGAAGCGAGAGAGGAGAGAAACGCATTTCTAAGGCCGAGTAGTAATTAAGAGGGGGAGAGCAGTGTCGTAAGGGTACTTATTTACGAGTACATCTGTTTATCCTGTTAAGGCGTGTGGAGGAATTGCTGAGAGCGAGCCCTGCGTCTGCCCCCGCAGCCTGGATAATGGGTCACCGCTTTCGCACTGGCACACCTGCGCTCTCCAACTTTCTTCCTTCCAACCTTCCACCTCGAATTTTCCATCTTCCGCGCGGATGATCGAGCAATCCTAGCTCGAAGGATCGTCGATCGAAATTATTATTATTATTATTATTATACAAAGCAGGGACAAAAGTCTGTTGGAGAAGGAGGAGAGAAATTTTGTAACCGGGTGGAATTAATTACGCGAACAGAGCTGGCGCATCGAGATGCGGCAATAAACCCTTTTCTCGCGCCCACGTTTCGATTCAAGAGGAGCTATGAGAACGCTGAACCGTATCTCACGCGTCCTCTTCCACCTCCCACCCAAGGATGGGAAGCCTTGTACTCTCCTCCTGTCAGACATTTAGAAGCGCCCATTGAGAAACAACGTAGACGATGGCTGCACCCTTCTATCTGCCCAAACACACTCACACACACACGTACACCTTCTGGATCTTCCTGGATCTCCGCTTCATCTCGAGCAACACGCCTCTCTTTCTCGCTCGTCTCTCGCCATCTCGCCTAAGGGAGATACACCGAAGCGAAATAACGTAACGCGGGCCCGGCGAAGAAACGGGGAGGGAGGGAAGGCTGGAAAGCGGGCATTTCCAGAGCAAGGTGCTTCCCACGGCGCAAAAAGCGGAGGATTCTCCTGCCCCGTAAACGGTTCGGATGTTCCCCTGGCCCATAAATGGCGCTGCATCGGCATCGGTGTCGTGGCGGGAGGCTTGGGTATCAACGACGGGCATCCGAGGAGTGCACCTCCACCACCGATGCGTTTCTTACACGTGTGGGAAGAATGTGGAATATCGCGAATGGAATGAAGCAACCCGGGACACGCCGCCGTGTAATGCTCGCTCGGCCGTGCTCGCGTGTGTAACGCGTACACACACACGCGCGCGCGCGTGGATAAACATTCTCGCCCGGTTTTAAACGGGGCCTCCATACACGGGGCCGTCGATGTGCTCGATTGCGCGTGTAAGCGTATAATGACCGAGAACAAAACGCGGCGAATTACCGCCGCGTATCACCTTCCTTAAACGGGCGAATTTTCTTCCAAGGGGTTTCGAATTCGAATTTTTCGAAATCGGCCGCCAATTCGACCGTTTTTTTATTATTGGCAACTTTCGCTATTCGCAACGATTTCCGGCCTATGGAATCCCAACAATTTCTCCAATCGCTCTCTCGCGCGATTAACAAGTTCGATATCGTGTATAATTGATTACAAAGTTATTTATTTTAACGACGAAATATTTGATCGGATGGATTCTGGACTACGAATGATTTCTAATTTCTTTTTTTTAAATTCTCTTCCTCTCGTCTTTCTTTTACTTTTCATCGTTCAGATCGTAGATCCTCGTATTTGGAAAAGGATTTCTCAAAGTTTGCAACAATTTTGAAGGAATGATAATCTGCAATCGAGAACCACAACCGTATTCCATCGTATCATTTAAAGTGTAAAGAGAAGATACGATCGAAAAACGTGATCGATCCATCGATCCATCGAGGACAATAAAACGCGTGCCCCCACGTTCGTGCCTGTTCACAATGATACGAAATAAGACCGGCTACGCGAGAGCGGTAATTACAGAGAAGTCGCCGTTCGTGTACTTTGCGTAATCGGCCGTCCCGAATTACTTTAAGATTAACATTCCTCGTGGCCGAGCTCGCTTCCCGCGGAGAACTCTAATCCTACGGAGGATACTTGGCGTTCCTAGGGAATAATTGCCGACCGGACGAGGAGAGAGAAAGAAAAAAAAAATATATATATATATATATTGACGTCCAACCCGTTTATTAACGTTCCTATCATAATAAATACGTTGCTCCCCTCTTAAATACCCTCCTTGTCTCGTCATTAATGAAATCGTCGATACTTCACACAACGGATCTTCACAATCCTCTTTCATTTGGAGAACGATGATTCCAAATTATCGATTCGAGGGATTTACACATTTAACTCGCTCTAAATCTTTTAAAACCTACTCTCTCTCTCTGAACTTTTACTTTTGAAAAGAGATCCTCAAAAGCTCCGAAGATCCGAATCCTTTTCCCGTGGATTATACTATACGTGGGCTACGCGAAGAGCGGCGTGGCCGAAAGGTGACGTCATCCAAACGTAACGAATCGATCGAGGCGGCAGCGATCCGATATCGCAATAATTACGGCCGCCGATTCGTAATCTAGACGCGCGGCCGGCCGAACTGGAAGAGGAGGAAGGAAGCCGGTTCGAAGAGAGAGAGAGAGAGAAGGCCAGCTCGATTGGCCCAGTTAGGCCGGGATACGAAAAAGAGATCGGGGCGAAAGGAGAGGCGTAGTAATCGGCGCGCGCTGCCCGACCAGTGGACGGGATTAGATCCGTGGTCGCACATGGCGCAAATCCCTCCCCCCTCTCCTCCAAATAGTTGGAGAAAAAGAGGAATCTTTCGGCGAGAAGTTTCTCTCTTCTTCGAGTCGGATAACGAAAGATCGTTCTCGTCGTTCGATCGTCCCCATCTTCGATCGGAGCAGAGGCGATGAAAATAATTCAGGAAGTTCCATCGGCGACGACCAGATGGAACTTACGTAACTACGAAAACGACGGATTTCTCGACGCATTCACCTCTCCCTACTTTGCCCGATTTCTTTGCCGGTAAATTGTCCGGGCTCCCCCTCGTAAACGTCCTCGACGATGGAAATCGAAACGGATAAATATATCCGTTCTGCTTTTAATCCGCTCTGATCATTTGATGGGTTCGCGTCGTAAGAATCGTAAATTTTACGATTTTACATAATTGTAATATTTGTTTCATACAGCCTCGGCTCGTGTAAATATGTTTGCTGTTGGAGGAGGGAGGCAGTGGTTCGAAAAGTGGTGGAACGCGATGGGTGGAAGGACGTGAATTTATTTGGGATTTAAAATTTTTTGCGAATCGCTCTCGAGAGTTGTATTTTTTTTTTTTTTTCATTTCGATTGGATTGGAAGTGACCGAGTAACGAGAGTAACTTTCACTCTCAACGCAATGTTCATCGGGGGGGAAAAATAATTCTCGAAAGCGATCTGTCCACTCAAATCGTTATATATTTATATATATATATATTTATATATATATATATATTTGGCACCCTGAGAATTATCAACAAATTATCGAAGTTGCAAAGATTTCAATTCGATGTTCTGACAATTTTATTATATATATATTCTTGTAAGTTCGAAAAAGTAGGAAAGAAAATTTACGATCACCTTATGACAATTATTAATTTTACATCTTTTATTCCGTTACTTTTATTCCGAGCAGCTACGTTGATCCAAGAGTGAGATGACGAGAGTGATTTCCGAACGCGGTTACATGTCCGTAACAAATTAATTAAAATACTTGTTCGGCTGAGAGAAAGGTGACCAAAGTTATTGACCCAGTTACGAGAATAAAAGAGAGTTTATTATTAAATTTTCGATCGGCCGATTAGAGGTGGGTGGGTACGCCATCTTGCGAGCCATCTTTCAAGGACCGATATTCGAAACTCGAGAAAGAATAGACGAGTTTCATTATAAATTAATTTTCGATTAATCAACTGTTTGAACCATTGCCAAAACCGGGTATAAAAACTGACCACGTATATCGCTTCACCTCTTTTTTTTCCCTCCTCTCGATCGAACCGATTTCCAAGGAAACTCGCAACTCACGACTTTTTTTCTCTCGCCCAACTAAACGAATCGAACGCTCACGTTTAATCCTCCGTGAATCGGGCTCGTTATTATATTTGCACAAAACGCGATGACAGACTGGAATAAATCCGAAACAAAAAAAGCTGTATGGCGTAATCGAGTAACAGATTTATATTGGCCTATCCATCATGGCCAATAAATCTACATTCTTTCTTTTTTTCACAGATCTCGCACGAGCGAATTATTAATAATTTTAATTCAACGACAAAACTCGATAAAAGTCTCTCTCTTACTCGCGAGAAACAGTATCTATCGAATATCTACATATATATATATATATATATATATATATATATATATATATATATACGTATATAACTTCATCGTGATAAGAGCGTGCGCACAATTGTCGAAAAAAAGAAAGGAGAGAAAAAGAATTAAAAAATTACTCCGGGATCGAAAAGGTACGACACACGACACACTTTCGTGCGCGGCTCGATCGACTCGCGACTCTCTATTGCGAAAACCGATAGATCGCACTATATCTGGCGTATATCAAGTACCGTTGCGACGTTACCTGGACTACTCCTATGTAAAATGTGAAACCGGAGACGCGCCCCATTCCGTAGGAAAAACAATACCGTTTTATATGTAAATCTACACCGCGAGTGTGCAACGAGGACGTACTACTGCCACGTACTACTCCTCGCCTTCCCTTCGCCAAGCTCCGCTCGAAAGCTTGCTCGAAAACGCGTGAAAACGAATTTCAAAATTCGAAAATTCAACCAATTCAAAGCTTTCCCTTTCTTTCGTGAATTCTCCTTTCTCGATTCGAGGGTTTATAAGAAGGAATTTCGACGAGAGAGGGATCGATAAATCAAAGAGATCATCGAGGAGGGGAAGAAGGGAACATTCATCAATAATTTCTGAATCACGGTTAATGAAGATCGAAAGGAAGGGAGGAGAAAATCCTTGGCGAGATATCGCGAGGAGATTTATTATAGGAGAGTTGGTGCAAAAATCTGGCAAATTCGCGTGACGTAACGAGCGAACGGAAAGGTAAAGTGCGGGTAATTGATAAGGTATCAAACGTTACATTGAAATATCGTTCAGGAGAGCGAGGAGAGAAAGGTTCGGCGAGCTGGTGGTGGCGGTGGCGGTGGTGGTGGTGCGGCGTGCACCAGGGTTCCAGACCTTTTCTCGAGATCGGTATCAAGCCGGTTGATCTATCATTCCGCCACCAGAAGTGCGGGTACATGCATGCACGCGCATGCACGCGCGCTTATGCACGAAAGCGCGCTGCGTAACACCTCGTGTGCACGTAATGAATTCTTTTTTCTCTTTATTTCTCTCTTTCTTTTCCTTCCAGTAACTCCACGGATATTTAATTCACCGTTATTGCGTGCCATCGTTGTGATTAAAGGGGAAATTGATTTTCGAAAAATTATCGTGATTCCTACGATTCTTTCTTCCCTTTTTCGGTTTCAATTGTTTTTATAATTGAATTTTGAATCAATATATTTCGAAATAGTATCATGATCGTAGAAAGGTATAAAAATCGAAAGTAATAGAATAAATATGAAAACTTCGTCTTCTTCATCTTCTTCTTCTTCTTCTTCTTCTTCTTCGCAAGGGAAGAGAAGAGAAAAATATATATATATATTCGCGCGCGTATATCGACGTTTCCAATCTCGAGTCATAAAGACGTCTGCCGAGGAACAGGCGGAGGATGATAAAAAGTGTTGGCGGACGTAACGACCGAGCGATTCATTTTTCTTTCAGCCCGAGCCCGAGATCGCTATCGGTGATGTTTTCGACCGAAACCCAGCACCGGTGGAGCGCGTGCGAGCAAGGATATACGCAACATAGTGGACGGCAGTTCGTTTCGCTGACAGCCACGCGCTCGTACATTACGCGCATCCGTGTGCACTTGCCTCGATTCCATAACTAACAGCTCCTCCCACTGTGAAAATGTAAACCGTTTCACTGGCCAATCGAGCGAGTTACGCTAATCGTTTTACCCCTTCCGTCACGCGACTATTATTGCGCGTCGCGGACTCATCGCGGATGCGATCATCTCGCAACCGAGAGATCAAAGATTTTCGAAGAAATTCTCATATTTCTCAAAAAATCAAGTTTTAAGATATTGTAATAAGCTAGATGGTATCGTTACTTTATATAATTGGAGAAAATTGGACGGGAAAGCCGTACCGATTCCATCGATCTGCCTCGACGGAAATATAATCGTGGAATGGCGATCGATTTCTTCGCACAGTAGAATTTCATTTGCGTAAAGTTGACAGGGGACAAATAGTTGGTGTAACTGGATAGATTCCACCGATTAACTTCCACTAATTTTTCCTTCAAATAACCGGAATTTAGATTCAGATAACTGGATTCAATCGTTAATCTTATTTTTTGGGTTATTTTATATCCCACTCTGTCACGCCTTTGTCTCATTCGTAGCAGACTTTCATGATAATCGAAGTGAAACGTAGGATTAGTTGCGGTGTTCAAAATCTTTTAATTAAGATAAAACTTCGTTCAAATATCATCATGAAAATTTTTAATTCAAACGTGAGATAAATAACGCATCCCTTATTCCTTGATCCTTATTTATCCATCCCTTCTCTCAGAAAAATTGAGAGAGACAGCCACCCATTTTCAATACACTCCATATTCGTATACGTACGAATTGCATCTAATTGGATGCAATTTCACCAAGAAGAAGATAGGTTGAATTTTCTCTCACGGATTTCGGCCAACCAACGCCCCGAAGCGACATTACAAATTCTAATGAAATTCGAGCGGGGTCAATTGGTAATTGGATCGGGAAGGTGGCGAACAATCGGAGAGGAATCGCGAAATATCCTATTGGCAATCGTTCGATATCGTAACGGCTCGATCTGGTGGTTCCAAGGGGCACGATGCGTCCTCTTTTATAGCCTATTCTCGAATCCCGCCCGCAGTGTTATTGCGCTTTCCGCGCCACCTTGCGCCAACTCTCGCTCTAAATCTTCCTTTAACGGCGTCGTTGGTCAACCGATCCCCGCTCTTAGAGACCCGGGGCTCTGCACGAAACGGCTTTTTTTCGATGGATCCTTGACGATCGTTGCGAAAATATCGCCACCAGGCGATGAAATGAAAAATCGTAAGGGAGATTGAGGTGTGCTCATCTTTGAATTGTGATCGAGTTCGATTTGCAAGGATTCTTTGTGAAATTTTGTTCATTTTTTTGTTTCCAAGAAACAAGATAAATTCAAGGTAAATTATCCAATAACAACCCCTCATTGTTCTTCTTGAGAGATCTACAGTTGGTTTTACAGTTTAAAATATTCATATTTTTCTTACATTCACCGATATAACATTTATAGCTTTAAGAAGATAAAAATTGTTCTTTTTTAAATCAAGATGATGATCTACTTGTCGTTCCCTGGAAGACGTCTCCTTCTTCCGAATGTCGTCATCGAATGCCTGACAACGATCCCTTCGTTTCTCCTTAATTCCGCGCATCGTGGGTCGGCTCGCAGCTCGCGTCATTCCGCGCCGATATTCGCGCGCGCGTAGGCGCCTAATTACGGGTTTCTCACCGCGTGTGTCGCCTCGATCCCGCGGGAAGTGTCATCGTACAGAATAGAATGCGAGAGGGAAGAATCCGTTGCGACGCGGCCGCGAATTCCGACCTACCTATTGTCAGCCTGAAATATCACCCGATCGACGACACCATCTTTTGATTGACACCAACTCGCGCCAATTTATTGCGCCCTTCATTGTGTATCCGCGATGACAGCCCGTTGCGAGGATCGCGTTAATGAGCTTACGCCTCGTACGTCTTACGACAATGCATCTTACCACAACTTCGTTGATTCGAGTAGATCTTAAATTCTGAAAGATTTACTTTTCCAAAACTCTCGCAAGTTATCTTTCTTCTGTGCCAATTATCTCTTTCGATGATCTTCGTAATTTAAAATCGTAGGATATTTCTTAAAATTTTTACAATCTGTTTTACCCGCTGAAGGAAATTTCCAAGATCGTGGAAGAAAGAGATACCGTTCGACGAAGGAAAGGTAAAAAGAAAAAAAAAAGTCGTGAACACCGGATAAGCACAGGGAGAGAAGGCTCTTGGAGAGGAGAGTGGCTCGCGTTTCTCGCCGTCTTTTCTTTTCTCTCTCTCTCTCTCTCTTTCTTTCTCTTTCTTTTTTTTCTTCTTCATTTCTTTTAATCTGGCCGTAACGCTCTGACCAGGTAACTGTGTCAGGACTGCTGTGCCCGAGATCACCGACGGCGGTGATGGTTGCGCAACAAGGCGGAGAGCGAGCAGATCCACGAGGATCCGATGATCTAAGGTCTCGAGGCGTGTATACACGTACACTGCCTCCTCGATTTACTCGGCGTGCTTAGTTTCTCGGGCGTCTCGGGCAAGCTAAAGCTAAGAAGCTAACCAGAGATTGACCCAGAAAGCCAGAACTTGGATAAAGTTTCCGCCAAATATGGCGGCGCAAGTGATGAGTAATTATTTGCAACGGGTCGCTTCGCTAATTAAAAAAACGGCGGTGCCGACAAATGGAATAATAGGAATGGAAGGTGATTCGATTCCAGCCGACGAAAAATTCCGCTAGTTTTAATTCCCCGCGTGACCCGGATCGTTACTCGACTTCCTCGCTACGTGGTATAAAAATTAAGAGACACTGGTTTGGCAGGAGAGAGGAGGGGAGGAAAAAAAAAACTGGATGAGAGAAAAATATAAAACCAGTATTCTTACGACTCCGGTTCGTGTAATTTTCGGTGTAATTTTCGGTGTAATTTTCTGGATAATGCGAAATAAAATATCGCGCAAAATTGAAACGATGTAATCAACGATTTCGTTGGATTAAAATTCGCTCCGCTTTCTCCGAAAAGAAAGAGATCTGAGATGACAATCGATCGATGGCGAGGATCTCTCGACCAAGCCCGTCCGGTCGGTTCCGCTCGGAGACGAGTCGAAAGGAGCAGCGATCGGCATTCGATCCGATAGTAGGGGGATCCCGCGTGAACGAAACCGTGACGAGCTGGCCCGGTCCTAGGACAACCGGCTCGTCATCGCGAGGAACCGGCTCGATCGTACAGTTACAAAGGTGAATTAGTGGCCCAAGAAACGTAGAGAATATAATCTAACAAACAAAATCCTCTCCAGAAGGAACAAGAGGAGGGAGAAAAGATGGAAGAAGATGAATTGACGCACTATCGAGACGATTATTCTTAAAAAAAGGAAAAAAAAATAAAGAAAAAACAATTAGTCCGTGTAATTAAAAAGCAAAGACGCAACGATGACACGCGATCGATCGTGTCATCGATGAATATGCACGACGAGACACGTAAATGCATTTCGAATTCGATCGAGAAGAACGAACGATCAAGAATCTCGTGCTTTTCATCCGAGGAATGAAACGAAGAAGATCGCCTCGCTCGATGGTAAAGAGGGGGGAGAAGGAGGAAGGGAAAAAAACGAGGAACTAATGATCCACGAAGAGCGATCTCGGTGGGATGTCGGTACAGTTACAAAGGTGAATTAGCTGGCCGAGAGAGGTTACACCGCGATTAACGACAGAGAGGAGATAGCGAGAACGTTACACCCGGCTCCTCTCGACTTCTTTCTCTCTTTCTCCTCTCTCGCGTACGCGAGAGCTCGCGTCTCGGTGGGAGGATTCCGGCGTGTCCACCTGGTGGTAGGAGTGGTGCACCGATGCACACGCTACGTCTACTACCTAGAGCACCGTCTCCGTCTCACTCGCGATAATCCCTTCGAGCGGCACTTCGATCCGAGGAGAGAGGGGAATAGAGAAAGAAAGAGAGAGAGAGAGAGCGTGTTGGCGAGGAAGCCGCCGGTAGAGGAAACAGGCGGTGGAGATCGAGGAGCGTTAGAAGGAGGAGGGGCGGCAAAAGGAAGGAACGATCGACGAGGAAGGATCGGGGAGAAAGAGGGAGAGAAAGAGAGGGAGATCGGGAGAGCGAGAAAAGAAGGGGGTGGGAGAGGGCAGGTCGCGTGCCGGCGTGGTGCTGCTGCTACTCTCCTTGGCTGAAAGAGAGGAGAGCACTTACCTTCCCGACGTCTCTCACGGTTAAACACGCAGGGGGAGCTCCTTGCCGCGCTATCCTTTACTCCGCGCACACCTTTTCCTACCTGGAGCGCGGATCCTCCATCCACGATCCACCCAGACTACCCGCAACAACGACACAGGCGAACCGTCCACCGTGTGTGTTCCTCGTGCTTCACCTACCTACCTACCTACCTACTTACCAACCTACCCGCCGCCAACCTACGGCTTCGCTCTCCCCGCCCAATCCACCACGGCTCACCGTTCTCCTCTTTGTGTGCGTGCGTGCGCTCTCCTCGCGATCCCGTCTCGCTTCCACCGCCTGCCCTCCTCTCGCTCCATCCCACCGACTTGGTCTACTTTCCTCTCTTTCTCTCTCTCTCCCTCTTCCTTCCACCGCTTCTTTTTCCTCCCCCTGGCACCGTGTCTCGCCCGTGTCTCTCCGCTCGCCACTCCGATCGCTCGCGACCACGCCGCGCTCGCTCGCTCGCTCCCTGCCCTCCTCTCCTCCGCAACTCGCGCCACGCAGCTTTACTCACCGATATACCGGTGTTGAATATACTCTCGGCTTACTCACCACCGTACACACAGCCTCCTCCTCCTCCTCCACCTCCTCCTCCTCCTCCTCCTCCTCCTCCCCCTCCTCTCGAGAATCGTCTCGTCTCGCCGCGCGCCACGCCATGCCACGACTCTCCCCGTCACCCGCCACGCCGGAGCGCCACGGCTCGCAGCGAGCCGCGTCTCACGAATCTCCTCCGAGAGCGCTCGCTGATATTCCGCTTCGTCCACGAGGCGATCCGACAGGGGGAGGGAGGGGGGATATCACACGCCTCGAGAGAGGACCTGGACAAGGAGCACCAAACGATCGCCGGACGGTGCTGAGCAACGTGGTTTCGCTCCTTCCGTTTCTCCGATCGCTCTCCGACCGAGGGACCCCGAGCAGTCAGGACTCGGCTGCCCTGTCGACACCACATCCACCACGCGATCCACACGCGCGCGCGCGATCGGCAGGCAAGAACGCGCGGGACACAGCCCATCCACGGCCGTTATCAGGATAACATAAAGGACGAACGATCGTCGGCCGGATTACAGAGAGGCGCGAACATCGATGATATAAAGATCGTCTGATGAAGATCGGCTGACAACGGGGGACTCGGCAGATATCTCTCTCTTTGCCTCTCTCCCTCTCGCTCTCTCTCTCCCTCTCTCTCTCTCTCTAGTCAGCGAGGAAGAAGGATAATTGTGGGATAATTTTTTTCAATTCGACACGTCGTATGATATCGAGGATAACGAAACGCGGCGTCGATCACGGTGACCGGTTGAAAGGATTTGGAAAGAAACCGCGCCGAAAAACGTGGGCCGCGTGACGCGCGGCGAAAGAGAGCGAGGGAAGGTGTCTGTCGGTCGAACACGTGGTCGTCGCCGTCGCCGCCACCGCCACCGCCGCCGCCACGAGGCACGGCCTCTTGTAACGGAGAATCGTTTCCGATTCGTCGTCGCGGAGACTCGTGTTTTCAACATGTTCGATCGGACGTTTCGATCTGGATACTCGTAGATATCTCGTCGATTGAAGAATCAAGTGGAAGAAGAAGAAGAAGAAGAAGAAGAAGTGCTCTGAGAGTGCGGGGATTAGTGTGCCGTTGTTGAAAAACCAGGTGTGCCCTCTCTCTCTCTTTCTCTCTCTCTCTACGTATATATATATATACCGTTTCCCCTCTTCGTTTTCTTCCACCTTCTTCTTCTTCTGTTCCTCCCTTCGACCGACTGACTATCTTCTCTTTTCTCTCCCGTGGTGAACGCGCAATTCGAACTGTTTACATGCATCGTGGAACGCGGAAAAGAGTTTGACGAAAAAGAAAAAGGAAGGAAAGGAAAGGAAAAGAAAGGAAAGGAAAAGGATAAGGAGAAAGGGAAAAAAGAAGAATCGGGAAAACGGGGACAGGTGGAAAAGTGAGAAATTGAACCGGAAGTGCAGCCAGCTATCCTATCTCGGCTTCAAGGTCATGGAATGACGCATAAGGTAAATCTATTTGTCTTCCTTCGTTGTTCCGTTGCAAAGGGTCCGAGGGTTCACCTGCCGCCTTTTGAATATTTATGAGGCCCGTCCCCGTGAATCGAGGAGAGCAGAGATTGAAATTGATCGGGATATCTCTGGCTCTCTTATATGCGGTCGATCAAACCTCGATCCGTACTCCTGCGATCTTTCCATTATTCGTTTTTTTGGAGGGAAAGGGAAGGGAATTATTTTAACTTCAATCGTTCGATTTTGGGTCGTTTCGAGATAAGTAGTATTTAAGGACGTAGATGTAGAGCAGTCGACCAAATCTTGGTTCGTACTCCTGAGATTTTGCTGGCAATCGTTTCGAGAGAATATCCTTTGATCTATATATTCTTGATAGAAAATTAACGAATAATCCTTTCGTTGAAGATAGATTCGACTTCGTTCTTTCGATAGGTCAGTTTCGTTCTTCTACGAAATCCTCTTTGCTACAAAATTTCATTCGCGAAAATGAAAATATCTCCTTCTCAATTTAAATCTTAAAAAAATCAAAAGACGGATAACAACACTTTCCAAATTGTTGATACAAAAATTCATTCGATGACACGTCAGTTGACAACGAATCATCGTGAAATTAAAATTTCAGTTCAATACCCTCGCGTTTCCTCACGTTCCCTCTTTATCCTCTGCTACGACGATACGTCTTTCCAAGTTCGAATGCGAAATCCTGGTTAACGATGGGGGCCTGCCACGACGAATTAAATCAAATCCCTCTCACAAAGTGTAGAATTTATATCCGAGAGGAATTACGAACGGAAGAAATCGGTCCATCTCTCACCGGGACGGGCGGATAAAAAAGAGAGGGAGGAGGAGTAACGAATGGGTCCATAGATCGTTTTCCGTAACGCACCAGCGGCGACGAGCAGTTTCACCTCTGCGCGGAGGAGGAGGAGGAGGTGGAGGAGGTGGAGGAGGAGGGTACCTCGCGGCCGTCTAATTCGCTTGGAACCAGTTTCGAAGTCGCGCTTGCGATCCGCGCTTGAAAAGCGAGCGTCGCCCACGCTCGTCCTTATATCACCGAACGGTTCGTTCTGCCGCTCAACGGTGGAGACACGACCGAGGAAACCTATGCTCCTCGCCGCGATCCACGCCGTTTCCTCGTTCATAAATTTACGCGGCGTAGGACTGGCGGGCTGCGCCCATTCCAAGGATCCCCAAGATAACCTCCGCGCAAGGTGATCGCTCGATTTACGCGAAAATTTCTGGAATTTATCCGCGGTGGATATCAGTCGATTATTTATAGGCTGACTCGGATAGATTCGGAACCTTTTCGAAATGGATTCTCGTGAAGCTTCCCTGAGGTTTCATATCGAAATGAATTGCTTTATTTTGCTGAATTTTCTTCTCTTTTTAGGCAAGTGTTCGTTTCATCGTCTTTTTCCTTTGCCTTATTCGATACAATCTGAAATTAGAATAATTATTTTTATTAGTTTTGTTCGTAGGGATGCGTCTAAAAATCAAATTATTCGCATGGAAATTTCGAGCCGTAAAAATATCAGAGAGGTATCAATTTCGAAATCATAAAATTCCAATAATCCGTTTACTAATTAGAGGAAGCTACTATTATTATTACAATTTATGCAATACTATTATAGCATTTTGCGACGTTAAACAAGTTTGCTGCGAGTATTAATCAATTATTAAAATTTACATAACATTTAATTTGTAAATAGAAAATTTAGAGATATAAGATTATTGGTGGTGAGATATATAAACAACTATAGAAATAATTATCTCTCGTCTGATTATTATATTACCATAACTATATTATTTATGTACTTATTCAAAGAAAACTAGAAACGTATCCTTTAGCTCAGTTGATTACATCGAAGCAGTTAACAACTGCTGGAGAATAATAAATATTCGCGATGAATTTTCCGGTTCATTAATGAAACGACTTGTTAATTTATTTTATTGTCCATTATCCTCGTGAATCTCGTTTCCAGTCTCGCTTCCTCATCTTTATCGTATATGGACCATCTTATATCATCTTAATACAAGCGAATATTTATAACAATCGATAACAAGAGCGACAGCGCTTAAACAACGCATATTATCCGTAATAAAATTTATATATCGCGTTCCTAAGGAATTATCTCATCCATTAACCAATACAGAAATATACCAATCCGTGAATATTATAATTAATTCCGTATCGATTCTTTTCTCTTCTCAAAAATTCCTTTTCTTCTTACAATCAACCACTCTACCTGGATAAATCATTTTCTCCATCCTTCATCCTTCAACGAAGCGCGCAACGAGTGTCATTCGATTCAGTTCGAACGAGAAACGATGCGAAAATTGAAACGGCCGCATCACCAACGATTCTCATGACGGTGCAGGAATACTCTGCTGGGCTGACGTTATAAATCTGCTCGAGTCCGGTCGTCAGTCCGTTTCTTAACGATTCAATGATTAAATGCCACGAATTCCCCGAACCGAGATACATTATTCATAGAGAAAGAGGCCGCCGCTTCGATAGCGCACGCAGCCAGGCCACTTACGGTTCCGCGGTGTGTGCAGCAACGTTAACAGTTAATTGATAACACGGGTAAAGCCAGCGGCGAGGCGCCTCGATTTTTGTTGCAGGGGCCACGCCGATCGAAATAGACCGACAAGACCGTTAACGGTCGCGCGAAACCAATAGGATCTGCCTTCCTCCTCTCTCTTATTTTATTTCTCCTTTATTTTTTTCGACCACGGTTCCACGGATCGATCCCTCAGCGCCATTAGCGATTCCTCGCGGGCCGCGTCTCCTCTATCTGCGTAATAATTCAACCACCACTTTTTCCCTCCCCGCGAGTAAGCCCCCGTTAATTTGCATAGACGGTCGGTACAATTAACGCTCTGTAGATCGATAACGATGGGATCGGCGTGAAACGTGAAGGCAAGTATCGGGAGGCAAGGAGGTGTGACGGCGTTGCAACCGGGTTAGATTAGGTTAGGTTAGGTCCCGATGGATTTTCATTCGTATTCGGAGGGGATATAAAATTCCTCCTTCGAGTAGATTTCTGTGTAATGGCAGTAATGGGATGAAGTATGAAACTTTCTTTCAAGAAGATTATTTATAGGATTGTAAGTTTTGGAACGATAATTTCGATGATCTCTTGATAATCTCGAATGCTTAAATATATTTCGAAATACGAATTTTCGCAATGAGCAAATTCCAAAGTGTGTGAATAAATTAATTCTATCGATTAAAACACATTTCGAATAATAAGGAGGAATATCTCTAGTCAATTTGAATATACAATATTGAACTTGATCCCATCGCTAGTACGCCAGTTGAACCAAATACATTCCATTCGCATTGTTTCGAAGCAAGATAAATTCCCGCGACTCGTTTCCCCATGCATGTGTTCTTGCAAACGAAAGATTACAAGCGTTGAGAATCTTCTCGATGCGTAACACGACATCAATTTTATCGAACATCATCGCTTGAAGAGATAATAGATGACGATGATAAATAATCACGTGAACCAGGGAGGAAGGAAAAAAAAAGAAGAAAAGTCGAGGAACGAAACGTGTATGTGTCAATCGTGGAGCGAGGTTGGGCGGAATAGAGTCGCTTCCTCCTTTTTTTTTTCTTTTTCTTTTTTCTTTTTTTTTTCTTTTTCCTCGATTGCCCAACGATCGCGATGCGTAAACGTGTACCGACGTTTATTTGAATACGGCCACTATTACGAGAATAGAAAGCACGACAATCATGAGAGTCTCCCAGAGGTTCGAACAATGTCCTCGTCAGAGCGAGAGATCCTCGGCTGTGGACTGGCGCAAACGGCAATAAAACGGTTCCTGAACGACAATACGGTGAACGGTGTCTCCCGTGGCCTGGCCGGCCTGTCATCGTGTTACGTTAATATCCGTTATCTCGTCGAAATTGTCACGAAACCTCTCCTTCCAAAACATCTGTTTCACTAATCATCAAACATCTACACAAACTCTACACATCTTCAGAACGTAGCTTTTTTCAACTCTGTCTCTTTTCGAATAATTCCTCTGCAACTTCTGAAATTTCGAAAAGTAAAAAGAATGGACAAATTTGTCAAGTGAAATGTTTTGATTCTTGCTGCGTGTGATCATTGATTCACTATCAGAATTTATATCAATGTGCTTTACAAAATTTAGGTTCATTCAAAGTTAAAAAAACTTGACTGTATATATCTAAGATTCCTGTAGAGATAATAGAAATCTCTTAAAAAGCTTCAACTCTCTTCAACTCTCTTCCCAAAAGATGGAATATATATTACCAAAAACGATAAAAAGATGGGATTAATACACCGCGTGATTTTCCAATTTCGCTCGGATATTAAAGAAAATGGAGGGATCGAGTATAACAAAAACCAGTTGAAGCGCTTATAAGATTAAAAATCGCGAAATGGAGGCGACAGAGAATCGCATTTAACGAGAATTTATTTCGTCCCTTCTCTCTTCCTCTCCGGGGGACGCGCGTACACGGTTGTAAATGTAAATTCGACCCGAGAGAGAGAGAGGAAGATAGAGGGATGCTCGGTGGCGTAAAGCTGGCATGCGTGGGCACGCGCACCGACCTCGTCTATTTATACACGCGCGCGCGTACACACGCACGCACAATGGACACCTCTCCTCTTTCAAATTAAATTCGAGCAGTACCGCAATGCCATTGTTAAGCTCATTGCCGTCGCGGTGCGATCCCACCTATCGTAGACGAGCGAACGCCCACTTTCGTCATCCGGGAAAAATCCAGTCGCCTCTTGAAGCGATCCCTCCATTCCTCGTCAACGTCGTCTGAAGAATATTCGTTTTCTGGAATAAGCTTTCTCGCAATTTATCACCGATTTCTTACGAATTATTTACGTACGTATGCGAGATTTGATAAGGAAAGATAAGAAAATAATTTTTACAATTATCCTAATTAAGATTTGAGTGAAGATTCTTAATTGGATAATTTGATGCTTTTTAAGAAACACTTCGATTATGTTAATTCAATGCAATATGAAAGATATATACGAAGAATGAAAACGAAAGAATCACCTTTCAATTGAGACAACACATTTTCCTTTTTTTCACGAATCTCGTGCAGATCGTGGAGATAAGCGAGGGAGAAGGAAAAATTCGTAAAACTGGTTTAATTATCGAAACGAACTGTAGGAAAAGATCGTTCGATGAGATCACGTAGCGTTCCTTTTTTATGCAACGCAATTGTCAGACATCAACACGAGCGCGCGATTTTTGGATTTAAGCGAAACGATCCGCCAGCAGATGGAAGCAGCAGATAAAGCGGAGGAAACTCGACCTCGCCCACCCTCCTCCGAATCACAGCTCGAACGGGCTGTTTCGAAAGGGAAATCGGTCGAACGTGGAAACGAACTCGATCGAGCGCATCGAGATCCCCGTCCTTGCCTGCTTTTCGCTCGGTAAAGACGATCCCGAGGTAGCTTGGAGCTCGTTCGAGGCCTGAAAAAAAAAAAAAAAGTTGGGAAAAAATCGCGGCGATTAATACCCGGCGTAAAAAGCCTCCTCCGAAAGAGACGAAATTTAAAAAGTTAAACCTCCGCCGCCCGTATACGTAATTAATTACGCGGCTCGATATGAAGCGAAATACGGCCGTTAAACCGGCCTCGTATTAATTACATTACGCGGACCCGATTTCACCTCGAGGCTCTTAACGAGGCCCACGCCTCGTAAATTACGCTTCCTTCGTTCGTTCCCCGAATCTGGTATATTGTACGTCAATCGAGCTTCCCCTTCCAACACTTGAGATAATGCCGCGTGATAAAAGTTTCGAGACGAGATGGTGATTTAATGCTTGGCTGGAATTTCGGTGAATCTGTCCATTGAGCCACTAGGCATTAGAGCCGATTTTGGAATGGAATTGAAGGAAGGAATACATCATGTATCCGATTGCTCGATCTCAGAACAGAATTGTTCGCAGAAATATAGGATAGGATCCATCGGGGGTAAAAATGTCTCTCTTTATGGATGAGAATATAGCGCTGTCCTTGCGCATTCCTGGACGACCTCTTTCCAGCTCTCTCTCCAAAGATTATTCGATCGAATCGCGTTCCTCTTCTTCCCTTTTGTTCCTTCCTCGTTGTTGTCCACAGCTCTCTGGTCCCAATTTGGTCCGTTCGATTAATCATGCATGGATAACCATGTTCGGATAGTAAGGATGACTGAAGAAACGGGGCAGCCTCCTAAGCGGTTATGGTCCAGCGTACCTTGACTCTAGGACGGACTATGAATCGGCCGCGTCCTTTCCGTGACTATCGATGGGATCAAGTTCATTGTGTTCGCTTCGGGAATAACGAGTACAACTCGCGGCTTCGTTAACAATTTTCGTTTCGAGCCAAGGAGAATCCTTTTTAGCGGCAGATTCCAATCAGATGGAACAGAGCGATTCGAAAATTACTTCGAAAGTATCGTACCGTTTTCGTACAATCTTTTTTTTATCTCCTCTCGGGACACGGAAGAGATTGTTTCGATTCTTTTTTAAACAAAGGTTATGGTTACTTATCTCGATTAGACGATTCTTTCTCCATCTACGTATCAAGATCCATTGAAAGCCACCTCTTCGCGACTGTTTGGATTCGCAGCTGTTTGGCCGACGATCGGACGCACGTGCGTCGATTTACTCTGGACGAGCCAAGGTTACGCGCGAAACCACCACGTCTTCTCTCGCGACGAGTCACTCACGACGTGACTCATTAAGTTCTTTTTCACAGGATTGACGAGGTTTTCAAAGGTCGAGAAAACTTTTCAAAATGATTCTCTCCTCGACGATTCCTTAATTCACGGTCATTCGGACAAATGATCGGCTACCGTTGGCCTTGAAAGGCCGCGAAAGTACCATTCTCGGTTCGGGTGAAACAATAGGGTAGATTCTTCATAACCGATCATTTCGTAGGATCGCGTGCCCCATTAAGGTATCCCAAAAGTTTCCTAGAATTCTCAACCGTGAAACGATCCAAGTCCAACGCGCGACCTCCAATAAACGTCTCATTTTTCAAGCCGCTCATTTACGCAGAGACGAGGGCGAATTTGAGAGAGGCGTCTCGCCTCGCCGCGATTTTTCCTCTCCCAAGTTGATCCAGAAGAAACGAGTGAAAAAATGGCGAATTACGACTGCGTAAACCAAGAAGAAACCACGGATGCGATACAACATCGGAGCCGCTTCGTGGAAACTTGGTAATCTATCTCCGACCCGGCCCAAATAGCCAAACGAAAATGTATACAACGATCGGCCACCAAATCACGAATAGATTTTCATAGAATTTCCCTCCTCTTCTTCGATTCTCCCTCATCCCTCCCTCCCTCCCGTCCCGGTTCAACGCCGTTTTTTCGACACCCTTTCTCGCGCGTCCCCTCCCCTCCCTCGTTTACCTCCTCCGATCGTTATCTCGAAATCCCTCCCGTCGCCTCTCGATCGTCGTTCGTCGCTCCTCATGAAATATTCACGCGCCACGGAACGAAATGATCGTTTGTTAGTCAACCATCCCGACCCCCTTTCTCCCGGCCCATCCGTTTCCTCCTCCCTGCCACCGTTTCTCTCTCTCCGCTTCTCCCTCTCGTCTCATCATTCGACATTCCGTGTGACGGAAGGAAGTCGAATCCCGCGCAATGAGATGTGAAACTCGGTGAAAAAGAGAAAGAAACGAGGATGGAACGATCGAATCTGTGGAACGAATCGCGTTAATATATATATATATATATAAGTCGAGGAAGGAATACCGTTTGAATTTGAGATCGAGATTGCGCAACGACAACGCTCGATTCGTATTCGTCGAACTTTAATTACAAGTTCCGACAGTTTCTTGCTACACCGCATCTTGTTCAGGCTTACCATTGAAACTGTGCTGTACCCTGATATCGG
The DNA here is from genome assembly GCF_003254395.2 of Apis mellifera. Lineage (NCBI taxonomy): Eukaryota > Metazoa > Arthropoda > Insecta > Hymenoptera > Apidae > Apis > Apis mellifera. The sequence continues at coordinate 7,578,920 of NC_037640.1, forward strand.
CCGTATTAATTAAAACTCACTTTCTAACGCGTCGAATTGAATTACAAGTTGGGTCGTTGATCTTCACGGGCGTTCCTCGCTATTTTCTTTACTTAGTGTCGTGGTAGGTTTCTCATTTGCCATAGATTTCACTCCTTTTAAAATCACAATTCGTTTATCATTGGATCATCGGAGGGGAGAGGATTCGATACGATTTTTAGGTATCTCTCTTCAGGCGGGAGATCCAAGTCGATTCGAAATCGTCGAATTATGTAATCCGTACATTTCGGCCTCTTCCCTTATCCACACCTTCCATCTGAAACCTGGAATTCTCTTTCTCCGTTTCTTTTCTTCTTCTTTCATCCTTGTCGAATATATGAATTTCCATTGTCCAGTGTCAACGAACTTTGATTCGTCGGATAGAAACATATACGCTTTATTTGTTTCGAAGAATTTCTTCATTTATTTATCCTTGGTCCCCGATCGACGTAGTAAAACTATGTAGTTAAACCACGTACGTAATCGATAACAACTTTCTTAGATCGACTAATCATCGAACAGGTAGTCGTTAGCAAAAAAAAAAAAAAAAAGAAAGAAAGAAAAAAGAAAGAAGTAAACAGTAACACGCTGGCCGGTACACTTTCGACGCGTAATTACAAAACCGACCACCAGGTGGAGCGATTGAGTACCAGGCCACGCATACTCGACATCTCGCCCATTAATAATACCTCGAAGAGGGAGTTTCTAATCCATTAGACACACTCGTGTCTAACAGCGTTATAATTTGATTGCTAATAAACGGTAAGAGGGGGGAGAGGAGAGGGAAAGAAACAGGTCGAGCAGAGAGAGAGAGAAGTATCGATTCGATACTCGATTTTGCAATCTCGGATATCCGCCAGAGGGCATTCTCGAGCGGATCAAGTTGAAACGACGATAAAAGAGAGGAAGATGATCTTCTCGAGTCTCGTTTGACGTCTTTGTTTCGAGGAACCTTTCCTCCCGCGGATTGCCGCGCCTTTCTCTTCGCCGGCTCACTTCCCTGGAAACGCAACGCTTCGAACAATTTTTCCGATAGCGGATCGAGAAGGGAGCCGCTTCTTTCGACACCTCTCGCCGCTTAAGCGTCGCCAGACTTTTGCGAAATCTTAGCTGCCTGTGAGGTATTCGAGCTCCGTATGGTTGACACGCGCAATAATCTTGTTGACATACATAGATTTTATATAAATATATATATATATATATGTATATATTTAAATGTTAAAAATTATAGAGGAGGAGAAGATTATTTTTTTCGATTCGAAGAAGCTCCGTTGGAAAAAGATTCGTTATCGACAAATTATAATTATTATTAACGATTTTGAAGCCAAGTCACTTCCTTCTTTTCTTTCTTCCTCTCTTTTCCGCGCTCGGTTATCGTGCAATTTGCAGACAAATGGTTTTACCAGACGGGGGTCTAAACGCGTTGCACGGTATCTGTGAGAAAAATTCTCAGCCGGCCATTGTCAAGCCCTCGATCTAACGTCTATAAATGGCATAATCTTCTTCCGCCGGGGCTGGAAATATTTGTCTAACTTCGAACAATTAGCTAGTTTTGCCTCGAAACCTCCGCGAGAAAGTGACTAGAAGAAGGATATAGCTTTTTTTCCTACAAGCAACAAATTAAAATTAAAATTTTTCCTCCCAGCGCACCTTCCATTTCTTTCTTTCTTGAGTGTTTCTTTTTTTACTTGAATGTTTTTTTTATTACTTTATAGCAATTAATAATTAATCGATTACGATCGATCAGCAAATTATTATCTCTCATCTCGCTCAATCTTTTCCGCTTATTTTCGTCGCGTGCTTTGCACTTTCTTTTTTTGCATAACTTCTCTCCGTTTTTGTCTCCGTTTCCAACGCGTTGAATCAACGAATAACGCGGAATTCGCAGCAGCGGTGAGAGTGCAAGGCGAAATTCCAGAGGCGCGGCGATAGTTTAGATTTAACGAGGAAACATCCGCGATCGTTGACCATTCATCTGAACGGAGAAAACCACCGAATCGGTTATCTTCTTCCATCGAAATATTTAATTATAATTTCTGAGATATCTTTGCATCGAAACATCGAGCGAGAAATAATCACTACGAGGAATCGATCGGGCCGATTAATCTGTCGCGTTACTTGAGAGGTTGTTAATCCTTGTCATCGAACTCCTCGAATCGCTTCATCGTCGTAGCTTCCTAGTTGAAGAGAGGATTTTGCTCCTGTAACCGTCTTGCACGAGAATTAGTTTCACTCGATCGCTAAGTTAAGTTGGCCGAACAAATTAAGCCGAATAAGTAAGCGAGAGAAATTGTGCGGGATCCATTTGCCACGTTCCTTTTCGTAAACATCTATTATTTCTAAATGGGCAAGGAAAGTGGACCTTTAACTTAAAATTTCTTTAACGATCGGGTAAAGTAAAAACAATTCGATACTTTTGAAGAGAATAATTAACCTCTGGGATCTTGCACGGAATAATTATTCGATTGATCGAAATGGAACGAAGCATCTTTGAAAATTCTTTGAAAATACAAACGATTTTTGAATTCAAGCATCGACTGCTTACAGAGAAACGATCATCTATCTCGTACACTCCATCCGATTACAACTTTCCTCCCAAATGTTCTCCATCTACGAAACGGTTACATCTCTGATTCCCTCTGCTTTCTACATCGGGTTCCATTTAAATACGAGTTGAGCGGATTTTATATCAATGTAGACTCGAATTGAAATGTAGATTCGAAAGTGTTTGAAATTCAACAACGTGAAACCAACCCGTCATTTAACCGAGAAGCGGACGGAGGAGGATTCACGGATGATACGTTGCTTCCTTGGAAGCGGGATTGCAGTCATCGCCTGACGGCATTGTCTCCCCTCGATCCTAATGGGCGAATACCTATTAGGGTCAGAATCGTTTGTACGAGTAGCGGAAACCGGGGCTCCTTTAAACTCCATTCATCGCGATCCGAATGGAGAGAAACCGATAAGGTTAACGCGGCGCGGTTATGGAAACGTTTCCAAAGAAGTGGAACAATAAAAATCGAGTCACTTCTCCTTTCGTTCTTTTTTTCTCTCTCTCTCTCTCCTCAATCGCAAGAAGCTCGAGTTTCACAATTCGTGTTCATGAATTCGAACAATATTTCTTTTTAACAATTTGTTATTTCTCGCAAAATTCCCCTCCTCGTCGTATAAAAATCGAGTCACTTCTCCTTTCGTTCTTTTTTTCTCTCTCTCTCTCCTCAATCGCAAGAAGCTCGAGTTTCACAATTCGTGTTCATCAATTCGAACAATATTTCTTTTTAACAATTTGTTATTTCTCACAAAATTCCCCTCCTCGTCGTATAAAAATCGAGTCACTTCTCCTTTCGTTCTTTTTTTCTCTCTCTCTCTCTCCTCAATCGCAAGAAGCTCGAGTTTCACAATTCGTGTTCATCAATTCGAACAATATTTCTTTTTAACATTTGCAAAATTCCCCTCCTCGTCGTATAAAATTGAATCGAATCTAATAAATTGAGAGACGAATAATTTTAACGATCGAAACGAGCCACGTCTACTCGTCCATTTCGCGAGAGCGAGATGAAAATAAGAAGGAAAAAACCGCATTCGACAGACACGACGTAAATAAGTAGAAGAGGGCCAGTCTAATCAGGAACGGACAGTTTCTATTGCGGATACCACTTTCTAGAGGCATGGACCAATTTACTAGTAAATTAATCGTGACTATTTAACCCGAACAACTTTTCATCCTTTCATCGATTTAAGCTCTCCAAGCTCTCAAGTGTTGCGGGGAAAGAGAGTTCTCTTACATAAAGACATTTCTAAAATTTGGAAGTTTATCGAAATGGATTTAAATCTCGTTCGAAATCATCGATGCAATTTCGATACTTAGATAATTGGATCTAAGTTTACATAACGATCGACGTAATCATCCGTCGATTTATGATGCAAATCGTTCGGGATTGCGCAACGACGGAGTAATTAAGAAAAAAAGAAAGAGAAAAAAGAAGAGGGGGAAAAAAAAGAGAGTAGAGGCTTGTTCGAAAGCCACGAAACGAAATGCAACATTGTCGTCCTCCTTTCCCTTTGTTTCATACCTCGTACCGTACGGCGCGGCCACGACACAAGGGACAAGGTTGGTAACCAGCGAGGAACGCGTGGGCGAGATCGAGCCGACACAGGGAACAACTTCGAAGCTTTTATGTCGTCGAGGCGAAATCATAAATAATACTCGCCGGATTATCGGCGTTGCACGCATGGCGTCGTGGCCGAGCAACGCACGACGTCGAAATGTTGTCGACAAATTAATTCTGCCAGCGCGGACGGCGCAAGCGCCGCGAAACGCGAAGCTCGATGAATAATGAACGGTGTTCGGTTGTCAGCCCGGATGAAAGTAACATTGAAAACGATTAAGAAGCGGAGGAAACCGAACTCCTCCGTGCTCGCTCTTATGTATATCGTTTTACCACCTTTCACCGCACCTTCTATTCCTCCTTTATTCTCCCTCCCTTGAACAAAATTCTCCACGACAATCTTTCGATTCCACTTTTTTAAATCCCCTTCCCCTCGATCGCTAATTTTTCAAAATTCAAAATGAAATATCGATCGACAACGATTCGAGAGAGTTTAAAACTTACGAGAGAAAGAATAAAGAACGTGATAAAATTAAGTAATAGATCGATTAAAAGAATATTTGATTTAACGCAGATTGAGACGATCCTGGATTTATGTTTCAACGTTCTCGAACGAGACGATCGCGGGCCACTCCCGGGGGGACAATTAACGAAGGGTTTCGAAGCGAAATTTTCCCGCGATTTCTCGATCGAGGCTTTATCGTCACTTTCGATCGGCACCGTGTTCGTATATGCACGGATTTCACGAGCGGAGGTAATTACAACGTTATAGGGGCAGAGCGGCGTTCTTCCCGTCTGCAGGGGCAATTAACACGCCCGTTGACAGGAGGAGAGGATCCATCCAAGAAGAGCGGGATCGATCCTCGGCCGAAAATTGCCCCCCCAAAAATTTTGAATTTAAGTATCCCTCGCTACTTTATCTTGGACGGTGGCGGTGCTTAAAGGAAGGGGCCAGGCGCCGTAATTAAATGCCGGCACCTCTTGGCCTCGTTATCGGCAGAGACGATCGATGGCCTCGCAGCAAGGAGACACCTTTGGAAGGACACCGAGGATTTTTCTTCTTCTTCTTCTTCTTCTTGTTATCCCCTGCCCTTCACCCCTCTCGTCCACTTTTTTGACTGGAACCACGGGGGACGTGGTTCGAGGATCGAGATCGTACGAAATTTCGAAAAAGGCGCTTGAGAGGAAGTCGAAGGCAGGAGTTTGAGAAGAAGAATTAATTGTATAAAATACTTGATCCTTTTGTTATTTCTCTCTCTTGTCTTCCTTTCTCGGATGAATGAATGGTGGATCAAGATGGAAAACGCGAAGAGGAAAAGAAATAGATAATAAAATGGAGAAGGAAGAATCTGTTTGTTCCTCTTCTTCCTCGAAAAAGCCTAGACAAAAGAAGAAAATCGTCAGAACGATTGAAGAAAGAGACAAAGTATCTTTATTTCTTTATTCTTCCTCGACTAAAAAGAAAGAAGTTGAAACGAGAGACTCGTTTGCAAGAACGATCCTTTTTTGTAGGGAGAAACAAAGAAAAATTATCCTCGAAAGGAAACTCTGCAAATTAGCAAAAAAAAAAAAAAGAAAAAGAAAAAATAAAGAAACGATCAATTATATAAGGCATCGAGAAACGCGCAGCATTTGTCGAAGGGGGAAACACGTGCGGCAATTAATCGCGCAGAGAAATAAGAAATAAAAATGGCTCGTCGAATTTGAATGCCCCGCGACAGTACACCACGTTCGTTCTTTTTTTCCCTCTCTGTTCCTCGCTGTTTCTTCTTCGACCCAAAAAAGAAAAAAAAAAGAAAAGAAAAAGAGGAGAGACTTGCGTCACACAAAAAGAAACGATTGAAATCTTCCCTGGTGCCTGACAACCCGGCCAGGGACGTGGTCCGTCCACGGGTAACAAGTGGCGATCGGTTATACGCGTTCCACCAACGGTATTTACCACGCCGCAGGGACGCATTCGACTCTCCAAGATCTCCAGATAGAACGGAAACAGACGCGGATCAATTAAATTAATTAACGACTTGCCTTTATTCGCGCAAGTATTCTTCAATTGCGAAAAACGATCAAACGAGAAAATCTCGATTCCTTCCCGCACGACACATTCATAATTAAAACATAATATATCGAATCGATATCGAGGTACGAAATGAAATTTTCGAATATCTCGAATATCTGCGAGAAAGAGAAAAAAAGGTATGAAAAATCGAATCGGAATTCCTTTCGAAAGAATATATAGCTCGATTGAGAGAGGAACGCGTGAGTGCGGCCCTGGAGGCGCACTTATGGTGCACGTAGGTGAATGTCGGGAGAGAAATCATACCGGCAAGGACGACAGCGAGGGGGGGAGGGTGACCGAGGGGAGAAGAGGGACGGCACCACGCCCGGCTCATCCCGACTTTCTAGAAACCGAAAACTGGATCGTGGCATGTGGATCTCGAGCCGATCTCGACCGCTTGATTCACGTAACAGATGTCAGTCTTTAAGGATCGCGGATCGTGCCCCGCCTTTTCTTATTCTTCTTCTTATTACGAGCGGCGTTCCACGGAGCCGGCTACCGTTTCCCGGGGACATTACTCACTTACTCGAACAAGTCGGTCTCTTCTACTTCAGGCCAGCGGGAGAAACTTCTCCGGCAGAAAGGAGGAGAGATGAACCGCTCCCTCCTCGGGGGAGCGGGGGAAAAGGAAACGAAATTCCGAGAAATCACCATCCGTCCCGAATCCCCGATCAAGTTGGGAGGAAATGTTCGAAGGGAGCGAACTCGTCCTCTCGATTCCACCAACAACGTCGTTAAACCAACAACGAGCCTGTCAAACTATTCGAATTAACTACCGAGAGCCTCGTAAAACGCGCCATTAAGATCGCGTTATCTCGAGATCTTATTGTTGGTAGCGCGTTACGTGCGCCTCTGTGGATAGTCGTTACATTGACACACGTTAAAACCCGCCAACAGTATCCATATATATATATATATATACAATATTTATGTACACGTAGAATTTGTACCGTATCTAATTCGATAAAAAAAAAAAAGAAGGGTTATGATACTGAATTATTTGCGAAAATAATTCAGGCGCGTAGTAGGGAATACGTAACGTTCATGGGCGAACAATCGCGGTGTAGATCGGCCTTTACGTAGAAAAATCTCTTTCTCCTGTCTCCGGATGGGAACAAGGGAAAGTACGATATGTAAATCAGGCTTAATCAACGACATCTAAACGAATGACACGTTGCTTGTGTATATATATATCTATATATATATCGATTCCGTGTTCGACGGAAGGAGAAGGAGAGGAGAGAACGGCCAGCGGCCACCTTTTATTGTTGGAATTCAGAATTGGCGGCTTTCTCGCTGTAATTCCGGTAATAAAGGCTAGGAGTGTTATTAAAGAAGCTCGAAGGAGAGGAGAACCGTTTTCCCGGCGAGGAATTTATCTCGTTTTTTGCACGCAACGATGGGATCTTAACGGACGAAAACCGTTCGACCGTTCTGGATCATCGGTCGCAACGGTGTTCCTTCCAGTGTTTCTACGCACTTTCGATTCCAACCGGACGCTCCTCTCCGTCACAAACACAAACACGCGCGCGTACACACGTACGCGCGCTCGTGTAATTAACGCTTTTCACTATTGTCGGAACTCGCAAGCTTTTTGCTCCTGCTCCGCTTTTACGCTTAGAGCATTGCGGGTTCTTGCGCCGAGGAATGGCAACTCCTCCCCACCAATCACGCTCCTCCAACCCTGTCACGAGTGGATTTCTCTTTCGTTGGAACCGAGCGAACTCAGCTGAGGATTAGGTTGTTCGGTAACTGGATCGACTTGCGGGAAACGACACCGGCTGTGAAAGGAGTTCTTGAATTAGCGAGAGGTTCCTCCATAGGGAAACTCGATTTCCCGTTAATATTATATAAATCGCTTAATCCTATTGAGAAATGCTTCGACTTTGATTCCACTTGCTATTATCATTATCGTTGAAAATATCAAACTTTTTAACGGGAACAAATGTTTTGTTCTATTCTGGCATTGAAATCACCACTCGTGCGTCACCGCTCGTGCGAGCGTTTGAGTCTTCACTCTTGATCTTGTTAACGACGTTCCGTCAAATTCTCCCGACTTTTCTTTCAGCAATTAATAATATATTACATATACACGTTCGAATATGTAGTAGAATCGAAACGTGAAGGTTAAGGAAAAAGAAAAAAAAACAACTTGAAATTTTTCAGATCATCCGGAGCGACGAGCAGGAGCAAAGCCGAGGGTGATAGAAGCGGGTGTGATGAGCGGATATCTCGGTAACATCCCCCTGCCCCCAACATTGTTGCACGACCCGAAGTATCCTCCAGCCATGCGGGAGAAAGACTCGAGCCCGAGAAAAATGCCGGGCCACATAAGCCCGAAGCAAGCTAGCATCTACCCACTGAGCGTCCGCGTCCCGGACGTGGAGGAATTGCCGTACGACCTGAGCCACGGCCACGGCCGGGGCCTGTCCAGCCCCACCAACCAGCAACAGCACAGGCAGCAGCAGCAGCAGCCACACATGAGCCCAGCCGCGAGGCCGCCCCAATCTCACCACCAGGAGGATCTCGACTGCGAGCCCCTGGATCTCCGCGTCGATCACAAGAAGGAGAGATTAACGGACGAGAACCAGAACGAGATCGAGGTGCTGAACCAGAACAGTTTGGGCGGTGGAGGCCTCCCCTATCACACGGTGCTGTTCCCCCAGCACCACACCGTTCACCCGTTGGTCCTCGAGGCCATGTACCGCTCCCATCATCACACCTCGTCGGTCCCCGACCTGCCCAAGATCCAGGTGCGAGCTTTGCCCACCATGGTCCCGTTACCGCCCAACAGATTCTCTTCCACCACGTCCTCCGCGTCCTCCGTTTCCTCCCAGCCGAGGGTTCCAAGCCCCTCCTCGGCCGGCCAGCAACACCAACCGCCCCAACAAAGTCACGCGACTCAGCAACAGCAACACCAGCACCAACAACAACAACAACAACAACAACAGCAAGCGTCCGCTATTCCGCCGTATTCGATCAGCGTGCAAGCTGGCCTCAAGCCGAAGGACAGATACTCGTGCAAGTTCTGCGGTAAAGTGTTCCCCAGATCGGCCAATCTGACGCGGCACCTGAGGACTCACACGGGCGAGCAACCGTACAAGTGCAAGTACTGCGAGAGGAGCTTCAGCATCTCGAGCAATTTGCAACGCCACGTGAGGAATATTCACAACAAGGAGAAACCGTTCAAATGCCCCCTGTGCGAACGGTGTTTCGGGCAGCAGACCAATTTGGACAGACACTTGAAGAAGCACGACGCAGATGGGCCGACGATACTCGACGAGGTGAGATCGAGGTATCACGGCCAGTTGCCGAGGGCGGACGAGTCTTATTTCGAGGAGATTCGCAGCTTCATGGGAAAGATCACTTCCCAGAGGCAGGGGATACCTTATTTCCCCGGTTTGTTGGGCCACGGAGGGGACGAGTTCAGGAACGACAAGCAACAGCTCCAGTTGGAGGAGAAAAGAGGCGATTCTTCCTACTTCAGCGACAGGGACAATCTGAGCTCGAGGTCGAGCAGCACCGCGAGCAGGCCCGAGAGCGTCCAGGAGGAGCAACGGGATGTCAATTCGCCTCCCCTGTCACCTGGAAACAACACTTGAGTCAGGGAATCGTGATCGTACGTTCGATGAATGATTTTTATTAAGGTTAAGTGGAGAGATCGATGCGCTTCTTCTTCGAGAAGTTTTTTTTTCATGAACGTGGATCCAATTTTTCTTTTTCTTTTTCTTTTTTTTTTTTCTTTTTTTTCTTTTACGAGAAGAGATAGAATTTTCGCTCGCAAAGATGAAATGAATATGAATTTATTTTTTTTTTTTTTCTTCTGAATTCGTTTCCCAATGAAATTTATATTTACGATGTCTCGTGGTATTCGAGTTGTTCGACTTTAGTCAAAAGAGGTGCCTTAGAAAAAAATGTGCCTAAAAAGTATTTGCAATGCAAAGTTTACTATTACGATTAAACGAGGTTAGATCTAGCAAACCAGAAGCGGATATTTTAATATTGTTACACGTCAGCGTGCGTGTTGATTACGGATTAATTAGGCATGTAAATGAATTTTTTATTACAAAAACAAAATGCTTTTTTTTCTTTTTATAATAAATTCAACAGTGTCACGATCTATAAATAAAAGTTATAAGACTTCTTTGAACGGAAAATTAATTTACATGCCTAATAAAACGCGTGAAACCGATCGTTGTTCGTAAATTAATTTTCGTCCAATTAATTTTATCCAATTCGGATTCTTTAAAGATATTCTCCATTCCAATCTCCGTAGTTCGAGGATCAATTTTTATCGCTTACAATAACAAAAGACACGGAGAATTAACGATAATTAGCGCGAATTGTCAAATTGAATATTTTTATCGTCTTCATCTCTTTTCTCGTCGAGCCGTTAAAAAGAAAAAAAGAAATAATAAAGAACAAAGCAAAAGAAAGAATCGTTTCATCATCGTCATCTTATTGGATCGTTTCGCCAAGGAAGCAAAATCGTGGAGGAGGAAGAAGGGAGGAGGAGGGGAGGGAAAAAAAAGCAGGAGAAAAGTCCAAATAAACGTCCAAATAAATACGTTCCGGATGGAAAGGATAGCTGAAAACGACGGTTAGCGATTTTACGACCTAGAAAGTGAATGTCAACCACTCCATCGCCTCGATCCCGATCCACGATACCGATCGCCGATCCACCGGCGACAGACAATAAAATAGAAATCGATGGGCGGATCTGCGGGTTTGTTAATCGGCTGCCACGAAATCGTCCTCGGCCGGAAGGAAACTTTGCGACACGAGCCATTAAATTCATCTTTGAGGAAGTCCGCGATATCCTCGTAGTAGCTTCGAAGAAATGATTTCCGCGAAGGCAAGCGATCATTAGAAAAGCCAATTATCCTGGCTTCAATTCAATCTTAAAAATTCACTATTGGCAATATCGATACACGAATGAAAAATCGATGCGAAAATTAGAAAGAATAATAAAGAATTAAAGAAAACCAAAATAAAAAAAAAACTTGGAAAAATTGGAAAAGTTGAAATCAAATATTCGAAAATTAAATACCGAAAAGTATTTGAAAAAATTGAAAACGATTAAAAAGTTTCATCGATAGATCCTAGAAGAAGTGGAGAGAAATGGATCGTTCAAAGGACGAATCTCGGGTATAAGCGGTCGCGTTCGAACGCGGTGGGAAAGCACGCAGGAAAAGCGGTTTCCTGTTGCGGACGATTAGCAGAAAAGAACGGAATGGAACACGGATAAAGATGCTCGTGATCTCTCATGCGCAATCCCTCTCGTTTCCTGTCGATGGTCGCTGAAAACTGTTCCCCGGGGCGAAACGATTCGATCGATCTTCCGCCACGCGAGAATCCGCCACTTTCTAATCGGCGCGAGTGCGGTACGGGTGGCGCTTCGACCTTGGGAGTAAGCGGTTTCGATTAATTATCGATCTGATTTAGATCGGCACGACGAAAGGAAACGCGAATCGTTCGGATAGCTCGTTAAATTGGCACCGTTCGACGTGGTTACGTGGACGATTCGTAATTGGCTACCTAGGAGAGACCCATCTCGGATGGAAAGTTGGATTGATCCTCGATTGAATGAAATTTCGCGTCGAGCAACGAACTGAGAATTGGATTCACTCGGCGATGTAATGGGATTATCAAATTGTACCAAAGAAATCGAGACGAAAAATTATCGATTGAGAAGAAGGTATTTGAATAAAGGAGGAGAAGAAAAAAAGAAATCGAAGGACGCAAATTAGGCAAAAGGTAAAAGCGAAAGGGAGTATATCGAATCGACCACCGGCGATTTATTTTATACTTTCTACCGTGTATATATATATATATAGAGAGAGAGACATTCACCGCAAGTAGCGCAGGTGCAGAGTTGCAGGATGGCATCACGCGGTCAGGAGATCATCTTGACCTTGGTGAATCCGATCGATTGTGCGGCCGAAATGGGGAGAGAATCTGGGCGTCTCCTCTCCCAGAAGAAATTCGCGATACACCGAGAGAGGATATTCGTCGAGAGGAAGATTGGTCCAAGGAGGTCTGATCGGTGACGCGTGAGAAACCGATTTGCGCTTTCTAATTTGGAATGTCGGCGATTTTCTAAATTACAGGAGCAGCCGGTTAGATGAAACGCGGATCGCCTCTATTCTCGATAGAGGCGAATAAAAAATCTGCTATATAGAAAAAATGGAACGAAAGAAAGATCGAAACATCGCTTTGCCATGACACGTGAAATTAATTCAAATTAAATGCTTGCCTTATAAAAATATAACTTGCAATACGAATTAATATTTGATAATGACAAGATAAATAGCCGAACTACTCGAATAATGGAAGAAATCGGCAATGAAATGACACAAAATTTCAATCAAAATCTCGAATCAAATCGTATGTCTGCAGCATCCAGGAGAGAATGCGCAATTCGTGAAAGAGAGAGAGAGGCGTTTATTTCGTTGCATCGATACACTCGTTATCGTGTAGCCGGAGGATCCAATATGGCGGCGACTACGCGTCCACACAAAATCCATTTTAAGAGCGAGCCGATTTCGTAAGGAGACCGATGCAACACCGTTACGAGGACGTGGCCCGAGGTGTGACTAAGCATCCAGTAGATATTCTCTCTCCTCGAGCGTGGCGATACGCGAGAAGCAACGCTCGGGAGGAGGATGGCAGGCCCTGTTTTTCTTGCCTCACGCATATACGATCCGATGGCCTCGGACCTCTGTTGTTGCGTTACACTTTTGCCACGCCCCGATCGGACGGGCAAACTCATCGCGAAAGTGAAACGCAATAAAGGAGCCACGCCGGAGAGCGAGAGAGCCTCGACATCCATGAAACGGAGCTCAACGGAGAGGCTACACGCCCGGAGAGAAGGAACGAGAGGAGCCCCGGCCGTTCTTCTGTATCCGTGATGAGGAGAGAGAGAACGGTGGACGAACGAGGTGAATGAGAAAAGAGAAAGATCGATCGAAATCTCAAGGCTTGGAAATCGGTTTCCTTCGCCACCTACCACGCCAGTCGTCGATCCGCGACCGAATGTAGGTATTCTTCGACCGAAATTCTCAGGCTGGCTTCGGCTCGTCGTTCCCATTGCCGATGTTACTCCTTGAAATAACGTCTTTGCATTCGTTTCATTTTCAGCAATCGATTTTCAACTCTTATGCCAATATATTACATTTTTTTCTTTTGTAATATGAACGAAAATTGAACAACTTTTTTACATCATAGTTATTTGAAATATTTGCTATCGATTTTTAAATAAATGTGATTACACACATGTATCAGAAGTTGAATGATACGTTAAAAGTAAGAAAATATTGAGTATCGGCATAAGAATTATGTTATACAACGCCAATAGCGTTACATAATCGATTCGATTTAGTGGAAAAATATTATCCTCGTGCTAAGCGAATTCGTCGACCACGAGTTCCATGGTAGAAAAAAAAAAAAGCCGCGAAATTTCTCGGGGAGGGATCTATCCGCGAAATCACGGCACGTCCGCTCGCTTTTTCGATCTCATCTCGTTCCAGTTTGCACGCGTGATTTCACTGGACGGGTCAGCGGTCTGATTCAAATTACGACAGCTTGTTGTTACGAGACCGGAGGAAGAAGCGTCGTACAAAAAGAAAAAAAAAAAAAAAAAAGACAGATGCGCAGATTTCTGAAATGTGGAGAAAACTCTGTTAGAAATTTATGTCCATTCAAATGTGAAATTCAAATCGCAGTGAAACTCCATTTATATGAACGAAATTCTAATATCTGACTTGTTTGAACTTTAAGCTCTCGAATTTTTAGAAATTATTATTACGGAACAGACGGAATGAAATTACATGTAGATGGAGTTCCATACATACTTACTTATTTATCCTTCCATTTTAAACATTTGAATCGATCAAATCCCCATGCAAATGTTTTTCTTCTTCATTGTATATACGTATTCGACGAATCGAATCACATATTAGCGGAAATATAATATAATATTTGTACCTATAACTGTTAGAATTTGAAACGAGGCTCAATTTAGTTAGTCGAAATCATCGTAAAGATATTATCGCGTATTCGACGAGTTTCTCGAGATCTATTTCCTTCTACAATTAAAATTGCGAAATAATTTAATTTCTAATACAAGACTTTCGGCCAATTTTTGTTTCTTTCACTTCGATCGAGTTAATATTATTCAATTTTACAAGTGACAAATAAACTCGTCGATATACGCATCGCTAATCCCGCGAAGAATCTCATAATCTAAATATCCGACGAACGAGTCCAACTCGAAATAAAGAGTTCATTAAATGGACCAAGACATTGTCAATTTCAAACCCTAAAATATATCCATCGTTAGGGTCGACATATTTCAACCCTAAGCAAATGTTTTCACGCAACTTTCTTTCTCTTTCTTCTTTTTTTTTTTTTTTTTTTCATAAAGATAGCATTTAAGGATTAATAATCGAAATCGAGGGGGTGACGTTTACGCGCGTCCCCCCACCCTCCGCGATTAAATTAGTCAATCGTGTACCAAGCGGATCAGCGTAGAAAAGAGTACCGTTTTAATTTTGATACATAGTATACATAAACATAGAGATTTATATGCAAAAAAATCGATATATAATATATATACGTATGTGCGTGCGTGTGTATGTAAATCGTACGACGATTGTGATTTCACCGAGGTTACCGAGTTATACGTATTTACTGTTTAGCCAACAAACAGCGGCGCCTTAAGCCGATATCAAGCTATCAAGCGCTCGTTACCTTTTAGACCCGTTAGCTCGTAAGTTTGTCCATCCACGCTCACAGTTTTGTCTTCTTCTTCTTTTTTTTTCTTTTATCCGTTTTTGTTTTTTTTTTTTTCACTTACATAGTCAAATTGCCGATCAATCGAATCGAATCGAAAGGATCGTCGTCGCTTCGAGATCAACATCCCTTTCTAATATCTAATTATTCATCTTTCGTTTTTTAGAGATTATTATTGCATCGAGTGGAAATACTCGTCGATGGTCTCGTTGCGACGATAAAATTATTCGTTCTTTTTTCTTGCGAATGATTTTATCGCTCGTCGGTCCTGTTTTTCTTTTTTCTTTTTTTTTTTTTTTTTTTTTCACTCCTAAAAAGAAACATACACCGTTTAACCCTGTAGTCGCGCGTCCTGTAGAATATAGTGGTGACTGTATATATGTTTATATGTAATATTCGAATTAAAAAAAAAAATATATATATATATATATACATTGATGTACACAAAGAGAGAAACGAACTTACACGTGGAAATTCATTTTAAAGAAACTCTCATCGTACTTGCGTTTACTTTCTCCGCTCTCTCACCGCGTTCTTGCCCGCGTTATACCTCTCTCAATCTTCCATTAAACTCCCCATTTTTGTATCCCTACGAGTTTTTCGGTGATAGTGCAAACATGTTGTTAAAAGAAAGTCGCCTAGATTCCGAGAATGGTTCAAGAGGATGAAGAAGTTTTAATTGATCGAAATCCAGTTATCTTTGTTGGAGAAATGTAATATTTATCATTATTATTTTTAGTGTTACAAAATTACCTACTCGTCCATCCTTTTTTTTTTTCTTTTTTAATACCTAAAATACTTTCTAATATTTTAAATTCCATCACTATGCATCATTTTGTGTAAACAATAGTTTATTCTACTTCATTTTACCTCTTCAAAGATGATCGCGTCTCCAGAAAATCGTTTCTACCGCATGAAAAAGGACACGTAATTAATGTGAGAAACGGTAAGATATTCAGGGTCATAGGTATATGAGAACCAGAACAAACGGTGAATTAGAGAAAAACGTGACCAAGCGGAGATCTTAGATTTTTCTTCTATAAGTCCAATGATCTTGATTTTGATTTTTCTATCTTTCACTCATAATTATTCCAAAATATATGTATTTCATCAATCATATTTCATTAATACTTAAAAAAAGTGTAACATTTGGAAATTCGTTCGTTGATTTTTCCATGAAATTAAAAAATTTGAGAAGGATCAATGGGTTTAATGGAACGATACTGATCTATAAATAAAGACTCACTCGTTTCAGTATCAGCCAAACTTGGATTGGAGGTGATCATACATCGAACGAACAGGGAGACTAGGCCACTTCAAGCTAAGTAGCTTCTTGGCCTCGCCGAGAACATGACTTTGACCCACATATTGATAAACTACGTCAATCAGACTATAATAGGATTCCAATTGTTTTAATCAAAATGATGTTTAAAATATTT
Organism: Apis mellifera; assembly: GCF_003254395.2. Taxonomy (NCBI): domain Eukaryota; kingdom Metazoa; phylum Arthropoda; class Insecta; order Hymenoptera; family Apidae; genus Apis; species Apis mellifera. Next base: position 7,595,335 of record NC_037640.1, read on the forward strand.
CTCTGGAAGAAACAATTTTATTTAGTACTTGCTGTCTTTGATGGAAAAGTTGTTAGTAAAAACTGAATATAATAATAAAAGGATAAAGTGAAATTTCATAAAATTGCATTTATTGGACAAATTATTGATATGAATATTTAATTAAAATCAATTTTGTAATGTAAATGCAAAACATGTTTAAATTCATTAATCTTGAATAAAACACAACCTTGATAATGATGAATAAAGATGATCATATTCATTATTTGATTGTAACTTTAGTAGTTTGGTGAATTCAACAACTATGAACAGCATCTTCTCCAGAATTGACAAGAATTTATTATTTATTTTAAGCTTTTATTATATAATCTAAAGAAAAAATTGCGATTGATTACGATGTATGTGTATTTATTGAACACAATACCAATTATTGTTAGTAAATTGAATCTTTCAAAAAATTCCTTTTTATAAATTATCAATAAAATATTTTTATATAAGTTATATATAAATTTATTTACAAATATCTTTTTAGAAAATTGACGTATAAAAATGAATTAAATTTCTGATTAAAACAATTTCGAAAAATATAGATATATTTTTCTTATATCTGCAGCTATTGTCTTTAAATGTTCTTGCATTTATTGCATGCAATATTAAAAAATTATTGATAATATTATTTCCAAGGAATTGATTCCAATAACCATTTCTGATCCATGTTTTTTGTACAAGTTGCTATCACAGGACCTTCTTCGTTATTTGATTGTAAGCACATTCCGGAAGATATATGTAAAAATGTCTGTGCCTTAAAAAAGAAATAAATTTATTTTACTTTTTTTTTTAATTTATAAATGAGACAAATAAATACAAATAAAAATACACACTTGTTTGTCATATTGCCATTTTTGCCTAATATGACTGTTACATGCCATTATTTTAACCTTTGGTGTCGTTTGATGTGTATCGTTCTCAGGTGCATCCAAACAAACGCTTTCATCAGTCATTATAATTCCATCCGCTGTCATCACAAACATTTGATTAAGTAATGGCCGTGGAACACATGAATGAAGGATTGCATATCCTGATGGTTGAGAATATGTTCCTTTCGCAGATGGTCGCATAATGCATTTCTTTGATAATATATGCACAATCTAATATATCAATAATTAATAACTTGATTTATCAATTAAATTCGTTATTTAATAATTTTAAATTTAGATTTACCCGCCCAAAGAAACGATCATCTTTAGGAAAGAAATGTTCTGGCCATATATTATCTAAATACCACTCGAAATTTTTGCATTGTAATTTTTTACGTAATTCCAATCTAGATCGAATTGTTTGCTTGTCTCTTAATCTAGCTGCCTCTAAAAAAAATATATATATTAATATATTAATAAAACCAGCATCTTAATTAAAGTTTAATTACCTGCATTAAATTTAAAATAAAACTCTGCCCATTCATCCATCCAAACTAAAGCTACCCTAGCGAGATTTCCGTATAGAATCTCTCCAACACCACCTGGGAATGTATATGGCGATGATTTTCGAAAAAGATGTCCTACATGAGAGCATGGAGCTATTTCAATGCTGCCACCGCATTGCCATACTCGAAATGATAATTCCAAATTTTCACCGCCCCAAATTTTCATTTGATTATCGTAACTACCTAATTCAAAAAAATAATCTCGATTCATGGAAAATAATCCTCCAGCCATAGCGGGTGTTCTAAATGGTTCAACAATATTTTCGCGTCTTTCTTTCAATAATCGGCCGTTTAACGTTAGCCAGCGAAAATGCAAATCCCAATTAAATGCTCCCCAATGCAATTCGAAAGATCTAGAATATTGATTATATTGATTATTGATTATAATTTTATCTTACAATTTGATTATCGAAAAATGATACAAATAATTATATTTACCGAGTATAACTAAAAGTATCGTCATTTATTATATCGATAACGGGAGATACTACTCGAGTTCTATTCTTGGCCACTGCTTCAAGCAAGGGTTCCAACCATCCTGAAATATATACAAATATTAGAACAATATTTTAGTTTTATTCATTATTATATATATGTATAATAAAGTAGTTATATAAAATTAAAACAAGAGCTTACCTACCAACCGTGCATTCGCAGTGTGCGTCAAGAAATGTGAGAACTTCGCCTTTAGCTTTATTGGCACCTAAAAGTCTTGCATTCACTAGACCTATACGTTTCTTAGAACGAAGAACTTTAGTGGAAACTTGTAAATTCTTTATATGTTCATCTAACGCGTCCTTCAAAAAATCTAATAAATAAAAAATAAAAATAAATTAAATATATATAAAAATAAAATATAAATAATGGAGATTTTTTTTTTTTTTTTACCTCTATCACTATTATCATCAACAAGAATAATTTCTTCTAATAATTGTATTGGAGATCTATCAATTACACTATATACAGTCCTCAATAATGTACTCCAAGCTTCATTATGAAAAACGATAATTATTGATGTTTTGGGTAAATTACCCAAATTCATATATCGTGTTATACATCTGCAATCGATAAATTATCTATTGTTGATATTTTCGATTATCGATTATGAAAATGTCGATAAAGTAAATACCGATAAATATATTACCCTTTTCTTCTAACATCCGGTAAAGTGCGATTTAATGGTATTCTATCACTAGCCATTAAGTTAAATCGATTAATTTGAAAAAGTTGTTGCATTTTGTAAAAATCTTTCGCTGGTACAATAACTGGATTGCCATTCTTTCCTTCAAATGGTCGCGGATTAAACATATTTTTGTTAATAAGATCTGTTAATGAATAACAAAAAGAATGTTATATAAATAAATTCACAGCCATATGTAATTTATAATTTCCAAGACATACCTTTCGTAATGTTTGGAGTTTTCATTGGATCCACAGAATCTCCGATATAATGTCCTACTACGACGTGTATTCCTTTACGATCTATGTAATCTTTTTGATTGTCTAACAACCTTAAAATAAAAAAAGAAATAAAAAATGTAATTAAGTCAAATTTATTTATCTATAATGATTTTTTTATATTTTTAATTATAGATCTTTAATTTTATAGTTACTTACCGAAGAGAAATATAATCATTGCGAATATTTTTGTCATCCTTTTTCCATGACCAAATAAAAAAAATACCCATCAATAGAAAAATTGAAAAAATAATTGACCATGTCCGACATGATCTTCTCAATCGCGGCCACATTATGATCTTTATCAAAAAGAATGTTGAACTTAATTTAATTTGAAAATAATTTTATTTATCTCATTATGGAAAGAAATCACTGTTATCGTTGAAGACGAATTTCCGTTATTTTTTGCTTCTCATTCCGATTCATCGTAAGATTTCGAGAGATTTCGAGATCTATCTTAAACTAGAAAAAATTATAAAAATTTGAATAAATGCTAATATATATTATTATATTAGTATATTCAAACTTTTATAAAAAAATTTATCATAATGAAAATGAAAATAAGACAAAAATATAATAAAGTTTGTAATTAATTTTGTATTTGCAAATATTTAGTTTCTATTAAAGTAGAATACTGAGTTTCTATTAAAATTGCAATATAGATTTTAGTAATGCACACAGAATGCTTGTATAGAATGTCAGATGTATTTCACAAATAAGCACAAGGACAAGAAAATATTTTTCTTGTTATTGTTTTATGATGAATATATTATTTTTTCATATGAAATTAATGTTTTACATTAGATAAATATCTTTCTTACTTCATAATTTTTAATAAAAACTTAAATTAAAATCCTTCACGAAAATCAATGCACTCACTTTACCACACTTCCAGTAACTAGAATAAACTCCAAGCAGGACGCTATGAATAAGACAGTGCTGTATCTAAACACTTTGTAACCTCATACTTCTAATTAAATGCAATTTTATTAAAAAAACAATTATATATATTTATAATAAGATATTATTATAGAATCAAATATTTTATATAGGAATAAAGAAAATTTTATTTAGATTATTTTTTATATACAAAGATTATTTGATATATAATATATCTTATCAAATATTTTGCATTCCTATGTTCGTTGAATATACATAAACAAAACATCTATAAATCAAATAAAACATTTTTAAATTAAATATCTTTATATTTTATTAATTTTACTTCATTTTTTAATAAAAAATAAACTATAAGAAAAGACAATTTGATTCAAATAATAATTATATAAATATAGTTAATGTTAATATTAGATTAATATGATTAATATGATTCTTAAGTATATTTTTAAAATCATGGATAATAAATACGTATTTAAATATATTTAAGAAAATTTCACGATGCATTTCAGAAAAATTATTTTATTTATCTACAATATTCGTTTTCTTTTATACACATGTATACAATTGGAAACTGAAGTTACTTTATAATTTATCAAAATAAATGTAATTAAGAATACTTTAACTAAAACATTCTTCTTCTTTCTTTGCAATATTCCATGAAAATAGATCATTTGAGTAAACCATATTAATATATTACGAATACCAAAGAGGTCAGCACTATTCTCAACGTATGGTTCGCCACGTTGGAAGAAGTTGACGGGTGACTACTGCTTATTTGACGTTAGGGGTTTATTTCTATAAAATACTTGATTCAATATATTCAGGTAAAAAATTATTATTTCGATAAATTATATATTTGTTGCTTTATCTAAAATAAATTTTTACAACGAAAATGTATACGTATTATATTTTAATAGTAGTAAGACATTCAACCTGCGAATCGGATGTTAATGCATTTATAATATTATTATAATGTTTATAAAGTTTTTTTATTGTAAATCATTAATTTAAAGACTATATATATTAATACATATTCATATATATTTATGTTTATGTAAAATAAAATATATAATTTTTAAATATATTTTTAAATTCTTTTGTTAACATTTTTCCATAATTTTTTATTACAATATAAAAAATTTTAAAGAATATACAATATATATAGATATATTGTAAAATATTAAAAAATTAAATATTATTTTTTAATTTCTTATAGATGTTTTATTGAAAATATATAAATAATTTGTTTTAAGGAATCAAGAATGAAGATAAAAGAATTATTAAAGACAGTTAATGTAGCATGGTCACCACCTGCTCAATACCCCATATTATTGGCTGCAGGAACTGCAGCTCAACAACTTGATGCAAGTTTTAATACATCTGCTAGTTTGGATTTATATTCTTTAAATTTACAACAACCTGGATATGATTTAGAACTTAAAACTAGTGTTGCAAGTGATCATAGGTAGGAGACAAATTTTATTTATATATTTATGAATATATCATTAAATAATAAGTTTTATATATTTATAAAAATTGTAGATTTCACAAAATAATATGGGGTTCATATGGTAATAACCCTGCTGGTATAATTGTTGGAGGTTGTGACTATGGCATGATAAAAATTTATTCTGCTGCTAAAATGTTGGCCAATGATAATAATTATTTAATAAGTAGTCCAGATAGACATACAGGTCCAGTTAGAGCACTTGATTTTAATCCATTTCAAGCAAATTTATTAGCAACAGGAGCAACAGAAAGTGAAATTTATATATGGGATATTCTTAATACAAATACCCCAATGACTCCTGGATCTAGAAGTCACCCATTAGAAGATGTACAACATATTGCTTGGAATAAGCAAGGTAATTTTATAATTTAATTATAATTAAAGCAAGTAATTTATAATTAATATATTTATATTTTTTAATATATTTATATATCAATATTTTTAATTCTTATTTTCATTGATAGTCCAACATATTCTTGCTTCCACATTTTCACAACGTTGTATTATATGGGATTTAAGAAAAAATGAACCTATTATCAAATTAACAGATGCAAATTCAAAGGTAATTTTACTTGTACTATATATTTTATCTATATATATTTTGCTTATATAACATCATGATTTTTATATTTTATATGCAAATATAGGTAAGATGGAAAGTAGTGCAATGGCATCCAGATGTTGCAACACAATTATGTTTAGCATCAGAAGATGATCAAACTCCTATAATTGAATTATGGGATTTAAGATTTGCAACATCACCTTTGAAAACATTTCAAAATCATCAACGTGGAGTTCTATCAATTGCATGGAATTTACATGATCCAGATTTGCTTTTAAGTTGTGCCAAAGATAACAGAATATTATGTTGGAATCCTAATTCAGATATACCAGTATGTTTGGTATTAATATATTTATAAATGGATTCATAATTGACTTTTAAAATTTATGTACATTATTTATTTTAATATATAGAATGGGGAGGTAATTTGTGAATTAGCACAGACAAATCAATGGAATTTTGATGTGTCATGGTGTCCAAGGCATCCAGGATTGGTTGTGGGAACTAGTTTTGATGGACATGCAGCAATTTACTCTTTATTAGGAGGACAACAACAAAAGTCTGTAGAGACATCTAATAAAATTGTAGATTCTTTCCCTGGAATGGATCCTTTTACACATCCACCTCCTCCAGTACATATTGAACCAACAGTTATTTTGACAAAAGCTCCAAAATGGCTAAAAAGACCATTTGGAGCATCTTTTGGAGTAAGTATGTAATGTTTATTAATTTTTATATATTATAGTATCAAATTTATATAATAAATAAAATTTTTTTAGTTTGGTGGTAAATTGATAATTTTTGAAAATGGATCTGTAGATCCTAATTTACCTCCAAACTCAAACAGAAAAGTAATCATATCACAAGTAGTTACACAACCAGATTTAATTCAACGTTCAAATGAATTGGAAGAAGTTCTCAAAAGTGAGCAATACAATGATTATTGTAAAGGAAAAGTTGAAAGTACTACTGATATATATAGAAAAAAGATATGGAATTGTGTGGCTGCATATTTCGGTGAAAATGTGACAAAAGATATATTGGATTTACTTGGTTACAATGTGGATGCAATGAATAATAAATTAAGTCAATTTATTTCGCAAGAAGATATTAATAATATTACGGAAGGAATCGGTAATTTAAATAATGTAAGTTTTATTTTAATAATATTAATTTTATCATGTTTAAAGAAATTCTATACAATATTAATTATATAATAAGATATATGATCATTTAGGTACTTAATGGAAGTGCTGTTGATGGAACTACAGCATTTGATGCTATTGCACAAGAATCTAAGAAAGCAACAATAGCTAATCTAAAAAATAAAAAACTTCAAATTAATGTATCTGATGGTAATATTAAATAAATTTAAATTTATTTTCAAATTTATTAATTATATATTTAAATTTTTTTTATTTTTATTTTATTTTTATTGAATTTAATAATAGAATTTTGTTTTCGTTATTTCAGATGAGGATGGGCTTATCACTCAAGCAATCCTCTTAGGAAATATAGAAGCTGCAGTGTCATTATGTTTTGCCAATAAAAGGTACGCAGATGCGGTCATTCTTTCAATGGCTGCTGGACCTGATTTGTTAGCACGTACCCAGTACAGATACTTTTCAGAACATTCTGGAGCTCTCAATTCTCTTATCAATTCGCTAGTTAGTGAAAATTGGGCTGAAATTGTTAACAATGCTGATATAAATTGTTGGAAAGAAGTATTGATTGGAATATTTACTCATTCCAATCCACAAGAACGATCTGCTTTATGCGGTATATATTTTATTATAAAATATGTATTATAATAATTTAACTCTTGTAACAAATAAAAATTCTTGAATTTTATAGATATGCTTGGGGATCGTTTGGAATCGTCCGATAATGTAACGCTTAAAGAACAAGCTCAGATTTGCTACATTTGCTCTGGCAATTTGAACAAACTGGTAGAATCTTCTGATGTTGAAATTCAAGAAATAGTAGAGTTAATAGTTATAATGCAAAAAGCTTTAGAAATGCAAGGTATTAGAGATGTACAAATAGAAGGAAAAATCGCAAATATTTTATCTCGTTATGCTGAAATGTTAGCAGCCGAAGGAGATCTCGATGCTGCATTGAATTATCTAGGAAATAGTCAAGATGAAAAAATCGTAATGTTGAAAGATCGTTTATGTAGAGCTTTGGGTTATATTGAAGAATCAAAAATTGTGCCAAAAGGACCAACAATGCAAAATTATTACGATCGAACAAGAAGATCTGTACAAGGTGTACAAAATCCACTATCTGGAGGACCAACAAGACCCTTTTTCGATTCAAATATTGCTCCTACAAAACAATCCTTTATACCACCTCCAAATCAATTTAATACTCAACAACAACAACAATCATTTGGAATGCCACCTCCACTTCAACCACTTCAACCACTTCAACCACTTCAACAAACTTATGCAAGTCAATCTATAACTCAACCTATGCAACCTACACAATCTATGCAATCTATGCAACCTATGCAACCTATGTTATATGATCAAACATCGCAATCTTACACTTCAACATCTATTTCTCAATCACTTCCACCACCACCTCCTTCAAATGCATCAAGTGGAGTTGGATCTCGACCTCCTAGCGTTGGACCTCAAGCGAGATCAAAATATATAATAGATCCATCTGTAAAATCTACTTCAACATACGGACAAAGTGGTTTTCCTCAACAAACATCTCCATATAATAATCAACAAATTCCTCCAGTACCAGGCTATTCTTCATCAAGTATTTATCAACCTCAAGTTCCTATGTCAACAAACACATTCCCCGGACAAAATCTTATATCTAATCCTAAAGAAGTAGAATCTTTTAAACCTGTTCAACTTAGTGTATTATCTCCATTACAAAATCAACCACAAAATCAAATGTATGAAGCTATTAGAACGCAACCACTTCCGCAAACTGGATATGGCAATGAAAATCAATCATCTATGGATCGTTCAAACATCTATCAACCACCGCTACAACCTGCCGGATGGAACGACCCACCCGCTGCAAAGCCGTCTAGGATACAAGTAAATATCTTTATATTTCTTTTATACTAATATACCTGGTGTTATGCGTTAAAATAATAATTAATTATTATGTATATACTTATATGAGATATATATATATATATGTATGTGTATATATTCGAATAATATAGCCAGTACTGGCATTATGCAACAAAAATGAAATGTCTGCGGATCATGCTGGTACCAAGAAGTGGAAAGCAAAATATTCGAAGAATATGAATATAAAGGTATTCTTAAGGACACCTAAAAAGATTGAGTGTTGTTTCCACTGTTTCATAATTGCGGTTTCTTTTTAAGCAAAATATATTTATTCCCCTTATATATTTTAAATTTAATTTAGTAAATCATAAATAACAATCTCGTGTGATTAACTAATGCGACAGTGTGAAATATAAAGACGTTTATATTTGCTTTATACAAAAATTGAAATTATGCAATATTTTACAATTCATGTGTACTATTTTGTTACAGCAATTAATATATTGAAATTTTTCTTATATATAATGTACTATTACATTTTTTACAGTCAAAACAAGATTTTCAACCACAAAATCCGATTTTACATCCATTAAGAGGGACAATACCACAACCTGAACCAAATGTAAGCGATACAAGTAAAATTCTTTTAAAATTATAAAATACTATTATAATTAATATTCTTATTATTATTAATTTTATTACTATTATGATTCTTAAGGTTTTGCCACAAGAGAGATTCTACCCAGAATCACAAGCACCTTATAATCCTCAACAATATAATCAGAATATGTCAAATATGGGTGCTCAATATGTTAAACAAATGGAACCTTCACAACCAACTACAATTGCTAGAACATTAGAACCAGAAAAACCAAAACTACCAATACCAGAACAACACGTGCACCTGAAAACAGTATTTGATGAATTAAAAAAACAATGCTTTGAAAATGCTAAAAATCTGGTAAGATGATTTTTTTTATTAATATAATTTTTATTAATAAAAAAAAATAGGCAATTACGGTTTTTATTTTCGCAAAACAGCAAATCAAACGCAAAATAGAAGATGTATCCAAAAAACTTGATGTTCTATATGATTGTCTTAGAGAGAATAAGGTATGTACATACTTACATCTTATGAGATATATATTTTATTATTATTAATTTAGAAGAAAGAAGTCCTAAAAAAATAAAATACATTTATTATTTTATTTTTTTTTTTTTTACCTTATAGTTATCACAGAATACTTTACAAGGATTACATCAAATATCACAGATGATACAAAGTGGAAACTATACTGGAGGCTTAGAACTTCACACACAATTGGTGTCAGGCCCAGATTTCAGTCAGATATCTTCTTTCATGCCTGGTATTAAAGTATTATTATTAAGTGCCCTTCAATTGAATGTCTATATTAGATAGAATGCAATATATAAAACTCAAAATCTTTATACTTATTCATTTTTATAATTTGAATTTTTTATAATCTTTAACAGTCTTATTAAACGAAGTATTTATGTTACATTTCTATACTATTCAATGCAGTATGGATAGTCGTGAATATTTGTATATAAACTTTATGACTGAATATTATATCATCAATAAAATCATAATGTTTATATATTTACATTTAAAAAAAGATGGCTTATCAAGATTATAGATAAGCTTGTGTCATAACTTCTTTACAAATATTAAAAATATTTCATTATATGTAAGAGCATGTAAAAAATAGAAAAAAATATTCGGATAAATATTTCAGCGAATTGTTAATTAAATTTTGTTTCTTTTAACTAATATGTGTACATAAAATATTAAAGTTGGCTTAAGAAAATCATGTGTATATTTTTAAAAATAAAAATATTATACAATAATTTTACTAAAATTATGTATTAAATTTGTTAATGACAAGATTTGATAAAATGATTTATTGAATAATTAAACTGTGTAGTATGGCCACTTTTTCATTGATAATAAATTTTTGTAATAATTCATCTAATGGATCGATACCATCTCGTGCTGCTTGTCGGCGCATTGCTTGTTTTACTTCTTCGCGCACACCTTTATCTGCTCCACGAGTTGTAATACGTCGATCTAGAATATTTTTATATAGATAATAAACAACATGATATTTAAAATATATAAAATACAAAATAGTATACTTTGTAGAACTCCTGATCCTGTGGCTATATCTAAAGATACACCACCTCCATGTTCCGTCCATAGATACGTTAATTCTTCTAAAATATCTACACATATAATATAAGCTTGAAATAATGGATAAGAAAAAGATCCACGATTAATAATCCTTTCTGTAATCATAGATAAAGTACTAGCTTCTTGTGGCCAATCAATTTGCATTAAAACTAATGCATGTCCTATCGCCAAATCTCCAACACCACCGGGTAAAGAAAAATTTTCCTATCATAAAATTATTAATATTATAAATATAACGATAGTATCAAAATATTTTTAAATCTAATTTTATTCTACTTACCTTTATTGCTAAAAGAAGCAATCTACAACAATACTGTATAACAGGAAATCGTGCAAGTGTTAAATAATGTAAATGTCTTCCACATGGAACAGTTAAATTATGAGATACTTTACCGCAAATTGAAGGTAAAGCGGTAATTACCAAAACTATATATTCTAACATTCCCTATAAAATATATATTTAAAAATATATTTATAAAATATATAAGAAAATGTAATTAATATAAGAATAATATAAAAATTAATAAGAACATAGTATATACCTTATAATCTTTCAAGAAAAAACATGTACTTGCTAAACGAAGATGAGCAGACAAATTACCTGCTTCTTGAGATAATCTTGCTAATACTTCATGATGTAAACCTTTATACATAGCCAAATCTGTTAAAAATGAATTTAACCACGAATCTAATCGAAGTTGTTGATTTAATTTTCCTATTTCTCTTTGCAAATAATCACTGCTGTGTAACAAATCCCATAATTTTACAGTTAATGCTAAACCATTACCGCTATAGTCACTATCACTAGTTATTATAATTCCTCCATTATCTTCTCTTTTCCGTTTTTTTAGTTTTGGTTCTAATCATAAAAATCATTAAATTTTTATTTTAAGATAAAAATAATAAATTATTATATACATATATATAAAACTGTTACCTGTAGGTGAATGTACACATTCTCCAAATGCTTCTATCAAACAATATGTTGTTTCATCATTACTAATTAAGGCATTATGTTCATTTAATATTCTTAATAATACTGCAACAGTACACATTAATAATTGTCTAACTACCAATTCTTCACATAAACTAGCAGAATGAGCAACTGCATATTGGTGTAATTTTTCACAATATGCATCTCTATTCCAAGTCATAGAAAATAAACTACTTAATTCCCATCCTAATTTTTTCCCAATTAATTCAACAACTTGAAACAATCTATCCCAGGGATGTTGAATTTGATTATCTTGTGGTTGTTGTATATATGCCAAATAGAATTCTACTGCTTTATTAAGTAACCTCAAGCTAAGTCTTGCATTTAGTTCTACTGGTGCAGTACCAAGAAGCGGTAATGCATCACAAGCCAATAATTTTCTAAAACCATTTACTGCACGTCCTGGATGACTATGTTTTTCTGCAGTAAGAAGAGTTTCTACTAAACGTGGCTGAAAATATAGCAAATTAATGAAAACATCAAATATATTTTGTATAGATATATTAATTAAAGATACATACTCCATGAGTAGCAATAGTTTGAGGAAATTTACGTAATAAAAGAAGTAATAATTTACAATGTTCCATTGTATCTTCACTATGATCAGCTGTCATGATAAGTAATCTATGTTGAAGTTCTTGAGGTATATGTTGAAACATTTGACATAAAAATTCTGCTTCAGCATCACATTGTTCTAAACGAAGACAAGCTGTTACTGTTTCTATTTCCTTCCATATATCTCGATCATCTGGAAAATTCTGAAATCTATTCTTACATTTAAATCATTGTTTTCATACATGTAAATATTCTTTATATTATAACATAATTTGACTCACATCTCACTAAAACATTTTGCTGCTTCCTTTACATTTTTTGATAATTTTTCAATCCGATAAGCTTCAAACTATTAAACAAATAACATAACTTATTATTAAAAATTTATTGTTTTATTATTTAAAATATCTTTAAAAAATATCAATAATTCAATTCTATAAAATAGTTTATAAAATGTTTCTATTATTTTTTTTTAAAAAATTCCGAATATTTTATATTGTGTATATTGTGTATATATATATATAATCAATTAATAAGCATTAAAAATACTAACCTGTACTTTAGCACTATGAGGAAATAACGATCTAGCAGTAATTAACCAGGATTTAGCTGCATAAATATCAAGTGGCAATGCCTCTTTTGCTCGCATAATTAAATAATCTTCTTTGGATAATTGATTATTATCAGTATTAGATTTTTTTTCTAACATATTTTTGGTTATTCAAAATCTATAAAACCGCATGAAGATACCTGTAAATACTGCAGTATTGATGAATGAAACATTAAATACAGAAAAAATATACAGATGAATGACATAATAGTTATTAAATTTCACAGTCAACTACATAATACCTACCACGGACAAGATATATAATATTAATTTATCGTAATTTTATTAAATGAAAAATAAAAATAATAAATATTTTATAAAGTTAATAATAATATGATAATAAATTATAATTCATAATTATATTAAACGCATACTTAATTACAAAATTTTTATTTATTTCAAATACTTATATTAAATGACATAATTTACTAAAATTACTATCTAAATGATGAATAATCATAATTTTTTTAAATTCGTTACATAATTTTATAATCTTTCAAATGTATAAAATTATAAAGTAAAAATAGAAAAAAAATAAATAATAGGAAATAAAGATAATATGGATAATGGAAAATATGGAAATCAACGTTATTTCTAGAATACTGTAAATGAAACTAATATAGAAAAAGGAAGCACATAGAAGAAAGATAAAATAAGAATTGACCAATGTCATCTTTTAAATATCAAAAACATTTCTACAAAAATAAGGTAAAGAAGATTAAGAAATGAAAATCAGCACCATCTTTTGAGTGTCAAGAATATTTTTCTAAAAGTATTCAAGAAATAGCGCTAAATTCAAATTGTTTTACCTTATCATTTTAAAAAGTTATTTTCAATACTTAAAAGATGGCATTTATGATTAATTCTTATATTTTTGTTTTTTTTTTTATTTATTATTTATTCTTTTTATTTATAATATATATATATACACATTTATATATATATGTATATATATAATTTTATTCGCGCCATTTTAGAGATGGCGTTGATTTAATTTTCTAATTTTTAACCTATTTCTATTCTCTCATTATTTTTCTTTACTACTATGTTTAGTTAGTTTGCAATTTATACATTCAATAATGCCGTTTTTATTGTTTGTGATTTTTGATGTTGTGTATTCGGTAATTAACATCGTTATTATTCAACTAGATAGTTTATTTTGAATAAAAATAGTCTTCTTAATCTTTTTGTATTTTTTATTTTTTAATTTTTTTATATAAGAAACAAAATTTTTGACAATGTGTCAATAACTTTATTTCCTTTCTTTTTTTGCTTTAGAAAATATTCTTAATACAAATGCTATCATTTGTATAGATTATAAATTTTAAATTTATTATTAAGATAATAATTCTTTTTAAAATAAAATAAAAAGAAGACGATAAAAAATAATTAACGCGTACAATCGGATATACATTTTATTGGTCCAGCTGTTCAACTACATAGATCTATTTATAAAACTTTTACAAAATGTTCAACGTTTCGTAATGGGAAACCTTTTGCCTGTTTCTTTCTTTTTTTTCACTTCCTTTTCATTTCGTTTAAAAAGAAGTTATGATTTTTCGTAAATGTCGATAATTTATAAGAAGCTTTCACAAGAATCAATATTTATTATATTTTGTGTGTATATGTTTACGTGTATTTGTGATTTGTATTTCATGTGAATGCATAGATGTGTTTGTGTGAATACGTTAGAAAGAATTTCTCGACGATATATCTACGAATGTGAATTTCAGAAGATAGTCGAATGTTGAAAAGCGACTTTCCGCCTCGAAGTTTATTGTGATTGTGCAAATATTTTACGATTAACCATCAGGAAATCGCAAAACTTCTTCTCTTTGATTTAAAAACTTTTCTTTAAACGTTCAGCCATGATTTCTCGCTTCGAGAATCGAATTAGTTAGTTATGAGAATCGAATTCGATTTTCATAACCTCATTTTTACTTGCAAAACTTTTTTTTTTAAAATTATTTTTGATTTTTTAAGCATACATTTAATAATTACAAAACGAAAAACGATACATGAATAGAAATCGAAAAATTCTGGTCTACGATTTTTTACAAAGATTTGCTAAAATTGGTACAAGGATACAAACTCGATTTCACGCTCCTTCATTTTTGAATTTCGCATTCGAGATTGTTTTTTTGGGATCATGGGAGATTTGAATTCTCAGTGAATCATAAAGATTAGAAAAAGACTCCGATATCTATCTGTTTTGTTATTTTTTTTCTCCTTCTTCTTGAATAGAAAGATACGAATGTAGAAAAAACACTCGAAGTTATTCGGATTTGGTACTTTTTGTGACAATCAGAAGAATTATCATATAGAATTATCATATATTTTTTATAAAGTATCTTCAATATTTTCTTTATCTTATCATTTATATCTTGTTTATTTTGCGTTTTCACAGTCGAAGATGCGAATTCAAAATTTTTAATTTGAATGGAATTGCAATTTCAAATTTTCCAATATTGAAATATTTTCATATTCCTATTATTCGAATATTATTCATACTATTTCTACGAAATTGGAATCATACCAAACATAATAATTTATTTATTAGAAAATAATAACTTATCAAGAATAGCTATTGAAATTTGAGTTAAATAATAATTTGAAAAAAATTGAAAATTCGTATCTTCGATTTTCTCTATTTAACTCTCGATTACGATTGAAATCGAAATACAATATATCTTCGAAAATACATGTGTTTCGTGCTAAGTGTTTCGATAAGGATAATTAATCCTACGATGAGTGAGTTTTTGCTGATTCGAATAATTCGCTGTTCCATTCGGATTATTACATTTAAAATGTTTGATCATTCACGAAGATATTAAAGAATTACTATGCGAATAACGTTTTATAAAAATTGGCAGTATACAAACAATTCACCACAGAGAGAATTAACGAAGAGTGTCATGAACATCGCGAAGGAGAGTGGAATAGATCGAAAGGAACGACATATCGATTCTCTTATTCGTGAAAATTTCGTATATCGTTCGTCTAACTAGGCGAAACTCCGTATATTAGAAACTATATAATACGTTTTTCAAACGATTCGTTAATTTTTAATACTCGTTGATACTTATGAGATACTTTTTTTTTTTTCATTTTAATAAATATACCAGATTTATTACACATTATAAGAAGCAAGAGTTGTTCGTATGGATTCTGTTCATTTGTGCTTTCATGAACTCGTGATGATTTTTCTTATATTTTTGCTTTAATCCTTTGACAATTTAACAAAAGTTTTATAAATCAATTAAGAAGCGTATGTACAATTTTCTAAGGTTTTAGAAATTCTAAATTAGAGGACGTTTATTAATAATTAATATTTAAGTTAATTTTCAATATGGTTTTAAACTAAATTTTTACGAGAATCTAAAAATAAAAAAAATACTATAAAAAAATATAGTTCCTGCCTTCTTAAATTAAATTTTTAAATTTAAGAATAATATTAAACTAGAAAACTTCTATCTTTATTCACAAGTTAAATTGTCAAAGACTTAAACAAAAGTGTTTACAACTCTCGAAGTAATTGGTCATCGAAACTTCCTCAGTCTATCGTTATTTAAAATTCGATATTCTACTTAATCACTTTCAAAATTTCATAATAAAATCAATTTTTTTTTTACGATTAAAAATCTAAAAATTCGATCTCTTCTACGTTTAAAGAATTAAAAACAAACATATTTCGCATGATTGAAGATTGAAATTTTCTTCGAATCGCTAAAATTCTAATAAAGTTCAAACGGAAGTTGAATTTTATCTCATACGACATTTTAGCGACAATCTACTTTGATTTTCCGGATCGTTACACCCTGTTAGTCGTACGAAATATTTTCTAGTCGAACAGTTCTAGTTGAACTGACGAAGCAAAACTTTCGATAGATCTTCGACAGCGATTTTAAGCGCGTGGAGCGACAGCAAGAAGCGGAAGCGTACAATATGGTGTCCCTTCAGGGGACCATCTAGCAAAGCGAATCGTTTGTACATCCGAGTTAAGATTCTCTTTGGCTTGGCAAACGTTCTTGTGGCATCTTTCAATTTCTCGTTTGAGTTTCTTTTTATGTAAACATCATCTCAGAAGCTCGTGAATCGTTTTGAAGAGCTTCGATAAACATACAGTAAAAGCTAGCGAATAGAATTTTTTCTCTCCTCTTTATTTCATTTTTTTTTTTTTTTTTTTAATCACGATAAACAAACGATAGTCGCGTAAACCTAGAACACTTAATATTCAGGTACTAATCACTTTATCGTTCGGTGACTCGATTGCTGTATCAAAGTCTTCGAGATGAGTTTCTTTTTGATTTATTAAAAGCTAGTAGGAATAAAATGTTCGAATCTTTGTCTGGTGTCGTGAGATTGGCATAATAATTTCGTTCAACTTTTTTTTTGAAATTTTGTTAATTAAGAATTTTTTTTTTTTAATTTTTCGTATGGTGCTTGGATGAATTTAGATTAAAATTATGAAATATCGCAAAAATTTATTTTCTTATTTTTTGGAAGACAAATTAAATACTTTTAACAATGAGATTCTGAAATTGTAATCAAAATTTAATATTTTTCTAAAATTTTTTAATTTCAAAATTAATTACGCGAAAAGAGAAAAATAATATTCAAAAGTAAATCAGTATTTAATAATTAAATCTAGCTTTTTTATTATAAATATTAATTCGAATATTATTTTAATCTTTTCACATATTTAATTTTTGAATTAATTTCTATAAAATTCTAATTCTAATGAACATGAGAGAGGCACCAGTCAAAGATTGTAATATTGACTCAACGTATCTCGATTTTTCATCAATGGATTCTTACACAAAGATTCCATTTTTAATAGCAAATAATTTCTACTAGAATCTGAATGAAAAGTTTAACTACGGATAGAATATTTGTTTGCGGACTATACAATTTCTTTTTAAGCATTTTTCTTTAAAGTCTATTTCCTCTTCTGTCCCTTTTTCTCTTCTTATTTTATAAATTAGAAAGGAAACAACGATCGTCCCTCTAACAAGGACAATAATTGAGCTTTCGGATTATATTATAGATGAATTACAGAAGATTCGCCGATATATTCGATCATGAGCGTGCCCTTTTGATTTTTCTTCGTTATATCGTTATTATCGTTATTATGCGTACATTTAATTGTTCCTAAATTGTACTTACTTTCCAGGTTTCTACGTAACGTATTATTAAAACGTAAGTAAAGTTTCTAAATGATTTTGCGTCACGATCATGGAGACCAGCTCCATCTTCTATATGTATATCTTTCTCTCTAGAAACTCGATTATATCATACGGTATATGTCGATTCTTCATTTCCTCGTCTCTTTTCTTTTTTTTTCTTGCTTTTTCTGTTCTTGTTCTCTTTTTTTTTTTTTTTTATAATCCTAAATGTTATTTTCTGAACACACACGAGAGAGAAGTATCGATCCATTTACGGTTGAATGCTTTTTAAACGAACATAGAAAGGTATTTTTACATGTATATTTGAATAGTTTCTTTAAATAAATATTTTAAATGAAAATATTTGAAAGAGTTATTATCTTAGTTTTAATAAAATATATTTAAAAAAAAAAAACAAATTTTTGATACTATATTCTTTGAAAAATTTACAAAAAATTAAAAGTTAATTAAAAAATAAAGCAATAATATACGTATAGATATATACTTCTCTCATAGTAACATTGTAACTAAGAAATCATTAACATGGATAATATTTCCCTAAGTTATTTTGATACTGCAATTATATATCAGATAGACTATATAAATTTCATTTACATACGTTTTAACACCATCTTTTCATTTCACTTTTCACCATCAACAGATGAGAGGCATTTAAAACTTCTTCATGGTGCATTAACATTTTAATATTTGTTTTCCTGAACACTCATTATCTTTTCTTTTCACTCGAATTTGATTTATTAGTCAATTTGATTAACTCCTGTTTTCGAGTGAACAAGATTATCTTCTCCAAGAAATCCAACATATTTTTTTTATAATTCGAGGAATTCGAAGTGTCTTCTTTTGATTTGAAAATAATTCTAAAATATGTATATAATTATCAATTCAATGATCGATAATAATTATAAATAATTATCACTCGGATATTAAAATGGCTTCATTATTATTAAACCAATAATGAACTAAATTATTCATTAACTATTTAGCAACAATACATTATTCATTTGCGCAATCAAGCTTGATGATTGAAATCAAGTTTATTATTCTATGTAAATTAATATTTCGTTATAGAACCATTTATATTAATCAAAATTATATTAATCAAAATTCTGTAAATTCCACTAATAGTTTACATATTACAAAATTAATCATTGTCATTCATCTAAAAATTTAACAAATTCAATCAATTTTTTAACAATTTCTGAAAATCTTTGTAATTAATAAGAATTTAAAATTTACTTCCTATAACACATTTTTCTATTCTCAACATTCAACAAATAAAAATACTCAACCCACATACCGTCAACCCTTTAAAAAATATTCAAAAGAAGCCTTGGAATTCCTCTACTTCATCATCAATCGCTTCACGTTTGTCATAGGTGGTCCATTTCTGATCCACCAGCATCCACTTGCACGGTCAGTAGTGCGTGATCGATGCAAACTCGAATGAAAATTTCGTTGGTCTCGATGAGGGCGTAGATTCGGCTGTTGGACGATCTTGTACGCGGGCTATCCTGTTTTCGACACGCATCGTCGGCTTGGCATCTGCCAATCGGATCCAATTGAATAGAATTTCCGATGACAATGAGATTTCGATGTCAACTGCGGTGTATTTCGAATATATATATATATATCTTCACCATACGAACACCATCACGATAATAGCCTTTGTATTGTTCACGGATATTGCGCTTACAAAAGACCGTTTCGATTAACCAAACCAGAAGATTAGACGCGTCCCTCCGCTCTTCATCCACTTGCTCTTCCGCTTTCTGGCCGCGCGCATTAATGGGCAATAATTGTCGGATTTTAAAGAGCAACGAAGTCGAGAACTGGATGAGGAGTGAAAGTGGATGTACAGAGTGGATCGAATATCGAGAAGAATTAATAATAACAGAGTTTAATGATTTTGAGAGATTTCAGAATGTAAGAAAATTTTTTTTAGAAAAATTTATAATAAAAACTATTTTTTAAATTTTATTAATATTTCTGATAAAATTATAATCCACAATTTTATGATTTGATATAGATTTGGATATAATTTTTTTATAATTATAAATAAAATTCTTAATAATAATACTAATGAGTATTTTGTTAAAAAGATTTTAATTTATTGAAGAATTTAAAATATTAAAGTATTTTTCTATTTTTAAAAAAGATAATAAAATGATTATTTTAAATAAAAATCTTTTAATTATTATATTATGTTATTTGAGATAAAATTGTAAAAATTTGTAACTTGCCAATTTATTGATATAAATATTTTTTGTAATAATCAGAAATTGTATAAAATAGAAGAATGAAAATAATATCAGACGACCCACTCTGTATATTGAATATTTGGAAACCATTTACGTTTGTTTTCAGGCATAGGATTCGAATGCAAGATGAATTGGAAGAACGAAAGAGAAAATGGTTTACGTGACGTTTCCTGGCGTTTCGAAGCTTGAGCGCAATCTGACCTTTGTTTTCCACCGAATGAAAAAGATTTCACGACAAATACGTCAGTTCAAAGAATAAGTAAGAGAAAGTTGAACAAGTTCACATGCTGAAAATGAAAATTTTTAGACTCAATTTTTACATTCAAAAATCAAAATAAAAAATTTATATAAAAATATCCTACCTTTTAATCATAAAATAAAATAAAAATTTTTCAAAAATTATTAAAATTAAATAAATTTATCCACAATAAAATAATCCACATTGTTATGCAGCAGTCTTAAAAACATCAAAAGATTTACAACACAGTGAAATTTTATACGATTATTCACTAAAAGCCAAAAAGATGTCAAAAATTCAGAAAAAGAAAAACATATACGTGTACTTCCTATAGCGATTCTTGAATCTTAAAAACAGTACAATCCCGGATTTACCGCGGTCGTAAAGATCCTTCTTCACCGTAAAGTCTCTCATTGTCTCAGATTACAATCTTCGAGGCAAGCTACTGCGAATCTTCCTCTTCTTATTCCCATTCCATCAGGGATCCAAGAAGCGTACGTACGGATTCACGTAAATAATGATCAAAGATTCCGCGACAATCACGTCCTCGACAATATCTTTTTTTAGTCAGACCATCCAAGTTGTTCAACCATCTAAAACAGGCCTAGCTAACTCAAACTGTTCCACTGGTTTGCAAATGAAATGAACAAAAGAAATTTCTTAGATTCTTTAAAAATATAAATTTGTACAAATATACATAGTCTAGTTATTTTATCCACAATTGGG
This sequence comes from Apis mellifera, assembly GCF_003254395.2. Taxonomy (NCBI): domain Eukaryota; kingdom Metazoa; phylum Arthropoda; class Insecta; order Hymenoptera; family Apidae; genus Apis; species Apis mellifera. The sequence continues at coordinate 7,617,047 of NC_037640.1, forward strand.
TTTGTCATTGTTAAACTTTTAAAAATCCATTTCATTACTCGCACTTATAGATCAAATGGAATTATTATATATTCCACAAAATCAAAGATTTTAAAAGATACTCAACTTTGAATTCTACCTGCAAAATTAATAGATTGAAGTAAATAAAATTAATATAAAAAAATTTCTTAATAAAGATTCCAATCTTTTGATTATCAAAATAGAACATAAATCACAACTTACACTTTCAAAATAAATTAAAAAATTCCTAAATATGACCATCCAAAGAGTTGGCCAGGCCTAACATAAAAAAACATCAACAATAAACAATTTCTCAAGAATCCCAACGTTTCCATCACAGCTCCAAACTTGTCCATCTCAACGATCAGCATTACTCCATCAAATGATTCATTCCTCTGCTCTTTACCACTTCTTCTCTATTCATTAAACGCTAGTGGTGATCTGTTCGATCACAGTTACGTCCCTGTGCCGTCTCGGCCGACTTCTGTACGAGTCCTGATGACTCAATCCCTCGGGCACGCTTTTGCTGGGTCTCAGAGGCCCGTAGAATTGCGGTTGGTAATAGTGTTCGGCAGTGTGCATCCTCTCCATCTCCCTCTCGCGGAAATGCTCTTCGTCGAGGGGCACGTGCAACGACTGGGACTTGGGCAACCTCGGCCTTGGCGGTGGAGGACAGGCACACGGCGGAGGTATGCTCATATTTGAGAGGTGCGACGAGCCAGGAAGAAGAGGAGACGCCGGTTGGCGACCCCAACCCACCAGAAAGAGTAACGCTGCACCGCACAAGGAACTTAACGTGCACGCGTAATAACCCACCCTCGAGTTCGCGTTCGCGTTCATGTAACCTGCAATTTGAAGATGGAAATATCGTTATCGATTTTGAAAATGGATGTAAAAGTTTCTGCATCATGAAATTACATATTAAAATATATATTTTTTCTTTGTTTCTTTTTTTAAACAATATGTAATCTCGCGTTCATATAATTTACTATCGAATATTTATATTTCTCTCTTACTTTTGGAAGAAACTTTTAATTTACCAGTAAGAGGAACTCCGAGAAGAATAGGTAAAGCTTCTGCGGCCTGCACAAGTGCCCAGGAGCGTGCGAAGTGTCTGGCTCTTAGTCTTTCGAGGGCTAACATCTTTAAGGAGTAAAGGGCTCCACCGAGAGACGCACCGTACAAACCGGAAGCCAATACCAACCCGTGGTAGCCTTGCACGCTGCCCAATGCCACCTGAGCTATAGCTGAAACAACAGGAACAGTGCGATGAAGATAGATGTTTTATTGCGATGGAACTCACATATAAAAATTCTAATCTTTAAAGTGATAATTGACAATATTTCATATATATTTTCGTATAAATTGAATAATTATCACTAAAAAAAAAATTAATCATAGTTTATACATTATATATTTTTGCATTACTTAAGCCATAACTTGACGTTATCATCAATTAAAACCCAATAAAAGAAAGTTAATACTTGGCTGTACCAATCACTAGCATGTTTATAACAGAAACTTTTAAGATTGGCATCCATGTTTCAACGCAGGGAGATCCGGTGAATGGTTATGGAGCATTGAAGCTCAGTTTATTTCGTAATCCTCTTATCGGTGCACCGATCATTAGCGCTGGCCGGAAATAAAGCAACGAAACACAATTTCAACTAAGCCCCGATTGTTCGATACGGTGATACTTTTCCTCCATAATTGACGCGTCGAATATTGATATTATCCGTTAACTGCATTATATTTTCATTGATGGAAAAATGTGTCGATCAATGTGAGATATATCCTCACGATATCGATATTAATTTCTGTACACAATACAAATTTTATCCATTAAACTTGATTAATATCATTTCTTAAAGCGTTTACATCGATTCGAAATTATCTCATGTAATTTTAAAGTTCAAGTTTACTTTGTATTGGATATATCTTGTGGAAATATCGCGCGATTCAAATTCAATTATATTTTCGTAAAGATGAATAAATTGGACAAGTGGAATAGGTTAAGAGTTAGACTGACAATTGTTCTGGAGTGATTCCGATTCGCTTGGAAGAATGAAGGGTTCAGCAAACGAGACGAAATAATGAGACGCGTGAAACGGTGGTGAAAAAGGTTGATGAGACAATGATGATGGAAGTGAAGATGGAAGATGAAGACGATGGTGACGTATGATGACGTATGATACAACGGCGTGGCCGAAAATAAAAATTTTTAATTAACTTGGAAAAATAACTTTTGTTCATTAATAAAAAGCAGATATATTATCAATATTTATAACAATCTTTTTATACCATTTGTTGTATCCATTGCTAATTAATAAATCACCAACTAATTGCTAATTAATTAATAATTGAAATATTGTATTCAATAATTTTTAATTAATTATTAATCACTTCTATTACTTTAATATTTAAAAAAAAAAAAGAAAAATAGAATAATTGAAAATTTTTCCAAACTTTTTCATTGCAAAATATCTTTACTCCTTTTCTTTCTTATTCACCCTTTTCCTTATTCTTCTTCGTACAAACAATTCTTTCATCAACCCCAAAAAATCATCCAACCCAACCATCTCCAAACCATCCTATATTTCCATCCTATATCACAATCTACCCTTTACAATACACCCTTACATTTTCCTACAAGTCCAACACCAAAAAAAAAAAAAAAAAAAGAAAAAATCACAAAGCTCGTCCAACTGTACTCTCCCTCCCCCTCAATTCTGGAAACGCGCAGAAAATTGCAAATTCTTTTCCTCCACCGTGGAACGGCAACGAACTCGATCCAACAGCGCATCACTGGATAAGCCGTTCTTTTTTTTCTTTTTTTTTTTTTTTGGTAGGGTTGAAACTCTTCCTGGTCGCGCTTGTATATTTAACTCTCGCTTGTCAGCTCCTCTCCACCCCCTTTTCCATCGTCGAAAAAAAGAAAAAAAAAGGGACGTTTCCACGCGTGAACGTGTGCGCGCGAGTGTGGTCGTCGGCTGAAAATACGGTTCTCCGCTGATTACGAGTTACGCGTTCCACGAAATTTTTGCTCGTACACCCCACGTTTTAACCCTTGTTCCCGCTTCGTGGACGTTGCACCCACGCGTCGCAACGGGCTCACTGGCCGCCGGAGAATTAGTATGGGCACCGGTTCAGTTTGTCGCGTTTTATTTGCACACGTGCAAATGATATTTACGTTAATGTTATTCGCGTTGAATTTTCTCGGGCTTTTTATGGAATAGATTTTTTGGAGATTTTATTTTTTTTTTTTTTTTTTTCAGAGATGCAATCGAGGTTGATAGGATTGGAGGTTGTTAATTCGGGAAGGAATTAAAGCTTACGAGCTTCGTAAATGAATTCGTTATTTTCTGGCAACTCTTTTTGCTTATTGGTTTCGATATAGGATGGCGACACTTGGTGTAAATTGTGAAATAACGTGGGCGGATATCGTAATGTAAATATATTATTTCGTTTATGTTATTTCCAAATTTGTTCGTTTAATTTTCTTGCTTTTGGAATATTTCGTTTTCGATATGTAAAATATTTTCTTGAGATAAATGCTGGTTGTAAATCTACATATTGTGTATCTATAGAAAATTTCATTGTGAATTTTGTATATAATAATATATGGAATGATGAAATAAATGTTCTTTTTTTTTTGATCATTGAACTTATTATGTTCTAATCTGTAGATAAATTTTTATTAATTTAATAAAAAACTAAATTAAAAAAACATTTATTCGATATTAATTTGAACCTGATAAAAATTAACACGTGATTGATGAACTTAGAGAGTATACTGCACAAATTTGCATTGGCTATTAATGTTTCCGAACGATATGTTTAATGTTCCGCATCATTGTCTTTGTGTGATCGTTGATGAAATATATACGCGGTTGATAAATACATTAAGCCACATTTTATGATGTCTATGTGTTAAATATGATTTTATGTATTTCGCAACGCGTATAAAACAAAATTTATTAATAAAAATTCATCGCGTTTTCACCCTCCTCTTATTACATCTACTAATGTTTCGATGAATAATAAAAATATTACTTTGCTATCAGTAAACGATTAATTTGTAACATGTTAATATTTTTTATATTTCATACTGAATATTTTTTTTACTGTAATATAAATTTTAAATTTGAAAATTGCAATAATAATTTTTACATATCATATCTCTGACATAAAAATTCGTCTAAATCGTTTCTTCCTTTCTTTCATAAAATCTCTCGGCTATTAAATCACTTGATGGAACACAGAAATAATCGTTTTACGATAATTATCGTTTACAGATAATAAGCGGCGGTAACCTTCGCTGCAGCAATAAAAAAAAAAAAAAAAATTCCTCCTCGATCGATATCATTTCCATTAAAAGGAATGATCGACTTAAATTGCCGTAATTTTCTCCGCATTCTTTAAAATATAGAAAACTTATATTTACAATATAAGTTTATATTATATTAAAATATAAACACAAATTATTCAAGAAAGCATAAATTAAGATTGAAAATAAAATAAAATTAAATGAAATAATTCTGAATTCCATTTCTTCTCTCATTCTCGAACATTCTCAAGAGTAGAAAAAGAAAAAAAAGAAGAAGAGGAAGAAGAAGATTGATTTAATTCTCAGATTTCTCGAGACGATCTCGATTTCAGTGGAATTGGCGAATCGCGTTGATCGCGTAGCTTGGGATTAAAATTTTACGTTCGAACGCGCGATGAAATATTCCATGCTCCTCAAACATTTTCAAACGATTCCATTGCTAAAGCTTCGTTTTCCTTCGAGATAATCGCGAGAGAACGAAATTTCAACGGATACATTTCCTTCCCTTGAATTGTATATCGCGAATCATTTAGAAAAGAATAAACGATGTCCATTTTTATCGAATTTTTAACGATGATCGCAATTTTTAAACTCGTAAAAGAACGAAGAAGTGGAGGAAATACGATTGAAAAATTGAAAAAAAATTGTTTACAGCAAGATTGAGATTTTTCTGATTATATTAATATATTATATTGTATATATATTGTGTTCACTATTATCAATGCTTAAATCCATTCAAACTACTTCTATCCTTATTCACATTCACGAAATTATAAAACTATCACAAAAGAACTCAATGGCACAATAAAAAAAATAAACAAAAATAAAAAATAAACGTGTATATCATATTATATATATATTATATATGCAAATATATATTGCTCACACTGCTAACACAAATCCATCCATAATTTCAAACCTGATTCATCCTCACAAAATTAAAAAACCACCATCAAAAAGAACCAACTAAACGATGCGACAGATCTAAAAAATTCACAGTCTTTAACTTATCCCTTCTCTTATCACCGTCCAACCAATTCGGATCGAAGAAAGAGAAAAATAATTCCCTTTTGATCAAACGATCCACCCCTCGAAAAGTAAAAACTCCAGAACCGATTGACTAATTTTTTTCTCCACTAATGAAATCGCTGGAAGTCTGTCTCGGCCTAGCGTCGCGTTTTAAATGCGCTTCCTCTGTCCATAGCCAACCCCATTAACGATTGCAACAGTCCTCTTTCATCCCCTCCTCGCCCCTCTTTCTTCACCAGAACGATATTCGCCTCCGCGACCAAAGCAAAGAACGGAGGAAAGGGATGAGACAGAGGAGGATGGAGGAGCCATCGAGAGGGGGGGTGACTCGGGGACAGAATGGAAAATACTTTGTGTCGAGAACTCGAGCCGAGGGTAAGCCGACTGAATGAGGGGGCAAAGACGTGTATGCGGCTGACACTCGAACAGCCCAGCCTGCTTCAAAAGAGTGGCACACAACCGGTGGAGGGGTGAAAGGGATGAAGTCTACCACTGAATGGAGGTTATATGTTTTAAGAAACTTCCGGCCGTCGAACCTGATGGACGAAAGCATAACACATACGTCGATGATCGTATCTCTTGTGCATATATCAGATGCTGGGAGAAGTATCTCTGGTTTTTGAAAAATATATCAATTTTTTTTTTTTGTTTTTGATATGAGTTTCTATGAGCAATTTATTTTTATTTCGCTCGATGAAGATCAAATTATACGAATTTAATTTTTGAGAAATATATATATCATTTTCTTTGATGTATGTTTTAAAGTATGTTTAAAAACAATTTTTACAAGTATATCAAATCTACTGAAACAAATAAAATTATGGTTTCTATATTTCTATATTTCTATTTTTTGGAATAAAGTTTCCTCATCTTGAACTAACTAGGAGAACTATAAGAAGTTTCAAAATTTTAAAATTGTTTAACTTCAATCTTACTTAAATCCATTATTAAAACTACTAGTAAATTTACATTATTTAACTCAAAATTATACCTATTTATTTTACTATATTATAAAATTTCATCCTTTTCATTTCTAAAAACATCTTAAAACTTTCCTCGTATCTCCAAAACTTCAAAATTAACATCAAAGAAAATTCTTTTGGAAATTTCTACCAACTTCCACCAGAATATTTCTCCCTTATTAATTCAAACCCAGATAATTAAATTATCTCAGTCTATACATTCTCGGTATACATTCTGCCAAAATTCCCTTCATTTTCATTAAGAACACGGTATATATTCAAGAAGAGATCCTTCTCAACCTGAAACCAAACTTCTCGAGACGTTCCTCTTTCTCCTCCGACTCGCTCCCACCCTCTTCGCAACTCTGCAACGCGGTTCGAGTATCCTCGCCACAACAACGTAACGGGTTGTATACTGACCAACTCCGAGAAGAGCCGCCTGGCAGAGATATTGTCTGGACACCAGGCATTGGGCAGATGGTCTGGCGGTAACGACTCCCCAAGCCGCGCAACCGAGAGCCGCTGCCAAGCCTAGGCAAGTTTGCAGGAGCACGACCGCACTAGCCTCCAAACCGTCTTTGTGGCCCTGGATAGCCTGGAACCGATGTGTTTCATTAGCTGATTGATATGGAAAGAAAAGTCGGCTAAGTGGTAGAAGGAAGGTTCATTTATTGGTCAGATCAATAGTCTTGAAAGACTATTTTGATGAATAGAATTGGTTAAGGTGGTTCTTCAGAAGAACTAAGAGTTTGGTATTTATTTTTTGAAATTTATAATAGAGGCCTGGAATTTTTGGAAAATTTGTGGAATTCAAGAATTTAGAATTATTATGCTTTGGGATTTCTAATAAAGATGTTGACTTTAGATTTTTAGGAATAAATAATATATCTAGTGTGAATTAAGAATTTGAAATTTGTATATTTCTTAAGACTAAATTAAGGGTTTGGGGTTAATTAAATTTATGACAAAATTTAAGATAGAATTAGAAAGAAGATACTGAAGATGAATTCAGATATCAAAGGAAATCCAATTAGATTTAATTGTATTTAAGGATAATTTGATAACTTGAAATTAGCTTTGAGATGCTAGAAGTATAATTGTTTCAAGACGCGGAGGAATGTTGTTTACAAGATATGTTTTAGATAGTATCAAAGTGTAAAATAATATTGGGAAAAGAATGATTGAAACAACAATTATATCCAAAATATAAATTTATAACAAAATCTATTTATAAATCAATTTTCAATGATTCCTACCTAGTAAGAGCAATTTCATGAATTCCTATAAAGTTTGAAATACTAACCGATATACATGTACACAAATTGAAACAGAATGGCAGAAAGGCAGGATTATGAGCATGTAAGCTTGCTAACTTTAACGAAACTTCATTCGAGAATAAAGTTGCTAACTGTGGTCCGTTGGCTGTGGTTTCTCTGATTGTTGTTGAGGTGTACGCATGTTCCTGGCAGTTTGATTCGACCATTTCGAACTGACCAACCATCTGTCAACCGAGCTTTTTGTTCAAAAGTTAACTCCATTACTATTTCCATTTTCGACATATCGTACATATATACGACAGAATTCTAACAACTGCTGGAACGAAATTTTGATTCAGGTCCGGTTAACTCAACTTCCACCGATTAAATCCACTAATCTGACCACGAACTCGTATTATTTGTCCAAGAAATTGCAGATAGTGGAAACAATCAGCAATTTCTATTACACGAATTGTTTGTCTCTCTCTCGACTGGTTTAGATAAACGAAGTTCTCAATTGTAAATCGAAAGAGAATTGCAACGATTTCGAACTAATCACAGTCTTCAGAGTAATAATTTAACTCGATGCAAAGTACGTGTGAAACTTTTCTTTGTTGGATATATTTATTGGATTTCATTTCAACTGTGACTAGTAAAGATTAAAAATCCAACAAATAATTCTTTAAATCTTTTTTAATCTTCGTTAGTCTAATATCACTTATTTAACAAAAAAAAAAACAATCTTTGCTTAATTTTAATCATAAGAATCACATTGACTATCATTTATAATATATATATGAACATTTCTTTAAAAGAAAATTCTAAATTATATTTTTCTTATTTTTTTTTTGTTTCCTTTATCAATTTATTCTTTCAAAATTGCAAAATTAACCAACCAAACTATCCAACCACCTTCACACAGGTTCAACAACAAGCCTTTTGTGTAAACCATCAACTTGCCTTTTGGCAAGCTAATTAAGGTACTCACGATGTAAAAGGCGGGCGTATAAAGACCGAAACCGGCTGCCCCTGCAGCCAGCATCAACATCCTGACAGGGCGACTTCCAAGAGGGCTGAGATCCACCCAAGGCTGCCTTGGCGGCTTCGACGGGGTCTTCTTCTCCTTCAACTTGCCACCTCGTTGATTTTTCACGTGTAACATTGCCCGCCGTTGCGGATGATAGAGAGAGGCGCTCTTATAAATCAAGCCCAGGAAGAAGGCCAACGAAAGGGCTCCGGTTACCGACTGCATCCCACGCTCCCAGCCCAGCTTTCTGAGGAAACATCGTGTCGTTACGGTCACAGAAAAGAGAAATCGTTTATTCTTACGTAACTTTCGAAGATTCTTCTAGACTGCTTTCGTTTTTCGTTATTTACATTTTCCCTTTCGCTTCTCCATTTAATTTATAATCTTTTAACCTAATCTAACTTGACAATTTAACGAATCGAATTGAAGATTCTTGCAACTATCGATCGATTTTAATTATAATGCGTTGATAATGAATAAATTGAAACTTGTTATAAATTATTGTATTACAAGAACAAAGTTTTGATCGATAATTCCATGAGAATTTGCCATTTTAATTTTTCAGTTTCATTTTATACGAGGGATGGAGAGAGAGAAGAATAATCTTGTTCCCGGAGAAAAAGGAAATTTTTTACTTTATCGCCCTCCAATGAGAATTCTGAACAATCCAACCGGAGAAAAGAGGAATCCAGTTAAGAAAAGGCGAAATTACGCGCAATGATGGATTCATGGCCGCTTAGGTTTCGTCGAACGAGGAGAAAGAGAGGGGGAGAGAGAGAAAGAGAAAGGGACAGAGAGGCTTCTGTTTCGTCGTTGGCTGAAAACGACCGCAAACTTCATAACGCGACGTTTCGCCGCAACTGGAGTCAGTAAACTCGAGCCGGCACCGAGCCTTCCACGCTTTTGTTTCGACGAGGCATTAAACTTTACACGTGGTGGATCGTTTGTAATTCTATGAGAAGGGAAATTTCCCCCTTTCCTTTTTTTTTCAAACTCTTTCCCAACTCTTTTTCACGCAGTGACAATTTTTTTCCCCGAGCACGTTATGACGAATAACGAACCTCGGGTCCCGTCTGCCTCGATAAATGTTATCCCCGAAACGAAATTTTTTATTCGTCCTGCTATGCATGGATTCGTACTATTTGCGCAGAAAAGGTGTGAATGTTAAATTGTTTTTAACTTACTCGCTCGTCCAGATTTAATCTTCCATTCCATTCTTTTTTTTTTGAGTATGGATCTCTTATCGACAAAATTAAGATTTTTCTTATTCTAATTGTAAGTCTTGTTCGAGAATTTATCTACGTTCTGTAAATGAAAACGACGAGTCTGAAACGACATAGTAAGTAAAGATAGAAATTTAAATAACGGGGTCGAAACGACGAACACGTAAAGGCTAATATCTAATTGCTCGATGGAATACATGAATATTCTGTTTACCGGGTACTGCATCGTCGTTTGACTACGTACGAGCATCATCATAGAACCCCATGCGAGATGCCAGGTCAGGTAGATATAGACCGCCGTCTCACTCGATACGGGATTATTCTCCTCGCCTGTCGCTACATTACCGCTCTACTTGCACAGATGTTCACCTCTTCTACTTGCCTGTATACAAGTGTACCTGCGCCACTTATCTGGCCAGATACGGTATCGCTGATGGAAACGGCCCGTTGAACTTAAAACGGGACTGCTTATCGGTGCGCACACGATATCGTTTCTGCTTAATTACATGGACTTTCTGCGAATGAGCATGGTCACTCCGCTTGATCACAATAACAACGATATATCCTCTATTGCGCTCCACTTCTTCTCTTTTCAACGATCCTCAATTATCTCCTTTCGACGATTTATTAAAACTTTATGAATTTAAAATTTTTGGATCCGATTTTAGGATGTTTCTAAATTCTAGATTCATTTTATTATCGAAAATCATCGTCTCGCTTTTTGAGATCTAAATAGCAAGTAAGTGAAATAAGATATGCACAAAATAATCTCACTCGAGGAAAAGTTTAATAGTAATATTTTTTTCTTTTCTTCTATTTTATTATCACGCTCCACTCCTTCTCTTCTTTCTTTTCGCTCAACAATCCTCAATTATCTTCTTTCGATGATTTGATTTATTAAAACTTTATACGAATTTCAAATTTTTGGATCTGATTTTAGAATGTTTCTAGATTCTAGATTCATTTTTCTTTCAATTATCGAAAATCATCGTTTCACTTTTTGATCTAAAGAGTAAGTGAAATAAGATATGCACAAAATAATCTTTCGATATATTCTCTATCGCGCTCCACTGCTTCTCTTCTTTCTTTCCACCCAACGATTCTCAATTATCTCCTTTCGACGATTTGATTTATTAAAACTTTACGAATTTCAAATTTTTGGATCCCATTTTTAGGATGTTTCTAGATTCTAGATTCATTTTATTATCGAAAATCATCGTCTCGCTTTTTGAGATCTAAATAGCAAGTAAGTGAAATAAGATATGCACAAAATAATCTCACTCGAGGAAAAGTTTAATAGTAATATTTTTTTCTTTTCTTCTATTTTATTATCGCGCTCCACTCCTTCTCTTCTTTCTTTTCGCTCAACAATCTTCAATTATCTCCTTTCGATGATTTGATTTATTAAAAAATACGAATTTCAAATTTTTGGATTCGATTTTAGGATGTTTCTAGATTCTAGATTCATTTTCTTTTCAATTTTATTATCGAAAATCATCGTTTCACTTTTTGATCTAAAGAGTAAGTGAAATAAGATATGCACAAAATAATCTTTCACTCGAGGAAAAGTTTAATAGTAATATTTTTTTCTTTTCTTCTATTTTCAATAATAACGATATATCCTCTATCGTGCTCCACTCCTTCTCTTCTTTCTTTCCACCTAACGATCCTCAATTATTTTCTTTCGACGATTTTATTAAAACTTTACGAATTTAAAATTTTTGGATCCCATTTTAGGATGTTTCTAGATTCTAGATTCATTTTATTATCGAAAATCATCGTCTCGCTTTTTGAGATCTAAAGAGCAAGTAAGTGAAATAAGATATGCACAAAATAATCTTTCACTCGACTCGAGGAAAAGTTTAATAGTAATATTTTTTTCTTTTCTTTCTTCCTACTCGACAAGAAAGAATTTAGGTCGAGAAGGGACGAAGGAACACCGAGAGACGAGTTGATTCTCGCGTGTCAGCCATGAACAATAGCCCATCCTTATTCGTCGCTTATTGCAGGGGTGAAAGACGGAGGGCAACCCCGTCAGCCGACGTTTACGACGTTCCTACGAGTTTCCTCGAGAACACCTTTTATTTCCTTCTCTCGGCTGCCACGTGTGCTTTCTTCCACACACGAGCGTATCGTTTTACAGGTGGTGTTACAGGCATAATAAATAACAGGTGACGAGGTATTATATATATCGTCTTGCCTAGCACGGCCGGTTACACCGTGCGCGTAACACGTGTCGCGTTAATGACGTATCACTGGCACGTCCATTCTCGAACGCGCGTTCTCGTGTTTAACGGTTTTATCGGTTCCGATATGATATGCAATTAAAACTTTCAGTGTTCCTCATTTTTTGCGTTTTCCAACGAACTTGTTATCATTGAATCCGATTTTAAAGTTTGTTGTATCGAGGAGAAATATCGAAATTTGGAAAGCTATATAAGAGAAAAATTAAATACTAAAATAATTGTTAGAATGGAATAGGATATCAAAAAAATATAACAATTCCACACAATTATATATCTAGCCACGCTAACTTTATGGGGACATATATCTATTTCATAGCTTGTCAAACGTGAGATGAAATTATACTCTATACATATTTCCCCGTTAGTTGTTCAGTTAGCTATAAACTCGCTTTACTCGAGTTTTCACATGATTCTCCTTCAGAAATCGGTTAAATACGGATCCTATTCCACTTGTTTGCATATTACAAGAACGCTTGTTCTACTTTCTACCTCAACAGATTTCGATTCTTCTCCATTTCCATTTCTGTTTTGAATTTCACATCAAGCCTCCTTTCAAAATTAATACCATTCCGATCTTTATTTTCAATTTAACGAGATAAATATCTCTCGTGATGAAAAAAAATCTCGAGAATACTCATCTTTCTTATCTAATTTCTAATTCTACCATCACTCAACGTATATAAGAATATGAATATCAATCACATTTTACAAATTATGTATGCAAATTCTTGAAACTTGAAAAGTATCATCCAATATATTTGATTCATCCCTGTAAAGCAAAACAAATGTTCAAGATTCACTCTTGAGAACCTCGAATTATAACGATAAAAATAATAATGATAAAAGAACAAATGAGGAAAGTTCACATCTCGCAGAAAGTTAAAATATAAGTTACGACTGCAACAGCCACCGAATACGCGTGGATTTCAACGCCCACGCACTTTCCGTGTAACCAAGGGCAACGCGCCCACGCGATTTTTCGATCCCACGCACCCGATAAATCTACCCCTGCCTTCTATCTCTATTCAGTGCCTCTCTCTATTCACCGTAGTACCGTCGAGAGAAAGAGAGAGAGAGAAAAGAGCAGCAATCGGGATATCTGGAATCTGAAACAGCGCAGAAAGTTAGCAAACGTCGAAATGATACAGAGACTTGGGCGAAATGTTGGCCACCATCAATCAAACGCCATTCGATGGCCCATCAATCAATGATCAAACCAATCAACGGTGTTGCTCGATCGATGAAACGTCGTCGTCGCCGCGTCGTTCAACGCGGCTCGTTGTCGATGAATATCTGGCTAGGATAGAAAAAATATTTGAAAAAATATATATGTATATATATATTTTCGATCGAAAGAATTTTCATTTTAGATTCTTGTAATTAGAATCTCTTGGAAAAAGAAAATTGAAATTTGAGAAATGAATTCTGAGTCGATTAATAAAATTATCGTATATAACGTTTGAACCATTGTTTTTTTAACTTTTTGAATTTCAAAACTTGGAAAAATATACATGAACGAGCGTCGAACTCGAAGAGTGGCGAATTACGAAATTAGAGGGATGAAATTCGATCGTTATTAGCGTGTGTACAAATAAACGAAGCGGACCAGCATTCGTTCTGTTTAGGAAATTATAGGAAATGAAATTGTATCGTGCGCTGCTTGCCACTAATTGAACGAATTCACATTCTATTTAGTAGGGAATATTTAGAGAGCCGTGTAATCGATAAAATTACAACGTTAACAGACTTTTATTTCACGAGTTCAAATAATGGAAAAAATATCTGATAAACAGAGTTATTTTAAAATAATTAAAGTCTTATATTTCATTGAATTTTTCGATTATTCGATTCGCTCTTCTCTTAATATAAATATATTTTCTTCACCGACCAATTTTCTTCTTTGTAGAAATATTGTACTGTATATGACTTTACGATTAATTTTCTACGAAAATTGATTTAATTAAAATTAAAATACAAAATAGTTTTATCTTCGTTAATGGAAGATCTATAAAAAGTAAAGTTTCTGTCCCGTTAAAGTTTAAAGATGTTTTTGTAGAAAATGTAATTAATAAATGTAAGATAGAGATTAAAAAATGTTTATTGCTCGTTAAATTTTGACGAATGATCTAAAATCGAATCAGTTTTGGAATCGAATTTGTATTTGGATTATTCTTGGTCGAAGAAACTCGGCGCCACGCACCTGCAATGCAGTGGATTCGCTTGTGTGCCATGGATCACCTGTCCAGACGCGAGAAAAGCATTAATCCGTTGGCAAATGGCTAGAAATCGAGTTTGATCTCCGACGATTAAGCTATCTTAACGATGCAGCAACAAGTCATTTTGATGATTCGAGAATTTCCTTTAGCTATTCACTCATCTCCCTTCAAATCTTTGGATATATTGGAACAAGATTGATAATTTTCAAATCTTCGAATTTTCTTTCACATCCAAAAGAAATAAAAATAATTTAATCTGGAACCTAAAATGACGAGTCAAGAATCAATGCCAAGAAACGAATTCATTTTTCTTGGAATTTCTCTTATATTCGATCTCTAGAATATTATTTAAACAGGGCTCTTTCTTCACGTTTTTACATAACGTGGACAAACACATGAAAAATATGAAAATCGTAAAAAAACGAATTATAGAACTTACTCGCCTCGTTTCTCTTCGATGCTTAAAAATATAACTTAACACGCGATCATAAATCCACGGATTTGGATTAACATTTCTGAAAGATAAATTTTAAAAGATAGTTAAACAATAATAGATTTTAATAGAAAAGTTTCAGATTATTTAAATTTCAAGAACGAAAAACGCAGGATAAAAGGGAGAGAGAATGTTCTCAAAACATCAAAAGAAAACCTCTTGAAATGAACTTATAATCCATCAAACTAGATTTCGACGTTCCCAATTTTAACTTTTAGCTCCGAGTCACCCCGTACGAGATTTAATTATGAGCACTGTCGTCCTCGTCAAATTTACGATCTTTCCTCCGGATTCGTTTAATTAAAAGCATTTCGAACAGGCCATTTCTTCGTTCTTCATTGCCGTTTAATATTCGCCGGTGAATACTGTGATCGAACCGTCAAACTAACGAGGAACACCGGGGAAAAGTAATTCTCGAAGGACTTTTCGTTTCTGGGATTAAAATGTGCTCGCTGTCGAGAGCTAGAAGATGAGAAATTTTGGAAAATTATCACAATAATTCAAGTAAAAAATTCAGAAGATAAATGCAGTAGTAACGATAAATCTATTATTTGTCAGAAAGTGAAATAAAGCGATGATGGTCAGACGAATAAAGCATTTCTTCGGACAAGCGAACGAATCGGAAAAATGGACATGATTTTAATAATTTTAATAATTGAAAATATCCAATAAAGTAAATTAAATTTGAAAATTATTTATCGTTAAGGAAATTTTGAAAGTACCCGATATTTTATGAACAGTTATTTAGAAGATAATGAAACCAAGGAAGTATATACATACATTATATATATATTATGGTACTCGAATAAGTAGAAGAGGATCGTATCTAGCCAGACAAGCAAAATTTCCGATATAACGAGGAAATTACGCGGTTAGAAAAGTAGAACGAGATCATATTTGATTCAGCAACCAGAATTGCTTTAATCATGGAAAGTGAATATATGTTCTTTCATGCAAAACGAGTCCACTTCAAGATATTTTCTTATTCACAATGCGATTTACAAAAGAAATATATAAATATGTATATAAAGATTTTTATTTCCACGAAAGAAAATTTTACTCTCGATTTTTATCATACGTAGAAGCATGTATTGGTATTTCCATCATACACCATATGAACGTGATATATTAGAACACGTGTTAGAATTTATCGACGTTCCAACAAACATCAACGACAAATAAATTGTACTGACGTTAGAAATGGAACGGAGCATCGGGAAAAATGGACGTGCAATTATTTCTACGCGCAATACGTATCCCGTTTTCGATGACACGGATAAAGTAAAAATCCATTTTTTTTTCTTTCTTTTTTTTTTGAAATTTCATTCCTTGCAATTTACATCGTTCGTCGTTACGTGTCGATACTTAACAGATACCTCCTCTGTGATCTTCGTTTTTCTTTCACGTCGATAACATGTGGCAGAAAATCGTTTGCAAAATAATCGACAATCGTTGAAGGAATAAAAAAAAAAATTGGCCGACGATAAAAAACGGTTAAATTGCTCGCGTGAGAAAAAAACGTGATATCAAATAACGTGATAGACGGTCGATTTGTTTCGTTCAATTGTATGAAACGTGCTCGAGCAAGAATATATCGAAATGTTTGACGAAGTAATTATCGCATTTCTATTACACTTTTACTCCTCGATTTTTAATTTCTCGTCTTTTCTCTCTGAATTATCGATTTGACATATGAGAAATATCATTTCGATGTAAAATTATTCAATAATTTATTTACTTACGTTTCTTTTAGACTTTCAAGTCGTAAGTGTATTTCTTATTTGTCCAATTAAAACATTTATCGAATATTTAATTGTATGTAAATCATTATAATTTTTTTGTAATCTATTTGTTCAATTAAACAATATTGTATACTTATTTGATTAGATGTGATTTATATGATGATTGTCGCGTCGTGATAGCGAGCCGTTCTACTTGCTCGATTATATTCAACTCTATTCTACTTAGAGCTCCAGACATCGATGTATTCTATTTATCCATTCAGATATACGTATCTATTCTACTTATTAGGCTGCCATAGTTATTCAGCTGGCCCCGTCGGATCAGATATACAACTGCTCTACTTGTTTGATCACACGCGATTCAAATTCCATTTTCCTGTACCAACAATGACGTATTCTATCTTGCTTGCCTATACGCGTGATTATTATGCATCTCATAATTGAACACATCGCAGCAATAGCTATTTCAATATCCGACTTTAAAATTCGATTTTAACGAATATTATGCATCGTGGAATAACAAATATATTTGACAAATTCCCCATTTTAATTACAAAGTTTTCACTATTACGCAACAAAAACTATTAAACTGAAACTAATTTTCAGTTCGACGAAATCATAATAGAAAATTCTCTAGAGAGCTCTCGCCACGAATAGTCAATTAAATCTTTCGACACGAAACAACTTTTATAAATACCGAACTTGTACAATTTTAACGATTTTAACTCTCAGTTTAAGTAACTTCTATTATTATTTCCACAGTTTTCTTCTACTCCAATTCGATTCCAATTTTTCTCTCGAGTAATCAACGATATACTAAACTTAACTCGTTTCTATCAATCTTTCATATATCTCTTTAAATCTATTAATTCTTTCCTCTTAAATTCTGCAACCAAAAAATATTAAACTTAAAAAATCAATTTTCGATCGAAGCGAAATTCCTCGCGTTAATCAAATATCGTAACAAAATTTTAAATGAAAATCTGAATCTCGATATAAATCAAACATTTTACACTTCCCTTTGAAACGTTTCATAATCGAATATCGCTCCAAATTCCTCAAAATAATCTTCCCTACTCTTCAAAATTTCAAATCGAAACGTAAATCGTCTTGATATAAATTTTTGCTTCTACTACACGTTCCACGTTCTAAAATTCCATTTAAATCGAATCAATTTTCGCTCGAAACTCGAAACTCGCCCTTTTACAACAACTTTATATACCGAAATTTCAGATTTCCTAAATCTTCATCGATATTCTCGAACGTATAAATCTAAACTTTTTACTTACATTCGTACGATCGAACGCATCAAATCAATTCTGGCCCAAGCAAAAATCCCCCCTCCCTCCCCTTCCAAGCAATTCCATCAAATTAAAATTGAAATCTCACCGCGAAAACACCATTCAATATTCCATTACCACGTTCCAACGAGTTATTCGACGAATATTCCCATTCTGGAGGAGGAAATACAACCGATATATATATATATATAACTTACCCGACTGCCTCCCTGTAGAAGACGCTGAAGAGCACGATCCCCACCCCAGCGCCAGCTTGCACGACCATCTCGACGAACTCTCGCCGTTTTCTGAAGTAATGGCCCAGCACCAGACCGGCAGTTTCTCTCACGAGGCCAGCCCCCGTGCCCAGCACCACGCCGTAACTGTTACATTTTGCAACCGGTGAATCGTTCCAGTTCGTACTATCGCAGCATTGGGAATAGCTTGACGATTCGTGAACAGGGAGAGGGGGAGGGGAGGAGTACGCGAATCCGGACCAAGTTTGAGGGATTCACGGGATGCGGGTTGTTCCCTCGAAATCGGCAAATTCGCTCCTTCGCGAACAGAATCGAGAGATGTCGCGTGAATAGATTCAAAATTCAATAGTTGAAGTGAATAAGAATAAAGTTACTTCGATGATTCAAAACAAAATTCAGCGAGGATCAGCTGTAAGAGCTGAATAAATTGGTTTAAAGTAAATTATTTTTCGAAATTTTTAACTAGCTTTTTTGTTAATTATGGTTGTTAATTAATGGCCAAGACTGATGAGAAACAATCGCGAGATAATTTGATAATGTTTCTATGGAAATGGATTAGATTAAAGATTGGATAAAGGAATGGAATGAAAAGAGAAAATGGATCATGCCTTGATAATTTTTGAGAAAAATTAATATGATACTTTTCGCAAAGTTTCTTTCCTTCTTTCTTTCTTTCTTTCTTGTTTTCCTTGGGCGGAAAATAAATTACATCACATTTTCCTTTTCCTTTTCCACTTTAATGCTATTGCACTATTTGTTAACGCTATTTGTCTCGTATATTTCTTGGTCCAAATCCTGTTAATTCTTCCTTTTCGCGTAGCTAAGCTTTCAACCAAGACCGATCGACTTCGATTCGGGCTATCGAAAGCTCGTATCTCAAGGAAGCCGCAAGGGTCCCGCGTAGTATCCTTCCCTCCCGTCCATTTTTCACTTCCAGAAAAACTCGGTTTTGCGTTTCAAATAAGGAACGAGTGTCGCAACGTTAATTCGTATTACTTTCGATTTGAATTTTAAATGGAAGCTCTCTTCTACCTTCGTTGTATTTGCGCGTAAAAAAATATCGCGTAGAAAAAAAAAGAAAAGAAAAGAAAGAAATATAATAATTAAATTCGTTACATTTTAGAAGAAGTATTTTTTGAGAATTTCAAAAAATTCGACGATTCGAGGAGGACTTTGGAAAAAATTTGGAAGAATCTCACGGAAACGCGAACTAATTCATCAAGATTTAAGGAAACGCGAATTATTCTGCAAGGATTTCGAGGAATAAATTCACGAGGGTTTGAGATTAATAATTCATCGAAGATTCAACGAATGTATAAATTAATTTTCGTGAAAAATTAATTGATTTACGAATCGCGACACGATTTTTCCATTGTCGAAACGAATGCGTTACGAATGCGCGTGGGGAAAAGATTCGTGAGATTTATCCACGAAGGGAGCAGAATTGTAATTTTTAAAACGAGCTAGGATTTGTTGCGTTTCGAATGAATTATTAATTCCACGCGAGCGTGCGTTGCAATCTTGATTTTTTCAGCGGGAGTTCGGAACAAGTTTTTCTCGAGTTTACTTTAAAAGTTAAAATGGATAGGGAAGGGGGGAAAAAAAAATCAAAGAAACAAAATAAAGGAAGAGAATTCACGAATTAATTTTATCTTTGAGAAACGCGAGGAAAGTTTTTAATTAAATGGACGATACTAAATTCGAAACAAAATTAAAAGAACGGGATAATAATCGTCATGCTTTATCATTATCTTTCATTCACGAAGAAAACAAGTTTGCAAAATGGTTATAGAATTAATCAACTGTGTACTTTGAATTAATTAAAAACTTCAGAGATCACTTCAAGTTCCTTCTTCACAAATTTACCGTGTAAATAATTCATTAAGTTCGTTCAAAATTTATACAAATTTATTCTATAAATATTTTTGTAAGCATCTACTTTTTCAACTCCTTGCTTGATTTTTCATCGCGCGTAGCAACGTGTTAAACTAAACGCTAGAATTACCTTAAAAGAATTAACTTAACTTGAAAAAATATCGATATTTTCCTAATATTATTTTAATTTTATTCATTATAAATATTTTAATTACAAATTCGATAATTCTAGCGTTCTAATGAATAAATTCAAAGAGATAGGAAATAATGATTGTAAAAATTTTAGAAAAGAAATGGGTGTCGCTCACCTAAGGAGTACCTGGTGCAATTCTGCGGCGAAAGAGGTGAAGAGGGAGGCCAATGCCAGCACGAGACCCCCGATCACCGCTGTAAGCCTTGTACTTCCTCGACGACACGCGCCAACGACCAAGGGTGCCGATCCACGCGAGACGGCAGCGCTCAAAGCGCCCACCCACGCTGAAACGTTAATTCTGTGGTCAGTTTAAGCCAAACGCGTCGATATTATACTCGTTCCACTCGTTTCCTCCCAAGTGAAATTTAGCAAGGAGAACACGTACGTATCTACTCCGCCAAATCTTTTTCCCAATTCAGAAAAGTGATCTTTTCGAATCGAATAAATATTGCAAGTAAAATTCGTTATTTCTTAAAATACTTTAAATTTTCTTTTTTTTTTATTTTATTCCGTAATGATTATAAAAATTAATGTCCAATAAAAAGTATCAAAATATTAAATAAGATTGAAAAATTAAGGATTGCGAAGATCGATTCGAATCCATCCTCTTTGAAAACTCAACTTTTTAACGCTCTTTCATTGCCTCCACGAGAAATGTCATCCTGCAAATTTAATGCAATCTCGGTTTCGTTCGAGCCTCCGGATCCCGTTATTACTCATATTTTACGGTTAATTAGGAGGCCGATGGGGCGATTCACGCGGCCAATTCGAGTAATTAAGCGGGGATCTCCGGATTTGTTCACGCTACGCTCTTCTAATTAGTTTAATGAAAAGGGGTGGCGCGCTCGCGAGGAAATTCTTTTCCATTATTTTGCGGGACGGCCGTTTCCATCGGGAGACCAACAATATGTTGAAACGTTAAGAAGGATGGAGGGAGGATATGAGGGATTTTATTGTTTGATGGTTCTATTTACCTAAAAAAAAAATGACCTCTTTAATTAAAATTTCTTAACATTGCCGTCAATCTTGTTTCCAATTTTCTATAGCAAAAAAAAATAAAATAAAATGAAATTTGAAATATTGGAACATGTTTTGCGAGATGAGAAAACGCTGGATGGAATTTAACGTTAATAATGCATTCAGAAAACAATATTCCTCTTGGCGCGAATTCGAAATCGAGGGAGAAGAGATTCAATTCCACGATTTGATTAATTTCATCCAAATAAGGAGATCCAAAATTCTTGTAAGGGTTTTGTTTCCACAATTTGTCAAAATTAATCTACAAACGTTACAATATAAAGTCTGCATCCTCTCTGGAAATGATTAAATATATAATAAATCTCGCACTTTCAACGTGCATGGAAAATAATATTCCCGTTGACATCAAATCCAATTCTTAGTTCAAAATTCTATCAAGGAAAAGAGATCTTCGATCCTATCAAAATTAATCCACAATATAAAGTCTACATTTTCATTCGGAAATGATTAAATATATAATAAATCTCGCACTTTCAACGTGCATGGAAAATAATATTCCCGTTGACATCAAATCCAATTCTTAGTTCAAAATTCTATCAAGGAAAAGAAATTTTCGATCCTATGAAAATTAATCCACAATATAAAATCTACATTTCCATTTGGGAATGATTAAATATATAATAAATCTCGCACTTTCAACGTGCATGGAAAATAATATTTGACATTCAATTCTTAATTCAATATCTATCAAAAGGAGGAAAGATTCGATTCGATCAATCAAAGAATTCTTCTCATTCGAAGAAGAAGAAGATGATCGAAAATTCGAAAAAGATTTCTCGACGATGTTACGGGAAGCAGAAGAGGCCGGAGAGCAATCTAGATTTTTGCATTATTCATCGAATGGAACGTGTTCCCTTTGTCCGTTTAAAGTCCTCCCCTCTCCCCTCCCCCATTTTTCATCCTCCTCGGGGGTTGAACGCAAGAACGTGAAACTTGGACAATAATTTTCGCCGGTATTAAACGGCGCGACGCGTTCTCATCGATTTCTAGTTAGGCGACGAGATATATTAGCGCCGACCTGATAACCGATAAACGGCCGGTCTCGATGAAGTTGGAAAGTTAATGAGCGCCCCCACCTTTGTCCCGCCGCCCGCCATTTTGGAGAACGGCGAAATTATCGCCTTGAGTTATATTATCGAGAGATATAGGCGAGGACGAAGGTGCAATTTGCATTCGGAATGGACGCGTATGATGGAAATGTAGAATGTTCAAATTAAAACGAGTGTGCGGGGATATTTCTGTTTAATCGTTCTTCGAGGAAGAGAGAGAGGAGAGAACGAAGAGAAATTTTCGTTTAATTAAGACCTAGGAGAATTCTGATTATTTTATACGCGTCTTTTTCCTTTTTTTATTGTTCTATTATCAAATTACACTAAATTTCGTTTAATTAAACAGATTTTTCGCGAGTAAAATTAATTTTGAATAATTTAAATGTTTCGAAATTTTGATAATCTCTTGTTTTAATCTTTTGATAGTTTACGAAATACGGATAATCGAGAAGGCGTATAAAAAATGTGTTGCGAAGGAATTGGAGAGGACAATTTGCGAATAATATTCTCGCAAAATTAAGAAGATTTAGAACGGAATCTGGAGCGAGATTCGAGGAAACTTATAAGCTGGTACAAAGTACTAAACCATTCTTAAACAGGAAGCTTGCTGAAAATAGGGAACGGATTCTGGAATAACTTCCTGAATTATATAGTATTTTTAAGTGATGTATGTAGGTACATAATCCCGGAGCATAATGGTTCCGCACGTCCTTAATTTTACAGAAATCGGTGTGGAACTCGGTAATCCAGGTCTAGCCAGATGCGCTTCTTCCGCGAATTTCCACGTGGCCACGATAATTTTCATTCTTAGTAAAAAACGTGAAAAACATTCCGCCATTTAATTGGAGATTAATCTTGGATAAAAAAAAACGAATTAATAAAGAATAATTTAAAGAATTTAAATCGAGAAAAACATAGGTGGAGATCTATAAATTATCTCTACGATTCCTTTATTTATTTATCATTTATAACTCTATACCCATCGAGATTCTCTTTGCATCGGTCCTCGTCGAACGCTTAACCACTTTCCGGGCTTCAATTGTGATGTGTTCGAGTTCGATAAGCACGCTCTCGTGTTTTTCCGCTCTATTAACCGGTCGATTCTGAAAAATGTTGTCGCAACAGTTTCGACAACCCTATTCATGGGATTAAGCGAAGGGGAACTCGGCGTACGTGACCGATCCACCTTTCCTCGGCCGGTTGATTAAAATCTCTACGATTAGATGCGTTTGCTGTATCGTGAAAGGAGTTCTAAAATTCTCATAAAAATTCGATAACTGCTACTTCGTGTTTAAAATTACGTGTCACTTCGGAAAATTTCAATTAAGATAATAAAAGAATCGAAAATCGATTTACTTCATAATCAACAATATTGAACACACACGTGTTAGTTTCTCGAAATATATATCCACGTTTTTAAGAAATCGAGTATCATCCGCTTGTCTCGTTGCTGTCGAGGATACAAATTGAAACCTGTCATTAATGAAATCTCGAATTATTGAAAACGGATTATCGATTTATCGATTTGGCACGCGAGATTAAGTTCCGTTAGTCTGTGATGACGGTTCGATCATAGAGTTCCTCCACGCGAACTTTCGAGTGGAAACTCATGAATCGCTTCTTAACTTCGTGGCAAACTTTCGAATGGATAGGAATTGTGCGCAACGATGATGGTAACGTGTGCTATTGTCAACCATGATCAACGTTTCAAATATAATAAAAAGAACTTGCGTTTCTTTGGATATCTTTCGCTGATAATAATTCAAACTGCATAAAATTAAAGATGAAGATTAAATAAAAATCACAAAGGAGAAACAATCGACAAATTTACAATTCATTAAAACGTTTTAAAAATTCTGTATATATCTCAAACAACGTTACCTTCGTCGTTATTGGATAATTCTGGTAAGATTCTTCTTTCCAGTAGACGGCGGAAATGGAGTTGGAAACGATCGGCTGGAATAGCAGAGCGAAATAAATTTAATCCAATCGTGGTGAGGGATCGTTTCCCTTCCTCAATTTCGGAACGGAGGGATGGAAAGCCGTTAAGTCGGGCATAGGACAGAAAAGTTTCGTCAACGAGCGGCCATACCCGGGTCGGAACGTGAAATATTGCGGTGATAATTTCGATAAGATTGCTTCCCTGCACTTCCTCCTCGATCCCACCGCCGCAAGTTTTCTATTAAAAAGTCGCGGTCCTCGTAACTTCCCCACCTGCTGATTTCCACTTC
The DNA here is from genome assembly GCF_003254395.2 of Apis mellifera. Lineage (NCBI taxonomy): Eukaryota > Metazoa > Arthropoda > Insecta > Hymenoptera > Apidae > Apis > Apis mellifera. Next base: position 7,641,491 of record NC_037640.1, read on the forward strand.
CTCGAGGCTTCCGGTCGAAATGGCAAAGGGAGAACGCGACGCAATTCCGACTTCCGTTCATGGCGCGGCTTCATAAATCCTTTTTAAACTTCGTAATAAATCGGCAAAAATAACTCACGGAAAATTTAAAATAATCCCGGATTAATTAATTTAAATGCGAACAGATATAACGGGAGCAAAAATATTGGATCGAACAAAAGGAATAAAAATTTTGGAGAATAATAAATTGGAGAGAAAATTATACACTTGAATTTAATTTCGAGAAAAAAAAATCAAATTGATTTAGAAATAAATTTTGAAATCCCAATAACAATCCTATTCTATTAGAAATTCAATCTTTTTCTAATCTATTTGTCATTAAAAAATTTAGTACAAAACTAAGATTAGATACCCTATTATAAAAAGATAATTAATATATTAATTGAATCATTAAAATTAAATGATATGGCGGCTTTTTATTTTCTTATCTCTAATTAGAGATGCTTGTCGATTAATTTGATAGTCCACGATATGACCTACTTGAGTTTATATTTATGTTATTGTTGTTTTAACTGGCCTGAATTTATTTAAGTTAGAGAAATTTTATAGAACAATAATTCAAATCAAAATATAATACATTCAAGGTACAAAATGAGTTTTTAGGGACACAAGGAGTTTCGTAATCCGAAAATTTTCTTTCTCAAAGGAAAAAGAGAATGCGACGAAAAGCGTAACGGCAAGGAGGGAAAGGGAGGATTTCGAATGATCTACGAATGGAAAATCCTTTGTTATAGCAAATGACATTTCTGAAAACTCGTGTAGGATGTATCAAATAAATGGGGATAGGAAAGGTAGTATTCTGTATGCACTCATTAAACTCTTTTCCCTCCCTTTCCACCACTCTTCGAGAACGTCTCTCGCCTCGCTCTTTTTTTTTCCTTCCCCCACAACTTTCTTTCCTCAACTCTCCAACTTTTCCTCGCTTCAAGCTTAAGAGGATTCACTCTTCCGTAGATACACGCAGACACTTTACTTTGGACTAGTTACTTGTCCCTATTTTCCACTTTCGAATCCTTATTTTCTGAACATCGCACTTCGCTCGACAATTTTTATAAAATTCGTGCAATTTTTTGATTGCTTCATGAAACGTTACTTTTATGGATTCTTCGAATCGATCGATATATATTATCGCGATTAAAAAATATATTACGAATAATCGCAGTAATAAATATTTATTACATCGTTCGATACTTTTGATCAATAAATTTTTCTATTCCCAGAATTTTCTTTACAATCCTATCACTTAATCAATGAATGTCATTTGATTATTCGATCTATATATATATATCTCGATATAAAACTTCTCGATTGGAGAAAATTCGATCAAATCAAGATCCTTTGAAAGAAGATACCGTTCGAACACGGTACGAAGATATCTGTTTCCGAGATGGAATACGATATCTCGCTTAATCGGCGCAAATATTTTCCATCGATTCCGCGTCTTGTTTATCGAACACGAAACCGAGGGAGGAGGGGCTCGGTTCGAGGAAACCGGCGAACGGGATAGAAAAACAAAGAAGCTTTTCGAAAACGATCGATCGGATTAATTAATCGCGTAACCGAGTAATTAATTCGAACGCCGTGTCGCGCCAAAGAATGGATGATGGAATCGACGTTTTCGAGTTTCGAGAAAGTTGGTCGAATGAAAAGAAATATCGTTACAGAGTGAAATCAATTGATTTTTCAACCGATGGTCGAGGAAAATTAGGTCGATTATAACGAGATACGAAACGATTTCGTATTTTCAATTACTAAGTGTAGGTGAAATAGATAATTTTTGAATTACTTATACAAAAAATAATACACTTTTTTTTTTCTTTTCTTATTGAATAATTTATGTATCAAGTGATACAAGGAGTGTATCAGTCATGGTCAGACAGTTAAAGGGAAGGCAAATAATAATAAGTTTATGAAATTAACCTGCTGAAAAGGTTAATTAATTAAAAATTTACTTAAATAAACTTGCTTCAAGTAAATTATAATTTGGTATCGCAAATTACTATTTGCGATTTTATCGTTTCAAGCAATAAATTATCGAAGAAACATGGACTATTAAATTTTCCCCATCGCTTATCATCGCTCAAAAACAAAGTTACCGTAAGAATATTACACTACGAGACAAGCGAGAATTTTTCTTTCCCCCGCAATCCCTTCCTTATCCTCCAACGTAACCGAAAACTGGCGTTTCCCAAAGCATGCAAATCGCTGAAAAGTTCCAAAGTCACGGGCGAACTTCAAATCCCAAATCCTCCCCTTTCAACCGTTTAACCTTCTCAGAATCTTTCCCCGCGAACTTGCCACCTCGAAGTGGCGACACAATGAGGGGAAGGGAGGGAGGGAGGACCACGTCTCGCTGACGAAGCGAGAAACTCGCGAGACCCATCGATTGGGAAACTCTCCAACCGCTCCTTTTCCCTCCAACTTATCCCGATATTCCATCCTGAATTTCTCACTGGTAAATCAACCATCATCCACCTCGTCAACCGTATTCCCCGAGGTGGTCTGCCGTCGAAATAAAAGCTGCCGTTTTTACAGAGAGAGAGAGAAAAATAATCGTCGGCAAACAATTCAGCGAGAAGCGTTCGTTCGCGATAATAATCATCCCTTCTCCAGCCCCTCCTCCTCCCCTCCCTGGTTGGAACGGTTCGAGTCGCCGGCGGAAACAGCCGTAATATTCGGCTCGCATTGTCCGAAAGTTCGTGGAATTTCTTCCCTCGCGCGGATACGCGTTTGCCAAGTTTTGGAAACGCGTTCGGAATTTTCGATTTTCGAAAGGTTCGATTGGAATGGGTGTTTCGAGTTTATCCGTGAAAGGATGGGTAAATGGAGAAACGAAACGATTGTTCTTTTTTTCTTTTTTTTTTCAGGCGATTGAAAGTTGACGAGCGGAAAGGTTTGACGATGTAATATCCGAGGTGATGATCGGATATAAACGAAAGAATGGGACGGTGGAATTTTTCCGACGAGATGATTTCGAGGGGTATTAACGGTGGTGTATTATTGTTAATAACGAAGAGGAATGAAAGGAACGAAGAGAATTTTGGAGAATTTTTCGAGGAGCAATGTGGAACGTTTGGAATAACATTCGTGATAATTAAAGAGATGGTTGGAAAGAATCGTGGGATTCTTGGACGAGTTATGAGAGGTATTCGAGATCGCGTGCTATATGGCACGATATAATTCGAATAAAAGATATAATGAAATCTATCGACGATCCAGTTGTTGAAAGATAAAACGAATAATGCGAACATTCAAAATTATTGCAGATATAATGATATACGGTTTTTAAAAAATTTTCTATAAAATCCATCTTCGTTCGTAGAAATATTGCAAGGTCTCGAAAAGAGGGCCACGGAATTGAAATATTTCAAGAAAATTTAAGCAGACGGCGTAAACGATGTGCTCCGCTTCGAAATCGATTCGTCGTTACAATTTTTTCCTACACACGTTAAAAATGTCACGATTGCTGAATTATTCTCGGCCGATCGAGCCACTGGTTTCGCGCTACCTGTTGAAGCTGAAACAGACGATCAGTCAGAAAACGTTCTGTCGTAAATCTGGCCAATATATACGCATTTTCGAGAGCAGTTTTTTTTTTTTTTTTTTTTGGAAATCGATCTCCAACAAATTATTCGTGTTCTCGCTCAGAGCGATTGGATAACGAAAAAGCTATCCTTTAAACAAGAAGATTAACACCAAGATTTTATTACCAAATTGAGGATGAATGATAAACAATGATCGATAAGATTAATTAATAATAACGATGAACTGTTACAAATCCAAATATTCTCTTATTTTTTTCTGTGTCTAAGAATATTTATGCGTTTCATCGAATATTCCCTTCCCGAATAACTATAATATTCTTGAATGAATAATTGGAACGGGACGAGGGGGGGATTGAATTAATAAATCGATAGCGAATTAATAATTCAAAACTGAGCGATGAATCGAATTAATAAGTTGTTGGAAACTTGTACGGAATATTGCAAATTTAGTAATTTATATGGAGCGAGTTAATTTTTCGCAACCAAGATGAGAAAAAAAGAGAGATAGAAAAAAAAAAGAAAATGGAAGAAGTTGGCCGCTGAGAGAAAGATGGAAATTTTAGAGATTATCATAATCGAGTTTTAGTTAATTTGTGGAACGGTGTAATTGGGTTAAGGGACCATCGATCATCGTAACTGGGGGTTTACAAAGTGGAAGGTTACGAAGGTAATCGAGTTTCAACAACTCGAACTAGCAAAGTATATTTGAATTTCACGTATTTAGAAGTAGTATCCGTGATTAAATGATTCTGCTAAAGTTCTGAAAATTATTGTAAAATTCTTGAGAAATTCTCCGAGAGATTCGAAGATTATTCTCAATTTTAAATGTTAGAAAAGTGGAGTTAAAAGATTCGTTATCACGTTCAAACCTTTCGAGATTTACTGCATTTGAAAATTGTTGAGTAACAAGTGTCACACGCGTTAAAAGTTTACGTAAATTTTGGAATTTGAGAATTATCATATATTTGAGTTTTAAACTGCTCTTTTAATTTTCTCTCTCTCATTGACGAAATAATTTTTATTTCCTTCTATCCCGTCTAATGATAGTAATTAAAATTACTAAAAGTATACAAATAAGGCCAACGATTAAACGATTCGCGAATAAAATTTACTCGATATTTTCCATTTAATTAATGATCCATCAGTCTCGAGTTTCCAATTTAGTCGCACTCGTATTTACGTCTTATGCAACACGCCCTCTATTATCCTGTAAAGTTCTCAAAGGAGCAAGATTCACGGGCACAGCCTCTAGTTTCGTCCGTCCAACAAGTTCGGACGATGGCCCGTGGCTATTGTTTCGTGGTCTGTCCAGATTGCATGGAAATCCAACCCCGTGGTTTGATACTTCGACAACGGAATGTTGAAGAGGACGCGATAAAATATCGATCGACAGGGATTTCGGATATTCTCGAAAGTTTGGAGAAACTTTGAATTTTTTTTGTGTTATTTTCTTATATTGCAAAATAAAAGATGCTGAAAGAAACTTCAAATTAGAAAATTCTGCGAAGTAAGTAGAAGAAAGGAAGTACGGAATAATGGAGGTGAAGTTTAAAAGAGTTCGAGAAATTTAAAAAAAGGAAAAAGAAAATTTAAAACAAGAACTTTAACTTAATCAAATTGGTTGCAAAGGATTATTATATCGATTGAACGGAATAAATCATCTTTATCCATCTTGTTCGAGTAGATCAGTTCATCTTCCAAGAGAGCCTTTCCAAGATTAATCGATATTCCTCGTTTAAACAATTTCAATTTTATCCAATACCGTGCACCTGGAAAATTGTTCTGGCTAGTCTCCAAACATCGAGAGCCAGTCTCCACAAGTTCTCGATCTTTATTCACGATACTTATATGCCCGAACACGTGTAAGTGATTAAATATCTTTAAACATTATCTTTGAAATTCTTATTTCTATTGTTTATTACAAAAAATTCCTGTGTCTACCTCTTTCAATCCTATCTTCATTGAATTTTAATATTAAAAAACAATTACAATTACAATTTCAATACCTAATTTCCTTCTTACAATCTTTCCTCCTTCGATCGATAATATTACCAATATTACAATATGATACACGATACGATTTTTGGTTCTCATCCCATCCAATTTCCTCGTTACGAATTTTTTCTCCCTTCAATTCAGTGCAACAAATAATCGCGCAATTAATGGAATCGCATTGGGAACGAAACAGAATCATAAACCGTCATTCACACACTTTTCCACTAACGTTCAATCGCAGCCCGCCTCGCCACGAATCTTGAACCGCGCGAATTCTAACGCGAGCGTAACAGGCCATAAATTTTAAAACCGTCTCTCCTCATTGAATTACTCGTGGCGGTACCCGCCGCTCGTTATTACCGCGCCCGCCACTCGCGACAACCCCGTGGAAAACTGCTGTTAATTTGTAATTTAAAAAAAAATCCCCCTCTCTCCGTCCCCCCTCCTCTAGTTCGTGGCGATCCCTAATTTTCCCCGTTGCTCGAGCGCGCGAGCGCGAAAGTCCTCGCGCCGTGTTTTCTAATTTTTACGACGAGCTGCCGCTGCTACCTCTTCCAATTTTTGTTCTCGCTTCCTCGGCCACTTTGCATATTTTATTATCAATCTCTTTGCCGAGTGGATTTTTATTTTTCGGAGGGGAGAGGGAGAAGGGAGTTCGGTTTAATGAAATTAAACTCGCGTTTCATTTTTAATTAAGCGCGAATCTTTCCCTCCCCGAGAGCGAATCTTTAAGTCTGGAAACTTAAGTTTGGAAATTATTAAATTTATCTCTTTATTTATTTATTTATTTATTTATTCTCGGGTCGGTTTGTTTTTCGAATATTTTTATTATATATTTTTCTTTTTCGAAATTATAGCAAGGGAAAGTCGTAGATCGTTTAAATATATTTTTCCCCACATTTTATCCGCAAGCTTTATATTAATAACTTTATTATTACACTCGTCGAATGATAAGTATCGCAAGTAATTACTTGAAATTTATATCCTGGCTATTTAATTGTGAACATTCTCGGGGAATAAATGGGACGTGAAAATGCTCGAAAGTGTTAAACGGGGAAGGGGGAAAAAAGAAAGTAGCGCGATTATAACGAGGTGAAAAATAATAATCAGTCTCCTATTCGACGAGATAATGATAATGTTATAACAAGACGTGTATATCAATCACGTGTGTACCGTCAAAATATGCGAATATATTTTCATCCGCTTCGTGTGTATCGAGATTCGAAAATATCGAGAATTATTATAATTTAAATGCGCAAAGGATTTCATATAAATTCAAATTTCCGAGCCGAGATTGATATTAAAATTCGCGACAGAGGCGATGCTATCCTCAACAAATTAAAGCGGGAGAAATAGAGCACAAAAAAAAAATAAATAAATAAATAAAATAAAAAAAAACAAAATTTCAATACTTTTTAAACGCTCAAATGATAAAATATTCTTAATTAATATAATGCGAATCAGATGAACGCGATAACAGCCTTCTGATTCGATAGAGAAACCATGTTAATAAATGAAATGTTTGCTTTCAAATATTTTGCATATAATATAAATCCAAGAGTTTTATAAATATTTCGATAACAAAATGTTACGCTTGCATTTTTTACATTTGAGCGTGATAAATTTATATTGTAATTTTTATTTTATCGCTATACATTCGTTATTTATCGCGTTGTATAATTTTTTTGTACCTAAAAATATTTAACAAAGAATCGAAAATGATAATTCGATTTCTGGAATCGTTGATTTTTGAAAACGCGATTGATCCAACGCGAAATCGTCGAGAAGAGGAAATAATGCGAGCGTCTAATTTGCGAAAAAGTTCCATGTTGCGAAATTTAAAAGGGTAAAAGGGTTGTTTCGCAGACGAGAGCGCACAGGAAGAACGAAACAGGAGCATGATCACGCGAAACAGAGGAATACCGGCGAATTGGGGTTGGTGGTTGAATATGAGGGTGGGAAAAACAGCAACAAGAGTTGGGAAAAAGCGGAATGCTTCAAAGTATAGTACAAATTCAGCGGAAACGCGTCTCCCGAAAAAGAAACGGGGAGTGAGTTTCCTTTATTCGAAGGGATAAGACTTGCGAAAATGTAAGCAAGATAAGAGAATGGCCTTTGAGAAAGGAAAATGGGGCAGCGTTTTCGAAATACATTTCGATATATTTTTGAGAAATTTTCAAATACAACGATTTTGCTGATTATGGTAAACCCGTGTAACGGGACGATTGAAATCAAAATCGTAAAAATTCTACCACCATCGCGCTACTCGTTCTACTTGGCTGACCATAATAGTTTTATTCCACTTGCCTGCTCACGACCGTTTTATTATACCTATCAAACCAAGACTACTTTACCGTCCGACCACGACAGTTTTATTCCACTCGTCTTATCGTGTTTGTCTCGTTCCGTTTACTTTAAACGAATAAACTCTTTTTCTAATTATTTGAATTATCATTGCAAATATTCCGTTCCACTCGTCTGCCTATATTTGATTGCCTTGTTTATCCGATAAACAACTGATCGATGATAACTGTAACTCTATTATATAACTATTATATATACGAGCACGATTGTTTTACATCATTCATTCGACAACGTTTTTCCGAATATTCGAAAGAGACGTGACGCGACATTTTTATTCGTTTTCGAAAACAAGCGACAAATAGTTGGCAATTAAACGACTCGAAAATCAAAGCAAATAGTCAGTGAAGCAGTCGACGATATCTCAACACATTTCTGCCACCAAGTTTCACAAGTGAGAAACAGTCGTGAAGTTACAACATTCGTTTAATTCCTATCTCTGCTCAACCGGATTAACGAGGGCCTTGCAGACTTATTGCGCGACATAAATGAAACTTGAGCTTTCGTTTCAAAGTGGATTTTCGTTTTACGAGCAGGGTAGACGTAAATCTTTCCTTCGCGAAATATCACATCCTCTTCCTCCTTATCCGCATTTGTTATCAGAATTTTTATTATTCTCCGATTCTTTCCCCCCGTTGAAGCAAACAAAGGATAGAAAGTCCTCCCCCAAATCCTCCAAACTTCCCTCCAAACTTCCCCCTTTAACCTCAACGTTTACTCCAATTATACACGCTCGCCACTGTTAAACTCGAACCTCAAGTTCCATCGTTAGAACACCGTAAACCCAGATTCCCACGTCATTCTCGGCCGATTATCCTCGCCCCAAAATTATCATCCGATCCTCCCTTCGAAACCAACCTCGATTCCCATTATTCTCATATCTCTACATCCCCCTCCATTCCCCAGATTCAAGCCACGTCTTCTCGTATTCCACGTGTCGTTTCGAACGAGAGGAGGAAACGACGAAAACAAGCGGGAAACGGGGCGAGATTGGACGAGTTTCGCAGACCTCGAATCCCAACTCAACTCTGTTGGTGGGTTAAACCGCGCACGGATTCCCGTCTCACTGCTCACGAAGAATTATCCGCCGCGGTCCACGGAGGCGGCCTCCCTCCTCCTCGTCTGGCTGGATAATTATCTGTCTAGGGCCGGGATCGTGGCTCTGTGCACGGGGACGGATGGGCTTAAATGGCCCTTTGCGATACACGGGGTTCGTTTCAGCGGTGCTTGGGCGCCGCGCACACAGGGAAACGTTCTTCTAAATTCTGGCTGCGGCGGAGTATCGTATATCGCGTTCTCGAGGAGGCCGTTTGTGAAGATAATTAGCGCGGCGGTATTTTATTCTTCTTCGAACGGATTTGTGCTTTGAGAATTCTCAAATAGAGATGTATTCGTTTTTTTTGAGAAGAGTGTTTGAGTTTTGAGAGAGAGAGAGAGGAGAATTAGAATTCATGAATTGTGTGTTGAGAGAAAATGAATTGATTTCTAACATTTTATATCATTGCTTTCTTTTGTTCTATCTTCGAGAATAAAAAAAATGTTTTATATAAGAAACGATTAATTCGTAATTTGTTAAATAATTGATTTAATTTGAGATTTGAATAGGAATATATATAACAAAAATGTGATTGAATAAAGATTACGATTAATTTGTAATTTAATTAATTCGTTTCTATTAATTTTATACGCAATGCTAAACTCTTGAAAAAGTTTATTATTCCTTTTTCGTTGATAAAAAATTTCACGCTTAATCAGGATTAAATATTCATTGAAATATCAATCTTTTAATTACGAACGAGCACACGTTTAAAATACGGGAGTATTATCCCGAAAATATCCGACTCATTCGATTCTCGTTACTGAGCGAAACTATCGTCGTCGCCTCGTAATTTAACAGTAATTTGAAATTTCTCGTGATTTCGGGCCCATTAAAGAAACATTAAGCTTTTGTAGAACGCGAAATAAAGGAAATTTACCCTTTATCCTAACTTGTTGTTGAAATTAGAAATATAATTCTCATCCTCTTCCCCTCTTGAAATTTTACATTGAAAATTCAAGAGAAATGTTAACACAACTTGTAACGAGACTGTATCACCTTTAAATCTCTTCGAATATATATCTTACGTTATCCAATCATTAATTTCCTTAAAATTGCAACCCGTTATTACGCGACAAACCTAATTTTCACGTATAAATTTGAATCATCGAGTCTCTCAAAATTATTCTCAACAGATTTTTACTTCTCATCAATGAAATATCAACATTCGGATATAAACTCGATAATTCTTACTCGATTTCCTGTTATTTCAAATTTATTTACTAGAACATGATTCGAAAAAAAATTGAAAACCAATTCTAATATATTTATCACGTATCGTTCCGAGTTATTTCGATCATTTTCACCAAATTGTTGGAAACAATTAATAAATTAAACAACGCACAACAAGTGACAGAATATTATTGTTAAATAACCGTCGCAAGTGAATTTATCAAACGAATTCACCCAACGATATACGATAACCCCCTTACAGAAATTTCGTGTCGCGTTTCCGCGAGAATAATCTATTCATAAACACGGTATTGTACGAGCCATCTATAATTTATCGGTAATTAATTCTGATATTCCACATGGCCCGATTCAACGCGTACATAACCTATATAAATCAATATTCCTAGATCGAACACCATAAATTATGACAACTGAACGTTCCGCTAAAACCTTAAAAGTTTCACGCACGTGCGAGTTGTAAATCTCGATTGCAATTCCACGAGTTCAAATTTTTTTATTGACCGAGAGAAGAGGTAAACGTTAAAAGCGAGAATCGATGTGACAAAATTTCGTTACTTGTTGATCTTTTCTCGTTTTCTGGGGGAAAAATAGAAATTCTTCGGATACTTGTTGATAATTTCTAAATGTATCGATATTTGTATTTTTAAAATATTACGAAAAGAACGTAACAAAAAAAGAAAAAGATTTTATTATCTTAATATTTCAGAGAAACGAAACTATCCCTCTCTGATCTAATATCGAATAAAGTGGCGAAAGAAGAACCAAAAAGATGATAATAATTCGCGCAAAATTTCATGACAATGGGAGTGAAAGTTGAATAAAAAGAAAATAATAAAGACTCAAGGGGTGGAAATTTTGTTCCTTCGGCCTCGTTTAATCCATTCGTCCTCGATGTTTCCTCGATGGAGGGCAAACAGATCGCGATGGAAAGGGAGGAAAAAAAAATATTTAACAAACGAGAGAACAGAAGGGTGATGTCGTGGGTGATGTCTTTGATCTCGAACGGGGACGTAGTTGGGTCAAGGAAAAAGTTCGCCCCAGTAGAGATCCGCGATAGATGAACATCGACCGGAATGCGAGGAGAAAAAGGGATGGTATCTTGCGGGATGTTTGCTACTTTAATTCTCCTTCTATCTGTAAGGTGTTTCTGATTGGCTGATTACGACTTGTCCCTCTCCTTCTTTTCTGGGACACGAAATGGGGCGAAGAACGGTTAACTCTGTTCGCTTAACATAGTGGAGGAGGAAACTCGAATGAAATAAACGAAGGGAGAAAAATTAAATCTTCAAATTTTCCTTCGAATTGGAAAAATCACTGTGACAAATAATTCAATCGTGATTCCTGATTCTATTCGTAATTTTACAAAAATCGACACGAAACGAGGAAAATCGCGTTCTCAGGGAATCGCGTGTACATAAGTGATCGCTTTTCAACCCGCATTCTTAAGCCGAACTGATTCATCAAAGGGCCCTCCCCTTCCCTTTTGGATCGGTCGAAAATCAGCCAAGCTTGTTTACCAATGGAACACGAGCCAAAGTATAATCCGTGATACAAGGGAATCGATAATCGCGGAAACACCCCTTCAGGTATTTGGATCGAAAACGCTCGATTTTAACCCCGTTTAAGCAAAGAGTATGTCTAAACACGAGCGGGGGGACACTTGTTGCTGGCAGCGTTGCGTAAAATATCGAATATGTCTAACAACCCCCCGGAGGATTTCGCCCGATGAACAACCAGGCCATCGCTTGTTTCCACCTGTATTCTATACACCTCGGATATGGGTTGCATTAATTAGCTTATGCATTGCGTTTCCGAACGATGCTTGAATCCAACATGAATGAAATTTGTATAGCTGTGGAGGTGGGATAGGGGACGAATAGGGGAGGGTTGAAAGGCGTTTACGGAAGGGCGAGCCAAGCCTTTCTGCTTGGACGATTGGAAGATTGGCGATGGTTGTCGGAAAATTAGTAATGAAAATTCAGTCAGAAAAGCAGATGTATTTTGTATTTCTTTCTTTTCTTCGCGCAACTATTTTTAATTTTGTAATTTTTGTAATAAAATACACACGCGGTGTGGTATCTTTTTTTCTTTCTTTTTTTGGAAAATTGAAAAATATATCCAAGCATCTAGTATTGCCACATTTAATTATTAATTTCGTGGCCGGGAAACTTGAAACGGTAAAGGGATATAAATTATGCTGTAATTACAGTACAGAGTCAAATTGTGACGCGCACGTTACAATTTCATCCACAATGGTTGCGATAAAAAATATATACGGGGATGGCTCATTTGCATCCTGCATTTATATCCTCGCGATTAAAATTCCGTTCGCGTTAAATAAATGTAGTTTGAAATCTTCTATTCATTCGTTCTTACATTTCTTCCGCGTGTATGTTGTCTCGAGAAAAACGAATTCATCAACGATGCGCACAATGGGTCCGATTATTATTGAAAAATGAAATTCGACAATTTTCTCCCGTTCACGCAATACGAAATATCTCGTAACACATTCGTCCAATTATTTTCCAAAATTACTCGATCGCTCGTACGTAATTTTAACGTATCGTGTCGCGAATTTCGAAAAATCGAGAAGGGAATTGGAAACGTGTATGCGGGAACCGTGTATACCGGTATGAAAAATGGCAGACGAACGAATGAATCTCGTTTGATCCTCTTGATTTCGTAACTCAATTAACGAGCTTTATCGTAACCGATGTAACCAAAAACAAAGATTCAAAAATCGTGACGCGAATAACTATTGGAACAATTTATCTCGTGACGTCCATTTCAATACATTTTTTTTTCCAAGAATTATTTTGCCTAGATTATTAAGAAATTATTAAATGTTTTTAGTTCGATTTCAACTCTCTCAAATATTTCGTAATATACATGTACTTTTTCTTATCATCACACTTCTACCTTTCATTATTACAATTAGCAAACATACTTTCATATCCTCCTAATGCAAAGAAATATTTATTACTACGTTCATACTATGCAATACACTGGATAGATTTAGAACGAATGGAATAGGATAATATATCATTTTTACCCACAATCTTTCTAATTTTAAAATTCAATAATAATAATAAAAACTACAAAAAAAAAGAAACGAGAAACCTATTTAATTCCTTCAATTTTAACAGAATAATAAACCTCGTATAAAGAAACATTGTATCGAACACTCGAGCATCGAATTCTCTCTTCCTCCCTCTCTCGAAAAAGGAACCGAATAATTTTCGAAAATAATTTTTAATCGCGAATCAAAGGCGTTTACGATTCACAGCCAAGTTTCAGATGAATGTAACACGAGGTAAACGGAATGTTATTCGATGAAAAGGCGTATTTCCCAAGCGGCGTTTTCCAATCATCGTGGTCCTCTCGGATGGACCCGTTTTGAGTTACCCTACTCTCAGGATATTCTTTTTCAAAGTAAGGAGCGCCACGTTTCACGGGGCGATAACGAGCGTCATTCATCGGCTTCGTGGCGATAAGAGTTCGTAAAAGTGATTGATTTTCGGCGGTAACGTGTCGAGATTCAACCGTGTCTTCTTTTTTTTTTTTCCTTTCATTTTCTTTCCTTCGAAAATTTTCGAATTGCGCGTTGGTTGATATTAGTTATTGATATATAATAATATACTCGTGAAATTTTCAAGAGAAATTTTCAAGAAAAATTTTCAACCAGGTTAATTCGAAGACGTATGATATATCTTTAAAAGAAAAGTAAGTAATTAATTTAGCTTTCCACTGATCTACGATTATATTAAAGAAATAAAAGAGAATTTTTACGGACGGTATGTTTTCTGATGGATAAACTCCATTAAGTGTCGGATGTCTCGGATGGCACGGATGTGAGACGTATCGTGTGTATGCGATATATTATTTAGAAAGTTTGGAATTTTTAAAATGATCCGAGATCATATCGTTTAAATGCAACGAATAAACGAAGTGGAGAAGACTTGTCTACCAAGATGAATCACAAAAGGAACAAATCAAAGTTCAACAAATTTTTATAAATAAAAGGATTAGATTGTTCTAAACTAATAATTTTGTTCTTTCGAAAGTAAAAATATAATTCGATTAAAAATCATTTTAATTGTATGAGTTAAAAATTTCTATTCTTTGAAAAACTTTGATCCGCTAGCATTAAAAAAAAAAGAATGGAAAAAGAAAAGATGAAAAAAGTCGTCTTAATAGGAGAAAAAAAAGAAGAACGGAGAGTGAGACTTTGTCTGTCGTCGAACATGTTTCGTTGCTCGATGACAAAGACTCGATGACAGACTTTTACGTCCATCTATCCTCCTGGTCCCTTTACACCAGGAGAATATTTCAACGAAGATAGCCTCCAGCATCGAATTGAAATACGCTCGAGTATCGAGAACGTTGCTAGTTTCGGCGCCCCATTTATAGCCACGTATCGAAATACCCTGATCTTGTAAAATTATTATTATTCCTTTAAATAATCAAATCAATTCTTTCCCATCGATTTGTTCTTAACGACAAGAAATTATTTTCGAAATATCAAAACATGATAAACTGAAGAAACAGATTAGAGAGACGTTTAATCACGAAAGAGAGAAAAGAGATTTTTTATGAGGAAGAATCGTTCATCGAGAAGCGAGTAAGAATGCCTAAAGAATAAATAATATCTTATACAAAAGAAGAGCGTAAAGATGTTACGTCACGAGACAAAAAACAGAGAAGACGGATTAAAAGAAAAAGAAAAAAAAAAGAAGTAACCGCGCGTGTGAGATACACATCGTGAAGAAATCGTGAAAAATAGAAGAGCCAAAAGAAGAGACAAAAGGAAAGGACGTTAAAATAAGCGAGAAAACCTTCGGTGAAGATCACGTATGGAAAATAAAAGAAAAAGAAAAGAAGCAAGATAGCTGGAACGAACTGGAAGAAAAATAAGGGGAAAGAGGAGGACAAGAAGAAGAAGAGCTCCTGTTTACATTTACTAGATTACTTTTTCCCTAATCACTATCATCCAATTCTTCCCTACAAAATGTCCATCATTATCCTCACAGCTGTCCAACGCACGAGTTCCATTAATGTCGTTAAAGAAATTGCTAAAACAGTCTTGTGGAGACAATGCAAGAACAGACATCCTCTTCCTCCTCCTCCTCCTTCTCCTCTTCTCTTCTTTTTTCCCCTCTCCCTCTTCGTCACGAACAATGGGTCGAAGACTTATGGTAACCCTCTTCTAACCCTTTTCATCCTTTTCTTCCTCTTTCCTTATTTTATTTTTTCCTTTTCTTTTCTTTTCTTCTTCTTCTCTTGTCCTCTTCTATTCTTTCGAAACTCAACCTCCAACGTGTCTCGCGTGCAAACGAGGTAAACTTGGAGTTTCGAGGGGAAGGGGATGGAAACAGACGACAATGGCCGCCGCGACGCACAAAACGATTTCAACAACTTTCTCGTCGCATTGTTTTAATTATCGTTACATCGTGCAAGCGCCTAGGCTCTAGCAGCCAGGCCGTTTTAGAATCTTTGACCCAGATCCCGGTGAATGTCGGCCGTAACGAGTGGAGCTTGCGGAAAAGCTTCTTTCGTACGACCTCGAGAGAGATGCTGACCCGTGTTTTCTTCCGGTTCGAGAATATCCCTCCCTCCTCTTCGATGTGTTGTGGCCATTTACAACGATATAATCCATTCCCTTCTTTCCAGAAAAGCAATCATCGTCCAAGTGATATATATCGAAGAACGCATAGAAATTTTTAATTTCCACCATCGCTACGTTGAAAGAAAGAAAGAAAAATATAGGTCACGAATTGAAATTAAATATAACGGGAGAATACTTAAGAAGACGGAAAATTAATCCAGCAAATTTTCACAGTTCTTCCTCGTATCAACAATTTTTCACCGGTGTAGATCCATCTTCACCTTCAAAGGGCTTTGTATCGAATTTGAACTCGAGGAAGGGGGCAGCGACGAATTTTTTTCCAAACGATGATAGAGGACGCTCTTCCACTCTTTTTCTTTTTTTTTTCCTTTTTTGAATGGGTGAACGAATGGTCGGTCGATTAAAGGAGGGAGGGGCAATTGCAGGAAACCGTGTGCATGCAAACCGATCGGTGGGTCGTCCGGTAGGCTAGGTGCTTCCGCCTTTTTACCCTTCAAAAGCGGCACACTGCGGATTATGCGTCGCGATAGTAAAATTGTAATGGTCATCGAGCACATTATAGCCGCCCTTGAATCTTTAACCTTCCAACACGCTTTGCGACAGATTATTCTCGTCCTTAGCTCATGCGTGCCCGAGTTTACGTGTGGGGTGTTTTCTTAACGAGCTTAGGGGTGGGTTCCGGTTGGAACACGGTTCGAGAACGATGGAAAATAAACAACAGGCCTCGGCTCAATTTTCCCCTTATAATTATTCTTCTTATCCAACTTTTCTTATCCAAGAAAACGGAGGAGAAGGGATATTTTATAAAATTTTCTTTTCTCTTTAAAAATTGTATCGATCACGAAGAGTCGAGAGGGAGAGGGTTTACGTTTCACGAGATGATAATTTTCATCCGGCTTTCGAATTTCATTTACCGTTTTCATTTCGTTCGTTGTCATGTTGATGAGCAGGTAAGTTGTAACGCACCGTGGCAATTTTCAAAGCAAACAACGCCCTCCATCCATATCGTGCATAACAGAGAATATTTGTCGAACGCGGATGAAATAAAAGCTTCGCTTAAAATAACCCGGCAACGTTCGACGATGAAGGATGCATTTTTAGAATCTTGCACATATATACTGTCTCGCACGTTTAACCATTTCTATATCCAGATATAAATTCGCGTTTGATATTTGGTATTTCCTATTTCCACCATTTCTAGTATAGTTCCCTTTGTATAACATCCTTATTTATAAGGCGCGAAATTTAAATTTACCCTCCCCTGCCGATGAATTTTTAATTTCAATTCTCGACGATTCTTGACGGCCAAAAATAAACTCGCACCAACGACTAATATTTACGTCGTTAAAAATTCTACGGCGGAGAAGGAAATTTTCCATCGTGGAAAATTTCGAAGAGACGAAAAAACAGAGACGAGAGATATTCGGAGAGATATCGAAAAGAAAAAAGGAAGCAACGCTGTCCTTCTCTCGTTTCGAGTAAACACAGCGATTTTTAGATTGCACAAGCATCGAAAAATACAGGGAAATTCCGTTTAATATTAATTAAATCGGTGCAGAGACTCCAACTGTAAGCTTGATTTACTCCGGGGTCCTGGATTAACGCGCGCCTTCCCTACCTCGTTTCTGCAATTTTCATATTTTATGCGCGCGAGAAAGGACTCGATGACTAACTTCTCGCGTAATTTTCAATTTACGATCGACGAGTCTCCTCCTCTACTTCCATCGAATATTTAACGAGCAACCTTTTTCCATCTCTCCTCTCTTACAAACGATCCTCGAAATGTGACGGAAGACTGATCGTCGATCGTTCCAATAATCAGAAAGAGAATTTTTTTTTTTATTCGAAGCTCGTTTGAGTAAAACAGATTTGAAAATTCTAAAAATAAGAAATAGATATAACGCGAATGTAAAAATGATTCGTATGGAAATGAGAAAACTTTATTTTGAACATGGATTAATAATCTCTTGTTCGCTATTAAATCCTATCGTATTTAAAAAAAAGAGAGAAAGAAAGAGAAGATGTAAGACACTCTGTGGAAAGAAAAGGGAGGAGGGGGAGGAAAAAGGAGTCATAAAGAAGCGAAACTTTTCAAAAGTGGAGTAATAAGGGAAGAAGCGTAGCAGAAGATGCGGTGTAATCGATAGACGACAACGTTGTTAACTTGCAACAAACACGAACACAAGTTTCCGCGTCAAGGAACGAAAGCGCGCGCTTCCGAAAGTTTTTAATTTGTTATTAGACGAAGCCAGCTTTTCGATTTTTTTTTTCTCTCTCCTCCTTCTTCTTGTTCCTTCTCAACACCTTTCTTGTTCACGTTCGCGCTTTATGGAAATAGCAGTGCCGGTGTTGTTGGTAACGTAATTGGGTCGAAATTCTGGTTTAAATTATGGCTCTCGAGTTGTTGCACCACGATTGTTCCAGGGGAATTTCAAATTATTGTTCGATCGGAAGTATTTCTCTTATGGATCCAACTTTTGCAAAAAATTTTTCCCCGAAATCTCCGCGAAAATATACAACCATTTTTACCTTCGTTCCTGCACGTTCATACGAACGTGATTTTTCCAAAAATTTCAACTTCCACGCTCCAAAAAAAAAATATCCAAACCTTGTTCCAACATGTGTTCATTATTCGAACGTAACGTAATTTAAACTTCAACTCCTCCCCTTCATAGAAATACAAAACCATTTTCACAATCCCTTTCGACCAATCAGAGGACACAAACTTGGGAAATGCCTCAAATTCGTTCGATCTTATTTCTTCTATCCCCTCACAGATGCAATATCGTCGTGAGGGGAGGACACGTTGCATCCCCTGGAAGCCCTCCAGTCTCATTGTGCTCCCGTCCGATGCTTGATATTCGCCGAGTGACAGGAACGGTACATATAACGTAAGAAAGACGAAGCTTTAAGGATTTCTTTTCAGCCGTGGATACGCGCGCAACTCGGGATTCAAGGGGGATAGACCCAGTTTCCACGGCGCTTCGTTCCATCCCTTTCGTTCGTCAAAATTAGGGAAACGTATTTCGCTGGACTTTTCGCTTCGTATAATAAATCGTTGGTTTGTCGGGAGCAGGATTTATCGTCGGTTTCGAAATGATTTTTCCGGGTTTCGTGGCCTTCGCGAAGCTTTCAAGGCTCAGGTTAGAGTTCACTGGGTCATTTGGTTTTTTTCTCCTTGTTCGAAACTTGGTTAGTTTAAATTGTTAAGGTGAGATGTTGATTTCGACAATATCATGTCACGATTGAAGAATACAAAAAATATAAATTGGTAATAAAATTGTTACCAAACAAATTGAGAATACGAACATAGTTGTTCTCTATTGAAAGAATGTAAATAGATATCGAAATTGTTAATAATCAAATCGAGGATACGATTAAATAAATCCACATTGCCGATGGATATGCTTATGTAAACAGATCAAAAATTGAAAAAAAAAGAAGCGTATCGAAAAATATAAACGAAGAAATAATCGAAATCCAATATCCAAACCCAAATATTCCAATCTTTTAAAAATTATTCCTTTCTTTCCTTAAATCCTAAATTCTCAAGAATCGTAATCGTTCTCTTCTCACCCTTTTCTCGAACGTCCATCCAACAAATACTTATATAAAATTCCAAACCCCAAAATTCAAGAATCGACATCCCCTGGAAATCAACGTGGTTCGATCCATTCGATCGCCGCTCGAACCGAAACACGCGCAGACTTCGATCGATCGCACAAACCCTAAACCCTCGACAATTTATCCCGCGTGCGGAAACCAGTGCACGCAGTCGTGTCGATAATCGAATTCTCACGCTATTGAATCGACGCGACGACACGACGCGTTAGCCTCGCATCCGTGTAATAAGACGGCATTGTGCAACGCGGGGTTGGAAGGAACAGGTTTCTCGTTTATCGTCTCCGCGAATATCAATGTCTCTGCCTCGGAACGGACAATGGATGGAAGAAGAGGATTAAACGAGGGGGATGGATATCGTTGTGCAACGCGTCGAGCCTGATCGAAACTTGTAAACCGCACAATAAAGGTGTATCTTTATCACGAGGTAACGCGATAAAGGGAAACGTGGAGGCTGGTTACCGGGCGGAAGATTGAATTTGCGGATCGGCAAGTTTATTGTGAAAATCATAGACGATGAAGGAGGTGGAAGTTTGTTGCGGTGGTTGGTTGGTTAGCCGATTGAGACAGCAGGGAAAGTTTTAGGGAAGCTTGGAAAATTCGCTCTTAAAACAATTATCGTTTCTTTAAATTTTCATTTTGACAACGTTTGTTAGTCGAGTTTTTTATAAAAATGATTAACGAACTGAATTAAAAGAATCTAAGGGGAAAAAATTCCAGAAGAAAGTTAAAATTGCTAATTTCTCTTGTTCAACATGGTGCATTAAATAATCTAGTTTCCCATTTCCAGCGCAAAATTTCAAACGCTCCATTTCTACCCCGATACGCGAGAAATCTCAACGTCACGTTTGTGAAACGGAACTCGCATGGATTCCCTTATTCAAAGGGGAAACAGAGAGTTGCGTGTAACGCTCAAAGGGGTGAGAAGCAAGGAGAAATCGAAGAAACTAAGCGTGCAGCTTATTAAAGGGTTTGAAACGTGGCGGTCTCGAATAAGTTTTGCCCCTTAATGACGTTCCACAGTCGGATGAATATTCCCCCCCGATCGCGTGAACCGCATATCTTGGCACGTTCATTAAGGATGCAACGCACGGCGTATCTCTACCTGCATATTGAACGTAAAGCATCGTGATTCGGCCAACGTCGCCTTCTTTTTCCGTTAAATTATAACCACTGCGCGGTTTGCGGCACCAGATCTGGCATCGAGTAAAATTAATCACACGTATATAGAAACGTAATGTATAGATTTATCGATTCCTCCCTCCTTTATTCGATCGTCCTTACGTATTATTTTTTTTTCGATAAAAAATATTCTCACATATTGGACTTGTTTGTATTTTATTTGTGCGGATAGAACGTATCCAACATGATCTAATTGGACTTCTTGGACTTGGTTGGTGTTCAGTGTCTTTTTAATAATATGAAGCAGAAGAAATGAAAGAACATTTTGCAAAGGAAAATGTTGAATTCATCTCCAGTGTTTATATAGACGATTTCGTAATAAAAATAATTGGATGATAATACTAATAAAATCATTTATTTTCCTTGTTTGTTATTAATTTTTGTTAAGAAAAATATTTCCGATAGTTTTATCGTCATAATTATTGTTATCATTTCACCGACAATAAATTTTGATCTTTTCTATTTTGAATAATAGGAGAAATCGATGCTTTTGCCCGACATTAATATCGCAATATTCAAATTTCATGGTAAATATACATCTTACAACATTGCTGCTCATCAACTGCCCCATTTCGGGCTTTATACAGCCACTCAACAATTTATGAATTTCTATCTCCTTTATCTTTCAAAACAATCAACATCCATTCTCGGTAAACCTAACAACCCTTCGCACTCTCAAAGGTTACCCACCACTCTCTACGCTAAATTTATAACAACCCCGTAACACCTAGCAACTTCCAAAGACACTAATTTAATTTATTAATCTAAAGTCGCAATTTGTCTATATTCATATTCTCTGTATTTTAATTTCGATTAAATCTTGCAACTATACTTTAAATTAATTCGAAAGATTTATTCTTCTTTAAAATTTCCCCCTGAGAAATGTTTAAACTAAATTATTGTTATTCCACGGTGAACAATTATTTCTCAAAAATATCCTATAAAAATTCTAAAAACCTATTCTAACGATACAAAAAAAAAAATCTCAAAGCTCACTTTACACAATTTCTCTTTGAAAATTAAAAATCTCTCTTCCGAACAATCTTTCCTTAAACCCTATTTCTCCTATTTCTCTACAAACCTTTTTCACAAATTGCTCTGATATTTATATATCATACAAAGTGTAGATTAAAAAGCATCGAACGAAAAATTCCAAAAAAGAAAAAAAACGAGACTGAACGAAAAATCGAAGACAGTTTTCCAGAGAAGATTGGAAAGAGAAATCTCATTTTCTGTGCGACCAAGTGGAAATTGAATGTCGTAGCAAGAATGTCTGACTAGGATGAAAAACGAACAAAAATGATATATATATACACATACACACACATAAATAATAAACGCTTGCTCGACGTTTTCTTCCTCCAAGTGTCGACTGAATTGAATTTGTTAAATATTCGGGACGAGAGTATCTGAGAATACACCGAAAAGGTGTATCCAAGGATGATACGCGTGATTAAGTTTTGGATTAGAGGTTGGTAAATGTTTGAGATGAAAGAAGAGGAGAATAGTATTTTGGAATAGAGTATCTTGGGACGAAGATCGCTCGTGGAAAATGAGTAACATTGCACGATGATACACGAGACGAGCAAGAAGTGTGTGTGTGTGTGTGTGTATATATTCCATGGTTAAATTAGTGAACGAGATGGCTTTTGTTTAAAGATCGTGGGATCTTTAAGCAGTGATTTCGCGCGTAATTTAATATTTGGAAGAGAGAGAGAGAGAGAGAGAGAGAGAGAGAGAGAGAGAGAGAGAGAGAGAGATTTTATATATATAATTTTTAAAAAGTAATAATTTGTAATTTGTTCAAATTGAAAGAATTATGAAAGAAAATGGGATACGATATTATTATATTTCTTTCGAATATCCATCCATATTTTAAATTACCGCTCTACCCTCTTCTAAAAATTCCAACTTTCTCGACTCAAAAAAAAAAAAAAAATCTTCCCCTCCACATTCTCCTCAAAAATCCTTCATTCCACTCTCGCTGCTTTATCCAGCGAAAACATTTTCCCTCCTCGAACAAACACCGAGAAAAACGAGGAACAAAGGAAGTTGGGGAAAAAGAGAGTGGTTTATAAGTAAAATGCACAACTGATTTCATTTCTCCCGCTATTTCTCATAAAATTGCAAGAGTATTGTACAAACTCGATGTATTCTCGCGTCATAATTGAGAAGAGAACATCCATATATTTATATATATATTATAGAATGACAATTCTATATTTTTCATGATTTAATAATTGAATTGAATTCTATAAATTAAAATTCCAATTTTCCAAATCCAATTTTAACTATTACACCGTCAATTTCGAAATCACGCATTTCCATATCTATGTATTTCACGTAATTGATTTCAAAATTCATTTCGATCAATATTTCGACTTCCTAGTAATAACGTTCCTCAAGGCTCGATACAAGATTCATATTTTCTAATTTTTTAAACTCTCCACGGCCCAATTTTTCCCCCCATTCGTACGCGAGGTGAGATCAGGAAAAGCCATTAATATGGGAAAAAGGAATATAAATATACGAGCGACGTAAAAGGGAGGCGTAAAAGGGTGGTGGGAACAATCGGTCCCCGCGATATTCAAAAGCGAGCATCGGTCATACTTTAATGAAAAGTTGCGATTTTTCGCGGCCAGGTCTCCCCATATATCGTGAATTACGATGGCGCCATTTTCCACGATACACGTGACCCCGTTTCGCCAAGATCCGCATAGAAAAGTGGGAATTTAAATGAATCTCGCATTCGAAAATCGTTCCCCCGGTTTTGTGAACTCGTGATAAAGGGAAAATTGGAATTTCGAAATGAAAATTTTCCTTTCTATATTTCGAGGAAATGCATGCGAATGCGTGTACATAATTCGAAATGCAAAACCTGTTACGAATACAAATTCGTGAACCGTGTGAAAAGCTTGTAAAAAGGAATATCATTGCTCGATATTGCTCGACATAGCTTGGAAATGTTTAAAAAAAAAATTGAAAAAAGAAGATCAATAAGAATTAATACATAGAATTATACGAATGTAAGGATTATTATTATATTTTTATATTATTTATTTACTTTCATATCACGTCGTGTCTCCAATTTGAATAAAACGTCATCGAAAATAGTTTAATGTCTTTGTATAAGAATTAACAAAATTGTCAAAATTATGGTACGAGAAGATAATTATTAGAAAATATAGATCCACAATCTCTCGAGATAACCCATAACGTAACGAAAAACTAACATTTCCGCACCACCTCCTCGAATCGTCCATCATCAACCCCATTTTTCCAATAACTCCCGAACAACAATCCCTCCCGGCAAAAATCTCGAAGAGATTTCGCTGAAACAAATAATTGCAACGTCTCTCTCTTCTTCCTCTCCCCCCCTCCCTTTTTAATCCACGAAACTAGAGGCAAGAAGCGAGCAAGAAACTACAGAGAGAACGCGTATTTCCCTTCAAATGAAAAGAGACGAGAAAAGTCTCGTCGAGTCTGGAATCGAGTGGAAAGTTGGACGAATTCTCGGCTTCGCCCCTCTTTGGAGAAAGTTAGGAAGAATGGAAGATGGGAAGGGAAGAGGGGAAGGGAAAAAGCAGGGATGAGGATGATGCGCGTTGACATTTTTCAGCCGCCTGATTGATTCTATATTTATTATTAATACGGCGACCTTTGCGATTGTGACGCTCGCGTTCGGGTTCAATTCTTTTTATTTCCCGCGTTTATTTTTTCTCGCGAGTGCGTTCCATCGACTGGCGACGTTGGACCTATCGGCACGTGTTCGTTGAGAGCAACAGGGAACAAGGTTCGAGGGATCAGAGATTTCTCAGTGCACGGAGGAATAGAATGGAAAGGTTGTGCGGCAACGTGTAGGCGTTCTGCTTTTAATTTTACCCGTTACCCTTTTCTTTGAAAGGATGCCACGGGATAGTAGAGGATCTATAGCGCGATTGCGATGGAAACGAAAATAATTGAATCGGCATTTTCTAATAAAAAAAAAATCTAAAAAATTGAACCTCTTCTTCAACCAAATCACGAAAAATATAAAGATGTTTCCTGTCACGAGAAAATTAAATTAATATTAAAACGATTGTTTTTTTAATAATAATAATAATTTCGAAAAAGGAAACGCAAGAATCCGAAATAAATATATCCTTTCGAACAAAATCTCGAAGAGGCAAAAATAAAAGAGAGAGAGAGAGAAAAAAAAGAAATCAAGGTCTTCTCCATACGTACACAAAAAAAAAAAATTCACAAAGAAGGTATTATCCGGGATCCCTTTTACACGTGCCACATAACGAAGCTCCATTCACTTCCGCGTGGTTTCTTCGAGGGGAGGGAAGGGAGGGGGTTGACTCGCGTCGAAAGATCGATACGAGGACACGAAGCGAGTTACGCGCGCTTCCACGTTCAATTTCAGAATCGCGAATATATTTATGCAAAACTTTCACTTTTCATTAACTCACGCGGTGATCCTGCCTCCTTCATCTTTCACCCCCGATTGTCGAGGAAATTAAAAAATCTTTTGGCGCACTAGCGTGTTAAGACGAATCGAAGGGATTGATTAAATTCGAATATAACGTGGAAATCGATTTGCGACACGAATGGAAATTGTTAAATGCTGTTAAAAAAAGAAAGAAATTTTTAGTTCGAAAAGAACCGAAATTTAACGATAAGAAGTGATAAAAAATTCAAATTCATTCAATATTTCCTGGAAATATAAAAATCTACAACTAATTATGAATTAAAGGAATGTTTACGATTAAAATTAAATTAAATATCGAATATATATATATATAGTATAACGGTTTTTAATTAGAAAAAAAATTCCTTCCCTTTTCGATTAATCTTCTGATCGATTAACAGTTTCCGTCATCCTTTAAATTTGTACAATATTAAACGCATCGATCAAAATTAAAATCGAGTCGAATGAAATTTTCGCACGATTTATCTGATCGATGACGTTTGTTTCCAGGAATTATTTCCAGCCGGAAATGAAACGTAACCCAGGCGTAGAAACATTCATAGGAAAGAAGTTCATTCATAAAGCGTTCATTCGTCCGAAGCCCGATCCTATTTGACTTTCGCACAATTTATGGCTTTCCAAGGGATAGCTTCCACGCGAGAGAATTAAGCAGCGAGGAGTTAGATCTCGGTTAAACGACGACAAGTCACGTACTTGTCAAAGAAGCCACGTAAATATTAGAAAATATTGCTCGAAGCTAACCATCCGCTAATCATTTTCGATTTACTCGAGCTAAATTATATCCAAGATGATCGAATTGCTTGAAATTTTCATAATTCGAAAAATAAGAAAAATATTTAACAAATATTTCGATCCCTTTTCCAATTCTTCTTCCATATTTCTTCCAAAATAAAAGATATATATAAAATTTCTATATATAAAATATACTCTCCCTCTTCCTTGTCCAAATCTAGCTCGCCACGATACGGAATTCCACACTGGGTCACACCATATGCCACGAAACAATCCTCGAGCCACAGGAAGATTGATCGAGGAGGAGGCGTCACGTTGTATTAAGCGGCCGCCTGTGTGCATTGAAATATACAGTAATTTTTGCGGCGGCCATAAATTACCACGGATGCGGAAAACCAGCAGCCGATAAATAATACCCGATCGATCCATCGATCCAACTTTTCAACCCTTGGCCGCCTATCATGTACACCAGATAACTAAGTGGAGTAGGTCAACGGATAAGCCCGGCCGCCTTTATCTATCAACCCGTCGCCGACGCAGCTCCTCCCCGCCGCGCGTCGAATCTTTTTTCTTTTTCGAAGCGTGGGGGAGGGGGGAGCCCCCTCGGCGCCCGTTACTTCTCAGCCAACCTTTAAATAAAACCTCCACCTATCGAGGACTTCCGTATTTCATGTCGTCGTCGGCCGGAAAAACCCCCTTTCTTCCCCTTCTCCCTTAGGTGGATTCGACCTCTCCGAACTTTGTCAGGGGCCACTTTTTAACGTCCGACCTTAATACCCCCCTCTCCTCGACCCTCGTGGATGGGACGATAGCAGGCAAAGGGAAGGGTTAATGGGTGCATTATGCGGTAACAGCAGTTTGAATTGTGTAATACACGGCCTGGTTACGATCTTTTGGAGGGATATTTGGAGGGGATGTTAATTAAGAAAAATAGGTTGAGTGGTTTAGGATACGAGAGTGGACTAGTTAGTTGATTTTTAGATTAGATGATTAATTAGAGGGGGAAATTTTGGAGGTGAAGAATTCGATGAAACTTTTTGGATGAAGATCTTTCAAAAAATAATGATATATATTATTATATATAAACAATTCATGAGCAAAACTGCAATAAAAGACTAAACTTCCCTCCTAACAAAAGATAGAAACGCGAACCGATCATCGTTTCCTCGCCAACACCCGAACGAAATTTCCTCCAAACTATCTACTGAGAATTCTCGACACCGTTCTCATCAACCTTCCTCGAAAAAAGAAAAAGAAAAAAAAAGAAATTCGTTCGATCCACGAAAACGAACTACGAAATTCACCCCAAGTGTTTTCTCCTTTCCTCCTTGATTACCTTCCTCGAGACTTCTCCTCGGAAAGAGAAAGAAGAAGCGGGAAAGGAAGAATTATTTTAAATTCAACTCGGTTGTCATTATTAAATAAAAAGAGGAGAAGGGGGGGATTCACCGAGAGAGAATAAATCCTTTGCGGGAGGAGTTTTCGTTTTTCGGTGGGGCGAGGACTTACGTTTGAAATATTCGGAAGAAAGGGGATCCTTTTCTCGCCGGTGTTCGTGGGAGGAGGAGGAGGAGGAGTAAGACACGCTCGAAATCCCTGGGGAAACGGGGGATCTGGGCCGGCCGGCCAATGGGACGACGGCTGCTTTTGTCTCGTGTTCTCTCTATCCGCGAAATAATTCATTCGCGAGACGACAGAAACGCGGTACACAGTTTACGACGACGTAAATTCAGGGGAAAGAGGGGGAGGGAGATGATGGGAGTAACGATACGATATCTTTGAAACGTTCTCGAAATGGGACGAATCGAGAATTATATTCGCGCGAAATGGAGCGAAGCCTATGATTTCGTTGAGAAGATGAAAAGAATTGTTTGGGATAAAGCTATGAGATAAAAATATTTTTAATTTTTCTCTCGAAAGCAGACACAGTCCCTTTCTAATTGAAAACGATCCAACCTCGAATGAATTACGGATTTACGGACGAGATAAAAATTTTGATCGTGCAAATAATCCGATTAAATGGAAACGTTCTTTGAACTAAAAAAACCATTTTTCCAATCCACGTATACTTGGACGTATGTAATTAATTAACCAGAGAGTTGATATTGAAACGAAGGAAAAATCAATTTCGCCAATTGATTCCGCGCAGCGATCGAAACCGAGGGGATATCGATTCGAGATGAAGGGAAATGAAAATTTCATGCGATTACGGGAGGAATCGTGGCATCAATCCCGCGAAGGGATAGCGGGCAGCGCTTAACCCTCGTCGCCGCGTATGAATCTTTCACGAGAAAGTAAGTAAATCGCGGTTCCCCGCTCGTTTGCTTCAAAGCAAATGCTCCTCCTCTCGCCGTGAGCTGGCTCGAAAACCATTTTAATTATAAGTGTGCTTGCGTTTCAATTACAAGTGAAGTGTTCGTGCCCCATAAAAAAAGATGGAATAGTGGAGACGATTTGGTAAAAAAAAAAAAAAAAAAGAAAGGTGAAAGAGTTGGGTAGAGATTCTTCGCTAATTAGACTTATTTCTCCGTTCATCGAAAGGGAAAGATTCAAAGGTTGAAGCGTCGTTGAACGCATTTCTCTTATTCTATCGTCAACGACCAACTATGTAAAATAAACTTTTTTTTTTTTAATTTCTTCGATGATTAACCCTTTGCCTTTCAACAATCTTGACGAGAGACGAATTGGATCAAGAAGTACCGTTTTAATTTATTCAAAAATTACCTATTAAAATAAAATTGAAGCGAAAGAGAAAATATTAAGAATTTTCGTCGATATTTTCGCAGAATAACGATAAAATTCGATCTAATAGATTAGAGATTTAATATATCGTTAAAAGGCAAAGGGGTTCAAAATTCATCACTAATTTTCTCCGGATGATTTTTTTCATCGATTAATATCAGAAAATTACGTACCATATATATTATCGCAGATATGGAGAGGAAAGGAAGAAATATCGCGGATGGAGAAAGCAAAGAGTAGGAAAACATACCAAGATCCATGAGATGTTCCTCGCCGAATCGTCTCACGGCGTGAACGTGAAGAAGCCCGAAAGCGAGCTGCATTCCGGTAGTGAGCAACAGGGCGAGGAACCCAGCTGCGCAGACCAACCACCCCCAGCCACCCTCCGGATAGAAATGCGTTCGCATACCGCCCACGTCTATGCCTGGAGGGGAGAAGAAGATTAGCCATCTTTATTGTTATCCTTCCTCCTCCTTCCTCCTCGTTTATCGCCAACTGTTTATTTTTCCACCGTATCGAATATCGAAATATATTGCACGTGTATTATTTAACTTAAAGAGAATCGATTTGTCACGATCATTCAGATTAAATTTTCCTTCATCGAACGAATTTTACCTGGACGACGAAAGGTTGGCACGCAACGATGAAGGCTTCTCAGATCACCGAGCATCCAATTGTTATTCCCAATCATGCCATCGTGCATACTCCCCTCCGTGTCCATGTAACGCATTCGAGTATCTGTAAAAAGAAAAAAGAAAAATATTAAAATAAAGAAATAATACGATAGCGATTTTTCCAATCCTTCGTCGCTTGGATGGAAAACAAATAAGAAGAGGCGCGGATTAACTCGTCGATGGATCAGCCATTTATTTTTACGCATTTTCGATACGTTTGCAAGATTTAATTACAACGGGTCGCAGATGCGACCGATCAATTCGCATCCATTTTTATATTCCTAAGCCATATATAAAGATATATACACAATTTTTCTGTAAATGCGTTGAGAACGCGAGACAAACGTTCGAATTTAACACTGTAAATCCTGGTGTACAGTTTTAAATTTGAACTTACGAGAGTTTAATTTATGCAAGCACGAGTATGAGAAGAAGATATTAAACTGAAATTTATATTAGAATTTTGATAAATATATTTATATATGGAATAGTTGGCATTAAATCTTGGCGCCATATAATTGGCAGTGTTAAGCTGTGAAAATTAGCATTATCCATTTGTACGATCCCACGAGTGTCATTACCATGCTCCGTGATCCTAGAGTTATCGCCACCTAGTCTTGTATTCGCGAAATTATCACCGGCGAATCCTATAAGCTTGAATTGTCGCTTCCACGGAATCCACGTCTTTAAATCTTCCAATTTATTAGTGCAATATTACCGTTTCAATCCTGTCGTTACAAATTTCTAAAATTTACAATTATTGTTAATCCTTGTTAAGAAAAAAAAATAATAATAAAAATAATAAAATGCATAATTTCGTAGTAAAAAGTTATCGACGAGATATTTTTTTTTCAAGCAACATTCGAAGAAAATCGAACACGAAAAGATGTACACGTCGAAAATTAAAATTTTTAATCGTCATCGAATATTTCTCTTTTCGTAATGGTGAAATTTTTCGTAGCCGTTGTAAAATTGATCCTGAGCCGAGAACAGAGAGCAGGAGCCGGGTGTATCAACGAGGTTTCCGCCTGGCAACCAGCGGAAGAACCGCCGCGTGCCACGGGGATGAAACGAGTTGAAAGAAATGAAGAGGAAAAAAGAGGAGTCGAGGGGGTTAGATAAAAGTGCTCGTGAAAAGGAGATGCCAGTTGCCATGGGGTGAGAACGAGGGACGGCAGACCCGTGGCCGAGGGTTCGAGGAAACGGATCGATGATTTTCAAACGAAGAAACACATTCGCGAAAAATCTTACGGGGATTTGCTCGCAAGTTTGCGAGAAGAGAAGACCTCTTTTTAGTGGTATTTTACAGCGTGAAGAGCATATTAAAAGCTTCTTAATATTTATCGCGGGAATTGACGAGCACGAGAATAAATAAATAATGTCAGAGATTAACATTACATTTAAAAAATGTAAGAGATGAATTCGCGGAATTGAGTTGCAATTTTTTTCCAGTGGAAAATATTCACATACATTTTTTCAATCCCTCTTTTATACTCTTTTTTTTTTTTTTTTTAATCGTCGTAAGAGCAATTCTGTATATCCATTTGTCCGTTTTATTCCGTTAGATCTGTGTTTCGATAAAAAAGAGAGAGAGAGAGAGAAGTTAGAAATATTTCAGAAAATATCTCCTGTAAAAATTGTTGTATCAAAAATCTGATAAATATTATATTCGGGAAAATAGAAGCTGAATTCACAGGAGAAATCTAAAGAGGAATTTTTTTCATTTTTTTTTTATTTTTATTATTTTTCAAATTACGTACACGTACGAGAGAACGACATCGTCGTAAATCGATATTTCCACAAACAATACAAAGAGTAAACAAAACTGTTACTTTAGACCATAGAATAAAAAGCCACAGAAAACAGAGTCGCGCAATTCGAATTTCCACCTATTTTTCGAAAGCCAATTTTTCGATTCGTATGCGTGCTCACGTGAACATCACTTGTGAAAAAAAAAAAAGAAGAAAAAAGAAACGAGAAAGAATGTAAAAAAGGGAATAAAATGGGGGAGAGAAAAAAAAAAAACGAAGCAGCAATCCGAAAGCAAAAGGCGAATAAAAGAAACAAGGATCGGTGTGACACGTATTCTTAATTGTGCCACGACCCTTCGCGCCGCCATCGTTCTTTACCACTTCTTCTTCTTCTTCTTCTCCCTCTTCTTCTATCTTTCTCTTAATTACAACGGCCGCAAGTTTCCGCAAACAGCAAAAGTTCCCCGTAAAATTCGTCTTTACCGAGCTAATGAACTTTTAAGCAATTTAAAGCAGAATTTTCAGCTCGAGTCTCGCCGTTTGCATTTTTATTACCTTCTCCTCGTGGAAAATGATCCTTTCCCGAACAACCACCCGAGGAAACCTTTTCCACGGTGTGAAAACAAGAGGAGAAATAACGGAGTTGTCGTTCGAGTTATTTCACCGGTGCTTCACTTTGCTCGAAAAACAAATATTAAAATTTATGCGTCCGTCTTTTTTTTTTTTTTTGAGGGATTATAAAGAGGATAAGAAGTGTGATTGAATTATCAATTCATTCTTCTCCTCTATTCACGAGAAATATCCTGAATTTTATTATAAATCTCGTATAACGATTGCAAAAAATATAATTTTAATATTTGTATTATTACGCGTACGTGAAAACTTATAATAATTCTAATATTTCTTTCATTAAAAATACAATTTCGAACTAGAAAAGTCGTCGAAGAAAATTAGACCCCGCCTCTCGATTTTAAAAATCTCCCTCCCTCGAAACGACGTATATCAAAAGGAACGATAACTTGACTATTTCCCTTCGATTTATTTCCTTCCGTCGAAATCCTTTCTCCTTTCCAACTTATCTGCCGTGAATTTATCGACACTGCTCTCGATTTTCCTCGCGGAACGGAAATCTCATTAACACGAGGCGAGGTCTGAAGGCGCGAGGAAGAAAGAATACGCGAAAAGGAAATTTCCCCTCCCTCCTGATAAGCACAATGGAGGGGGATAGAGCGCGACCAAGCGAGAAATCGGCCAAAGGAACGAAATATTCTCAATTATCCCGCGAAACTAACTAACCCGACCAAGGAGATAAGAAACGAGAAGCTCGAGAAGTGACGGGGTTGGGAGCTCGTGAAAAATGGAGAGAGAGAAACGTTGCGTCAAAAAGGAATCGGAAAGGAGTTGAAGGAAAAGTCATCCTCCAAGATCTGACCGCTAGTCGTAAGTTACGTTGCTTTGATGCAAAAATAACGAGAGATTTTTACCCGAGTGTAAATTTCGTGATTTTATAGCCCCTCTCTTCCCCCCTTTTCCGAGGGTGAAAAATATGGATACGAAGAATTACGTTTCATGCGGTGAAACGGCTCGTTTAATTTTTCAAACGATTCCTTCTCTCTCTTTCTCTCTCTCTCTTTCTGGAGGAATATCAAATATCTCGGTGTAAGTAGTGAGATACGGTAAGTTGAAGATCGGATGGAGATTAAGGTACGGATGATGGATGGAAAATGGAGAAGGTGGAGAGTTATTTTATTAAAAGAGATAAAAAGGTCCTTTCCTCTCGATAATTTCCTCGATCCCTGTGTGTGTTGTATTAAATTAATTGGGAAATCTTGGATTTAAATAGCGCGAATACGAGATATTTCGGTTGGTCAGATTGGTTTCAAGGTATGATTAGATCGAGGTTTAATTAAATTGCAACGGATATAAAAGAGATTTTTGGATACAGGAACGATTATCACGAATATGTTATTTTACACGTTCAAATATTGGCACATTATCTCTATCGATTAAATCGTGTAATTAAATATGACACTCGGAAATTAATTTATTTTGAATCAGATTCGAATTATATTCGGCGAAATTTGCGTTTGTAAAATCGGCTATTCACGCGTGAATACCTCTTATAATTTATAAGATGATATCATCATTCGGGATATTTCAACAAATCGTTCACACAATTTCCAAAATCAATTTAATTTAATTAGAATAAACGAAACAAATCGCTACGAATACTTAAGAAAAACTGTTATATAAATATATATCTCTAAAGGTTATAAAAAAAAAATTATTGGCCTTTCGACGGGGTTTAAACAAGTTTTCGAAACTTGTGGATTCCGTTTCGGAAACCGCAATATCCACCGCCTCGATTCCACGATAAAGTCGCGAAATACTGACCGTCACGGAGAAAATCCAGTGGCGTATTTCCGTTTTCATTTCGTGGCGCATCCGTGGCGTAACGAAGAAAAACAGGCGTCCCGATCGAAGCCACCGTTTGAAATATGTACGCCGGCGACGGGATATTTGTCAAAAATCGATCGGGCCAACGAAGGGACAAACACGCGTCTCGGTCGAGACGTTGGAAAGCCCCGAAAGTTGAAAGATCAATCGGGAAAGGAATGATTTAGCTGTTGCAGAGTGGCTTTCGAGATTGAAACGTCGCTATCTGCGAAACGATAAACCGGAATCGTGCCATTTTCGGGATTATAATTGTTTTTCGAAAGACAATTTAACTGATATTTAACTTTGTGCAAATATTTCTAAAGATACGAAAACCAACTGTTATCGAGATCCTTCTTGCATCTAACAATTGTACAACGTGAGATGTACAATTGATATAATAATATGAATGAAGATTTTTAAATTCAT
Source organism: Apis mellifera (assembly GCF_003254395.2). NCBI lineage: Eukaryota > Metazoa > Arthropoda > Insecta > Hymenoptera > Apidae > Apis > Apis mellifera. The sequence continues at coordinate 7,675,388 of NC_037640.1, forward strand.
CCCAACAACAATTGGCTTACACTTGTACTTTGTTCGAATCTAATCCCCTGGTTTAATCCACTTCTCCAACCATAACCAACCCGCGCTACTTATCCGAATACCACAGCCACTTGTTCCACTAAATCGACCTACTCTCCTGTCTCCTCATAATTGCTCTATTCTACTTGGTTGACCATAGACGCCTCGTTCTACGCACGACTTGTTCCGTATCCCACTTGCCTATCCTATTCAAATCCTATTCCATATCATTTCGATATCCAAAAAAAAAAAAATTGTACAACTACGCTTCGTGCGAATTGAAATAACCTAAAAGAAATCTCCGCGCGCAAATCCATAGCGTTTCCACGAAACGCATTACACATTATCATTCCGATTCCGCAATGCAATTAAAAAAAAAAGAGGAGGATAAATCGGATTATCGAGAAACGGAGAGAGGGAATGGAGAATAAACGAAACGATCGGCCACGAAAATGGAAAAGGGTGAATCGGTAAATCGAGCGAAAAATCCCAAAGTTTCCCTCCTATCGTGGGATTGGATATTTCGAGAGCGCGGCCTCATCTACATAATACAAACGAACGATACCGCGGCTATTGATTCGAGATCGATCGCCATGGCCACGGGGGGATGTCCAGTGCAAATACGGACCGGTTTATCCAGGTGCGAGTGTTTATCGTGTAACGCGAATTTATCGTGAAAATTGTGACTCGTCGTGGCTGGCCTCGAACCTTGTAAATGACGTTAACATCGCGAGTCGAACAACGGAAACGAAGTTTTATCTCATAGATGATCGTGCTGAACTTCCGCTCATTTTTCGATTTTTTTATCTCCTCCTCTTTTCTCTTCTTTTTCTTTCCCTCCTTTTGTTTTTTTCGTGAAATTTTTCCAAACGATTCGCGCGCGAATGTCAAATTCGTTGAATTGTTTTTGTTTAATTGATCATTTCGAAATACTTTCGGGATATTTTTCATTAGAACGTGTTCTATTGTGATGATGGAAATATAACCGTGAAATTTTGTTTCTATTCTTTCGTACGAAGAAGAAACGACGCGTCGTGGAATTTTGAAAAATGATGATCCAACTTTTGGCCAGATCACTTATGTATATAAATTGAAATGCTGAAATTCTATCAAACTATGGAAACATTTTCTTGGAATTGACCGAATTGATGAAGTTACTTTGGAATTCGTATTCTCAGAGAAAACATTTTCTCTATGTTATTAATCTTTAGCCGTTAGATTAAACTCTACAAGAAAGTGTCGCGCCAAAATTTTGTCGAGTTAAAAAGAAAAACGAGCAGGAAATCAGGAGATCAGAGGTAAATACAATTATCAGATCCAATTCCAATAATTTGTTCGAATGGAAATCATGAGACTGTTAACGGAAGAAAAGGCATCGAGAGACAAATCTTCACGAGCAACATCTCTGAAAGAAGATTACGAGTAGAACAGATGCTGCTGTTAGGGAGCAACGAAATCTACAGGCCGATATATCTGTCTTGCTATCCGATTTATCTAAACTTAATTTCGCCCGAATTGCCCCGGCACCGGGTTAAACGAGGCTATTGCCGTTAGTTTATAGAACGGATATTACTGGATAACACCTTACGTTTCGATGATAGAAAAGAGGGGAACCTGATGCGCGAAATGGAGAAACTAAACTCCTTTCGTTCCTCGATACCGAATATTTATTATATCTTTAAACTCTATCTACTCCGAATGATATTAATTTTTTGATTGAAATTTGATGGATGCCAAAAAAGAGAGAAGAGAACGTGGTGAAATTTAAATATCTAATTTTGGATTAAAATTACAAAAAACTGCTAAAAATATGGAACAATAAATTATTAAATTCGAAGCTGTTTTTCTTTTTTGTTCGCCAGTGTTTGTTCAGAAATGAAGCTTTATCGCAGGTTATTAAATATTGAGAAAAAAATTTCTTAGAAGCGAGGTAAGGAAAAATATTTGTTCGCGCAACGTCAAGTTAAAAATTATTCTTCAAGTAATATTATAAGTATCTCTTTGTGATATTTACGATGATTTATAACCCGCTTTTTCTCATTACTCCCTTTTAATATCCATTTACCGTTGAATATTGAACGTAATCTCTAAAGTTGACGGGAACGGATTAGGCTGGTGGCTCACAGCAAGCAATGACGCAAGAACGAAAACAGAGGCACCGAAGATTATGAGCAAGTTTACCTCGCGGACCGGAATGGATGGTGTCGTTCTTGTAGCGAGTTTACGAGGAAACTTGCGCAATCTGGCTGAATGATGCCCTCGAGAAATCAAATGAAATGCAAAATGTGTTGAATTAAACTTTTCCCTTGTCAAGAAAATAAATGAAAATATTTTATATATCGTTTCAGTGGAAAGAATTTTGTTCGAGGAAAATGCTACTTGTTCCGTATCGTAATCATATCGTGTTTAGTATCGTATGTATGTGCATGTGTATGAGTATGTATGAATATGTGTACACTCCAGAGTACGATAAAGATCGGTATAAACGTAATTACGGTAGTTGGGACATTGTGAAATGCGAAAACGAAGCTACTTAACCATAAAATTTTGTTATAACAAGATCAGGAGATATTCTAGGGATTCAAATTCATAATATTTACTAATGATAATTTTATAATATCTTGGGACTCGAGATGATAATGAACAGATTATAAAACTCTATTAGTGTGCTTTAAGATCGTGAAATTTAATAGAAATAATTTCTCTATGGCGGAATTAAAGCTTGTAAGGCCGGATAGCGATATTTTAGAAGCCTTTATAAAGCGTAATAACGTAATCCTCGGACCCTTGAAACTCGATAACAGAAAACCCTTTCGAGTCTTTGAACTCGGTAATGAAGACCCCGGAAATCTTTGATTTTAATGTTGTCGAACCCGAATTTTCATTAGTATTAAAATTCTATTAAAAATTGCTTTGTATCGCAAATGTGAACGAAGAATCGCGCTCATTGACCGTTATAAAAATGGAAAAATGATTTGAAAAGGTTTCATCTATTATCGTTAAAAAAAAATTTCTCACGCGAAAATTTTCCACGATCGCGATCGTTCATAAAATTTCAAAGTTTCTAAAAAACTGAAATTTCTAAATCAAACAAGTCGAAAAGAAGTCGAGAGAAGCGACGATTACGAATCGAAAGAAAGGACTCACCACCGTGATAAGAATTGCCCCGATGAGGAGTGTACACGCCATTCCTTGGCTCAGGGCAGTGGCTCGGCGTGTAATACTGCATGGGGTGGTGAACGTAATTGCTCGGGGTGCTCGGCACGTGTATTGGGTGGCAGTGCATGCATCTTCGCGGTGTCTCCGGCATACCCTGAAGAAAAAGAAAACGTCTGCAGTGCATCGAGCAAAGTAGAATCCATGATAAATTGCGACGATCGAAGGCGCATCCTGGAAATTAAACGTCGTTCGATATCTATTGATAGGGGTGAAAGTGTCGCGGGCGCGGAATACCGATTAGATGAGGAACGTTGCTGCCAATTCTAGTAAAATGATCGACGATTTCCACTCGAGAGCTTAATGTTCGACGGACGTAGACTTTTGCACATCGATAATCGAATCAATGTACCATACGAATCCCAATAGATTTATCTATTGAATCTATTATCTATTATCATAATTTGTTTTTCGACAAAATTATCCAAATTATTACTTTTTTCAACCCAATGTAATAATTTGTCAAAATTTCTCTAAATGGATCTCTATAGAGATAGAAGTTTAATCTCTAACTATCGAAGATTTATCCGAATTAATCGGGGCACAAAATTTATAAATAATTGGTCATGAAACTATTAATGTTTAAGAAATATGAAAAGAAATAAAATAAAATATAAATATAGACAAACAACTTTTCGTTCCTTATCGATTTCCACCAGATCGATACGAACTTAATCCATCTATAGAAATAGAAATTTAATTTCTGACTACTAATACGAAGAATTATGCAAATTAATTAGGGGATAAAAATCAGCTTCTCGTTATCGGTACAAATTGGAGGATTATAATCCATACGATTCCTCGAACGATCATCGATCCGCAAGATTATAAAAGCAAATTCCTATTTTATAATACCTGCATAGAATGCTGGGATCGCAGCGACCTTATCGAGCCTGCAGGGTGAAGGGAGGGCACGCTGCCACCGAAGTTGATCGCGGAATTCCTACACCCGCCAGGGGTGGACCAACCCCCGCGCACGCTGGCCGAAGTCCACCCCATCGTGCTGCCGCAATCGTCGACCAGCATTTTCACAGCGGACCTAGCATCTCATTGATCCTCTCCTCTCTCTCTCTTTCTCTCTCTCTCGTCGACTCGATGATCCGGAATTCCTCTTGATCCACTCTCGAACAAACTTCCCTCCTCCTCCTCCTCCTCCTGTTCCCAAGATTATTCCTCGATGTTATATATCCTCGAAGTTAATCCCTGATAATTGGTGTCGATTCTACGGACGCTTGGAGGATATTGAAAATCGTGGAGGAACGTTGGCACGATGATTCGATGATCCCTCCTCGCGAGAGTCATCTTTCGACGATGGGTCGTCGGGCTCGAAACGATCTGGCCACGGATCTGCGAGAAGAGAAAAATATAAGATGAGAAAAGGGGGAAAAGCTAGATGGCAGTCGATTAGAGAAGTGTAATTAAGGGGGAGGGGAGGGTGGAGATAACGGTAAATGGAGGGATTAAAACTGTATTTTCTCGATGAGAATTCCGCTGGATTCCGGATTCCGACGACGAGAGATAAGGATGATTTCCGCCATGATTTTTCCTTTTTGCTGTATCGTCCACCTTTTCGAGGAGTGATTAAAATTGTCCCCTATAATTATAGGATGAACGGGGTGTTTAACCCTTTTGCGGTAAAAGAGGAAAAGATATCGGATAATCTCGGATACAATGCAACGAGTTACATGTTATTTTAACTAATAACATTTATGATATTGTCGCGTTAATACGATTCAACAAATGCTCGAATTTAGACACCGTTAACATCAGAATATATATATAAATCTATTATTAGTTACGATATTCTTAATTTTGGGGATCAAAAATTCTAAGATTAAGAGTGATTGACGAAAAAACTGGAAGGAGAAAATATGAAGAACGTTGATAAATTAGAATAAGAAACGATGGACGATAGTTTTCACTGAATATGATTTAATAAATGATTACGAGAAATTATTGGAAACGGAAAAAAAAGAAAACACATTTCTCTGCCCCGAGTACACGTATCGCCGCGATTTATATTGTGCGCGTATGCCATAATAAGAATTAATCCGCGACTAATTCCGTGTACCGTGTAAATAATCTCAGCCGACTGTGAAGCAAAAATGTCGTGGGGGAAAGGGGGGAGGGAAAAAAAATAATACTACCGGTTCGGTCTATGGAACCGCGAATAAAACAGTCCGAAACGAGTTTTCTAGGGGTCTAGAAGCGAAACGACCCGTGAGCCAGAGATGCGAATATTGTTGACGTGTAAAAAAAAAAAAAAGAAAAAAGAAAAAAATTTTAACTCGCTTCATATGCATAAATAAACGAGATCACGGAAATGGATTCATGGATTCGACTTGTCCGTTTTCCGCCTGTAAAATTTATCACGAAATCGTTCCGCTTATGTGTCCACGCAAAATTTTGCGAATATTCGTATGACATCGGGAATGAGATTTATCCGAATCTCTGCGAAAATATTATAGTTTTTGTATTCGTCCATTCGCGCGCGTGTGTGTGTGTTCAAAAAGAAAACAAAATGTTAGAAAAATAGAGATTTATGTATTTCTTTCGTGGTAAAATTTTGAATATCGAAGAGAATGGAGACTTTTTTTTTTTTGTAAATTAATAGAATAATCGTGACGATTTTATCATTGAATTATGCGCGAAAATTTTGTAAAAATTTTCGTAGAAATATATGAAATATGTACGTCGAAGTTTACGTTAAATAAATTTTACTTTAATAACGTGATAAATAATATTTTTAAAAGCATGTATCAATTTTGCAAATTTGCAAAATGTTATATAATCTATTTGCGCGATATTATCTCATTTGAATTAATAAATTAATAGCTGACACGTAATTTTAGCCAAAATTACATCTCCATTCTCCAAGATAGAGAAGAAAAGAGGAATGCAAAAATCATATACGCACGATATAAACTGCAAAATTGTTTAAAATTGCCTAAAAACTTCTTAATAAATAAATTTTGCAACATATTTTACTTTATCTCCTATATCGATATTTTCAAAAATGTATCTATATATTCTCTATTCATAATAATTCTGTGCACTGTGTATCCAAGTGTGTTCATATTGGGATATAAAATATCGATACACGCGAATAAATGGAGCGTTCCTTCCTCGATAAATTATTATATTTTTTTTTTTTGTTTTACAATCTTTCCACTCTATAACCCAAATGTTTCAATGTGAATAAAAAAAAATACCTCGCAATATACACGCCTAACGTTACAAATACTGAATTTGGCATAAAAAATATTTTTCGAATTTTTCGCAACCAATATTACTTTTCAAAGCCACGCATTTAACGATAAATATCTACAATTCCAAAAGATATCTATACCATTATTTTTTTCTGCAACATGTTACGTTCGAAAACTCAAATCTGCAATACCAATCATCCATCGATTGTATCAATAAATACCTATTATTCCAAATCCTATAAAACCTTATAAAACCCTATTAAAGTATTTATTTTTGAAAAAAAATCCTCCACTTTTAAACTTCTTTCTGAAATCGAAAGAAAATTAAATCGAAAGAAAAGATTAAACTCTTTCTTAAATTCAAAAATTTCACGCAATGCGCGAGAGCAATCATTTAATCCATGCAACTTTCTCTTACCCCCTCGATTCTCGATCCGATAATTTTACGACTTCCATCGTCGATGGAATGACCGGTCGTTTCGTAAACTCGATACTCGATTTCGTGTATCTCGGCCGAGATTCGCGCGCGCAACTTTCGCAATAAGAAGGAGCGGACCGGAAACAAATGGCGGATTTGTATGCGCCACTCCCCCCTCCCCCGTATATATTTCAACTTTACCACGAAAGAGGAGGAATCTCGTTCGAGGTAAATGCAAAAACATCCCGGTGCCGTAAATCTTTTTACAAAGCGGTTTTTAATCGAAACACTTTGCGAGAACGAAGCCCGTACCGGAAGTTCGCTTCCAAACGCCAAGTGTTTCGAGTTTTTAAATACGAATGGAAACGATCAAGAGGATGAAATTTACGATTCACGATCGGTTTCGCAATTTATTTTCCATCGATTAAAATATATTCGAAATTGTTTTTCTCGTTCTTTCGTCCAATTCATTACTAATTATTAGTGTATTATTCGTGTATCGAAATACATGATTAATATCTTTGGTTTAAAAGATCTTGAAATTTGTCTTCGAAAAATGCCTTCTTCTCCTGTACTTATATTTAAATTTTAAATTAAAGAACGAGAATTACATTATAAATTAAGATGAACTTATCGCATGTTTATCCGCATTCGCTTTGATTAAATCCTTTCTTCTCTCTCTTTCTCTTTCTCTCGCTCTCTATCCAATCCAATATTTCTTCATTAAAAAAACATCAAAACTTTTCAGGAGAAAAAAGGAATACCTCGTGTTTCTCGCCATTTCTTGAAACTCGACTTAGCGATTCAACAACATTTGCATTTCCCTCGGAAGCATCCTGCTATAACTCGATACTTATATCTTTCCCACAGGAAATCCCTCCCCCTCTCACACAGCTCGCTTAAATCGTTCTCCCCCGGCAGAGTAAGCAACCCTTGTTCCATACAAATCATCACTTACATCCTCTCTTCAAGAGAGACACCATTTTTTTTTTCTTTTTCTTTTCTCCGTAACAAAAACGCGACCACCTCGTACATTTTCCAAGATCGTCCTTTCTTCGTGGAAAACACTGTTAACACCCCCCAGGCATGTGAATATCTCCCCATCCCCATAACTGCGATGAAACCTTCTCCAAAGCAACTTATTTTCTAGAAAACCTTCCTCTCGCATATATACCGTGGAATAATAACGTTGTATGGAATCGAAGATGAATAATAAAAAATTCATTCTTAACGAAATTTTAATTCTTGATTATTTACTCAATTCGAAACTAATACGAAAATATATATATCTTGGAAATGTTAGTCGTTTCAAGATTACGAACAACATTAAAATTTATCCATTCTCAACAAATCTCTATATAATCACGTAGAAAAACGTTAAGTTCTTCCATCCTCTTCAATGTGTCTCGCAAGGGATAAGATTTCCAAAGGCGTAATTCCCACGATCTTAAGATCTTAAGAATCATAAAACCCTTAATAATTCTTGCTTCTCTAAAAATTTATCACAGGACATCCACCAACCAGCATTTCCACCATTCATTTCGACCATCCCTATTCATCTCCCAGCGTAACGGATCTTGAATATTATATATTCGTAGATTGGCACGAAGAGTTGACACAGGCGAGAAACTTTCGATCGCGTGGATGGAACATCGATGATCGTCCGATGGATCCAAGGATAATCCGACTAGATTGAATCCACCAGCAGCCATCCCACCAACCTCTCTCCTCTCTACTCCTCCCCACACGTGTGCCATTTTATCTCGTCCCATGTCCCAGCCGTGTCCGTGCCTACGCGAAAACATTCTTCGACAAGCGTGCACGGATTACGAACCGCGTTATCGCCGCCTCATCCCACCCTTCCTGTGACCTTTCACCGCGCGGGGTTGGACGAGCGTTGGACAGGAAGTTGGAGCGCGCCAAAGGCACGTGCTTCGAGCAACTCCCCCCCTCGAACAACCCACTCGTGCTGCTCTCCGGGTCACGTGTTGCCACGCTTCGCGTGGAGGAGATGCTTCGACGTGGTTGTTTTGCAAATTGACGAGCGCGATAACCGTTGCGAGGCGAAGAAATTGGCGGAGGAAAACGCGCCAATTGAATTCCCAAAGCGTACGAAACTTTTTTCCAATCCTTTCTGATTTTTTTTCCTCCCCAGCTGGAATTGGAAGTTTCCAAGATCGAAGCTTCCTTGGAAACTTGGAAGCGTGGATCTTGAAAATTCGATCTTTGATGAGATGGCTCTTTTGGGGAAGTTTTTTTTGAAAATTTTTTTGGAAAGAAAATTTTTGACGAAATATCGAGAAAAGATTGTGGTGGTAAATTGAAAAATATTGATGAATATCGAATTGATCGATTTTTGAATAAAAATTTTCAAGTTATTCTCTTGTTAAAAAGTATTTCGAGATAAGATTATTTTTCGATTAAGCGCGCTGTATTCTCTCTTCTTATTATTTTGGTCCGTGAACTCTTCTAATCTCTCCGCAATATCTCGTGGAGTGTATTGAACGGAACGGTGATCGATTTATCGGTGAAACGTCAAACAAAGTTGAATATCCTCCCTGAATATCCCCCACGATCCAAGGGTGAAATACGAAAATCGCGGTATCAGCATTGCGCTTCGAACTTTCAGTCCAACCATCTCCTATTTTTGTCTTCAAGAATCCCTTTAAATCCAGAAATAAAAAGAGATTCCATTTCAATTTCTGTTCTAGTCAGATTGAATTCCAATTTAACGACAATTTTCTCTTTTCTTTTTTTCTTTTTTTTTTTCCAAAGTTTCGATGTCTTCGTGCACGTTGATAATTATTATCAATCGACCATCGCTGATGGTGGCTATTTCGATCCCAACAGTTTCCAATTAAACGGATAATCATTGTTACAGCACCCACGAAACAGCGGAAGCTTTAGAAGAATTGAAATTGAAACATGATTGATTTCGATTTCCTAAATAATACTAAAATTAAAATTATCAAACTTATTCTTTTTCTTTTTTAATATCTCGAAAACTTTGCAATTTTCCTATCCAATGAATATCATAGAAACAAACTCATCTCTGATTAATAATTTACTTAAATATTTTCGAAATTTTTCCCTTTAAATCATCATATACATGCATTACGCCGCAATTTTTTATATTAATTTGATGAAATGAATATTACACAATCTACGACCTAATCTATTTTCAATTAAAAGTCTGCAAACTCAGAATCATTTCGACTTCATTTACCAACCCAAGAATAACCCCTAATTTACACCAATTATCTTTGATCCTTTTTACTATCCTTTCACAATTTTTGCATATTAATTCGAGATAAATATTCTTCCCCCTAATCCAACCTCAATCTAACTAAAAATTCAAAGAAACACCCAAACGAATGGACCAACTCCACAATCATCCCCTAAATTACCTCAACCGTCTTTATTTTCTCTCGAATCGACGCAATTTCCTATCATTAATTCGATAATCGAAACAAATATTACAATAATCCAAACTCAATCGACGTAATTTATCCTATAACTAACTCAACCAACTAACTCCAACCCCCTTCCCTCTTTCAAATCGATTTTTTAATCAAGCGAACCCCCCCGCATTGATTCGATAACAGCTCGGAAACAATCGGATAAAAAAATGTCGCGTCGCGTCATCCCCTGCCGGTTGGGAGGACGCATAAACGACGATTTTCTCTCGACCAGGCGCGCCGAGAATAAACGTCCATCGGGAGGAATGGGCGAGATGCGGGGGCGTCAGCTCGCGCGACAGCTCGCTTCGAAACTGTCACCCGTAAAAGTTTAAATGGTCGGGACACGATGAATACGGGGAGGAGAGGGGGAGGGAGAAAGAGAGAGAGAGAACCGCGAATCACCGTCGACTCTGTTGAATTGAATGCGCGCGACAGTTTGAAGGCACCGTTTGTCCGACACCGATGCTCCTTCTCGTTAAACACGTCTCGCCCTCCCTTTCGCTCCTCCCCTGCTCCTCGTCAAATATTTGTCCACTTTGGGGAAGCGAAATTATTCCACGTCGAATACCGACTGGGAAACTTTCTTTCGATGATGATGCTTCTACTTCTTCTTCTTTTTCTTCTTCCTCCGAGAGAGCGAAATCTGTTTCTCGAAGGGATTTGAGAGAGGTTTTAAGGGCGCGAATAAGTAATTTTCGGAATATTTTGTCCGAGGGGAGGGTAATTTTTCACTCTCAAATCGCTCGATATCCATTAAGATTCAGAGTTCGCTCTCTCGCGAATATTTTATTTCCGTGAAAGTATGACGCGTTGCGAGCGACTATCTAAGATATAATTTTCATTTTCGACGCAGTTTTAAGAAAAATTAATCGTCGAGAGAAAAAAGGTTTTTTGCTTTTAAATATATTCCCTGTCTAACACTCATTAACTCTTAATAATTTTTTCGCGGTTTCGAAAGCTACATATTTCAAGAATAATAGTCTCTGTCTCTAGATACATCGTGAAAATTTAAAACGCTTGTATACCGAGCGGTAAAAATGTGACCCTTCTGATGAAAAGATACATAAAGTTTTATTCGAAGGATGGTTTATTATTTTTTATCAAGAATCCTTATAAATATTACAATTTTTATTACACCGTTATATCACCAACATTTTCACGCGAGAAAAGATATTATAATCAATTAATCAATCAATGATCCGATGTATCATAGAATCCAAGGTAACTTTGCACGTAACGTCGATGATTTAACGGTATATTTATCGCGAAATTCGATTTAATTATCCATTCCCAACATTTCAATAAAAGTCAATAAATACTGGTTAATAAAGTCGGATTCAGACCTGTATTCGCGATCTGTACGATGGATAAATATTCGAAAGATTTAAGCACGGGGGTTATATATCGTGAATCAGATCATGTTTCACGAGAAAAATTGTTCAAATTGCGCCACGACGTACCCTCCCCCCCGCGATGATTTAGCTCAGAGGTTGGTTAGAAGGTTGGGCTGGAAATGATGGACTGTTCCAAGTTGTAGCGGTGTTATGGAGGTACTTTGCGATATTAGAGGGAAAGTTCGCTCTCGCCAAGTAGCCGCTCAACTTACCAAGGGTGATTTAGATGGGCTGGTTATTTGTTAAAAGCAAAGGAAGGTAATTTTACCGGAGACGTGACTTGGATAATGCATTGAAACTTTTAAATTGATTCCTCGATACAATGGGTATTGGCACAATGGCTGAACTTCTCGTTATTTTGAAATATATTAACTACGTATTTGTATTGGCGAGGATAAGCACAAAAGAACCATCCTATTAATTTATTCATTCAATATCGACAACGAGTAAAAACTTTCTCCGTGGATAAATCTTTTCTTCGATTTTTCCTTTTTTTAAAGAATAGATAATCTTTAATTTCCTAATTAATTTCATTACTCTTCAATATTCCAATTTATTCAATTCTAGCTCATCTATTTTTCAAAACATCTATCCTCGAATAAAATCCACCTTCCACCTTCTTCCCCTTCGAAGATGCATTTCATTCAACAATGAACCTAAACTTTTGGTGACCTGATAAAAACTATGATTAAATTACACGATAAAAAAAAGAAAAACTCGAAAAAGGAAAAATTGATTAGAAAATTCAATCCACTCTAAACAATCAGTTTCAACGACGAAAAATTTCTAAAGAAAGAAAAACTTGGACGCAATTATCCCAATCACTTGTTCAATATTTCACCTACTTTAAGACATTCCCATCCGAGTTATTATCTACTAAAAAACTTCCAAACGCAAACAATATATCCTAATCTAATTCCAAAGAATTTCTCTAAAAACAATTCTAAAAATTCCGATCAACCAATTAAAAAATTCCCATCAACTTCGAACTTAACAATCCTTTTCCTAACACCATTCCATAATTTAATCGCAAAACAACTTTTCTTCTAATCAACTTTTGCAAAATGTTGAAGAAACGAGAAAAATTTCACCCTTAAAAATAAATCGCTCCACTCAGAGAGAATTCAATTATTGTTGAAAATCATCCCGCCTATTTCCATCGCATCCCCCCTCTCCCAACAACATTCCAAACCGTGATTTCGCCGCAGAGCAACAAGAGCAGAGCGGTGGTCTAACAGGAAATTTCGAAAATTTCAGCGAATGGTGGACGAGCGTGCAAGTTTCGCAGCGATTAGTCGCGAATGCCGCGCGTGCGACCATTTGCCCGACACATATCCGTCCTCCCTGTTTCGAAACGCATCGATGTCGCAATGAAAACCGGTTCTCGTCACAATGTTCCGCGCTTTCAACGCCACTGAGAGTGTTGAGAGTTGTAGTGGAGAGGAAGCGAGAAAGCTCGCGTGGAAAGCCATCTCATTGTCTCTCTCTCCCTTTCTCTCTCTATCTCTCTCTCGCTCCCTGTTCGTCCGAGGGGATGGAAATCGATAACACACCATTGTTCGAACCCGTGTCGCCAAGACCTTATGGTGTGTTTTTCTACCATGTTAACTCGTGACTTGGTTTTTTCGTTTAAAGGTTGAACAGCTGTTCAATCTTGCTTCTTCTTTCTATTCTAATTGCTCGTTATTCCACGTATTACGTAAAATGGAATATTAATTAGATCGAAGTTTGATTGTTCAACCTTTTCGAACTATGCTATACGATATTTTAAAGTCGAGGAATGAAGGTTGAACAATTATTAAACGAGATGATTGGGATATATTGTTTGCGTTTGAAAGTTTTTTAGTAGATAATAACTCGGATGGGATGTCTTAAAGTAGGTGAAAAATTGTTGAACAAGGTGATTGGGATATTAATTGCGTCCAAGTTTTGGCGCTCGAGTTTTAAAGTAGTTTTAAAGCGGTAACTTCGACCGAATCTTGTCGAAAGATAGATAGAAACGTTATTGAGAAAATTGGGAAGAAGATTTATTGTACTTTCAAAGAAACGAAGGATAAATAAACACGATGGATATTAATTTTCGATCCCGGATAGATATTCCTTGAACGAGAAAAAAAAATTGCCAACAAAGGAACGTAAATATCGTAAAAGAAATTAGAAATTAGAAAGAAAGATTATACTTTCAAAGAAATAAAGGATAAATAAACACGATGGATATTAATCGATTAACCCGGATGGATTTTTCTTGAACGAGAAAAAAAAATTGCCAACAAAGGAACGTAAGTATGGTTCGTAAAAGAAATTATTAAAAAATTTACGATTCGATTCTCGATTCATTTCGCGAACAGATTCAAAAGATCGGACGCATTAGGGAAGAGAATACATTAGACAAGGTCTCAAAGGCTGGAAACCCGAGTCTCTCAAAATCGTATAAGGCACTCGTATATAACATCGTTAATTACAATCTCAGCGCCCGTATGTCTCATTAATCGCGCGACATTGAGTTAGCATGACACGTAAGTAAATTACTGCAGCCTACATAGCCTGTCTCCCTTACAAATCTCCATCCCTATTCCCCGAGAAACCCGGTAAATGGAATCGATAAAAAGGAAAGGAATTTTGCCGAAGAAAAATAAAACGCGAATCGCGATATCGAGCTTTGATGAAAGAGCGAAGAATAATCGCGAGTTTTATGCCCCCACTTTTAATCCCTCTTTATGAACGAATAAATTATTCTAAACCTTGTTACCACGTTTCAGAATAACCTTCCCAAAGCCTTTCAGAAAAATTCACCCTCCTTCTTCTTTTTTCTTTTACATCGTAAAAAGAACCGAGCACTAAAACTTTTTCATAACTTCGAAACGAATGAGTCATCTTAATATCTGTCCAGCGTTTTGCCAATTTGCTCTCAAATTATGATTCACGGCCTATATATTATACGTCTTGGAATTCGATACTCACGTGATAAAAACTCGAAGATTTTCTTAATTAACCACGAGGGTGTATGCACAGGTTACACGATGCAATATATGTGCAGCTCGAGCACTCCACGGACGACGTATTCCATACGACGTAATTTGTGAGCACGCCACGAGACGAGATACTCCGCGACACAATATCGTACCGTCACGGACGAGATAATTTGCGAGACTGAATGTAAATTCATCGAATGTAAATAAGAATAGTATTAATAGGACGTTCCTCTAATAAACATACGCGCGCTTGTCTCGTTCTCGGTATCGACGTATAAATACGAACGATATATAAATACGTCGCAGAATATTTTGTTGTCGTTTCGAGATACATATCACGTGTCGTGTCGTGTTTCGACGATTGTGAAAATTCGCGATTATAAAATTCGAACGAAATTCAAGAAAAAGGAGTTATTTTATTCGAACAAAATCGAAATTAAATAATATCTGATTTTTATATTTTTTCTCGATACTTTTTCGATATTTTCCCTTTTTTCTTTTTTTCTTTTTCGTGTATCAAGAAGCAAACCCATCAATTTGACAAAACGTCGTTCAACCTAAAATCGGACAATTGGTTTCAAGAGCACCCAATACATTGTTCGATATCGAGAAAATTGATAAGATCGCCATCTGTTTTTTCGAGCGAAAGAGACGGGGCCAAGATGGTGCAGACAGTTGGACGTTGGTTGGAAGAGGCTTATCAGAATCGAATTGGTTTCCAACGGAAGGAGGAGGAAACGTATCGTCGTTTAAAATCGTTGCGAGAAGAGAAAACAAAAGGTCAGTTATTCTGTCCATTATTTTTGTATTATCAATTATTTCCGTTGGATGATATAAAAAAAAAAAAAATATCTAGAAATAAACGAATTTCGTTAAATTTTACTCGTGGATAATTTATTTTCAAATTCGTAAATGTAAAATTAACATCCGACAAATTGGACGACATTGTTAATTTAATTTAATGAAACATCGTGATGCACAATTGTAAACGCAATTGCACGTTCAAACGCGATTGTACAAGAATGTTTGTGCATGAAAGGGCAAGAACATTTTTCATTTTTGCACTTCTCTTTCGTTCCCAATAAAAAATTTCTGTCTCGTACGCGTTTGACACGCTCGGCTCTTTGTGAACGGATGGATTAACAATTTCGACTTCAATCGGGATAGCTTCTCAAATTCGAAATGAATTTGTAAATTTATGTAGTTGGAAATTGGAAATTGTTTCCATTTCACGATCTGATTCTTTTCGAAATATTAATCAAGATTTCAAAAGCTTCGCGAGTATTCATTTTGTAGTTAGTTTTCTTTCGAACAATTGGAGATATTAGAACGAATAAAACATCAATTTTTCGTTATAACGAAGTAATAATAATTTTTCGTAAAATTCATGCTACGGGAAACGCGGCAGTTTATATTTTTAACGAATGCAATTTACATTTCGTAACGATGCGAAAAAGTGCCAGCTGTTAAAGTTTAATCGAATAAAGGTCGATACTCTGTGATAAATGATGGAATTTCAAGTAGTATCTCGGGGTGATGGGCGATGATAGATCTGGAAAATTCCGCTTCGAGATGAATCGAGCCAACAATATCCGTTTTTATTGTTGCAAATTGGAGGAGTTAATAGGCGCTTCCATCAAAGAACTCGGTGATAGCTCGAGAGCATTTTGCCAGACAATTTCGTGCGAATAATACTCGTGTGATTATAACGAATTATATCCAGGACGAAATTCGTCGATGCATTAATTTCCGTAGCTCCGTATCAATATATATGATACGTCGTTAAAATGAACAATGTTTCTGATTTCTTTTTTCCTTTTTTTTTTTTTTTGAAATTATAAATATGAATGTTCGATTCATTGGCGAAAAAGAATTTGAAAATGAATTTATGGATATATTTTAAACATGTGATGTTTCATCAATATTGCTCTCAACATTCGTGTACAAAAGGATACACGATACAGGCTAATTAATGAGTGTAACGTTTTATCGTATTTAAAATTTCAATTTGAAATTTTAGAGAGCAAGTGAATTCGTTTTATGATATATATTTTGTTTTGTCTCTCTTTTAATTTCGCAAAAATCCGATAATTATCGATATCGTTCACGTTTGGATTTGAAAAGAAAAAAAACTTCGAATTCTTCGATCGATTCTTCGACGAATTTTTCGCGATTTCGGGGGAAGAAAAATCTTTTTCGTTTCGAAGGACAGAGTAACAGTGACCATCGGCAAAAGAGGTCGACGAGGTCGAATTAATTCGATAATGCGGCGATCGTCGCGCATCACGTCCCAATTGCTCAAACCTCTCAAGTTTTCCGAGTCTTTGGAAACTTCTTGGCCGGCCAATTGATCGGCCAGGCGGGTAAGAGAGTTGCTACGACCAGAAATTAGAAGTTCGAGACACGTATAATTGGCGAGAGATCGAAAGTAAAAGAAGAAGTTTGGAAGAGGAAGGAGATGGGGGATAAAAGGAAGTAAGGTGAAAAGAAATAAACGATTAAACTCGTGAAAACAGGGATGAATTTAACGACGTAGACTAAAGATTCTTCTTTGGATCCTTAAAATTTGGAAAATTGAGAATACAGAAATTTATTTACAATCATCGTAAAACATTGGTTCGATAATGCTTTCAATAATTATCTATTCCAATTCCCATAAATAAAGAAGGAAGCGCGCACATCCGTGCGATCATCGTCATTACACCGATTATTTACGCGTGACAATTATTCATCCAGCACGACGTTGAAAGCGAAGATTTCAATTAGCGAGCAAAGGATAAATAATATATAACATTGAGCAACAATAAATAAACCTTCTGTTTTTAGTTATCGATTTATATCGAGAGTAATTGCAATTTGTTTTTGCGTAATATCCCTCCTTTGCGTCGTTAATAATAATATTTTAATGAAAAAATAACGAATAAAAGAAGAAAAAACACAAAGAAAGAACGCAAACAAAGAAAAGCAGGAAAAGAAAAATCTAAGCAAATAAAATTAATTAAAACGGAGAGTCGATTATTCGTGAATAACAACACTTGGAATTTGAAAGAATGAAGGAAAGAAAGAGAGAAATACATAGACAAATAAACATGATTTTAGAACGTGTAGAGTCGATTGTTGATAGTTGTCCAAGGCGAGGGAAGGATGAGGGAAAGAGAGACACGTGAGAAAATCGTCGGATCTATCTCGGTTTTAATTAAAACATGGATTCACTCTGCAATCAAGCGTTTATTTATTAATTAACGCCGTTGTTATTTCGGTGGACCGATGGAAAATCGATCGATCATGATTTCCGCGGCAGTGGCGAAAATTATTGAAAATTATGCGCGGCTCGTGGTAACAAATTGAAATTCGAAATACGAAAACGATTAAGGCGTGGGCGAGGAGTAAAAAATCGGTGATCCGATGGATGCTGATTCGAGCTCGCAACAGATTTCCGGCTATTTCGTGAGTAAAAAGAATTGATGATATTTAAATATATTAAAGCGTTTGTTAATTTATAGATATTCGAATATTTTATAGTATTTTTGAATTTTATTAAAACGTACGACAAGCAAACTAAATTGCAAGTTAATGATATTAGAAATCAAAATGTGAATTTATCGATTTATGCAAAATAAATCATCAAATAACTCGTATAATTTTATTTAAACTCGTAATTTATTTTTATGCTCGTGTGTAATTAAAATAACATAAATTTCAATTCTTCGTACGTAAATACGAGACGCATAAATATTATAAAGAAGAAAGATAAGGAAAAATGTTGGAATAATAGAAAGAATTCGTAAGAAAATAGTAAATGCGAAAACAGATAGTTTTGTCGCTCGAATTAATCGGCCAGTTCATTTCGAGGATATCGATAAAACCGGAAATTGATATCGAGTTAACCAGAATGATGAAGTTGTATTCGGAAAGCGTTTCGTCGCTTCGAAGACCGTTTTATCGTGTTTGCGTCCCTGTTGTTCGGAATTGTTGAATCTGAGTTGTTCACGAAAGGGAGGAGGATGGTAGAAGTGGAACATGATCGATGGGTGGCAGTAGTGGTAGTAAAATAGGTAAATCGTATTTGGAATTCCGATATCGTAGATTCTAAATCTCCAGAAATCGAATTTTAATTCAATTCGAGCTCTAGAGTCTGGAGAGGTTTAATCCGAATTTCCAATGCTTTGAGAATCCTGAGAGAAATTGAATTTTAAGTCCTTGAAAATCTAATACGTTTTAAGTTACTAGATCAACCGTACTGTATTTTAAAGACTTGCGAAACGAAGCTTTGGACCGGCCATTTCCGGATGAAATGCTTTTTAGTATCGGTAAATTCTTATACTTTTTGTTTTAAATTTCTTAAATTATATTTCTGGTTCTCTTAATTCCGAGATTTTCTTCTCTTCTTCATTTCTTATTTCGAATTTAGAATCTATTTTAAAAATAAACGTCAAGAACAAGTACATTTCGCATTCAACTTCACGAATATTCCTATCGTAAAAAAAATAAGAAAAATCTTCCGAATTTTCGTTTCGAACAACTTGAAATCTAATTCCTTTCATTTCCTTTGTTCATCTATCGTTTAAATCTAAAATTTATTTTAAAAATTACGAGGATATATCAAGATTAATAATTAAATTTATTTTTCAGCCGATTTTTCATTCCGATCGAAAGGAAGGAAAAACTTTGACCAACTTTTCAATCAAAACATATCACATTCCATGGGATGGAATAACAAAATCTAAAGAGAATCGAGGCGAAAATACATCGATTCCGGATGTAACAAAGCAAAGCGTTAAACATAAGTAAACAACAACGAAACACGTTTCCAAACAACAACCAACGGAATCGATTTCCATCGGTCTACGAATTTTTCCCGATTTCTATTTGTTCTTGACTTGTTCTCGATTCGTTCCATCGATCATCGGCCAATTAACCCCGCGCCGGACCACCGATTAATTGGAACGTGCATCGTAAATGCGCATCCAGTCGCGACTCGCCGTTCCGAAAATCGCTAATTAGCTGGTAAACTGGCGGGTCAATCACGAAATCTTGAGCGTCAAAAGCCGTGGATTAACGAAATTCGTCGAGGTCTGGGGCATCGCATTGTTTCATGGGGTTCATTATCGCTCGGCGACGACAGTTCAACAACAGGTCGAACGATCCCTACGGTATAACGCTCGCCGATACGTTTGTTTCGATTGGTGTACGAGGAAAATGATTTTGGTTTCTCTTCTTCTTTCTTTTCTATGTGTATCGAGAGAAAATTAGGAAGAAGAATCGTGGAAATTGTCGTGAGATTAAGATTTTTGAATGAAAGAATCCAATGATTGGAACTTTTAGTTGACGAAGGAATTTCGTCCATTTTTTACTGCCGATTGATTGAGATGGAATGATCGAATGGAAGGATAAAAATGCTTTTGCGATGGAGCTTCGATGTTTGAATATTAATTGTTTGAGTATTCATTAAAGGGTTAGATTTAGTGGATTTATTTGGAATTTGAATTTGATGGAAAATGGAATACGAAGCAATGGTATACGAATTTAATGGAAATTTAATGGAAAAATGTAGCTTATTAAATTGAAAAAGAATATATTTAATTAAATATATAAAGATATATGGATAATAAACAATGAAAATATTTTGAGAGAGTTTTTTTATATGAAAAAAATGCAATAACGTTAAAAAATATGTTTGACTTCATTTGCTTAAAAATATACAATTTCACGAATTTCAAATTTATTATATATTTCAGAGAGATTTGTTTGGATTTATTTGGATGAATTACATCTATCTATCTTGACGTTAATAGCTCTCTCTCTTCGTGCTTCGAGTCGAAGATTGCAATGGTGTTCTCGATTATAATTATAGTATACGAAACGTTTCGTGAGGCTATTCCTATCTAGAATTAGTATCCTTCGTTTCATCGCTGTTCTGGTTGGAGGAAAGAGGATGAAGACGAAGCCTTGTCAAGATTAAATGCCTCCTTTAATTTGTTATTTCCGGGCTTCCTCCAACGGTTAATGAGAAAAATATTTAATCTTCCCGTTGAAATTGAAAGAACGAAAAAAACTGCTCGAATTAATAAATCTCAGCTTCATATTTAATTCTATTGTTACGTAATTTTTTGATAAAATTTATATTCGTAAAAATGTATACATACAAACAAAGTATAAAGAATCTAATCCCAAAAAACTTCAAACTACGACAGAACATTGAATGATTAAACCATTAAAAATATAACGAAAAGAATTGAAGAATTTAAAAAAAAATAAGGATCCTAATCTACTGTTAAATTGATCACCAAAATCTGAAAAATCTATTCTTTTTCCAAGACAAGATATTAAAAATATCAAAAATAAATATTCCTCGAAACTTTTTATTAATCATCAAAAAAATCGATCCCTCCTTTCCGAGACAAAAATACGCCAAAAATACCAAAATAAATCATCCACCAACTCGAATACTTTTTCAAATGTACATATTCTTTTATCTCGCGTTAAAAGCTACGAAATTCGAACGAAACCGAACCCATCCCGGACAATCGAATCATAGCCACATTGACAGTCGTCAGTATCGTTTCCTTCGGCGATCCAACGATTCCTCGACGATCGTCGATAAAAAAAAAAGGACGAACGAACGAACGAGAGCCCAATGTTCTTGCCGCGCCTCTCACACTCGAAACGAAACAACCAATTTCCGGGGACGTCGTCGGCCGCGACGCCGACCTAATGGCCCGTCTGACTCCTCGTTACGTTCAAATCTCGCCGGACGCGGTTGGAATGGAACGGAAACTGCGAACAAGAGAACTGTTGCGCGAAACGATACGGTTTTTGCCCTCGCCGGATGGATTTCGTGCAGGCGAAATTTATCTCGAAAGCTTTCGAGTCGAGGATTGATAATATCTTTGCCGATAAAATCGCGATGCTATACAGACTGTTAAGACCGTTTCTGATATAATTTATTGGAAACAGATATCGTTAAAATATATATATATATATTTCGAAATGCCAAGAATGATATATAAAAATAAGAATTTTGTGATCATGAATTGAGATTGTTTTCTGATCGACAAAATTAAAATATTTTATACGCATTGTACTCTTTTAATTAACTAATTTAATTTATAGAAGGTTTTTTTTAAAGCTTTCGTCGTTATCGTAAAAAAATTTGTAAAGAGTTCTTTACTACAATATCAATATATTAATAAGGTCTAATTAAAAATTGAATTCACTCCCTCTCTCCAATCAATAATCATCAATAGAACCCGGTAAAATCTCCAGTTCAATCGTTACATCGAAATAACGAACCTCCCTTGAAATTTTAACAAGACTATCGTCGCTTCTCTTAATAATAAATTTCCCAAAATAAAAAAACATCCTATCCTTCTAACCCGTTGACCCTTTCCTCCACTTTGGTACACTAATCAAAATCAATCTCAAAACATTCAAGTTTCGCCGCCCATATATCAGGACATGAATGTGACGGAAACCCGGCTAGTATTTGCCTTCGTCGTTGCAGCGTCTGTGGAGCGCGCGACACAGGGCCAACAGTTTCCTCGGGTACGTCCTCTCGAGTCCGGGCGGCGGCAATCAAGTGAATCGAGGGGCATTAAGGGAGGACAGGAAGGGAGGGGAGGCTCGTTCACAACGCCACGATCTGCATCTTGTTTGCGGATGAGAGGATCGAACGTTTCGTAAACACGCGGGAATTCGCGAGAGGCTACACCCTCCGCTCGTAATCCGCTACGGAACGACGCCCGTACAATCGAACACCTATCTCGTTGATCGCACGAAACGCGCCTTTTATCCACGCGTTTAATAATTTTATACGATCGAGCGATGTAATAAAGAATTCGCCGGAAACGCGTCTCTTGGCGTTCTTAATGGAGAATGAGTAGAAATTTTTAAAGAAAGGAGGAGAAATAGGGAAAGGGATGGAAAATATAATTGGTCACAGGCGATTAAATTATTCTTTTTTAACAACGGATCGTAATAATAAGAGATAATAGATATAATTTTAAGATTAATCTTATTATAATGGTATAATGTGGATTATTATAAGTGGAATAAAAAAAAATAGATGTAATGGAATAATCTGTGTTTTCGTTTGAATTTCGTGTTCGAACGTGGAAATGTAAAGGAAAATTGTAATAAATTTCTAATCTTGATTCTTTAAGAATATATTTAGTTATATTTGGAACGAGAAATTTTAATAAGATTAATAAAATTATGTATAAGTCAATTTTTTCTTGAAATTTGTTTTTTAATTTCGATTTCAAAAAAAAATTATTCCAATTCATTCTAATTTGAATAAATTTTCAACAACTTCATTTTCGAAAGAAATTCCTTACTCGAGTAGATTAAAATTTCTAATTTTCTTCTGTTTGGGGATTTGTGAATTGTGAATGGAAGAAGAGAGAGAGAAAAAAAAAGAGAAAATTTCGTGTAACAAAATCTGGGGCGAGCCATCAAATCGGAAAGAATTAATCGAGCCGATTACATCCGGCTATAATTTGCACGCGTAAATACTCGATGATTGTCGATCCGATGTTAATCGATACGTAGATTTGGAGCAGAATCGTTTGCAATACGGCAATCAACTCATTTCGACGGCTTTTGGTACTTAGCCGAGCTTCCGATTGATCGTGTATTTGATCAGCTGCAGATCAATGGGGGAAATAGAGATTTGTGTCCGTGGATACATTTACGCGTTTTTGCCCCAAAAATCACGGGTTTCGGTATTTAACCCGGAAATTGGAATTATTTAATGTAGTATCGGGCCAAAGACCAAAACGTATTTGCATATTTGCGAAAGGAAATAAAATCGTAATTTTAATATTGTTTCCTTTGAATATTTCAATTCGGTTTGTCGAGTTTCAATTAAAATTGAAAATAAAATTGTAAACTTGGAGATAGAGAGTTGTTTCGTATTGAGCAAATTAATTTAAAGATACAGTTCAAATATTTAATATTGAATTAATCGATTCAGTTAATATTTAATTAAAAATTCGAAATGTAACGCTTTCTTTATATTTTTAATTTTTTATAATATTACGAGAAAATATGTGTATCCGAGTAAAATGAATTAAATTGTTACGAAAATAAATTAAAAAATTAAATAAAATAAATAAATAATTTACGAGAAATTATGCGTAATTATACTTTCACAAAGACTAATTAAACAAAAAGGCTCGATCTATAGAATATTAATAATAACATAATATTATTGAAATATATTATATTTATGCACACATTTTAACTAACTATGTTTCAACGCAATCTAATTTATTATATGAAATATTTATATCGTTTATTATGCAAAATACGTTCTAACATAAGAGAGGTTACGTAAATTATCTGTTTAATTAAATCTTCTAAACTTTAAATGATCATTCGAAGATAACTACAAAGTTCTGATAGATTTCGAATGTTAAATTAAATAGCACAATCATGAATCGTCTTAAACTCGTCTCGTCTCGTCTAAGATAGATTTATCCAATCAAATTTAACTACCATCAAATAGAAAGTTATTTAATACGAAATTCCACAAACTCGAAATCCTTAAACGGTTTATTTTTCCAGGACAAAGGAACTTCCATCGAAGTTACTTTCCGATAGAGCCGAGTATCACTTAAAACGGGTTTATCTTAATTTCAAACCAAGTTCGAGAGAAAGCTCCCAAAGCTCCTCGTTTTCACGAACGGAATAATGGGCTCTCTCAGCCACTGATGCCGTTACACTCTGTCTCCGGTTCGGTTCCGCGTTTTTTTTTTCCCTTCTACCTTCTCTCTTTTTTCCTTTTCTTTTTTTTTTTCTTTTTTTGCAGGGCTCTCGTACGAGTGCAAGCTTTTAAAGAAGACCTATGCGGCGATTTCAGAGGCGCTGTTCTGGTTCACCTAAATCTTTGCTCTATCGACTGGAAACCCCTTCTAGGGGACGCGTTACGATCACAAGAACCGAAGAATTCCTCCACGGATCAACGATTCGCGACGCATAATTGAATCGAGTTCACCCATCGATTGACCAACTTAACACCGTTATACTTTTTTTCCCTTGATTTGTGTTCGAACGTGACCGGTCATGTTTGAAAAAAAAAAAAAAAAAGAAAGAGCAAAAATCGTGTCTGACAATGTAATCGCGTTATCCGAAGTTAAAATACGCGTTAAATAGATCGAAGGATTTAGAGGCATCGTGCAGCTTCGAAATTAAAACGTTGAAAGATATATTTGAAATTGAAAATCGAGATGCTCTATCGGGGCTATTTTTCTGAAAAGATTCAAATTTTATTGATGGTAGTAGATAGAGGATGAACCTAATTCAAGTTAGCGATTTTTCAAGAGTGCTCAACATTTGAGGTTCGTTGGATCTTCTAGGTTATGTACGGCAGTACGCCGTGTTACATCGTAAAAAGACGGACAGAATATTCGTATCGGAATAGTAAAAAAAATTTCGCCTAGCAAACCCTGGAGAAATACACGGAAAGTGGATACTAGACCTATATACTTGTTTTTCGAGTGTTCTACTTTATGGCTATAGCTTTGCAAGAATTTCGAATGTATTGATGCAATCGAGTAATTTTGAAATTCATTTTAGATAAATCGATTTTAATAATAACGAATATCTGGATATTTATCAAAAAATATTGAAATATTAAAAAAAAATTGGCTTGTATAAATTGGCTTAAAAGTGCAATATGGAAAAGGAATGAAACAAGAAATAGTATATTAACGAAATTTTAACATTACTGTTAAAATTAGCAATAACAATAATATTAAAGCAATAACAAAAATTGAAAAATGAAAATAAATTTTGATTCTAAACTTCTATTATTTATTAATTTTTATTATAAATTTAATTATTCGGTTTAATGTTATTTTGTGTTAAATAAATTTTTACGTTGAAAACAAATATTTATTTATAATTCAAATATTTATTATTGAGAAATTTACTTAAAAAAATTTATTGAAAATATTTTTAGGAATTTATAAATTATTTATAGAATATTTCTTGAAAAATTAAAAAGCGATAAATAAATTTCAACGAAATTCAACTATCAAATTAAAATAGATTATAAAATAAAAATTTGTATGCCAACCAATAATTGTGAACAAATATTATATTTTTTTTCGAGTTTTGCAAAATTAAAAAATTAAAAGTTAAAAAATTAAATTAAGATTTACCTGAAATTCAACTTCAAACATGGCGATATATGATATCCATCCAGAAAGTCACGAAATTCATGACTTTTTTTTAAGATATAATTTAATTTAACTCATTAAACTTCATAACTATCACCATAATCTATCACACTTTTGTATCACTATCAATAATTACACACAAATTGTCAATTTTCTCTATTATATCACGAAAAATAGTTAAAAATTTATACAAATATCGAAGATGATACGAACGATACAACTGCGTAGTATAAACTAATTTATAACCTAACTAATCTAGTCAATAGTCAGTTTTATATTTATATTTAAATTATAATAATTTTTACATTTGACATTTTTTATAAAATTTTTTATAAAATAATTAAATTAAATATTAATACCGTTTTTAAAGCAATAGATTCAAATTTACTTATATATGATTTTAATCTTAAAGAAAATAA
The DNA here is from genome assembly GCF_003254395.2 of Apis mellifera. Taxonomy (NCBI): domain Eukaryota; kingdom Metazoa; phylum Arthropoda; class Insecta; order Hymenoptera; family Apidae; genus Apis; species Apis mellifera. The sequence continues at coordinate 7,701,678 of NC_037640.1, forward strand.
TTAATTACTTTATTGTATAGAGCAGTATTTCATCAGTATTCGCCTATCATGGCATCCAACCGTCACCAGAATTTTTATATGTAGCAAAAATATATATAAATTTTTATAGAATAGTAAAATTAATTAACAAATAGAATAAGCAAATTAGGGATTAGTTTCAAGATAAAAATAATTCTTTTCGTGGTTAGTTTTTTCGTATTACGTCATAATTAATAATTCTGGAATATTCTATTTGTTGCATCGAGTCGAAATTTTTTTCATTAATTCACAATTCAATACACTTTATTTAAAATTTAATTATTTTTTTTTTTAAATCTTTTTTCAAAAAAAATTAAATTATCTATTATACGAAAAATAGTTAAAAATTTATACAAATATCGAAGACGATACAACTGCGTAGTATAAATTAATTTGTAACTAATCTAGTCAATAGTCAGTTTTATATTTTTATTTAAATTATAATAACTTTTATATTTGACAGTTTTTATAAAATTTTTTATAACATAAAATTAAATTAAATATTAATACGGTTTTTAAATCAATAGATTCAAATTTATTTATATACGATTTTAATCTTAAAGTAAATAATTAATTACTTTACTGTATAGAGCAGTATTTCATCAGTATTCGCCTGTCATGGCATCCAGCCGTCACCAGAATTTTTATACGTGGCAACTTCGATTTTATAATATCGTTAAATATTTTAATATATTTTACACTAAAGTATAGTTTCGTGAAATAGAATAGCAAAAATAATTAACAAATAGAATAAGCAAATTAGGGATTAGCTCCAAGATAAAAATAATTCTTTTTGTGATTAGTTTTTTCGTATTACGTCATAATTAATAATTCTGGAACATTCCATTTGTTGCATCGAATCGAAATTTTTTTCGCATTAATTCACAATTCAATATACTTTATTTAAAATTTAATTATTTTTTTTTTAAAAATCTTTTTTCAAAAAAAATTAAATTATCTATTATATTACGAAAAATAGTTAAAAATTTATAGAAATATCGAAGACGATACAACTGCGTAGTATAAATTAATTTGTAACTAATCTAGTCAATAGTCAGTTCAGTTTTATATTTCTATTTAAATTATAATAACTTTTATATTTGACAGTTTTTATAAAATTTTTTATAAAATAAAATTAAATTAAATATTAATACCGTTTTTAAATCAATAGTTTCAAATTTATTTATATATGATTTTAATCTTAAAGAAAATAATTAATTACTTTATTGCATAGAGCAGTATTTCATCAGTATTCGCCTATCATGGCATCCAGCCGTCACCAGAATTTTTATACGTAGCAACTTCGATTTTATAATATCGTTAAATATTTTAATATATTTTACAATAAAGTATAGTTTTGTGAAATAGAATAGCAAAAATAATTAACAAATAGAATAAGCAAATTAGGGATTAGTTTCAAGATAAAAATAATTCTTTTTGTGGTTAGTTTTTTCGTATTACGTCATAATTAATAATTCTAGAACATTCTATTTGTTGCATCGAGTCGAAATTTTTTTCGCATTAATTCACAATTCAATATACTTTATTTAAAATTTAATTATTTCTTTTTTAAAATCTTTTTTCAAAAAAAATTAAATTATCTATTATATTACGAAAAATAGTTAAAAATTTATACAAATATCGAAGACGATACAACTGCGTAGTATAAATTAATTTGTTACTAATCTAGTCAATAGTCAGTTTTATATTTCTATTTAAATTATAATAACTTTTATATTTAACATTTTTTATAAAATTTTTTATAAAATAAAATTAAATTAAATATTAATACCGTTTTTAAATCAATAGATTCAAATTTATTTATATATGATTTTAATCTTAAAGAAAATAATTAATTACTTTATTGCATAGAGCAGTATTTCATCAGTATTCGCCTATCATGGCATCCAGCCGTCACCAGAATTTTTATACGTAGCAACTTCGATTTTATAATATCGTTAAATATTTTAATATATTTTACAATAAAGTATAGTTTCGTGAAATAGAATAGCAAAAATAATTAACAAATAGAATAAGCAAATTAGGGATTAGTTTCAAGATAAAAATAATTCTTTTTGTGGTTAGTTTTTTCGTATTACGTCATAATTAATAATTCTAGAACATTCTATTTGTTGCATCGAGTCGAAATTTTTTTCGCATTAATTCACAATTCAATATACTTTATTTAAAATTTAATTATTTTTTTTTTAAAATCTTTTTTCAAAAAAAATTAAATTATCTATTATATTACGAAAAATAGTTAAAAATTTATACAAATATCGAAGACGATACAACTGCGTAGTATAAATTAATTTGTTACTAATCTAGTCAATAGTCAGTTTTATATTTCTATTTAAATTATAATAACTTTTATATTTAACATTTTTTATAAAATTTTTTATAAAATAAAATTAAATTAAATATTAATACCGTTTTTAAATCAATAGATTCAAATTTATTTATATATGATTTTAATCTTAAAGAAAATAATTAATTACTTTATTGCATAGAGCAGTATTTCATCAGTATTCGCCTATCATGGCATCCAGCCGTCACCAGAATTTTATACGTAGCAACTTCGATTTTATAATATCGTTAAATATTTTAATATATTTTACAATAAAGTATAGTTTCGTGAAATAGAATAGCAAAAATAATTAACAAATAGAATAAGCAAATTAGGGATTAGTTTCAAGATAAAAATAATTCTTTTTGTGGTTAGTTTTTTCGTATTACGTCATAATTAATAATTCTAGAACATTCTATTTGTTGCATCGAGTCGAAATTTTTTTCGCATTAATTCACAATTCAATATACTTTATTTAAAATTTAATTTTTTTTTTTTTAAAATCTTTTTTCAAAAAAAAATTAAATTATCTATTATATTACGAAAAATAGTTAAAAATTTATACAAATATCGAAGACGATACAACTGCGTAGTATAAATTAATTTGTTACTAATCTAGTCAATAGTCAGTTTTATATTTCTATTTAAATTATAATAACTTTTATATTTAACATTTTTTATAAAATTTTTTATAAAATAAAATTAAATTAAATATTAATACCGTTTTTAAATCAATAGATTCAAATTTATTTATATATGATTTTAATCTTAAAGAAAATAATTAATTACTTTATTGCATAGAGCAGTATTTCATCAGTATTCGCCTATCATGGCATCCAGCTGTCACCAGAATTTTTATACGTAGCAACTTCGATTTTATAATATCGTTAAATATTTTAATATATTTTACAATAAAGTATAGTTTCGTGAAATAGAATAGCAAAAATAATTAACAAATAGAATAAGCAAATTAGGGATTAGTTTCAAGATAAAAATAATTCTTTTTGTGGTTAGTTTTTTCGTATTACGTCATAATTAATAATTCTAGAACATTCTATTTGTTGCATCGAGTCGAAATTTTTTTCGCATTAATTCACAATTCAATATACTTTATTTAAAATTTAATTTTTTTTTTTTAAAATCTTTTTTCAAAAAAAATTAAATTAGCCATGATAAAAATATTAATTATTAAAAAAAATTGACGTATAAAATGTGATTTCAATTTATGAAATTTTTTTTGCAAGTGCTAGTTATCCCGTTCATCTACATTCTACGGATTTCAACACTTAATCAAGTGAAATCGTGGTAATTGGATAAGAATCATTGAATCACAGCATGAGCTCGAAATTAATACTTCAGAATAATAATGCTGTAATGATAACTGTAAGATTTTGACAATCAAGGTAAGAATCAAAAAAATATAATTTTCTCAGCTCACTTATTGCGTAATATTCTCTTAATCGAAACAATATCTATCACAGTTGAATTATTTTCTTTGCAATTTCACTTTTCGCATACTTTTAATGTTCAAAAATAAGAAAGACAAGCATTTCTTACATTTATCTTAAATCGTTTCAGTCTTTGTAAAACGATTAATTTTTTTCTTGTGAGGTTAATCAATAGATATACTTTTTTATGTATTTATTGTATCGCATCTATTGTAATTTATAATGTTGATGATAACGTTAACGTATAATGATAACGTTTTCTCGATTATCTTTAACTTAACTTTGCAATATTTTCATAATTTTATTTTAACATTCTCATTTCGATATTTTAGATTTGAGATCACTATTAACCTCATAACTTGTCACTCTTTTTAACGAACGGTTTCGGTATTTACACATAGATTATTCCACTGAAGACTATGATTTGTAGAGAATATCGACTTCAATCAGAATCGCGTAACACCCCGATATTATCCTGTCCCAACGTTGCCTGTTGAATAAAGCAAGATGCATAAAGCAGCAGCCGAGTAATGTGTATGTCGCTGCTACATCTGTGATTTATACCTGCGTACACAAGCATTCGCATTTCCGAAGGCACAACCGAGAGAAATGGCATCTGTTACCATTTACCCGTTGTGCCAGATTTTGCTTCTAAACTGTCGCCGAATTTCGTTTTTTTTTTTTTTTATTTTAGTCTTCCTGAAATATCAGTCACTTTTTGTCGTAATTAATTATTGTGAAATACGAATCGGACATGTCGATATGAATATCGTTCACGTGATTGCAAATAAATTACGATAAAACTTGGTAGCTATTTTTTTTTCTTTTTTTATCGTTAAGAGTTAAGCTTCTGAGATATGTTCGAATATGCAAAATAAATCGCATGCGATTTGCAGAATCGTATTTCATATAGAAAAATATAATATTTTTTCATCTATAATATTAATATAATTTCATTATATATATATATAGAGGCAAAAATGGTTGGTATCTAGTCGTGATCGTACGATTACGATAGACTAATTCACATCGATGCATTGTGCAATGCGAATACACACATAATATTGACGCTATTAATGGTGATAATGCTGATTATTGATTAATTATATTAATAATAATCTCAATATAAATAAAGTAAAAGTGTGAATTTTTTTTAGTAATTATATTTCTATTGAAAGCTATTCATTTTAAAATGATCAATATATATAATCGATTTACATAATTCGATAAGATTTTTTGTTAATTTTTTTTTAATACAATTACGAAAGTAACATTTATCGATAATCTATATTATCGATATATGTAGGAATATCGGTAACAATATCGTTAATAGGCGCCACTATCGAAGTTTGTTCGAGAATCTCTCGAACGAGGCAACCGCAACCAGCCTGTTCGAGGTTTCCGAGTATTCGCTCTAGATTTCTATTACAATTTGTAACTTGAAACTTCTGCGATAATATTCCCAATGGAATATTAACCTTTCGCGACTCCTACCAGTGATTAATAAGGTGGCATGACAACGAGATTGCATTGCGACTGTGACACATTAAAACGCCATGATTGATATAATCGATTATAAACAAACCAGAGTGAAGTGAACATCGTATCAGATTTTTCCGAATATATTTCGATACAGAAAAATATTAATGCATTTTGATAAATTTCATTTTTCTTTTTTTTTTTTTTTTTTTTTTTTTTTTAATATCTTATTATCATCATGAATTCTCATTACTTTTCTCGCAATTCTTATTAAATATTTTTATACTTGAATTTAGGTTATGTGACTCGGTTGAAATTTTTTCATTTGCTTTTTATAATGTTTCTACTTGCTAGATCGTTATAAATGCTTGAATTTTATTAATTTCATCATGCTTTATGATGTTGAATTCCAAGAGAAAATATTACCATGTCGTCAGTTGCACGTGACACATCGAATTAAGTCGAGAAATTTCTCAAGAGTCACTAGATTACATTTAACTAAAATCCTCCGAATATCCAATATCTCTGTGTCCTGCTTGTCAGTAACATTTCTTTTTTAAAAGAGCTCTCTTTAAAACTTTTTGAAACTCGTTATTCATTTGATTTCATCATGAAAAAATTTCAATCTCTATGTCCAGAGATAATTTTAATAAATCCATTCAAATAGCCCATAAAGAGAACTAAAGAAAGGAATGTTCGAAGAAATTATTTTACTATTGAAAATAATTATTTCATATATTAACAAATATTTGTCTGTAAGAAGAGCTCTTTTGATACATAATTCAATCTGCACATTGTTCCAATTGTCATTTTTCCACAATATATATATAAAATATTAAACCACACAAGTGATTTAATATTATATTAGTGATTATCTTTTAGTTAAATATTATGAGAAAAGTTATAAGAACCCATGTGTCAAACAAACCTAGAGGTTTTTCTAACATTTTTTTTGCAATTAGTTCCTACAACTGACACTTGAGGCGCTTTCTCTTTTCTAGTAATGTCGACACGCCACTTTTTCAACGTTTGGGGAATTTAGTTGTTATGTTGATTGATAGTTGGTTCCACTGACATATGTGTAAGAAGCGTAGTCATGATCATTTTTCAAGAATTTTCCAGAATTTTCCAGAATTGAAGAAAAATAATTTAATCGGTAACTCTTTCTTTTTTTTTTTTTTTTATTAAAGACTTGTTACAAAACTTTATCTTCCAATTATGATTGTAGAGAAGTCTAAAAAAATTACATTGTCTTTTATAATTGATTTAGTTGACATTCTAAATTTTAAAATTTATGTACTTTTATAAAATGAATCATTTTATTGAATATCATTTTTGTGAATATCACATATTAAAAAATATTAATGATCAAAAATGAAAGATTAATAAAAATTAGTAATTAAGTTTAGAAATCCATATTCAATCATAATCTGTGTTTTAACCACAACCTAATATGTGAATATTCCCAAAGATATTAGCTTGTTAATTATTTCGTGTTATTAATAGTTGAAACTATACTATGTAGCCATATTAATTTCAAATAGAAAATAATTCTACATAAAAATATTTAAATATTTAAAATTATTGGCAATCATATCGCAAAAATAATTTTATAAAAATTTATTTTTTATATCCTATATGGATATGACAAACCAACATTATTGAAAGAATGATATAAAATGTATCTAAAATTTTTTTTTTTTAAATATATGGTTAACAAAAAGAAAAACAATTGTCAATAAATATGATAATCCTGCATTGGATTATTTTCACAAAATTGCATACAAAATTTCCTTTCTCAGATTTTGTATTTTTTTGAATTTCAAAAACAAGTCTTTTTTTTTATACGTTTAAAAATTTATAATTGTCCAGAATCATAATATGATTCTGTTTTATTAACAAAAAAGATTTTGCTTGTCGATTTTTTGTTTGTTCGACGATGTCATATTTAAAACGATTTTCAAAATTTGTTTCATTTGATTTGGACAAAAGCGTTTTGCATTGAATTCTCAGTGTGCTTTATGGGGATTGCTAACCAGAGATCCCACAGATAAAAGCTTGTTGATAGATTTATCGGAACGCATTCTGTTATCAGATATAACAAAATTCATATCGTTACATGGAAATTAAAACGAATCTTAACTTAAATAAAATTATCATTATTATTACGAATTATTATTACGAATGAACTATTAAATTTAATTTTCTCTGTATAACGAATAAAAATTGAATATTATAAATAACTTGATTATTTGTTTGAAAAATTTTAAACAAATATATAATATAATTAATAATAGATGCAAGAAGAAATTAATTTTTTATATTTAGCGTTCTTTTTTTAAAAAAATCTATAAAATTAAAAAAGTTAATATTTTTTCTTTATAATATCTTATAATTGAATATCAAGAATAATAAATTAATTTAAATAATTTCTTTTCTCAAATCTTTTTCATTTATAAACTAAAGTAATACAATAATGTTAATTATCAATAAAAGATCATTATCATAGAAGAAGAATAATAGATTCCTTATAGTAAAAAGATTAACGATGTTTATCAAAGAAGTAATTAAAAAAAGTAATTGTTCTTATTTTTTGTAATAAGTGAAAGGATAGTATTGTAGTAACAGAATAGCGTGATTCATTAGCGTATTTAATTGCTCTTTGAACAATTAAAGTTACTTTGTTTCAGTTAATTAAGCGGCATCATGTTAACATTATCAGCGTCCTAATTCAATTAAATATACATCGCTTCTACTAATTAGCCAGCACGTGTATAATTAACTCGAGGAGTAGTATATAAATTTTATTGATTTCCTTTTTAGTTAATTTGGTCAAGAGATTTTCTTCCTTTTAAATTAAATCGTGTAAACGTTTGTTCCTTCCAGAACAATCCATGTTTTCAAAAATTCAAATTTCCATATAATGTTATTAAATATTTAAGCGTTCAGTATCTGTAAATAAAATGTATCCACCGATAGAAAGAGAAGTAAGCATACGAAGGAGAACAATAGAATTTAACCGCGTGTAATTACTCAACGGAATGCCAACTGTGGAACATTTTGCTAGAGAGTTATTGCAAAACGTGGTTGATATACTTATACGATTAATTCGCACGCGTGTTGCACATGAATTACAAAAGCAACATTGTTAAGACCGCGATAATTAGTCGGGTGCAATTAAGTGACATAATCGGATTTAAAACTCGCACGTTTCCGTTCTCGCGCATTTCGAAAAATGCTAGTATTTAGCGATTTAATTAGTGTTTCATTTATAGGATTAAAACGGGGACAAATTTTTGCAGTGCACCATTTATTGAGCTAGATAAGTTATCATTTTAACGAAAATTTTGTTTAATTTTGAAAATCATAATATTTATAAAATGTTTAAATCATTGGTGCAGAAAACATTGATATCTTCGATGTATTTTTAATTGAAATAACAATATTTCCATTTCCACGCAAATATAATGTAGAAATAAAATTTTACTTTAGCGAATTAATTAATTTATGAGAATGAATAATTAACTATATATATAAAACAGTAGTTTACGTAGGATATCTATTATATGACATTATTTTAGAGATCATTGGTATATAAATACGATATTTATACACAATATGAGATAATATTTCAAATTAATCTCTCTCCAATCGTTTATTTTCTATAATAGAATATCATTTATTAATTATTATTATTAATTATTAAATCGTGTATTATTGAATTTTATAAAAATCATTTGATATTTATAGAGAAATACATTTCATTGAAATCTATTAATATAATTTTCTTCATGAAAAAAAAAAAAAAAAAAAAGTTAAAAGATTTTTAAAGAATTAACGATTCTTCGAAAAATTTCATTTATTTTCCATAGTTCAATGTATTCTCTCGAAAATTATCTTTGATATGTGCTGAATTATCGAATTGTTAATTAACCACTTTGATACCACGTGGTTTATCCTACTTTGTCACTCTCTATAGAGATAGCTATTCATTAACTCAAATCGCTATATCTTCGCTTAAAATTCTCACAATCCTATCGAAGAGCAGATGCGTGTATCGATCGATATAATACCGGATTATTTATCGATTTTATGATCGATCGTTTCTATATTTGTTCAGAGAACCTGATCAACATCTCGTATCATTAACAATTATTGAAATTTGAAATTACGAAGAAATATTTGATCCTGAATTTTAGAATTTATTTTGAAACATAAAGAGATAAATATGCAAATATTTACTTTCTTTCTTTACGCTTTTAATAATTTTAATCATATCACTAATCTTTACTTATCTTAATTTTTTAAATTATCTTTATAAAGATATAAATTAGGTTTAAAATCTTTGGATAATTATTGTTCGTTGTACAAGTACAATTTTATTATTAAAAAACGTTATTATATAACATGACAAAAATAATATTATCGATTTAACACCTTACATTATAAGACGGTTGACATGTAGTGCTGTTGAAATTTAAATGTATAATCATGCAATTTTCCAAAAGATCTGTATATATAATCGAGAAATTTTCCAAGGGATCTGCATTCGATGGAAATCAAGGCGAAAGATTTATTTCCTTTTTTTTGCTTAACTCGGAAAACGACATCCGGAACAGAAGGCAGTATATAACGTCTCTTTTTTACGAGGTCACATTTTCCACGTAGAATAGTTACCATGAAAATGATCCTTTGTCTTGTATTTGAAAGATCGCGTTAAATTTGACACTTTGTCTTTATACGTGACAAAAGAATCATATCGAAGAGAGATTATTTTTATTGGGGAGGAAAAAAAAAACTGATTTTACCTTCTCGTATTACGATATCGAATCTTTATCGCGTGAATGATGATTCGAAAATAAAATAAAATATTACGTCGTGATATATTCGTTAAAAAATAAAATTATTCTTCTACCTACTAAAATATTACAAAAATTATAATTTAACGTTAGATAATTATTGTCTTCCTCTAAATATATATAACTTTTTATTGGAAAAAGAAAAAGATACATCGAAATATTGTTTATATTTCTAAGAATTATATACTCGTGTATAAATTTCATTATTTTGAGGTTTCAATTGTTCCTGATAAAATTCTTCTATACATCCATTTTTCTTTCCCTTCAGACGATGTGATAAATAGTTATCAAATTAAAAAAGAAAAAGAGAAGGGGATGAATTGTAAAGTTAACTGTTAAGCTTTTGAAACGAGCTATAAAATACGTTCTAACGATCAGATTCTAAAGTGGGCGGATATAAAAGGTGGACAATCCCTGTTTTTCTTTCTTCCAACGTGTACGTGGCTATCTTGGAATGAAGCATTTTCCAACGGCAAAGATAAAACATAACTGCTCCATACTGTGCAGAGAACAGGGGTACGAGTTAGTTTTTCAGTCTGACGAGTCGGTATTTTGTTACCACAACGTTTCTCACGGAATAATATTGCCTTTTCGAACGAGGACGTGCATCTCACTTGCTTGAAATTTATATCTAAATGATGGAAATGAAATATTCTGCTATTTTATTTTCGTAACCACGAAACAAGATTAAAGATCCAATCGTTGAGCCTTCAAGTTGTCCAAAAATCTATTATTTGAATAGTAAATTGGTTGGTTTTATTACAGTCGAGAGAAAAATATTTGTTATTGTATTTATATTTACATGTTTTGTTTTATATAAACATTTCAGAATAATGACTAGAATAACATTTTCATTGTAAATATATTTAGAGAATAAAACTCTTTTTGTAATTAACGAATCAAACGATTAAATCTACTATCCATTTTTCGTTTAATTAAATATTTAGATACAAATATATGATATATTTTGAATCATTTAATAATTTAATAATATTACTTTCATACAAAACATTCATATTACGAGAATGAAACGTAGAATTGATTTTCTTCTTTCATTCCAAAGATTTCTTTTATCAGTTTCCATTCCATATCCATTCGACAACAATATTTCCAACTATTCCATTTCCTTAGTTTCCTTCAATCTTTCAGTGTCCATCATTCATCTTTTAATCCAAGCTTTCAGAATCATAACATGTAAAACCAATATTCGTTTTCAGTAACGAATCCAAAGTCCAATATACCACCATCCTTTACACGAAAAGAAGAATTTTTTTTTTTCTTCTTCTTTTTCGAAACTTTTTTCCCGGCCAAAAACTTCATATTGCTTTCCCAGTACGAGCGAGGCCCAACGCGGTGTACCTCGGCTACAAGGGTCGTGCCACGACTCCCTCGGAACCAATGGCAAACGTTAAACGTTAAGGATGGGTTACTACCCTCGATTCGAGCCGAATCGTGATCAAATACATCCCCGAGCAAAGGTGGCCGTTCAAAGGAACGATTTCGTTCCAGTAACCTCCGTGGAATTTCTGTGGTTAACGAGCCCGGAACCCGATGACATGACTATTCCCCCCCGACGGAAGTCGCGTTAATTAATCGGTGTAATTGAATATTGTTCGCCGCACTTCGTTAACGTGTTCATAGAATATTAGAGACCCGTGGCTAATTGTCCAATTCAATGGATTCGTTTCTCGTTTTTCGCCTTTTTTCTTTTTTTCTTTTTCTTGGATTGAGAAAGATGAAAATTGAACATGCATCTTTTTACATCGATATTTTTCAATAAGATTCAGATAAATAATAATCTTGCTTCAATCATAATGTTTCAATCGATAGATATCTAATTTAACGAGTTTGTCAAAAATTTAACTTACAAACTTTACTTTCAACTTCTTTTTACACTCTCTATATAAAATATTCGAAATGAACAATCTCATCGAGATACTATTTTTTACCAATATCAATAATTATTCTAATTGTTAATCAAAACATCTCAGAGATGAATCAAATTTCGAAATAGGTAAAAATTAAAATAACGATAGTTAAGTATTTATTCATTCAAATAATTATAAATCTAAAACGAGAATTATAATCCACAAGCTAATCTTCAAACTCGATTAGCATCAACCAGATATTCCCGATCGATATTAATCAACGATTCCATCAATATCTAAAGAATATAATCGTATCCATGTAATAGATTTAATTTACTTCGGCTAATTACCTACGATTTTCCAAAATCTACGATATTTCAACCGCGAGAAATCATCCGATTTTTCATACCGGCAAGAAATACACGTCGACTTGGCGAATCGCTGTCGTTGACGTGAATTTATTCCCCCATGTTGGCCCAATGTCGTGGTGGGTCCCGTTCTTTTCCAGAATCGGTGGTTAAAACCGCGTCGTTTTCATCGAATGGAAATTAAAGGCGTTACATATTCATGCCCCGCTCCCTGCTTCCTCGCGTAAATACGCACCCTCTTTTTCTTTCTTTCTTTTTTTTTCGTCTGCATACTTTGTACGTGATTCTTTTTTTTCCTCTCTTTTCTTTTTTCTTTTTTCTTTTTTTTTTTTTTTGTCAGACTTGGCTTTTAGCGGATTTCTTTCCCAAGGGTGGGAACGATGGATGGGATAGGTGGGGATAGGAGTGTTTTTTCGTATCTTGATTCTAATTGATTCCTAAAATGCGCTTGAAAGCACTACGGGCAAGTTTTTAAAATGGTGATTCGCTTAGTTGGATGAAATTGAAATTTTGCTGCTAGATTTTGTCGCAGATAAATTTCTCTCTTTTCTTTTTTCTTTTTTTTAATAGGAGTTTTTATAAACTTGTTTCATAATGGTAATTTTTTGAAGCGTGGATACTTTTAAACGTATTTTATGACACCTATAAACTTGTTACTTTATTTTTCTTATTTGTCAGGTTTGAGTAAATTTATATTAAAAAATCAATTTTTAAAGTTTGTATTTAAAAAAGGTGTTAAAAAATTGAATTGAAAGATTGAAAAAGAAAAAATGTATATATTTCCAGTCAAACAAAGAATCCAACTTTTCCTTTTATACATATAATCGAACGATTATCGTTAAATTTTTTTTATAAAAAAATAAAGAGTAGTCTTCTGTTTAATAATTAAGAAACATTTATCGACGATTCGAAAAAAACATCGTTATCATTACACGGAATTTATGCCGGAGAGGCAGAATATATTAGTCGGAAGTGCCGACGATTGTTTTTAGAATCGTACGACAAAGATACATTGGACGCAAAGGAATTTACAGCTTTTAGAATCGTTTTGGCGCGTCGCCCAAAACTCTATCCACGGCTACGTTTTTGATCTCGTAAGAACTCGATCTTCCTGACCATTAAGTGGGACGTGTTGTCCAGACGTGTTTAAATCATGTTTTGTTTGACGATGTTCCACCACCGTCAACGGACCAACGTGCAAACGGAATGATTAACGATCCCTCCTTTGTTCATGGATCCTTCGTATCCATCGAGAGTTGTCAGAAATAAATAAATTAACGTAATAAATAATAATTAATCCGTAAGACAGGATTTTATCCCGCGCGAGGGGAGGAATTTAAATTAATTACAATTTCTCGATGGAATTTAAATCTTAGACATTTAAATCCACGAGATGTATTTCACGGTGTAATTACACTCGATAAAGTGTAAAGGGACGAGATGAAATGGAATTATTACAATCGTAATTTTCATCTGAATAAATTTCATTTAAGGGAAATGTTTCGCGGTCTGTTCATTTTTCATTCAATATACACGTTTCCACGAATTTCAAAAACTCCTTTTTTCCCTGATATTCTAACAACGCTTGCAGCAACAACAAAATCAAATAACTCGGTAAAATTATATATTATCGAAACTATTTTTAAATTTCTATTAAAATTAACGTTATAAATTTTTTATACGAACAAAAAAAAGAAATTCTTCACGCACTCATTTCCTGGTTATCGGATTTTTTAATTTATTTCCTCGATATAAATTACTATATATAATTAAATCTTATCAAAGAAACTCTATATAAAATTTTTTCCTCGATTAATTTTTTTTTTTTTGATAAATCGCTTTCAAATTTTTCGCTTTAAAAGTACACAACATTGATATGTTTTGTCAAAGAAATTTTCCTCTTTGAATTCAAATTTTCCAAATTAAATCTTACGATCAAATCGAAATAGATTCGTCAAATTCTCCACGCAAATTTTTTCTTTCTCTAAGCGATATAAGGAAGAGAAAAAATTAATTGGTATCTTACCAACAAAAAATCGGGTGGACGAATAATTACAGCACCAATGCAGTTAATAGCATGAGTAGAGTTTGAGCGGAAATCGATGACGAAATTTAAGACATCGGTCAACACGTCCCTTCGAGTTTAGATCGGGAAACGATTACCAACGATCACGTGCGGGACTGTACAGTTTGAAAGTGCGAAAGGAACTTCGTGCCTCGAAACTTGGTCGGATCTGATTTCGTGAATGGGAAGAGTTTTCGTTATCGAGGCGAATCTAATTTAACGTTTGCCGCGATCGTGAGTTCAAGAGTTGTACAGAGAGTTCCCGTGTTTGGTATTCCAAAAGAAAGATAAAAAGTAATCGTGGAATGTTTAGAACAGTGGATAATGAAAATCGTATTGAATTAATCATAAAACGAAGATCGTGAAAATTTCCTTTTTTTTTGTTGATCGAAATTATTTTTATAGAAAATTTGAAGATTGTTTGAATAATTTTTGATATCTGAAGAAAATTGTAATTGAATTAATTTTAAAAGGATAATCGAAAAATTATGAAAACTTTACTGATTAAACTTTTTAATTTCGAAATTAATAAAGAATAGAAGAAATAAAAATTTTCTTTGTGAAGATTGATGTTAAATAAATTTTAGAATAAATCTATTGTAATTCGAATCAAGAATTTTTTTTAATTTTCAAACAAATTTTAGACTTCTCAAAAATCTAATAAAAACATTATTTGATATATTTTGAATTATTCGAAGTAAAGAACGAACAGCGTTTTCTCGAAATAATTTTCCACGAGATCGGTTCGATAAATTCTTTAAACCATCTTCACGGAAAATATTTTAAAATTCACATCGCACAATATTTAAATAATGGAACAAGAGTTGGCTGAAGAATATATCTATGAATATGCGTTGAAAAGATGTAAATAATATTGAAAGGAGTGAAATGAAAGGAGGGAGGGGCGGAGGTTGTAGGGGAAAAAATTAAATTACGGAAGAAACTAGGAAGGAATTTTATCGATAAAAGAATCGACGCGACATTTTCGTTGCACGCGTTTCATTTATGAAGTAGATGAGGAAACGCGCGCCAGGAATTTCAAACGATTCGCACAGAGAAATTCATCTTTCCTCGGTCTGTTAGAGATGATGAGATCTATATGGAGGTCAGTCAGATTCCATTTGGCGCGGGTCAACGATTAGAAGGTAGTCTATCACTGTACGAACCCTTCCAATTATCGTTTCCAGAAATCGAATGTTCGATTGCGGAATTGTAAAAATCGGATATGAATTTGTTTTCATAGACATCGAATTTTATTTATCTTTTAAAATTGTAGTTGTAATAAAAGTTATCTTTTTTATTCGAATTATTATCATTGAATTGATCAAGATTGATGAAGAATATGTTATATGTTACAAAAATTACTTATAAATATTCTGCGCTTTGATTCTTCGCTATATTTCCATTTCGATCGAATTATCGATTCTATCCAATTCCAATGAAAATTTTATCTCATCCTCTTGGCATTTAAATCAAACATCTTTCGAACATCTCCGCTAGAATAGTATTATTATCTCGTTGAATTGTCCGTTACTAACAAAACGAAATTTTTATTAAATAAAAATTGTAAATATTTATCTTCAATTTTCCAAAAGAAAAGATTCCACTGAGAGAAAACATCTGTGAGAAAAATTTGAATTTCCAAATACCATATACATTATACTTGCATAACCTTACAATCTCATCTACATATCTTTAATATTTCTTATCATCCAAAGCAAATAAAGAATTGGAATACAGAATTCGAACATTATCAAATTATCAAATGCACCTACGTAATCCCATGGATTCGAATGGAACAAATATTAATATTTCAAATCATCATTTATCCAATCTTTATGAACTCGAGTTGCGCAGTTATATGTTAAGGAAACTCATTAAAAAACGCAAACGATTTTTGCATAACAAAATATCTCGATTAGCGCGCGATAAATTTTTCCCGAGTTGCGCTAAAAACGCGAGATTAGCGTAATATTGCAAACAACGAAAAAAAAAAAATGCAACCCGAATATTCCTCGCGACCCTTTTAGAAATTCAAAACCCGCGAAACAGAAACTCCATTCCACGTAACACGTTTCAAAGATAAATAAATATGCAATCGTATCCACCAATTTAAAAAAATCCAAGATCGACATCCATATATCCAGCCTTCTCTTTAAACTTTCAAATAAAAGACCTTTTCATCAATGATCCCCCCTTTTTACATCGTGTCTTTCTCGAGGCGATAAATCGCATCGAAGCTTCCAGCTGGAAAATTCCTTCCACGAAAAAGCTTCTCCTCCTACCTCGAGGATACTGAGAAACGCGTGTTACACACACACACGCGCATACATACGTATATAAATACACACATTCGCGTAACGCATTTTAGAATCGCGATGAAAGAAGAAGCTTGCAGCAGTTCTGTTCTCTGTGTATGTGTGTACTGTGAAAGTATCGTGATAATAATAAAAAAAAAAAAAAAGAAAGAAAGAAAGAAAAGAGAAATAGGATGGAGGAGAACGAGAGTTTCATCGACTGCCGCGTAGAAATAACGCTTCAGCTTTTTATTCTATCACCCGTGTTTTGCGCCCGTACCTTCACCTATCCCTAGTATTCATTTATTGGAGCCAGGCCAAGCTATTACGTTATATACGGTGAATACGGTAAATTGCTGGTCCGGCTTTTCCCTTCCTCGCTTTTCCATCGGCCAAGTGGATTAGTCCGTTGGATCCGACTCCCTCTCTCTTTCTCTCTCTCTCTCTTTCTCTCTCTCTCTCTGGATCTAAACCCTCGTTCGACGTTACTTTTCAACGTTACTGTCGTCGCTTCGCCGTTAATTAACAAAATACTCGCGAGTCGAGTGTTTTCTTTTCGGGGAAGAACCACTTTCGCCCGGCTCTACCGGTCTCGTTGAAGGTTTTCTTTTTCTTCCTATCCCTTTTTATTCTTTTTTTTCCTCCTCTCTTCTTTTTTTAAAAAAGATTAAAAGGGAGATGAAAAGCCAGATTCTTTCTTTCTTTTTTATTTTTGCTTTTTTTTTTTTTTGGTTAACGACATTTGTTACGAGATTCGATTTGTAATACAGTTTGATTGGAAGCGACGAAAAATTTTTTTTCTTTGAAAAAGAGAATTAAGAGATGGATTTTGTTGGTTGATTGAGAGTATACTTCAAATAATTCTTTTCAGTTTTGGTTTTTTGGTTAAAATTAAGAAATTTTTGTATGAATAATTCAAGAGCTCTTCGCTATATTTCTAGCATTTCATTAATGAAAATTCATAGAAGACTTGAACTAAAGACTTCCAAACTTGTCATGCTCGGCTCATAGATATAATACAGTTTGCTATTACTGTGTCAATCCTAACTTACATAAAATCTAACTGATAAATCAAATTGTTTAACTAACTACCCATTACTATCCAGCCAAAGTTTATAGCAAGTAAATTTGCTTTTACAGTTAACTCCTTCCAAAACTTTCTGTGAATATTATAGATATGCATAAAACGTAGGTTCATAAATTTTAAAAAATTATCACCATTCCTCGATTTAATTTCAAACAAAAAGGAAAAAGAAAAAATACACTTTCCAAAAAATATTACATTTCTATATATTTACATATTTTCGAGTTCCAATCTTATTCTTATCCTCTCCATGAGCTAAAAAGCTCTCCCTTCTATCACGCTGAAGCCATACACACCCGATCGAGCGTTGTTCTCCTTTACCAAAACTTTACTCTCAAACGTAAAACATAGGTCGCGTTTTGTCGCGTTAAGGGCTCAAAGAATCCTCGATCCATTCCTCGTTTATCGGGGTCAGGGAACACGTGGTGGCGCGTGCTGCATTGTTTAATCACAGTCGATTTAACCGTAGTCGGAACACGCCTCTCCTCTTCTCGATCTCCTCCTCTCCTCCTCCCCTTTCCCTTCCCCCAAGACCGCCTTAATAAATCGATTTGAACGGGAGAGCGAGGATCGTCAATCCGTCGAATCCAGAATCCACGGGGCTGGATGATGCATACATGGGGACATTTCCTCGAAATCGATCGAAACGCCCCATAATTAATCCCGAACTCTCGTCACCACAACTCCTTTATGAGCAAACACCGTGGCGAGTTAGCTGGCCAATTATGGCGCACGAGCCACCCCTTCATCGTGCCCGCTATATATCGGCATCGATGCTCGTGCATAGTGGATGCGGATGCACGTTCCGCCCGGGGATGGGGGCGGAGGCAATTAGAGGATGTCGATGGCCCCCTCCCCCCGGGATAACGAGTTTTCTTGGTAGGAAGTGGTTAATTTTAAGCGGAAGGTCGTTTCATTTTCTCGAATTTTAGCGGAGAAGAAGTTTTTAGAAAAAATATTTGAGAATGTTTTTTTTTTTTGGAGAATTTTTGAAAGATGAGTGTGAATAAGATTTGTCGATGACCGATGGTGTTGAAAATAATCTTCGAGGGGATTTCGAGAGCAAGTTTGTACAAAATTTTTCGATCTTGTATTTCTATTATATTGAGGTGAATTATATTTAATTGTAAGAATAAATTGGAAGAATATTCCGAGGATAAATTTTAGATAAAGCTTGGTGGATTTGGGACGGTGTATGGGATCGGGAAGTAATCAAAATGTCGATTTTCCATTTTCTTCGCGAATGATATCGAAACAAAGGAATCATCGTAAAAAGCGTTTCAGTGCCACGGTATCGCGAATCCGCCCATTATCATCTCCACAAATTCTCGTTATTTTCATCGTCCTCGGGGAAAAAAGTGGCTTGCCCGATAATAAGCCGGCATCAAATATTAAGATCGATGCACGATAAAATCAGCCCGTCGTGCGCGCAATCTTCCTCCGTTCCTATTTCGAAGGCCTATCTTTATGGCAGCTTTTTACGATACAACGAGATCGTAAAGATCTAAAATCGTGAACAAAATTTGCGTTTGATCAAAATGTCACAAATCGGTAGAAATTCACATTCGAGATACGAATTTGAAACTTCATTGAAAGGCACGTTCGTGATACGTTCTTTTTTTTTGCAAGAATTCCTTTCTTTTTAACACCATTGTGCCATTCTTCTTTCACTGCTGAAATTCTTTATCCTCTATTCTTGCGTTACTCTCTTTTTATCATTCGAATTTCTTTTCCGATGTCCGAACACAGTTTCTTTTTTTCCTTTCAAATTTCCTTCTCCACCGCCCTCTTTCATTTCATCCCTTGAATTTCAGTTTTTCTAACCCTTTGTTCTATTCTCCAGTTTCTTTTTTTTTTTTTCGAATTTTTCGCTTTCCTTCGTTACGAATTCGAGTATCTCTCCTACTCTCCTCGTTAAATTTTCTTTCTCGTAACGAAAAAGTAAAAAAAAAATTCATCGATGATATTTTCACAAATATTCGATACCCAAATTCATCATCAATGAAGTTGATCCCCGAAGAGAAGCTTATCCCAAGAGACTACTGATTGATTACCGATATAGCGGATAACTATCCAACGCCAAAGTGGAGCTGGAAACCCTAGAGACGTCTAATGGCGTGCAGACGTCCACAGACGTCTTGTCAAGATTAATTTTAGAAAAAAAAGCTACTGATTTCAGAAATACTCGACGACGAGATGGATACGTCGAATATTCGAGAGAAGTCGATTAGAAACTTCTGGATATTTAGTAAAAATTGAGGACGTAAGAATAAATTCGAATAAACATGTGTAAAGGACGAGAGACCGTTCTTTCCTTCAATAAGTGATACTTAATGTGAAACAGGGTCTATTTACTGGCACTCTGCTCTTTAATATAGGGTATACGTGTATACATCGAAGCTCTTATTGATTTCACATTGTGCATCGAATTGCCGATAGCATTGCATCTATCACTCCGATATTGAATATCGAATCGTAAATTTTTTTAGATATTATCGAACGCTCATTTTCTAGAAGGCATCGTTTTTCTGACGATGTTTTTATTTTCATATATCGTAATACGATTTTTTTTAAATTTCAATGAAAATTTATAAAGCGAAAATTCATCATCAGTTCGATTCAGGTTCTCGTAAGTAATCGTATCTCTGTCGAAATTGGATATCAAAGAGTTAACGCGGGGGAAAAAAAAGTGGTTTTATCCGCGTTATCAAAAAAAATTCCAAAAATACTTTTCAATTCGGAGCGTGTACCGTTACGTGTAAAAGGATTATTACGTTCTCGCACCTGTGCGTGGCGTCAACAGGATTTATTTGTATTTTAATGAATAAGCGCCAGTGACATCGATTTTTTTCGATAAAAAAAGATTTTTTTTTTTTTCCTACCTTGCATTTTACGTCTTCCTTGTCGAATGGGGAAAATAACACGCGCGTGATCCAATTTTTAATCCAAATACGAATCCAACAATTGTATAAATCAATTTTCATATTTTAACAATTTATACATCCCTATTAAAAATCATAGTAGATCACTATTCTAGCTATTTCATGGTATTTGTTATTATTCACGATATAATTTTAAATTAATTTTTGTTAGAAAAATCCTCATTCAACAATATAGTGATCATATATTATCTCTCTTAATAAAAAAATAAACTTGATTCTAAACTCGAACATATTCCAACCATTTTATCTTACACCAACCGAGTATCGAATCATCGTGTGCTTTTCGTAGTAGAAAAAAACGAAGGGACGTTAAAATTTTCATTCAATCCTTGCATTTCGCTAACCGCTTCTTACACCAACCAACGATATACCCTGTTGAATCACGATGCTGCTTTCGAATAGAAGGGAAAAAGGAAGAAGAAAAAGAAAAGGAGGGGAAAATCCTATTATAGAGTATGCATATTGAAGGATGACGATACAAAAGAGAGCAGCTCGCATGGAAATGCCGTTCGCTTCGATTCTGAATAGTCTTCTTCCCCGTGTCAGATCACGAAGCCGTGCTTTTGTCGTTTGCGTATCGATGATGAAATATGACCGCGTTGCATCCGTTGGACATCTCTTCCATTTCTCTCTCTTTTCTTTCCTTTCATCCCGCGTGGGATAAGGAAGCGCGAATTAGGCCTTAAGTGCGTTTCGACTTCCTCTGATTGATCGTGATTTTTCAATTCGACAGATTGTGCTAGCCATATTATCGAATAAGATCAGTTCGATTAGATATTCGATTATAGAGAATAATAATTAATATTTTTCTCGAGTTTGGATAAAAATTTTCAATCAGAATTTTAATATTTTCCTTTCTCGTATCAAATTTGAAAATTCTTCCGATTCGATATTAATAATAATGTAAAATATATATATATATATATATATATATATTTGGTGTATATTGCTGTAGGAGAAATTGTTGCGGAAAATATTCGAACGATTCTATACAAGATATAGAATATCTTGGCTGTGCATATTACGCATAATAGGTGGAGATAAACGGTGGGCAGAGGTAGGGGAGAGATTCATAAAATTCAACGGGGAGGAACGATCTTAACTTTTATTTTGCCGACCGACCTGGTGCAGCTTTATGCTCCGTTTCGTCCAACGATTCGACACAACGGTTTCTTTTGTTTCGTCAACTGAGCTCACGTTGGAGAAGATTTTTCCTCGCGATCGAGTCTCTGCCTCGAATGAAATATTCCACCGGTAAGCTTTCCGTTCGTTTCTATATATCTCGAGGTAGAAAGGTAAATGTATATGCAAATGTTCCCGTGATTTTTCGAGAAGAATCAAAGATCTGATTCGATCTTTTATCATGAATGAAGATGAGATGGAGTTAAATAAAGAATCTTTATTTTTAAATTTTTTTTTGATATAATGGATTACAGTTATTTCAAATTAAAATATATTATATATTATAATTTTAATATAAATTATTAAAAACAATCCTTCGAAAGAATTGAAAGAATATGTAAAAATGTTTAATCTTTCTCCAATAAAGGAAAAATTTTCGAATGTTTGTTGTACACTGTTAAACAAATCTTTAAAATAACGTCATTTAATGTTCATATTTTTATAAATAAGGATATTATTCACATTTAATTTCAATATTTTAACCATTCTATTATCGAAATAATTAAATATCATCCATTATCCCAAATCATTCATCAATTCGACAAAAAAATCACGCGCGAATCCCGATTTCCACTTCGAAAAATTCGTTTCTCGGGGGGAGGCATTCTCCCGTGTTTAAACGCATATTTAACGAGGGCACGGATGTTCGATCACAGTCGCCTCAGTTGGGAGAAGTCGACGTACCCGCTCGCTCGTCGATTTTTCCCTCGAAATTTTTCGCGTCGAGCATGGTGTACGCGACTTTCGTCGATCCCGCGAAAACTTCGTCACCAAGTTTTTTAACGAGCGTGAGAGACGAAGAGGTGTACTACCCTCTGGGATCGAACAACTTAAATCGCTTTATCCAACGTGGACAACTTCTTCGCGCCGCTAAATCTCTCTGACCCGTGGAGAACACGGCCTGGAGGAAATTATTTTCCTGCGGATGCAACAGAGATTTCTCTGTGTACAATTTTGCGCGTCGAGTTGTTGTCCACGTTGACGATGAAGAGATGAGGAAGCGGTGAGATGATCGATAATCAAACCGTTCATTTACGATTTAATCGAGAGAATGGTTAAAATAAAGTGGATTCAAAATTCAATGCTCATTTGTCTTTCGATTAGAGAATTTTAATAGGAGGTAAAAGGTTTAATAAAATTTAAACGAAGATTTGTCGAGGATTTATAAATTTGAATACGATCGATGATAATAATTAATCTCCTTTATCATGGATGGAATATTTCGAATAAAAGTTTTATTGTCAAATTATTGAGTATTAAAGAAAAGATTAAGATTTTCTTGTTCGATATTGTATCGTGTGAACGTATCGCAATGGTTTGGTTTAAAAGGCTTTTCCCTCGACCGATACGTGCAGTGGACAGCAAATATTCATTGGTTCACTCGATTATGCAAATAATTTGGTTGATCGCACGATTAATCGAAAACGACATTCGGAGATGGGTTGGATTATTTCGATTGATCAGGATTCCGAGTTGATACGTGGATACAAACCTGCTTAACTCTTTCTCGTGGCAACCAGAATCTCTATTTGAATAATAACACATTTATGCTATTTCATATGAAAATTTTAATTTCACCTTTTTTTTTTCTATTATTATACCATCATCTGAAATTTATAATATCTAAAATTCATTATCTTTCTCTCTGAGAAAATCTCATCATGAGTTTTTTTTTTAAAAAAAATAGAGAATTAAATGAAAAAGAGCAATTCTCATATTTACAAATTCGGTGAACGTTCAAAAAAAATTCAGAAAATATGCATTTTAGTCGTGAAAGGGTTAAAGAATCCTCCATTGTTTCAGAGGACACATTCCCGAACGTGAACATCGACGATTGAATCGGGTCAATGGAATACTTTTGTCTATTTTCCTTTTCCTCGCTTCCTATTTTTTTCCTTTTTTTTTTATTTTTTTTCTAATTTTCACCGAAACAACTCACTCATCCAACGGTTTTTTCGACCTTTCGACGTTTTCTTCTCTTCTTCTCTTTCTCTCTCTCTCTTCTGTACATTTTTCTAACAGTAAAAAAGATAATTGAGAAAGAATTGGCAGGGAGGGGAAAAAAATTTAAGCGAAGAGCCAAGGTATTTATTCAGTGCGGGTTGATACGAAACAATCGATTGTACGGGGATCGTTCAAAATTATGGAAAGTTTCGATCGTTAATTAGGTCGGTTTTAACTGTTCCACCAGACAAGTTTTAATTGTGAAACCAACGTTTCGTTGGGAAAGCCTCGTTCTCTCGGATGATATTGATTTTTCTTGCCGCTGGATTCACATGTAATTATAAATACCAGCGGGAGGAGGACTTTCAATCTTTTCAAAAAAAAAATTCTGGATAATTTCCTCGTTCCTTCCGTTATTGTAAAAAATCCTTCGTATAAAATATTTTTCAAACTTTCCAAAAAAGATCATTTCTTATTTAAATGATCGAATTTTTCTTCAACTTTTTCAAAAAAAAAATAATTCAAAATATATCAATTTTTATTCTATTCGTTCAAAAAATCTGTATCGATTTGTTCCTTCAAAAAATTACAAGTGAGATTTATCACTTACTGCTAATTTCTTTTTTTTTTTTATTTCAACCGCGTCTCGTGTTTAGTCTCGTTAAAAAATTACCCGTATTTTTCTCGTGGAAACTGGCGCGAGGAAGAAGACAAACGTTGATTCCGCGACGAGGAAACGTGTCGTATGGGGGCTATCTTCCTGACTCGACGAGAACTTTAGCGGCAAGAACTGACATCTTAAGGGCCTGTCGGCCGTTTGAAACTAACGAAGACCGCCTACTGCCATCCCTTTTGCTTTCTTTCGCGTGTTTACTTTCTACAAGACCAATTTACGCGGCAAGAAACGTGTATTCTTTGCGCTCTTGATAACCTTTGAACCACTGTGTTTAGAATGAGCGCAATACACGAAACATTTAACCGAAAATATGCCATCCAAAAGATATTAAAAGATGTTTTAAAGTTAAAAATCAAATAATTAAATCGAATTGAAAATTAGGAAAAATATATTTGTTCTTATTTTTATCAGAGAATATGTAAATTCAATTTTTTAATTTATTGTAAATTTTTTTACTGTCTCTCAATTGTAACGTGGATCGACATAATAGGGAACAAGTAGAAAATTTAAAAGTTTTCTATTCCTTTAAATAATTTCGTTTATCTCAAGAATCGTTAAACATTTTCTCTTCTCTAATTTTTCTTTATCGTAGAAATCTCTTCAACATTGCCAAAATATTTTATAAAAAAGAAAACATTAAAAGAGAGAAATACGTGGAGATACAGGAAAGAAACATGTTCCCCAAAATTATTCTCGATGCGTTCTTTTGAAGTGGAACCAATTTTGTGGCTTTTAATTCTAATAAGGGCAATTCTCGAATGGGTTGGGATCAAAGGCGGATTCTAATTCGCAAATTACAGGCGTTGAGGTATTCGTTTTGAAGCAGCTGACGGAATTAATCTGTTAAACCGACGGAACGAGTGTAACGAAATTAGATGGAATTAATTCAACAAATTACGCCCTTTCTCGATTGATAATCCATGTAAACCGATTATTCGTGTTATTCGTCACTTTACTTTAATCATTCGCTTAACTTCAACGATGTTAATCATAATAAAAGGGAAAAAAAAAGTGCATAGTTCTGTGCGTACATAAAAAGATTAAGAATTGCATTTTACATTCAACACATTTTTTTATTATCCTAAGAATAAAATTGAATCGAAAAAATTTTAAGAAAAGTAAGGAATTTTCTTTTTTTTTTTTCTTTAATGAGTAGATAAAGAAAATTCTCCTTTACAAAAAAAAGTATATAATATCACTTAGAAGGATAATAAAAATATGAGAACGAAGAAAGAAAAAAGTAGTTTAAAAACTCGATTACTATTATGAAATATTATTGCGAATACGGTAAATATTTGATTAAACTTTGCGAGGAGAAAAGTCGTGGAAAAGGGTGAATTTCTTCTTCTCGAGGATTGAAAAAACGAATGTTTCGATCGATTCTCGGGGTAACAGAACGAACCGCTTCCTTGGAAATTAGTTATGCCCGATGAATAAAAGAAAGCACGGAGTAATGAACGCATTTGCAATTCGTTTTGTTCCGGGAAAGGCGGCAGACTTAACTTAACCGTGAGATGAAACAACGACGTTGCAAATCAGTTTCCAAGGAGAAACTTCGCATCTGGAAAGATATTCGACTAAATGAAACGTGGAATGGAAAGACGTGGAGGAAATCATTTCTGTTGTACAGATATTAGAAATCTAAGATAGTGTTCTTTGAATGATGAAAAAGATTTTTATAACATCTTTTTTTTATATATAAATAATTTGCATTATTTCGAATCGTATCTTTTGATTATATCTTCAATTTTTAATTAATCGAATAAATTAATTTCTTTTTTATTAAGAGGAAATTCCATATGAAATTATACTTTATTCTGTTTTTTTTTAACTCGCCATTATACGAAACAGACACATCCAGATTTAAATCAATTTCATCAAGTGTCCACACTTGTTGCTAGCAACTTCAACGATCTCTCGCCCCATGCCAAATCAAAAGCAGATATCGCGTGAGCAATATCTTCAAAAGTATCAAATAAATCGCTTGATTTCAACGTTCGCTTTTTTTGTGCGATATCAAAAATAAAAGAATTTTATATTCGTTCCTCTTTTATTTTTTTTTTCTTTTTTTTATTGTATATGTTTTAAAAGATCCAAGTTTACGACAATAAATAAATTCTATTCTATCTATTTATTATTCCATCATCACATTTATGATCATTAATTAATTTTATCATAAATGCACGAAGCATTCGTTCGTATTTTCATTATTGATACACGTACACGATGTTGTACAATTAAAATAGCACGTAACATTGGCAGTATTGATGAGTTTTGAGTCTTGAATGCTGGTTTAGGGGATATTGTAATTGGAAAAGTTTGAAAGGTTTGGGTGATCCGGAATATAAGCGAGGATTTCTAAGTAGGACGTTCTATTCGAAAGTTTGTACAATTGTAGTGGATTACGAGGGTGGAAATATAGAAAGACATTCCTATGCTTCCAACTTTTAATTAGAGATTAGAGTTTCTTCAATAGTCAAATGTTATACTAAATATCTAATTCCATGGACAAGTATCCCGCCTTCTCAACAATATTACAAATAAAATTATACTTAAAACTTGAGATACAAAAAAAAAATTTAACGTAATTAAATCATGAAAATAAAAATAAGAAGCGAATTAACTTATTCATTGTATCAGAAATATATAGCAAGCACCCCTTATTGATTGATTTTTGATAAATACGGGGGGAAAATGGCGAAAAATATTACGAAATTCATTTTATATTGAACACCCGTTTCTATAAAAGAAAATTTCGGATACATAGAAAAATTTTTGTTCCTTTTTTATCCTTTCGAACGCCTTTTAACCTAAAAAAGTAAAGTATTTTTCAAAAATTATACCATCATTTTCACTTCGATACTTGAATTATACTAGATGATAGAATGATTCTAGATAAAATATTCACGTATATATGTAAATTAGATTTAACGTTAGCGTTATACGAAAGCGAATATACGATCGATCTTTTCCAATTTTTTCGAATTTGAATTCTCTCGCGTTGAAATTTAAAGAGACTATTACTTCCATTCGCGATTTCAAGAAACGAGAATCTTTCCGTGGAACAACACCATTCCCGCTTTTATCCGCAAACTATTCGAACAGGAGGAACAAAGGACAATCACGAAGTTCTTGGAGGAAAATGGAGAAGGGATCATTTACACTCTAATCGAGGCGAAATAAAGAGGTGGAGTTGAAAATAATCGGGAAGGGAGAGGAGGTAGGAGAGGAGGTGTTGTTTCCAAGATCGATTGAACTTTTCTTATTATAACGTCGTCACCTCGTTTCATTGTTTCGCAGCGGTCGTTTTGTCTACGGGAAGAAGGGTGGTCGACTTGGAATGATTCTAATGCTCTCCTCCCTTTTTTTAAAAATCCCCAACCTCTAAATTCCAACTAAATTTTTTTTATCTTCGTTCGAGTTGTTTGTACCGCAACTCGACTAATCGCATCTGAAATATTCCAATTTTTTTTTTGGATTAAAATTTGAATTTTTTTTTTTTTTAACGTCTGTATATCTTGAAAAATCTATATATAAATATATATCCGTGTTTTAATCCGTGTAATTTTTAGTACACGTGTATTTACATATTTATATTTTATTTCATATTATCGTTAATTATTCGCAAACTTACAATTCACATTTATCGTGGAAAATTATTATTTGGTTAAATATATTCAAATATTCAAGTATTTTATTGTCATAGAATACAATCGCAGAAAATGAAATATGAGTTTATCGATATCTATATTTTAATATTCATATAATTAAAACAATATATATTAATTATACATGTGCATATTTGATATAAAAAAATCAATCGAATTCAAAATCCAAAAAAAAAAAAAATAAAGAAAAAACAGAAAAAAAATGGGAAATGGAAATTGAAAAATCATAGAAACAAAGTTCGTATCTATTTCTCAAAGGAAGATAAATTATCGAAATTTGCAATATTCGAGGAATACTACGAAGTTTGTGCGGGTGATGAGTTTTTCCAGCTCGATGAAAGGAGAAGAAAAAAAACATGTTAATCGTTTTTTTTTTGGTTTCTTAAATAAATATGATGCAACGTTTCCAGCTGATAAACCGGAGCGTGGAAAGATTATATTACATTGAATATTTTACACGTGGTATTATGAGATCCGATGGATCTGTTTCTGAATTAATAGAAGTTATTAATCAATTGGTCCAATAGGTAATCCAACGATTTATTGTTAATCATTCGTGCAGTGGAATATAATATGAATCAGATTAAGAGAAGCATAATAAATGATTCGGATTGATTGTTGTGAAAAAGTTTGAAATTATTGAAAATAATCATTGAAATTAAAAAGTTAAACAGATGGTAGCGTTAGATTGAAATTAGAAAATTATTTTAATCGAGAAAACTACGTATAATTAAATATTATCGATAGATTGTGGATCTTCATGGATTTCCATATTTCTCTCGTACCCATCTCAAATTTCTGATCGATAATGATTCGATCGAATCGAACCAGATTGGAAAATTGTGCTTCTCGATACACGATACACATTCATGTGTAGGAGAAATAATAGCTCAATAGGGTAGTTATTTTGGTTTGGGTACACACCAGGTATATCTTCATAGCTTGTGGGGATTTTGTGTACAACTTAATACCACGTGATTATGCCATAGTTGAAAGTTAATTTGCTTAGGAGCTTAGTTCGTGCATAGAT
Source organism: Apis mellifera (assembly GCF_003254395.2). Lineage (NCBI taxonomy): Eukaryota > Metazoa > Arthropoda > Insecta > Hymenoptera > Apidae > Apis > Apis mellifera. The sequence goes on from NC_037640.1 coordinate 7,730,953, forward strand.
AGAACTGAATTTCGCATCAATATATGATATCGAATGATCTCGATTTCGAAGGAAAATTATTATCGCCAATAATTTAATATTAATCGAATCGAGAAGAATTCATATATCGTATCATATAAATCATCGTTCTGATCATAAATTAAGATCCAAGTTTCGAATTAATTAATCCAGAAGCTAAGTGAAATTTTCCTTCGCAATAATACGAAAATGCAATCAAATTACAGCGTCGATATCCGTCACAGTTTTTCGATCTCTTCTCAAAAAAAGAAAAAAAAGAAAAAAATATCATATACTTCGCGATCAATTTCAATTAAATACGCTTGGAATCGAAGCCGAATAAAGGAAAGAAAACACTCTCTGGAGAATAAAGGATGCGCGGCAAATTTTTTTTTTCTTTTTCACTTTCCAGTAGAGCTCTCGTAGAATATTCGATATTTAATATCCTTAATGCGTTCGAGGAACACGTCCGCATCGTCGTGTTTCAGAAATGTCTTTAGAAAGTGGAACAAATTTGGAAAACTCCCGAGGGGGGGCCGGGAGACGCGTTCCGCGGAACGAGGAGTATCGCGGCAACCGGAACTCACCACTGACAGCGTATATTTCCGGCGCGCGTTCTCGTGTCTCGTAATAAGTAAAGAAAGAAAAAAAGAAGGAAGAAAAAAACGCGGAACACAGAAGCTCGAGGCGTTACAACGAGCATCGAGATTCGTTGGTGAGCAAAATAAATACGCCTCAAATGATGTACAGCTATATCACGTCAATCTCGAAGTATTCTTTTAAAAATATATAAGGTGTAATGTAAATTGTTATTATCGTCTTTCTGTTAAAAAAAAAAATTATACATCTGAAATAGATTTTGTTTTTCTTTTTTATTTTTATTCCAGATTTTAGAATTTTATCGTGTATTTCAATATTTCAAGTTTGATATTGAAATTTTTAATTATTGGCATTAACGATTCTAATGGAGATTTTGATCGTTATATATATGAAATCATGAATAGTTTATTTTGAATCTTGTGATGAAAATTCTAATAGTTTATATATATTTATTAATGCATTGATTCTAGTTTTCCAAGCGTGCAATGTTATCGTGAAATAATCTCATTACAACAGTCGAACAACAAATTCTGCTCCATTAAATTTTGATTATCTGAGATATTAATGACAATCATTATCTTTGAATAATGAAAATGCGATGATAAAACGTATAGGTATTTAGTTTTAGTTATATGAAATGTAGATTAGGTTTGAGTTGAGTACAATTGTAATCTTTTAAGAATCTAAAAACTTTTTCCTTCCACCAATCATCATCATTATCATAAAAAATAAATAAACTTCATCGAATTTCGAACAACTTTTCGAATTGAGAACAACTCTTCGTCTTCGAAAAAGCTTATCTTCCAAATAAGCTTTCTCCTTAAATATCAGAAGTGTTGACTCATGTCCTTTCTCTAATATTTCCTGAAAGGAAATACTCTCGTGGAAGAGTTAAAAGAGTCGTCTTCTCGTAAAAGTAACCCTTTCATCGCGTTCTGTCTCAATTATCGTACACCAAAGAGTTAGCGAAAATTAAAGAAACGGGAAAATAAAAACATTTGTCATAAAGGGGAGACGTTTGTTTATTAAAATTTTTACAGAGACCGCCAAACCAACCCTGTTTCAACGCTCGGCGCGGCGAAAAACTAACTCCTTCGACTGGTTACCTCAATTTGCATGTTGAAGTCTCTTGAGAATTTAAAAGATGGACAAACAACTACGAACATCTTTATTTTTATTGGATGCCATTGTTTTACCAAACTTGAAACATGTTACATGAAACTAATTTGTCGAATGTTAAAAGATTCACTTAGAGAAAAAAAGAAAACGTTGATCAAAAAGAAAATTCAGGATTTTAATCTGTTCGAGACAAATCCACGAAAGTCTTCTTCTTTTACATACTTAAACTTTCTTTTTGATTATTAATTTAATCCTGAAATTCAAAGAAAAAATTTCGAATCGTCCAAATTCACTTGTTATCGATGACAAACTCGATATATATATATTATATATTTAATAACAAAGAATTTTTTCACAAGGATGATCCGAAAAATCTATATGATATTACAAAACAAATTTTACTAATACAAATTCACTCGATTCTTCTAAATACAAATTCTACATAAATATCAAAATTGTGCACCTGTATATCCTCATCTGTATATATTCAAATTCATATTTCTCTTAAAAAAAAAAAAAAAAGAACCATTACATTTACAAACCACCCAAATGCACGGAAACCCAATTTATCTCGCCAAAATTTTCCACCCCAGCCTACCGACTACTGGCCTCGTAACGTAACAATTAGGAAATCTAATTTCCCGGTCGCCACCCTCTCTCCTTCCCTTCCCTCCCCCGGGACAGCCGCAACAAGCGGCGAGAGTGGTGTCAAGGCGCACTAGAGACATCGTGCCAACTTTTCATGCCACCTACGAAACGCCGCAGGTTGGATTGGGGTGGTGTGCGACCTGCTGGCCTGCAACCAACCTTTCGTCGTCGAAGGGTGGAGAGGAAGAGAGGGAGAGAAAACGAGAAAAATAAAGGGGCGGGACGAGGACGAGGCGAGGCGAGTGGCACTCGACGACGTGGCACGCAACGCCACGCAAATCCACCCCATCCACAACCCAGTTCCTCGCTAATGACCCCCAGTGGCCGATTGTTTTTTATCGAGAATCATAGCGCTTGGAAATAGTTTCTATTATCGTGCTTCCATCTATCAATTTTCTAAAAATCTATTTCAATTTTTCTCCCATTTTGGTTTGTGATTATTTTCCGATCAGGAGGAGGTTTAAAGAGATTTAAGGTGACGTGAGTATGTGTGAATACTTTTTATAAATCTGAGTCTACAGTTTTAATTTTGAATGTGGGTTATGAGGGATGAAAGAGAGAGAGACTTGTAATTTTTGTAAATTTGATTAAAAAAATTATATACTTTGGTTATATTTTCTCTCTCTCTCCCTCCTCTCCTCTTTGTAATAGCTCGCGATTCAAAAGTAAATAGGAGAGCGAACAGGTTTCGAACGGTTAATGCGCACAGAAGATCGTGAAATAAAGGGTTGAAAGTTGAGCGGAGGTTGAGAGTTGGCTTTCTACGACCATGGTCCGTTGTTATTGTGTTTCAACTCTTTGTTAAATTTCGGGGCTAATCCTACGTAACGCTGTGGGATTCTCAAAGTTACGTACTCGTGTATCTATAATAGGTTTTGCAAGCCCTATCTCGTTTACCCTTCGCAAGAGCGAGAGACCCTGACATAGATTGTTCTACGCGTTACTCATATTGAAATTTACTTAATCCCTTCCTCTTTTTTTTTCTATTATACATAAAATAAACCATCTTTAATCTTCGTAGAGATATTATAAATTAGTTTGTCGCTAATAATTTTCTTCTTTTTTTTTTATTTTATTTTCTTCTGTATTCCTTTATTTCGTGTGATATAAATTCGTTTTATTATCACAAAATTTCCCATTGTATATTTTATCGTATCAGCTGTTTTAATTCGGGGAAATGTTTTATCTTCGATATTTATTTTTTTTCTCCAATGAAAAATTTACCCTCGAAAAACGATAAATACCAGGGCGCGAAGCATTTTCCGCGAACAATTTTTTTTTCCGCATCGAACGACTCGATGATCGATAAAAGGACGATTCGATCGAATTCGTCGCCGAAAATTTTTTTTTATTATTATAACGAATCGGCACGAAATAGGTTGACGTCCGATTAACAGCGTGCCGATTCTCGAAACCAACGTTCCAACGATTTGAATAATAATAAAAAAAAAATCTACGCGCGACGAAACTAAGCGCGCAATGAATAAAGACAACGATGATGGGAAAAAAAAAAGTGCGAAAAACGAGCGAAAAAATAAATAAAATAGGGTATAAAAGTTCGTTCAAAATCGGTAAACGAATTACATGCGAATCGTTTGTCACGGCTTAATTAAAATACACGCTACGGATTTAATATCAGTGTGATGATATTGCGTGGGTCCACGTCCCGATGGAAATTAAAATTCCGTTAAGCGTGCAGGAAATAATTGAAAAAAAAAAAAAAAAAAAATGAAAAAAGAAAAAAAAAGTGGAAAATGCACATGAGGAAAAGTAGCGGAAAAGTTCAATGGAGAAAATATTACAAGTGTATTTTTACAACAACCAAAGATTAAGAGACAAGATTTTTTATTTTGAAATTTTGCATGAATCCAAGAGATATTATAATTTCATCGATAATATTCGTTAATTGTTATTATAATATTCAATTATCCTTATATAAAAGATTGTGTAAAGAATCGTAGAGAAATTCAATCAAAAGACAATTAGTCCTTTTTGCATCATCCAAAAGTTCTTTTTTTTTTTTATCACTCTATCGAATTTTTCCATTAAAATTTTCAACTAATTTTAGTTAAAATTTGTATTAAAATACGCGATCATTATAATACGTATCACTTTTCTTTTAAACCCTTTAATTGTGTCGATCTTCTACTCGAAACGCGTTTACTGTTCGTTCCGTATTAATCGATAATTCCTTTCCATCTCTTCTCCGTTTTTCTTTTTTCGCAATAACGATCAATCCTCCCTCTTTCCTTTATTATCTATTCCTTTCTTTTTTTTTTTTACGTGTTTTTTCCGCTCGTCGGAATACACTCGAACGGAAAAAAAATTTCGCGAAAGAAATAGGGAGGCAGAAATCGGAAACAAAGCCAATATTAAAGCCACGAGCATTTTTAAGTCTTCGTATTACAACAGTGAATCGCTGCACAACACACGAAGACGTAAAAGGTACACGTGCTTCAATATCGGACGAGTCTTCGTACTCCTCCCTCCTCGATTACCAGAATAATTTTTTCCCCGTTTTCCCTTGGATTTCTTTCCTCCTTTTGAGCCTCGTGCGCTCAATTCTGACGGGATGAATTTATTTGTGAGTCGAGTCCGAGATCCTTGAATTTTTTAATTTTCCTTACGTAATTGGACGTATATGGATGTGCATCTTTATGTGTTCTTGATTAAATATTGCAAAAAAAGCGTAAATTGAATTGTGTAGAAACGTGTAAAGACAAAAAAATCTTAATGTTTTTCAAGTTTTTTTTATTATATCGCTCTGCAAGAGAGTGAAAGTTTATATTTTTTCGCAAATAAACATTGTAAGAGGGTGAAAATTACTTTCAATTGTGGTGTCCATTTGTAAAAAATATAATTCTATATAATTCAAATAATTCTCAAATGTATTTTCACCCTTAGGAAAATCATTAATAGTGTAAATCGTTGTCGATTTAAACTTTATTCGCAATTGCAGATTTATTTAGATTGTTATATGTATTATTTATATAATAGAAGATCGTCTTTTAATATTTTGAATTAAATGAATATTCTTATCATCTTCAAACAATCGTTTGTTATACCGAGAACAAGGTAATTAACTTATTTCAGAATTTCATCACGAAAAGATGGTTTCGCCGAACGAAAAATCGAAGATTATACGTACATCTCGTTATTAAAGTTCGATATATCGATTCCAATAATCTCGAATAGGAGGATAGAGGTCGGGTAAACAGAGCAAATAAATATCGTTCTCCTCCATATTTTCCCCGTTCAATATTTTTATTAGAATTGCTCGCCGAGTCGGACTTAACCTTCGCTCGTTCAATATTTCCTTCACGATGGCGCAATTTAATTTGTTTAGTTTGAAAACACGCTATATACCCGACAATCGTTCCTTATTTTCAGTACAAGCAATTTTGCAAATTAACGTGATAAGATAATAAGTTACAAATTGTCATTGTTTTAAAGAACATTATTTTCAAAATGATGAAAAAAAAAAGAAGAGTCGATTAAATTTTTTGGAATAGTAAATATTCTTTACCGTACTTGTTTTATACATTATCTTATCTTTTCTATTAAAAAACAAAAAGTGATACGAAATTCTGTCCATTCTTTATAAAAGGATGCTACTTTTCGTAAGTATACGACCCATTTTAGTAATAATATCCATCAGGGTTGAAAAATTAGATGAAACCTAATATTTAATTTTTCCTTACTTGAAACTTTACTTTAAAAAAATTTTCCTCGCGAAAAGAAATTAATTTCATTGAATTTTCCATTTTTAATTACCATGCCATGCTCGGAATAAGCGATAACTTCGGGAAGAAAAAGAGAGTCGTATCGTTGTGCGCACTCCTTGAACGACGTCCAGATGTCTCGATGGATAGATTGTTCCGGATGCTTTCTCGTCGCTAAAATGGCAACACGATTTCCGGCTCGATCGAAATCAATTCGTCCATCTTGGCACACGATCGCTGTCGCCCCATCAATTTAATCATGTTTGCTCGGCGCACGTTTAAACGAAACACGAGACACGATGTTTCACACTTCCGCCGGAAACTTCGGTACACTGGGATCGAGATGTTACGAGTGCATCGTGGAAAGCACGGTTTCTATAGATGAACAAATATTTGCTTTTTTTTCTTCTTCTTCTTCTTTTTACGATATAAAAGTGGAATTGAATATGTGTTTACGGAGGAAAAGAGGTAACGCAAGTAATCCTTTCAGAAGGGATTAATTTAATTTTTATAGTAAATAAATTCGATCGAATAATATTATGAGAATTCTCAATAACGCGATTATTGCATGATTTAAGTTCTTCGAAATGTCGTGCGTATAATCACAATTCCTTTTCCCAATTTATTTAAAATATTCCTTTATCGAAACAAATAAATTTTGAAATCCGTTCGAAAATATCACGCACATGATCTAATGTTTGAATTCATATAAAGAGAATTCTTTTCCGCTCAATCATTCCAAAATAAAAAAATCCTCTACAAACAAGAACGAGGAGCCCTTATTCTCCAGAATTTGCAACCAAATCGAGGCGAACGATATCAACCTGTAACAAACCGAAACAACCCCGAATTCCAACCTTTGTGTCAACGGTCCAAGTGAAAAGCCTCGTTTCCCAATTCTTTCTTTCTTTCTTTCTCCCCTTTTCTTCGTTCCCATCTTATGCACAACTCGGTAATGTTCGAATTCCCGGAAGACGGTGCATTTATCAAAGAGGGGAGATATTACACGCTCGAAGCTGCTTCTCTCTCTCTCCCAGAGAAGAGAGAAAAAAAAAAGAAAAGAACGAAGAGAAGGAAGAAAACTGGAGAGAAAGGGAGATGGATAAATTCGAGGGAAGAACGAGAGAGAAAGGGTGGTTTTACGCTGTCCTTGACCCCCGGCTATTCTCCACGAAGAATTCCCTGATATCCATCCCCTCTCACGACCGCTATTAGCTCTCGATTAATTCGCCTTTTATCCCTCTTCGTTCCGCGAAATTCACCCCTTTCCTTCCCCTCCCTTTCCCCGTGAGACGTGTCAACGGCCGCCTCGATCTCGCTCGTCGAGCAATCTCGAACAGATCTCTTTTTGGGTTGAACGAACAGGCCAGCCTTGACCCCGCGACAACTTTTATCCCCGCGATTCAATTTCTCTTCAAACGGATACGCGAGGAAGGGGGGAGGATTGTGCAACGCGTTTCGACGAGAAGAAGAGAAATCCTTGGGGAAGGTGAGCCAACTTTCGTCGGTTTATCCACCTAAGCAGATACCGTTTGAGCGCAGGTGGTTGTTGGAGCAAGTGTTGGCTATTGTGTGGAGAGGGGAGGAAAAACGTAGTTTTTTTCTTTTTTTTTAGTGGATGCTTTGAAAGAATTTTTTTTTGACGGCCGTTTGTTTTGGAAAGAGAAGGATGGGATGAAAAAGAGACAGAGAGAGAGAGAGAGGTGATAGGTAAGCGATAGATATAAAGGATATTAAAGAGGAAACGTCGAAGCGTTTTGAAAGGTTGGTTGAAAACAATTGTTCGTCGCGACGAAAGAAGCGTGAAGGATAAAAGGATGATTACAATCGAAAAAGGAAAACGAATTTCTCTAATAGAAGCTTTATAAAAATTCTTTCAGTGGATTTTTGTTGTTTGGAAAAATGGTGAGAGAAAATGGATAGGTGGAGTGATAGGTGAAAAGAATATTAAAGAGGAAACGTCGAAGTTGTATATAGAGACAATAGAGGGAGGAATAGAGTGATGGATAGATGTAAGTGGTAAATAAGTTTTATTTTCGTGTTGTATATAATGGAAGCCTGAGGTAACGAGTTAAGTGATTGTAATCCTACGTAACCTACTGTCGCGCATCGTGAAAGTATATTAAAGGGTAAACTCCGAGGCACATCGTGTCACGTAACGCTATTACGCTCAGAAGAAGCTATTGAACAAGCACTTGTGATACAAGAAGTACGAAACAACGTATACCACTGTATTGTTCTGATACATGATATCGGGAATAATCTCGAATATATTGATCCACGATTGATTCAATGCCATTCATTACAGAATTTTGTGCAACGAATGTCCACAATTACATTATTTTACGCAACGTCGAGAAGAATTCCAAGGGTCATCGAGAATACCGTAAATTTTTAACGAAAGAATCGGAAAGGATCGGAAAACGAAGAAGAAACCAGCCGTATCGAAAGTATAAACCGAGATAAATCTAAAGAAAAACAGAAATTTTTAAACACGTTGCATTCTTTCAGATGCCAGAAAAATTAATCAATAATATCTGACTGTCAAAAAAATCCAAAAAAATATCCAGCTAAATCCTATTATAAATCCTCATCCAAAATTTAAAAAAAAAAGGAAATACCAATTTTCACAAAAATCACAAAAAAAAAAAAGAAATCGCGAATTACATTATCCCACGCAACGGGTTATCCCTTCTAATCGTGGAACGGTTACCAATGTTACCAAATATCGCCGAAAGGATCTGAAACCATCCTCGACCAACCTCCGCTTAACACCGCACAACACAATTATATCCTACGAAAAGTAATCGGACACCAAGCAACACAGGTGGTTGCGTGCACCGAAATGTTGTCACCCAACCACCCCAATCTAGACGACCCGAAACTCTCCACGAGTTTCTCTCCTCCCCATTCGAGTGATCGAATCGGGGCGCGATTCGAAAGGAGGATCGGATGCACGAACCGCGTGGATCGATCACATGTCGGTTGTCGGATGCCGCGAGCCGCGAACCGGATCCACTCGATCTGTCGACGATCTCATGGCGCGAGGCGGAGAGGAGCTCGATCGACTGGCCGGGGCGAAAGCCGTCGCGCGACTGAAACCGTTTCATCAACCGCCACCATCCTTCCACCCCTTCGCCTGGCTCCCGCTCTTTCACCCTCTCCTCGTCGTGCACGCGCGATTCCCTACTTGTTTCGACCCCCTTCCCTTCCCTCCCTCGCACGCATTCGGAATCGCTGCGTGGAATTACTACGCTGCGGGGGTGGATTCTCTCCTCTGAGGAGGAGGAGGAGAGGTGTTCCTCGTGAGTTTTGAAACACATGAGGGAGAGGAAAAGAGAAGAAATTATCAAGGAATTTGGATTAAGAGTTTTTGGTGATTTTTTTTTTCTTTGCTGGAACGATAAGAGCGAAGATGGATGGTTATGGTATGGAGAGTTAGTGCCTTTTTAGGGTAGTTCTTTGAGGGGGGGATAGATTTTAAGCTTGATCGATCGTGGGGTACGAAATTTGTGCGAATTTGATGCGAGAGAAGTGGATGGATAATGATTCTCGATATGCTACGGATTTGGAAAAGTTGCTTTTTTTTATATCTTATATATCGAAGAAGGAATAATTAGTGAATTAATTTTCGAAATTGTAAATTGAAATTGTAAATTTTTGGAAATGGAATGGAATGTATTCGAATTTTTGTCGAAATTTTTAAAAAATTTTCATTAATTTTTTTCTCTCCAAAGTTTCCCGTAATTTTTATTTCTGATATATCATATTCGTGAAAATCTATTCGCGCATAATATTCGCTATGCGTTAAAAAATATATGTTGCTATAAATTATCCTCTCCATTTTTATGGATCGACAATTTCATTCTCAAAGACCACTCAAGAATTTCACGGCGTATTAAAAAATCCACGTTAATCTCGAATACCTTCTATCACGGTAAATTAGTCTCTTGCATCCAATTTAATCTAAGCTCAATCCAATTTAACTCGAGTATTTAATTGCCAGTTATGAACTTTTCCACGGGATTATTTCGTTCTCGCACGATTTTTCGCAAAAGTGCTTTTCATTCTTAATTAGGGAAGTGATCGATTGCCGCGCGTAGTTTTATCAAGTTCGATTCTAAGTAGTTTTGTTACAGAAAGTGGCGTAATTAGGAATTCCTGGGGGGTAATACATCGGGTCTTCGATACATACTCGTGAATTTCGAATGTTTTCAACCCTTGTTTACAGTTCTCATTGGAAACAGCACTTGAGCAACGGAGAATTTGTCGTTTTCAAGGCTGATGTTCGAAAGTTCTCAACTTCTACCTGATGGATATAATTCCTCTGTGACGAAACTGGGACGCGTTGCGTGTCATTTTTCAAAAATTGTTAAATGTTCGTCGTTGCAAATAAACAACATTCGTATCGTCGATGGTCGTTTAAAAAGTTTTATAATAAATTATATTAAATTAACGACGCTTAAACGTTGAAATGATAATTATATTTTATGTAAAAATAATATTTTAATAGTAACTTCTTTGTAGCTAATATAATCGATAATTTCAAATTTAAATCGATATTTTAATAATCGATAAAAATTCTATAAACGATTAATTGCATCGAAACACAATACAAATTCTAATATTTTTTAATCTTTTCGGAATAAAAATATCGATTCGATTCTAAATACTTTGTCGATTAATATCTCATCGTTTTTTTATCGAAATTTCAAAATTTTCAAAATTGAGGAAACAAAATAGAAAAAATTCTCCAGTTCGTTATTTTCTTTTTTTTTTTTTTTCTCTCGTTATCCCGAGCCACAGATAGGACAGATTGATGGGAAAGAAAGCAATCTTGCCGCGCGACAGGCCATCGCCATCTTGATCGTGGGCGGAAGAATAGCGGCGTCGAACAATACCGCCATTTTCCGCGTGGCGATGCATTGTTCGATCGTCGATGCGTCCCATTCGGAAACATTGTTCCCGAAACGAGCCAGGCTGCGATTAATCGCCGCGCAAATATCATTAAGCTTTAAGCATCCCGGGGCGAACAATCGTTCGAGCCGGCCTCGATTTCGTGACTCGGAGAATCGCCAATTAAATCCACCTCCCTCCTCGGATAATGCGGGGATCGAGAACGATTAATTGCATCCTCGAAGAAAACGATATCGATATCGTGACTTTCTTCCTTCTTCCATTGGCCAACCGATACCCCAGATTATGTATTTTTGACGATTACGAGGATTTCAGATTGAAGATTTTTTTTTTAATCTTGCTTTTTCTTCGGAATTCTTATTTCAAATAATCCAGAAACGAGATTCTTCGAGATTATGCTTTTCAAACGAGAGTATCTTTCTGTAAATATTTCATTATGAAGAGATGCGATGAAACGTGTGATGGAAAAAATAAAGTCGAATAATTCGTGTTTGGTTTATCGTAAAAGGTAATAATTGAAATTAAAACAATATTTATGAAGCTAAAAAAGTGATGTGACGTAGACAATTTAATTAAATTTTATCATTTTAAGAATATATATATTTCTATGATTAATTGATTGAAAAAGAATTTTTCCTAATAAAAACCTGGTCTTAAAGAGAACGAAGGAAAATAAGAATTGAAGGAAAAAAACAATGTAAGTTTCACAATGATTGAATTGGAGGAAGGGATGCTCCCGAAGCTAGTCTCTCCCGATGGGAACGGGAAAGAGGACCGAGGGGGAAAAATCGTTCGTGTATCTTGGAAAGTCACAATTTCGCCCAAGTACCAGTTCGTTCCACGAACGATAGTCGTTCGATGAATGCCCTTGCCAACAGGGAACAAAGAAAACTTTTGCACAAAGTACACGGCGTATCATCCGCTCGAAAAATCCGTGGCCATTGTGCGTCGCTGTTTCTTCCAGCTCCTATTATGGGATAGTATCCCATCGATCCTTGCACCGATTTTCAAGGAAATCCTGCTTTTAACGTCACGCGTGCCTGTTCACCCAGAATTTTCCTTTCAACCTCGTTTTCTATTCGAGCCCATCTCGGTCGATTAAATCCCACGATTCGAAAGAAAAAGAAATTTATCGAATTTTAGATCGAGGATTGCCGAGTTGGCGAATTTTTACGCGGTTTCACGAATTAAATTACTTAAATCGGTCTTATATTAAATTGTAATAATCGAAAACTTTTGAAATTATTTCAAATTTTCTTATTAATAATTTTTATTTCATAAATTCTGATATCGTGATTCTTTCTTTTTTTTAAATAAATATCACATCGAGAAACGTTTGATTGTTTTGTTCTTCACGCTCAAAATGATTTAAAATTTGGAATTATTGAGATTGAGAATTTGGAAATTATATATCTTATTCGTTCGTGTCGTTGAAAAGAGTGCAAGAATTTTTTTTATGATTTTTTTGTTTTACTTTTCCATGCGGGAACTTAGCCTATGAGTTTCATCCGCGAAATTTCGTCCCAAGTTCTCAAGATTTCAGTTTAACTTTAATTACTCTACCAAGTTGGTGGGTAATATGTCGATTGCTGTTTAGAAAATATAAGTGAATATAAAGTGGTGAGATAAACCATTTACACATTAATTCGAAATTCTTCGTGCGAAACATTTTTAATTTCCGAAAACTTTCTAATTTGGAAATTTCTTGATCTTCGAAAAAATACTTAATCATGAGAAACATCTGAGTGACAGTCAATTAATAAGTATAGTAATCCATAAATTTTTTAATTCTGAAAGTGGCTTATTAATTTTCATTCAATCATTTTTGCCGCACCTTTTAAAAACTTTGTCTTCTTTCCAACGATGGGGATGATTGAAAAGGCACGTAGCCAAAAATTAAATAGAAACAGCAGTCTGTTTCTTTATCTGCTTTTTTTTTTTTTTATTAATTGAAAGGGGATACAAAATTCCGCCAAGTTTTGATCTCCAGAACTGGGATGAGGTTGAAGATCGATATATCTAGAAAAACTCTCAACTTACTTTTCATTGTTATCATTTCATTTATTAAATAATATATTTTTTTTAGTATTCTATCCTATTAATTATAATCGATCACTTAACAAGATTAAACGAGATTAAGTATCATAAATTGTATAAGGGAACAATTATAAAATTATATTTTTATCACTTAAAATTTTTACAATATAAAAGTAATTAATGTTAAGATAAATCAGTATTAAATTTGAATGAAAAAAAATTAAAATTATAAAATATTTAAACGAAACTCATAGATTTGGAATAATCTCGTTTAACTTATTACTGTAAAGTTAATCACTTTAAGACGTTGGATCCATGATACAGCATAATTCTAAAATCGAGTTTAATAGGCCTTTTAGCCTATCGTCTTCCATTAACCACATGTTGATAATTACATTATCCTCGCGCAGGTCTCCGTCGATTAAGTTACACAAGATACACAAGATCCTTCGATTACTTCGATCATGTTACACCAGTTTCGCATCCCTCGAATCATTCTAAATTATTAAACAGATTAGAATCACCGATCTTAACAAATCTGATTAAATTTAAATTTAATTATTCGAAGAGAGAAGTATCTTATCGGCCGTTGTTAAATTCGTTAATTTCAATTACTCGTAGAGTATCAGTCTCAAGAAAACGCCATACCATTTCTTATTCGAATTAAATGATCACTTAATGGTAATGATAAAGAATTTCCTGATCAGTTTCTATTTTCTGTCGCAAAATCTAAAAAAAATAATTTAGAAATCAATTTTATGACGTTGAAAAAAATATTGAAAAGAAAAAATTGAACGAAAAGAAAGATTGCAAATGAAAATTCAAAATTGTAAGAATTTTAAAATGAACAAAAATTGTTTCAGAACGGTAATAAGTATTTCATGATCTCAAAAATCTCATCGTATTAAACTTTTTTCAATGATACGTCGTTATCCAAAACTTTGAAATTGATTGATCTTGTAACGGAAGTTTGGCAAGCAAGAAAAGTGGAGGTCGGCGAAGATCGATATTCGGCGCGACAAGTTCGCAGTGCGACTTTTCAAGGTCAGGGACTCCGGAAGCCAAAAACCAGCCGCGACACATTTTTCTTCGCCAGAACGTCGTTCGCTTTATTGTTACATCACGTTGCAGGGGAAAACTTATCACGATCAATGATGAATGTACTTTGTGTGAAAAAAAAATTTATCGTTGAAAATTATTAAAGTGGAAAAATAATTATTTTTTTCTTCTTCTTCTTCTTTTTCTTCTTTTTCTTCTTCTTTTAGAATCGAAATGAATGCTGAAAATTATTCATTTGAAAAATTAATTGAGAGATTTTTACAATCTATGGAAGGTACTTTTTAAAATAAAGATTTTACTATTTTTTTTTTATTAAAATAAAATAAAATAAAATCACGGACGTTTCGTGAATAAATTTGATGAGGATGATGTTAATTACTATTTATGATAGATTAGAGGAGAGAGATTAATAATTCGTGGTTAAATTCACAGGAAGTAGAGGAATTAATAGTTTGAACATTTGATATTTAGTTATGATCTTCTTGAAGTAATTAGGCAATCAAAGGAAGTTGGATATGGGAATGTAATGAATAGTGAGGGATTTACATTGAATACACAGTTTCCATGACATATATTAAATTATATAATACTGTAATTACTTTTATTAATGTATAAATTAAGTAGTTATGAAGTTTTTGTTAACAAGTTGACATTGACGTTAATATTTATGCAAATAAGATTCATTTATTAAGTCTATTTATATGTTACATTGTAAATAATCGAGAGAGAATCCATGCTTCTTGAATATTTATTCATGTACTCACTTAATTCTGTGGAATTGTAAATACGTATTACATTGCAAATAATATAATTTATTCTGAATTTTAACTCTTAAATTTTCATTTTCAAGCAAAAATTTTTGGAAAATATATAAATATATATATATATTTATCCATAATTTAATCATTTTTAATTTTGCAGCATTATTTTTTTATATTTTGACAAGTACTCTTTATAATCATGTATATTTTAACGTCATCAAAAAAATAAAACTTCACAAAGTGAAAGATAATGGTGATGAATTTTTGAAAAACATATTTAAAAAATTTTTAAATTCTTTTTATATCAAAAATCAGACAATTTTATTTTTTTTTTAATTTTATTCTTTTATTAATCCTTCTTTTTTTCCTTTTTTAAAATATTCACGATAATATGAAAACTTCGTTTCTTTTAAAAAAATGTTCTCACCCTTATGAATCGTTTTCTTTTCAAAACATGAAAATTACTTCTTCACCAGCGTCACCTGTGAAGTTCCAAACTTTTCAAATTTTCGACTTGGCAAACTTCTCTCATAAATAAAAATGTCGCGAAACTTTTAAATATGAAATTCTAGATCCCAAGTAAAATATGTTCGAAAATTTTCAAAGATGAAAGGAAATTAAGAGAAGTAAATAAAGAAAAGTATGACAAGTAGCCATCAAATATTCATTTATTTCTGGTAACAACTATGTACACACATATACATACACATAGGCGTATTTAACATGTACGTAAATGCAGAAAGTGGTCCGTACTCGAATATGCTTGAATAAAACTATCCGCATCGCTTTTCAACATCGAAATATATAAGTATTTTTTCTTTTTCTAACACGATCAACTTGATCATTTTACACGATCAAATCTGACGAAAACTTCATCGATAAAAATTCTTCAAGGATTTCTCGTCTATCATTTTTTATCATACCATTTCAATTCTCGTATTACAGGTAGGATCGAAGAATTATAATTCTGACACTTGCGCTACGAGGTTAATTATAAAATATTTCTAATGCGTTAGATCTTAGCCATTTGTTAGGTCTTAAATTCATCTAGACACACACCTGAGAATTTAAATATTTTTTTTTAATTTTTATTTTTGTAGATCGAAAATCGAAACTTAGAAATTACTTTATAAGTTATTTTATAAAAACTAGATAGATTCAGTTAAAAGTATTGAACAATATTATTCGTGTTGTGTTGGTGTTCGATCAAATTAAAAATTTTAATGGATTATTATTGATATTTTTCTATCTGTCTATAAATTTTAAGTCAATTAAGATCTAATAAATGACTAATAACACTTAACATGATTAGGCCATATTATTGGTTATATGAGTTCTTCATTCAGAGTTCTAAGGCCTCTGTTTGGCACACAATTTATTTCGAAAGGAAAGGAATTTTTTTTTAATTATCATTCTAATTTTTTACATAGAAATTAAATATCTTTATCTTTTTCGTAAAGAATAAATAAAGATAAGTTTTCTTGAATATGGTTAAGAAATATATATTTATTTAACCATTTCATGATATAATTTCTTTTTTCTGTTTCTTTATATATATAATTATATTTTTATCTTTTAATGGATTCGATAGTTGCACTATTAAAGTATCAAGTATGTGAAGTGTATCTTATACGCAAAATCGAGCACGAAAGGATTAAAAAATAGCACCATGATCGTTTCGAATTGGTTTTTGAGTCCAAAGATATTTGTGAATATATCTGGATAAATCGTTCAAAATACAATTCTCTGGATGATAGATTAAAAGACATTTGTAAAAATAATTTGTTTTCATATAGAAAGTACATTTCATGGACGCTTATACGCACAATTCGTCCCATAGAATCCAAAGACTTTCATCTGTGACCCTTACTCCTATTTTTTTTTTTTTCTTATATATTTTTCTCGTTTTTCTCTTTTTTTTGAATTTTGCAGATATAATACAAAGAGTGAGCATTTGCATTAAATAGAAATTTGTCTCTCGTGCGCATTTGACACAATCTTTTGCGAAAGAACTTGACGAAATTAAATCGAAGAAATGACACAAAAGGAAGACATCCAGTTCTATAAAAGAAAAAGAAACATGAATTTTTTTTAACAGATTCGATATGTAAATTTTAATAAAATTTTATTTTGTATATTTAAAATTTATTTATATATATATTCATATTAAATATATAATACATGATATATATATATATATTTATGTTAATTCTTGAAAATAAAATGTGCTCACTTTTCAAAGTTATTTAATATATTCGAAATTCATTTTTAATGAACTCACATGCACGATATTGAGGCTGTGGGCGGAAATAGGAGTAAAAGTATCCAAAAGATTCTTTTTAAAAATTCGACAACACGATACGATAATTATTTTTCTCAAAGAAATACCAATGTTTCCATCATCATATTTGGTATCAAAAGAGATATAGATATATTCTCGATGAGTGCACTTAATCGTCAAATTCGTACATTTGATAGGGTTTCCAGTCAAGTTTTTGAAGAGATCTAAAAAATATATATTTCAAAATTTTAATTAAATAATCAGAAGAAAAAAAAAAGAAATTGTTAAAAATAATTTTCATTTACTTTTTCGCGGATTGTATGAATCCTGGAGGTCCACAGGTGAAAACACACGCATCAGGGGAAGTTTCTGCGACTAATTCCTTTAATAAATCATCTGATATCGTGCCACGTCTACCCGCCCATGTGCTATCAGCTTGTGAAAGGATATGTGTGACTTTTAATCTGAAACGTATCATTGTTTCATTCAAAGACAATGAAATTACGAAAAATAATAAATTAATGTACCTACTTTTTATCTGCACTAGCCTTTTCTAACTCCGCCACGTAAAACATGCTATCTTCATTTTTATTGAAGTTAAGTAAGTTTATAGTCTTCCTGAAAAGATTCCAATATAGAAAAAAAATTATTAAACGAAACAAAGGTTGGTGAAAACTGTGATAAATTAACATTGGTGATCTATGATTTAACAAGTGGTCTATAAATCTAACAAACTACTTGCAATTTCGCAGAACATATCAGGTTATGCCAGATTTAATACAATTTCAAGAGATATAGGTTCGACCATGCCAAAAATCTTTCATGCACAAAAACATTTCATCACCACATGATTCAAACAGATGAGCTCTCAACTAGATGATCCAATAAAATCTTACTTCTTTCATCAAAAAATACTTATTCGACAAATTTTTTTTCTCATACTAATTCTATACTTTACATTTATAAATACATTTAAAAAAATGGCATGCAAGATATCCATTTTTATCCGGCCCACCCTGTATAACAAACTCTATAAATATCGAATAATGATTCGAAGGAGATACTGACACGCTGCGTCTGGCCAAAGCTCGTTGAATGATGCCAAGCATCGCTGTCAAACCGGTGCCACCCGCGAGCATGTGAATGACAGAATAACGATCGAAGGATTCTATTACAAAGGCACCTAAAGCATTGCTCAAGAGGAAGGTTTGGCCAATCTGAAGAGCGGTTATGGACGGACTGAGAGCACCTTGGGGATATCTTTTGATCATTAAACACAGACAATCGGATTTGTAATTCGGCACTGTGTCGTCAGGGTGAAGGCACGGTGGGACAGGCGTGTACGATCGTGATACTTCCATCCCTGAAATAAAATATTTGTTAATTTTGATGAATGAAAAGTTTAATTATAAAAAGTTTATAGAAACGAAGTGAAAATATTGAAATTTTCTTTTGATTTCAAGTTAATTAATAAGTTTCTCAAGTTGATCTTCAAAGAATAAATAAATTTTCAAGTTCTTATAAAAGTACGTCTTATGATAATATACAAACTGTTATATTATTATATTAGAATATGCAAATTTGAAATTTAACGATGTTCTTAGCAAATACTTATTTAATATGCCTTGTTTTTCTGAAATTTATTAAACCAACGAATCAATGAATCACAATTATAAAATGTTTGATGAGATTTTAGAGGAAAGCTAATGGAAGAAACAAATATGTACCCATGACGTTCATCTTGGCTTCTACGTGTCTGCCAATGGGCACCACTTGCAAAAAGTTTTTCGCTCGAACGACTAATAGGTGAACTAATTTGGAAAGGGGTTTATTCGTAACAACTTCGTATTCCTTGTAAATTCGACTATTCGTATTTGTCTCCCTGGATATCGTTTGACTGCCTTGAGATTTCCATATCTCTTTCTTCTGCTTCGTAAATGTAAAATCGATCTACAAAGGAAAGAAGTAAAATTGAATTGTTTATTTTTTAAATCTTAAATTCTTATTTAACAAAATGGAATTGAAAAATACACCACCTCCATCGTGTCAAAATTTCTGGTCCACATCGGCGGCCATTTTATTTCCGCTATCAGTTCCAGCTGATGCGTTATTATGTCTTTCTCGAAAAATAATTTGAATATCAACTTCGAGTCGCTTATCCTGCTTAATTGATAGCTCACACCAGGATAATCTCGAACAGTTTGGTAAAATAACGTGATCGTGTTGGATGTCTGCCTCCAATCCATTTTTATATTCGACAAGTCACCGTCTGACACGTTTTCTTGACTGGTGCTATGAGCTAAAAATTTATATCTTTTAGTTTTCAAAATATCTTTGAATTCCTTTCTTTTTTTTTTATATCAATATTAATATTTTATTACTTCTTCTACATAAATTCCAACAAGACAATAATCCAAACTATTAACTTTAAATAGAAACAGAAAGCCTTTTCTCTTTTTCTACTCTTTTTCAAATTTCAACTTTCTTGATCTTTTAATTCTTCAGTATATATTATTCTATCCTTTGAATTCTTAAATCTATTCAGTAAATCACAACATTGCATCTGAAAATTCATATCTCTCAAAATTTAAATCTCAACAAATGACGTAAAATCATCTTAAAGATTTATGAATATTTATTTTTATTTCTCCCCCATTAATATTATACATAACCAAACATTGCATTCAATATTAAACTTATATTTTTCAATATTTCCAAATGACATTCAATCATTTAGAATCATTAGAATATTTATTTTTTCCTTCCATTAACTACTTATAAATGTTACATTCATAATTCATATCTCAACATTTACATTCATTCAACAAATAGCACAAAACATAAAAATAGAATAAGTTAAACAGTATTATAACGCAATCAATGATACTACAACTTGTGATTTCTACATAAACTTTGTAACTATATCTTAAATCATGAATCTAATATTCATAATAATCCATTTTCATTGGCTTGAACATTTCAGATTCTTTTTCATACTTACAACATTCATCACAATCAATCTATCATCATTTCTTCAATCAACAAACATCTTCAATATACATTCATATATCCTAACGGATTCAACAAAGTACGGATTCACAGAATCTTTATCAACCTTTTTTTTCCTACATCTATTTCTTTTATATAAAATCATTTTAAAAGTCGACAAGCATTCCTTTTTTTTCCTTTTCTCTCTCTCTTTCTCTCTCTTTCCTCGTATTGATACAATACACCATAGAAAGAATGGTTCTCCCTCTTTCCCCGGGCATTCTCGTTTATCGCAACGAACGACACAATGAGTAGGTGGTCCTCTTTCTCTACTCACTCGTGCAACTTGTTGTTATCAGGTTCTGCGCGGTCGATGAACAATTGGTGGTGGCCGAGGCAGGGTTTTCCATCGAGGACGAGGAGGAACCGGTGATCGAGCCACGGCTCAGCCTTCCCACCACGCATTTCTGAAGGATACTCTGATAGTTGACCCAAGCGTGCACCTGCAACGGACGATCTATGGGTACGTAAAAATAAAACGTCGATCGTACGAGGGATCGTCTCGTTGATCGTTGATAGATTGGATATTGATTGGACTCACGCTTTCGAACAGTTTGGTCGCATCTTTGCCGACCCCTCTCATCAACTCGCTTATCCCTCCTGGATGGAAATCCATGTAACGTGTCACGTTGAACACGATTCCTGAAAATTGAAACGTAATTGTTACGTTACATTACTCTTAAAAGTATTTTTATAAATATTTTATAAATTGTACCATTTACTAATAGTTTGAGAAAAAAATTGGTAAATTTCAAAATTTAGGAGGAGAACAAATAGGAAAGCAAATTGCTATGTTCACAAAAAATGAAGAGTTTTTTTTTTTTTTATTTTTTTCAACGGAGAAATATAAAGATCATCATATCATTCTTTTAAATGAAAAGAGATTGATTGATTTTGAAATTTATTTCGAATAAATTGAATTTAACTATTGCATGTTATAAATATATTATCACTCTATGCATGTATAATTTTGCAAAACATTTTTTTTTATCAATAAGAAACGGAAGTCAACTTTTTTTTAATGATCATAATAATTGATTTTAACATACGACCTTGAAAGTTGCTCGAATTCATTATTATATTTTAAATATTTATTCCTTTCTTCATTATACGAATTCATTATACAATTATACGATATATAATTCGTCTTTAATTTATCTCTTATCTTTCTTTTTTTTTTTTCACGTATCATTACTTTTTTAATTATTCAACATAATGATCGAAGCATTATTTCCTCATCATTTTTCTGAATCATCGTTGATTTCGTATGTCGGATCACGCGCGATCGCAAAAATACGCCGGCGAATTTCATACGGTAGGAATTAAAATAGGCAGGCGGCGCAGGGATCGTGACAGGAATAAAAATAAATATTGAACGTTGGGAACAATGGACGGGGGAAAGTAAATTTTAATCAAACTAAAAGCGGACGTTCAACGGTTGCCCTATATCGTTTCCTTCCCTCTCCCGTTCGTTTTCTTCCCCCCCACGAATAACACGCTTTTACGCCATCCAATCAATCCCCCCTCTCCATCGATTATCACCCTCGTAATACGTAAAAGTGATATTAATAATGGAAAGAATTTTGAATTTCTATTTCCTAATTTACTTTACTCGAGCGTAGTTTAGAGTTCCGCTATAATATCATCACTCTAGTTTCTATTCTAATCTCTAGTTTAATATTTGAGATATTTCCTCGTGCTTTCTGTTAACGACCATTTTTCTGAGTCATCGTTCACTTGGTGAAAAATTACTACACGAAAAGATAATTGATAGATAATGAAAACATAGTTCTCATCGGAAACATTCTAAAAAAAAAAAAGAAAAAAATCAAAAACGAAGAAGGAAGATGACTAAAAAATTGTGAAAATTTATTTAGAGATACAAATGAATAATAAAATAAAATAAAACGAAATGTTAGAAGTGAAACTTTGAACTTTACATGAGAAATCAACATCTTAATTCCACGTTGGCCCAGATTCTCGGATTTTATTTAATTTCCATTAAGTACATAATTTTCCAATTTATATAAAGACTTCGCTTGTCCTTGCCCACCTATTTCGTTAGCCCAGTTTCCATAATGCACAAACCCAAGAAAGTCGCATTAAAACCGATCAACCAAATGAATTTAGATCACTCTTCGTATCCATCCGGTTTTTTGCTTTTCCTCCCGATTTAATCCCGATAAATCCGATTGTATAATTCGATCGCGACCGCTCTTCCTCCCGTGGAAATGAGATTAATGAATAATCTTGGTTGGTGGAAACTGAGTTTCCCTGCTCGAGAGAATTGTTATTGGAAACGGATCCGAAGGAAAGTTAAGTTTCCAAGTTAGACAGGAATTTAGATGTTTCGTGGTTTGTAATCGAGCAAAGTGGGGGATTTATACGGTCTTCGAGGCCGTAAATTTAACCGAATTGGAATTTAGAAGGAACGAGAAATATAAATATTTGAACATTGATAGCGAAGTATAAATTATGCAAAAATAACGAAAAGACGATAGATATATCTTTTTGCTACGAAAACGTGAAAAATTTCTGCAATATTCAAGAGAGATTAAAACTTAAATTCGAAAAAATAAAAATTTGTAAAATAAATCTAAGAAGTGACAATATTTTATACGTATATATAACTTAAAAAAATAAAAAAGATACATAAATCGAAAATAAAAAAATGCCATCTTTAAAAAAAACTTCGTGCTTGAATGTTGTAAGAGCAATTTTCAAGGTCTCTCGAGTATCGCGTATTAACGTATCATTACATCATCGTTATAATGAATTTTGAAGCAGGCTTTTTGCTCTCGGCACAGAAAAAGAAATTCTAGAATCGAATGTACTTTTATTTTAAATAGAGCCGTTACCTCGAATCGCGATCCAAGCATCGTTTTGCTTATTATGACTGGCCAACTCGGATAATGTTACGATCCGTGGAACACCACCAACGCCGGTTAGATCGACTCCAGAATTGCCCAATCGGATCCAGTCCATCAAACTGTGGCCGGGTGCTAGCGCGGTTTTATTTCGGGGATTGCCTGCAAAACGTGAAAAATCAGCTTCAGTTTCCCTTTGTTTCCTTTATTTTAATTTATCGATTGGGATCGTGAAAATGGAAGAAGAGGAACGTATTTTTAGAAATTATATTTTCGTTGACACGAATCGTGTCGAGCGTTTTTTCACTCTTGGTGAGAATCCATGGCTGCTGTTATTATTATTCGGTATTATTATTATTCAAGTTTGCGTATATTTTTTCATATTTTTATCGTGAAACTTATAATTCGAAATTAACAATGAAAAAATATGTATATTATTATAATTTGATATTGATAAAAACAAATGTAACAAATTGATGACATTGATTTTTATGGAAATAGAAGGATCATCGAGTGTTTACAAAAAAAATTTAACATTAAAATTTTCGTATTATTGAAAAATATTTTTCAACAATGCAATTCGTGACTGGTTTGTTTTTTTACTGTCCACGTGTTTTTTATCTTAATATTCAGATCGAAATTGAATTAGCATATTTAACACGTTAACAATTGGTGACGCAATTCTACTAGTTTTCAGTTATAAGAAATATTAATTATTAACGCGTTTTGAAAATTTCTTATTCTAATTCAATTTATTTGCAATAGAATAAATATATCGAATATCGAAATTCGCTATTATATTTTAATTCCCCGATTATCTTCCATTCTATATTTATTCTTAAAAAAAGTTTATTACAGCGGATAATCAATCCATCAACTTACGCAATCTTCAAACTTAGCGGAAATATGATCGACGACTCTTCGCTAACTTTCTAAAAGCTTTCACTTCAAGAGGAAAACGGTCATATTATCAGAAATGTAAATAATATTTTTATCTCTACATCTATTCGAAAATTTTCTTTCGTTTTTCGTCCATCATAGAATTCAAATGGAACGCGATTTCATATATTTAATTTCGTAATTATTTTCGTTGCAATAACGAACTTCGAATAACAAATTGATAGAAAATCTACGCTTTTTACGCAATTAAAAAAAATTTATTAATCGAAATATTTTCGCTTGTATTCCGTTCTCCTGTATTTATTCGCATGTGACGCAAATTCAATGCATACAAATGAAAAAAAAACTCGTCTACACAGTGATCGATAAAAAGAGAAGAAGAATGAATACGTAATTCGACATGAAGCGCATGTTAATTCACATACAACAATTTATTATACGTTCTATCTAGAAACAGAATGCACATCTTATATAATGGACAATTGAAAGTTATACCATAGACAAATTAATAAACTAAATAAATTTTTTGGAGATACATATTTTATTTGATTTAATATTAAATAAATATACAAGGTTAATTTATGACTAATTTTATAATTAATCATGTTACAATTGAATCATTGAATGACTATACATCAACTGTATTAAAAAAATAAACCCAAAGAAATTATTATAAATTTATATGATAATATTTAATTATTAAAATATTTATACATTACGAATGAAATTTATCATGCAAAATGTAGCAAGATTAAATTTGCATAGAATGTCGTTTGGAAAATGTATTATAATTTTTTTAAATTTAAAATATCAAATAATTCAACGAAGAACAGATAGTAGATTTATTATTTATTCGTCGACAATATTTAAATTCGTCGTCTAAATACCCGTGGAGAAATCCTCTGGTTCGAAGGTCAATGAGAATGGAAAACACAATGGACATGTTCGCAGAAACGAGGCTCGCGTAAAAGTAATAGTCAATTATCGTTAATTACTGACCGTCCTGAATCTGCAAACCAAGACTCTGCGGAGACCCGTCGCCGTCCATGACGGAAACCAAAGACGCGCCGCAGCATCGTGGCATTTTCTCATCGAAACGTCACAGTCCGCAAATCTTTAACCATCCTCCTGTATAGAAATTGCATTGAGTTGAGAAACCAACCAACCAACCAACCCTGAGCAAACAAAGATCTTTCGTGCGAAATGGGAAAGAAAAGAGATTGTCGTCGTGATTTCATTCGCTCGTTTCAATCGTGGATTTGTATTTCGTCAATTCTACGTATGTATTTCGTACACGTTTTATCAATATTCTAAAATAATTATTATTTTAAAATAAGTAAATAGGAAATTTTGCATGTACAAAAAAAAGGGAAATAGTTATTGAATGTATATTGAATGTATAATTATATAAATTATAATTTTTTAAATTATATAATTAATATAATCCATGATCGGAAGACTTTGAATCGTTAAATTAATAATTAATTTTTTTTTTCTAGGTATACAAAAGAAATCATAAAGATTTAGCCATCCATTGGTTAAAAAAATAAAGAAGAAAATAGTAAAAATGGTAAATTAATATTCTTTTATATTCTTTTTTTTTTTTTAATTTTTTACATTCGGTATGCATCTTAAATATAAATATGGTAAGGAAAGATTTTTTTTAATAATTTTTAAGAATAATACTTGCCAATTTTTATATAATAGTAAGTTTTCTTTTTTTTAACATTTAGAACAATAAAAAAATATGCTATTTTTTGCAAGTATATTTAAACTTAAGATAATATATTCAGAATGCAAATGTAATTATATGTAAATACATTAAACGCGTATCAATAAAAATGTACAAGAAAATGCATTAAAAGTGCAATATCAAATGTATTTTCTAAAAAAAAAAAAATAATCCAAAATATATATATGATTATATTAAATCTATTTTTTTTATATATATATACAATATTATAGTTTACAAATTAATATTTACAATTTTATACTAGTATATATACTATAAAAATAAGTAAAAATTATACAATTTACATAATTTTCATATTTAATACTAAATATGCACGATATAAATTTATAAATTGAATTTAAAAAGATAAAAGTGCAATAATTTTTAATGTTTTTATATCTTAGATTTTCTTTTTTTTATATTTTATTTAAAAAAAAATTGCAATGCATTAACAAGTGATATAAAAAACCTACTATATAATTGATATTATAATAATATAATGTGATAATAAAATAGTAATATCAGATTATCCTATAATAAATTTATTTTTATTTTCTATTCCATTCCATAATAATTTTTAATGCATTTCATTAAAAATTAATATTACAGATATTATAGATAGTAATATCATTAATTTTAAAATTATATTTCTAAATTTCTATATTTCAAATAAAATTGTTATTCAGTAAGAAGAAATAGATTTAAAACTTTTTAAAATTTTTTCTCTAAAAAAGTAATTATGCAAAAAATTTAAAATAACTTTGATCATTTTACTGTAAATTAAAAATGTAGTCTCGAGAAAGAAACCGTTTAAAACTTCAACGTCAAGATGTAAGCAAAGATTGTGTTCAAGTTTTTATGGAACAGCTTGTGAGAAAAAAAAATTTTATCATTAAAAGAATTGTTATAAAATGTAATTTATTCATATTAAATTATAAACAAATGAATTGCTCTCTTTGAAAGTATTTCAATTATTTCACATGTGTATCTCTTAAAGAAGTTAACCAAGTAATAAATTCCAGTAAAAGATAAAAATAATTAGTTTTCAATTTCGTATATAATATATAATTATAAAAAAATAATTAACTGTTTCAGATAAAATTTTTCTAAAACAACCTCAATTGTTCTGAAAACATGGTGACAAGATCAAAAAGCAACGAAAAAAACACAAAAAGAAGAAAAAACTGTGCATACTAGCATATACAAACCATAATTAATGTTATAATTACAAATTTTAATGTATCTAAATGTTTCTTATAATATTTTTTAAATTTAATTTAAGAAATAATTGTAATAAAACTTATTATTACTCGGTTTTAAAAAATCTTTTAAAAAATATTTAATAGTATAAAATATAATAGAAAATATAATAGATAACTTTATACTTTTTTTTTAATTAAAAAAAGAAAGATAAAAATCAATACTTCTGATGCAATTTAAAAAACAATTTATTTACTTTTGATAAATCAATTTGTCTTTAAAAAAAAAATTATAAAAAGCTTAAAACATTAATAATCAAAATTTCTATTCAATAGTTTCAATATTAAATACATCAGAAATATCTACTGCGAAAAATTATTGCGATCCCGCGCAAATCAACAGCAAAAAAATGCAAACAAGCCATAGTCCATCATGTGAACGGAAGTGAATCGTGAAAAACGGCGGGAACATGAATATTATGCGTCAATATATAAACTCTTTATATATTGTATTAAATTCATCCCATAAATAATGTAAATTTTTTAAAATCTGAATATATCTTATAATTGTTAAAATTTTATTAAAAAAAAAAAATTAAAATCTTTTCGAAACATATTTTAAGCCAACTTATTAATAAATTTATAATTTGGATATTTTTTTCAATAATTAGAGTGTAAATATCTGTAGAAATTCTCATTTTTATTAACATTATTAAAATACAAATATTTTATCATTTAAATATTATAACAAATATATACTTTTGAAAATTTTATATATTTGCTATAAATGCATAATACTCGATCTAACAATGAAGAATGTTCATAACCAATATTAATTCATAAATTTCGATTAAAAGTTGTGATAGAAAAGATATTTTCTCTGAATCAAAAAAATTCGAACAAAATATTCAGTCCAATTTTTTAAACCACGAAGGATTTATAAAAAATATTTTTCATTTCCTTTCTCCAATATACATACCCAAACAATCTCATTATTTATTGGATGACTTAATATCCCCCAGGAAAAGTTCCGGAAATCAGTCGAAACAACCAACAGTGGCGTCGATCGATCTTGTTCAGATAAAATTGACAAACAATTCTCACTTTCAGCGTGACCCTCAGTGACCAGAATCACCGATGAATAATATCGAGGAAAAACGCGCACAATTTCTCTATTCAAAAGGATCCAACATTGCAATATCCAATATCTATGCCAAGGTCCATTCTAAATGGAAATTAAAAAAATTCATCTTTCTCTTCTTTCTATCCCTTATGATTTTTCAACTCGATTTCAATTTCAATCTCAATTTCGGATCTAAAGAGATGGTCTAAGACGAAAGTGATGGTCTTGTTACGTTAATGTTATAAAGTGGATAAACTGACCAAAATACATTCACAGATGTCGATGGACGCGAACACTAAACTATATATTGTGTGTTTTAGGGAAACGTGATCGCGATAGATGAGAAGCAGGGTGAAACGTTGATCCCACGCTGGACTAGAAGGTACTGCACCAAACACGCGGACCGATATAGCCCTCGGACAGGTAGATCAATATAGTAGCTACGGCATGCCTAACACGCAGGATCTCTTGCCAGTGAACGCGTGATTCTCAGCCCGCGGTGATTGAGGGTGAAGCTGGCCGAATTTCATCTTAAATTGAAGATAACAAGAGCTAACTTGATTTGAAACAAGGAATACTTTCGAATAAGTAAGTTTGTTTACTCTGGAAATTATTAAAAAAAATTTGAAAGCATTGAATCTGATTGATTGAATTTTTTTTTTTTTTTTTTGATATTAGAAACTTTATTTAGAACTTTTGAAAGAAAACTCATTTCAAATGATTCATTTGGATTGCTTTTTTGGAAAATTTTAGAAAGATACAGAGAAACTATTATCAAATATGTAGATTTTTTATTTCTGCAATTATTACATGGCAAGTATTTTTATTAAAATAGAAATTATATATCTAATTATGTATCTATTTACTTTCAGTGTAATTTAATTGTTATCATTTATGTAGGATTTACAAGAAAATTGAATAGATCCATTGATATGTTATTTTAAATCATAATTCATTTATTATTGATTTATGTATATCTAATTGAAATGAATAGTTTTTTATTTTTCAAGCATTCTTTAATTTTTTTTTATTTTTTCCTTGTATTATCATTAATAAGTATCATTTTATAAAAAATAAAGACTTATTACTATATTTCATTGTTTGAATAAAATTTTTTTTAAATAAATTAATAATAATGAACCAAGCCTTTATTATACATTCCACAAATATGACGTTAAATATTTGATTTTCTCTTAA
This sequence comes from Apis mellifera, assembly GCF_003254395.2. NCBI lineage: Eukaryota > Metazoa > Arthropoda > Insecta > Hymenoptera > Apidae > Apis > Apis mellifera. The sequence continues at coordinate 7,760,160 of NC_037640.1, forward strand.
ATATATATATATGTATATACATATATATTATGCAGTATATAATATATTTATGTATAAATTATGTATAAATATATATATATATATATATATATATATGTTATTTATATAATATATATTGATTGTTTCAGTTTCAAGAAGAGCTTAGAAGCAACATTTCTTATGGAAATAATAGTATATTCAATATTATATATACAATATTTTCACATACCTAATCCTAAATTCTCGAGTAATTCGGTATCTTTCTCTCTCAATTTTACATAATTCGATCGAATGCTGATTATTCATTCACTTCTGAATTGTTAAACTGTCCCTGAATATCTGACCGTGTGATATAGTTTTCCTTATAATTTCCTTTCAGTAAGAAACTATGAAGTTGTTTAGTATATATTATGGTATGTATCACATATATTAGAATCTAACATTTAAATGATGAGTTATATAGTGAGGATTTAAAGACATAGTTTAGTATTATACAAGCTATTATTACTTCGCAATTTTTTTCTTTTAACTGTGGGTGGTTACATCTGAGAAAGATATATAATAAAAATATAAAGAATTAATTAATTTTTCTTTCTAATTTTCGTATAAAATATAATTAATAATTAATAATTTAGAAACATTGTTGAATTTAAAATAATAATTATTGTTTTATTAAAGTAATTTTAAAAATAATATCATATTTGTCAGAAGCAATGAAAAAATATTTGAGACAAAATAGATATTTGTCATTTAATTAAATTAGATTCTAAATTTTGATTGTCTAACATTTAAGTATTTTTTAAAAATACTTGTAGTATACAAAGCTGACATAAATTCAGAATTGAGTACGTTCGCAAGCACTTTAGATTTAATGACATGAAATTTTACTAATTAGAGGTAACTTAATCTTGCTATTTCTAGCATGAACAATTTTTCAGTCAAGTGTATAATGATGTTATTACTCACATGATGAAATTTCAGATACTTTATACAAAAAAGTTTCTTTATCTTTACTATTATAGAATTAATATATTTTTATGAACATAAGAGAAAATTATTCTATAAAACATATTTTTATAAAATAATTAACTTCTTTAAATTATATCAATTGAATGAAATATAAATTATTTAATAGAAAATTCAATGATAGTATTATCATTTCTATTTTCATTATTAAACATAGAAGCAAAAAAAATAGAATCATTTAAAAGAATAATCAACTGATATCCGGCAAATAAAAAAAATTCCATTTCACCATTCCACACCACCAAAGAAATTGATTAAAAAATCCAATTTGGGTTAAATATAAAATTGTGTGAAAATTTAAAATATAGAATATGAAATAATAGAATATAAAATAAAATAAAATAAAAAAACATTTTAAGATCTAAAAAGACATTTAAGCTCATTCATATATTTGATTTTCATTTATTTTTTAATTTTCATACAAACAATTAAGAATATAAAAATAAAAAGAACATTAAATATCATTCAACAAGATTTAAACATTTTTCTGTTTTCGCTGTATCATTTATAATTTATATGTTATTCATAATTTTGCAATAAAATAAATGACGATCACATAATTCAAAACTTTATATCAGGATTATTTGCTTTCTTTCTTCTAAGAAATAAATTATATTCAATTGTAGCATGATATTAGTCAATTCTTTTATAATCATTTAAGATTTCTCTGCGTAAGATTCACGCAAAAAATATAATTACATGTAAATTAAAATCGTTCTTATAACATTGCTCATAATTTTTTAACTCAAATGCTTGAATCAACTTATTTTAATGAAAAGAATCGATTAATAAAATTCCTGAATTAAAAATTAAGGCTATTTAAACCAATTAAGATTCAATGTAGCCAATTAAATATAATGTCCGATACGTTTGTCGCCTATGACGAAGGATTTAAATCCCATATTAAATATTCGATTAAAGCATTTAAATACACTAAATTCTATAGAATTGGAAGTTAAACGATGACTATGAAATACAAATAAAAGAATAGATAATGTATACTATACTTGGAAAAAGGGATTCGTGATCATTGTTATTTCTTTTCTTTTATGATGCAAAAATAATATAATTATTATCTTATTATTATCTTAATTATAGAAAAAAATTTTTTAAATATACAAAACATTTTTTAAAGATTTTAAATGTTAGAACATTCATTAAAAACATTGAAAATATTAGATTAATACAAAGCAAAACACAAAATAATAAAACTTCTACAATACAACATTTGAATAGTAAAGCTTCTATGCTATTATTTTTTGAATGCATCAACTCAAATAGTTGAACCTTTGTTCATAAACATTCAAATGGAACTTTCAAACATAGGAAATTGAAATAGTAGAACTTTTACGTAATACATATTCAAAGGTTCTACTATTTATACAAAGAGACTCATATAACAAAAAAAGAATGAGCAATCGTTCCTCAAACATTATTTTAACAGTAAAACTTCTATACACAGGACGTTCAAATAGTAGAACTTCTGAACAATAGAATATTCAAATGATAAAACTTTTAAATAATTGAAAATTCAAATAGAACTTTTATATAATATATATTCAGATAACCAAAAATTCTACTATTCCTATGAGAAAACTCGTAAAACAAGGAATGAATAAACAGTCGTTCATAATTTCGATTCAGTACCGATTCTCACTATCGGGACAGGACAGGGGACAGAATGGTTATACCGAAATGGCCCTGCCCTACCCTATCCTGATCCGATAATGTAAATCGGGAACGACTTTCAAATGAGAAAAATCCTTTTTTCAGAGATGAAACGTCGATTTCAAATCCCACGATGCTTTCTTCTTCCAAATTCCAATCACAAGTAAGACCAATTCTCACTATCGGGACAGGACAGGGGACAAAATGTACCTGCCAAACGGCCCTGCCCTGCCCTATCCTGACCCAATAATGCGAACCGGGCATGATCCAGCTATCAGATTGTAATCGATTGGTTGGGATGAATGGATGATTTGTTGATCTCCGATCGATGATATTCGATTAACGAAGTTGAAATAGTTGTGAAAGCGAGTTTGAAGATAAAAGGTAAATTGAAATGATATGAGAAAGAATACTGTAGAATAATTTTTTATATCTTATATTTCTAAAATGTTTCTAATCTTCTTGCCACTTTTTTAGGATTGATAAAATTTCTATTTCTCAAAATTATTTTTTTTATATCCAGATTTAAATATATTTTTAACTTTCATTTCCTGATTTAAAAGATGATTTTCTTATTTTTTTCAATATAAGAAAATTTTTATTATTATTTACGTATCACTTAATAATAAATTATTTGAATCTATAAAATAAAATATATAAGCTCAACTTTGTATATGTTGAAACTTTTGTGAAATTTTAATTAAGACAACTCTGGACTCTGACAATATTACATCAAGAATTAAAAATTTTTATTTTATAATTGAATTATTATTATTGTATTATAATTTTATAAATGAATCTTCAATTTTCGTCAAATTTAAATAAATGTATATTCAATTTATTTAAAGAATTTTATAAAAAAATTAATTTTCATAGAAATTTTATTGCTTTTACATATTATTTATATTTATATTATTTATATATATTTTATTTCTTATATTATGAATATTGTATGTAAAACTAGGAATAATATAGGAGGATATAGAAATATAATGTAAGAATAATATGATAGAATTTTATTTCAGTAATATAAGATGTATGCAAAAATTTTTAAAAGCCGAATAATTGCAATAAATGAAATATTCGTAATAAAACATAATCAAAGTTTGCTTAATAGATATGATTTAAATCGTGTTTAGCCATAATTAATTGTTTCAATTTATTAAACGTGTCAGATACTCTCTCACAAACTTGGAAATGATTCAAGTTGCACGAAGTGAAGTTGAAAGATTCAATTTGCGGAAAAATTAATTCATGCTTTGGAATTAAATTATAAATTTAAAATTACATGATATCAACATGAAAGAAAATAAATGGTGATGCTTAATAACATTTTTTTGGTGATATAAAAAAAGACCAGATAATATTTGAGTTTTAATTTATATATTTAATAACATGAATATAAACATATTAAAATTTAGATTTTGTTTCTCAAGATAGTCAGAAAGTATTAGAGATCATTATATATGAGAATATTATAAAATATTAAAAACCAAATGACATATTTTAATATTTTGTTAATGTTTATGAAACTTAAGAAAAATAGTTTATGAAAATCTTCTGAATTTTTCAAACTTCATGAAATAAGATCCAAGTGAGAAAAAAAAATAGTATAAAAAAAAATATTGGACAAATCCTTATAATTTTCTTTTATAAGTATAATATCAAAAAAACAAAATATAAAAGAATTTTTATAGATTGGAAAAATTGCAAATAAAGTATACTAATCCATCACTTTAGTTTAATGAATTAAATATATAAATTCAATTGCTAAATAAAATAATGAATGAATTTTCTATATACAAATAAAAGCAAACAGAATTAAAAGTCAAGCCCAAAAATTTATTTCTGAACAATCAATGAATTAGCTCACCAGTAGCAGAGCCTGATGACGATGGTCTCGTTTGACTAACTGCTCTCGCTTCCTGAAATTGCTTTACTCGAGCAATTCCACTAGGTAACAGTACAGCATTCTTCGCCAAAGAACTAACAGACGACGAAGACTTCACCTCCACTTTCTTCATCTTCTCTTGAATGTCTTTAGCATCATTGTTCACTTCTAACTCATTTACCTTTTCTTGTTGATCTTGAGCCGGACATTTATTCATTCTGACTTCTTTTGTTTTAATTCACAGAAAAGTAAATTTATAACTTGTATTTTCTCAGCATGAGATATTTTATAGTAGCGCATCGAAACTGAGAAAAACAAGAAAAACTGTTACACTTTGTCTCACTTTTTAATTATTACTGTGAATGAAAATCAAAATTTTTTTTATTAAAATTCATTCTGTTAGTTTCAATTGGAATTTATGTTTTTGTTAGTTATTGACAAAATATTTGCCTTAATAATTCTTTTCTTTCAATTATTTCATATCCATAAAAATAATAATTGCAAAAAAATGTAAATAATAATTAAAAATATGTACGTATTATATGTATTATTAATATATATATAAAATATATATATAATAAATTGCACATAGAATAGAATTAAGAATAGAATAAAATTAATAGTAGAATTAATAAAATTTTATAATAAATAATAAAATATGATGATAAAAGTCATTATTATGATTAGTGGTAATAATAATCAAAAATAATCTTGATTAAACATGATAACGTTCAAATAAAATTGTCTTTTAATGGTGATACTTAAACTGCCGGAAGTCTCTGTTCGTACATGCGGTTGCTGGACAAATAAAGTTTTGAAACGTTTACTTAAATTTATCGCAAAGCACATGTAATTTCTATCATAATCAAAAATATCAAAAAGTGAAACTCAGAATAAAAGTCGAAATATTCGTATTATTTTTTCCTCAATTTTCTAATATAATGAAAATTTAAATTCCTTGAATAATTTGTATATTAAAAAATATTATATTTCTTTGAAAATAGGTATTCATAAAATGCTGTAATAATTTTTTACATTATTTATAAATAAAAATGAAAGAATAAATAAAGAATAGAAAATAGAATATAAAAAAATACAAAATAGATTTTTAAAAATTTTTTGCCACACCCATTTTTTAATATATATCACAAATTATTTTAATAAAATGATGAAGTTTAAAAAGAATTTTATGTATTTACATCAATCGATGCAATGAATCAAAATTTAAATAATTATCTATATTTAAAATTAGCAATTGAGTATGTATTTTAAAAAGTTATAAGAAATTAAAAAATAATAATTTTAAATAATAAAGTTTAAATAATAAATTTTATATATAAAAAATATATTATAAAAAATAAAAATAAATTGTAGAAATATATGGAAATGAACAAAACAATACAATATTGGAATTGGTTTAATAAACTGATATCCGAAATACATTGCGCGTTATTGAATAAATCTGTTAGCAAATGTGAAGAAAAAAAATATACAATGACAATAACAAAACTCAATATAATGTATAAAAAATAAAAAAATAAAAGGAATAAGGTCTACTGATTTATAGTAATTTGATAATAGAATTCTATAATATTTTTAAATATTATAAAGTTGTTGCTCAAATGATGATGTAATAACCTTAAAATACAAATAAATTAAACAATTTTGAATCGATAGAATAACTATAAACATATATTGTAAAAAATAAAGATTATGTGTAAATATAATTAAAAAAAAATTGAGTTTAATTTTTTTTTTAATCAATATAATATATTTTAGATAAATCATAATATTTAATAAAATAATAACTAATAATTTCGACGTAGAAATGATATGAAAGAATATATGTATATACATATACATATAAGAAATATGTTAATGAAAAAGAAATATGTAGGAATGTTGATTTATTTTGCATGATTTTTTCTATTAATAGTGCTATTTTCTAATTAATAATAAAGAAATTAATAATAAAGAATGACGTATATGAAACCAAACATATTCAATCAAAATTGAAAAAAAAATTTATTCCTATATTATGAAAATATATGATTATATATTAATAATAAAATTATAACCAAAGTTAATCATAAATGAAATGAGACGTAGAAACAGAATGGCTAACTAATTCGAGGCGACACCCAAATCGTTTTTCGATTTCGAAATAATCTTAAAAATATTCAAATGGATCATTCGACGTACTTCAAAAATTTTGTTACACGATCAAAAAGAACAACTTAGAAATTGAGACATGTGGATAATCAACACGGACGTTTTCGTGAGACAATACCGCGGCGCGAAGCCGCACGCTCATGAGCTAACCTCAAAAAGACGATCGGTGATCGTGAGCCGCATGTCAGAATAGAAGACGTAGAAGCCAGTCTTCACTACACTATAACGCTACGTTATTAACTCAGCACGAGACGCGGCTAATAATAAAATCACCAAGAATAATAAGCGTTCTTTGTCGAATGATAAGGAAGCAAGTGGCCACAAAGTGACATTCACCCTATCGTACACATACACTCGCGCGCGCGCGCGCACATTGACGCCATGTTCTTACTCCTACTCTTCTACATTCGTGATGGATGAGCGATTGAGATGCCATCTGACGGTCAAGGCAATGATCAGACTTCTTACAAATCAACGTTTGGAACTTTTCATGTCAAACGCGTGTTAAAGATTTTAACAAAAGTAAAAAATAAAATGAAAAATAAATAAAGATAAAGAGCAAAAAATATTGTTAAGTTTGAAGAAATTTTTATTGGCTGAATTATAATCTATTATATTGTAAATAGTATATAATATAATAATATATAGTATAATAATATATAGTATATAATAATCTAATATACTATATAGATAGTATATAACAAATCAAATTTTGTATTGTATCAAAATATTATTTTGTATCAAATATATATTGATTTTTTTTATATAGTTATTTTAATATATTTTTTAAAATTTTATTATAATTAATAGTATTAAAGATATTTAAAAAAAAATGTGAATATTTGCAAATCAAATATATATATATATATATATATATATATATATATATATATATAAATGTATATACAAAATTTATCATCTGTTTTAAAAAATGTATAAAGATAAAATACTAAACTTTAAAAACTTATCATGTAAAGCTTTGTATTCTAAACTTTTTCTAAACTGATAGATAAAAAGTATTACAACAGTAAATAATGATAAATTAAAGTTTTATTAAATAAAATTTAAACATTAAATTTTAATGAAACATTAATAGTCATAGATTATTTAAATTTAATTTTATTATCATAAAAATATTTTAAAAAAATAATATAACAATATCAATATTCTTTATTTTTAAGAACAAAGCATTTATATATAATGTAAGTATACATAAAATAAATTAAATTTATCAAAATATTTGTTTTATATGTTTATCAAAATATTTAATAAGATTTATCTAATCTAATAAATTTATCAGAATTATTGTTATCATAAAGATTTCCTTCCCGCTATCTGGCAGCCATCTTACAGCCTATCCCTATTAAACATCTTTCCGGCATAAAAGGTTATAAGTTCCAGGCCGGCAAGCAACTATAGCGATTGCGCGAATCTTATATAGTTGGAACCGGTGAAGGTGTAAGCGTTGTCAGTCGACTACGTGTGTCGGAAAAAGCAACATCGTATTAAGCGCAACATTGTGCTTTCGACAAATTGTGACTTAAATTGGTTTTTTTTTAGTAAGGTATCATATGATATCAAATTATTTATTAATGCAGCTTGTTCTTCTAGCTGATTCATGAAAATATAATTGTAAGTATATTATTTGTTACGCTTTCCATTTATTCAAGTATTAACCAATGCCCTATACATAATATTATAATTTATTATATACGATTAATATCTGAAAAATTCTGAATTGTTTCTAATATACATTTAAAATTTGTTTTTCGATCATAAATTTATCGTTGAAACGTCTAGACATTCAATCACCGTTATGTGAGTAACTTCGTGACTCTAGTCGATTGACCGTGCCCATTAAATGAACTCGTTTAATAAATCATCACGACTAACAATATATCTAATTTTTCGAATGTTATTTATTAATGAATCAAAACCTTTTCTTTGCAACGCGCGAATGATTTCAAAACTAAGAACTTTCAACTGGTAAAAAAAATTCAATCGTGATCAATCGCCTGAAATGCGGAGCGAGTTAATTTCCGGCTCGACGAACACTGTCAAACTCTTATGGTTTGGTAACTAGCCTTGATGCGTAACACCTCAATTACATCATTATTAGTCTGACAGCGTGCTAAAATTGTTGCGCTGTCGGTATTCATATACTTCAAAAGAATTTATTTAAATGTACTGTGATTCGTGTGTACATTAATGTTCGTCTGTCCAGACGCTCGTAGTACGCCCGATTAATCGATAAACCGACCGGCGTTTCCCATAAAAACCTACCCGGCAAATTGACACAGTGAGATAATTTGTTACACAAGGTCAGTTCATTAATCGACATTAATAAAGTGATACGTAAACATAGAAAAAGATAACAATTCAAATGATTTAATCGATTAATATGGTATTCTATAGTATGTAATTGCAAGATGTTCTTTATTATACAAGTTACTTAGTTATTAATGCAATTGCTCTTCAGTTTCGTGAAATTTAATAATTCTATTAAAATTAATTAATGATACATAGAATATAATTATGGAATATAATTGATTCATATAGAATTATAATTAATTCAGAACTATTAATTCATACTACTTCATTACGAATATTAACAAAATATACTAATCTTTTTCAATAACCATTAAACATTATAATTAAAAAGAAAACGTTTATAAACGTATAATTTAGAATAAGTCTCTTGATTTTTTATTAATATAAACTCCATAAAATTCATTCGTAAAAATTTCTTTGTTTTTTTTTTTTTTTTTTTTTTAAATTAATAATAGCATCCTTTTGAATTCTTCGAAAATTTTATACCTAAAGTTTTATATTTTACATTTTTGATACGTCAAGTATCAAGTACAAGTATTATGGATAAATTTTGTATTATTTAGAATTTAAAATAAAAAATAATCATATTATATCTTGAAACATGAGCATACTGTCGAGCGATAAAAAATATAATTATTAATATAATTAAAAATATACTTACATGATTATTATATCAATTTGCACAATAATTATTATTATTAATTATGTATGAAATACATAAATATAAATTATGATTTATTTCTTATTTCTATTTTCAATTTTTTCCCTTTGTTTATAAAATTCATATTCATATAAAAGAATAAAAACAGAATTTATTATTTTTAAAATGATTTTCTAATATAAATTTTGTTTATTTAAATTTTGTTTATTTAAATTTTGTTTATTTATATATTATTTTTAATATATTTTTTCTATTTTTTCTAGGTATAAATATATTAATGATTAATTTAAAAATTTATATATTTTTAAACATATATTATCATAAAAAAATTATAATGTTACAATGTATATGATTATGTATAATAATTAGTTTTTTGTTTTATATATATTAATTTTATACTTTTTTTTATTTTCTTTCAGCTTTTTTTTTTTAGTTCAATATTCAATTTAAATTATATTTATTAGAATATAATAATTCAAATATATAATATCTAATATCTATATATTTAATTTTTTGTAGATAAATGTCAACTAAACACAAAAATCAGAATAAAATGAAGACTCAAAGACAAGTATTGAATGCAATTCATCGGCTAATTGAATTCATAGCCAGATTGATATACATGTTTATTGCATTTTTAAAAGGTCCTGCAGAATCTCAACCACCTATAAAGGATTTAATACTTTTACACAGTGCAACTACTTTAGCTTTTAAAATTCGAAATAGACAGGTAAATTTGATTTTATCTTCTAATAATTAAATTTAAAAAAATTAAATTTGATTATAAACTATAGAATAAATTATAGATATTTCTGAAATAATATATTAAAACTAAAACTAATCACAATTTATGTTTATTTATATTTATATGTATCAATAAATATTTATACATTAAAACTTATATTTGCAGTTAATGTCAGAAGAAATAGTACAATCTTACATAGATAGGATAAGAGAAATTCAGCCAGTGTTAAATTGTATGGTGGAGGATCGCTTTGAAGATGCTCTCAAGGAAGCAAAAATGTGTGATGAATTTTTGAAATCTCAAAATGCTCCATCTCCTCAAATATTAGCTGAAAAGAAACCTTTCTTTGGTGTACCTTTTACTACAAAAGTAATTTTTATTTATTATATTTTATAAAATATAACAAATATATCTTATAATAGCATCTTAAATATTAATATATATATAACTTAAATTTTTTCTATTTTCTAGGATTGCATTGGAGTTGCTAACATGAAACAAACAGCTGGTTTAACTGTTCGTAAGAATATTGTTTCCAAATATGATGCAGAAGTGATTAGATTAATGAGAGATGCTGGGGCTATCCCTCTAGCAACCACAAATGTATCAGAATTAGCCATGTGGTGGGAAACTTCCAATTGTTTATATGGAACTACGAAAAATCCTTATAATACTAGACATATTGTTGGTGGATCTTCTGGTGGTGAAGGTTGTATACAAGCAGCAGCTGGTTCACCATTAGGAATAGGATCGGATATTGGTGGCTCTATTCGTATACCGAGTTATTTTAATGGAATTTTCGGACATAAACCTTCTACAGGAATAGTTTCAAATGATGGTCAATATCCGAGTGCACAAAGTGAAGATCAAAAACGATTGCTCGCAATTGGCCCTATGTGCAGATATGCACAAGATTTATCGCCTATTTTAAAGATTCTGGCAGATAAAAATGCGGATATATTACATTTAAATGAAAAAGTAGATATCTCGAAACTCAAGGTATAAATCATTTGCTTAAATTGTTATGAATAATTATATGTAATATATAAGTGTTTATTTTAATTTAGTTCTATTATATGGAAGATGACGGAGGTCAACTCTTAACATCCCCAGTTGAACTAGAAATAAAAGAAGCAATGAGAAAAGTGATTCGATATCTAGAAAAAGCTTACAAAGTCAAAGTGACTAAACTCAATATTAGAAAACTGAAAAAGAGTACTGCATTATGGATGGCAAATATGAGTTGTAAAGATGAGAAAGATTTCACGTATGAATTATCAAATAGAAATGGTCATATAAATTTATGGTGGGAATTTTTGAAATGGACAATGTTTATGAGTAATCATACATTAATAGCTCTTCTTACTGCTACGTTTGAAAGATTTGCGGTGAAGCATGGAAGCGACCAACACACTAAACTGATACAAGAAAGTAGGGAACTTTATCGAGAATTTCAGGTATAATCTCAAAAATAATTATTTACATTTATGAACTATAAAAATGATGTCTTACAAACTGTTGATGCAATATTATATACATTGATAAGTACTTGTAATATAACTCATCAGGATTGGAATTGGCTCCTACCTTCTTCGTCTTCTTTTCTTACTATTGCATTGCGGAACAATACTCTTTATTAAAATGGACGTAATATCTTTCTCGAGTCGTATCGTGCAAACTGGTCAGAATACTAGTTCTCTATTTTACGGTATCACGAGTTACTTCTAATAAGTAGTAAAAAAAATATTGCTCTGCATGTAGAATGAAATTTTTTTCCATTCGAATAGCAAAGAGCTATATTATTTTTTTAAATCTCTTTTGACCTTGTAGTTGCGTTAACGAGGCAAGAAAACGAGTGATTGAAGTTGCAGCATGTACCCATAAATATTCAAATTTTTTTCCTTTTTCTTAAATATTATATATATTCTAATCTAATATTTTTTTAATAGGATATTTTAGGTGAAGATGGTGTATTTCTATTTCCAACACATCCAACTGCAGCGCCATTACATCATGAACCGCTGGTAAAAGCATTCAACTTTTCATACACTGCTATTATTAATGTATTGGGCTTGCCTGCTACTGCTTGCCCCTTAGGTTTAAATAAACAAGGACTTCCTATCGGTATACAGGTATGATATTAATAAGTTTAGAAGTTTATTTATTAATTTATTCATTATATTTATTAAAATAAGAATTTTAATATAATAATATAAGAATAATATAAGAATATAAATTATATTCATTATAGATTGTTGGTGGCCTACATCAAGATCGTTTAACTATAGCTGTTGCTGAAGAGTTAGAACGAGGTTTTGGAGGCTGGGTACCTCCAGTTATCGTAGCTTGATATATTTATTCTTTGGACAATAATTTAATGCGTAATATGGTACATAAATTTTTTTTACCATACTCTGCCATTATTATTTTTCGAAAACTAATTTACACCTGATTAATTCATACCAGAAAAAAAGTACAAACTCATATTCAAAAAATAGATATTGACGTTTTAAATATTTTAGGAAGAATTGAAAAGGAACTGATTATACGTATATACGTAATATGATAAATATAAAAATTTTCGTATCGATTCATAATCGATTATGAACTAAATTTTGTTAAATGCGTGAATTATACGTATATATACATATATATATTGGATATATATATTGAGATATGCGTATATTTGTATTTATAAATTGATGTTAAAAAATTCATTTTTCTAACAAAAATCATGTTGAAAGAAGTAATAACATTTGTACATAAGTAAACTACTACACTGTATTTAATTACCGTTTTTATATACCTCATTATAGATCTCTACATAGGATTTTCTATTTTCATACGAATTGAGAGAGAGAGAGAGAGAGAGAGAGAGAGAGAGAGAGAGAGAAAGAAAGAATGAATGAATAAATGATAGAAAAAGAAAAACGAATTATGTACATGGTAGTAGGGTGCTTTCAGTAATGTGATAAAGTATTAAAAATTTTATGTTTATAATGTGTATTAATGTTAATGTCGTATACATATATATTTTATACTAAACAAATAAATTTTTATTCTATTATTCTATCATAATTTTTCTTTTACCAATGACTGATTATATATATATATATATATATATATATATATATATATATATATACAATTTTTATAATAAATTAAAATTTTCTATTTTACAATTTATTGATTTATAATGTAAATTTGTATTTACATTATTATAATTGTAAATTTGAATTTTTATTATAATAATATTGCTCTTATTATAAAATAAAACTAAGGAAAATAATCCGAATATTAAAATATTATTTTATTTAAAAATACATTATTAAAAGAACTAAAAAAATATTTATGACGCAATTTCTATCACACTTAAAATTCTAAGTACATAATACGCTTTTTTGAGTATGTAATACGAAATGAGAGATCTTTGATTTTACGATAAAACTTTTCTTTTTTGTTATCAATAAATAATAATTTAATACATATATACAATTCTAACAATCGTTGTACAAATACTTTTAAAAAATATGTAATATTTGTATGAATTTCATATGTGCAACAATATTTTTTGTTTATGTGTGTTTCATGGATAATGATAAAATGATTGAAAAAATTACGCAGATAAATATATCATAAATTTAAATTCGCAATGTTGTTATAATACTTGTTATAAATTATTTAAAACTATATGTAAATATGTCTATTATGTCTATATTATATTCTACATAAATAGAAAGAGGAACATAAATTTCTAGCAATGTTCTTTTTACTTTTGTTATAAATATGTAGCATATATGTATTTTTTTTAACACTTTAACAAAATAATAACAATAATAATAATAATAATAATAATAATAATAATAATAATAATAATAATAATAATAATAATAATAATAATGGTTAAAAGCTTTTATAAAAAGAAATTTAATTATATCTTATAATAAAAATTAATAAAAAAAAAGTCAGAATTTAGTAATTGAATTTTTCAATTTTCTAATATCCAAATAATATATTGATTCCAATTATTACAAAATCTTATATTTATAAAAAGAGATAAAAGCCTCATTAATATTCATATACTTATTAAAATGATATATATCACAATATATTTCTTAAAACTTACAAAATATAAGTACTAGATTTTACCGATCTAATTCTAGATCTAAGCCTATAACGCGACAACATTTGCTTTAATTATATTTAAGATCAAAATGTCAAGACTTTTTACGTAATATTTAATTAATTTGTTTTAGCCTAAGAGATCGAGAAAACTAATATTACGTTATGAGATTTGTTTCTTCTGAAAGAGTTTCGATTTTACCTGAATCAATTAATGCATTCTCTGATTTGTTATCCAATGAATTATCTTTACTATCATCACTGTCAAGCCTATTTGAGATATCGTATTCATTTAAATTTTTTTCAGATTGAGATTTTAATAAGTTATCCTTTACATCTTTATAGTGTTCCGTTTTATCATCAAAATAATTTATATTATCATTACTTAACATTTTATCTTTATTCTTAAAATAAGAATTCTCATCTTCCTTTATCATTCTGTTATTTTCTTTTCTTTCCGCATATCCATTAGTGCGATTAATTAGATTCAGTTCTACATTAGTTCCTTCGGTTTTCTTTGAGGTTTGATTTTTTGTAGAATTACTGAAAGGATTGAAAAATCGCCTTCCATTTTCTCTATTCGTACCATTGTTCGATTTTATAGAGTCTGCCTCATTTCTTTTGTGACTCTCTATGTTTCCGGACTCGAATGTTTTATCGCAAAATTGCTCTACATTTTCAGCCTGTTCTTTTTCTTTCTTTATCGCAGCCAGTTCAGCTTCTTTCATTGCCGAATGAATAACTGGTTCAGCCCATAATCCTGGATTAAATGCAGGGCCTGTGCCACCTAGTTCCGCTGGCAAAATATCAGTGGGCAGGTGTTCATGTAGAGTGCTCAAATTGTTTCCATGTAAATAGATCTGAAAATATTAAATAGATATACTTTAATAACATCATAAATTTCATAAAAAAAAAATTAATCTTATTCTTAAAAAATTATTGTTAGAAAATAATATATTGAAATTCTTTAGAATTAAAAAAAAATACTTTTTAAACAAAATTATATATTTGTTTTGTGTAAACATCCGATTTTAGATAATTTAAAATTGTTATTATCTTCTTGTCAATATTTAATTTCCGATATCTATAAGCTCAATGTAATACTATTTTAATTTCTGTTCAAGTGATTATATATACAATTATAAATATCGCAATGAGAAATAGTATTTTATATATATATATATATATATATATATATATATATATATATAATTTGTATAACAATTTGCATATATAAAATGTTTTAATTCAATTAAATTATTTCAACAATAATCACATATTTTAATCATTTTTAATATGTATGATTATGTTATACATCAAAATTATTATATTATTATCAAAGATTTTCTTAATCAATTTTTAAATATTTTAATTCTCAGCAATTTCTTTTACCTTATTTCGAGTTTTTTCGTCTAAGAAAGGTTTTACAAGAGCCAATGTAGCTTGAACGTAAAGCGGCGCTGATAAGAAATGTATAGCTTTGAATCTAGCCGGAAATCGTCCCCGAAGAGCAGCTATTAGGTTTCGCAATGCTGCTGCACCTAAGGCACCGCCCTGTCGTAAAGAGAATCCGCTCCAATCTACCACTGCCACGAAACCGGATTGCTAGAAAAGCAATGAAACATTCAAAATTGTAGATTAAAAATGATTGTTTAAATAATTTCATTTTGCATTTTTTCAAATTTTTTATGTAATATAAATTTAAATTTAAAATTAATCATACATTATACCTGATTTCTTGGATCTTGTATAAGTATTTCTAGAACTAAAAAAATAGCTCGTTGGACTGATAATGCTGGTACTGCGATTGGATCCCATTGTGAAGCTAAAATAACAAGTACGCATCTTCCTTTTCTAAAAATTAATTTAAAAATATAAGTACAAAAGTAAAAAAAATTAATAAAGAAATAGATTATTATTCTTAAAAATTATACAAAAACACTAATTTCTTATAAATGTTAATTTGATGAAAAAAAAGTTCTAGGATTTGTTAAATAGAACAAAATAAATTTTAAATTGATACCTATCGCGTGCAGGAAGTACACCTGGTATTCCCGCCCGAAGTGCGCGTTGTAAAGCTGGATCTCTAGCCGTGAGATTACCGAAGATATCCTGTCGATGTGCTACTTGCGCTTGATAAGCAGCTATCAGGGCAGCTGCTTGTTCTGTGCGATATTTCCGGGCCAACAGGAAACGCGTAATATATTCATCCGTGCAATGCTTCAAGTCTAGGAGCAAAGAGACGGGTCATTGTAATGCTTCACGTGAAAAACTAAATGGCAGGAAGCCGCTTGATCCGGAAATTCGAGAATCGATGTATGGAAAACGAATCAGTCTAGTCAAAGTTTAATTCATTTGCACGAAATGGAATCATTGATTTACTATTGTTAACGGTACAAATTGAATAACGATGATAACGATGATAATGAATTTAATTATATAAAGAATTTTTTGATATATGAATCTCTCAAAGAATTATAAACATTCAAATAAATATATATATTTTCTTTACAATATACTTTTATGAAATAATATTGATTATTCTTGATACATTAATGTTGCATTTTCAATTTATTAATTTTTATCAAAAATTTTAATAAACAACTACGAATAATGATGAAAATTTCAACCGTTACGAATTCTTACCTACATCCGGCATTTCACGTAATATTGCTCGAACAGTCTTAATAGCCAGTTTCTTGTCACGTTTGTCAAATCTAGCTTCCTCTTCATAAATACTCCGTGCAAGTGCCGAACTCATATGACCTCTTGTAGTATCCCACATGTATTCACAATACTCAGACATTTTGCAAATCTTTTCTTTTCTGCTTCACCACAAATCTAAAGTAATTAATTATAATTAAATTGAAAAAAAAATTATTGTATTTCATTGATTTTAGATAAAATTTAAATCTTATCGATATATGAATATTTGCAATATATTTCATAAATCAAAAAATATATTTCAAGATATAAAAATAAATATAAAATATAGTATAAAATATAGTATATATCAGTAATAAATAATGATATATGAAGTATTCTGTAAATCAAGAAAATAAAACAGACACTCCTTCAAAATAAATAAAATATCTTATAAATGAAATTTATTTCTATGATACATATAATATTTATTTCTATGATCCTTAATAAAAATAATCAATCAATATTAACAACATCAAATATTCGATATTTTATTTTTTCCTTAAACTTTCTTCATGTTATCATTCTTTGTACAATTGAATTGAATTGAATTAAAAAAATGAATTATGAGTAATTAATTAGTAAGATATCAAACAAGAATTTGCTACAATAAGAATGACTCATTTCTGGAGAGGAGAAGCAGACACATCTTGCACATTGATAACTGAGATTAGTTTGCATAACTATTTATCAGGACTTTTACTTCAATCTTATATTTATATTTCGTAAAATGTATATAATCTTATAGTATATATTTTATGAAATCGTTTATGAACGATTAATCTTTTCAAATTTACAATTTGTAATAAGAATCTGTCATTCTCGATTATGAATCTATTTTTTCAAAATATAATTCATTTTTTTAACAAATAATCACACTCAATATAATATTTTAGATAAACTTTGAAATATATATGTCAATAAATATCTTTATTAAAGATAGAAAAAGATTTTGAATATATTAATTTTTTTTATTATCATTTTATCGAAATAAAAAAGTTTTAACAAATTTTTTATAACTCGTTATAATCTGTTGGAAACAAAATTGTGTTTTTAAGATTATGCTGCACTTATTAATTATTGAGCAAATTGTAATTAAGTATAAGGATTTATTAATAGAACTAGTAAAACTGAAGAAATTCAAAGGAATTCATACAGACATCGTTAAGGTTATCGTTATAGATTGCATTGAACATAGTATTGTTTTTGGCATAATGTACTTGATACTATATACTCATGTACACCATTTTGTCATATGACATTTTTCTGGAAGCCATATGTTAAATTCATATAAACTATATTATTAAAAGAATTATAATATTGTAGAACAAATGTATACATTCAGCCATAGTAAAAATTGTGACTCGATAAACAAAAATATAATAAATCATAAACTATATTTTTCGTTTAAGAACTTACATATATGTAAAATATTTTCAAAAATTTTTGAAAACACTGCAATAAAAATCACACTCCTTTTGTGTTGTTTTACAACTGTTGTCTTATCACTATTAAAATTATTCACTGTTACACAAAATTTCAATTTTGATTTTCGCAAAGAAAAAAATTATATTTTGTTATGAATTATTTTAAAAATACTTCAAGATTAATTTATCATGGTATCAAGAATATATATTTAATTTAAATTTGTAAATAAGAGAGACAAAAAACTTGTACATCGGAACCTCGTTGCTCGAACGGTCACGAGCGAACGGTGCGCAATGAAGTCGCCTGTTGCGATTCGCTCGAAAGTGTTAGAGCATTGAGAAACAAAGGAGCGAGTGAGACTCTCAAGGAGAGAAGTTTGTAGAATTGGAGAAAGAAGGAAAAGAATTGCCTGTGGTATAACGATGGATTTAAGACGCATCAGATCGGTTCAAATGCGTGACTTAAGTTTCATAGAAACTTAAAAATTCAAAATAGTTTAATTTTTTATTATTTTTAATAAATCAAATATTATATTTCGGCAAAATATCTTAGGATATTCAACATTCTTAAAATTTTTATATTTTTTATATTCATTTATGATTATTTTTTCTAACAATTTAAATTTTAAATACGATTTAAATGAAATTTATATAGAATATAATTAATAAAAAGAATCATAAAAAAAATGATAGTATTATTATTTCGTCGAAATAAAAGAAAAAAATAAAGATACAAGAAGTTAAAGGGAAACAAAAATAAGTACAATCAAATATAAAAAAGACTGATACAGCCAGAAAGAAAAAATAAAAAATTGCGCTAAAATTGAATAGAAAAAAAAGAGTGAAGAACTAGAGAGAGATGAACAGAGATAGAAAAGAAAAAAGTAACATGCGGGGGAGAGACCAAATATTAACAAGGAAGGAAAAGGACTATCGCGAAAGTTGCAGTAAAAAAGATAGAGAGAAAGACGGACGAAGCCGGTTACCAGTACGGCTGACTCACTGATCGTTCTTGTTGCGCTATCAAGTAAAACCGTTCTCCAAAAAATATGAACGACAAGTAAAATATGTAGAAAGCACAAATGGAAAAATAAAATTATATAATTCTATATTTTTTAATAAAAAATCTAATAATGCATTTTTATATGAATAAAGAAGTTCTTATATACTTTTATATTTGTAAAGTTTCTTTATTATCAATAATAAAATTTTGTTTTTAATTATTATTTTGAATGTAGAATGCAATAATTGAAAAATAATTTTAATAATTCAAAACTTATTTATCAGCAGACAATATTACAAATTTTAAACATAAATCTATTTTCTTATTACCTGTGTTTAAGATTGGTTATTGACTTAAAAAATATTAATTGAATAAATGTCTTGTTTTTATCGATTTAGTCAAACATATTTCAGAAATTTTTTCTTTGATGCATTATTACAAAAAAAATTAAATCTTTAATTTAAATCTTTAATCTCTTAAATAATCTCTTTAATTTAAAATTAAATCTCGTAAAAAAAAAAGTATTTTACTTTAAAAATAAAAAAACAACAATTTCATTTTAATATGCAAAATTACAAGTCACAGTTCACATCTGGAATAATTTATAGCATCATGTACTTATGTAAATTATAAATGTAATTCTTATATACTTATGTAATTAAAATATCTTCTGTTGTAAACATTTGTCCAATCATTTTGTTCTTTATAAATATATTTTACTAGATAGATATTATGAAATCATTATTTATTACGATATATAAAGCAACAATTTTTATAATCTCATAAAATAAACAAATTTCCATTCTTTAGACTATCACAATGAGTCATAATTTAAAAGCGTGAAATTGCAAATTACATCATATTAATATTTATAATGATTGGTAATTATAAAATATATTAATGCAAGAATTCATATTAAAAAAAAAATATATAAAAAAATATCAGTACGGAATATTAGTACGCCCTTTAGTAACATATTTGGTAGAATGATTAGTATATCCGATAAAGGAAGATTTTGTTTTATGGCGCGAAACCATTCAATTCTTTCACCGATCGATTCTGTCAAGGACGACAACCAATGATATTATACTTTAAATCAAACACAATCTAAGGTTATGAAAAAATTGTGTTACAATATTAAATTTATAATTAAATGTAAAAAAAAGCGTGAATTTTTAAATATTATATAAAATGTAAATAATCATTTTAAATATATTTCTTACAAAATATGAATAATTAGAAAAATATTATGATTATATTATATGTTACCTGTCAATTATTTAATCTGATTCAATATAAATTGAGAATATTATATTATATAAAATTATATAATTATATAGATGATAAAAGAATATAATTAAGAGTAGAAATTAAATAAAGTTTAGAAATTCGATATATCATATGTCATATTCAATTGAGTTCAATACTCAAAACGATTTACTCACGCTTGAAAGAGTTCCTAATGGCATTCAACTTTAAAATCACTTAAGTATATAAATAGAATATATATTCAAAGTATACAACACGCACATTATATTAATCTTCTTTTCTTTTAAATTCAAAGTAAAATTATCAATGTAAAAAATAATAATTTTTTATAAATTCATTGTTTTATCCTTAATATTGATAAAAATTTATGAACATGAATAACATATAATTCATAATATATAAATTCAAATTTTTAAATTAATAATTAAACAAATAATATATTTCAATAGATCATTGCAAAATCCATTTAATAAACAGTTTTAAAACTATGACACATATACTGATTTTTTTTGCGGTGCACCGTGTGCTTGTCTGCACTCGAAGGACGAAAACAGATCTGTCGGATAACACCGCCATATATTACGCAACATAACGGTAGAACTATAGTAAAGAAGAAGATAGAAATTACCGGTTTCTTTTGGCGTTGTAAAACGTGGCCTAATTTCTCAAGATTTTGATATTTTAATATAATCATATTTTAATATTAATGTCCAGTTTTAACAAAATTATTTTGAAATAATTTGAAAATTATTTTAATATTAAAAATTTATTTATGATATAAAAAATTTTTGTATTAAAAGATATTAATTTTTATATTATATCGTGAATAATGATTTTATATTATATGAATATATCAAATATATCAAAATATATATTATATAATATATCAAAATATAGAATTATTAAATAATTTTTTTTTTTGATTGAAGAAAAATATCAAATCAATTCAAATAAAATAAAAAAAAAGTAATATTTTACTATAATTATGTTGTTAGAAAAAGGATGGGATCATAAGATAGAAAAATCTGGATTATTACCTATTACATAATTCAGATTTATTAATTGATATCAAAAGTTATTCTCAAATAATATAAAAAAAAATTTAATTATGTATAATTCAATACAATTTTAAGATTCGAAAAAATTAAAAATTATTAGCAAAAATCAAAATAAATTTTTTTGAATTATTAAAAATTTAAAATTGAATTATGCTATAATAAAAAGCATAAAAAAAAAATTATATATATTTTTTCTTCTGTATTTTCTACTTCTAAAACTATAAATACTTATAATATATAGTTACCTATTTACTGTACGTCAATAGTATAGTTTCTTACAACTTTAACCATGTTAAATTCAATAGACACATTGAACTTAACCACTACATCAAATGAATAAAAAAATATGTTAACATTTATACGTAAGATATATGAGTAATTTTTTGAAATATAAAGTATAAAAAATAATATTTTTATATAAACCAAAGTAAATATTGCAGCTTCGGCGCGAAACTGTTTGTTCGAAACTATTAGCATAGACTAGATATAGAATAGATTTAACATTCAATGCATTTTTTTGTTCCATACCTCGGAAGTATTAGAACCTTATCATTTTAATGTCATTTTCAACCTTACCGATACAATTCAGAATAATATTACAACATTATTAATTGTTGAAAATTGAAATATTGAATATAAAATCACAAATAAAAAAAAATATTCTATAAATTCTAAAAATTTATAATTCTATACATTTGTATTATAAAATATTTTATAGTTGTATATACAATTATATTTTATATATGATTCATATCAATTTTGAAAAAGATAATTAGAAGAGAATTTCACATTATTATGTACATTTTTTTAATTATAAAATCTTAAAAAGATGCTATTAATGAGAATTATAAAAAATTTTTATTTTGAAATTATTCGATAAAATATTTTTAAAAATTTTTAAAAATATATATTACTTATAATTTATTTATCATTTTATTAAATGTTTTCATATAATTTATTTTAAAATATAAAATTTTTTAATAGAATGTTTCAAAATTTTTTTTCTTGTTATCAACTCAGATTTTTATTTGTTTAAATAATTGTTGCCGAACGATATCTTGCAATAAATATATGGATTATGTATTACAATATATATATGTTTTAAAATTATCATCGTAAAATATAATCGTAAAGTATAAATAAGGAAAACAAACAATAGGAAAATAAATAAAAGGAGAAAGATAAAATAAAAAATTGACTTTCAGTATCATTTTTTAAAGATATTTTTTAAAAATATTTTTTCAAAAACAGAATAATATATAGTAAGAATTTTAGATCAGCACCATCTCTTGAATAGTTTTAGAAATATAATTATTTAAAGCAATATCTTTGATACTCAAGAGAGGACGCTAATAATCTTACTCTATCTAATTCTTATTAATTCTACTCTATCATTCTATCCTCCTCTAATTATTTGTCTTTATATTAATTTTATTTTCGGTATTCTGAAAATAGTATTGATTCTTATATTTTTATCCTATTTTTTTATTCTTCTTTCAATTGCAAAATTTAAGTATATAAAAATGATTTTGACTTATTATTTTCTTTGTTTATATAAATATATATCTATTGATAAAAAATCTAAAACAAATAATAAACAAATCTTATTCAATCCAATTTTTAAGTATTAAAAATATATATCTTATGTAAATATAAATTATATATTTATTTTTATATATTTATATTTATATTATATTTTATTATATTTTATTTTTATGTACAAAATATATTTTATATTTTATAGATATATATATATATTATATGTATATTATAATATGTATAATTTTGATAGAATTCAATAGAACTCAAAAGTTTCTTGCGAATACTTTGAAAATTAAAATCAACTATTTATTATAAGTAAAAAAAAAAAAAATTAAAATATTGATTTATAGTATAAATTAATATCTATAATAAAACAAATAAAGTTATTACAATTATTTAATATGTAAGATAATATAAGATAATATGTAAGATAATATAAGATAATATGTAATAAAATTGATAATGATGAATCTAATTTGAAAACCATTTTAAACTGAAAAATCCTCGATTAATCCTTGATAGGGATCGATATTGATTTATAATTAAAAAAATACATATATATCATAATATATCATAATCACATTATGTAACTAATGATATACAAAAAAATTGTTACATAAAAAGAAAAATTAAAATATAAGATAAAAATTTTTTATTTTATCTTTACTCTAATTATACATTATTAATAACTTACTAATAACTTTACTAATACTAATTACTAACAATTATTTATGTAAATATAATTTTATAAAATTATTTAATAAATCAAATTAACTTTAAAATATATAATACTAATATAATTTTTTCAAATTTCTTCAGATTAAAAAGATAATAATGTTTATATTTAAACGAGATATATTATGAAATACATATTTGCATGTTTTTTGATTATTTATTTATATTTATTTAACGTCATTTGATAAGATAATTTATTTTAAAAAAATATAAAATTTTTTTTTAAAGTCTATCATTGAATTTTATAACACATTAAAAATTTTATTTATTCAAATAAGTCTGATAATTTAAATTAACTCAATTAAATTAACAAGATATAATATAGACAAATAATAAAGATATAATAAAATCAAAACAAAATGAACTTTGTCGTATTAAACATTCATTAAAAAAAAAAAGAAATTCAAAATTTATATTAAGTTGCTTATAAAAATAAATCTTTTTATTATCTATATTTTATATGTTATATATTATAGAACTTTGAAACAATTTATTTTTTACAATTTGTTTTTTAAAAATAGAATAATATGGAATATTAAAAGTTAATATGAATTTAATTTAAATCAAATAAGTTTGAATATTTAGAATCTTTTTTTCATCTTTTCACCTTGCAATATAAATACTATGGATAAAAATATGATTAATTGATATTAAATGATCTTTTTATTATTTTATTTTTCAAAAAATTTTTTTCTGCAAATAATTAATCATAACTTTTTTTTTAATAAAAAAAAGAGATATGGAAAATTTTTTAATAACACATAGTTTTTTCTTATATTATATAGAAATAGAATTTTATATTTATCATGAAAATTTTTTAAATATATTATTATTCAAACAAAATTATTAAAAAATAATATAACAGATCAAATAATAAATAAAATACAAATTATTTGATTAATTATTTGAATAAAAATTTATTTTAATAACGTGATAATTTCGAACAAATATTAATAAATATCAGCTGATGATTCTCTATATCTTCAGTATATTTTATCATTGCTCGTCGTTGGTATAGCGAGTTGTGGGGCACAGCTAACTGTCAGTTCATGGTTGGCTTCTCATTGAAATTGGTACATAACATACTTCGTAGACTAACTAAGGTTTGCATCAAGATTTTGTTATCTTACTATTGTGAATCGAATTATTTGCATATATTTTTTGTTCTTTAAGATTCAAATATCATTTAGTATTGATTGATATAATTAAATTTTCTAATGATTTTCAATCATGTATCAAGTTAGATAATTAGAAGATAATTAAAAAATAATTAGAAATAAGATTGTATTAAATAGATTATAATGGATGATACAAATATAAAAGTGAAAAAAAATATTTTATAATAAAAATAGAATTAAAAATAATAAAAAATAAATAATAGAATATATAATATATATATAATATATAATGTATAATATATAATATATAATATTATGTATAAAACAAAAAATTTTTTCAAATAAATAAAAATAATTGACTTCAAGAAGTATAAATAAACTAAATAATATAACAAAGTGAATATATAAACAACTTTTTAATAAAATAATTCTCTTGAATTGAGTTTTTTTTGAAAATGTTATATTGAAACTAAATAAATAACTATATAAGTAATTAAGCTGAAAATAATAATTTTTTAAGATAATTGATAAATGTATCTCATATAAAATAAAGTAATTAAAAATAATGAAAAATATAAAATTAAATAATATATAATAAATAATAAGATAGATATGTTAAAGTTTTTACATAATTGCATAATATGATTCAACATTTAATTTGATCAAAAAATTAAATTAAAAATATCAATGGATGGTAAGTTATTCAAAAAATTAAATATAATTTTCGATAAATCATATCAATATATATATATATATTATATATATTACAATATATATAAAATTTCGTAAATAAAATAAAATGAAAACAAAAAATAAAGATGATCAATTTACAGAAAATTTAATTTTTTTTTTAAATATATTTTGTATAATATAAATTGGACAATTTTTAATTAATCTTTAGTTTCAGTTGTGAAATTTTAACTTCAATATTTTATTAAAAAACATATTAATATTTAATTTTATATTGTTATATATTTAATGTTAATATATAAGTAAAACAAAGAAATCATGTTATGTAGATTATAAATATTTTTTTCTTCATAAATAATCTCGCATAAATAATATTACGTTCTTTTTGTAAATAGTTTTTTATTGGTTTAAAAAAAAATTTGAAATTTATATTTTGATATATATATATATATATATATATATATATATATATATATATATATATATATAATTAATATGTAATATTTTTAATATTTTCTTAAAAAAAAATTGTCTTTTTTCTTTGAAATTTTTGTTATATAATAGTTGTTTACTTTGTTTTTATTTTCTGAACTTTATATTTTTTTTAGAAAACTAGAAATTAAATTAAAAAAAACTAAAGGATTAAAATCAAAAAAGTTTAAATCAAAGAAATTTACAGTATTTTTTCTACGTATAATATATTTATAGATTTTTATTTAATATTTTATAATAATATTTTTTAATAATGTTTTTTAAATAGATTTATATTTTTATATAAATATATTTTTGTTTCGTAAATATAATGTATACTCTTGTTTTAACAATTATATTTGATGCATGTATATATTACGTGTATGTTCATTATTCAAGTAATTTCAATAATAAAAACTTAGTTATCTCTTCTACTTATTCTTCTACTTATTCTTGCAATTATTATTATGGCAACAATTTTAAAGTAAAAAATTTGTATTTCTATCTAATATATATGTAATTTAATTCAATTATTTCTTATTTAAATTATTGATATATAATTTAATCTTTAAAAATAAATAAATAATTCTATACATATATTAATTATAAAATTATGTTCAAATAACTAAAAAATATTCAATTGTAATTTGAGTAATAAAAAATTATTTATATAATCATATATAATTTAATTTGTAAATAAACTAATAAATTGTAATTATTATATAGAGTCAATATAGAATCATAATTATAAATTGAAAAAATTAATCAAAATCACTTTTTTTATATCTTTGTTACATAAGTATATGTTACTGTATAAATTAAAATCTAAATAATATTTAGTAATAAACAATTTTTTATTTTTTCATAATTATTTAAATAAAATTATTTGAATTTTTTAATAAAATAATATCATTATATTAATATTTGCAATTTTAGAATTATAGAAAAGTTTCATAATGTATTTATCTCTCTTCATAATTATATTAAAATTAGAAATATTAATATAATTATATTATACTATAATTATTAATTACATTATATTATATTATAAAATATACAAAAACATTACATTATGAAATTTTTTTATAATTTTTGTAATAAAAAATAAAAATATGATAATATAAAAGAATCATAATTTAATTGCTTATTGAATCTAACCTATATATTATAAATATCAATTATACATCAACATTAGCAAATTTAATAGAAAAATAATTTTTTTTTAAAGTATTTATATAATTAATATATTATATGAATATTTTATTATATAATTAATTTTTCTTTTTTAGAATTTTAACAAAATGACCTACACGCTAAATCAATTGCTCCATACTTCATCATGTTTGATGTATGTGGTTACGTTATATAAAGCATTTACACTTCGTATACCAACTTCATATAATATTCGATTTACTAAATTTGATCCTGGCCAATTGAAATACTTGACTATATGGGATGTGGTAAGTTATATATTTTTATTAACAAATTTTTTAAAACCATTTATTTTAAATAAAAATAAATATTTTAATATTCATATTATTTCATAGTTTAATATAATTTTTAATAAGTACAAATAAACATAACTAATTATAAACAATGAAAATGAATTGTACATCATAAAAAATAATATAAATTATAATAAAAAATTTTAAAATTATTAACTAACTAGATAATACCATATATTTATTGTAAATTAAATAAGACAATTAAATATAAATTTTTAATAATATTTGAAAATATATTTTAATTATATCCGAAATATAAATTATTATATTGTAAAAAAATAAGAAATATTTTCAAATTCAATATTCAAATATTTTCAATAGAATAGAAATTGATTTATTCCTTTTTACATATATTTTAACAATAAGAATAAAATTTAGAAAATAATTTTTAAATAAAGTTTTTTATCTTTAACTATATAAATATAGACTTATAAATGCTTATATAGAAGAAATATAATGTATTTATTTCACAAACATCAATAGATGGCGCCATGTAGACTAAATATTGTACTAGATCATATACTAATTCATTGATAGAGTCATGTAAGATAATATATCTTCATGTTTAAGTAACAATGTTTTCATAATATCCATTGTTTTCAAAACATACTTCTTTTAATTATAACAAGATAATAAAACTTATTAAATATAAATGAAAAGTAATAGTATAAAAGATAATATTAATTATATGTCAATTATATGTAAAATTAATAGAAATTATCTTTATTTATTTTAAAAAAACATTTTTAATCAATATTATAATAAATAAATAAAATAATTTCTCATATAAATTGATTATCACTTTTTAAAACTTTTTTTAAAAATTTATAATTTTATTTATTTAATTCTATCTATTATCTTATCTATTTAATTGCTTAATATATTTAAATCTACTTAAAATTCTATGATAAAAATAAGCATATATATTTAAAAATAAGCATATGTATATTTTAAAAAATATAAGCATTTTTATATTTTAAAAACGTTTTTTCTGATAAATTTTAAATTTTTTATAAGAAGAAAAAATTTTTAATTTTTAATTGTTTATATTTTCAAATATTTTATATTATATATTTTTATCGTATGTGTATTTAATATAAATATATATTAGTATTAAAAAATTATTTATAATATAATATTAATATAATATAATATTATTTATAATATAATATAAATAATATATTGGTCAATATTATATTATAAATAATTTATATATGTGTGTGTGTGTGTGTGTGTGTGTGTGTATATATACTATACTCATTGTATATATATAATGAGTATAGTACAGCTGGCTATAGTACAACAGGAAGTGAAAAATTGCGACTTACAATAATCTCTCTAATCTTGATTTAATCTTTTATTGCCAAGTATATACATAATATATATACATATCTCAATTAAATGATTTTGCATTTTTGATTAAAAAATGTTAATCGAAAAAAGTTTCTATTCATTTACAATAATAATATAAATTATTCATTATAAATATTTATTTTTAAAAGAAATTTATAAATTTATAAATTTATAAGTTAAAACAATTCTTTTTATCTATTAAATTCAAGAAAAAAATTTGGTATTTGATAATAAATTTAAAAATCTCTGATTACAAAAACTTATGCGCATTTCGTTCGCGCAGAATAGTCTTATTTTATTTTCATCTTTTATTATACTTTCTATTTTATATATACTTTGTTTTTCTTATTTATTAAATCGTAATTATATTTCTCGTTATCTATCTTTTATTTATTCATCTTTCAAAGTCAATGCATATTTCAATTGAGAAAAATAGAAAGGTTAAAAATATAGATACTATTTGCTAGACAAATTTGATAACATTAGCTATTGCTATACAGTATATATAAAGTATAATAACAATATATAAGAATGTAAATAATTACAAACTTTTTTTTTTTTGTTTTACTTATTTTATATTCATCATATATATTAATATGTACATTTTAATATCTTATTTTTATTATCTTTATATATTTCTATGAATTTTTATTTATATTATCATATACTTTCCAAACCAGGGAAACGCACATGGTGAATCACTTCTCTTTTTCTCATAGTGTATTTTCGCCTATCCGTCAGTACGTTGCAGACCGTCGGCACGGTCGATAACTATTAGTGTGGTTTGTACATGTGACCGAAAAAATCGGAGTGTCTTGTATAATCATAAAGAATTTAACACATATTAAAGAAATACAATAAAACATAAGGTATCTGTGAAAAATATAAAGACATATTGATAGGTAATCAAAATAGTTGAAATTATTTTATAGAAACTATGTAAATCAGAAATTAATTGAGACGCTATAAGATCATAACCATGATATTCCAATAAATTGAACACGTGTGTTCAGAATTAATTTTCATTTAATATAAATAATTGAAAATTTAATCAAAATTAGTAATATTAATTAAAATGAATCCTCCTTTTTCTTAATATAAAAATCAATTAATTATAATAAATTGTTATTAATTCAATGAAAATAGAGATTATTTACACAATAGAGATTATTATACAAGGCTTATATATGAAAAAATAAATTTTATTAAATTATAATTATTTTATTATCATATTATTATTATCATAAATAATTTATGTAAACTTAATTTATTATTTTATAAATTATGATTTATTAGAAATGATTAAATTATGATTATTACAAATTAAAATACATATAAAAAAAGTACAAACAGTAACAAAATTAATAGAAATGTATAGATAAAATCTAATTTATAATATAATACGATTTTTTTAATAATAAAAATATATATATCAAAAAATAGATAAATTTTTAGAAAAATAGATAAATTCTGCTTTTTATATTGTTTTAAACTGTTCTTATATTTTATATATAATATTTTAATTTTATATTTTATAATTAATTAGTTAATAATTAATTAATATTGATTATTTTTATTAAAAACAAATTAAATGAAATTAATTTTTCTAATAATAATATATTAGAAAAAATTCTTGTAAGAATTAAATATGATTTTTGAGAATTAAAATTAAAAAATATTTATAAATAACTTTATATAAACAAATAATATTAAATAAATGTTATAAATAAATTTTATATAATAATAATAATATAAATAAACTTTATAAGTTTAATTTTTAATAGAATTTTATTAATGAAACAGTAATTTTTGTTTTTATTAAAATAAATTATAAAATTCTAAAATATAAATAATTATAATAAATAGATTTGAGAGTATATTATTTTTCAATATTAAAATTATTAAATATGAAATATATATGTATGTTAAAATCTTCTTTTTATAATTTTTAATAAAAATATTAATAGAAATATAATTTGCAGTGAAGTCATTAAAATAATTCAAATTTCAAATAGAAATTTATTTTGTTATTGTATTATTGTTATTGTTTATTATTATTATTTATTATTTTTAACAATAATATAAAATAATATAAAATATATATTTTTATAATACAATTTTTATATATTATAAATATATTTAAGTAATTTGAGACTTCCTTATATAATTTTTATAAACATTATAATAATAATTTTTTTATATATTTTTTCTTTAATTGATTTTGTAAATTTAAATGAAATGAAAATGCAAATATTAATACAATTAATATTTTTTGTTAATATTAAAAAATATAACATATATATATATATAAATTATTTATATTTATACCTATATCTATAAAAAATAAATATATTATTAATATTATATAATAAGTGGAAAATTAACATTAATAAAAAATGAAAAAAATTTCTTCATGAAAACGGAGGATCAAAAATTTTATACTTCTTGAATCTCTAAATAAATTATTAAAACGACCTTATGTGAGATAGCAACTTGTAGTGAATATATAATGAATATTATATAATAAAAATAAATATTTATTAAATTGTTTCTATTCGATTGGTTGAATACGATCGCCATCATGGAAATCTATCAAAATATTTCAGAACACAAAAATTATATGTAAGGCGCTTATATAGAAGATATTATATAGAAGATGCGAGACGATCTACTTTTTGGATTTCATGTGATCTCTTGTATGCAATTTGCATTTGCAGTGTATTATGATTATATGTATATTGCAATACCTCCAAACCTTATCAGAATGCACATTAATTTTGGCGGGAAATTCAAGTTTCTTACTTTCTGGGACGCGGTTAGTATTATAAAA
This sequence comes from Apis mellifera, assembly GCF_003254395.2. Lineage (NCBI taxonomy): Eukaryota > Metazoa > Arthropoda > Insecta > Hymenoptera > Apidae > Apis > Apis mellifera. Next base: position 7,792,459 of record NC_037640.1, read on the forward strand.
CAATGATTTATTTTTTTTTTACATATTATGAGATTATTTATTCAATTAATATTATATAATCATATTCTATAATATTCTATAAAGATATAAATTTGATTCAATTTTGTGGAATAAAATTGACAAAATTAATAATTATTGATTTTCTGAAAATTATAAAATATTCATTTTTAGATAGATGATTATTATAAAAGATATATATTTATATCTTATTTATCACATACATTATACATAAATATAAAATTTATAAAACTTATTTATAGCAAGTATCAATAAATAAATTGATATGTAAATTAAACTATTCATAGAATTTACGTGTCAAATAAATTAATCTATTTGTAGATTAATTATTCAAATATTTCCTTATCGATGATATATATATATATATTAAAATAAATGATTGCAATACAAAATTGACTTAAAATAAATTATTTTTTCAATAATTTTAATCAATAAATTTGAAAATATTAAATATTTTCAAATTTACTACTGTGATCATTTACTGCCATCGGATAATTTTCTATATGAAGATATTCTACATTGATATTATATTATGAATTCGAAGAACAACAAAATTCGATTTAAATTATTCAAGCACCACTCCATATCATCTCGAAACTGACACGTGTTATATCATATTATCTGTGTATGGTCAAGTGACTATTATTATATTTGACGTTTACGCGAGAAAATTATTAATATTTTGATATAATTATTTTATACAATATATTTTCACTCGAAGTTTTTTTTAAATTTAATCTATATATTTTAATATATCATATATTATTATATGCAAATCTGATTAATTGATTTAAACTTACTTAATACATTCATAAAAATTTATCTTGTTAAATAAAAATTAATAAATATTAATAAAATCTTTCTGAATAAATAAATTATTAAATATTATACTATGTGCAATAATATAATATAATGTTTAACAAAATATGTTATAATTTTCATCCAATGTTAAATATTCATTTTCATTATTATATGGCAAAATATATAATTTATTTATTTTTTATGGAACAATTATATATATTTAATTGTATAGTTTTAAAATAAATATTGATAATACTTAAAAATATATAAATAAATTATTTAAAAACTGCTACATGATCTATATTTATAAAAACCATATTCTAAAAACCATATATGAAAAATCATAATATATTATTTAATAATCGAAAAAAACGGTATACTATTACAGAGATAATATTATCCATCTATTCTATTTTCAATATTTTTACTTTTTATTTTTAACTATTTTAATTTCAAAATTATATCTTAACGAAGAAATTATTTCTGATTAATTTAATAATTAGATAAAATTGATTTAATGATTAGCTATTTACATAAATCATCAAATATTAAATATTATAAAATATGTTATGTGTAATTTTCAAAGTAAAATATTTATAAAATAGAATAATATATTCAAATTTTCTTATTAATTCTGTGATGATTTAATATAATTTATTTTTTTCAGATCATTCAAGCAGTATTTTTTTTTATATGTATGTTGAATGATTGGTTTGGTACAAATGCTGTTAGTCCCAAAAAACCACCATTTATACGTAAATTAAAAGATTATATACATGCGATACTTAGTTTTCCAATTGCCATGGTAAGTGAAAGAGAAAAAAATTTTTTAAAAAATTTAATATTTATATATTTTACAATTTTCATGAATCATCAATCAGTTTGTTGGAGTGACATTCTGGGCTCTAATGTTTGTGGATCGTGAATTAGTGCTTCCAAAAGCTGTAGATCCTTACTTTCCATGGTGGTTAAATCATTTAATGCACACTATGATTATGATTACCATATTAATAGAAACGATTTTAGTGCCACGTACATATCCAAAGAGATCGAATGGTCTCCTTGGTATAATAATATTCTTATTTATATATTTAGTTTGGTATGTTGAAAATATAGAAATTATAGAAACATTATTTTAATCGCTCTATTTTTTTTTTTATTAATTATTTAATATTACTAAATAATAATTAACTAAATATTTATGTATGTATGTAATAGTATTATGAATTCAAATTTCCAGGATATATATAATTTATTATAAAAGCGGTGTCTGGGTATATCCAGTATTGGAAGTGCTATCATTGCCATTACGACTTGTGTTTTTCAGTGCACTGATCACGTTCAGTTTAAGCTTGTATTTTATCGGAGAAAAAATGGACAACTTGTTTTGGGGTAACAAATATATTAAACATGAAAAATCTTATGCCAAAAAAAAATAACCTTGCCCATGAGTAATAAGGTGTGCTGATTTCGATTATATATAATTAGCCTCTAAGGTGATGGTGAATAAAACAAAAATTAATTTCTATCCTCCCATCATTTCCCATTTATCTTATATTACGGCATATAACACACATAAATTTTCTCGAAAATTTTTAAAAAAATATAATAATATATTAGTGTGCATATGCAAAGAGAATTGCATTTATTATTTTTCAAAAGCAAAAAACGCGAAGAAAACGCGATTGTTAATAATTTGATCACCACAAAGAGGATGACATAACTGAAGCATGTATAAGTACATAGATGTAATTTTTCTTCTGTATGATTTGTGTCATATATGATGAAAGAAAAAGGGCAAACTAATTGTCACACATTCTGGTGTCTGATATTCATGATGATATAAATTAAAAACTGGAAAATAATAAAAAATGAAAAAACACGAATACATATGAATACACAATGCAATTATTACATTTTTATGTGTTCAACAAACTATGTTATTCTGATAACAAAGAAAAAATTAATGGCTCTATTTGTATCGAGTATAGAAAAAAAATACGTAGCAGGAATTATCGGATCGGATTTGAAAGCATCGAGTAAGAGGAAAATATTTTTGTGAAATTGATTAAACCAAAAAATGATGAATGTATGTATGTCCATGATTTGATGTCAAGTCATAGGATCTCATATTAAAAAGAAGTGATTGTAAAGGAGAAATTCCATATTTACATTACGAAATTGAGTTGCAATATTTTTTATTTCACAAATAAAAATAATATATAAATTCTATTAAATATAGTATAGGATATATATAAATTTTGTTAATATTTTCTATTACTTCTGATAGAGATTCTATTATACTTCTGATCAGAGATAAATTAAAAATAAAAATAAAATATTGTTTTTAATAAATATTTAAAAATTTTGCTTTAATTGATATTTTCTGGAAATAATTTAAATTAGAATATTGAAAAAACTTAATGTATACAGAAAATATCAATTATCGCTTATAGATATTTTTTATAATATCATTATATATAGTTAGTGAACATTAAAATAAATTTTCATAAAAATAATGTAATCAATTGTATATTCAATATTTAAATGATTTTTGAAATTTAAAATGAAATACTTGTATTTAAAATAATTAGATATTTTTTTAAATATTTAAATAACAAATTATATTATTATAGAAATTTGTAAAATAGAGATAAAAATTGAAGAAATTATTAAAATTATAACATTTATTAATATTATCAAATAAAAACGCATTTTATATAATTTGTGCATTTTTTTTATTAATATTATATTTTAAATAATACATTAGAAATGTAAATACTAAATGATTTTTTAAATATTTTGTATGATATATCGTTATATAACTAATATTTTTTATATAATAATATTTTTAAAAACATTGATAAAAAAAATTAATAATATAAATTTAAAGTAATAAAATAAATTGTACTTGAACATACGCTCGCGTATTATATTAAAAAATATTTATATGCAGTTTAAGTACATTAGGATATGTATTTTTGAGAATACTGTAATAAAGCAATGTTAAAAACTCAGATTTTTCTATATAAAAAATAAAATGAATCATATTTATGATACGTTTATGTCTTTAGTATTGAAAAAAGTTCTTTGAATTACTTTTTATTACATTGCAATTTTATCACTAATAAAATGTATGTATTTATTTATTTATTTACAATTGAAATCATGTCATTGCACTATTATAAATATACAGTCTATTACAAATATACAGAAAAATTTGGTAATGTGGCAGTTATATGATTGATAAAAAAATATTTTATTTCTTTATATCTAATTTTATATTAAAAGTTTTTCGAAAAAGAAAAATTAGCGTTACGTAGTAATATTTTTGTTTTTATTCAATTGTGGTGAAATTTGTGTTCCTTTCGAACTACAATTTCGACTATTAATAATCTCATCTATACTTTGTTTTAATTCTTCCATTTCTAAAATGTCCAATGGTAAAGATGTTTGTGTTGCTATTTCTCGAGCATTACCAGTCTGACTTTCAGATTGCATGAGTCTTGTTAATTCAGGACAGCATGAAGTTAGACTAGATGCTAAATTACCTATTCCAGCTTTCCTGTATACTTCTTTTATTTCTGCATCGCTTTTCAACTTAATATCACTAGATTCTTGAAACAAATGTTTCAAGATGGTTTCATCTTGAAGCAGATATTTACTTTTACGGCCTTCTCTGCTCCGTCTATCACTTTCGTGACTATAACTTTTTGAACTTTTGTTACTAGTTTTACTCTTGCTACGTTCATGAGGTTCTTCAGGATCTAACATTTTTGCTTCTTCTTCTGGTTGACTATCATCACTATCACTATCTTGATCATCCTTTTCCATATTTCCACCTTCAACATCTACGTCTTTTCTTGGCATTCCTTGATGCTGTTTCTCCTCGCTACTTAAATTTTCATCACTACCACTTTGTCCTGGAAACAAAAACGGAAGCAACATTCCTGGATTTTTCCCATCAAACAGCTTAGAATTCAAAGCTCGTTCATCTAAACCGGCACTAGCCGATCGTCTCTTCATATTAGGTACTTGAATAGGTGGTATTCTTGAATTACCACCTATAGTTAATGCTGATAATATCTGTGCACCAAGCTGACTTTCTTGTGATGTTGTACTGCCTCTTCTAAACAATGGACCTACTTTACTTGATCTTGATTTTCCAAAGTCTCGTCGCCGTTTTCCACGTCGACCACGTGAACTGCTAGCAACTTTCCGCGTTGTCTTCAATTCAGCTATTTGAACTGATATTTGAGAATCCAAAGAATTTCTTCTAGATTCTACGGATACTCGACGCACGCTGAAGCTAATTTCAGAATCTACAGAATTTCTTCTATTACTGGATACAGATCCTGTTGTACCACCGACGAGTGCACCTCTACGAGTAACTAACTTTGGTAAAGCAGCTGCCCATGTTGAACTGAAATCTTGAGAAGCTACTGAATTTAAATCGAAATTTAAACCAACTGGATCTTCGTGAGTATTATGAAAACTAATAGATAATCGACCAGCATTATTAAATGTTTTTCGTTTTGCGAATGCTTGAGCAATTACTTTATGTTTTTTTAATCTAATAGGTTCTTCAGTTTCACAATTAAATGTTCTAAAATATAAAAAATTATATTATTTATTAAATATAAATTAATAAAAATGAGAAAGATATTTAAAATTTTACCGTCTAAGAAATCTAGTCCAAGTATCTACTGTTGAACCAGTCCATACCCATGAAGACATAAGAATACCAGCAAAGAAAGGTGATAGTAAATGTAACTGCATTTTAGCTGCACTTGGTCGAACTTCCATTTTACATTCAGAGATATCTAAATATTTTGTAGTTATTGCACATCTATAAATGAAATATAAAATTTTAAATATGATATATGTACATATTAACTTTTTATGTATTCTGTTTCTTACATCATATAATTTCTAAAACTTTGATGCCATTCCGAAGAATGTTGAAATTCATAAATATGACAATAAAAAGTCACCACAACTGCAGCAAATGTAAAAATCGAGAACAATCCCATACGTACAATAGTTTCTCGTATTTTAGAACTTGCTCTTTCAGATATAATTTCTTGGCTACTGATTTTTAATCGAATCAAAGTAATTAATCCTAAAATTATTTACAATAATATTATTTAAATTGAATTTAAAAATTTGATTTTTTAATATTTATTTTTAGAAAAAGTACTTACAAATCATGATCTTTAGGGAAAGCATACAAAAAAATATATATATATATTTTTATATATAAATTATATATAATAAAAAGTTTAATTACAAAACATATAAATTAAAAACATACCTCTGGATAAAAAATAACCTCCAACCAGTAAAACAATCAACACAGGACCAAGTAAAAACCAAGCTCTGACTGCATGATTAGTGTAACCCACAAAACATATACCAGTAACACTATTTCCATCAATTTCTCCTAATCCCATTATTGTGACAGTGAGGACAAGTGGCAAACACCAAGCAATTAAATGAAAATATGAACCCTTTTTATCAATTCTATCTTGGATTTTGCCTAATGCTTGAAAGCTCATATGCCAAGCATATGTAAGAATCACAAACCACACCATAGCTGCCATAAGGGAGTAATACACAAGAACAAATACTACGACACATGATAAATTTTCTCCACTGAAAATATATTAGTATACAAAGTTTATAAGTTTATAAGTTTATATCTGACCTGATATAATTTTGAATAAAACAATTTATATGTTTTATATATAATAATTTACTATACACATTAAATAATTATAATCTACCTTGGTTCACTCATTCTTAAAGTTCCATCTTTTCTACATACAATTACTTCTCTACTTCCTGGTGTAAATTGAGCAAGCCATCCAATACAAGATACCATAAAACAACAATTAATATAAAATATTACTAAAGCTGGATATTTATTTGCACTTCTCCAATCAATTAAAAATGTTATCTAAAAATAAAATATAAATGAAATGCAATATAATATATATTATATTCTAAATCCTTTTTATTTATATAATTATTACTTACAATTGTAAACAAATTGAATGAACCGCAAATCCCTGCAGCCCAAGCAATAAAAGAATGAATTTGTTTATGTTCATCTGGCGTAAAAAGTGGATCATTACATTGTAATCCACAACCTTCAACTCCTTCAAAAATAGCAAGGGCATTATCAGTTGGGACCAAAGGCTTTAAGCATTTGCTAGAAATATTAAATTTCAATTCTCTGATATCATTTTTACATAACCTAGGAAATAAATCTGTATTTTCACATTTGACAAAACTTGGCCATATTGTATGATTAAATACAATTCTACAAGGTCCTGAAACCATTTTACACATTTCTTGTGATGGTAAATCTACTGTGTCATTGATACATTTTGGCATAAATATTGAGCACAAGAGAGGTTGAACAACTGCCCAACACTTTGGCACATGTCTTAATGTTTGTAATACATGTAATTTTTCCTGTAAAATAAATACATAATATTTAATATAGAATGAATAATCAATCATAAAAAAGTTTTTTCAATCATAAAAAGAAAATAAAGAAAACAGAAAATTTAAATTTGAAAAACTTATTTTTTAAATTTAAAAATTAAGAATTATATTCTTACAAATTTAAAATACTTATATATATATATAAAACAAAAAATAAAAAGTAAAAGTACCTCTATAATATCTTGAGTTATATGTTCAGGTATAAGTTCCAATGTAGTAGTAGTATATGGTAATCTTGTGCCCATACATGTATTCTTTTGTATCTCTACACATTTTGCATGCCTATGACAATTAAAGGAATCAGATGGTAATTCTCTTATAGGATACCTGCCCAGCAGGTAACTAGAATCCTTTATTCTATCTCTGGGATTTAGTTCTAAACTTTGTTTCCATGTTTCATTTTCGCCATTCAAATTAGTAGTAAATGCATGTGTTAGTTCTAATGATACTCGATGAAAAAGTATAAAATAATAAACCAAGAAAAATGTCATCTAAAAAAATTAATAAGATTGAAATTATAATAAAATATATATAGCAGTATTTTCTTATAAAATTTTATAATGATGCAAAATTTTTCAATATACTATTAACATGTTGTTATTAAAAAAAAGTCACATATACTGCATCGAAATAAACAATAAAAATATTTTAAATAAAATTATATACCTTCAGATACATCCTTAAAACTATTGTTGTCTGCGGCGTGTGGACTTTGTCGATAATTCGACACTCTCACCACTAGGTGTCTACTTCTATCTCGCAAATAATTCTTCCAATCTTCGTTTCTACAAATACAATTTTAAAACTCATCTCCCATGTGCGTATAGCGAGAACCATCGACTGTATCCATACTAACGGATTCCCGGGCCAGTCACTATAGGCTAATTATTTCGTGGAGACTATATTCAGTCTTAGAGAAGCCCGCCCTCTTCGTTTCATTCGAACAAAGCGTGTCTTGCATCTTCTTCTATGCCCTGTGACAGTTGCATCCAGCATACGAACAGTTCGGACCACACAACACGTTGCGTTCTCTGCAGGCCACCCACGACGAACTCGATGAACTTGCTCCATACCTCTTTCCGGTGTTTTGAATGCACGGCTGTATAAGAAGCTTTACAAATAACTCACCAGTGGCAGAACTATCATTGATGCGTGATGATGATCTGCGCATTCAACGCGGGAAATTTTAGGAATAATGAACAAATACTAATAATATGTAATATTATGTATAATAATTTTTATTTTAATTTATCAAAATTTTTATAATTTTTATGATATTATTTTATTATATTTAATAATAATTATTTAATGATGATTTTATTATAATATATAATATATTATATAATATAATTTATATAAATTATTTTTAATATAGTATTTTTAATATAGTATAAAAATTGTAAATTTTAAATTATATAATAAAAATATTTTGTTGAAATTAAGTTTAAATTTAAAAACGTAAAATAATATTCCTTGGTAAAATTTTTTGTATATATATTAATTACATCTAATTATTATTCAATAAGCCGCAAGATAAAACGCAAGCCGTTTCATTTACATAATCAATATAGATAACAATATATAATTTTTTTAATGAAATAAACAATGAAACTTTTATATCATTAAGCATAATAAAAATAATATAATAAAAATATAATATACATAATTTTCTAAAATTTGGTTATTTATCTGTCAATTATTTTTACTGGTGTCGACCTCTGTAACTATTTTCTTCGAACACAAATGTTATAGCATGTGAATTGTCAAAAGATAGTCGCATGTAAGATACTTTCGATGAATAGTTTATTTTTATGAATTTGATAAGTCCATATTACGATTAATATATATTCTATTTCGGTAACGACGTAGGAACTCGTAAAACTTTATTGATTTTCTTTATTTGACTTTTATTCCAATGTAACAGGAAATATGATAATTGCCCCTATAGTTGATTAGCTGCTGGTGTTGATAATAACATGCTGTTAATATATGATAAGCCTATGCCGTGTATGTCTGCATACAAGTTGGAATTAATAGCAGCCGAACGATTTTTTGGCAGTCTACGATCAGTATTTGATAATAAAATAATTCATAAAGTGACTGATGTGTCATAAAATAACCTGAAATTTTCGATCATTTCAATTTTTATTATTTACTTCAAATCATAGAGATAAGAAGGTAGGATTTTTCTTCAATTTTTTTATTAAATTAAAAATGAATAATTTTAGTGGAAAATTTAATATTTTTTTATGAAATGTTTTATATTAGAATTCTTTTGCAGTTTAAAATGTTTAAAATCCTTTACTTGGAATTATATTTATTGCTTTTTGGAAATTGTATTGGTGATTATTCAGATTGGGATACAAAATGGCAAATATTATGTCCTGGTTTATATCCCAGAGCTTTTACAAGTTATACACCCCATGGAAATCTTTCTAGTGGAATATATACCATGCAACCTCATTTAAGTAGTATGAAACATTGTGTGGCAACATGTTGTACCAAAACCACATGTAATGTGGCTCTTATGCATAATGGTACTTGTTACCATGTGCAATGTGAAAGTTCCAAAATATGTATGCCTTTATATAGAAAAGATTTGGCAAATGAAAATCCTCCAAGTATGATTTTAGTTAAACCTGTGGAAGAAGATGAGATGTGGAGTGATTTATTAGATCAGATGAATGATGATACTGGGTAAGATTTTATATAGAATTTTTTATCATTACTTTATTTCATTAATATTTATTTTAATACTTGTAGAGGATTTCTTATGGATGGTACAGAAGGAGATCATATTCTTTTTGGTGGATCAAGTTGTATTACTCAAACGAATTGTTTAGAACATGAAATTTGTGTGAAATCTGAAGATAAATCTGATATTGGAATTTGTCAATGTTCTACTGGATTTAAACGCAATATGGCAGGTAATTAATATATAGTATTATTATTTATCAAATATTTTGAAAATTTTTTAATTTATACAATAATAAATTATAATAGGAATTTGCACTTTGATGGAAGACATAGAACTTGGTGTAACACCACAAATGAAAACCCAAAGTATAAAAGATTCAAGTACATCTGTAAAACCACCAATAAAAAGGTTATTAGTCTCTGTTGTTTCAAAAGAAGTACGCTTACCAGAGAATGAAGTAACATTATCTGCCTATACTGTACCAGCAGAACAAAAAAATGAACATTATAATTATGCTTGGAGTCTTTTAAGTCAACCAGATGGTCATACTGGTATAATGACTAATCAAAATCGTATGACTGTAAAATTAAGTAACTTATCTGAGGGTTTATATACTTTTAAAGTAACAGTAAATGGCCCAAATGCCTATGGTGAGGCATATGCAAATGTTAGTGTTTTGCCACGTAAGTTCTTTTATTATATTTATATTTTTTAAAATTTATAATTATTATAATTTCATAATTTGGTATTATTTATAGCTAAAAGAATAAATCAACCTCCAATTGCAATAATTTCACCTGCTTCGCAAGTTGTAAAATTACCAAATACAGGGGCTGTGTTAGACGGTTCGTCAAGTAAAGACGATGATCGTATTATTTCTTACCGTTGGGAATTACAACAAGGTCCTATTGGATATCATCCTAATCTAGTTGATACACCTACTTTACAATTAGATAATCTTATTCCTGGCAATTATACTTTTAAGTTAGTTATTGAGATTATTTTATTGTTTATTTTTAAAAATATTAAAAAGTCAATATTAATTTTAAATTTTTTTTCAGATTAACAGTTGAAGATTCCAATCATATTACTAATTCTACAAGTGCTAATATAACAGTTTTAAAAGTAACTGATTATCCTCCTAGCGCAAATGCAGGCCAAGATATTATCATATATTTACCCCAAAATACATTAACACTTAATGGTAACTTAAGTACAGATGATCATGGAATAGCAAATTGGGAATGGACAAAAAGTCCTTCAGATCAAAACAAAGCAGTAGATATGCAAAATACGAGAACGCCGTATTTACAATTATCTAATTTGGAAGAAGGAATGTATACATTTGTGCTAAAAGTAACAGATGATTCAGAACAATCTTCGATAGCCGAGATTCATGTATTTGTAAAACCACCAACTAATAAACCACCGAAAGGTAATTAAAAGATTTTTATTATTTTTATTTTTTAATAAAAAAATTGATTTTATATTATGTAATTTTAAATAGCTGATGCTGGCGAAGATATAACTATAGCGTTACCCGAAACAAAAACTGTACTTGATGGTCGTAAAAGCAAAGATGATATTAAAATTGTATCATATCATTGGGAACAAATGAGGTAAATTTAAATTTATATATTAATTTATATATTAGTTATTATATACATATTTAATATTATATATTACTTATATATCACATATAATTATATATTAGTTATTATATATTATACGTTTATTAATTTAAATTATATCTAATAATGCATTAATGATATTAAATTTCATTGAACAGTGGGCCAAATAAAGCTGAATTCTCAGCAATAAACGAATCAGTTACAAATATAACAAAATTAACAAAGGGTGATTACGAATTTAAGTTAACTGTAATTGATGATAATGGAAATAAAGATTCAGATGCTGTCAAAGTAAAAGTTACACAAAGTATGTAGTATAGTATAGTATAATTATAATTATAATATATATTATAAGTATAGTATAATTATTTAATTAATAAAAAATTTATTTTATTATATAGATAAAAATGCTCCTCCAAAAGCAAATGCAGGCGGGGATCAAGTTGTTGTAGCACCTATTAGTGCATTAATTATTAATGGATCTCGATCAATTGACGATTTAAGAATTAGTGAATGGATATGGACAAGAGATCCATCTAGTCTTGCTATAGGTACTATAGTTCAAAATACTGACAAATCGCCAATTTTAATGGTAATATTTAATAATAATATTTAATATATATGAATATAAAAATTATAAATATTCATAAAGATTATATTTAAATTTCATTTTTAGCTGACAGATATTGTACCAGGCAGATATGTTTTCAGACTAAAAGTAATGGATGATCAAGGTCTTAATAGTGAGGATACTGTATCTGTAATAGTAAAACCAGGTAACTGACTTAAGAAAAAATATAAAACAAAAAAAATATATTTTAATAAAAATTTATTATTATATATATGTTTTTTATAGATCCTCAATTATTGCATTTAGTTGAATTAACATTGAATATCGGAGCAAATATGTTAACAGTATCACAAAAAAATTCGTTAGTATTAAAATTGCAAATGTTACTACGAGATGAAGCATCAATTATTGTTCGAAATTTAAGAGCAGAACCACATACTGGTAGAGCTGTTTTAATTTTTTATGTTGAAAAAAAAGGAAAAGTTACTATGCATGGACCAGAAGTAGTTAAACGATTAAAAGAAAAATTAAGACAAGATTCAGGTCTTCTTCAATTATCTGTGGCAAATATTGATACTGCTGTATGTCAAAATAATTGTTCAGGTAATGTTTTATATTATATATTATATTATAAACAATTTGTTATATAAAATTTATCCTTAATAAAATAATAGGTCATGGAGTATGTGATCAAGAAACAAGATTATGTATGTGTGAAGCATTTTGGATGCAAAATTTAATACAGAAATATTTTGGTAATGGTGATTCTAATTGTGGTATGTTAAAATAAATACAACAATTTTGATATGAAAATATCAGTTGATACAAAATAAGCTAATTTGGAATCATATATTTTTTTCAGATTGGAGTATTCTTTATGTAATAATAGCATTATTGTCTTTAGTCGTGTGTTGGGTTGGTCTTATTTGGGGTCTTGTTTGTTTGTGTCAAAGAATATGTATAGGTAAACGTCGTTCACTTCGTACTAAGAAAAAACCACCACGATATTCTCTTTTGCAACCAGAACCAGAAGACGAAAGCAACACATGTATGATATCTTTTTTTTTTAATTGAATTTTAAAATAATGTTGATTAATGGAATTTTATGATTATTTTTTCTTATTATTTTTTTCAGTTTCAACTCACAAAATGGTACTATCTGAATCAGATACGGATTCTGATGATATCTTATTCGAACATCGCAAAGCGAAAAATAGCAGTCAAGTAAGAAATGGTAAATCTCGAAATGGCTTTATTAAAGTGGGTTCTAGAGTGAAAACATGAGGTAATAGCTACAATTGTTAGTGTTGAAATCAATCATTCTTTAAGTAAATTGTAATTTAATTATATGTTTCAGGAATATATAAAATATAAAATCTCATTAAACGACGCACATTCATATATGTTTGGCCAAAAAGAAAAACGAAAAAAAACATAAAATACTAGTCAGTTACAGGGCTGTAATTTTAAGTATGTACTTAACAAGAAAAATATGATTTCTCAAACAAAAGTTGCCACTTGTAAAAAGAATCTAGACGTATTTAAGTATTGATTAGAGAAATAAGAAAACACACGTTCACTTCATTGCATCTTGTTTGATTTATTTGAAATAATACATATATTTATTAATATCATGCACTTGTATTTGAAACTTATTATATATAATTATACATATACTGCTCGTATATATGCGAGCGGTATTATAGCACAATGATCAAATTTAATTTGATTACGGCCTTAGAAAATAATCGGAATTAATATTTATATTTATATAAAATAATCATTTCTTGTGTCCATATATCCCTTGTATGTAATATTTGCTCTTTAATATATATATCATCGATCTTATTTTTACACTGCATATGAATAAATAATAAAATTTATTGTCTATACAGTTAAAGTAGTAATTAATTTCATATTTTTTTTAATTAAAATTGTATTTAAATATTTTTTATTTTTATATTTTATAATTATTTTTACAATTATTTCTTATTTTTACATTTTATATCTTATTATAATTATAAGTATATATAACTTAAGTAATAAGAAATAATTTTAAGTTTAATTTAATATAAAGTGATTTAGTTTTGCCTGCACTTGCTTAATGTTATTTTTAACTCGTTACGCTATAGCAAGCGCGAAGTAGTGCAAAAGATACTACGAATTTATTCGTAAATTAGTAAGTTTTTACTTGTTTTTTTATTAAATAATCTATTGAAAATTTAATTTTATTAAATTAATTTTATTAATTAATAAATTAGCTCAATAATTTAATGATGTTTATGGATTTCGTTAAGTGTTCGAAATATAAATCCATAAAAAGTTGTTGCAGCGATAACTCGTCAATGAATGACGATAATGAAAGTAATAATTTTCAAAATAAAAATTGCATGTTTCTTGAGCAAAGAAATAATCTTCAAAATACTAATTCCGTTATTAATGTAAAATCATTATATTCTGTTAAAAATAAATGGTAAATGTTATTTTTAATATTATTTAAAAATTAATAAATTAATAAAAAATACTTATAATTATTTATAAGAATTTATAATTTTTATAAGAAAAGCTAATTAGTTAATTTAAGCTAAAAGTTAATTAATTAATTTAGCTTTTGTTTATTTAGTTATGATAATTATTCTAAGTTGCATTTATCATGGACAAATAAAACAAATTCTGTACAATTTTTTGAATTACCTTATGATATGAAGATAAGTGATCAAGATACACAAGATAAAATTTTTTCTTCCCTGAAGGAAGATAAAAATTTTCAATGTCCTAGATGTAATCAAAGTATGCAAGAACCTAGATTACTTCCTTGCTTGCATTCTATATGTTCATCATGTGTTTCAGAATTAATGAATATATGTAAGTGATTAAAAATTAGAATTTTGATTTAAATTCTTAAAAATATAATTGATCTTATATTTTTTTTATATTTATAGCATTTCCTAAATTTTCAAAAGATATTACAATCCAAAATTTTCAATTGGAAACCAGTGAAAATAATTATTATGAAACTTGTCCTTTGTGTGATTTTCAATTACCAAATGCTAATTCGCCAATTCCACCTCCACATTATCTTCTTCAACATCGTTTAATAATGAATGCTATTCATTCTAAATTTGCAAATAAAATACTTTGTGATATTTGCAAAGACGAAGTTGTTGTAAGCATTAATTAATAAGCAAATTAAGCATCAATTTAAAACAAAATTTTAAATATTTTATAAATATATTATTTTTAATTTAATATTTTTTAAGGCAGTGGTTCAGTGTTCGACATGTCTTCACAATTTTTGTTTAGATTGTGGTATAGAACATCAACAACAAATTACAATGGAATTAAAACCATTGAAACATTCATTAAGACCATTATGGGAAGCTACAGAAGTACGACGTACTATACTTTGTCAGGAACATCCTACACATGCCTTACATTTTTATTGTATTGCATGTCAACAGGTTTATAATTTGCTCTTTTAGTTAATATTTTTCTATTTAATGAATATCATTTTTTAAGTATATTTTTCAGGTATCCTGTGAAGAATGTATATGGAGCAATCAACACAGAGGTCATGCAAGTGAAAATGCTATTGAAGCTGCAAAAAAAGTTATTTGGTATTTAACAAAAATGCTTCAAAAAGCAAAAATATTTTTAAATATGCTTTTAACCCAATATGATCAAGATGCATTTTTAAATACTTCTGAAGAAATAAAGAATATTTTCATTTCAATGAATTATAGGTATATCAAATATAATAATTTTTTTTTAGTTATTTATTAGATAAAATAATATATTAAGAAATATACATAATATACAAAGATTATAAATATTTTAAAATTAAATGTATACTATCATAATAGGAAAATTTTAAACATGTATATAAATAATATAAATTGTCATGTGATGATTATTATAAAAAAATTTAATCAAAAGTATTTTGAAACTGTCATTTGAAGTACAATTTACTAGTATACTATAAGATATAGTAAATTATAAATATATTATAAGATATTATAATTTATATTATATTTATAGATATAAATATTTTATTATAGATATAAATATAAATATAGAAACCTATAATGAAAATAAAATCTCATTATATAATTTTATATTATATTTATATATTATATGTAAATACTTATTTATAAAAATAATAAAATACTTATCAGAAAAAAATATATTCAAAAAATAATATATATTTATATTTATTTTCAAATTAATAACATTAAAATAACAATTGATATTTCTGAAAACTTAAACAACATCCATAACGAAAGATTGATCCACAGCAAGACCAATGATGTATACCAGGATGTCCAATATGACCATGTCCACAGCCTCTATATCCACCTTTAATTAAATTATATTTTATATTATAATAGATAATAGCATATTATAAAATTATTCAAAAAATATATGTTACCAGGCATAATTCCTCCACATCCACAAGTAGCTTCTTTTTTACCACCACTTGAACAAAATGTACAACAATGATAGATACCAATATGAGATCTAAATGTGTTTCTTGTATCTTCACATGAATTTTCTGCAAAGTTATTTTTATTTAAAAAAGAAAAATAAATAATATCTTTATGATTGAATGAATATTTACCTAATACATTATTACAAACTCCTAAAATTTTTAGTCTTTTTATTATTATGTTAGCAAGACTCAATATTTCTATATCTGAACCATCTGCAAGTAATTCATTTGTAAAAGAAATAGCATCAAGAAGTTGTCTTGCTTTTTTTAATCTATTAAATTCTTGAATTCTTTTATATGCTTCTCTAGTATGTGATATTGTTGTATTGTAATTCTTTAGTTTTGTTTTATCATTGAAGGTTTCATTGAAATATCTAATTAGATTAAATAATTATCAATACTTATGAGTTAAGTTAT
Source organism: Apis mellifera (assembly GCF_003254395.2). Lineage (NCBI taxonomy): Eukaryota > Metazoa > Arthropoda > Insecta > Hymenoptera > Apidae > Apis > Apis mellifera. The sequence continues at coordinate 7,809,597 of NC_037640.1, forward strand.
ATTATACTTAATTATATTATTATTACATTATACTATATTATAATTATATAGTAATATTATATATATATATATATATATATATATATATATATATATATAATAAAATTATATAATCAATATCATTTTAAATTTTCTAATATAAATAATGATATTGTGTAAAATCTATATTATAAAAATAATATTTGTCATGTGATAAGTGTTTAATAAAATTCTTTATTTACATAAACAATATTTATATATATATTATTTATAGTTTTGTACTGTCATTTGAAGTTCAAATATATTATTTCAATAAAATATATTTTTATGAGTTTTAAAGTTACTTTCTTATACATAATTATATACATGATTACAATTATATTCTATTATAATTTTATAATTAATACCATCGTTTTTACAATTATTAATTTGAATTCCTGTAACATCTTAAAGTATATATGTCAGAAGATATTAAAATAAATCCATATTTTATGAAATGTTTTAGAAATACGTTTTATATGTATCTATGTAATCTTTGAATGTTAGGTTAAAACAATACTTTTCCCAAAATATGTTTGAAATATAATTATTTTAAATAAAATATTCATTATTTCAATCTATAGAATTATTTTACAATTTATAATTTATATATATTCAAAAATATAAATTGTTTTTCACAAAAAAATTATATGAACACATCTTTAACTGCCATTTAAAACAACAAAATTATATAAGTTTTTATAATGTAAATTATTTAATTTATTTAATTCAAATTTAAATTTAATTATAAAAATATAAAAAAATATTAATATAAATAATTTAATATAAGATAGATTAATTATTTCTTTTATTTCTATTAATAAAATGTAATATAAATGTAATATATTTCGTCTGTGGTTATACATTATACTGATATATACTAGCACTCATCAAAAAAATTTATTTATTTATTTATTATATTTACTATGAATTAATATAAATTTATATATTTATTATATATTATATATATTTCATATACATACGCAAAATATTTTTTCATATTTTAAAATATGAATTTATAATTATAATTTTTATAATTAATCCTATTTTTATCTTATCTTATTTTTAAAAAATAAATATTTATTTTATAAAATATTAATTATTTTTCATTAGATTAATATTAAATAAATTTAAGGGCAAAATATCTTATTTTATTATAATTATTTGCAATTATAAGATAATTGATAAAATTTATAATTTATAAAATTAAACTATAAAAATACATACATATGTTTAATATTAAAAATAATATTAGAATAATTATAAATAAGAATAATTAAGAATAATAAGGTACAAATGTTTATAATTCTAATATTTTGAAATATTAAATTACTACTAATTTTTGTATTTTAAAATAAATATAATTATAAATTTAATAAAAAAAATTATTATACACTACAATTAAGTGCAACTTCTAAAAAATCTTCAAATCCAATAGTGATTACTCCTGTTTGTTCATTATCTCTTATTCGAAAAGCATCTGAAAAAAGAAGTTAAAAATGATATTAATATAAATAATATATATATAAAGTTTAATATTTAACATTTTTATTATTTTAATTTTTTTATTTATTTTTAAATATTTATTTACCTGTAAATCTCTGAATTTGAACACATAATACAATAAATTGATCTATAGTGATAGTAGAATGACCAATAGGATCACTTTTTTTTATTAAAAATGAAATGAATTTTGGACTTAATCTATATCCCATTTGAGTTAAAGCTGTACTTAATTCATTTTCTTGTATACTTCCAGAATTATTATGATCAAAACCACGAAAGACACCTAGCCATGCATTAATATAATTATAAAGAGCTTGAAATTCAAATAAATCTATTGTACCATTTTTTTCCTTGTCAAACATTCCTATAAGAAAAAATTATCTAATAAACTATAATGAATTTTAAGAATATATAACATAATAAGAATATATACCTATCATAAGCCTACAAGCTGTATCTGAAAATGTACCCCCTTGTCCATTTGCCAATGCAGATTTTAATTCTATAGCTGTGATTCTTCCACTGCCATCCCTATCAACAGTACTAAACCATTGCTGCACTTCTGGACTTATTTGTGTTTCAGGATTAGTTGAACCATACATTGTATTCTAAAAATTGATAACATTCACTTTAAAATAATAAAATATAAATTTTTTATTTATTCATAGAATGTTTCAATATATAAAATATTAATTGAAATATAATTACTGGATAAGCCATGACTAGTGTTTACTAACTGTTAAATAGTATTATTTATAAGATGTATTTAGTACTATAATATCATACTATAGAACTACACAATTACAGTATAAAGTATAGATATATACATATATGTATGATCTATTATACATGTTACATATATAGATAACTAATCATTCATACCATTCGAATAATACTTTATTAATTTATTTAAAATACTTATTTAAAATAATGCTTGTATACACATATATATTTCATATGAAATAAAAAATATATTTTATTTTATAATGTTTCATTGTAATAAAATTAATAATTTTTATATTTTTATAGTTAACGCGCTAAAATAACACTGCCATCTTACGCATTGTTTTGTATCTAATACGATCGTGTATACATATAGAGAGTAGAGTATTCTCTAGTGTTCGCTTTTGCTTGCTTTTCTGACAGTAGTATTAGATAGGAAAAGAACGACTGTTGAACATTATTTTAATCTTTGTTAATAAGTAACTGATTTTGATTCCACGATGGACGATTTACAGAATTATAAACTGCAGCTTCAACAGGTGAGACTTTTATATTTAACCTATCACAAAAGATGGAATGACGAGTCCATTTTTGGTAATCTCTTTTTTGTTTATGATATCAAAACATGAAATAAATTTTATATTTTATTCTATTTTATTATTTTAGGTAGAAGCTGCACTTACTACGGATCCTAGTAATGAAGAACTTCTTAAATTAAAAATTGATCTTGAAGAAGTAATAGAGTTGACACATGATTTAATTAAATCACAACAACAGGAAAAAAGACAAGCCAATGGCATGGATGCTAAAGATCCTATTTTACTTGCAGTTTTGGCTAATAAGTGGAAGGTTGGTGATCAGTGCATGGCACCTTGGAGCGAAGATGGCAAGTAAGTGAAGTTATAATTTACATATATATTTTTGATAAATTAACAGTTATTTATTCTTAATTACAATGAATGTATTTATGATAATGATATGTATTTTTATTACATTTTTCTAGATATTATGAGGCAACCATAGATGCAATAAGTGAAGATGGTGTTGTTAATATAACTTTTAATGAATATAAAAATACAGATGTCACTATGCTTAGTCAGTTAAAATCTGTAGCTAAAAGGCCAGCATCAGATTGGGCAGATCAAAAATCAAAGTGAGTTGACAAGCATTTATTTATTTTATTTATCAATAGTCATTATTAACATGACCCTTCCCCTGCAATTTTAAGCACATATCAGTTTTTTGGAGAACATTGCGGGATAAGTTTTATAAGAAACAATGATTACTAATTGTTCATTTTTCTCCTTATTCCTTAATTCCCAATTGGCCACGATATTCACTCCACTGTTTGGTGTGCTTCGATCTGAAATTCCATTATTGTTCATTTGTCTCTTGGTGTCGCACTGTTGTACATCGCCGGAATCCAGGAAAAGGTAACAAGAAATAATAGATTTTTGTTGAATTTCTTTTTTTATTCTTTTTATTACGTGATTTTTAAATAATATAATATTTCACATTTAAATATGAATAATAAGGTATTATAATAAGAACACAATAATAAAGTTTATTAATTTATAAAATAAATAATTATGAATAAATTTTTAATTATTAATTAATAAATTTATATTAATAAATTTATAGGTAAAATAAAACTATTTCCATTTCATCATTATTTTTATAAATATTATTGTTTCTGAAATAATAGCAATCAATATTTTTATGTTCTTATGTTATTTAATGAAACTATGTACTTTTATACATAATGAATTTTACAATACATATTAATAATATTAACAGCAATATTAATATATTAATAGAATTTATTACAGCTATATCTTTTATGTTTTATAAAAAATTTTATATGGATATATTCTGATAAATTTATTTTTAGTAATTAACTTCATGAATGATGGGCTTATTAATTTTCAGAAAAATGCAAGCCGCTGCAGTAGCAGGCTCAGATCCTAATAAACAAAGGGAATATTTAAAGAAAAAGAAACAAAGAAAACTTCAACGATTTAAAGAACTTGAAGAGGAACGTGAAATGGAAAAAAATAAATGGCTAGCATTTACAAATAAGGTATTATTAATAAATAATTGAAATTTTCAATTATACATTTCTAAATTATTAATTTGTTGTATTTTTTTAATGCAGTCTTCAAAAAAAGGTGTAATTAAAAAAAGTATATTTGCAACGCCAGAAAATGTGAATGGTCGAGTCGGAATTGGTACTTGTGGCGTAAGCGGTCGAGAAATGACTAAATTTAGTAATGGTGAAAAATGGAGAAGAGGAGCATGAATGCTATTGTAAATATGAAATTTAATATTTCGTGAGATAGAACTATCGATTATTGTTATTATTACACTGAATTCAGTTTTGAAAAAGCTGAACATGTATGTTTTGTGTTGCAAGAATGTTTGTGAGTATATGAATGAAGTGTGTTTAGCGGTTTATTCATAGATTGTACGTAGATATTATGTTATGAATGAACAATGACCTCAAATATCTGGAAGATATTTGGATTTTCTACCTTTATGAAATGAATGATTGACGTGAATGAGTGTATTTCTAGATCAATACATTTATGTGGATATGATTTGTTTATAATCTGTAATGAATACGAATAAATGTATATTTTAAAGTCAGATAATGAAATTTTGAAATTATTTATTAAATCCTTTTATGGAATAAGATTATTTTAAAATTTCTATATATAAATTACTTTTTAAATATACAACTATAAAATTATTTATTTTGATAAATTTTTTATGGTTAAGTAAATTATTTTTTATTTTGAAGCAATTAAAATGACAAATTAAATAGTATCATAATACATTATAAAAATGAACTACATTCTATACTATGGTTAGGTAATTAAGTAAATATACATATAGTTAATGTCGTTAAAGAAATCAAAAATGGTCGCTCTGTTGTGGAATAACACGTCACCAGTAGGTGATATATTTGAGATGATAAGATTGATATAAGAGGTTGATAAATTAGAAAAAATGAATGTATTAAAATACTATATTATCGTGGAAATTTATAATAACTGTTGCTTTGTTTAAAATACTAGAAACTTATTCTAACCTATTTAAGAAAAAATCATCTTGTAATAAACATTAAGTACATTTGATATTTTTTTTGTCATTATGATATGGTTATATCATTTAAGTTATATTAGTTGTTGAGTTATTTGAAAATATTAAATAGTATATTAAATAGTTTTCACAAATGATGATATAAAGATGAATCTTCAAGAACAATTTTTTATGTGCCTGTCAATTTTTTATTTAAGACTTTTACAAAATTAAAATTGATTGAAAGCAAAAAAACTGATTTAATTGTTAATAAAAATTAATTAATTATTTTACAAAAACAAAATATTTATATACAAGAAGATATGGAGTCAAATGAAAGAAATAAATTATCAAATGGAGATGTTATAAACAATAAGGATATCGATTGGTCTAGATATGGTTTACACAATAATACAGAAACTCAAAAGAATAATGAAACACAAAGAAATAATAGACAATACGAAGAATTTGGATCTGAAATGTATCAAACTGGAGCAAATGAATTATTTGCTCAAGAATATGTAAGTAATTAAAATAAGAAAATATATGATTTGATTTTAAAACTTATATTTTTCAGAGTGCTGATCCTTGGTGGAAATCAAATTTTTTTATTTCTCAGCCTGTATTATTTGGAACATGGGATGGAGTTTTTACATCTTGTCTAATTAACATTTTTGGAGTTATTGTCTTTTTAAGATCAGGATGGATAGTAGGTCAAGCTGGTTCTTTCAATGCTGTATTAATAATTTTATGTACAGGTAATAACAATAAGTTTCTATATGTCAATAATAGTTGATTTTAAAAATTTGAAAAAATTTGATGATTTATTTTAGTATGCATTGCATTGGTAACAGTATTATCTGCTGTGGGAATATGTGAAAGATGTCGTGTAGAAAGTGGTGGAGTTTATTTTTTATTATCACATGTGTTAGGATCAAGATTTGGTGGATCTATTGGATTATTATATTGTTTTGGACAAGTATATGAAATAATTATATAATAATAATAATAATAATAATAATTCTAGAATATTATTTAAAAATTTCTTTTAGGCGGTAGGTTGTGCTCTAAATGTTTTAGGATTTGGAGAATCTCTGGCTGGTCTTGTGGGTTTAGAGTCCGCATGGGCAGAACGAGGTTTTGCTTGTGCTGCTGTTATTTTATTGTCTATTATTAATATTGCTGGTGTCAAATGGGTTATAAAACTTCAATTTATTTTATTATTAATTTTATTGCTTGCTGGTGTAGATTTTATGGTTGGAAGTTTTACTCATATAAATGTTGGTAAGATAAGAAAATCTGTTAAATTTATAATATTTTTATTATTATTGTGAATATATATAATCCTATATAAATTATAGAAGCTGGTTTTGAAGGTTGGTTATCAGGAAATTTAAAAAATAATACTTTTACCAACTATCAGGATGGATATAGTTGGTTTACAGTTTTTGGCGTATTTTTTCCTACAGTAACTGGTGTTTTAGCTGGTATTAATATGAGTGGAGATTTAAAACATCCATCTACTGATATTCCTAATGGCACATTAGCAGCTGTGGGAACTGGGTAAAAAATAATAGTTTGAAAGTATTTATATTACATTCAACATTAAAAAATTAATTACAATTTTGTAATTTAATTTCAGAACATTTTTATATTTATGTTTTTCAATATTTCTCGCGGCAACTTGTACTCGAAAGGCACTGCTTACGAATTTTATGATTGCATCAACAGTATCAGCAATTTCAGTATTGCTACTAGCAGGTCTTTATGTTTCATCATTTAGCAGCTGTTTGGGTGCAATGTATGGTACCCCTCGTGTTCTTCAATCTATTGCTAGTCAAAATGTTTTACCAGGAATTAGTTGTTTGCAAAGAGGAGTAAGTATATAACAAAAAAACTTATATTATTTAGATTATTTATAATTATGATACTAAAATAATTTTGAAATTTTAGAAAGGACCAAATAAGGTACCTGTATATGCAATGTTAGTTGTTGCTGTTGTTACATTAACTTTTATTATTACCGGTCAAATTAATACACTTGCACCAATTGTTACTATGCCTTTTCTTCTAACTTACGCGTGTTTGGATTATGCATATTTTGCTCTTGCACAAACATTCGATATACAATTATCCAGAGAACAAAGATTTCGAACACAATCTCCAACATTTGATCGTGATTATGGTTCTGCAAGTAGAAATAATTCGATAACGGACACAGATAACGATTTAGATAATTTATTCCCCGAACGAATAAGACATAAAAATCTAATCGTAAGTATAGATAATTATTTTATTTATTATTATTGATAAGAAAAGTAATAGTATTTTATTTTTTATTTTCAGAGAAATCCTAGTCTTTCTGAAAATAATGTTTATATAGATTCTTCACCAAGTATCGATGAAAATGGTAGTGGAACCGATATTTCAGAACGAAAAATTCATATCCATAATAAATTAGGAAATTGGTATAGTCCTTTATGTAATAGATGGTTTTCATTATTAGGTGTAAGTCTTTTTTTATTATCATTATTAAATTAATGACTTTAATATAATTGTGTAAATTTAATATGAATTTATTTTATAGTGTCTTATAAAATTACTTATTATGTTTCTTGTTCATTGGAGCTATGCTATTGCTAATATTGTTGTCGTTTTTCTCGTTTGGAGTTACATTGGCCATGCTAATCCTGCAGTTAAACCAGGTGTTTCATCTGAATTTAAATTGTTTAAATGGTTGAAAATCTTGTTGTTAAGGATTATGGGGTAATTTTTATTATTGTTATAATTTTTTCTTGATTATATTTTAATGTATATTGGTTTTAATGAAATGTTATTTACAAATTTTAGAAGAAAAGTTTATGATTACGAACAAATTGTCGTTACACCCGTGCATCCTGGTGTTGAAACTTGTTCAGCTCAATTAAATGAAGAAAACGAAGATTTTGCTGGAAGGAGAAGATATCATCAAACAGCTACTGTGACGGGACAATGTGTCAGTATTGATTGAATATTGTTTTTGCAGGATAACTAGGCAAAATTTCAAATGGAAATCAGACATAAATTATTTGAACAAAAGGAATTGTATAGGAATCATATTATAAAATATCATATTTTATATTAAAATAGAATGGAATAAGAAGGAGAGCATTGTAATTTGCAATATTATTGACCGCACAAAACTAGTCTAGTTAAGAAAATTTCATATCTTAGATAAAAGAAATTTTTTATAAAATATCATTACAATCTGATAGCCTTAACAATAATAGTAATTAAATAAAAAGAAAAAAAAATATGCTATGTCAAGAGAATGATAAATGAACGAAGTCACATGACTTTTCATACTAGTTTATTAAATATTAGACAATTGAAATGCCATACTGCCAGAAGCATTTCTAAAATGGAGGGTCCATATATTCAGTGAATTATTTTAACAAATATTTCTTATGATGTGAGATTATTTATTCTTTATAGACTTTATAATTTGTAGTTAAACATAATATTCTATAATATTCTATTATTAAAGATATCGAAAGATAATGTTGAATATCAAACTATTTATAATATATAATCTGTAAATATATAGTAATGACATATTTATATGCTATTTAACATTTTTATAAGTATCGTCAGAGATGAATATATTAACAAATATATATATATATATATATATATATATATATATATATAAAACAGCAAAAATTTGAATTTTTATTTTATTTCTTACCTTTTTTTTCTTTCTTATATAAAATCTTTAAAAAATTTATTAAAAAAAAATTTTTTTGAAACTTACTACTTTAATCAATCACTGAACTACTCTAATCAATTTTGTATATACATTTATACATTTGGATTTTTATATTTTATAAATTATATTATATTTATAAATCTTTTAAAATTGTTTTATTATATAAAAAAACATTAATATTTTTATTTAATAATGCACTAAATAGAATAATATTTATTAAAAAAATAAAAATTTCAACTGTATATTTTTAATATATATGTATCAAGTTTTAATTAAAATACATTTCCGGTTTACTTTCCAGAAAGTGTATTGACTTACGTAGTGCTTAGTGAATAGAATCATTTGGAAGTTTGAATAGTGCATGTGATTATATTTTTATAAAAATTATTGGTGTAATTTTATTTTTATAGTGTAAATATACATTCTAAGTTGTTACTTATATATTTTTTAAATACCAATAGATCAGTATATTAAGTAATAATTATCATTATTTATTTATTCGTGATTTATAATTCGATAAAGTAGTAACGTTAAGTGGGAAAATTTTTTAAGTGCGTCGTTAAGTGCGTCGTTACTTCATTTTTACAAAATCAGGTAAAATTTTTAAAGTTTTTTATTTCTAATAATAAGAAATTATGTATATCAATATATTTCTTTGTTTAATTATTTTATATATTATTTATTTTTATTAATATTTTTTTAATTATTATTTTATATTATATTACTTAATAAAGAACGAGCATTATATCTATTATGTCAATTAAGTATAATAAATAAATAAAAGAGATTAGAAATAAATTAAATTCTACCATTCGTATAAACTATATTTATGCAGTGAGGACTATTCAAAATCAAGAAATTATGGAATTTGGAACATTCAATTCTTCGTGCAGTAGAAGTAAGGACCTAGCTAATTGGAAAACAGCTAGCTAGCGAAGCTGTACAAGCAGGATATAAACGTGGTAGTAAGACATATTATCCTTCTCGAGGTAAGTAACTTTAACTGCGCAATATTTTTAATTTCTATTATTATTCTGTTATTTTTTTATTAATTATTAATTAACATGTGTATACGTAACTATTTATATACATTATTATAACAAAATTATATAATCTTAAATTTTTTTTTTGCAATTTTTTTTTATTCATTTATTTGATTATTGAAATTATCAATTTAGTTTTAAGAATAAATATGATTTTTGAATTTAAATATTGTTTTATTTTAATAAAATTTTATTTTATTAATATTTAATTAATAATAATTAGTATAATTGATATAATATTGATAATAATATTGATAGTTTGAACATCTATAATTATATATGTTCATTACAGTTATTTGTAAAATTAAAATATATTCAATATATGAATATTTTTAAAAATAATGAAATAAGTAATCAAAAATGAAATAAGTAATCAAGTAATCAAGTAAAAGGAATATATATTTATAAATAAATATATATAAAGTATAAATGTAAAAATAAATAAAATATATTGAAAAATTTTAATCAAATATATTTTAATGAAAGACTCAAATATTTTTCGTTATAATAAAAATTTTAATTATTATATAGTAATGATAGTATACATTAACTTTCTTTTTTATTATAATATATTTAAAAATTTAATTTTTATTTAATTTTTTATTATAAATTTAAATATGATTTGAAATCTGAAAATTAGATTAGATTTAATTAGATAGATGTATGAAATTTAATGTGCAAGCAGACATTTTGCAATAATGTGAATTTCAGAATCAGAAAGATAAGTTTTGAATATTATTATTGTATTTCGGAAATAAAAAGATTACTTGAGTTTAATTATTTCATTTTGAGTTAATTATTTATTATTATTAATTGTCAAGTTTGAAATAAAATAGATATCAAATCAATAGATATCAAAATATTAATTCGTTCGATAAAAAATATATAAACTAATATTCTTTTTAGCTCAGGATTTTCAGGATAAGTTTAATCTTTCCGTATCTATTGCCAGAATCTCATTCATGTGCTCAGATTTTATTTGGGTAGGAAAGAAGCGAGGGCTTTTGATGAGTTTATAAGTTTGTAACAATTTATTTAGCGATTGATGATGCGCTAGTGTCATGCACAATGTATTCTATGTTTTCCATTGTTCTATGTTTTTCTATCTAATGTTTTCCACTATGTGTATGTGCATATATGCATATATGTAATTAGACTATGGAATTGCATCGTTTCGATTGCTACTTCATTCAATATTATTAATTCAATTACAATTTATTGTAACATTATTATATCCGTTATTTGATATTGTAGATTATAATAATCTATCAAATTATAATAATGATATCAAAATAGAATTTCATTTTTTAAAAAATATATAGATAGATATATATAGATAAATATATAGATTTTTTTTTTTTATTTAAAAGTTGAGATATGAGATTTTTTATCGTAATTTATGCAATGGTCGCTAATCGCATCATCAATCGATTTCAAAAAAATGGTACGTAAAATTATAAGAATATAAGAAAACGATATGCCAAGCTAGGAGGCGTCTCTAATGTAGGATTTTTTGCTTTATGCGTGAGAATAGTAGAATGACCGTGTATATCTTTTTTAAATACGAGTTGAGTAGGATAGATTAATTATAAATAAAGATAGAATCAGACAGGTTGCCGCAATCGGATAAGTGCATTTTCGCATAACAATCTGTTTTAAGAGAATTATAATTTGAAAAATCAAGAGTGAAGCTAAGACGAATTGTCATTGGCTACTCAATTCTGATTTTGTTCATCGATTTTTCGAATTCTGCGTGATCGCGAAATAAATCTCGAAACATTGTGCTCGAGATTTCTGCACGTGTTTCGAACAACGATCACTGTGATCCATGTGGATACATAGCTTCCGCGATTTAGTCTTTTTTTCTTTTTTTTTTAAATTCGCAATTGCTTCCGGAGAGAAGAGGTTCGGCAAATTATCATGAAAGACAACAATAGCTTATAATATATATATATAGCTTATAATATATATATATATAGCTTATAATATAACAATAGCTTATATTATCAATAGCTTCTCCTCTTTTGAATTTTTTTTAGATCCAAAGAATGGAAAATCATTTTTATTATTACTTTGTCATTATGTTTGTTTTAATAGTAGTAATAATTCATACTGGGCTTTTTTTTATTACAATTAATAATTAATTATACTTTGAATTAAAATTATGAAACGATATAAAATTTCGTAGTTTGAAACGAATTTCGAAGGAATATTGATTTTAATTTGAATTAGAGTTATATATTGGAATAATAATCGTGTTAGCTATAGCGTTTCATAAGATTTTAAAGATTATTTCTAATAATTTTTATTCCGATAAAATAACATTTTTTAAAATATATTAAAAATTTTTACTTTTCCTTTAATTCGAATAATTTTCATTTGTTGTTTTCATTATTTGAATTTTTAATAAATTTATTTTAAAAGATATCGTTCTATCGCGATCATTTCAATTTTTCATATTTATTTTATTTTAAAAAGATTCTGTAAAAATAATGTATAAAATGGCAATAATTCTTTCATTAACGCTGTGGAAATGGTTCTGTTTCTGGATCATAAAATGCAATTACATATATTTTTAATAATTATTGCTTTCATTTTTAAATTTTTTTAAAACTTTGTTTCAATATTTTCTTTGCAAAATGATCAAACGGATATTTTGCAAACAAACATAAAAAAGGAAAAATTTATCGAATTTTAAGGAATTTTAATACGTTAATATAGAATGGATGAGAATATAGTTAGAATGAATTCCCAATTTGTCACAATTTCGTGGAAATCATTATTATTTGATATAGTTTAATTGTTAATTACGTAATTACGTAACGCATCATTATGTAATCATAGTACAATTAGGAAATACATTATATATCAAATATCTAATTTATTCGTTCCTATTGTTAAATTTTTAACGCGAATTTATTTTTTATCCCTACATTCTTTACACTTGTTATTCAATCTATTTATGATTAATAATATTAATGACTGATTAATTTAAATAAATCCATCATTACAAATTTATGGAACGTTTCCCTTCGAAAAAAAGAAAAAAAAAAAAAAAAGAAAAAAAAATAGAAAATTAAGAGAGAAAAAAAAAAAGAATATCCGTCTCGTCACATATGATATTCGCCAATTAAAATCACATGTTCCAAGGATTATGACGTTTACCGTCGATTCCGTTAATCCGATCTCTCGTTTTCAGATCACGAGCGTGATCCACACTTTATTATTTATTCGCGAGCGTACTGTAACCAAGGATTATATTTCGCCCATGCTTGTGCATACACGCGGCTCTATTAATCGGTCCAGATTCAGTGAGTACCGTGGAGGTTTGGTTAAACTCGCGGCGAGAGCTTCGGAAGCCAGGAGGTTGGCGGTGATCTCGCGGGCAACCGCGATGGTTAACCCTCCTCCGCGTGGCAACCTCTTAGGCGGTTGTGTTAAAATCCTTTACGCCGTCAGAATGCGAGATAATTAGTTATGCTAGCTCCATCCACCCGCATTTCCACTTGTGTCTGTATCCTTCGGACAACTCCGGTATTCGTTCATTGGTTCTTCGGGGGTTAGGATGATTTAGATCACTCGTTGTGAATATTTTTTTTTACACATTTTTTCGAACAATTGTTTTCTTCAAAGGCATAAATAATAGATTCTGCGTGGCTTAGAATATTTATTTCTAATTTTCCATTGATGGATTGTTTAGAATAGAAATTATTTTTTTTTTTAGAAAATTTTCTCTGCTAGGAAATAAATAATTGCGCGATTCTACATATTTTATATCTGTCGTATTTTCTTTTAACTTATTCTTACAACTTTCGAACTGATCTCTTGTTATATATGTAGCAGTTAGAAATTTAAAATTCTCTTCATACGTTATATCGATCTTTCTCAAACACATTTCTAAAGTACACGAAAAGGTGAAAACTTTTATTACCGCGGAACATTTAATATTTTCCTCCACTTCTTTGGAAGTATTGTATTGAAATTTATTCAAATGGCTCATTGTGTATACATCGAGTGGGATAAGGTTTACGTAAACGGATAGTTTTATCCGATTGCCGAGTGAGAAGGCGAAAGAGTGAATTTTTAACAAGTTGCAGAAATAAGAAACCATCGGTGAAAAGTTTTTCTGAAATTCTGGAAAATTTGCAACCGATTTTTTCGAAAAAAATACGATTCTTTTTCTACGGATAAATCATTTTTGAAAAACGCGAATTAATTAAATCCTTGATAATAAAAATAATGTTTTATTTTTCTTGAATTATAATTTAATTATACGTATTTGGATTAGAATTTTTTTCTATGTAAATTATTGAAACTTTCGTCCCAAGTTTTTTTTCGAAACCATGTTTTTTCGTAATCTTGTTATTTGCTTATCTTCTTTATATCTTATTCGATTGTTGTTCGAGATTGCGAGGAAATTGGTCGAACGAAAAATCTCTATATTGGATTTGCGAATAAGCTTAACGTGATCGAATAAAAACACGGGGAAACATATTGAAAACATGGAATTTCACGTAGAAAAGGGATGAACTTTCTGAATCTGATCTTATTTATTAGATAGTTTATTTTTTCTCAATTTTAATTAAAAATTAAGTTTAAAATACAACTTTATCGTAAGAAAAAGAATTCTTTTCCTTCTTATCTTTTTTTTTTCGCATTTTTAAAATTTTCTAAAATCTGAAGTGTCTCCAATTTCCTCAATCAATTTCCTAAAAACGAAACTTACATCCAAATCTTCTCCAATCGATCCACAATTCTCTTACAAAGATACTCTTTCATCCACTTCATTCATTCGATCTTCAAAATTTTCCAAATTCCCTTCATAACTTTTCTTGCCCAATTCTTCGAAACAAAATCTATATCCAATAAAATTTCATCATCCCCCTTCTTCTTCACGTTTCTTCTCTCTCTCCTCACGAAAAATCCGTTTCATTCCTAAATTATCTCCTTTTCATTTTCAAAATCTCACCAATCCCTTAAACAAAATCTTCCCATCTTTCATTTAACGATTCAATAACGATTCTCCGCGTTAAAAATACACATTGACCTACCTTTTCGTCTCCAACATTATCCTCATCTTTAGAAATTTTCCAAAATTTAAAACTTCGGATAAATTTTTCCTTAAAATCAATCCTTAAAACTCGTAAAGGAGACAAGAGATTTCGGTTGTCGAAAGTGTACGTACGCGCGATCGCCACTCTCTCTCACCCGTTCCCTCTCGAGATAAGAAGAAACTACTTGATCCCGTCCGGCCGGTTTCTAGCGCGATGCCGACAGGGTGGAGGGTGGCGCGGAGGCGTGCAGTGACGGCGGGTGACGGTTTCGAGTGGCGGGAGGGTTAAAAAGGGGGGTTGCTCGTCGACGGCGGGCGTCGAGCGGGACGGATTTGGGGTGGGGGAGTGTGGGGGAGGGGGTTGGTCGGCGTTCGCCGGTGTGGGATCCCTCCTAGTCGGATGCCGGATCCGCGGTGGAAACTTCAGTGCGCGATCAACCACCGACGTGTGTTTACGGTCGGAGCTCCAGCGGAAGCTGCGAGGCCTGGCTGCTTGTGGGGGGTGAGAGAAATATACTTTGCACAATACGTTCGATCGTCCATTAACCTCTTCCCTTACGACGTTCGGTTAAAAATTGGTGCTCGGTGCTCTCATTTTGTTTTTAACAACCAGCGAGAGTAAGAGACGTGTAACTTCTTCGTGTAACACGTGTCTGTCGAGGAAGTAATACTGCGTTGAATTTCGTAGGAGAAGTGTGTCGAACGAGCGCGATTGATCGACTAAAATCAAGAGGAAATACGAAATGATGAATCGTGAAATGAGATGAATTTAATCGATGATCGTATATCGAAGAGGTTAATCGATCATCGTTCATCCATTCCGATGATGATTTTCCTTCCATCCTTGTGGATGCTCGTCCAATTTTCAATATTTATTTATAAGGGAAAAAAAGAAAGAAAGAAAGGAGAGAAAGCTTTGATCGTCGACGAGTGTTTTGAAAATCGTTTCATTTCGATGGAGTTGTGTGCATGGTGGATCGAGTTTTTGGATAGAAAGGGGATAGTTTTTGGTGGAACGCGGAGAATCACCACGTGTCTTCGAGGAGGATTCCGGGCTTGCGTGCAAGATGGCTCGCGTTTAACGAAGGAGTTGTTTTAGGGCAGTCTTCGACTGAATTTCGCCGATGCTCCATTCTTCGTTTCGATACGGGTTCCAATTTGCTCGATGATCAAACTGATTCGGAGAGTGAGCGAAGATGCGCGTTTCGGCTTGGAATAGTTGGAACAATCGGAACAATTTTGGTATCTTGGATGTGAACTGTTAGGCGCAGAAATTTAATACGATTCCCTTCTCTTAGGAAAAATCTTTGTGCAAAAAAATTATTCGAGGAAGAGTGGAAGTATAGTACAAGTGATATTTTTCGTGAAATATTTTGTTTCTAACTTTGTCCATCCATTTTTCTCAGATCGAAGGTTTTATTTCATTTGAATCAGTTTTTTGAACTTCTCAATTTTTGAATAGAATATAAAGCGAGAATTCATGGAATTATAAAAGTTGTAGTTGGTGTAAACGGTCACGTGTTCTGTCACATGTTTGAGAAGAAAATTTTTTTGAATTTTTCTTATCGCTCGTCTTTCTCATTTATTAATTACATACAATATCGCTATCGATTATCGCGTGAAAATTGATAGATGAAGTAAACAAATCATTTGAACGAATCTTTTCTCGCAAATTCGCTCGACCACGAGTCTAAGAAATATATTCGGTTCATGTTCCATTTAACCTTAAACTTGTTATACGAGATCATCAAACAGAGTTTCGAAAGTACGAGTTCATCCCGTTTATGCGCACTTTTGTCACTTTTTTATACTTATGAGAAAACTTTCGGGGAAGTTGTTGGGAGCAAGTTATGAAGTTCGGTGCCTGTTCAGGGTCAAGGCGTCGATACCGAGAATCCAAATGTCCTTTCACCCTTATCTCAACCGATCGTGTGCTTATCATTGTCTCGAAAGTCGAAGGAAAATAGATGTTCCTCCTCTAAAACTTCTTTATTTCCTCGGGATAAATAAAAGACAATCGGAAGTAGAATTTCGACACGAAAATCTTCATCGTGTCATCGATCTTCATCCCCTGTAAACGTCAGCGTCGCCACTATTTTTTCGGCGAGAATTTCAGGGAGAAAAGTTTGATTCCAATCTGTCATTCGGAACGAAGGAAGGAAATAGGTCAACTGAACTGTTTTCAAGAGAACTGTCTCTCGCGCGAAAATTCGCACTACGTGGTAATCGTTCGAGGCTGTCGTCGAGAGGGAGTGGAAAGAGGGATGAAAAAAAAAAGAAACGATGAAATCACGCTCACGTTCAAGAATCGACTTCTTTTCAATTCGAGATCCAGAAAACGCGAACGTGCTCCAGGCGAAAAGATGTTTAACATTTTCGCGGGAATTTTGCGATAATCCTCGCTAAACGCGCGGACGGAAGTCGAGTCGAGTTTCTATTGTATGAAAATATCCAATTTTCTCACGTAAGGAGTAGCATTGAAATTGGACGCAGAATGGAATTTTTTTCTAAATGTTCGAAAAGAAGTTTGAATTTTATGGACAGGACAGTGAATAGTGAGTGACAAAGTGGACAAGGATGTATTCGTGAAATATATTATCAATTGATAATATAAAATATCAGATTTTGGAAAATATTATTAACGAAATTTAGCGATTCGCCAATCGTATGATAATAAAAATTTAAAATAAACGATACTTATTTATGATATGTTATAGTGTAAGTAAATTTTTTTATAAATTATAAATTACATTGTATATCGTTGGTAAATTGTTATGCAAGAGAGAATTGCTCGTTTATTATTGACATGGAAATTACACGTGCTTATGCATTTACGAGAAATTTAAATTCCTAAAAATATATAATGTATGTGTAATATGCAAACCGTGTACTAAATGTATAAATATTCGTTATTCGATATTTAGGGAATTGGTCGTACTTTCATTTAAATTTCACTTTTTTTTTCGGCTCGTAAAAATAAGCGCTATCAACTCGATTGACTGATCTGACCAGCGAAATCTTTCGTTTCGATCCGAACCAATTCGCGTGCAACTTTTCGCATGTATTTTTAAGCATTTTTAAGTTATAAATATTCTAATTCTTATTTCCGCGAGTACGAGGTTTCGAATGATCGAATAATCGGAATTTATTTTAATCCAATATTTTCTCAAATAAGTTCTCAAATAAGGAAGGGATCTGGAATATCGAGGAGTAACAACACAGTATGGAGCAAGGTTTAAATTCCACGTGGAAAAGTTTTAATGATTTTTCCCTGATGGAAGATTAAGAGACGAATACATTTCCATTTTATGGAATATTTTACTGGATCCCGTTCGGTGGATACGGTCGATCAATAATTCAGAGATTCCGGTTTAGCGAGCTTCTAGCGTGTAGAGGTAGTAGGATGGTCTTTCGAATTCTTCTTCTAAAAAAAAGAAAAAAAGAGAAATATTGGGACGATTTTTATCCCATAGCCGTAAGAAGTTTATTCACGGCGTACCATACGCTATAAAATAACTATAAACCGTAACACGCGCATAGTCATATAAAAGATATTTTAAATTTTTTTTTTACTTCCCACGTATCGTACACGAGCAACAGTATATCCAAATTTCCAATGGATAACTGATACATTATACGAATAACTCTTCTTGAAATAACTGATATTACGTAGTAGATTATTCTAGGGATTTTATTGGGTGATTTGATATTAATAAGTCTAATTCTGATGACAATTCCAAATTCCATTAGTATTCATTGAATTGATTATTAGAATAAACAAGATGATCAACAAAATAATAAATCTGTTATGTTTAAAATTGATAAAAAAGAAATTTTAATTAATTATTATTAAGTAATAGTATACAATTAAATATACGAATATTTTATCAAAATATTTCTTTCATCACACGTATTATTTAAAAATTAGATATAATATAACAATAAATGATATTCTCTCGAAAATAGAGAAGAGTCTTAAAACAACACCTTTTCAAAATATCGATAAAATTCGATAAACATTATAGAAGACGTTCATCCTCCCTCCAACCAACCCTTCCCAATCCAGATCTATTCGGGATCATCTCTCTCCCGAGAGATGCAATCCGATTTGATCGCAATTCCATCCCATAGTGATATTAATTCATAGGAGCGTGGAAACACGGAGGAGCGATTTTCATTGTCAAGGGTGGGCAGAATTACAAGTCGGGTCGGAGGAGGGGGAGGGGGACGCATTGGAAACTCCTGCTCGAGTAAGAACGCGAGGAACGCCGGCCGGTAGTATCGCGCGGGTGGTGGTGGTGGTGGTGTGTGCACGGTTTTGCGGTGGTGCGAGCGCGCGCGCGCGCGCACACGTTAAACCCACACACGAGCGCGTTGGTCGCTCGTCGGAAAAGTGGTGGTGGTGTGGTGACGTGGCCGTATCGCAGGCGTTGTAGTAATAGCGATAGTAGTAGTAGTAATAGTAGTAGTAGTAGTAGTAGTAGTACGATAGCTGGTACAACGGTATGTCTGGCGAGTTCATGAATGAACGACCACTTCGCTTTCGCGTGAACGCTAATGGGCTTCCTTTCTCGCGCGCCGAACCGCCCCTCGTGTTTTTGTTACGCCACCACAGGTCCCGGGCACCTGTTACCAGGATAACGAATCGTCGTCCCCTCCCCCTCCCTGGCCGATGATGCTCGGCCACGATCGTGCGTACACGCGTCCATTAAATTCTTCTTCTCCTTTTTCCCCTTCTCAATCTCTCCCCCTTTTTTTTCATCGATGACAATTTTTGGCTCGTTTCCGGATCGGGATTTCGCGGCTGTTTTCGGGCGATCATTGCACGGAGAGGAGAGAAACATTATTTTTTGGAAAGATTTATGAACGGTTCGTTGATAAAGTTGTTTTCGGTGATTCTTAAATATTTTCGAGCAAAGGATTAAGTAAATTACCTTAACGATTCACGTATAGCGTTTGTGATTAATTTTAAATACTCTAAACAAAAAAAAGGAAAAGAAAATGAGAAAAAGGAAGAGAGAAAGAAATTCAGTCTGTCGAAAAAACAATGGTACCCTTTTCCCTTTGATGTTCTGAATCATTCAAGACATCAGAAACGTTTTCGCAACGTTTCCATCTCCTCTGAGCCCTGTTCTCTTCGCGCATTTATTCTTTTTCCCCCCCTCTCTTCGTCGTTTACCTCGTTGCACAGTAGCCCAGCTAATTTCGCCCAGCCAATTCAAACAAGGCGTCCAGTCGATCCGTCCCAGCCCAATTTACTTTTCATACGGTTCTATTTTTTTTCCCTCTCTTTTTCTCTGCAATCGTCCTGCATTCCCTTTGATCGTCGCTGCCGATTTTTCGATCGGCAGAACGTTGTTGCTCGCCGTCTCGTTTTCGTAACGAGGAATCAACCCGTTTACCCAGTTATTTGTACTCCCTGTACGTGTAAATACAGTCTTATTTTTGTATAATTATTCCATGGATCGATCGACGAATAATCAAACGTTGCGTACTCGACGAAATTTCCCTCTTACATTTTTATATTTCAGTTCCGAGGAGCTGATCATTCATTCTTCCATTCTCAATTCAATTCTTATCTTATATGCTGTCTCGATATCAATCCATTTCTTTCGCATAGCATAAAATTAAAATTACTTTTTTTTTAATTTCTCCAGTGAATTTTGAAATCTGATCGTCGGATTTCTTTGACACGATGATGTTCCTTGTCGATTTATAATTTAAAATTTTACACAGAATTTTAGACATTGGAATCGTTCAAAGATCGAACAATTTCGAGAAAACTTGTACTGAGAAAAATGAAATTATACTGTTGTATTTCAAACATATTTTTAACATTTTCGTTATCAAATCTCCATAGAATTTGTATGCAATGTATCGGTCAGGAAACTCATAAATTCGTACGATACGACTACTGTTTTATATCGATAGGCCAGCCTCTTTCCGCGAGAGGGAACAGCTCGTTTTTTCGTTCGATCGATGTTTTATGGGATGCTTATATCGCGTTTTTATGATCAACGCACGAGATCTCTCTTCTTCCTTTTTGAAATAATCCAGGAATATATATTCTTTCGTGGGATTGTGCGTAGATATGTACGTGAAGAATTTTCAATAAAAATTGAAATTTAAAATTGGAAAGCAAAAAATACACGAGGAATAAAATAACTTTATCCGTCTTGTTCCGTTGTATATTATTACATCTTTAGATATTCCTGCTTTCCAATTACATACACCGTATGTGCAGTGTCACAATGAAAACAACGAAGATGTACACACACTGTATACAATTTCGTGTCGTGTTTACGATGCAAATTTTACTCCCCGTGAAATGCATATTCTCATTAATTACAATTCTCGATCGAACGATATGGAATTGGCATCCGTTACATCTGTTAAGCAAAATTATGAAGTACAAATAATTCTTTTTTTTCTTCTTTCTCTTTTTTTTTCTTTCTTTTTTTTTTTTTTTATCAATGAATCATGCAATCCGCTCCATTTAATATTGTTTTAAATTGCAAATAAATCAGGGAACGTATTGAACACGAGATAACAATTAATTTTCTGTTTTTCTCATTATCAGTGAAACAATAACTGTCCGAATGGATATGAAATTTATTCAATTAATTGAAAAGTATTAATTTACAATGAGATATTTTACAATTATTATACAGTTGATCGCATTTGCGACTGCGTTCTTTGCAAAAAAAAAAAAATTATTTTCAACTATCGACGAAAATTTCAGTTTGTAGATCTCCTAATTTTTTAAATTGGATAAATGTTAGTTTCAAAATTCTCAAGTCAATCCTTTGAATAGGGGAAACTATCCTTTTCAAAAACTCTTTTCGAAAAAAACTTTTATCTCTATTATTATTATTATTATTTTTTTTTTTCATTTCAATTCACAAAATCCTCCGTAACGTAAATTTTTCTCATTTTACCAAAACCGTTTTTCCGCGATTTTCAATATCCTATCCGATATATGATATCGAAATTCTTGCTTTTCGTCACTGTACAATTTACATATTTCCACGATAAAAATCGAGACAGACCTGTTCCAACATTTTTTTTCCAACTTTACTTCTCCTTGAATTTTCAGAAAGATCGATCAGATTTGTTTTAGGAAATTAAGATAAGAAGAATCGTAGGAGAATTCATTCGGAAGAAATTTCGTTATTCGTGATATTTCTTTTCTCCTCTCTATTTTCAATTCCTTTCACACAAAATTTGAACGAACAAATCTTATATATATCTTCGATACAATTTTTACAAATACAATCGTAAAATTTGCTTTTGCTAAAATTAAACCAAAAAGATTGTAGAATCTCCACGATCCACCCAATTACATCCAAGTTAAAGGAAATTGTAAAAGTATCGCGATAGATCAAAAGTACAACGTTTACACCTTTTATGAGATCACA
The DNA here is from genome assembly GCF_003254395.2 of Apis mellifera. Classification (NCBI taxonomy): domain Eukaryota; kingdom Metazoa; phylum Arthropoda; class Insecta; order Hymenoptera; family Apidae; genus Apis; species Apis mellifera. Next base: position 7,832,187 of record NC_037640.1, read on the forward strand.
CAATTATATATATCCAAATTAAATCGAGACAGAACAGGTAAATGGTAAATGAAAATAGAGGTAAATGGAAGGCGCGAGGTTTTCACCGGAATCGAAAAGATTTTCACGGAAATGCGGAGGAAGCAACACGGTCCTTTGGTGAAAATACGCGTGTCACGTACGCGTAATGATTTCCAGCGAGGGGCGGGAGAGGAGGAGGAGGAGGAGGAGGGGATGTAGCCCCGATGGTGTGTCGGCCGTCGGTCAATATTCAGCTCGGTTTTCCCGTAGAATGAAATTTATCGTGGAACGCGTGGCATTATCGGTTATCACGTTACGAAAGACACACGTCCCGTGGACATAGGCTGGTCCGACAGTCGCGACGAACGCATGCATTAAACCCCTGTTTGAAATATTAAATACGATATCGAATCGAACGCAAATAATAATGCTATTATCACCCGGTTCGGGTAATGATTAATTTACACGTTCAATAGCGCTTTTTCCACTGTTTTTGCTTTTCTTCGTTATCGGCTTCGTCGAATTGAAAAACCCTTAAAAAATTAATGTACTCGTATATATAAACTTTGCGATATATAGGGTGTCGTGTTTGAATTTGTAAAATTAGAAATGTACAAATGTGATATTTCTTTTTTTTTTGACTATGGAATTTCAGCATTTCTTTGTTTCTTTGTTTCGAAATGATTCAATATGATTCAAGTACTCGTATATATAAACTTTGCGATAAATAGGGTGTCGTGTTTGAATTTGTAAAATTAGAAATGTACAAATGTGATATTTTGAAGGAATATTTTTTTTTTGACTATGGAATTTCAACATTTCTTTGTTTCTTTGTTTCGAAATGATTCAATATGATTCAAGTACTCGTATATATAAACTTTGCGATATACAGAGTGTCGTTTGAATTCGTAAAATTAGAAATATACAAATGTGATATTTCTTTGTTTTTTTGTTTCGAAATGATTCAATATACAGTAATTCGAAAGTTTAATCAATCGGTTGTTAATCAGAAAAATATCCATTTGCTTGGTGAATTTATTTCACACGTATATTCGAAATATAAGAAGAGTGTAAAGGTTGGATATCGAAATTAGGCAAAATTTCATTAATCGACGGTATGAGTTAGGTTTTTTAAGAAACTCAGAAATCCACACGGATTGACGGATTTGTTTATCCGAGATAATTGTTTGCATAGCGAATTTATTCTCATTTCCATATTAACTCAATAGTGTTAATAGAGAAGTGTATAAACATTGTATAATTGTATCGGCGTTAATTAAAATTTAATTGTGTATCGATTATACCTTCTATTCATTATTACAGATTAAAATAGAGGGATTAATCGAGTATAATTTACTCATTCAATTTTAATTAACTTCGAATAAAGGATTCATACAGTTCTCCCCCCCTTATTACCCCTTTTTAATTTCCAGTTCAGTTTTAATTAACCCAATAATATAATTTGCATTTTATCAACTGCGAATTTGCAAAAAAGGAATCGGATATTATCCTTTTTCCCCCATTCTACATCTCGCGGTAAAACCGCGAAATAATAAAACCATCGTCGGATCTATTTATTGAAATTCTAACACTTTTCACGACGAAGAAAAGAACACCTTTCCTTCATCGATCCAACGCATTCCTCTCCCAAAACCCAATCTTCTTTTTAAGAAATAAGTATTATTCGGAAATAAAGAAAAAGAAAAACAAAAATTCGCCGAAAATCGCAATATCGTCGAGAAATACACCAAAATTCACACACGCACACAACGTTGATGAACGTTGATGATGTAACAATTGACGTGAACGTTGCGGGAGAGAGGCCATTGGAAACGTTGAATCCCGGGGTTAATAACGCCGTTGGCATTATGGTAATAAAGACGAATGGGTCAATTAACCCCTGTACTCCAGGTTAATCCTACCCCCTACGCTTTATCATGCCGCGTCCTCCCCCCTCGTCCATCCTCGTCATTCTTCCCTTTTAACGATCGTATATAATAAATTATATATACGTCGATATGTTACGTAGCCAAGGGAACGACACAATTTTCGACGTTTACAACCTCAACCCCCGTACCCCCTTTGGGGATAATTACTTTCCATCTCTCTCTCTCTCTCTCTCTCTCTCTCTCTCTCTCTCTCTCGCTCTCGCGTTGATAAATCGGAACGACCGGCGTAAATCACGCGCGAGCAAGGGGTTTGTTGTTGTTAAGACCGCCTGTGTTAATTCAATCGGATGGGTTAATCGGTAATTCATACTTTGGGCGTTGATTCAATCGGCGGCGGGCCGTTACAACACGAGTGGGGTGAATAAGGGGTGGGAGAAGTAATAATTCGAAATTTATTATTAATCGGCGGATATATCGTTGCAACGAGGAGGAGGGGAGGGAGGGGATCTCTAATTGTTTATGCGGGTCGCTTTTTGTCTCCCATTTTTGCTTTTTGCCGGCAGTGAATCAATGTCAGTGGTGTTTAAATCGTTTAAATTTTCAACGTGATTAATTTTTCTTCCCATCGAATGGTAGATTCCGGAAAAATAGAAGAATTTTCGTTCGAAATCAAATGGAATGTTTGGAGAAGAAATTTTCGGCGACTTTTAATCGATGAATTTTTTAACGTAACGCGGGTTGATTAATTTTGTACGCTTTTTTTTTATTGGTAATAACAAATGAGTTAGAAAATATGGAAAATTTACAAAGATTTATAATGGAGAATTTATTTTCCTTATGAATTGCGTAGTAGCGGTTTTTCATCGATGAATTCTGAATTGATTCGATTGAATTTTGAATACTTTTTTTTTTATTAGAATTATTATTATTTTTTTTTATTATCGTATGATACATGAGAGATTTAATAAAAAGAATATAGTTTCCCGAACGAAATTTCATCGATTAAACTTCAACCGCTTTTCCATTAGTTTTTCCTTTTTTCGAAATGCAATATTTTTTATCGAATGGTTCATCAAAAATGCAATATCCTTGACGTGAAACACGTCGAAAAGAGATAGGGAGATTGCTCAACTTTGCCTTCCACCTTCCATGTTTCTTTGTTTTTATTTATTGATCCGTACCGTGAAAGAATTGATTTGTGAGAAAAGTTAAATCGAACGAAATTTTCTTTTTTTTTCAATTTCGAAAAAAATAATCGAAAAAGTTCGGGAGAGAAAAGAATTCCCTTTGACGTATTTACGCCTCCCTGTGTCGGCGCGCTGTGTTCGCGCGTTATCAAGTCGTTCGAAGTTCATTAATTAAAATCTCCGGGGCTAAATTGCGATCACAGCTTGTACACTCCTATTTACAAGTTTATTCATCGAAACAGCCATTCACATTATAAATGTTCACCGGAGCTGTACGACAGGATCGAAATAGTTGAACGTTTTAATTCGCCCCGCTGAGATTTCTCCAAAGTGCACCCTCTTGATTTATCGGAAGCCCGCATAATTTCTGTCAATTAAGAGACCTCTAAACTCGAAATTCGTTACTCGGGAATTAATTTCATCGCGCGAAGGAAAATCGGCGGAAGTTTCCCCGCCCTGTGTTTAAACAACCACTTTGCCGAATAATCGAGCCGTGAGGAAACACGGAATATATATTTACCTTCTTTCATTTTAATTTTCCTCAAAGTAATTTATTCCGAAATTCCATATCGAACCTTATTTTTTCCTTTTTCTTTTCACTTCATTATCTCTTTTCATCGAGTTGTTTAAAATCTTTTCTTTTACTCGTCGAACGAAACTTATCATTCTCACATATATATCTCGTGCGTTTATTTCAAAATTCTTTTGAAAAAGAAAGAAAAAAGAAGCTATTCCCTTCGTTGTTTATATAAATTTCTCATTTCTCTGGAAAGCAATCGCGAAACGTTATTTCAAAGTAGCTTCCATCCAGAAACGGGATCGTCAAAGGAAACGGCAAGCATTCATATTCCGGAAGCCAACTTTTATTAGCGCGTCACAAAGCTTAGCCGCTAATAAGAATCACGAGTCGTTCGATTGTTATATGGATAGGGGATCGCTATGACAGATGTCGATTGACACTGCTCGAGCTGAGGATGCAAGGGTGGAACAAAAAGTTTTTTCGTGCTCTCGTCCAGACAATGGTCTCCCACTTGCCTTTTCGGATATACTTTCAGCCACTCGCACACCCCCTCCCTCTCCCCTTCTTTTCATTCATCGCGAGGGAAAGTAGGAATCCTCGGAAGTCCTTTCTCTAATTTCTTTTCTTCTCTCCCTTTCCTCTCTCTCTCTCTCTTCTTCACCTTTCCTCCCCATGGGAATCCCCCTCGCCGACGAAGAGACTCGAGTGGCGCTCGAGTATCGAGTCGATGGCGGAACGAGATTGATAGAAAAGATCACGATGATATCGATGACGAAGGGGGCGGATGGGAAGATCGATGCCGGAACGGTTTTATCGGGGGAGGCTGGTCGAAACGCGCGATCGAATGCTCGACAGAGGGGTTGCGGTCTCGCGAATTTACGACCGGCTTTTACTCCCCGAGATACGGTAAATAGCGTTACTTTTGTTCTGTTTTTCTTTTTGGAAAATTGAATTTTTCTTCTTCTTTTTTTTTTGATGTAACAGATTATTTCCATGGAACTTTTATCGAGAATGGACAATTTTTTGAACGTTAATAAATATTCGTATATGAAAATTGGTCAAATTTGGAGTTTACAGATGATGGTGTATCCGTCTATCGGAATATTTAGTGAAAGATACGATAGTTAAATTATAAGATAGTTATATAAAGTATTCGATCGGATGATTTAATCGAGGAGAAAATGAATTATTGAATTATTTGAAAGTAAACGTGATGTAAAGAGATATCGAATGATCCCTTTGCCGTTTGTATATCCCTTCGAATTTCTCTAAAGCTCGGTATAAATCCTCACGCAAATCGCATTCCAGCAGGATTTCCAATATGGCGGTTTAATAACGCTGAAGACCATCTAACGCCATTAAATCCGGCGTAAAACTAACTGGGGGGACTTAAAGGGGTTTCTGCTTTAACAGAAACCAAAATCTTCCGTTTCAATGTTCATCCTTGACGCTGTAATCGTTTTGAAGATATCATTAAAAATTATATTGTTCGAAAAAAAAAAATAACGATCGAACAAATTCCAATAAAATTACGATCATAATCCGTCTCGATATCTCAGTTAAAAATTATTTACAATATAAATATATATAATTATTAATACATAATTTATCATCGCGAAAGGAATTAACGGAGGCAAAGTTAAAAATCGACCAGCACTCGGATAAATTAAGCGCCACGCTACGAGCGTCCCGCCATTTACAAAGAGAAGAGGGGAGGGGAGGATGAAGAGAAAAAGAAAGAAAAAAAAAATAAAGGAGATAAATTCCAATAGGAAAAGTGTGTTCGAGCAACAGCCCCCGCTTACGACAACCTAATAAAGCCGAAGACCATTAAACGCCATTAAATTCAGCATGAAACTAACGGGGGAATTAACGCTCTCTCCCTCTTAAAAGAAGGGAACGAAAAAAGAAAAGAAAAGAAGAAGAAAAAAGGAGAGAATAATGATCTTTCTCTTTCTATCCGCGATTCTCCCGGCTTATTAGAATTTTTTCGTTTGAGATACTTAATTGACTCCGCGCGAACGGATGGGAAGAAAACTGTGTGCTGGGAGGGAGACGAGGAGGTGGGGACCACACGGGGTGAATCCAAGGGAGGTGGTGGAAAAGGGACAGGGGTAAAAGGGGGTGTGAGGAGAGTAAGTGGCGGAGAGACTGGTCGGGAGGGGCCTCCATTATCGTAATTAATACCATTACAATTAACGCGGCGGAGACGTCGGTACGCTCGTCGAGCGAGCTTGGATTCCTTTTACTGCACTTTTATCGCGACCAAGCTTTTCCGGCTACGTAACGAGCGGAAACTCGGCTTTCGAATATTCTTGGATTTCCGCACACGCGTCCAACGGATTTCTTTTTCTTCTTTTCCCTCTTTTCTCTTTCGTCTTCTTCCTCGTCTTCCTTGTTCCACGATAGTTGGAAAATGCGACGAGGAACCATTAACTATGAACTATTAATAATTATTTTCCCTTCCCTTTTCGTCTTTGATTGAAATATCTCGATAACGAGACAATTTGAACGAAATTTTCAGTTTCAATAATTTTAAGGGAAATTTTATTAGAGAGAAGAGAAGTGGTCATCGCGAGCGATTTTATTTCATTGCTCACGACGATTATTTATAATTATCCCTTAAGCGAGAAACGATCCATTCTCCGATCCATTCAATGAAATTCACGCTCGAACGAGAAAATGTTTAAATGAACCGGTGAAAGTTCAATTCTGCAGTTCCATTACTGTAATCAACGCGCACGTGTGTGTGTGTGTACATACTCGTAACACGGAACGGCAAAGAGAGGCAACCTGAATTCCATTCAAGAACGCGTTTATCACCGGCGCAGGTTTGTTCGGACGCGCGAAACCCTCGTTTCGAAGAGTCTTGAATTTCCAAGGCTCGGCTTGTACGCGAATGCGCCTGTTTCCATTTCCATCCCCGCCGTTTTATCGCCGGCCGCATTGTTATTTCGCGTGTTCAAGCTTTTCCCTTCATCCTCCGTATCCCCTCTCCTCTTCCTTCTCCTCTCCTCTCGAGCACATGTTTTACCGCGATTAACGTTCCTCCGAATCGTGGAACCCGACACCCTCTCTCGTTCATTAATTCGCCTGATAAATTAATCCACGAAGCTGGTGACGGCCTGATTAATCTTCCTCTCCCGTTGCACAACGATCGATGGATCGTCGAGACGAGAGGACCGTCATCGGGGGGGTATCGCCTCCTCTTGCGCGCACAGTAGAACAATGAAACGTTGGTCTGACGATAATCCTCTCTCGTCCCGAGGAGAGGAGATAAATTATATACGCGGGGAAGGGTTTGGTTCATTCAGCGGATGGAGAAAGATCCGCGTTAATGCGTTTCTCTCTTAATTTGTCATTTCGATACGCCGTAGGATCATTTCGCAGTTTATATTCGCGCGCGCGCGCGGTGTCAACGGATTTTCCTTTCCCGCGTTGCGAAAAGCTGAAAACGTCATTTATCATCGTTAACAGCGTTCGAAAGGGTTGACCCGGTTTCCCCTATGTATCGTTTCGCGCCGTAATTTTAATCGGAAACCGTCCACGCGGCACATCCGTATTGCGTTATTGTAAACTCGTCAACCGAGTTCGAATTCTGGGAAAACTGTGTCGCCCGTTATTTATAACGGGGCTCGATGATACGCGGCCGATGATCAATGACATCACCGTTCCCGTTCCGCGGTGTTTTGTCGAGAATTATCGGATGTGGATTATCGCGAAATTGCGTAATGCGAATGATTTTATCCCCAGCTCAAAATTGCACTCGTCGATGCGTTTATCGCGACGGGAAAAATTAAGAATTTGTGAGAAGAGAGAGAGAGAAAGAGAGATAGATTCGAAAGAGATATTGGATACGTCGATTGCAATAAATTACCAAAGATCGGAGGGATCGAATGGTAGTTCGAGTTTTGATGGAGGTTGAACGATGTTTCAAGATTCGTTAGAGTTGGATGCTCTAAAATTGGAACTTGATAGGATTTGATAAAGTTTAGTTATCTTTAGCTCCGATCTGAATTTGGACATTAAGAATAAACGTTTAATACGATTTCCTAGATATCAGTTCTGGTTATTTCTACGAGAGTCTGAACATTTATTTTTTCACTCAACCTCGTCTGACTATATGCAAGCTTATCTCACTTACGAAGTCCTTGTACGATTGGTAAAATTCATCTAGGATTACTAGTTTAACGATCGTGTTAACGAATACTCTTCTTTAATCTTTTCTTTTTCCATTTAACCGATGATAATAATAATGATTTAATACTTTTATCTCAAGATCCAATATCATTTTACTCCAAACCCCATTAAATGTGCTTTCGTAAAATTATTCATTTCAGAGTTTGCGCATTAATGGGGTGAAAAATTAATTAGTTAAAAAATTTCGAATAAAATCACTTTAAATAACAACTTGTTTAAAATACTCGAACAATTATCCGTCAACTATTAATCGATTCTCTCTCGACCAGATTATTAATTAACGATATTAATCACGATTATTCGCTTCGAATAATATATGCAAACTCATTCGAGCAACTTTATTCTCAATATATATATATATATATAAAATCTTCTCAATCCCCCAGTTCTCTATTACTATTTTAAAATTATCCATCCAGTGCGAAGAAAGGAAATCGGCATATCAAACATTTCAGCCCATCTCCAACCGATTTTCGTTAATAATCGTTTTTTTTCGCGTTATTGTCCGCTCGAGCTAGCAGAACGTTCCCTAGCATTTTCGCTGACAGGGCGTTCGCGGATACCACCCCCGCTTTGCTGACCTCGTGTTATTATTCCCCGGTAAAAATTCCGGATTTATTCGTCGATTTGCCAATTTTAATAACCCTCTATTTCTCCCCCTCCCCCTCCTCCTCCTATATCACGCACCAAACTATCAACTTTTTCCGATTCTCGGCGCTCGTTCCGTTTCATTTTTCAATTTACATCCCCCTCCACCCTCGCCCACTCCCTCCCATTTTTTTTCCACCGCGATCATTATTCAGCATTCGATTAAAAAAAATAAAAAATGCATCGTATAAATAAATACGATAATACTTTTCTCTCCTCCCCTCCCCCCTTTTTTTTTTATTTTTATTTTTTCCACCACTACTGCTCGTATAATAATCGATTTATGAGACCCGATCGATAACGGTTTGCACCGATTCTCACGAGTTTTATCCCCTTTTATTTTTCACCTCGTTACATCGGGCTCGTGTCCATCGAAACGAATCATCGATTTAAATATTAGCCTCCCCCCCCCCCCATCCTCCTCCCGTAATCCCCGTGTTCGGATGGAAATGCATGAAAGATTCACAGGGAACGAGAGCTATGCGTTTCGAATGGAAAATTTTCGCGTCTTTCGCTCTCCCCGAGTATCAGGGTGGGATATTAAAATATCGACGGCACGCGCCACTTCGCCCTGAATTTTCGCCCTCTCTTGAATTTGTAACGTCGATTGAACGGAATTGATACCCGAAAGCCTTGAGATAGCTACACCCGGTTTTAAAAAAGTCTCGAGGAGCTTCAATTTCATCTGTTCCACGTTTAAATTCCCTGTCGGTCTCGATTCCCCCTCCTCGTTTCATATCTGCGATACGTCTACTTGGAGGAGGTATCTATAAAGGGGTCTCGTTTTTTTAAAAAATTCTTTCCGGACGTTAAATCTAACCGGATTCTTTGGTTACCTGATTTACGTCAAACTTTTTTAAACTTGATTATTCTTGAGAAACGAGTAAAGATGGTTGCTATTATATTTCTCCAAAGGAAATTCATCAAGTATATCTCTTTTAAATAATATTTCAACAATTATTTACTCAATTTCTTGTCGTGAACAATAAAACAAGCTTCTATTTTCAATACTGTTTCGTGAAAAACTGAAAGCAAATCGTCGAGAGATTGGAGGAATTCACGAAATCTTTCGCAAAAAGATTTATCTCCAAACAGTTCTTTTAACTCGCGCGAAACTCAGCTGTTCCGTTTTATTCCAACCCTCGTTCGTTACGTCCGGTTTATTAATGGAATTAACGAGATGGCGGCCAGAGACGGGTCTAACAAAATGTATATATATATAAAATAAAAAAAAAAGAGGAAAAGTCCGGTAAAAAATTTACGAGCCGTTAAAACGCGGTATTCGCCGCCGTGGAAGCGGGTAATCTAGAGTGTAAAAATTTACGACCGGTCACGCCCACCGAATTTCACCCCTTGTTTGTCCGAGGGGGACTGGCTCCGCTCGTGTAAGCGAAAACTCCTTCCTTTCGAGCCCCACGAATGCCACTTTCGATCCCCGCTGGCCTGGAAATTCATGGTGTCTGATACACACGACGTGTATGTACACGTTGCGCGTTTCAAGCTGGCCAACCTCTTCTCTAAAAGCCGTACGTGGCGATTGTTAAATGGTTCCTTGAAGAAACGCGAGCGGATATTTGTTTCTTAAAGTTTGTCCACGCTTTGTTTTGTTCCCGTTTTCTTCCCAGAGTTATTTTAACCGGGAGATCGAAGTGTGGAGGATGGAAGAGAACAGTGTTTCGCTATTTTCTTTTTTTTTTTAGATACTTTATTTTTAAAATATTAATAGGTTCGTTTTTATTTTTGAAATGAGGGTGGAAGTTGAAAGGAGAGAAAGTTCTTTGGAAATTAGTCTGTTTAGTTAATAGATTAGAGTGTGAGAAGGAGACTGTTAACAGAATCGTTTTGGTTGATGGAATAAAGATTTTGTAATATAACGTTATACGTTTGATTTGAAGAAGTTTGTTCAAAGTTTCTTTTATAAACTCGCATTGAGAATATATTCCGTTAATATTACCAATCGGATATATATATATATAGGGGAAAGATTTCAAATGGAAAAGAAATCGTATATATAAAATGTTTGAAGAAGATCGAGGTTTCCTATTAGAAATTCACAGACGGAATCCATACAAATGGAATTTCTTAAATATTAAAGACAGTCTAACATCGAGCTCGTTTTTTCTTAAAAAGGAAGGTAAATTTATGAGGAAACCATCCAATAACCCGTCTCGCGCAAAATCATATTCGAACTCTTTTCAAAAATTTCAAACGTGTATTTATTTTATCTTTTCTCTTCGCATAATTCATCAATCGAAGCAGGAATCACTGTAAATTCCTTTTCCATTTATTTCAGAAATCATTCCTCGATAATCGATTCCTCCTCTACAAAAATTCCTTCCCCTACTTTTTATCCTTTCCATCTTCCCCAATTCGAAAATTAACATTTAACATTTCAATCGAATCATTCAAAAATTTAATACCTTTTCTCGATCAATTCCAATCTTATTCTCCAATTCATTCCCGCACACATAAATAATTCGTTCAATTTAACGAATCCTCAAAGTCTAATTTAGATTCTCCTCCTTTCCTCCTCACTATTTTAGAGAAAAAATTATTTCTCTCTGTGGCGAATTACACTATTATTACGTAGTTAAATATCACGTAGGTAAATATATTGGCGCATACAACACGATGAAGTTTGACTTCGAAAATGGCGGGTCACGGATTACAACACCGACCGAGTTTAAGGGCGAAGTTATTGCGCGCGAAATAAACCCCGGAATGCGAGCCTTTTGATACCGCTGTTACAGAATCGCGTTAATTGCATTCGTACTTAAACCTGGAAATTAACGCGTGTTGCGTTTTTTTCCCACCCTCTTGCTCGTGCGAGATTCGTTTTGCTTCTGATTTTTAAAACTGTTCCGTAGTTTTTTTTTTTTTTTAAAGTCTAACCACTATTTTGATTTTGCTCGTAGACATAGCTCGTGGTAATCGAAGGTGAGGATTAAAAGTAAAGGATTGTTGACGAGGAAAGGATAATTAAAAAGAAATCGGTGCTCTTTCGAAGTATTTTCTTGAATTCGAAGCATTATGGGTTGAGAATTATTTATCGATCCAAGGATTTGTTAGAAATGAAAGATTGATTCGAGGAAAAGATAAAGTGAAGGGATAGAGAGATGAAGAAATTACAGATGATAGATGATGTTGGTATATTTGTGAACGAAGCGATTTTTCGAGAAATGGAAACGTTATAAATAACGGAAGATTTGAAGTAAATATTGCGTGGAGGATAATTGAAAAGAATCATCTTTCGGATTCTTTCTTTTTCCACATATTTCTTTTAAATCACCACGATTTCGAGTTTACACGGTTTTAGTATACATAGTCGTATAAAATTCTTTTTTTTAAATGAAAAATGATGAAAGATCCAAGATAAATATCGCGCGGATCTCGAAAACTCATTTAATGTTAAATCATAGCAAAGAAACTGAGCAAATTTCAATCGTCGTTTCAATAATAATTTCAAAGAGGGAGATTGCCACGGTAAATAAATAATAGTTTATCAATTACCTCTGCTTCGTCAAGCTAAATTGAATGGAGGACGATTGCTTTTTTCTTTTTCATCGTGAAACAAACAAAACGCCATAAATCAAGGGAAACACCGAAATCAATGTGGCGTCTAATGGTTATCCTTCTCGATCTCGATCGATGTAAAGAGAACAAATTGAACAAATCTTTATCTACTCTTTTTTTTTTTTTTTTTTAATAGAATCACGTCTATTTTCTATAGTCTTTTGCATCCAATCTAAATACCGTTCCCAGGTTGAATTTCATTCACGTCCATCCACCATCTTCTAATTTCATTTAATCAGTGCACCTCTCTGTAAATACGACTGCATCCGTCGGTGTCCCTGCGAGATATACTCATCCTTCTTATAAAGAAACAGGGATCCACTGGCATAATTAATCTGCTACGACTCGTTTATTTTAGCTCTAGCTTACGTATTTCTCTTTCAAAATTTTCTATTCACTTCGAATATTAAATTATTGCGAAATAATTATCCTCACTTCCCTTTATATAATTATAAATCCTCCTTTCTCATGCTCGCGAAATTTTCATCGTCGTTCCTTCGATATTAAATTTTAATAATAAATTTATATATAATACTTTTTTTTCATTATTCATTTAATCCTCTTCAAATGTATATTCTTCGTCTCCACAATCTGGAAAAAGAACGTTTTATTCAATCTCTCTTTCATTTCGATCAATATCGAATCTACTTAATCTACTTACCTTTTTCCAAATTTTCAAAACGCTCCATAAAGCGATCAAAATCAACCAGATCTGTATATCTGGATCAAAAGAAACATCGCGCGATTCGAGCTTATGAAGGAAAACCAGAAGAGAGAAAGAGAGAGAGAAGATGAAGTCAGCTTTGACGCGGGGTATCGTCTAGAAAAGCTGGTCGCATTTCCTACGGTGGAATCTAATTCTTGCCATCCATTTCCCACTCCATCCATCCCACGGAACTACTCTCATGAATATGACAACCGGTGACGGCGTGCAAATATTTCAGCTGGAAATTTATTTTTCCCGGGGCGCGAGAGAACAGAGGCCGAGGCTTTTTGACGAGTGATTCGATTAAACGTGGATTACTTGACGGCTTGTTCCTTTTTTTTTTTTTTGCGATCTTGCTACGCTTTGTTCCTTGGAAACGAGTATTCTTAGCCGAGCTGCTCCGCAATGAATTTTTATTTCCTTCCTTAGAGCTTTTTAACCATCGAGCTCCTTTGTTCTTCGTTCCACTGTTCGCGGCCAGGTAAACAGATTATTCCTCGTTAAGAAAAACCCGCGTATTTATTGTAACAGCAGTTCGAATATAAAAGAGTGAGAATCGACGGGATTCGATTAAATCATTGGACTTAAATGTCTTTGCACACGAATCGAGACAAAAATATCGACGCTCTATCTTTTTCTTTCCTCTCTTTTTCTCTCTCCTACGCTCTCGAATCTTCCACTTTCAAAGATCGATTGATGATCCCTCGAAATATCCAAATTCGCGCGAATCGAAACACGGTTTTTCTTTTTCTCTCTCCTCCCTTCCTCGCGCGTTGGAAAAGAAATTTTCCACGAAAAGTTTCCACGATCCTCGGAATCGGGATTATGGTACCCCCACGGTAATCCACTTTGTCGCGGCTACAATCAACTTAATACTTCCACCCCATTTAATCCCGTAATCGTCGATACGGTGCACGCTCGCACAAAAGGCGTCGTGGATTTTAAATTGCCTCTGAAACTCGCCTCATCGAGGAGAAATTTAATTCCATCCAGATTTACATACCGAGAGAGAGAGGTGAAGAGGAAAGAAAATGATTTCGGTTCCATGGGAATAACGGACGAAGCGAGTAACTTGTTGTCGTGAAACTTTTTCGTTATGGTTATTGCATATGATCGATGCAGTTATGTTAATCCATTGTTCATATTTAAATTTCTTTATCTCTCGTTCATTATTTTTAGAGAGAAATGTGTCTGGCAACGATACATCTTAAGTCTTAGAGACGCGAAGCTTAGAAGCGAGATAGTTTGGAATTATTGCGAGGCGCGGGAATTTTTATTGAGGTTGCCATCCCTTGCAAAGTTTTTCTCTTTGCATTCTAATTTAGTTTATAAAGATATTTTTAAAGGTATTGTTAATATTTAAATCCGTTATTTTTCGTTTGATACAAACTGTATGGTTTTTTTTTTAAACTCTTTCTTTTTTTATCCCGTTGTTCGAAAATAGCGAGAAATTCTTTTCTCCGTTTCAAATTTCATTGTCAAAATAAATCTCGTCCTTGTTCCTTTTTTCCAAACTTTTATTCCCGAAAATCTTTTCTTTTTTTTCTACGTCACACACATCTATCAACCGCTCATATTAATTCGAAACAATCGTTAAAATAGAAATTCAACCAGGCAATTCGTTTCAATGTTTCCATGATATTCCTCTCCCTTTAACTCATCCACGAAAAAAAGTTTAATTCCTATCACTTCTGGCATTTAAAAACAATTTCTCTCAAATCTTAACATTTTCATTTTCCCCAAATTATCATTCTTCTTCCACCTCGAAATCATACCCTTTACCTTTACCTTTTTATATCTCAATCAACCTCTAAATCCTCCCCTAAATCCTCCTCTAAAAAACAAAATCTCAAAACCAAACAAGCAAACAAACACCATCCATCATTCTGCGTCATTTCTTCATCGTTCTTTCCCCCCTGTTCCACATCCCACTGTTATTATTCCACATTGTTAATTGTTCGGGCAGCTCGTCTTATTATAAAATGCGCGGAGGAGGGGACGACAACGCTGCAAGGGGGCCGTTCATTTTGCAGCTACACACGTCATGGAAATGTCATTTGCAGCGTACGCGTGTGTATTATGTAATTCAGTGGCCCTGCAACCGGGTCACATGAGTTACAGCGCCACGTAGCACCACGTAGTATCTGGCGTAGCCTGGTCAAACAGGCCGCGCTAATTACAACGCAAACCGGTGCATAATCAAACAGGTTACGTACACGTTACGTTCCCTACTCGATATTAATAAACACTTAAGATCCCTTCCGGCTCTCTAACCCTTTCCCTTCCCTTCCCCCCTTTATCGACTTTCGGTTCCCGTTTCTTGTTGGCTAGGCAACAATTCGAGCGTCACGGTTGGAGACGCTTGATTCGCCGCTGTTTGTAATTGTAATTGGCGTGCTAGATGGGGGCGGCGGTTCGTACGCGGGGGAAGGAGGGTTTGTTTGCGCTTGGAAGGGAGAAGGAAGGATTAGCGCGTGTACCGCAGCGGGATTTTAGGGGGTGGATGGTGGTTGATGGAATTTGGAATTACGAACGAACGCTTTCGATTCGATTAGCTGATCTCGATTTGGATGATGAGTTTGAGTGAAAATGTTTTTGGATATTGTTTGTTATATTTCGTGATAATGGAGAAAATGTTTAGAAAGTTTGGAAACAAGTAAGGAAAATTGTTGTCTATTATGTTTGATTGTAATAAAAATAAGAAAGGTTGTTTGAAGAGGATCAGGATAGGGAGGATTGTTAACAATTCATTCTTCTTGATTGATACTGATAGACTCTTTTCGTAGTGGAGATTTTGATGAATAACATATACATGTTGAAGCGATTGATGTGTTTATAGCATCTGGAAGTTGTCTTCGGGGTAATTAATTACCAGCAAGGGTTAAACGCTTCAAAGGCAGGCAGTAATAAATTAATTGCTATGTACACGAACACGATCGCTCGATGTCTACGTAATATCAACAGTCAACGACAATTTCCCATTTACGACATAATGTTGCGGCCAGGGAAATGAAATTTTTGTAAAACTATTACTTTTTCTAAAAATTCAACCGTGTCTTTTAAGAGAATCTTTTAATAGAAATAGATAGTGAAAGAGGGTAGTCATGATTTTGTACCTTGAAATTTACCCACCGTTTTTTCCTATCTCGCTAGATGAAATTTTACGATCGTGAGCATTAATTGAATGGTAATTGAGTGATATTAAGCATCTGGAAAAAAATATTCCATTTGGCAAAAAAGAAAGAAATAACCAGAAGAAGGAAGAAAGATGCACACATATATTAATATTGGTTAAATTGAGATGGAAGAGAAGCTATCGATTAAATTGAACTGGAAATAATTCGATGGCAGAGATATTTATTCGAATATTAATGTAACCATAAATAGCAATCTAAAGCACTTTGTACGAAATTGGAAATATCCATAATTCTATATTCAATTTATATTATTTTTCCAATGATTCTTATTTCATGTGTTTAATTTTATTAAGTTGAATCGAATTCAATTTCGATAATTTACGAGTTACGAGGAATTTTTCAAAATAATCTACGAATCTCTCCGAGAAAATATAATGCCAATTTCTAGTCAGTTCAATTTTTTTCAATAATATTTCGATCCCCAATTCTTATAAAGTTAAAAACTAATTCCATTTCACTTAAAATTCAAACCTTATATAATTCTTCTATCGCACATATTTTCAAACACGCATAGAACGGAAAAAAAAAATGAAACGAAAAATAGAAAAGTTTCAAAATTTCATACCGATCATAGAGGATAAACTCGCGTATAATTTACACGATGCTGCTCGTATTACATAATTCAACGAACGAAAAGCCGGCGGTCGATCGTTCCATTGAAAATTCGCCCGGCGATCTGCACGTGTCGCGTCCATCAGGTTGAATGGCCGGGTCCGCATGAATGCGGCGCGACAGGCATCCAAGTAGCGGGAGTCACGCACTCTTCAGACGGGACACGTTGGATTTTAATCAGCCGTTCTGCATAATGGGAACGTATATCGCGGATAGAAACTATTTTGATCAGCCTCGGCCTAATGAACACCAAGTCCCGATCAAGCTAATTGGAGACCATTCATTGCCAACTTCATCGGGATAATTAACTGGCCAATGACGTATCGGCAAATGTTGATGTAAATAGAAAATATAGCGTTGCGGATAGACAGATATTTCGCGGTTATTCAAGGTGGAATAAATAGCTGTTTCTATAAATAGTCGTACGATTAAAATTTCAAATGGATTAAAAATGTTGGATTGAATTTTGATTGTAATTACACAAAGTTGAAAGAAAATTTTTTTCGTTGAATATATACATTTAGTTGCATAGATAGAATTTCTGATTGAATTTGGAAATAGAAAATGCGTATTTGTATCGAGAGATATGAAGACACGTAAGGAATCGATTTCTTGGACTAAAGAAAGAAGAAGGAAAGGTTGATTTCCATTATCGAATTTTGCAGTGGGAGCAAATTTTTCCTCGATCATTCTTCTCTCTGTCTGAAGAATGGTTACAGTTTAAGTAAATAACAAGTTGTTAGATTCGAGGGATGGATCGGTGAAAGAATCGAAGATTCGAAGAGTAAAAAAAATTTAATAGAAAACGAAATGGATATTTCGAAAAACAGACAAAAAGAGATGTGAATCGGTTTCTTCTTAAAGAGATCTTGTTATTCGTTCCATTACTCTCTCCGTCGATTTGTATCAGCGAAAAATGCTATAACGCGATTAAAGACTAATTTAATTACACGTTCGATCAAACTGGAATGTCTGAGTCGAGGAGGCGAGATTAAAACGAGATAGATACTCGTTTCGAGTATTTATTATCGCCGTTATCCTCAAGTTTTTGAAATCTATATTCATCTATCGTTAAAGAGACTTCTTAAATTCTTAATGATTACTTGCTAATTTTTTTCTCTAAATTATTACGATTTCTTTTCTGAATTGTAGAAAAATCTATGATTTCCATTTGAAAAAAAAAAAAGAATCTTCCTCGCTACAGAAAAATAATTTATCCAACGTAATATTCCCCTTTATACGAAACATCTTTTGCGAAAACATTTCTCGATAACTTTCGCGAGATAATATTCGAGTTAAACGAAATCCTTCCCCCCTTATTTCCAATCCTCATCACTTAATCCTCCGTCAAACGAAAAATATCCAACCCCTTCTCAACCCGATCCGGTTGTTTTTAAAAACAACTTTTTTTCTTTTCCTTTCATTCCTCTCCTCGTCCAACGATTTTAATTACCACAACCTCTCTCGACCCTCCCCTCGATCCAGAATCAATAATCTAATGTACCAAAACCCGACGTGTACATAAACGATTATCCGATTCGTTTTCCAACTCGGGACTCGACTCGTCCCTTTAAACTCTTCTTTCGAGAGAGGAGGAAGAGAAAAAGAAAGAAAGGAAGGAAAAAAAAAAAGAAGGAGGAAGACGGATGAGGGAAGATCGCGGCGCGATTATCCGGAAGGGATAAGGGTGACCACGATGGAGGGGGAGGGAGGGGTAACTGATCCTCAAACGAGCGGAGAGGAAGCGGGAGGAGCGTTCTTCGAGCCATGGATCTCTGTAACGTATCGCGGCGGCATCGAGCGATTTAAAGAGAGAAACGAGCGTGTCGGTTTAAAAATGTTTCCACGGCGAAGCAGTTCGTTTCCTCCGCTCGTTTCGCCACGACCTCTGCGCACGTGTATATATATATATAGAGTTCTCTAGCCATAGGGGTGTAACACGGTGGCGCGCATCTCTCGAGCACATCGACCTTGCGAAGGAATTTTTACGAGCAGTAATCCTTGGACGTTGCCCCCTTCCTTCTTGCGTCTCTGAATAATTGTTTCGGTGGATTTGCGAATTTATAGACACCAGACATAGAGAAGAGGGGGAGAAGAAAATTTAAATTTTTGCACGTTGATGCAACCTTTTCTCTTCTAATTTAAATAAAATAAGAAATGTTTGTAGTAATTGGAAAAGAATAATTCGAGCTTAATTTGAAGTGAAGTTTCGAAGGATTTGAAGTTTTTGCAATTTTTTTGTTTCAATAATTTGTTTCGATTGATTGGATTGAATTTTTGTATAGTACGATAATTGGAGAGGAATAATTTGATATTTCGGAAATTTCTTCTCAAATAATTGTTTCAGTGGAAATTACATAAGAATTAGGAAAAGTTTATTCGAGAGTATTAGTCGAGGGGAATTATCGAGATTGTTTTCTTCTTTCCTTTCCTTCGATTCTTTTGGAATGTATTGGTAAAGCGGTTTTTGGGGATGGAAGAAATAGGGTGTGCTTAAGAGGGTGGTTTTCCAATGTGTGCGTATTGATAGATGAAGGGAGTAGTTTCGATTTGGGCTTGTTTGAGAGATGTTTCTGAGTGGTTTGCAAAGTGAAATAAGTTTTGGGGGGATGTATAATTAGTAGGGTGGTTTTAGCAAGAAATTAGGTCGCTCGAATAATCGAATAATGCAGATTCCCCTAAATACAATTAGGGCTGGTTCTTGATAAGTGATTCGAGGAATTGTTTTTTAAATTTAATTAAAGTATAAAACTGACGATTTTTTTTTATATAAATTTGAATTTCTTTCGTAAAATAAAATTTCATAGAGCGAGGGAAGAGATTTTTTTAAATAACCTCTTCCCTATTTCCTGTCACTCGATGATGGAAGAGATCCTTATTCCCCAGAATAAATTTGATATTCGACGATATCAAAGAACGAAATTTAATAAAAAATGGAAAAAAAACCAACAAAAAAAGGAAGAAATTTTTTTCACTAAGATGTCAAAAGGATCCCTTACAACAAACATCTTTTCAAACATCATTAATCTCTCAGATATATTATACAATTTCCATACTCGTCAAAACTGTTCATCGAAATCAATATATCTTTCTAGAAGAATTGGAACAAGATGAAATTATTATTATCCAGTGTGAAAAATTTTTAAATCGACGAGATCAAGTTTTTTTAATTAATCGGTTATTATTCAATGATTCGATTCATGAAAAATATTCATGAAAAAAATATCAATCTATCACGAATAAGTCAGGGCCCCGGTTAGAAGATTACGCCACTGGGCTGGTGGATATACGCGGAGCTTGTGCAAAAGGGATTTGGCGTCTCTATTCGAAGCGTAAAATCGTCCAGCGGTGCATTTTTACGCCGCCCCCGTAATTTCTCGTCCTTCCACCGACACTTTCCTTCCATTTCCTTATTGTTGATACCCGCGTACCGACGTTTCGTTAACGTTCTGCCTCGAGTCACAGTTCCATTTCTTGCTTTATGAGAGCTACGTTTCAAAGATATATAAGAGGGACACCATTTTCGTCTTTTAGACTCGATCGAATATAACTTTTTCGAAGAACAAGATCAAATTTCGAGACTTTTGAAATTTTAAAAGAGAATATTTAATATTCCCCGAACACGAACTTATGTTTTTATCGAAATTCACGTGATCCAAGTATTTATAGAAATTTTCAAGCGAAAAAATTCAACTTTACTTAAAGCTCTTATGTTACTAGAATTTACATTTCGATAGAAATGTTTCAACTTGTGATTGAGTTTAAGTTTACGAAAAAAATTGGAAGAATTTTTAAAAAGCTACACAGAAAAACGTAATATCCAAAATTCAAAATCTGAGGAATTCAATTAATTTCTCTGTAAAAAAACAACTTTTTAAATTCTAATAAAGATAATCCATTTCGTTCTATTTCGACTAAACTGTATATAAAATTTCCAAGAAGGAAAAAAAACCTTAATCATTATTTAAAAAAAAAAAATAACAACGCACACACTTTCGTATTCTCGCGCTCTCTAAGTAGAATCCGGCCTCCACCCTGGAAGCAGGAAGTTCCGCAACTTTTCGCTCAGCTGGTTCCCGTCATTCCCTTCGAATTTCAAGCGTGAAACACGTCTAAGAGCCTTAGCCCTTAGGACACGAACCGGTGACACAATTTACAATGTCAACCATTCAAAAAAATAATTTTCATCATTTCTCGCCGTTGTTTTTCCCCTCGCGATCATCGGGAGCGATGCGGGCGAAATCGGATCAGAAACGTAGGTTTCGAGAAAGTCTGGGTGGAAATTATAATTAAGATTAAACAGAACGCGAATCCATTTTCCATCGACGTTGCAGAAAGGACGGTGCTCGCATCGTAGCCTTACGTTGCGTTTGCTCATAATTACGATCCGTAAAACATAGTTACGAGGCCGTTTTGCGTCTGTCGTTAATTTGTTACGCCGACATCGTAAAAGTCGGTGTAATTAATAAGCCGTCTATACGAGCCACTAAATTCGCCTTCCTTGTTTTATGGAAACCGTGATGGTTAATGATGGACGTTATCCCTCGTTGTTAATCAATCTTCCTGGAAAATTCCGCGTACGCCGTATTGTCCAAAGATCCCGGGAAAAGATACTTTGAATGAAAAGTATTTCCATTCTGCTTACGTTGTATCGAATCGATTCTGATTCTTTAACTAACCCTTCTCTATTCCATCCATTTCAACTCGCACATCTGTTTTCTTCTTCTCGTTATCACTACAAACGAAAATCATTTCTATTCGAAAGGAAAAAGAAGAAAAAAAAAAAAGAAAAGAACACTCAATCCCGAATTCAACCCCCTTCTTTCGATCCTCCATTACCATTTCCAGTAGCAAGAAAACCAAAGATCGCGCGACCCTCCTCTCTCCATTCCCCCATTTTTCCCCTGGTTTTGTCGCCTCCCCGGGGCAAGAATTACTCGGTCGACGAAAGAGCAGGAGAGCAGGGCAGATAGATAGAAGAAGAGAGGGAAGAAAAAATGGAGAGAAAGAAGGGGAGAGGGTGGTACTCTTTTGGCGCGTGGAATCTCGCGCAACTCGAAAATGAATGGCACTTCAATCCTCCTGGACCCCAGGACGAGGGGTCAGGGGGCGACGGTGGAGTCCACCATTGTGAAACGATACAAAGAAAAAAGGAGGGAAAAAGGGGGGGGATAAGAACGAAACAGAGAGAATCGGGAGCGTGGAAAGTCGGAGCAAAGGGAGGGAAGTAAAGACACAGCGGCGGTTGTTCCACGAGGAGACGAAGGGAGGCAGGGGACGGGTGGAAAGGGGGAGGGAAAGAACACGAGTGTCGCGTGTCTGTTCAAACACAACGTCCCTTGCACAACGTTCCACCTTCGCCGCCTCTTCCTCTTCGCCCATCCCTCCTCCTCGCCTTTTCGCCCTCTTCGCGTGGAGGGACTCGCGTCGAGTGCGCCACTCCACCTTCATTGCATAATACACACACGGGACACCCGAGTGTTACCCCGTGAACGTACGCGCCCACGTACGTCCACGTTTCCTCCACCTTTGATGCGAGGGTCGAGCCGCCGCCAGCTCTGGAAACGAGAAAGCCCGAGCCACTTCCGGACAGTCCCGTCCATTCCAGGATCGAGGACACTCGTTTTTTCGTTTCGATTGAGAATAACTCGCTTACGCTTTTTAATTAATAACTCGAAAGAGGGATGAAATGCTCGATGCCTAGGGCGTATTTAAGGATGGGGAAGGAAAGGAATTTTTGTATCGTTGATACCATTGCTCGATCGTGAGATTGATCGTGAGTAAAAATGAGTTTGTAATAAGTTGGTACGTAGAAGCACAGGGGAGTCGAGATAGTGAATTATTTTAGGTAAAATTGGATCGATTTCGAAAAAAGAAAGCTTCACAATTTTCCTGGAACGAAATATAAATATAGAGAGTATATTTTGGGAAGAATTTTGGGTGGAGAGTGGAAGTAGTGAAATTTCTTCTTCGTTCTTTCCCAGAATCATTTCACCGATTCGTTCGCTCGTTCCGTAAACTCGATTGACCGAAACGTGATTTCACCCTGCGGTAATTGCGTTACGTTCCACTCGCCGGAAGTACCACCCCTCATTTCTAAAACGATTTTCTATTTTTCCACCTCCCTTTTTCGTCCCTTCGCTCATCGATCCATCATATACCAGATATTCCAACTTGGAATTATCTCGGATTCAACTCAAAATCAAATAGCCGTGAAATTTATTTCTCATATTTGATTCAATTCTTTTTTCTTCTTCTATCTTTTTTTCCTCCCCCTCCTCTTTCCGCTTGATTTGAAAGTAGGGCGACAGTAGCGGCGATGCTTTCGGGCCAGCCAACCGTGTTACTTGTACAAATAGCTCGAATCTGTTTCGTAGATGTTTGCCTTGGCTGGACAATAGTCGGCGGACAGAGGGAAAAGAGGACGAAATAGGCATTGTTCTCCTAATGACTCTGGTTTTTGCGGTTTTCTCCCCGTCCCCGTCTCGTCTCCAAATTTTTAACCGCGGGATCCGTTGCAACCTCGGGAATTAATAACGAGCGTGCCTTGCTGGAAAATCGTTCAGGTATGGTAAACAAATCAGGTATGGTAAACAAATCAAGTTAGAGAATTAAGATTAGATCGTGCTATTCCTTTTTTTTGTTTATCTTTTAATTTTTTTAATCGTTGCATTTTCAAGTTAAGCAAAAATTTGCTTCTTCTTGTTTTTTCTTTTAAATTTTATTCGATCGTGGATTAATGTAATGGTAAATTGGTACAATTTCTCTGGAAATGGTGTAGAAGAATTTTTTAAAAATTAACAATCAATTTTTACGACGACGTTTTAAAACTATTCTTTTCGTTCAATGGTGTACAATTACCCAGAATCGTGTTGGGACGAGAATTATCCAATCAGGATAGCTTGTAAAGGAAGGATAGGAATTCGAGGGTTTAATCTGATTCGATGGTCCCGCGGGATTAATGGAGGGTGACGTTTATGTAATTCCTTGTTCGATCCTTTAAGGAATGCAGCCAAGATGGTAGCGCGCTCGGAATTAAATCGATGGAATGTACGACGACATTGGTCCTGAACGAGGCGATTCCCCCAAGATTGTGTAATTCCTTGATTAGAAACAAAAGATCGCTTTTTCGTTCTCATTTTGTCCAACTTAACTAAAGAAAAAAATTTCTTTCGTCCATTGAAACTTAATTCTCTCGTCAGACAGAGTTTTTTTTTAAACATTCTTTTCTTTAAATTACACTTGTACATTTAATTATCCTGTAAAATATTTTAAAACTGAGTTTTGAGAAAAACTTGCACGAGTAAATTTTTATAAAAAATTGCAATATTTATAAAGAAAATATACTTGCATCAGAACATTGTAGAGATATCTACGAAATTATTAACTATTGATATCATTATATCAATATTAAAAAAGAAATTGTATCGCTCTAATGAAACATCTCATTCGAATTTCATTGCAAATCAGGAAAAATTTCATCCTGAACCGGCACAACATATCTGGTTTCAACAATATCAATCACGAGATAGAGATTCATGCTCCTATCTACGTTTCATCCCCCAATAATAATCGTGATAATCCGATCATGAAACATGTGTGTGCGTATTAGCTCGTAAAATAGAGACGTTAAATTAAATCCAGTTCAAACGAGGATACGATTTAAGTTGCGAAAATATTCTTCTTACTTTTCCATTGTTCACGAAGGTATCATAAACTGTAGATTAATGTGATTTGTATTTTGTAGCGATAAGCAATTTTTCTACGGTTTCAAAAAGTGGAGGATAGAAAATGACAAGTAATTTTTCGAATTCTTATCTATCATATTTTCTTTCGAATATTTTGATCTAATTTCTCGAAATTTGAGTTAAAAGTATTACCGTGATATTTTTATTATAAATAACACGATTTATTTTTTTTTTGTTCAAGATCGTGTTTATGGAAAATTTAAATATATAAAAGTATTTCGAATTAAGTCTTCTACATTTAAACTTTTATATTTAAATTTCATTAGCCGCGTTAAAAATTCGATTTTACGTAAACACTTGCACTTATGGAATTTCATCAATATTCGAGTGACCAAAGATATTCGAATTGGATATCGATGAAAGATTAGTCGAGTAAAAGGGTGAAATATCGAGCGAAGGAACTCGTTGTTTTTTTTTTATCTATCCTTTTCTGCGCCGATTTAGGCTTTCTTCCCTTTTTGCAATTTTAAACCGGTGCAATTTGCGGCCAATCCCGAGTTTTCAAACGTTCCTCGACACGGATTTGCATTAGCGCAGTTTGTATCCCGTCGGAGGCGAAATCGGATATTAAGTGTTGGGAGGGTAGGGAGGGGTGGAAAGAGGGAGCGAGAGGGAAAGTCTTTTCGACGACCCCTAGAGGATCGAGATTATGACTCGCTCCTCGGATAGAGAAGTGCCATTCGAGGCGTAGGAATAATTTTCAGAAGGATTTCAGACGCTTCTGATTGGCCTTTGAGTCGGAAATGAAATCGAAAAGGATCGTGAATTATTCTTTCGAGTGTAGCGTGCTATTGTCTTGTTAAAAGTGAGAGAGAATTTGTCTGTTTATTCCTTTTTTTCTCTTTTTTAAATTTTCAGAAACGGAATATTTAGCACATTTAAATTAAAATTAAACTCGACTATTTAACGCTTTGGGTTTTACGTTTGATCGAAATTAACTACGAAGATATAATTTTATTTTTACGACAAAATCTAGATGGCAGGGAGTGAGAGAACGATAGAACTTCATCTACTATCCACAAGGGTATACTTTGTTCCATCAACAAGATTACTTTCTAACAAGTACTCGGTTTAAGCCAATTTGTTTAAGTACCTTCACGGCTACTAGCATCAGCTTTACACGCGGATATAGGCGTGGAGCGTACATAAGTATAGCGATTTTAACACAACTGCGTCCGCTTCGCGATTCGAGCCTTCATCGTCGTTAAGTTTAACGAAAGATACCAGAGATACCACGTGAAAATAATCATCATTAATTACAATTTTCTTCTTTCTCAAAATCTTCATTTATACTTTCACGAAATTCCATCAATATGTTATTCGAACTTTATCCAAAAGAAACATTCCAATTCTATTTCTTCTCTCGAATTAAAAACAATTTACGAGAAACGAAGAACTCTTCCTCCTCTTCCCGTTCATCTCACCAAGAAAGATCAGAAAAAAAGAAGAAGAGGAAGAAAATCTGTTGCCCAGTGAAAAGTGGCACGCGTCATAAATTCCTCGAAGCCATACCCTCCTCCGTCTAATCAGGATCTTTCTCCTTTCGTCGATCACAGGTTGGGGCGTCCTGGAAAACTAACTGGTCCGCGTCACCGTTTGGCCCCTGTTTGTTCGTCACCACCCTCGCGGGGCGGGGGCAGGAAACAGGGGGAGAGGAGAGGAAAATCGGATGGAGGAGAAAGGAGCTCGTGGTTCGTTGTTCGATTCCTCGAGGCGGTGGTTAATTGGATCGAATCGGGTCGAATCCGAGCCCGGAGACGTCGGTGGTGGTCGATGCGCTCGTTTCGCTTCTTAAATTTCAATTACTCGAAGGGATCGGCCGAAGGCGAGGGGTCAAAACGTCGAGCAATTTATCGTTGATAGGGCGGCGACGTCGTTTCCGCTGACTGACCGCAATTAATTAAACTTGGTACGTCCTGGGGGTGGGGGAGGCCTAGGAGAAAATCGCTCCTCTCCTCGCCTCCCCTTGTTTACTGTGTTTCGTGCCGCTTCGCTTCGGAGAGGAGAAGGGGGAATATTAAGAGGCTCTTCAACTTCGTCCAGTTCGATTAGCGTTAATTTGTAAGGTATCAGAGACGTTATGGATTTTGTGTTTCTTTCGATTGTAAATTCTTATTTGTGATTCTTTTCTCTCGAAATGTGCGTGGAGGAAAATTCGAATCGCTTGGAAATTGCGAATATTTAAAAAAGATGTGAAATTTCTTCCATTTCTTACCGTTAAAATTATTATTGTATTCTTATTTCTTAAATATAAATTACTAGAAACTTGTTCAACGAGTAAAATGGAAAATTTTGGAGTGATTTATATATCGTTAGTGGTGTTTTTTTTTTTAATTTTATTGCACGAAATTTCTTCAATGACTCTTGGAAGAATCAACTCGTCTGGAAAAATTCAAGAAATTAGATTATATTGAATTAGGCAGTAGTACAAGTACGTATCTAGTCAGACGTCGATTTTCCTATGATATTCCTGATATACGTTCATTTTCGTGCTTCCAATTCAATAACCCTTCTCTCATTGTAAATCAACATTCATCCAAGCAATATTTTATCCAACGAAGCATTTAATTCCACTCCATCCTCGCGACAACTCCTCGAATCACTAAATCCTCTTACTTAATCTGGCTAAATCAATTCTAGATTCGATACTTGTAAAATCAAATATACTATAACTATCTCGAGATGTAACATGCTCAATCAACTTACAACATCCTCAACTGAAAAAATCAAACTTTTCTTCATTCTAGTGCCACTTCTAATATACTAGTCTCTACGTTCTTCTCTTCATCCCTTAAATCTTGAATTATTCCATCCAAAATTTTATTCCATATTCGAATTACTTATAAATCTTTGCTCGATATCTTTAAACTAATTCGACGCTTATATTCTCATCCTGCTCATCGTCAACGAGAAAATGATCCCCTTACGCTCTTGCTCAAGCACCTCCTCTAATATAAATCTCCTCATCATTTTTCCTTGATAAAAACCTCCTCTCTCCTCCTTCTCCAAAAAAAGAAGAATAAGAAGAACAAAGAAAAATCATCTCTGCATTTCGAATTTTACCAAATTCTTACTTAATATTTCTAAACTACATCAACACTCGTAATCAAACAACAAATATTCGACAACAAATATTCCCATCGAGCTTTCTCAACTCGAACTGAAAAAAAAAAAAATTAAACTCTTATTCTCTCGAATGCTTAATACAAATCTCTTAATAAATCCAAAAAAAGAAAGACAAAGAAAGAGAGAGAAAGAAAATCCAAGCACGACGGAAGCTCGAGGAATAATTCATTCCCGAACGAAATCCTTTTTAAAACTCGGCGAACACCCTTCAAGAAATCCCGGATTACCGGCATTAACGCGAAAGCTTATCAACGGACCGGGCCCCATACACACCCCCTTTTTTCCAAGACAGCTGAAATCGGGGTCGAAAAAGGGCAGAGATCGTCCTTCCAGGACCCAATCGCGTTCCAATCGTGGATGGCTCGTTACTTCTTCCTCTCTCTCGCCTCTTTGCATAGGTAATTGCCTCCGTCGTGGATGGGATCATGGTGGCAAGGAGAGGGGTGGGCGGGCGAAAGGGGCGCATTACAGAGGAAAGAGAGAGAGAAAAAATTGGATCGTAACGGAGGCGCGATATAAACGGGATCCCTCGTTAAATCGTCTCCATCCACCCCTTCCTGCAGTCACGCAGGATTTTCCTCGATGCACCGCCTTTCCTTGCCACCTTTTTAACCGATCGCCCGGCAATCTCTGCAACCTAGAGCCTCCCCCCTCCGGGGGCGTAAATGAAGTAGTTTAACCCCTTAACGCGGTAGAGCTACCCTTTTCCTTTTTCTTTTTTTTTTCCCTCCCCCCATTATGCGTAATAGCGTCGTAAGCTTAAGGGAGGAGAGAGGGAAGGAGGAGAGGATAGGATAGATTGAAAGGAAGATTGGAATCTTACGGCGCGAGAGAATATTTCGACGGAGAAATTTTATCGCGAGGACGCCACTCGTTCTTCCGTTTGTTGTTCCTCGAAGAAGGAGGGATTGAATTCTCTTTTTTCTTTTTTTGGATTATGAGCATGTAAGCAAGATATCAATCGTTTTCTGCAGGGATAATATGTTATTGTTTGTTGCATATAACAATTCGAATTAACGAAAGCGATCGAAGATTAAACGAATTGAAATTTATTTACTCGAGTAATAACGGTGTACAGATCGTGGATATAAAATTTCTTGGCAATTCACACCACAATATGGTGGAACGTAAATCCGTAATTGACACGATTTGGGGGGTTAAAAAGAGAAGGAAGGGAAGTGATTTTGTTCGGTGGGTAAAGTTAAACAAAAGTGTGCCGCGTCCCGCGTTGGAATAATTGGCGACGAAGGGAATTAAAGTTTGCGGGATGCAGTGTGCGAGGGAATTGGAGGGAAAATCGATTTAAGTTCCATACATGAGGGATACTCATTTATGAGGGAGGAAGGATAGAGCCGCTTGAGCTACTTCCGCTTTAATGAAACTTTGTTGACTCCTCCGGGATTCGGCGGGGTACTTCATTTACCACTCTTGACGTTGGTGTACGGCTTCCACCAGGGTGAAATACTTTTCAAGTTTTCGCGTCGATGCCCGATGTTTGCTCCCCGGATCTCATAAATCTCGATCTAATTGATTCATTCGGGGGGAACGATTCATCGATATTTCCTCGTCCAAGATATAAAATAGAGTTGGAAGAATCGAAGAAGTGGAAGGAGTTTGTGCGAAATTTCAGAAAGATGATCTTCGACGGAATAATTTCGAGATATTTGGAGAGAAGAATTATTGCTAGTTTTCTTTAAGTGAATCTACGATTAATATTTTATTCGTGGTAATTTTTTCACAGGAGAAACGATATAAATTAGATGGAAATATATTGGAAAGGATATTGGAAGTAGTGAATGCAACCGTGTGGTCAGACGTGTGCACGAAACTTCTATTTCGCGGCGGAAGATATATACATATATATATATCGATCGATCATAATGAAATATAACTTGTAATACATTTCGTATATATTATCAAGCTGAAACAATTGAACCAGAGAACCAGACAGATTTATCATTATTTAATTCATCGTGTAATTATAATTCAAATACTTAACAACAAATTAAATTAAAAAATATAAATCTTTTCGATATCAAAATGTCGCGTTAAAAATCATTCGTCTTCGACGATTCATATTCGATGAATTCCAAATAGATAAATAAATAAATAGATTGATCTAAAGATTAAAAATATATTTCCTCGTTTTCGAACGGTCAAGAGGTGAACACGTTGGCTGGGTAATAGGGAGGGCTCTTGTGCGCCAACGTCGGCCATTAATTCCATTAAGTGGTAACCAGCGGGTAACAAGTGCTTATAAGTAACGAGATCCCCCTCGAGTTCGGCCTGGCACCAACGTCGGATTTACATTTCTCCCGTGTTACGGTTTCATTTGCATTCCATTGCCGCACCTCCTATTACCGATTTCGTAACGACCGAAAAAACGAGTATCCACCCCGGTGTCTCGTTCTTTTTCTTTTTTTTTTCTTTTTCCTTCTCTCCTCCCCTTTCCCCTCCTCCTGTTCCGGCTCGAGCCAGACCGTAATCACAATTATCCTGGCACCGTCGCCCGTACAAGCGGAAAAATCGAAGGGTTACATCCCCCGTCTTTGCTCGTTAGCCCCGGCTTAGGTAAGTGGAAGGTCAGACCGTGAAGATCGTGTTCCTGAAAAATCGAAGAAACGGTAGATGTTGTGGATGGGCTAGGTTAGGGTATATCGCGTTGATTAGGAGGAACGGAGGTTTTTAGTTCCATCCGATGCATTTTTTTTTTTTTTTTTAAATTGAAAGAGACTTCTTGTTACACGCGTGGAGAAGTTTTTGTGAAGAGAATTGAAGTTAGTGGTATGGAATAATTCATCTCGTCGAAAATGAAATCGATTTATATCGAACTCTTATATTCTTGTATTATATCGCATCGATCGAAAGTCCCTAGTGTTCTCTTCTCGTGCATTTATCTTTAAAGGGAGAAGCTTTTTAAAGGAAGAACGGTGAAGGGAATTAAAGTTCGAGATAGTAGTCGAATAATTGCTCATCGAAAATTTTAAGGAATCGATTTACAACGAGCTTCTATATTCTTCTTTTTTTTATTATACCGATCGAAAGTCCCTAGTTCTTTCTCGTGCATTTATCTTTAAAGGAAGAGACTTCTTAGTACACGGAGAAGTTTTTATTATGATTGAAAATGTTGCGTATAGTGAAAATTTGTTGTCGATGTAAAATTTATCGATCGAATATCGAGATCATTGAATCGTTGAATACCGTGAAACAATATTCATCAAGATAGGAGCGAATATCGCGAAGTTTGTTTCTTTCGTTGACATTTCTTTAACTTTAGTGACTGGAAAACTGTGGGGAGCAAGAAGATGCGGAAGAAAGTTGCGAAAGTATCTTGGGGAAATCTCGAGGAGCGAATTTGCCAACGTATGGGAATTGTTCCCGATCCTTCCACGAGTCAGCAGAATCTCGCTCGCTACGCGGAAGAATAAGATTCGTGAAAATTTGGTCGACGGTCAACAACCGGCGAAACTTTCCAAATGCCGATCGAACTCAGCGGTTTCGAAGTTTCTCCAACTTCGCGGGGAACAACAAACATCAACGGGGAAGATCTCTTGGAAAATATCGTCGATTCGAACTGGTAACCATTTTGGAAAATGGAGGATACTCGTAAAAACAGAGATTTCAAATAGAAAATACAAAAGAAGAATTCATTGGTGTATCGTTATCATGAATTTCGAAAAATCTATATGGATAAATTCGATTGAATACACGATATCCCTTTTCAAAGAAACTTTTACGTATTTATATAAGAACACGTCTCAACAACCTAATCTAAAAAATGTTTCTAAGTTTTGCATCTCAATGCTTCTTCCATCCAGAACGAGATGGAGAAGAAACCTTGGGAAGGGAAGTATAGCCTTGAACTTTCTTCATCCACTTTCAAACTACTGCCATACCTCGACTAATATAACTTAAACCACGAAAAATGAAAGACGAAAGATACAATGTTCGAAAAGGAAAACTATCGCGTTTTCAGAGACGAGCAGGTTTCAATATCCAAGACTTTTATTTACCTTTATATAAACGAATAAAAAATTCCCCAACTCCGGTCATCTTCAACTTTCTTCAAAAAGAAAGACGCTCTACGCGTCCATATTCCAACTTGTTCTTATAAAAAGTAAGCACGAGAGGCGAGAGTAATGGAGGCGGAGGGAGAGGAGGCGGAAAGAAAAACAGGGGAAGAGAGTTTGCGATCGAAGCAAGGATTGCCAGGTTAAAATAAATTCCATTCCGGTTCGTACACAGTTTGGAAATGACCTTTGGTTTGTACACGGGGCCTCGATGCCGTGGAAAATTAAATTTTTAACGAGCTCCAGGAGTAAATATCTGCACATCGGTAATTAAATTCGATTCTGCTGTTGGAAGGGAATTATAAGAGAAAATTCGGGTGACAGAGAATTCATACACGAATTCTACAATTTCTAATCACGATGAACGTGTCGTTTACGAGACTATTTCGTCATTTCATTTCAAACTCTTTTGACTTTCGTCGTGTTTCTTTTTTCTATTTCTTTCGATTTAATTAGGGATCGAGCCGATTGAACGAGGTTTCACGATTCGAAGATGTGGAACGTTCTCTGGGTATTTCTCACTTGGGAAGAGTGGTTCTAGGAGTGTCGAGGTAGTCGATATTGAAAGAGAACGACCTCTCGACCCGGTGAAAGGCGTGGTTTTCGAAGCTTTTTCTTTCGTAGGGGATAAAGTGATTCGGAATGTTCCATGCTTCTTTAATGCGAAAGAATTTTCCAGAGGGATAGATTTATTATATGTCGCGAAAGGAGGAGAGATTGTTTTAAGAAAGTTTTTTTAAGTAGATAGGAACGTTTCAGATTTCAAAATCGAGATTCAAAGATCAATTGGCAAATATCGCTTCCACGAATCTGATGATATCTTTCGATCATTTTTCTTAGAAAAAAGAAATGGCGAATCAAAAATAATAAATATCAATTTCTAGGGAACACTAGAAGAATTTCGTAGGGGATAAAGTAATTCGAAGTGGAACGTTCCATGCTTCTTTAATGCGAGAGAATTTTCCAGAGAGATAGATTTATATATCATGACGAAAGGAGAGAGTTTCAAAAGAGAATTTTGACTAAGTGTTTGAGATTTCTTTGAGATTTAAAGATCAATTAACATATCGTTTCCACTTTCTCTCACGAGCCAAAAATCTGACAATAATCTTTCACCAACGATCATTCTTCTTGCTAGAAAAAGAAATAGCGAATCAAAAATAGCAAGTATCAATTTCTAGGGAACACTAGAGAAATTTCCTAGGGAATGAAGTGATTCGAATTGGAACGTTCCATGCTTCTTTAATGCGAGAGAATTTTCCAGAGAGATAGATTTATATATCATGACGAAAAGAGAGAGTTTCAAAAGAGAATTTTGACTAAGTGTTTGAGATTTCTTTGAGATTTAAAGATCAATTAACATATCGTTTCCACTTTCTCTCACGAGCCAAAAATCTGACAATAATCTTTCACCAACGATCATTCTTCTTGCTAGAAAAAGAAATAGCGAATCAAAAACAGCAAGTATCAATTTCTAGGGAACACTAGAGAAATTTCCTAGGGAATGAAGCGATTTGGAATGTTCCATGCTTCTTTGATACGAAAAAATTCCCCAGAGAGATAGATTTATATATTGTGACAAAAAGAGAGTTTTCACTAAGTGTTCGAGATTTAAAAACCAACCGATCAATTTATACATCATTTCCATCAGAAACAGGAAATCTGACAATATCTTTCATTCTTCTTGCTAGAAAAAGGAATAAAAAAAAATATATAGTAAATATCAATTTCTGGGGGACTCTGGAAGAACTCTCACGTATATATACGTATATACTCCCCGAGGATATTCGTTACTCCATTTCCTTCGTAACAGTTTCCAGAGCGTGTCTCGGGAGAGCGGGTGACTATCGCCCGACAATATCACAGTGAACGCGAAATTATTAATCGGTTTGCACCGCGGCCAGGATCCCGGTAAGGTTAACCGTCGTCTCGGCCGTTGTGGTTGGACGCGGAGAAACAAACCCCGTGAGGGAGACGCGGCGCAATTAATGGATGAAATGCCGGCGAGATAACAAGCCCCCAACTTTTTTAATAATAACGCCAGTTTTTCGCGGTTGTTCCAGCCCAGAAAGGAGGGCGGCTACTCGTTTTCGTTCGCCAGACGACACGATCTCTCTCTCTCTCTCTCTCTCTCTTTCTCCCCAGCGCGTCTCTCTTCCGCCGCCGGATACTTTGATGTCCCTCCCTCCCTTTCCACCCTTCACACTTCCATTCCGTGCGTTCTTGTTTGATTTGCATCCGATTGCAACCGCGACGCAGCAGCGGCGTTATTTCTTCTCTCTTTTTTTTTTCCCTCTCTCCCTCCGCCTCCTATTTTTTTCCCTCCTCCCGCCTGCCTCCCCCAACGTCGGCCGCCGCTTTTTCGTTTTTTCCTTTGTTTCCTCGGACCCATTGTCTCGAGCGCGCGGAAGCTCGTCGATGGCGCGCACAGGAAATGCCTTCGAATGTCCGCCACGATGCGGAACCGTGTCCTTTCCCGTGTTCAACTCGCGGCATTGCAGACGTGTCCCGAGCTTGCTTTCCGTCCACGGTCGTTGCTTCGCTTTTCTCGTTCGATGGGAGAATGGGAGAATTTTCAGAGGGAATTTGCGTTTAACCTCGGCCTGGTTAAATCGTGAATATATATATTATTCTTATAGATTTTTTCTAATTTAAAAATTGAGAAGCGTGAAGATTATTGAAACTTTTTATAACAATATAACATTTTTTTTCTCAAATTCTTCGTCATCAGAATAAATAGAAAATGTTGATAATTTCATTGCCTGAAATATTTCACAACTTATATATATATTATTAAACTGTATAAAAATAGTTTCTCTTAATCTCTCGATATCTGAGAATGTCGCGACTTCTTTAACTCTTGAACGGATAAAATGTGGGAGAGGAAGAAGGGTGGAAAGAGAGGTCGAGGTCTTGCACGTGAAACGATAATGGTGCATTGTATCGGTGCCAAATGTCATTTGTCCGTTTGAGGAAACGAGCCGCGCAGATTATTGGCCGCCCCCGTTTTCAGAACGTTCTATCAATGGATTTCGTGCCCGATCCGCCATACTCGCCTCTCCATTTCCTTTGAGCGTGGACAACCGAATGCCTCTGGCACACTTAACCAACCAACGGCGGCTTTCCCGCTCTGTGAACATGATCTCCCGCTCTTCTCGAATGCCCCATCTTCGCCACTCCCCGCATATCGAGTGTTTCGCGATACCTTGTCCGTTACCTTATAACATACATATACGTGTTATTAAAAATAAATGAAACGCGTAAAAAAGTGTAACGTTCTTAATGGAAAGTGTAAATTTCAAATTTTAACAAATAAAGTATCGCGAGAACGATACAAGTATCGTTTGAAAAAGTGTTTTACACGCGTAATGCTTCCTCGAAAGCATTCATCCGAGTACGATCATCCCCTTGAATTTTATACACACATCTGAACGTTTCCTCGTTAACCTATATCGCATCTTACCACCCTCTTCTTCGGCCATTTCGATCATTCTCAATCTGCGAGCGTGCCTCTCTCGTTCACGTCGAATCGCTTGGAATAAAATTGGTGAAAGGATCTACGACCGTTGATAGAACGGGATGCGATTTCGCGGGATCAAAGTGTACATATAAG
The DNA here is from genome assembly GCF_003254395.2 of Apis mellifera. Lineage (NCBI taxonomy): Eukaryota > Metazoa > Arthropoda > Insecta > Hymenoptera > Apidae > Apis > Apis mellifera. The sequence goes on from NC_037640.1 coordinate 7,867,276, forward strand.
GGGACAGTGAAACATCCATTCAACCCTTTCTACCGTTGGATAAATAAAGAAAAGGAAAGGGAGAGGGGGAAAAGAAGGAAGAGAAGAGAAAAGAAGAAAGGAGAGAAAGAAAAAGGAAAGATTTTCACGGTTTAATAAAAGCTGACCTATATGAGAGTCATTAGAGGGAGCGACTCTGCGTGAAAACATTTTGAATTGAGAAATACGCGATATCGGTTGAAAGGGGTGAGCCGTTTCAATATGCTTTTACTTTCCTTTCCAATCTTTATACCACCGCTGGTTATTTTTTCAAACACCCACAAGCTCCCCGCGTGTTGCCGCGCTGCTTTAAATGCCCTCCCATTCAATTTTCTTGCTTTTCTAATAAAAGAGATCCACGCGAAAATTCCGCACGGCTTAACGCGTTCCGTGTCGTGATAAAATGAACATCACCGGTGTTAATGTTTGGAAAAGTAGTCGGGGTTATTATGCGCACAGAGTTGAACTCTTTTTCAACAATCAGATATCTTTTTTTTACACACTGTGTGTGTATGTACGACAATTATAAACTGTTATCAAAGAATCACCATGTATGTATTTTTGTGCGTAAATTGGCGAAGAAATGGAGTGTCGAAGAAATAATTTCGTTCCTTTTCGATCTTTCAGAAATTTTCTTTATAGAGAATAATTGAGATTGTTCTGTTATTATATATCTGCAACAATTATAAATTGTTATCAGAGAATTATGATATATATTTTATACAAATTGGTGAAGAAATGGAGTACAGAAGAAATAGTTTTGTTCCTTTTCGATCTTTTAAAAATTTTCTTTATACGGAATAATTGAGATTGTTCTGTTATTGTATATCCACAACAATTATAAATTGTTGTTTTCAGAGAATTATATTTTTGTGCGTAAATTGGCGAAGAAATGGAGTGTCGAAGAAATAGTTTCGTTCCTTTTCGATTTTTCAGAAATTTTGTTTATAGAGAATAATTGAGATTGTTCTGTTATTGTATATCCACAACAATTATAAATTGTTGTTTTCAGAGAATTATATTTTTATGCGTAAATTGATGAAGAAATGGAGTGTCGAAGAAATAGTTTCGTTCCTTTTCGATCTTTCAGAAATTTTCTTTATAGAGAATAATTGAGATTGTTCTGTTATTGTATATCTGCAACAATTATAAATTGTAATCGATTGTTGTTATCAGAGAATTACGATATATATTTTATACAAATTGGTGAAGAAATGGAGTACAGAAGAAATAGTTTTGTTCCTTTTCGATCTTTTAAAAATTTTCTTTATACGGAATAATTGAGATTGTTCTGTTATTGTATATCCACAACAATTATAAATTGTTGTTTTCAGAGAATTATATTTTTGTGCGTAAATTGGCGAAGAAATGGAGTGTCGAAGAAATAGTTTCGTTCCTTTTCGATTTTTCAGAAATTTTGTTTATAGAGAATAATTGAGATTGTTCTGTTATTGTATATCCACAACAATTATAAATTGTTGTTTTCAGAGAATTATATTTTTATGCGTAAATTGATGAAGAAATGGAGTGTCGAAGAAATAGTTTCGTTCCTTTTCGATCTTTCAGAAATTTTCTTTATAGAGAATAATTGAGATTGTTCTGTTATTGTATATCTGCAACAATTATAAATTGTAATCGATTGTTGTTATCAGAGAATTACGATATATATTTTATACAAATTGCTGAAGAAATGGAAGAAATAGTTTTGTTCGATCTTTCAGAAATTTTCTTTATACAGAATAATTAAGATTGTTCTGTTATTGTATATCCGCAACAATTATAAATTGTTATCAGAGAATTATGATATATATTTTATACAAATTGGTGAAGAAATGGAGTACAGAAGAAATAGTTTCGTTCCTTTTCGATCTTTTAGAAATTTATACAGGATAATTAAGATTGTTATTGTATATCCACAATAATTATAAATTGTTATTTTTATACATAAATTGCTAAAAAGATGGAGTATCGAAGAAATAGTTCATTTTTGTTCCTTAAGAAATTTTATTTACATCGAAATGTACCTTTTATTCGAATTAAAAGTAATAACGCTAATAATATACTCTCAAGGATCTGTTTCGCGGATGCTAATTAACAAGAATGGATTTTTGATTCTCCACCGAAATACTCGGTTATTTAAAACGTTCACAGGTGTGAACTACCTCTGAAAGATCTCTGCGTTACACGGATATTATATTCACGGACTTTTAATTAAGATCCAGAGTTGGCTTCCGTTGTTCGATCGTCGTAGACACCTTCTATCGAATATTTTGCTTTCAATTAAACTCGACGAATAATTATCAAAGCAAAAAGAACAAAAAAGTGCTGCCAATTTTTTTCTTTTTAAATTTCTTCCTCGATTCTCTAATCCTCCGTTTCCCAAAACAGTTTCGAAACAGTTTGTTTCTGATCGATGCGTAGGATATGACGTAAGGGAACGCAGGAGGGAACGATCGGGTCGGTAAATAGGCCGATTGCTAATTTAACGGGTTTGGGAGGATACCTCGGTTGCTTTGGTCGAGTATGTAGGTCGAACGGTGGACCGGCCATCACCGCGACCATTGAAATAATTACGCTCACTGTCCGTTAATTTCCAGCCTCGCCACGAAATATACGCCAGTTACGCGACTCTCACCAACGAATTATCTGCGCGAGGATAATACGCCGTTCGCGGTCTTACTTCCCGCATTGCCGTGAGAATCGGTTACGAAATCGATAACGCGATGATTTTAACGTGATTTTCGAAACCGCTCCTCCTCCTCCTCCTCCAAATTTTCGATCGATACGTTCCAGATTAGTTGGGAGAGCTCGTGTCGAGTCAGTGTTAACACATTTCGATACGATTTTGATTCATTTGGTATAATTTTATTTTATTCTTTTTTTTCTTGAAACGATTGACATTTTTTAAGTTGGATATTATATCTTGAAATTGTTTACACATCGATAGTTTAAATTTTGTTTCGCGTTAAATATTAGTCGATTCGTTTTAATATATCCATTTTGGGAGGCGAAATATAAAGCAATATTTTTGTATAACAAAATTATTTTCGCTCATGCATTATCCAAATCATCCCGTGGATGATATCGGAAGCATCCTGTACATTTTGATCGAACAGCTGTCCGTAACGTATTCAATTCGAGACGTCTGCGAAGCTATACACGCCTCGATCGACTGGGTTAATTCGCTCGTATCAGTCTCTGAATAGTCAACAGTAACGTCTGAAATGCTGCAGAAATTCAATTAACTTGCTTGTATACACTTTGATGGCAAACCTTGGATGGAAAACTGATATTGCGTGGTTTTTTCCCTTGAAAATCAATCTCCACGAAATTGCTCTACGCTTTACCGTACATTTTTACCGTGATATTTTGTCAAAAGTTGGGAAATTACTAAATCTTTGTAATTTAATAAGATCGAAGAAATTTCATTACGTTAACGTTGTATAATATTCAAATCGTTCTCTTCGATTCAATTCTCCTCGCATATATCGAAGGGAAGAAACAATTTGCGCGGGAAAATTCGAATCATCGAATAAGTGACTCGATCAACTTCGGGACACGAAGGAACAAAAAGCATTCGAGAAACGTTGTCCACGGCGAGGGTTTTGTAAAAAATAAAATATCGTCCGATATCGTACGGATTAATCAACCCGGATAACGAAACCCCATTATCAGCGGTTTTATAAATTAAAACCGTCGTCCGCTTGGATCCACTCCTTTTCTTTTTTTTTTCCCCGAATTTCGGTCGAGATTTAAATTTCTCGCTTGTGAAATCGCGTTTAACGAAACTACACGCGTTATTTAAAGCGATTACACCGATTCATAAGGGGAGAATATTTAACTATCCGCGAATTTGATCACGCGGAGGTGCAGATTTTCATAAATGGAGAAATTTCATTGTGTACGATAATAATTTTAATAACGTTACTTTCTCTCTCTCTCTCTCTATTTCTCTCTTTTTTGTACTTTCTGCGTTGGAATAAATAATATACAATACTTTTTATCAAAATATCTCTTTACCAAAGTATTACGAATGAACAGTATGTATATATACATATGTTTTAAAATATATTCATAATAGGTTCATAATTTTTTTTCAATAATCGAAATTTCATTTCTTTTTTTTTTTCATTTTGATCAGATCGAAAGAGGATTATTTATTATGAATTACTCCGTAATGAAACCGAATTCGTTCCATTTAACAGAGAAAAAAGAAACTATTATATACAAAAATTATTCTTCACGATCTTCGAAAAATATCTTCTCATCCTGCAATCTAATTCTTCCAAAATTTTGCTCATCCATCACACGAAATCTATCTTGTAATAATACTAGAAAGCTCTAATCAAGTTATAACGATCGTTTCCACCGGAATCGTGACGAAACGAAGCAAGATCACGCCTGAGATCAATCGCCTGGCAAATATTTGTTTTCCCGAATTTTCTCGTGGAAAGTTGAAAACGTGCAAAACTCGACGACGACGACGAGGACGACGGCGACGCCCTGTTCTCGTGAAACGGAGGGGAATATCTTGCAGACATAATTGACGCGTGTTATGGTGACATCCCCCTATACAGAGGCGAGGGAAAAGCACGCTCGTACGAGCGCAAAATCGAATCGTTTCCAGCGGGCGGTTTCGCAGTTTATTGCATAGATTCTATGCATCCACGGGAATGCGTTCTGGGAATGTCTCTTCCCTGAATAATCCCTACCAGCTAATCCAACATCCTATTTTCCGAGTAATTCTACCCCCGTTATCCCTCTTTAAACAACATTTTCCTTTCTTTCTTTCTTTCTTTCCTTCCTTCCTTCCTTTCTGGAAAATAGATAGAAGAAGATGAACTTTAAGGAATGGAAAGGTAAAACGATTATGAACAATGGGGGAGGGAATTTTATTTAGAATTTTGGTTTTTCAACAGTTCGATTCAATAATGAAAAAAAAAGGATATTGCATCTTGGAAAAAGGAAAGAGTTTGAATAATTCTCTTGTCTATCTTTTTATTAATTTCTACATTTGAAACAAAAATCCACGTCAATTTTGACGAAAGCAAGTTATTCGATGCATCCTCCTTTAATAAGTATTGAAAGCAAAAGATTAAAAATTCATCATTTTGACGATTTCTCTAGTCCGGCTATTAAAAAGAAGGGGAAGAGGGAGGAATGGAAAAATAAAAACCACGTATCCCACGACACTTCTATCTTTCCAGTTTCCATATACCTACTATATATGTATCAAATTCATAATAATTTCGTACGGGAATAAAAATTGGTTACCTCTGTCTCTCCGGTGATTAAATGCCTGTTAAAACGTTTTCTTTCTTTTTTTTTTTTCGAGATAATGTAATTAAAGCGGCGTCGATTTTCCGTCGTTTTCACGTGCGTCCATGGAAAAGCGGAAAAGCGGGCGGGGAAGGTGGTTGCATGCACGTTGCATTGTACGTCACGGTCGTGTACACAAAAAAATGTTTTCATCAGTCAAATGCTCCGCTTCGAAATATGCAAAACACACGGGAGGGGGGAGGATGAGGAGGATGAGGAGGAGGAGAAGGAGGAAGGGGAAGGGGATTCACGTGTCCCGTGAATGCAACGCGTAGCATCGCGCACGCGACTCCTCTAAATAGAGTTTCCACCGGCAAAGGATGAAAAACAAGCAAGGTTTTTAGTATATTGAAGCACGTCGAGAGTTCCCCTTGTCGTTGGGGGAAAAAAAAAGATGAAAATAATAAAAAAAAGGAAAATTCTGAAAACAAAGGGGGGAGGGAAGAGAAAGAGAGAGAGTCCTTTTCTCTTCCTTCTTTCTTCCCTTCTCTTTTCTTTTCTTCTTATTTTTAATTTTCTCATCAAAATATCCCTCCTTAAGATTAAGATCGATAAGGTTGAGATAGTGGAGATATTTTTTATTCTCTCTCTATTTTTTTTATTATTTTTAATATTTTGTTTCAGCGTAGGAATCGATAACGAGGAATTATTCTTTTTTTTTTTTTATATCGAGTGGAACGAAGGATGATTCGTTTCGATCAGAGTCGATAACGAAAGATTGTTTTTCGAAAGACAATTGTGTATTTGTTTTTCTTTTTCTTTTTTCTCTCTTTTTTTTCCCTTGTCGTTCTGACAGAATCGATAACGAGAGATTATTTCCTCGGTTCGAATTTGCGCATTGTTTATAAGGGGTTGAAAAAGAAGAAAAAAAGAAATAATAATAATTCGCCGATATATCGAGTCGCGAGCAACTCGGGCTTGTCGTTCACTGACAAACTCATTATCGAGCTGTCATCCGCACAGGCCATAACATTTTCGAATCAATCAATTGCAGATCCACCAGCGAGTTTATAGGATTCTGCGTGTGGATTATGAATGGCGCGATTCAAATTTCATTTTTCCATTTTTTTTTTTTGATTCAAAGGCGACCGATCCTTGTTGGTGTCCCGATGGAACCGAAATTGCGAGCTGGCCTCGATGATTTTCACAAAAATCATTTTTCCTTTGAATCCGTGATTTTTCCCCGGAAAAATCCATACTGCGATCTTTGATCATCGACTTCTGAAAATGAAAAAGAGAAGGAAATGAAGGAAATTTCTTTTTTCAAAAACTTGATTTGTCTCTCCTCTCAAAATCTGTCTTCATAAAACCTATTCTACCTACTCTAAACTATCCAATATAAATTATCATCCCCATAAAGAAAACAAATCTTCTCCAATGGCTTCCAACCATTCTCCAAAATAGCGTTCCAAAAACCAGTTTCCGCGATTCGAAGTCTAGAGAAAACTGTCGAACTTCCTCCATCTCTCTTTCTCTCGATCGATTACAAATCGTTAACAAGAATCGAGCTATAAAGTTTCGTCGTTAAAAGTTGGGAAACGAAAGAGAGTAAAAAAAGAAAAAAGAAAAAATGAAAAGGTAAGGGAAAAAAGAAATGGAAAGGGGGAAAACAAAACCGTGTATTTATACGTTCGTTAATCGAAATTTCTCTCTCGAACATTTTTTTCTCCAATTATCGAGAAGGAATCCGTGCCTTCCTTCCTTTCTTCCTTTTCTCTTCGACTCGTGGAAAAGAATAGAAACTTTTGGATCGAGGAGGAATCGGAACCACTCTCTTTGAGAACTTGATCCATCTTGGCAGAAGGAGAGGGAGAAATCGTGATGAACGTGTTTAAGAATAGGGTTTAAATTATATCGACGTTAAAAAAAAGATTCGATGTATCGCACAGTGTAAATTTAATTATTCTCCTCGTGGATTCTCTTTTAATTATTCTTCTCAAGTTTTTTTAAAAAGGGAGAACCTGAAGAAAGAAGAATTTTACCCTTCTTCTTCTTCAATTCCCTTCTGGAAATCTTGAAATGATGAAAAGAAGGGAAATTGTTTTCTTGATAATCCTGTCTCCGTTTTTTGGAACGATGAGACTCTAGTGGAACGAGAAATGAAGAAAAAGAAAGTATGAATAAAACTTGTAGAATTCGATAATTCCAGTTTCGATAGGATATATTCATCTCTCTTTCTTTCTGGCTGAAATAATACGCTCACTCAGATTTGAAAATTAATTATTACAAACGAGATATTCGGAAAATCCACGAGTTGAACTTACCACGAATTGCACACTCGAAGAAAATAGATAAGATACTCGTTTAAGCTTGGAATGCGAAAATTGACTCGAAAATGGCGGCGGTCCATCAATGCGCTAATATACGCGTGGGACGAGACGCAAGAGGTGATGGAAGAGGGGAGGGAATATTGCTCCGTGGATTCGCGAGGAACAATAAAGTGTTTCGCGTCGAACCATCCGCGTGGAAATTCGTGTAAAATTTCCAGTACCGTGTTCGTGGCTGGAATATTTGAGAAAAGAATGCGTCGAACGAAATATACATTAGAATTACACTCGTGAATCAAACACATCCAATCTCTAGATAGAAAAATTAATATCAACCCTTAAAAATAATATAGAATAGGAACCATATTTAACGATAACACGCAAGTGCCTCGTAACTATCCCTGTTCCATTGTTTCTAACAACCCCTATCTTACCAAATTTATCTCAATTTCCACGTAAGCTCAGACACGTAAATTCCAATCGTTGGACCGATTTCACGACCATCCTATATCATCCTCTGCCCATCATAAACCCTCTCTCTGATCGTCCCTTCTCGTCTCCTTTCCATGAACAATGATTCGATGGAACGCGTTCAGTTAAATAAATTATTAAGTAAACGGCAACAGGGGAAATCGGGGACACGGATCTCGTGCAAACGGACGAGTGGGCGGTGATGATCGTTGTCGATAAATTGGGAGGATTGTTATCAATTCGTGGACAACAGATTTTGCACGTTGTGGCCGCGATACCGGCTAATTGTCGTAATTAACTGTTTACAATGATCGGTAATTTTCAATCGACCCCGATTCATTTTTCTTCTTTCTCTTTTCCATCCTGGTAAATGCTGATTGTCTCCTCGGTAATTGACTCGTTTCACGCATACGCGCGTGACTTTTGTTAATATTCTCGAGGTAATTACGATCTAATATCGAATATCCGTGATTGAGGACACGTGTGTTAAGATGTCGATCAATTTGTACAATTTGTTCAAGTGGCTTTTTTAATAGAGTTTCATCCTTGACTGGAATTAATTACAAACAAATAATGATCTGTAGACACATCGATTTGCAATGGAGATAATTACGATCATCCAATATCATCGAATATTCGCGACTGTAATTTGTGTATTAAGATAATATATTATCAATTTGTAATGTGGCTTCTTTAAATACACTTTTTGAAATTGGAATTAATTATAAACAGGTAATGATTTATATTAATTTGAAATGACTTTTTCTTTTAATCTTCTCTCGTTGCTATAATTACGATGTTGTTCAAGTGTTGGATATATTCGTCGACTGTGTATCAACGAGATGACGGATCAATTTTACTAGTTTTGGATGTAATAATTTTGTATAAACGTGTTATTATTTTTCCAATTGGAAGGAAATATTAGAGATGAATAGGTTTCAAAGAGATATCCGTATCACATTTACATTTTGCAAACGTAACACGTTTATAATTGCATTCTCATTCAAACAGAAATAAAGGAACGCGAAGTTTCATTTTGTCCACCGGTTAATGGTATCTCTTTATACAAAATGTTTTATGACAATTGTAGCAGTAACAATTGTTTTCATAATGAGACGCGAATGTACAGAGGGAAGATTCATAAAGAAAAATACACCGATATTATAATACACCGTGTAACTTGATTTCCAAGTTTCTCCAATAATTTTTCCATTTTCATTGACGGACAAATTTTTATTATAATTTCTAAATATCGTTTCTTCGTGAAAAGTTTCGAAATTGAAGCGGCAATTAAAATTCTCGAATCAACCCTTTCTTAACGTCCATCCTCGATGACAAATTCTCCAAATTCTCTTCATCTTGGAGATCAGAGATTGTCTCGATCCCATCCTGTCTCTCCCTTATGAAAGATACGAAACGAAAACAAATTGCCGTCGAAATGTGCACGCGCGTATCTTCTGGTTTCTGAATAAAACGTCACCTGTGTACAAGGTATTTCATGGAGTTACATTATGCCATATAACGAATTCAACTAGGGGCGCGGTGTGGAAAAGGGGAATCGTGGAGGGAAGTCACGGCAGATGTACACAGAAAATGCATTTTTTAAAGTGAGCCCGACTTTTTGATGCGACGGGAATCTCGGCGGATCTTGTTTAGTACTTGCGCTTTTTCCCGTTGAAATATTTCAAAGTTTCACGTGCCCGATCCTTTTGTGCCTTGTGTCTCGAGTACGGATCTCGTTTCAACCTTCGAGTCTCTTGGACGACGACGACGACGACGACGACGACGACAAGGACGATGATGATGCTGATGACGAACGCGATATCCAATGCGTATAATTAACATCATTGGTCGATAATAATGAAATTTTAAAAATTCCAGAAATTATTTCTCTATTTGGGATATGATTGATCGAATTGTAACGTTAAGTCTTTTCCAATTCTGTGGATTAATGATGGTTTAGTAGAATGTTTAAAATAATTATTTCTTTTTTGAATTTGAACTTCGATTGTTCGAATTGTTCTCTCAATTTCGCCTGTAAAGTAAATTTTTTAAATTATGAGTTTTAACAAATTTGATTCATTTTAAAAGATGAATATATATTATGTATTATATTTATCCTTTTTCAATCCAGGCGAACCAATTTTTCGACTATCGGTCCATAAATATTATAATATTCAATTCGTATCGTTGAAATTAATTCGATCGTTTTCATACGCTGGCTTCCGACACATTGGGCGCATTAATACGTCACATATTTTCCTTGTTTCCCTTTGTTTCGTCTCGTCCACACTCGTTCTCGATCGAAATAATCGGGAGCGCGAATATATGCTTGGAATAATTCCACGGAAACTAATCGCCGAGCTCACGGTTTGCCGAGCAGAACTAACGTGGCATTATTCCGGAAACGGACAAATAGGTAACCCGTTGTCGACAAACGGGGCGAATAGATCATATTTTCTCTCAACCAACCGCCGTTTCCCTCCCGCATCCCCCGATTAAGACACGGTCATTTCGTTATTTCCATCGAATCGAGGCAAAGAAATATCAGGATATATATTAAAACGAGGAAATCGTATGGGACAAGCATTTTTTTTTTTCGACAAAATTCAATATAAATATTCGATTACTATTTTGAATTTACTATTTTTTTATTTTTATGTTGGAAATGAATAATCACCGATGAAATTAAAAATCGTGGACAGAAATGAGGAAATTTAAAAATTGTGCTCTTCATTAAAATAGTAATTTTGTTAAGAAGAAAGAAATATCAGGATATTTAAATGAAGGAACCGTGGAACAAATAGAGTTATATTTTTGTGATAATCACGATTAATAAATATTTATTAATGTGAAAATTTGTGAAAATTTGATTCTATTCAATCAACTAACCAGCTATTTCGAATTTTTCCGTTTACTATTTTTTTCATCGATGAAATTAGAAATGGTGGAGAAAAGGAAATTTAAAAATTGTTCTGTTGATCCTCACCTTACTTATTTTTTTCCTCCAAAAGGAGACCTTCCTAAATTTCTTTAAGGCGAGTTGGTTTAGAATAATAGAAGAAAGGTAAAGGCCGTTTCTCATAATTCTCAAACACGAGTTACGTTCTCACTACTTCTCGTTACAGTTAACTAACGCCGCCCCAAAAATTCCAATAATAGGGACGGCAATAAATATCCGCTATCTGAACGAGGGTCGTGGAATTGCGCGTTCGTATTTTTCGAGACATCCATAAGCGACGGGGGAAAGGCGGCAATATTTCACAAACCACCCCACGTATCGAAATAAAGTCACGAGAGAATCGAACCTTTTCCCACCTCTTCTCGTTTCTTAGTTGAATATTAAATCTCGTAACGTGGTGCAACGTATCGCGTCGAATGAAACGGATAAAATATCGCGTATGAATCTTGAACTCTTGTTCGTTCATCGTTTAATTCCGATGAAACATTGAACGAGAGATATGAAGAAAGTATCAATGCTCGAAAGGAGAAAAATAGAGAGGATCCATTCTACGCATCTACGCATTTTGACAAGGATTTGTATTAAACGGATAAAAGAAGATGTAACTGGATCCATCGTAGATTCGCATCGAGCATTTACAATCGAAAATTATCGAAAATTTACAATTTGATGCAATCATAGATAAAAAAAAATAAAGATAAAAAAACAAATTTAGTTCAATGGCAAGAAAGAAAATAGAAAGAATATACTAGATAAGAATTTTACATTAGTATAATATTAAGATAAAAGAAAGAAGACAGGGAGAAGGAGTGAAGGAAAGGAGTTAGACAATGCACCAAGCATATACTAGAGATGATAAGAATGAAAGAAAGGAGATAGGGATATTCCTGATAAGAATTTATATTACTATAATATCACGAAGATGAAAGAAAAAAGATACAAGTATTATTAGATAAAAATTTAGTCCAAACCAGATAAGAATTTGCATTATACCAGATACAGAAGAAATGATACATTGGATACAAATAAAAAATAACCATCGATACTTGCAATTTTCGCGTAGAACCTGTTCGCTTCTCACATTGCCTTTCCAATATTAGCATTATATCTAGAAAATGGCGAGCTCCATCTGTATCGTAATTTATGGGCGGGCCAAGAAGGGGTGGATTTTGGAGCGCGTATTGCACACGCCTCGATCCATGGGAAAAGAATCGAAGGAGCACTGGATGCGTGAGTCCAGCGTGTCGTAAAGGTATCATAAAGCTGCGGCAATAAACGTGGAATCTGAAAAATGTGTTCTTATCTACCATATGGCCTCCGTGCTTTCCGCCCTGTGTGCATTAGCGGATCGCTGTGTCTGCGCAGCGTCTTCCCACCCTTTCGTGGATCATCGGGAAACAAATTGCATTGTGCTGATGGAATCGTTGCGAGGGGGAAAAAATGAATCGGTTTATTTTATCGTAGCTAGTTTTAAATCTAAAGGAAGAAGATTTGGAGTTTTGGAAAATTTGTTTCTGAGTGCATTCAGAATTTGTATAGAAATAGTTTTATTTGTAGAAGTGAATTGGCGCTGAATTCTGTTCGGCGAAACTGAAATAAAAATTATCAACATCTTGTAACATATAAAGGATTTATAAATTTTAAAAAAGTAAACTTTTCAATTAATAATAATAATTTCAAATGAAATCATTGTAAAAACTAATTGAAACCTATAATTGCATGATTACAATTTGAAATTCAATCTATAAATAAAATTGGATAAATTTCAACATCTAAAATTAATAATATAAATAATATTCTATAATATATATATTAATTAAATTCAAGGATATAAAATTCATACAACTAACGATATCAAAAATATTAATATCAGACTATATAAGTTTGAATAATTTAAAAAATTCTTTAGATAATAATTTTCATCTCTAAAAGATTGAAATAAATAATCCAAATATTATAATTTTATTAGATCCTTTTCGTTCTAATAACGTTAAAAAAACCAACTTTAATCAAAACCGTAACTATTCTAATTAATAAATTAATTAAAATTCAAATTATCATTCATTAAATATTACCAACATAATTAAAATTCTAAATTTAACACACTTTTATGCTAAAATAATTTTCAATCTATTAATTAATTTCTTTACAAATAATTTTTCACAAACTAAAATCCTTTCGTACAATTTTAATTTTTATTTTATCATATAGATAGAATCTGAGCTCGATGCATCAATAACTGGTTAAAAAAAAAAGAAAAAAAAATTAAATCAAAACAAGAGAAGGAAAGACAGGTTATAAAACAGGGATAATACAAAACTCTCCACCTCCATCCCGAATATAATATATTCTCAGCAATAAACTATAAACCACACGAGGAAGGAAAGCTGATGTCCCGAGAACTTCTCCCTTCGATAAGACTGTTCCGTATCGGCGAAATATGAGACAAATTTCAGCGCCCAAGTTACGCCGGTATTCGGGGCGAAAAGGGATTCGATAGAAGTCGGCGGAATCCCAACAAAATATTCCCAGCCAATGTGTATCCAGGCCCGTGTTTCAATTCCAACTATCCGACGCAGCTTCGTCCCCGGAATTTTTTCCCTACTATTCCTCCCTCTCCCTCCCTCTCTCTTTTTCTCTATCTCTTATCACTCCGGGACGGCGAGTCAGAAGTTTGAAATTCAAATACGGGGAAAGTTTCAGCCAAGAATAACGTTGTCCCGGTTGTATCGTGGGCCAAGTTCCATGGTGGAAATTCTTGGTATTCTTTCGCGACATGGCCCTCCCTCCTCCTTTTCATCGGATACTGAACTCTGACTGAATTTTCCGGCAATAATCGGCGAGAATCGAGACGGCAGCCCTTTTTTCTCTCGTTCATCCCCTTTCTTTCTCCCCGCTTATATTGAGTTTCGGGGGAAAAGGAGAAGTTTGGCGTAGGTATAGGAATCTTGGGTATCAGAGACAGGGTCGAGGAAATTTTGTAACGAGTTCGGGGATGTAGAAATTATTTTGATTATTGTTCGATGTTGGAATTGCCTTGGGTCTTATTCCATGAAAAATCTTGGACATTGAGATAGGAAATTTCGATTTTTGTAACGAGCGGAGTTCAGGGTAGAAATTATTTTGATTATTGTAATTGTCTTAAGTGTTATTCTATGAAAAATTGAGGATTTTTGGACGAGTAGAAATTAAAAAAATTAATTGTATGAGATTAATTATATTGTGTTCTGATTTGGAGGAAAATGGACTATTATTGATCTATCTGGCTCGAAAATTCTCTCGATTCCTGTAGAATTGACTTGCAAGTCATTGCTTGAAGCAAAACAGAAATATCTTTTAAAAAAATTCTATGCATAATAGAAATTTGTACAATTAAATATACTCGTATTTGTTACAATATCGCGATATCGATTTTCCGATAAGAAAAGGGGGAGAAGAGAATGATGAAATAAGGGGTGCTCGAGAAGGAACAGAGATTCTCTTATCGAGAATTTTTCGAGATACGTTTCTATCCGATTGTTCGTTCGCCTCTTCACGCAAATTGCCGCGTTTCAAACCCTTCGCTTAATTAGATATTACTTTTCTTACCGCGACGTTATTTCTTCCTTCCCTCTTTTTATTTCTCCCCGCTGCTTCGCGTGAGTTAAAATAACGATTTCTTCTATTTTTCTACGATGGAAATTTCAAAGGAGATGCTGTTCGTTGTTTCCTCGCTGTCCGATTTTTCTTCAATTTTTTTATTTAATTGGAGATTTTTTTTTTTCGAATTAACGGGATAGAGTTGTAATTTAACACGTTTTAAGCAGCATCCATCGTGTAAATGCAGATTCTTTATGACGAAATTTCGTCGCTTGTTTAATTTTCGTTGAAAATTTTTAAAGAATGATTAATTACATTTTCTTATTTACATTCTTTATCGTATCTTTCTTCTTCATATTGTATAAAATCAGCAAATAATAACATTTTGGACAACATCGACGAAGAAATATTCTCTTCCAATCCCTTTAACCATCTCTTCTTCGACTTTTTCTCTTCAACTTTTTTATTCGTGTTGATGATTACGAAAAATTTCAATTCAAACCCTTCTCCCTTCCATAAATATAATTTCTTATAAATTTAATATCTCCACTCAAAAATGGAAAAAGTTCGTGCACAAAAAGAGAGAGAAAGATGTAAACAGATCAATTTTCAACTCGACACGATTCTTTTCTCCGAGAGGAATCTATTCTCTCAAAAAGGACGCCATCTTAATATCCGACACCGGTATTCGATATTCCACATTTATTCGCAAAATGAAGAAAAATGAGAATTCTCTCTCCGTTTGTGACATCAAACGTCCGCGAAAAGGCATAATATAAAGCCAGAGAAAGAGAGAGAGAGAGAGAGAGAGAGAGAGAGAGAGAGAGAGAAGTGTTCCGTGACGTTCGAGAATCTCCTGTTTCATCCCACGTTATTTGCACCCCGGAAACGGAGCGTGCGTGTCGCGTTCCATCGAGTTCTCGTCTTCCGCAAAGCAGAGATTAGATTCTCACGAAACACGATCGCCAACGATTCTTACGTTACGAGATGATGCCCTTCCCTCGCGATATATCGAAATCCATTATCCAATATTCGAATCGTTCGATATGAATCGATTGTTTTTTTCTATTCTTTTATTTATTCACGAAATTCTCTCTTTCCACGACAAATCTATCGTTTTCTCGGAGATGAATCATGTTGGTTCGTTTTCGTGTTGGTTTTATTTCCAATTTTTTTCCTCTTTTCCCCATGTATTTGTTAGACCGTGGATATTTCGAAGGAACAAAGTCTACGTCGCAACAGGTACTATTATCAGATGAACAAGATCCAAAGTTGAAGCTTGGTTGTTTGTTCTCTCTGTTATTTATGCTGCTTGTACATACCCCTATTACGAGCTCTTTCTCTCAGGATATTCACTCGTCCGCAAGTAGCTGAAAACGCACGGTGAAAAGTTTCAGAAAATGTTTCCGCATGTTCGATTCTACTGCTGTTCTGTCTGTAATTTTAAAAATTTTAAAATTCAATTTTCAGTTGAGAATTGTTGTCAAATTGTTGTCCAGAAAGTTTAAAATTCGATCGAAAAATGTGGGAGTGGGAATTCGGATTATTCGAATTTGAAAAAATTCTTCGAACTTCATCTTTCAATCGAACCACTTCTGTTTGTTCTCTTTCAACGAAAATTCCACTCGCCTATCTTCTTCCCGCACAACAGGCTATCATTTTTTATTTGCTGCCAACTCGTACGGGAAAAAAGGAAAACAGGCGAGCAGAGAATTTCGCGGTGGCTGCGGCGAACCGGTTGAATTTTCGTCCGTTAAGTCTTTAAGCGGCTTACGATTTCGTTGCGCGTTTTGCGGACCGGCAACTTGCTGTCAGACGTAGCGTGGATGGAAACTCGAATTCCGGATAAAGAGGATCCAAGTGCTCGATGGGGTTAAGACTTGATTCAGTTTCTCGATTGTCGCGCCTGTTTTAAATCCTTTTTCATCGAACAGAAATTTCCTCCTCGTCCACTTCGATTACTTCATTCAATAATACGATATCTTAAAGGGATCATTTCATTACAAGAATTAAAGAGTTTCATTTTATGTATTGACCGATGTCGATGGGCATTAACCCGTTGAAAAAGTAAAATCAATTAAAACGCTTATTAAAACGTTTATTCGTAGCTGTTACAGTCGATCTCTCGTATAATCTCGACTATTTGCGATTACTTCCAATTATTATTATTATGCTTTGAACAAAATAAATTGTCGAAACAACTTTATTACATAACTTCAATTATATAAATTTTCCCCATCACTGGTATCAATGATATCTTTCGATTAAATTAAACAATTCTTCTTGAGACATTGTAGATATAATTGTTACACCAAGCACTCTTCATAAATCTTATTTTTCATGGAATTACAAGGAATTGAAGATCGTACAAATTTTTAAAAATATCATATACGTATCAATGATATCTTTCGATTAAATTAAAAAATTCTTCTTGAGACATTATAAATAATTGTTACACCAAGCACTCTTCATAAATCTTATTTTTCATGGAATTACAAGGAATGAAGATCGTACAAATTTTTAAAAATATCACATCCGTATCAATGATATCTTTCGATTAAATTAAAACATTCTTCTTGAGACATTATAGATATAATTGTTACACCAAGCACTCTCCATAAATCTTATTTTTCATGGAATTATAAGGATGTAATTGAAGATCATACAAATTTTTAAAAATATCACATTCGTTTACTAGAACTTACCAACTATTTTTCCACTTATTTGTAATATCGTTTTAATATATATATATCCAAAGATTCATAAAATGACAAAGAGAAAATGTATCTTTGGGAGCGCAACAAACAATTATAAACACGATGAAAAACAGGAGAAAAAGGAAAAGAATTATTCCACCCCTCGGGGTGGATTCGCGATTCGTTGATTCGAACAGGAAGAAGGGATGAAAAAATACTCGCGAAAAACTCTGCTCCTCTGCTTTCGCAATTTTTAATAAACGAAAATTGTCATTGAACGGGGTGGATCGATTTGGGTGGGTGAAAAGGGGGAGGACGCGATCCCTTTCCACCTCGGTCGGCCGATTTGAAATTTAAATCCGACCTCGGCCTCGCATTTAATAGAGCAACAGTCGCGAGCTAATACGAGCCGTATCGGACGCCGTATATTAATTAGAATAATAATCCGAGGCGTGTCCCGTTTAATGGAATGCGCCACGGAATTAATTATGCGACCACGGAACGCGAACCGAGACACCACCGTTCCTCTACACTCTTTCTGTGAAAATTATCGTTAAAGAGAGACCCCTCTTCGCCTTTTCGCGCTTCTATCGTTCTATTTTTCTTTTAGAAAGGCGAAAGGTTACTCGAATTATTCGAATGAGAGGCAAGCTTCGAGAATGAATTTCACTTTTCTCGGCATAGGTTGAACAATAATTTTATCATTATAAAAATTGATGGAACGATCGAGAGTTGTCGATTTTCTTACAAAGAAGTCTTCGATCAATTCTACGAGAAAAAAAAAATATTAACTCTTGATAAAATTTCTGAATTATTTTTAACATCATTCTTTTATCTTCCTTTTCTTTTTTATATATATAAATTTCAATCAACATCTTCGATCTTCTTCCAACAGTGAATCGAACGATTTAACGCGAGTATCTATGGAAAACTATTATCGGAAGCCGCGAGTTATTAATTGTTATTAATCGTTCGAGCGGGAAACGGAAATCGAATCGAATATTTCGTTTGGTAAACGATGGTCATCGGTGATTAGCTGTGGTGTTGTTGTAGCAAGCGAGTTGTAAATTGCGTTCTCGATTTCAAAATTCGTTTCGTAAACTAGATCATCGGTTGTTAACAAATGGATTTAATGGATCGTTTAAAACTAGTCGCGTGTTTAAAGTCAATTCGTTATCCTGGAAAACGATTCGCGACGACGTGCAACGACGCTTCTAAGTTATTAGCAACGGATGATCAATTACATCTTCGTAATATTGAACCATTTCGTAGATTCGATATCGAAAACTTGCTTTATTTTATCCATCAATATTTGCGCAACTATTTCGAGCGTAGAAAAGAAATTATTCTAAATCTATTTATATTTTTTTTTCTTTCAGCAAAGAAGAATTTATTTGATTTTCTTTTTTTAAAATTATTAAAATTAAGACTTTTTTATAATTTAAATTACAACAATATTCGATCTCTTTCTTCGAAAGTAGATTAATTTAACATTCGATTATACAGTATTCGATATATCGATATTATTTTCTTAGATATACATTTCATCACTTTAAAATTTTAATTTGAACGATTTACATTTTTTATAACCTAGCTTTTAATAGCTGTTGTAAACCAGTTATAAAATCTCACGGAGTATCGTTACGTAATATCTAGCGGAACGCGGCAAGAACTTGAGTAGTAAAAAGTCCGTAATGGTCAGCCGCGGCGGTTCAGCGTTGGCCCTTGACTACTTGCAACGTAATACGTTCCACGTGAGGAAGGATTATTCATTTACTTTTGTAATAACGCCCGAATTAATAGTATTTTAACAACGTTTCAAGCAGAGCGTGCACGAGGGATACACGCGTATGAACAAGTTAAACCTGTTACACCTTTTATTTGCCTTTTGATTCAATTTTGTGCATTGATTTTTTAGAATGAATTTTGCTACTCTTTCCTCCAACATCTTGACAAACGTATCGATCCTTTAAAACCCGTAATCCTTTAAATTAAATTTCTTTTCTTTGAATCCAAAGAAAGAATTATACATCTTAATCGTTCATCCGTGAAAAAAAAAAATAAATTATTACCAACAGCTATAAAAACGTTGAATACAAGATATTTATTAATTGGCACATTTCTAACGGTTCCACGATCAAAGATTTCCTTAACCATCCATCTGTGATGAAAAAAAAGAAAATATTACCAACAATTATAAACGTTCAAGATATTTATTTCGTACAAATATTTGCTCTTAATTGGCACGTCTCGGACGATTAACCATATTTCCTTGAAACAAAAATCATTTTCTAAAAAGAAAAATAAAAAATTCGTATCGAATTACTAAGATTCGAAATTTGCTCATTTGATCATGTCGAATCGGATATAATTATCGAAACGAAGAACGTCCCGTTAATACGTCCATTATTAATTCGGCAAACAATCGCCGCGTTTATTACAGCAAAGGGTGGAAACAAATATCGACAAGTAAATCAAACAGATTTTATGGGGGAGGTGGGGGCCGGTCTAATAACAAGCCGCATGTCGAAACTTCGTTATCGAAAATACAAACGCGCGTGTATACGCGTACACGTATATGCAGCAGGTGTACAGTAGTATATATACATATATATACATATATATATATATACACGTGTATATCGGTCTGTCATTGACCGGATAGCGTTAAAATCGATCACGATACCACCACGCCCTTTCGATAACGAAGCGAATGCCGTCCACGATCTCGTACACGAGCCCCTGCACGAGGAGGACTCGCGACAGAGTAATGACACGACAGTTTCTGCTGCCTTCGTGCTCGACCTAGCGTGTATTTGCCCACTGGACATCCATACAGTAGGATACACAAGGCCCTTTCACATCGCCGTTTCACGTTCGTGTGCGTATACGCGAGTATACGTGTGCGCCACGAGGCCGCCAAATGGGTTACGTGTACGCCGGACTCGTCGTGCAGGCCCGTTTCCAACCGACGAAATAATTTACCCTTATGTGGCAGAGGTTAGGTTATCGACTAATTAATTTTAGACCGTTTTTTTTAAAGAGACGACGTGGTTATATTTTTGGGAGGAGAGAAATAATCGAGATATTTATATAATATGCTTTGTAAGTTTTAAAATGTCGATAAATGTAAATGCGGTCAGGCAAGGAGGGAAAGAATAAAGAATTAGAAATCGTGCTGGTTTATCGCGATGCCGATAGATGGGCTTTGAATGTACGCAATGTGTCTGTTACATATTCAACATGTGGGGCGAACAAGGGGATAGGATTAAGGGAATGAGGGTTGAAGAAGGGTAGTTAAATCGGTATTGTAAGAATTTTCCTTTTTTTCTTCATTCTTACGTCCATTTTCACGTTGGATTAAATATATTATACGTGATACATTTGTCGCCTAGTTCGAGGTTTTTCAGTGTTTTTCGGAATAATCCAATAAATCTATCGATCCATCACTGTCATAAAAATTCTATTCGGACAAAAAAATATTCACATTGCACATCCCCTAGCCGGAATATCAACAATTCTTTTTTTAAATATTATACGTATTATCTCGTTCATCTATAATTCATTGCCATCAAATTAGAATTAATTATCGATTACTCGAAATATCATCGAGGAGTAAATCAACTTCCAAAGAATATTATCTTTTCGAATTCCGGTTCACACTACAAGTTGCAATTAAAAAATTATTTCTCCATTATTGTATATCTAAAATATGAAAAATTCACCTTTTAAAATATGCATTATCTTGAGATGCATAAAAATTCATTCATTCGTCGCGAGATTAGAATTATCGATAGTACCTGAAAATATCCATTCAGCGGTGAATCAACCTTATCGCACAGAGAATATTGTCACGTTTGAAATTATTCCGTTTCGAGTGACGCGACACTATGAATTAGAATTTCTTGGTCGCATCAAAGGAATCCAATTCGCATGGTAAATTTTTCTCCTCGGGGCGAGGCGGACGTTTTGCCGCTAATTACGCGTACGAAGACTACGCACAGCCGCAGCAGCGTAGTATGGATGGCTCACGTAGATCAAAGCTTGTCCTAACAATGACGAGCGAGCCCGACCTCTGTCTCGTTGCCCTTTAACCGGCCTTTCGACCTCGTCCTGTTGGTTCGCATCACAGAGGGAGTGGTTGTACCTCGTTATCGGCCCCCCGTGTGACCTCGTCACACGACCTCACGCTTCCGTCGCTAAAAATTCGTCTCCTCGTTGAAAATTAATATTTTCTACTTTTTATGAAAACGAGCTCATGACGCGTAGAATCGTAATTGATTCTTTTCTTTTTTCTTTTTTAATACGCAAATTAGGGGTTGAATTAATCTCGAACATCTTTGGATATCGGTTCACAATTTGTAATTCCTCGATGAAAATTTTTTTCAACCTCCCTTGCCTGATTTTTATTCAATTTTTTAATAATATATTGTATGAAGTATAGTAGAATGTTGAAATATCGCGTATACAATTCGTGTTCGTTAATCCAGTAGTCTTACAACTTGGAATTAAAGTTGCAGTGACTTTAATACCGGCACGATCTTCCTTCCATTCGATCCTTAATCCAGCATCGAGGCAACGAATTAAATAAAGCGCATTTCCATTTCAAACGTTATCCTCAAACGTACGAAAATAAAGAAACGGAAATTTCATCGTCCCTCGTAAGAAATCCATCGGGGAAAAGGGAAATAATAACCGAGTACTTTCCATTTCCAAACCTCATCACGAACATACGTGAAACAAGGAAAACGAGACAAATTTAAATTCACAAATATACAAAAATAGAAAAATAATCTTCAAACGTAAAAATTTCGAGTCAAATGAAATCTCTTTGAACGGGACGAATTCGCATTCACAAACACGAAAAAATAACCACACACTTTCCATTTCAAACACATTCGAAACCAAAAACCCAAATTTCTATCCATTTCGAACGAAATCCACTTGACGAAACGAACGAGACGAACTCATACTCGCAAAACTAGTAATTACACATTTTCTCATCTCGCCAAAACGAAAGATAAAAGTTTCGACGACGACGACGATCCAGTTACAAAAAAAGAAAAAAGCAACGAAAAGAAAAATCTCATCCCTTTCCTTGGTCTCGGTCGACTCAGCCCGAACGGATCGGTCGGTTTTTCGAGCGCGAGGCGACGATTCGAGGACAGCCCCCTCGAATTAGTCCGCTCGCGGCTTCCATCTGTCCCTTCATAGCCGCGGATCGATCGCGGCCGGAAAGCCGGCGGCGCTTTTGTCTCGGCCTGAAAGGGCCTTTCATCAGGGCAAATACCTCTCCACGCTCGCCCTGCGCCCGATTCCACCTGCAAACACCGCCGATCCCACCGTTTCCGGATTTTCTCCCCTTCCTCGTTTCTCTACCGATTTCTTTCGGCTCACTGCTCCTTCTTCCTTGCCTCCCCTGTTTTCACCGCCTGCCGATAATCGCGTGTGATTTGTATAATGGCCAGCCTCCATTGACGATGCTTCGAAGCTGTTTGTTCGCTGTCTATTCGAATCGACGGGCTTGTTCGAGCCCGACTTGTTTTCCCTGAATGGAACGTGGATAAAGGGTTGATTCGTGTTTGGAATTTTTCAGATTGCGCGGGACCGGTAATTATTTTTATTATCTATCCTCTTGTGAAGCCAAATCGAAGAATTTTATCTATATATTTCTTCGATGAGAAACTTGTTTTGCAGGGCACGATTTTTCGAAAATTTAATAGCGATGAATATAACTGATATTTTTCCAAAGTTTTATAAAAAGTTTTCCACAAAATCTACGAGTCACGACACGATTCGTTTATTAATCCCCCTGTATAAATCTGTTCGTTCTCGGTGGATATCGGGGTCAATTATCGATCTTTCACTTCGAAACTTGACTTCACTTCTACGGGGGGGAAGATCGATGGGTGTCGAATCGTGAGATAGGAGCAAGCTATTGCGAATTGTCAAAGGGCATCCAGGGCACGTTTCGCGCGTTCGTCCTAAAATTCGTGTTCCTTAGTTAACCCCCTTATTGGCGAAAATTTCGCATTCTTCCGTCGTGCACCGTATCTCGCCAGAGATTCCACATTTATCTCTTCGTAATACGCAGAATTATCGTTGGCCGGATCAAGGATAAAAATTTGCATAAAAATGCCTTTCTGCTAATAACCGATACCTTTGTATTTATCAAAACATTCTTTCTCCAGTTTATTTTTATACTTCGATTAATTTAATAGGAATAGAATGATCGAATTGAACTTGATCGAGAAGTATTAGAGATCGAGTGTGATTCAATCGTATCGATTTTTCACGATCAGTGTTGATACTTTACGCTCATTATGTCGATCGTATTAGCAATTCGTATCGTTATCGATACGAACGATTTCTACGCTTATGGGAATAATATTTACATTTTATATCGTTAAAACAAACGGGGAGAAGGAGAGAGAGAATTGGAAAGAAAGAATTAAATCGATCGAACAAAGCGGTATCCATGCCTGCAAATATATTCACAATTAATGTATTTTGCTTCTCTTCCTTCGTACGTTAATCCACCAAGCCTCTCAAACCTTTCATCTTCGTTTTTTCCTTTCCCCGTTTCTTGAATTTCTCGAAGCGAGAAACGACAGAGACAAAAGCGTAATAAATACAGGACGAGTCTCTCGAGAATCGGACGAAATCCTTTGATCTAATAATTCCCATAAATATCTTATCATTTCGTAGAATGCGAATACGGTAATTACATATACCCTTCTATTAATAAATAAATTCAATAAATAAAATACCGGATCCAATATAACGTTGATGTAATATTAATCGTATTCGTTCCAAGTTTTCGATTGGTCTCTTGTTTTTTTATAATATTACAGTTTAAAAAAGTGAAATATTTGTACTCAATTTTCCTTTGAAACGCAAGAAGCATCGTATTAATCATTGTACAAATTCCACTTTATATCGTTATATCCACACTTCTTCTTGCGATCGAAAAAGAAAAAAAAATATCTACGTGTACTTAATTTCTTCAATTATTAAAACAAAATACTATATATTATACTAAATATTATACTATCAAATATTATACTATATATTATACTCACAAAATATTCATACTCAGATATTCTTGTGACTAACGCGAAAAATGATTTACACAGATACTTCACCTTCACAGAGATCTATCACTACGCGCAATAAAATCATCATAGACCATTTTCACTTATCTCCTCTCGTTCACCTCTTCTTTCCGGAGAGGAGAATCGTTTCAGAACGAGGGAAAGAAAAAAATTTGATTCTGGGCGCGATCCTCGCCAAGAGAATACGCGGAGCATCTTTTCCCTCCCTCCTCCGGCATTTCTTTGACATGTAAATGCCCTCCCACAACTGCTGAAATATCGCGCAAAGGGAGAGGAATCCATCAAACTTTTCCAGAACGGACTGGTTTCCGCTAGAACACCCCCGATGATGCCTTACGCGTCCCTTCGTAATCCCTTCGCCCGAGTTCTCTGTATTTTTTCCTCTCGTTTCTTTTTCCTTTCTTCCTTTCTTCGGGGGAAGAAAATCCGAACAATGTTGAAACAGGTTGAAATAACTGTAATCCTCGCGCGGCGTGGCACGAAGTCGGGATAATTTATAATCGTTCCAGTTACGTATTCAAAAGGTTGGCGCGAGGAGGCGGTTCTTCTTGTAAAAATCTTTCCTTCTTTTACGGGATAGGATTTTCTTCTAGAGAGATATATATATCTCTTCGAGGTTTATCGGGAGTGAAATGGAATTATTGGAAGAATTTTACAATAAAGATTCGTTAATAAAATAGAGGATAGATTATTTTCTTCTCTTCTTTATTTTTGAAATTGCAACTCAAGTTAAAAAATCTTCGTCCAATTGCTGGAAAGGTTATCCAAAATTTGGGAAATTAGATCTCAACTCGATTACATCTTTTCACGCAGAATACTTCTAACGGAAAGTTTCGAAGAAGAAAAACTTCTCTCGATTCGGCGAGGATGAGAATGCTTTAAACATATTTAAGGATATTTTTCGTCTCGGCCGCGGCCAAACTTCGTCCCTTCCCCGCAACTTTTTTCTCCTCAGGGAAAAAGCGGCGAATTTTTCTCCCAATTTCTCTTTCTACCACTTTTTCCCCCTCCCTCTTTCCTTGAGGTTTTTCCGGGACGCGAAAACGGGTGTCGAGGGTGCAAGAATCGCCGACGCGTGATCGTGAGGGCGCACGTGCGTGTAGCTGGTTTCGTGAAAAGAGAAAGTGATACGAATTTATGGCTCAATTCGAGAACCTCGCTTTAAACGGCTGCTTTGCAATATATGCTGCTTTCATCGATTCTCTTTTTCTCTCTTTTTCTCTTGGTACTTGAAAAAAAATGTGTTATTTCTTTTCCTCCAATTCTAACGCTTCAACAATTCTTTACAAATTGAAAATATCGACGTAATGTATCATAAATTGTTTCCTCGTTTTTGAATCAGGAAGATGTTATGCAAAACTGTTAATATATATATAATCGAATTCCAATCAAAATGCAGAATTAATATACTCGAAAGCAGAACAAATTTTAATTACTCGTAACTTGATAAACGAGTCTCAATATTTTTGTGCACGAAGAAAACATTATTATTTTTGATTTTGGAGTCTAAACTCGATTCTTCGGATGAATAATAAATACTATATAATTTATAATGAAATTACAATATTTTTAATCGAATTTCCCTTTACATTTTTTTTACTCTCTATAAAAATATCGCTAAATATCCTTTGAACGTAAATTCCATTAACAATCATCGAGTTACGATCCCTCGTGCTACTGCTCTATTCTCCTTCCATTTTTGCCACAATACCGTCGAGCGCATCGACGACCGCAGATTACACGAATCTGGAGGAACGCGAACAAAGGCCGGCTCCCTCTATTAACAACCACGATACGCAACCCCTTCGAATCCGTGAGCTGTTTTTAATCGCGTGTAATTTGCATTCGCGAGCAATTTGCGCGGCAATTAAGAGGAATCTGCGATCGTGACGGCGTGACATGGTTTAGAGGCGCGGGTCAGAAGACAATGGGCGTTGCTCTCGTTCACGAGAAGCATCCCCATCCAAGGGGATGGAACAGCCGCGTTTCAGACAAACTTTCGTCTTACCTTCCTTACCTTTTTCTTTCTTTTCCTCTTCTTTTCTTTTTTCCTTTTCCTTTTTCTTTTTCTTCGGCACAGTTTCTTCAGAAAGTGAACCCTCCCTCTTCCTTTCTCGAGCGGCCATTTATGTTTCAGAAAGCTTCTCTTTGTTTGTTTGCGTGGAAGAGAGAGTCGATGGTAATTATTTTCCTTTATTTACGTTTCTCTTGTCTCGGTGTCGCTTTTCGGACGGAACAAGGTGTTGGAAATTTATTTCGAAAGATAGGAGTGGGTTTGAGAATATTGAGAAGGGATGAAAAATTTTTCTCCCGAAAATTTGAATTCTTGAAACGCCGCCATGCGGACGGAATTGTTTCCGTCCGCGTAATTAAGTCGGCGAAAAATAAACAAGCGAGGCAAGAGGGGAGATTATAATTGCGTAAAAAAAGCCGTGACGCAGGTTTCTCGGGGTAACAAACCGACACATTTTATTTCCCTGCTGGAACGATGAAATTTTGATTCGTCGTTCCTTGGTCAACTGTTCCTTGATTATTATTTGCAAAAATATTTGAAAGAATTCAAAAAACTGTTTCCATTAAAAAAACCTAGGAAACAAGATTAGAAAAATTACTTCTATTATATAAAATTAAAACCATCAAACACATACCTCTATTTTAAATTTAAAAATCAAATCATTTCAAGAAACAAGAATATTTCCAAAACCAAAGATCCTTCCTTGAAGATGAAAATTTTTCAATAAACTTTGACACGATCCCATCCCTCAACCCCGATCGAACTTCGAATCCTCAAAAAATTATTTAAAAAAAGAGATATTATTTTTTCCATCAACCCTATCAACCCAAATATTTTCAGAGACGTTCCTCCTTTGGCGGAACGCCAAATCCTAATAACACCCCTAATCCTAAATCGACTACAATTTCAATCGAGCGACAACGATCGTGCTAAATCACGACATTCAACCCCGGCTTGTTCAACCCCCTGTTCCCCTATAAATAGGGCAGGTTTATCGGCGGGTAGGGTCACGAGATCCCCCTAAGGGCAATCATAAGGTGTTTATATCCCCGTTACACGTGGCGCGCGCAACGAAGGGATGTAATCGCCCTTCCTCCCCTCCCCTCCTCACCGTGTCGGGAGATCCGTCCGGGTATTTAGATGGTTAGATCCCGCGCGCACCCTCGGCTATTTATCGTTATTGGGGTTGCAGTTGTACGGATTAGGGACCTGCCCTCTCCCCCACCCTTCTATCCTTGTATCTGAATATCTGAGCAGCGACGACAATGGATATCTGTAATCGCGTTTGTCGATTAATGCGAGCGGTGGCTACGAGGGTGGCCAATCCCTCCCCCTCCCCCTTGCTTTAATCGTTTCGTTTAGGGGCGGATCATGTTGTTGTTGTTGTTGTTGTTGTTGTAGCACGAATTGATTGGCTCGTTGCGTCGCATTGGAGAATTCTTGAGGGGGTGCGATTTCTTTGTCGGTTTTTTTAGATGGGAGTTGAGAATGGAGTTTCGAGGGTTTGTTCGTCGAGCGTTTTTTCTCTTCTCGTGTTTCTTTTCTCAACGTGAATCGAGATTTAGGGATAAGAGTTAAGAATGCTTCGACAGTGCTTGTTCATCTTAACATCTTAATATTTAACGTGTTTGAACGAACACCTAAAAAAACTTATTTTATTATTTATTATCAATAAATAAAATTAATTAAATAAAAAATATTTATAAAATAAAATAATTTAATTTTAGTATTTAAAATTTTATACTAAATAATAAAATTATATATTAAATAATATGAATAAATAAATAAAAGTTAAATTATATATTTGTTTTTAAAATTATTTTATTATAATTATTTTATATTATTATTATCATTATTATTAATTTATTAAATTTTTATTATTAAATAAATCATGTTGTGGTTTTTAAGATTAATTGTATTAATTGATTTATATATAAAATATAAAAATTATTAAAAATTATAGTAAATTATAGTTAATAGAGAATTCTGAAACAATGAATGAAAGTTTTATTCGGAAATTAATTCTAGTAAAGATAAATATAAGTGCCAGCAATAGCGGTTAAACTTGATTTATAAATTAATTTTTTCTAATATTAATTTAAATTGTAATAAAATTATAATTAAATTTATTGATTTTAGGTGTTGGATTTGTTTTTATGATTTTTATATTTTATGATTGATCGCGTGGATTTTTAATTCTTTCGGAAAGAATGTCCGATTTGTTACACCTTTATTTAACTTTAATACAGATAATTAACCGTTTCACGATCACGTTAAGACGAGATTACATGAAATTGCAATTATATGTAAGATAAGAAGATTTAACGATCGTTCGACCAGAAGAGATCGATTCGATTAAGCAACATTGTACAATTCCTCTTTTTTGAGCGCACAGTTGTCGTGGATTCATTTTCGATCAAATGAAATTATAAGACGCGCGGGGTCGGAAAAATTATAATTCGAAGGAGAAGCGGTGATCATTCGCAGCGGCCGGAAGTGGTCATCCACCTCGGAGGAGAGAAACGATCCCGGGGGCGTTTTACCCGTCCGTGGCCGGACGAGGTCAATCAGAATTTTAAATCGTTGCCGGGCACGGATGTTTGCTCCCGAAAAGCTTTCACCCCGTAAATTATTCATCTTACGGCCCTGCCTGTCCGCTCGTTCACGCATTAAAAAAAAAAAGAAGAGAGAGAGAGAAAAAGGGAAAAAAGAAGCTCCGTCACTTCTGGATCGTGTTGCTCCTAATGTTCGACAACGTGCTCCATCAAACGTCACATTGAGAAACGGAGAGCGGAGCGAATTGAGTCGAAAAAAGGATTTGTTGGAATTTTATTTATCGATTATGCTTTTTTATTCGCAATCGTAGTGGAAGATCTTAAAAAGAAAAATAATATTTTTTTGAAGTAATAGTAGAATATATAAACAGGATGTGGAAAAAGAAAACTTTTTTTTTCTTTGAAAATTTATCGATTTTGAAACAGTAATGGAGTCTATACACGGGATATTTTAGAATATGGAAGAAGGAGACGTTTTTGAAAATTGTAGTAGAATCTATATACAGAATGTTTCAGTGCATGGAAAAAGAAGAAGGGAACGTTTTTGAAAATTTTAATAGAATCTATACACAGAATGTTTGAGTAAGAGGGAAAAGAAGAAAATGTTTTTGAAAATTGTAGTAGAATTTATATACAGAATGTTTCAACATACGTAAAAATTCATCGAATATGAATTTTTCACTCGTTCTCTAAATTATCTTCATCCTATTCATTATGAATATATATATCCGGTCCACTTTATACTTGACAAGTTTTCAAATTCAATTTCCTCGACAACCAAGTCTCCTCGAACGAAAAAATTTTATTCTCCCCGCTTATTTTTGCATGCAAGATCATCCCTACCACCAGTTGCGGTAAGACACCGCGTGAAGAAAAGCGTAGAGAGAGAGAATTCTGCTAAAAATCCTTCCATCCTCTTTTCCTTCCATCCTCTTTCCTTCCTTCGTATCATCGATACACCCCCCAGTTCGAGAAAAGCTTCGATCAACGTTTTCCGGCTTCTTCGACCATCCCCTCTCGAGTTCGTTTACAGTTTCCTGCGGAAACGCGCGCGTAGAAGGGAGGGATCGATCCGCTTTGCGCTGCGAATTTAAATGCCGGCCCATTCGTGTAAACGTTTCTGGAATTCGAAAAATCGGGAATCGGTTCTTAATGCCGGAGGAAAACTCGAGTTTTACGCTCGTTTCACCCGTGGATCGACGGAGAAAAGAGCAGAGCTGTCTCGAGACGCAAATCCTGAATCGGATGAGGATGGGGAGGAGCAAGTATTGTTATTTCATTGGAAGGGATTGATGAGGAGAGTTTGAGATTTATTTCGTTCCTTGTTTTTTTTTTCGAAAGGGAATTTTATTGAGAATTCTGTGGATATACTCGAGGGAGGGATTTTTAAGGAAAATTTGAGAAAATTTAGGGTTAATTTGAGTGGGCTGGGAAGTTTAGATTAAATTGGTAAAAAGGATGAATTGTCGTAGATTGAATCTTTTTCAGAGAATAATTTTAAGATTCTTCTGAAACTTTATCTCTTCTTATTTGAAATCAAAAAAAAAAATATTTTCGCGCTTTCTCACATTTTAAAGATATCAGAACATTTGTATTCCAATGTCAATAAATTGTACCGATTTTAATTAATATAAAACTTTAAATAACAACTATTACACATCAAATTTTCCTTTCCAACACCTCCAAATTTGTAATAATCTGTACAAATTTATGAAAAAAAAATCAATGAAGAAATGAAAAAGAGAAACGAAACTCTTTCTTCCTAAAATGGTTACACGCGATTATTCCCTATTAGAGCTATTAATTTTTTTTTCTTTTTTATTTCGATAAAGCATGGTCCACAATGCCATCGTTTCACAGATGTTTTCTCAGAGAGGGAAAAATCATCGGAGAAGGAAATTTCATTTCCTCTTCCTCCTCCTCATCCTCCTTCTCCCTCCCCTCCATCTATTATCGAGATCTTAAACCGTATTGTCTCCCCTCGAAATGCACGAGCTTTTCATGATAACCTGAGAGCTCAACGGCGTCCTCACGTTTACAAGAGTTTCATTGTCGTCCCATGGGAAATATGGGTATAATGTAGTGTGATGCAGATGTTGCTATTTGCTTTTTCCGTTCTCCTCGTCTCATCGTGCCCGTTTTCGCGCCCCTCCCCTTCCCTGCGCTCTCTCAGAAACATCCCTGTGATTCCTGCAAAATTGTAGCCAGGTCTCTAAATATTTGCCTCTCCGGGTCGAATATATATTTGTCGCTCCTCGTCGAGGAGTAATTTACTTTGGATCGATGAAAATATGTTTCTCATTTTGGTTAATCGAATCGATCGATACTCGAGTGGATTTATTTATTTGTTTGAAAAATGAACGAGTGTAGAGCTCATTTGTTTCTCCATAATTATATATAAGGAATAATCTTTAGTGGGCGATATTGATTCGTTAAATGGAAATTTAAACGTTGGTTTCTCTGGATTAAATTAGTTTTAAATTGGATTTAATTTTTGGTGACGATAAAAAGCATAGATAAGAAATTTTTGGTTGAAATCTTCAATTTTGAAAATTGTAAATAAATAACTTGAAGAGTTTCGAATGAATGAATTAATCAAAGAGTCGAATTTGTCTTCTGAATTTTTTTCAAAGTAAAACGAAGGAAACTTTATAAGCTTTTTACAAACTTTAACGCTTCGATTCATTCAACTTCGATTTTTAAAAAAAAGTCTTTACTAGTATTCGAAGATTTCGATGAACGAGGTCGAAAGGAGAGATCGAATTTTTCTGATCTTTAAAAAAAAAAAAAAAAGGGAAAAACTGAAAGGGGAGGAAAATCTCAAGGAGGTCGGTCGTAATGCAGCTGTATATCATTGCGCGGGAATAAATAGAAGGAACTTCCCCCCAAGGAGTTTCATAACATCTTGAGCGCTTGACCGTGGCCATTGCGACGAAATTTACGAGAGGGAAAGTTCGCAAATCTTGATAAACTCGTTCCCACCGACCACTTCTTTTCCTTCGATGGAACGGAAGTGTAAATACGGTTCCCCGAACATTCTAGATGGCGGCACTTTCTCGTTGATCCAACAAAAATCATCAAACAAAATTCTCAAAACAATTAATTAACCATATATATATTTGTTTAATACAAATTCATATCTCATGGGGATCCATCCTAAATCTTACAAATCATTTCACCATCTTTTAATTTTTATTATAATTTCAACCAAATCATTTTAGTAAAAGCCATTAATAATAAAAAAATCATTATAAATTCATTTATTTTATAAAAACTCAAATTTCATCTACCATAATATATTATTAATCCTATAATTAATGATAAACCTAACATCACCTAATCGATTTAAAATAATAGTTACTATCCCTGAAGTAAATGATTTTATTTTTATATAATAAATTACAAGACAATAAGAAATTAATCCTAAACTATCCTAAATCTAAAATAATAGATAATATATTTGGTTTTAAAATTAATATATATATATATATATATATTGAAATTAAAAATAAGATTATTAAATATAAAAAACGATCTATTTTTAATTCACTTAAATCTATATATCTAACTCTATAAATAATAATTATTGAAAAAATTATTCTTACTAAAAAATAAATATTAATGATTTATAATCAATTATTAATAAAAAATTAAACTTTATTGAATTAAATGAATAAATATTTCGTTCAAAAATTAACTCTTTATTTAAACATAAAAAATATAATCTCATTAATATTATTGAAAAACTAAAACTAAATAATAAAATTCCACAAATCAATATTTTCACTTAAACTATTTAAATTTAATTTAACTTTTACCTAAATTATTTTAAATAAAATAAACTTTTAAAAATATTAAATTTAAGGAAATTCAATGTATTAGTAATACAAAATATTCAACTACCCCAAAATATTCAAATACCCCAATTTTTAATCTTAAATCTTAAAACCTCCTTGTTTAAAAATACAAATTCTCTCTCTTCTTAAGCTTACTTCGCAAAACTTACCCTTCTTCCCCCGTAAGATCCAACAAACCAAGGCGCGACTCCCTCAAAGCCTCTTTTATATATTTTCATCCCCCGTTCGACTGATCGAAACACACGATTCGATGATCGTCGTCGTGAACGTTGTTGGCCACGCCGGATATCCGGTTAAATGCTACGCGATGGTGGATTCATTTGCACGTGAGCCGAGGGGAGGGGAGGGGAGGAAAGTAAAGCGGATGGGCTCGCGTGTACACCGAGTCGACAAAGAGGGACGAGAGATCGGCGAGGGGAGGGGGAGGAGGGGGTGGACGTTTCCATCGTAATTCAGGGAGAATGGGAGCGCCATCAAACGCGACGATACTGCGGCTGGCAGGATTGGACAAACATAGGTGGGACAACGGTCGGCTGAAACAACTGGTTGCTTTGGAAACACGAAATGGTCGAGGGCCATCCCCTGGATCTGGCAACTTTGCCCTACGCCATTTCCGGCTTGTCGAAAGGCGCACGGTATTTTTTCTTCGGCCAGGATTCGACAGAAAGGAATATATAAATTGTTGTCGATCCACGGTTCCATTATTCGTTTCTTCTCTAATCTGTTCAGTTGTCTGCACTCGTTTTAGCATATTTAATATTTTTTCTTAGCAATCCATTGTTTTATTAAATTCTTGCAATCTTATTCAATCTTCTCCTCTTCTTTTTCTTCAGATTAACACGTAGTAGTCTATTCTCATTCTTGAAAACGAAATCGAATTTTCTTGTGATTTAGATAGATAGATTTCTGTGGAAGAAATAATTTTTTTTCTATATTGATCAAATTCTTCGATCTCGTTATCCAATCTCATCTCCTTCTTAACAGTAATCTATTCTTGAAATCGAACTCTTTCGTTAACATTTAGATAGATTTCTGTGGAAGAAATTTTTTTCTTTCTTCAAGAGAAAAAGGATATTATGTTTTATTAAGCTTTTAGCGATTTGCAACTCGAGTTGGATCGAGGGATCAATCATGAAACGTCGCAACAGCATTCTTTTTATTAGTTTTTTGATTTCTGTTGTTGTGATGTCGTTAATTTTGTATTAGAACCAAAATCTTGTGCTTTCGTTTTTCTTTCGTGTCTTGAAAGATAGATTGTAATAAGTTGACGGTATTTGAGGTAGATTAGATATCTGTACGTTATTCACATTTAATTGAAGAGATATGTAATTTAGATCTCTGGAAATGGTTATTACATTATCATCGTTTTTCGAGATTAGTTTAAAGAAATGAAATTGGAGAGAATGTAATTCATCTTGGGATATAATTCGATATTTAAACTTTTATTGTAAAAGAAAATTTACAAGAAAGATATCAAGGAGAGAGAGATAAATCATACAGATCGAATTTATCGAATTTTTCTTTCATCATTTCTGTTCCATTCATACGGAATTGCGAAAGTAGAAATCAAACGTAAAAATTTTTTCCAACTTTTTTTTTTCTATGATACACATATAATATGCAACGTGCTTTGAATGTAAAGTTTCTTCTTCGTTTCGAGCATGGATATTCGAAAAGTTTTTTTCCAAAGAGACTTTCGTAAAAGTAAAAAGGAATGCAAATTTGGTCAGAGAGATCACGGATTTAAATTTGTGAATCTCGTTAACATAGAATCGACATCTGTTCTCTTCTATTCTTTCTTTTTTAGTCTCTTTCTTTATTAGAATTAGAATTAGAATCGTGGAATGAAGACAAATCGAAGGGATTATCCAGGCCATCGACAGATTCATCCTCCTTAAGGGTAATATTCAGATGGCAGCCACCTGCAGTACTCAAGCTTTGTATTCCGGCTTGTTTATCTAAACCTTGACCCATTTCCCCGCGTAAAAGCGGCTTCGTACTTTTGTACTTTTCTCTCTTTTCCACTGTGTACTCTTTAACTGTGCCAAAAACGGTTTTTCGAAATTCCGAGAGACTTTATCATATCGTCATTGTTAAGACACTTAAAGTAAAACGAGAGAACATTAATAACGTTGTTAATTCAAAATTACCTATTTCCTTTTTTTTAAATAAAACATTTAATATTCCACACCACTGGAAACATTTTATTCTCCCTGTTAAGAAGCAAAGATGATTTATCAAACATTTACTCAGACATGAGTTCACTTTCTGTAATTTATCTTCAACTCTAACATTTGTTCCAATTTACTTCAATTTCGATTCGAGACAACGTTTCCAAAACATATCCCAAATCCTCGTGTGTTTATAATCCTTTGTACACCGAAACCATGTTGAAATCGAATAATACAACCATCTACTGCTAAAACCTCTCAAACATTCCTACTAATATATTTCTATATATCAATTTACTTTTCTTGTGACTCAAAACAATCCTCAGAATAACTACTCCAATCGTATCAAATTCTAAAATTTCTTCTCTACCACTCCAACCATATCAAAATACATTCCCCTCTCGTCATTCTCACCAAATCTCTTATAATTAACTTAAACTTGGATGCATCCACCCCATTAAAAAAAAGGAAAGAAACAGTAACAATATCCCTCGAAAGAACCCTCTTCGCTCCCCAAACCCGCATGATTCGAATCGAAAATCCGAAAGCATCCATTACCACGGGAAGCTCTCTCTCTCTCTTCGTGACAGAGTGGCCCTGAGCGAGGCTTATCCGCGTCGGCGGTCCGCCTGTCATTAATGTATCGCCGCGCAGTGACGGTGGCGTACGGTAGTAGGTGGCCAGCAAACATCGGCTCGTTGCACGGTAAACACGTCGCAGGTAGCGGCAGATGCAGGCACCGGGATCGATCCCCGCGCGGGTGGGGAAAGGGATCCCTCCTCCTCCTCACCTTCCTCCTCCTCCCCCGCGTTTGCGGCGTGACGCGCCGCGTCGCTGTGTCGCTACGTAATGAATAGGGCATAAATCCAACCGGTGCCTCTGACCGGATCCCAAACCCCCCTATCTCTCGTGTGCACGGGTGTGTACGCGTGTAACGCGCGTATGCATGTATGTACACGTTGCGAATGGACGACGCGATATCAGCCGCCGGAACCGGCCGAGTTCTTCGCCGCCCTCTTTCTATTCGATGGTAAGGCAGGGTCGGTCAATTCTGGCGTTTCTCTTCGAATTTGTTTTCCTCATTCGGGGAAATTGATCCGTTGGAATTGTAGTTCTTTTTTTTTAGGATTGTTGGAAAGATTTGGAAAGGTTTGGAAAGATATTGGGAGGATTCTTTTAATGTTTCGTAGTTTTTGTGTAATATAAAAGTTGTAGATGAAATTCTCTTGTTTTTGTTCGAATTTGTACCCAATTCGGGAAAATTGATCTGTTGGAATTGTAGTTCTTTTTTTTAGGATTGTTGGAAAGGTTTGGAAAGGTTTGGAAAGATATTGGGGAAGATTCTTTTGGCGTTTCGTAGTTTTTGTGTAATATAAAAGTTGTAGATGAAATTCTCTTGTTTTTGTTCGAATTTGTACCCAATTCGGGAAAATTGATTCGTTGGAATTGTAGTTCTTTTTTTTAGGAGTGTTGGAAAGGTTTGGAAAGATATTGGGAGGATTCTTTTGGTGTTTCGTAGTTTTTGTGTAATATAAAAGTCGTAGATGGAATTTAGGAAATTAGATTTAGAATAATTCTCTTGTTTCTTTTCGAATTTGTTTTCCCCATTCGGAGAAATTGATCTGTTGGAATTGTAGTTCTTTTTTTTAGGAGTGTTGGAAAGGTTTGGAAAGATATTGGGAGGATTCTTTTGGTGTTTCGTAATTTTTGTGTAATATAAAAGTCGTAGATGGAATTTAGGAATGATTTAGAATAATTCTGTTGTTTTTGTTCGAATTTGTATCTATTGGGAAGATTGATTAGGGGGGAATTATGATTTTTTTTTAGAAATGGAGTGTTGGAAATGAGTTTTGTAAATGGTGATTGGAAAGATGATTGGTGATTTTGAGAAAGGATGTGGAATAAAAACTTTTGATTATTGATTTGAAAGAATTTTGTATAAGGCAGAGGAAAATTTTAACAATTAAGGATAATATTATCTATTTGAATAATTTATTATTTAAATTATTATAATTAATGAGATTATACCATAAAAGTAAACGAGTAAATGTTAATCGAGCATTTTAAATATAATTACTACTTAAAAAATTAATTAATTTTTCAACCCGTTAATGTTCAAAGTTTAATCCAAAGTTAGTGAAAAATGATTCACAAACGCTTTTTGAAAATATATCAATATTTTTCGACTCTTGAAACTTTGAACGTTCTCGTAGCTATATAAAAATCCTCCCTCCCCAAAAAAAAAAAATCGAAACAAAAACCAGGATCATATTTCATCATTCGTAGAGTTTCACAAACAAGAGCTCTAGATCAACATCGACAATTATACGATTATAAAATCTCTTTGCACGAAAATCTGAAGAAAAAAAAGAAATATTTAAATTAGAATTGAAATTGGACGGGTGATGAAATTCGCTAGATCCGATGTCGTTTCATAAATCTGAAAGAGATAGATGAAGGAGAAAGGATGGCACTTTATTCTTCATTAGTTGGAGAAATGGGGCGTTGAATTTACGAGGCGAAATTACGGGGGATTAAAACAAGGTCTTTAAAATTTAAAATATCTTTCGAGAGAATTCTCCTGCTCTCTTCTTCGCGCCCCATAATTCTTTCGCAATGAAAGCGGGGATTAGTTTCTTCTTCCCCACGAGAGATACAACTTGCCGCCCACTTAACCGTTCGACTTTCCATCATTCCATCGAACTTGCAGTTCGTTAACCTTTCTTGTTTGTTAATTTTACCGAGGATGGGGTGGAAACGACGAGGCTCAAACTTTCATATCGTTTGCCAAACATTTTAATCTTTAGCTTCTTTCGACTCTTTCGAAGAAATAATATATTTTTCTTAATCACACGTTGCTTTCAAGTGTAAAAAGAAATTATGAAAATGTTTCATAATAAGATCATCGTTTCGTTGCTCCCAAGATCTCTTTAAAATAAATTATCGTATGCCATAATACTCCAGGCATTGTCTGCCCAGAACCACGTTTTACTTCTTCCGTAAAAACGATGCCGTATAAATCTACAAATACAGAAATAACATCTACATGAAAGTAAGTTCGTTTCTCAATAGAACTTTAACGAAACTCGTTCGAAATTAAATTTCAATCGTACGATCGATATTCATATCGACTATCGATATATATTCCCAAATATTTAATAAAGAGAGGTTGAGGTTTAATAAATTGCCATTTCGAATAAAATCAAAAATTACTTAAACGTCTAACAAACGCAATTTTAATCACATTAATCATTGATGTTTTCTCGAAAATCATTACGAATCCATCTCAAACTTCAAATTATCGATATAACCCCCAAATTTCTCTTATTTCCTATTCGCTTTCCTGATAAAAATTCCGCGTCAACTCGAACAAATTCGATCAATTTCCGTAACGAACCGTCATCATCGCATCGCGAGAGCACATCCACCCCCGGCGACGATTCCATTTAAAAAAAAAAAAAAAGAAAGAAAGAAGAAGGAGAAAAAAAAGCGGCGCAATTTTATTCACTCCTCTCGTTCGAGACACCCCGTTGCGTTAACGACGCCAGGCCGGGGGTGGATGCATCCCCTCGCAAAAAGCATATAAAAATATCCGTGCGATTCTTCTCGTCCACTGATAAAACGGGTTACCACCGTGGACATAAATTTCAGTGGCCACGAACTCGATGAAATATGCGATCCAACGGGGGAGGGGGAGGGAGGGGGTCGCCATCTTCCTTCGTTTCCGTGTTTCGCTCTGTCGAGAGGGAGGAGGAGGAGGAAGAGGAGGAGGGGTTGCCTTTTCCGTCTCGCCTTTCTCTCTTCCTTTTTTCTCCTCTCTTTTTTTTTTTTCTTTTTCTCGACCAGCATTCGCTTCGCTCGAAACTGGTAATGGAAACATGAATTTTAAATGAGCACGCAGGGAGGATGGAGGACACCGATGGTTAATGGTCACCCGATGATCGGCTACATTTTTATCGACGCGATTGGAAAGACTCCGTTCGCCCCTCCCTTGACGATACGCAGGGTGTAGTTTAATGGATGTGAATTTTGTATGGTGTAAGAAATGGATCGAGGAGAATGGAGTCGCTTTGGAATCGGGAGTACAGGTGTTGATGTTTTCGTTTCTTTTTTCTTTTTTTTTGATTATCTTTGGCGGATGGAATAGTTTTGAAATTCTTTCTTTTTTTTTCTTCGTTTGAAGTTAAAGTTTGCTTTCGTAACACGAGGTTCTTTGTTCCTCGTGGATTATTAAAGGATTATTAGAGAAAGTTTTCTTTTGCGTTACGAGATAATCTGGGCGTAAATGAGAATTTAATGGAAGGGAATTTTCCCGCGAAGTGTAACGATCGGTGATTTTGCGCCGTTACGTTGTTATGTCGAGCGCGATGATGAGTTTTATTTCAACGATGTTAGGAATGTTTCTTGGGTAAATAAAGGGGTTGGTTGATTGAATTAGGACTACGAGAGTCGAGATGCTCGATAAATCATCCCTGTCACTGATAGATCGCTTTTAAATTTAATATCTGGGGAACGATGCTGGCGCTCGAGATAATTTTTTAGGTGACAGAATAGAGAGATACTTTCTTTCTTTCTTCCTTTTTCTTTTTTCCTTTGTTCAAATTTTAATCGAGAGTTAATTTCTTTAGTTAGTTTCATCGATGATAAATTTGAATTAAAATTTTCCATATCAATTTTCCACATTGTCATTCTACAAACATTCATACAAAATATTATAATTCAACCTTCTTTGCAATTAAACTTTAAACATTTCACCAGGAATTTATTAATTAATCGTCAAAAGGATCACGCAATCACAACTTGAATCCAAAACATTCTTAACACTAAACATACATAATTTAATCTTATCCAAAATTAGAATCTAAAACTTTTCATCGAAATATCACTATCACAGCATCCTCCAAATTCCACCAAGAATTCAACGAACAACGAGTAACAAAAAACATTTCCATCATCAAATCGTGCATTAATCATACACACGAAGATACAATTTAATCTATTCGCGATTAAAATTCAAACTTTTCACCATGAAATCCCGGCTATCACGGTCCCCTAAATCACGCGTTTCCAGCAGAAATTCGCCAACAACAAGCGAGAAACCATAGCCCAAACAAACTCCACTCTTACATTCCCCCTTCTCTCTCCCCCCTCGAAACGTTTCGTTATCATCACGTTTCAAAACCCGTATCCCCATGCGTTTCCGCTTCCATCCTCCCCCCTCTATCTCCCTCCTCCCCAGGGTGAACGCAGAAAGCGAAGCACAATTGCTCGCAATTCAACCAAATTTTCCGCCGTTCGTTGAAACGAAACAATTCTTTGCACGCGCTCCGCACCCCCGAATTTCCAACCACCCCGCCATAAATTTTCCACCCCTCCCCCAACTTCCTTCGTATCGTCGCGCTTCCGTTCGAACACACCTAAATTTAAAACAGGAGCAGGATTTCAAATTCATTTTCGAAATTTTGTGAAACGGAGTGGCCGCATAAATTTTTGGCCGTATTTTTTTTTGTCACGATAACTTGGCTCGCGGAGGAACCGCGCGCTTCCGGTTTCCGTCGAGGAGCGGAACCTTTTTTCCTTTCTTTTCTTTTTTCCTTCGATAAATCCACCGCGAGATCATTTTTTTGGAAAGAGGATTTCTATCCTCGTTGTTTCGAGCTTTTTTGAACGAACGAAATCGAAGGGTATTTATCGAATCGAAGAGGGGTCGAAGCTTTTCAAATTCTGAAGGTGCCAAGGAAATTGAACGGTTTTATCACATTTGTCGAAGCGGGCGAAGTGAAAGGAAGAGTTTGAGATTAAATTCTAAACGGGATGAGATTTCGAGAGTTTGGGAAAGGTGAATCTTCGTGGATAAACGAGGAAATGATATAATGCTACGCGATGTTAATTTTAAGAATCTTCGAAGAAGAAAGTTATAAAAGAAGAAAAAGATAAGAATATTTGACGAGAGAGAGGTGTATTTCTATCGAAAAAATTTACTCGCGTTTTTCTTTTTTTTTTTGGAACTTTCGTTTATACAATAATTTTTCGTTATTTTCGTGTTTATACCGAATTTCGTAAAATTACCAATTGCGATGTTGAAAAAGAATTCACCATCGAAGAGAAAAACACAAAGAGGGAGAAACCAAAACGCAGATATCGTTTCAGCAAATTAAAGCGAATAAAATCTCTCAAAATAATCGCCTTTGGACACTTGGGGGCGCGTATATAGAGAGTCGAAAAACTCGTATTTTATAACATAATTAAAACTACGTTACAATTAAACTCGACGAAAAGAAAAGAAAAAAGAGTACGTCGTTTAACGCGCAAAGAAAATATTCGCTTTTCATTTAAACGGGCGCGTGTATAGAAAAATTGTAGCAAATTTAACGATAGAATTAAACGAACGAGTAAAAGTATTCAAAAAATACGGGCGAATCTTGAAATACGTTCGAGTAAAAAAAGCTGGCACGACACGCGATTATTATTACCCCTCGAAAACCCAATTTAAATTCCCCCCAATTTTTATACAATTTTTGCAACTTAAACTTTTTCCAAACCTTGTGCACGCCCGTCCCGTTGTTGCGCATCCTGTATAAATGGCCGTGTGTCGCGTGACTTTTTCCGCTTAATCGTTCTGCGCCCGGACGATAACGTTTATTTATTATCCGGATAAACGGACACCGGTATTTTTTTCCCCTCTTCTTTTCTTTGAAATATTCGAGCCAGCTTTATGGAAGGTAGAAACATTTTTTTCGACCATTCTCCATTGATCTCCGCCACGTATTTGTCTCTTTGGAAAGTAAGATGAATCGACGGATGAGCGTAAAAACTTAATTTTTTGAAATGCGCTCTAAAAAGAGAATAAAATTTATCTTGGTATATAAAACGAGGTAACGAATAAGAGAATATTACGATCTCAAAAGAAGCAGTAAAGTATACATCCTCTCCTCTTTCATTTTGAAAAATAAATTCGTATAGCTAGACCAGCTGTTTCTTCGATTGGTAACGAGCAACGAAACGTGGCAGAGAGAATTGTTCGATTGTTCCATTCTAATTGTGCGTTATTGCTGTTTAACTATACTTTTCTTTCTCCTCCTTCTTCTTTCTCAGCCACGTGCGGTTAAATAGACGATCTTAAATATCGTAACAATGAGAGACATGCGTGAATAGAAATTCGCACAAATTGGTCTCACGCGATTACTCTGTTTATATAAAGGGTGTTTTTTATTCAACTTTTTATTTAAGTAAAATTGAATTAATAATTTATCGAGATAATGAATCTCACAAATCACAAACTTTGCTTTTTTTCTTCTCCCTTCTCTATAATCGAGCCTTTCCATGAAAGAAATGTTTCAAAAATTAAAATATACCAAACATTTTCCAATATTTTTACTATGTTACGACTTACTTCAATTTTAAATGAAATTGATTTGTAATTGACTTTTTAAAACTATCTTCAATTAAAGAAATTACTTTAATCTACTTTTAAACCCTTTCATATTTACATTAAAATAAACAATTCTAAAATAAAATTTATCGAAGCTTATCTTGAATATACTACATTTTGACTTGAATTATTATTCTCTAAGATATCTCTAACTTAAATAAAAGCCAGTTAAAACAATAATACATAAATTTAAACTCAATTGGGTCCTTAATCGACAAGCATCTTCTAATCAGATATAAAAAGCCGCCATATTATTCAATTTTAATAAATCCTATATTTAATCACTTAACATATTCACTTACCTTTTTATAACTAATTTTTATATCTAATTAAGAATTATCTTATAAAAGTTTTATATCTAATTCTAATTTATTATTAAATTTTTTAATGACAAAAGAATTAATTTATAATTGTTATCGATCAATTCTAAATTTCACCTAAAATCAATAAATTCAATTAATTAATTATCAATACAATTTAATAAATCAATTTTAACCACCGTTTCCATCCACGATCGGATACATTCATCGGGTGCAATGATTTCGATGTCATCGACCCGCCCCTAGACTTTGCACAACGAAGAAACGACTTTCACCCTCGACGTTCGGGGAGATTATCGAACATTATTGTGCGAGGCTGTGCGTTTCGCATTAGCTGAGAAGGGAGAGGGAGGAGAAAGGAAAGAGAGAAGAGCAAGAGAGAGAGAGAGAAAGGGGAGGGGGTGGATTATCGGTCGGGGAAAGACGCGGAGTAGCATAGCATCGGTGATTGGAAATGGCCTTTGTGTTTTAGTTTCCAGAGTTCTGATGATGGAATCGCGAGTTGGTTGCGGGGGGGAGGTGGTGGATGGATGATGACGGAGGAAACAATGCGGCTCCCCTCCCCATTGTTGATCGTATAGCTCCCTCCCATTGTTGTGTTTAGATGTGATTCACCGCAAACGATTTTCTGCCTTTCTGCGAAACCGTGAAAATCAATGATTAGGATAGACCCTTTTGTTAACCATCGTCCGGGAACGGAATTACGCAATTTTCGGCAGAGGTGGATAAAAATGAGAAACGCGCCCTTTGCCCTTTTTTTTTTTTCTTTCTTTCTTTCACGTTCGATGA
The DNA here is from genome assembly GCF_003254395.2 of Apis mellifera. Lineage (NCBI taxonomy): Eukaryota > Metazoa > Arthropoda > Insecta > Hymenoptera > Apidae > Apis > Apis mellifera. Next base: position 7,910,841 of record NC_037640.1, read on the forward strand.
TTTCCGTTGTGTGATTACCTTCTTTTGAGGCGACTTTTTTTTTCGAGGTGGAGGCTGAAATGAAAGTGATTTGGTGTAGAAAATATTTTTTGAACATTGTTGAATGAAATATGTAGAAAGATAGTAATTTTGCATTATTTTTCAAATTACACGAAGTATTCAATTTGAAGTATCTGTCTTCCGAGTTTGAAATAATTATGCAATTATTAATGCAAGATAACATCCATGTATTTGTGAGGAAAGTAAGATGAATCTTAAAATACATTCCAATTCTTTAAAAAAAAATTTCTGGTATATGAATATCTGGTATAAAGAAAAAATAATCGAAGAAGGGTGTTACGATCTCTTTTTTTCGATACTTTTACCCATTCTGGTTGGTCTCCGCTTATTTGTAACGAGAAGAGAAATAAGAATCGACAGATCCATGAACCTAAAAACTTAATTCTTAAAGTGAATTCTAATTCTTTAAAAAAAAAAAAATTATCTGGATGCGTGAAATGATAAATAAAGAAGGATGTCACGATTAAGGAAGCAGATCCTTCCTCCATTTTCAAAAATATATATTTGTTCAGTTACGAATCGTATTTTCCCCTTCGAAACACGTTCTTCCACTTCTCCATTCTTTATCCCCTACATTTCGTCACTGAGCAAAAAGAAAAAGAAACGGAGGACATTTCGTGCTCGCAAGTTACGTCGATTTACCTCGACAAAGGAGATCGGCGAATCCCCGCAGAATTCAGAAAGTTAAGCCGTCAAAGCGAAGAACACTCGTCTCCTTGCACGTTGCTCGCGATTCACCGTTATTCGCCAAAGTGGCCACGACGATGACGACGACGACGACGACGACAAACACTCTCGTAAATCGGTGCGCCACGTGGCTCGAACAGCAGTTCCTTTCAAAGTGTCGCTCGCTCCCTTTGCCGATTATCGTCCAAGCAATGCTTCTCCACCGACACGTCACTCCCTCTTCCCTAAACTTTTTCTCCGTGACAACGCGTTTCGTTGTTGTTGTTGCACAGTTTTCTCTCCATAAGATTTTCCAACCGAATTTCCAACTCCAATTTCTACCCCCGGAAATCCTTTTTTCTTCGCCAGTTCCTACGGATATTCAACGATCAGATTCGTTCAAAGTTCATAATAATATCTATTGGCTCTATATCTCTCTCAATTCTTTTAATCCCCTTCAATTTTATTTGTGAAAAATTTTCTCAGAAAAAAAATATCACTCGTGTCAAATGTTACATTTTCCAAATTGAGACGAGTAAGAGATATAAATTCAATAGATACAAATTCTATTCTACTCTACTTTATATTTTATATATACAATTTTGCTGAAATAGAATCCACATGAAACTTTACGCGAATCCGAAAAAAATTAAACAAATTGTCATTAAAATCTAATTCATGACGAAAGGAAAAGACGTTCTTAAAGGAACGTGGCTTAAAGAGAAAAATCAGAACAAAAAAAAATATTACTCGTCAAATGTTACATTTTCCAAATTGAGATGAGTAAGAGATATAAATTCAATAGATATTCTATTCTATTCTACGTTACATTTTATGTATACAATTTTACTGAAACAGAATTCACATGAAAATTTACGTGAATCCAAAAAAAATTAAACAAATTGTCATTAAAACCTAATTCACAACGAAAGGGGAAAACGTTCTTAAAGGAATGTGGCTTAAAGAGCCATCGTAAAGAATAAACAGGAATTGAAGTGGAAAGCAAGAGACATCGTCATCGATAAAGATGAAGAAGAGATTCTTCTGAAAAGTCTCTCTCTCTCTTTCTCTTTCTTTCAAACCATTTTCACGACGAGCGAATTCCGCGAAACGCACTCGTTTCCCTCCCCCATTGTTCCACGGGGAAGAAAGGCGGGGCCAAAAATTTCGCAATTAAAACGACACCCATTACGAGCCTCTTAATTATACAGAAATCGCGCGTTGCTCGAACCGTCGTTTCGTTGTCGAGAAATGCGAAAGTGTTGTAGTTTCGCGGGGGCGTGAAACAGGATGGTGGAGGGAAGGAGAGAGAGAAAGGGAGAGGGGGAGCATTGTGCGCGCCTTTTGTTCGGCTAATTATCACTTCGTGTTGATCCTTTGAGCCCCCGCCGTTTCTCCTTCGAACGCGTTCGTTTGTTATCGAAACCAGACACGGAGGAGGGGGGATAATAGCGCGTAATTTAAACGAAACGCTTTGCATTTTGCTTTCGTTTTTGTTCGCGGGAAGAATTAAATGAACGGGGTTCTTGGAAATATCAAAGCTCGGTTCGTCGCGGAAATGATGGATCTCGAATTGTGGACGTTTGACCGAAATTGATGTTGTTCGAAGTGGAATCGTCACGAAGATAAATATTTTCATTGTTTATAATTGGACAATTTTTCTTCCACAAGTGTTATTTTGTTCAATTTTTTAGATCTAGAAAGGAAAATTTACAAAGAATTGTTAAATAATGACTGCAATTTTTTAAAAACGTTGAAACAGGTTTTTTTGAGAATATATATGTGTGTACGTATGTGTAAGTATTCAAGGAAGTTGTAATTTTGAACAGTTTACGAGAGCAAGTTGTACAATACAGATAAGTTTAACGTCGATCATGTTAACAATATCCACAAGTTAACGAGAGTTGGCAATATCTTACGGGAAACTTTCCATTTTGCCCGGTGTCTGGCTACGAGTTAGAAAATTAAACTCTCCAACTATCGAGAGCAAATCTATCTCGAAACTCGGGCCGATTTCTCCGACTTGCCGATTAATAGAATCCAAATCCTTTTCCAATTTACGTGGAAATTTTTATTCTACACTCGGAACGTTTATAAAATAAATACAATAATTTAATCGACAGAATCTCTCTAAATTTTATATCAAGAAAAATTAATTCCCAATCGTAGACGATGAAAAATTGAATTAAGAGATCGAAATAGAGCGTTCTCGAAGAATAGAGCGTTCCAATTGGAAGAAAAATTCTAAAACCTCTAATTCCTCTTTACTTTCTATACGAAAAATCAAAATCGATTTTAAATCTTTCCTTAAAGTATCCATCATCCAAACCGATATCCATCGATTCATCGGATGGATGAATGGGTGGGGACAGATTTTATTAGCAGAGGTGTTTCATTATCGTCGAGCTTCCAGAGTTAATGGGACGATCAGTCCTGGGATGAACAGAGTCGGTCGAAATCAACGCCGGATTTCCGCTTCAAATCCGTCTCTCCAACTTTCTGTTTAAGCACGGAATAAACTTGCGCTAATTGTCACGTTCAAACACAGGTTGGAATCAGCCTTATCTTATCGCTGTTGGCTCTGTTGTTAATCGTCCTTGTTCTGTGAAACCGGTAATAAAATGCTCGACCGATGGAGTGGAGGAGAATCGAGATGACACCATTCTATCCTAGTGTTGAATTGAATCTGCTTGGCACGATTCTGAAATATCGTTGCTAACTTTGAGAAATATTCTCTCAGAAGAAGAGATTTCGAGATTCGATTGGGATAACGGAGTGATTCTGTCTCCGATGATGAATTTTATCGTGGTTTGAACGGAGCGTTGATTATTTGATGGATGATCGGGAAAGTTGAAGAGTTTCCCGCGAGAATCGTGTGGGATAATAAAATTAGGAATTGGAACAGATGATCGAGTCCAATTCTTTCAACGGGAAGGGATTATCAGTTTTTAAATTAGTTATTTATACATTCGATTTCCCAAGCGACAGAATTATTAGTTTAAAATGGAAGTTTTCAATTTCAATCGGAGCAAATGAGAAGGTAAATACATTAGATATAAATTTGAGGAGCGAAGTGAAGAAGGTTTGATAGAAAGTAATGGCATTTGTACAGGTAGCTATTATCGAATTTACAAAAGGGGGATCCTGAGATGGAAGGTAGATTTATATACCAGTCACAGAGGAAAAAGAATCTTTTATTATACACGGAATAAATCTCCTCTTTTCGAGTCTCTTCGACTTTAACCTTCTTAAAAGAAATCCTCTTTGATATATAATTCTTTTTTCGCCATTTTAAATCGTTTTCCAACGGCGTCAACCTCCTCCCTTAACCGTTTAAAAATAATCACATCAAAGTGCTCAAAATGCAAAGTACATACTCAACGTGGAAGAAATTAACAAGCGTCAACTTTACGCCGTGTAAACGCAATATTAATCATTCTTTTTCAAAGGCATTCCATCGAATAATATTTCTCGAAGACTTAATCAAGAGTTTCTTCTTTATTATCGTTACTTAATTTTTCGAATGTTTAAATATTAAAAAAAAGAAAAAAGAAAATATCGAGCGATAAAAAATCTCGAACAATTTATATTTGTCACCAAACATTTTTCCTCCAGAGTGCTTACACCGCTAATTTACGATCACTATATCCAGCCGCGTTTATAAAATCCGTACCAAGCACTTTTAACACGTTCACACCCGGTTGACATTGTTTATTGTTCGCCGGCGTGCCCTCGCATGGACCGTGCGATTAATTTTTGTTACGTCCCACCGTTTTCATAAATTCCTTCCACGGATTCATTTTTTCCTTCCTTCCCCCCCTTTCTTTGGAATTCACGGATATTGAAGAAAAATTTACGCACCTCCCCCAAACGCGTTTCTTAATAATTAAAATTACGATTCGGGCCCCCTTTTATATTTATACATTTCTTATCGTTACATTTATTTTCGAATTTTCCTCCCCTTCCTTGCTAAAATATACGAGAAATAAATTGTGTGAGACGCGATACGAATTTTTTTTACAATACTTTTCTCAAGATACTCAGAATTTGTCAGTGAAAAATCAAATTTTTTACCAGCACGAATAAAGAACCTACTGTTTTATATTTCCTCGAATATCAGAATGTTTGTGTTGTTAATTATTTACGTTCGTACCAAATTATTCCATAAATGGATAAATGCCCGCAGTCTAATAATAAATTTGAATATAATTATAATAATTGCAATAACTTCGTGTTTATGGAGGATCAAATTTATTAATTAACACGAGTGAAGAAACGGAGTTTAAACGAAGACTTATTTCTCTTGATTACAATACACTTTGTACATTTAAATTTTTATCGAAAATTCGTAAACAACTATCGACAACACTTGTAACGATCTCAAGAAAAAAAATAAAAATAAAAAGAAAATTGCTATCAAAATAAAATTACCCAGCATGATAAAACCATTTGAACGACTCGTAGTGGTATTCGATGACGTAAAAGAAAGAAAGAAATAAATAAAAAGAAGGAACGCAGTAGGAGAAAGATAAATTTGTCCCAGCTGGTTGGAACGTGTTAATCAAAAAGCTCGAAACACCATTCGATCCCCATTCACCACTCCAATTCTTCCAATCCGCGATACTCGACGATCAAACGTCCTGCGCGCCTCCCCCTCCCCTTCTCCAATCCCGCTCTCTCCTTTCCACGCTAATAATTTCGCTGGAAAATAGAATCGAGAGTCGCGGGGGATACGCAAACACGATCGAAAGCGTGGCTCCTGGCGATATTTCACCGTGCAATACAACCTGATTGCATTCCGACCGCATAAAAGATTCCGTTCCTACGAGGAGAAGGGGTTTACCTTTCGCTACTCCCCCTCCCTCCACCCTTTCTGCGTGTCTGGAGTCGGGTTTTCCCCGCGTCGGGAAATTTATCCAACCGGAAATTAAAACGGGAGCCTCGTCTCTCCTCTTATTTCTTCACCTTTCGCGCTTCTCCCGCTTTGTTATCGCCTTTGCGCTTTTATTCTTCGACGATAAAGTCAGTGTGGATTAAGCGTGGACAGCAGTGGACAGAGATTCCATCCGATTGGTGTTGCTCGAATTATATTACGAATTCGTGTGATTCGAAATTTGAAAATTGATGGATGAATTAATAATTTTGGAATTAAGAACGGAGAGAAAGATTCTCTTGATTGTCTTGGAAAGATTTTTGATCGAGGTATGATTGAGGTTAAGTCTCTCATCCCTGAATGTATCTATCGAGTTGTTCTTTATCTAAGTTTTTCGCCTTGGATCGATGTTTGAACGTTGCAGCGTTTAGCGTTCAATTCATGATAGTGGAATGTCTTGTACCCTCGATCCGACCGGGAACTTGCCCGGATTGATCGACGATTGAGAGACGAAGATAAATCACCTTACTTTCCTCCTCTCATTGATTTCTCTTCTCTATTAAAAACATTACTCCGCGAAAGGATCGATCTCTGCAATAACAAAACAGTTGGAACGGATGTGGAAATAAAACGTTCCATCAGAAGCTAAAATTAAAATTTATAAATACGATTATTTGTACTCACTTAAACGAATAATTAATTAATCGTCAACGCATTGCCAGACGCTTCAGATTCATTTTTGACGAAATTAAACGGAAAAAAAAAAAAGAAAAAAGTCATTTCATCCAACAATCCCCTCCCACTAAGGTTCAATAAGAAGAGGCTCTATTCATTTTTTCTCTCCCTCCCCTCCCACCAAGGATCCCTCCCTCCGCGGGATTTCCAAGGAATCGCAAGGAAGGAAGCTCGAAGCAGGAAACAATTTCATCGGCGCTCGGTTTCCCGCTAATCAGCACTTTGGCTGAGCGAGGGCTGATGAAAAATCCTCGTGGCGGAGGCCTCGATGCTCCGGCATCGGCTCCCTTCCCTTCCTCCCTCCTTGGAAACCAAGCCTGCCTTGTCCCCCTCCCCCCTCCCTGCTCGTGCACCCGAGTCGAACAATATCCTTTCTTCGCGACGACGTAGAAAATCGAAAAGTCGGCTCCTTCGAGACGAGAGGAAAGAAAAGGGCGAACGAGAGAGGTAAAAAGGAGACGTTCCCCCATTCACCCGTGGCTTAACAATCTATCCTTTCAGACCGACAGCACATCCACCTTTCTTCCTCTCCTTCCCCCTCTCCGAGTCCTTCCAAACCCGCCTGTCGCCTCTTCCTCCACCTGTCTACCTCCCAAAACCCCATCCATTTCGCCATCTCTATTCCCTGCTCTCCCTCTCTTCCTTTTATCTCATTTTTACCTCCGCTCCCCCGGCGCCGATCGATCGAACGGAAGGGTTAAGCGTGCGGAGAATAAGGGATCGCCTCCCCCCTCCTCAAGATAGGGGAAAGGGTGGGTTTTTGGCCGAAAATTAGGACGATAACGAAGGATTCTCCAAGTAACGAGAGCATGGAACGTTTCTCGTGATTGGCTCCGTTGTACGATTGAACGATCGGGGTTGTTTTCTTCGGAAAGGTGGTCCGGCAAGTCGTTATGGAATTGTTGGGGATCCGTAGATCGCGAGGAATGATTAAAAGTATGCGTGGTGTTTCTTCGAAAAAGGATTCTTTTCATGTGAGAATTATTAAGGGAATATTTGGTTTCGGGATCAAGTGCGTTGGATTTCTTGTTTATTTCTCTTTGGAAAGATAATTTTTGGCAATTAGGGATTTGTAGATCGCAAGGAATGATTGGAACTATGCGTGGTGTTTTTTTGAGAATTGGAAAATTGATGGACGAAGGATTTTTTTCGTGTGAGAATTATTAAGGGAATGTGTATATTTAGTTTTGGTATCAAATTGAATTTCTTGTTTATTCTCTTGGAAAGATAATTTTTGTCAATTAGGGATTTGTAGATCGCGAGGAACTATTGGAGGTGTTTTTTCGAGAATTGGAAAATTGATGGACGAAGGATTCTTTTCGTGTGAGAATTATTAAGTATTAAGAATATTTGGTTTTGGTATCAAATTGGATTTTTTGTTTATTTCTCTTTGGAAAGATAATTTTTTGACAATTAGGGATTTGTAGATCGCAAGGAATGATTATAGGTGGTGTTTGAGAATTGGAAAATTGGTGTTATACTTAATTTCAGTATCAAATGCATTAGAATTTTGAGTTTTTTGTTTATTTCTCTTTGGAAAGATAATTTTTGGCAATTAGGGATTTATAGATCGCGAGGATCGATTATAGGGATAGGTGGTGTTTAAGAATTGGAAAATTGGTGTTATACTTAATTTCAGTGTCAAATGCATTAGAAAGTTTCTTGTTTATTTTTCTTTGGAAAGATAATTTTTTAGGGATTTGTAGATCGCGAGGAACGATTATAGGGATAGGTGTTTGAGAATTTTGAGTTTCTTGTTCATTTTTTTTTTAAAAATAATTTAAAAAGTTGTTAGGAATGTAGATTGTGAAGAATGATTGTAGGTATGCATGATATTTGGAATTTTTAAGAATTGATATTGAAAGAAAGAATTCTTTTCATGAGTACTTGATTTCAGTATGAAATGCACTAGAATTTTCTTGTTCATTTCTCTTTGAAAAGATAATTTAGAAAGTTGTTACCAATTTGAAGATCGTGAGAAATGATCAAGTATGAATAATGTTTGAGATTTTTGAGAATTGATGGACGATGAAGAAGAATTCTTTTCACGAAGGAAGATAAGATTAACGTGCATAGTTGTTTGGTAATCGTGCATCAAGCTATTTCTTGTTCCTTTCTCCTTGAAAAGTTAGTTTAGGGAGTTGTTAGAAATTTGTAAGGGATGGTTGTTACGAATCGCTGTACTGGATGCTTTTCCTTCGGGGTTGTTAAGGGGCTTGCTTAAGATTTACAGATAAAATATTAGGTATAATGTATCTCGATGACGTTTAAGATTTTTTCCAATAACACTTTTCTTTCTCTCGACGCAAGAGAATAATTAAAATAATTGAGATTCAGAAAGAAATCGTTAAAACATACGATAGAAATTTTTTAGAATCAGCAATTGCTTTCCTCGATCCATCATCACTCTCATTTCAAAGAAACCACGCTTATATTTTTATACAAGTGCAAAGAAGAAACGTAGCAAAGAATGATGATTCACGGATGTTTCATGGAAATTGTATTATCGTCGAGACTTGAAAGAGATTTAATAAGAATCGAAAGGAGATTCGTGGGAGGGATGAAATCCATTTCGATATAAATTGCTTCGTACGATTCGCCAATATATATATATATATACATATATATATACATATCTTCATTCGTGTATACATAAAAGAACACAACGAAACGACAAACAGTGTGAACGTGTTATCGAGCGTTTAAAAAACACGCCTCCTCGTAGAAATTAACGATCCGTCTGCGTGTTTCCATCACGGGGGAAAAACACTTCGAGGGTAAAACAAAAGCCTCCTCAGGCTGTTGTTTATGCGATTTCTTTTGCATCGATAACGAAATAAAATGGAAAAAAAGGAAAGAGCGAAACACGGTGGACAAAGAGAATTGAAGGATTTCTTTGATCTATTGACGGCGTGCCTTCGGTCGTGCCGCGTTGTAATAAATGTTTTTCATATACCGGCAATCTTGCGATCGTTTTATATATAGAATTGGGGGGGAAAAAATGGCGAAAGGTCGAAAGGTATTTGGATCGGAGGATGATTGGATGATTTTTTTAACTGCACGAAGATGGTTTTTGATTAAAAGTCATTGTGATGGAGTTGATGGAAAATGTTTCCGTTGAAACGTTCGAGGAGATTGAAAGAATATTATTGGAATGGGGAATGGATTGGCAAATATTGCCAGTAAAAAAAAAAAAAAAAATAATAATTAGAAAGTAACGCGTAAATTTTTTATAAATTCTATAAAAATCGAAATCATTTTTCTTTTTTTAAATGTTATAATTTTAATATTTCCTCGTCTTAGTTTTGGAAAAATCTCGAGATTAAAACATTTTAAACGAACGTAAAAGTAGTCATTAATGTTAATTTTTTTCATATTTTAATAATATTGTGTAATTGTATCACAAGTTTTTATTTTTTGAATCATATGTGTATCACGTATGCATATCACTTTTCGTCATAGCGAAGACGAAGCGCCTCGCAATAACACGCAAAATTTTTTCACTCTTGATACATTTCATCGTCGTTCTATGCTCCTTATTTCCCTCGCTTCTTCTCTCTCTATCTCGTGGCTATTTTCTTTTCATTACACACGGTCAGAGATCTTTCGCAGAACGATTTTAATTTTCTCAATTTCAAATTTTTGTTTTCTTTTATATTAATTCAATTCCCCATACCTTTTAAACCCTATGATAAAAAAAAATGATCGCGACAGTGCGAATAAAAGATGATCTTCCTGACCATTTTTTAAATATTTGTTAAATTCATGCTCGAATCAAATTCTTCTATAACGAATAATAGAAAGAAATGATAAAAAAAAAAAGAAAGAATAGAAATGAGTGCGCGAAAGCGAGAAAGAAAATTCTCGCTTTCGTAAACACAAAGAAAGAAAGAAAGAGAGGGGAAATATGTTTCTCGCGCGAAGTATTTTTGTATAGTCGATGATTAAAAAAAAAAAAAAAAAGAAAAAGCAGGAAATAAATCAAGCGAGACAGGGGAGAATTATAAAGGAATGCATCTACGAATTATTGTATTACAATTGTCTAGATTTAATCTGCATGGTATAGAAGCACAAAAAGCTGCCCGCTCAAAGCTCGCCTCTTTCGAATAAACAATTTGATACGATTTAACAACAGAGGACGTTTAATTTAATCTTACGTTCTTACAAGCGGAAATTCAATCGGCGATATCTCGATATTTTTAGCCGGATGGATGCAATGGCGACAATCGAGCGTACACGCATCACGCTCCTTTTTAATAATCCTCCCCTTTGAAATAATTTCGATAACCTGATTGGGACGAAAATAGTGAAAAAAAAGAAAGAAAAAACGTTGATCCAACAATTATTCGAAATACGCGAATGTCGGTTTATTTTTTAGAATCGCCATTATTTTTCGAAACGGATGTATCGCCAGTGACGAGTTTCTAATAAAAGCAACCGCAATTCGTGAAAGGGGGAGAGGGGGTGACAGCGCGAAAACGAATGGCCAACCAGTGGCGGTAAGGAAACGAAGCCAGCCATTTCTCAGTCTGGAAATCCGTCGCGATAATTCAACGACTCGAGGAATTAGCTTTAAGAAGTTTCCCACGTTTCGCTACACACCCTATTAAACCCTATTTCCGCTCGTATTTTCCCGCTTCTCCCTCACAATTGAATGAAATTGAGAGGAGATAAGAGAACAGCGTAGATTTTGCTTTGCTCGAGGGAACAAATTATTCAATAATTCGAGTAATCTTTAACGAAGATCAATGTACGAAGACAATGTCGCTTCTTGTTTATTCTCTCGAAAATTTTCCATTAAATTTCGCTTCGATATTCGCGTATAAAAATTAGAACATGAGAAAAATTTGTATCAATCGCGAGTTAACTGCCGAGCTATTTAAATACAGAAATATTTCTTGGATTATATTCCAACATATTTAATATATAAACGTAGAAAAATGATTAGAACATTAAAATTTATACGAATCACAAATTAACTGCTTTAAATGCAGAAATATTCTTGGATTCTCGATCGCATTCCAACGTACACAAAATTTCCCGATAAATTTATTTTAATAAAATTCGCGTACCACAAAGCGTATAAAAATCATTAGAACATGAGAAATTCAAGTATCGAGTTAACCGAGCTATTTAAATACAGAAATATTCTTGGATTCCCCCGATTACATTCCACAACAGCTTACGTTTGCATACGTAAAATTTCCCATTCTCCTTACGTTATGTTAATTACAACACGAATTCAATACGATTCCCTTCTCGATTCGATGGATATGAATCGATATCTCGTGGAAGCGTCGAGACAGAGGCGAAATAAGCCCCCCCCTGACTCGAGTGCCATCGAGGTTCGACGCGACCAACTCGATACCGCTTTTGCATTATATAGTATACGTACAAAGTTATATTTGAATTACGTCGTTGACAAAGCTTTTCGTCTCGGCGGGACGAAAAGTCAGGAATTCGTCGATACGTATTCGATCTAATCGATACAGGGAAAGAGGAGAAGGAGGAGATATGTTGGTACGAAAGGTTGGAATAAATCAAGGAAATCGAGGATTCTCGACGAGTTTACTTTGAAAAAGTAGCAGCGCTTTCGAAAAGTATATTAATTAATAACTTGTGTTATTTTTAATTTAATTTCTCCCCCAGAAGAGAAATTAAAGGAACGAGGAAACGTTAACTTGATATTATAATTTATATTTCGAGCGATCTTATCTCCTAATAAAAATGATTTAAAAACGTCGGTTTTATTTTTCGAGTAAACTTTATAAAATTCGCAATTATTGAAATACTTTCGGTTCTTGTTTCTCCGGAAATATAACGTCGCGACAAATGTTATTCGAGCGATATTATTCGTTCAAATTTCGCGGGGGAAAAGAATTTTTGTGTATATATATATATATATATATATATGCATCGCCGAGGATGAAAACGTTCACAGCGCATAGTTCAGTTGTCCCGGCACTTTTAATTTTGCGTGCGAATGCAGCCATTACCAGCCGCGTGCTCGCTCGTGTGCGGCGACTGAGAGGGAGGGAACTCGATTATTCCCATTCGGTCAGACATTCGTTTCCTGGTATCTGGTAATCGGGGACAACGTTCCCGTTCGTTAAAGAGCCGGCGAATTTTCAATTTACGGCCGACGACGAAAAATCGCCGAGCCACCGATTAACGCGGCCACCGTTTATCGGGCTTGCATTGATTTCGAATTGACCGCGGAGAAAGAAAATGTTTGATCGAGTTGTTTTTTTTTTTGCTTCCACGAGTTTTCATCGCGCGTCGATCGAGAAATATTTTGTAATATTTTCGATTCGCGCGATGCGTTTATTGAAATGCTATCTAGGGGATATCTAGAGGAAAATTTTTCCACTATTCGATAATTCGATCGTTTAAAATTTTGTTAAGGAGATTTAATATCATTCGAAGTTGATCCTTCGATGCAACGGAGATTGTTTCCGTGGAATCTGACGTCTGTGCATCGAATGGCAATAACCGTGTCGCAAATCTATGGTTAAACGGTGGCGTATTGCCAATTTGGCCATTTAAAGAGAACCTCTTCTTCGCGTCAGGATCTTAGACATCTTTCATTGATCTGTTTCACTATTTATTACTCTCAATTAATCCTCGATTATTTTTATCAATGTTATCCTTTTTTTTTTAATTATCTATGAATTTGCACCAGCATTATTTCAATATCGTTTTATTTGAAATTAAACACACACTTGTACGAATTTTTTAACAATTAACTATTCTTTCAATAGATGTATATTGTTTTTATCAACGTTATACTCTCTTTTTTAATTATCTATGAATTTGCACCAGCATTATTTCAATAACGTTTCACTTGAAATTAATAGATTTTAAGACCTCAATTTAACGTGAAGATTTGGAAGAAAGATTTCTTTAACTTCTGATCTTATGAATCTTATGATTTATTATTGCAAAATTCATTCCCTTGATACACTTGTACGAATTTTTTAACAATTGTTATTGTCTATTCTTTCAATAGATGTATATCAAGGGAGTCATAAGATCAGAGAGAAGTTAAAGAAATCTTTCTTCCAAATCTTCACGTTAAATCGAAGTCTTAAAAATCTATTATTCAAGCAAAATGATAAAAGATTATTAAACTTTCTGACGAATTTCTAAATCGCTCGAAGAATATTTAATCTTCAGACTTCTAAGAATCTATTAGTCGAATAGAATATTCAAAGAATGTACAGAATTTCTAAAATCCTCTTGTAATAAAATATTCAACAAACGTTGAACCTTCACACTTCTGAGACGTTTCTAAAAATATTTTACAAACCGAGTAGAATAATGAAAGGACTATTTCAACTTTCAATTTTTCTTCTAGAATCGTTACTATTCGAAATAGAATGTTCAAATCAACATCTCTAAAACCTGTATCTCCTTTCAAATCTCTGAGATCTGCTCTTAAAAATAGATAGAATCTGATAGAATCTGATAGACTTTTGGAAAACTTTTAATCCTGTTAATGCTGCTCGAAATGGAATATTCAAAGAATATCCAGAAGGATATTCTATTCTAGAATCTCGTGTAGTACAATCTTGAGAACGTTCCAATCTTGAGAATTATTTTTCCACGCGTGAAAGGAATGAAAAACATATCTATCTCGGCTAGAATTGGACGAACGTTGATTCATGGCCGGTGTCGTTTCTGACCGTCGTTAGCGATTTCAACCTCTGAATTTCAGCGATGATTCCCTGCGGTCCTCGTATATCACCAGCAGGGCCGCTCGCTCGCCGAAATATCAAGCTGACACGCTCGGTCGTTAACGGAAGAACCGCTCTCAGACGCGTCGTTTCGATCGCTTTGATGAAAGATTTATGAGATTTACAACGAGTAGAAGCCGCGCAATCAAACGGAGGAGGGCTCTCGCCGAACTATCGTATCACGCGATGAAACAACAAATCTAACGATCCTCTTCCTTCCCCGATTTTGAATCGCAAAGCAGATTTTTATCGTTTCCAGAGTAGAGAAAGAAGAGAGTAGTGGAAGAACAGAGGAATTTTGAATTTTTAACGCGTAATGGGCCATGCAAATTGATACGATTTCGAGTATTTGATCTCGCTGATTTGATAGATTGAATAGTTGAATAGGTTGTCCTTGGACGAGGGAGATATCGCTGGTTGTTAAAAATCGAAAATAACATTTCTGCATAATTTGTTTCAATACCAAAAAGATATTCATAAATCACCAAAAAAATACATTGATACAATTTCGAGTATTATTAATTTAAAAATTGTAAATTTTACAAATCAATAGATTTCATAGATTGTTCTTGGACAAAGGAAATTACTTGTTAAAAATAAATGTATCAAAAATAACATTTCTATATAAGTTTCAACACCTTCCAAAAAAATATATTAAAAATAATCAATATCTCCTCTCATCCAATCAACTTATACATCTCAAATTATACATCCAATTAAATCTATAACCAAAAAAAGAATACATCCAGCATAAAACATCTCAAAATCCAATTATCCCCTTCACACTCATCACACTCTCTCTCTACAAAAAATAAAACAATTCATCAACATCCTCAAAGATCCCAAATCAAACATCGCCAGAATCCCTTTATACAAATTTCTCTATCCTCCCTTTCTCTCCTTCGATCGAACAAATCACCGGAATCCCACAAAATCCTGAAACAATCCGCGCACAAGTGGTCGGCCATCGCCGGCAGATCCATCATAAAACTCTCGAGAAGGAACTGTTCGTGGTCGCGTCCACGCGCAAGAGATGCTCGTCCGAGATAAATGAAATTCATAAGACGGGGCGGCCGGCCGCTCCATCCTTCAGACGGGACATTCCTCGCGTGCGGGGGCGAGAGGGGCGCGATAGTTTTGCGCTCGACTCGAGGTTTGGACGGAGGAGGGGTCACGGGGTCCCGTGCAACAAGTGATGTTATTAGGTTGGCGGTGGAGGGCGAGAAGGGGACTGTGAACGGCGAATCATAATGCATAACTCTTGCCCGTCCTTGTCTTACCCCTCAGCCATTCAATTTCCGCCCAACTTACCCTTCTCTCTATATATATATATATCTCTCTAGCCGGAGAGATTTCTCCAGGAAACCGTCCCATCGGATCGATCGACAGCCCGCGCCGTCCAAATCGTTGTTCCATGGAAATTCTAATTTTTTTTTTCTACGGTTTCTTTTCCCTTCTTTCTTTCTTTTTTAATTTTTTAATTTTTCGTGGATCGATTTCTATGCGATTTTCTTTCTTTCTCCATTCCAGTGTTAAATTTTTTAAATTCTCTAGAATGTTTTCTTTTTCTTTTCTTCTCTTTTCGTCCAAATTGTAATTATTTCTTGATTCTCCATTGATTAAGAGTCGAACGGGGGGGAAATTTCGAATCGTTTTAAAACTTGCTTCCCTTCCCCACTTGGGAATCCTTTAATAATAGATTTTTTGATAAAAGCGAAGCGACAGCCGCTTACAAGGAAAACGAATTAATCCGGTTTTCAGTGGAATAATCCAGTCACCCGAGTCAGACAAGGCAAACTTGGTTGAAGTTGGATAGTCGAATCGAGGAGCAGGACAAGCAGGAGCAAGGATTTTGCATTTCAGTTCTACATTATCGTAATAGTACGCTTCCTCCATCAACTCGTAACGCAACTTTCTCTTCACTTTACTACCACTTGGATCAACAATTTCGACCATCCATTTTCTTGCCCCGAGTATCAAAATAATATCAAAATAACGGATCCTCTTTAATTTTAAACCGAATATCAAATCTCCTCGGGTATTAATTATTCGTCAAATAGAATATTAAACGATACTTGTAAAAAAATATAACCAAACGTCCACTACTGTTCCATCAATTTTAAAACCATTCCTTTAAAACCTTTAAAAGTACTATTGAAAACACAAATTCACGGAATCCAACCCCTAAAATATTCCGCAACGATCTCAATTTAACATCAACCTCTTTCATAATTTCATCACTTCTTCATCACTATTGTCATCAATACCCTCTTTAAAATGCCATTTAAAGGTACTATTAAAAAAAAAACCAGAAATCCAGGGAATCCCATCCCTTATATCCTCTTCTCGTCCACGATTTCACGAACCTCTGATTAATTCCTTTTACCATTCGAGCAGAGATCCTTCGATGGGTTCCAAAGATCCAGCTTCCCTCCTGGCGATTTTTCCACGGTCAGGAAGTTGGCCCAAGCGCCTCTGGGAGGGAGAGGGACATTTGCACGTTTGGAGGGGTCGGGCTACTCGTTAAGCAGCCTCTCCAAGTCCCTTCCAAGTGTCCAATTCCTATGACGGAATCGAAGATGAACCGTCCAAGAAGATAAATTCTGCATTTTGCGGTGGGAAGCGAGGGTGGTGGGTCGGGGAGAAGGATTCATTAGGCGAGAAGGGGATGGAAATGGAGAGAAGGAAGCGGAGATTGGCCGGGTGTTCGCGCTCTTATATCCGCCATTTATTACGTTTTCACGAGATATTACCATTCTATAACCTCGATAACATTTAGAATTTTATTTTGATAAATAATTCAGGATAGAACGTAAGGATTATCTTGATCATCAGTTTAATCGTTGAAATAAATCGTTTGTTTTTTAAGGCTGGATTTCTTGTTAAGCAGAGGTTAAGCAGAATTCCAATAAATAACATTTATATTTAGAATTTTATTTTGATAAATAATTCAATAGAATGAAAAGATTATCTTGATCATCAGTTATTCGTTTAGTCATTTAATAAATCGTTTGTTTTTTAAGCCTGGTTGCATTTCTTGTTAAGCAGAATTCTAATAAATAACATTTGTATTTAGAATTTCGTTTTGATAAATAATTCAGGATAGAACATAAGGATTATCTTGATCATCAGTTACTCGTTTAGTCGTTTAATAAATCGTTTGTTTTTTAAGCCTGGTTGCATTTCTTGTTAAGCAGAATTCTAATAAATAATACTTGTATTTAGAATTTCGTTTTGATAAATAATTCAGGATAGAACATAAGGATTATCTTGATCATCAATTAATCGTTTAATCGTTGAAATAAATCGTTTGTTTTTTAAGATTAGTTGCATTTCTTATCAAGCAGAATTCTAATAAATAACATTTGTATTTAGAATTTCGTTTTGATAAATAATTCAGGATAGAATGTAAAGATTATCTTGATCATCAGTTATTCATTTAATCGTTAAAATAAATCGTTTGTTTTTTAAGCCTGGTTGCATTTCTTGTTAAGCAGAATTCTAATAAATAACATTTGTATTTAGAATTTCGTTTTAATAAATAATTCAGGATAGAATGTAAAGATTATCTTGATCATCAGTTACTCGTTTAATCGTTGAAATAAATCGTTTGTTTTTAAGGTATTTTTTTTTAAGCAGAATTCTTCGATGCTTCTCAAATTGTTAAAGCAAAGTGTAAGCGTCGAATTTTCTTAAAATGCTTACAATTTTGTTTTACGATATTTCGATTAAACTTTTCGAAAATAATTCGAATTGAAAAAATGGCTATTAAATCACTGATCAAATTTTCAAACTGGTGAAATTTTCCTCGATACACACGGAATAACACGCAAATATTTTTATCTCTTGCCAACATCCTGTTCCGCCTTCGTGAGAGAAATCCCTCGTTGATCCTCATCCACTCCGCGTGGAAAAGTCATTTTCCAAAATCCCTCTTTTCAATCATCGCGTTTCCTCAAAAATCTCTCTCTCTCTCTCTTTCTTTCACCATTCACCCCTTCGATACACATCTCTCTGACCATTTTCCATTTTCCTCCTCCTCCTCCTCCTCCTCTTTTATGTCGTTCCACACAGTATTTATAACGGCGTTTCATCGATCGACACGGTTCACGAGACACTAATTGAATAGCCTTGCCTTATCAGATGCCACGAGTGCGCCAGATCGAGATTCTTTTTTTCTTCCCTCTTCTTTTTCCCCTCTTTTTCATCGTCGCCTCTTTCCAATTTACCGACCATCGATTCCGCGCATCGTGACAGACGACAACGGTGAAGAGAGGAACGGGTGGTGTCGCTTCGACGACCACTTTAACGAGCTCCTCCAGTTTCCTCTTTTCCAGCTACCTCCCCTTTCTTCTCCCTTTGTCTCCTCCGTTTCGACCTGTAACTAGCCGTTTCACTCGATTTCTGTTTCCCTGTCCTATCATAAACATTAGAAATTTCGACGCCAATTGGATTCTGTGGTTAACGCGAGAACCCTGCTTCTTCAGCTTCGTTGTTATTTAATTCTCGTTAAAGCCGAGAATGTAATGGATTTTTCTTTTTTATTTCTGAGTTTGTATATATTGGGAATGTTGGAATATTTTTGAATTTTGATCTTGAAAAATCTTGAAAAGATTTTGCTTTTTGAATAACGAAGAAATTGTTATTTGGACTAGGCATAGTTTGGAAAAATTTCTTTGAAAATATTCGAGGTTTATTGCAAGATCGATTGAATTCTGCAACGAAAGCTGAAGGAAGCAACTTTTGTTACGTTCAAGATGTTAAGGGATAATAAACTCGTGGTTAAATTTTATCTAAATTGAACAAAGAGCTTTATCAATGGGAACGATTACGGTTGTCAGTCTCGTCGTGAACTCGTCATGAGAGTTTTTTAGACCAGATAAAGAAGAGAAAACGTTGTAAACTTCGAGAACTTTTGACTTGGATGCACGTGGAATTTGAAGATTAAAGGATCGGTTCGCGCACGAGAGAAAGGAAAGAAAGGATTTAAGAATTGT
Source organism: Apis mellifera (assembly GCF_003254395.2). Classification (NCBI taxonomy): domain Eukaryota; kingdom Metazoa; phylum Arthropoda; class Insecta; order Hymenoptera; family Apidae; genus Apis; species Apis mellifera. The sequence continues at coordinate 7,929,908 of NC_037640.1, forward strand.
GATGAGACACGATTCTTTGTTAACTTTTTTCCAACCCATACGAGATTTCGAAGAATTAATTGCAAAAAAGTTGCAAAATTTATCTCAGAAAGGATATTATATATAAAATTTTAAGAATTTTTATCGTTAAAAAATTTGTGCTCTTAATAAATTTAAAAATTAGTTTAAAATTATAACGTAGAAAATTCATTATTACAAAATTTCCACCCTTCCTACACAATTATATATCTCCTTTTGCAAGAGAAGAACTAATTACAAAAATTAAAAATTTCTCTTAAAAATTATTATAAATGTTCCGCAATTAAACATTTTTCCTCGATTAAAAATTACGATGTTCAAAAAATTCAAAATTTCTCTCAAGCAAAAAACATTCTTATTTTTAAAAGTTTTCATTATTACAAAATTTCAATTCAATTACTCCTCCTCGCGATCAAATATCCCTTCTTCCCCGAAAAATATCGTCTCTCCTCGTAAAAAAATTCCTATTTTAAAAGTTCTCGTTACACGATAAAAATTTCACGCTCGAATATCCCTTCTTTCTTCCCCTCCCAAAATTACAAAAACCATTGAAATTACGAAAACACATTGAAATTTTCTTACCTTAAAAATCCCTGAAACTTCCACCCACGTGTAATCTCCACCCCCTCCGATCTTCTCCTCCTCCCAGTCTATTAACGTCGAGTCGATTCGATCATCGAGCTTATCCGCGATTACTCGGTAAACGGTACGAGGACCGTTTCGTTTGTTGTTCGTCCCGTAACTGCGTCTTAACTCGCGTTATTGGATTTCATAATGGGTCGCCGGCGGCGTTACAGCTTGTGTTTACGTCGCCGTTACGTGACTCGTGTCGCCCCACCCGAGGCTTATTGTGTTTACATTTAGGCAAGTTTCGCTCGACGACCGTGCCCTTCTACGCACTTTCTTTTCAGTTGATCGTGTTCGGGCGTGGCGAGTCGTTCGTATCGGGAAATTTTCGATTATTTAATTCGAATAAGCAAGCGTGTTTTTTAACGGTTTAAAAAATTAAAAAAGATGGAACTCGCGCGCGTTTCGCGTATCTTTCGTGGATGGACGGATGGACGGATGGACGGATGGATGGAGAAGGAAGTTTATCGTATTTACTTTGTTGAAAGTGCGTAAAAAAGTGGCGATTAAGGATATGGAAGTGGAGGTTTGACGAAATTTGGTGAGTTTTTGTTTGCGAGAAAAGAGAGATAGGGTGAAATTTTTTTCACACGCGAGATTTGGTTTCTGAAAAGATCAAGTTTGAATAAGTGAAATAAGATTGAATTATCGATAAAACGTTGAACGTGAAAGTAAGTAGAAAGCGTCGAATTAATTTTATTTAAAAATTATACTTGATTTTCTCAAAAACGAGATCTTGGGCGATAAAATTTTATATATAATACATATCCACGTTGTTATTATAATATAATTGGATACTTAGAGAAATTTTTACACTCTTTTGATCGAAGAATCAAAGAAATATCGGCAAGAATTTTGATTAGAAAGATGTAAAAGGAAATATCTTTCGTTCAACGAATACGTAATACATATATATTTGTCGAATGTATTAACAATTTTATTTTTCACCGTTTCGTTTGTTTTCTTTTTTCAAGCGTGCGTGTTATCGATCTGCGCGGAAAAATACTACAAATATTTCCCCAATCTTTTTAAACGTTGTTTATCCTCAAATTTGGCTCGTGTAAAATATATACGTATTATTTATTATTTGCGTATCGTGAAAATTTGCGTTCAATTAATTCAACAATGAAAACTATATATATATTTCGATTAATATAACTACCTCAAAATTTTATTTACAACGATATCCAATTATACTCGACTTATGCGTGATATTTCAAGGCGGATAAAGATCGTCTCCTCTTCGAAACTCGTAAACAATCTCGTCCCCAGGATTCATCCATCCCCTCCCGAATGTTAAACCTTCCTCTTTCAAACTCAAGGAATAAAGCAATCCTTCGTGCAAACCTCTCTGAAAGAAGGGGGCATGAAACACGGAGAGACGCATCCCTGGAAAAAAAGAGGAAGAGACAAAGGGAAAGAGGAGCGCGTGACCGAGTCTCTGACCCATTATTCGCGCGCAACCAGCCGCGAGACCCTCCTTTTCTCCTTATTCCTCGCCGTTATCGACGCGGCCAACTTTCTTTCGGCGGTGATGCTCAACAGGTGAGAGTTTATATATATATATATATATATAAAACCAGATTCAGAGAAACTCGTGTCCTCGCGGACAAAAGGATCGAAGGGCGAATCTCGGATCTTGTTAAAGCGCCAACCAATTCGATATCGTAATTTTCTGCCAAAGTAGATTTTCCACCGATTAAACCCGGCCCCGATTCGCCCGCAAATCCTTTCGATATTCGCCGCAATAATGGTTTCCATTATCAGAAGGGTAGGGAGGGGGAGGAGGATCCCTTAAGCGGGGATTCTCTGGCGAAGAACGCGTCCAGACGTGTAATTTCGCGGATTTGGATTCTTTAGGATGAGGGTGGAAGGAGAGGAACGTTGTGCAAATGTGATAAACAAAATAAAAATCGAGAAATTTTTGTAATGGTGGAAGAATGTAAAAGATCTTCTATCTTCTTCGATTCCCTTTTAATCGAGAAAGAAAATTTAAAGTTTAAGGTTATCGAACTCTTCTCTAGTTCCCTTTGTAAAATAGATGGAATCGGGAAGGAAAAACTCGATCGAATCGGTAAATAAACCAAATCCTTCCTCCCCGATCGTGCCACGCGAAAACAAAAAAGAAAAGAATTATCCTCATCGTTAAAAAATTCCTAGAAAGAAACTTCCTCGATCCAACTTCCCCCTTTCATCCCTCTCGAACTTCTCTCTTAAAAAAAAGGAAAGAGAGAAAGGGAAAGAAAAGAAGCAGCCCCTGAAAGGCTCCCTTTTCCATTTCGAATCGAATATCAAAAAAAGAAAATACTTCTCCCTGTGCTTACTCGACGTTGTAACGAACGTGTATACAGTCATTCGCCCATACAGGCGAGTTACTCCCCCCTCTCTCCCTCGTAAAAACGACCAACATAAACACGACCACGACACGATTTCTCTCCTCCTCCTCCTCCTTGTCGTCGTCGTGGTCGAAGTAGCAGTTGCCTCTTCCACGCGGTGCCCTTCCTCCCTCCCCCGACTTTCTTTTCACCGCGGGGCAAAAAGCTTTGAAACGTTGCGAGGGGGGAGGGTGTAGACGAGAAGATATACACATCTACGTACGAGGAGGAGAGTAAAAAGCATCAAACGTCGGCGCAAAGTGACAGACACGTAGTGGTTTTTTGAGAAAAAAAAAAAAGAACCTTTTTCCCCCCTTGGCCGCGATGATCGAACGCAAATCCGTTCACGCGTGTCTATGGTTACTCACCGCGATGGTTGGGGTCGGGTTTCAGGGCGTAATAATGCATTCATGCGATGCTGAAAACGGTTGATCCCCCCGAGCCTGTGATGCACCTACGTACGTCACATCCTCCTCCACGCACGTGATGTCATCATCGGGACCTTTAATAATTTTTCCTTTCTTTCTTTCCTTTTTTTTCTGTCCCTCCCTTCTGTGTTCTTTCGCCCCTTCCCCGTCTTTTCCATCTTCCTCTCGTGTTTTTTTCTCTCCTAACTGCTTTCGTTTCCTGTCCCGCGTAGAATTTTTCTCTTTTCTCTTTCCTTTTTTTTTCTCCCTCAAGTTTGTTTTGAGACGTGTCTCTATTTCTACGAGGAGGGAGAGCGTGGTTTAATGGTTATGGAGAGTTTGTAGGAGAGGAGGGGGAAGTTGAATCGGTGGATTGGATGGGACTTGGCGCGATTTAACGGGGAGAGGTTGTTTGGAATGTGTTTGATTTTTGAGGGGATGGGAGGAAAGTCTTCTAATAGTCTCTTTATCGAATCTTTGGTTAATTAATTTGATCATTTTAGCATTGTCTCTTTTATCAATATAATAATCCTTAACCTTTACTTGATGGAAGATGGAAAGGAAAAGAGACAATCCTATTTTGTGCAAGATATATTTTTCGATCGTTTGATTTTCTTTGATAAGAAAGAGTTTTGCGAAATAAAGAAGAAAGAAACAACGAGCTTTATGCTTAAACCGTGACAGTGATCCACCTATCCTATGTATCGATCAAACCAATTTGTATTCACGGCTACGTTGAAACGTAAATTGCAAAGCCAGCAGGACTCTGCTCGAGCATCGAGTAGTACGTAACGAGAACTCGGTCCCGATGAAAATGTCCGGGAACGGTTATTGACAGGCCGTATCGTTGTTATTGCGTTTAAATTTCAAAAAAAAGTTGCAACCATGCGTTTCACGTTGCACAATAAGGAAAGTATATTATAATCCCGATGATCCATTGTTCCCAATCCAATTCTCATTCCTCCTCCCTTCCCTGTTCAAAATATTCGAGATAATTTGAATTTTCGTTGAATTCTGAAACAAACGAATCTATCAAATCGAAAGTATCGAGATAGAAATAACTTCTTCTAAATTCTTTCTAATACGAAGAATAATATGAGGAATTAATAATAGGTTTCGTATTCACAAAAATCTATCGCGTTTCGTGGCGGGAAAAAACGGAGGAAAAATTTAAAAGAAATCGCTACGTATTTCCTGCGCCATTTTTGTTTGTATTTCGCCGGAAACGGACGTCCGCGCGGTGAAAAATGACCGCGGTTCCGGTTCTCCAACAGCATCCACTATCCCCTTGCCTTCCTGCCCGCTCCAAGTCGGTCATTTTTGTCCCTTTTCCAACCCCACGACGCGGAGATACAGTTTTCAATGTTGTCGTTGAAATCATCCGACTGTGCGTGCACTTTTCAGAAACTTGTGTATCGTGATCTGGACGGGATTCAAGATGCTTCGAGTTTTGTCGAATTTTGTTTTCATTGGAAAAAGAAAAAGAAATTGAGAAAGTAGTTTTTCAATTAGGATGTTTTCTTTTTAAGGGATGATGAAAGGGTGGTGGAAGAATTTTGATAAAGTAGAATTAAAATTTGTGATTTAAATTATAGGAGAAAGACAGAGGGTAGAGTATTCAATATCAATTTAATAGATAAAATGGATTATAAATTATTTTTATTTTTTATCATAGGGGATGATTTTGATGTTTGTTAAAATAAAAGTTTGCAATTATAAGCGATGGTTATTTCTATTTCATATTTGTTATTCGATACTTGGAGAATGATGGGGCATAGAGAGTGTTCTGAAAGAAAGTTTGATAAAGAGAAAATTAATTTCAAGTCTCGTTTAAGATTATTTTCATTCCACTTATTTATTTGATGTTATAGGAGATGAGAGATAGGTAATATTTTTGACTGTGAAATTTTATTAAAGTGTTGTTACGTTGAGGGTCTCTCGTTGGGCTTCCATTTAATGAAAAATTAATATTTATAACTCCATGTTTCCTCAATGTTTGCCTTTAATTTCCTTTGATGTGAAAAAAAAATAAGAGTATTTCGTAAACTTTGATAATTGCTTCTGACCATTTGTAGATTTGTTTCTCTGATTATATATCTAAGAGTGTTTATATCCACTTGCTTCGATGAGAAACAATGAAAGGGTCCAAGTGTATTTATCTTGATCTCCTTTCATTCTTTGTTTGCACAATGGACAAGTGGCAGACTTGTCTGAATATTGAAATACTTTGATTTTCAAATTTAATAACGAAATTTAAAATGCAATTGTCAAGGGTGAAACGAAACGTGTGTTGAATATTCCATTTTGATTAAGTAAGGAGGAAAAGTTTTAAAAATTAAAACTTTTCCCCATCTAGGGAGAATATTACATGTAATCGATACAATTATACAACTAGATATCTGATAGATTCATCCATAAATAGGAACGAATGAAAGAAGAAAGAAATATACACATCCTATAATTCTTTTTATTGCCAACATTACTGGCAGCAGTTACATTCGTCCCATTATACAAACACACGTGGAGAGATAAACCACACGCTATTCTCGCTATTTCGGACAGCATGAAATATTAAGATAAATGTATTACGCTCGTCGAAGAGCGTGCTGAAAAATAGCGTGTCACTCTTCAGAAATAAATGAATATCTTAACCGCGCTATCATCAATCTTATCGCTTATCGACCGGTTTATACGTGTATCCGCGTTCAGTCTAATACGTTTCAATTCCAAACGTCGGATCAAAATGATCCTCGAATAGAAATTTCCTCCACTTCATACCAGCCTTTACGAACCCTCGTTTCTCGCTTCGATATGAGAATCGAAAAAATACATCTGGCATCTTCTTCTATTAGAAAATTATGATTTTTTTAATTCAGATCTTGATTTCGAATCATCGAATTTAGATATCGAATTGTGTGGATCTTTTTAGACAATGATTCTAATTCTGAACTCTAGAACTCTGTCCCAGAATCTATAGATTCTATATTAAAAGTTTGAATCTTGGAATCTTAAATCTCAAATTCTAAATTTCTTGGACATCCTTGAAATCTTGGAATCCTAAATTGTGGACTTCAAATCTTGGATTCTTAATCTGATCATGAACTCCAAATCTTGGAATCCTAGACTGTGGATTTCAAATCTTGATCCTTAATCTTATATTTTAAATCTTATATGCTGATTCCAAGATCTTCAATTTCAAATCCTAATTCCTAGATTATAGATTTCTTGGACTCTTAGTCTAAATTTTAAATTCCATTGATTCCCAGACCATCGATTCCAAATTGAACCTCTGATCCCACGAACTTCGAATCTTAACCCACCCCTGGGATGTAGATTCTAGACCCCTAAATCAAGGACTTTAAATCTTAGATTCCTCGAATCCCAAATACCAGGAATACCAAAACATCCTATCAAGTCTTTGGAAATCTTAATTTTTCAAAGCACATTCGACGATCACGAATGATCCCTTTCCCATTCTTTAATCCAACTCTCTTCTCTTTAATCCAAGATCGTCCAAATTTCCTCCCCTTTCAAACGACATCTCCTTCTATATCTCGATATTTTATCGAAATTATAAATATTGGCATCTCGTGATACTTGGCGAACCGTTGACCGGCATTTCACGCGCGATATTCCAACCGAAATTCCCGAAAACATTGCACGTTATCCTTTACCATGGTCGACCGCGATACACACGCGACACACCATAAAGAGAATAATTTCGCGTGGCGCCACCATGGGCGGCCGTGCCGTTATTAAACTTTACTCTCGCCGCGGTTTTCGACGCGATCATTTAACACGCGCGGGACGCGAGCAAGCGCCATTTAACCGAAATTTTACGCCGTCGGGGGTGCACTATCTCTATCGTTACATCGCGCGCGCACGCGGAATCGCGCTAATTGATTAATGGTCAACAGATGCGTAGGCGGCATGCTAATTCGGCTTGATTCTCGAGCGTGGCCGGCCTGTTAACGCTTCCGTAAAATCCGTCGAAACGAGAATGGTTTCATGCCATCCAGAATGGGCACGATGTTTAAAAACGAAGCTTTCCTCCTTTTTTTATAAATATTTCAAGTAGTTTATTATCCCCATTATTCCGTGTTATTCGTATTAAAGATTTTGCAAAATTTTGTAAAACAAAATTTTAGGTATTTATAGAATCGAAGCTTTCCTTCTTTTTTTATAAATATTTCAAGTATTTTCGCGAAATTATCTCCATTATTCCGTGTTATTCGTATTAAAGATTTTGCGAAATTTTGTAAAACAAAATTTTAGGCATTTATAAAATCGAAGCTTTCCTCCTTTTTTTATAAATATTTCAAGTAATTTATTTCAAATAGCGAGATTATCCCCATTATTCCGTGTTATTCGTATTAAAGATTTTGCCAAATTTTGTAAAATAAAATTTTAGGCATTTGATATTTATAGAAGCTTTCCTTCTTTTTTAAATATATTTCAAGTATTTTCGCAAAATTATCCCTATTATTCTGTGTTATTCGTATTAAAGTAAAGATTTTGAGAAATTTTGTAAAACAAAATTTTAGGCATTTGATATTTATGGAATCGAAGCTTTCCTTCTTTTTTTAAAAATATTTCAAATATTTTCACGAGATTATTCCCATTATTCCGTGTTATTCGTATTAAAGATTTTGTAAAACAAAATTTTAGGCATTTGATATTTATAGAATCGAAGCTTTCGTTCTTTTTTTTATAGATATTTCAAGTATTTTCACGAGATTATCCCCATTATTCCGTGTTATTCGTATTAAAAATTTTGTAAAACAAAATTTTAGGCATTTGATATTTGTAGAATCGAATTATTTAATTATTTATATAGAGAGAAAGTTAAATATGTGAATTTTCAAGGTATGTATACATATATATATAGCGTGATAAACATATTTTTCCACCCTCCAAACTATTATTCCAAACTGATGAAGCATGTTTGCTTTCCAGGAAAGTTTCTGTTGGAAATCTGCTCGGGGGTTGTTTGCGGGGGTTGAAGATTGGAAATTGTGTATTATCGAAGAAAACGATGCTCGATCGATGCTCCCTCCGGCCCTTCGAATTCGTCGGCCGTTAATTATTTTGGAAATTGGCGTTGCGAGGAATCCGTGAACGTAAAAGTGTGAAATGTATTCGCGTATCCGTGCACGCGTCAGATTACATGGCATATTTTGAGCGAGATATTAACCTGCCATTCAACCTGCTTTCGGTACATGTTAATGAGTTTATATTAGGGATAATTATGTACACGTGCATGATGCTTCCCTTTGTGGTTTCGAGAGAACATCCGCGCAGTTGTAGCAACAAAATTAAGTCAAAATGATTATCCCCCGCTATATGCGCGTAGCAATAAAATAAAATAAAAAATTAGTATAGTTACAGTAAGTAAAAATTTTAAAAACGTAGAAAGAAATTTTTTAAATAATTGATTCAATCATTTTAAATTGTTCTGGTCAAATTTGTCGATTAAAATTACAGGATATTTTTTTACAATTATTTCTTGTCCAAATTTGATCAAAGTTTAAATCAAACTAAGTTTGAATGAAAGATCAATGTTCCAGATATTTGAAACTTCTGAAAGGAATAAATTTATGCGATGTATATATATACATACGTGCATTTACAAACATCGATGCATCAACCACTGCCTCAACCCTCTAACCCCAATTAATCGTTCGAAAACCTGTTTCCATCCGATCTGCGACATCGACAAGAAACGTTACGTTAAAAACACTTATCCAAATCACCTTTCCCTCCTCTACTGGTAACCTAACCAAAAAATCATAATTCTTGTTACAGGAATGTTCCGAGAATGCGTTGAATTGATCGCGTTTCGACGAGTTTCGGCTTTGGGAATGGACTCGACCGTATCATTGCTCCTTCTGATCGGTGAGTCGTCTCTTTCACATTTATATTTCCACATTTTCGTTCACCATCCGAATATAATTATCTCGAACGAAAATATATCACAAAGATTAACACGTGTGATTAATACGTTACACGCGGTGATGAATTCCAAGTTGATCGAAACGTACGATCTTGTGTAAAATAAAATCCTCGAGAAAAAACCTCGAAAGATGATATTACGATAATATTTTCCCATTCGTTGACAGTTTCGAATATTTTCGAATATTTCATCCGCGTCCACTTTCATTAAAATTCTCCCCAAAAACGAATTACGATATTGAAATCATTCTATTCATCGTTTCGTTTCGAGTAAATCTCAGGTTCCTCGATGGTTGCAAAAGAAGAAGAAGAAGAAGAAAAAAGAGGATAAGATGTCCGGTGTAACGAGGGTTGCGAGGTGAAAGGGTAGAATGGCCGATTGCCAAGGACAATGGAGAATTGGCAACGGTTTGGCGTGTCGTCCTCTGCTAGGCTTACTCCCGCCCCCAAACCGCCGTCTCTTTCGCCTCGATAATAGCCAGGCGGGGGAAAGAAAGGGAGAGGAGGGGGTTTGTGTATCCTGGGGGACGCGCACTGTGCCCGAACCGTGTCTAGATTAATGGACAGATAGGCAGGCTTATTATATGGGAGCCGGGCTAAGACAATGAGGAGCGGCCAATCTGCCATCTTTTTTTCGAAAATTCTAATTTGAGTCACTCTTCAAATAAAGTTGTTTAATAACTCTTGAGCAACTCCTCGATTTCGATCGATTTCGCGTATCTTTCGTTGAAGGATCGTAGAGGGAGGGAATAAAAGAAAAAGGGTTGATGAAGATCGTTTCGAATAATCGTATATTTTTTTTAATAAAGTTGTTTAATAAATAACTCTTAAGCAACTCCTCGATTTCGATCGATTTCGCGTATCTTTCGTTGAAGGATCGTAGAGGAAGGGAATAAAAAATTGAAGGGGTTGGTTTTTCTGATACAAAATCGTTTCGAATAATCGTATATTTTTTTTTAATAAAGTTGCTTAATAACTCTTAAGCAACTCCTCGTTTTCGATCGATTTCGCGTATCTTTCGTTGAAGGATCGTAGAGGGAGGGAATAAAGGATTGAAGGGGTTAATTTTTCGTGTAATATAAGATCGTTTCGAATATATTTTTTTTTAATAATGTTGTTTAATAATTCTTAAGGAACTCCTCGATTTCGCGTATCTTTCGTTGAAGGATCGTAGAGGGAGGGAATAAAGGATTAGAGGGGTTGGTTTTTCTGATACAAAATCGTTTCGAATAATCGTATATTTTTTTTTTAATAAAGTTGTTTAATAATTCTTAAGCAACTCCTCGATTTCGATCGATTTCGCGTATCTTTCGTTGAAGAATCGTAGAGGGAGGGATAAAGGATTGAAGGGATTGATTTTTCGTGTAATACAAGATCGTTTCGAATAATCGTATATTTTAATAAAGTTGTTTAATAACTCTTAAGCAACTCCTCGATTTCGATCGATTTCGCGTATCTTTCGTTGAAGGATCGTAGAGGGAGGGAATAAAGGATAAAGGATTGGAGGGATTGATTTTTCGTGTAATAAGATCATTTCGAATAATCATATATTTTTTTTATATGAGAGATAAATTTCAATTAAGATCGTGGTGGTAATTTTCGTTATTTAATTTCGATTAATATAATTTATTACGTTATTACATATTATTACGTCAATCAAGTTGGTACGATTGAAATGATTAAATTGATCTTGCGCTGCAGCCGTGCCCGATTCGCGTGCATTAACATGATTGGGGAGCTTCGAATGCGGGATCGTGTGAAATTGATTTAAATTATATTTCTTGTCGTTTGTTTGAAAAAGATCTCGCCGAAATGATGATAATCGGTGATAGATTAAAATCGCTCGTTAAAGAGATCGAGTAGAACGATGATAAATTTTAGTAGAGGAAAGGAGGATAATCGTTTTAATATTAATAATCCTTCTTTGAGAACATGGAACAAAGTTGAACGATATTTTTATATTCGAATACGTGTTCGAATCTTTCGTCAGTTCATTCGATACATATATATATATATAATAATTTCGAAAACCGCGGATGTAATATTAAGAACGCACGTTGGATCATCATTTGCACGGTTTTAATTCATATTCAGTTTTATTTGCTCGACATTTTGTTTATTATCCTACGTTTTAATTAAGGTAAAGATAGATATATATGTGTGTGTGTTTATGATAGAAGCACGCGGTTTTCGATAAAACTTTCATATATCCCGTTCCTTTCTCTCTCCCTTTTTCCCCATTTTTTATTCACTCGTTTTTTAATTCCTGTATATTTTAATCTCGAACAAAATAAAAAAAGTGACACGCGTGATCGGCTTAATAAATCGATTATATATCCATTGAAATTGATCGTATTAAAGGAGAAACGTATTTGTTTCCTACTATCCCTTTGTATCCGTTCGATTGAAATTTTGCCAATAATTATTTCATTATAATTTCCTCATTGTCTTGTTCTCTTATTATTATCATCATTAACTGTCATCTATCTATCTGTACAATCCTCTTTTATTTTGATTTATACGCAAGCATCACGTGAAAGTATGACGGTGTAGCAATGAAAATTTTTGTGGCACACTTTCAATTATCTAAAGTATTTCAAATCCAAACTTTATCCAAATTTATTCGTATTTCGTCATAAATAATTATTTGTGCAACGCATTCTACACTTCAAATATCACATTAAATATCATTTTCACGAACCACGAATAATACCAATGAAAATACATAGTTTCAATCGCACAATTCTTGGAGCGAGGGAGATAATTCTAAAAATTCTGAAATTTTAGTCGACCAACTTTGAACAGAGAAGGAGACCGCGCGAAAAGTGTTGGAAATGGAGGGAAGAGTGGTCGGCGACCAGTCACCTACGATCGATACTCCTCGAATACCGAGGGCGAACCCATATTCCGAATGTCCGGCATCGAACGAAAGATGGGGAGATAAGGGAGGCTTAAGTTTGATTTGGCAGAGATCGACTCCTCCCCTCCATCCTCCCTCCCTTCCCTTTTCCAACTCTTTTTACGCCTACGGTCCCCCCTCCGGCGAGAACAACCCCTTCGCCAGCAACCCCTTCCTCCAACGAAGGAAGAGAAAAGGAAGAGAAAAGGTGTGCGTTCCTCGTTCCTCGTGTGCCGATGCAAACGTGTGTGGTGGATGCAACGATGGAGAGAGAGGAGAGGAGAGAGAGAGAGAGAGAGAGGAGCGTGATCGTATCGGTGGTGGTGGTGGAAGTGGAACAGGGAAGTGGAAAGGGAGAGGCAGGAGACAACGAGTGGGAGGATTGGAGGGGGCGGTGGAAAAAAAAGGGGAAGAAGTACGTTTGGTTTGGCAGAGGGAGGGTGGTGTGGGCGTCGAACTCGGGACATCGCGCGCGGATGACGAGTAATCGATCACGAGCACTGTGCCAACACTCTCTCCGGGCCCGAACACCTCAGTGATTCTCATTTCACGCTTTATCGATGGGAAACCGTGGATGGCAGATTCTGGTTGTTCTAAACGATATGAAAAGATAAGATTCGAGGAATCAATTGGGGGAAAAAGACATCGTCGTGGAAGTTTTCCCGCCCGATTAAGATGAGTCTTAGGGAGAAATTTGTTGGAAGAATTTTTCTCGAAGATGTAACTCCATTTCTGGGAAAAAGATTTTCTTTTTCAACACAGGTGTCCTCGTCAGTGTATAAATTAATTTTTGGATCTCGTTGTATTTTATACAGATTGATTTTAGAATTTTATCTCTTTGTGTATCGTGAATTTCTATACTCTGGGGGGCGATACTCGAAGAGAGGGGGTTCGAAATCGCGTGTCGACACGCAAACGTGAAAAAGCGGGGATGAAATCGTCGATCGACACGTGCAGAGATACTCTAGACGCGTCTATTGATTTCTGATCGAGGCAATCGTGGATGGCAACGAGCCCTTTTTCGTACAAAGTTTCGAGGGGGTGGGATGGAAATTATCCATTAGGGGACGGCGGAGATAGGCCGCGCTCGAGTATCGACGAGTAGTAAACGACGAGACGCGCTCCTTGATGCCCTCGATGCGTTGATGCATTATCGAGAATCTCGATAATTCAAATGGAATTATTTGGACCGAAGGAAAAGTGAAAATCGGTTAATTTTTCCAATGAACGTCAAAAGTCGAAGCCCTAAAAAACTAATTTTTCTTTCGATCGTCCCTTCATTTCGAATATTCGAAGGAGAATTTCAAAGTGGAAATGGAGAATTTATTTATATCGAATTAATCGTTTGAAATTGAAGCTGGATCGAACGTGAAATTCGATTAATTCGTGCGATTTTCTCTGGATCGATGGTGAAAGATTAATTTATAAGGTATATATTTTATATCGAGAATTTAAAGGGAGTGGATGAAGATAGAGTCATAACATGGAAAATTAAACGAAAGATCAACGTAGAACGTAAGATAAACGTATCTCATCCTCCAAGATCTTCCTCTGTTTGTTTTATCGTCATGACTCTAACTTCAACTTTTCTACTTTTATATCGTATCGGTTAATCGAAAATTTCTAATGAAAATTGAATTTAAAGGGGGGAAAGTCAAAGTTGAATTTCTGTCTCGTTAACTCGAAATAATAAATATTATTTAAATTAGGCCTCACAATTTTCATACAATTATGTACGTAATAATAATAAGAAGAAGAAGAATCAAAATTTGGATAAGCTCGTGTTAACGTGGCGGAAATTCGGTGGAATGCATATCGAATAACTTGTCCGCATTAACAACTTTGTAACGAGGTGAATGAAGTATTAATTAATTCCTCGCAGTTAATTAACGCACAATTAAGCCCAAGTACCAGTATTGACGCAAAGTACCAATAATTACGCCACTTGCCGTTGTAAAAACCGACTCAAAAAAGAAAAGAAAAAATATTCTTCGATCAATTGTGTCATTCATATTTTTTCCCTTTTCTTAATTAACACGTGTTCGAAATTACTGAAAAGATATTAAAAATTCAATTTGTGTTATCGGATGTATAAAATAATTATTTGAACTTTGTATAATCGTAATTATTGTTGATTAATATTAATACGAATGTACAAAGTTATCGTAAGGATGCAAGTAATAGCACTCGAGAAAAGTGTAGCATTTATTCCACCGATATAGAAACAATAATGAAAGAGATATTTTCATTTTAAAGAGTATAATTTCCGAAGTAAAGATCGCAAACTATTCGAAACTATCTGTTTACTTTCAACTCGTTCCCAACGCTTGCCTGCACTGTACATATGATGCTACGCGAAGAGGATTGCTCTAAACTGACGGGAACACGTTATTTTAATTCATACATTTTATCAAAATTCACGTGCCGCGATTCTACCGAAATATCCGGATTTTCACGATAGACCGTGTTGCACGAACGCAATTTTTTACAAAATACGACTAAATTCGGAGAGATTCGTCTCGAATATTTCACACATTTTTACACGTTTAAATATCCGCGATGAACAAAAATATACTAACCTAACCTTTTTCAAAATCTCTCATTTCCACGCCACGAGAGCCTATCCCCCTCTCTCGATATAATATAACATCATCTTCGATCTTCGCAAAACGAAAACCGTTTTCAACGTTCTAAAAATTCATAGTCTCGGGCGGAGGGCCACGTGCGCCTCTCGATGTCGTCTCTCGCGAAAAAGAAAAAAAAAAAGGAAGAATACGGACAAGCAGCAAGAGTGGTAGTTTCTATCCCCCTGGCCATCCCCGTATCGATTTCTAGCCGATGGAGTATCGCGATACTCGCTCTCCGCCGCGTCTACCCTTCGCCACCAACCCCCTCGGTCCATCCCATCCACCCACGATCGCCATTCTTTGTGCGACTCTGCCTGCGCCAATCCCTTCTCTCCCTTCTCTCCTCTCTCTTTCTCTCGCTCTCTCTCGACTTCTTTTTCCCTTCGACTTTTCCCTCCCCTCCCCTTTCTCCACGCGTGTCCTCCCCGCATCACCGCGAACGGACATTAAGCGAAGGTACGTGTCCGCTGGAAAATGGACGACTTTACCACGGCTCTTCCGGATCGCGTCTTTGGCGCGAACGTCAGTGTTAGGGGATGATGAAGGGGGTGTTGGAGCGTGGATGGAGTTTTGAAAGGGTGTTTGTTGGTCGGGTGATGTATGGAAGGGAGTGAAGTTATTGTCTCGTTACAGGGGGGGAGGAGGATTTCTCTCGGATTTCTTCGAATGTTTGGCGTTTTGTGACGAGGGATATATTGAAAATCGGCAAGGATATTTAGGATTTGTTCGCGATGAATATAATTATTAGTTGTTGGAATAGTTTCTAGGAAATTTATATTAATTCTTTTGAAATAAGTTTCTTCGAATGTTTGGCGTTTTGTGACGAGGGATGTATTGAAAATCGGCAAGGATATGTTCGCGATGAATATAGTTATTAGTTGTTGGAATGGTTTCTAGAAAATTTGTATTTATTTGTATTAATTCTTTTGAAATAAGTTTCTTCGAATATTTGGCGTTTTGTGACGAGGGGTGTATTGAAAATCGGCAAAGATAGGATTTAGGATTTGTTCGCGATGAATATAGTTATTAGTTGTTGGAATAGTTTCTAGAAAATTTGTATTAATTCTTTTGAAATAAGTTTAGAAGAAAATACGAGGAAACGTATCTTGTTGATAATAAGAGAATATATAGGGGATGTTGTTATAAATTAGATCGTGTTGCTCCTCCTACACGAGAGACATCTTCGTATTTTGATGGAAATGATATGGTTAATCGGGAATCGAGTTACTATTTTTATGAATTGTGAAAAGCAATATAATATGATCTTTCATCATCAAGGATTAAAAGATTACCGATTCAGATTGAGGGAACAAGCCAGATCGGTACAATACATCGGATCGCATTTTGTTCATAATCTTTCAAAGAATAATTAATTCGACCATTCTCAATATTCATTGAAACACGTGGAATTATGTTGAAAGGATGATGACGATTGATCGATTGAAATCTCGATCGAGATTTGCTGAATCGTGCACGAAATAATTACGGTGCAATATATCTCGTTGGATTTAAATGACGATAAAAAAAGAAAAAAAAAAAAGGGAAAAAAAAATACAGATCATTTTCACGTCGCGTTACAAATCCCCTGTTTTCCATTGATTCTTCCCTTTTTCCTCCCGTTTTACGTTTCGCGAATAGAATACGTTTTTAATGAGGCACGATGGCCGGACAACGAGAGGCTGACGTCCTTTTTTTTTCATTTTTCCCTTCCCCTCCCCTTTTTTTCTCTTTTTAATCGCCGTTTCATTATTGCGTTTCATTCGAATCACTTGGAAAATCTTCGATTCGTCGTCGCTATTTCGGTGAAAAAAAAAAAGAAAAATAAATAAAACAAAAGAGGAGAGAAATGAAGGAGAATTTCGATATATTTGAGTCAGTGTCTAGTCTTTGAGGCTTTTCCATTCTTTTCGTGATAATTATTATTATTTTTATTTATTTATCGAAATAAAATGCTTGGATATTTATCGAATACTACTCGATTGGAAAAAATTTTTTTCCTGTGAGTGATTCATTCGGAATAATAATAATAAATATTTTTAATACTATTGCTTGGTTAATAATTATAATAAAAAAAATATATTTCGGCAATTATATTAATCCAGAGATCCGCTAATAGAAATTTCGTTGTGCGTAGATCAGTAGATAAAATTTGAATTGTTTCTACGACGAGAAATTAATCATCGAACTAAATATATATAACGATTAAATTAGAGCTTTTTTTTCTCCCTCTATCTCTCTCTTTCTCAAAATTGAATTCACATTTAATGTAATTCGGCATTGTTCGTTATAGAGGCAATTAGCTGCTAAATAACAAACCGAATAATTTCCATTCGTCCACGCGAGAATCGATACGTTGAAAATATCGAAACAATTGCACAATTGTTTCCGGTAATATTAAAATTTTGGATATACGTATAATTCTATTCCGTTATTTACAAAATTCTTGTTGTCTCTTAATAAATTCCCAAAATTCCTATTCAAAATAATAAAAGAAACTATAAAATAAAATTATTCCTCACCTTAACAAAATTTCAACTTTCTTTCTTCAACCAAGGCCGTGATAAACCAAGGCCAATCTTCATACATTCTCCAAACACACATACGTCAGATCGCATAATTATCGGAGCGAGGGCATCAATGGGGCGCGAAATTCGTCCTCCCTCGATTCCTCCGCCAGCCAATTTCCTCCTCTTTCTCTCCTCTCTTTCCCTGTGATGTGTCGGGAAAAGGGGTGGCTGAAAGATTACCCCTCGCGTCGCGGGCTAAGTTGGTTCGAGCTGACAATGCTTGCGTCTCCATAACTCGTTCCAAAACTATCTCTACGTGACCGTGTTCCCAGATTCTCGAGGAGGAGGAGGAGGAGGAGGAGGAGGAGGAGGTTCGGTTTAGATGACGCGTAATCCCATGACGAGATCAGAGAGCCGGTTTATCCGCGATGGACGATTGTCAGAGAGCGGCGACGATCGAGTAATCGTGATCTTCGTGCGATCGTGGCAAATGTCGCCACGGGGGCGAGGGATTGAATACTGCTACGGGATGCCGAGATAACGAGAATCTGGATGCAATACACCGCAATGCGTTTGTTAATTGTTTGATTCGTACGTTAATTCAATATTAGGTGCGTAATTGATCGAAGGGGTTGATTGTTTAAGCACAATAAGATGTGATACGATTTATCGCGCGTAATATTGCAGTTAATGGATTGGTGATCGAGGTGATTTTTTTTCTTTCGTGGTTTTTCCAAATTTTTGCAATTTTTAATAATATTCGGACATTGGATTCAGATCATGCCGCGAGAAAAGAATAAATCGCTTTTAGGAGACGAAGAATTTGGACGACCCTTCGCTTCGAATATATTTAGAAACGAAATTTGATTTAGTTGAGACTTGAGATATTTTTCCCTGCTTTTGAGAAGAATTATTAAGAAACACTTATGGATCACAGTTTCCTGGAAAACAGGGGATTTTGAGGATGGCGTAGCTCTTCAGTTTCATTCCTTAAATTAGTGTTAACTCATGATCCAGTGTTATTGCACACTCATCAAAGAGCCTCGATCTCGAGCATGTAGAAGAGGGAGAATTTTTCGACAACTTTTAGAACGTTCGAGAATCTTTTCTAATAAACCTTCGTCAGAATACGAACTTTGCTTTCGATCGAACAGAACTTTGTAATAAATCACTTTTATTGCCGTATACACCGTAACTCTACAAGTTTATTGAAGCTAAGAAAAGTTTCGGTTAACGAGAGGATGACGAAGAGGATATCGAGCGTTGGACACGTCTCGAAGTGAAGAGAATAATCGAGGAAAGGGTGGAAATAAATGGAAATCGGTCGGGTTTCGTCGATCGATCGGTTCTGCGCCCGTTATTTTACGCGTGTCCCGGATTCGTAGCGGGTTTGCGTTGCGACCGCAGAGCACGCCGCGCGTTGCCAGAGGCGTTAAAACGCGCGCGCTTAATATTTACCCCGCGCCACAAAGCGGGACGCTGCTGCCAACGTATCGCAAATTTTATTAACGATATCGTCGATCAAACGCAATAGGTCCGATAGTTTCGTGAACGTTGCCCCCCTTTCGATCACGTTCCATGCACGCGGTGTCCTTTATATTCGTTTCGATATTCGAGATGTATGCGTGGAACGAGTCGAGAATGTTTCTCTGTGAATTCTACTTAAATTTGAAACAAAATTGCGAAGAATTGTGGAAAATCGTGTTGGGAAAGAATTATCTCGTAATTTGAATCAAATTGATTAATTCTCGTATAATTGAATTGTGTAAAATGGAATTATAATGACTTACGTTCGAGTTTGAAGCGTTTTCAAATTTGAGTTCGATTCGAGGGGAAAGGAAAAATTTAAGAACCCCTTTTTTTCGATGCGAGGCCGAGTGAAAATTCCTCGTAGTGGAACGAGATCCGTTTTTCCACCGTTTTGAAGCGACGCGGACACGGTTTAATCCGAAAAATAGGGGATTGAAACGAGGGTTGACCGAGGGGATGGAAAAAGGAAGGAAAAACACATAATAACACGGGGATGAAAATCGGATTGGCGTGCGGCGCGTGAAATTAGTTTTCGCGATACCACCCCCTCTCCCCCCGCAACGATCGAATGTTAAAAAATATGAAAATCGATGATGAATGAAGAGGGGGAGAAAGGAAGGGAGGGAGGGTGCGTTCGTTCATTAACTCGAAGTATTTGTTATATTAATTAATCCGAGAGATTTAACGAGGGGTTTGAATAATAAAATTTCGATCGACGATTATTTTTTTTTATCGTATATATTTTGATCAGAGATCGAATAGAACGAGTTTCGCGATTCTCGAAATTTAATTTTATTTTATTAATTTTTTCGCTGATTTTTCTCAAAATTGTATTTTCAAAAAGTTGGATTATGAATGAAGATAGCGATTTAATCGGCTACTTACGAGATACTTGCGAGATACTTTCTCGAGGAATATATAAAATAAATTCAAACTACGTTCTTCATTAATATATAATCTTGACGCGTAAAAAATTATTAAAAGATCGTAAGAGATGCGAAACAATCGCGCGTGCAAGAAAAAAGAATTTTAATTATATTTCGCTCTTCCTCCATCTCAAATCCTGATTCGCGTTTCCTTATACTTTAACCATTATACTTCTTCACCTAAACTTTAATCCTCTCGTCATCGAATTTCGCTCGAAAACTCGATAAATCGCCACTGATCAAACCATTCGAAATCAAAAATCAAAAATCAAAAATCGAAACGAAAATGGAGAATCCTCGAGAATCGTCGAGTTGAACTTGAAAATTAAAAAAGATCAGAAAATCGATTTCTCTCGTATGAAAAATCCTTCAAACCTTCCTCTATCTCTATCCAATTTTTCCCCTCCAAAAAAAAAAAAAAAATATCTCGCGTAATCCACGCGTTGAAATATTACAACTCGAGAGCTCGTGTACCCTAAAACTCGACCGCCCCTTCTCCCTCCCCCTCCTCCTCTCTATCATTGGTTGGAATTGTTGCCGCCATCGCCGCCCTCGTGTGTACACGTTACCACCGAATCAGATTTTCATCTGATGGTGTATCCGTGACGCGGACTCGTTCCACGCGTCTAATCCATCACCGCGTGGGGCGGAGGGAGGGGGGCGTTTAGGCATCGCGACGCCGTGTCGACGCGTGCATCCTCGTTATTGCATGTTAAAGTTCGTCCCCCGGCTGTCAGGGGCTTGACACAACAAATCGGGTTTCCTCTCGCCGTCCTCTGCGTTACGGGCAACGGGTTGTAATCGGAGAGATATTAGGGAGGAGGGGGGCGAAAATTGGCGGGCTCGAGTTTTAGGCCTGTTTATTAAAATCGAGTCGTTCCCGCGAGAGGGTGCGGGTGTAAATCGAATGTTTCGTAAGATAATAACTTTTTAGTTTTGCAACATTGTTAGAACAATGTTAGAAGTAACGTGGAAAAGCGTAGGATAAGAATATTGGGTGAAATATATGATATATTGTTTCATAAGATGGGTAAATATAAATTGAAATTGCGTGTAAATCGAATGTTTCGTAAGATAATAACTTTTTAGTTTTGCAACTTGTTAGAATAATGTTAAAAGTAAGATGGAAAAGCGTAGGATATTGGGTGAAATATATGATATATGATACTGTTTATAAGATAGGTAAATGGAAATATAAATTGAAATTGCATGAAATCGATGTTTAAGATAATAGATAATAATTTTTTAGTTTTGCAAGTTTCGATTCGTGTTAGAAGTAAGCATAGAGTGGAAAAGCATAGGATAAGAATATTGGGTGAAATATATGATATATTGTTTCATAAAATGGGTAAATATAAATTGAAATTGCGTGTAAATCGAATGTTTAAGATAATAGATAATAACTTTTTAGTTTTGCAAGTTTCGGTTCCAATGTTAGAAATAAGGAAAAGCGTAGGATATTGGGTGAAATATATGATATATTGTTTCATAAGATGGGTAAATATAAATTGAAATTGCGTGTAAATCGAATGTTTCGTAAGATAATAACTTTTTAGTTTTGCAAGTTCCAATGTTAGAAGTAAGGTGGAAAAGCTTAGGATATTGGGTGAAATATATGATACATTATTTCATAAGATAGGTAAATATAAATTGAAATTGCATGTAAATCGAATGTTTAAGATAATAGATAATAACTTTTTACTTTTGCAAATTTCGGTTCCAGTGTTAGAAGTAAGGTGGAAAAGCGTAGGATATTGGGTGAGATATATGATATATTGTTTCATAAGATGGGTAAATGGAAACATAAATTGAAATTGCGTGAAATCGATGTTTAAGATAATAGATAATAACTTTTTACTTTTGCAAATTTCGGTTCCAGTGTTAGAAGTAAGGTGGAAAAGCGTAGGATATTGGGTGAGATATAATGATACATTGTTTCATAAGATAGGTAAGTGGAAATATAAATTGAAATTGCATAATAAATTTTAACAGCTTAGGTTAAGTAAGCGTAGAAATTTTGGTGGAATATATATATATTGAATTGAGAATTTAAGTTAGAGAAGATACGATATATCTAGCGAGTATCTCGTAAAGTGTTACGTAACTAGAAAATTTAGAACAAAAATAGTTTCATAACGTGTACATGCAACGAATCCAATTGAAAATTTAGATTACGTTAAAAATTCCACGCTGTATATATGTATATATCCGATTATAACGACCCAGATTACGTTAAATTTATCCAAACCGTAAATTTTAAACGGATTGGATGAATAAAACAATTTCTCCAATTTCTTTTTCTTTGCTATCGAAATCAAAGACTAAGAATTCTAATTCCATGAAATACATATATATATACATATATCGTTCAAATTTATGATAAATCGCGAAAAATTTGCGCGGAAAGAGAATTCCCTCGGAATCCTATTTCACGGTCCGGGGAATTGCCGATCCCACTCGTCTCCATGACGCGTCCAATCGCCGCGCGAAATTCAATTATTCCCGCCCGCCAGGTTATCTACATAATAACCGAGAGGATCCGATTAAATCGGTAAATCGGTGTCCGCGGCTATGATCGCGTTTCTCCCGTGAACGGGTGTACGATTCGGCGAAAAGATTCGAAAGAAAGAGAGAGAGGGGAGGATATGGTTTAATTTTGGACCACGATGAGTCGCGATCGGATCGTCGTCCGGCCGTGGGACGCTCGAAACGTGGAAAGCCGCCGAATTAACTTAAGGTTGAAACGAAGAACCACGTGGTAGAAGTGTAAAGATGGTTGTTGATGACGATGAAAAGGGATTGGATGGAGGTTGACGAGGGGATTAATTTCGATGGATGGACGGTTTGCAAAGTTTTGTTAACGCGATTAAACCTTGGAATTGGCTCGTCTCGAATAAGAATGGAAAGGGATTGTTAATGACTCTAAAATAGATGTTGATTGATATGAGAGAGAGAAAGGGAGATTGTGAATAAATTTCAATATTTGATTCTTATTAGTTATCGGAAGGAGAATATTCGGATAATGGATGAGGCTGAAAGAGTGGGTGATTGAACATTTTGATGTTTATCTTGATCATTGCGAGAAAAATTTAATGGTTTGAAATTTGTAAATAGTTTGGTAATACATAAGAGCAAAAATTAAAATGAAGAATAAATTATTCAATTAGCAGATTTCGATACTTCTTTTCTCTTTCGATTCATAATAAAAGAAATTTGATCGAAAAGGTTCAACTTTTAATAATTTTGTAATGTTATATATACAAGGCCAAAAATAAATAACAAAGAAATAAATATCCTATATACATACGTAATAAACGTGTGTATAAAATCATTTCCAAATCAAAGACACGCGTTTATGGAAGAACCTGTAAAACCATTATCCAACCCCTTTCCCATTATCACAACTCTCAGAAACGGAGCGAATAATATAAAAGAAAAGGAATTGCGATTCGAGGGGGGATATGTTCCGCTTGGAAATCGAACAAGAGAGTGATGGTTAAGAAAGAAAAGGAAGGAGGCGCGAACGAGGAGTGTTCGAGGCCGCCCTTTTTTTAGACCACTTATCGAACAGCCACTCGACTGCCGCTACGCGATGCCGGCTATATTTAATTCGCCGCTTAGTCGGTGAACCGGCGGCCCACTTGACTCCTTTCCCCTCCCCGAAGTTCGATGGACTCGGGGGCTAATTCCGTTCCTATCTGGAGCGCCTACCTGACGGAGCGCTCTGGGTTCCATTGTCACGATTCCCCGTATTCTACGTACACCGATCGATTCCAGATCCGACTTCGAGGAGGTCCTACGATTCGATACAACTGGGGGGTGCGTCTGTTGTTTCGTAAGGACAATCGTATCGGAGGACATTTGCCGCGATGATCGATTTGCCAAGGTATGAGGAGGGTCAAAAGGAGGAATTAAGGCTTGGATCATTGTTTTTTATAAATTGTTTAAATTCGAATGAACGAGGATCGTCGTTGATTAGAGAGATTTGCGCGAGATTTCAAGATTTGGGTTGTTAATGAAAAATTGGAAAGATTATATATATTGGATATTATTGGCTATTATTATTATTGGGTTGGCAACTAAGTAATTGCGGATTTCAGTTGAAGTTGATGACGATCTAATCAAAGCAATCGATTCGGATCGTCGCAGTACAACTCGTGAGATTGCAGAGAAGCTTCGTGTATCGCGTACATGCATCGAAAACCACTTAAAACAACTTGGCTATGTTCAGAAACTCGATACATGGGTTCCTCACGAACTGAAAGAAAAGCATTTAACGCAACGCGTTAACAGCTGCGATTTGCTAAAGAAACGTAATGAAAATGATCCATTTTTAAAACGAGTGATAATTGGCGATGAAAAATGGGTTGTTTGCAACAATATCAAGCGGAAAAGATGGTGGAGCAGGCCACGTGAACCAGCTCGAACAACATCAAAAGCTGGTATTCGTCGAAAGAAGGTTTTGTTATCAGTTTGGTGGGATTACAAAGGAATTGTCTATTTTGAACTCTTACCACCCAACGATCAATTCTGTTGTCTACATTGAACAACTAACGAAATTAAACAATGCAGTTGAAGAAAAGCGGCCCGAATTGACAAATCGAAAAGGTGTTGTATTCCATCGTGACGATGCAAGGCCATACACATCTTTGGTCACTCGGCAAAAATTATTGGAGCTTGGTTGGGATATTTTGCCACATCCACCATATAGTCCTTGCACCATCTGATTACTTTTTGTTTCGATCTTTACAAAACTCCTTGAATGGTAAAAATTTCAATAACGATGATGATATCAAATCGTACCTGATTCAGTTTTTTGCTAATAAAAACCACAAGTTTTATGAACTTATATGGGATTATGATGCTGGCTGAAAGATGGCAAAAGGTCATCGATCAAAATGGGCAACACATTACGGAATAAAGTTATTTAGTTCCATGAAAAAATTGTCTTTGATTTTCTAAAAAAAATCCGCAATTACTTAGTTGCCAACCCAATATTTATTCCAGGATTAACCTGCAATGGAAAAGGGGGATGATTAATAAGTAATAAGATTATATATATCCCGCTGATATTGATTGACCATCCAAGAAACAACAAGATACGCATTTTAAGAGTAAACTACTTATTTAATCCCGTTATCCTCTAACGACAAATTCTAAATTCCTCGATGTTATTCGAGAAAAATTTTCGAAAAAAAGAGAGAAATCCGTCCACTCGCGATCATTAAAACCACCCCATCCCAATTACAAACCGCACCGGAGAAAAAAACGTACACCGTTAACAATCGGCATCGTTACGTAATCGCGATAATCTCTCGTCCTTCGCCTCTCCTCCTCCCTCCCCACGGTCCATTAAATCATCATCGAGGACCCCGCGCGCGATTCCCCGTGGAAGAGCAGGAGGAGGAGGGAGGGGATCACAAGGATATCGAGTCGAGTGGTGGAACACGGCTCCACTGGTTTTCCATTTTTTCGATTCATCGTTAAAAAGCTTGGACCTTCGCTCGCGATACTCCACACGATGATCAGTAGTAGAGCATAATGGGACTGCAAACGCCCGAGTGTGCACACTTGGGTGGTAATATCTTCCCGTATGGTCGGTCGGCGGCCCACTCGCCGCTGGACGGAATAATGCAATAACGTTCCGCCATTATTAACGTTCATGACTACAGGAATGTAAAAAAAGGGAGGAGGAGGAGGAGGAGGAGAAGGGAAAAAGAGAATGAAGAAGAGAAAAAGAAGGTTTGGAGGGCCACTCGACCTCGTATTTCCTGTACGAGGACCGCAACTCTTTCTGTATCCTCGTTTCTTCCTCTCTCTATTTTTTTCCCCTTCTTCCTTTTTTTTCTTTCGCGTTTTAACTCTGTCGATTTCGAAACGCGAAGGGGAGAGGAAGCGTGAAGTTTGAGGGAAAAAGAAGAAGAAGAATCGGTTGTGGAATTTTTGTAGATCCTCCCCTTTGGGATGGTTGAGTTTTCTTTCCTTTTTTTTTTCTTCTTTCTTTTTTCGAGGATATCTCCAGACAGAATTATCTCTTTTTTTTTTTAAGAAATTCTCGTGAAATTTTCTCATTGTTACCATATGCATTTGTCCACGAATGAGATAATCGATGAGAAAATTTTTTTTCTAAATCGTAAGATACTGCGATGATATAAACTCGAAAGATTACGAGTATGGGAATTCGGGTAACGTAAGTTGAAAAAGGAGGAAGGGTAGAGTGAAGTTTATGAAAATACGATACGATACGTGCAAGTTAGGATAAATAGGGTGCACTGTCTTAAAAAAAAAAAAGTCTGGCGTTTTTAAACTTGTAAGAAACGAGGCACGAGGGACGGTTGGTATTTTACGATATATTAATCTTCTCAAGATAGCAAGAAGCAACCTGACGAAAAGAAAAGGAAAAAAATATTAACGAACGATCCAAGAAATTCATTTTCACGTTCCTTTTTTTTTAATCTAAAAATTAAAATAAAAACTAAATATCGCGTTAACGTGTATAATCGAATCGTAAAAGTAGTCGAATAACGAAACTATGTCAAATATAAAAATAACTATGGAATAAGATCGGGATGAATAGAGTGGTAGAAACGTAGGTTAAAAATAAGGAGGAAGGCCGATAATCCAATTTAAGAAATGGGGGCGAGAACTCTAAGTTTGAACTTCTTAAACAAATCGGGCAATCGGGTCGAGCCAAGTATTTTATTCATTCTGCCATTTTATTTCTTCTGTCATTTTTAAAGAATCATTTTAAAAGAAAAAAAATTCTTTTTTTCTTTCTCTTTCCCCTCTAATCTTCCTCTATCAACAACTAGGGAATTATAGGTAGGGAGAAACGAAAGTGGAAGGCCTCTCGGTTCGAATAAATAAATTGTTTATCCGGGAACAAACTGGGGAGTTGTGTCGTGATGTACAGGGTGTTTCTGCGGTGTACACAATCAAACCGAAACAAATGAAAAACAAATTTTTCAAAAAAATTCAACAAACACACATACCCCCCCCGGGACCACCGTTGTGCCGCATTTTGCAAACAAGGTATCTGTTTGAAAAAGGCAGCGATACGTTATATCGGAACAAAGAACAGCGAGAAATTTATTTTCGTTATTGGAAAATCTTCCGGTAGGATGCCACGTGAAATATAAATATAAAGGTAAATAGCGCAATACGAGATGGAAATAATTCTTGTTTACATTCAATTTTGAAGAGATTTGAGAAGTTGTCCAATTGAAAGAATAATTAAATAGGCGTACGATTTAATTAATCTCCACTCGCGCTATGATAAAAACCTAAAAACAATTTTACAATTTCGTATAAATTCTGATAAAATCAATATACGTGTTCAATTCGTAACTCGAGAATTAATCTTCCTATCCATGATCTACTCTCGATTAATGTACCGATGTGTATCGTATGGCTGAACATCTGATCTACGTTATATTAACGAACAAACACGCATTATCCATTGATCCTATAAACAATATCCATTATCCTAATTATCATCGTAGGTACATCATACAACACAAATGTATCCAAAATTTCTTCTCTTTCTTTCCTTTCCAATTTAATCATCGTCATAGGTACAATCGATCAAAATTTAAAATTTAAAATTTAAAATTTCTTCTTTTTCTTCGTTCCAATTATTAATTACCAAAGTATAAGACACAACATTAATTAATATAAATCTAAAATTTCTTCGTTTCAATTTTCAATTATTACTTTATCCAATCATCATCGAGCTGATCTAATTTAATCATAGGTGGCAGCACGATTAGTGAAAATAAAACTCTAAAATTCCTTCTCTTTCCAATTTTCAATTATCCACCTTATCCACCAATCGTCAAGCTAGCCAACCGATCGAGAACCACAATCGTACGATGCGTTAAAATCTCCCTAACGCGATCGAAATCTCATATTTCTCTCTCTTTCTATCTCTTCATCCTTTCCACCGGTTCAACAACCGGTTCTCCATTTCGACGTGCACGTGTTACGACTACGAAATGGTCTCTCGGTTAACGCGATAACGTTCGATTATTGGTGGTGACGGGGGAGGAGGGAGGAAGGGGATGCGCGCCGAGATTGCGACCGGTCCGTGCTCGTATATCAAAGCTGCCGCGTGTTCTCCGCTTTTCCCAACATCCTTTTGCAACATCTCCCCGTCAAAACCCTGCTCCCTCTCTCTCTCTCCCTCTCTCTCTCTCTCTCTCTCTCTCTCTCTCTCGCGCCCGTTTCGTTAACGTGTAAATATGAGGGACGAGCCGGGCGAAATGGAGACCCCTGGATAAACCGAGACCCATCCCTTGAGCCACGATTAAATTCGATCGTCCCTCTCTCTCTCTCGCATCCGATCTCTTTACCGATACACTTTTCCGTGGATTTTTACCTTAGAGTAGGATTTTGAGAAATCGATTTTCTCTTTTTCATGATCGAATTAGATCTTATCTGACCACTTTTGACTGATCCTTTTGATTTGGAATTTGACGTTGAATTATTAGGATTTTGGAATTGTTTTAGTGTGCGTGTGATTGAATTCGATCGTTCCTCTCCGATCGATTTTGAAATCGAGTTTCTTTTTTTTCGATCCACCTTTGGCTGATCTTTTTAATTTGGAATTTTACTTTTGTATGTGTGTGTGTGTGTGTGTGTGTGTGTGTGTGTGTGTTTTTCTTAATTTGGAATTTTTTGTATGTGTGTGTGTATAATTGAATTCGATCGTTTCTCTCCGATCGATTTTGAAATCGACTTTCTTTTTTTTCGATCCACCTTTGGCTGATCTTTTTAATTTGGAATTTTATTTTTGTATGTGTGTGTGTGTATAATTGAATTCGATCGTTCCTCTCCGATCGTCTGATGGATTTTGAAATCGATTTTCTTTTTTTTCATGATCGAATTCGATCTTATTCTTTGGCTGATCTTTTTAATTTGGAATTTTTTGTATGTGTGTGTGTATAATTGAATTCGATCGTTTCTCTCCGATCGATTTTGAAATCGACTTTCTTTTTTTTCGATCCACCTTTGGCTGATCTTTTTAATTTGGAATTTTATTTTTGTATGTGTGTGTGCGTATGATTGAATTCGATCGTTTTTCTCCGATTTTGAAATCGACTTTCTTTTTTTTCGATCCACCTTTGGCTGATCTTTTTAATTTGGAATTTTACTTTTGTATGTGTGTGTGTGTGTGTATGATTAAATTCGATCTTTCCTTTTCGATCGTCTGATGGATTTTGGAATCGATTTTCTTTTTTTTCATGATCGATCTTATTCTTTGATTTTTTTAATTTGGAATTTTATTTTTGTATGTGTGTATGTATATGATTGAATTCGATTGTTCCTCTTCGATTGTCTGATGGATTTTGAAATCGATTTTCTTTTTTTTCATGATCGAATTCGATCTTATTCCTTGGCTAATCTTTTTAATTTGGAATTTTATTTTTGTATATATGTGTATGATTGAATTCGATCATTCCTCTTCGATCGTCTGATGGATTTTGAAATCGATTTTTCCTCTTTTTTTTCAATCTTTCTTTCTTTCTTCGTATCTACACACCTAGAGAAATATTAATCAAAGTGGTGGAAAATTTCTAATAATTATCATGAAAACACGCGTCGCGCAAGTTAGTTTGTCGCGTTACAAACGTTTTTCTCGAACAAAAACAGAGAAAACAGTAAAACATGAGGTTGTTTGTGCGAAATCGGGGATAGGAAACACGTGGAACGTTTCCTATCCCCCTCCCCATCCTCCAGTTTCGCAAATCACCTCCAACAACTGAAGATCTTGGCCGAAATTTATGGAGGATAAGCGCGGGATATCGCGGTGGTGTCGATTTCGCCCGCCAAGTTTCTTCCCCCAACTTCGCTGCTAATTTCTCGTCCCGCCACACCTCAAAGTAAACTTTAATCACGTTAAACGGCAAGTAAATTACATAAGATTGTCAACGCTTCGAGGATCCGATCCTCGACACCGTTACAATCTCCGACTTCCGCTATAACCAGTTCACGAAACGAAACTTGATCAATTTATACATACAACAAACAGTCTGATTTTTAATCTAAAAATTACATTAAAAATCAATTTTTATCTCCAAATTGAATTTCAAAAATATTTGTAATATTCTCACCGCGTGATTGATATAAAAAAATATGCAAATTAATCAAGTCTTACATCTCGCAAAAATTCATCGAATCGTAGAGACAAATCATTATTATAAAATGGAAAAATTTGAAATCTTTCGTGAAGAAGATGGAGAAATAAAAGCACGTATAAACAATGATACGATAGAACGCACGTTAAAAATGATATTCCGTTCGTTTGTTGAAATCTGAATGAGATGGTGTTCCCTGTAAATGGGAATTTCACTTCGGTCGGGAGGAAGCGAGTCGTGAGAGATCCGTTTGAATCTCTTGTTTCCGGGCTGCATCGAGCATAACGGAGATCGCGTACCCGTTGCAATATCCGGCTACTCGATTTAAAATTTCTTCCCTCCTGTTGCGCTCGCGTGCATTTAAAAACTGAACGACGTAATCCCCTCTCCCTTCCGCTTCAACCTCCTATCTTAACCTCCTTTGGAAACGAACGAAATTCTGGTGGACGAGAAAAGGGAAGCTCTGGCTATTTATCTGGCTATAATAAATATGTAGCCTTGACTGAGTTAAAGGAGTCGTGCTTCATCTCTCCTCTCTCTCTTTTAAAAGAGAAATTAGTTTATGATTTGTAATTGTTCTTGAGAATAATTTTTGACTTGATTTTAATCGTCCAATTACTTTAAGAATACATTTCGATAAATATATCGAATATTGGAAAATAAATAATGGATGGATAATTTTTAATTCTCAAAGTGTGAAATTATTCGACAGCAATGACGTAGATTATTCGGTATTTTATTGTAATGTTTGAAAAGAATAATGTAAGTTTATATTTTTCTATATGCTTTTAAATTAATTATTATTTCAAATCGAACGAAATTTAATCAATTCTAAATAATTGTATCACGATTCTTCTTAAATTCAATTCGACGATTCTCAAATTGGCAAATCGCAAAATTCAAATCCGTTGATTATAAGATTGACTCCAAGGAGCAATTCGAAGTTACAGTTTACAGGAGTTGCTCGCGTGACCTCTTGTTCGATTATCATCGATTATAACAATACGTCGGGGCGTTCGAATTTCGACAGAACAGGATCGTCTTCGAAAGCGTTGACAGCTCTGCTTTTCAGCTCGCTTTCAATTATCTCGAGAAGCGTCCGTACACCGATTGGAAATTGGAAAATTTCACGTGGATATTGTCGAATAACTCGTCAAGAATAATTTTTTTCTTTTCTTCTTTTTTTTTTAATCGAAAAATATTTTGAAACGCTTCGTTTCGAAAATTATTTTTTAAAATTCATCGATATTCCAGATATTTGGATCTCTCTTTCGAAGTATCAAATTTCCCATCCTTCCAAATATCAAATTACACGATTGACGAGCATTATTCTCCAGCAAAGAAACGCGGTAGAATTGAAAAGGAAACGAGAAATTACTACACTCTACATATATTTCTCAATCTTCCAATCATCATCTTCAAATATTAAAATTTTTAAAACATTTCATGACCACGTTATCACTAATCCTCTCTTATCTTACCAATATCACGTTCCATCAAAGTGAAATCTAACCTAGAAATTTCGTTGCGAATAATATACGCGGAGGATAGGAAACAAAAAAGAAAAAATGCACCAAATTACATCGACAAACGTTCCTTTCTGCTTCCCCTCTCAAAAGCTCTCGATGGAAACGCAAGGAAGAGGGGATAGGAGATGAGAAGGAGGATGATCGAGGGAGGAACTGATCGACGAAAGAGTCGAACGAGATTTTCCCCGCCGACGTTTGAAACGAAGGAGAGAAAGAGAAGGAAAGGAGAGGCAGAAAGAGAGAGAGGAAAAAGAGTGGAATGAATTGGCGAGAACGGTCCTCGAAGAAATATGAATAATTCCAGCGGCGTTGTTCCGGGCGACGATTTGCAAAGAGCGGCGGCGACAAAACAATCAAAATGTATAAAGGACACAAATTTGCCCGGTCGTCGTTGGCTGGCTTTGATCCGAAGCGCGGTTTCGCCTCGCGACGAGATGATAGCGATATATAAGCGGGGAACTGGGTCAAGTGCAGTTCAGTTACCCTGCCAGGACCCGTGTTTGCCGCGCCGCCGCGTTTTCGAAACACGCACAAAGCCCCGTTTTTCCGTTTCGATCGTGTCCACGCCTTTATTTATCGTCCCTTTCCCTGCGAAATTTCCAATTTTCTCTCTCTCTCTCTTTTTTTCCTTTTAATTGAAGGAGAATTAGGGAGAATAAATGGGGAGATTTTGCATGGATCAAGCAGCGTTTCTATCGTACGATCAAACAGAATTCGATTTCATCGAGCATCGTGTCTTTGCGAGTGGAGAGGCTGTCGATTTTATCGATTGAAATCCTTTTTCATGAGTTTCTTTGCCTCTCTTCTCACTCTTCATTTACAATAACAATATCTTTACATATTTGCAGTAATATTTATACACAATAATCAAGCAACGTTTCTATCATACGATCATAGTAAAAAAGAATTCGACACGAATTTCGATTTCATCGAGCATTGTGTCTTTGCGAGTGGAGAGGCTGTCGATTTTATCGATTGAAACCCGTTCCTTGCCTTTCTTCTCATCCTTCATTTACAATAACAATATCTTTACATATTTGCAGTAATATTTATACATAATAATGCAGCGTTTCTATCATATGATCATAGTAAAAAAGATAAATTCGGATAAACGAGAATTAAACAGAATTCGATACGAGTTTCGATTTCATCGAGCATTGTGTCTTTGCGAGTGGAGAGGCTGTCGATTTTATCGATTGAAATCCTTTTCCACGAGTTTCCTTGCCTCTCTTCTCACTCTTCATTTACAATAACAATATCTTTACATATTTGCAGTAACATTTATACACAATAATCATTCAAGCAGCGTTTCTATCATACGATCATAGTAAAAAAGATAAATTTGGATAAACGAGAATTAAACAGAATTCGGCATGAATTTCGATTTCATCGAGCATCGAGTCTTTGTGAGTGGAGAGGCTGTCGATTTTATCGATTGAAACGATTTTTTCCACGAGTTTCCTTGCCTCTCTTCTCACACTTCATTTACAATAACAATATCTTTACATATTTGCAGTAACATTTATACACAATAATCATTCGTCAAATATTTGTCGAACACGCTACGCTTCCCATCAACGCCAATCTTTCACAACGCGCGATAACGCAACTTTTAATATTTACCGATATAAATAGCGGAGGGAAACAGAAAAATAAATACAATATCGGCCGATATCTCCCATAAAATTCCAACGTGTACGTCGCTCGAAAACGAAGGGACAATTAGTTAGACTGGTCGTCGAATGAAACTTCCTCTTTCTCCCCTCTCCTTTCGTATGAAAGAAAAATTACACGAATAATATACAGATATATGCATCATGCTCGAAATATCGAAACAAAGGGTGGTAAAACGTGGCTGTATATATATTTCGGAGTATGGAGTCGAGCCTTTCGAACTCGTGTATCGAAAATATTCTTTTCGGGTCCAAAGCGAGCTCCCTCCTCCTCCTCCTCCTCCATTTCTCTATGACGAGAAAGTGGAAAGACACGGATGCACGAGGCGGGAAACCAGGTCAAAAACGGTCCGGTTAGCCCGTCGAACGATCTCTCGAAAGCGCTTGAAAACACGAGAGGCGAATCCGCGAGAGATGCCTGCATTTCCCTGGAATTTATCGATGACCCCGTTGCCCTAACACCCTCCCTCCAACCCTTGCCCTCTCCAAATCCCTCCTCGACTATGCCTGGCCCTCTCGATCGTCCCCTCCTCCGATTCAGGATGAAGGATTTTGCCGGGAATTCGGCGACGATTAACGCTCGATCCCGCATCGATTTAACATGGACGTTATGTTAAAGAACCGTTGAAACTATCTATCTCTCTCTTGATTTTTTTCTTCTTTTAATCCTTCGTCGTATCGAATCGGTATCTCGTATCTCCTCGATTGATCCGCTTTTGAAATGAATATTCTAGAAATGAGAGAGAGTTGGAGAATTCTTTCGACTTGCTTACTTATTAGTTATGACGCGTATTTTATTGCGGGCGAAGGAAAGATCGAAGATTCTTGTCGAGAAGACGTAAGAAAATTTCGCGTCTATATCTAATTAGAGATGCTTGTCGATTAATTTTTGATAGTCCACGATACGATCTACTTAAGTTTTAATATTTATGTATTGTTGTTTTAACTGGCCTGAATTTATTTAAGTTAGAGAAATTTAATATAATAATAATTCAAATCAAAATGTAGTATACTTAAGATGTAATAAGATGAGCATCAATAAATTTAATTTTAGAATTATTTATTTTAATATAAGTATGAAAGAGAATTTAAAAGTAAATTGAAGTAATTACTTTAATTGAAGAAAAAGTGTACAAATCGCCCGTCAATTTCATTAAAATTGAAATAAGTCGTAACATAGTAACATAGAAAAGAGCCTTTCCTTTCGAAGAGAAATTTGAAAAATCGATGATACGTTGATCGACAAATGACAATGTTTCCACATTTAACCCTTTTTCATTTACGAATACGTTCGAATCCACATTTTCTCGCGAGAAAGATGCCCGTAAACGAAAGAGAATTCGACGAACAAAAGTGTAAATCCTTCTTCCTTCGTAATATCCTAATCGCCCGTCCTGGAAATCCGTTCCACGAATCGAGGAACGGGATAAATCGTGGCAACATCGCCTTTTTGTTCCTACTTAGAACTAGGTGGTAGTGTTCCTCCTCCAGTTTCGTTGAAAACTCGAGCGCCTATCGTCGTACATGGCCGCGTTCCCGTCGAACAGAGGGGGGGAGAGGGTGTCGGATGAACAAGGACGCGGGCTGCAGCGGGTATAATCGGCTTACAGCAACGCAGCCTGACGAGGCCGTGAACGGACGGGCAGACTTGATCCCCAAAAGCCTCGATACCTCGAAAGCCCCGATATAACTCCCTCCTCCAACCCTCTCTCTTCCTCTTCCTCTTCCTCTATCTCTCTCTCTCGTTCAGCCTGGCAAAGCCGAACGTGTTCGCTCGCGGGGTCTACGGCGGATGGAACAGAATGGAAATACGGGGAGAGCCGGGTGATCCGTTCGTATTTCCCGCGAAATGCGGACTGCCTGCCTGCCTTTCAGCCGCTTTGTATCCGTTTTTTTTTTTTTTTTTTTATCTGTCCAAGTGTGACAACTTTTCTGGAACAGGGAAATTGGTACGTCGTTTTTTTTTATTTTTTGTTTACTCGTTGCAACGATCATTTGTTTGCGCGCGATGAAGATTATCGTTTATCGATTATTTTCGACAAAATTCGATGGTATTCGGATTTGGAAGGTTTGAAGGGGAAAAGAAGATAGGTTGGATTATTGTTGTGAAAAGTAATGTTGGAAATATTGTTTAAAGTGATATTGAAATTGTGAGAAATTTAGATCGTTGTAATTACGATGATAACGATTTTCGATGAATCGGCGCAAGATGGTTGGAAGCGCGAATTCTTGCACTTTTAAATGCTTTTTCATTTATCTCGATATCGCTTTTCGTTGCCGAGATATCGTCGTACAGATGAAAGGTAATTTTTACGCCTTGAAACCGTTTTATTAAAATTCGAAAAACTTTGATCCGCTATAATTCCGAAGGTGGTAACTTTGGGTGAACGAGCGAACGATCGTTGGAAGCGCAGAATCTTGCTCTTTAAAACGCATTTTTTTCCATCTCGATACAACTTTCCGTTCTCGAGATATCGTCGTGTAAAGAGAAAGTTAATTTTTAATCGTTTCATTATCGCTGTCGTTGTCGGATCTCTCGCTATCTCAAATTCCAGTCAAATACTATAAATTCCAGGAAAGAATCTTGTCAGTCATAGATTCGTTCACGAACGCATTATCTTAAGCGCTACGAATCCTTATATCTCGACAACCGATCGAGATATCGGAATGAATCGAAACAGAGACTTCAGCGATACGATCTTCTCGAATAGATTTTCATGGAAAAATTTTTAGTTTCTTCTCATGCTTTCTATGACGAAAGCATAATGCATAATGCATAATGTTTTATATTATCGATCGAGTTAAACATGTTTCAATTATACGTAAAAATCCTTCTTATTTAAACAATTTCGAGGAGATTGGAAGAGGTTTGAATTCGAACGATACAACTTCTCAATTTTATAAATAAATTTAAAGTTTACGTAAGATAATCTTTTAAGTAAGCTTCGTTATCGGTTAAAGATTTTTTTCAAGGATGTCCAATCTTAGAATTATACCAAGAACCTTTGCCGACTTTCGAATCGAAACGCCCGATCGGAACGGTATAACAAGATCCGATCTCGAGGATCGTGATTGTGAAAACTTTCTCGAGGAGCAAGTTCAAACGGAAAGTTATTTCTTCCGCGGCGGCTCACCCCTCCGTGAGGGGTGCAAGGGACGAAGCAATCTAAATAATGACGAGAATTCGATGCCTCGTAGAAAGAAGAAGAATCGAACAGGGTGTCGAACGAGTATAAGAAACGTAAATCTCCATGTCCACCTTCTTCTTCACTTTTCCAACTTTCTAATTCTAATTTCTTCTCTTGTACAGTTTTCTTCTTTTCCACGTTACTACAAAAATTATATTTATTTTTTCCAAACTTTCTTTATCTCTTTCTTTTTTCTTTAAAATCTTTTGCTTACATCTTAAAATATCTCTCTCATTTTTCCACGAAATTTTAAGTCGGTGAATTTACTCTAATTCTTTAAAGTTTTTATTCGTATATACGGGACAGAAATCAAGGTTTCTTTGTTAAATTTATAATTGAAATTTCATCGACTGACCTAGTTCCTCCGAGGAAACGTAAACTTAAATATTATCCACCGCCCGAAATAAGTGGAAAATACAAGAGACGAGAAAGAGGAAATCTTTCCTCGCTCCACCGTTTGATAAATGATCCAACGGAGAAACAGATATAAGGAGGGAGGAACGCGGTTCAGATTTACGATTATATACGTCGTCGTGCGTTATTTACATTAATAAATTAACTATTTACCGGTCGGCGGCATAATAAACGGCAGTAACGTGAGAAAGCGCCTCTGGCGAGCCACAATCTCCACTAATCTGCGTCGTTGCCGCCCCTATCTCCGCTTTTCATCCGGCTGTACGCGTAGAAATTAACCCGTTACTGAAACGAAACTCGCGAAACTCGTTAACATTTCCGTCGACGAGGCGAAAATCTCGTCCACGAAGGATCCATCAAAAGATCGATCAGAAAACTGTGCAACGATTATTAAATATATATATCGATTAATTTATGGAAAATACACGCGACATCCTTGCTGTATAATCAAGGAAAAACAAATAAAAATCTTCCAATCTAATTTCGTAAGTTTAACTTAAAAATTTTCTTTCGATTCTTCCTTCAATTCGATCGATAATAAAAATATTCCTCCAAAAGATGGACGATTAATCATTCGAAAGAATCGATTCGTTCTGGAAAGTTCGATTCGACCAATGACGTCGCGTGGGGAAACAATGGCGGCCAATCCCGGCGCGCGTCGCCGCGAGCGGGAAATTGAAACGCGAACTCTCGAATTCCTCCTCGGATCAAAGATGAACCTGTCCTCCCCTGTTTCTCGCAAAAAGAGAAAAAGAAAAGCATTGGATACATCCACCACCCCTTTCTCTCTCCTCCACCGACTTTGTGATTCCTCGCCGATCGCCGCCTAAGTGTCTACTCGGTTGAAAAATTGCGCGCGTCCTCGATGACGGAAGAATGGATCTCTCGTTCGAGACCAAAGGGTTGCTGATGAATAGGGTGATAGGGGGAACCCTAGAGGGGTTTTATTGTTAGATAGGTGAATTAAGGGCTCGTGTGATGTCAGACACATGTCGAAGTTACACGGATTCTGGTAATCGAGAGGAGAGAAATTTAAACGAAAATTCAGAGTCGTGCTTGGATTGCCTTTTACCAACTTAAAATTAATTAAATCCTTCTTATACTATTACAAGAAAAAGACGGTACATTTGAAGAAGAAAGTGCAAAACTCACGAAAGTGAAAATAAACTTCTATCTTGCACGACGCGTTTAGAAGATTTAAAATAGAAGAAGAAGAAGAAGAAGAATTTAGATCCTGGAGAAACCACCCCATCGGTAACTCGATATCAAGGACGTTAAGTGCGTAACGACGCTCGACTGGTTTCTCACCGCGAGCAACGCAAACACGCGAGGAAACAATGGAGCGGTACAATGCTCTTCCACGAGTCTTCATCCCCGCGTTCCCCTTTCTCTCTCCCTCTCTCTCTCTCTCTCCATCTCCTTATCCCTCGGCGAAGTCAGAGACACCGGATGGACGGGGGTTGCCCGCGGGCCGACACCGAGAAGAATAGCGGGACGACAGCCGACTGGGAGGAAACACCGGAGGAAGGGAGGGGAGTCTTTTTTTTTTATTTAATTAGCGAGATGTACGAGGCACAAAGATCCATCCATCCTCCTCCTCTCGGGTTTTCAAAGACGCCAGCCCCTTGTCCCTTCTTTCATCGCGATCTCTCGCTTCCTTTGCCGTTTCGCTCTCCGCGCGGGATTAATACTCCCCCGATCGTCCTGACGCGCGATCCTTTACCCCGTTGGGATGGGATAATGCGTCCCACGTCAACCTTCCTTTGATCCTGCGGTGAGGTTCTGATTCCGGTTACCGGATGGATGCGCGGCGCGGTGTGTCGAGTCTTTGGGGAAGGGTGTATTTTTCTTTTCTTTTTCTTTTTTTTTGGAAAAAGGAAAAGTCGAGGAGGAGAGGAGAGGTAAGGATTTGCGATTTGGATAATTGTGAAATTGGAAGTTTATCTCGATACTTTTAAATTTTTGTTTTTGTAAGAGAAGGGGAATAGAATTTCTTTCCTTCTTTTTTTTTTTGAAGGGTCTTTGAAATTTTATTTGTTGTTGGAAAGGAAGAAGAAGAGATTTGTGATTTGGGTAATTATGAAATTGGAAGTTTATCTCGATACTTTTAAATTTTTGTTTTTGTAAGAGAAGGGGAATAGAATTTCTTTCCATCTTTTTTTTTTTTGAAGTTAGTAGAGTCTTTGAAATTTTATTTGTTGTTGGAAAGGAAGAAGAAGAGATTTGCAATTTGGGTAATTTTAAAATGGAATTTTAAAATTTTTCTTCGATTATATTTCTTTATCGAAAGTGTTAGGTTTCTTTCCTTTTTAATGAAACTTAATAATTCCATTGTGAATTAAAGATACAAGGGAAATAGACGAAATTCGAAAAGGGTCGTTTACTTTTTTTTTATAGGCACTAAATATCCGTTGAGAAGATTATAAGTTGGATCGTTCGATATAGTGTAGTACTAAATAAAGTTTATAGAAGTTGAAGATCGTTGAAAGTGTACATATCGTGTTCGATAGAACGTCTTCTGTGAGCAGCAATGATGTAATAGTTTACGACGTTGATCCACCATAACTGTGAACTATATGGAAACTTTTAATGGAACTTTGATACCGGAATTTTATTTTTGTTCGTTCTATTTGAACAATTTCTATATTTAAATAATTCTAAAAAATATACTTTCCTTTCGATTAAAAAATCAGAACCTTTATTTTCCGCATTCATATATTCATCCTCTCCTTTTCCCAATCCAAAAATCATCCTTATTCCCTCTTCGTCCCATCAACATTCAAACAACCATCTCCAACAACGTTTCCATTATTCAAACACACTTTTTCATTTAATATCGAAAATATCTCTAACAATTACTATTCTTTTCAAACCTCTCATTTAAAATAAAATTATAACTCTTCCGAACTTTCTCTCAATTAAAAATCACAACAATTATTCCCATCTTCTTCAAACAAAATGCATCTTTCAAAAATCGTAACAATCATTCTCCCAATCGAGGATAAAACGCGTCCTCTCTCCAAACTTTCCCTCTTCAAACTCTTTTCCTTCCCTCGAAAGAGACAAAACGAAAGAATTCATTAAAAAACGCGCGCTAACTCGCATCAGCCTAAATCTTGGATCGATGGAACGATCGCGATGTTTGCTTTTATCTCTCGTTCAAACAAGCAAAATCCCGGAGATGCTTCTACGGCCAATCAACTCGCATTCCCTCCTTGCAACCAGCTGCCTCGAGAATGATCGGGGAACAACCGAGGCAAGTTCATTGTCAGCCCGCCAGCTTGAAGATTCAGAGGAAGAGGAGGAGGAAGAGAGGGGGAGAGGGGCGATCGAGCGCGTGCAAATACCAGGGCGAGGGTGGAAGGAGGGTGGAAGTCCAATAAAAAACTTATTAAAGGGGCCGTTGGGGAAGTCCCAGTAAATATTTGACCGGTCTTTTTTTTTTTTTTTTTTTTTTTTAGACTCGAGCCGTTATGAGGAAACTAACCCTCCCGTGGCTTAGTTTTCGTCCGTCCAACTTTTGATCCCTTCTTTCTCGTTGGATCAGACTTGGTTGCGCCGATCTTTTCAACCTCGATTCTATTAACATCTATTATACGTCGTCTCTCTACTTTTGGGATGCTTTGAATGAAAATAAAAGTGTGATATAATAGTACAAAAAATGGGGCTCACAATCAAATGCTTATTAGGAACATTGGATGGAAAAGTTAAGATGAATGAAGATTGAAAACGTATGTTATAGCTTTTTATAACGATTATAAATATTTTCAATCCAATCTCATCACTATACCCCTATTCAAAATCGAAAAATGCCATTATATATAAAATATATATCTAGAAGGATATGAAGAAGGAAGAGGGAAGAAATAGCTGCACGAAACGATAAAGAGAAAAAACACTTATTAACCCTTTGGTATAATTGATATGGGATGGTTCCATTTTAATCATATTATAGTTTGTTATAACAATAATTTCAAATATTTTCAAAGATTCAATCCAGTCTCACCACTATTCAAAATCGAAAAATTATATATGAAATATATCTGGAAAGAGAAGAAAGAAGAAGAAAGAGGAAAGAAATAGCTGCACGAAACGATAAAGATAAAAGATACTCATTAATCCTTTCGTATAATCGATATGGGACAGTTCCAATTTAGTCAAGTTATAGTTTGTTATAACAATAATTTTAAATATTTTCAAAGATTCAATCCAATCACCACTATACTCCTATTCAAAATCGAAAAATGCCATTATATATGAAATATATCTGGAACAGAGAGAAGAAGGAAGAGGG
The DNA here is from genome assembly GCF_003254395.2 of Apis mellifera. Taxonomy (NCBI): domain Eukaryota; kingdom Metazoa; phylum Arthropoda; class Insecta; order Hymenoptera; family Apidae; genus Apis; species Apis mellifera. The sequence continues at coordinate 7,971,010 of NC_037640.1, forward strand.
AAGAAATAGCTGCACGAAACGATAAAGATAAAAGATACTCATTAATCCTTTCGTATAATCGATATGGGATAGTTCCACTTTAATCATATTATAGTTTGTTATAACAATAATTTCAAAGATTCAATCCAGTCTCACCATTATTCAAAATCGAAAAATGCCATTATATATGAAATATATATCTAGAATGAAGAAAGAAGAGGGAAATAGCTGCACGAAACGATAAAGATAAAAGATACTCATTAACTTATACCCCTTTGGTATAATTAATATGGGATGGTTCCAATTTAGACATGTTATAGTTTGTTATAACAATAATTTCAAATATTTTCAAAGATTCAATCCAGTCTCACCACTATTCAAAATCGAAAAATGCCATTGTATATGAAATATATATCTGGAGCGAAGAAGAAAGAGAGAAGAAATTGCACGAAACGACAAAGATAAAAGACACTTATTAACCCTTTGGTATAATCGATACGGTTCCAATTTAGTCATCGACGGATTCCGCGGAGGAGGGAACGATTCGCGACCACGACCCCCTCCCCCCTTTTTCGAACAATCGCTATTCCATCATCGGTTTCGACTCTCTCTGAATTGGCCGAAAGATATCGCTATTGTTTAGAGACGCATTGTCTCGCCGGGCCTCCGTATCGTTGCACTCGTAGTTTTCGAGTGGCATTGTGGAATAAACGCGTGCCATTGTCCCGCGGTTTATCGCCGTGCGGGTTCACTCTCGTTACCTCCCCCTTCCCTCTCTCGTTCGATTTCGTATTTAGGCATGGAACGTTGGCAAATATCGTTTTCCTTTTTTCCCTTTTTTTTTCCGTGCGTGCTGCCATCTACGCACGCGAGAGGGTGAGATAGGGGAAGGTTAATTGTTCGGTTCGTTGAGGGAGGAGTTGAAGGGAAGAAGAGGAGGGTGGTTGTTGCATTGGAGATTAATTATACGTGATCTTGGAATAAAAAGAACGGCAATATTTGTATTTCTCTTTTGTAGAGTGGTGAAAATGTTTCTTTGAATAGGAGTTTGGCAAAAGCGTGTAAACAAATGAGTGAAAATATTATTGTACGAGGCGTGTATCGGAAAATTATTTATTTCGATTTTGATATTAAGATTTATTTTATCAAGAGAGGGAGAGAGAAGTGCCGTGATATCTATCGTATTTTTTAATCTCATTAATCTCGTGAGGAATTTTATTGTTAGTAATACAAATTGAGAATTTTCATCCGCGTAACGATATTTGCCGGATTAATATAATGAAATTAATATGTTGGATGAATTAATTAACTGATCGTAAGGCAAATATTCTCGTTTTTCTATCTCTATAAAGTGATATTGCGCGTTAATTGGATATAATGATCGTGATGTATCTCCAAATGTACAATAAAAAGATGCTCGGTAAATTAGAGAATCTCGTTTAATTTGTACGTATATAAAATTATATAAAATTCGTCGAATGGAGAAATGGAATGATCTACAAGGGTCAAATCTTTCGCGAAAAGAATAAAACGTATAAGAGTTTGAAAAAAAAAAATGTACGTTTTCACAGAATTCAGGATGGAGAATTTAGTCCGAGCTTTTAGTTTCATAATCTACGACGGTACTTTAGATGGAGATAGACCGAGCGCCCCTCCGTATTTACAACGTCGGCATTTAACTTTTATAAAATATCGTGTCGTTTGTCATCTTGTTCGCGGTAAAAGTTGGGAAACGATTGTGAATACAATGGCATACAACCGATAAAGTGCATATTCAATGCGCTGCGAATTTCTCACCGCGAAATAAAAACTGTGTAGCGCGAGGTTACTGAAATCACTTTTTCTTTTCCAGAGAGCTCCAGATCTAACCTTTTCCTTTAGAAAAAAAAAATTACATTCAATTACACTGGGATTAATTGTACTTGTTATTAAGTAATTTTTTGTTATTAATCCCACTTTTCTCTCAATAAGAAAACAGACTATTACCTTAGAATACACGTGTATACAAAAAGATCAGAAACTTTCATCGAGATCCAAAATCTCTTCTACTCCCTTTAAAAAAAAAAAGAAAGAAAGAAAATATCGAAGTATGCAAAAATCAGCTCCGTCACGCCATTCATTCGTTCGAAAAAAAACAAGACAACAAAATAAGAAAAATTCTTCAAAACTTCTCGAAAAACTCTCGTTCTCCCATCGAAGAAGAGAAAGGAAAAAGGAAAAAACAAGCTTCGATTTCGAACCTGGTATCCAAACATTTGGCGACGCTCGCTGAAAAAAAGAACCTCCCCCGATACGGTATCGACAGCCGGTGACAGTTTAAGCTCGAGTTCACCGCGTTCGGAGATCGATCCAGCCTCTTCACCCTCCCTCTCTCTCTCCCTCCACCCTCCTCCAGGATTCTCCTGGTCTCTCCAATCGAAAAAAAGTAACGATCCATCGGGACGGGGCGCCTCGTCCCGCTGTTACGCGGCTGCCTCTCTGCCTCGGTTCGAGATAGAGGAAGAGAGATAGAGAGGAGGAGAGAGGAGGAAGGATGGATGCACGCAAGATAGATAGACAGGATAGGAGGGCGAGGACCCAGTCAGGCGGTTTCGAGTGTCTTGTCAATATGTATAGTGTCATCGATGTCTCTCCACTGGACGACTATCCTTCCTGCTGCGTCCGTGGAGATCCGTATACCTGTGTGTGTGTAGATTGTGGGGAGGGGATGAGAACGAGCGGGTGGAAATTATCTGCCTATCCAGTGGCGCAAGGATGCCTATTGTGTGGGGAAGTTGGTACGGGGCCAACGACACGAGCTGCATTTTTCTGCGGCTAAGTGAAAGCTTGCTGCCACCACCCTGTCACGCTGGCCGTTCAGATTTTCCTTTTTTTTTTGGAGGGGATAATTTTGGGGAATTGGTGGGATTTTTTTTTTTTTGATAGGAGGGATGATACAAGTTTGAAATACTTGAGGAATAAAGGAGCAAGGATTTTTAGACGCGTTAGATGCTGTTTCGATGGGCTTCTTGGGAAAGATGAGAGTAATTTTAAGAAATCGAAGAGTTTTCTTACTACTGAAGATATGAATAAGTGGAAGATAAGAATAGCATTTCGAAAACTTGATGTAAAAAATATTCGACCAGTACTTTATTTTTATCTTTAATTGCAAGAAGAACGAATCTGTATCGTGAATATTCTCGAATTCTCCAGAAAGAGAAAAAAAAATTGTATCGAGTTAAAAAAAAGCAACATCGATTTTCTGCAACGCAAGAGGGTTGTTGTATTTTTCAATTTATCTCCCCTCCTTTCCCCAGGTTGCAGAAAATCACGCGTAGAGGAGAGGAATCACAAAGACTTATGGCTCGATATTAATTTGGCGAATTATCGAGGTCGCACGGAGGGGGGGATCCGAATTGTATCACATCCCCTCGCTCACACTCCTCTCCAATGGAAACTATACGGAATTTATGGGTACCAATTTTCGCGCGAGGGGGTTACCGGGAATTAATACGAAAAACCGGCCAACGGGTCGTAAACAACGGCCACAAATTTCAACGCGGTTATTTAAACGCGGGGCGCCGATTAAAATGTTGCTGTTATCGGTAATTATAACGATCAGCACGTGCAACTAATTAACGTGCCATTAGCCACCACCACCGCCATCAACCCTCGCAACCAGGACAGTCCGGCCTTATTGTTAAGAGATATAGACACCGTTTTGTGCACGCGTCATTGGATCCCCCTCCCCCCTCCAACTCGTGAAAATTCGGCTCTGTTCATCAGGAACAATGTATTCAGGGGAAGGGATTTAACGTTGAAATTCGACGCTCGAAATGGAATTGGTAATTTAGAGTTGATGAAGGTTTCGGAGGGAATGAAACTTTTTTCCTTTTTTTTTTTTTTTTGTAGAGAACGATTATTGCACGATGTTTGATTTGCGACGATGCTTTTATTGTTGTTGTTGTTGTTGTTGTTTATTAGTTGATAGGGCGCGTAGTTGAAAGTATAGTGAGGAAATTGAAATTGGATTTCGATTTTCTTTTTTTTATTTATTTATTTATTTATTTATTTAAGGTGGGATTCAATTGGAAATTTTTGTATATCATTGTGCAAATGCGTAATAATCGTTAGAAGTTTTGATTTATGGAAACTTTTATCAAATTGAAATGGAAGGAAAAGAAAAGCAAGGTAAAAGAGAAGAAGAAAAGAGACAGGAAGAACAAGGAAAGGAACAATTATTACAATAAACACGTGAAAAATATTGTAGGAGTCGTGGACAGATTGAATGATAACGGAATATAAATCGGGAATATTTTATACGATACGTGGGGACGAGGTTGGCTAGAAAACGGAGGGGAGGGGAGGGAAGAGGGGCAGGCCGCGAGCAAAAGTTAGAGGGTCACGTACGTCTGCCGGGGGTCCCTTCGAATATTGTTTGTGAATCTCCCTCGGTCGAGTTTCGATTAATTAAGTGCTCGACCCTTTTCGTCGCCTTCGTCGTATTGCTCCAAGCTATACTTTTATTCGAACCCTTCCTTTTCAAAAGTGTTTTGTTTGTGGCAGCCGGAAGCCGTAAATTGAGAGGACACTCTCTCGCGTCCTCGTCGCGTCTTCCCCGCCTTTTTTGCTCCATCCTCCACTCCATCAATCGCGATGCGTCTTCCACTTCCAGATTTTCCACGTTTTTTTTTTTTTGGCAACGTTTTCTTCGAGATAAAATTCACTCCTTCTCTTATTTTTCCTTTCCTTTGCAAGATTTCAATATCTTTCTCCCAGGATAAGAAGATAAAAAAATTCTTCGAATATATCTCGTTCTTTAACGTTATCAATCACTGTGTCTTTTTTCTCACGTTTTCCTAAAATTTTTCAAAAAGATTTATCTTATTTATCCTCTCACTTGCGAAAAATGGATTTCTTTTCATACTTACATCCGTTACATTATTATATATTCTTTCAAATCGATCCCTTTGAAGATCACATCTACGCGAAGCTGCTGCCACTTCCCCGATACGATCTTCGTTAACGCGTTTCCTTCCCCCTTTTTTCCCCCCTCTATTCGCTCGTTAGAGCGGAGTGCCGATCGATCCACCCTCGTCGTTATCGACTCGAGTCGCGATACTCAGCCAGCCGAAAACTTGAAAACTAATAATCAGGGACACGGATGGTAATTAAAAAATTATTGCCCCGTCGAAGCATACGCGCCTTCCTCTCTCCCTTTCATACATTGATATTAATTAAGTGATCAGAAGGAATAAAATATTTCAATTATTAAATATACGAACGAACGAAAGAGGATAAAAACGACAATCCCGATGACATTCTCGATGACTCGAGATAAACAGGGGTTGTCGTGGACGATAAACTAGGAAGAAGAAAACGAAAGGGAGAGGAGATGGGATAAAAATCAGGGACGTGTATACACGTTTGAAAACCGTGTATGGAATCGAAACTGGAGGCCACGACTCTCCTTTGAGAATTGGTTTGGGAGGATAAAGCAGACATCTCCGATATTTTCCTTTAAATCCTCCTGGGGGAGCGTTTCGAGGATCATTCGTTCCTCCCCCCCGAATTGACCCGTGAGCTACGACACGTGGACACGTTTTTCCCGTATCACGAGTTTTTCCTCACCTTCTGCAGCCCAGAATCCTTCTTCTGTATACGGATTCGAAAGATTTTTCGCGTGCTGTTCGACGAAAATGTTTGTCTGCGTTCTTCCGTTCGTGATGAAGAGGCGTGTTTATTCTTGGTGGATTGAAACGTGCCAGTGAAGATTTTAGAACACAAGAAAAATGTTTTATTTATTTATCAAAATTCTGATAGATTAACGTTTTGGATACGAACAGGTAATTTTTTATTTTTTCATTTTACATGTATCAATTGTGAAAGTGATTCCATGCATCTAATATTGAATGCACTGAATGTAACGTATCCATTGTAATTATACGACTAAACTGATGGATTGCATTACGCATTTGAACAATAGAATTATGGTAATACACAAGATATCGATCCTTGATATATATATATATATTTAAGTCAATTTCTCGAACAAAATTAATTTCAAATTCTTTCGAAATTTGTCATATATTTTTCTTTCTTTAGTTTTCGCAATTTTAATTAAATTCTCTCGAGATTTTTTTTTATAAACGTATATATATATAAAAAGTTTCTCCCCCATTCGATCCCGAAATAATTCCGTATATTCCTATATCAGAAATACACTTATAGCACGGTTCATGAATTAAATATCGCGGCGATCGATACGTCGTCGTTACACCCTCTATAACAAAGGAATAAACGTAAAGTGTGTCCATGAAATAGTGACCAAAAACGAACAATCGTGAATAACTTGTGAATGTTAATCACCTTTAATTATTTTATCTCGCGACGTATAATATTCGACACAATTGAAACGAACTTGATTAAATCTTCTCAATTATTCTCGAAATCGTTACAACCAACAAACGTTTCACTAAAATGTTTCTCTCCAATTATCCTTAACGTAGATTCGATCTTCTCTATCGGTTAAAACGATACTCCTCCTCCTTCTTTCCTCTCCCCATCTCGAAGCAAACGAAGAAAGAAAATTACAATCCTGCTCCAACATCCCTAAACATCATCCCTCTCCTTAAATCGGTGACGAGATCCTAAAAAGCGGAGGAGTGGAGGAGCCTTCGTCCTGCCTTGAGCACCGCTGAAGGTCGGACGTTTCATTCGACGCATTCACGACGAGAAATAAATACGAAGTGAAAAGGGCTCGGATTCTTTTCACGGAAGAATATAATTGCCAGAAAAATAAACGATCGCAAAGTCTGTTTGCTCGCGCCTCTCTCTCCCCTCCTCTTCTGTGTAACTGCTCCTCCATCTCTCTTCCTTTTTTCTTTCTCCTCCTCTTCTGTCTCTCCTCTAACCCTTCTCTCTCTCTCTCTCTTCTCCCCTCTCGAGCCAGCTCGTCCCCCTCCCCTTTTATTGCGACTCGGTGGAAAAGCTCACTCGACTCGCGGGTCAACGAATTCGCAATTACGATCTTTCACGTCGACGTGACTACCTACTCTCTCGTCGACTTTGGAATCCCGGACGATATTCCTCCCCCGCGATGGAGGAACCGCCACCCTTCCTGTCTTCCTTCTTTTCTTCCCCAACTTTCCCAACTCCTGACTCTTCTTCTTCTTTTTTTTGTTTCTTTCTCTCTCTCTTTCCCCTCGATTTTCTCGCGTTCACCCTCACTCGCGATCCTCCTCTGTTGGTTTTTCCCGTCTTTCCTTTCCCGGCTGTTGACTTTTCTCTCGACAGCTCTCTCTCTTTCTCTTTTCCATTCCCTAACTAGAGGCTTGCGCACGTTTCTCTCTCTTACTTCTTAAATTCCATTCGTAAATTCCCAAGACCCCGCTCTCGATCAGGTTTTCTTTTTTTTTTTTGTAAGTCGGCGTTTTAATCCTCGTTATATTTTTCTTTTGTGGAGAGTAGCGAGTTCTTCGAGAGAGTGGATAGTATTTTTTGACACTGTTCGTCGAGAATTTCTGTTGTTCTGTGTTCAAGTTTTTTCTTAAGGCAAGGTTAATTCCAATAGCTCTGGAATTCCATTCCTCTTTGGTGATAATTTTATAAAAAACCGATGTTAGATTTCAAATTCGAAATTGTAATTTATTTGCATTATAGGATGGTATTTTTTAATTTGAAAGTATCCTCTTCAAACAGATGACGTTCAATCTTTCGTATCAATTATCGTATCAATTATCAATTAACGTTTCACGTCGTAACTTGTGGAAATTCAAATTTTGCCCGCCCTTTTCCATAACTTCCGCTTTCGATCTTTTTCCATGTTTCTCCGTTTCCTTCGCCTGTCTCGGTCCGCTTCTTCTCTTTTCTTCGAGTCTCTCCGCTTTGGAGGCAGCTCGAGAACACTGGCGTCGAGACAGTAATGAGATTTTCGAGATCCAGAGGCGGTGTCATAATCGCCTTAGGCTCGACGCGAGCGCCATCGTCGAGCAAGCATTCCTCCTCCTCCTCCTCTTTCTTCTTCCTCGTCGAGGAATCGAGATTAATTTTAAAATAGAAATTATTCGCTTGGCAATTATAAACTTTTCAAAACGATCGATCTTTGATGTCTGTAATAGTAATCTGTTTGATATTTAGATTCGTTATGAAGTTTAATTAATTGGGAAAAAGTTTTTATCTCGCAATTGTTCGATAAATTCTGAATTTTGGAATTGTTGTTGTTTCAACTGAACGGTTGATTTATCTTTTTATCAAGTAATCTTCGATATTGTCAATATTGATCTACTATTTAAATCATTTAATCGATTGGAAATATTTTCATTTCGTAGTTGAATTGCTTTAAAACAATTTACGTACAACTAGATTTCTATTTATTTTTTTAATTATATTCTTCAATACTACAATAATATTAATAACAATATCGAAATTTTGAAATTGCGAATTTTTACAGGGATATAAAAAAGAATATCGATTCTGTAATTTAAAAGAGTTAGGTTTATTTATTATCGCGACGAGGATATTAATCGAGCAATCCGTCGAATTGCTTTTACTCACCGTATACGTATATGATATTAGATAGGACGTTAAATCTATGCAATATTCAGACAATCGTCTCAAAACTGGAGCATCGATTTAGAATCTAATATTGCACGCTAATCTGTCTCTATTATTAAAAATACAATTAAATATTTATTTGTTCAAATCCATATAAACTTTCAATCCCAGTAATAATCATAGAAATCTTTGACAAAATTTCACAAACTCGCGCAATATTTATTCGTTATACATCGATTGGTAAGAATGTTGAACAGGAATGCGTGCACATAGACGCGTTGTAAATTAATAGTCCGCGCACACCTTGGCCACCGTAACCACGAGCAATCTCGCTTGCCCGGCCACGCACCGGCGAATACTACTTGCACAATGATGCGTAGAACTACTTGTCGGATTATATACGATCCTCTCGATTATATACGACTTGTAATACCACTTGCCTGATTATACATACGGTCACGTAGCACACACACACACACTATTGCCACATACCGTCGCGTAATTATCCTTCCCCGACCACATCGTCTCACGCGTGATATTTTATCCCAACTTTCCGCCGATAAATAAAACAAACAGGGTAACTTTCTTAACACATTTTGATGATTAATATTATTAACGCTGGCTCGTCTACCGCGGAATATTGAATATTTGTATTAACTACAAATCCATCAGGATTGAATTGGATTAATCCTCCAAACCAAAATTCGAATTCTCTCGAACTATATACTCCCATTACACGTCTTCTTTCAAATCCACCACCAAGCATCAATTATCCTCCTTTTACTTTCAAAAATTCCTTCGATCTATATACTCGCATTACACATCTTCCAATCTAGAAAATCTTGATGTTTTTCGAAATACACACAGTGTAATATATTTAATATTATTAACGTTAGGTCTACCATGTAAAATATTTTATATTTATATTAACTATAAATTCACTACCAAGCATCAATTATTCCCCTTCTACTGAATCCAAAAATTCCTTTGATCTCTATACTCTCATTACACATCTTCTTCCAATCTAGGAAATCCTGGTGTTTTATTTTATTGCAACTTTTCATTGATAAATACCCACAGTATGCTATAACATATTTAATATTATTAACGCTAGGTCGGTCTACCATGTAATATAAAATATTTAACTATAAATTCACCACCAAGTATCAATTATCTCTCTTCTACTGAATCCAAAAATTCCTTTGATCTATATTTGTATAATGTCTTCTTCCAAAATCCTGGTGTTTTATTTTACTGCAACTTTTCACTTTCAACTAAATCCATCATCAAGCATCAATTATCCTCCTTTTATTTAGAAATCCAAAAATTCCTTCGATCTATATACTCGCATTATACATTTTCCAATCTAGAAAATCTTGGTGTTTTTCGTCGATAAATACAGTGTAACACATTTAATATTATTAACGCTAGGTCTATTATGTAAAATAAAATATTTATATTAATTATAAATCTAGCACCAAGCATCAATTATCCTCCTTCATTAGATTAATTCTCCAAAAATTCGCATTCCTTCGATTTATATACTCGCATTACACATCTTCTTTCAATCTAAAATCCTGGTGTTTTATTTTATTGCAATTTTTCTTCGATAAATCCACACACAAATGTAACACATTTTGACGTTAATATTATTAACTAGAAATTCACCACCAAGCATCATCGATTAAACCCATCCTCTGCTTATTGGATTAATCCTCGAAATGAAAATTCGAATCTCTTCGATCTTTTTACTCGCATCTTCGCATCATACCTAGAGAAAATACCTTTTTCCAAAAGTAGGAACGGGGAAATATTGCTATCAGAAAACTGACATCCGGCACGGAATATTAATCACGAATCGATTCGTACCGAGCCCGGATAGCATTCATGAGTTTTCACCGACCGTCCACAGCTTTTTCTCTCTCTCTCTCTCTCTCTTTTTTTCACCTGGAATAACCCAGGGCTTCGGTTATTCGATCTCCGTTCTCTCCCGTGGCTCATAAAAAATGCAGCGCCGCGATCGCGCATGCATTCCTCATCAAAGCAGGCGCCGTTCGAGGGAGAGAGGGTGCTGCACACTCGGAGAAAACCAAAATATTCCGCGTCAATGTTTTCTTTTCTCGCCGTTCCACGGATCTCCCTCCCTCCCCGTTTCGGAGAGGGATCAACGTATCCAACAATGCGTCCCTGGAAATTAAACTAAGCTATCGCTCTCCTTTCCTCGCCATCTTTTTTCTACGGGAAGAATGGAGAATTTTTTTTAATTGGAAGATGGCTCTCAATATAGTATTGTGCATAGATCATGCAAAGCGGAAATGATTAAAAAGTAATATTAAATAAATATAAAAGTGTATTTTGAATAATTGCAAAAACGTTTAATACAGTTTTATATCGTAATTATTTTTATTGGCAGTTGTGTTTATATGGAAGAAATAATTTCACTTGGTAAAATGGATTTTGAGAAATTAATAATTGGTTGTCTTCAATATTCAAAAAAATTAAAAAGATTTAGAGAAATGCATTACTGATGATCGAATGATAAGATAATTCTCCAAATTAACTATCATTGCCGATTATCATAAATCACAAATTGGAAAAATCGATAGCAAAAAAGGAAAAAAAATGATCGACAGACGAGGGAAAAAATAAAACGGTCGAAATCTCATCTCCTACTTAATTTTCATGGAGATGTGGGTACGAACTTTATACATTATTCGAAAAAAGTATTGTAAAAGGATGGGAGGGGAGCAAAAAGCAGCACGGTTGAAAAAGGTTGCAGAGCCGTTTCGACGCCGTCGTCATAATTCAGGGTGGAAGGTCGAGGGATTCTAAATGTATGACGTAGTTATACGTCGATACGTTTTTCCCCTTTTTTCTTCTTTTTTTCTTTTTCTCATCCCTCTCATCCTTGGATCGGATGACCCCGGCTACAATGACACGGGACGAAATATGCGAGCACTCGTACGTTATCGACGCGTCAGAAACATGAACCAATTTACAACGCGTCGATATCATCATCCCAACCCCGAGAAGAGTAAGGGATGAAGAGTGTATTTCCGGGAATTAGAATCATTCGAGTGTTTCACGAATTCGAGAGGAGGGAGAAAAAAGAATTTTTACCCCTTCTTCTTATTTTCATCCCTTTATTATTTCCCCTTACTTCGTACTTTCTTTATTAACATGAGATATTTTCTCTGAAATTTTGGAGGACAAGCTTTTCAATATTTATAATTGGTGAAATAATTTTTATACCTTTCTCTTTTTTTTTTCTCGAAATGGAGGGGATAAGGTTTTTAATATTTATAATTGGTAAAATAATTTTTATACGTTTCTCTTATTTTCTTCTCGAAATGGAGGGGATAAGATTTTTAATATTTATAATTGGTAAAATAATTTTTATACGTTTCTCTTTTTTTCTTCTCGAAATGGAGGGGATAAGTTTTTTAATATTTATAATTAGTAAAATAATCTTGATACGTTTCTCTTATTTTCTTCTCGAAATGGAGGGGATAAGGTTTTTTTAATATTTAGGTTATTTTTAAGGTATTATTAAGGTTATTTTTAAATATTTATAATTGGTAAAATAATCTTGATATAATTTTTCTCTTATTTTCTTCTCGAAATGGAGGAGTAATAGTATCTCTGAGTGATATTTATCAATGTGATCATTCACTATTGAACAATAGTGAATTTGTTTTGAATGTCCGCTTCGCGGTTAAATAACTGAAATTCATCGGCTTATACAACGCGGGCGGGGTTCTTGTTAATGCATGATACATTTCACGGCATGAATAAGTTCGTCATTGGTGGTCCGCTCATGCACAGTGCGATTCCACTTGGCTGTGGCGTGCCATACCTCGTGATTTCTCTTTCACCATGCATACGTAGATTAGTGCGCCACGTACCCAGCCATACACACGCACACACACACACACACACACACTGGTAGCTTTTCGCAAAAATTAAAACGTGATAAACGCGTTTATCGGAAATGAAATAATCGGAAAAAAGAAATCGATCCCGTTTCATGATTAAAAAAAAAAAATGGAATTTCGAAATTCAATTTAGTCGAAAAGAAATATCAAATTTGGGATTTAATTACAGGGAATAGTATTTAAAATATTAAAATTGGATATTAGTTTAAATCTTTTTAACGAGAGAAAAGAAATCTATCCATTATAGAGATAAAACTATATCGTAAAACGAACGTTAGGAATAAAACGAGCTCGAAATAAAACTTTCACTCGCGTTAAACTCGATTCGAGCTATCCCTCGAGACAATTCAATTCATTAAATTATATCCCGATTTATGAACTCGCCAGTTCGTTTCTCCCCTGTTAATCGAAGAAATTTGGAAAATACCAATACTATCGTACGAACCGATTGGAACGAAACGAAACGATGCGTTATTCTCTCTCTCTCTCTCTCCCTCGTTTCTTTTTTTTCCTCCCTCCCTTTCTTTCTTCCTTTTTCATTCCCATTCAAATTCGCCGAAATTGCCTACTGAAAACCGGAAAATTGAACCGGAACCCTAGCCATTTTCCACACGTATCGAGCAATTAGCCCTCCCTCCCCCCTCCCCCCGATCGGTTGCGGTGCGAACGATTATTGCCGCGTGGATAATTGCAGAATCCAATAACAAACGTCCTTGAAGTCCACCGCTTCCCACGGGGCTTTTGCGCGATTTAACTTTTGTGCAACGTAACGGCCGCGATTATGAGTTATTCACCCACCCCTCCCTCCCTCCTTTCGAAACTTGGCGCGCAATTCGAAAACGGAAGAGGCGGAGGTGTACACGATCCGTCTCCCTCGAAATTCGTGGAGATATTTCATTCTTTGATGGGGAAGAAAAAATTGTCGAAGAATTTTGTATAATTTTGTATAATGTTGAACTGAAATATTGATATTTAATATATTTATATTTTATAAAAGAATTTTTTTTATGTATCTAAAGATTAAATTTATTTAAATAGCAAGTAAAGTTAATGGAAAGTTTTATTTCTATATTATATTTTCAAAATATATATAAATATTCAAGTTCATTAACTTTTAAATTAAAATAATTTTATATTAAGATTTTAAATTTTTAATTAATTTGATTTTCGAATTAGATTATCTCATAATTTTCTTAAGTAAAAATTTAGGAAAAAATATAAGAGATAAGTTGTTGTGAATAATATATATTAATATTAGTATATCGAATATTGTAATTGAAAACTCGTAGTAATAACCGAGGAATATAGATTGTAATTCGACTTGGAAAGAATGTATTTAACAAGGGAAAATAAACTGCATTACATAGAACATCTCACCACATATGCCTTTGTTCCACTGATCCCGAACGACGCTGTGTCGCGCAAACGATTTGAAAGAAAAGGGGAAGAAAGTGAATCGAATATAGCGACGTACAAAACACAAAACGATATATCATAAAATTTCTTTTCTTTTTTTCTAAATACCTTCCCGATTACATAGAAAAATTATTATACGCGAAATAAAATTATCATTCGTGAAGACCTTATTCTTTTTTTTTTTCATTAAAAGAGAAAGAAGGAGAGAAATTCGGACAAATATCGATATGGCGAAGAATAGGAGGGAAGAGGGGTGGAAGAGGGAGAAATTGGTGGAGAACAAGCGCGATGGAAAAAGCGCGAGAGGAGGGGAGGAGGAGGGTCGAGAAGGGGTGGGGCATTGTAGATTGGATGGTGACAAGATGCGGTAAAATTGCAACTGTCGGATCTCACGTTCCACGGATTCACGTGCTGCCACGTACAGGCACACCGTTCAGAGCCAGATTTCGCGAATGAGCTTCCCCCTCTCTCCCTTCTCTCCCCCCCTTGTCGATCGATCGGCAACGCGCTCCCTTTGACACGCGACTTCCACGATTGATGGAACTACGATGCCGTTTAATGTTATGTACGTTTCGTTCGTGCTTTATTGGCTTCCGTCACACGTTGTTGGAATTGGAGAAATAGGAACTGTAAAGGAAATATACATGTTTCATGATTTTACGTAATCTTTTTTGTAAAATTGTTTCGATATGCCATATAATATGATTTATTATAATGAGCTATTGATCTTGCTCCAACTCGATTACTTTCTCGAAAATTCGAAAAAATATTCAAAATATAGGTCGATGATATTACAGGTTTGTTCAAAAGAGGAGAAAGCTAAAAAGTTTGGAGGGGGAAGGAAACGCGTGGAACGACAAAGAGGATCGTGGGATCGCGTTTATCCACAATTATTCGAGGAATCGGTGTCGAGATAAATCATAACGCGGGAAAATTCGAACCGATTATTCGAAACCGAAATTGGCCCGCGCGATGGCCACCGATGGAGATGGATTATTGATCAGATTATTCGGAAGACGCGGTCAGCTGTTCGATTCGCTGACCGAATCGGATATATCGAGTTATTCACGGATCTTGCTTCGATCGAAGGGATTCTGGGAAAAGGAAATTCGACAATCCATTCGACAGTGTTTGTGACGTATTTTTCTCAAAGAAAGTTTTTAACAAAAACTTCCCTCTTCGAGGATACCGATATACGTATTTTTAAACTTTGATTATTAATCGATGATATCGTAAAAAATTTAATTATTCGTGAGTTAACTTATTGATTATAAATCTATCGCAATTACAAGAGGAATTTATTCACTTTTTTAATTCCACGATATCACCGCTGTCGTCAACTTCGAATTATTATTATTATTATCGAGCCGGAAACGTATATATATATAAAACGTCTAGGAGGATAGCCTTTCGGATTGGGCCGCATTTAAAACAATGCCAGGCCAATAAATCAGCGATAATGCATTCGCCGTAATGAATAAATTGATCGAGTTATTGTACGGGGGCGGCCATATAAATTAACGTAGACGTCGGCGTGTCGCGCTTTGTTCAACCATGTAGAATTTGAAGCACGAAATCTATACTGTGTTGCTACATCGTTGTTCTACGTTGTGTGCACGCCAAAATGAACGTATAAAACGATGCTACTTGAATAAGAATGGCGATCACAAATCACTCTATCTTTCATCGTGGATATTCTTTTTTTCTTCTTCTTTTTACGAATACAAACAGCGAGGAATTATATTATTATATGGATATTTTCGATGGAGGATATGGATATGGCGGAGAGAAAGATTCGAGAAACGATACAATTTCGTGGCAATGTTTATGGGGGTGTATTATTTGAATTTTTATAAAATAATCTACATTGGATTCGAAATTTTCAGATTTTTCGTAACGTAAGATAAATTTGTACAAATTTTTTAAAATATTCCGTTTCAAAAAAAAAAAAATGGAAAGACGAATCAAATTTAGGTTTCTCTTGATAATTTTGGAAATTCGCTGTGCAATATGCAATTTTATCGAAATTTTGTGAAATATTTTACACAGATGTGAAAAGGAGAATAATTTCCTTTATGAATAAATGAAAATGTGTAATTTTTACACTCTTCGTATCAAAACATGTAAAGTTCGTATAAAGTTTATACATTATTTCACGCTGATAAAAGTTTTCAAAATATTTTTCCTCGATTTTAAATTTTCAATGTTAAAATAGGTATATTTATAGTATAGCGCAGTATAATAGTATAGCTGTTTATGAAACTTTTGCATTATTCGCAACGGGAGAATTACAATGAACAATAATTTTCGAAATATTTTGCCTCTATTCTCGTATATATTCTCGATAGCAAAACAAGAATATTTAAAAAATGATTTACCGTAATAATGGAAATTTTACTATAAAAAAAAAAAAAAAAAAAAATGGAATTTAGATATATTTCGTAAAATATTACATTTTGAAAAAAACTGTATTAACATCGTGTACAGATAAAAAAAATTTCATTCCCGAATGTATCGTAAATTTTATATATACATGTATTGGCAAAAGTTTTGAAAAACATTTTATTGCGAATTCAAAACTTTTGAATCTGTTTATTAAATGTTTTTTTTTTTTTTATAATAAAATACCATTTGAGATTGAGATGTACAAATATTTTTAAAAATATTAAACCTTTGTTGTCAATTAATGAAAAGAAAATAATATTTATCGATTCTATATACATATAAAAATAACGGTATATTTTTTTATTTTTTCTACGTAAATTTTGCATTGTTTTCACGTTTCACATTTAAAATCCTGTTTCCAAATGTAATGTTATTTTCAATCTCTTTAAAAACTTTTACATAAATTAAACTTTTTTTTACAAAAATTCATAATAATTACAAGTAAGAATCATATTTGTATAATATTTCACGAGATAATAATACATTTTAGATGAAACAAAGTTTTTTTTCATATGTATTCCCTTTAATCTTTAATCTTTACAAGTAGTACAGCTCTGCGTGTAACCGGGCAAGTGATGAAGCTCGAACGTAGCCCGACAAGTGATACAAGCCAGCGTAATGTCGAACAAGTAGCTTGCCTCTGTACACGATCAGTCACAGTACACATCCAACATAATCGAACGACCGAACAACGAATTAAAAACAACACCAGATAAGAAAAATACTTAATTAAATTATAATTATCACTTTTTAAAATTATATCAATGAATTTACACGCGTTCTCTCTCGTACCAAAAAAAATTTCCAAATTTTGTTTAATCTAAAAATCATCATCTCGAATGACGAGATACATTCAAACACTCTGACAAACGGAAACAAATTCCT
This sequence comes from Apis mellifera, assembly GCF_003254395.2. Lineage (NCBI taxonomy): Eukaryota > Metazoa > Arthropoda > Insecta > Hymenoptera > Apidae > Apis > Apis mellifera. The sequence continues at coordinate 7,988,205 of NC_037640.1, forward strand.
TCCCGAGCAAAACCTCGATAATCAACATCGTAATTATCCCCGATAGTGCAACCCAAAACCAGAGTTGACAAAACAATTTCATCCCTTCTTTTTACCGGTTAATTCGCTCCCGCATGATTTATCGCATATCACAAGTACATTCTCGTCCAAAAGTTTATCTCACTGTAAAATGATTCATTCACCAAATTTTACAACATTCCACATTCTCTCAGAGAATATAACAATGAATATGATCAATCTTCTTTTTATCTCTTATCATTCTATACCAATCTTTACAACCATCTTGGTTTCGTATCTTTCTCAATATTTCTCTTCTTTTAATTCGTTTCAAAAGTATTTCACGAGAATAAAAATATTTTCGATTTCATCGAATCGATTTGGAAGAATTTTAATTAACTTTAAGGATGAATATTCGAAATAAATAATTCACGTCCATACTTGTGGGCAGGACTGTACCGCGTGCGGCAACAGGGCCGCGCGAAGATTGATCATTATTATAATCTGGTAGGGCGGTGGCGGGAACATCTGCTACTGCGAACTCCTCTCATCCATCTCCATCACGCGGCCGTAGTTTCGCACATGCATAATCTCGACAAACCCCGGTTGTCCGACAACCAAGATCCATTTCTGATCTTATTCGTATCCGTTCTCCTCCCATCCTTCCCGTTTCCCCTGATTCAGCTCGGTATTTCCCGTACTCGTGGATCTCGTTTTAATCCACTCGAATTATTAATTAATTCAATTTTTGTGAAGAGAGGAAGGAGATGAAATCGGTGGGGAAATAAGAGAGGGAAGAAGGGAAAGAAGAAGACGGAGGGAGAGATATTGAGATTCGATAGATAGGTGAATCTCGGATAGGAGAAAATTATTTTGAGCTTACATGGAGATGTTTAATTTAATGGGAAACGGAAATAGTGCTTTTTATACGAATATGTAGAGGAATAAGTAACAAAATTCGATTTACGTTAGATTTCGAAATTATCTCGAAATAATAAGAGCGCAGTTTTTATTCCTCCTGTTACAAAGTGTAAAATCATTTTATTTTATTCTAGTAAGATACTACTAGTAAGATTCGTCAAATATTTGAAAGATCGTCTCTCATTAAGCAAAGGGATTAATGAGATAAAAGAGAAAAATTCCTTTCTCTCTTTCTTTCTCGAAACCATTGATTACAATCCACAACGAAAATTCAATCAAGATTGAACGAATTGAAGAAAAATTATCGATATATAACGCGCTCTCGATGGGAGTCGTAAATTCATTTAAAAGAAACAAAAGGAAAGAAAAAGAAGAAAAAAGCCGCGATCCCTGTTTAATCGATAAGACTACCTCGAAGGTATCCAATCTTCCTCCTCGATCTTCCTCGATTCAAAGGGACAGATACAACATACCCCCTCCACCTCCGTTTCCGTTAATTCAATTCAATCTATATTCATCGACGCCCGATTTCGTCAGAATAATGGCAGCCATTCGGCATAAATAATAATAATAAGAAAAAGGGAGGTGGAGGGAGGGCATTCGATCTTTCATTAAATTTATGATAAAGGATTCGAAGGGAGGGGGAACTTGGTCTCGTTTGGAAACGAGACCCCCGCCGGAGGGGGTCTTCCACTTCCGGACGTATTAAAAAATCGATCGAAGGGGATGGAAAAATTCGATCTTCGAGTGGAAAGCAATAATCGAAGGAAGGAAGGGAAGAAGGTTGAGAAAAGGATTTCCTTTTTCCGTTTATCTGACGCGTATTATTCCATGATTTCTCCCTTTGATTCTTTTTTTTTATTTCTTTTTGTAGATATCTTCGAGTATCTTGTATCAAACGTTTCTTCCTCGGGATGAATATATATTTCGGGGATTTCGGGGATTGACGGAAAGGAATTGAGAGAGTCGAACAGTGTGCTGGTGGAATTCAATTGTGGTGGAAGGTTCGCACGGATAAAGAATTTATTTTTCGTGGAATAAGAAGGGGCGTGATTTTTAACTTCTTTCAGAGGAAATTTTTCCTCTGACAAATAATGGTAATTTTAGATCGATACTAGAGATACTGGATCTCGATTCCATTCTAATTTGAATGGTTTGGGTAAATTTAAACAGATGGACTTGCGCGAGTCTCTCAGAAATCTGTTAAATTGATCGATTCGCTCTCGAAGATCTTCCTTATCGTTTCTGATTAAAAATCGATTCAATACTTCTTTTTTTATTCCTTCTCTTTATCGTACAGATTTTTCACGCCACTTATATTCCATTGATGGGGAAAAATTTAATTTAAGCTTAAAGTTCGTAACGTAATGACAATTCCGAATAATTGCAGTACTAAAAAAGATTATAGAAAAATATCAATTATAAATGTTACTCGAAGTAAGTTTATTCCAAAATTTTTTAAATCTGATTACTTTTTCCAAACTCTGCCGATAATCCATCAAGTTAAAATTTCGAACAAACCTCAACGTTGCATTTCCCCTCCCCTCATTTATTACTTATTACAATTACCTCCAATTATCCAAGTACCATACATTTTCAATAATATTCGATATTCTGGTTAATCGTTTAATCCCAATAATTCCTCTCTCACAGATACGAGAGAAAGGGATACGGATATTCGAAAATGGAATTTTTTTTTTCGACAAGACTCGCACAGAGGACAGTGTCGTAGGTTGGCAAGTTTTAACGAGGGATACAAATTTGATCCGATGTGGCGGCGCGTCGAGACGAGGGGCGTGAGAACGTATTTTAAGCCGGGCCAAATAATTGATCAGATGAATTATTTCCGCTCGTGCGACGCCACGATTATTAACGAGGATCGATCGATCGCCCTTCCACCTTGCCCGCGATCGAAACGCGATTTTTCTCTTTTTCATGATAATCGAAATAACGAAGTTTCCTTTCCTTATTTACCATTTTTACCATTTTTACCATTTTTTTACCATTAATTTTTCTTATCCTCGTTGTAATAATAACGCGAAAGCTTTCGATTTTTCATCGATAGAAGACAGCTTCCGATTTTTTCCAACCGCGTTTCAAAGGAGTTTCTTTTTCTTCTTCCTCCTCCTCCTCCTCCTCCTCTTCTTCTTGCGTCGGCCCATTACCTCAAACGCGACGAGAAAACCGTTTTCACGGTTGTCCGCGCGCAGTGGAAAAACGCTGCTCTCCGCGTATTTTTCCCTATTTCTCCTCCCCCTCCGCGTTCTCGAATCTCCGCGCGATGCTGAGCATCGCGAAAATCGAACGATCTTTCACGTGGAAATTGACCAAGCTGGCTCTCCACAAGAGATAAAGCTTCGTATTTACTTTTGCTTCGAAGAGAAGAGAGAGATTTGGCCATTTTCGAAATACGTATACGCGAAATAGAAGAAGAATTTTCAATAGAAAGTGAAAGATTGACGCGCAGAAATATCGTAATTATCGATCGCGACATGCGTATATTTAAATCGAATCTCTGTTTTCTGGATCATTGGAATTAGATAGAAAGCTGCTAGTAAAAAGTCCACGATACGATTTCTCTTTTTTTTTAAAACTAACCGTATTAAAAATATTTAATTAACAACAAATAAAATTGCTTTAAAAGAAAAAAGAGACACGTTCGTAGAAAAAGAAAACAACACGATTTATCTTAAAAAAAAAAGATTCTTTCGAATTCTCATTTCCTCCGATTTTTCAATATTCTTCTCGAATTAGCGAAAAAATAAATTTTTCTTATATCTCCCTCTCTCTCGTGTATTCACCGATGCGTTCAAGTATCCATCTATACGGGAAAATAGAGATTAAAACGAAGTAGGAAATAGGGGTGTGCAAGTGCAAGCGCACCAGGGACGATAATTCAGAAACCGGAGAAATCAATTCCGGTAAGCCGAATTCGACCTACATTCCGCATCGATTTGACACTACACCAAGCCTGAGATTAAACGGGCTGGGAACCCGAGTGACCGCGTCATCGGCCCGCTAAAATATTTAATTCGAAATCCGTCGGATTAAAAACCGTTTCCCCGGTGCTAGCCCGGCAACCCCTCTCGATTTATGGCCGAATCATTTCCTCTTCGTTATAACCTGTACACCGTTGTACATAGGCGCCGGGGATCAATCGATTCTTCCGCGTTATTTTCGGTGAATGGAAATATCTTGTTCAATTTGAGTTATTTTTTTTTTCTCTTTTTTTTTTTACAAAATTTTACACGATTTCTATATTTCAATAAATATATATATATATATATATATATATATATATGTGATAATAATGAGATTTAATTATCGATTTATTTTTCGCGAAATTTCTCGAAAAGGACGAATATTTATTTACATGAAATAATCGCGATGCAAATTTGTGAAAATAAATTTGCACAATATATAGAAATGAATAATTTCTTCCTATTGTCTTTTACATAAATTTATATAAAAAGATTTTAACATTTTTTATACAAAATATTTTTATATTTATATCGACACGATATTTCAAATTGACGAATAAAAATTCTAAATTTGTATAAGAAAAAGAAGACTAACATTTTTTAATCATTGAATATACGAATACACGATATTTTAAATCACAATTGACGAATAGGAATCCTAAACTTGTATAAAAAAAAAAAGACTAGCATTTTTAACCATCGATATACAATACACGATATTTTTTTATAATATTTATCGAGAGAAAGACAAGACGATGTCTAAATCAAAGTTGGACAAATAGAAATCCTAAATTTGTATAAGAAAAGAAATTAATATTTTTTAACCATCGATATTTTAAATTAAAGTTGACGAATAGGAATCCTAAATTTATATAAGAAAAGAAAAATTAATATTTCTTTATATATAAGAAAAGAATAATTAATATTAATTTAATTTTTAACTACCGATATACAATACACGATATTTTTTTATAATATTTATCGAGAGAAAGGCGATATATGACGAAGAAATCCTAAATTTGTATAAGAAAAGAAAGACTAGCATTTTTAACCATCGATATACAATACACGATATTTTAAATCAAAGTTGACGAATAGGATAATATAATAAATTTGTATAAGAAAAGATTTTAGCATTTTTTAACCACCGATGTACAAAATACGCGATATTTTTATACTTATCGAGATGGAGAGAGAGAAAGGCGAGACGATATATGAAATATCAAAGTTGGATGACGAAATCCTAGAAATCGTTTGTCGACGCACGAACTCCATTAACGTATATCTATCCGTGTCTTTAATCTGCCCCTCAGCCTGCATTCTGGAACTCGTGGTCGGTCAGCAAGGACCGGTGTTCGTTCTCGAGCCACCAAGCACCCTGGTCTTTTCCAATACCACAGGCTCCCAGCTAAGCTGTTCCGCTCATGGGAGCCCAACGCCGCACGTCACCTGGATAACCAGCCCGGATCAGAGATCGGTCACCGCAGTTCCCGGGCTAAGGTGAGTTAATTAACATAAATTTACTACTTTTAATCCCCCTACTACTTTTTAATCCTTTTACCAAAGATATATATACTCCTCTTTTCAAGTTTCACGTATTTGTATTATACCCTTTGAAAAGAGAATTTCTCAAAATTTCCTATTTTTCATTCCAAATTTATATCTACAATTATACTTTTATTTATTTCGGAATAATTAATAGACTTTAAAATATAAATCCCTGTCGATACAACAAATATCTTAATTAAATAAAATAATCGAATATTTTTCAATTTATAATACCAATTATAACAATTTTACCTTAAATTTTTTAACAACATTTTTACGAATGAAACGATTATTATATACTTCAAAAGAAGTATTATTATCACCATGATCCATCATTAATATATATCAAATAAATCGATAATCAACGCCACGATAATATTCCTCGTGTAATCACATTACATCGCCCTCCGTTCTATTTATATTCTAAACACGTATCCGTGGATAGTATAGTTCCGACGTTGCGAGGGACGCGTGCACAGAAGGAAACCGTCGGCGGGTTTTCATGAATTCGCAAGATATCCGTATTTTCGGCCGGAAAATTCGCCGATTCCGTAAAAGTGGTTGCCGCGATAGAAAGCGGGTAAGCGGATTAGCGTGGCCGGGATTTAGAAGTTGCGAGCCGCTGTAAATTGAGCGAGTTTCGGGATGCAAGATTGAAAAATTGCCAAACACATAATTACACGCATTGAACTTTCGATATTAATCGAGGCCAGAATAATCAAGCGGAAAATTCTTCTTCTCTCCAACAATTTCGATCTTCGGTTTGTCTTGAACCCTATTTCTTCAATTATCGAAAATGCGATTGAATTGATTTCTGAATTCTTTTCTTTTCTTTTGTAAAATAAAAGAATCTTTTGGGATATAAATTTTGAAAATTGTATCTAATTTTCTTTCTTTTTCTTTTTAGATTTTTCTCATCGATCAATTATTTGATTACATTGTATCCAAAACAAATTTCAATTTACTCGCTCTATTATCTTGGTCCGATCCAATGTGACGTCCCGTTATATTTGTTCAATTAGATACGGTTATACACTAATTACCTAATTAGATATACACCGATGGCCCCAAAAACTGTCCACCACTGTTCTGGAATCGTTAATTGATTGCGATGATGTGCTGTTTCTTCGAATCGAGAACGTAATTGGATTCGATCGTCGCCGGTAATTTCGATATTTAATTTTGTATTTGTAATGATGACAATTGATTTTTCAGAAACAATCCGGTCTGATAATTCGTTCCTTTTCATATAATAAAGATAAATTTGCATTACGATACGAAAATGAGAGAGGAAAGAAGAAATTTTACACGATTCCGGAATTAAAATAAGAATTTATTCGGAGGGAGAGTTATATATGGGGGTCACGAAAGGTTTGGTATTATTGGAAGTTTGACGCCACACGTCCGGCAATATCGTAAACGTGGCACCTGGGGAAACCATTTCCTCCCGGTAATTGAAATGTTCCTTATCCAATGGTCGTCTGGTAAGTTTGTCCGCAAGCAAACGTCCCACAGGAAGCCCCTCTCTCCTTCACTACCTCCTATCGTTAATGAACTTTTAACCAACGAATAATCCGGAATAATAAAGAGTGAAAAATTGTGGAATGATTTCTCTTAATCGAGATCTAATCAATTTTCCTTAAAAAGAAATATTTTAGATAATTTTAATTTTCCTATTTTTCAGTTTAGAATAATCTTTGAGAATAATTTTCAATAATCGTTCTCAAGAATTCTCGGGGAAAGGAAAAAAAAAGACGACGCCCCCACAGAGAGGGATCCGAGTTTTTTCAAAGGAACAAACAAACTCTCGCCTTTATTTTCTCTCATCCTTTTTATCCATCCATCCATCCGATCGATCGAGTTCAAAACATCTAACGCAGAGCATTCGACATTAGCATTCGAACATTTTGAAACGAACTTTCGTATCGAAAAGCCGCAAGGCTGTGCGGGGAAGAATTCAAAGCGAACCCCTTTCGAAGCCTCTCCCGTTCATCCGTCAAACGTTTTCCTTTTGCTCCCGATTCCCCCGCTTTCCCGTAATTCAGACGTCGCGTTCTCTCTTCGTTTCGCGAAACCCTGCGACTGTGTCTTTCGACAAGAGTCGATCGATTAAAGAGGAGGAGAAGAGAAGGAGGAGGAGGTTGTTTTTCGATGAAGGAAAAAGGAGGAGGGAAAGAGAAATCGGTGGAGGAAATTTCAAGGAACGAGAAGAAGAACGATTGAAAAAAAAAAAAAGAAAGAGAGGAAGAACGAAAGGAAGAAATTATCTGCCCGAGCTGAGAATCTAATACACTACGTGATTCGATCCGCTCGAACAAATTTGTCTTGCGTGTAACGTTTATTTGCCCTCGAAACAGCTAGTTTACGAGCGGGGCGAATATTTGTACAGTTAAGTGTTCCGATGGAATATACATGGCGTTGTGGAAAGTTTCGCCACGGTGTTAATCTTACCGTGGAATCTCGCAAATTGATTGCGATCAACGGCTGGTAATGCGCGTTTATTTGCCACGTGTCTCCGTAATTCTATTAATCCTCCGCCTGTTGCCACGAATTTCAATTGATCAAATTATAAGAAACCTTTTAAACTTGGAAAACATTTTTTCAAACGAATGAAAATTTAATATTATACGTGCATTTGGATCGATAAGAAAAAAAGAAATATTATAAACTTTCATTTGCAAAAATTAAATGAAAAGAAGGAACGGTTATCGGAAAGGGATTCCCCTTTGTTGAATAAGTAGTGTCGGTCGGCGCATGGGTCGAACGAGTGAAATGGAAACACGGCGAACCGAGTCGAAGTGGAGCAAGCCGCTAAATAGTCAGACTAGCATCGATATGCGGGGAACGTGTGTTATATTTTTTCAAAAAAAGAAAGAAAAGAAAGAGAGAAGAAAAAGAAGAATAATGACAAGGGAGAATAGCAGTGACAAATATTCGATTAATTAAACAAGCGAGAATTGATGGGAAAATCAAAATACGTGTTGATGGAATACGATCGCGTTAGAGCGGGCAAGTAGAATGGGTAAATATTGACAGACACAATATCTAATCAGACTGATACAACAGTGGCGTGTTTTATCAAGCAACTGTTACACCGATTGTGTAAGTAATTAGTACAAGTGGGTTACGTAGCTGGTTAAGTAGTGCTGCGGCAGGGTGTATAGTTAAACAAGTAGTGCGGGGCAACGCTTTATCAGGCTATCATAATCGGGAGGAACGTATAACCACGTTGTTCGCGTACATGGACGCGTGTAATTATGCGATGAATACGGGATACCTAGCTTCTAATTAAGCCTGTAACGCAAGAAAATGTGCTCACTCGTGCCGAGGGATAATTTTTAATTTGAATCGTTCGATATTCTTTAATGGATCTAATATCTAATGGATAATGTTCGTAGTATAATTTAATTCCTAATTTTTTATAACATCTATTATTTATTATTTCGTAATTAAAAAAATAATAACAAACAATACACTCAAGAAGGAATTTGAAATTTTTTTTTCGGGAATTTAATGCTCAACTTGTTTAAAAATTCGAATTATTAATTAATGATGATGAAATCGATTCGACTCGATTTCTCTTTGATCAAAACATTCATTCGCGATATATACACATCGTGAAATAATAAAACGGGAGCGAGAAGATCGGATTTCGATTACTCGACTGCTTGCTTGGAGAAACTTGCCGCTCGAGAAAAAGTTTATTTCCAACGTCCGCTCGATTTTACTATCAATTAGCGAATTTAAAACGCGGCAGGCTTATCCTGGTGGGCAAAGGTTTCGTGAGCCGGAAGCCCATTAAGCGTTAATGTAAATCATTCTCACGGCAAACATCACGCGCTTGCCAGCGCATTTAATCCTGGCCGCGTATTTATTATGCGCCTGGGAAAGCTCGCATGCCGCCCGCCGATCGTTCGATACGCTCCTGATGTTTCGAAAGGGTGGATTGAATTTTTTTTTTTTTTTTTTTACAGCGTAAAATGGAATTCGCAAAAAAAAATCTCGAATTCGACGAGCTCTCGATATCGTGCTTAAAAATTCGAGTGAATCGGAGAAGGGGTTGAAATAGATTTTTATTTTTGCAATTGAATTTTAACACCGTTTTTTTTTTTTTTTTAATACGAATTACAATGCAAAAGTTTCGCGAAACATCTATCAAATCATCACTTTTGAATTTTTGAAAAGTTCATCCATTTTCATCCGTTTCTCTCGATTCTTTTTTTTCTTTTTTTCTTTCTCCATTTGGAACAACAGTAACGTATTTTCCACCATCCAAATTCCTTCATCCCCGAGCTAACAAGCGGAAATCTCGCGACGGTTCCACGTATGACGAGTTCAGACAAGCGGAAGCTAACCGGAGAGTTTGACCTCTCCGGTGGAATCAATACTGGTGAGACGCGGCGAGAGGGGACATTTTTTTACCCATTACGACGCGAATCTTGAATTGTTTCATCTTGTTTGCAAGGCGGTAATTCGGATTCGGCTAATCGGCTTGAGGAACGTTTTCCAACTCGAAAGAGAACTCTCCGTTAAATTTAGGGAGAGCGAATGAGACAAGAGAAATTAGAGATAGAAATATTAGATGGAGAGAAATATAAATAAAGATATTGAGAATGCAAATATATTCCTTCGTAATATTTTCTCGATTCTAAAATATATGCGAAAATAAGATGGAAAAGGATTTCAAAAGGATGAAAATTAAATATAATGGAGAAGGACGATATTCTTCTTCGATGAAAATTAACTAATTTTCTTGAATGTTGAGAATTTCTTAAGCAACAAAAAAGGAAAGAGGATAACGATTCCAACGAATCGCGTGGCACGGTTTAAAATATGTGGGATTTAATTTCTCTATGATTTAATATCAAGTACAATATTAAGATTAAAATTTTTTTCTCTCGTTATTCATCTCGTTTGTTCACATATTTTAATTATCCCCTTAACCACGTATTTTTCTACCGTATTTTAAAGAGTATTTAATTCCGCCGGAATTAATAAAAGATATTTTCCTCTCGGAAAAAGAAATTTTCCGTTTCTCCTCGGCAACAGAAAAAAGAGAAGAAGAGAAAATCACAATGACGAATTATAAAAAGTTTTTAAAAATGGTTAAATTTATTTTGACGAATGGGGAAAATAGGCAAAAGACGTTGAAATTCTAACGTTTTCATTTTCTTCCTCTTTTTTTTTTTCTCTCCTTCTGGTTGTTTCAGACAGCTGCTCGGGAACGGCACCCTCTATTTTCCCCCATTCCTGGCGCAGGATTTTCGAGCGGAAGTGCACAACGCTAGGTACAGGTGTCGTGCGACCAGTTCAGTAGGAACCGTGCTCTCCAGAGAAGTCACCCTTCGAGCCGGTGAGTTTTTAGTAGCGCCTTTTGTTTCAATTCAATATCGACTGATCGAATTACCATAACTTTGTCTCCTCAGATTTTAAAAAGAGAAAAAAATTTTTTCTAAAAAATGAAATTCGTAATCTTTAATTCTGGAATAAATTTATTTACGCGTCGGGATTATTTTTTTTTTTTAAGAAAATTATTTCTTACGAATATAAGAGAATTTCCAAGAATTTCTTCTATTTTTAATTAAAAACTCGTTTCTCGTTTAATTTAAATTCAATGGATTTATTATAATTCGACAAAAAAAAGAAATTTAATTAATCTAAATTTACAGCTTAACATTCTTGAAAAGGAATTGTAAAAATTCTAACAAATTATCCGATATAAGATTCATAGATAAAATCTAGAATTGTAGATTCGAATCTATATTCAAATAGATCATCATAGCGGATCGAATATTCAAATATTCTTCAGAAATCTGATAGCATTCTACCGCTAGTACGATTACTAGATTACTCTATAGTCAACAGTACGAAGCGTGTAGCACGTACTATACACACACACATATATATACACGTATGTTTCGAATGGTAAACAAATAAGGGTCTGTACGCGAATCGGAATAATTAAAAGATTCTGGTGCGTTAGGTTTTATCCGCAGTGTACTCGAGAGCAGTCCAGCGCGTTAATAACATAAAAATAGCGCAAAATATAGCGAGGGAAAAACGTCCGCTTTGTACGTGTTCCCACAGGTACGGACAAAAGTCTCATTATCCATGTCCCAGTGCGGTGCTCATTAATTACTATACCTTTTTTTCCCGATCTTACTATACCTTTTTTTCGCTCGACACATCGGGAAAGAGTGAACATTCGCGTAGACACGCGCGCAGAAATGGTACACGCGATATTGTGAGAATAGCAATCAACAACTTGGATCTAAAATTTATAATAATTGAAAATTGTTTTATTACTTTCGCGATTCGTTTGATGCGAATGATGGAATTTTATTTTTTATGTATATTTTTTTTGCGAAATTCGAAAAAAACGATGAAAAATTAAAAATATAGGAAAATTGAAATAATATGATTGTAGGGTAAGTGCTGTTTGTTGTTATTCTTTTATTAAAAAAGATATTTGATTTTCTTGCTTCATAAAAAATTTGGTTTGGTAATAAAAGATAAAATATATAAAATTATATAATATTAATAACAATAATTTTGTATTATATAAAAATATGAATGATTTTCTTTTTTTAGAATAAAGGTTCTTTAGTGTCCATTATAGGTTATAAGACATCTATATCCATAACTTTCGTCTATTTCCGCGCCGTTATAAGCGAAGCGTGATCCGTAAATAGGACACCTACTTATTGTCGCTAAACAAGCTAGCTGCGGATCAGGTTACTCGCACGAATATACGTTTCAATTCCAATAATAATGTTATTACCTTAAATACCTTTGCTTCCGTTAAGGAACTCTGCATTTATATTTCCCGCTTTCATTTAAAATCTTTTAATTTATACGGTTTAAATACTTGACAATCAATAAAATAATGAAAAATAACCTTAAAATCTAAATCTTCTCAATATTTACACTTTTCTCTATATCTAACTTTTTAACATACTCAATTACATTTCTTACTCTCTGTTTCGATTTATTTGATCAAATTAGGTTTACTTTACATCTTTTTTATCATATTTTCTTCAAAAACAATGTCTTTAATTAGATCAAGTTAACATAACCACAATCGTGCGAGACACAAGTTACACAAGTTTACGATCTTTATTACTATTATTACCAACGAAATATTTTCTCGAAAAACCCGTATCCCGTATCAAAAAAATCGCAAGCACTCTTTCATATCAAAACACAAAGCAACCAACGAAAAAATAAAACTCGAAAAGAAATTCCATTCGATACGTTTCACCTCCATGTTGCGCGAACACAATAAACGTCAATTACACAGAGTGAACGTAGAAACGTGACCGGCCGCGACAACTGGCGGAAAGTTGGTGAAGATCCCATTATGCCGGAAACGCAGGCCGCGTTTTCACCGTAGATGTCCCCGAGTAAATACCGAAGGGAAAACGCGACTGAAAGCCGTTAAATTGTATCGAAGGGAAGTTCGATTCGAGCGAGTTGGCGAAGAGAAACAGATAAAAGGAGAATGGGATGGAGGTGTGAGGGGGGAAAGAGGAGGAACCGAGAACCGTCTGCAAACCGTCGTTGTCGTGGAGGGGGGGACAAAAGTTGGTCCGGCAACCATGGGCTTTACGTGAGCCACCATTTAAATGGCTGATTTTATGCCGACCAACGCTATACAAACCCGTAAAACAGGCTACGTGCCCGTTACGGATAGCACTTGTATATTGGGAACCGAAATTAGAAGAGAATTCCGAATCCTTCCATTTAACTTGCCTTCGATCCCCACCATCGAGACTCGCCTCGTTGCTTTTTTAATGCGGTCTCGTCGACACTGCCAACCGTTTTAGTTACGCGTAACGCGCGCTCTTTTGTTGCTTTAAATTTCTGGACTTTTGTTTAGATTGGAGAAAAAGAGAAATTGTATCCGAGAATCGAGGGATTATTTTGTTTAACTGTTTTTTTTTTTTACTGGTAAGTTTAAATAATTATCGTAAAGATTATTTTTCTTCTCGTTTTTTGAGGTTAGGTGAATCGTTCGAAGTGAAAAAAGGAATAATGGAAATGTGTTATGTGAATGTTTGGTGAATTAATTCGATTTCGTCTTTTAATTAGAAAAATAAACATTATTATTTTACAATTGAAAATATTGGCTCTATTTGAAATGAACTTTGATCGAAATTTATAAATTTTGAACATCGGAATGGAACGAAATTTTTGTTTTTCATTGTTCCATTACAATAATTAGAAGAAAAAACATTGGGAAAAGTTTGAAATAAAAGATCACGATTAATTAAGTAGGGAAAAGTGACGGGCATTTATTTTCCAAGCATTTCGATTTCCAAGTTTCTCGAAAGAAGAACGACAGTAAATTCTGGCAAAGTTCTCGAGACCTTTTGGAGGAGCCGCGTTATCGATTGGCCGGTTTCTTCGTCCGGCGGAAGTTCGTAAGTCGGGGCCGTCAATGGTAACAGAAATTCTTCTTCCTACTTTTCGTCGAGTCATCCCTGTCTGCCGAACTTTGGAAAGTTTTCCGACAGGAAACGCGCGCGTACACGGGCTGGCCAATTTGAGAGGGGGAGGTGGAGGAGAGGAGGAGGGAGGGGGAAAAAAGAGGAAGAATTCGAAAGTCGATTTCTCTCGCGATCGTGTCCATACATTTTCTAGCCTTTTGATTCTTTCTCGTCTGGAAGTCGGTCACTTCGCCAACTTCTCGAGACTCTTCCACTTCTCGAACATGAATCGACCAACTTCCACGTGTTCTGGCTACTTTTCCTGTCCTATGTATTCGTATTTATTGGATGGAAAAGCGGAGGAGTTTATCGAAACAATTCGAATCGATCAGTGTCGACCATATCGACATAGTATATGATTGAGCAAAAAATTATTGGCCAAATTATTGATCGATTAAATAATAAATCTTTGCACATATTTTTCTTGATTGGAAACAAAGATATTATAATTCTTTCGTTCTAAAAATGAATAGATCTACGATTTATTGGTTTAATTTCATTAAAGCCTTCTTAAATTGTTGTTTCTTAAATTATCACAGACGGCAGAGATACTCCCTTCGATCCTTCTCGACATAGTATATGATTGAGCAAAAAATTATTGGCCAAAATTATTGATCGATTAAATAATAAATCTTTTATTATTTTACACGTTGCACATATTTTTCTTGATTGGAAACAAAGATATTATAATTCTTTCGTTCTAAAAATGAATAGATCTACGATTTATTGGTTTAATTTTCATTAAAACCTTCTTACGTTGTTTCTTAAATTATCACAGACGGCAGAGATACTCCCTTCGATCCTTCTCGAAATACGGCCTCCAATTAAACGCCATTCAATCCCGTCGTAATCCCATCAAAGATGCAACAACAACAATCGAATCATCGTCGATTCGCCGAGAATTTCCGCCAAATTTACTCTCAAAGTCCAACACTCCTCCTCCCCCTCCTTCCATCCCCCGCCAGTTTTCCAGTGGTAACAAGTTTCCCGGACTAATAAACGACGCGACTTTCCTCTCTTCTTAAATGTAATTACCGCCCTGCGAAAAGGAAAAGGGAAGAAAAAAAGATGGAGAGAGATAGAGAAAAGAAGAAAGAGAAGAGTTGAGAAGAGATGACGACGAAGGGGGAGAAAGAGGGAACGACGTTGAACGCAAACGATCATCAGAAGTCGCATCTATGAGACGGCGGCGTTAATTAAACCTCGTTACACTTCCCTTCGAATTTCTCTCTTAACAAGTCGCCGTCCAATCGAAATCCCCGATAATCTCTCGAACGATCGAAGATGTTGTCTCGAGCCTTTCGCCGCATACACACATACATACATATTTACGAATATAAATCCATATCTTAAAAAGAGAGGAAGACGGAAGATTTCGAAGAGAGTGGCTCGTTATCAACCACTCTGTTTCTGCTCGACGTCACCCTTTCACAGCGCAGAAAACCATCCCTTATAGCAAGAGTCTACGAGACCTACCCCTGGTAGGCAGCTTTGCACGCGCGAGACTTGAGAAGAGAGACTTGCAAACCTGCCAAAAACCTCCCTTTACGCGCGCACAGTCTTCCAGAGACTCTCGCGAGGCTCGACGTGTCTCGCACAGGCGGGAAGAGAAAACAAGGGGGGAGGGAGGGAAGGTGTTCCAAAGCGAGCCGAGGAAGGCGACCCGTGCGGAAAAGGCCCAGTTCATTAAAATATGTTCCAGCCGGCGGTAATTACGCGTTTAATTATTTAAACGAGTGACCCGGCATTCAGCAAGATTTTCCCCCCCCTATCTTTTTCTACCATCTCCTCTCCTTTTTTTTTCTCTCTTTTCCTTTTGCTCCCCGTCCGATTCCACCTCTGGTTAAACTCCTAGCCCCTCTTCGTTCTTGGTACTCCACCCGTTTCTCGCTCTCACCGATGATATCACAGTCCATCTTCATCCAATCTTCCCTTCCCTCTTCTCTCCTTCCCTTTTTTTCCTTTTTTGCTTTTCCTGCCTCGTGACAGAGTTGCCTCCTCTCTGGACCTTTCGTCGCGGTTTGCCATTCCGTGTCTCTCTTTCCATCCCCCCTTTCCTTTCTCCTTTTTCCTTTACTCTTTCTTTCTTTTTTTTTCAAGGCGAGGTCTTTCAACGCGACGCCCTTTCAACCCGACGCGTACCGTTTCCGGTTTAACCTCCATCTTCGTCGCGAGCGAGACGCGACAGACGGAGAAAAGGGGGGAGAGGGGAAGTTGGAGGCCAGATCCGACGCGGATACCACGAGATGAGACGGTTAATTGGTGGTTGAAGGGGACGCAGGGGATATATAGTATATAGTCGCCAATTCGTTTCCCATTCGGAGACGTTTGCGCTTTCGTGCTCCCCGTTTAATTAATCGTTGGGGCGCGAGAACTGGAGGGAATTTTCCGGAGACAATGATCGTAGATAAGAGATTTCGAGGGGGTTTTGGGATCAAGGGCTTTTGGAACTTTTGTCAACAACGTGTGCTAAGTGAGATCAAATCATTTTTTTATTATTATTACTCTCGAAGAAAGTTTTGTCGAAGAGAATTGAAGGAATTATAAAAATATTTTGATATCTTGGGATTTAGTTTGAAATTAGAGACAAATTTCTTGGATTCTTTTCGTGGTCCCGTATGAGAGAATTGATTTAAAGATATTCTTTTCTTGAGATTTAACAAAGAATTAATCTATTTCGTGTGTAAAGTATAAAGAAAATTTTGATTAAATACGAAGAGAGAGGGAATAAAAATTGGTTTTAAAGGAACGAGTTAATTAATTTTGTCTTTATTCGAGGATGTAAGGATGCTTTGATCTTGGGAGAAGATTTAGCGAAATTAAATTAAAAATAAAAATTGAGCTCACTTGGAAACTTTTTATTTTGAACGAGAATTAATTATGAATTTATTCCTTCTCTCCTAAACAGCTTGTTTTCTAATTTCGAATCGAAACATCGAGTTGATACTTTTTCAATTATTTCTCGAACAACGATCCTGATGAAAAAAATTCGAAATTAACGATTCCAATACCCCGTTGAAACGATCCTGTTGAAAATCGCGGAAATCAGAGGTATTCTTTGAGAGATTGCGGAATTCACGTATGGAATCACACCAGTGATGAGAAGGAATACTCGATTAAAGAGGAGCAAAGCAGGCTGATTTCCGCGCGTTCCTCGCGCTCTCTTCTCCGACGCACGGTATCGCGGGTATGAAAGGGCCGAGAGATACAGAAGAGAAGGCCTGGACCACGTTGAAAAGCGATGAGGAATTTATCTGAAATGACATCGGCTCGACCCTCGTCGCCCGCCAAAGGACTTATTCCCGAGGAGAGCCGCATTGTCTGAGGAAAAAAGAGGGAGCCGTGCTGTGCTACCCCTTCCTTCTTTCCTTCATCTTTATATATACGTGTGTTTTATATATATATGTGCTTTCTACTCTCCTTTCTTCGTTTTCTTTACAACATCGATGATGATCCTCTTAATCGCACGAGAATAAATGATTAATGATTAATTGATTCGAAGAGGGATGTTTTTTTTTTGAAAGAGAGAGACAGTTTGAGGGTTGGAAAGTTTCTTTGGAATTTTTGTTACGTCTTTTTATTCTACGGTTGTTTATTTTATTAAGGTTATTTGATTGTTTTAGATTTGAATTTAAGTTGAGTTTAATAAGATTGAAAGGATGACTCGTCCATACTTCGACTCGATGTTTTATTATTGGACGGAGAGAGGGATTCTTCTGATCGTTGCATTATAATTTCGAGAAATAAAGGAAAGGGAGTGGAAAAAAATCTCTTCAATTTCAATGAATGAAACCATTTATCCTCATTTTCAACTTTAAATTTAATACTCGCTAAAGCGAATATATACTCGTCTATCCTATTTAAATCCTATTTAAACGAAAGTAACGAAGGCAAAAAATAAATGAAACGAAAATAAGAAGAATTCCAATAGGATATAAAACAATAAATTATTATATATATATATATAATGTAAAGCAGAGAAGGGGGTATAAAATATTCGTGGAAACTCTTCAATCTCGAAAGAATCATCGAGCCATCCATCTTCGTTTCATCCTCAACTTCGTATCCAACTTTATATCCATCAGACCGATAATATTCTCAACTTAACATCCAATTTTTATATACATCGAAAAACAATGTCATCGTAAATAAAAAAGGATAACAAAGATATTCCTTAAAGTTGCCAATTCCAACTTCAACTTCAACTATCTATCAAAAATTCCAAACACGATAACGCTCCTCGATAATACAATACAATAATACACATTTCGATGAAATACAATATATAAAAAAGCAAGATAAAAAAGAATATTCAAATACAAAAAACTTTCACTTCTTGTCCAAAAGATACGAGAAGATACAGTGCATAAAAAATAATAATAAAAAAAAAACAATGTCATCATAAATAAAAAGGATAACAAAGATATTCCGTAAAAGTTGCCAATCCCAACTTCAACTTCAACTATCTATCAAAAATTCCAAACATGATAACGTTCCTCAATAATACAAAAGAATAATACACATTTCGACGAAAATTTCAAAAACACAAATATATATAACATATAAAAAAGATATTCAAAATAAAAAAAGATATTCAAACACAAAAAACTTTCGCTTCTTGTCCGAAAGATACGAGAAGATATAGTACATAAAAAATAATAAAAAAAAAAAAATGTCATTATAAATAAAAAGGATAACAAAGATATTCCGTAAAAGTTGCTAATCCAAATTTCAACTTCAACTATCTATTAAAAATTCCAAACACAATAATGCTCCTTAATAATACACATTTCGATGAAATACAATATATAAAAAAGCAAGATAAAAAAAGATATTCAAGTACAAAAAACTTTCATTTCTTGTCCGAAAGATACGAGAAGATACAGTGCATAAAGAATAATAATAAAAAGAAAAATATCCCTCCTCCTCCTCCTCCAAAAAAAAGAAAGAAACCTGTGTGAACGCTTCGAGGGTTGATCCATCCATCGGCGTATTACGTCAATCTAGGGGAGGGAGGGAGGGAGGAGAGATCGAGATGTCGCGAGTTGTGATATCGGGACGTGAATCGAAAAGAAAACTTAATCCCAGGGTTGGCTGCGAATCCACGGGAAATATCGTTCGCCCGGTTCGATGGAGATCTGCGCATATTGGCCTCGTTTGCACGTTTCGTTTCGTCTCCCCCTCCCCCTTCCACGGAATTTGATCGTTATCCAGGTATTCGTCAGCGCCTCGGTTAGGGGATGAGGGGGGACGTATCTCCGAGTGGCTTCCTAATTTTTCACGTCTCGAAATAGCAATCGACCAGAAGATTCGACTTTCCAGTCTCTCTCCTTTGTGCACCTCCTCCGATATTTCGCGCCTCCTCTTCTAGATCATATTCACGTTTCCTTGCGAACGATTAATCTATTTTTTTTCAATCTTGGAAATTTCTTTTCGAAATTGTCCATTTTATTTTATAACGTACGGGGGAATTCGATCAAAAATCGGTTTCTGCGTTTTAAAAATTAAATTATTTTTTTAAATATTCGTGTAATTTTTCCTTATACCTGCTCCTTTCTCTCGCGGTAATTTAAATCTTCCTAAGTTTGTTCGAGTAGTTGCAACGGTAGCGGTTTCAATTTACGGTTCCGCTTAAAGCAAGCATTCCAAGAATCCTAAGTAAATTCTTTCCGAAGCTAAGTCGTTTAAAAAAATTAACGTTCAGTGTCGTACTTGAATTTCTATTCCATTGTGAAATGCTATTTCTAAATTAATAGTCAATAGAAATTGTCGAAATTGAAATTTGAGAAGATCTTTTTTCTTTTTTTTTTTTTTTTAAATTGTATCACGACTTTAAAATTGGAAGGAAACGCTATGTAATTTCATAATATCCGTTTCACGAGTTTCTAATTTAATTAGATTACGATTCTCGTACGATTCTACAGCCACGGATAATACTTGGACCGTTTAAGCCTTTAATTGCGGATGTGCCTTTATAAACCACGTGTTAATTTTAATTTTAGTAAACGTAGAGAAATACGAATACTTTTATAAATATTTTGATGAACAATTTATGACAATTATCGTCTCGGAATACAAATCAATAAATATTTTAAATAATAAACATATTCTAAGAGTATTATGATTCGATTTTAATAAAATATTTTTTTTTTTTGCGTTTAGAGCTGTGTTTTAAAAATAAACAGATAAAAGATTGATAAAATACAATGAATATTTTGATAAAATTAATAATAAAGAAGGATTAAAGATAATATACTCTTCTTGACAAAAGTTTAAGAAGATTGAATTATTATCTTCGTGTAAATAATTTAATTTCGAAAAAAATTAAAAAATCGTCGCGTTTTAAGAGGGAAAGAATCGTATAATTTAATCTTCTTTCGAGAGCAACATCGGTACTCCTTGAACGAATTTTCGCGAGAAGAAGGCATTATTGCAAAATTTTCGAATGTCAGAAGCGGGGAAGAAATGACTTAAACGCGTTACGTTTAATACTTAAATTGTGCCTCCGAAATGAGACGCGTAACAGCGTGACGCCCTGGCTGACAGTGCTATTAAGAGCAATATCGTAGCTACCTGTCAGATCTGGGAATAAATGGAGCGGCGACGGAACTGCTGGAGCTGAAAACGAATTTCCGGATGCTACGCTAATCTTATCTCCGCCGAGGGAATTTATCTCGACAAACGTCCCCCTTTTCTTTTGGATACCTTTTGGATGAAAAAAAAAAAAAGGGAGAGGAGGAAATTTTAATAAAACCGGGAATATCGGTGCATATTTTATTATTTACTTTTTTTTAAATCGAAAATTTACCCTCGAAGTTATTTTATTAATTGAAAATTGATAGATTACGATGCGATCGAAGAGAAAATTATTACTTTTTCCTTTCAAAAATCTATCTTCTTTTTGATGAAAAAAAAAAAGGAAAGGGAGAAAAGGAAATTGATGAAAAAAAAAAAGGAAAGGGAGAAAAGGAAATTTTAATAAAACCGGGAATATCGGTGCATATTTTATTATTTACTTTTTTTTAAATCAAAAATTTACCCTCGAAGTTATTTTATTATGAAAATTGATAGATTACGATGCGATCGAAAAGAAAATTATTATTATTTCCTTTCAAAAATCTATCTTTTTTTGGATGAAAAAAGAAGAAAGGAAGAGGAAGAAATTTTAATAAAATCAGGAATATCGGTGCATATTTTATTATTGCTTTACTTTTTTTTAAATCGAAAATTTATCCTCGAAGTCATTATATTATGAAAATTGATAGATTACGATGCGATCGAAGAGAAAATTATTATTTTTTTCTTTCAAAAATCTATCTTCTTTTGGATGAAAAAAAAAGAAAGGGAGAGAAGGAAATTTTAATAAAACCGGGAATATCGGTGCATATTTTATTATTTACTTTTTTTTAATTCGAAAATTTATCCTCGAAGTTATTTTATTATGAAAATTGATAAATTACGATACGAAGAAGAAATTATTATTTTTTTCTTTCAAAAATCTATCTTCTTTTGGATGAAAAAAGAAGAAAGGAAGAAAAAGAAATTTTAATAAAATCGGGAATATCGGTGCATATTTTATTATTTACTTCTTTTAAGTCGAAAATTTACCCTCGAAGTTATTTTATTATGAAAATTGATAGATTACGATGCTAATCGAAGAGAAAATTATTTTTTCCTTTCAAAAATCTATCTTCTTTTGGATGAAAAAAAAAGAAAGGGAGAGAAGGAAATTTTAATAAAACCAGGAATATCGGTGCATATTTTATTATTGTTTTACTTTTTTTTAAATCAAAAAATTATCCTCCAAGTCATTTTATTATGAAAGATGATTGATAGATTGACTTGACGATGCGATCGATTATTATTTCTTCCTTTCAAAAAATCTATCTTCCAATTATATATATATTCCTTTTTTTTTTCTTGATAAAATTATTACAGAAGAGATCTTCTCTCCCCCTATACGTAACACTAACCCTTCACTTATGCCACTTCTGTCGCCAATAAGAGAGAGAGAGAGAGAGACTGTTGAGAGTGTTTTCGATCCATTCTATCGTGTCGATTTAACAAGGACCGTAATGGCGGCGCGAGGACAGCTGCGGCGATGTCTTCTCAGAAACGATTTCGCCGATTTTTATCCTAAGGATTTTTCCCGCGCGGGATATGGAACGGATGTCACGTCCATCCACGTGATTTATAGCCTGTGCTACGAAACGTATTCGAACGAAACGTGTCGGTAAACAACGTCGTGGAACGTTTGGTGAAAAATCGACCGAGAAGGGGGATTTATGTAAATATCGGATGGACTCCCCCCCTCCCCCTCTCTCGACCCAATCCACCGTCACGTTTCTCTTTTATTTAGGTCGTGTGTATTTCTCGAATAAAATAACCCGCTCGATTCTTCTCTGTTCACAAATCGTTGTTGATCGATTTCCTTGTGAATTATCTCCGATATATACCTCGTATATTTTATAAGTCATCGTCATTTTTCATCTTCTTCCTTTGAATTATTATTTTCCTATTGGAAATATGCATAAATATGTGAATTTGGATTTAAATTGCTTCGTTAAAGTAAGTTTTCTTTAACAACAAATGATTAACTCGTTCTGGTTATTTATTATATATAACAGGTGGATTTGGAAACTAGGTTTGAAAAGAAGAAACGCTGTTAAATTTAATTTAATATTCTCCGGTTAGATTTAACACTAAAAGTGATCGTAATATCGGGGAATTAAATTGACCATTAAAGTCGTAAGTAAATTGTTTCGTTATTAAGTGGGATTCAAAGGGGGGTACTTATTCAACGAGAGTACTCGAGGATTTTCATATTATAAGAGTTATTATGTTACTGCGGCTGCGGTCCCGGGGATTGAACGGGATTATTGTCTTTTTCTTCTCTCCCTCTGTATTCCGTTTCGTTCGAACATCTTCCTGAATTTCCGATAGAAAAATGGAAATAATGGTTTAACATTAGTCCTTGGATACTTTATTTTGCTAAAAAAAGAAAGAAATTGGACAAAATAAAAAGGATAACGTTAAATTTAACTCGTTCTGGATTAAAAATTGATTTACAACGATCCATATAAAATCTCGATCAACGAAACAATTTTCATATTTTTCTTTCGAATAAAAGTATCTTTCATCAAATTTTTTCTAACTCGAATCAAACAAATGGTTGGTTAAACTTGCGAAGTTAAACGTGCGAAGAAACGATCGATTCTTACACCCTCTTCTCCCCCAGAGGCGAAGATCGACCTTTGACCAAAAACTCTGTTCGACAAACTTTTAATCTACTCGGGGCAGAGAATCCCAACAAAACGCGGTCGAAAACGAATCAATAATCCTCTATCACGTTCCATAAACTCTGCGCTCCGAGTCTCCCCCGCGGGAGATTCTTCTCGAGGAAGAAAGAAATCCGCAACCTTTCCCCTTCCCTCCCCCCAAAACTTATCAACCATTCCTCCCTTTCGTCCATCCATTCGACTCGTGCAAATAGAAACTCGAAACGTTGTTCCAAGGACATTTCCACCATAATTTCTCTCTCTCTCTTTCTTTCTTTTTCCACATTCAAACTTTTCGAATGTAAAAAGAGGGGAGCGGGAAGAAAGGGGAGGAGGTTTAATGAAGCGACGCCTTTAATTACGGTTTGCGGAAAGGGGGTGGTTGTTGGTCACGAGGTCCTCCAACCCTTCTAATCGAGATTCTCTGTTTGGATTCCAGTGTTGACGGTGCCCGGGTACGACGTTAGGGTGAACAGATCGCCGGTGTTGGAGGGATGCAACGCAGTTTTATCTTGCACGGCGAGGGAGGACGTGAAGGAGCATCTGACAGTCACCTCCTGGTTCCGCGACGACGCCATACTTCTACCCGGTAGCACGGACACAGGTAAAATTTCTCGAGATTTTTAAATAGAAATTTGTGATATTTAAGTAAATTAGGAAAATTTCAGAGGTTTCACAATTTTCGTATTTTTAAATTAATTAGAAAGTTCGTACGATTGGAACATTAGATTTCTTTGAAATTTTGGATAAGATGTTTTAAATAAGAGAGTAGTTTATGAATGAGAAATCTTGTGATTTCCATGATCCAATCATCCTGTTATTCCTTCAATTAGATTAAAAGTTTAAAGTAGTGAATGTTTTAAAGATGTTGAAATGCCAACATTGTCTTTTTAAAAAACAAGTTATTAATTGTTAGAAAGCATTACTTATTGATATAGATATTTATTATAGACATTTAAATTAATCATTTAACTGATAGGTTTATCTACTGGTAAGTTCTGTACAACCTTATTACATTTTCAATATTCTTCTTTTCTTGGCGGTGAGTAAGAGAGTAAAAAAATGAAACGAAACGATTAGAATGCCTGGCGGACGGGGCAATATTCTATAAAATATTTCATAAAATGGATGACAGCGTGCCATTCCCGAGATACTCCCCCCTCCCTCTAAAAAACTAACCCCCTTTGAAGTGCACTCTTTCTCGTGAAATAGTTGACTTTAATTGCTGACAAACGGCACGCGTTTATTAATATTAAAAAAAAAAGTATCAACGTCGAGATTTATGCTCGTTAAACGAAACCCCGCGGAAATTCTACTACGAGAATTGAACGCTGCAAAGGATCCAAATCAAAACCATTTTTCTCCTCCCTTTCGATTCAAAAAAATATATTTTTCTTAAACGTACAAAATCTGAATCCTAAATTACATTTATACATTCAATACATTTAATTACATTTAATACATAATTACATTTCAATCGATTCGAAATTGAATTCGATTCGAGAATTGCGTCTGAATATATCCAAATGTATCGTTTATTTCATGAATTTTTGAAACGTCCCAGACAAAGCATAAAAACATCCACTTGGATACGATAAGGGTGCAATGGGCCTCTGGAGGGGATGATATTCGATTGGAGACGAATGGAAATAGAGAGAGAGAGAGAGGAAGGAAGGGACGGTTGGAACGAAAGGGGCGCCTAGGATAAAGTTGAAAAGACGGAGGAGAATATTGGAATGGGGAGGAATATAACGCGGCGGCTAACTGCCGAGTTGTTTCGAAGTTGTTGGTTCGTGGTGGACGTGTTTCGAATCGGTGGAGGGGTTGGTAAAGGGAGTTTGATAGTTTTTAAACGTTCTTCGTGCCTGAACTGGGAATGGAGACGGGGTTGGATGATATCCGAACGGATTGATGGTGTTCGTTTGATTGGACGATGCCTATAAATGGATTTTCCTCCGCAGGAAACTCCGTTCAAAGGAAATTAGATTCACTTTGGATAATTTTGTAAAGTTCGATACATGATTATGCGTTAAAATGTTAATATATTGATATTTAATCTCTTTGCAAGAAAATCATTTCCGTCCTTCACGATCTCCTTTACTTTGGATAATTTTCAATACATCAGACGACTATGTGTTTCCATAAAATGTTAACGTTTATTTTTATCATTTAATGATTCAATCTCTTGGAGGAAATTTAGCAAAAAAGATACAAAAAGTGTATTTCAATCCGTAGAATTATAAAACGACGATCCTCTTCTGTTTCTTTAATAAAAAAAGAATCCGTAATTGATAATTCGAACGTTGTAAAAAAAGAAAGAGACACACAGAGTCATCTTGAAACCGGAAGAAGAAGATGATCGTGTTCTTTCATTTCCACCGTCGTTCACGGTCGCAACGGACGGAAATGGCTCCGTATTTTTTAATAATGAACACATCCTCTCTGAACTGACGTCTCAACGGCGGAAATAGACGCTCGACCTCTTTCCGGTTTTTTTCAGACGGCAAAGTACACACGATTCAGAGTACTGTTTCGAGTCGGCGCTTTCCTCCTCCTCCTCCTCCTCCTCCTCCTCCTTCCTCCCTCCCCCCCTGCTTTTATACCTTTGTGCAATTTCTGTGTCTCGTTGTCCTTTCAACGCGATGCGACGTTGACGCACGTTTCATCAACGCGAACGGCTGTTAAGCCGAAATCGACGGCAAAGCTTAATCGGCAAAGCTTGGGTGCGCACGATGTCGCCCTCTTTTCGCGTCGCCTTCTCCACGTCCTTTGCCTGCCACCTGGACGAGACGATATTTCGAGTGAAACGTCGGGGAGGGGGGGGGCCAGGGAGCGAGTTCAAAGTTCGAAACTGAAACGAACGAGATTCGAAGGGATTCGGAGATCTTTGAAGAGTCCAGGCTTTTCCTCAAGATGGAAGAAAGGTTCTGATGAGGATTAAAGGGAGGTTTTCTTTTTTTTTATTCGTAAAAGGAAGATAAGTGCGAAGAGTTGAGTGCTGATACAGAGATGAGAATGAAGAAAATAGTATCGAAAATTATAATAATGTTTATGTCGATTTGCAAGTTATAAAGGATTTATTGACCTCGAAATCGTATAACTTTCTTTATTTTAAAATTTTTCAGATATTAAGTGAAGTATATATATGAATTTTATACGCTTTGTTGATAATCTTGGCATCATATATACACTATATAATAGTAGAAGATATTATAATTTGAATATTCAAAATTGTAAAAATTATTTTCGAAATTATTAATATATGTATATTTAAAATATTAATAATAATATATATAATAAAATATTAATAATAATTATAAATTATTAATAAATGTATATTTTATTTGTATATATACGATTATTATTATAACTATTTAAATATAAATTATCGTTACAAATAAATTAATAGATAGATACAATTCTCTGGTTTCTAATGCATCGAGAAATTTAATTACAAATTTTCTTTTCGGATTAAAGAAAATTCGTTTCCTTCCAAATTAATCAATCATTAACCCCTTCCATTGGACAATAGTTCATTCTCATCTCGAATCATAGTTCATTCTCATATCGAAATACTAAAGAGGAAGTAAAATTATTTAAAACTTTCAATATTTTTGAATGAAAACCCGTTTCGAAATCCGTTTAAAAAAACGAATATATATAAAAAAATAAAATCATCTTCCTCGCTCGAATAACGTAATTGCGTTCAATCCAAAAATTCTCCTTTCGTTTATTTTCTTCTCTTTTTTTTTTTTTACATTTCATCCCCTGTGCATTTATAACCGCGAAAGGGTTGGTTTCAATTAAAAAGTCGAACCGTGCCACGAGAGAAGTTTAAACGTTTATTTCCCCGACGCGCGTGCAAGTTTCATCGGCATAAACAATTCCCCGAAACGGTTCGCGATGGAAAAGAGGAGGGAGAGAGAAGTGGAAGGAGAAGAGAAGGAAGAACTTGAAACTTCATTTTTCGCGGCGCGAGACTTTCGCCTTTCCCATAAACAGCCCTCGAGGCACCCTCTCTCGGGGGAAAAATGCCGCCACCATCCACTCGAATCCACCCCTATCCTCCTTTACGTTATTCGTAAATTCGTGGCACGCATACGCAAGGATTAAAAGGCACGGATTATTCGATCATTGTTCGTAATCAAGCAACGAATTTCTCTGATTTAATTCATATAATGATCGATGCTCGTTGACGATTCCATATTTTTTCCTTTCTTCTCGAATTGAATTAATCTGAAGTATTATATCATTTTCGTAATATTCGAGAGAAATTGGCTGTGAATATTTATTTTACGAATTTGAAAAATTGTATTTTATTTATCAAATATATAATTTTCTGCTTCCTTGATCTCTCCGCGAATTCGAAAAAAAACTATTCGTAAATTTAAAACAAGTCCTCCTTGTATATCAATCCAACGATTTCCTAGAGCGCGAAATAGAAAGAAGAGAATCCGCGATTGCCGTAAAAAGGGATCGCCAATTTCGAATCGATAACCGAATTCATTCCAGCTGGAAAATACGGGATCCGCCTCTCGTAAGAATCGCAACATCTGTAGGGGATGCGTCCTCGAGAGGAGTGTGATCCAGCGTAAGGAATCGGATAGTGGTCCCCTCTTGGAGAAAAGAGGCGAGAGAGGAAAGAAAAGGGTGAGGGTACGGTGTGGCGCGCTCGAGCGAGGTTTTAATATTGGCAATGGCGAAAACAAACATGGCCACCGGGAGGAAGAAATATGGAAATATTGCCGTGGAAAAGGTATTCGGAGGAGAGCTTGGCATTCGGCGACCAGGAGATGGTAATATACGCTCTCGTACCTCTCTCTTTCTCACAACACTGCAAACAGAGAGAGTTGCTCGCTGCGACGAAATGTGGAAGAGAAGAGAGAAGGCTCGAAAACGTTCAAAGGAGGGGAAAATTAAATTTGTTTGGACGGAATGGATTCGAGCGGATCCTCGTTTGATGCGTTCCTCTGATTACCCCTGCGAAGAGTAATGAGCTTTTTTTCTCCCCCCTCTGTTCTTCTTCTTTTGGAGTCGCCAGGGGGAAGTTTTTTTGTCCCATTTAATATCTTATGTACCTTTCCAGTATGCTACAATTATTTCGGGATGATTTATATATAAAATTTACAATTTATTCGAGAATCGAATACTTGAAGGATAGAGATAGTCACGTTTGAAGGCAATTACCTTCTCCTCTGGATGGACCACCCTCCTCGGAATCTCATAAATAAGTTTCTGCAACGAGACGAGAGGAAAGAAGATTTATTGAGCACGTCGAAAGGGAAATGATTGCGAATAAATCGGGGGGAGGAGAGGAGATACGAGGATAAAATTGTAATCGTAGAGGGAGAGGAAAATGTATTGTTGAAGGAGGAGAAAGGGTAGGGTAGGACAAGTTGCTGGGCAAATGTATGCGGACACACTTGCGCTCGAGGTGGTTGGCGTCGAACGAGCTTGGAGATTTTTAAGTTGAGACGTTAGAGATGGGAGCTAGTTTGAACCGGAGAATGAGATGTCAACATTAGCCGCTCTCCTCCTCGAGTGGAGGCCAATTACCGGGGCTGGTGAAGATTTAAATCATTCAGCCTTCCAGTCGATGGGAAATAAGCATTTTTGATAAGCTTGGTTTGTTTGTTACGATTTGTTCATTCGTTGCGAGAGAAATTAAAGAAAGTTCGAAAGACGTATCGATTATTCATAATTCGTGCAAATAGAATTCTAATATGATAAATAATTTGCATAAGATTCAAAATTTTTTTTCGAAAGGATACATTAGATCAATTTGGGGCTCATGAAAGATCGTGATTAGCGTTCGAGATTAAAACAAATTAGAAGTTGGAGGAGGAACAATTCGAAACTCGTGGGAACTCGATGGGAACACGAAACTTGTTAAACTCTGAAACTTGACTTAACTCGTAGCTTAGCGTTTTGGCCATGAACTTGCCACCGATCCTCGCATCAAATTCAAACTTTGGATAATTACGAAGTTCTCCAGATTATTAAATTTCGATGTTTCTTTCCTGTATTCGTTTCCTTGAACGATAAACCGAAAATGAAAGAGCTAGAGCTAATGTAAACTTAAGAAAAGCGTAGATATTCCGCGATAAATTTTCCTCGTACGAGGCCCATCCAGGTGGAAGAAGATCGGTCGAAAGACCGATTTCGACCTGTTTCCAACTCATCGAACATCGAGCAAGGACGTCAGTTTCCATGGACTTCCAACTCATCAGCCGCCTTCTGCTTCGATATTACGTACCCACAATCCTTTCCTAACTTACCAAAAATTTTATCTTATACATACTTTTAATTCTCTCTCTTGAAAAAAAAAAAAGAAAAGAAAAATCAAATCAATTCATTTATTTCCTTCCTTGTTTCAAAGCTCAAACTTCGTCCAACATTCGATTTTTTCCCAAACCCAGCATCGTTTCACTTTCATCCTGCATCAAAAAAGAACTTCCAATTCAAACCGATAAATTACACACCACCCGCATATCTTCAAATCTTCTCAAACCCTCTCAAACCCTTTCAAACCTTCTCAAACCCTCTCAAACCTCCTCAAACTAATTCATCTTCCACGAATACCTAATCTCTTTATTCCCTTTCCTCCACAAAAGAGAATCATCATCGATCCTATCGTATCGATATGCTGTCCCCCTGGAGACAAAGTCGTGTCATGTCGTCGATCCATCCCCTTCCTCTCCTCTCTCTCTCTCTCTCTCGTGACACGACGACGTCGTCGTCGTCAGACGGGGTACTCCACTGTTCCTTCCTTGGACGAGGACAGCAGCGGCGCTGATAACGGAGGTCGTCGCGATGAGAACGAAGGAGGAGGAGGAGGAGGAGGGCGCAGGTGTTTCCGTGGTACGTGTCGAGGCGTGCACAATGTTGAGGTCGGGCGCCGCGTCGCGAAACAAACGTATCACAACCCGACACGACGTGATGCTCGCCGTGATATCATCCTGCGCGCGCGCGCGTATATCTGTGCGAGAGGGTGGAAGAGGGAGGGGTATGGTACCTGTTACGTGCAAGCGACCGGCATAAATATGTATGGGACATGAATGGCTGAGCGTGTATAGGACGAAGCGAAGCGGGCCCGAAGGGTGGTGGATCGGGTTACCTATGGATGCGCTTTGCACCTCCTTCGCGCGATCGGGGAATTTCGGGTGTAATTTCTCTGTGAGATTAGTATTAATTAGGGTGGTTTTTTTTCTTTAAACAGGGCGAGGTGTTTGGATAAGTGGATCGAGAGAGAAATTGGATAATAATTTTTTGGATAAGGAATTTTTTTTGAATGGAAGGTTTGGAGAGAAGCGAAAGATTTTTGAAACGTTGGATGGCGAAGAAATTTGGAAGGGAGAGAAAATTTTAAGGATTAGAAATGTGGAATATAGATTAAAGAAGGATTGGAACTTGTTTTTGGAGTGTTTGGAGAAAAGGGAATTTTGGTAAAAATTTAAAAGAATCGATAAAAGGCAATCGCAAAGAAATTCGAGGGGTAATAAAAATTTAAAGAAATCGAAAGGGATTTTTTAGTTTGTTAAATAAAATACAAGATGTTGGAAGAAATTTCTTTATCTAAACTTTAGATAAAGAAGAAAGTGTATACGTGTGTTTCTTGCTATCCTCGTAGAGAAAGAAATCGTTGGAGAATAAAAAGAAAGTTGAACGTTTGAAGATTTAAAAAGATCGAAAGAGTTTAAAGAAAATAGGTGGCACATCTTTCCTTATTTCTAAGAATATTCTTCTATTAAAATATTTTAAAAATATCTCTACGTAACGAATTGAAAGAAACGGTGCAAAGATAGAAAAAGAAAATTAATTTTCCCATATACAGTAGATTTTTTGCTCGATAAAAGGCAATAAGAACAGTTTAACGCCTCAAAGTGTTTCTCTTATTTCTATGCAAAATTCAATGTATTTACGAGGGATCAGAGAGAGGGAATAGACGTTTACGAGGGAGAATGAATTGTATGACAGGGAGAATTGACACGTGAAGCACAGTGACGTCAATTGAAGAAAGGACTTTGAACGGTATTTCATAGAGGCATTTGTACCACGGTACGTGCGTACACTTGCTGGCATGTTTAAACATTTGCCAATATTTCACTGTCCCTTCGCGTTCCAAGCATTTCTACGAAATCGATAACGAATAGTGGCAGGGGAAAAGGGAAACTGATCGTTTCGTTGTACAAATCGTTCCCTCCAATGATCTAATTCGCGTTTCGTACTAAATTTAAAGGGAAGCTTTTCAAAATTACAAATAAATTTATAAAATTTATAAAATTGTGAAATTTTCACTCCACGAACGAAACAAAAATTAATCGTAATTTTAGTTATTTTTTTTTAATTAATTTTAATTTAATGATCGTTTTGTTGATTTGAACATTTGTAATGAAAAAGAAGGAAAAAAACAAGAAGTAAATATTCGTTTTCGGGAAAAATGAAAAACTGCAATATTTCTTCGTTTCATCGAAAAAAAAAAAAAAAAAAAATTCCTCGATAAAATGATTTCTCTACCACGATAATATCACAGATTGCGTATATATATACTATAATCGGTACAAAAATTAAATTACTTTTTCACGCTTCAAACCCTCAAACGAGAGATTATTTTATTATTTCATTACCTCGTGAAATAAAATCTCTTGTCCATCGAAAAAGATTATATCATAAATTATGATCGATTAAAATTAAATCATTTTTTTCACGCTTAAAAGACACGATTAAAAACAGTTTTATTATTTCGTCGCTTCGTAAAACTCGATAATTATCGCGAGAAAGGATGGATTATATCGCGAAATTGACAATCGATCGAAATTATTCCCTTCCAAAAAATAAGAAAAAAAAGAAGAATAAAGCAAAATTTATCATTCCATTAAAAAACTCCATATTTATATAAAATCTTGAACTATCAAACAAACCATCTATAATTCAACGATACGAAACCAACTACCACCACTACCAATTTAAAATTCATCCACGGTTTACTCGAACAAAAGATTTTGTCGCTTGTATCAATTCCCCCTCCCTCGCCTCTCAATTATTCAGAAAGGATCCCTCTATATTTCGTTGCCTCTCGTTCAACGATCGTGCGTAGAATTATTCCACCCCTTTGTTCGCTGAAAATATTCTTCTTCCCCTCTTACACGCGCGCGCAGGTGCACGCACGCACACGAGAAAGAGAGGAAAAAGGAGGGGAATGGATACTTTCACAGGCGAGCGAGCGCTCGATTGAAATACGTGCCTGGAGAATCTGTCGCGAACGTGCGTCCGTCGGGCATTCGAAGATTTTACAAAGTAACTCTCAAAGCTTTTACGTAAACGACACATACACCCTCTGTTATGTATACGAAAATTGCTTCCTGTTGAGCCGGAACCACGCGCCAAAGAAAGAAAGAAAGGCGTTCTCGTAATTACGCGAGCGTTGAAGTTTCGTTCGAAGGATTCCTCGAAGATTTTTTCTTTCTTTTCTTTTCTTTTTTAGGCTTTCCTTTCGAAACGTGGAAATTTTTAACAACATCGAACGTGTTTTTCGATCTCGCGAGCGTTGAAGTTTCGTTCGGACGATTTCTCGAAAATTTTCTTTCTTTTTTAGGCTTTCCTTTCGAAACGTGGAAATTTTTAACAATATTGAATGTGTTTTTCGATCTTGCGAGCGTTGAAATTTCGTTCGGACGATTCCTCGAAGATTTTTTAGGCTTTCCTTTCGAAACGTGGAGATTTTTAACAACATCGAACGTGTTTTTCGATCTTGCGAGCGTTGAAGTTTCGAATCGAACGATTCCTCGAAGATTTTCTTTCTTTTTTTTTTTCTTTTTTAGGCTTTCCTTTCGAAACGTGGAGATTTTTAACAATATCGAACGTGTTTCTCGATCTCGCGAGCGTTGAAGTTTCGTTCGGACGATTCCTCGAAGATTTTTTAGGCTTTCCTTTCGAAACGTGGAGATTTTTAACAATCAAACGTGTTTTTCGTTCTCGTAATTCTTAATATAATTGTTCGAGATTATTATTATTATTATTATTAATTTAAGATACGTATCGAGTTTCTTGCGACTATTATTGGACTATTAATGGATCGTCCTGATGAACGGGAATTGAGAATCGAGCTCCGAGATATCGATCTCTCCAAGAACACGATACTAGCGAGGAGATTGGAAAGTGAGAGAGACTTGAAAGAGACGATTGGATTTACCAAATTACGTGCATGAGATTATTTCTGTATAAATAAATTCATAAGATTGAACAATTGGCAAAATTTAACAAGTTACGAAAATAAATAAATAAAGTAGCTTCCGTAAAGCTTACTCCAATAATTTATAAATTCAAAAAATATTTTAATAAGTACCATCACCTTCCAAATTCCACTTATATTTATCAAGAAATCCTTATTTCCCAAAAATATATTTATTTCTACGTAATTTTTCTTAACAAATACAGATACACGTATGTATATTTAGGCGAAAAGGAAAATAAGGTTGCTAGTCAGTCACGACGAGGGGCAAGTTTCTTCTTCAGGGGGCGAAAGAAGCAATTTAATATCGGCTTTCCCCGACGGAATAAAAATACGGAGATAAATAGCTCGTAACCCGGAGCTCGACGCCCGTAATACGAACCGGAAGCACGAAGCTACATTCGTCGAATGCATTCGTCGTCCGTGTGACGAGGCAGCATCGGCCTGGATACGGAGGAAATGGACCCATGGTTACGTCGATTCGAGCTTTATCGGGCTGTCCTTCCTTTTTTTTCTTCTTCTTTCTCGTTCCAGCTAGTTCGAGGCAGTGACTTTTCGAAAATTCAGAAGGGGATCGTATTCCAATCTCTCGATTCGATGCGTTTTATGTGTAAGACTCTTTTGCAATTATTCGAGGAAAATTTGATGAATTTTTTCGAGTTGGTCAAAGTGGCAACATATGTAATCAAGTGTCTTACAAGCAAAATGATTTTATATTCTTAATATAAAGAAAAGAAAATCTATTTATGAATTAATAGTGCGCTCTTGTTAATTGGAACATGAAACACCAAGTTATATTATATTATAATTGTATTTATTTTTCTATATATATATATATATATATATATATATATATATATATTCTATATTAATTATTAAATGCAATATTTTTATATGTTATATACATTTTTAACGAGATAATGAATTACAATAAAGAACAATATTTCTGTTTTCTAAATTAAATCTTCACAAGTTCAAAAATAAGAAAAATATAGTTTCGTTATCAATTAGGCTCTATCATTCAAATTCATTGTAGGCCTGAGACTCGTCTCTCGAGCGCAAAGCATTAATATCCACCAAAAAGAAAATATACACGTACGTATTATTCCATTTTTCCGCGAGAAAAGGCAATAAGTCAAACGTATAAAACTTACAAAGTCTACTAGGCAAAGTCCAAGTTATCCCATCTCTCGAGGAAAACGGCGTGAGAAGGCTTAGTGTATCGTATATTCGAACAAACGAACTCTGAAAAAAAAAAAAAAAAGGAAAAAAAAGAAAACGCTTTCATTTCGACGAAGGCTTTCCATTATCCCCGGTATCAGAGTGTCTGACACGTCTTCGAGGAAGCGGGGAACGAAGGGTCTATCGATTCTTTTTGAAGTTTTTCTTCGAGTCACACCGGCGGCTGCTCGCCGTCAAACGTCTGTCGACCAGCTTTGTCGACAGACTTCTTCCCCGCGTCTGGTGGGCGCATTTTCATTTTCTCGAAGGAGGCCAACACCCCCGAGCCAACCAACCTCCTCCTCCTCCTCCTCCCTGCAAACGTCACATCGTTTTGCCCCCAGACACCGGTGAAACACGGCGGGGACACACGAGATCCACTCAGCACTTTTGTCCTCCCCCAAAACGCCTCCTCGTCCTTTCCGCGGAGGGAAAAGAGGATTGGACGAGGAACGATTCTCCTCCGATTTTTCCATTTCTTTAATTCAGGATTTCAATTTTCGACGAGCTAGGATACAAGATCGTGTACGTTGTAATCCTGTTTTAATTCGGATATTTTTAATAAATTTTTATCTCTGTTGTTAGATCGAACATCTTGTGGCTCGTGAATATCTCTGATAACTAATGGTTGACCTATACTACTTCTACTAACAAAGAGCGCTTATGGATCTATTTTTAGAATTCTATATTTGATTGTATCTTATAATTTCAAGAATTGTAATATTTCAATTATCAAGAAAAAAAAAGAAAAACGTTTCACAGAATCTGAATATTCGAGCTCCTCCATCGAAATAGGAAAAAAAACAAATAATGATTTAAATTTGTGAGAAGTAATTTTACTTCGAGATCAAGAACGCTCGTTGAAAATGGCCCCGGCTGTTTATAACAACGGCTGTGACGCAGCTTATCCGGGGGGATATCTTGAAAGGAAAACGGAAGGGAGAGAGGTCCAGCGCGGATCGACCAGTTCAGTTCCAACTAAATTGAAAATTTCACGCCTGACGTGCGCCCGGATTTTCATCGACAGATGCCGAGGATTTTGCATAACCTCTCGCGCGGATTTGAAATCGAGACGAAAATATCGAAGGTATCGCGTTATTTCACCCCTCTCCCCCCCGGCTCTCCGTGAAATCCGCGTATAAACCAGCTTTTGTTTTCGATCGAGCCGACTGTTTCCGGTTAAGTCTAAAGCCGCTTTCCACCGGAAGCGGTCGTGCTCCAACAGAAATCCCGTATTATATCGAAGGTATAAAATTAATTTGATTTTTACGCGTTAATATTTTTAAACGATGCTTGTTATTTTATTAAAGCAAGATGAAATAAAATAAACGTGGAAAGATTCAGGTTGTGGAGGGAATTAATTAATTTAATTTGTAATTGAAATTTAGTGTCGCTAATGTTGCTACTAATGTTAGAATAATATATTAGCAAGATGATATGCAACTGTCAAATAATTGTTGATATCGTATATTTCAAAGAGTAATTTATCATTTACTGCTTCATTATATAATTATTTCATATTCATATCTGCTAACTAATAAATCGTCGAAAGCGGCCCGCGATCCGCGTGTATTGCAATTTATTGCTCGTCAAAAATTCACAACGGGCATTAAACGAGAATCAAAATTTCAGAAGTTAAATTTCAAGTTTTAAATCAATCACAACACTTTTTATTTTATTAATTAATACACGCGTAATATGTGTTGATGTAAGTGCGCGCCATTCGATAAAATTCCAATTTTTTAAGGAATTTTTCAACGCCAGTTGTTTTATTCGGAAATATTCGCAATTAAAAATTGAATCGAGGAATAAATTCCATCCGTGAATTAAGATGCAAGATCAGGAAAAATGCAACTAATTTTATTATTTTATTACGATGAATTAAGGACGAAAAAATAATTTCTATCGTAAATTGGCTAAAATCTGAAGCACCTCCATTTCTTCTCGGTGTATATTCATCTATATACTTGATAAATAATTTCGCGAGACGAAAGAATATTTTGTTTCTCATCGTTTTTTCAATGTACAACGTAATATATGGTGTATTTCTGGCGCGCGCGGTCATTGCATGCAAGTTGAATAAAAACGGGAAACGAGAACGCTGAAAAATGATATTTCACGGGGGCAAAAACGCGTGAAATCGAACAACGAATTAAATGATACGATGCGCAACATATATCGGGTTGTACGGCTTGTAAAGCTATTTCAAAGGGATTATTTGAAACGTGGCGTGAGCGCGGCCAGCCCTTCGTCAAATACTGGAGATTAACGTCATCTGGTGACGTATTGCGTTATTTTGACGATGTTGCTCGCCAGCCTCGTTCGTACATGCCATAAATCACGGTGGGATTGTAATTAAAATATTTACTCGGCCGAAACTTCTGAATGAAACACGTTCAAAGAAAATTAATACCGACCGAGTAAAAATTAATCGATATCGGCGGTTCATAAACGCCTCGTAAATATCATAAATCGCATTGTGTGCAATTAAAATATTTATACTCGGCCAAAGTATTAAAAAAAATAAACGACGAATTAAAATTAATGCCATCTAAGCTCTTGATACGCGTTCAAGAAAAAAACGAACATCAAAAGTTTCCTTCCTAAAGTTGAAAATTTAATTTTATCGCAGGTGGAAGATTCGTGGTCACGTCTCAGGGGGATCTGCACATCAGAGCCGCCAGACCCGACGACGGCAGAGCCACCTACTCGTGCTTAACTTTTCACGCGTTGACCGGTGAAAGGAGGAGGAGCGAGCCTGCCACGTTAACGGTCACAGGCACGTTGCTAAAAGAGCTAACACTTTCTCCTCGTGCTTCTAATAAAAATATTACGATTCAAAAAAAAAACTTTGAGAAAAAAAGAGAAGATAAATTTAAACAAATAAATCTTAAACTGAAAAGTGTGGATTCAAACCGAGTTTGGATATTTATTTAATTATAAATCTATTCGATCTATTTTTTAGAGCCAACGGGAACTATGCCGCCACGATTGATGCAGAGATCTCAGATCGCCATCTCAGCGGAAAGCGGGTCGGACGTTCATCTAACTTGCTCAGCCCAGGGGAACCCGGCCCCGCAATTTGCTTGGTATCGCGATGTTAACGGTTGGTTTAATTAGGGGATTGTTTACCGAGTAATCTAAATGTACCGTACAGCGCTATATATATAATTCAACGCGATTATCGCTCCTCGTAATTAATCATTTCGACAAATGTAGTGGTCGAGTCACGATTACGAACGTTTTATCCATATAAATATTTTTATATTATTACGAATCCCTTTATCTATCTACGTCTATCGTTAAATTTGGCGAGTGAATTCGCGTTAATAATCTCATTTCCTTTCGGATCGGTTATCCTTAAACACGCGTGAAAATGACGAATATGCGGATACACGCGATATTAGCAAGAGTGGCATCAAAGTAACGGGGTATTTCGTTGTTGAAGGCCATTCGATACCGGTGGAGTCATTTGGCCGAATTCAACTGTGGGGTGATTTGATGCAAATTCGCCGCGTGGATGCTCAGGACGCAGGAAGGTACATTTGTCGAGCCAGCAATCAGGTCGGCGAGCAACGAGCGGAAACACACCTGTCGGTCACGTCAAAACTTAACGCGCGTATACAACCTCGTGTTCAGGTAGAGTTTTGGATTATATATCTCGTATTCTTCTGTAATTCTTGTATATATTGTTTTCTTTTTGTAAATATATATAATATTATAAAGTAGATTTTTTTTATATTTATGTAAGTCTATATAGTTATTATATTTATATATTTTTATTGGTATATATTTATTAAAATATAAGAAGATAAAGAAATGTAAGATAATAACAATTACTATAATTGTTTGGAAATTATAAAGCTTTTGATACTCGCCAAGCCATCGATTATGCAAAATCCCTGGAAGCTAGAAAATTCAATCGTGGTCATTTCTGAGCCATGAAATCCAATTATACAATAGACCCCCCGCAATAGTGAAGTACTTATCATAAATGGCGGCTATGATATCGAAGCCGTTGCTGTTAACTTTTACGGCCATTACACAGAATCCTGGAATTATCATAAAGGTCAAACGGTTTGATTCTAGCAAGATATCGGATCGCATATTCTCCTTTCAAAGACACGCACGTGTTTGTATCTCGATGGCCAATATATGGACAAACCGAGTTGCTCGAGAGAACTTGTCTTGATCAGTTAATTAAATCAATTAATTATCAGATACAATTTAAAAGATAGTTAAATATAAAAGGGAATCTGAGTTTAAAAAATACATAAAAGAATAACACTCTTATTCCTGCTCCAACGATTGACCTATACTACTAGCTTCAAAGTCTCTTTATAAACTATTCACACCTTATCTCATTATATTCTAACGCAACAAGACTATAACAGAATACTTTCTGGAAAGCGGTTTAACCTAACTTTCTAAAAAAAGAAAAAACTCCCTTTCCAACAAATTTCCAACGAACAACTTTTCCACATTTTTCCTTTCAAAGATTAAAACTTGACAGAGTCTATCCGTGCCGCGGTATCGATTAAATTCGAAACAAACTAAAAAAAAAAAAAAAAATGCCATGAGTTGAACGATCGTCATCGAAGCGGATGGACACAATGGTGTCGCGTCAAAGGGGGATGATCTGCGTGGCGCACGGGCATTAACTTTCGAGCACGAATCGTTAACCGTTTCCCGGTATTTACAGATCATCAATTCCGGAGAGTCGGCCACTATGAATTGCACGGTCGAGGGTTATCCGGTCGAGAGCGTCGAGTGGTTGCACGACGGTGTGCCCGTATTGACCGCGCAGGACACGAGGATCAGATTGCTGGCTCCTCTGGTGCTCGTGATAGGCTCGGTCGGCCGAAAGGACAAGGGGATGTATCAGTGTCTGGTGAGGAGCGACAAGGAGAACGCACAGGCCACCGCGGAATTGAAACTTGGAGGTGTAGTACGATTCTATACGCAAATGTATTCCGATATTTCGATTCGGTTTTTTTTAGAGAAAATTGGCTTTCTTTTCTGTATTAAGCAGTAATGATAAGTTGATCGATCCATTCGATGTGAAGAAAAAGTTTTACGGTGAAAATAAATTATCGTTTGTTGATAAGCGAATGGAAATTCAACTAGGGGGATAATTATTACATTTATCCTTCCTCCGCGGCAAAATTTATCGATTCCAACGTTAATTAATACATGTTTCCCTTTCGTTCCCAAGTGATTTAATAACCGCAAACATCCCTGAATAATTCTCTTTATTCGTAACAAGTAAACAATTAATACAATCGTTTCGATTTATTATATTAATAAAAAGAGCCTCAGAATCGTTAATTTCTCTGTATCTTTAGAAAAAAATAAGAAAAAGAAAGGAACTTGATTAAATATTTCATTCAAAAACATCAATTTTTTAACATCCAGTAGTATAATTTTAAATTATAATTCTTATAAATGCTCATACAAATCGATACTCGATTTTCGATCTACACAGACGGTACCAGAGTTACAATACACGTTCATCGAGCAAGCATAGAAAAAAATAAAGAAAAAGAAAGGAACTTGATTAAATATTTCACTCAAAAGCATCAATTTTTTAACATCCAGTAGTATAATTTTAAATTGTCTAATTCTTATAAATGCTCATACAAATCGATACTCGATTTTCGATCTACACAGACACGGTACCAGAGTTACAATACACGTTCATTGAGCAAGCATAGAAAAAAATGAAGAAAAAAAAAGGAACTTGATTAAATATTTCACTGAAAAGCGTTAGCTTTTTAACATCCAGTAGTATAATTTTAAATTATCTAATTCTTATGAATTTTTCTTGTGAAATTCTTATGAAATAAAAAATGCTCACACGAATCGATATTAAATTTTCGATCTACACAAAAAAATAAAGAAAAAAAAAAGAACTTGATTAAATATTTCACATCGATTTTTCATATCCAGTATATATAATTTTAAATTATCTAATTCTTATAAAATAAAAAATGCTCACACAAATCGATATTGAATTTTCGATCTACACAGACACGATACCAAAGTTCATCGAGCAAGCATAGAAAAAGAAAGGAAATGATTAAATATTTCACTCAAAAGCATCAATTTTTTAACATCCAGTAGTATAATTTTAAACCAACTATCTAATTCTTATAAAATAAAATGCTCACGCGAATCGATATTAAATTTTCGATCTACACAGACACGGTACCAGAGTTCATCGAGCAAGCATAGAAAAAGAAAGGAACTTGATTAAATATTTCATTAAAAAGCGTTTTTTAACATTCAGTAGTATAATTTTAAATTATCTAATTCTTATAAAATAAAATGCTCTCACGAATCGATATTGAATTTTCGATCTACACAGACACGGTGCCAGAGTTGCAATACACGTTCATCGAGCAAGCATTGCGACCAGGCCCTCCAGTATCCTTGAGATGTTCAGCGACCGGATCCCCTCCTCCGTCGTTTACTTGGCTCCTGGACGGAGAGCCTCTGAGCGAGATCGCCTCCGGGCATAGGTTCGTATCTGGATCGCCATCGATCAATAATCCACTTCTTAACCGATGCACAATGGCCGGTTGGTTATACAGGTACGCGATAGGACAGTACGTCGATCAGTCCGGAGACGTGATCAGTCATTTGAACATATCGTCGGCGGGGGCTGAAGATGGCGGCCTCTACGCTTGTGTCGCTGCCAATACCCTGGCAACGGTCGAGCACAAAGCTAGATTGAACATTTATGGTAATTCATAATCTTGATTGGTTGTAACGCGGATTGTATTATCAAATAGATGGATAATAGTGTTATTACACTTATGCAATAAAGTTTAAGTTATTTTATAGAATTTAATTGTCGAGAGACGTTTAGATCGATACGTGGAATTATTCGAAATGAATAATTAATGAGAAATAAATTATGTGTAATTTCTGAATAGTTTATCCTTAACGATGAATATGTAACGTGTAACATTTTTAACATGTTATTTTTAGATTGTTTGCAAACTCTATTATCTTTTTACCAACAAGAATCACAAGATTGATTTTATTAATTTTATTGATTCACTTTTTCTTATATTATCTTTCGTAGAATATATATATTATTTTCAATTGTATTATTTATAATAAGTAATAATTTATGCTGAAACGTGGACCACGAAAACGGGTATAAATCGTCGATTAATTGTGCGAATCGTAATAGGTGAAACGTATCGGAAGGCACTTCATGTCGATTAATAATTTCAGGCCCGCCATACATCCGATCGATAGGACCAGTTCGTGCGATAGCCGGTGTCGATACCACCATAGCTTGTCCTTATTCCGGCTATCCCATCACGTCGGTCGAGTGGTCTCGTGGAGGAGTCGCGCTTCCTCTCGACATAAGACACCGAGTTGACAGTGAGGGCCATCTTACCATCGCCAATGTGGATCCGAACGACGCCGGCACTTACACTTGTATGGTTCGTGCGAGATCCGGTGAAACGGCGAGCAGGGACATCCGGTTGACTGTCAGCAGTGAGTATTTGTGGACAAGAATGGAATGGTTTCTTTTATGTTTGAGTTTGTAAAAACATTGAATTGATTATATTTTTCAATCTTTAAAATGATAAAATATATTGGAATATTTAATTTAATAAAAATAGATTGTATATTATTTTAAAGAGCTTAAAGTATAATTTATAATAAAATTGTATTATATTACATAAAATAGAAAAGAATAAATATTATATTTTAAAATGTGATAAATGTTAGAAAATATAATAACATTTGTGTTAATTGTTTATATCTTATCTTATAAGATTGTGTTCTCCGTAAAGATTAGAATTGTAGTTACTGCACCACATATATACGTTCGTTTTAACGAGAAACGAGTTTTTGTTTCTCGTTTCTTTTACAGTCGGGTCGGCTACGCCCGCGAAGAAGTCACGAGACTAGGGGAAAGAAGTAAATTGCACGTCCGAAAGAATTCCTCTAGCGTTCTCTTCTCCCAACTTTTTCTCATTTATCGCGTTTAGAGGAGGAAAGCTAAAGCTATATACGCGTGGGCGGAAACTAATAAAAGTTGACCGCAATAATTATTTGCTTCTTTATATTATCTGAAGTAAAAATAACTATATAGCAAAATAAATGAAAATTAAATTAATCTGTACCTCAATATTTTTCCTTGACGATAAATAATTTTTGCGCGAAAGTAAAAGAAAAAAAAGAAGATACTAAAAGAAGAATTTTCACTTATTTCAGGTCCACCGATTATGACCCCCTTCAACTTCCCTTCGAACCTCCAGGAAGGCAGTCGAGCTCAAGTCACCTGCACCGTCACTTCCGGTGATCTGCCGATCTATTTCTCCTGGCTGAAGGATGGCGAGCCGTTACCTTCCTCCTTGCGTGTACGTCATCATCCCTAAGAAATTTCATTTATCCAAGCGTAACAAGATATTAGATAAAAAAAAAAAAAAATAATCAAAAGGAAAGCGTCACTAAATTAATCATCAAAACTCCCCTAGCAATTGTTCGCATTGCAGATCGAGGAGAGGGTGGCCGAATTCTTCAGCCTGCTCGTCTTCAAGGAGCTCTCCTCCCGGCACAGTGGCAAGTACACTTGCGTGGCGACCAACAGCGCGGCCAAAGTGAACCACACGGCCGAACTTTTGGTGAAAGTACCCCCGCAATGGATCTTCGAGCCGCAAGACGTGGCCACCCTCCTGGGAAATCCATTGAACGTCCACTGCGAGGCGAAGGGATTTCCTCCGCCGCGTGTCACGTGGTTGCGCGCCAGGGAAAGAACCTCGAACGATTATCAGCCTTTGATCGATGGCACCGATGGAAGATTAACCATTCTTCCAAATGGATCTCTGTGGACAGCCTCGGCTGGGCCCCAAGATGAAGGGCATTATCTTTGTCGAGCTAACAACGGCATTGGATCTGGTCTGAGCAAAGTGATCTACGTATCCGTTCATGGTAAGTTATTTGTCGGATTTTTACCATTCTTTTTTGTTATTAAAAGTATTTATTATTATTACGTATTTTTCTTTTCTTTTCTGTTTACAGAACCGGCAAGATTCGAGTTTCAGAGCAAGAACGTCACTATTCGTCGTGGAGAATCCGTGACGTTGGATTGTACAGTAATCGGTGATAACCCTATTGAAGTGCAATGGATGCACAACAGCGATCGTTTAGACACGAACAATCACAGGCTGAGCATTA
The DNA here is from genome assembly GCF_003254395.2 of Apis mellifera. Taxonomy (NCBI): domain Eukaryota; kingdom Metazoa; phylum Arthropoda; class Insecta; order Hymenoptera; family Apidae; genus Apis; species Apis mellifera. The sequence goes on from NC_037640.1 coordinate 8,032,075, forward strand.
GTCAGATAAAGACGGATAACGGTCTCAAGTCCCAATTATCCATAGGAAGCAGTGATCGTCAAGATTCTGGCGTTTACAGATGTACAGCGGATAACGCTTATGGTAGAAGCGAACATTTGATTTATCTTGCTGTCCAAGGTAAAAAATTTAATATTTGATACGATTATATTCTTTCCTTGTCAAATGTATAATCATTTATTTATGATAAGTTTCTCGTTTCACTGGCTTTTATAATTCTTCTGTAACCATTAATAATTATGATTTCGTGTGTTCAGAGAGACCGGATCCACCAGCCTCGCTAGAAGTCATAGAAATTGGATCACGGTCAATACGATTACTGTGGAGAAGGGCTTTCGATGGAAATAGTCCAATACGAAATTACGTTATTCAATATCGATCTCTGAATCACGGTTTGGCGGATGATTGGAATCCCGCAAAAACGCACAACGTTACTTACACGCCTGGACATTCGAATAATGGGAACACCATACATCCAACACAAAATGGTAATACAATACAGGAAAAAAGAATATATAATTTTCATCTTTTTTTTAAAACTTCATTCGATTCAATTCGTTGTTTCTAGGTTTATCTCCTTTTGAAACTACCAGCGACGATCAGGAAGTAGCTTTAGTAGGTGGACTTCATCCAGCAGTAACTTATACATTTCGTATATTTGCCATAAATTCGATAGACGTGAGTGTACCCACTGATCCTGTGGTCGCTAAAACTCAAGAAGAAGGTACAGAAACACATAAATATTTTAAACGCGTTTACTTTTATCTAACAATTCTTTTTATTTCTTTCTTATTTAACAGCACCTACTGAACCACCCCAAAATATTAAAGTACAATCAGCAGGACCTGGGGAGCTTATGGTTAGCTGGCAGGTAAATTTTAATCAATACTCAATGTTTCATTAATTTATAAGTAATAATTTGTTTTAAGGAAAGATATTAAAAATTTCAATGTAATTTTAACAAATTATGAAAGAAGGATTTATTGCATTCACAGCCACCTCCAAAAGAATCCTGTAACGGAGATTTATTGGGCTATATAGTGACATGGTCAGAGCATTCATCTTCGACGTCAGGTGTGAATCAAAGTAAAAGTTTAACTGTGAACGGATGGGCGACTACAAAGGTGCAACTCACCGGCTTGAGAAAGTTCACCAAGTACGATATATCGATCAGAGCTTTCAATAGTATAGCCAGCGGCCCAGCTAGCGTTCCCATTGTTGGAACAACTCAGGAAGGAGGTGCGATAAACATAAACTCTCGCAAAAAAACTTCTTTTACTTTTTTAATATCATAATTTAATAAAATCAATTTTTTCTATTTCTTTTCTTCATTATCAGTGCCAGAAACTCCACCGACACAAGTAACATGTGTTCCTTTATCTTCGCAAAGTGTAAAAGTTTCCTGGAGCGCTCCTCCACCTCATCAACATGGTGGAATTATTCAGGGTTACAAAGTATACTACAGACCTGTACCTACTGACAATAGTATGTAATTCAAGTATTGGATACTTATCTTTAAAAAGAACAAAGTAATATATTATTTGCATCAAAAAATTATTTCCAGTGGACATATCAACTGTACGTGAAGTAAAAAAAACTTCCAGTGTAGAAACGTATCTACATACGCTGTATAAATATACGAATTATTCTATAAGAGTATTGGCTTACACGGGTGCTGGTGATGGAGTTTTGAGTCCTCCAATTTTTTGTACTACAGAAGAAGATGGTAAGAATCTTTAATTTTCACTGATCGGATAAAATTTTCAAAGTCGATAAAAACATTATTAAACACAATTAAATTAATCTAATTGTCTATTTTTAGTCCCAGGTCCTCCAGCCGGTATTAAAGCTTTAGCATTAACTGCAGAGAGTATATTAGTATCGTGGTTACCGCCCTTGCAACCAAATGGGAACGTTTCCAAATACACGGTTTATAGTAGAGAGGCAGGTTCCAATAATCATAACACACACACCATGCATGAACCACCATCATCTCCTACTGACACTCTTACTATGGAATTGCGAGGTTTGGTTGAAAGGTAATTAAGATTTTATAAAATTTTATTACAAGTTTTATTTATTAAAAGATAATAAAAAAGAAATTTTAAATAAAATTACATGTTAGTCAATTGTACGAGTTTTGGGTATCAGCAACGACAGGATTGGGTGAAGGAGAACCAACTACTATTGTAACTCAAACTACGAATACTAGAGGTTTGATTATTCATAGGATAATTTCCTTACATTTTTTAATCTATAGATTATATTTATTAATTTAATAAAATTTTTATAAAGCTCCAGCTAGAGTGGCATCTTTTTCGCAATTATTAAGAAGGGCGATTAAATCATCGATCACGTTATCCTGTTTGGTTGTGGGTAATCCTACGCCTCGTCCAATATGGACGTATCGAAATAGCCAGATCTCTACTGGAAGGCATTATGAATTGACTGCAGATGGTCACCTCAATATTCGTGGTTAGTTTAATATAGACTTTGAATAAGTTAATGAATATTAAGAATGATATTAAGAAGAATAAAAATTTTAGGATTAGAACAATCAGTCGCAGGAAATTATACATGTTCAGCGAGTAATTTGTTCGGTGACGATTCCATTACTTACACGTTAGTTGTAGTGATGCCTCCTAGAGCGCCAATTTTAGAATTACAGTATACGACAACGAATAGTATAAGATTTAGGTGGAATCATCCCAATAATGGAGGTGCCACTATTCAAGGTACATTAGAAATATTAGATGTTGAAAAAAGGAATTAAGCAATAGAAAAAAATATAAAAGAACATTAAAAATATATAAAAAAAAATATAAAATATAATGTTATTTTTACTAGGTTACGTATTAAGTTATAAAAGGGACCAAGGTGGCTGGGAAGAGATCGCATTATCACCCGAACAGACTGAATTTATTTTATCAGGTTTAAAATGCGGTTCCTCCTACTTGGCACATTTGACAGCACACAATCGTGTAGGCACTGGCGATCCAAGTTCTCTAATTAGCGCTACAACGAAAGGAACAGGTAATTTTTCAATACTAGATTAACTTATATATTTTTTATTTAAATATAATATAATTTGTTCCACAGCGCCTTTATTGCCAAAAGAACGAGATATCATTTCCGCCAACGGTACTTCCGTAAAATTGAATCTTCTGTCCTGGCCAAATGGTGGTTGCTCCATCCAATATTATACCATAGAATATCGTAGACGCATTAACAGTGAACCATGGATTTTAGTGGCAAGTCGTGCCACGGAGAATTTAATCATAAGAGATTTAAAGACTGCCTCGTGGTACAGTTTACGTTTAACAGCGCACAACGATGCTGGATCCACGCAAACGCAAATGGAATTCGCAACAACCACTCTCAGTGGTGTTAGCATCGGTCCTCCGAACGATTTAATTATGGAAGATGATGTTAAGAAAACTATACCGAATCATAAAGTACTTTACGTAGTCGTACCTCTCGTCTGTGCTATTGTTCTGATTATTTCGGCTGCCATTTTGGGATACGTGATGTTAAAACGCAGTGGAAGGTATCATACAATTATTTGAGAATTATCATTTTATATTTTTCATGATTAGATAAAATAATATTGTTTATATATTGTTTATATATTTTTAGAGCTAATTATTTAGGAGAAATACTTCCTGGACAACAACAGAATCAACAATCAGGATTAGGATTGGTCCAGCAACAACAGCAACATCAACAACACCATCATCTTTCAAGTTGCATGTCCACTATGCAATTAAAATCCACTGCTGAACGCGATAACAGGAGGAATCATCAGGTTTATACCAGTTCTCCGGTAAAGCAAGAGAATCATAAATCGAACGACCATGGTTCAGGTTCATGTTCTTTCTTTTTTAATAATTTCTCACGTGATTATTATACATTTTTCAATTATTCATATTTTTATCAATGAAATTAAGTAGCAATATTCAAATTTAAATAATATTTAAATTTTTTTCCCTTCTCAGAAATGTATGAAATAAGTCCATACGCCACGTTTAGCGTGCCAGGAAGAGAAAATCGTTCGGTGACCACTGCCACACTCGATTACACCATGCAATTCAAAACGTTTGGACATTTAGAGAACGAAGACATCAACACGATCGATTACGAGAGATCCAGTGTGGATTTCGAGAGGTAACTGTTTTCTTTCAACCCTTCAAACGCATCCTAGACGAATTAAGCATATCCTTGCTCGACTTCCTTGCTCAAGAAAGCTTGATATCCCGCTCCCAAACCCTTTTCTCTTCCTCTTTCTGGTGTTCTTTCACGTTCAGGTCTAAAACACCAAGGTGGCACAAGCAACGATACTTCCCAAGCATCGCAGAAGCAGAAAGTAAGCTGCGCTCGAGTCGCCAAGGTTCCGGAAGCGATACATCCGGAAGCCCTTGCGGAGAGTGCGCTGGGCCTAGTTATAGGGTACCAGTGAAGCCTTGCAGAGGTAACAAGAAATTAATCCGTATAATTTATTAATAATCTCTTATAGATTGAATGGAACGTTTTGAAATTTCTTTAATACATCTTTACAGATGTATTTTCACGAGGCGTGGAGTCGAGTACAGAATCGAACAACGAAGGCTCACCTTCACTTGCGAGACGACGAAGCCGACAACCGAGCCGGTCTACTCGCAGGTAGCCAAGGTTTGTTTGTTTCCACATAGCACTCAAGTCCTGATTATGTTCAATGTTCACGGTCTTATCGATTTCATATCGATGCAAGATAAATAATAGAAAAATGTAAATGAAAACAACAAGAATAAACATTAAAGAATATTAAAGAATATATTTTTATAAATGTATAATTCTTAAAAATTAATTTTACTATACAATGTACGATAACCAATTATTAGTTACATTTTTCTATTACTTGAAAATTTGTTAAAAATTAAAAATTAAAATCTCATATATCTTTATATCATCATAATAATAATTTATCATAATAATTTCTTAATTAAATTGATGCCATCATTTTTTTAAATAATACAAATTAATCTGGATAAATGTGAATAGAGATAAGAGATATTTATTTCAACTTTAATCAAATCTTCAATCCAGATTAATTTGTAGAAAAAGAAATTCGAAAAAAATATTGATCTCTCAATTAATTAAATGACAATAAAAATATTTTTCAACATTCAACATCAATAATAATCTCTCCATTCTCTTAAGAACTCTCTTTTCTGATTGTGCAGTTCGGTGGAAGACATGACGTTGTTGCCGCCAAGCGGGTTTAGTGACAGCCGCGAATTGAGCGATGTAGAATGCGATCGTGATCGTGATCGTGATCGTGATCGCGATCGTGATTGGCAAGGTCTGTCATCCGGGACCCGCCATGGCGGTAGTTTGGGTAGATTGCCCATCGAGGCCGTCGAATCTATGCTCGCTAGGTATCGGCACGAACCTCCGTAGACCGTAGTAAGCTGACACGTTGAAATTTATTCTGTACTCTTCTTAAACTTCTTAGGAAAGCCTCTGAATTTTTTGGTTTCTTATTCAACATTTTCAACATATTTAACATATCAAATATAAAGAAATCCATTTCATGTTAGACTGATCCTTATTCCAATATATTATTTATAGAAGTATTTCTGAATTATTTCATCTCACTGCTTAAATGTATATTATGTTAACATTTTTTATTTTATATATAACAAATTTTATTTAAACAGAAGTCTTCTAAGGCTTAAAAGAAGAGTATGATATACAAATTAAACATACAAATTAAATTGTCATTTATATTAGTTAAAAGAAAAACTTTGAAAATTGCTTTAGTATCATGAATTAATATTTCAATAAATATATTTATCATTTTTTAGAAATAGAGGTTAAACTTGATGCAACATTAATAATTTTGTTCAACTTCATTTCAGGTACCAACAAAGGAAGGAACAAGAAAGGCAAGAGTTCACTATACACGTATGATCGAGATTTAGTAATAGATCTCTAGCAGAAATCTTCACGAAAGCGTATAAAGATAAGTTATAAAAAATTCTTCGAAAAATTGTTGACTATTCAAAAATCTTGCAGAATGTCAATGGAAAATCATAATTTAAAAAATCGTATGTTCGCGAGTGGCACACATCTGCTAGTAATAAATATAAACTCTTGTCAAAGTCAAATTAATTAGGAATTTTTGTCGTAAAAAGAGTCTTTGCTCATATATAGAATACTGAGAAAAGCGTTTAGCAAGTTTAAAACAATGTCCATTTTACTTAAAGAAAATTAATAGTAGCAAGTCATAATATACTTTATAGTTTTCTGTCAACAAAATGTTACTATAGACTAAACTATCGTTTCTTCATATCTAAACATTTTTCTCAGTACGCTATTAAGTTATCGACAAATCGTGATCGATTGATTTATTGATTATCATTGCATCGAATACTGCCATTGCGTTATTCGCAAATTCATCGGTCGACCAAACACAGGAAAACAACAGGAACAAGTTACGTGAAAGTATCGACAAAAGTCCTTTAAACAGCTATGTTAGAATCTCATCTTCTGAAATTTAGTCACACTTGAGAATTACAGAGACATAAAAGTATTTCTGAGAAGATTCTGCAACAGTGATTAATAGAAAGAAAAAGATCCATCGACAGAGTGTTAGGAAACAAGTCAATTTAGACATGGAATGAAGAATTACACATGTGTATAATCGTCTAACTACTGTATAGTATAGATTGTATTATTAGTCACACTGTTACCATGGATTGTATAGTTGAAAAGGTACGACGAAAGTAAAGTATGGAGAATCGTTTATCATCCTTGAGAAACATCGTTTAAATATCTATTATATAGTTGTTTTTTGCTATTAAAAAAAGATTGGCATTATTTAAATGAAGAATATAGAAAAAAATCACTGTACTTTCATTATAATATTATATATTTTATAAATTTATAATTATAATTATATAATTTATAATTTATAATAATTTCATTGTAAAACAGAAAACTTTTTTAAACGGTCATAACAATTCATTAAAAATCAAATAATAATTTTAACGATAATTATAAGAGTTGAAAATTAACAAAAAAAATAATAAAATATAATTTTATTTCAATATATTTAGGATAATTATACTATAAAGTGATCAATAATTATTTAGCGTAGATAGTTTTTATTTTTTTTTTTATACAAATATCATTTACAAAAATATCTTTTATTATTGTATAAATTAGAAAATAAGAAAATATAACGATGTTTTGAGAAACGAATCTCTATATATATCACGATAACTTCCGCTTTATGCAGAGTGCTAATTGTAACAACATTCCTAATTATCGGCATTAAGAAACCACAATCGTGCGTTTCAACATTTTGTTTGATTAATTATGTTAATAAAGCAATTCGAGGATTATATTGCGTCAAAACGCGGAAATTCGATAAAAAATCGAAAAGTATAATTGAGAAAGAATATTTAAATGTAAATATATGTATGAATTATATTTAAAGGATGGACAATTTATCGACATACATTGAGCTCGATGATTAATTAACATCACAAATAGCTTTAAATATTATTCTGTTTTTATTCCCGTAAAATATTCTATTAATATACATATTTTAATATTTCATTCTTTTTTTTCGCATTTCAAAAAAAACTATTATATTTTTTTTATTAATTAATAAAAACAAAGATTAGATTTTATAAAAGTTAATTAAAATTTTAATAAAATATAAATAAAATATTTTAAATTGTTTATTTTTAAACTAAAAATAAAAAAATGAAAGATGAAATATTCAGCTTTCAAAACAAAAATTAGATTGATTGGATCGGACAAGTTTCATAATAATTTATTGATAAATTATTTGTTATATAGGTTAGTAAAGATACAAGTTATTAAAGTCTAATCCTCATGTATTGTTCTCGAATAATGAGACTGAGGCTAATTAACTACGCTTACGTTGATTTTTGCCAAATAGAATTTACAATTTACAAAATTATTAATTTAGGGCTATTGCCTTAATTATAATAATTAATTAAAATATTGTTATCATGGCGTCTACGACCGTACTTTTCCAATTATTCGTAATATGAGAACTTTTAAAACGAGAGCATAGTTCGTGTATTTTTTCGAAAAATAAAAAACAAAAAAGTTCATTCTTTTATATGAAAATATATTTCTACATTTTAAATAAACTGAATCGTTCGTAATAATATCAATGTAAAAATGTTTTAATAAATAGCAAAATTAATGTATACGAAATTATTAAAATTAATCGAAATTTTATATATATATATATATATTTATATCGATATTTTAATTTAATATCAACCAATAAACTGTCATATTAGATTTTATACGAGCAATTTCTTATTTAAATTTTTTATAAGAAATAAATTATAATTATTCGATTTTCTCTTTCACTGATAATATATTTAATATTATCTTATATATTTATTGTATATGTATTTATTAAAGCCTTTATGAAGGTTTTTTTTAAATTTTTTACATACATATTTTTTAATGATATATCTTATTCTTATTGACGTGAAATTATCTAACAAATTAAAAGAATCTGTGTTAAAAATAAAAAGTTTCTAAAAAAAATTGACAAATTAAACGACAAATATGCAAAGTATGCTCTCTTAAAAAACATATTCATTAATACGTATTTCATCTATAAATACGAAATGAACTTTACGCGATGAATTTTACAAGAAATATGCACAAATCTAATTACGAAAAAAATGATCATATGGTTTGTAGTTTTTGTCATAATAAAAAGAAAGAAGAAAAAAATGATCATAGATAGAAGAAAATTTGAATAAAAAGATAATTAGTGTAATGATTTTTCAAGTGTATCTGATGAACGCGTGCATACGTGATACGTGTGATATAGAAACTCATCGTGTAGCATAGCTACCGTGACTGAGCAAATTATTTGTATAATACATGAGACCCGTGAAACTTAGAAATCATGTATCATATCCCCATATAACTATCCATGGACAAATTCGATAAAACTAATCATCATCCGTTATGGTTAACGCGAAAATAAAATAAAAAGAAAAAAATAATAAAACAATCGAATGTCTTATCGAAATGTCAAACTTTCACAAAATATGCTAAAATTCAGCTTGTTAATAAAGAAGAACAAACATTTATTGCGTCAAATATAATTATATATCCTTGTGATTAATCCTATTCTAATTAATCCTTTTTTTTTAATCAAAATTTGTAATTCTGTAATCAATAAATTATTGATATACTTTAATATACTGTGAAAAAAATGATTTTTACTGTACCTTAACTAAAAGTCGCGCCATGTCTAAAATAGTGCAAACGAATGTAACATAGATAAAAAAAACAATTAGTAAGAAAATAACGGATCAAAAATTGATTATCAACGTCATCTCTTGAGAAATCCAGAAAATATTTTTAAAATATTTTTATTCAAGAGATGACGCTAATTTTCAATTCTTACCTTAGATTATATATTTTTGAAAAATTATCTTTAGAATTTAAAAATAATCTTCAATTTTTTCTCTTTATCTTATTCTACTTTTAAAACAATTGTATAATATTTAAAAATAGTGCTAATGATTAATTCTTATTTTATGTTTTTCACTATGAAAAAAAATAATGAAAAATCTCTAGTGAAAAATGAAAATAATAAATATTAAGCGAAACATTATAAACACATACATTATAAAATACATGTAGATATATGTAACAAATTGTAGAAACGTAAGAAACACATTTTTTTTTCAAAATCAGTATTTCTGAATATGTGACATAATATTTCATAAGATATTATATCTATTCTATAGCTTGTTTATGGTATTTTCCATAGTACATTCTATTGCAACGGTACTTTCCTATCTACATTGACCAATATGTATGGCTGTCAACGTGAAAAAGAAATTGTTTTAGCTGACTTTAACGACATTGAAGTACATAGAAATTAATAAGATTAATCAATTGATCACTTATTGGAAGTGAATCAGAATTCTTCTATTATTCAATAATATATTTTTTAAATATATTTTCAAATATACGCTTTTAAATTATAGTGTAATTTTTACATCGGTGTATATAGTGCGTAAGCAATTGGTAATCACGTTGAATCATTAGAAACAATTGTCAATCTAAATTGATTAGACAAGATTTATCATTATGTGCGCGAAAATGGCTTTTCAGCATCAAGCTGGCACCGCTATGGAATGCTTAAGTGTAAATACATCTATAATCTATGATAAAAAAAACATAAAAGATAAAGAATATAAAAAATCTCAGTTTCAAAATTTCTGTCATGTATTTTTTAAAACAATAAACTTTATGAATACTTTAATTTATTATTTTTGTTGATATACAGAATTATGTTCCTTTTTTTATAATTTTAGTTTGATTTACAATAAAAAATAAATTAAAACATTCTTACAAAATTACGAATAAATACGATATTAAACAAAATTATTTTATTCTATTTTATTTTGTTATTTTTTTAGATACCAATTATATTGGTAAAAGAAACAGATGTAAATGAAAATGGAGAAGAAGTGATGAAATGTGGCTTCAAAATTGGAGGTGGCATTGATCAAGATTTTAGAAAAAGTCCTCAGGGTTATACTGATAATGTAAAAAAGATTAATATAATTTACATATTATAAATATATTTCATATTATTAATTAATGCCATTTAATACCAGGGTATATATGTAACTGAAGTTCACGAAGGATCCCCAGCAGCAAAAAGTGGTCTTCGTATGCATGATAAAATTTTACAATGTAATGGATATGATTTTACTATGGTAACTCATAAAAAAGCAGTATCATATATCAGGAAGCATCCAGTATTAAATCTATTAGTGGCTCGTAAAGGAGTAACAAGTACTTAAATACCAAGTAAGAGATTCATTTGGTCTAAGGAGAATATTTATTTCACAATATACAATACAATATAATAACAAAGTCAATTTATTGGAGCTATATGTCTGCCAAATATTGTATTAGATTGATCAGTAGTAAGATATTTGATTATTATTTGAAAATTATAATATATGTATTTCATATTTTATTTTTTATTATACAAATCTTACTTTTGGCAAATATCTATAATTCCAGTTAAAATAAGAGAATAATATTAATTAATACATTCAATGATTGTTATAATTATATCTTGCAGGCATAATATTCATTTCTTATTACAATAAAAATAGAATATTAAAACAATAGATTTATATGTATAAAAATCCTGTTATGGTATATTATTGTTGTTAAAAAAAAATAATTGTATGAAAACGTTTTTCTAATATCAAATGAGAACTAATAATGATATCAGTATATAAAGTTATGCTTAAAAAAAATGATTTACATGTGCCTGCGTAAAAATCGCATTGTATAATGTTTATTGTATATCAAAATTTGCAAAAATATGTCTTGTGCCAAACAGTAGTTGCTGTGTGGAATCCATATGAATATTTCTTATTGTCATGTATATATTTATATACAAAAAAATTTATTTAAATAATAAGAAAATAAAGAATATTTCTTGATTGATTTTCAAAAAAAGAAATAATTATATGGATGAAAAAGTCATGATATTTTAATTCTTTAAGTATTTCTATATTGTAAAATATGACAGAATGCCAAAGCATAATGAAGTTATAGTAGCTTAGATATGCAACATATCTTTTACAAAATTTTGTATTGCTAATATATCAATATGTTACTATAAGAATGTATGAAATACTTAGAATTTATGCATTTAAAACATTTTACAATGACTGAAATCATACAATAAACATTTAAAATCTTTAAACAGGTATACATATAAGATATATCTAATTTACATTTATAAATATAATACATGCAATTACTACATTTATAAGCATTTACAGAATATTTTCTGTTATTGGCAAAAATCATTGAGACTGTACATTTTGAGACCAATAGAAGTATTATATTTTCTATTTTATAAATTTTTTACTTTAATTAATGTAATGAATTTTTCTATGCATTTTCTTAAAATTTTTATACATAAAAAAAAATGACAGTTTTGTATTTTATAAATTGGCTATAAATAAGTGAAACAAAAAGAAAAAGTTCCTGTAACAATATGTATGATTTTTTTTTTGTATTTTAAGATTCTAATATTTTCATCATGATAAAAAAACCGAACAATTTTATAAGAAATAATGTAATATGTTGTCATAATTTTGTAACTAGTCTGTTAATGTGGAAAAGATTAAAAAAAAAAGAAATTGTAGAACATATAATTATTATATGCATGTAAGTAGTACAAGATAATTAATATTCTTTTGTATAGAATTTCAATAACAAATTATATGCATTAGTAAAATTTAAACTTATATAAATGTTATATGTTATTTATTACCAAAAATATAATTGATATAGAATATTATACAAAATAATGATCGTACATTATGTAAATAATAAATAAATGCCTTATACTATCATAAAAATTATATTTTTCTTTTATTTCACAAATTCAATATACAATATTTTGTGCAATTATAGTTATTTAAATTCATTATTATTATCCAAATTATTAAAGCTTTATAAAATTTAAAAATCTTATTTTTATTAAAATACTTTTAAATTTTTAATAATTATTATCTCTGAAATTTATGAATTTAATTTAGATTATATTTATCCAATTTTGAAAGTAATTAAACCATATCATGTAACAAATATTTTGACTTTGAAAGTATTGTTTGATGAAATATTCATATTAAAATTGCTTAAAACATTTTATATTTACCGATGTCAATCTTTACTATGCATTTTGCATTCATTTATTTATTGGAAAATAAACTGTATTTATGAATTTTTATTTTAAAAATAATTTATTTTTAAATAAATGAGCTTTATATTAATAATATAATTCCATAAATAAATTAATAAATAACGTACAAAAAAGAATCTTCTTAGTTCATATTTCAAGATTATGAATTCGATACTAATTCTTCGAGTTTTTGATCATGTGATTTTAATTTATTTCTAGTAACTTGAGTATTTCTAATAATATAAAAAATATTATTTATATAATTGTTTAATTATTTTAAAGTAATTATTACTAAATAGATTATAAAATAAATGAATATGATAATAATTAGATGAAATATTATTTTATGGTAATATTTTTTTCATGAAAACGTGACGTAATGATCGACGCTCATGCGTCATTGTGAATTTAACAGTATATGATGACGTGTCGAGAGTTCACTACGTGGATGGTGTATATATGACACGTTGCTTTATGCTGTACTTCATATTGCTAGTAAACGTTTAAATTATTCGGTAGAAGGAGGTTGGTTTTACAAAAATACCAAGTGATATAGTATTTTTTTAATGTTGTTCATAATAAAATAAAAATTAATAATAAGATTTAAAAAGTGAAACATATCAAGATTTTTATTTATCGTGAATTTAGACAAAATTATAAATTATAAAATAAATTTTTCGTAAACTTCTGGTATTTTTAAACTAACATTAGGATAACAAATAATGGTAAATAATTTCCTAAGATTACAATTACAAAAAGGAAAATAATATTTTGATTTAAAAATTTATATTGGTTATATTTTGTTTATTTTTTTAAGCCTGCTGCACCTAGTTCTACTTCAGTCGGGGCTGCGAGACGATCGCCCAGCAAAGCTATAGCACCTAGAACAGGTGGTGGTACTGTTAGACAAAGAAAAACAGCAACAACTACTTCAACTCGGAGTAGAAATACAGGAGCTGGTTCTGATGAAATGTGGATGTTTTATACCGATGATTCTCCTGGTATCAAAGTGTAAGTACATAAAATAGTAAGTAAATAAAAAGAAAATATAAATATTGATAATTTAAATATCTCTTTACAGAGGACCAGTACCTGTACTTGTTATGTCTCTTCTTTTTATTGCATCTGTCTTTATGCTTCATATCTGGGGCAAATATACTAAATCTTAAAATTGAAAATAGATATTTTAAAAAGAAATCGAAGCAATTAAAAAACTATGCAGTGCATTTGAATGAATAAAGAAAACCTTAGTTAAAGATATTTTCCAAATGGAAAATCAATAAAAGCATTCAAAAGAACATATTTTTAACATTGTTTGTGATTAATTTAAAAGAATCAGAGCACTGCATGTATATTATAATTACATTTCCATACTATGGATCTCTGTACTTTTTTATCAAAAAAAACAAGACCAAAATTTAAGGAGTAATCATAAATATTATTATAATCATTTATTTTCATCAAGCTGAATTTTATAATGTTTATAAGAAGATACCTCTGAATTAATCATATATGCGCATTATGCGTGGTAGAAATAAGACATATTAGTTATTGTTTGTAAAGTTAATAATAATATAATGTACAATATATTAAAATAAATTATTCTTAATCCAATTAAAAATCAACAAATTGATTCTTTTTATGTTTATTCATTTTTATATAAATTTTTAAAAAATCAAGTTCGATAATAAAATAAATTTGAACATTTTGAACGATGTTTGATAAAAGATGTGCATTGTCTTCAATATTACAATACAAATGAAAACTGTAATGCGCCATGTTCTATTTAAGTGAAAATTCATTCGCGCTCGCGTATATGTATTGATTCTATGTTGAATGGACTTACATTATAAAACTTTGACGAAAAAAACAATTACGATAAAATAACTATGAAAGAAACAAAAAAGTAATCACATATTTTATCAAAAAAAATAAGTAAAAAAAATGAAAATGTTTCATGAAAACGTTACTTATATATAGTTTATATCAAAAATAAAGTATCCTCACAAAGATAATACACATAAGCATAAAATTTAACAATAAAATAAAAATTATTTTTTATTTCCAATATTTTTTTTATAATCATTTCAAATAATAAAATCTAACTATATTTTTAAATTTTGAATTTTGAATTTTGTTGATATTACACATTCCATCAAAATTATTTGTTTATTTATTTAAATTAAATTCTTCAATAATAATATCAATTGCATAGATTGCATGATAAGATTCTAATTATGGAAATAATTATAATAAGCCGTAATGTCAGACAGTCAATGTGAATCGAAAAACCCAATAGGTCACACCATAGAGTACTGATTAGGAGAAGACGTATATAGTGGTAACAGAGTTCGAGCTAGAAGAAAAGCGCCTGATGCGCTCGCAGTCGTTTCATAGCACGTGATCAGGGATTTCTTGTTTTAGATTCGACATTGAATGTTCTCGTAGTCCTGCCGCTGCCTATCGCCGCGGGTGGAAGCAGGTCTATTCTACACATCTTACGAATTATTACGATGAGGTTCCTCTCTGTTGAGGTAATCATCATTTCTCTTTAACTGATATATACGTATTTTACATAAATAATATTTTCTCTTACCTAGAAATTCAATGTTTCTATGAAATAAGGATATTCCGAATTCGCAGATTTTCGTTCTCAAGTGACAGTGACTTGGTGTGATTTGTATCTATCTCTTAGTATTCGATGCGGAATTCAAAGATGGTTAGTTGAACGATAATTAATGATATCAGTTTCGATTTTTGACAATGCTGTGATAATTGAGTTTGTGAATAGTGCTAAGATTATGTTTAATTGATAATATCAAACAAATTGTTCTTTACCATGCTCAACGTTGAAAAATAATTCGGGAAATTTTTGATTATAGTTAGAAATTGCTAATAAATTGGTAATAAATTGGTAATAAATGTGAATTTTTCTAATTGCACGTATTGTTTCGAATAAATAATTGATATTGGATTTTTTTAACAAGAATATTGGCTTTTATTTTATGATTGATTAAAAATTAAATTGTGACTATACGATGCAAAAGTTTCGAATAAAAAAACGGTAAGTACAAATATAATATATTCATTTTTCTATTGTTTTATAACTGAAAATATTTTAAATGATGACATTACATCAAATAAAAAAGATACTTTAAATGCTATGAATATGTCATAAAGAAAATTATATTTTATAAAATATTTTTTGTGATAATATTGAATAAAATGAGCTGCATTGCGACATTCAACAATGCAGAGATAGTTAAAAGTGATTATAATCTGTTTGCAGAAATCAAACGATATATAATAAAAAAGATTATGAATTAAATATTTTCTTAAAAGAAAAATCAATTTTTTTAAATCGAAGTAAATTTTAATTTTTAAATTTTTTATTTCGAAATATGAAATATTAAATTAAATTTTTAATTATTTTAATATAAATATAAATTTTGTTTTATCGATTACAAATGAAACAATTTAAATTGTAAAATAAAATTATTATTGCTTTCTATTTTTCAAAATATTATATTCTCAAAATGTATACTGTTATTAAACAATGGAACTACAATATGCATGAACCAATATAATCAATAAATGAAAAACATTTAAGCATCAAGGTCATATGTACAAGTGAATTAAAGTAGAATCATAAAAATATTAAGTATTTGATTTATATTTCAATATACAATCCTTTCAAGTCTGTTTAAACTTTTGCAGGTATCACTAGTTACAATATTACTTCAATTATACTTTTTGTAATATAATTATATATTATAATTTTTATTTTATTTCATTTTATAATACATTATATTTAAATTAAAATAATGTAAATTATTAAAATATTTTAAAAAATAAACAAAAATAATATTTTATAAAATTGTATAAGTAAAATCAAAATATTTTTATTTAAAAAAACATTGATAAAAAAAACTAGAATAAAAATATAAGAAATTTTAAATAATATTTTGATTTCTTAATTATAAAATTATTATATATATATCTTTTCATTTTCTATAAATATTTTTTTCTTAAAAATTATATTTCTAAAGCTACATAACAGTTTTATTAATGACTTCAGATTCGAAAATAGTTCATCAAGTGTGGAGGTGGGAAATCAACAATCGATCAATGGCGGTCGATATTTTAGATGAAGACCACTTCGCGGTGAGTGCAATCGTCACCGTTGGTATGCAAATTATATTCTTCACAATTGCGGCGACCTTCCAGCTGGACAAACTAACAGATTTTGCCGGCGGCACGAACTTTATCATCCTCGCCCTTCTCACTTTCTTTCTCGGCCAAGTAGGCAAGGTATTCTAATTATAAAACCGTTTTTATATATATATTTATGCAAATGAAACACAGAGCGAATTATTAAATCATAGAAATATTTTGATTCATTGTTAATTTATTTTTGTAAGATCATTTATTTTTAAAAAAATTTATAATTTCTAACAATAGTCATTAAAAGATAATTTTAATATTTAATTTCATTTTTAAAATATCAAAATCATTAATATTTTTGTATCAAATTTATCATAAATATTAAATCATAAGTATTAAAGTAAGTATTAAATATTATTAATATTATGTAAATAATATTATAATTTATAATTGTAAATTTTATGTTGTAGCCTTATGACAGTAGACAACTTATGGTCACTATATTTGTTTGCTTGTGGGGTGTTCGTCTTTCTGGATATCTATTATATCGGATTATTAAAATTGGTCGCGATAAAAGATTTGAAGATCGTCGCAGTAATGTGATTCGTTTTGCTGTATTTTGGACATTTCAGGTAACAATAATAATCAAAATCAATTATTTATTGAAATCATATTTTATTTATCGCAATTTTTATTTTAGTTTCTAATTAATTTTATATTTTAATTTTCATTTGTATTTTAAATATTTGTATATTTAAAAAAAAAATTATCTTTAGGCTGTATGGGTCTATGTTGTGAGTTTACCAGTAATTATCATTAATTCACCACGACACAAAATACCACCAGCTCCTAAAACGATGACAACATTGGATAGCACTGGTACGGGACTTTTCGTGACTGGTTTATTAGCTGAAACTTATGCCGATTTGCAGAAATTTTCTTTCAAACAAGATCCAGTGAATAATGGCAAATGGTGTAATGACGGTATGTTTTTTACATCAGTTTTTTCCAAATATTCAATAACAAATGATTAATAATTATGATTTAGGATTATGGAGATTATCCAGACACCCAAATTATTTTGGAGAAATAGTAGTATGGTGGGGTATCTTTGTAATATCTTTGAATGTAATTGAAGGCATTGAATGGATTGCTATAGCTTCCCCAATATTCACTACTTTCATCATTCTATTCTTATCTGGAATGCCTCTATTGGAAAGAGCTTCCGATGAGAGATATCGCGAGTAAGTTTCTGATTTGCAATATTTATTAATCTCTCTAATTTTCATAAAATTTATAGATTTTTAGCTCGTATGTATCATATATTATTTATTTATTTTTATCAAACAAATTTTAAGAAAATTTATATACTAAAATATTTTAATATATTTCAGTAATGCCGAATATCGCTATTACAAACTATCTACATCGCCATTAATACCAATACCACCATCCATATATGTTGAAGTGCCTCATTTCCTAAAATTTCTTTTCTGTTGCGAATTTCCACTTTATGATTCGTTAGATGTAAAACCACGATCAGCTGTCACTGAATCAACATCAATAAGTCTTGCTGCGTCTACGTAGCTATAGTCACACGCCGGACAACCGAATTCGAAGTCCGGCGTGCAGTCATCTATGACTAGCACAGCCTTTTGAGGCTGTTATGATTCTTTGCATTTTATTGTTCGCATCGTCTTTCATTATTCCACTCGGTTAAGAATAATAACTTAACTAGAGGTTATGCAAATAAAATTCTACGTAATTAGAAATTGAAATAAATTGAAAAAGCATATATTATGTCATTTAAACGTTAATATGTTGTGATTGCATTTTTTACATTTTTTAAATTGAAAATGTTGATGTTCTTTGTGATTTGAGTTCAGAAAATATATAAAATGCTGTTATACAAAAAAAGTAAAAAATATGTAAAATAATGATTATGAAAATAGATGCGTATTACTATATTTTGCTAATCTATTAAATGAATTGAAAAAATTTATATTTTTTAAATTTAATTAAAAAACTATACTTATTTGGTACTTTTTAAAGTTTAGGAATTTAAAAATCTTAAAGATAATGTTAAAAAATATTAATAAATATAAAAAAATTAAACTGAAGTTAAAATCGTAATTATACTACCTCGAATATGATGCAATTCGATTTAAAATCGAATTCATCATAATATCTAGATTAAAAAACGTTTAAACTTTAAAAAAATAATTATATATACATATATAAAAAAATATAAAAATAAATGTGCAATATTATTATAGAGTTTCGAAGCTATATAGTTTCTGCTAAACATTCTTCTATTTCATAGAATTTATTGTATATATTTATTTCCAATTTTGTAAATATTCATTTGTTTAATATTATTCTCTTATAGAAAATAAATTGGAAAAAAATTATTAGAACACAATTATATTTTAATGACAGAGTTGTGAAAACAATATTTTTGGACCACTAGGGACCATATATATATATATAACAATATTAGTTGCTTATATATATTTTTACATATCTAAAAATCAAACGTTTGGATAGTAATTTAGCAAGCTAAATGGAAGAAAAATATTAAAAATATCACTAAAATAAAAAGAATAAAAATGAAATTTATTTTAATTTTATAATTGATTATTACTACTTTAAAATCCGTTTTTAATCGATGCAAATTAAACATTACTTAAAAAAAAATCAATTAGAAAAAGTTTTAGTAAAAGTTAACTATATATAGAAAATAAAAATTAATGTTTAATCATAGACAAATCCAAAAAATTCCAAAAATAAAAAGCTATCTGTTTAAATAATATTAATAATTGTAAGTAAATTAAATCGTAGCATTAAATTATAGCAATATTATACATATCCTGTGCCGAGTAGTAAATCGAAAAATAAAGCTATAATTAATAAAAAGTATTATTTAGCTGTATTCTTTTAAAAGCAATCATAATAAAAATTAATATTCTCGAACCAATATTATAAAAATAGATATTATGATTCATTATAATTTAAATATATATTTCGATACAAATATTAAAAGAATACAACTACAAACACATTACGCCAAATTAGAAGTATTATCTTGTAAACGATCGTTTCAATCGTTGTTATGTAAATCTTTAAATTTTAGATAATAAATAATAGTTGATCCAATCATGCTTTCTATTCAAACACTTCACTTTTCATTTTATTTTATGGCACTTTAAAATAAAGCAACATTAAATAAACTATTGATCATTTTATATATTTTTTTTATTATGTATTATTAAATCTCTAACTCGACATCGACACTTTATTCTTATTCAATATTTATAATATATAATGCACATATTGTCCTACTCATTTCTACTTATTTTTCAATATTTCAATATTTTATATATCAATATAAAACTTATATCAAATGTATGAAAAAAATTACTGATCGTACAACTTATACACGACGTATGTACACATTTTTTTTTTATAGTTATAACATAATTAAAAAGGAGCACTTTTTATAGTTATAACATAATTAAAAATGAAAATATTCGAACGATTCTAACACATTCTTTGCCGCAATTAAAGAAATAAAATTTTCTTAATAAAACTAAATTAATCGTATCACCTAACCTAATTTGCATGCAGTGTGTATGTGCTATTTATATATAAATGCACAATAAGATAGTCGCAAATACAAACAATATAAAATAAAACAGAAATTTTTTTTTTCTTTTGTTGCTATTTATGTAAAAAATATTCATCGTATCGGGTCAATTAATAAAGATCGATGAAAATTTCGTAAAGATCACATTATATTTATAAACACATTTTATTTATTCGTATGTATATCGTTAATAAATGGTGATATAATAATGACAATGAAATGTATAGCGCCGAGCATAAAACGAGCAGTCATATTATAATTATTATTAATATTCTCCTTATTATAATCTTACTGTACTGGATGTGTGCCTACCTACTGTGCTTGCAACGTTTATGGTCTTGTCCAAGTATTTTTCTTATTACTTCTTTTTTTTCATTTCTTTCCTTTCGTCATTACTAATCTTTATTTATTTACTATTTATTCATAATAATCCATAATAATTAATAATAATAATAATGTAACCACGGATGTAAACGTATGCGTTGTTTCTAATAAGGTATAAACAGTTTCCACACACTAATTGTTTACTTACTTGTTTTTTTCTTTTGTTCTTTATGTAATCGTAATCGTCGTTTAATTATAGTAAGCTACTTAAATATTAATTATATTAATCTCGTGTCTTCGTGGAATTATTTTCTGGCCAACGCTTTAATAAAAGCCGGCCTCGTACAAAAAACATTCAATTCCCGTTCGATATAACATTATACATCAAAATGTCTGTACGTGTATATATATGTGTATGCGTGTGCGTGTGGTGTATTCGCGCGCGCGCACGCTTGGTGTGTTATGTTTTTTCTTTCATTTCGATGCGTGAAAGACACTTTTTTGTATTTTCTTTTTTTTTTTTTTTTTTTCTTTTTTTTTTACTTCGTTATGTAAAATTTTTTCTCACACATCCGAAGAAAAAAGTCATCTAATAAAGTTGAACTAACACACGGGGGGCAGCACAGCGTTTCGTTCGTTTTTCTTTTTCTTTTTTATTTTTATTTCATATTTGAATATCGAAAGGAAACCCAGACAGAAGAGATCGATCGATGTTTGCCTGTGCCTCTTTTCTAGCTTATTTTTATTCATATTTTTTTTTTTTTTTTTTTATTTTGATGAAAGAAAAAGAAGAAACAAAGCGTCCGAATAACTTCAGAACGCGGTGACAATGCCATTTCCGCTTCCAGCGGCACAATCACTTGTGATTGTATCCGCATGTATGTAATACAAATATCTCTAATAATATACAAATCATCGTAAATATCATCATTTACCGCCGATCCGTAATCGCAAATGATACTTCGTTCGTCGGAGGGACATTGTCAATGAATCGTAAAAAAATTACATAACTTGACGCACGCGCGTTAGAAAATTAGTAATCTATTTGAGAGAAATCATATAAAAAAAAATATATATATATATAACGAGTCGAAAATTTAAGTCAAAATTAAAAACAGTCACACCACAAAAACAGTCTCTTTCTAATGCATTTGAAGATTTAACATCCAATCTTCTTCTGGTCATCGTTGTATAAAAAACGATTTTTGCAGAAATCACTCGAGTATTCAAATGCATTAGAAAGCAATCTATGACATCATACTCTGAAAAGTGATTTGAATGGACTTTGAATTATATAAAAAAAAAATAATAAAAGAATGATAAAAAAGAAAAATCTCGTAAAAATACCGTACAGTGATTGTAAAAGTGCGACATATACACATATAACTAAAAAAGCAAACGATCAAACGAAGATCACAATGTGATATACGGTACGTTGCTGAAACGCTAGGTACGTAACTCATTTTGCACAGTAAGAGCCAATGCTGTATGAAGCGACCGCAAGACGCCTTCTCCCTGAATCAGTATCAGGGGCGCTATCTAACGTCGTATATCGCAACCATAAATGATTTCGCCTCTTCACATTAAATTGCATCGTATAAATCATATCATGGTTTACGTCTATTTGCACAACGGTACGATACATTCATTTTGGCCACTATTCATCGAAGAAGATCTTTCACAAACCTGAATGTGTCAGGCTATTGCATTTGATATATTGCAAACCTACGATATTCTAATGACTTATAAGATAGCCCCATTCTGTTAATCATTCCTTATAATTTTTCTCGTATTATTTTTCGTAGGGGGAGGGGAAAAGGGCCCTGGGTCAAATATAATAATAATAATAATAATAATGTTTGTTATTCGATTCGGGTGTGCTGGGGGTGTGTCGATGAGAAATGGCGTAATAACGTGTTACGAACGTATATAAACGAAGTATTTAACATTATGAGTCTATTAATATCTATACGTATAAGTAGAGAGCTCTAAACCTGAAATCCCCCTACCCCTCTTACTTTTCACACGTCGAATTTCTCTCGTTTGCTCTTTCACACACATTTCAATTTCTTTCTTATCACTCATCCTCTCTAATACCTCTTCCTCTCTCCTCCTCCCTCCCCCCCTCTCTCTCTCTTTCATTTTCTATCTTCCTTTCTGTCAACATTCATACGAAATTCACATTCACACACACATACACGCGCGCATTCTTTCTTCCATTTCCATTCTTTTTTCCTTTTTCAACCCCCATCCCCCCTAAGATTTTCTATATCTTACCAGATCACACCCTCAATTTTCTTTTCTCAAGTTTTTAAATCTTCTTTTTCCCTTTCTCTGAACGACTTGTTTGTCTTTCAAGAGAGCTTATTTCCCTTCTTTCTCCTTTTCTTTGTTTTCATCAACTTCTTTGTCTTTCTCCAATTCCTTCTCCTCTTTATCCGCCTTTTCTTTGTCACCCTCTTTCTCTTCCTTTGATTCCTTCGACTCCTTTGCATCCTCCTTGCCCTCCTTCTCTTCCTGTTTTTCCGGTTTCGGTAGATGAGTATTCATATCAAGAGTGGAGCAAATCTCATCCCAATCCGGGAAGCATCGTTCCTTCATGCGTGAACAGTGTCCCACCAAGTTTGGACAATTCTCCTGCATATAGTCTCGCAGACTGTATGGCGTGTCTTTATCGATATAGAGAATTTGGGCAAGATGTGCAAATGCTACAACGTCCAACTGTTTCGAATGAAATGGGAAGAAATTTAAGTAAGAGGTTGATATATAAAATAACTTTTATTGGTATGATAAATAGATTAAAATTTCGTTTACCGTAGTCGGTTCGTCTCCAAAGAAGAAAGGCTTGTCTGCAAGCATGTCAGAAAGAACTTTAAGATCGGCGCAACCGAATTGGGACACCTCTTCTGGAGTATGTACACCCATACCCTGCGCCTTCACTTTCTTTGCGCCCTGAAATAAATACCAAGCATGCTAATTATAAATGTATAAATACTTAATATACATATTTAATCTGAGCTAAAATTTGACCATTTAATCCATTATTCCAGTTACAGATAATTAATCGTGAGAACGAATGAGAGAAAAAAAAAGGAAATTTATAATTAATTTATTTACCTTACGACCGACCGTGAGTTTGAAAAAGAAATTGAGAATGCCATTTGGGATACGAGTACCCAGCACGTGCTGAAGATTCACCTTGTAACCCTTAAAAACCTGATCAAGATTCTTAGTTCGCCAGCACATGACCACCCAGACTAAGTGGTTTTCAATCATCGATATCATTGCGTGGGATACGCTTCGTTGCTCGCACGTAAGAACAGCGTCCAGATCCTTACCAAATTTCTGGCTAAGCTCACGAAGGATAATCGTGCTATCCGCGATTTCCTCACCATTTAGCTCGACAAATGGTAACGCGCCTTTCTTGGAACGGAATTTCATCTTATGGTCCACATTCTAGAACAAAAAAGAAAAAAGTAAAATTATAATATTGAATTATAGAAAAAAAAAACGATATTTCATTCTTAATTTGAGCAAATTATTTTTAATTGCTCGACTATTATTAGTATGAAAACATAACACAATACTCGTTAATTAATCACATTAACTCTAATTACAATTTTACTGCAATAATTAGAAATTAGAGGAAAAATATTCGCTTCGATTATGTGTGCTAAAATAAAAAAAAAAACTCATTTGTGTTATATAATGTGAAATAATTCAAGTTTTAATTAATTAAAGAAAACAATTTACATTGAATATTTGCTATATACAATATTTAGAAGCGCGTACGCATATGGGATCAGAAACCTTTGCGATACGAGCGGTCGATTCATAGGAAAGGAAAAAAAACCGGAAAAAGTAAAGGAACACCAAGGGGCTTCGATACCTTCATCATGACTAAGGTGCTCGTTATTGAAATAAGTTTCACGTTGTTCAAATCCTGATAAACTATTTTTCATTTCATTCAAATTCCCTTTTATTCGAAAAGTATATTATCTCGTTCGAAGAAAAAGGGATTAAATAAAAAGTGAACACAGTGCGAGAGAAGGTTAAGGTAAAGTACTCAACTTGATTCAGCGAGTAAGAAATAATTGCACCTGCGCCTATTTATACGCACCAGCGCCACACATGGAGTACATCGTAAGTCAATAAGATATCTGGTGTCCTTTACAGGTGGATCGTATTGCGAAGCAATATTGATAGCGCGATATACATCTGTGGAAGATTTCACGCGTATCGTTCTTTTCGACGAAGTTCGAAGAGAATTCTCTTCGAACGATAAAATGTTTAAAAAAAATCCTGTTTATATTAAATCATTAAGAAGGCGATAGATACATACAACATAATATAATCGGCCGAAGAGAAAATTAATACGGATATGGTCCACTTTCTTGAAACTTACTGATTTAAAACATTGTCAATGAGAATAAACATCTACATTGCCAAGATTTCACCCGAGGTAATATAAGAAACTTTCTAGTTACTTGCCGGCCATCTGTTAGAGCATTTTATTGTAAATGAATGGTGACCTAGAATTTCTTGATTTTCGACTTTCTTTAAGAAAATTAATACAGAGATGATAAATGACGTAACATATACATAAATACATGCTTTAATAATTCTGTCAAAAATGTATACATCCTCGACGATTTCCTAAAATCCTACGGAGACTTGTCGTCGATCCATTTTCACGGATCCATCCTCAAAAAAGCAAGGATAAGATAAAGAAATGTCCGAGAAAACGTTTCCTTATGTCAATTAAGGATCGACAAGTGGAACAAGCCGTGCACGTCCGCGTCTATAGAAATCACCTGAATTAACCGTACAATAACGCACGAAGAGACCGGAGCATCGAGTCCGGTCCCACGAAAAGGGGAACAACGTCGCGATATATACGTGGGAATATCTCTTCGGAAAGAGCTCATCATCGTCGGCAATCAGCGAGTGCAGCGTGCAGCTGCACTGTCATCGAAAATAAACGAAAGTAAGTCGAATAGGAAGATCTGTTGGTCGGGTTGCGGGAGGGAGAACGGTTTGAGGACAGGCCCTAAAGACTGCAATGCACAAGCAGTCGACAACCGCGTCTTTGTATGCGAGTGATAATAGCGATGATGGAAACGACGTCGACGAAGACGATGATGACGACGACGACGTCAACGACGACGAGGTGCAACGGAGGTTGTTTTGCAATGCGACCGCGTCGTGATAATGGCGCGAGTACGAACGGGTGGCACAAGAAAGGGGTGGGGGGGATGGACGAGGAAGAACGACGACGAGAGGAAGGAGGTTAGCGCGAGAGGGAAACGAGAAGGAGGTGGTATAAGAGAATGTATGCCAATGCGAATTTCAGGGAGGAGAGTCTAGGGAAACGCAGAGAGAAGGAGAGAGAAAAAAGGGACGAACAATCGGGGGGGGAAGAGTAAATCGAAGAAAAAGAGAAGCTTAAACTGGAGGGCAAAAAAAGAAGAAACGATACACATGTGCAATGGTAGCAGGAAAGATAAAGGGATATGGAGAAGATGCTCGCTACGTACCCTGAAATATTATTGGAAACGAACCTTCGCGCTGGACATTGAACTCGTGGGATATATTTCAAACAAACGTTGAGAGAAAATGGGGAGGGGGGGAAAAAAAAAGGACACGATGGGCGCTGAAGCCGTATTCGAACGGTGTAGAACGACTTAAGCAGAAAGAGCGAAAATCCGATATGCCGTAGTGGAATTAAATATCCTCTAGTATAAAATCGATGAACGCGGTCGGTATATGATTAATTCGCGAGTTTACAGTTTTGCAGATGGCGCGATGATCGTGCTGCACTGGTAATTGAGGACGATCGTTAAAAACGTCTATACGTGTTCGAAAGAGAATAATTCAAAGAGAAAAAGAAAAAAACGTACAGTGGAATATCGCAGAAAAACGTATATATTAATTTCGAGAGGTGAAAAATCGAACAGAGAAGGAAGATAGATGGAGTTACAAATTACGCGAGACAGTTGCTCTTCGTTCGTGATTTTTTTTCAGTCAAATCGGATGTGTACATATACAAGTCAACGGCGCATGCGCGTTCGTACGTTTGAAAAGAATCAGGGTCGAAGAGGGAAAACAAATTGACGCGAAAAAGAAAAATGCACGCGAGAATGTAAGACGAGAACGAGAGAGAACGAATCAAAGCAAAAAGAAAATCAAGAAAAGTAATTTTCTTTGAACGAGCAGACCCTTAAAATTGAGCTACTAGTTTTCGATCGGATCGTAGAAACGGTGTGCGAAGAAAATCGCAGTGGAGAAAAAAATTTGACCGAAAAGCGAGGAGCAACTGGAGAAAAATACAAAACCGAAAGAAAAAGGGCCGTACGTAGAAAGAAAAAGAGACGGGACGAAAAGAGGAATGAGAATGTAAAAGAGAAAAGTCAGAGAGGGAATCAGGGAGTGGTACAACAGCGAGGCATCGAGGAGGGGGGAATGCGTGGGGTTAGAGAGGGAAAAAAGAGAGAGGGAGCATGAAAAACGAGAAAGAGCGAGGAGAAGACAAAGTCGAGTGGCGCGGAGGGAGCGGAGAAGAAGGATAAACGCAGGGTGAATAGGTGGGTGGAAGGGAGAAGAAACATGCCGGAGGACGATGAACTCTGGCGGTAGGCAGCTTCCGTCGCCTGGCAACGTCCTCCTCCTCCTCCTCCTCCCTTTTCCTCCTCCCTCCCTCCCTCCCTCCTTCAGGCTTCAAGCCGTTATGTCGTGGTATCGTACGTAGGCAGTCCTCGTCATGAACGTAGTAGTCGTGTCATCGTCTTCGTCGGTGACGATCATGGTAGTCGTTGCCGTATTTTCACGTAGTTGTGGCTCGCAGCTTGCGCTGCGTATTGATCGTGCGGGATGCTGCTAGCTGCTACTGGTTGCTGACTGCTCCAGCGCCAGCTAACAGTGAAGTTTAGCCACAGCCCTATACCAAGGACCAATAGGACCACCTCTCTCTTTCCCTCCCCCTCTTCACTTTCCATTTAATTTATATCCATTTGGATATCAAAAAAAAAAAAAAAAAAAATAGAAATAAATGCAACAAATTATTTTTTAAATTTCGAACAATTAATAATTAATTTGAACTTAATTATTCTAATGTACAAAATTTAAAAAATATGTAAGAGCAAAAAAATTTTGTAGCATATATTTCAAATCCGCCAACTGTGAATTATCACATGTGCCACATGTGTGTATAAACAGGAACATCAAACTGAAATCCCGACCCATCGCGACTTCTTCTCGTCAAACATCGAACTTAAGTCTAATAATACCACGATATATCTCGAAATAAGTCAACTCCATCTCGTCTACTGTGCTTACAGCGATACGTATTACCAACGCTATTCTTTACTACGCGAAAGAGAGGAAAGCGACATGTTTCACAACATGACCATATGTTTTCCAACACACGGAGCATACAAATGAAATGCAAATATACTTAACATCGCACGAATAACTGTATCTTTATCAAACCAATTTTTTTAATCCTCGATTGTATTCAAATACACGGAAAATAATCCAACCATCAACTACCTACGATATTTCTTGAATACCTTTCTCATTATCTACAATATTTAATTCCTCGCTTCAAAAAATCAATTAATATAATTACATAATCGATATTGAAAAATGATTATAGAAATAGGACGAAAAATAAAAAAGGGAAAGGTAAATTTGCAATATGTTTCTCGATGAGGAAAGGAGTCACCTAAACGTGACGCGTGGTCGTGCAAAAATGTTGGTCGGGTATCAATGACGGAACACGTCGCCTCGATGAAAATACCGGCGAGAGGTGAATGGTTACGGCACTTGTAAATAGTTTCACTGCACAAGGCTGGCTATGTCGTAAAGTCGGCCGAGAAGAACCGATCGGCCGAAAACGAAAGCAAACGCAGCCGTGACTGCCAAGTCCAACGAACCTGCCACTTGGCACATCCAACGCTGTCTTTAATCCAACTTGCTAAGCCCAAATCCATCTTAACTCGTGGGACAGAAAACTACCATTTGGTATCCGTGCAATTGCTTGGCGATCGTTCGACGATTTTCCTCAATGAAATTTCTTCTTATTACAGTATCCATCTTCTATCGGCGCGCTTAATGATTTAGGGGATGTTATACAGGGGGCGAATCAGGTATGACTCACGGGGGAGTAAATGTAATATTCATCGCACACACGATGTTGCAAACTAAGTTTACAAACTGCTTCTCTGTAATTTATAGTAGCTACGTAATAATATGAGGAGAATATATAGTTTGAAAAGAATAATAAAGAAAAGATAAAATAGCTAAAATAAAATCCAATTAATACGTGTCTAACCATGAAATCCTGTTGCTATAAAGAAGATTGATCCATAAATTCTGTGATTAAAACAAAAGAATGAATTTAAATATTCAATTGTTTGAAGAATAATATAATAAATATGATTTTCTAAATTTTAGGTTATTAGTAATTAAGTAATAATGGCTTAATGTAACTGTAAATCCTGAAGATATTAAGATAAATGAATTTAATAGAGGAATTTCTATGGGATTAAAGAATTTAACATCTTTTGGATAATTTGAAATACGTACACTTAGGAAATGTATGCGAGGTGTTTGAAAAAATTCTCTAAAAATATCGTAAAAATTTCTCTTCTCCGGGATACACAAAAAAAATTGACACGCGTATAAACTCGGACGACTTTAGACTCCGAAAGATCGGTTCCCCTCGTTAAGCATCCACGAGTTTCACTATAGCTATAGCTTCTGGAAAGAAAAGAGGAAACGCGAAATTACACGCCGTATCTGACAATGGTCCTGTCGACGACGACGACTCTCGCGGAAAATACTCTAGAATAAGAGAAGAGTGGAAAGAGATTCTCCCCTAACATTTCTCCTTTCTTTCTCCTATTTTCTTCTTCTTCCTTTTTTTCTTTTCTTTTCTTTTCTGCGTATCTCGAGAACAATGAGCAATTTGTTGCGTAAAATGGCCGTAGCCTAGTCACTTTGATGCGCTTCAACCTTTCGGGGAGACTGGCGGGGGTACAGCCTTCCAAGCTCCATAATGGAGAGCGACTGAAAAGTGGTCCCCATTCTCGTGTCTAACTCGTACACACCAGGTTGGCCGCCTATCTAACCGTTAACAAATGACCCCCATCGCTCGATTACGTCCACGGTTCCAGGCAGAAAAGGAGGAAGACAGAGTAGAGGAGTAATGGTACAAGGAGGAACAGAGACCTCTTCTGGACGTGACAGAATCGTGGTACCCCGTAAATATTCCTAATGGGCGCCCTGCCGCGATGCTCAGAAGCTGTAAAACGAGTGGCCCCTTATATTCTGCTCGTGGTCTTCACCGACGATTAACTTGGCGGGATTAGGCGGCTGAAAACGATACAGGAGGATGAGGAGGGATTAGAGAAGAAAAAGCTCGTTGACGACGGTCCCTGACAAGCGGACGTGAAGATTATACGTCTTATGAGATGGCTCTTTTTTCATATAGATATTTCTATTTTTTTATACATACGTAATAATTTAAATAATGCAACACGTGTTGTTCATATTTTGTAGAAAATTTTTAAATCTGTTTCGTTAAAATATTCGAATCGAATATGCTTTATAATTACGAATTTAAAAGATAATAGAAAATGTAGGATTCTTTGCAAATTGAAAAATGCTCCGATATGATTTTATTATGAGAGATTTTAAGTAGGGAAGAACGAGGAGGCTACGTATTTAATATGCGCCAATTATCCCTCCAAATGGATTGTCAGAAGAAATCCTACGTAAGTAATATGTGCTCCAATGTGGGACGAAGTAGAAGTCTTGGATCGCTTGCAATGAATCTGAAAAGACTATGGAGAGCAGAAATTACGGCATAAGAAGATTGCATTCGCTGCACACCGTCTAATCTCCTCTCGTTGTCTGCCTCCTGCCACGAAATTCCGATCCATAATCATACAATTAGATTTTAACGGATAGCGTGCACTGTACGTGCTCCGCCACTATGAGCTATATCTGATATCTTCTCTCGTATTCTGTCGCCGTAGCATTCGTAGCAACACAAGAGAAGATCTCGAGATCATTGGAAAGATTGGATTCATTTTGTTCAAGAGTCGATTAATTAAATGCGAATTGTATTCTTCTAACAGTTTTATCAATCGCGCAATGATCGAACCGTTGAAATTGTTCGTGAAATAAATTTGTCGAATATAAATTAAATTCCTCCTCCTCCGAAGTTATATTATTTTTAACCGCGTACGTATTCAATTTCTCCTCTCTTCTTATACAATTTTTTACTTGACCCATATTGACCGTAGTTTAAAAATTAAAAGGGTTAAGGATGTTTTTTACCATCGGAAGATTGCGGCATTAATTATGGTGAACAACGGTTTCTTCGTGGAACAAATGTGTATAATAATGATTAACCGGCTACGTTCATTCTGAAACGCCTACTTAACGAACGATAAACACTTTTGACCAAGGTGGAAGTAGGAAATTATGAGAATCCTTTAAAAAGATTGCATGAATGGCGAGCCTGCAATTAACATTCATCATACTTGCACACTCGCAAACCTGAATACTAAAACTTCCACATTCTACGTTATGTTACATCCGCCCAAATAAGTCTGACAATCGTGCATATCGATTAAACCGTGTTTCGCAAACCGAATGTGACAATCTAATTATCATGCAGTAATTTATGAAAGCGAACAACATTTCTTTCTTCAAACTAAAACACGAGGATAAATATTTAAAATTATGTTAAACTCTTTCGAATTTCAAAATTGAAGGATAATTTTAATTTTTTTAAATAATAAAAAGATAAGTAAAAGAAATTTTTAATTTAATGTCTGGCCAAAGTGCAGAAATAGACCACTTTACGATCGATCCTTTTTTGATTATTGGCATTTGGAACAGAGCCACGGATAATAAAAAAAAAGAAAAAAAATCCAATCGTACGTGGCGGGACAGTGATCGAGAGAAGGAGGCGGAATCGAGTCTAAAACTCGGTAGAGAGGTCGGTGGCCGGCCTACCTCAACGATCGACACTCGATGCCGCACATGTCGGCCACCAGTTCAACACGTGTGTGTCCAGATAGTTCACCTTGCTCCCCGCGTTTCCGCGTCGACGTGCAACAGCGTTGTCGTTACACGGGCTGCCGCCTCTTTGGCATCGTGTGAAACGGACATACCTCGTATTTAAGAAATATTGCGAACGCGAAACAATTAAGTTGTCGACTTTGAGATTGAACGAACGAATTATTGATACGACTTTATAATTTTTTTTAAATAATTTTCCTATTCATTCACTTAGAATAAATATATCGTTGCCAATATCCGATTTAACTCTTCTCCACTGTCGAGTATGAAAGAAAATTTCAATCTATAGATAACGATCCTCGGTTTCCCATCGTATACAGAATTATCTGGTACACTTCTCTGATGGCCGCGTTCCGATGGATCGTCGAACAATGAACTTCCTTCATTGCCGCGTGTGAGATGTCTTACGAAACATTCAAAGATAATTTTTCCTTGATACACGGACAATGGAACGAGAAGCAGAGGAAGCGTCTTCTTCGAGGACTGTCACGCCATCGTATAGTTGGCGCGATTACAGCATCCTCGATAAGGGTTGCCACAACAACGAAAGGGAATCTTTTCTTCACGTGAATGAAAAAGTTAACGTGGAAGACGTTTGAATGGATTCTCGAGACGAGAAGATTTTCCTTTTTCTCTCATTTTTTTAACATTTGGACATTTATACAGAACGGATATTCGTAGTAAGAATTCATTCGGTTACCAATTCAAATTCAAATCCCAATAAATGAAATTCTCCCGTCTGCGCTCGAATATTCGAGGCATTCGGACGATTCTAATTCACGCAAACCTTGCATCCCGATGTCCACCATCCCTCTTTCTTCGTTCTCTATGTTGAAATACAAGGTGCAATGAACCCGCAAGACGAAACGAATTTCTCGCGGTGGAGGAATGCCGCAGCGGAGAGAGAGAGAGAGAGAAGCGTTTGCCCGGCGCGCGCAGTCTTTCGAGCGTTCCAACGCGATAAGATAAGCAGTAATGAGGTTCAATTGGAAGATTAATTAATTAAGACCCGCGGCAAAGGGGATAAATTGGGTACATTGCGGTGGTATGCCGGCATGTACGATGTTTCTGTTGCCACTACATTGAGCTTAATCGCCCCTAGGTCTTCTCGTTGTCTAACTAGAAAAGAATAAGAAAGCGGTGAGTTGGTACTGGGAAAAGTACTTGAAGCGGAGTTGGATTATCCATCCAGAGCGGAGTTTGTTTTTACTTTAGAAGGAATTAAGGGAATGGAGGAAATTAATCACTCTTTTTTTTTATTACGTTTATGAATTGGATTTCTGAAAAATATTTTTCTTTTTTTCAGATCACGATATCGAAGACGATATTCGAGATATAAATTTTTGAACTGATCTTTATTATTAACTTAAGGAAAGCAACGCCTGCGCGTTGTCCGTCGATAACGATATTCAATGATATTCAATACAAATGTAAGCTTAGAATGCACTATTGAATCAAAGGTTAATCCGTTGCATGTTGTATCACATTTACATAAATGGCGTCTACATTTCGCGTCGAATACCCATTATTTATATTTGACATTATAATGACATTAAAATATGCTATAATTCAATTACATAAGTATATGATATCCATTTCTCTCTATAGATATAAATATTTACAATAGAAAAGGGAATAAATAAAAATAGTAAAAAAATTAATTTACATGAATATCCAAAAAATTTTTCACGATATCATACTATCAAAAAAAAAATAAGATAAGTATCGAAAAAAATTTTGTACGTGAAAAAATATGTATATAAAGGGTGTCCCAAAATTAACGCAAGATTTGAATTAAATATAAAAAAGAATTTTCAATCTTTAGATATTTATTGTTTAACTGAATCATAAAGTACGCGTTGTTGTATCGTATAACGCTCCATTTTTACTAAACTCTCAATTCTGTTCTCTTTTCAAAGGGTTGCCAACAACTTGACGCAAAAGTGGCGGCAAATTCAAATCTTGCGTTAATTTTGGGACACCCTTTATGAACGATTTGCTAAAAATAAATAACGTGAGCAGAGAACAAGAAGAGTTACGAGCAACGAAAAATTTATGGGACAGGCAGGAAGGTTGTGTTAACAAAGGATCGGAAAAAGAACCGTCTACAAAGGTCCGTGCGGAAACGTGGGCCCCGTGTACAGTCGCATTGTAATCCAATTAAAAGGTAATTTAATTATAGGCGGGGTCCGATTATAACAGCTGCGATACATAAGGGTACCGTTCAATTTCCCTTTGCACAGCCGAGTTATGTAATTTCATTAAACGAACACACGCATCGATTGTTCTTTCTTTTAGAGATACGAAGAGATAGATCCATCGTCTTGAATCAAGATAGATTCGATCGAGAAGAATTCTTGAAAAAAGATCGAATCTAAAAATCGCAGAACGAATGCAATGACTATGTTTTTAAATTGGAAGGCAGATTGTATTAAAATTTTTTGAGCCAAGTTCAGATCAAGTCGATCTATTTTTTCATTGGGTTATATATTCGTATACTCGAAATTTTGTAGCGTTTATTTTAAATTATAAATGCAGTTAAAAAAAATTCTTGACGTTGTTTGATGATTTTTTTTAAAAGAATCTTTTATTAAATCTTCTCTTTTAATATTCTTAGGTAAACAACAAGAGGTAAAGAACCTCGTATAAATAACTTATCGATTATAATATACAGGAAAACAGGAAAAATGCTTGGTAAAATAACGACAATAACAGCTTTGATCAAAGATAAAATTATACCGTTGCAACGACAAGCGTTACCATAGCGAATCTTTGTTCTAATAATTTATACAATAATTATTATACGTTTAAACAAAAAAAAACAAGTATATAATATACTTATTATTATATTTTTATATACGTAAGTATATAAAAATTCTCGTCACTAACGATATAGGCAACTGAGCGGAGTCGAAGATAAGTAGAATTGTGCTTCGTAGATGCTCGAAATTCCACGAATGGCCTTCAAGCGATTCCGATGTCACCACGAAAGTCAAAGGTTAAACGACCTTAAATTCCCGAAACAAGTGTCGCCACGATGGTTCAAATTATCCAACAATATGGAATCACTCATTGAGAAGAAAGAAAAAGGGAAAGGAAATGAGTTATGAAGCATCGAAGTCGTTCATTAATTCAAGAACAAAACCATTTTTTTTTTCTTTCTATTCAGTTTTCTCTTAATTTTCTACTATTATCTATCTACTCCATCTCCTTGCCTCTATTTCTTTTCTGAAAATATCTAATTCGAGTTTAAAAAATTTTCCCCTTATCTAACCTCAACTCTAACCTAAATATAAATCAACATACTTTTACCGTTATCACTCACGTTGTATCTTGATTTTTTAGTGTAGTGTCACATGATTTACTTATTTATCTTCCAGAATTCATATAATTTAGTTTTTTTCATTTTATTCAAATATTTCACGAAACCTTCCTCGAGTTAATAAAAAAGTTAAAACGCGAAACTGATATTCCATTCCTTGAATTATATAAAATACTCTGCATAAAAAAAACTAAATCAAGAATTATAATATAGATCTCAGTTGGAGATTACATCTATTAAAAAAGTAGAAAAGAAAAAAAAACAACGAATTTGAAAATTTTTCGATTGACAAATAATAACAACTTGTTCTCTTTATTCCTTCGTGTACATGTACGAGAGATAGGCGCAATCGACAACTCCAGAGGTCTCTGCGCTATTTTAAGAAGCCACTGCCCCCGCATTCGTTCTGGGGACTTTATTTCTGCCGCGATAGAAACCACCGAGATGCATGCCCGGAACCTATTTGACCACAAACTCGATATCTCCCTCGTGTGTCTCAACACGCTCCGTCTACGATGAAATATAGGGTGTCTCGAGATTGAGAACAGGGAAAAAAAATTTTTTTAAAGAAAGGTTAACCTGAATTTTCCCCCCTTCTTTTTTCTCATTGATAAAAATATCGATAAATAACATCGATTAATTTTAAAATACGATCATGATTTTCTTCAATTGAACGAATAAAATAGCTGAAAATTTATGTTAAAAAGATACGCGTCACTTTATCACCAAAAAAATCAAATAAAAAGAAGAATAAATATAATCAATATATGATCATCAAATAGAAAATAACTCTAAAAACGATTTATTTTATCTGTTTAATTAATTCTACATTTTGTTTCTAATTGCAATTAGATACGATTCGTCCTAATTTCAATGGACCACCCGGTACACAGAAACGCAACAAACAGTTTTACGATAAGGGAGAACAAATATGTGCGAACACGCTATTTAAACCAGTTGCGTCATCGGAAATTAAAAACGACCTTTCTCATCTCTCTTATCTTGTGTACACCGAGTTCTTTCTAGTGGCATCTTGAACGGACACACGTCAGGCTTTTCTATCGCCCGAGTCCATTACAAAAGCTTAAGAACTTTCATCAGAAATTTCTTTTCAACCGATGACCGGTATATTTTCATATTACCCAGCGTCACGATCGTTGAAAAAAAAAAAGATTAAAAACTTTTGAACGCAAGGCGTATATTTGTCACGACCATAGAGCTAATCTGAAATTCGAGAAAGATGGACTATAAATGTTAGACGCCATTCATCATCGTTACTTATGAATGAATTTTCTATAAATCATATACTTGTGGGATATCTCCGTGAATTCTCACAGTCTTTTTTACTATTTTTTTTTTTTTATGAAAATTATACAAGAGTTTAAAAGAAAAAATGATAAGAAACTTGCAAAGTGTTTTGCAAACACTGCCCGTACAATTTGTACATTCGATATTTGATTCTTCCTTGCTGTAAATCCTGTTGAATGTATTTGTACAAGATTAAACGTTATGGAAAGCTACAACCATTCCCAGAATTTCCATATTCAATATTATACATACGTAAGAATATTTGAAAAGCTTTGCAAATTAAGAAATATATATATATAAGAATATTTTCGTTCGTGTACTCGATAGAAAAAATTTACACGAACAGAGTTTGCAAAAATACAGAAAAAAAAAAAATCGCTAAAAAGCCATTACGAAAAAATGCAAACGAAAAATAATAATCGGCAATCAATTACACTGATCTACCACAAAATTATATTTGTAGAAAATTTACTACACAAATTTTTATCGTGCATAACAATAATAAGCTTAGATCTAAATTGGAAATAAATGGAACAGGTATTTTTGATAACTTGATAATTTGAAAATTGTACATTTCTAATTGTTTTGCTTTTGAATTAAACGTTTTTATATATTATTTTAGCGAAAAAAATAAACCAAGTTTAAGAACGAAACGAGGAGGGATCGATAGTTATCGACCGTTTTTAAAAATGGACTGTATACTTGAAACGATCGATCGGTCGCTAGTGGTACGTATCGTTATTTTTCCTACTGCGTGTTCCACATATCGAACGTTGCCGTTTGAATCGAGAATAATCTAGAAATTTATATTATTAATCTTTTTATCAACAAACTTTTTCTTTTCTTTTTTTTTTTTTTTCATATTTATAATAAATTATACATATTCACGTTTGTAATAAACTTTCTAGCAAATTTGGAACACGTCCTGATGAAAAAAAATCTGGGACACATTCCGTGTGTTTTTGGATTTGAAGAAAAATCCTAATTTGGCAATCGCGATTGGCGCAATGAAATTTATAATATAAATTTTTTTCTTACGTGGAACCTTAAATGGAAATGGTGGGCAAATAATGCGTTAGTATCTCCACGTTTATGCAAGTATAAACTTGCGCATTGCGAATTATTACGACAATGCACCAGGTGCGACATTTTATTTCTTTTTCCATTTAAATGGCCAGTGAGTCAGCTGGTTTCTCAGCCGTGACAATTCTGATACGGTGAATTCGGGGTATTGCGTGTATCTCGAGTGAAAAATACGTGGAAAAAATATAAATCGAATTTAAATGTTTGAAATTGTTGTAATTAAAAAAAAAAAAAAATTATAAAATAATATTTTCTTAATAAATTTCTTACAGATATATAGAAATAAATCAGGGATTTTTGAAGCTTTTATGGCGTAATGCCACAGAGTTATCACAATTGATACGTAAGTATCTATATGACAATCGACCTCTGATGACATCCTGACATTACGAAACACTTGAGATATTTTTTTCGGGGAAAACAAGTAATTATACTTGTATTAATAATTATGACATATATATAGTATATCTATTTCGTCATATAACACTTCCTATTTTAGCATCTTGTACAAATATATTAACTCACATTAAAACCTGCCCCCATAAAGTCCCATTTTCTTGCGAATCATAACCCCGATATATAATTCCTATTTGAAAAGAAATCAATATTTTACAACCTTTTCCCTATAATCTATTTCCTACGAGCTCACTAAATCGCAATTATATGAATCATTTCTTAGATCCACAAAATGCTATCGTTCCGAGGCAAGGATGAAATTTTATCGAGCGATAAATTTCAATTACCGTGTAACATTGTATGTTGTACGAGACGAGAACGTTGACTGTTATAATATCAAAAATAAACACCATATACATTGCGTGTACATGTACGATGTTTTATGAACATTAGACTGTCTTAAAATTCAACGGGCGGAACGTTATTCTATAAATAAAGACGAATAAAAAAAAATTAAATCGTAATATATTTTATCTTTTTTCTCTCCAAAATAAAAAGATGAATTTTTAAATTTGATCTTCTTCGAAGATGGAAGCTCAAACACTCATCTTGACACATATTCTATAAATACAATATTTATTCGTTCGCGACTCAGGATTGGCTGCAAGCTAAAGGAACACGAAACTATACTATCCTCATTTTATCTTTATAAATAAGAACGAATAAAATGAAACGAAAAATCCGAGCATTTGAAGAAATTTATGATATATTGTTTCGGTGTGAAATTACTCGCTTCGCTGATCCCAAGAAGAGATTCCCCCTCTTCTTTCGATTTTTAAGGGAATAATTCTCAATTCTCTTGAAAAAGTTAGAAGGATATATAAGGAATATAAATATTATAAAGTAACTTTTATACACGTATACTATTACAGCGAGAAACATAACGAAAAGGTTTGGAGCAGGTTTTTCAGGAGTAGAGATCTGATTACTCGCGATTTACGGCGTCATCGATGGCGCACCAGATGGTAGACAGTATAACACTTTTACGAGTTTGAAGGCTCTCCCGATCGAGTTGGAGAGCTCTTGCCGCCAGTAGTGTCAACGTAACGGGATCGGTAATATCACCAGTATCGCATTACAGATTATGAGCAAGCCATATTACACACGATTGTTTATTGTTGCTTAGATTGTGCAGTCTTGTAATCCGGACCTTTATAATGTGGAAATAAAATAAGGGAAAATGACCAATAAAAAATAATCGAGGAATACTGTTGTTTCGAATGCTGTAAAATATTAGAAGAGCTTTAAGAGAATCTTTTCTCTTCACTGCTATAAAGGAAATGATACATAGCAATTAAATAATACGTAAATTAATAGTGAAAAGAAAAGGATTTTTTTTAAACAATCTGTTAATAAATAGATGGAAAAGTAATTTCTTTTTTTATTGAAATTTAAAGTCGCATAACTTTTAAAAGTTATTTAATCAAACGGTTTTAACAATGATCTCTTAGGTCAAAGAGAGCTATTAAAAAATTTTAATTATCAAATTATAAAATTAGAATTTTTTGACAAAATGTCTTTCGATTCCTTCACTATAACTTTGAATAAAATTATCGAATAAAAGATAGAGAATAAGGTTACGAGTTTCCAAACAATTTCTTGAGTCTAAATTTAACACTGGTTATCGTTAAAAACTGATAACCCAAATACATAATCTATATATAAAACTCAAACGAATTTTTCTTTATTTTTTAAAAATTAAAAAAATTATTCTATCGGATAGAAAGATAAATTTTAATAAAAATGTGTCTGAGTATTATGAAATATTTTTTAATAAAGTTGTGTATATGTCTGTATTCATCGTTGTTATTAATTTTAGAAATTAAATGTGGAAAAACTCGGTGTTTCTCCGAACTATACAATCATTTGATTGTTTCCCGATATATACCTTTCCTTTGAAAATTTTTTTATTACCGTTTCACCGATCGATAAATCGTTTTATTCCATGTAATTAGACTTGTTTCGTATTTTTACAATCTACCATGTAACAACAATTGAGGCTTCACCGGTCTCGATTCCAGGATATACCATTCCAGTGAATCATCAACCATGAATAATTACCGTCTGTTTTCTGATCGTTCCCCTCGATAAAGGAGGATACACCACGTTGCCGAGACATAATCGCATTACGTTAGAATCCGCTAATTTGTAACCACCTCGTTAGGATAAGGCGTTTATCGCCCATACATTGATCCATTCCCATTGAACAACCGAGCAATTATCTTCGATGAGCTTTTTCCGATCAATGCCACTTTTGTTCGCTAAATAAGAATCATTTATCGTTTTCGATTCAAAGAAATTCATTATTTTGCTTATTATTATTATTATTATTATAATCTATTATGTTGTTGCTTATTTTATATACGAATGTTATTTATATTACACATATATATATAAACGATAAATAATATCGTTGCAATAGTTATAAATAGTTTCCACTGTAGCTTTGAATAAGTTTAAACCGTAAAATCAATTATTGAGGCACCAATTTCAACTCTCTTTTAACCGTGTTCAATAAGTTAAAATGATAAATAATCGTGTGAAAATATATTGATACGTTATATAATTGCACATAATATTAATATTTCCACGATGAAAATTGATTGTGTTCCAAAGAGATTTGATATTCATAAATAAATGTAACTCGTGTTATATGATACATTAACGATTCATGCTAGTGTTGTTGGACAGAGATATAATTTCCACTAGACGTATATATATATATATGAGTCCACTATTTAGTTCATTAGTAATGTAATGCAGTAAAGTTAAAATAATAATATAAGATAATATAAGATCTTTTTCTCTCTTCTTTTTTTTTTTTTAATTTTAACCGTTAATTATTACAAATTGTAGTTAATCATTTCTCCATTCACGTAAGCAAATAAAATTTCTATACAGAAGAGAATTCATTTTTCAGAATTATATATTATTTTTAAAACTACAATTAAAATATTTAATAAATTGCTTTCAAAAGCAATCTACGAATCAATACCCAATCGAACATCAATCGTGTTCACCAAACATGATCAACCTCAACACCATTCGACAAAGAGGTACGCTTTCTACGCGGTTACAATGAATCGCGTGAACGCATTTCTGCACGCATGCGCACAAATTCGAGGCATATAAAACAGTTGTGTGCAAGCGACAAGTAAATCAGTATTCATAAAGCACGGCGGCGAGAAGCCGATTGAATAGGCTATCTATTGGATGAGTCGAACGAATCGAACGGAGGATGCTTTATATAGGAATGGAGAGAACGCGTATATCACGAATTGCGTCTTCGAATGGACAGTCCTCGGACGGAAACCGCGTCGCGTTCGTTTATAATGCGATACCTATTGACGACCGTCCATGGAAAACAACCTTCGTATGTAAGGTTTCACGCATACACGTGTACATTTATACGTATACGTATACCGCATATTCTTTTGTGCGCGGAGAGTACAGATCTTTTACGTTCGCTGAATGATGGATTAAAATTGATTTCTTTCTTATCTTACATTTTATGAATATGTATATATGTTTATATTTATAAACGAGATTGAAAATCTAGACTTGTATTGTTTATGAAAAAAACATTATTTATTTGGTTTGATTTTAGAAAATAGGTTATGGTTGATAGGTTTAAATTGACTTGAAGATATTTAAGGAATTAAATTAATAAATGTATTCATATTTTCAATTAATCGTAGCAACGGTATTTACGCGTTAAAAATAGTAATATGAATAATTTATGGAATCCGGAGCAAAGATGAAAAAAATGTAAAGGACAAAAAGGAAATCGTGACAAATGGAAGAAAAGTCTGTACATTTACAATGATCATGTTACTACGTCGGAAATTCTGTCTTTAATTGAAGATAACATCTACTCCTGCCTACTCGCTCGGTTGCTTAAGTTGCAAAGCAAGAAACTGCACAAAAGAGTCACGTGCAATATGATTAGGAAATTTTTCTTACAAGATAAATTGGAAAGAAATGGTGTTTGACGCGTTAAATTAATGAAATTAACAATACGTTTGACGGATATCTCTATCCAAAAAAAAAAAAAAAAATGTATAGGAAAAAAAATTTATTCTATTGATAAAACATAGATTAAAAAAAGAAAAAAATTTTGTTTTGACAGGTTCTAGTCCATTACTAAAACAAGACATGTCCCTATAAAGAACAAAGAAGACCAATGTGAGATATAAAATAACAAGATATATCGCAGTTTGTGCACAATAATCACTATGCACGCATAGGCATGAGAAAAATGCATTCTTAATATATGTAAATTCTTTAATTCAAGGATATTCAAGAATATCGCTTCAAGAAATTCTTTTTCATTTTAAAATTCAGTCGAATTTTTTTTTTTTTTTTACTTTGACAGATATTACAAAATAAGAACAAAAATAATATAGAATGAATTTGTTTCTGAAACAACATTTTATCACGAACTTAATTTCAAGTAATTTCATCACGTATATGACAAAGTATGCAAATTAAATTTTTCTTTCAGCTGAAACGATGTTCGAATGAAAATATAAGTGATATTTCTGTTTAATAAAATATTTAGAAAGAAAATTTTGAAAATATTGTTTAAAATTATTCGATAAAACTTACTAATTTTTAATATATGAGAAAAAATCAATTTTTTTACGGTAAAGCAAATTTCAAAAGAACAAATTTGTAAATATAATGAAATAAATGATGATCTTTTCTTAATTACTTATTAATTTCGAGAAAACAATTTGCAATTTTATTTATCTTTGTTTCAACTTTGAATAACGTAATTGCAGGAAATATAAAAAAATTCAATGTTTTATTTTAACATAAAAATATAAAAAAATGATTAATTTTTTGTAGTATAGAAATTTTTTAATATAAAAAGTTATAAAAATATATAACATTATTGAAAGAATTTCTCTTAATTTATATAGCTATATTTAAATATTAATAGGTTTGTTATAATGTCTCATAAAGATTGCATGAAAATATTTCTATTATTAGTATTCACCATTCCATTAACATTTCCATTAAGATTATTATCGAGAATTAAAGAAAAAAATCTGGCACTCATTGAAGCCTATATAGCAGCCTTAATAAAGAGAATCGAGTTACGCATTTGAACAGCCGGAAGGCATATCAAATACCTCCCACGGTGAATCAGAATAATTTTCGTTCAAAAATTTAAAAACAATATTACTCTGCTACTTTTCAAACTCCAATGCCTTTGTTTTTCTCTTCACAAGTAAAGTTGTTGTAATCACGAATTGATTAAATTAATGACAATAATTTAAAGATAATAAATCTGTTTAAATTATTCACAAATTGTATTATTATCTATACACTTTTTCCACTTTTAAATTCCATATATATTCTTGTGCACAACATTTCATCAGAGCATTTCATTTATACAAACGCCCTCTATATTTCTCGAATAAACCTAACCTAACCTTGTTAATCTTTAAACCTTTGCAGAATCACTGTAATCATATCGTAAAATTCTTTAGATTCGAAGGACTCTGAGCACAAGCGGCTCTGGAAATTCCAACGAGATAAATTTTTCATGGCACATCGTTGAACGCGTGCCGTATGCATTTTTTTTTTTTAAACGTATAGAGCTTTCAAAAAATTATTTTAAAAAGCACAGGGCGTGGAACGAAGTAAGGGAAGCGAACGGTTTCCATCCACATCTTCTCTACCTGTTTCCGGTGATTTAAAGAGTCTGACCTGCCTCAACTATGAAACGTGCACACAAACGTGCACGATTCCTCGTCTCACTTCTCCCTTTTAGCTTTTAGCTTGAATTGATCAAGAGCAGACGTAGTAGGCCAACCATGTGCCATCCAGAATGAAAGTCTTATTAATGCAATTTCATGTATTACAGTCGGGCAAAATTGCTAAATTAACACGCTTGCCAACTGAAACTAATAGAGGATAATATTGCGAAATTATTGCGAATTTGAAATCATTCCGCTCGATGATTATGATTTAATTGATATTATCAACATTTAATCGTGAAATACTTGTGTTTTAACACGTAATAAATAACAGATGCGATTGAAAAAAATATTTATTTTATTTATTTTTTTACAAAGAAAATATTGAACATAGATCAAAGATATTTATATATCTTTTCAATGCAAAATATTATTATTTGCCATAAATGCAGTGATAAAATAATTGATAACAATTAATCAAGTCTATGGATCGAGTGCGATCTTTACTATTCATTTTATTTAAAAAAAAATATATAAATAAATTAAATTGAATGAAATAATTCTAATTTACTATGATACAATATCGATCGATAATTTTTGTAATTTTCGACAAGAAAT
Organism: Apis mellifera; assembly: GCF_003254395.2. NCBI lineage: Eukaryota > Metazoa > Arthropoda > Insecta > Hymenoptera > Apidae > Apis > Apis mellifera. The sequence goes on from NC_037640.1 coordinate 8,076,597, forward strand.
AAGCTACTCATTTGTCTCACTAATATTCAGCCTAATTATTTATTAGTAGGTAGGAAACTTGCGAATTCCAATTAGATCCCTGAAACTAACTTGGACTTGTCTCAATAGGGATTGATGCGTTATAAACTCTCATGAACATCCACAACTTCGAGAACAAGAATCGGTTTTCCAAATTAACACTGGCATAACCTACTTGTATAATTCACACGAGACATGGAAAACTTGGCAGATCGTATATACTTCTTAGTGTTTCATACTGTATATTGAAAACTTCTTTATCGTAATAGTATTATCAGTAATACGTTTTATGTAATGATCAGATAGAACTTTTAATTAGAGAAATCAGAATATTTCAGAATAAAAAAAAAATAAATAATATTCCATAACTTGGAAATTATTTTTAAACACGTATTCGTGGATTAATGCAGATGCAGCTATATATACATATATATTTTTTTTAATAAAATATGGGCTTAGATAAGTTTTCAAATGCTTATATTTCTTTGCCCATATTTCTTTTAATTATGCGTTTGAAATAATTATAATTATTTTAACTACTGATTATATTAAAATAAAATTATAATTATTTTGCGAATTTATACACAAAATTTTCGTAACAAAATATTATATAATTGTGAAATAGGAATATTTTTATTTGAAACTTCATCAACTCTTTTCATATACATATGGTTCTTACACACATTTAGAATCCCTTAACTAGTCGAAAGAAAACGACGAGTTAAAAGGATAAAAAAAGAAAATAGAGAAGGAGTTATTTTTAAGGAGTTAGGAGTTATTTTTATACGAATTCTGAATTCACTAACTTTGGAACTTTTGGATTTACGAACTTTAAGTTTGGTAATTTTCAGAAATCAGAAATTTAGTATATCAAGTTTATTAATATACTTTGTTAAATTTTAAACTTACAGTGTAGTTTAGTATAATTGGTGATTCAATTTATTAAACAGCAATTTAAATGCTTCTAATATTTTGAAATCTTACAAAATATTAAAAATATGAATTAAATGAAGTTCATCGAAGTATCATCGTAAGAAAGGAAATTATCTTTTAACCGAAAATTTATTAATGAAAAAATAGTTTTCCATAAAATTCCTAACCTAACCTAATTACGAATAGTTATATTATTATTATATATATTAATTAGTTATAAAATTAGTTATATATATATGAATATGAAATATAACAAATATATATATTAAAAAAAATATGTATGTGTGTGTGTGTATAGGTGTGCAACTTGTATAATAAAATATCTTTTTTAAAATGTTATTCTTCATAGAATCAGAGAAAATATATGTATATAATAATATTTAAATGTATGTAATGGAAATAAATTAAATTAATAATATCGATTAAAAATATTATGGGAGAGAAAAAGATTACATTTTTATATCAATGTATCAATTGAAAATGTGAAACAATTCTAAGAATACATTTGAAAATTAAATGCATGATGCCATGTAAAGCCATAAGTAGGTGACACATATATATAAATCAATAGTCACAAAGTCTTTTAAAATTTATATTAAAAAATATAAAGAAAGAATATATAAAGAGAAAATTTTATATAATAAAATTTATGTTATATTAAGAATATAATTAATAAAAGTAATGATATTAAAGATAGCAATAATAAGAATATATAATATAATAAACAACGAAGAACCTTACAAGATTAGAAAGTCTTCTTATTAAATTTTAATACATAAAACTTCATCCAAATTGCGACAAATATTCCAAATCGAATAAAATTTATTTTTATTTAAATTTATTTTAGTCACATTGTCATTTATGAAATTCATTTATATCCGATGATCATCATTCTGAACCAGCTCGAAGGTCAATCCCATGATTTGCGATATCAAAATAAGTAGGCAACGATTCGAAGTGGCCGATCAATCATGCAATTTAAACACTCGACCAAACTGCAATGATCGCTTAATCGGAAACACTTGGACGACGTAATAAAGCTCGCTAAAGGTGTCTATGGCTGCTGACTTCCCAACCTAAATACCAGACCACTTTGTTTTTCCTCGTGAACTGCGTTCTCCAGAGAGTTCCTATGAGTCACCTCATTCCATGGCTCGTTAAATCCCGACCCAGCCCAAGCCATAACTGGAGTCCATAGAATGGTTTCCTTCTAAAACCTGTCTTCCTCGAAAGAATTTCGACACCGTTGCCTACCTATCTCATACTTAATCTATCATCAACCGTGATCTAAATAATGTTATCCGAATTTTGACAGAATTTAATACCACAAATTTAGGTGTTTATAAATATTTAGAAATTTTTTAAAGTATTCAGAAACCAATAAAAAGATTTTGTATCAAGAGGAACAATTTCAACCATATTTATTTACGTGAAATTTTTATCCAAAATATTTTCAAAAGCAATCTTTATTTTCGATTAATTGCCCAAAAATCATATAATACACGGCCGAGTTGATTAAAATACGTGACCTCGATCGACTTTACTCGTGTTCTTTGCAACGAGATCTGCTTTCTCTCATTACACCGTCATGAAAGTATAATACTTATGCTCGATGGAGCACCGATAGATCCTCGTACAACGTATTGCAGAAGTACCAGATACGATTCCTTCTCCTCTTTTATGCCGCTATCCCCACCACCGAACAAACCACCGCTACAATCACCCGTTTAACGGACGAGTGTACAATGCAATTATAACGTATCGCTTTCGTAGTCAACTTCTCGTGCTTAGTATGTATCGCGGAAACCGGTCGCGGATAAATCGGACCGGAAACGAGTTTAGCGTGTTGGAGAAACGTCGGAAACAATCGATTGGCCGGGCACAAATGGCTTGGCCCGACAGACCTTCGTTCGAGCATGCGCATTACGTACGCGTCTCTGTCTATCCTGCTCGCTCTTTCTCGATCGTTCGCACGACTCGTTCCTCTCTCTGTTACGTTACCCATCTAAAATGTTACCAAATGATAATCGATTTTAATCCTAATTAAAAGTTACTCGATGAAAAGAAAACAAATTGTATTTTTAAAAAAAGGAAATAAAAAATAACGAATAAGTAATTGATAACAAACCGTACCAAAATAAAACATATTAATAAATAAAATAAGACTTGTTATATATATATATATACTTGATATATACTTAATTATATAGATATAATTACGTAGATAATTGTATTTGGAATTTGGAGCAATGAATAAATAGAAATTCTAATTATTATTATAAAAAAATGAATGCGATTAAAATGGATATGTGTAATTATGTAGAGTTATATAAAAAAAGAAACGAAAAAAAATATATGAAAAATGAATATTTTATAAAAAAAGAAGTAAAAGAAAATGAGAACTGAACTCTTTTTAGATAAAATTTTAATAAAAAAAAACTGTAGATTTAATATACAGTTATAGTTAGAGATATGAGATTATATATACAGTAATAGTTAGAGATTGCAATATATTAAGAAATATGCAGCACAAGTGTGCATACCTATATGAATGTTTAGAAAAAACTTAAGAGAGAACTCGATGGATAAATTAGCACAGTTTCACGCGTTCCCGTATCCCGCTAACTTTCGCACCGAAAAGCGCGTCTTGCCAAGAAAGCGTGAGAAGCAGATATGAAACAGAGAATTCTTGTTTCAGATTTTTTCATAACCTAGTTTGGCGTATTAGCAACTTGTGCTATTTTAGATCATTATTATACACCTTCGAAAGTGGTCTCTTCCTTCTTTTTTATTTCGCAACACCATGCATTCTTTCAAGGATTTCCAATATTTCTATGAATATTCAAACGTATACTATAAAGCTCTTCTTCTATAGTTCTTTATATTATACATTTTTATAAAATTCATTATAACAAATAATTGTTTGAAGTAATAAATTATCTCTTTTCTTGAAATTTATATACTTGTAAAAAATTTATTTGTAAAAAATAATTAAAAAAAAAAATAATTATCCAAAAATATAAATTTAAATATTAATAGATTTAAAAAAAAAGAGATGAAAAGAAAAATTCTTTAAAATATTAAAAATGAATAAAAGATATAATATAGCACTTTTGATATATTGTAAAATAGTTGACAAAAATCTCAAAATATCAATTTTGAATTTTAACATAATAAAATTCCCTAATTTTAACATATAATAACCAGAAGAATAGTCTATTATTACTTTATATGATACAGTCTTTACAAAATAATTTCAGGAGAATAAATAACAAAGTACAATAATCTAGATTGCATTCTTCAATTTCTATATTATAATAATTTGGCCTTAAACAAAACTATAATTCCCAATAAATAATATCAAATAACATTGGAGATTTGTTAAAATTTTTTGATTCAAAAATTATACAAATGTCTTTTTTAATAATTTTAATAATTTTCAAAATTCAATTTATTTTATTAGATAAAAAAATATGCCTTTCATAATATAAGGAATTAAGAATATTTTGTAAATACAACATTTTAAAATCAAATATAAAGAGATACTATACATTTATCATATAACTTACAAAAATAGAAAGCATTTCTTGGAAATTACAGACATGCTTATATAGTTGGTGCAAAATTGGTCAAGTTGGCCAATTGATCCAACTACTCCATGCGTTATTTATACCTATCTTGGTAATGATTAGTTCAATAGGAACTTCCTCCGTATTACCTGTGACCTCTTTTGTTCCAGTTCCACTATTTTACTATTCGAACAAGCGCTCATTATAAAAGAGTTACTACGATTCTTTGTATGGGAATACAATCTAGAAAATCGTTCTGGAGGGCAATTTCTGACCAACTTTGAACAAAAGAATGATTTTATTTACTCTGCAAATTAAATTCTTAAGAAATATATAGAATCGCGAAAAATTTAAATAAAGACTATTATCAATAACTTTATTTTTTACATTAAAAGATTTCCTAATTGAAAATATTCCATGAAATTTTTTTTATAATATTATATGTATATGTATATACATATAACACATATATATATAGTATGTGTAAATATATAGATATATAAATTATGTTTTATATATTTAAATTATATTTTATTATTAAAAAAATATATTATATTTTTAAAAAAAAAAATTAAAAAATTATCTAATACAGAAAATTTATAAAAGATATAAAAAAATATTAAAAACAATATATTCTAGTAATGCCACAATTATTGCTACAATCAGAACAGAGTATGGGTTTGAAATCACGACTCAGAATCAAAGTATCCAAGTACCGGAAGTGGAGGCGTCAGTAACATTCGACAATTGCAACTGATAAATTACATAAAGCACAATTCTCTATTAGCATATCTAAAAATAACTCTTCCAATTCAAAAAGATTAACCAGACAAAACTATATCATTTTATTTAAATATTATATAATTATTTTGACATAATTATATAATTATGGTTTGAAAATATATTTTCTCATTTTTTTCTTTCTTAAAAAGTTATTCGAAATTACGAGCATGACATATGAACTTCGTGAACACTAATTTACCAGAAAAATAAACAGGGATAAAAATCGGATAAAAAAATTTCGATCTTCTAAAATCTGCTTTCCAAAGACTCCATATGTGAGTTCCTCTTCAAGGAAAAATGTTATATGTTCAACAGATGTCGAGGGGAGACTCCAGTGACAGTGATAGATAAAAAAAGATATCACTATAACAACGATTAAAAGAAAAAGGAAAAATTTTCAAAAAGTAACGACTCTTTTGAAATGAAATTCCATTCGTTTCACAGAAAAGTTTCTGAATTCTTTTATTCTTTAATTTATAACACATAATATATATAAGAATATTGATTTTAATTTCGTTAAATAAAAATGCTTCGTTTTTTAAAAAAAGAAACTATAATTATAAATTTGAAAAATTATATGTGTTATATGTATATTTTATTATATAATAATTATCTTTAAAAAATTGAAAATGAAATTATTCATTTCAAGTTATTATCTAAAAATATCTTAATGAAGGTATATATTATAGTGAATTATGAATTATTATGAACTATTTTCTAATAAAATTCATTTATATATAATACAATCCTACAATATATTATATATTATTATTTGTTATTCAAACAAAATTCCATACTATATAGAAAGAACAATAACGCCATCTACTTGTTGTTTTCAAGAAGATCTACAATAAGACGTTCTGATTATTTATCATTTATTTCACGACCCGCGACCAATATTGCCCTCTCTGCACCATGCTGTCGGCGATATAAATAAATCGATGCAAAAATGTGTATAAACACAGAGATAAGTGCTTGTATATGTATGATTATCCCTAAAGAAAAAAAAAAAACTACTATCTCCGTCTTTTCTCGAGTACAAAAAGATCCAGAACATGTTAAATATGTTGGCGCCTAAAAATACGACAATTCTAGTATAAGATATTTAATACAATATATATTGTATTTGAGAAGCGATGCAACACATGGTACATGGTGGAAGCAACGATTAATAATCGACGCGTCAATCTCATCGAATGAATAGTCCCGTTGCGTACGTTCGAAGTTCGAAGGAGTCTGCTACGCGTCCTTTCCATCCCCATTGAAAATAGAAACGCGCAGGATCAAACCATGACGCACACGGGGGCATTTTGCCTCTGTTCAAGTTGGAAGCCAATAGGCTCTCCGGTTCGCCCCCCACGCGAGACGCAGAAACCCGTTTTAAAAGTCCGTAGAGGAATGCATGCCGCCGGGCCTTTCACCTCTTTCGCGAGAAAATGTATTTTCATGCTTTTCGATCGTGTGCACCCGTCATCCGGCTGCCTTACTCTCGTGGCGGATATAAAATTTTTACGATAGAAACCATAACTACGCACAATAAGAGAAATCATTTATTAATTTTTTTTTTTTTTTTTTTTGGAACGTTGAAAATCAAAACATCTCAACGAAATCACCAATGTTTTATTTGGATGAAAGTTTCGTGAAATATATATATATATATATATATATATATCGAACCAAGATCTAATGATAAAAGATTGCCAAGTTCGAAACATAACAGGTTCGATGTTCTCGTGGATTAAGCTGACGTGTATACATATCGTATAATGGGAATGAGATTCTTATATGTTTAGCTATTACATGCACGATTACATGCTTAAGTCTTGCATCAAAAGAGACGTGGGTACATTATCGCTGCTTGTTTAAAAGCTTGAGTGTAAACATAATAAGGTTTCTATAAATATTTGTATCTGAAATTCAAGGTAAGCTACTAGATTACTTTAACCCTCTATGGAATAAAAATTAAAAAATTCTAATAAAATTTTAAATACATTGATAAATGATAAATTAATTCACATAAAATCTCATGCATTTAAATTTCTAATAATTCAGAAAAAACATGCAAATATTTTTTTCAAGTTTTCAGTCAAGAGAAATCGATATCGTAGTAAGAAGTATACTAAAATTCTTGAGAAAATCATGAATCATGAGTGAATGATCTGTCAATATTGTAACAAGAATAAATTTACAATCAAAGCGAAACACCGATTGCGCAGAAAGTAATGAAAATCGATCGAAAATTATTGAAAGTGCATTTAAACATTGCTTTGAGCACACAAAGGTTGACAAGAGTCGCCATTTTGAAATAATCGGTAAAGAATTCAATCTTTTGTATCTTATTTAAATATATCACGTTCGATGGTTTAATGAAATTGTATATATTCTTAGTATAAGGAATACATTGAAACTTAACCGGCTTGTAAACGAAAAATCAAAAGGACGCGTTCTTGGATACATCAAAAAGAAACATGACGCCTAGAGTTCAACCTTGGGAGCATTATGCTCACATCGATCTTGTTTTGTCTGTATTATGAATTTCGAAATTCAAATGATTCTTATCAGGAAAGATATAATAATAGATTCACTTACCTCATATTTAATACCGTTGAGTCGCAACCATGTTTCCACCTTGAGACAATAAGGTGAGATGGATGGCAGAAGAGGTATTCGGGAGAACTGATATAGATAAACAACATCCTTCTCGTAGTTGGTTTTATGCACGCTGATAGCTTTGGTCGGTGCCGAGGATGGCGTAGCAGCCGCGGCGTCAGCGGTCTCTTCTTTTTTATTTTCTTCCTTTTTCGCCGCATCTTTCTCCTCTTGCTTATTGTCCGGCGGCGTTTCGTCCTTCAATGCTTCTTTCATCTCTTTCACATCTTTTATCTCTTTGCTTTCCGGCCCAGTATTTTCTGTTTCCGTTGCCATCGTCATTTTGATTATTTTTCACAAATCTAACCGATTTTAATGAAAACGAGAAAACGCTTTGTACGAGCGAGCAAGCAAACAAACGTCGACGAACAAGTTCTCGAGCGACACTGGAAGCCTATCTCTCGCGCACCACACAAACGTATGCCGGGTACTCGTCGATCCCTCTGCTTGCCGGCCGGTTCCTTCTCGTCGCTGCCCCGTTCTGTCCATGGTTCCTGTCCCCCCAGCTAAAATTGATGTTGCGCATGCGCAAGCGCCACACCCCACTGCTATCGCCATATTTAATTGGCCCGCCACCCCTGCCCGGTCCGCGTGCCGCTCTTTCTCTCTTTCTCTGTTGATTCTACCTTTCTTTTTTCATCCAAGTCCCTTTGAATCCCTCCTTTCCTCCCGCAAAACCCCCATAAGCAGGTTCGCTTCCACTTCGCTGTGGTTAGTCTCGCCTGGCAACACTGCTGCCATCACCATCTCAAGAGGGCCGAACAAACTCGCAACTATGTATTTAGGTACCCGGAATGAACTATGAAATACATTGTAATATATAATATATTTCTATTATTAAATTGTATCTCAATTTTCCTTTTTATATACATGCTATTAGCAGTATTAATTTTTATAATCATATGATATAAATAGTATTTGCAGTGATAATATATTTTTGTTTCATATATTTATTATATTTTAAATTTAGATTAATTCTAATGTCCTCTCGAGAGAAGAACGGGGCTCCATAGCGTTTTAGTTTCAGACCTGAACCAACCCAGCCAACTGCTCTTCTTATTTGTACAAAACCGGCAACGTCGCACCAGACCGGCGTAACAACGAACCCCTTTTCACGGATTACTTTTTTCCACTCTCTATCCGATAGACTCCATTTGGAAAACTACCTGCCACAACTTGCGCCGCCCATGGGTATAAACTCTCTTCGAATCATACTATGCTTCTTTGCTTTTACACTTGATGTTTTATACTTTTCTCTCTTTCTTTCTTAGCTTTGTTCAATGATCTTTTCGTTCTTATTCTTTTGAAATATCATATTGATTGTTAAATCTAAACGAGATTATTTTTTCTGTAGATAGTCGTTTCACTTAAGAATAAATATCAATAAGTGTTGCAAAAAGCCAAAATCTTTTTATTTCAAGATACAAATTAATGATCGAAGGAATAAGAATTGATGTTTCAAATCATTTCAATTATCGATAGAGCAAAAAAAAGATAAATATAAATATCGCAGTTATCATTTCTTTTATATATTTTTTTTTATGAAAATTAAATTTTAATACAACATGTTATTTTTCAATTCTATGGAATTTTTTTTTGATAGTACAATGTTTTAAGGAAAGAAGATAACAACTTTAAAAGTGAATAAAAATTTATTTACTCCTGATGTGTGTTATAATATTCCCCACAATGTTCATGACAAATGTTCATATCGTTGTTCATAATGTGCGCGTTATCTGTCGAAAACTCTTGTGTATAACAGGAAAATCATTGACAACACTCATTTGAGACATAATTAAAATGCGTAGTGTATATAGTTACTTCCAAATGATCGAAATTTTTTTTATAGAAACTTGTTGCATTGCAAAATATTGAATAAATGTATCTGGTGTATTTAATAATAGTTTCTTGAAATATAAATGCATAAAAAGAGACAAATAGTAAAATATATACATATTTATCATTCGTGTACTTTTGCGCTAAAAAAAAATTTCATTCGTCTTTTAATATTATTTTTCTTTTTAACTGAAGTTGGCACTATCAATGGCGAAAAATAATCGAATATTAACACTGATCGATCGATACCAACAAATATGATGATATAATAATGATCAATAAAATCCCTCAAATTCACATTTCAATGATCATTAAGATTATTATTATTATTATTATTATTAAAATAATATATATTAAATATATTATATTTTTTAAAATATAGGTATATATTTGTAAATATAAAAGTATACATGTGTATACCTCTAATAACATTTCTATTAAAATTAATGTACTCAAGATCTAAGAAAAATTATTTTAGAAATTGCACAATTGATTTATAATATTATAATTGACAGAAAAAAATTTAAATTTAATTGAATATTAAATTTTTTAAAATAAAAATGTGACTATTAAATTAAATAAAGAATTCTTTAATATTATCTGAAAAAATATTTATTATTTTAAAAAATGCTGATTATTGTAAAAAAAAAAATTTAGAAAATAATTTCATCAAATATAAATAAATTTTATCATTCATAATAACCAAAAAAAAAAAAAAAAGAATTTATAATTCAAACTGTATTAAAATATTAAAATATTAAAACTATATTACAATTCTTCGTACCAAATCTTTTTTTTATTGAAGATTTTACAAGGAATCGATTGATCAATGCTGATACCTCACTGATCGATCTTTGCAAATTGCATTAAGGTTGATCATTATGCTTTAAAACAATGAAATATTTATTTAAAAAATAAAATAAATAAATTTTTCTCTTTTCGATAAAAACATTAAATCAAGCGTAAATGCATTTGCTGATCAATTCTTTAAAATAACAAATACTAACGTATACACACACACACACACATATGTGTATATATATATAATATAATATATATATAATATATATTATATATATTATATATTATATATATCATAATTTTATAAATTTTAATAAAGGTGTTGTAGTTAAATCGCTTATACAAATTTTCCATTTTTATGATCATTTTCTAATTAAATATAATTCATCCGTGATTTCTTTTCTATTCCTCACATTGTTATTGTTATCGATCATTAGAATAATATTATTAGAACAAACTTAAAATTAAAAAAGTATTCTGCGTAAGAATTAATTTTCAGATAATCGCATACTTATATTCACAAAAAAGGATATGAAAGAATTTTAGATATTTTTTTAATGATCAATTTCATTAGCCGTTATACAATTAATCCAGTCGGATCAAATATTATGAGGCAGTATCGAAATTATTCTTTATTATTCTTCTTATTTTAATAGACGAAAGAAACATGTTCGATTTCTCTGGCGAAATATCTGAAAAGACGAGAAACTAAGCCTTTTCTTACAGTAATAAATTATTGAGCTTGTGCCATTAAGCGTTGCTTTAGCGTATTTCTATGATTTATTTTAAAATTAGATTGCTATGGAATGACTTTTCAGAATATTTTCATTTTCATGAAAGAAAGAGAAAAGTATGTTAAAAGCGACACGATACATTGACTCTTTTTTTTTTTCGATTTATTGAAAAATATCAAATTGCTAGGGAATTCTGAATTTTTAAAATATTAGAAAAAATTTTTTTTTTAATTTCTTTTATATAATCTAATTTATTTAAACACTTTTTAAAAGAAGTGATCATTTAAAATAGTGATTATGAAAAATGTTAAAAATATTTATTAAGATTAAATTTATAATTTTTTAACTATAATATGTATTATAAAATTTAAATATTTCGAAAAAAGTAAAAAAAAAATTATACTTTTTATTACTTATCGACAAAATTTTTTATATTTACAATTTAATAAAATTTTTATATAAATTATTTTAGAATAGTTAGATATTGCAATATTATATATATATACAAAATATTATTCATTAGAATATAGTATGTAATATTCATTTGAATTCCCATAACAAATCGATACATATATTTAAATACAAATACAGAAAATTGCAACAAAATAATCTCCAATTATGATTTTTAAATTACGATTCAAAAATTATTAAATAGCTATAAAGCAAGTGAAAATATGAATTTCGAGTGCCTACGATAAAATAAAAAAAATGTTTATTTGTTTGCTAATTTTAAATTGCAGAGTAAAGATCATTCGTGTTGTAAAAGTTTAATTACCGAACCTTCCCTTTTCATAAATGAACTCAATTAATAAAATTTTTTCAATGTTGCAAAAAATAGATACATGCATTTTTTTTCGATCAAACGTGCATGAAAGCAAAATTTTATTATTTTAAGAGATTTCTTGGTGATGCTTTCACAATCAATATTCACAATTTTGATACCAATTATTCGTGATGAAACAGAATTATTTACAGTATAATTTAGGCTAAAGCGAAAAATTGTGAACGTGTTTAACCCTTAACGTTCCAATAAATAGATTAATTAATATTTAGCTAAAAAAAATTTTAGATCAAAGATAAAATTATAATTGATTTTAACAATAAGATTTTAATAATAAAATTGCAATTTATATTTTTATACAATCTTATTCTTTGAGTTAATAAAAAATTAAGATTAATATTTTATTAAATACTTTCCATTATTTATAATCTATATTTATATGTAAAAATATATGACATTTAAAATGATTTAAAATTAATAAAAAATTTATCTATAATGATTATTACAATCAATATCAAATACATTTACAAATTTTTCTTTTTATAATATTAATATTAAATATTGCTTCTTTTACAAATCATCATTTTTCTATCTCTTTATGAGTAATAAAATTCTCTTTCAAATTCATATCTATTTATAATTATAAATATTTTATAATTATCTTTAAAAACTTGTTTTTTATTTATTTTAAAAGAAAAGAATAATTCGAAAAAAATATTTATATAAAAAATTCTAGCTAATATATTCTGGTAATAATTCTGGTAATAAAATGATTTATTTGCACTTTCATAAGAACACTTTACACTTTCATATATTTTTTTATCAATAATCTTGTATATAAAGATATGCTAATGAGTACAAACAAATACTCTTATTGCATTAGACAAACGAAAGAAATAAAAAAAAAAAATTAGTGATAAAATTATTTATCATGATATTTGTTGCAATTTATTGCATGATAAAAATAGTCATCTTGATATCGATCAGCTACTCCTTTTATCTTAAAAGTAAATAAATCCCGATTACTTACTTTTAACTCTTAAATCGTCTTAAAACATATACTCATGGATCAAATACAATCAGATATAAGTATGGATCGTTAAGGGTTTGATCAAGCTAGAAAAAAACCGAAAAAAAGTGAACAAAAATTAAAAAAAAAAAAAAAAAAAATGAAAAAAAAAAAGCACTTTGACGTTCTAATCTGCGCAACTACTTACGTTGGAAGTAATTATCACATCCTAGGAAGTCGCTATAAGGAACGAGTTATCCGGGCTATTTAAGTTTTACAAGAGTACTCCCGATTATCTCGTTCGGTTTCACTTTCACTTTCATTAATCTGCAATTAGTAAATTAATTTAAAAAACATTGATAGTTGCTTTTTTTATCAACAGTTTCTCTTAGATCCAATTAACAAAAATAAATTTTCGTTCATTTTCCCTTTCTTAATAATCAAAATGTTTAATGAATTTTATTATTTTTATATTGTATGTTTGTGTATGTGTTATGTTTAAGAAAATTCTTTGCTTTATAGTTGAATTGTTTGAATCAATCTCGTGTCGTTTCTTCATTTCAAGAACGTATAAATACGCAAATATTCGCAACAAGAATACTGATGAATCCAGAGTATTTGGCATACTCATATACTTTATCGTTTTACATGTCTGTATTTTATTGTTGTTGTTGTTGTTGTTGTTGTTGTTGTTTTAGTTTTTTCTGTAGAATTCTACAATCAGAGTAATATACTACTGCGACCCATTAATGAGACTCTAAGTATACCGTCGTATCAGGAAAAATGTTTTTTGTTGTTTCTTTTCATTTTTCTTTTTTTTCTCATTCTTTCTTTCGCAAAAGACAGTCGTAACTTATTGATTTTCCCAACGACGGATTTCATTCTATTCAATATACAATTCCTTAAATGGAATTACATTTGGTTTAAATTACAAAAAATACACAGAATGCGTAATACGTATAAAAACGTGTCGTTTATGCGTCACATAATTATATTTAATCTATAGTACTTGTCGATTGTGAACAGACTTCGAAATGTGTACTATTAATTATAAAAATCAATAGAATGATTCGATAATGGTTTCCAGTTCAATAGAAGTTTAAGATAAAGTAATAAAAATCATAGTATTATCACTATGTGATTATCAGAATAAAGTATTTATAAGAGAGATTGACATATTTAAATATCATTTTGTTTATACGTTAAAAGAGCATATTTGCAAATATTTCGAAGTCTATTTGCAATAATCGATTCGGGTCAGATAGTTTTATATTAAGTTATTAATGACCACCAGATCATACCTAGTTAATCGCTACTATGCTGTTAATATATCACGAGCTATAGTGATATTATACGTTAACTAAAAACATAATATCGCTATTATCTCTATGTATTCTTGATTTATAATATTCTATGTGCGTTATAATTCGTCGTTTTCTACATCGAAAAGCATGATCATGAAACATAAAAAGTTCCATTTGCTTTGACAATGGAATACTTCTGTGTATGTTCAAAAGATAATTAGCTGCCTAATGTCTGGTATACATGAATTTCTATACCTCTGGTGAGTTTTGTGTAGACGCATTGATATGATCCTGTAAACAAATTCTGAGATCCCGCTCGTCCAATTCACTTTCAGTGTCAACACTGAAACTTCTTACATTTTGTCCACCATGACCTGTCCAACGTTGTTTCCAACTTTCTAGCCTCATGACCTGTAGCATACATTTAATATGCAATTATGTTTTTATAAGTTTTAGGAATGATTTGATATGAAAATCTATATAGATTTTGTACATCATCATTTTAGAAAGAAATGTGCTTTACATTTTCTTCTCTAAAAATATTTTGACACAGTTCAACTAATTTATTAATTTGTTGGACAATTGTAAATTAATTTTTAATTTATAGTATATATAATTTGCTATTCTATTAATTATAAAACTTATTGTGTCAATGATTATTTTTAGGATAGTTTTTATAAAATGATTAGCACTGGATACTAATTTTTAAAACTAATACATGGTAGAAAAAAAATTGTGCAATTTTTATAATAATATATAGTGCTTATGAAAATTCTTCTCACATTCTATTGTATTTAATTCTTCACTTAATTTTTTTAAAGTAATAAAAATTGCCTAAAACCAAATAATGATTTTTAAAAGATGCAAGAAATGAATAAATATAAATGATCACAATGATTAACATGCATTTTATTCTAATATGTTCACTAGTTTGTTAAAAAATAATAATAAGAAAAATAATAAGAACAAGAAATAATAATAAGAAGAAATTATTGAATAATTTTCTTTGTTACAATATTAAATAAATATTATAATATTGTATATATACTGTATACTACTATATATACTGTATAATGTTAAATCCTATTTAATTGTATATCGCTTATGTATTGTTTCTAATGTAAGATTAATTTTCAAATATTAAATAATCCTTAATATGCATTTCTAACTTACTGATTAGCATTAATTTTTCATTTTATATAAATCATAATAAAATATTATGCTGAAAATTATATGGAGAGCATGCATAATCAATTTTTTAACATTGTTTAAGCAACACGTTAAATAAACCATAAGATTATGAATATTCTTAAAGCATTTCCTGAATGTGTTTGGCATTCTTTCTATCTTATTTACACCTGTGGTAAAATAAATAAAGAAAATGAAAATGAAGCATGCAAATAGTGATGTGCAAGTTGCAAAGCATATACATACCAAATGAGAATCAAACTGAGTGCTCTGCTACATGTACAATTGTAAGACAGCACAAGAAATCGAGGTAATGGGGGAACAAATGTGTAGGTATCAAAGAAAAGTCCAAAGACATTAGAATATCAAAATTCAAAAATAAGAACATTTGTTATTCTAATGTTTTTCTGAATCTCATAGCACTTGATTGTAGATTGAGATGAATTGTCCTGTAATTTAATATAGTATTTATAGTATTTCATAAAATATATATACAGAACTATGTATATAAAAAGAAAATACAATTTTCTGATACACGTTGACATCATGCTAAGTACATGAAATGGAAGAAAATAATGCTTACGGATGGATAAAGACTTACTCGAGCCAGCGCCAAGGCTCAGTCTCCGGGCTGGTGATTGGCGTAGGGAACTAAGGAGACAGAGATAACACAGCAATAGAGGGTTAGTTTTACAAGAGCATTAGTTTTTTTTTGTGTTAGTATTTGGTACCTTTACACAATAAGAATTCCGCTCATAATAGAAATCAAAATTCAATTATATTATTATCTCATCTTTCTATACTAATGATGTTTTTATTTGATAATTTTTTATTAATAGTACATATTATTATATTTTTTTATCGAATGTCTAATTAATTTAAAAAATTAATATTAAATTAAAGCAATATCTTTGAAGGTGTAAATAATATATTTTTCTGTGTCTTTTTTTCTTTCTCTTCTTCTTTTTCTCTTTTTCTTTTCCATCAAACCAATTATTACTCCGTGCTGTGCTAACTCTCAATGTCTAATACAATGTTCTTGAAGCACAATTAGTATTACAAATGGCAAGCTTGATTTATTATAAAATGATTTCAATAATATCTGTCTACACAAAACATTTCAAATATTAATGTCAAAACATTGAAAATTTGATACTTACAATCATTATAATAAGATATTTATAATAAATTTTTTTAATATTATATTTTATATTGATTTTTATAATTGATTTTTATAATTATTGTTTCATGAATTTAATTCATTGCAAATTTTCAATGTAGAATAAAATTATATAACAACACATAGATATTATCATTGGAAAAGATACTTTCTTATATTATGATGCCCTCAAAGATATGTCTTGGTTCGATACAATGATGATTATAATATTTCCACAAGTGCAAAAAATAATATTAAATGAGCGGATACCGTAATCACGATTAAATTTAAAAGCATTTGACATTTATTATTTATATATATTTTGCATTGCAGCATAAACATAACAAGCCGTGAATGCATCTTCAAAGCTTTGACATGTAAATAACTTCTTCTATGATTTAGAAAATTCACAATTATTATGTGAATATATAAAATTAGAAGTAGAAATAATCATAGATGCAATTTTGATGATGGAAACACGATGAATTCTTAATGTGTACAGGTACCTCTAAAGGAATATTATTTGTTTAATATGAAAAGTGTGAAACGATTATTCTCATCGATAATAGCAATTAATTATTAATAATAAATGTAAAAAATATGTACCATTTTTTTAAATTCATTAATTTTACAAATTTTTAAAAATGTTCATTGAAATATTATTATAATTATATTAATTAATGATATTAATGTGAATTCTTAAATAAAAATCAATAATTTTATTTCATTGATTATATTGATATTGATAAACTTTGTTTCAATATTAAATTGAACTTAGAAGAAAAAAAATTCTGAAATAAAAATTATAATCAAATATTTTATAATACATGATTTTATCAATAAAAGAAAATTATTTATTAGCGTGACGATTAGCATTACATTGCAGTAAGAGGTGCAATTTGGTGCATAATTTTGTGAATTACAATAACATAAAAGCATAAATTACACCTTTGCTTATGTTACATATTATTATAATAGATGTAATTTTGTGCACCCAACAAATACAACTGAATTATATACATATATTTCTTTAAAATATTGTCCTTGTTAAAGGGAATTAGAATAGTTAGAATATTATTAATGATACATTAAAAATTTAATTCTTTGTGAGATATAAAGTGCGATAGAAGGAACGATAATAGTGTTAAATCCTCATTAATATAAATTTCAAGATGAAAAAAAGTGAGCGTGAAAATTTTTTACAAAATGGTGTTACAAAAATGTGCATTATCGCAAATGTGTATCGCATAAAAATTATTGCTATAATGAATTGTAAAAATTATTCAAAAATTTGAATTATCGTTTTTATTAAAATTAATGATTTTATATAGAAAAAATTCTATAAATATATCTAAAAAAAAACTATCATTTCTATGAAATTATAGTTTATTACATAATTAAGTAAGAAATATATTAAAAATTGCAATTAAGAATGAACACAAATGTATTAATGAACACGATATTTGTATAGAATTTATATAGTTTGATGATTAGACATGAATATGCGGGAATTAATATGAGGAACCTATAACAGACTATCAATTTCTATCTCCAAATTATTTAAATATATGATAAATCTTGACATACATTACGTAATTCTACAAGCTTCGAAATTTACTAACTTGCAATCTAATAGCAAATCGAATAAAAATTGTATTTTAATCTACTGTAATATAATCATATTTCTACATCTTTATGAACTATCTCCATTATTTCTACCATTGATAGTTTGAACGATTATATGATAATTAATATATATCAAATAAAGAAATTTCAAGTTTCGAGGAATCGAGGAAATTTAACGAAAACCATTGACGATCATAAACATATATAATTATTATTATATTTGTGCATAATTGAAAGCATTCGTAAACTATATTTCCAATACTAAAAAATATGCATCTTTCAAGATTTCATGATTGATTTCATTTCATTACTTTGAGATTTAATGCTAAACTTAATAATAATAACAACAAAAATATCATGAAAAAATTAATACATGCAAAATATATAATATATAATATATTAAAGCTTTTAATAATTTTTTCTCCATGAAAAATAAAAATGTATCTACTTTTTAAAAAAATTTTTTTCATTCACCTCTTACTGCAATTTTTTTTTTTTAATCAATGCTTTCATTAATGCAACATGATACACAATGAAGAATTTTCACTTACCTCAGCTTTTAATTCTGCAACTTTATCTTGTAATTCTCTGACTCTTTCACTATCATCCAAGTTATTTCTAAGTTCACCTTCCGCATGCATCTCTTCATTCTATAAGAAATAAAAATAATTAATATATATTGATAATATATTTATATTAAAATATAATATCAAAAAAAAAGAATTATACAAATAAGAAATAGTACTTTTAACTCAAGGAGAGATATTTTTTGCGTAAGTTCTGCTACTTGCTGCGCATGCTCTGCATCACGTATCCTAGCCATCATAGCTTCATCCTTCATCTTTGATTCTAAATCGGAATATTTATGTTGTTGCTCTCGTAATTTAGTAGTAAGTTCTTTCTCTCTAGCTAAGGCAGCTTCTAATTCATCCTTAATGAATTTTCCACCTTCGTCTTGTCGACGTAGTTGATTTGTAGCAACTTGCACTTGAGTCTCAAGCTCCATAACTTTAAGTCTAAGTTCCTTCACTTCGGTTAAAGCTTCCATTTCTCGAATTCTAGTTGTCATTAAATCTTCTTCATATTTTTGCACTTCATGTCCCCGATTCTCCCAAAATAGAAGTTTCTTCGGCGTAGAATCACTTGCGGGTTGCGTTTGGGCGGAACGATGTTCTTGCAAATGCCTTTGCCAGGCACTGCTTAATTCCATTACTCTTTGTCGAAGATCCTAACAAATTTCTTATATTATGATAAACATATATTTTAAAATTAATAGAAAATTTTAAATGATACTTTTTAAATGTAAAAAAATATATAGATTTCTAAAAAGAAAAATTACCTTTAAAGAAAGATTAGCCTCTGCTTCTCTTAGTTTCACTGCAATCAATTCTTCTTGTAAATGAGCAACAGAATTATCCGGTGTTGTTTCTCGTAATGTTTTTTTATCTTCTTCTAATTCTTGTATTCTTGATCTAAGTTCTCTTATCGTCGCTTCATTCTCTGCCTCATATAATCGAACCTTTACTAATTCTTCTTGTAAACATTGTATCATTTCTTCTTTTTGCGACAATGCTTCCTGTTTTAATAAAATTTCATCCAAAGAGGATTGTTTTGATGTCACATTTTCTTCTAGTAAAAGCGACAATGATCTCAATTCTTCATGAGCTTGTTCAAGTTGATGACTGGTTTCAAGATGAGTGTGTCGAAGAGCTGCTAATTCTCTTTGTACAACAAAAGCAGTTTCTTCCTCTTCTGCTCGGGAAACTTGACCCCTGACCAATCTATCTGCCAACTCTGCAGATTCAGCTTCCAGAAGTTCAGTTCTTTGTCTAAGTAACCTATTCTCAGCTCTAAGTCTACGGAGCTCAATCATCTCTTCTTGCTCTTTCATTTTCAACACGGTATAATCTTTTTCAAGTTTCTTCATTCTTTTTGGATTTATTTTCATACTATAAGCAAGATTCATGAGGCCATCAGGATCTTTCTCCGCTCTTCCAGGTAATTGTTTCTGAAAGAACTGCATACGAAACAGTCAATAAATATTAATGAAACAAAAAAAAGAACCAACATAAAAACAAAAAAAAGCCACATAAATAAAATTCTTGTTTAATTAGTAAACCTATAATAGTTGATTTTTTTTTATAAATAGACATAATAAATTCTTTTTCTGAATATTCTTATTTACAGATGAGATGTAAAATTCTGATGATAAGAAATTACCTTCAACATGCCTTCCATGTCCAAGCTTAATAAATCTTCCTTGCCTAAATGTAACATGGCCAGTGCAACTTTGAAAATAATTTCCATGCCTTCAGATAGAAACACGTCAAAAATGCGGCAGGCCAGCGATAGACTGAGCGTTGTAGTAAAAAGCGTAAGAAACCAAGACGATGCGTACATCGATGTATGAAAACCTTGAGCCGCAAAATGAGCGTGTAACTCGGGATGCGTGTCAGCAACTAAATGTTCTAGTTGATACATGCACACCCCTAATTCAGCCATACTCGGCTTGAACATGTCTCGCAAACGATACTCTTGCATAAGCGCTACCAGTACAGCGAAAGCTTCTTCTTCTGGCATTTGCTGTAACAACAAATTGATATACCTATTTAATTTTATTTATCAGCGTAATTCATCCCATTTTCCTCTTTTTTATCTTTTAAAGTTATTGTTTTTATTCTTTTATATTCCCTTACTCAAACATTAAGTGTACCTGCATAAGGAGTAATCCTACAATAAATCCCGAACCTTGACAGTATCCTACTTCACGATCATGAAGACTATACGCTTTCATAACGTTAAATAAACTCTCCTGACCAAGCCCATCTTTTTCCTTAAAAAAATCATGCTCAGGATACGTTCTGGCTATATCCCTTCTGATTATCCTTTCGCATGCGGACGTGGCCTTGATATACTCAGCGAATTGCTTTTTCACAGGAGAATCATGAGCACCACTTAATAACTGCCAAACAATACCTCTGCAACGATGAATAATCGAATCAATTTTTCAATTCAATTGAAATGCTTATTTTTTTTCCCTTTTATTTTGCTAATTATTTCATACTAATTTTTATTAAATTTAGGAATTTTAAAAATCATCCAAAATTACTAAATAAATTTGATAAATTTAATCTTTCTTCTAAAGCTTCTTGATTACCTAAAATGATGAGGTATTCCTTGACGCACTAATTCTTTGACGAATTCTTTCCTCTTCTTCCAATGATAATCCCAATCAGCGACAATGTGACCCCATAGGGTCCATGTGTTCTCTTCACCATCAGCTGAATTGTGACGTCGGGGTGCAGCATCGCCATTTCCTCCGCTGCCCCCCGACGCCACAGACACTTGAGATGTGTCAGAACCTTTCCTACTGTGATTGCTTTGGAGCGAGTTCAACGACTTTGCATCCGATTCGATAAGCCTGTTATTAATTATATCAAACTCTTTAAGACAAGTACTTCTCCTTAACTCAAATATATTTAAACATTTTTGAGTGGTAACATATGAGATGATTGTGCTAACTGAAATGAAAAACTCGTCTTTAATAATAACGAAAATATCTTTACAATATTTTTACAAACAATATGTTAAAAAATTTTAATTTTAATTGAATGAAATTATGTTCTTAGATTTAATTAATTAAAAAAATATATATTCACTAAAAATAATTGCAATTTTGAGACATATAATGGACAAATCTGATAAGTGTTATAAAATCTGAAGTTTTTGTTCACTAACAAATGCCAGTTCTTTTTTTTTTTTTTATAAATATTAAAAAGTTTTAAAATATTAAAATTATTATTTTCATATGTTACAACCCAAGATTATAACAAGTATCCTTAATGCAAGAGTATATTCTTTCTTTAAAAAAAAATATATGTAGTATCGTTTAATTTTCAAATATAAATAATGAGAAACACAAAATAAGCAGAACTGCAAAATTAATAAAAAAACATATTACTCATAATAATTAAAAAATCTTTCTAATTCAAAATAAATCTTTCTAATTCAAAATGAATTAAATATTGAGAATGAAAAAAGTTTATATGTGTATAATATTATGAAACTTTTATTAGCAATAATATCATATAAGATATCATATACTTCAATTGTATATCAATTTCAATAAAACTTTATAGATAAAGAGAATAGAAATATTTACACATGTTATTTCAATTACATAATTGAAGAAACATTAAACGATAAAACTTATGCTTCACACATTAGCCAAGTATATAAGATTTTATATTCTTCCATTCAATTTTTTTTCTCACGAATAAAATTATATTTAAAAGTTTCATAGAAATTGATAAGTCTCTATATTATTTCTTATTTACAAATATATTCATCTCTCTCCATTATTATAATTGATATTTGATTACAATAAACTAAACCTATTGAGAAGCAAACAATGAATATAATTATTAAGTATTCATGAAATTTTATTAATTCTCTCCGTTTTACGATTTCCTTTTCAAATTCAATCACTAATAATTTATTTATTATTAATTAAAATTTCGTTTTATAAATACATCATTACATATATCATTCAAAGTATTCCTTTTCTCATTCGCAATCACTTGATTTTGTAATTATACTGAGTCATGAATTAATATATATAATCGAACATAAAGCAGCGATATATATGTAATATCTAAAGCATAATTTGATTGCACATGCAATGTCAATAATGATGAATATTAGTTAGCACACGACGATTCACCTATTGGCTTCCTCCAGCTTAGCTAATAGAGCCAGTTCGTCGGTGGGTATTTCCTGCAACGAGTTTATACTCTCTTCTTCAGATGAGATTGGCGATGTGTTTGGAAGTATTTTGCTTGCTTGATTGTTATTCTGATGACCGGTTTGATGTACTGTGGTGCATAAACACAATACACTCATCACCTGCGGTCCATAACGTGATAATCCTAATTGTCCAGCAGCCTGCTTCTCTTGACCCCTGCAAAACAATTATCGTTATATATCATGGCATATCATGATGTAACTAAATTGATATTATGAACTTTTATAGTTTCGTGCTGGTTATAGGACTTCTTGATGCAAACTAATGCGAATAATATTATTAAAAATGTATATTGAAATTTTAAAATAATTAATTACAATTGGACCAGTTCATAGCCAAAACATTAGATTAAAGAAAAGAATGCATTTTCATATAAATTTTTCATATAAAAATATAATACAAATATATATATTAAATAAAATTATTTTAATAATATTAATTTTTATTTATATTATTTTTCAAAGCTTCCAATTTTAAAAGTAAATTATTTATAATTATGACAAAATGTATCGAGAGAAATTTTTAGAAATTCTAGAATTAGATAATATTTTTTATTCTATTAGCATAAAAATCTGAAATCTTAGGATGAGAATTTTTATATTAAAATTATAAAAAAAATATTTAAAAAAAATTATGTATATAAAACTATCAATTTATTTATATTTTCTTACGTAACAATTTACATTTTATTACGCATTGCTGTTGAAAAAAAAGCATACGAAATACGATTATATTTTTTTATTTCAATTTAATTATTTCCTCGCGTAATTGAGGAAAGATCGTCGATAACGCATTTATATCTTTCATCTTTTTAATGTAAAAATTAATTAATGAAAAAAATAAAAGTATAAAAATTTTATATGTAATCTTTTTCAATATCAATTTATAATATATATTTTCTTTCATTAATTCGTCATTAAATAAAGTATCGGTCATATAAGATCTATTCAAATGATAACAAGTGGATCGATCTCCAATTAAAATTCGAATCCTTCTTTAGTCTTTTTCAATGAATTTCATGGATAATTTCAATAAATATTCGTTATCTATGAATGAATTCAGATCATCGAATTAATATTTTTTTTTATCGCTAAAAACTTTAATTTTGAAGGAAAAAATTCAAAAACTATTATATGTAATTTTTGTTTTATAAATATTTTTTAAAGATTTAAATATTTATTATTTATGTATGACACAAAATATTGAAATACATGTTATACATGATCTATATTAATTTTTTAGTAGAACTTTTTTAGTAACTATTTAAGTGAACATCTGTTATTCAATGTCATCACGTTAGATACAATATAGAAACATAGAAAAAATATATATATATAATTAACGATTAATATTAATAATTCTCGATCTGAAGGTTTGAAACTAAAGACAAAGTTCAAATTTATATTGTGAATAGAGATCACATATTACAAAAGAAACAATTTAAAACCTTATAATTATAATAAAGTCACACTTAAAATTTAACTTCTATATAGAAGTATATCCAACCTCGTTTTATTTGTATAATTATCCAATAGATCTTTAATATTGAAATTTTTCATTTTGTCAGGATTTCTCATTTTCTTTGCTATATCACGAAATAATTGTAAATATTATCTTTATGATTTTTTTTTTAATGATTAATTACAAGTGTAGAATATTTAATGAATTAGTTATATCGATTTTTTCATAATATAATTTGTATAAACGTGCAAACGAAAGATAAAATTATCCTTATTTAATGATCTAAAGGAAATAATGTCTATTAAAGGATCAATGTGACGAATATTAATCGATATTACAAGGCAAGAATAATCATATATTCTACCTTGATTTATTTCGTGTCCATCGCGCCGCCGCTGGTGCCAGCAAACCACGAAGAACCATCGAGAAATTTTCTCGTCACTCGCGTAACTTTCGATCGAAAATCGGATTCGAAATCAGCCTCCAGTCCTCTATTTGTTCAATTACTTTTGATTTCTCCGCAAAATGCTTGTCGCAGAGTACAATTTTTCAACAATCATTTTACTTATATCATTCAATAGTTGCATATTTTTCTACGAGTATCTTTCGAGATCACAAAAGTTTATAGATTAAAATTTTAAAGCTTTGTAAAAATTCGAAATATATATTGTTGCATAAAAAATCTTTAAAAATCTGGAAAACTTGGATTTCGATAAAATTAGAAAATTGTCACAACATTAGAAATTAAACTTTCTTTTCCTCGATTACTTTCCATTCTGGATAAAATATGCATCTTGGAGGAAATCAGGAAAGAAATCTTGCAAAATGACTCACTGCAACTGTCTAACGTTAATATTTTACAACTTATCCTTGAAACCGAAGTTTCTCTAACCGATCGAAAAGTTTCACGGTTTTTTCTTCGATCAAGGTTACTTTTGTTAGACATCTGAATTTTTGTTTTTTTATATAAAATATTTATTCATATGATTTATCTATCTTCGTTATATTTATATCATTATATTTTATTCAATATTTAATTTTTATTACCAATAACTTTACGTATATTCTATATTATTACATTATTATATATTATTATTTTCTGTTTCTCAAAAAAAAAAAAAAGATAAAGAAAAATGTTGTTAATTTTTGCCATTTCAGACCTTCAATTTTCTACTTCGATTCGAAGCTAGCAGATGTACAATAGCAACAAAAAGAAAGCCGAACAATTAGCACGTGCAAATGAATTAGCGAACGAATGCAAATATTCGTAACAATGTGCCATACTGGCTACGAAATGGGATAATTTATGTTTCTCAGTTCTTTAAATTAATATGGAATTTCAACTGCATCTGCGTGATGAAAGGCATTATCGTTTAAACGATCTCTTAAGATGCAAGTTTCTAATGCCACTAAATTAAATTAAATGTTATAATGTAATGTAATTACGTGTTAAATTTATGATAAAAAAATTAAAAAAGACTAAAAAAAAAAAAAGGTGATAAACAAATAAGTAGTAATATTATAATTGAAAATTTAAAATGTTAAAGATGAAAAGTTATAAATTTTATTAAAAAAAATTTGTATATGCTTTAAAATGTTAAAACATATTCTTGGAAGTACTCATAACATCCTTTAGATAAATCGTATCGTTTATCATTCTCTTATCTCATTTTTTTAAATATATTCATACCATTTGTATAATAATTTATGAATAATATAATTAATGATAAATAATTTATGATGAATAAAAATAAATAATAGTTGATATTAACATATGTGTTTTTATTTTGTAATAAAATTAATATAATTTAATCTTTTCTTCTTCTTAATTACTTTATTCGTTGTAATTTCCATTTTTCCATCTTATATTATCTTCAATAATATAAGTAAATATAAATATAAAATTATTGAAAAATAAAGATGATGATAATAATAATATAACAATAATAAAAATAGAAAAAGATAATAAAATGAATTTGTTCAATATAAAATATAGAAAATAAAAGAAATATTTTGAAAAATCTTTTATTATATAAAATTATATATACAAACGAAGTGAATTATTTATTCAGATGTACAATTTTTTCAAAATTTTTCGCCATTCAAAAAGTTATGGCTATAATAAGTATAATTTATGCTTTGATTCACTATTGTATCGTCAAAGATCTGTACAAATCTTTTATCTTTACAAAAAAATTAATTCTCATTAAATTAATTCTGAACTGTGAGAATTCTAAATTATGAGAATCTTTTTTATCAAGATAAAAAAGTCGCGTGATTATTGACTGATCATTTCCTAGCTATGTCCCATTTCGTTTCGTTCCTAAAAATATAATAAATTATAAATGTGCCCAAATTTTTGACACTGGTATATTCCAAGATATAATATAAAATTTTTATATAATAACAAATGATGCTATCCATAATTATTCAGAAAATAATAATATATAAATAATAAAAAAGAAAAAAAAGAATATTACAAAATTGGCATTATCTTTTAAATTAAAAAGTTCAATTTATATGACAGATAAAAAAAAAAAAGAAAAAGAAAAAAATCATATCAATATACGATATCCAACTATATAAAATATTTGGCTTTAATGTATCAATAGAAAAACAAATATTTTATTGGAAAAACATTTCTCATTGTTTGAAAATATATAAATTTAATTTAATTTAATGCTGAATTTAATTTAAATCTAAACAGACACATCGTTTATAAAAATTTGTTTTTCAATTTTTCTGAGATTTTATCAAATTTAATCTTAACTTTAGAAAAAAAAAAAAAAAAAGAAACTAAATGCTTCCACCAATTGATTTCAAAAGCTGCCTTTCTTCCAATTTGTAATTAATTATGGTTTATTATATATTAAAGACCATTCTTTAATCTAAATAAAAATGTTAATGTTAAACAATTATTCAAATTACAATTAAATAAACGATAAAATATTTGTCATATAAATTATCTCCTAACTTCTATCCAACACTCATTCTATCCAACAATTTCACTCTTTTAAAGCATATTAATTTTAAATTCTTTCACTATTCATCTTCAAAACTGTTTTTTTAATTTCCAACTACATTTCATTATACAAATCAACACATCATCCTTCGTTTCAACAAAAATCCTAATACATCTTAAATATAAATTATTTATTTGATATTTAATAAATCTATTTAACCAAAATCTAATTATATAAACTCCAAAATCTTTTTCTCTTTAAAACATTATTTAAAAATAATACAATAATATAATTTAAAGAGGGAGAAAAAAAAAAGAAACAAAAAAGAAGATCATTTACTATAATGGACGAGCATATGTAACCAAATATATATATATTTATCCAGAAATAACGAAAACTGAAATCAAGTGGTATGACAGGTATAGAAGATTGTCTAATCTATGTACTAATATCACAATATCACACAGAGATAACGATTGGTCTCTCGAATGCAGTCGAGGCACGATGTCCGACAAAGGACGCCGGTTAATTGGCCAATCGATGTTGATTTTATCTCGTTCCCTTTTCCGATCAAACTGGCACAGTAGAATCGCCAAACACATACTGGAAATATGTACGAAATGGTTTGAGGGTCGATGGAGCCCGCGCAGGCCAGGATGCTCCATATGCGCACCCAACCTCTTCTTTCGTAATGCGAGAGTAAATGAAAAGACTGCGATTCCGGCGACGAAACGACAGGAAATTTCCCGTGAAAACATAACAAATGATTGAGTTTTTTAGATAATAGATGATTTTTGAAAATAAAATGTTAAATTCATTTAATATTTAAAAAGATATATTTGTATTTTTTATAATGAAATATTATCTTTAAAAGTTTATCAAAATCTCATCTATTTTTTTAGTATTTAGAATTGAATAATATAATATAAAAAAAAATATTTAATTTTGAAAAGTATTCCATCACATTCGTGAAGATTTATTGTAATTTGATATTAAATATTTATTCAAAATTTATAAACCGAATATTACGTATCATAAATCGTAAAATATTTCGATTTATTTATATATTATTTTTTAAAGAATAAGATTTTAGAAAATTGAAGTATAAATTAATTGATTTGAATAATCAATGTATTTAGAAAAGAAAAATCAATTTTTTGGAGATATTAGATAATTTTATATATTTATATATTTGTTTATAAATTTGTTATTGATTAAATAAATTATATTACACATATAACAATAATTTGTTAATTTGTTATCAATGCAAAATCAAATTGAAAATATCGAATTAAAGTAAATCATTTATTATATTTATTAGTTTTAAAAATGAATGAATCATTAATTTTATTTTACTTTTTTTATAATTTCAAGTGAAAAAAGTAGAGTATATTTTATAAAATTCCTAGAAATGAATATATAAATTTTCTTAACTTTCTATAATTAAAATTCCAATTAATAATAAAAAAATACATTTTATACACAAATTAGTTTTATAAAATAAAATTAATTGATTTTTTCTATGAACAATTAATATACATATATGTATTTATATTACAATATATAACTATTTATATTTTATTTTTAAATAAAATTTTATAACGAAAATTTAATAAAATTTAATAAAAAAAATTAATTTTTATATTGAATTAAGTTTGTATAATAACATTTGTATATTGTCATATTTAAAACTTGCAATGATTAAATGATTTTCAATAAATTTTAAATCAAATTAAATGATTATTATTAATTAAATTAAAAATAAAGTTCATCATTTTAAAAAATATATTGTCATATTTTTATAATGAAAAATGTTATAATATTTAATTTGTTAAAAAATATAGTACATTAATTGTATAACTTCTATCACTACATAATTATTATTTATTATAGTATAAATTATTATCTGAAATTTTATGAAAAATTATATATAATATCGTACATTAACAATTTGATAAATATTTGAATTATTATTATTAAAAATATTAAATAATTTTTCTTTAAAATTTGTATTTTTCTCACAATTCTCAAATCGCTAATTTTTCAAAATAAAATTAATTTAAAATATTGACAAGTATAATTTGAAATTATTTTTTAAAAAAAGAGAAGACAAATATATCATAATTTTTCTAAATAATTCTATCTGATCCGCCATTTTTATCCCAAGGAAAATTTATTATTAATTAAATATTATTTAAAATTTGAAATCTGTTGCTACAAAAATATGAAAAGAAACGAAAAAGTATTACGATGAGCTAGGCTCGAAGTGGAAATGGAGAAAAAGCGCATATCTCTTCGCACGAGGAACAATTACACGCGAAAAAGCAACGAACCTTTCACCGGTCTCTGTTTACCGAAACAAATTCGTTAGGTACGTTGGTTATTCTGGATTCTTCGATTCGCGCGTCTAACGTCTTATATTGGATTTTCATACTTTTCAATATATTATCCTAATTGTTCCATAACTGACGAATTGTTTTACCGTTACTATTACAAAACATATGTGTGGTTATATACATGGAAAGCAATCGTTCAAATGCATGTGCAAACAAAGCGATTAAGAAATGGAAGGACAGAAAGCACATTCGTTGCATATCGGAATGCGATGATTCAAAAATAAGAATTCCTCTGCACAATTTCAGCAACCGAATTCTTAAAAAATATACTAATATAAATCAAATATAATGAAAAAAATAATTGGTCAAAATAAAAGCTAAAACTATCTTTTTTAAACATTATAATCTTCTTTTAAATTTAGTAAACACTCTTGTAAATTGAATAACTGGAAAAAAAAATTTTTTAATTGTACAATGATTCTTTTTTTTTCATTTTGATTATTATTTTCTTTGCTCTTTGGATATATTGTAAAACATATAAAAAATAATAATTATATAATTATAATTTATATATATAATAATTATTATATTAAATTACATAATAATTATAATTTAATATTATTTGAATTAAATATATATTTTTATAAATAGATATAGAAAAACAGAATTTGTTTATAAAAAATATTATATAAATGCAAAACAAAATTGTGTTAATAAAATTACATGGATTATCAGAATTTAAATTTATATAAAATATTGTATAAATACAAAGTAATTATATAACTTAAATAAAATAATTATATAATTTTGTAATATATAGTTAAATTTAATAATTAATATTTAGAATCATTTTATTCTTATTATTATACGTTAAAGATTATCTATAAAATAATTTATCTTTCATATTCTATTTAAAAAAAGTTTAAAAAAAAGTTTAAAAATATTTATAACATTTAATTAATATTTGTCTATTTTAAATTAAAACAGAGATTATATAGTTTTTCAACTATTCAAAGAAAATATGAGAAATTTATATCATTATTACATCCAAATGTTAATTCATGAGTTGAATTTTATTTCTTAACAATTATTAAGTTAAAAAATATAAAAAATTCAAATATTTTTTAAAAATTAAAGTAACTTATACAATATTATAGCAATAGTTATATTATTTATATGGATATCATTTAATTATAATTTAAATAAAGGAATATTACATTATGTATCATTATTTTAATTTCAATGCAATTTAATATTTTTATGAAAATATTACAACTTTCCATAGCTACTTTTTATTCAAAAGCATATGTATATTTTTAAATTATTAATAATGTTATCTGGATAACACTTTATTTTAATTTATTTTAAAAAGAATGAAAATATCAAAAGCAAAATGCGATTTGTTTGAATTAAAATTTAAACGGAAAAATAAAAATATTTTTAACATGACATCATTAAGTATTACTCCACATATAGTTTGTTCTTGTTCATATCGTATCACTTTTAAGTGAATGAAATATTATAAACTCTTAAATATTAAATATTAGAAACACAAAAAACTAAAAATCGGTAAAAATTATCTAACAATATAGTGATGGACAAGAAAAAATTATCAGAATGGTATTTATCCAAATTAACTGTCAGCGAAACGAATCATGACGACCATCTGTTTCTAATCTGCACTAAAATTATTGCAAAGCACATACCTTCGATGTGATTATTATTCCATATGTTCTTTGTAAAACAAATCACACACTAAGAAAATTATGTTCTGTGTCAGCAAAAATGCATATAATGCTAATATAAGGTACAGAAGAATATACGCGGCTGTCACTACTTAAAATTGTCATCACGATAGATTCGTTCATGTACACTGGTGCCAACCTTCCAAATATTCTAAGTTATATAAATATTCTAACTTACATGATATTTTCATATATTTAAGATTATCTTTCTAATAATTTCATTATTTTTTATTACTTTAAATTTCACATATTTAAATATTTAAAAGCAACAATTATTAATTTATATTAAATTTAATTGTAAAATATTACGTTTATAATTACAAATTCATTTACTAAATAAAGTTACTATATTATTAGTGTTTTGATTTTCTAGGAATTTTCTTACATAATAAATATACTAGTATTGTTCATCCTGCTTAAATTACATAATGATAATTTCATTCAGTAATATTTGAAGTTAATTGAAATATGTTCTATTTTATTTTAGAAATACATAAATTTCATGACATTAAAAATATGAAATGAATTTTTTTTATAATAAAATTATTTAACAATTTCTTAAAACAAATTGATGTTTGATATTTTAAAATAAATTAAATATCTTTAAACAATTAATACTTAAGAACATAAAGAACAACAAAAATTATATTGTTTTTTCAATACGTACAAAACTAACCTTTTAAATTCTCATGAATATTATAAACAATAATATATAATATTAATAATATTATAAATAAAATTGTGTTTGATATATAATTTATATAAATATAAAATTTAAAATAAATGTAAATATTTCAGATTTATAAATAAAAAATATTTATTAACATAATTGTAACAGATATATATATTTTATACAATCTATCGGAAAATAAATATTAATAAATATTAAATATTAGAAGTAAAAAAAAAAATATTTTTTGAAAATGTCATTAAGAAAATTCATGCATCCAAGAAATAAATATAAAAAAATACCAGATTTCAATGAACTTGCTTTATTATATCCAGAATTTCGTGATATTGCAAATATTGTAAGATATATTTTTATTTATAGTTATCACATTTTTTATAAAAAGTATTAACAAATTGTTGATAGGATTTAACAGGAAAGATAAAGATTGACTTCAAAAATGAAGAAAGCCTACGTGTGCTTACAGAAGTTTTATTAAAACATGATTTTAATCTAGAAGTAAAAATACCTCCAAATAAATTAGTACCAACTCTACCATTACGAATAAATTATATTTTATGGATTGAAGATTTAATGAAATATATTTCTTTTAATGAAATGCAAGAAGTAATTGGCATAGATATTGGTATTAAAAATAAGTTAAATAATAAAATTTAATATTAAAATATTTTATTTAATCTAAATGTTAAATATTTTCTTCATAGGTACTGGAGCAGTTTGCATTTATCCTTTATTGTTTGCAAAAATGTATGGAAATCAAATGATTGGTACAGAAGTTGATGAAACAAGCATACAAACAGCAATTCAACATATTGAAAATAATAAATTGCATCATATAATAAAAGGTAAATTAATAATATTATATTTTATTAATCATATTATATTTTATAAATTATAAATAATTTTATTGATTTACAGTATTTAAAGTAAATGAAGGAACAATATTGAAGGGTATAATAAAAGAAAATAATATCTATCACTTTACAATATGTAATCCACCTTTTTTTGAAATAGAAGAATTATCAGAAAAAATAATAAAACGTTTACCACCAAGAAATGCTTCAACTGGAAACAAAGTTGAACTTAGAGTTCAAGGTGGTGAAAGAGCATTTATAACACAAATGATCAAAGAAAGTATAGAGATTAAAGAAAAAATAAAAATTTATACCACAATGTGTGGTAAAAGAAATAATTTATTATTTTTATTAAAATTTCTAAAACAAAAAAATATAGAAAATGTGACATGGACAGAATTTTGTCAAGGTCACACAAAACGGTAAATAATATATAGTAAATAATAGTATGTTATAAATAATATACTATTTTATATTTTACTTTTTTATATTTATGTAATAAATTAATTTTTTTTTATAGATGGGGATTGGCTTGGTCATTTTTATCAAAAGATTTTGTTAATTTGATAAATGCTCCAGTTATTAGAAAAAGTGAAGATTATATTGCAAAATTACTTAGACAACAACGTCCAATAGAGATACAATTTCCAATACAACATAGATTTTCTTCTTTTGATAATTTAGTTAATTTTTTGGAACAAACAATGAAAGAATTAAATGTAATATTATACTTATATTTTCTATCATATTATTTTATAAATCCATATATTTTATATATCATATATGATATATATACCATAATATATCATATTATATATATAATATATCATATTATATAATAATCATAACATTTTATATCATATTTATATTTTATTTTATATCTAGGTACAAATCAAAGAATTAAATTTGCCAATTGACAATTTTAATGGTTGGTCATGTCAGCTAATTGCAGAAAATGATACATGGTCACATGCACGTAGAAAACGTCGATTAGCTCAAAGATTAATGAATCAGTTTATAGATCATAATACAAAATGTATAACTACAACAAATAATATAGAACATTCTACAAAAAAATTAATGAAAAATACTTCAAAAAATATAATTGAAGAACAAACAATTAAAGAATTACAAGAAACTGTTATAAAAGAACCTTTGTTAATATGTAACTTTTTTGTTGAATTAATAGAACATGAAGCTAAAAATAATGATGTCAAAATATTTATGATCCTTGAAAAAGGAACTGGTGGCAAGAATGCTTTAGAAACATTTCGACAATATTTAATAAACAAATTAGATATCAGAGAATATTTTCAAAAATCACATGAAAGACCAAATAAAAAGAAACGAAAACGATTAAAAACAAACAAAATTGAAGTGAATTTGAATCAAATTAAAAATTCTGTATAAGATATTACTTTATGTTCCATACAAAATGATTTATTTTATGGTCTTTCTGTTATATGGTAAACTCTATGGTCATCATATAACAGAAATCATGTAACAGGTAACATATGTAAATCAAATATTTAACTTTATTTATAATCAATAATTCTTATTAACTAGCATTCTTCATTGTACATTTTAACTAACAAGTGCAATATAATATTTTATATTGTAAAATATACAAATTTAAATGAAAACTGATACGGCATGTTTATGTTATTTGCTTTTATTATCGTTATTATCATCATCATTATTATTATAAACATAACTGACTCATGACAAAAAATAATTTTTTTAACTTAATTTAGTGTGGCAATATGATAAAATTTTAACATAACATATTCGTAACGAATGTTATTTATTAAAGATATATGCTTAGTAACAGATGTTTGTAATTCTAAAACTGCAGTATTTCTAATAATAATTAGGAAATTGATACTATTCCTATAATATATTGATTAATGAATCGTTTTTGATAATCGTTATTAATGATCGTGAAATATAATAGCATACTTATCATTGTATTATCTTTTTCCTGCCACTATTATTTTTTTTATAAAACTTCTTTTTCTGTATAAATGGAAAATTTTTTAATTTAAAATTATTTTCAGATCCAAATTTTCACATAAAATGACGATAAAACAACGGTGATAGAAAAATGAAAGAAAGCTTTTTTCGTAATGTATACGAATGGTATAAAAACGATTAACAAAGCTATATAAATTTATCTTGTTGAATACAATATAAATACTATTCTTTATTAATTTTTGTATAATCTGTATTATTTTCAAACATATATTATTTATGAAAAATCTATCAATATTCTTTAAAAGAAAATCGATTATCTGTAGCATTCATATTGAATTCAACAAGACTAACCTCAAATTAGCAGTATCTAAAAATAGAAAACATGACTTTAATATATATTGCATGTATCGATAGCAACTAAAATGAATGACATTAATGCCTAAATGGCACAAAACATGATTTCATATATGTATAATAAAATAGCTTATAGAAAAAAACAATTGACTTATATTCTACTAGATAATAAAATCCATTATTTGTTATAGATAATTGTTGTAACATTTTAATTTTATTGGTACATTGCATTTTCAAGTTTTAGCAACATTTGTGCAATATGCTAAAACAAATACTAATTTACTATTTCATAGATTAATAAAAATGTAATATGCAATAATATCTATAATTTTTATTGTTATAAAGTAGAATTAATTGAGTCTTTGGAAAAAATGTGACAATATTAGACGAAATTGTTGTTTATGATTTTACTAAGATATATTCTTTCTTTATTCCTTCAATAATTTGTAGATTTGTAGATTGTGAATCACAAATAAAATTTATAAATATATGCATTAAGGCAATGAATTCTTTCATTCTGAATTATTTACATAAATGAAGAATCAATTTTTTTTTATGTATTTGTTATATACTGTTGTAAATCAGTCAAATAAATTATTTAGCTTGGCATATTGTAATTAAGCATCGCGAATATTAAGAAATCTAATTCTTTCGAAAGTTTGATCTATATTGTCATTGATCGTCACACTATAAAAGTTCGATTCTGATAGCCTTTTATAAACGTATACACGATACATCAAATAACGATCCTCATCTCGAGCAAACACTTTCACCTTATTCGAATCAGTTATATATGCCGTATTCGCGTTACTCTTAAAAAAAAGATTGGACGCGGGCAAAGAAAGACTAGGACTTAGAAAAAAACTACTAAATATCATCATTAGCGGTTTAAAACAAGCTCAGCTTTCTGCAACTACTGATTCTAACGTTGTCTTATTTTCTTCCAATTTTTTTAATTCTTTCTGTGTTTCCACTTTCTTTTCTATTTTTTTATTTTCTTTCTCATCTTTCTTATTTTCTTTATCTTCTTTTTTACTTTCTTTTTCGTTCTTTTTATTCTCTTTTTCTTCTTTTTTATTATTATCTTTTTCTTCTTTTTTATTTTCCTTTTCATTTTTCTTATTTCCATTTTGAAGCATCTTCGTCTCTCTGTCAGGTGTTTGTTCTTTCTGTCGTTTCTCTATTTCTGCTTTAAAATTTTCAATATCTTGTTGACTAATTTGAACGAAAAGAATACCATTAATCACATTCAACATATCAAGCACAGATCCCATACTAGGTGGTTGTACTTGAATCGGTGGTAAACTAACACCCGATTTTCCAGTATATATTTCATTCATTTTTTTCTGTAAAACCACGGCCTGTTGCGTTAGATGTCTTAAACAATCACTACTTTCTTTAGTTTTTTCATGATCTTCGCCTAATTGTTGCTTATAAATAGCATAAGTTTCTTTCTCATTATTTAAAGCTGCTCGGAAATCACCCATACAAGATTGAGTTCTCGCAACAAGATGATAAGAAACAGCAACTTTCAAAGATCGTGGCCCGTGATATCGTAGATTTAAAGCTAAAGCGTGTTCCAAAAAACGGAGCGACAATTCATATTCTCCAACAGCATGAAGTATCAAAGAAATATTGCTCTAAATAAATAAATGAATAAGATAATGAAAAAATTAAAAATGTTTGATTTTTCACATTTTTAATAGTCATATGAAATACTTACATCAAGAAGTGCTACTTCTGGATGATCTTCACCACAAACTAATAATGCTAAATAACGTGCTCTGTATAATAACCTGAGCGATACAGAAACTTGACCATTGGCAAAAGAATATAGAGCAAGACGGATCTATTAATAAATAATAATATAATTATGAATATTTTTCTATTTTTAATCATTAATTTAATATATTTATTTTATACTTACATATTCAGTAATAGTATATGGATGATCTATACCATTAACTCTTTCTGACATAAGAACTGCTTTTTGTTGCGTTGCAAGAGCTTCTCCATGATCACCCATTATGTAATTCAATCGCGCAAGCATTCTGAGACATTGTGCAATTTCAGGATGCATAGCACCATAAACATTATTTAGTAAATTAAGTGCCTCACTAATTAATTCGTATCCATCTTTCAAATAACCTTGTTGAATCTTACTTTGGCCGGTTGTATAAAAATTATATGCATCGCTAGCCTAAATAAAAAATAAAAAACAAAAATAATTTATATATAAAACCATTATATATTGAACCACAAAACTTTTAGAACTTTTATTACTTACTCTAGGATTGATATGCTTCACAACAGGGAATATATTGAGTATATCTTCTTCGAAAAACGTAGCTCTATTTTTATTTTCAAAATTATATTCACGCAATAAAATTTGAATACCAGTCTTTATACAAAAATTGCGAAGTAACGAAATTTTCTGGAGATGAAAATGTTCTATCGTGGCATCCAACGATTCTGGACATGGTGTTTCCCAATCATAATAACTTTTCAGATCTGCTTTAATTTGTTGCCAAAGAGATTTAGGTGTCAAGGAAGCCCATTCTACTTCAGATTGTTGTGGACCATTATTTCTACCTTTTCTTTTATTGCGTCGTTTCGCAGTTTTACTTTGAAGCTAAAATAGACAATTATATAAATTATCATTAAAAAATTATTATTCGGTATTGTTATTATTTTGAAATATTTATTATAACAATTTTAAAAACATAAAACGTAATAAAAGATAAAATAATCGTACCTCTTCCAGATTTTGTTGTGGATGAATAATTTGTGCAGAAGAAAATAAACAATTTAAAAAATGACTAATCGCTGCAGATAAACTCATTAATTCTGTACCCTAAAAAATAAATATTAGCATAATTTTTTTGTTTTTCATGAAAAGTTCGCAAAAATTAAAATTATATTTTGATTAATATACCTGCATATAAAATGTAAAAATATGTTTTGCCGAACGTAAAATAAGTTCCGAAACAGCAATACGTTTAAGATATTGCAATTGTGGGACAGTAGATAACATAGTTGCTAATTTACCAAGATATCTTACATTGATACCTTTACCGTGTAAAGCTTCTACTAATATGCTACCATCCATTGCAGCAGCTGTATGATCTAAACATTCTCGGATCTACGATATAAAAATTGAATCAATTTTAATTTTAAACAAATATTAATATGATAAACATAAAATATTCTACATTAAAACATACAAAAGTAGGGATTTGTACAGTAAGTAAGAAATCAGCAGCATCTATCACCAATTGCTTTTGTTTTTTTAAAGCAGGCCCATTTGGATCTGGGTGTTTAACACCTGGAGAAAATACGTCGGGATTAAATCTGACATCAAATTCAGCTTCGCGCAAACTGCCAACTGCTGTTGCAGCTCTGCGTACTATTTCTTTTGTACTTTCTTCCACTGAAAAAGAAAGAGATAAATTTAGTAGATATTTTTAATTATAAATAATAAATAATTAAATTATATACATTCTTGTTTTTCTCCACCAGTAATAGAATCAGTAATGCTCTCCACAATCTTTTTAGCTTCGTCTGTTTCGATTAAAGTATGAGTAGAATCTTCTTTGTTACTATCCATTGCAACAGTATTTAATTCTTCTCTTTTACCTTCCTAAAATTAATGCAATACTATATATTAATACTATTGTTGTTAACATTACTTTACTTAATATTAAATTTTGGAAAATTTTTTTTTACCCTAACAGTTTCACTTTCTTTCTGCACTCTTCTTGCAGATGTAAGTTGTTGCAGATGAAATGCGGCATGTTTAATAAATTGCACATATCTAGCCTCGACAAAAGAATCGATCAATTCTTGACGAAGACAAGCAAGTTTATGTTTGTGTTCAATTGGAAAACCTAAAGCTCTCGCTTCTTTGCTTAATTCAACTGCTTCCACTAAAAAAAATTAGAATAAAAATGTAACAAAATTAAAATTAATTTTAAGTTTATTATTAATTATATTAACTTACATTTAAGGAAATTGACATCAGGAGGAAAAGTTCGTAACAAATCCAACACATAATGCCGGGAATCATTACCGATTATACCTTTGCATTCTACACTGCTGCATAGTTCAACTTCCTCTCCAGCATCGTTGATAACTTTATGAGGAAGAATTTTTAATAATTGGCCGGTTTTGTTTAACTACAAAATATAATACATGTAATTTATAATAATTGAGAAATATATTTTAAAAATGATATAAAATTATTATTGAAAACTAACCAATTCAAGATATTTTGGATGTGTAAGTACTGTTTTCCCAAAATCTATAGAACCATAAACAACAGATTGCTCCTGCTCGCGTTCCAAGATTCCAGGGATGATAGACTGAGCGGTGACACGATATCCTCTATGCAGAGGAATACGAGTGATTACCACGAAAACTTAACATCCTTTCGATCGAGATGTAAGTTGCGATAGAATACTGAACATCGAACAAGTATGTACAAATGATCCGCTACAAAATATCCACGTCGTACAAATAATGTGATGAAAAGAATGCGTGTATTTAATTTCGTACAAACCTGTAATCGATTACAACGGTACCCAATGTATAAGGACCAGGTAGATCAATAGCAGCATATACTCTAAGACCTTGTAAGTCGTTTTTAGGCGCAACGAAAGCAGCTGCATCACCGCCGAGTTCTTTATAATGATCCCTGACATCAAATCCAAGAGAGAAGAAAATATTGTTCCAAATAAACATCTGCATCTTCGCTTCCTCACCAGGATTTATTGCCATTACATTACCATCTATCACAGCTACTGCTCCTCGAGTAGCAGCAGCAACAAAATCACTGTGAACCTAAATAAATCATTCATGAAACATAAATATGTTATAATAGTAATGTTTTGAAGTGTAATTATTTTAAATGTAGGCCTACTTTAAAAATAGCACGTTCTCTGAGCAGTCTTTCAGGTAAGTTTTTTCGAGGTAATTCTCTTGTTGTCTGCAATTCCTCGTTCCAGTCTCGAGTTTGCCCAGGAATATGTTCCTCATATCCCAATTTAGAAGAGAAAGCTATTAACAAATAGAAATAGTGGAAATAAATAATTGAATATAAAATTATTTGTATATTTATGATAATACTTTGAAGTTCTAAATTTAAACAAGAATTTTACAAGATTTAAAATTATATAATATATGATATGAAATAGAATAAATTATTAATTTATGTAAAATGGAACATACTATCTTCAGCGCGTATTGCATCAATTGTATGTTCAATTTGAGGAGCACACCATGCATACAGCTGATAAGGTGTTGCTACTCGTTCAAATGGATGTCTTTGCGTTCTTCGTCTTTGCATAGCAGCAAAACCTCGTTTAAATGCCGGACTGAGCTGATTTAGTAATTCAATTAAACTATGACAGAGATGACTTGGAGTCGCTGGTTTCGGATTAAATACTTCTTTTGTCGATTGATTGAGAAAGAAACCTCTCGCACACGCAGTCAAATAATATTGTTTGTCTTCTAATGTTACCACATGTAAATATAATAAATCACCATGAAGTTTCCTATGACCGGGCGGTGGATTCCATCCGGACGTTGTTAATACCTACAATGAATAAATTAAGTATTTTTGAAATACTTATTTTTGAAATATATCAAAGGATAAGCAAATATATTAATTTATACTTTTAAACAAGGAGGACATTTTTGTTCTTTGGCTTGTGGTTGTAAAGGTAGCAATGGTCTATCTTTACAACCAGGTATAATATAATCAGGTGGGGTACAATCAACTGAGTCTGCTCTACTCTTTTTTTTCTCGAGGATATCACCATTGGTAACCACGTTTAAAAATGATAAACTGCTACATTCAACACCGTTGTAAGCATCTGCAGGATCTACAGACTTCAATAAATCTCGAACATGTCGAACATGTATACGAGCTTCTCTCATTGTATATGGTTCCTCTACGACTTTAATCACTGAACCTTCTTTTAGGCCTTCAATATTTTTCAATTCAGCAAAGTTATCCAATGTGTTACCATCAAGTTGAAGAGAGAAACATGTACGATGACAAGTATCTTCGCGATCCATGAGCAATTGATGGATCTCCTAAAAAAAAACAATGATAAAATTTATTTTTTTTTTATTATTATTTTTTTTTATTCAAATGAAAATTAGACAGATTTTTTAAAAAATTATAATTTACCTGAACTAACTCCATACTAGAAACTTGAATATCAAAGGGTTCAGCTCCTGGACTAACGATTTTAACGGTAAATCCCATATCTTGAATAAAAACAATTTCTTGCTCAGTTCCAGCATCTTTATCACCATCTTCTTTTTCGCTCTTATCATTCTTTTTGTTCTTATCTTCTTCTTTTTCCTTCTCTTTTTCTTTTTCATTTCCTTTTTCTTTTGTTGCTTCAACTTCACCTTTTTCAACAACATTTTTCGCAGCTGTACTCGTACTTCCGGTTTCCTCTATAGTTTCCTTCATATCTAAACATGAATATAGGAATTTTTATTTAAATTTTTATTTAAATATTTGGATTTATTAAAATATTATGTTAATAAATAATTTCAGATAAAGTTATTTAAATATTAAAAATAGATAACAAAATATTTCTGTCTTTAATTTACATAACATAAATATGTCACTTGATAGATATATTGATAGATTGAATAAATGATTTTTAAATTGAATTTAATATAATATGAATATTTTATTACAATTTTTTTATTATTATTTTTTATTATATATTTTTTATTTATATTAATCTTGATTTTCTAAACTTATTTTTGCAATTTAAAATACAATAATATCCAAATAGTACTCAATAAATATTTGATTAGTAAAGAATTAAGTATAAAATTTTATAGAGTTAG
This sequence comes from Apis mellifera, assembly GCF_003254395.2. NCBI lineage: Eukaryota > Metazoa > Arthropoda > Insecta > Hymenoptera > Apidae > Apis > Apis mellifera. The sequence goes on from NC_037640.1 coordinate 8,119,039, forward strand.
TTTATTAAATAATTTTTAAGAATTAGATTAAGAAAAACAATAAAATAACAATTCTAATTAAGAAAACAAAGTCCTAATTAATACATAATATATTATATATTATGCAATATTTTTTTCTTCTAAGATAGATATTATTCTGGATATTATCTTTTGTTGATCTTTCATGATTATAAGGATATTAATAATTTTGATGATGATTTTAGTTAATATATGAATGTTAATCGAATATATATTTACATATTCATATTTCTATAGAAGTAGAATACATTTTCGACCAGATACGATAGTGGATATCCGTGGGACCGCTACTTGCATTCACCAATGTACTTATAAATAAACGGCAATGTAAATAGTTCGGACTCAAATGCCGTACTAATTTTATCGATACTATGTTTGCGATATACATCCATTTCTGGTATATGTCAATCTTAGACAACTACTATAATACTAATTACAATTAACAAAATAGCTCGCATATCAATGATTATTGTGATTCTGTCTTGATGCTACAAATTTATTCTTCTATTTGCTGTATATTTTTTTAAATTTATATAATATAATATAATGTTTTTAAAGCATTATGGAAGATAATCAATGAATTATTAATAAGCACATGAGTGCAAAAAAATAATATTATGTATATATTAAAATTAATTCTTTATTATATTTATTTTCTTTAACGATTATTAATTATTCAATGAATTAACTGCGATCAAAAATTTATTAATCTTAAAAATTTACAAGAATATTAAGATTAGAAAAAAATAAAAGACGAATATGCGTGGAAAATTTTAAAATAATAATTTATTTTTCTTTTTTTTAATTTATGTAACAATATTTTTATAATTTTAATATTTTATGAAGATTAAATAAATGGATTGAATAAATTAAATAATAATATCGATAAAAGAAAATTATTTTAAAAAAAAATCAATATAAAATTTATACAATAAATATTTTATTAGTTTTATTTTATCCATAAAAAATTTCTTATCATATTTTGAAAATCTTTATATATTTCTATGAATATTTATATTCATATATTTTTAAGTTAGATCAATTTATCTTATAAACCAATAGCTTTATCGCAGTCTTATCACTCATTTTACTATTTCATCAAAGCTGTTTCCTTTTTTTTGAATTCTTTATCAAAAATAAAGATAAGAAATTTAACCGTGAAAAAAAACTAAAATAAAAAAATAAAAATATATAAAAAGAGAATAGTTTTTTCTAAATGATGTCATTTTGCTTATTTCGTTTAAAAATATTTAAAAAAAAATTTTTTTTAAATTGAAAGAAATTTTACATTAATATAAAATTTTATAAAAAAAAAGAAAAAAATATTTATTGATAATAAATTTTATTATACAAGCTTTACAAAAAATTATAAATTATAAAATCAAACAAAAATTATTAATATAACTATTACTATATGTATTATATATGTATTATATATTATTATAGATTAAATAGATTATATAGATTAAAAAAATAAATAAATATTAATAAAAAAGAATTAATTAAATATATATTAAATATATTTTTAATATATAATAAGGATAATATATAAATAAGGATTTAAACATCGATTTGAGATAAAATCAAAGAAAAAGAAAATTATAATTTTACAATATACAAACATAAGCATTTAAATCGATATATTATAAACATCAAATTTATATTAATTAGTATCAATCATTTATTCAAATATATCAGATATTATTAGTTTCATTATTATTTTCAAGGAAGCTGATAAGTTTCGAAATCATTTATAATGCGACTATAAATAAATTGATAAGAATCATTAAATCTGAACAAAATAGTTTTAATATTAAAAAATATAATATTAATTGAACATATACACATACGTGCATGTGCGCACACACACATACACACACACGCGCGCACACATACACACAAAATTTATTATTTTAAAAAATATTTAGACAAAAAAACTTTCATAATAAAAAAATAATTTATATATATATATAGAGAGAGAGAGAAAGAGAGAGAAAGAGAGAGAGTAAAATAATCGATAATTTATATGTTTGTACTAATTGTAATATACTCAAATTTAATATATTACATTTCAAAATTATATGAAATGTTTTAGTAAAATATTTTATCAGAATCAAAGATGAAAGGTAATATGTCAGAAAGAATACCGATAACCCCTGTTATCGATAATTCTTTGCAATTCACTATTGTTCTTTCAAAACACGTGATCTTTTATGAAACCATTATTGTCTAGTAACATTTTTCATTTTTATTTTCAAAAATTATAAAAAGAATTTTTTATTATAATTAAAAAAATAAATATAAATATAATTATGAAGCAATTCTAAAAAAATTATATTTACGATGTTTATAATAATATATTAATATATATTGCTTTAAACAAATGATTGTTAATTATTAAATTAATTACAAAAAATAAATTTCATATTAAATAGTTTAATTAAAATTATATATTAATTAAATAAACTACAATTAATTAAATACTTAACTTTATTTAGTTATGTTTTTTATGATTTTGAATTTTCGTGTTTTTACGCCTATGCACGAGAGGTCATTAACATGCACGTGTTTTTTTTCGATTTTTTTTACGAAATAAAAGTTTTACGAAATAAAGAAAAAAATAATAAATTAGCAGAATAGATCTATTAAAAACGATAAATAACTTTGTTCTATTAAAAATTTATGTTTTTTTTCAAATCATATTTGATTTTTATTGATTATAAAATTTTGAAAATAGGTTAGTTGTAATAAAATGTAAATATGATGAGTGTAATCATGTAAAATTAAAATATTTTAATGCAAAATAAAATATAACATTATAATTTATATAATTCTTATTATGTAGATATTGTATAATTATTACATTCTATGTAACCATATATAATGAAAATCACTAAATAAAATATATATTATTTACACGATAAAGATTACTACTAATTTAATAATATAATTATAAATAACCATCTTAAACATAATAAAAACAAATATAAGATATAAAAATAAAGTGATTACATTCACGATAAAGATAATTTTGAAACGTTAAAGTGAGATAGAACAAAGTTAATGATTAAACAGGGCAGGTAACATGGTTTCATCATCCAGGGAAAAATTAATCACGTGTTTCAAAGAGATTAATTTTTATCAAAATATGAATAGCATGGATATAACTTGATAATAATATAAAATAGGAAAAACAGAATAGAAATAATTAAATATATACTATACATTAATTTAAAGATGCGTTTTCCAAAGAAAAAGCATGTCAAAAATATGTTCATACGTTCTTGTGTAACATCTTACTAAATGAGTAAAGATATTGAAAGAAAAAAATCACAATCTTATAATAATTATAACTACAAACGATAAAAATTCGTCTGCTACCGCGAATCATGTCTTCTGCTACTTTCTCTATTGTAAAACTTGTAGCTCACATGACCCCGCAATACATAGATTCGCGCAATTCGCGCGTTACATAACATCAAGGGCCCGGCTTTTGGCTAAAGCGGCATCGTTAAAGACTCACATTAAAACGAACAGAACATGGTAACCTGACCAAATCATTATATAACACAAGTGGTTACATAGTTTAACCATAGAAAATGAGAAAACTATTACTCGTTGATTATAAAATTATCATATACTAACCAGTATTCGTTTGGTTCTCATTACCATTTAGCAAAGGAATTTTCATACTCCCATTTTCAGTAGAGGTCTCAATTTGTGCGCCCAATGTCATCTTTCTTTGACAATCTCTTTCAAATTTTCACACGACTCTAGAAACTAACACGTTTTTATTATTCACAGTAACACGCGTGCACACTTTTTAGAAATTATACCCACAACGATGTCCCGATTCTTTTCACGAGGTAACACACTAACTCTGAGGTGCTCCGAGCCGCTTTTCTCTATTGCACGTGCGTTTCGAACGAAGTACAAAGTCTAATGTATATGATTGGTCTTCTTGTCTAGCAGATTATTGAATGAAAATTTCTGATTGGAGTTTTTGATCACGTGATCCACCCCTTGTATTTTTTAAACGTTTATTTGTCGTTGCTGATGTATCAAATGATGCAGTTCCTTTTGAAGTTGAATGTTATTGGAGCATTTTTTGATTGGTAACAATTGGTAGAAATAGAGATATTTTAAGAATCTAGAAAACGAAATTAAAATTACTAGATATCAGATTGCTTACCTTACGTGCTATTCATTTGAATAAGTAATAGTCCGTACTTTGTTTAAAAAACGTGTTATAAATCAATAAAAATTTATTTCTCAGAAAAAAAAAGTAAATTAAAAAAATTGAAAAAAACTTTAACGTTTTGTCAAGCAAATCCTTATCAAACTGTACAAAAGTAAGGTTAAGCGTCTGAAAGAATGTCGATAGAAGAACAGTCAAATTTGCGTCTAGGACCTGATTCTAATATCATTTATCCGATTCAAGTACAATATTGTGGAAACTGCTCTCTTCCCATTGAAGTAAGATAATTTTTTATAATTCAAATATTTTATATATGAAATTCATATTGTATGACAAAATAATAATCTTTGGATTTTTTAAATTTAATGTTTGTATCACAGTATTGTGAATATTATCCAGAATATGAAAAATGTAAGCAATGGCTAGAAAGAAATTTACCAACAGAATTTGAAAAAGTTAAATTAGGTAAATATAATTTTTATATTTATAAAATCATTCCCATAGTTATTTATAAATTATAAATTTTACTATTTTATTATAATTTTAACTATTTATATGTAGTAGAAGATAATAATACAGAAGTAGGTGGAGGTGAAGATGAAAAAAAAAGACAAAAACGTGGTGGTAAAGGTATGCTTAAAACAAAGAAAAAAGAAGATGTACCAAAATTAGTGACTGTATCTAGAGCACCTAGAGGAAAAAAGAAATCAGTTACTGTTGTTACAGGTCTTAGCACTTTTGGTAATATAAAATGTTTATTTAAATTTTATATTTAAAATAATTGTAGCTGTTAAATTAAAGTTTTATTTATATTAATTTATAGATATAGATTTAAAAGTAGCTGCAAAATTTTTTGGTAGTAAATTTGCATGTGGATCTAGTGTAACAGGAGATGATGAAATAGTTATACAAGGAGATGTGAAAGATGAATTATTTGAAGTAATTCCAGAAAAATGGCCACAAGTAAGAGTGATATATATTATTATATATAATTAATATATACATTATATATATAAATATATATATATATATACATATATATACATATATATATATATATATTATTATATATAATTAATATATACATTATATATATAAATATATATATATATATACATATATATACATATATATATATATACACATATATATACATATTATATAAATTATAATATTTAATATTTAATATAACTTCAGATTGATGAAGATTCTATAGATGATCTTGGGGACCAGAAGAGATAATGAGTCAACCAAAAATTTATTTGCATAATGTATTTAATATTATACCATTTTCATTTCTTTATTTGCTATAAATAAAATGTACATAAAATATATAAAATGTTTTTAAAAAATTTGTAAAGTTAAAATAGAAAAACCATATTATCCATCTTGTTCATTTTCATTTAAATAATTTGCTACTACTTGAAGTAAAGAATCTACTTCTTCATCAGTCAAACGATCTTCACTATCTTCTACAATCTAAAAAATATATATATATAAATTTTTATTACATATTTTTTACAATATATATTAGATATATTATATTATATTTTAGATATATTACCAGTTGTATTTCAAGAGGTGTTTTAGGACATACATTCAAAAGAGTTAATATTTCACATTTTGTAAGTTTGAAAGGTTCCATTGCTCTTAAAAAGTCTTTAATTTTTTCTGGAGACTGAATTTTACATGAAGTATTTTCTAAATATCTGATAGTTTGATATGTTATACTTGCTAATTGATTTTGTTTCATTTTTTGTTTTTTATTTGCTTTTATACTCTGTAGAATATTTAGAACTTCATAGTTACTTAAGTATGCTGAACATTCCTTAAGTCTAAAATGAAATTTATTTCTATTATTTTTAATTTTTATTCATTAAAATAATTATAAATATAAAAAATAAGTACTTACACTTCCATATTGAATATTTAAACAATATGTATTAATACTTCTTATATCTTTAAAAAATTACAACATAAATATGTGAGGTTATGTTACTAATATTAATATAATTTAAACATAATATAATGTACAAATTTATTAAAATTTATAAATATAATTTTTTACAAGGATATTTATTATAACAAAGAATATGTTACTAATTATTTAATAAAAATCTAAGATTTACAATCTTTTGATAGAGAGGGCGTATAGTTACAAAATTACTTTAGTGCGCATAAAGCATAAGATTTGAATTCCGCGCTTAATTATTATTTTTAATTACATATATATAGATAATTACATATTTTCTTTTTCACATAAAATTTATATTTTATGATATATAATATCTTTGAATATATTTAAAATAATTTATACAGAACAATAAAATTAATTTTCTAAGTAGTGTTAGTTATTATTCATTATTGTTATTAATTTCTTTTTAATGTATGTGATAATTTTAATAAAAATTTAATATATAATTTTGATTTGAAAAAAAATGAATAATAAATAAAGAAATTTCGTTTTAAATTGTATTTGTGAATTCATTTATTTTTAATGCATACAAATTTTTAAATTAATTTTAGAGTTTTGAAATCGATTAAGAAGCCATTCAAAGAATATATATATATATTCGTTATAATCACTTTTACGGAATGGTTTGTCTAAATAACATATTTAAATATATGAAGATAGTATAGCTATTTAATTTAACATACAAAATGTGCATATATGATATGCGTCCTATGATTCATAATTGACTGTGGTTATTTTATATCTTATAAAAATGTAAGTTGATTAATCATAGTTTTTAAGGGCTTTTAAATCTCTTCGATAATTATAAGAATAAAATATATTAATTATGTTTATAATATTATTTAATATATTTAATATTTATAATATTTAGAATAAATTATTTAAAAAATAATATATATATGCAATACATACAAATGAAAAATAGAAATATTTTTTTATATTTTTTCTTATAATTTAATTATTTATTTAAAATAATAATATATAAATATAATAATAATATATAAAAATAAAAAATAAAAATATAATAATAAAATTATTATTTATTATTTTAATATAATGAATATATAAAATAATTTATTTTTATTGAAAAATGTATTATAAAATTTTATTATTAAAAATTTTTTAAATATTTTATTTTAATTGTAATTATTTTTTTTAATTGAAATAATTTTTAATAAAATTATATTTAAAATTGCATTTATTATTAACAATGATATGATAAAAAATATATTTAAAAATATTATTCTCATATGAAATTCTTTTCATATCATTGTATATTTTTCTTTAAATTTTTTAAAAAATAAAATAAAAAAAAATATTTCGGATGATGTTATAACTTGTATGAAATTTTATATTTTTTTATGAACAAATTTAAAGAAATTTTAGGTTACGAGTTACGGGCACCTGATAGCATAGTCACATGCCTATGAATGAACACGACCTCTGTGCGCGATTGTCTGACATTTTGCGAAGGTAACTGTGAACTGAGTGCGTATTCCCTTGTTTTGTATTTTCGATATACTCGACCATCAGTGTCGTGGTACGAGTTAATGATCGATGTGATTTATAAGAGTGGACAAAATGTAGATCGATGTTATTTGTGTTGTCAAAAGCATTGTTGCAAAAAAATAACTATACCATACGAAAATTCTACGGAGCGCAAAATTTCTTATAACGCGTATCGATCTCTCCGCAGGCAATGCATCTTTCTTGCCTGTGCTATGTTTATAAACTGTTGACCTTGCTTGTCGAAGATCGATGAAAAATCCTCGATCGCCGAAAAATTACAATCAAGAATGGAAATTGTCGGCGATTACGAATACAATACGAAAGATCTGATAGGTCACGGCGCATTCGCTGTGGTCTTCAGAGGTAGACATCGTAAAGTGAGTCTTCCTGTTTTTTCTTTTTTTTTCATGAAAACAAATATGATCACTGATAAAATTATTCATTCATATATTGACTATGAGAGTTATATGTATTTTTTTTCTTTTTAGAAACCAAATTTTGTAGTGGCAATCAAAAGTATCACGAAAAAAAGTTTGGCGAAATCACAGAATCTGCTTGGAAAAGAAATTAAGATTCTGAAGGTTTGAAGTTGATATTTTTCTTTATATTCTTTATAATTGTATTGTATTTATTTTTAATAAGATAAATGTCAGTGTTTTATTTGATTTACATTATATATACAAAAATTGTTTTTATTTAATATATAAAATAGAATTTTTTTTATATATTATTTATTTAAAATAAATTATAAATGCATATCTATTTATTTATATAGATTTATTATATAAATTTTCATTTTATATTCATAATTAATAATAATAATTATATTATATCATTATAATATTAATTATTAATAAAACATTATAATTATAATATATATATATATATTTTATTATAATTTACTATAATAATTTAATATGTAAATTTTTTAGAAAAAATAAGAATCATCTATATGATAAAAATTTGTTATTTCAATCCATATATTATTTTAATATTTTAATATTTTTTCTTTTATTTTAATAATTATGTAATACAATTCTTTACTTAATATTATGTTTTAGGAATTAACAGAATTACATCATGAAAATGTTGTTGCATTGTTGGATTGTAAGGTTAGTATAATAAAAATTAATATATAATATTGATATTAAAAATAAAATATTTATATAAATATTATATATTAATAATTAATATTGATATAATTTTTTATTGTGAATTTATTGTTTAGGAGTCTAATTATAATGTCTTCCTCGTTATGGAATATTGTAATGGTGGGGATTTAGCCGATTATTTAAGTGGTATGTTTTCTAAAAAATATATTATTAAAATATTTGAATATCTACTAAAGCAATTGTATTTAATCTATTTCATTTTTCATTGATTTTTTTTTAGCAAAAGGCACTCTTTCTGAAGATACTATTAGAGTGTTTTTAAAGCAATTAGCAGGTGCAATGAAAGCATTACATGCCAAAGGTGTAGTCCACAGAGATCTTAAACCACAAAATATTTTACTCAGTCATAATTGTGGTAAGGCTTGTCCACAACCACATCAAATAACATTAAAAATTGGTAAATATTTATTCATTTTCTTTTTAATTTAAAGATTATTGAAAATATATTTAAAAATTATTAAAATAACAATATAGCATATTATTTTTTTGTTATTAAAAAATAAAAATTTTTAAAGCATGTTATTTAATTTTCCAGCGGATTTTGGTTTTGCTAGATTTTTACAAGATGGTGTAATGGCTGCAACATTGTGTGGTTCACCAATGTATATGGCACCAGAAGTTATAATGTCACTTCAATATGATGCAAAAGCAGATCTTTGGTCTTTAGGAACAATAGTTTTTCAATGTCTTACTGGGAAAGCTCCATTTCAAGCTCACACGCCTCAAGCTTTAAAATTATTTTATGAAAAAAATGCAAATCTTGGACCTAAGTATGTTATATGTATCATATCTTTATCATGAAACAAAAATTGTATTTTATTATGTTTTAATTTCTTTTATTTTAGAATTCCTCCTGGAACTTCACCTGAACTATCAGATCTCTTAATGGGTTTATTAAGACGTAATGCTAGAGATCGTATGCCCTTTGATGAATTTTTTGGACATCCTTTCCTTCAAGGTTCTAGAGAAAATCCCAGTCCAGTTCCTGCTGAACTCCCTGCTTCTCCAGGAACATTAACAATTCAAGAAGGAACTACAGTTATAAGATCAGAACCAGAAACAACTAGTCCGTGTTCTAGTCCTGAAGATGACTTTGTGCTTGTACCAAGTGATCTCAGTAGTGACACAGACAATAATCCTAATACACAACAAGTAAAGTATGTATTTTAATAATAACACAATAATATTTTATAATATATTTTTATCATTATTATACATGTAATATTATTATTAATTAATTAGGTATATTAAACAAGCTAGTAGAGAGGCAGTGAGTCCACCACGACCATGTTTTCTTCCTATTTCGGAGCCAATTCCTGTTCCATCACAAAGAAGTATTGCACAACCATCATCTCCTTCTACTAATATAAGATCAGGAAGCAGTGTTGTTCCTCGCTCGCAACCAATAAGCATGAAACGCAGTGTGGATACTCATAGAAGTCATGCTCCTGATATTGGCTCTCTTAGTCCACCTAGTGTTCAATTTGTAATTGGTACACCACCCAGTAGAAGGTATATAAATATTATATTAGTATAGATTGTTTTATAATTCTTTTTATATTTTATTTTATATTATTTTATAATTATGATTTTATAAAATGATATATGTATTATTATTTAAATTTATCACACTGGTTATTTTTAGATTGAGTGAAACACCTCCACCGCCAAATACATGGCAAGTTAGTCCTGTTGCAAGGCATTCACACACTTCGAGTGGAACGTCTCCATTACGGCGTTCAACTGGAAATAATAGTGCATCCTCGCCACTGTTAACAGGACCGTTAGCAGTATTAGGTTCTCCTACATCAAGAGCATTTCAGGATAATAACAACACATTGAGGCATTCACCAGTTATTCCTTTTGGTACAAGAGCAGTTACTCTTCCTGAAATATCTGGTAAATAATTATAATATAAATAACTATACATATAAATATTTTATAATAAATTCGTTAATATAATTTATATTTATTTATTAAATTTGTAGAAGCGGGTAATTTTCAAAATCTTCTACCAGAAGTAAATCCTACGATAACAGATGATCGACCATTGACATTCATTGCACCTGAACTTCCAGAAGAAACGCTTTTAGAGCGAGAACACAACGAAATATTAGCAAAATTAAATTTTGTTGTTGCATTATGCGAATGTGTATGTGAAGTAGCAAGGACAAGAGCAGGACCTTTAGGTGCACCCTTGGGTGGTATTGAACAAGCAAGCACTGCTGCAACAAGAAGAAGAGCAGAACAAGTAATTTTACTTGTTAGAGCTCTTCAGTGGCTTAGTTCTGGATTAAGTCTAGCAACACAACAACTTAAGGCTGGCAGGTTACAGCCAACTGCCAGTGTAAAAGAAGGTAATTTTCATTTGTTAATAATTATTATATATATGACATAATAATATCAAAAATAATTATATTTTAGTTGTAAATACAATGAATGAAAAATTCAGAACGTGCCTCACAGAATGTAAACAGCTCAATAGTGTAGGGCTTCTTCATCAGACAGGAGCTACTGCGGATAAGATTCTTTATAATCATGCCATTCAAATGGTAAGTATATGATTAATTTTTTTTTTTTTATAAATAAGTTAAATGTATTTATTTCTAAACTATTTTTTTATTTAACAGTGTCAATCAGCAGCACTAGATGAATTGTTTGGTAATCCTGCAGAATGTTTTCAACGATATCACACAGCACAGATATTACTGCATTCTTTATCACAACATGTCAGCCACAGTCAAGATAGAGCTCTTCTTATTAAATGTAATTTATTATTTTTTTTAACAAAAAAAAAATGTTAGAATTTTTTACTTTAGAATTAATTTTTTTTTTTACTTAATATCATATTTTAAATCAAAAAACATATATACATATACATGCGCATTTGTTTCATTATAGATAAAGATGCTGTTGAGAAACGTTTATATGTACTTCAACAACAAGGCTACATTTATGCAACAGATCCAACATAGCGCTTGTGAAAATTGGCAACAGACTGCAGTGACCCGCCCAAATCCATACCGTTCTCAATATCTCTTTTCTGTAAGATATTCTGCCCTATTCTGTATAAAAACTGTTAATTCATTGATCATTATGATCATATTACGAAGATTACATTGTAGAAATAAATTTAAAATTACATATATAGTAAATTTTGTTAGATCTTACACAGAATAGGGTAGATTACTCCATGAAAGAGTATGAAAGTGATTCTGTACAAGTTTCTTTATATGATTTATTAATGAATACGAATAATGAATTATATATATATAATATATATATTATATTATATATATATTATAATGTACGTATGGTTGATTAACTAACCTTTATTTCATATCAAACAATAAATATGTCTATACTAATAGCATTGTGCATTCAATGCAAGACAATTTCTTATTAAATAATAATGATATAATAATTGTAAAAAAAAAGTAAAATATTATTTTTATTAGATGATCTACATTAATATTATTTGATACAGAGATATCAAGTATATTATTCTTTCTTTTCATTTGCAGTTACTTCAATACTTGGTTTGTTATTCTTGTAAATTGCATAATTTAATGCTGTAGCAAAAGTAGTCCAAGCAAAATATGGAATAATCAAACAACCAGCATATGGATTTACATTATAAAATGCCACACCCATTGCTGCAGTACTTCCCCATAATAATATAATTTCATACAGAGCCTAAAAATATAAGAGGATGATATGATTAAAAATGTAATTAAAAAAAAAGATATACTTATTTATATCAAAATACCCATTTTATCTTGTGTAACCCAAAAAATAATGGTGACCAAGACCAATTTAATATTAAATTAGTTCCATAAATAGAAAGAGGTAATATTGCATTTCTAAAACCATCACCATCTCTCCATACTAAATATGAAGAATATCCTATTGTGCAATAAAGAGTTGTCCAGGCTGGAGCAAATAACCAGTTTGGTGGAGTCCATGTTGGTTTTTTCAAAGACTATTAAGTATCATTCAAAAAGTTTATTTTATTAAATCTAATTATATTTAAAAACAATTTTAATATAATCAATTAATAGTTAAAAACATAAATTATAAAGTTTAAAAAGTATATATTATAATATATCATAAATAATATAACACAAATAATTTATTTTATTATAAAAACAATAATATTAATTTAATTTATTTAATAATGATATTATTATTATTAAGTTTTATAAATACATAAGATTTTTTTTTAAATTTGATAAAATAAAACTCAAGAATTAGATTTATTTAAATTTAATATTTATTAAAATTTTTATAATAGATAATTAAGACAAATAAAATTTAATTAATATAAAAATCAAATTATTACATATTACTTTATTATAATGCAATTAATACAAAAATATTATTTTTTTAATATAATTTTTATGCTTTGTTAAATTTATTATTTATAATTTTTAAACTATATTGATTAATTGATTTAATTACCTCATACCAAGGTTTAATATTTTTTCTAGAAAAATAGCTTCCGGCCCATCCTCCAATATTCGGATGAATAATAGCTATTGCGATACTTACTGGGCATTTTACAGGCATTTTTTAGAAAAAAAAATATTATTTAACAATATTATTAACAATAACTTAATATAGATAGCATAGAATATATATGAATAGACATATTACGACTGACTGTTTTTCCGTGTTGTGATTACTTATCTACTTTAAAGTGTATGTACTTGGATATCAGCACTTATATATTTTTATTTATATAATGCAATGACTAAGAAAAGTTGCAATATCATGTCTATAAAATGCAAATTTTAATAATACTAATGAGTATACAATTATCGTATAAAATGTATATATATACATATATATATATATATATATATATATATATATATATATACATATATGTATTTTCTTTGAATATATAATAAAAACATTATAAATTTATAATATATTAACTGCAATAAATGTAAAAAAAATAGCTTCATAATAAATTGAATATTTTTTTACAATAAATTATTTTTTTTTTTTAGATAAAGTTTAATATTTTCGTACTTAATAAACAATAAAGAAATATTAATAAATTCATTTAAAAATATAATTTTGCTACATGTTGTAAAAACTTGTTAATGAATGTTTATTCTATTTTTTACATTTTTAATAGCGTCAATGAAAAAAAAAACAAACACAAAATGCATGCACTCAAGCACATATGCATACTTATAATGTTAATAATTTATTATTTTATTTAATATTAAGTAATATTTATTTACATATATAATTTAATAAATATTAAGAAGATATAATATATATTAAGAAGAAATAAGAATTATATTACATAAATCACCATGCATAAAAATTATAAATAATAAAATTATAACTTTTAATAATATGAGTAAAAAAATATGAGTGTGCGTGAATTATATTATTTTAATTTAATTTAATTTAATTATCTATTATTATATATTATAATATATAATAATAAGCATACGTATGTACGAATATACATATACTTCTATGTAAATATGAAATTTTTTATATACGACTTTACATATGAAATCATTAAATTTCATTTTTTTTTTAATATATATATAAAATATATTTTATAATGATAAAAATTTATTTATTATCGTTTTTTAAATATAAGTTTAAATTTCAATTCAATCGATTTATATATCAATAACTGTAAAATATAATGTTTTAAACAATCAGTTAATTAAGAATTATATATAGAGAACTTTTTAATTTTTTTCATTATTTCTACATGAGTACTTTAAATAATATATAAATTTTATTTTTATTTTAAAAAACTTAACAATAAACACGCACAATTTTGATATATTATGTTAGTACTTACAAAAATAAATATTGGGTAATATAGGTAGAGTGGAAAATTTTTGTCAAGATATGAAAAGGAATACAAAAAGAATACTTCCAAAGAATTCATTTTCATATTGCAACAAGCTAGTACATTAAATAGATCTTGTGCTTGATAAAAATAATATTAATATATGTAATATATAATGAAAGAAAAATGTCAACTTATGGAAGAAAGAATTTTAAGATATTTTGTTTATTTTTTTTTTTAATCTATTCTTTGAATTAATTTATTATCTGTGTCATTTGTATTTTTTATAATTTTTTTCCTCCTTTTTGACATTTGTATTTTTTTTCTCACTTTTAAATTATTTTTTATTCATAAAACATTTATTTTGTATTTTATTAAATTGTTTATCATACTCGCCTCACAACAAATTTCTTATTAATTTTGTTTTTTCATATTTTTTTCTCCATTTGAATCTTTCTTACGTTCAAATTTAGAAGCAAATACTCCAGGAAAATGATATTTTACACGTTCTCTTAATTTTTGACGAATTACCATAATTGTTGTTATTGTATTACCTAGAAATAATACCAAAAACATTCCACTGAGGACTGAAACATGCCATGTAGCTTCTGAATGGGATATTAATGTATACAAGATATATGCATTGTACAACTGAAACATATATCCAACAAAAAGGAATGGTAATAAAAACGATAATCCACGCCACATCCATGAATGAAAACCTTCAATAGTAATATCCATATTATGTCTTTCACCTAATGCTTTTAAGCGATATAAAACACCTCGTTGATAGCAGAATTGTAGAGATTGTACTACACCTACAAATGAATATACTTAAAATTATTGTTAAAAAAAAAATTGTTTTAACATAAGCTTGAATAAACAACATACTGATATAAGCATTGAACCACAGAAATTGTTGTCTAAATGCATACCATGGCCCTGTATTAGGCCATACTAATAAAACACCAGATACTACAGTTGAAAGGAAATGATGAAATCTCCACCAACCTTTTATTCTTGAACCATTTACCTTTAATATACTTTCCCTTATTGTCAATGTACAATAATACCAAACTAAAAGGAACATGAAACTAAGTTCCAAAGTTCTGTAATATACATTATCAATTATTATAAATATATTTTTTTATATTCTACAAAAATAAATAATATATTACCTGATATTAGTTACTAGATTTAATACAGATAAAATAAAACCAATTACTGAAAGAACTAATTTAAATTTTTCATATTCATCTTTATACTTGAACCTAAAATATAAATGAATTGTTAAAAAATATATTTTATAATGCATTATCTTTTAGATAAATTATTTTTATGATATCCTTACTTATCACTTTTATTTAATATGGAAACATTAACATTGCCTAAAATAATTTGAAGATATGTGCCATTTGGTTTTGGTAAAGTTTGTTCTATTTCATGTAATTGCTGCTCTCGTTTTGTCATTTCTTTGCTTAATCCTTTTTGTGTTTCGCTTGCATGTAATCTGAGATTAAATATATAAATATAATACATTTATTTATTTAAAATAAAATATGTATACTTTTAAATTAATTACTTACTGTTTGAGTGATTTTGATATTACACTCATTCTGTAAGTTTGGTGAGAAATTCCTTTCAAACATTTTGTTTGAAGTTCAACTACTTCTTCTAATTTTGCAAGATATTCTTTGTTTAATGTCTGTTAAAAAATTAAATATTGCTATTGTTTAAGTACTATGTTGTTTAAATATTGCTGTTATTCAAGTAATTTTTAAAATAATTTATATAATATGAAAAAATTTGTGTAGAATATATTGATTGAAGAATGAAAAATAACAAAAAGTAACGAAAAAAATAAATGTTTTATATAGGATAATATTTTAAACTCATACGAAAAGATATATAAAAAAAACATTTAAGTTTTATAATATATTAAAAATAATTAAACTTTTCATATACCAATTACGAGTATGGATAAATAAAAAATACACTTAACCTCACAGAAAATGGTCCAACGTGTTAATCATCGACAACATCAGTACCCAGGATTAACAAAAAATTATCTTACTTCTAATTCCTTGTAATCTTGTGCTAGGTCGTTCCAATCTTTCAAACAGGATTCAACATCGGTATCCATCGTAGTAAAAAAAAAGGGATGATAGCCAACAACTCACTAAAGATTCAGGTACGCAAAGATTTGTCGTAGTCGTATTACTACACTACTAATCAAGTAAGTTGTACTTCCTCGGGCATTTGACGACAGAGTGCTCTAAAGTAAAAAGTCATCTCTGTTCTGCTTTTTAAGCTCGACATATGATAAGAAAATATTTTGAATATTTGTAAAAAGAAATTATATTTATATATAATTTAATATATATTATTTAATATATATAATTTAATATATTTATATATAATTTAATATAATTAAATATTTATATAATTATATTTTATAATATCATTTAATTTGGATTTATTTTCAATATTGAAATTTAACATAATAAAATAAAATTTGTAATTTAACATATTTTATGTATATATATGTATGTATGTATGTATGTCTATATATTTTGATATATTTTTTAAAATATGTTAAAAATTTTTTTTTCTTTGAAAATTTAATTAAATAGCAATTTTAATAAAACACAACGTTATTAAAATACTAATTTTTTAATAGAAGATAATAATAATTTTAATGTTCCAAAAATTATAAAAATTTTCAATTATATTTTAATTATTTTTGAATATTCAAAAAATTGATTATTTTATTTTTATAGAATTTAAAATAACTATAATTATATTTGTTTAATAAAATTATTTATATTTAAATTATTTTTCATTAAAATTGGATTTTTCAACAAAACAGGATATTCATTTTATATAATTCAAGTGATGACAATTTCTTATATATATATGTTTCTTTTTATATTTACTTTTTAATTTAATTCAAATAAAGCTATATTTTATTAATTAATGCTATTATTGCTATTGTTTAAGTACTACGTTATTTAAATATTGCTATGTTATTCAAATAATTTTTAATTATTAATTAAAAATACCAAAGTTTGATATTAAAATGTTTTTTGAATTCTTTAATTTTATAATGTTTATTTACATAATAATATATTGTATAATAACATATTGTTATGTGTACTTTTAATTAAATAAATGTTTCACGTTCGTCGATAATGACATGTTTATCGGTCGGGCTATTATGTAAATTATTAATCAGAAATTTTCAAACATATAATATAATCGATTAAATTTACTCGTATCCTGTTGTATCGTTGAATACGCGAATTTTTTCACGGTCGTTGACCAGACAACTCCACCGATCTGCAAAGAAAAAAATACTTTGCATTCTTTGGTAAACATGTTTCTTTATTCGACTATCGTACTTCATTTTAGAATTTGTTGATCTTCAGATCTGATAAAAAGTCTGACCTATGAACCTATTTTATCTTCTCTTGATTTTCATGTATACATAATATGTATTTTTAGAGAATCAATTTCAAAAATGAACTAAAAATAGAAAGATGTTTTTAAAAAATTTCTTAAAAATAAATTTTTAATAATATATAATTAATATTTTTTCTCTTTTATTTACAATAGACATTAAATTATTATCAAAAAATTATTTAATAATTCTTATAATAATTACAATATATTTTAATTTTATTCATACTTCATAATAATGTTCTTTAATATTTATTTAATTTTCTTATTAATTTTCTTTAATTAATTAATATTTCTTCTATCATCCCACATAATTGAAAACAATTTTTAATTTATATTTAACATATCATATGCATAAGTATTATTTCTTCCCTAAGCAATATTATTGAGAAATTAATGTGTATTGTATAAAATATGTATTTATAAAATAAAAATGCATTATGTAAAACGATATTAAAGAATCAATAAGTTTTAGTGACCTGTTTTATAGTGAATTTAAAATACGAATGTATTATTTATGTTATGTATTATTTATGCTATAAATGCTATCATTTTATTCAAAGTTTTCTGATATTATTCAACTTTGCGAATAGAAAATTTATAAAAAAAAAATTTTATTTATTATTTATTAATATACTTAAAAACATTATAGTTTAGTATAAAAAATGTGTTTTATAATTCTAAATTAAGAAAAAAAAATATATTTTTCTGGAAAAAAATAGGAATTTCAAAATATAAAAGTACAAAAAATTATTAATGTTTTATAAAATATTTAATAAAAAAAAATAAAATTAATTTTAACTAATATTTCGTAAAAAATTCTTAATTTTTTTAATATTTTAGAAAAATTATAATAAAAATATAAAAAATTGTTATTTAATATTCTTATTTTAAACAATATATTAAAAATAGATATAAAATCATAGTTATTGCTTTACAAATAATAATAATTATAAAATAGATATAATATATTATTATATTAATAATAAATTTATTTCTATGTTTGAGTGAAATTTTATATAGCTCATAATCCTTTATTCTTAGAATCTTACATGTGATCCCCACTCTATAAGAAATTTCAGCAGGAGATTTAAATATCTTCGAAACTGTTAAACAGAGACCAGTAGTCGGGCGTCATGGATACGAGATAACCACGATTAATTCCTAAAAATTTATTAGTGTTTATCAGTAATTAAAAAATTGAATAGTGATGAAACTCATGAAAAATGAGTTTTAATTTAGATGAGTTTTAATTTTATAATTTTGTTTCAAATAATGAATATGAATTTAATAAAAATCAATAAATATAAATACGATATTTTAAAAAAATTCAATGATAACAATTAAAAATAAGTTTCAGTGAATATAAAATTAGTGAATTTATAAAAAGTTAAATAAATGTTATATAAAAAGAATTGCATAAGTATATAAGTATATAATAAAATTTCAATCTTTTTTAATTGCATTTTATTATAATTCTTGTTCGATTATTATATAAATTTATAATTGATATATAAGAATTTGATATATTTCAAAAAATACTACTACTATTCTTTGTTAATATATATATATATATACATATATATATAATATAATTATTTCTCTAATATCAGCAACGTTTCAATTATCTATTTAATATACAATTTATATTATAAAATAATTGTTCAAGTAATATCAAGGTAAATTGTACGAACAATTTACATTAATCGCTCGATATTATATTAATATTGATGTTATTATAATTAATTGAAAATAAGAATATAGTGAATTATGAAACGAAGGAATTCTCATGAAAGAAAGTGGAAACCTGCAGCGGAGGGGTAAACGGCTTCTAGATAACGGCATAGTAAACGGTATTCGATCTTCTTCTTCACGTGTATACCAGTGTTTTATAATCGGCGTATAACTTGAACATTTTCTATAAATTCATCTCTTTCTAATTCAACATTTTCTATTATATTTCTGGTTATGATCAGAAATCACAATAAATAGTATGTATATAAAGATACTGAAAAATATGACTGTATTTGCTGTGAGAAAATTATAATGGTTATGTTATTACAAAAAATATATGAATTAGTATTAATGCCATAATCATAAAAAAAATTGTATCATTATTTTGAACTATCACCAGTGTTATCATTGGATTGGATTCAAGTTATCAAGCATGACTCCAGAAAAAGAAAACAAGAGGTATTAAACGATTTATTTTTCAATGAAGTTATGTCTGAGATTGAGCAAAAAGCGATTCGTTTGCAAAATAAAAGTTTCAAATTTAATATAAACTTTGTAACGTGTGTTTTTGAATGTAAACTAATACCGGTATCATTGGTGTTTCTTGTGCTTATCATTTAAATTCGCATTAACGGTAGATAAAGAAGAATCATTTATAAATTAAGAAAATGAATCTTGCGCAAAATATTTTGAAAAGCGGCAAATCCGTAAGTCTTTCCAGCAATGTCATCGCGTTGAAATATAATGTACCTGGTTGCGGTTACGCAGGCGCATCGCAGACATCAAGAATCGATGATTTATCCGATATCTCGAAATCCACAGATGGCGGGAATCGATCGAAGATAGAAATCACGGAGAAATTACGTGACAGAAATTATGGTACTGTAGCGGTAGCAACTAGCGAAAGTATTTTACAGGAAATGCCAGAACCGCGAGGAATACCTGTGTTTGGAACACTTTTTTCATTCATTTTATCTGGAGGTCCAAAAAAACAACACGAGTACGTTGATAAAAGGCACAAAGAACTGGGTCCCGTTTACAAAGAACGTATAGGACCAACCACGGCAGTTTTTGTAAATTCAATTCATGAATTTCGTAAAATTTTTCGACTTGAAGGGTCAACACCAAAACATTTCCTACCAGAAGCTTGGACACTTTACAATGAGATACGGAAATGTCGTCGCGGTTTGCTATTCATGTACATTAACTTTAAATATTTTTCTATAAAATACAAAAATATATTTATAGTTTAAATGAAAAAAATTTAAACTTTTATTTTTGAATTTTTATATATTTTTATGATAGGAATGGCGAAGAATGGGTATATTTTCGTAAGATTTTAAACAAAGTAATGTTATTACCAGATCCAACAAATTTAATGATTGCACCATGTCAAGAGGTAGCCATAGAACTTAAACGAAAATGGCAAAAACAAATTAAGACCAATAACATTATATCGAATTTACAAGTTCAACTTTATCAGTGGTCTATAGAGGGTATAATATATGCATAATAAGTTATTTCATGCCGAAAAATGTAATAATAAACAGTGTCCATAGAAGCACATTTTTATTTTACAGCTATGATGGCCACGTTGATGGGATCGTACTGGTATTCTTACAAACATCAATTGTCCCGAGATTTCGAAATATTGGCAGAAACATTGCATGAAATATTTGAATATTCAGCTAAATTATCTATAATACCAGTTAAATTAGCTATGAATTTACGTTTACCTGTTTGGAAAAAATTTGTTGCATCTGCTGATACAGCTTTCGAAATTGTTCGAATGTTAGTACCAGAAATGGCTAAATTAGGTGGTAATGGTTTATTAAAGAAAATGATGGATGAAGGTATTCGAGCCGAAGACGCAATCTGCATTGTTACCGATTTTATTTTAGCAGCTGGTGATACGGTTAGATCAGAGTGTAACTATTTTATGAAACAAAAATTTATATTTGAAATTTATAAAAATAATTATTTATATTTGAAACAAATTATTATATATATTATAAATATATTATATATTTTATTTAAATTTAAAATAAATAAAATAGAAAATTTAATAAAATTAAATTAAATTTCAAAAGTTAAATATTTATATAGTTTATTTATATTATTTATTTGTTAATAATTAAAAAAATTAATTTTGTATTTTATGTTCAGACGGCGACAACTTTGCAGTGGATATTATTGTTGTTATGTAATCATCCTGAAAAACAAGAAGAATTATTTAAACACTTAAAAGATCTTTCTCAAGAAGATATATTAAGATTACCGTTATTAAAAGGTATAATCAAAGAATCTCTTCGATTATATCCTATAGCTCCATTTATATCTAGGTATTTACCGGAAGATAGTGTGATTGGTAATTATTTTGTGCCAAAAGGGGTAAATGAATTTATATTATATTTTATTTATAATGAACATATTAATAAATAATGAAAAAGAAATTAAAAGTCATTATAAAGGCATTGTATTATATTATAAAGTTATATTATATTTTATTATAGGAATTACTTGTCTTATCACTTTATTCGAGCGGTCGTGATGCTGCTAATTTTCCACAACCAAACGAATTCCGTCCAGAAAGATGGATTAGAACGCAAAAAGGTATTTATCAAGGCGTAGTACATCCACATGCAAGTTTACCATTCGCTTTAGGCGCTAGAAGTTGTATTGGTCGAAAATTAGCAGAAATACAAATATCGTTTGCATTAGCAGAGGTGCGTAAATAATTATGTATTAATATATATTAAGAATTGATAAACTTATTTGATGATATGATTTTATTTTAAAAATTGCAGTTAATTAAATCATTTAAAATAGAATGTATAAATAAGAATCAAGTAAAATTAATTTTACATTTGATTTCTGTACCATCGCAATCAATAAAATTAAAATTGATGGAGAGAAATTAGCTAATATAAAGTGAAATATCATTTAATCAATTGTAAAAATAGTAAAATACTTTTTTATTGTTTATTTTTTTATTTCCTTCTATGCAATAATATTTTATCCATATACATTTATATTGAATAAAATACAAATATTTTTTCTATTGTACATACATATATATGTGTAAATTAATTATTTATGTTACAATTATTAACATTTAAATATATATTTTTAATTAAATGACATTTATAAATTGTATACTTATTAATATTTATCAATTCTAAATCTTACAATAAATTCATAAAGCATAATCGAAGTAGAGAATGAGTAAAATATTTTGTTATATAAAAATTTCATTAAGCGTTTCAAATTTAGAAAGTATAGATTAAATAATTAAAATAATGTTATTAAATATTACAATTATGTACAATTAATTTATTATTAACGTTGGCACAAAACGTTGTTTATGATTTTTTTTATTTCGTCTAAAAATTCATGAAAATTATCGGTACTAGAAAAATCTTGAAATGCTTGAACTCTTTCAGATTTTGTCATTGAAGCTGTCAGAAATCTCTTTACGCAACAAGATTTTAGTTCGTGACATGAATTCATTCTCGCCCAATTCCACGCTTTACTCAAATTTTTATAATTCAATTTAGATATAGAACTTTCTGTAAGAATATCTGATATATCAGCCATAAGGAACCTGTCCGCCAATAGTACAGCGTCTAATATAGATTCAATAGTTCTATTTTCGAAAGTCGAACCATTTGCAGCTAAAAGTAATGTATTAAGACCTTCTTTTGATGTGTTTCTTAATTTGACACGTTTTTTACCGGATTCTGAAAAGTTTCCTTCAAGCATTGCTGAAAAGGCATCCGATTTTTGACATAATGTTTGCCTGCAAGCATCAATAGTCGTACCATCGTCTAGTTCAAATGTAACTGTTGCAGGTTTCGGATGATTGTCGTACACTCTTGGAAAATCTGCCGAAATGGTTTCTATGATTTGATATTTTTCTACAATGTCAGGTTGAATTTCCAATGTGTCTGCTAATCGACAAATTGACCAAATAGCATTTTCATAAAGATTGTGTTGTTGATTAGATAGAATCTGAAATATTAATCGAAGACCACCATGATTATTCAGAAGTGATTTTAGAATATATCGTGACTTGATTAGGAATGGTATCGAAACTGCAATAACTAATTTATGAGCTTCCTCTCCACGAAGCAATATAGATGTAAGTTCACCTATCGCTCCGCCAGTTTCTGCTAGGGCACATAGTTGTCTTATATATTGTTCAGAACCATATAATGTTTGAGCTTCAAAAACGAAGCCTTGTTTTAATAATGGTATTAGATATACTCCATTTCTATATAAAAAATTGTTTATTAAATACTATAAATCTTATTTAGATGGTAATTAAAAAAAATTTTATCTATTTACCTTATAATTCTAGTTAAAATTCTAGATGCTTTTGGATTTTTAGCATGTTTGATATAAGCTGATAATGCTTTAATAGTTGCAGGATCAGCCAATCGATCAACTGGATCATTTGAATGACTTAATCGACTTAATAATACTAATGTCCATACATTTGCATATTCCCAAACATTTGATTTATTTCCTTCCTCTGAATTTTGAAATTTTTCAATATTTACAGTTATTGATTTACAACTTTTTAATGATTCTACTTCTTCTTGAGGTTCTGAAAAAAATTATTGAAATTTATTATTTTTTTGAATATTGATTTGAAATTTGATATATTATTTTAAAATATAAAAATTATTTTACCGTCTTCGTTGTCCATTATTTCTGTATCGCTACAAACTGGACTATAATTGTCTTCAGTATTTTCATCATTTTCAATAGAATCATAAAAAGGTAATGGTGGTGTACTAGGAGGTGAAGAAGAAACACTAACAGCACTACCTGGACTCCAGTCATCTCGATAATAATCTGAACTAAATCTATAGATAAAAAAATCATGACTTTATATCTTCTATAATAATAAATTAAAAACTTACAAATCTTACAAACGTACCTTCCTAAATTTGTTTTATTATATTTCAATTCTAGTTGTTTATTAGGAGGAGAATCATTCTCTCTTTTTCTTGAAACATTTGTCTCCTCATAAGATACTGTTTCAGTTACCATTTTTTTCAATCTAATAACTAAAACATCAAGCAAACCATTTTTTATCATTATTGTAATACTTGGATCATCATAAATGAATTGTGCTAAAGCATGCAATAACATAGGATGATATTTTTCATTTTTAATATCTTTTAATAAAAATAACATTAATTCTAAGCCAAATCCCATTCTAATTCTTGCACGATTTACAGCTTCTCTACAAAACAAACATAAACTGACTAATGTTTCTTTAGATAGTTCCAAGTGATCTTTGATGAGAATAATCAAACTTTCAATAGCACCAAAATTTCCCAGAATAGGTCGACATTCTGCAATTTGGCAAAGATTGTACAAACATCTGATTGCTATTTTATTATTCATATCACAACATTGTACAATACACTTATAACCCTGCATATCATTTTCCCCTCGTAATTGTTCCCCAACTCGAGGATCAAGTGTAGCCAAAAATACACACATGGCTTTTAAACAGGTTTCTATTAAATCTATATATTTTGTATCTGTTTTTAATTGTTCCTTTGCCATTACTAATAAATTTGTAATTCGAATTATTACTCCAGATTCTAAGATTTCTTCTCTACTACCTTCATACATAGTCCAAATATTTCTTTAAAGAAAATATATAATTAAATATTGACTAGGAAAAGAATATTATTAATGTACAAATTATTTTTTTAATACCTTATAGCTCTAATACCCATTAAATAAGTTTGCATATACATGTCTAATTGTAAAAGATCAACCAAAGCTTGTACTGCTCCAGCTTCACATAATGATTTTGCATGCCAATCACATTCAGATAAATTACCAATTAGTCTACAAGCACGACAATGCAAAGAATTTCCTAGTTTTATATGCTTTATTATAGAAATTACATGAGTTGCTATTTTAGATCCTTTGACCTAAAATATAACAATATATTTAAAATGCATTATCATAAATAAGTATTCTATAAGAAAGTATTAAATTAAATATTAAATTTTATAAAAATACTTTGTTTAATAAATATATATCTATTAATTGATATAAAAGTATATAAAAATAAATATACATATACCTTTTCTCTTGCATCAGAATTCATGCAAGCATTTGCTAAAATACTTAAAGTCATATTCAATATTTTTATATTATGACAATGAAGTAAATTTACTAAAATGCCTAATCCTCCATCTTTGGCAAATTGCTTGTAACACTTTGAATCATTTTTAAGTTGTGTCAAACATGACCAAATTCCGCTTTTCGAGTCCAATTTTATATGTTTAAATAATTCTTGTAATATCGGGCCTTCTTGTCTCTCACTCATGTTCAATATTTTTATAAACGAATAAAAAAATTAATGAAAATTTGTTAGTTTTTTAAAAGAAACATAACCTCTAAATTATACTGCCAACTAGTTTGACAATTTCACCCATATAGTAGCTTATAAAAATAAGACAAAAAAGATCGTAGTTTAATTAATAAATTTCACTGTCAAAATATATTTGAACTATAGTTATCAATTTTATAATCCATATTATAAATTTATAGTTTTATAAATATAAATAATAAATTATTTTGTAAAATTATTTTTTTAAATTTCCCGCTATTTGATTTTAAAGTTTAAATATATATTGTATATACTGTATACTGTATCATAATTTTAATAAAGTCAATAGAAATATATTATATAAAAAAACAAAAGAATATTATTAAAATAATTTTAAAATATATTAATAATTATATTCAAATGAAGTATTTAATAAGCATAATAAGTAATAACTATTTATAATCATTATTAATAATGATTATATGTTTAAATATTTATTTTAAAATCTATTTTTTTTCTCTCTCTTTATTTCATATATCATTTAATTTTATATCAAATATAGAATTTTCAATATATTTTATTGTATTAAACTTTATTATTTTATTAAATAATAAAAATATGCTTCAAATAAAGTAAAATCAATTTGTTAAAGAATTATTTTTACTAAATTTGAATGAAGTGTAATGAAATTGTTTATATTGATAATTTTAATAAAATAAAATAAATTTTTAATTTACTTGTTCCTAAAAGTAGAATTATTTTCATGTCAAAATCTGCATAATAATAGTTACATAAAATTCTATATGTATATAATTCCAAATAATATTTAAATTCATTCCTAATCTGATGTTGAAATTGTTTATAAATGATTTATATCATCAAAATAAATGTAATTTTAATTTATCATAGAAAAAAAAAACATAAAATTTAAATTGCGTTTCGTAAGAAAGACAAATTTCTATTTTGCGTAAGCGCATTGAGAAAAGTATCATTATCGTAATGCGCACCTGCTGAGTATAAGGGCAGTGTCCGTGAATTGAGTATAGCAGAGGCGTCAAAATGATAGGAGAGGGCATGGAGATTGGATCGTGAGCTACGCAGGAGATGTCGACAAGATGACAGCAGTTGTATGACGCTTGCTAATTCTTGGATACAGGTTCAGCATATATCAATAGTAGGAGGAAAATCGTTCGCGAACGAAACGAACGATTTATGCCTCGTTACGGTGATACGTTAATCTCAATAAATTCTTTGCGTCTAAACGAAATTATAATCAGACAAATTCGGGTGAGAGCTGTGATCGCCGCGCCCGTGCAATGTACACAGCGGCCTGAATTGTGTTCAAGATCATTATCGTCCCCGAGGAGTACTCTTTTTAAACAATCTGGAGTGGAGTAATGAGTGTTTTTGGAGATTTTCAGCGTGTCTGGGTACAAAGATTCCCGGACAGCGCCTTGCCGGCGGCCTGGGAAGAGGATGTCAGGGCCAATCTAGTCAAGCATAAACAGAAGGTAAAATCTTTAATAAAAAACATATTTGTATTTGTTATATAAAAAAAATGAATTTATTTAAATAAAGTTTTTTAGAATTTACATTATTATATTGAAAAAAAATATCTATTTAGATAGAAGTTAGAAATTACAGAAATTAAATATATATATGACAATAATGACATATACTTTTGACATATACTATGTTTTGATTTAAATAATTTTTTATAGGAAATTTTATTTTATAAATTATAATTTATAATTAATATATATGATTTTAATTCTATAATAATAATAAATATATATTAACAAAAGAATATTATATATTGAAAATATTTTTATTGTAATATTTGCTTTTTTTATAATTAAATTATGTTAAATTATATTAGTTAAATTATGTTAAAAACTAAAAA
The DNA here is from genome assembly GCF_003254395.2 of Apis mellifera. Taxonomy (NCBI): domain Eukaryota; kingdom Metazoa; phylum Arthropoda; class Insecta; order Hymenoptera; family Apidae; genus Apis; species Apis mellifera. The sequence goes on from NC_037640.1 coordinate 8,147,201, forward strand.
CTTAATTGAAAATTCTTTTTCTAAGAAGTTTGTTCAATAAATTTTTATTACATAAACCTTCTTCATTGTTGAAGCATTGAGAACTTCATTCCATGAGTCATCATATTAATTTCTTACTTAACTGGGAAATTAACTTATATTTAACTGTAATTATATCTAATATATTATTTGTGTTTATTACATAAATTTCAAATTGATTTAAAATTTATTTTGCAATATTAAATAATTTTTATAAATTTTATATTTATAAAGGAAATTGATTTACAATCAATAAATATTGAAAAATATAAACTTAATTATTGTATTAAGAATATCAATTCTTGTTATTAAATTTTCTCATTTGGTATATTGTCATTGATTCATCATTTGCTGTTTATATTAATTTTGTTATCATTTTAGAAAAATCAATTTATATTATTTATTAAGGTAACTATGTAAAAAATAAATAAAAAGAATTATTATTCCATCCAGGTAACTGCTTTGAGAGAAGAACTTGAAAAAGAAGAATTTTATGTAGAATATTTAGAAAGATTATTGGCAGATGTTGAGCGTCATAAGCAATTGGCAAATAGTAATATTATAACATCTCCTGATAAACAGCAACCTATAGAATCTCAAAATCAGCATAGTTGTCAAGCAGCAGAGAATAATTTAACTAATTCTACAAGCACATCTCGTATTCAACATGTGGAATCATCAATTTCTTCCCTTCCTGCATCTGAAGATATAAGTAAATTTCAGGACAAGTGTGTAACTGAATTAAGTTCTACTCTTAATACATGCAAAAGACCCAAAAGTGAAATACCTAGGTGTCCTGATAAAGTGCCTGAGCTTAGAAGAAACAGTGATCCAGATGTGCCAAGTAATTATGTCACTGTAATTGAAGTGACAGGAAGCTCAAAAAAAGATAAAAATGAAGAATCTCTCAAAGAGGAAGATGAAAAAGGTGATATATTATATTTATATAATATTATATAATTTAATTGTTTTAATTATATAAATTATTTATGTTTAATAAATAGATTTAGAAAATGCAATTAATGAAGATGGAGAGGATGGTGATGCAGAAGTATCAGAGGAAGAACCTTATTATGATTCTGTAGCTTTAGATCAAACAGGAGAATATGTATATATTGATGCACGTGTTCCACCTGTTGGAAATAATAATGGCAGTAGAGCACCACCAAGGAGACCACCCTCTTTACCAGATTCACCAGGGAATCAAAGCAATTATGTCAACATTGATTATTTTATACAGTAAATTATTTGTATTTAAATATTATTGGTTTTAAAATTATTTTATGAAAATTTCATTTTATTGATATTAATTAATATTGATTAATATTTATGTTCTTATTTATAGACACAGAGTTGCAGATAGTGAAGATGAAGAAGGTGCAAGTCCTGCACCAATTTTATTACGTGCTCTTAGCACTGATAATGAAACTGGTAGTAGTGATGCAGAACCTTTAAGTTTAAGTGAGGGTAGTTTAGAATCACCAACACCAACTACACCTCGCCGACAGGAGAAAAGCAAAGAACGTGAAGATGATAGAACATCTATGATTAAATGTATTGTAAACTCAGTAGTGGAGAGTGAAACTATTTATGTTGAATGTTTAAACGTTATGTTACAAGTATATAATCTATTTATTATTTTTAATAATATATATAGATAATATTAAATTGATTAAAAAGATATAATATTTTTTTTTAGTACATGAAAGCTATCAGAGCGACGTTAACAACATCTCAACCTGTTATTTCTGAAGATGAATTTGGTACAATGTTTTATAAAATTCCTGAATTACATGCATTGCATCAAACATTTTTGGATGGTCTTAGAAAAAAATTAGAAAAATGGGATATTAAAACTACTATAGGTGAACAATTTAAAGTAAGAACTAAATATATTAATATATTAATATATCAATTTATTCTGTTCTTTTATTAATGTTATAATTTTATAATTATAAATTAAGATAATGGCTAGCAATATAGGATTATATGGAGCTTTTTTACATAATTATGCTCGTGCTACTGATACTGTACGAAGATGTTCTGCACATTCCACTCAATTCGGTGAAATTACAAGAGACATAAGACTCAGAGGATTTCCAAAAGGACCGGGTTTATCTCTTGAAGATCTCTTGCATAAACCAGTAGCTCGTGTACAAAAAAATGCATTAGTATTGCATGTAAGTACTGTATTGTTTATGATTTTATTATATATATATAAATCTATATAGATATAAACATGTATCATTGATAAAACATTGATTAAGTTGATAAAATGATGTGGAAATATACTTTGTAAATTTTATCTTATCATAGTTTGTATTGATAATTTTATCTCAATTGATTGTAGGATCTTCTTAAGCACACATCAGTGAATCATGCAGATCATGCACCACTTTCAGAAGCTCTTGCTATGACTAGAAATTTTCTAGACGAATTTAATATAATTCAAACAAAATCAATGTTTCCGGTAAATAAATTATAATGATAATTAAGATTATTATCAATTTAATTACATTAATTTTATATTAAAATATATTATTTTTAGAGTCATGATAGAGCACAAAGAAGATTGGTAAAAAATTCGTTTGTGGTAGAACTTTCTGATGGTCATAGAAAATTAAGACATCTTTTTCTTTTCAATGATGTAATTGCATGTGCAAAATATAAAGCTTCTGGCAGAGATAAATTTACATTTGAATTGAAATGGTATGTACCAGTGGCAGAAGCGGCAGTGACAGAAGATGGTGTAGAGCCACGTGAAACTAGTCCAGCTAATGTTGTAGCTTTGAGGTATATATAAATCTATTTTCATGAATAATAACTTACATAATATAAAAATTATATTTTTATTTTTAATATTTATATGTATAGATCACAAGCATGTACAGTACGTGATCAGATTTTATGGGAAGAACGAAATGATGAGAAACGAATTAGACTTGGTGGTAGAGGTTCAGAAAAAAATAGAAAGAAACTTGCTGAGCTTGAGGCTCAATTAGTATTAGCATCTCCAAATTTAGTATTACGCGTTGCGCATAAAAGTCAGCATCGAGTACAAAATTCGTATACATTCTTTCTATCCAGTGAATTTGAACGTTCTCAATGGGTTGAAGCAGTGGAGGCATTGCAACAGGTAATGCGTTCCCATATGTACCTAGATAAGTCAAAGGTGCGTAATTTACAGATTTCAAGTAAATAAATAATATAAAAATAATTAATTTGCACTTTATTTAAATCCAAAACGAGGATGCAAGTAACAATATCTTAATAAAAAATTATTAAAAAATTTAATAAAAACAAAATAAATATTAAACAATAATTTTTCAGGGTGGACAACCACCAGGGCCGCTCCCTTTATCAATGTATGAATTACAAGCATGGGTTACAGCCTGTCGTACTTATCTTCAAACAGATATGGGAAGTTATTTATTAAGATCAGGACGTGATGAAAGTTTATTACTAGGCGATCTTCATTTAACTTTACTTGGCTTGACACCACCAGGTTTAGATAGAGTTGGAGATCTTTATATCATTGTTGAAGTTGATAGTTATGGACACTATTTTAAACGAGCAAGAAGTCGAGTTGCGAGAGGTCAAGCTCCAACGTGGGGTAAAATGTTATTTTAATGAGAAATAATTAAAATCAAACTAATATCTTTCAATTAATTATTTTTAATTTTAATTAAAGGTGAAACATTTGTTGTGGAATTAGAAGGAAGTCAAAATGTTAGAATTCTATTATATGAAGAATGTGGAACACGTTCTGTATTACGTGGCAAATGTATACAAAAATTGAGTAGATCTTGGCTTCAATCAGATCAAATAGAAAGATCATTAAATTTAGGTCCAGCTACATTAGATGTGGCTCTTCGTTTTGTTCCAAGTGAAGTGACATTAAGACGCGTACCATCGGCTAAACCTCAAGGTCTATTTGGAGCTAAAATTCAACAAGTGTGCAAGTATGTTTCATAATTTTTATAAAATTTTTTATTGAAAATTTTTTTCAAGTATTAATCCTTATAATTATTTTTTTATAGACGTGAAAAACGTGATGTTCCTTTTATTATAACAGCATGTGTTAGAGAAGTGGAAAGGAGAGGAGTTGGTGAAGTTGGATTATATCGTGTTTCTGGTTCAGCTTCAGATTTAACAAAATTGCGTAAATCTTTTGAAAGCAATTCATATGAAGCAGAACAATTACTTAAAGAGGTATTTATGTATACGAAATTATATATACGAAAATCTTTTCATAATGCAATATAAAATTTTAGTAATTAATAAAATTGTATAGAACATATAATATTAATTTTATATTAATAGATTTATTATCTTTATAAGGTTGATGTTCATTCTGTAACGGGTGTATTGAAATTATATCTTCGTGAAATGCCAGAAGCTCTCTTCACAGATGCTCTTTATCCAGCATTCTTAGAAGCATTTCAAACTGGCGAGTTATCAAAAGGTGCTGCTCTTAGAAGAGTATATGAAAGTCTACCAGCCGTGAATAAAGCAGTCATTGACTTTCTACTTGCTCATTTGATACGAGTTAATAAACACGAGGCTCAAAATAAAATGTCCTTGCACAACTTAGCGACGGTGTTCGGACCGACGCTTCTACGTCCTGGTACGAATTCGCGATCTGATGTAAAAAGTCGGGATCCTTTAGCTGCAGGGACCGTAGACGTAATGGCACAGGCCGGTATACTTTATTGTTTTTTGCAGATGCATATGCAACAGAACAATCAATCACTCTAGTCGAGAGATTCTTGTTGATACATCGTAGCGTCAGCTGCTTTTTGCGAGTCTCATTGGAAATTGAACTCGCAGCAACTTACGCTGTAATGTAAAATGAACGATTTTTTATAATATATATTTTATTAGTTTTGTGATGTATCATTCATACAATGCTGAGTTAGATGTATAAGTAGACAGACTTTGACAAAATTTTGATTGAAATTTCTTTTATATTGGTAAATAATGTAGTAAAATGATCTTACACGTACTTTAAACTCCTCAATATATATTTTATATTTATATACTCGTGGAGTTCTAGCTACGATTTTATTACGTGATGATTACACGTAAAACATTTCTAAAAAAAAAAAAAAATTGTGTAAGAAAAAATTTTTTCCCATAAAAACAATATCAAAAAAAAAAGCGAAGTGAAATATGAAAATCCGATTATTAATGCATCCCCGCTTTAGAAAATAAGTATTTTTTCCAATGGAGCGTGTTCCTAGCAGAGAATCTAAATTTTTTTATGTATATGTCCACAAAAATTTTCACGTATTCACGAAAATAATCACGTTCCTAAATATTTCAGGAAGCACATTTTTTGAGATGTGCGAAATAAAGCTTTTAATAGTATATGCAAAATATACTAACTATATTCTGTTTTGACTTGATATTTATGTTTTCCAAGAAAACTATGTTTTTTCGTTAATATTATTTCTTATAAAAATATTTTGGAAAACATCAATGTTTTTAAATAGGGAATGCTGTGAAATAATCTTAAATCAAATTTCTAATGTTTAAGCTGTGGTTAGATTCGAATTTGTTTTTTATTAATTAATTTTTGATGATAAGTTTAATATTTTTGATACTTTAGAAATTCATTTGAAATATTTAAAATTTAAAAAATATTTAAAAAGAAATGCTTTTTAAAATTTTCAAATTTTTGATAAATTAAATATAAATATTTTATATATACAATTTTAAAAAATAGTTTAAAGAGTATTTTATTATTATATCTATACATTAATCTGCTGCATTGATTGTTAAATGCAAAGATTATTTCAATCTTTTTCAACAACTACTTTTTCAAGTTTTTTTTTTTTTTTAGATTAATATCTTAGAAGTCTAAGTGCAGTTTAATTTAGCACCAAAGAGAAAGATTCTCTCTTATATCTTCAATAAAAACTTTGATTGAACCTTTGAAGTATTAAAATCATTTTGCGTATTAATTATTTTGGAATTTCTATATCATTAATAGTACTCTTAACGATATTTTTTTATCATTACATATAATTAATAACTAATATATTAACTCTCCATTATCATCAGATTTTTAGAAGAACTGCTTTTTATTTAAAAAAAAGGAAAAGAAACCAATTGATATCTTTTATTCCAAAAATATACTTCAAAGAGTTATAATAAAAAAAAAAACACATTTGGCAGTACAAATTTAATACTCGCTAAAATTTTGTATTGTGCGCTAGAATATTTTGATTTTGATTGATAAGATCAAAAAATATATTTAATGAGTACTCGATAAAAAAATATAAGATTGTACCTATACATTAAATGAAACAATAATAAATTACAAAAAAAAAAAAGAAAAGAAAACAAAATCAAATTACCAGAGAAGAAGAAAAGATCGCGTTATATTAATTTCCGAAAGATATCTTTGAGCTTGATAAACAAACAAGGCAACTATCGTGTGCGTGATTTTAGCATATGCGTGTGTATGTATGCATGTATGTTATATATGTATGCATGTATGTATGTATGTATGTATGTATAATCTGCTCATGTGTATTATATCGTAAATAATTCGATATTTTTAATTTTTATATCATATTTAACATTAAGACGCGATCTTCTTTTGTACATTCATAAAACTTGTAAAGACAAAGTTTCAGCTATTATTATTATTACTATGCTTATTATTATTATTATTTTTATTTTTATTATTTCATATTTTATAATTACCAATTTTTTATAAAACAAATATTTGTTAATGAACATTCAATTAAGCTAGCTTATTCGCAGCAAGACAATGTACTGCCAAAAAGAACCCTTAAAATGCATAAATATACTGGAGATTTATAAACTTTTAATTAATAATATTTATCGTTATCCCAAGATACGCTTTTCAATAGTCTTTCAGTTTTTTTTTTTTTCACTTATCCCTTATATGAAATAGTTTAAATACAATAGTATTATATTGTAACTTGAATTGTTATTTTATTTTATAGAATTGTATTTTTTAAGATCATGAAATTATATTAAAAGAATTAATTAAAATGATCTTAAAAGAATATAATACAATATAAATCGGAAAATATATTAAATATTGTATGACGGAATATTTTATTTATAAGTAAGCTAATAATTTTATATATTCATGGAAATCACTGTAAATCTACGTATATGTACGTATATGAATTATATTTTAGTACACTTTGTTTATTTTTTTAATCTTTAGATTTATGTATAATCCGTGAACATGAATTTTAATTTTATTTTCAGAAATAGATAACACTATATAATGGAAAAAAAATTTATATAGAATCTATTATCTTTTATTTTTTAATGACGAATCTCTGGACAATTTCGAGCTGGCGGAGGTAAGGGTAGTTTAACTGGTGAAGCTGCTATGTTATCCCATAGTCCAGGAAGTCGAGATCCATCGGATCCATTGCATTGCATTCCTAATTAAATATAATTTAAAATTATTAATTAAAATATTAAAATCAAAACTTAAGATTTTTAATATAAATATATATCACAAATGAATGAAATGAAAAACCTAAAGGTGCAGCTTCATATAGATCATGCAAAGCTTGTACGCGAACTTTGGTCCACTCGATGCTTTTATAATTTGAAGAGATACCATTATCGATACTAATTGGTTGATTTTCCCATTCTCTCATATATCGAAAATAAGTTCTTAGAGCATCATTGCTAATAGCACTTTTACAAACCTAAAAAATATTAATTTTTTTTATTAGTTTTTTCATTATAATATTTAGTAAAAAATGTAATTACCTCTAATCGAGTATTAGGATAATAGTGAATATAATTCACACACATTTCATCGGAAATGGCAAATCCGCCAAGAGTAATATTTTCTCTATCCATTGTATTATACGTACAAGTTGTTATTAACGAATCTCCCTGAAATAAATTTATATAAATTTGCTAGGTGTATATAAAGATATTCATATGTTTAATATTAGATTTTAATTCTTACTGGTAAAATAATAACAGGTTTTGGTAAGAGTCGAATTTCTTGAAAATGAGTGGAATAATGATTGTCATAATTTAATAAAGGTAATTCTTCCCCGTCTCTAATATGACGAGTAATAACTTTTATGCCTGTTAAATGTGTATGAAGTTGCGATGCGAAAATATGAATACCATATTGTGGGAGACCAATGCCTGTACATTCTTGTATGCAATGTCCAGATAAAGTAAAAGCTTCCTATAATAATTTTATAAATTTTGATTTTTCATTATAGTAATATATATCTTTTCTTTAATTTATATTAATTTATTACTTGTTGTGGAGGAATAGCCATTTTATCAGTATATTCTAAGCCTAATTCAATTACACCAGCATCGTATTTCCGAAGACTTTTAGTAAGAATGAAACGAATTCCTGAAGAATCGATGTTCCCATTTTGAAATTCAGGATTATTGTAATGAATCTCCAGCATGATGTAAGGATTAAAATCTTGGCCACCAATTGAAAGACCAGCTTCTTCTGGATAGACAAAAGCATCTGCCCCCATGGCCCATGCTGCTAAAACTTTCTTACATATCTTAAAAAGATAAGGAAAGAAATAATTTTAAAATTGATGAAAAATAATTTATTATAATAAAAAAATTATAATAAAGTTAAAATAATAATATTTAACTTATATAAATGATAAATAAATTAATTCGTTGATAAATAAAAAATAACAAAAGAATTAGCGCACTTGAGTTTTCTCTGGTCTATCAGCTCCATCACAAGGACCGTCATACATAGGAATTTCAAAATTTATTGGTCCAGCACAATGAAAAACTTCCATATGATGAACTAAATGTTCGTTGCCTGTTTGGATGACTGGACCAAACTGTAAGATATGATGTCTAAAAACAATAATTTCATAAAGTTATTAATTAAATAAAATTTTATGAAATTTTATTGAAACTCACTTTTGAGACAAAATAGGAGGTAATTTTTGTACACGGCACCAATAAGTTGTTTCTTTGTTCGGTACTTTCACACGATCTGTTAATATTTCTAACTGCCAAGCATTTGAAGGAAATATTGGTTTCTTATGAAGCGTCCTGATTAATTCTGTTCTAGACATACCAGCAGTTTCTGCATCGGATACTTGCAAACCAGTCAAAGATGATAGTGGTCCTAAACCTTTTAGCCATACTAAATGTGTAGTACCTCTCTATAAATTTTTAAATATTTCTCTTTTGTACTATAAAATAATAATTAAATGATTAATTAAAAGATTGAAATATAGACCTCCATGATATAATCATTTTCATCGCAAGTATCAAATTTCCTTGAAAAAGTGAATTTTGTTATATTTCCTCTTCTTCTCCATGCAAAATTCTCACAATCCTGTTGCAAATCTAAATTTAATTTTCCTTCTTCATCTGCCCAAGCATCCTGAAATTTTAATGTAATATAATAAAAATTTTGTTATATTACAAATATACATATATTAAAAATAAGTATTATAAATACTTGTAATTGAATTTGACGATGCCAATCAATCCACAAAACACAATAATCGGCAGATTTTAATTTACCATACTCTGAAAAACCTATAGCGAACCAAGTATTGTCAATACTTGTATAATGAACTTCTGCGATTATGATCTCACTCATAAAATCAACTCTAGAAATTATTTTTGCATGTATTTATTTTTCTATGTATTATTTTACTATATACTATGTATTTTCTACTATGTATTTCATATTAAATAAATACCTCCAATAGAAAGTGATATCTGAACTAAGCGGAATTGTATGAACATCTTTTCTTTCTGAATTATCTTCTCTATTTTGATGATGATTATGCCAAAATAAACATGATCCATCTTTTAAAACTACAAACAAAAGTAGCAAGTAAAATTTTGAAAACATTTTAAGTTTTCTCGATTAATTTATGTTTTTTTTTTTATGAAATATTATTATAAATATTAAATATTAAATATTAATACATATATTATAGAACTCTTTATTCACACATAATTTAAAAATTTAATTTCACAGATACGTTCATGATCCTTCGCCTTCTTATCACCAATTTCTACTAACGCTTTTAAATCCGAAAGGACGAAGACTTCATATAATACTGCTTTGCCGCCGATTCTCTGCGGCGATCATGCGCAGAAATATCACAATAATAAAATTATTTAAAAAAAAAAAACAAATAAAAAATATGATGTTTTTAAGTAGTGAGAATTATAAAAAAATAAAAAATGAATATATAAAAAATTTGGTTAAATGTTTCAATAAAAATTATATTTGCAAACTTTGTAATATTAGAGTATATGCAGAATATTAGTTCAATTGTTATTAAAAATTGACAAAAATATAAGTTATATTTAATTAATAAAATTACGAAGAAATATATAAATTTTTTAATATTTTAATGTTTTATATTTATATACAAGTTTTATATCAAATCTGAACTAAAGCATAAATTTAATAAATATAAAAAATATATCGGTTTCTATATAATATTATATAATATTAAATAGATATTTAAATATTATTTAGTTTCAAAACAATTTTTAAATGATAATATAACATTATTCTTCTAAATCTTTTATTAAACTTTAATATCTAATATTAAATTTTAACATCTAATTAATTATCTATTATCTTGTTTATATTAATTATATATTTTCATTTAAATATTAGAAGTTTGATATTCTTATTAATATTCATCTTCTTCTAATTATTTGCTTGAAAGTAAGTAACTTAGGTTATCATTTTCTAATAAACGGAAAATTACACCGATTGGGGTCATAAAATCAAATTTAAGTAATGGAATCTTTTATATAATATTTCATTTTAAATTAATATGAAATTTATTTATAACAACAACATTTAATCTACATTTAATCATATATTTTTTTGTTCAATTTTTTGTACAATATTCCTTGTTAAATAAGAAAATTTGGATCTGAATAGAAATGTTTGTAATTGTAAATAAAAATATTTATAGTATTAAGTGAATTTTATAGAAAAAAAAAAGAAAAAAAAATATTGGAATGTCAAGAAAATATCTTAATAATCAAATGCCAGAGAACGCATATTGCATTCCAGTCGCAGTGCGTGCTTCTCCTTCTGATCGTAATCAAGAAATTCCGCAATTCTTATTGAGAGAACAATTCTCACGAAAAGCATTATTCGAGGCAATAAAAATATATAGTATAAATAGCATCAATATCGAAATTTTTAATTTTTTAATGATTCGTTTCTTGAAAAACATTATTATATTTTATCTTTCGTTTTTGATATTGAATTATTATAAAATTGATATATAAAATTGATCAATTAAATATAATTAAGTGATTATAATTAAATAGATTATAATTAAATGCATAGTTTGCATTAAATGCATTAAATGCATAATTGTTATAAAAAATAGAATTCTTTTTCATAAAATCTTATCTTTTTTAATTATAAAATATGCATGAAGTATACAAAATTAATAAATCTTTATGAATCTTTGTTATACCTATCATGTTAAAATATTTAGAATATTTAGAATTTATTTTAAAATGTTTAAATAATTGAAATTTTATAAATTTGATTGAATATAGAAAGTAATAGAAAAAAGTATATTTTATTGAATATATTTATTTAAAATTAAAATATGATTTTCATTCAGAAAATATATTATTTGTACAAGTAATTTTCTATTTTCAGAAATATAATATTCAAGATTATTTTAGTTAGCAAAATATTAATCGTATAATATTGTGAAAGAATAATAATAAATTGTGAAATATCATAGATAATTTATATAATATTGCTATTAAGATTCGTGAAATGATATAAAATTTGATAAAACTTATCATATAGATTTATTAATAAAAATATCTTTTATTATTATATTTTAGGAAAAAGTGATTATGATCAAAAAAATATTAGTAATTTTTAAAAGCTGATGAGGTTAAATGTAATCGGACATTTTAATCATTTCAACTACCTAAAAAATCTATAATCTCGTATTATGTAATTATGTTTTGTTAAATTAATAATAATAATTTTTTATATAATTATCATATATTAGTAAAATCTTTGACTCATTAAAAATCAAATATTTTATTTTATTGTGAAATAATATTTTATAAAATAGCATGTTTTTTTTTTAAATTAATAATTAATCGTCTAAGTATGGAATTCTAATCAAAACAATTTTTATTAATTTTGATAAAAATGTAACAAATTATTTAAATAGATATAAAAAAAATTCTACGGTAAAAATAATCTGACAATTACAAATAAAATATTAATTATAAATAAAGTAATAGAATAAAAGTTTAAATATGAAAATATATATTTGCGAATATTTTTTTTTAAATCAATGATTAAATAAAATTAAATAAGATTAAATGATGAAAGATTAATAATTCAGATGTATATAATATGATGTATATAATATTGGATTAAGTATAGATTAAACAGGATAAGTACATATAATACATATTTTGAATATTTAATAAATGTATGTGAAATTTCTAATATATAAAATCTTTACACAACAAATAATTTTATCAAAATAGTTTATTAAATTTCTTACAGAAATAAAACTTATAAGCTAACTCAAATTAAAAGAAAATTAAAAAGAATAAATTATCTTGAAAATAATAATTACATTTGTACATTTGTAATACTTTGAATCTCTCCTTCATTGGAAAAATTTCTTGATACGTATTGTCATAGAATTCATGTGAATTCATTTTGTTATTTGCAAATATTTCGATTTATATATAATTATTAATATTTTTTATTCAACAAAAAATTACAACTATTAACTTAAGTAACAATGTTGGAATATTATATTCTGGAATTTACATACGACAGCAAATAAATTCCACTAAATTAGCATCATTCCTTGCGTAATCTGATTAAATAGTGTAGTCTTTATTCGGTCATTCACAGTTGCTGAGCGATTAAAATTTTCAATTATATTCAATTAAAGCTCATTAAGTTTTAACAGCAATAACTATTTTACTAAACAATTGTGCATTAATTAATTGTTATATAATAAAGTAAAAAATAAAATAAAAAAAATTATTCTATATTTAATTATAATTATACCAATTTTTAAATATCTTATTTAAAATAATCTTTTTATGAAATTATTAGATATATATTATCAATGATGCTTCAAAGATAAATGTATGTATCATAAATATAAGATGTTTGGAAACTGTAATAAAAAAGTGATCATTTAGATAAATTACTCTTACTAAAAAAGAATTATTTATATAAATTATTTTTGCTAAAATAAAAAACAAACTAAAAATTGCTGTATAAATTAAAATTTTTAAGTTTTTAAAATTTTGTTTTATTATGTAGACAATTCATTTTACATTGTCAAAATTTTTACAATTTTATTTAGTTTTAATTGTAACATTAATATTACTACGTATTATTACTACATCTAAATAAAAAATACGTTAATAATTTTATAAAGTCAAAACATTCATATATAATTTATTTTAAATTCATACTTTACTTTATTTCTTCTTTTTACTTTACTCTATTAATTAACCAATTATTAAAGTAGAATAATTAATTATTCTATTTTAAATTTATACATTTATATTAAATTAAATTAATTAAATATAAAAGAAATTTTATTAAAATAAGGCAATTTTTTTTAAAATATCTAAAATTAAGAAATATAATCTTATACTTTTAAATAATAACATTAATACAATTATTCAATACATCTATTTTGCACAAAAAAACTTAAAAGAAGGAAAAAAATTGATAAGAATTGATAAGAGCATATTACGGCATTAATACGGGTGCAGGGTACCATGATATTATGATCCAGCAGTGGCAACGGCATAACAAAGACAACGCCGGTTGGCTTATGCAGGGTAGAAAGGGAACATACAACTCGAAATTCTGGTCGACGGGTTACTGCGACAGTCGAGAAGCAGCGAGTGCTCGCGTTTGGACTTCAGTGTCGGAGCAACTGGTCCACGTCGTAAAGTCGCGACAAAAAAAGTATATCAAAGGAATGTAATCTCCGTACGAATGATTGATTTTTTATCCGTGTTCAACGCGCTTGAATATAAATTCTCTTGCATTACCCACGGTGAGTGATCAAATGTAGAATTACACAAGAAAAAAAAGAATGTATGACTCAGACGCGCACATTGCATCAAATAGAAATATGTGTTCCTTTCGAGACGACTGATCGATAAATCGTCCACGATTTATAAAAATTCGTAATTTCAACTTAATTTTTTTATGTGGAATTTTTGTATAAGGAGTTTTAGTTGCTATTTTTCTTTCCGTTTATTTTGTTTAATTTTATTTTTTTTTTAAGCGAAGTAGATAATACTGTAACTCTATTCACGTGGTCATAATTTGCTTGCCGCGCTCTTGTATCATGCGAAGTTGGTTATTAGTTTTCTAAATAGTAAATTCTTCGAAGTAAAAATTAGAATTTTTTTCTAATTTAATATGAAAATATGTATTATTCATGAAAATATGCATTAGTTTATATATTTGGAGACTTTATTTAATGAAAATATATATGATATAAATAAAAATTGAATAGAAATGATTAAAATAATAAAATTTAAAATATTTTTTTAAAAAACGATTATGCAGCGTTTTCAACATAAAAAATTATTCAATAAATATTTATTTATAAATTGCTAATTTATTTAATATATCAATATTTCATCAAAATAATTAAATTTTCTCTTAGATTTTATTCTAAAATTTTTTTTACATTATTTGCTTCTTGTTTGAAATTTTAAAATAAATTTAAAATCTATGTTATTTTTACACATATATATATGACTTATTATTAGCAGAAAATAATTTAAGTTCTTATATTATTGAAATGCATTTGATTTATTTACATTAATTGTAAACAAAATTTAAAAAGATTTAAAGAGATTAAAAAATATTTAATATAACATTGTAATATATGCCTATTCAGATCATTCAATAATAATTGAAAATTAGTATTTCACATTAAAGTGTATTACAATGACTCACATCAGATTGATAATTGGCGAATGATAAGACGATTGAAGAAATCATGACTCTATGAATTGATTTGATTCATATGAATTGCATCCACATAATATTTTTTGGCTAATATTTTATAAAAATATTATTTAATTCCGTATATTTAAAATATTCTACTATTTTATATTTCTTATAGCAATTAATTATTTTTCTTTATATTTTATTTTTTTGTATATAGTTTTACAAAAATACTAATTTTTTATTTTTTATTAATAAAATTAATATTATTAAAAAAAATTTTAATATTTTTTTTTAATTTTTGTAATAATTATTTCTAATTCTTACTTAATTATATATAATTAAGTTATATATAATTTATTTTGTATAATTATAAAAAGTGCAATTCACATATTCTTATATATAATATACATTATTAATAATATAAATAATATATATAATATATTATATATATTAATTGTCAATATATTGAATATCTAAATAATATAAATAAAATAATTAAATTTAAGTATAAATATAAAAACAGTATTTGTTTTTGTTATTGATAAAAATCGTTTGATGTTTTATACATATTAAAATGTATATAATTTTCAATTTTTAGACAGAGAAAATTATATAAATATAGATTATTATAAATTATATATTTATTTGAAATATATTTGAATTGAATTTATGTATACATATAACTTATACATAGTATATAAAGCAGATAAATTTTTCCGATTGACACACCCACTTTTATAGATCTGCTTGATTCCAATCTTATTATCTGCTATTCGATTACGACATAATACTTGATTGATATGATTCATACAATTTATTACTAAATAAATCTATCTATGTAGAAAATCTGAAGAAAAGAAGATTATTATGTAATAATATTATATATTATATAATATATTATCATTTATATATATATATATATGTATATAATATTAATGTATTATATTGATATTTATATATTATATTTAGATATTCATAATTTACTTACATATAAAGATTTTATCACTTTTTTAAGATGTTCAAATATAGTTTTATATTCATATTAAAATATATTTTAATTATAAAAACTATCATATGAATTGTTATCAAATATTATATTCTAGATTTATTATAATATCTCTAAGAAGTTTTATAGAGTTAAATTTATTTTTGAAATATTTTAAATATATGTTAATGGAATTCAGTTTTTGCTTAACTAGCATTATTTGTCAATAATAAATATAATTTACTATAGAAAAAAACAAAAATATTTTTATATATAATTGATATAAATAGTATGTCGAATTTTGACGGTAATGAGAAAGTTGGCTCAGTTCTTGCAATCCGTTTTTAAACGGTGAAATCATCGTCAATAAGAGAAATCAATAATCTAAACTAAAAAAAAAAAAAACGAATAATATATAAATATATAATAAAATAGAAAATAAATTGAATGATAGAAATTGAAATATTTATTGCAAAATCAATTTTTTTACAAAATATAAATATAAAATTAGTTATAGATATATATTTATTTATAGAATTTATTATAAATTTTAAAATTTTAAAATTATCATAACAATACATTTAATTTTTGAAATATATGAATATACAAAATTTTAATTTTGTATTAAAATTTATTTGTTTATTCATAACCATATTTTATTCGACCCATTTAATTTTCTTTAAAATTAGATAACATTTTTAATGTATATCATATATAAAATATTTATTGATGCAATATTTAAAAATTTAATGCCATAGTTACTGGTAAGTTTGTCTATTAATATTTAAAAATAAATAGTATTTTACAATTGCGCAATTTGATATTAATACTTCGTCAAGTAAATGATAATTAAAGAACTAAATGCATCTAATTGTAAATATCAACCTAAATGTCGCAAAACTCAAGTCTTAACCTTCGTCTACAATCTCTAAGATTATGTATCTAGAATCTTTTAATTATCTTTATTTTAAAAAGGTGTTTTCACAAAAACTAACAATAATTATAATATAAAATTATAATATAGTTTTATCATAATAATATTAGAACATTTCAATTAACAATTAAATATATTTTTTTTACTAAAAATTTTATTATTCTCCAGAAAAATATAAAGCTTGATATTAACAATAAAATTATATTTATTTTGTATGTTTTATATGTATACGTTTATTATCACAAATGTCAAAAAAAATTCAACCTTAATCTTGTTTCTGTTTCATGTCAGTATAAAATCGATTAAAATCAAATAAAGAAACAAATAAATGATGGAACATGAGACAATTTATAAAAAACAAACACTATTTGGTTCTTATGTGATCAAACTCGATTTTTCATCAAAGCATATATAATTAATTTTATCTTTGATTTCTTTAACAATTTTTGTATTTTTATGATAACATTTTATATTATAATATAGAAAAATTTTATTATAAAAGATTTTATAATGAATGATATTATCGTAAAAATTATCCACAATTTATTATGTACAAAATAATTTAATGCTCATTGAATTATCAATATTATAACAGAGAGAGAAGAAAGTCGATTCTAGAGATCCAAATAAACACAAAAGTTATAAAGATATAAAATTATAAAGTTAAAAAGATTTATTAAAGTTATGTGAAGTTAATGAAGTTATAATGTTCAGTTTTTATATAAAATTTATTTTATTTAGCGTATATTGAGTTGAAAATTTGAAAATTAAGCGGCTCCAAATAAGCGGCTTTGATTTTATTATTCTTGCATAAAATTTGAAAGCGATTGATTATTGTTTTTCACGTCTAGGATTAGTAAGATAACGAAATTTCCTTTGCATTTCATCGATTAAGATTGCCAAATCTTGTATTAAGGATTAAGGAGAAGGGAAAAAATCTGGATTTATGATAGCAATTCGCTTTCGAGATGAAAAATTCTAACGAAGCATGCGATCTGTATATTGCAATTAACAGTTTTGTTAAAAATAGCTTTACTATTTTCCTGTCGTAAATCTTGTGTTTGCATGATGATAAATGCTTCTTTTATTTCGAAGCTAGTTATTACAGTTGATATACAAAAGCCGATTGAAGCTTATTTATGAAGTTATAAGCAATTAAAGTTCCCATTAAATGAAGCAAGATGCAAATAGAATAAGATCGCTCTTTTTCTGTTATATCGTCATTGCATTTTCTTCCCATCTTGCTTCATCTTATAAGTTAATAAATAAGCTTGAATCGATAATTATTTTTTATTTTTGCCTTCAAAATCAAATGGTGTCTCGTCAAATATATTGATTAGTTATATATTTAAGTTATTATATAAAAACTAAATCAACTAATGATTATTCTAATTGGATTGAAAACTCCTTGTTTCTAGTGATCACGGAACAAGCGCATATCGGCAGCTATTGAAACGCCTGAGGAAGTCGAAGATCAAACTTCTGTAATCGATGGGTTGAGAACGCGAAATTCGTGCTTTTCAGCTTTTTCTTTTTTTAACCAAGGTGTATAACTTATCAATGAGCCATGCTGAAGGTAGTAGGAGCTTCCTGGCTGCAGACACGCATCTCTACTTACATTCTCGTTGCAGTAGCTTTGCTAGGAATTGGAGCCATAATTCTTGGTGAATTTGGACAGTAGGTTTATTAATTCATTATAAATAATATTATTAATTTTATAATATATTAACATATTTATAAATTTAATATAGATTATTTTATAAAATAGAAAATATAAGTACAATATAAAAAAAAAATATTGTATATACAAATAATTCAATATATATAAATGAAAAATAAGAATATGTAATATTAGTATTAAAAGTAATGATAAAAAAATAAAAATAATTACAAAAAATGAAATAAATATGAAAATTTATAAAATATAAATATAAAAATAGGAAAAATATTTTTAATAAAATTAACTTTAATTGTAAAAAATTCTCCTTATAAAAAAAAGATCCTATGATATATAAACAATTCTATGTTTCTAATGCAATTTCGATGTAGAACACATCCAATGAAATTAAAATTTTTTCAAAAAACAACTATTCTTTCTCGCAAGATTAATAATATTAAAATTAATATTTTACCATAATATTAATCGCTTTAAAATTAAACATATAACATAAAACATAAAACGCATGCAACAAGTTGCAACAAATTCAAAAACATCAATTTTTCAGCAGTAATTAGTTATGGGCAAAATTTAATAGTTGAAATTACAAATAAAGTTACTTCAATAATTTATTATTTAAAAAATAATAATAATCGTAAATAATTATAATCCTAAATGGTCAAGATATATAAAAAGATATATAAATATCAATTATAATAGATAAACGAATAAATATTATTCAAGCATTTTAATAAGTAATTACTTAAAGTAACTTTATTCGAAAATTTTAACTAATTATTTTTTCAACTCTGATAGTAACGAATTGGATGAGACCGATCACGATATGGGGATCGAATAACGCGACATGTGACTTCTCGAATTCATTCTTGCTGTTATCGTAGTACGACTGGTGCGTGTACATGCTCCGTTTCCGAGGTTCAAATACTTTTGCGTACTTAATATATTTGTTTATCTTGTTCGCCGCGTGCACAACAGATAATATAATTTCCTCGAACAGATAATAAAAGTTACTTTATACATATGTATATTTATATCTGTTTGAAATGTGTTCGTCGTTGTTATTTACATCGGTTGTTATCATTGCGTGTGGTATAAATTGGCTTTGAATATAGTTTTAAATTAAATTTTTTAAGTATTATTTTTTATTATTTTATATTTATTTATATTTACATTTATATTATATTATTTATATTATTGTATTATTTATATTTTATTATTTTTTGTTTAATTAATTATTGATCTATTATTATCCTTATTCTTTATTATCATGAATGCTTATTATTTTCTTATTGATTTTAATAATATTTTTGAAAATTAAGCTAAAAAGTAATTCATTAAATAAAAATTTATTGTGAGATAAATATATATATAGTATATAAAAATGTAAAAAAATTAAATATTATTAATTTTTTCTTATAACATTTTGATGAATTATAAAACTATAATCTGTCTCATAATCAATACATATATAAATATAATAATATAATTATAATATAGTATAATATAATTACACTTTAAATTATATTTAATATTATTAATATAATTAAATTTTTTATAATTATATATTTTTGCATATTGACAGTGTCGAACAAGATGGTATCTATTCAGCTACTGTATTATGGAACCGTAAAGGAGGATATCGTATTGACTTCTGGGGCCAAGGCAATGATCTAACTGCTGTGCCATTACATGCAGCTCGAGCTTATTATAAAACTGGAATCTTCGAATATGGGTAGGTCAATGCTATTACATCTATTCATTAAATAAGATTAAGAGATCAAATATGTACATATATATACCATAAATATGAATAAAAAGAAATTCATTAAAATTCATAGAATATAAAAATATTTTAATAAATTTTTTAATAAATTTTTCTTAATTTCATTATGTGTGAATAATAAAATCTATAAGAGAAGGAGAGAGAGAGAAAAAGAGAAAATAACAATTGAAATAATTTTTTAGATGGTCCTATATCGAAATAGAAACATCGTCAAAATATCCAGACACTGTACAAGCTTATGCTGCCGGACTTTTAGAAGGTAGTCTTACCTGGCAATTGATTCATCATCATTGGTACAATACTATAAGATTAGAATGCGAAGCAAAACCTATCGAATGCCGAAAGTTAATGCGATATCTTCGAGATAACACTGCCGTTAATCGTAAACGCGCTGAACTGAAGGAATCTACTGATTCTTTTTGGCATATGGTACACAACTAATCATCATTTTTTACTCAATTTTCATTATAATCAAAAAAATATTTAATATAATATAATAATAATATAATATGTAATACAATTATTGCATATAATGAAATATAATGAAAATAACTAAAATTAATTTTTGCTTAGGTACGATTATTTTACGCTCAATTAGATGGTTTAGAAGCTGGTTGGAAATTTGCTGTACGTCGAAGTCGTGTGTCGGCCTCATTAGAATCAGAAGATTTTCTCTGGCTTGCCTTGGCTTCTGATTTATGTGGTTTCCAACAAATATTCAATATTTCTGACTCCTTAGTAAGTTCCATGATCTACTTCAAATCGCTTCCAAGAGAAAATTCAGGACCATTAATTGCAATTAGTCATCATACATCAGCATCGTAAGTGAATCATCAACTGATTATTCAATTTTTGTCTAAAAATTTTAAATATAAACTGATGAGTTTTGCATTTTAAGCGACAAGGATAATTATAATAAATGTAGGTATAATTATACAAATAAATTCCATCAAATATATTCAAACAAACAATTTTTTATAATAATTAAATTAATATAAATAAATTAAAAATTTATTTTTAATTTTGTAGATATACTCAGATGTTAAGACTTTTAAAAAAATATACATTTGGTTATCATATACTACCTGTAACAAAAACTGCTGCATTAATTCCTAGTCGATCGATTGTGATGTCATCTTATCCCGGAGCATTGTCATCCCGAGATGAATTCTATTTAATAAATGGAGAAAATCGTGAATTGGTTGTTACCGGAACATCTTTATTAATGACAAATCGAACTGAATGGAGTTTTTTATATCCAGATGATTATGTATGAATTAATTATTATATTTATTATATAAATATTTTATATACAAAAATTAATTAAATAATACTAATAATAAAAAATATAGGTAATGCTAACTGTAAGATTAATGGCGGCAAATCGATTAGCAACAAACAGTCAATCTTGGTTTAATACATTGTCTTATCAAAATGACGGTGCTTCTGCACTTCAATGGATAATCTTCGAACCACGTTCCATGACATTATTATTAGTGGAACAATTACCAAGCATTACTGTTCCTATAAATTACACTGAAGAGTTCAAGAAAATCGGTTTTATATCTTATATTGGTATATCAAATTTTAAAAGTACTAACAATATCGTACAACCTGCCAAAAAGAATTTAAATCTCTGGAAAACTCGTTTAACGCGTTTACAAAAGAACATCACTACATTTGAGCAATTTCGAAACATGATGCGTGGATGCAGCCAGGAAGGTTGCTCTGCTGTAAACCAAAAGACAGATTATTTGCAGGAATTAATGTTTCGTGGAGATTTAGAGGATGTGCCTATACCATACGGTATTATAGATACAAAGATTTTAACAGTCGATATAGATGGTTTCAAAGGTTTCGAAGCTATTTCTGGACCATCACAATCTCGAACACCATTCAAGTGGTCACAAAGTTTTCCCAATATTTCACATGTAGGACATCCAGATACTTTCAATTTCGAAAGTGTTACACCAAAATGGGTTTGGATTTAATTAGATTTAATTAATTACATTGAAGTTTTATTTGATTGATACTTTTTTTCAAACTTTTCAAAGATTTTTTAATAAAATAAAAATGATTTTTCTATGAATTTCTACCAAATGGATTTTTAGACAGAATTTTTTTTATTGTATCATAATATTTAAATATTTTGTAACTGGCTCATATGTTAGCCACCTATGGTGAAATGTTAAAAAATAAAATAAAATAAAATAAAAATTTATTACATTTTATTAATATTATTCCAAATCCTTTTTCAAATATTAAATAAAATTATATTATCAAATACTTTTATGTAAATATTATGTAAATATTATCAAATATTTTTATTTAAAATTTAATACATATATAAAAAAAAATATCTTTGAAGGATCAATTCTAAATATCAAAATAAAACAAAAGTTAATATAAAAAAATATTAAATTTATTTTAATTATAAGCAATTTAATTTTGATCCGTCAATACCATAGCACTATTATTAAAATGAAACTTGGATATTTCAATAAAAAATTTAAAGAAATATTATATATACGTTATTTATATTAAATACACGTTATTTATATTAGTTTAAATATACAAAATAAAAAATATTAAAAATTTTGTTTATTTATTTATATTATTATTAAATAAATTAATAAAAATATTATTATATATAAATATATATATAAATAATATATTAATAAATTCACTATATATTATGTTGCAAAATTTTAATAGATTTGTGTATCTCAAACAATATAAATATATTTTTTTTAAACTTTTTTAAACTTTTAGGATGCTCGGCTATATAAATGACAATTGTGTATTACGATACGGTACTGCAAACCAATCAGCTGATTGTGAGATGTTTCATTCTATCTTCTAAATCTTATTTTATTTTGTGCAAAGTTAAGTTGTTTATAATGTAAAAAATATCAATTTGACATTTTTATATATCAATTTTTACTTTTATTTCGATATCTAGAATTAATTTTCTAAAGGTGTTTCAAATTTTTATAAACATTATATATACATATGTATTTGTTTTTTTATTTCTATCTAATTCATATTTATTATATGAGAATTTACTAATTAAATAAATTCTACATATTATTTTTATATTTTTAGTTTAATAAAAAGTTTAATAAAAATTTTAATGCTTATATTATAATTTTATCAAAATGTCAGTAAAATTAGATATGATAGATATATAAATATATAGTTTTATAGTGAATCACGTTATACAATTTAAAAAAAAGATTATTACTTTTTAAGTGAAATTAATTTATAACTGATATATATGTATATAATATAATACAAATTATATAATATATATATAATATTTATATAATAAAATATATTTTAAAATTTTATATTTTTTTAATTTCATAATGTTTTTGATCATTGTTTATCATAAATATTATTATGATAATGTATGAAGATATTTGATCAGAATCATGGAGAATAATGATCAAAAGCAAGTTTCTAGTAATGAAAAATTAAATGATATACATGTGAATGAAAATATGGATGACAATTTAATGAAAAAGGTTAGGCTATAGAATTTAATACTAATATTTCAAAATTTTTATAATGACAATATATTTTTTATAGATTTTCCTTTTAATGTAATCTTAATGTAATTTACGATATATTTTATTTAAAATATAAAAATTTTATAATTTTTATAATTAAAGTTGAATGCATATTCAATATAAAATTTAATTTATTTTTTATTCTTATTAATAATAATAAATATATTTTTTTAAGGTTTTATCTGTTAGAAGTGAAGAAAGCATTCTTCATCAAGTATCAAAAGAAATAGATGATTTTATGAAATCAAATATATATACAAGAAGGAATGCAGAAGAATATATTAATGAAAATAATATTATAAATTATTCAAAACAAAAAGAATTAGAAAAACAAGTTTTAACTGGAGAAATTACACCATTCACAGCAATTGAAAAACAATCTAACTTAATAATAACTAAAGGGTATATGATAATAACATTATAATTTTACAAGAAAAAATAATAAAAATTAAATTTAAAATTATTTTTTTAGAACATTTAATAAATCTTCTTGTTTACTTGATCTTGAAAAATATCTTCAACAACAAGCTGAACTTGCTAAACAAAAAAAGCAATTAAAAGAAAATTCAAAAATATTTAAACATAATATTAATCATGTATTGTCAACTAAAAAACCAAAATTATCAAATACTAGCTTTAAAAAATGCAGAACTTTAAAAAAAATAAAATCCAATATCAATAAAAAGAAATTAGTTTCTGAATTTAAAATGGCGAAAAATTTAAATGAAAGTAATGATGTTAATCATGAAATAAAATCTCATATTGAAAATTCTACAAAAGAAACTAAGCATTCCAAACATATTTTAATTCCTTGCAAAATATCCACAGATAATACTAAAGAAAAATCAGTTGAAAATACAATAAACAATAAATATATAAATGTGACAAGTGATTCAGGAAGTGAATATGTACCAAGTGATGAACAAATTGAATCAGGTGAATATTATTACTAATTCAATTCAAAATTTAATATTAAATATTTTAAAAATTAGTTTTTTTTAATTAAATTCT
This sequence comes from Apis mellifera, assembly GCF_003254395.2. NCBI lineage: Eukaryota > Metazoa > Arthropoda > Insecta > Hymenoptera > Apidae > Apis > Apis mellifera. The sequence goes on from NC_037640.1 coordinate 8,172,180, forward strand.
TTTTATAAATGAAATGTATAATAACTTTTTTTTTAATTTTATAAAAGATGAAGAATCATCATGTAAAAAAAAGAAATCTTTTACAAAATCTATTCACACAAAAAGAGGTATATATTATAATATATTAAAATTATTCATTCTAATATATAATTTTTATTAATAGAAAATTATGTGAATTTTAGTTTTGGATGATGGTGATGAACAAATATATAAACAAAGGGTAGAAAAAAATGGTTATCCAAAGAATGAACCATTACATAAAATAGATAATTTGTTTAAGATTCCGCAATTTATATGGAAAAAATTATATAAGTATGAATAATTATAAAAATTAATATTTTATATAATATAAAAATATATATAATTAATTAGGAATTATATAAATATTATATAATATATATATATATATATATATATATATAATTACATATAAATTTATATATTAATAAATATGATTAATTTTTTTAGATATCAGAAGATTTCTGTACAATGGTTATGGGAATTGCATCTTCGTAGTTTAGGAGGATTATTAGGTGATGAAATGGGTTTGGGAAAGACTGTTCAAGTAATTGCATTTCTTGCAGGGTTAGATTGTAGTGAATTATTATCTGATGGTGGAAGGTAAATAATTTTTACTTACCAATTACTATTTTTATTTTTACAACATTTTATTTATTAATTACAATTAAGAATCATTCAATAACATTTCTGAATTTTTTTCTTAAAATCATTTACAGAATTCAACATATATTAAATTCTGATTAAATAAAATTTTTCATAAAAATGCAAAAATATTATCTCAAAAATTTATGCATCAGCATTTGAAGTATAATCTCTATTGCAAAATAAAATTTGTATTAGTATTTTTCTTATTGTTTATAATAATATATAATATATAATAATATACAATAATATATATTGTTTATAATAATTATTATATAAATTCATAATATTTAATAATTAATAATAAATACTTATTCACAGATTCAGAGGATTAGGACCAACTATCATTATTTGTCCAGCTACATTAATGGAACAATGGGTAAAACATTTTCATGAATGGTGGCCCATTCTTAGAATAGTTGTTTTACATCAATCTGGAACTTATAATGGTAAAAATAATATCATAGGTATAATATAAAATATAATCTTATTTATTACTTTCATATATTATTAATAAATACTTTTAGGTAATTTGGAATATTTAATACATTCATTAAAATCTGGCGGTATAATAATTACTTCTTATTCTGGTATGCTTAAACATAAAGACTTACTTGTATCCAATCAATGGCATTATGTTATACTTGATGAAGGCCATAAAATAAGAAATCCACAAGCAAAGGTAATTTATGTGTTCAATTTAACTTTAATTATGAAAGTTCAAGATTATATTATTGCAGGTCAGTAAAGCAGTAAAGGAGTTTTCTACACCACATCGACTTTTGTTAACTGGTAGTCCTATGCAAAATTCTTTAAAAGAATTGTGGTCTCTTTTTGATTTTATTCTACCAGGAAAGTTAGGAACTTTACCTGCATTTCTAGAGCATTGTGCAGGTCCTATAACACGAGGAGGATATGCTAATGCTACACCTCTTCAGGAAGCTACAGCACTTCAAGTTGCTATGATGCTTAGAGATGCTATTACACCATATATGCTCCGAAGAACAAAAAATGATGTACAACATCATGTTAGTTTACCAGAAAAAAATGAACAGGTTTATAACATGTTACATTATTTTTCATAATACTTCATAATTTGTTATTTCAATTCATATATATTTTTTCTTAGGTTCTGTTTTGTAGTTTAACAGAAGAACAAAAGAAACTATATAAAAAATATTTACGTTCTACAGATGTTAGTTTCATTTTACATGAAAAAAATAATATAGAAAACGGAAAATATAGAGCTCGTCTTTTAATAGCATTATCAGCGCTCAGAAAAATATGTAACCATCCTGATTTATATCTTTACACCACTCCAATTGTAAAATTTAAATTTTATATCATATATTATAATATTATATATATCATTTATTATATTTAATTAAACTTCTACTTAGGATTCTGATGAAGACATTGATATATCAGATGAAACATTGGAGAAATTTGGATACTGGAAACATTCTGGCAAGATGATAGTAGTTCGATCTCTTCTTAAAATTTGGAAGAAACAAGGACATAGAGTACTTCTTTTTACTCAAGGAAGACAAGTAAATAAATTATATAATTATTCATTAAAAAAAAATTAAAAAATAATTTATAACTATTTTTGATTTATAGATGATGCATATTTTAGAATCTTTGATACAAAATGAACAATATACTTATTTAAGAATGGATGGAACTACTCCTATGTCACATCGACAAGAAACAATTCGTTCATTTAATAAAGTATGTATATTAATAAATAATAAATATAATTTATTAATATTTTAAGTTAGTCTATAATTTAAAATTTTGTAGGATTCATCATATTTTATTTTCCTATTAACTACACGTGTTGGAGGTTTAGGAGTAAATTTAACAGGAGCAAATCGAGTAGTTATTTATGATCCAGATTGGAATCCAGCAACTGATGCTCAAGCAAGAGAACGTGCATGGAGAATTGGACAAAATAAAAATGTCACTATCTACAGACTTATTACTGCTGGTACTATTGAAGAAAAGGTAAAATAATAATTTTTCCTTTTCCTAAAATTTTTTTAGGAACATTTTTTTTATTAAATATTAACAATTATAAACAAACATTTTCAAATATTTATTTATTTTAATAAAAATGTTTATTTCTGTGAAAAAATTCTACTTTGTTTCAGATTTATCACAGACAAATATTTAAAATACTTCTTTCAAATAAAGTCTTAGAAGATCCACGACAACGTAGATTATTTAAAACTAATGATTTAGTTGAACTTTTTAATTTCAATGAATCTATCAATGGTCATTCTAGTGAGTCTGATCAATTATTTCAAGAATCTAAATTAATTCCTTTGACTAATAAATTTTCATCTAATAAAATTGAAAAAATGCAAAAAATGGCAGCCAAACTTAGCAAAAATATAAGTCAAAATGTCTCAAAATATATACCTGCGATACAAATAACAGTTACTTCAGACAATAATTGTTCTTCAAGTTGTTATAATAATAATGTTGATCAAGATATTAAAATATATAAAAATAATTTAACAAAACAAATCATCAAAAATGAAAATATAGTTTTTTCTGAAAATGAAAAAAATGATAATAATAAAATTATGGAGAATAAAATTGTAAAAAATATTGAACACAATACAGATAACATGATTGATAAACTAGAAAATGAAAATTATGTTTTAACAAACAAATCAAATTCTAATATTAAAAAAAATGAAATTATTATACAAAGTGATTCCAATATAACCAAAGTTTCATATAAAAATAACCAAATGATTTTATGTAATAAAAATAAGGATGCATCTTTAAAATTAAATAAGATGCATTATAAAAAAAAAAATAAGAAAAGTTCAATATCAGAAAATCATACTACTTCGGCTTTATTTGAAGGAGAACGTATCTCACATTTAATTGGACGACGTCTTAGATGTTCGCTAACAGAAGAATCTAAGTCAATTGAAGATGATCAATATGTTTTAGAAAAGTTATTTGCTAAAGCGAGTAATTGTTGCTTATTATATAAAAAATTTTATGTTGAATTTTTATATAAAATATATATAGAATAATAGTATAAACATATAAAATAATTTTTTTTAGATGTAACGTCTGCTTTTCAACATGAAACAGTATTATCAAATTCAAAGTATAATTCAGATGATAAAAATCCTATGCAACGATTAGCGCGTGAAACAGCGCAAGAAAATATGGATAATATTCGTAAATCTCGGAAATGGTGTTGGAAACCCACATGGAATTCTACATTATTAAAAAATAATTAATTTTTTGTTGTAGGTAATTAATATTTAAATTTAATTTGTTATATTATGTATATTTCATCAAAAGTTATTTTATTTAATAATTTTGAATTTTCTAATCAAACAAGTAGAAAAGAAATTAATATTGTTTTAAATTTGTGTTCATAGAAAAATAACACTGTTTAACAAGAAGTGGATATATGTACAACAAATATTTAGAACTTAAAGTATTTTTTCCTAATAATTCATATTAAAGTAATTTTTTATATTTTTATAATTTTACTTTCTTTAATTTTGTAAAAAAAATATTATGTTTATAATTATTTGTTATTTAAATATTAAATTATTTTTGTACATTAAATATAAATGTATGAATAGTTAGAAACAAGAAAGTTTTTTCATTATGATACCATCATTCCTTATATTATCTGTATATATATGTATATATATATATATATATATACATATATATATATACTCAGGCACTTAGCACTTATAAAAGGTGAATTGAAACTTAAGAAATGTAATATTTTCATGATCAAAAAAATACTATTTTTTTAATTAAATTTTTCAAATATTTTTTACTTATGTTACTAACTATAACACTTTGGTGTATATAAATTACTATAATTTATTATTAAGTAATTGTAATTAAGTAATTAAACAATTAAAAAAAATTTGTGAAAACATTTTTTATCGAAAATTTTGTATACTCATGTATATACTAAACATGTATAAATATACATATTTATATATTTACAATGAGTATACTTAACTTACTAATGAAAGAAATTTCTTCATAAAATATTCTTTTTTACCTTTTTACACTCAATACCTTAGAAATTCTTGAAGCTTAGGACCATTTCTACCTAAAGGATCTTCAGGAAACATAACATAATTTCCTACAAATGTTGGAGTCAATAATCGTTTTTCGATTGTTTCGCGCCATTCTGGTTTTTCATTATATAGATCTCTATATTGATCTAAAGAAACTACAATACCTCCACACATTGTTGCATATTCTAATATAAATCTAGAAATGATAAAAATATTATTATATAAATTAAAATAGTTCATGTTATTAAGAAAATAAAATTTACCGATCATCGTAAGGAGTTATCCGTTTACCACCGATAAAACGACTTGGTGTAAAAATTACTATTCCATCTGCATACATCTTTTCAAGTAATGGATGATTTGTTGATCTCCTATATAATGGTACAAATACTTTTACAATGTGACCTCTTTGTCTGAAATAATTTGCAACTATCATAATTCCTTCTTCTGAAAATGTTTTACCATTTTTATGCCTAAAATATTAAACTTATGTTATATATGTGATTAAAATAAATAAATTAAATATATTCACTAAAAAATTAAGATTATCATACGCCATAGCTATATTGTTGCCATCAATTACTATTTCCCTTAATTTATTACATGGTTGTGTAGATGATCCAACTGTAGATAATTCAGGTCTGTATAGTTCAAATCTGGATCCAATATTATTTGTTTTAAATGCAAATGCAGTTTGAGGATTGTATAGAATTGGTACTGTACATCTGGTAGATGTAGTAGATGTAGTATATTTATTAAATGTAGTAGGTGTAAATTTAGTATACTTAGTAAGTGTAGTAGATGTAGTAGTAGATGTAGCACATTTAGTAAATGTAGTAGATGTAGATGTAGTAGATGTAGTAGATGTATTAGATATAGAATAATTCAATATTCGTCGTCTAAGATTCCTTAATCTTTGAGGTGTTTTTGGTTTATTCATTATAATGTTTTTACTTATATTATGAGGTTTAGGAAGTTTCAAACCACTTTTACTGAAAGGTAGATAATTAGGATTTTCAATTTCATTTTCTTTTTTTTCTTCATTTTGTGCATCATTTTCTTGAACATTTTTTTTATTTTGTTGTGATATTATTTCCTCATCATATTCTAAACAACTAAGATTCTTTGGATCTGGAGTACTATCTATCATAAAAATTCTATCATTCTTCTCTTGATCTATAGTTCTTATTTTTTCTTGATCTATAGATGGAGGAGTTCCTGTAGATGACCATACTACAACAATGTCATCTGATCCTTGAGTTACATAATCTGAGACTGGAACTATACAAATTTAAATTACAATAAAATAATATATTTATTTTATAATTAATTTTTTACCTCTGTTTTCATCATCTAAATCTACAGTTGTAATTTCTGAATCTTCTGTATCAGATATTAAAAGGCAAGATGAATTATTTTCTGATAATGCAACAATATTTTTTTTTTTTCTTTTTCTTGGAGGTCTTTCTATTTCAGTTTTTGTTTGATTTAAAATTTCATTTGAATTATTTTGTGTATTTTGCTTATCATTTATTAATATACTTAAAGATCTCTTTTTTGTTTTTTTTTTTTTTTTTACAATTATTTTCATCTGCTTTGTTATTTGATTCACTTTCATTATCACTTAAAATAATTATAGTATCTTGTAAAGATTTTTCTTTTGCCGAAGAAATAACATTTTTTTTATTCCTTGTGATTTGTTTAGTTTTACGAATTAATTTTTTTAATGTTTGTGTTTGTTCTCTTTTTTTGTTGCTACAATTATACAAGGAACTTTTACATTTCTTATTCATATTATATATGATTTGCATTACATTTTTTTTTTACATCATAGATTTTTCCACAAAATTTTATTTCTTTTCTATGAGTAAAAATAAAAAAAAATATTATTGAATATAGATTGTTTTGAAAAATTATAACAAAAATAACAATAATCTTATATTCAATTTAAATTAATATTACCAATATATATTTAATATATTTATATAAATAATATTTATTTACTGATCATTATAGATAATATGATTTGTGTTAAAAGTAAGTTGAATATAATTTGATAATCTATTTTTATGTGTTATTAAATAAGATATTAATCCATAACTATTTTGTAATATTATTATAACATTTAAATATGATATTTATGATTATAAAACATTTTTTTTTTACTTTTATTCGTAGAATATGCTAGTAAATTTTTGTGGAAAATTTGACATTCTGAATAAATTTTTTTTTTTTATTACCTTAATTGAATATATTTCAATGGTCTTTCATAAAATGTTCGTTTTACATTTTTTCTTGACTTTTTTATTCCTAAAGGAGTTTTTTTCTTTGTTGATTTTGGAGATACATTACAAATTATAACAGAGTTATTCAAAGTACTCATTTTAAGATTAATACTTTTTTAATATGTCATTCTAAATGTTAACATTTATATTTTATAAATAATATATTTTATAAACAAAATATGAAACTGCTCCTTAAACAATGTAAAAAAACTTGAAATATTTCTTATTAATTATGTAAAAAAAATTGATCATAAATCCGCTACTTACGGTTAAGTATAAAATAAATTAACACTTGTAAATACGTTGATGAAAACTGTTAATAATTATATAAATATATATTAATCAATATTAAATAAATTAATTTAAAATTTTTATTAATTTTGTGCATTTTTAACCATTTTTCACGAAATTTTTTATAAATAAAGAAACAATTATATTTTTCTGTCATTAAATATTATTTAACCTCTTCTATAAACTAACCAGAAAATATCATTAGTACAATACAAAAGTTTAAACAGCTGAAAATTTCCCTATAAAGTACACACTCAGTAATTATACTTGTATAATAAATCTTATTTTACTCTTCTAACTTTTTTAATAATTAAAATTTATATTTTTTTACGTTATTCAATTTAAATTTAATTTCATAAAAACAACATCGTCTTGATATAAGGATTTCATATATTTATCTTCTCTTATACACCAAAAAAGAAAAATTAATGAAAAAATAAAAAATAGAATTATTATATACTATTCAAAATAAAAAAAATAAATTATTGCAATTATTATTATATTATATATTATATATTATATGTTATAAATTAATATATTTATACATAATTATAAAATATTATTACAATTTAAAAATATTAATAATAGATAATAATAAATGTGCAATATTAATATTATAATTATAAAATTAGTTAATTATTAAAATACTAAAAGAAATAGGAAAAGAAAAAATACGAAAAATCATATGTGAAAAAAGTCAAAATTTTCAATTATTTTGTCAATCTAGTAATCTATATATAATGCTTTAAGTGTAGCGCGACAGCAACAACCAATCCTGAATACAGTAAATCTATAATGCGAAAAAGAAATCGTCGATTGGTCAAAATTCGTACAATAGTGCGGGGGAAGTGAATGTATGTTGGTCTGACTCGAACGCGACTATATCCCCGTACCAGCGAGCAAGTAGTAACGCTATCGTTAGAATTTTGTCTTTTGTTTAGTTTCTTTATGTTTATTTTTTCGAGAAGAAGTTGAATTTAAGAATCGTGATATTACTGAAACAAACATCTAATGTACGGGGATCTAATAGAAAGTATACTAGCACCGGTTCCATGCTAGATTTTCAGTGTGCAAGTAGTCGAAAGCGTATTCAGGCAGCCTTCAACGTAAACAAAAATGGAGTTAGGGGAGGGAGAAGCTCAAATTTGTCGACTTTGCGGTCAATGTGAAAGTATATACATTGATGTGTTCGGTGAAGAAGGCACCAAACGATTTTTAGGCTTAAAAATTCATACAAGAATCAACATTTTGGTAAGTACAATATAAAAGGTGTGTCGTGGGGTCCGGGCCCCAATTGTAGTTAAAGGAGGGGGTTAGAAAAATGGCCGGAGGGGCGTAGAGCATGTAAAGAAAAAGTATCTTTTTTTTTTTGTTCTTGTTGCATTATATTTTTTAAAAAAGTTTGATTTTTTTAGTTTTATTATAATATGAAATCCATATTAATATTTTAAGTTTATTTCTTATATATCACTGTTTATTTATGTATTTATTTTATATAAAATTGTATAGAACAAAAAATATAATTTAAATTAAACTTAAATTGAATAAATTTTTTTGTATGTAAATTAATTGTATGATTTAAGCATGTGTAATATTTATAAATGTAAAATACTTTATACTTGTATGTGCAATTATATAGTGATAAGAGTGATTATTTTTATTTATTTATAAGTTTAAATATTTAATTTATATTTAAACATTTGACATTAAATATTGATATTCCGTATTCTATAATTACATTTTATTTAAAATTTTTTAAGAATTTAATATTTTGTAAATATTTCCTTTTTCAATTTAATTAGTGAAAAAATTAATTTGATTTTTAAAATATTAATTTTTTAATATTTCTTTTAAAAATTTATATAAATATAAGAAAAATTGTTAATTTAATATTTAATGTTTATATAAAAATTAAGATTTATTATTAAATATTTGTAAATAATTATAAATATTGTATTATAATTATGATTATAAATATTGAAATTAAAAATGTATAACATTAGAGTGGGTATTAGATTATAAGAATTTTCAGAATGGTGTATCTACAGAGCGGTAGGGTTTGAATTATAATATTCATAATTTTCTTTTAATGAAACATTATAGTTTTCCAATTCAATTAAAAATTACATAGAATCAAATTTTCAATTAAGATTTTTAAAATCACATATATTTAGTATTTAGATATTTTGTTTGAATCGCAGATAGATGAAAGGGATCCTCTGCCCAAGGCGATCTGCGTTCAATGTCTGGGCAAACTCGAATTTGTTTGCGACTTCCAAGAGGAGTGTCTTCGCACCCAACAAGTGTTACGCGATCGATACATTCTACCATCCTTAACAGAGATTGTAAGTTTATATTCAAATTTAATGCATAGCTCTACCGCTCACCTATGATGCTACCAGAACAGCTCATTTTTTGAATTTTAAATTAATTATATATATATAAAAAGATATCATCTGGTATTTTGGTTCATAGAAAATTTCAAAAATAATAAAAAAAATTGCACACAATTTTATTGAATATATAATATATGTATATAATAAATAATAATAATATATTATATAATAAAAATTATGTACTATAAATACCAGATTGAATTTATTTGCTTTAATAAAATTAATCAATTTCTAGTACCCACTTTTATTTTTATTTCAATCTATCTTTAGGCTGAAGTAAAGACTGAAGTTACACCAAGTACATCAACATACAACAACAACAATGACACCAATATAAATCTTAATTCTTCAAATGATGAGGACATTCAAAAAATAGATCAGCATGTCCTAAGAACAACTACAAAAACTCAAAAAAATACGAAGAATCAACAAGTAAAAGGCAATGAAGAAACTTCCAAAGATCAAACTAATATTCAAAATACGAGTGAAAAAAATACTGAGAATGCACAAATTCAAAAATGTGACACAACTCCTACACGATGGCTTAGAAGTAGACAAAGTATAGAAACAACTGTTACAAATGAAACAGCTACTGATACACCAATTGCAAATAGACTTAGAAGTCATGATAATACTACCACAGAATTAACTGTTAGTCCACGTAGTTGTTCTAAGGAAAATAGTGAAAAATTGACTGGAAAACAAGATCCACATACTATTCAAATTCCAACATCAGCATTAAATAAACTTCTCAGTATTGTGTCAAATTCTCCAAATATTGAAGTTTCTGTGAAAGAATCTAGAAATCAAAGCAGCGATATTGAAGATATTAGTTTCACTGTAGAATTATGTAAAAAGGAAAGTGATGATGTAGCTACTGCTCGAGCACGAGTATTTCCAGATCAAGGTTCCTGTTTGGTTGATAAGGCTATAGTTGGTCTTTTACAAAATCAAAGTTGTGTAGAAGTTAATAGTATAATAAATACAATTATCGATAGTAGTCTGAAAAACGGCAATTCGACAAAATTAGAAGATTCTGCTGAATTTGAACAAAAATGGCAAGCTTCTCAAAATCCGAAGGAACTTTTCAAGATTGATGGGGAAGAAATTCGTGTCGATGATAACGTTGAACACGTCGTTACAAATAATCAAAATGGTTATTCTTGTAAATTGTGTCGTAAGTTTTATGAACGCAAAGACAAATGTATGGTTCATGTGAAAACACATCTTGGTATTAAACAATACACATGTATTCTATGCAACGCTAAATTTGTATGTAAGTCTGATGTTATGAAACATATTCGATGCACACATACTAATCCGAGACCAATACAATGTCCAAAATGTCCAAAGAGATTCAAGTCAAAGTTCTATTTAATGGAACATGATAATGTACATAAAGGTGTGAGACCTTATTCTTGTACAGATTGCGGTCAAAGTTACCATCATAAAGTATCGTTACAACTTCATATGAAATCACATTTACCTCCGCAAAACTTAGCATGCGAATATTGTGGCAAAGTATTTCCGTATCGTACGAGATTATTAAGTCACATAGCTAGTGTACATTTAAAAAATCGTCGCAATTTTAGATGTCGATTTTGTTACAATCTTTATTCAAGTCTTTCAGTTTTGAATGAACATATTAAAACGCGTCATGCGACTACATATACTTGTGAAGTTTGTAATAAAACGTTTAAAGTCGCGTCCAAATATAAGGCTCACGTATTACAACATTCAAATCCTAAGCCATTCGTATGTAATGTTTGTAATAATAGATATGCATCCAAAGCATTCCTAAATGAACATCTATCAAAACACGAAGGGCTGAGGAAACATATCTGCCAAAAGTGTGGTGCAAGATTCGCTCAAGCTAGTCATCTGGCTGCACATCGGCACGTGCACGGTGAAAAAGAGCACGCTTGTCCGGAGTGTGGGCGAAAGTTTAATAGGCGTGATAATATGAAGGTACATAGAAAAAGACACTTTGAAGAAAAAATAACTAATAATAGCAAACAAAAAAACACTTTTAGTGGCGAGGTAGCTTCCACTACGTCTAATGAAAAATAATAGTACTGAAATAGTTCTGATATTTTTGTAAAGTTGTGTCTATGCTATATAACAAAATATATTATATAGCAATATTATATGATTGATTAGAAAAACTGAAAGGATAATGTTATATTTTTCGTATTATATGTACAACGAATTAGTCAAATATCGGTAGAGATTAAGATCAAAGTAAGAGATTGTATCATATAACGCATTGCCATCGATTGAAACAATATAATGTAAACATAAGTTAAAAAGAATTTTTTTTTTTTTTTTTTTTTTTTTTTTTTTTTTTTTTTTTTTTGAAGTTACTTTTTAATTCCAGTAATAAAATAAAGATCCGAAATTGTATTGAAAATGAATACATTTACATTTTATAAAAGTTATAAGTTATATGAATTTCTCTAATCTTTTATATTTTTATGTTGGCGATAACGTTGCGTTTTTTCGATGTTCTTGTCTTTTTCTTCACAGTTATTCATTGCTTTATATAAATTAATTCTTATCTTAGCAATACAATTTCATTTGATTAATTTTTTAATCTATCAATTCAATTCTATCGACTATCTCAAAACTATTTCTTTTTCATGTAAATCATTATTTTCATAGTTCATTTTCATATCTCATTTAATGTCATTATCAGTTTATATATCTATTTCAAATCTGCTTTTATTTAGTTTTAGTACTTGTTATTGCTTTTTATTTTAGTTTTTTTTTAAGTTCACATATTCAAAAATTATTAGATTGATTATGTTTCTTGTATTGATGCATTTGTTTTTTAAAAATAATATCTCTGTATCTATGACTTTTTTGGCATTTTGTTACTATCAATTAAAGATTTAGTTGTCAGAATATTTTTTTATTTTTTTGTTTTCTTATATGTATAACATCTTACTTAATGAAATTATATATACATATATATTATGTTATGACATTTCTTTCAGTAGTAATAAGTCATATGTTTTTTGTTATATAGTATAGATGCAGTTTAAAATTAATTTAAATTAGTTTAGAACTTTTCAAAGAAATATTTCTTTAATTTTTAATTTTATTCAAGCGATATCTATTCAATGCGTTTTTAAGATTGTAAAATATTGCTGCAAGATTTAAAAGTAAATATTTGTTTAATCACGAGAAAATTAGCTATTAATCATGAAATATTTACAATTACTAATAATTCTTTTAAATTTTGGAGCAATATATAATATCAAATGAATGATAGCAATACTAATCAGTCAATTTACTCTCTTCCTCTTGTCGCTCGTATTTTTTTTATATTATATTAGTCGCGGTTTTGTACATAATGTAGAAGTGCATTTAAGAGAGTACTGATATCATTTAAGTATTTTTTCCATTTATATACATTACATTAGAAAATATTTTTGCACGTGAAACGTTATTGATTAGAATTTACCAAAGCTGTAATAGAAACAAACTGCGAAACATGACAAAATATTGCGATAACACAATAGAAAAAATGATCAATTAAGAAAATCAAAAATATTATTGGATATATTGTTATAAAAAATTTGTATGTTTATTGCACAGTTAACTTTCTAGGAAAATTTAATTCATGAAAAAAATTGTATACAGTATGAATAGGGCTTCCAAAGTCAAAACTTCTAACTAAAAAGCGTATAAAAATAAAGAAAAAAATGTTTTCTATATATTTTTACATAATTGTTTATAAAAAAAACTTTTACATAATATAATGTGCAAAGTATATTTTACTCTATTTTCGATTCTATTTTTCATATTATATATATTGATGAAGAGATTCAATGAAATAGAATACAAAAAATTGAAATTTTATAAAAAAAACATTATTTTTGATTAACAATAAAAGTCTTTAGATACAGAACAGAATTTTGATTGATAGATCTTATATTACTAAAAATAACAAAAATATTTAGCTACGAAGATAATGTATACAATAAATTATATAAGAAAACGTACTATGTAATTTACGATAAAAAACAGAATTATATCGTAAGTGCCTTGATCGATTTTATACTATTCATATATTATGCAAGAATATTAGAAAATGAAAAAAGCGTAGATGATTCTTTGAATATGTATCACGTGCAATATTGATTTATATTGATTTAAAAAGAAAATAAAAAATTATAATTTTTTGTGCTCAATATGAATTATAATATGAATTATAAACTATGAATATTCTCAATATTTTAAAAAAAATTATAAAATAGTAATTAAGAATTTAAAAAAAATTTTTAAAAATAATGAATATAAATTTTTTCATTATTTTTATTTAGAATTTAATACTAATAGAATATAATATATATATAATATATAGAACGAAATATCTTTAATGAGAGATCATCGAAATATTAAATAATATTTCAACATATTCAGTGTAAATCTATAAAATATTTAAATTTTCTTTTTATAAAGTGGTGTCCTATTTATCTTTCCAACATATGAGCACAAAAAATTATGTATTACATAAACGATATTATCTTTCTTCGGAACAAATTGTTCCTGTGAGAAATTAATAAAATCGTGCGAAGGATATTATGTCTATAATATTTACATTCTTAGATAATATAAGTGATAAGCAATAACTCTTATTTTGTACAAGAAATTTTATTAAAACAGTTTACTTTTCTATTTAAGAGGTAATAAATATATTGGATGAAGTATGTATATTATGTGTATATATATATATATATATATATATATATATATACACATATATATATACTTTTAAATAAAATGCAGTATGAATTAGCATATATAACAATTTTCCAATAATAAAGAAAAAAGCATATATTTGTTTAAGGATTCTACAATTTTTCTGAATAAAGGTACGATATTTTTGGGACCGCTAATTATTTGATTTTTACTTTTATTTTTTCCATTCCATTTTTTACTCATCTTGCATGTAATTCATATTTATCTTGCATGTACAGAAATAATATGGTTCAACAAGGTTTGTTTTAATATCAATAGTGTGTCTGTAGAATTCTTAAATAATAAAAATATGTTATTATTTAATTTAAATTTATTTAAACCTCTTATTTGAATTAAGATATTGAATTTAGATGTTTCGCATTAACATTATTAAAAAATAATTGAGATATTTTATATTTTATATTTAAGAATGAAATTTTATATTATTTATAAGAACGTTCATTTTTTTGGACACAGAAGTTTTTTTGTTTTCAGATAAAAGAGAATGATGGATTGTCACAAGTTGTTTGTATACGATGTTTGGGCACACTGGAATTTCTATGCGATTTTTACGAGCGTTGTCATCTTACACAAAAAGAATTTTTAAAAACTGTAAGATATATATATATATATATATATATATATATGTATATATTATAATACTTATAATAATAATTATAATATATATATAATAATTTATTATTTTATTTATATATAAATAATAAATAGATTTTTTTATTTATCGTTAAAGAAAAACTCTTAAAAAATAGTATGCATATTTGAATTCTTATTTTTAATTACAATATAATTTTGATATTTGATATAATATAACAATATTATTAAAAGATATTTTAAAATTATTATTTGAAACAAATTCAAAATAATCTAAAATTAAAAATTGAATAAGAAATAACAATAATCATAAAGAATTTATTATTATTATAAAGAATTAATTTATTTATTATGTTTATTTAATATGATTTCAAAATTTTTACTAAATTCAATTATGTTATTAAAATATCTTTTGCAAAATTATAATATATATGTGTATATAATATAATAATAATAATTTAGAAATTTTTTAATATTTTATTTTTGAGAGATTAAAAATATTTTATTATATTTTTTATGTGAGTGATGATATTTAAAATATTTTATTTTTTCAGAGCCAAAATCAAAATATAATAAATGAGAAATTATTGAAAGATTCCACTAATGATACAGAATCAGATAAAGAAAATGATGCTCCATTTGTAAATGAAAGTAAATGGAAAGCAAAAGTTTTATCACCCAATAATTCAAAAAAATCAAAAAATTATTTGTCTGAAAATAATACATCATACAGAATCGAAAATAAACAGGAAAACAATGATCAGATAGATAATAATATTTCTATTGATAATGTTCATTTGATTACAAAAACACAATTAAATAATATAATTTCTAAAAACCAATCTATAATAAAAAATGTAATTTCACATGAAAATATATCAAAAAATGATCAACATAATATTAGTAATTTAAAAGAGAATATGTATAATTTAAAAGAAAATATTTTGGAAAAAAATATAAATTGCATAACAAGATCAACAAATAATTTAAATACATCTCAAATAAATGAAACAAATGTTAATAAAAATTTAGATCAACCTATACGACGTAAAAGAGGACGAAAAAGTAAATTAGAAAAAATAAGAGAAGTAAGTTTAACAACAAACTATAAAAAAAAGATTCAAAATCATCTAAGTGATAAAAAAAAAGATAATGTTAATAATGAATATAAAAGATATTGTTTGCGTACTATTTGTACCACTACTAAGTCTGATAATGTAAATAATAATGCTACAATCATATCTAAACCACAAGTTAAACAAACAGAAGTTGAACAGGTGCCAGTAAATACATCAATGAATACAAATTACACCAAAGGTAATAAAACTAATACAATGATTAATAAACTAACTGTAATTGAATCTGATGATAATTCAATAAGATCTAATAATTTGAAAGATACAGAAAAGAATTCTGAAAAAAATAAAGCGATATCGATTATTGTAAAACAAGAGAAAGGAGAAGCAGAAATTTCTTCTAGACAATTGAATCAATTAGTTCTTAATCAAAAGTCAAAAGTAAATCAAGAAAAAACAGATTTAATATGTGTATTAATGGAAAAAACTGAAAATATTAAAAATATTGAAACGAATTTAATAGCAGAACAAAATATTACTAAATATCCTGATATAATTTCTTCCGATTATAATAATCAACAATCAAAAATATTCACAGAACAAAATCGAGTGACTATTATAAAGTCTTCACAATCTAAAAATGTGACAAATTTAAAAATAATGCAAGAAGATTGTACAAAATTAAATAATACAATTGATGTAGATCAAAATACTAAAACTGAGGTAGAATGTAATCTTAATGAACATTCATTGCCTCAACAATTAAGTCAAAATAGTTTTAATAAAAATCAGAGTAAAAATAGATCATTTGGCAAAATTTCCGAATTGATAAGTGACGAACAAAAACGAACTATTGAAAGTTATTATACAGTGGACATGTCGATTGTAAACTCAGAAGAAGTACAAAAAAATATAACAATAATTAATAAAAAAAACATACGTTGCAATATTTGTGGTACTTTTTATCTTAGAATGGATAAATGTCAGGCAAGTTTAAAAATTATTTTGATTGTTAATTATTAATTATTAATTTATAGAAAATTATTTGAATATATAATAAAATAATTATATATTAAAATATTACAGGTACATATTTGGGGACATTTACAAATGAAGCCCTATCAATGTAAAGCTTGTGATTTTGCCACAGTTACTGTTAGTAATGTTCGTTGCCATATCAGAAAAAGTCATTTAAAGATTAAACCATTTGCGTGCCATCTTTGTGAAAAGCGATATGTAACTGCCATTTTATTAGAAGAACATATTAATACTCATACAGGAGCCCGTCCATATAAATGCAAGCTTTGTGACTTTGCAAGTTCCAGTAGACAAATATTAAGTTACCATAATGCTACTCATAAACCATTAAAGGTATTATAAAAAAAATTCTGTAATATATTAAATAATGTATATTTATCATTTTATTTATTCCTCTTTAACTATTATAGGATATTAGTTGTAAGATTTGTGGTAAAGAATTTTATTCAAGAAGTAGATTACGTGCACACATGATTGTACACAATAAGGACAAAGCTGTTATGTGTAAATTGTGTTCTGCTTATTTATCTAATGCAGAAGCATTAAAAACACATTACAAGAACATTCATATGCAAGATTATGTCTGTAATATCTGTGGTAAACACGTCAAGTCTAGAAAAGCTTTGCATAATCATCAGAATGTAATATATGCTTTGCTATATAATCTATATACAATTAGTTACTAATTAAAAATATGATTACAAAATAAATTTTGTTCATAGGTTCATGCTGCTGCAAGATTTAAATGTACTCTTTGCCCAAATGTATATAAAACTAGCCAAATATTAAAAGAACATCTTTTAAAACACGAAGGTATTAGAAAATATAAATGTAATATTTGTGAAAAATCATTTGGTCAACAATCTCATTTAGCTGCTCATATGGCAGTGCACAGTAATATTAGGTAAAGTTTTTTAATAATATTTTAATAGCATCTTAATAGCTTTTAACATTAACACTTAATTATATCTTATTTCTTATTCATAGATTCCATTGTCCAGGATGTGATAAGCCTTTTAATCGGCAAGATAATATGAAAATACATACTAAACGATGCAAACCATTTTTGGCAAATCCAAATCTGAAAAATCTTTTAAGTAAAAGAGAAAGAACTATATCGTTTAATAATATAGCAGAATTAACTGCAGAATTGAAGAATGGGAATGTGACAAATTCAATATCTCAAGTTCCTCTCAAAAATGAGAATGATAAAACATTAGTAAAGACTGTAGAAGAAAAACAAAAGACTGTTATAAATCTTTGCAAATTAGGATTAAATATCTCTTGCATTAAACCAACAAATAATAAAATGAGTCCAGATCATATTACAAATTCTTTTGAAAAAAATGTAATTAAGAACACAGATAACAATGATAAATTAATTTCAGAAAATGAAAAGTTGTTAGTTTTTGAAAATATTTTAGGACCAGAAAATTATTAATAATTTTTTTCTATGAATATATGAATCAATATAAAAGAAATTCATCATTAAATATTTTATAAACCAATATAAGAAATATTCATATAATTATAAAACTAAATGATTTTTTTAAATTGTTATACTCTTAATAGAGTTCATTATTTAATAATACTTAGAATTTATATTTGATATATTTAAATAATCATTCCATACAATTTATTAAGCTAAGGTTTTAATTATAATACTACTACTTTTAACAATACTACTTTTTAACTTTTTAATAAGGTTTAATGTTGTGCGATATTTTTATAACAAAATATGTTATATTTTTTCAAATTTATCTATAAATTAAATAGACTATAGTATATAAAAATACTATATAAAAATCGATATGCACGAATAATAATTTAATTAATATTATCTAAATCATTTGTTCGATAATCGTGTATTTCGATTTTTATCTTAAGGAGTTATCTTGCCTTGATGAAAACTTCAATCATAACCAAAGAAAATACTTGCTATTATAAATTTATTATCTTTTTACATAAAACAGTTTTATCAAGGTAAAATAAAATACTCTTACGCTTATTTACTTATAAAAAAGAGATAAGACTGATAATTGATATGTATTTAACTTTATAACTAGAAGTTCCTATTTAAAATAATTAGGCCTTAAAAATTTATTTCACATAGGAACAAAAATCTCGATGTAATATTAAAATTTCAATCGTGACTATTATCATAATAATGAATTTTTATCATTTAATTTCTTAATAAAATAAGTACAATACTTGCCATTTAAACCAAATGAAGAATTAAAAAATAAAGACTTCACTTAAATTGTATTTTAATATTCATATTCCAAAAATGTAATTTATGAAAATTACTTCAATAAAGTTTGAATAAATTTACTAATATTCTTCAAATAGTATTTGTAATTATAATATTTATATTATATATATATTTGTAATTTTTAATTTTTATAATGAAATTTACAATCATTTAATCAAATTCACAATCAAAATTAAAACAAATAACAAAAATAGAAATGAAATCTGATTTAATAGCGATATGAGGTTTATTAGAAGTATATTAGATTTATCAGAAAATCAGATTTTATTTTTTAAATAAACAGTTATAAAAATATTTATTGAAATAAATATTTAGAAGATAAATAAAATTTTAATAATAATATACACAGTTCAAATACAAAAATTTTTATTTTCACAAGGATGGAATTGATAATCGCTTTTTGTTTTGTGAGAAATCGGATAATTGAGAAATTATTATAATGTTTGGTGAAAGTTTGTTAACCTGAATACTTCAGGTTTAAAAGCGACATTTATTCCGATTTCTGACAGTTACTCGTTCTTCTTCGTTGTATGAACATCGTTTTGTATTGGTAATAGATATAATTTTTTATTTGTTAATAAAAAATTTACATCAATTTAATATTTTTTAATAATATTAATATTAGTAAATAATATAAGTAATTAATTTAATTTTTAAATGAAAGATAATATATTATTTCTTTAAATTAATATTACTAATTTATTTATTTTAATTTTTCAAATAAATTTAAAAAAAATATTGCAATATAAATTGCGATTTACTTATAAGATAAGATAATCTTTTCTAACATATAGTATAAAATTTGTTTATTTTTTAATCAATTTAAATTGTTAACATCAATTGAAACTACTTATTAATATATATATTGTTTCATGATAAAACTTATTCTAAAATAATGAAACTTTCTTTTCTTTTAATAATTCGTATTTTTACTACTCGATATATTAATCATTAATCATAATACGGATACGATCGATTAATCATAATACGGATTGAAAAAAAAATAATTTAACAATATTTTTTATATTTTATATTTTTTATGAACGTTATATCGTTTCGTTATATTACTAATATTTAAATTTATTTTTACAATTAAAATTAAATAGTAAAGAATGTTTTGTAAATTTTTATGTAGTCGAATTTTTTTTGAAATAAGTGGATTATTAATAGTCTAATAGTATTTTATATTTATAAGAATTCAAAAAATATTTTTTATGAAATATTATTATTTTATAATAAATATTTTTAATTTTTAAGTTTTTTGCCATATTTTTTATATTTTTTTGGTGATTTTTTTAGATTTTTTTAGATAATTCAAAAAATATTAATCATGAATATTAATTATGAATATCAAATAATATTATATTAAATAATATTATAAATTGCTATTATTGAATTTTTATATTTTCTTGACATAAATTTATTTTATAGATTAAAATACACAAAAATGACTCTTGAACCACCGAAATATGAATACTTGAACAAAGAAAATACAAAAAAAATGTTAGAAATATTTAAGGGTGAGAGAACAGGTTGGGTGCTTGTAGGTCCAAAAAAATGGTTTTTTCCTCATAAATATACAATAGAAGGTAAAGGATTTTATAATTTTAAGGCTAGACCAGATGATATTTGGGTTTTATCTTATCCTAGATCCGGTAAGTAATATGTTTTTAAAATATATTTTGTTATTAACGATAATGAAATTAATTTTTATTTTTAACTCAGTTTTATTATATTAACAATTAATATTTAAATTTTTATACATTTTTTTTGTTAAAGTATAAAAGGATTTATTATTATTTATTTAAAAGATCAGCAACAATAATGATTTAAAACTTTGAATAGTACAGGTATAATCGATACAATTCGATTATTACGATTATCGATATTTTTTTATATATAAATATTTAAACAATAAAGTTAATTATTCGTTTTTAAAGGATTTTAAAATTTTTTTTATTTTTATTTTTTTTTTTGTAGGTACAACATGGACTCAAGAATTAGTCTGGTTATTATCAAATAACTTAGATTTTAAAAGAGCAAAGACAGAACTTTTAGCAGAACGATTTCCATTTCTTGAGTAAGTATAATTACAATTATAAAATTAAATTAAATTAAGTAAAAAATTTTAATTAAAGATATATAAAAAAGTTAATTTTTATCAATAATATAATGATTTTAAAAATTTATTATGGATTATTAAAACAATAATTTATAATATAATAATGCATGTATATAATATAATATTTATAAGTAAATTATATCAATTATATCAATTATGAATCAATTATGTAATATTACGACTAATAATTATATGAGCATGTTATCCGTTAAAAATTATACAGCTTATTCGTTGATAATATATAATAATCTACAATCAAAATTGCATGCAAACAACATATAATTATATTATTAGAAAAGGAAATAGAACGGAATAGAAAATTAATAATATTGTAAAGTATATGAAACTATTTATTAATATTTTCAATAATTAAAATCTAAAATCGTGTAAATTATATATATAAAGTTTGTCTACAGATTTAAAAAAAAATTCAAATTTTCGCCTAAAATTTAAAAAAATGATTTTGAAGTTAAAATAAAATAAAAATTAAAAATGAAAAAAAAATATTTTTGGCTATTTTTCAATTGTTATTCATAAATAAAAATTGATAAAAATATCTCTAGATACGAACAAATCTCTCTATTCGAACGAATATAAAATAATTAGGAGTAATGAATGTTATATTTATTTAATGATATCAATAGATATCAACTTATCTTAAACAAAATATAGAAAATAAAATAAAATTAAATATTATAATTTGAAGATGACTGTGTTTCCTATTATTTAAGCTGCTGTATATTCATTTTTAATTGTCAATAATTAAAAAACAAAATCAAAAATATAATTTTTTCAATTTTAATTTTTTTAATTTGATGTGAAAAACTTTTTATATTTTTAAATTTTCATCTAGTTGAACACTATTTATTATATTGCAAAATATTTGTTTTACACAAAAGATCTATTATCATTATAAATATTATTTGTAGATTTAGCATGTTCAATCATCCTGAGGTAACGCGTGAGTTTTTAGAACTCAATAAAGGAGATAAAGATAAAGAAGAATTATGTAAAAAAATTGCACAACCAGGGTATGATATCTTAGAAAAAATACCTTCTAAGAGGTTCATAAAATCACATTTTCCATTTAGTTTATTACCCAACATTTTAGAAAGTGGTTGTAAGGTAGATTTATAATAAATTTATATTTATAAAAATAAGTTATATTATTATTTTTCATTATATAATTTTATTCAAAAATTACATTTTCTGATTTAAGATAATATATATTGCAAGAAATCCAAAAGATGTTGCTGTTTCATGGTATTATTTAAATAAAGCAATTAAAACCCAAGGATATATAGGTGATTTTACAACATTTTGGTATTACTTCCAAAATAATCTTAGTGAGTTTTATTAAATAAGTTTTAAAGTATTCATATTAAATATTAATAAAAAAAATAAAAAAAAATTTATAAAATATTAAAATTATTTAGCACCATGGAGTCCCTATTGGGAACATTTGAAGGAAGCATGGACACATAGAAATCATCCAAATGTTTTATTCATGTTTTATGAAGAAATGCAATATGTAAGTTAAATATTTGAAAACTTAATTTTTGAAATTTCTATCATTAATATATTTTTTATATTTTTAAATCCTTTTTACAATAGGATTTTTCAAAAGCAATTAAAAAAATTGCTAAATTTCTTGGAAAAGATTATACTGAGGAGGAAATAAAAAAAGTAGAAGATTATTTAAATATTAAAAATTTTCGAAACAATCCAATGGTAAATTTATCAGAATTAAAGAAATGTGATATTATAACATCAGGAACATTTGTTAGAAAAGGCCAAAGTAATGGATGGAAGGACATGTTCAGTGAAGAACTTAATGCTAAAGCTAATAAATGGATAGAAGAAAATTTGAAAGGAAATAATTTTAGTTTTCCTTATTTTAACGATCTTAATAGTAACTATAATTAATATTTAATATTTTATTTTTGAAAATTTAATGAAATGTTTAAAAAATTATAATATTATGTATTTTAATAATATTATATATTTATAATTTTAAATAATATTAATAATAATATTATATAAATAGATAAATTTATTATAAATCTTATTTTATAAAATAAAATAATATATAAAAGATAAACAAATATTTATTCTATTATTTATAAAAATTCTATTATTATTATTTATAAAAATGATTTTATTGTATGTAATTAAGATGATTTAGTGTTTGTATATTTTACATTTATACGTACAATTACAGTAGTTCTAAATGCATGACGTAATTCCTTTTCTACATCAAATGCTAAGCATTTAATTTTATGAGATTTCATTTTTAATAAAATTTTTACATATCTTGCTTTAGGACAATCTAATGTTACAAAGGTATTAATATTATCATCTCCAAACTCTAAATAATCAATTATTATTTTCACTTTATATGGCATTTCATATGGAAGTATATCCAATAATTTCGCTCTAACTGTTTGTTCTATTATAGTTTTAATTGATTGATCAGTATAAAATTCCTCCTTATACTTCCAATTTTTTACTTTAGCTATATCAAGCAAATAAGTCTAAAAATATTTAAACGCATGCATATATATATATACTTAATCATTAATAATTATATTATTATTATAATATATTTATATATTACCCTTAAATCATCCACTCCATCTCCATTTAATGCAGATATCATGAAAATATCATCAAATTTTGGATAATTATTATTATTTGTAAACATTCTTGTAAGATCTAACAATATATTTTTTTTCTTTAATTTATCTACTTTGTTAAAGATCATCAATAATGGTGTATCTTTTATTTTATTATTTATATAATCAAGAACAAAATCCTCCAATTTATGTCTAGTATATATATTAGATACATCTTGTATTATTCCAATAACATCTGCATCAGTAATTGCACTTTTAGGATCTTCCTCAAATGTTTTTAATAATTTGTAAGTTTTAATTTCTTTAGATATTACTAATCCTGGAGTATCCATGAATATAATTTGTGTATTTCCCTCAGTATATATTGCTTCTGCTTTATGTAATGTGGTATGTACTTTTGAAGATGTTGGACATATCTTTATCAAAAATATTTTCTTTTAAAAATTAAACTATTAAAATAATAAATAATTCAAATATAAATTAAAATACATACAGATCTATGTATAAGTTTATTCACTAATGTACTTTTTCCTGCATTTGGTAAACCCAGAAATGCAACTTTCAATAATTTTTTATTCTCTTGATATAATTCTGAATTATGATTTAATTTTGAAATAATATTTTCTTGATTATTAGTATTCCAAATACCAGAATAAAAAAAAAATCGTTTTAAAAAACATAATTCAGATTGAAATACGTATTGTTTAATCTTAAATATTATCATTTTAATAAAATTATAAATTTGTATAATTATACATTATTTGTTAAAACTACAAAAAAACAAATAGGTTAGATCTTACATGTATATAAATTCTTTAAAATTAATTTATTAGTATTATTTATAAATATATTTAAATGTCATTTTTTCGTGATAAAAAATATATATATATATAATATATAACAATTTAAATATAATTCAGAAATAAGATACCAATTCAAAGAATTTATAAATTATGCAGAATTTATATATACACATATATAGTTCATTTCAGTCATTTGATTTTAAAATCATATAAATATATATATATATATTTATATATATATTTTGTATATTTATGTGTATATATATATATATATATATATATATATATATATATATATATATATACATAATTTTAAATTTTTTATATATCATCTTAAACTTAATAATATTTTTTTATACAATTAAAAGTTTAACATTACAATAAATAAAAAGATATTAAAAATTTTTAAAAATTGATCTAAATATATATAATTTTTAATAAATAAATATAAAATATATAAATATTTAAAGTGATAAAAAAGATTTATTAGAATTAAACTTTATTTATATTTGAATATAATGCTTATATTTAAAATTTTTTAAAAAATTTTCATTTTTTTCAAATATATATATATATATTGATATATTTTTCAAATAATAAATGTATTAAATAAGATAAATGCATTATATTTTTTAAATATATATAAACTTTTTACGAAATAATTAAATATTATAAAATAAAATAGTTAAATTAATTATTTAAAAATAATTAAATATTATTAAGTAATACTTAAATATTATTTAAAAATAATTAAATATTATAAAAAAGAAATGAAATTAAAAAATAAGAAAATGATTTATAAATCTATAAAAAAAATACAATTTTTTTTTAAATATTTAATTTCATTTTGAAAAATCAATTTTGTCTATATTTTTATTTATATATTAAACATTTCATAAATATCTATATATATATTTCATTAATGTTAGTATACCTGATTTTAATTTGCAAAGGTAAAAATTCAAGCTGCAGTTTGGTCTGATATTGACGTATGTATTCGAATACATGTTATCATTTTATTTCGAATTTGCTTACAATGTTTTTTAATGCAATTAAAATTATATAAAATAAAAATATATTTTTAGAAAAATTAAAAAAATTTTTTTTATAAATAATGAATCTCAGAAATATTATGATGCGATGCATCGATTTAAAATATACAAGCAATGGAACTTGAATTAGAAACATTTGCAAGCTCATTGTGAATACATTTATGACACCGATAAAGGAAAGTTTTCTATAATTGATTTTAAAAAAAGTTTATAGTAATGGATCTTTAAAACGATACGAACAGAGCATGCATTTCTGGATTAACAAACCGGCGGGCAGATATTACGGTTTCACTGGCCACCGATGCCCCGCCACACCTTTATCAAAAACACGCTTTAGTAAGAAAATTTAATAAATTTTTAAGTTTTTCGATTTTTTAATTCATTTAACAATATTAAATAATATTATATCATT
Source organism: Apis mellifera (assembly GCF_003254395.2). Taxonomy (NCBI): domain Eukaryota; kingdom Metazoa; phylum Arthropoda; class Insecta; order Hymenoptera; family Apidae; genus Apis; species Apis mellifera. The sequence goes on from NC_037640.1 coordinate 8,198,666, forward strand.
TAATAATTTTTTTGAATATTGATTTAATATAGTTTTAGAATATTGATTTAAGATAGTTTTTTTAAATATAAAACTTTAATATTCATTTAATTAAAAAAAGCAGAAAAATTTTATGATTTCATTCTTACATTTATTATTTTTATAGATCAATGTAGATACAATGCAGATATGAGACAAATGTTTACACCACTTCATCGATTTCAAAATCTGAATACTATGGGAAATATAGCTGGTCCTAGTAACATCAATAGTTGCAGAATGCTAAGAACAACAATAAGAACAAATAATGAAAATCAAAACAATTTTCCAGTTTCTTCTACTCAACATTCTCAACTGAACAACATCTCCAAGTAATTAAAGAAAAAGGTCTACTAAGAGGAATCTGAGGAACATGTTCTTCTTATATACAGGGTGACTCACTTATACATGTCTATCATCAGAAAGTATTTATAAATGATTCGCCCTTCATAATAAATAGTTAATAAGTAATATGAGTCTTTAAATTATTATAAGAAGAGTTACAGTTAAAATATCAAACTTTTGTATGTTTATAGTAATGTAACAACTGCAGGAAATAATCAATTGATATTATCAAATACTACGTCAAATGGAACAAATAGAAGTCTTTTAGATTTTTCGGAATTTAATGATGCAGAACTTGCAAGTTATAGATTACGATGTGGTGTTTGGATAACATTTGTACTTGCAGCAGGTTTTGTTGCTGCTGCAAAATTTTACTTTGGAGACAAGGTAAATTGAAATATTTTTCATAGATAATTTTTAATTTTTTTTTTAATTAATATCAAATATTTTTTTCAAGGGTCAAGGTATAGAAATATTTATATTTTGGGGGCTATTAACATTATCATTATTTGCGTGTTTATACTCTATTTTATATTGCCGAAATCAACGTAACAGTCATGAAGAGCATCAAATTCAAGAAGAACATATTACATCTACAACTACAATGCCCAATGAAAATATTAGACCTATTTCTGTAGTAAGACAGAATCCACCACCACCTTACCATATTGCTATTTTGATTCCACCAAGTAATTCATCAGATGAAGCTCCACCACCATCTTATGACAAAGTTATGCGATAAAGTAATATAAAAATGTATAAAATTTTATCACTATTTTTTCATATACTACATTTTGTAAACATAAATTGATGCTCATAAAAAGTTCATCTCTAATTATATTAGTAAGTACTTCATTATTGAATTTTTAATTTGTACAAATAAAAAACTAAAAAGTTAATATTAATTTTTCTAGGCTAGGTAAACTTTTACATCTGTGATACAAATATTAATATAATATCTTGATAACAACTGTAATTCAAATAAAATATAGAATTACTTATAACATCCAGGGCATTATACAATATCTGAATTAAAAAATTAGTATGATGTCCATGATATTTTATATCTAATGCAATATAATGTGTATTTTTTTTTTTTATAAATAAATGCTTATAGTTTATTTAAGCAAAAGATAGATATACAAAATGATTTATGATGAAAGAATACATTTCTTTGCTTATAAAAAACGTTTTCATAAAGAACATAAAGAAATCATTGTACTATGATATAATTATAATTAACATAAAATTAATATATTCGTTTATTTATAAAATGAAATTATTATACAATAAAATAAAATTTAAATTTAAAATTATAGAAAAAATAAATATAAAATTATATTTAATGCAGATTGTCCACTCTTTCCATAATTTACCACATTTAAAATAAATTTATAATCTTTTAATATGAATTAAAATAATTAATAAAATATTGATTCTATTGTATAATGATTAATAAAAATTAATTATAATGTATAATTTATAATATTTGATTATATATTTGTACATAATATAAGGTAAGTATATACATATATATATATACACGTTAGTACGCGCACATACATATATATTTTTCTTCTCGATATTAAAATTGTTTATATATATATTATATATGTAAATGAAAGTTTACATAATAATTTTGTTTTGTATTTGAAATAAATTTATATAATACATTATTATATAGAATATTATATCTAATATTTATAATTAATTATAATTTTCAAGCTATAATCTTGCATATCAAAATATAGCTTGAATCGAGGAAAATATTAAATTTTTATTTTATTACTTTTTCAATTTGGTATATACCAAATTTGTTATAAATATCAAACTACATTATACTTATAGTTTTATCATGTAATAAATAAGAGCAGATGTTTATTTTGCTGTGATGAAGTGATTACACATTATTTTATTATTAAACTTATATATTAAAAGAAAAATATTTTAATCTTAAAATACAAATATTGAGATTGTATAAATGCAATCAATATATAAATACATATAGAAATATTAAAATACATAAGAAACATTAAAGTTTCTAAATTTTAATATTTCAAAATCATTTTCTTTATGATTTTATGATTTTTTTTTGCTATATATACAAATAAAATATTTTTATAAAAAATTAGTATTAACAAATTAACTTATTAAATTTTTTAAATCGAGGTAAAAGATAAAATTATATATATTTATAAAGAAATTATATTAATTTTTTTTTTTTAAGTATTTTAATTATAAAATAAATTTATCTAATATATTAGATATATCTAATATATTTAATATACGATTGTTATTTTTAAAATTCTAGTAAATAAATATACTTCATATTATGAGATTAGAAATCTGATAATTTAAATACATAATTAAAATTTGAAACGAACAAAAAGGAACTCCATTTTCTAATCTTCAAAACATTAAAAATCTAAAAAAAAAAAAAATTATCAGTGCACTTAAAATTTAATAAATTCATTTGTTATTTTTATACTTTTATATAATTTTAAAGCATAATAAAATAAAAATATTACAAAAACAAATAATATTTGTATTTTAAATAATATATTATGCATAATAGTGTGAATTATCATGTCTTTCAAAATTTTTATTACTATTACACAGATTTACAGACTAATACATTACATTTCATTTATTTTTAATAAATATTTTATAATATTGTATTCAGTAATAAAAAATAAACAATTGAGTAATATTTTTTTATTGAAAATATTAAATTGATAAAGGAAAAAGAACTATATCATTGATTAAATATATTTACTAATTTATCAATTTATGTATTTATAATTTGTATTTGTGAAGGCACTTACACAGTAACAAATATTTATGTATTTACCAATGAAAATTGAGAATTATAATATGTTATTATAATTTTCCATAATTAATATTTGCAAAATCAGTTCTATAATTCTGTGTAATAGACTCATAAAAAAGATTATATTTGTGGAAATGTCATTTACTAGTTACTGAAGTATTAAAATAAATTATCATTGGAAACAATTTAATAATAATAAATAAATTACTGAGATTTCTTTTTTTATACTAAGAAAATGATATTTCAAGGAAAAATAATATATAAATTTTGATATTAAAGTTAATAATAATTTGCTTAATATTCATTGCGTTTAGACTCTTTGGATTTCAAATAACTTTACATCAGTATCATACCATATTGGTGGTTCAACATTTCTTAAATATATAACGCCCCACATATATGTTCTAAACCAAGCAGTTGTTCCTGCATTTGCTTGATATCTTCTAATAAGAATAGGATGCGGTACTGGCAACAAGCCAACTAATGTACCATGTTGTAAAAATTTCAAAATTTCACTTTCATCCGTAAGACCTCTGAAATATTTCATAAAATAAATGTATACTTATAATTTATAATAAAAAAATTAAAAGGAAAAATGATAAATTATATTTACTTATCAATGCATATTTTTTCAACTTGAGGTACAAGAACTTGAAGTAATCGCATAATAGTTTGTAATGGAAGTTTAGTTTTCCATTGATATACCCATTCGCTAGAAGGAACCCACTGATTTATATTGTTAGAAGAATTGTGTTCTGCCACTCTAATACCTCCTTTCTATTTAATTATTAAAACAAGATATAAATAGTTTATGAATATTAAAAATATTTATTGATTATTTATACTGTTATAATCTTACTGGTATAACAGAGTTTTTAGTAGAATTCATTAAATCTTCTGTAGAGCTTACATTGTTTTGATGATTAGATTTTCCTACATCAATATTTACTGAAGGACTTAATGGATGTGCAGATTCTTTTTCAGTCATTTTTTCAATACCTTTGAAATAATTAATCAAAAGATATTAATATCAAATAACGAATAATAAAATACCAGAAATTTACCTGGGGTTTCTAATAAAGTTGCTTTTAAAGTTCCAGGTTCTGCAGGTTGTGCAGGATGTGAACCTTCCATTGCTGTTTCATTAACATTTTCATTAGATGTACTAGCAGGTACATGACGACGTTGTCTTTTACTAAGAGACTTTGCAATTGTATTACAATCACTTGGTAAATTTGCTAATGCGTGAAAAACTTGTCTTTTGCGTATTATAGTATAAACCAAGTTACTATTTCCATCAAATTGATACTAATAACATGCAAAATGAACTTTCTTAATTTTCATTCTATTTTAAATTTAAAAATCTTTTTCTATAAAAATTACCTGAATGATATTGTTAAAAATTTCTAAAAGAAAAAATACTAAATGATGATTAGTAGGTGCTGAAAATAAAAACCATGGAGTGCTAAATGCTTCAAGCAAATGTAATAGCTTAGTACTAGCCACCATTGATAGTGTTTTAAGATATGGAGATACATTGACTAGAATTGTTAGTAAACAATCGAATAATGGCTGTAATCTTTGGTGTCCAGTTGTAATTATCTTGTGAAAAACAGTGACTAGCAAATCAGCATGAGTACCTACAAATAATTAAAAAAATATCACATTGATAAATAGAATGTATTAATATTATAATACCTGTAAAAACAGGAATATCCATAGGTACTGTAGCTGTATATGGTTTATTCAATCTAACACCGAAATTACGTTCTCCACTTAATAAAAGTAAAATAAATACACCGATATGCATTAATCCGACACGAGCTGCAAAATTATATTTAATTAAACATATAAAAATATTTATTTAAATTTTATCAATTTTTTCAAAATTATAATTATTTAATGATTATTATTTACATTGATCGGCACGCGAATCATTTAAATGATATAATATAGGTACTAATACTTCAAGAACATCTGAACTTTTTAGTACATAATATAAAAATTTCTTGTTATAGTCACACATTTTCCAAAAAAATACCAATAATTCTTGATGAAAATGTACTTTCTTAGTTGAATTTGGTAAATATGTCTGCATTAATGGATTATTTAATAATCTCGTAATACCTTTCAATACAAACTGAAAATCTGAAAATTTAAAAATAATAATTATTTGATTATTTATTCAAAAAACATATAATTTAATATAAATTTTACCTTCATCTCGATGAATTCGACTTAAATAATTAATGAATAAATTATCTCCAATATTTCCTTCTTCTAATGGAGTACTACCACTAGTATCATGATCTAATGTCACTATAAGAATTTGTAATGCAACATCAACTAATGGTTCTAACGAATCAGTAAATAATAAATGATTGTATGGCACTCCAAGTCCAACAGGATCATATGCACATACTGTATTCAGTAATGATGTAAACATAGGCAAAGCATGTCTGTATTAAAATATGAATATTTTAAATTAATTATTTTTATATTTTGTTACATATTAATAATAAATTTATATTAAAAAATATTTTAACTTACCTATTTTCAGAACTAGTTAAATGTTGAATCCATTTGTTTGGAGTAACTGATAAATCCAGAGGAGGATTGTACATGGTTTCACTGAAGCAAGTTAGTAATAACTTTAGTAATTCTGTTCTATTTGAATCTAAAATTGGATATCTAGGAGGTGAATGGGCAAATCCTACACCAGCTTCCCAAATATATTCACAACTATCTATAGATTGTAATTCTTCTGCTTTATCCTAAAAAAATTCCAAAAATTTCATTTTAATAAATACTAACATGATATTCTAAAAGTTTTAATAATATAATTTATATATATATTATAATTTTATATAAATATAAAAAAATACTTACAGGACCAGACTTTTTATTTGCAGCTACTGTAAAATCAGGACAAAATAAGAGATCCTAAAATAGAAATATAATTAAAATATAAAGTAGAAATATAAATATAATTATAAATATAATTTCTAATATTTCTTATTATTTTCAAAAATATATCTTACACAGAGAGCATTAAGTAAAGAATGAGCTAAAGGTACACTTTCTTCATCTTCTTTACCAGGTAGACTAGACCAGAAGAATCCCTTCCAATCAGCATCCTCAAAAATATAAGGTAATAATCTTGTTAATAAACGACAACAGTTTAAAACAGTTTGTTGTTCTCTTTGTGTTCTACAACTGTTATCAACTGCTTTCACCAATTTCTCCACTGCTTTATAACATAATGTGGCTAAATTTGAAGGAGCTTCTTCTCTTAATATACGAATTTCAGGTGCAGGAATTAAAGTAAAAATATCTTGTACATTAGTCACATTTTCAGACCAAAATTGATCCCAGAAATTATCATCTGAAGCGTCAATCACCTACAATTACGAAAAAAAAAAATATTATATTTTGTAACCTATAGTGGCAAATTATAATTTATTAAGCAATTTTCATAAAATTAAAAAATAATGTAAAGTAAAATAATAATATTTTATAAAAAAAATATAGATATTATATATCTATTTAAATATCTTTTCTGATTTAAATAATGCAAAAATTATATATATTTGGAATTGATTTGAAATGTCAAACATATCATATGCTATTGAACAAAATAATAAATAACAATTTTCACCTGCGTTTTTGATGTCAATTGTACAACTGCTTTTCGAAAATTTAATTTTGTGTCAGCATTTCCCATGTTTTTCTATATTTTTAGTAAATTTAAAGTAAATAGTTTAGTGATGAATCACAAAAATGACTTATTTCTCTTTAAACTAAGACGATTACGGTCGCCGCCATATTTATGCTTTAAAACAATGTTGCCAATATAATTTTTTTTTTTTTAATTATAATTTTTTTCTTCTATAGTAATATATTATAAATAATATAGATATATATTTGTATTATCAAATTATAAATATATTATACAAATAAATAATACTTTTTCTTGTATAAAGATTTTATTAAATTTGAATACTTATAAATTACAAATTGCTTATATTTTAATGTTTTAAGATTTTAATAACTTATAGATAAAAATTTAAATATTTTATTTTAATATTTTAATATATTTCATAATTGTTCTTTGTTTCGTAATTATAATTATCTTTGATTAAATGTTTTATAAATTCTTTAATATTTTAGAAAAGAATAATATTTAAAAAAAATGAAATAGTTACATCAATTATAGCAATTTTCATTTATTTCCTATACTTTCCTTGAATCCATACTCTATACATTTTAAGTTGTTTTCCTCTATTAATTTGTAATCTCCTGTCTATAAGATTTTGTTCTTCTATAAAACCACAACTTGTAAATAATATCCTAATTTCTTCTGTAAATAAATATTTTATTTATTATTTTATTTATTACTTTTATATATTATTTATTAAATATCTAATTTAATATTAAATTAAATACCTTGTGTAAAAAAATATACTCTAGTTCCATCACCTCGAACATAAAAATTGTTTGCAAGGCAACTACCTTTTTTAAATCTTAATTGAGCTAAATCATATCTTCCATAATCTCGAAACAAAACCAATCCACCTGATTTTAAATATTTGTGGATTTGTTCTATGATGTGTTTCATTCTGCAGAAATAAATTATAGTTTATATATATAATTATATTAATATTTTTAATTATAAAGTTTTAACTAAATTATTTAAAAATATATTTTAAAAATATATATACTTAACATATTTACTTTTCAGGATTAATAGCTGAAAGAACAAATATCAGCACAATAATATCTAAACTTTCTGGTTCAAAAGGAGTTTCCCATTCCTCTTGTGTTACATCAAGAATAAATGCTTTACATCTTTAAAATAAATATAAATAATGTTATCTAATATTGTTATAATATGTTATTTAAAATAAAAGATTATACCTCGATGTGTCATAAGCAGAATTCTGTTTCAATATATCTAATGCTTTTGCAGAAAAATCACAACAATATACAAATAAGTTTGCATCTGTGTTATACAAAAGTATTGGAAATACTGTGTTTCCTACTCCACAACCAATTTCTAAAATTTTATTTCCATTTTTACTAGGTAAATCAAGGATATTTTCATGAGTTTCTTGACCATTTTTTTTTATGTTTTCATTTTTAAATCTTAGAGGTTGTTTAATATTTTGTTTTACAATATCAACAGCTAATTCAGGAAATTCTGTAAATAACCAATGTCTATCTTTGAAAAATCTGTAACATTAAAAATAAAAATTTTTTTTCATAATTTAAAAAAATTATTAAAAATTATTATATTTATTTCATAATTTAAAGAAATTATTAATAATTGATCTATATACTTATTTTCATGTATTCCATAAAACTTATCCCAATATTTATAAGCCTCATGTTCATATTCCCAAATTTTTTCATCTGACATAGTTATGGTTGAGTTTTCATTTACTTTTTGTTTTGCTAAATTTTGTTGTTCTTCATCCCATATAATATTATCCCTTTAAATAATAATTTAAATAATAAAAATTATACATAATAAATGAAAGTATACATATTTAAGTTTAATATAATATATTAATTCTTTTTTAATTACAATTAATTATATTAATTATGATATTTTTGATTAATGATATTATGATTATGATTAATGATTATATTAATTATGATTAATAAATATATTAATTATGATTAATTTTTATACAATAATTTTATTTTAAAGTATTTTATAGGTTATAATTATAAAACTTTAATATTACAAATTATTAAATATTAAACAATAATATATAAATATATATATTAAACAATAATATACCATGCATTATGTTGAAATACATTGTTATTGTTAGAAAGAATTCTGTTACCAAATTGTGGTCTTTTGTTATTTGACTCATTCTGTTGATGTTTCGATATATCTTCTTCCATCTTTGTACCACGCGTTTCTATAATATCTTATATATACATATATTTAAGTATATATATTAAAATAAATATGTAAATATATTTGCGTATAAATATAAGTTATTTCCTATCAAAAAATTTTATATTAAATGAAAAAATTAATAAAATATAATATAAAATAATATATTCAAAATAAATTGCTAAATAACAATCCTTTTATTATAATAAAATATTATATAAAATTATATGAAACAGAATAATATATAGAATAGATTTTATAATAGAATGTCATTATTTTTACAATATTTTATTTTAACTATTTAAAAATATTTTTTTAAATTATAATAAATAATTCAAATTATATATATAAATATCTCATAATAGAATCCTTGCAGATCAATGACCTAAGAGACAGATATAGGTTGAGGGCATGTGGTATGCGGAAACAGGATGGGTGTGACGCAAAGGGTGCAAGTTAAGGGTGATATGTTGCATCATTAGATTGGTACCTCAAAGATGAACGAAATTATAAGTATTTACATTTTTCTCAAAATTAATATTATCTTGATAATATAATATTATTTATAAAAATTGTATACTGTATTAATATATATTAGTTATTGAATATTTTTGATATAAATGTATAATATATCAAATAATGATATACAAATATTAATTATTAATATTAAAATAATACAATTTTATATAGAATTTAACATATTGAATACATCTTTCATTATTGTTATTAATAAAAAATAATCTATTAAAATTAAAGAAAAAGGTAATTTATGAATTTTAGAAATATATATTATTATTTGATTACTTTATACATTATAAAGATATCTTATTTGATATCTTGTAATAAATTATATAATAATTTATATAACTTATTATATAAATATTTATAATAATTATAAAAACATATTCCAATAACTTTGTTGTATTAAAATAAATTTTAATTGAAATATTTAAGATTATTAAAAATTATTGATTTTCTTAAAAAATACTAATTTGCAAGATTTTATGTGACACTAAATAATATTACTAAGTATAAAAAGATTCTTCCGCTATTGCATGGTGTTTCATAGTTCGTTGTAGGTGGCTACCGTGATATCCTAATCCCAGCAAGTCCCTAGGGGTGAGATCGATACATCCATTTCTCTTTTCCTCATGTTTTCACGGGGGTTAGTATTCATCGATTTCGGACAACTGGAAGAAAATTTAAGAAAAGTGAAATTAAAAATTTTTTTTAATTAGATTTTTTATAATAGATTTTTTTATATCAAATATGAGACAATAAATATATAATAAATATATAAGACAATAAATATATATTTATATTATTAACACAAAGATAATAAAAAATATATTTATATTATTAATATAAAGATAACAAAAATTTTAATATTTATAAAAAATATTTTCAATTATTATGTTTAAAATATATAAAAATTAAAATAATATATAAATATATATAATAATAATATATTTATAATATATTAATAAAATAATAATATGTAAAATAATATATAAAATAAAAATAAAAAATAATATAATATATTTTGTACATTGTAATAATCATAAATATTTAACTAAGTATATTATTATTAATATTATCATTGTAGTAATTACAAGAAAATAAAATATAATTAAAAATAATTTTCGAAACATTATTATATTATTATAAAGAAAAAGAATATTATTATTTGAAGATTATATGTTTTTTAATAATAAATTTCCAGAAAATGAAAAGAAAAAAAAGTGTGTTGATAAAAACATGAATAAAAAATATAACAAAGAGATTAAAAGGATGAGCAAAGAATGAATACAGAGAATTAAAAAAAGATAAATAAAAACAATAAAATAATTTCTATGTAGATTTCTTGAAGATGAAAATTTAAAGATTATTATAAAAAATTATATAAAGATTGTTTTATATATTTTATATAAAGATTATTAAAATTTTATTAAACGAATATTAAAATCATCATTCACAAAAATTTTTTTAATTTTTCTACATATAATACTTAAATACAAAGTCAATTTTAATTTTCCGTTATTATATTATTATTAAAATTCGAAAAGAGAGAAAAGAAAAAGAAATTAAGTGACAAAAGATACAAGCATCTAATAAATTTAATTACCAATTAAATTCAAAAGCATCGATTACTGTTTAGAAATTTGTAGAAAAGAAGGATCTTTGAGAAATGCATTTATATATATATATATATATATATATATATATATATATATATATATATATATGTATGTATGTATGTATGTATGTATGTATATCTATCTAAATAGAAAAGAATATAGAAAAAAAAAGACATAAGAAAGAAAAAGAAGACGACAAAAAAAGATAAAAATGGAGATAGGGCAGGGAGAGATGCAGAGATTGGACAAAGAAGCAGAAAAAAGAGGGAGAGAAAGAAAGATAGAAAATATAAGAGGGAAAGAAAGAAGAATGAGTAGAGAACTCTGCGCGCCGCAGCGCTACGGGGTGGTTGCCCTCGTCTGCGCTTTGTGGGAAATGCCCGCTCAATAACGCGTAGGACCTCGTCTGCCCCTTCTCACCCTCGGAGACATCACAGCAAGGGCCACTGCCCCAAAAGGCATGGCCATCCGTTAAACAACCCTTATCCTATCTCTTTCTCCTATCTATAAGATATTTTTTGAATCTTCCTTGTTCTTGTTCTATTCTATCTTCTCTTCTTTTGGACATCTCATATATTAAAAATGATCTTTATCCTTACATATTATTGTTGAGAAAATAAGAAGAATTAATAAACATTACTGCATCAAATTGATAAATACATTATATTTGTTTCTTTAAATTAACCATTATATAAAGTAAAACGAACATTAATATAAAATGCAACTTATGAAAAAAAAAAAATCTAAGGAATGAAAATTTTATTTTAAAGAATTAAGATTATAGATAATGGCATTCAAAAATCATTATTACTATTATATATAGTATTATATTACAGATATAATACTAATTTTTTACTAATACGTTCATTTTTTATTAATAAATAACTACTATTTTTTTTTCATATATAATTTAAAAATTTTTTTTTTAATGTTTACTTGTCTCGCCATAAATAATGCAAATTAAAGTAATAAAAATTGTTTAAAATTTAAATTTAATGATAAATAAAAATCAATTATTTTTAATATGAAATACTAAAAAAATATAGAAAGAATATAGAAAGATGATTCTTTTTATTATGTTATTTTTTTTTAATTTATTTTAGAATGATTTTTTATATATATTGATAAATAGAACAGATATAAAGATATTTAATTGCATCTTTGCATTTTAGCTTTTTGAGAGAAAGTGATCGATATCTGTCCAGTATTCCGAGTTATTTCACCCTCGTTCTAGGCATGGTGGAACCCCCAAAGATCGTTCGGGCAATGACCTCGAGATTATATATTCTGCTACTATAGGGTGGTACAGGATTATTTTCCCTGAATTTGTCCACGGCCTATATTTTTTATCAAATTATATTAAAATATTATATTAAAAAATCTGAAATATTTGTTAAAAATGAAAAAAAATAATAAAATAAAATTGATCATAAAATAAAAAATATACATTAATAAAAAAAGAAATTAAACAATTTTTTTGGGGAGTTATTTAAGGATAAATTTTGATATTATTTTTAAGAAATAAAAAATATTGAATTTAAACAATTCATTCCAATATTAATTTTTGCGTTTTACGAAAAGTATAAAAGAGACCATATCATTTATCGAATTGATGATTTTTTTTATAAAAGATCGACATGAGTAATAATTGCATATCAAAAAAAACAAATTAGTATCAGTTATAGTTTTCGTGGCGGATTTATAAGCCATGTTTGCTATATCCACCATCTACCGGATCAATAAATACTCTTCTTGTTTCATAGGAACTGTTTCCTTCTGTCCAAACTCTATGTATTGTGATAATATCTGACATTTCGTTACAACAAATTATATTACTTGTGTAATATCATTGTATTAATGCATTCTAATAAAATACAATATGATATTCTAAATATAAGATAATAATGTCCTTTTTTTCACAAGAATTAATAAATGCAATAAATTTATCGTAAACATTTGTTTAAGGTGAAAATAATAGAAATAAATTTAAATGAATATATATATATATATATATATATATATATATATATATATATATATATATATTAAATGGAATTTACAAATGAATTTAGAAATGACGAAAATTTAAGATCTTAAATAGTAAATTATATCTTGCAATATCTTTTAACAAATTTAAATCTAATAATAAGTTCATTTTTAAAACGAAAACAAATTTTAATTTCTATAAGAACTTTTAATTTTCATTTTTTCATTATAGTCTATTTTATTTTCAAATTATTCGAATGATCAACTTATATAGAAATCAAAAAGTGATATTTCCCATTTTTCTTATTTCTTTTAATGCTATCGATTGTATTTATATCTGAAAGAAACTCATTTCTCATATTAAAGAGATATTAATAGGAATAAATAGTTAAGGGATTTAACGATCAATATGTTCTTTATATATCACTTTATAAATAAGAATTTTTGAAATATATTAGAAAAAAGTCCAGAAAAAACAAAAACTGTCTATACTTTGGTCGGAATAAGTCGGATTTTACAGCATGCGTGCAAATAGATGCGTAGATACCGACTGCTCGTATCTATTTATAACGGCGACGGATCGCGAGGCAATTGACCGCGTGGCCTTGACTTCCTGTTGACCCAAGTGCCCCTAGGGAATTTTAGCGTACATCGTGGAATTTCTTACCACAATATTCGAGCATCTTGTCTAACCATCTCTTTCAATACTATGTCCCATATATAGTATTTGCAAAGATGTATATTAAATAAATATATAATATTGTGTAAAATTATTATTGTATATTACTTGTGTAATATTTGAATCTATCTTATAAACTACTTAAAAAAAAAAAAATTAAAAATAATCTATTTATCTATCATTTAGTAATCAATAAATGATATTGATGATTGAACTAATACAATATCTGTATAGAAACGAAAACTTTTATTCCGATATTTATATAGTTAATAAGTATTATTTTCAGTCTTTGAAATATATAGTCAATAATATAATAAATATAATAGAACATGTTTATAGTATTATATAGCATAACAATGAATTAAAGAATTAATATTAACATGAAAAATATAAATTCTGTCCAAAAAACGATTCTATGAGAAATTTTCTCTAAAATATCTTTATAATATATTTATCTTGCAGATTTCAAAATAATCATAGAGAATGTAAATGAAAGTGTTTACAAGTTTCTTTCTTTCTATACCAAAATCGAGTATATCGATTCTCTGCGAATAACTTTGTTTAGCTTACTCGAGTCTAAGTGCTTTTTTTCTGCAATCGGTAGGAAACCTGTTCGTACGAGCAACGGAATGTCTGAGTGGCTGCCGTCCTCTCATCTCCGTGCAATTCCACACGTAGTAGACGAGTCGACCAAGTAAGATCGTTCATTCTGCAAAGAACATTTTTGTTTTAATTTCCTTCTTCATTGAAAAATCCATCATAGTATAACTACTGAAATAAAAAATGGAAAATAATCAGATGACAGAGGGATAAAAAAAAGTAGTTATATTGAAAATAAAATTAATAAAACTAAGTAAATAATAGAGTTTTAAAAACCATTTAAATCATCACATTATAAATATTCATTAGATGTTACGTATCAATGTATGTAAGATTAGAAAGAACATTGAAAAAAGAGAAAGGAGAGGAGAAGAGAGAGGAGAGAGGAAAGAGGAGAGAGGAGAGAGAGAGGAGAGAGAGAGGAAAGAGAGGAGAGAGAGAGAGAGAGAGAGAGAGAGAGAGAACTCGTAGGAGGATGTCGAGAAATGAAGGCCAACGGCCTTGACCTTGTCCGTGATTTCATCGTGAATGAGAGGGAAAGAGAAGAAGAGATACAAGAAAAGACATCGGTCAAAACAAAGTGGCCTGCTTTCTTGTTCATCAAAGAAACGATAGTCAACAGGCAGGAAAGCAAATCCAGGTAAACGGCCATTGATGTTAATGACTAAGATCCCCTTGGCCTTTTCTAACTACATTATGAAACTTACTTTTTCAATTTTAAAGTAAAAGAATTAAGTACATAATGACCGACTTATCGATTCGAATTTGTTTGGATAATGACAAAAATTATTAACTAAAAATCATATTGTTACGAATGATCGATGTGTCATTTACGAAAATGAAGGAAATCATGTAAGTATATTCTTATCTAGGGATAATCTTAAGAAAATATAAAATTTATTAAACGATTTTGTTTTGTTAATCTATGCTCTTTCTTAAATGATTCACAATTCGTGAATGTATATTATTAATTTTTTATATATATTTTTGGCATGATTTATATCTATTAGAAAAATACGTAAATTACAATTATTTTTTTTTAACTTTTTTATAAAGTAAAAATAAAAGTATATTGGGATATATATATATATTTGATATAAAGCCATTATTATTAAATAAAATAATAATATTATATTTTTATTAATACAAATTTTGTGATTGTAGATATATACTAATATAAGTTCAATAATAACATTATAGATATAACATTATTCGGTTTTATTTTTTAAATTTTTTCTTACAATGAATTTTAAAAAAATTGTGTGTTATTCTATAAACATCTATTCAATTTCTAATAAAACAATTAATTGCTATGTAACTGTGTACATATTAAAATGTATAAAATAATTAAATCAAGAGTTTGTTTCAAATCAAAAGAATTTTCTTATACTATTGATCAACAATTTCCGCTTGCAAATATAAAGAATATCTTTTTTGCTTAATACACAAAAATGACCAATAGGCAGTAATTAGAAATAGAATTTAGTTACAAGTTAAGAAGTTACAAGTAAAGAATGCGAAGAAAAGATCGATTAAAAACGGAATATTGTTTTCGCAAACTTGAAAGATTATGTATTTGTCTAATAACATTTTAATGAATGAGAAACATTGATGATTGCAAAGAAAATTATCGACATTCATTGTTCAAAAAAATGACGGGAAAATCTTGTCTCCTGACCTCGAGGGAGTAGAAGAAATGAGTGAGGTCGTTCTACGATCGATAACGCGAGTCTCTCGCGAAAAGGTGCGAAAGAAATTCGTCGAGTACAACGAAAGGGCTGAAAGAATCGATCTTATGAAAAGAAAGAAAGAGATTTTGATATCTATCAATTTTTTTTCTTTGATAAATGTTTTGACAAATAAAAAAAGAAAAGTTGGCAGTATTCTTAAATAGATTTCTATATAAGAAAACATACGTTTATTATCGTATCGCAAAGGGTTGTATATACGGGGGTGAGTATACCCGCCACTGTCTGTCGTTAGTTTTCTCTCTTCTCTTTTTTCATTCTCTTCTCTCGTATCGTCCTTTATTTTCGATCTTTGTCTTTCGCGGGCACTGTTACCAGCGATCTCCGTCGTGTTTGCCACTCGTTCATTCGCATGCCTGCCAACTACGCCACACCGAAACTCATCGAAGAAAGCGTGGTGATCATAGTCCTCTCTTTTCTACGTCATTCGTTAGGTAGTAGATTCTATCTTTGTTAGACGAACTATAAAGACGTTAGTTATCTCTTTGTTGCACTCGACAAACGCGTAAGATATCGCTTGTATCTCGTGATACGTGAGTGTGTGTTGAGTGGCGGTCGTGCAGACAGGTGCGGCCGCCGGAGCCCCATCGTTGGCGGTGGCGCACATTGCGCCTCCAAGCGGCGATTCTCCTTAGTTTCGGGCAAGATGGGCGAACCTCGCCGGGCAGTAGCTTAGACTCTACCTACAAGACAACACATACACTAAATGTTTCCTAACCACAAGTAACACTTAATTGTACATTTATTTTATTTAAGGGAACATAAACTCTATTTTTGTAACATGCTGTATTAGTAGTGCTTTGTGGAATTTGTACGTAAAGAAAGGTGCGAAGCCACGCGCGATATAACGGACGAGAAGACGACGAAAGTAGGAAAAGATAGGAAGGTTTCTCGATAATTGGAAGACCTAAATACGAAAGAAGAAAAACGGAGGCGAAAAAGGATAAAGAAATAGTGAATGAACAGAAAAAAGATAAAAATCAAGAAGACAGCAACTGAAACGACGAGGACAACGAGAGGGGACAATCCCGACGAAGACGGCAACGAGGTGGATAAGGACGATCGTACCGCAACAGTGGCCGCCACTGAGGCTGAAAACGACAGCGAAGTAGGTGATAATCTCGCGTAGTCTCTCCGCTCGTTGACTTAGTTCGGTTAGCTAGCTGATTTTCTTGGTGTGGTGCGTGTTTTAATAACGAATTACAACGTGGAGAAAAGTGTTCGATTGATAGCAGTAGTGAAGTGTATAACCGACACACCCTCTTGACACTCAACATCTATTTCATACCGTCATCGGTTCAACTCTTTACCCTCTTCTTTCCTTATCTTGTTCTTTCTCATTCTATCCTTTATTACATTTACGTACCGCGTGTACATTTGATTACTGCAGAAAGCCATACATATTACATCTATCTTTTTCTTTTTCTTTGCTTTTTCTTCGTCATAACCCTCAATTCATTTTCTCTTTCTTCTCTCTTTCTTTCTCTTTTATTCTCGCTCTCTTGATTGTCTTACTGTCTTCTCTTTCTTTCGAGCGAAGTGATTTATCGTTTTGCTTGTCGCATCGGACTTCGTTTGTGTTAAAACCATACCGTCTGACTAACTATATCCCTTTACATCCATAACCATACATACTGTACTTCGTTCTTACCCCCTCCCAACAAACACCCTCGTTTTACGAAGCGTCTCACCCACACCTATTTATCCTCTCTCTTTCTTTTTCTGCCTCCGCTCCACCCCGGTTTATCGGCCGATCGGAGTGCAAATTCGTTCGTGACCGTGCTGTGTGGGTTTTGCATCTACCAGTGTCGAAAGATACGAAAACGGGGGTGACGCCGTACTTTTGGCAACATCAGACCAGCAACGTACAAGTACGAATAAAAGAAGAAACACACATTACTGTAGTAATAGGACGGTACGGTATCGTTTCGAGCAGGCGCCACAAGCGATAACACCACTAACATGTCCGTGAGAATGGAAAATGTAGCCGCGCCGAGGAAGCTCAACTATAAAATGATAGTAAGTAAAGAAAACACAATATTTCTTGTTATTATATTTCATATTTTGTTCTTTCATTAATCATGCCGGTCATTTTCTATATCGAACCCGCCATACTCGTTCTTAAGCTGCGTGCATATTTACATGTGTATACACGCTCTTGGAAAACGTAGCATTACCATGGGGACGGCTGATGGCCACGAACCTTGCGGAACCGGCGTAGTTTGACAGTTTGCCGCGGGGCGTCTGCTGCCCCACCCAATCTCTTCTTTCTCTCCCCCACCTTAATCTCTCGTCCGTCTTCATATTCTTTCTTTCTTCTTTCGTTTCTTCTGGTCTATCGGGTTGTATTTTGGAGAGAATTTGTTTGAAGTTATTGTTGAAATTATTTAAAATATATGCGTTTAATTTTTTAGTTTTCATTACTTCTGATTATTAATCATAATTTTGTTAATACAATTAAACGTTTAAATAACAAACTTGATTGATCAAAATATATATATTATAAAATATATATTTTTATTAAATTAATTTAACATTAAAATTTTTATTTTTAAAATATTCCTTTTTTATATTTTTATAATAAAGACATTAAAAATGATTGATTCAATTAATCTATGTATAAAGAATGAAATATCGAAGATCACATAATCAAGATAACATATAATTTATTAAATGATATATTGTAATATATGATATATTATGAGTATTATTATTAACTAATTACAATTTTTTTAAAAATATAATTATAATATATATTTATAAATATATCTAAAAAATATTATTAAAAGTTTTTTTAATATAAAAAATACATTTTATTAAACTACTCCAACTACTTTTAATTTTTATTTTGAATAAAATAATAATTTATTACTTTTATAATTTTTTTTGTTAAAATTTCAAAATTAAAAATTTTAAAATATTAAAAATTTTCATATTTGAATTATGTGTGACAGGCTTTTATTCTTATGCATACGTTCCTGGCATTCTGCGCAGACTCTTGTCGTCTCTTCCTGTTCTCTGCCTACTTTCAATAGCTACGCTTTCCGTGGAATAATTATATATTTTTTTATTGGATATAAATTTATATATTTCTTATTTTGATATACAATAAATTCAATATAAAAGATACTAATAATAAAAAAATGGTAAAAAAAAATATTAAAAATAAGAATCCACTAAGTAATAAAAAAAATAACTATAAATAAATTATATATTATCGAATCATTTTTATTTAATCGATAATTTTGTGAAAGTAATACAAATTAAATTTTTTTCATTAAAAAAAATTTTTATATTTTTCAGTTTTGTTAATGAATATTTCTCTTTTCATAATCAAAATTTTTATAAATATCAGTTATGAATTTAGATTAAATGAGAATAATAGTTTTATTCATTTAATATAATTCTAAAATATTTTCATCAGTATTTAAAGAAATCTTATTTGCTTATATGATATTTAGATGCTTGTGAAAGCGACGTGGAGCACACACACTATCCGGAAGCATTCTTAATCTGCACATTGAAATTCGACCTAACGTTCGCCAGTGTAGCCAACTTTGTCATATGCTTTTAGTCAGACAATATCATTTTCATATAATTTTTAATGATGTTGAACTATCTTCATAATCATTCATCTTTTGGAATAAGAATAAAAAATTTTATGATATTTGTTAATATTGATATATAAATTTTTATTGGAAATTTATAATAATATAATTAAATAATGTATATATATTCAAATATAATTACAAATTATTAACAATATCGATAATTTAAGACTTTACTATCTTTCAAAATTTCTTTCAAAATTTACTATTAATTAATATAAAGATTATTGCAAATGTATTTAAATAATTTAACATAAACAGCTGTTCTTTCAGGCTTGCCAACGGCAAACTGATTGATATATATGACTTGAATATTGCGAATCAAGGATGTAACAAAATATGCAATTTATATAAAAATTATTTTTTAAAACAATTTTATTTAAAAATATTTGATTAGATTAAATAGTAAATCTTCGAAAATTAAAAAAGAAAAAATAATTTTTTAATATTAAATTTAATTAAATTTGAGATTGAAAAATATTTTGAATATATAACTCAAAATCGATTAATTTGTCAAAAATAACCATGATTTATTACACTTTGAATAATAAATAAATTTTTTTATAAAAATAACTCATTCATTAAATTTAACGATTAAAAAATATTTATTGATATATATTTATTTATATTTATTGATATAAAAATATAATTAATTTTGTTACAATAAATTTTTTTTATTTTTTTTATTGATTTAAAAAGTTTTAAGATCTTATATATTTTTAATAAATTTCTAACAAAATTATGAAAATATCAATTAGCTTAAAAATCTTTAATTTTAATGATAAAATATTCAATTTTCCTACATTTCATTCACTATTTCAAACCAAAAAATTTTTTCTAATATATTAATGATTGGTAAATCGCAATTGTGATCTTATCCAAACGTTTCTAATTAAAATTATCTAAACGTATGCAGAATCTTGCGAAAGGAAAGTTAGTGATGTAATAAACTTCATTCGTTCCGCAAAAAAAAAATTTTTTTTTAATTTTTTTGTTTGTGTATGTAGAAATAATGATCCACAGAGTTGTTATATTCTCTTAAAACTGTTGAATTAATGCATTGTTTTGTAATGTTAATAATATTTTATTCAAGAATTACTTTTTTGATCATAAAATCCTAATTACAGTAACGGTTCTGCTATTGCAGTTCTAAATTAAAACATTAAACACCTGACCACTATATCGCGTTTTTAAGTTCTTTAACTTGATTCAATGTTTACTTAAAAACATATTTATCTTACAATAATTAAAGATTAATTTTCAGCAAAGTAAATACGTTCTATATAGATTGAATTTCGTGGTTTTTCCATTATTTCTTTTTCTATTATCTTTTTTAATTTTTTATCTCTATTATCTTTTTTCTTTTTTATTCTTTTTTTTTTTTTTTTTCGAAAAAAAAACAAGAATAGAAAAACTTCGCTTGTAATATTCGATTGCAAATAGCAATCGATTCTTTAGTAAATGCATTTAATAAATTGATATTGAGAATTCATAACAATAATTGAAGTGATTTGTTTCAATCGCAATTACATGTACGAGCCGTTTTCTTCATACGCCACGATTATTTCTAATGATCGTGATAGATTGTTTACATCGATCTGCACGCTTCTTGAAATCTAAAATATTGATAAAATACTAATAATTATATATAATTATATATAATTTTCATCATGGATAATTATTTTAAAAAATCTCAAAATAAAAGTGAGGTATCACACAAGTATGTGATATTGTGAAAATCTGAACTTTTAGTCATTTCATTTTTTCATTTCAGATATTATTTAACATTTAAAATTTTATTATTAGAAACAAAGCAACTCTGTTTATTTTTTCCAGCTCGTAACCAAAATAACGAAACTGAAGGCTTAGTCTAATTTTTTTTCAAAAATCAAAGACTTTTCAAGTAACAACTGAAAGGCGGAATGAAAGATGATGGATCTACTAGGCTAGGTTTCACAGAATAAAAGAAAAATAAATTGAAAAAGAAGTCGCCGCAAAACGAAAGTATTAACTGATAGGGACTTTATTCGAAAAAAATAATTTGTAGGTGGATAAAAATTACACGTGACGAAAAGACAAGCCGGTGCGCAAAAGAGAAAGGGGCGAGACATGGAAGGGTGAAAAAACGAAGGGAGAAAGGGCCAGGTAGGGTAAAAAGAATAAACTCGGCAAAGATATCGATTATTTGTGGTTGCAGCGGCGGTAAAGCTTCGCTCCCTTCATCAAAGTATGAGGATGAATATCCGGAAATCTCAACGATATCGAATTGAGATTAATCTCATTTTTACCTTTCGGTTTTGAAATACTTCTTAATCGAATTATATGAACGAGGATTTTCATGAACGGAAGGAAAAAGTATGAGGTAGCTAGAATAAAATGCTACTAGTCTATTACTATCAACTATTTTTTTTTTTGTATTTTTATTTATTTATTTAATCTCAATATCTTTATCTATAATAAAAAATCTTCTTTTTAATTTGATCTTATTATCATAAGAATTCTAATTAATTTCTCTATTAAATTCCATTAAATTCTCTAATAATATTATATTTCAATAAATAAAAATATAATAAACTAGTAACCAAAAAAATCAAAAACGATAAAACATCCAAGATTTATCTATAGAAATTCAATTTTTCTATTTTGCTGTCAAGAATCATATCTTCTGTTAATTAACAGAGAAAGCGTGGAATTCTTCTGTTGAAAGAAGAAATATTCGCAACATCGGGCCCACTATCTTTAACGGTGCTTGGCCATGATTCCTTTTATCATTTGTCTTAATTTGTTCCTTAGAGGCAAACCAATTTCGTGATTACATAATTACGGTGATTCTTATACCGGATAATATACAATATACGATATGGCTAAGATGTGCGATTAATCATACCGAAAAACGTGTTACGCGATGAAAATACGGAATGATGAGAGGAAAAGAGAGAAATGTTAGTGCAAAATCGAACATCGGATCTTGATTCACTTATAGCGAAAGAAAGAAACTATTCTTTTTTCTTGGTTAAATTGAAGGATTCTTTCGTCGTTATGATGTAAAGATTGTATCTTCATCGAAAAATGCCTCGGGCGAATTTATGCCGCTTGGGAAATCTGCCGTTTCTATGCAAAATTTGATTGCTTTTATTGCTCGCGCCTCTTAATGCCGATACCGCATACATCTGACATTTTCTTGAAGATATTCTTCACACGTATACTTCTAAAAAATTTTTTCTTATATCGAATAAAATTTTTATTAAATAAGACTGCACAAATTCTGGTTTTTAAAATAAAATCATATTGTTAGATTGCACTATAAATTAGGATAAATAATTTGACAAAAAAAAAATAAAGAAAAGAACAGAAGATAAAAATAGTTCTTATTGTTAAAAATTGAAAAAGAGTACAGAAAAAAAAGACATGTTAATATTGTTGGAAATGAGTCATTTTAGAATGATCTGTGCGGCTGTTTACACGAATGATGTATCGTTCTAATCTGTTCTTCATGTGCTTCTCTTTGTTTTTAGCAAAGTAGCTTATCACTCTTTGCTTTTATCTATACAAATAAATTCAGAATTTAGTAGATATAAGAAAGTTTCTTATTAATATATATATATATATCCTAATTATTTCATTACTATATGATGAAATATTTGGTCGAAATATAATATAGACATTAAGCAAATAAAAATAAATAAAAAAAAATTCTTTTTTCGTTTAAATATATAATTATACATATATTGATATTGATATCAATATTTTTTAATCGACTTATTTCTTAATCAGAATATTTTTCAGACATAGAATAAAAATTAATAAATGAATTATTTTTAATTTAATCAAATTTTGCTTCTGTTAATGTAATAAATTTTTTTGCTACTCAAAGAAATTTTTTTTTTAAAAGCTTACAGAAACTGAACATGTATTGAAAAGGTGATCTAAATTATTAAAAACTAATTAAGATAAAATTATCAATATCAAGAAAAAAAAGTTGAAAAAACTTATTAATTTTCATGATCGATAAGTCACGGTAATGAAAGGGAAAGTCGATAATAATGAGTGTAAGAATTAACGACTGAATCACTGAGGCACGAAGCGCGTGCAAAAGTTCATTTGTTGACATGACCGTGTGCTTTTAATAGATATACAGACCATTAGATAAAAATGGCCAGCATTAAATGGAAGCTACATGCTAACATAGTATATCCGTATAACAATTTTTTTTGTCATTCTTTGTCCACTTACAGATAGTTTTCTCATAGTCGACGTGTACAATCACCGGGAAAAAATTTTCTAGACAGACAACGGTATCCTAGACAGTCAACGTGTCTTTGCGCAGAGTCAAGGTCATACGATGTTCAATGCTTGCAAAATTTTCAAGATCTAATTCTTAAGATTGATTTTCTCTTCTCTGATAAATTAAATTAAATTAAATTCTAATTACAACAAATAACATAATAATTTATTAATTTTAATTATTTATTCATAATGAAAAATACTTCTTTATCTATAATAGAAATTAATTAGAAATTTAAACAATTTTTTAATTAATTAGAGATAATTTATAAAATTTAAAATTCGAATAACTGACTCAAATGGGAATAAAATTACCAACTTCATATAGTAATAGTTTTATTTGTTTTGGTCCGCTAAATTTGTTACAGTCTACTAAATTTAGTCTTTCAATGGATAGGATATCTTAACAGAAGTTTTAATTTCCTTTTTAGCTTGAAGACAATTTCCTCAGTTTTTATAAATCTATTACATGCATTTATATATTTCATTCTGAATTTTTAAAAAATATTCTTGGCTGTGCAAAAGAAATAAAAATATTAATTTCTATATCACTATAATAAACAGAATAAATTTCTAATATAGTTCCAAAAAAAATCAATTTAACAAACAAATTTTAAATTTTATATAAATTTATCAGTTTAAAGCTAGTGGCCTAAATATATCATGAAATTCTTCATATTTGTATGCTATCTTTTTGGAGAAAAGAGATTAAATCATTTAAATTATTTATTAAATCATTTCATTTATTTATATCGTGTTTATAAATTATTATTAATGTAATATATATTATAATTGTAATCTTTATAGCTTTGTGAATTTCTCTGTGTTCTAGAATTTATCGAATGTCAATCATATCATAATCAAAATATTGATATACCATCAAAATATAAACAATTTAACTGTAGAAGAGTATTAGGTTGTTATAATTCTGATTTTATTTTGATATTTATATTTGTATAATATTAGTATTAATAAATACAGTTGAAATTTAAATAATTTCAAACTAATACATTTTTGAATTTCTCTACTCTATATGATTTAGATTTTGATATATGAAAAAAAATTCTAATGACAATGTTAACATAGATAGAATATTAAAATAATCAAACATGTTAAATGTAATAAAATTAAAATTTTATTTGAGGTCTGAAAATATTGAATTTTTCCATAAAAAATGTATTTTTCTCTATTTTCTCTCATAAATACAAATCACATTTTATCTTATCGACATATAATTAAATTTATCAGCTATATCTTTATGACTTTATTGAAAATTCTTTTAAACGATTTTTGGAAGCTTGATCACGCTTTAATCTCATTCATAGAATTAATACATTATTCGATAAAAAGCAAGTTCAAGAAAATCTGTAACAGATTTGCTTAGCATAAGAGCGAGGAAATGAGGGGTGAAAGGATTAAGGAACAAGAGAAGAAAAATGAAAGAAATAATGAAATAAATAAATGAAATAAAATAAAAAGAAATAATATCAAGATGATTGGATTTCTAAAGAAGAGAGAGTCTCGCGTGAGCTCGATATATCGCGACCGCAAAACGGTCTAGTGCATATCTTTCGCGGACGATCTCATTGTTTCATGAGGTAAGGACACGGAAGCACGCGATTCCCGGCTAATAATACTCACCGTCGACTTAAACTCGGCTAAAGGGTGTCACACTCGAGGTGACCAGGCAACTGGCCAACCAGTCCTCTCTCTATTTTCCTTTAATCTTTCTAGGCTCGTCGTTTTTAGTTTGGTACATGATCGTCGTCCTTCTGTCTGTTGTTTCATTTTAACATAAGTGTTTCTTGAAAATTTTCCACTCATATCTTGGATTAATAAATGTGAAGATTTTATTGAAATATAAATATATAAAAAAATATGTATTTCTTGAGGTGATTGTTTGAAGAACTTGATTTGGAAGAAGATTAAAGTGCAAAGAATTGGATATAATATTAATATTTTATTTTTTCTTTTTAATTTATTTTATATATAATATTAAGTGTTTAGCAAATACATTAAATTTAATTTAATTAATATAAAAAACTGGTTGATCTCTTCAAAAATATTTTCAATAATATGAGGAAAAAAAGATTATAATCAATATGAGCTTAATTTCAATATAAAAAAAAAATATTTTGAAAATATTTAAACATATTATATGTTATGCAAATAACAAAGATAAATTTTACATTATGAAATTGTATGAAAAATTATGCAAAATGTTAAAACTTGTAGATTCATTATTCATAATTGCAATATTTTTATGTTAAGAAAATATTATTTATTATAAAATTCTATAGAGCTTTATATATATTAAAAAATATGATCTGTAAAATTTTTCTTATCAAATTTTTCTTTTTTTTTCCATTGTATTTAAAATGTTGATTTTCCTATCAATAAAAATAATGTTTATATATAATCTGATGTACTACAAATTTAAAATTAAATTTATATAGTAATTGTGCATTGAAAAAAAATTTTCAGAAATCTTCAATATTTGTCAAAATTTGAGAATGTTCTTTATAAATAACTTTCTTTACAAATAAACATTCTTTCTGTATACAAATAATTCATTTTCAATTGCACTATAAATAAATCAAGCATGGTAATAAAACATTATTCAAATTTATTATTAAATTATATTATTATAAAAATTATATTTTATTATATATAGAATATATATAGAATTACATTCATACTGTCTGTTATTAAATAACTAATATATTATCCATCTCTAGATAGAGAAAGAAAGAGAAGAAAGATAAGATTCTATGAATATCAAAGAGATTCAAGAGATTAAAGATAAATCTTAGTGTGAAAAATTCACAAACTTTAGAAAAATAATTACACAAGGCGTAATTCGTTACTCAAATGCTATGAGAGATTCATGTTCAGATAGCTATATAGGTCAATCTGAGAACATTGATGTCAATCTACTATTAGTTAGTTATTTACATTGAAAGACATTGAGTAAAATCAAATTTTATTACAGTTTGTATGCCGATGAATTATGTTAACGTATCTCTGATTAATATAGATGTTATTGAACCAAATTAAGAAATAAAATAAAAAAAATAGAGTTAGTTTATTCTCATATATTCATAAATGAATAGAACATATAAATTAGGTTCAAAACACGATTATTTATTTTTCTTACAATTTATTAAATTTTAAATATTTCAAACTTCAAATAATAATATATTATTATATTTTCTTAATATGTTTCTTATACCATTTTAATAACCATAAATTTCCTAAATACGAATTGTAGAACGAATCTTTCGAAACATAATCCAATAGAAATTGTACATAATTGACTAATAACCATGTGCTGAGTGAAAATCTATAGAACGCGCCTTAACGATGCAACTATACTTTTTAATCGTCAGCGTGTATGTGCATAACGTGCGCGCAGTATGTGTTGCATATTTGAGGTATGTGAGCAATCATTCTATTCCAACCGGACTGAGTTCTGCGTCGGGTCTTGAATTATTACGTTAACGTGAGTGTACTTGGGACTCTAAATATCGGTAATAGCTAGTGACACGTGCATGAATCAAAACGTTTTTCAATTTTAAATTCATATTTTAACGGTTTTAGTTATATTTTAGAATAATAGAGATATAATGGATTATAATTCATACTTTGATAGTTTTAATTATATTTTAGAGCAATAGATATGTGGATTACAATTAGTTGTGAATAAATTTGAAAAGTACGTTATTTTCTTTGAATTATGATACACTGTAAGATCAAATACAAGATAAAATATAAATTATTGATATAACTAAAAAGAATTAGTTTAAAGAAAAAAAATATAAGTTAACATTATATCGTAAAAATCTTTATCTTTTAATAAATTTATATTGGAAACATTATCAAGAACATTATATTTTTTATATATATTTACTTTTTTGTTTATTTTATTTTATTTGTATTTCATTTTATTATTTTATGAATTATATATATTAATTCTGAAGCATTTTATAGATTTAATGTTTCTTTCTATATCTTTTTCTTCTTTTTCTTCTTATCATCATCATCATCATTATTATTAATTTAGAAATTAATTAAATTAATTCAAATCATTAAAAATTAATTACAAAGTAATTATTTAATGAAATACTTATTAAAGACAAAATCTTTATAAATTTCAAGTAATATTTTATTAATTTTTAACAATGTGTTAAATTTAAAATATAATTCTTAATTATCGATTGTCAATATTAATATTATATTTATGATTTAAGCATTTCATTGTAATTGAAATAGAAATAATGAAAGTCAACTATTATGTTCATTTGAGATAATTACAAAATCATTTAGTCGAATAATTCTTTACTGCAAAATATTTAATCTTCTATATGAAATCATATCTTTAATGAGTTATTATATTATACTAAATTTCTAAAATTTCATATTTAAATAAATATAGATAGAATTTACATAATTCGTATCATCTCTCGTTATTTTTGTATCATAAAATTCACATTTGTTTTTTGAGTTTGTTATTTTTATGATCAAAGTTAACGAGCAATAAATAACAACGTTGCAGTTTTGTTGCGTACTAGCTTTAACACAAATACAAGATATGCATGTCGCAATCGAATTTTGTGCCACGAAACCTGTTGATTTGGGAATTTATCCAAAATGTCGAAAGAGATGAAACGAATACGAATACGATAAAGTATACTATACATTTATCCTTTTTTTTATCCATTAGAAAAGAAATTTCTTAAAAAAAATAATCATTTTTTGTTATATATTTTTAAAATTATGATTAATAAAATTTTTTTTTTTGTTTTATTTCGATTATAACACATCGACATATTTTTTCAAATAAAAACCAGAATAATTTAGAATTTAAAATAATACTTCGGTAACTCTATGTTTTATTTTCATAAAATAATATTAGAATATTATTTAATGATTTATTTTTATATTATATTTTATTTTTCAATTTAAGATAAAATTAATATAACAATTTCAAATCGAAGTATATACATAATTACCGAAAGATGAAATGCATAAAACAATTTCCATTTACTATATTAGTGTTCATTTCTTGACATAATTTATTCAAGAAATTAATGTCATGCTCGTAATTCAGACCACTCGTAAATAAAGCAGTAAATTCACGCGAGTTTTTCCGCCAACAAACAACAAAATACAATCGGTTTTAGCAACAAACAATAATTAATGATTTCCATGATTTGTTTCGGTTTTATCTGCATAGTTTCCAGATAATCGAAGCACCATTAATACGTCTAGAAAGAAATGCTAGTTAAATAATTAATTTCTTATTTGTCATTAGTATATGTGAGCGTGCGCGTATGTTGTGTCAGTGAACTTGATATCTCATCGACCGATAACAACTACTTTTTCGTTTTGAACAGATGGCTATTTCCACTTTCAAAATCATTCAATAAAAAATGAAATAATTAAATAAAACTTAACAAAATTATTCAGATATAGATCTTACATATCTTGTATCTCATTTTTGAAAAAAAAAAATGGGCTTATAATGTACTATAATAGTAAAATATTATTTTTCTATTGAATCCCTCAATATAATGTAAGTTTTCTTCATATGCAATTCTAATAAATATAAATAAATATTTTTTATTTTATATTGTACGTGATAATTCTATAGAAAAATGAAAGTTGATTTATATAAAGTTGAATTCTTTAAAAGAATTCAATTAATTAATAATTTTTTTTCTTTTCTTTTTAATTTGTTAATTAAAATTGATAAATATCAATGTGAATACACATCGTACGTGAATGATTTCTTTATATAGATAAAAAAACCAATAAATATAAGGCCCATGATCAATGTGTTTACCAGCTTTTGCCGTATGTTTCCTGCTACTGTGCAATTTCAAATAAACCATTACATCTTTTGTAACTTTCACTACATATATCCATGGTTCATAACACTTTTATCAGATTGACTTTCCATTTCGAGAATTGCCAGACTTATAAAAAATCCAAATGAAAATAATCATAAAATTTTATAATTAATTAAATATCTCTTTTGTTAGAATCTTCTTTATATCGTAATTGTGTTGTACCAAAATTTAAATTATAAAAATTTTGTAGTTATATTTTTATTAATCGTATGGAATAAACCTATTTACAAAAAAAAAATATTAAACATAATATTTTAACTTAAGATATAACTTAAGATATCAAAATAATAGTTTAGATTGTTCGATAACGATTAATCTATCGAATAAAAAATTGTTTCTAACAATAAATGAAAAATGATAAATATATATGATGTACATATATGTAATGTAACCTATTTATATTTTTTAACTATCTTATAACATAGTATGTTAGTGCTTTCATCTTATTTTTTTTATTTTATTATTTTTGATTTTTTTATTCAGCAATATAATTTTTATTTAATATTTTTAAATATTTTTTATTACATTTTATATATATTTTATTATAAATTACATTTCATTAATCTAGCTTTCTTCTTTCTGTTTCAGGTAAGTTTTTGACCATTCAATCGAAGACAACAAGTAGATAATTATTCATCCCAATTATATTAGGTACGCTTGTATCTTTACTTAAATCCACCGCCATATTTAGATTTTGATACTGATAAATCTAATTTATCATATTAATGTCACAAAAGTAAGTTTTAAAGTTAAAAAAAACATTTCAAGAAATCAATTTATACATTTTAAAATTTTTTACGACGTTTATACAGAAAATTCTACAAAATAACATTATTCTGCATTCTATGTATAACAAAATATTCAAATGACGTCAATTGACTTCATTAGTAAGTTTCAAGAAGAAAATATATTTTTTACAAAGTTTTATTAGAATATATATATATATATATATATATATAGTATGTTTTTAAACAAAGTCCATATAGGTTATATATTTCTCCTTTTCTTCCTCAAAACATTTCGATGTTGAATACATCAACAATAGAATTGTTTATTTATTTTTTAATCATAATAGAAATTTTAAATTTCTGCTATCAATAAAACAATCAAATTTATTGAATTCTAATCAAATTTTTATTATACTTCAGATCTTTATGACCTTCTTATACGTTATCTTCATCCATTTTGTACTTGAAAGAACACGGTCAATCGGAAGGTAAACGTGTTGGTATTTTATACTTGCTTGCCTCGAAGTCGACCTTGCGCGTACAACGATCTGAAAGTAATTAATTGTGTTCTTCGGTGTGAAATCTTACTTTATATTCCATAGCTCATTCAGTATCGTGGAAATTGTCCTCGATTGCCAAGTTTATAAACGTTTTTAAACACATATGTTGTTTAAGGAAATGTACGGCTCTACATGGAGATATATAGTTTCTACTTTCAATCTCCATTTTAAAATTCAATATCAATTTGATCGAGTTATTTTTCTATCAATGTATAACTATAATCATATTTATAAAATTTATCAAAATACTACGAAAGCAAAATAATATGAAATAGTCACGTATACATGAATAATACTTATGTCTTCGTGAAATATCAAAGAAACAGCAGAACATGTCACAGTATGTTACGTGAGTCCATAGTATACGAATCTTCTCAAGGTGAAGAAACGGAATGTCCGGTATGCGCCGGCAAAGAGGAACTCTTTTGCAGAGGGATGAGCGAGCCTAACAACTAGTTCCCTCTTACCTGCTCCCCACTGCTACATTTCTTTTCCCGTCCTCTCTCGGCCATTAAAAGCCATATGCGCATGCGCATGCGCATCACGCGCATTCGTCGTTGCTTAGTGATGGGATTATATTCGATTCATTCTTTGGGAAATATAATTAATGAAACTTTATTGATTTTACTTTTTTTCTGTGTTATTGATTTGTACTATTATATTTATCTAAATATCGGATATATTGGATTTAAATAAGGTATTATCAATCATTCATATTTTTGATTAAATTCATTTTAATATTAGAAATTGTATGTACATAAAAATATAAAATGTAAGTATCTTCAAAATAATAGTAAATTCAGAAAAATATATTTATGTAATTTACATTATGATATTTATGCCAAAAGTTAAAATTTTCATTAGTAGCAATATATATGGTATTGGTAGAAGATATTAATCCTATCATTAGATACATATATATTAGTGCCGCGTGAATATACTCAGTGGCGTATCAAGCGAGAGAGTATAATAAATAAAATCAAACATTTTTCAAAAATCTCTTCTGTTTTAAATAGAAAGATATGCATAATTTTTCTAATTATTAAATCGAATAAATAATAATACAAATTTTTAAATTTATTTCTTTAAATATAAATCATCAATTTGAAAATGTGAATTATAAATCAGTTAATGAATCAACGTTATTGAATAATTGATTGCAAATAAATTGCAAAAAGCAGAATTGATAGAAAAAAAACATGAATTTATATATAGAATTAATGGTTTTAATGAAAATCAAATTCTGCGCCACTGCGTGAGAGTAGTACCTGTCTATCTGTTACCATGTTCACTGACTGCATGTATCTTGGCCGTGAAGCAGTAAACGGAATTAAAGCGAGTTGCAGTTCTAACGCACGGTAAACTTTATCATGGCCTACTTTATTTACTTGCTTCTATGACTCTTTTTTATGACAAATTTCTTGTTGTACATTGATCACGAGATTCAATTAAACTCGTATACATTGATTGTTATATGCTAAATCTATTTTTATAATATTACATAGAAATATCTGAAAAAATAATTTCAAATTTATTGTATTTTTTGATTATAGTAAAAAATCGATGATATCACTAAAAATAAAAATTTTTAAAGATATATAGAAATATATTTTGTTATACTTATAATAGATCATATTTTTTGTAATTTTTATTTGAAATTTGGAAAATTGCAAATCAGATATAAGAAAAGTGTGTATTATTAATCTTTATTTATTTTAATGTATCTTGTAGAAAAATCAAACGATAAAAATTATTGCTTATTTTTATTTATCATATTAATTCTGAAAAGAGAAAATATTTAGATTATAATATTTTTATTATAAAAATTTATCAAAAAATCTTGTTTATATTGACAATGAATTTTTAGTAGTTTCCTCTGATTTCAATAAAAAAAAAAATTTGATCGTATTTGAAACAAGAATCCGTTTGCTAATAGAGCGTAACATTCATGCGAGATTGTCTGATATTGTCTGGATAATATGTATGTGGAACATCCTGATTCTTCTCAAGACCTGCTTTGGATGTATTAACATAAAAGAAAGTTTGGTCCAAACTATATTTTGCGAAGTTGTTCGTCTTTTAATTCGTTTTGCAGCCTAATTTCTTATATTTATTTATCTAATATTTATTTTATTTTGAAAATTTGAAATGAATTTCTGGAAAGAGTAGTTGAGTAAAGTATTTGATAAATAATTAATCAGTGAGATAAAAAATCTGATTTAGATAAGTTCAATATTATTTTAATCTAAATCTTATTAGTTATTTCAAATTATTTCAATAAATCATCAAAGCTTTCAAATGACTATAAATAGTATAAGTTTACTGATACAAGTTTATATGTTTTCAGACATGACGAATACATTATAACTGTTCATCATGAGATCTTTCATAAATTTGTCGCTCGATTATGTCAACTTGTATTATATTTCAAAACAATGCTGACGCTTTAAAAAAAAAGAAAAGAAATATATCATAAATGTTATTCAAAAAATAATAAATAAAAATTATTAATTAAATTAGAAAATGAATATTATTTGCTTAAAATATTTTTTATTGTAATTTATATTATAATTTAAAATTACAATCTTAATTATCTTTAAATTAAATATATTTATCTGTTAAATTTTCATTTATATAATATTATCATTTATATAATTTTATTTTATTCAGGAATTTTAATAAATTTTCAATAATATTATCAAAAGATTTAAAAACTTAATTAAAATTTATATTAAAGTAAATAATGTAAATAATGAATAATTTTTCATAAAAGAAATTAATTTTTTAAAAAATATATTTCTTCTCTTATCATTTTTTTCTTTTTTAAAATATTTCTATTATTTTTATTAATTAAGGTACTGAATTAAAAATATATCAATAATTCAATAAAACAGATTAATAAAAAAAAAGATAGAAAATTGTTTTAGAAAGTAATTATGAAAGTTGTAGTGTTTCACATATACTGGACGATTCGATAAAAATTCCCATTATTATCATTTATCAGTGACCTCGTGCAGTCACGCCTCTCTGATAAGAAGAAAGAATCACCGATCCCTGTACTTCTTCTCTCTTTGTTTCTGTTTCATGCATTGATTATCTTATTCGTTTTCGTTAATTTTAAGATAACTTCTTCCTTTTAATTCGAGGGAAATAGGAAAATAATATTTCATCTATAAATATTTATGAATATAATTTCACTTAATAATTTAGAATAAATATATTTTTAAAAAAATATTCAAATAATAATGTACGAAATAGATGATAATAATAAAAGATAATGATAAGTTCGCTATAAAATCATTAATTTTGCATAATCAAAATATTCTCCAAATATTTAAAATTTACGATAATATTATCGTAATTATTTACGATAATATGAATAATTTAAATTAGAAATTTGACATCTGTCATATGTTTGCTTTTTATTCCTAATAGAATCATTTTATATGAAATGAGATTATATTACAAATAAAATCTTATTACATAAAAAAAGATAATTTATAATTAGTCTTATTTTCAATTTATTTTATATAAATATAATATTTTATATAAAATTACATTTTATATAAATAATTAATATGAATAACTAATAAGTTAAATAATATTTATTGCTTTTTTAGAAGAATTGTGAAATTGAATAGATTTTTTTTAAAGATATTTACAGATATTATTCTAAAATTTAAAGATTTTAATTTTATGTATAATCCCGGATTATGATATTTTTAACAGATTTAACAAATCTTTTATATATCATAATTATTCAGTTATATATCTCGTGTTAAGGTTTTATAATAAACATGTAACATTTATCTCATCGCTGCTAATCACGAGAAATTTGCAAACTTATATCAATAATAATGCCATTGAAATTCATCGAGGAAGAAAATATATTCGTCTCATAATATGTTCAACTTCACTTCTTGTTAACTAAATAAAATCCTTAACGGATTTTAATGATCATTTATAAAATAGAAAATGCAATTCTTAAATTATTTGAAATGATATTAATAATTATTTTCATGCTTCAAATTTTCTAGCAATTTCTTTTTTTTTTTTTTTTTTTTTTTTAATTTTTTTTAAATCATTAATAAATCATTAAGTTAAAATTGACTCACAAATGTATAATATAACTTAATGAAAAAAATAATGAAAATTAATAACATCCTATATATCACATAAAACTAGCAAAAATCATTCTTTCGAGCAATATAATATATCATATATTCGAGCAATATATAATATCACTGTTGATATCGTACTAATTTTAAAAGCAGATATACATGTAACATACTTCTCTTAACTCTTCGTATCAGCAATTAACATCAATGAAGATCCGTAACGATGAATGGAAAATATACGGATAGAACCACGTACAAGACTCCAAAGATGAATGCGTGGAAGTCTTATGATGACAATGGAGGATTGGCATTGTAATACTTTAACGGAACGATAACGAGACAGACGATTTACCCGTAGATGCCGTCGGTTCAATTGAACGGCATGCAGACAACGTGGCCGTTGGTCACTGCGAAATAGAGAACGACGTGTGAAATGGGTATCGTGATGTACCGACCGGATGCCACTTCCTGCTTACCACGTCTGCGTATCATTGTAACATGCACCGTATCTAGCGATGGGAATAAGACGATTCGAAACCTTTTGAGATTCACTCTCGATGATTTTCATCTGTCAAATGATAAGATATTATTATAAGTAATACTCTCGTCGTTGATAGTAAATATGTAAATATAATTTAGCCGAATAATTCTCTAATTTGATTCTTAAGAAAAAAATAGTATATTTATTCAATAAACTTAAGTAGATAAACTTAAGTAGAGTTTATATAAATAGTTATCTAGTTTTAAGATTTTAATAATTTCAATAAGCTTTTAATAATACTAAATTAGCTAATTAATCTATTTGTGCTAAATATCTAGCTAAATATCTATATATGTATAGATAAGACTTAAATGCGAGAAATCTAATAAGATTAACAAAAACAAATTTGTTTTAATACAATCTATATGTATCATAAAGTTTATAATTATTTTTCATTTCAAGTAATCTTTCTTTTTACTTAATGTCACATGAACAAAAAAAGGATAAACTGAAAGTTAGTAGGTAATGCAGGAAGTAGCAGAGTCGACATACGTATCGATAAGCGGTTTCCGATAGATTTGATCCATTAACACTTCCTTGTTACTAATGTTTCGTATATCTAGAAAACGTGTATTAAATTAACAAAGTTTTAAAAATAGACAAGACGTTCGTATAGTAATATCAAATAAAATTTCTATTAAAATTAATTAGGAGGAAAGAAAGACAGGAAGAAAAGAAGGGAAAAAATCGATAAGCGATGTAAGAAACAACAATTTGAGTTTTGTGATAAATGATTTAGAATCGTGATTTTCAGATATCAATTTTTGATTGTATTCTCTCTCTCTCTCTCTCTCTCTCTCTCTCTCTCTCTCTCTCTCTCTCTCTCATCTTTCCTTTCCTCCATAGTCGACTTTCGTCTCATTCCTCCACAAACTGTAAACTGTGTTATCATAACTATGTCAAAAATGCAAATCAACGAGTGAGGCCTTTCTAAAGAGGTTGGAATGCAACACGCTCGAAAGTCCTGGAAAGGCCTGTCCTGTAATTGCGATAGATGCAATGGCGGCCTCTCAACTATAAGAAAAATCCTTTTCGATTGCATTTTGCGATTTCTTTTTGATGCTATTCGGCAATCAATTGTCTATTATTTTTTTAATGATAATTTTTTTCACTCGTTTTTTATAAAGAAAATTATATATATTTTTGTTTTCGATAGATCGATTGTTTGTTTTTTATTTAAAAAAAATGATATATTAATTATTTATTATAATAAAATTATTTGTAATTTTGAAAAAAAAATTAAACTATTTTGAGATTTTTGTTTCTACATTTTTTTAGATAATTTACAAAAAACAATAAGTTAGTTATATAATTTGAAAAACAAATTTGTAATATTTGTCATCATTTAGAGATAATAGGAAGCAAGTATTTTTATTGAAATTTATTAAATTTTTCTATTACAGAGAATAAAAGAATTTGTTATATTTAAATATTTAGAATACGAATTAAATATCAAAATTTCTTCAGTTACGTGATATTTTTCTTAGTATTTATACATTAAAAATATCTTGTTGAAGAATCCTTATGAAGTTTTCATTAATTGCGGTTGAAACTTGTTTCAAGCAAAATGTTATCTTATCGTTACATAAGTAATCATAATGGTGTTTCAAATTTACGTCAATAAGAAATGAACGAGAGTCGAATGAGAGAAACGCGTTTACAATCATTTATAATGAAACTTCTGCACTATTATTATTTGATGGTACAATTTCGCAGAGGTCAAGTACGATAGATAAAACGTATACTTACTTCATATTCATATTCTTATACATATATTTATGTACATATATATATATACATAATTCACTTTTATGTGAATATGTGTTGCAAGATAAGTTGATAAAAAAAAATTGATTTGATAAACGTCAAATTTTTCAAATAATATCACTTTAAGAAATATTTTAATTTATGTAAATGAATTTATATATGTTACTTTATTATTTCATCTTTTTTTAATTATAAATTTCATTGGTAAAAGAACAATTAAAGAATTAAACATATATCATGTCTAAAAACATCTTGAAAAATTAAAATTAAAAGTACATAATTATTTACGAATAAAATTTTTAACAAATGTTAAAAATTGACAGCAATGTTTATATATTAGCATCATCTAATCTTATGATACCGAGAATATTTGTGTTAATTGAGACTAACTGTAGCGAAAACATTATAATTTAAGATTTTAACGAAAGTATAAATGTTTCTTTGCTTCTCTGAATTTTATTCAAATGACATTAAAAATTTCAACGTTTCAATTTAATAAAACATTTAATGAAATATTTTTTATTAAACCTAACCTAACCTAACCTAAGAAACAATAGATATCTCCAAATAATAATATTTGTAAAATTGTAAAAAAATTCATTTGCAAAAAGACAATATGATCCATAGCTCCACATATGTTCGGATTTAATAATTTTAACTAGACATATTTTGAAAGTAATCTTTAAATTTTTTTCTTTCTTGTTTTGCGAATAATTCTGAATCCGTACATTATAATTAAGGCCTATTTATGAACAAATTTATCTGGCAAGTGACCAACTGATTATGCTTACTGCTAATACGCGGACTTACAAGAGTTGCTATATGTTTACTAAAAATATTAACTAACATAAATTTGCTGTGCAAATGATTCTAATTAGGATAGCATAGTGCAGTGTTTGATTGTGTTGTACGCTTATATGTATGTACATGTTATGTTATATAATTATTTGCGAGTGTAATATAACAATTTTTATTCTAAAAATATTAAAGAAAATTAGCATAGAAGTGATTACAATGATAAATATTGTAAAGAAACAGTTTTCTTTACATGGCAAATAATAATTGTTATTATTATATAAGTGAAATATAAACTTTATTATTTTTTTGTAACGAAAGATTGGTTATTCTCAGCATGTTGTTGTACTGAAAAATTACGATTTAATTATCATGAATATCTCTTGAAATACTCGCATTAATTTCTCTAATGATAATTTCAATTTTGTTATATTTTGTTATATTGAGAAATGTTACGCTTGTGACTATGTTTTCAATTACGATTGCACATTCTGTATTCTTGTATTGCAAGATTAAATTTAGAGATCAACCATGTCTAAAAAGATTCATGTATTGTGATTGTAATTAAATTTGATGAAAATCTTCACTAAATACATTTTTCTTTTATGAAATAAAAAAAAAAAATCATTATTGATCTATAAGATAATAACTATTATCGAATTTTTTTCATTATTCTTTATATAGTTTTCTACTTCATTCAATTATTTTTTATATTATAAAAAAATTAGTTAATTTGCAAGAACTTGAAAAAATTGAACTTTTTAAATTTTTATTAATGCAAAATAATAAATTATGCGTTTTGAAGATCTCTGACAAATAAATTAATAAAAATATTTCAGAATTTTTGTTTATTCTTAATTCTGAAAAATTTTTTGTTTTAATGATTTATTATATATATTATATATATTTTCAGTTTTGATTTTATAACCTTTCATTTATTTTTAATAGTTAAACATAAACATTTTTATAAAAATAAAGAAATCAATTATATTCAACGTATCAAATATCATAATTATTTATGAAATCTTATTCGATTGAAAAGTTTCAATCCATTGTATATGTTGGTTTTTATTAATGATGAATTGAATAGATTAGCCAAATGTCCTGCAAATCAAGAAATTGTTTCTTTTTATATCTCATAAGATATAGATAAATCAATAAATAGAATTTTTCAATGAAGATGATCAAATCAACCTGTTTGTTACGTTTCAGGGTACAAACGGTCCGAGACCGACGTATGTAGGTGCTAACAATGGAAATGCCGGTGGCGCCGGTGGTGGCGGCGGTGGAGGCGGTGGAAGCGGCGGTGGTGGCGGTAGCGCTACGGGTGGTGGCGTCGGTGTAGGTCCAGCGAGTGGTGGCGGCGGCGGCGGAGGTGGTGGTGGTGGTGGTGGTGGCGGTGGTGGTGGTGGAGGCGGGCACGGATTGAAGGGGAACACTGGTGGCGGGCCACGAGGCGGGAACCCGGTGCAGTATCGTGCGAGCGGTGCCGCGGCTTGGGGCGCAGCGCCGCCCTCTCATGCGGCTGCGGCTGCGGCTGCGGCGGCAGCGTATCCACCGTACACGCGGTATCCAAGCGCAGCGGCTGCAGCTGCGGCCGGCCAGATGCCCGTCGGAGCACAGCAACTACCGCCTACGGCGAATCCTTACGCCACCGCCACCTACGCACAGCACGCGTCGGTAAGTCCTCCTCTCCTTTTCATTCCTGTCCAACTCGAACTTTATATTGGATTGGAAACATGCCATTTTCCTATAATCAGTCGTTTTCATTTTGTACATGGTATAATTTTTTCGACAAATCATTGACATGAACAATAAGTTCTTAAGATTCTTAAGTATTTTTAACATTATAATAAATTGGTTGTTATTTATACAGATGTAATCGTATTTTTTAAAAAATAATTGATATATCGTTTTAGTTTCTTTATTTTTTATTCTGAAATAGAATATTGAAATTTAAATTTTAAATGATAAATTAAATTTTCAATTGTTTGGTAAATTTGATTATTTTATAAAACATAAGGGTTGATATTCTTTATTGGGTTACGTGCAGGTTGATTATAAGAGAATGGTGGTTGTTGAGAATGATTGTTGGAGAATTAGGTAGCACAAATGTCTTACATGTTTCGTGCGGTTAACAAGGTAACCTATAAACTGTACTTGAAATATATATGTTTCGTTTAATGATTTAGATTTTATCATAAATTTACTTCTGTAGAAAAAGTTTTGATAAAATAATTGTGATTTTATTAAAGAAATACGTACACAGATAATATAAAAGTTAAGATTTGCGCAGCGAAAGGGTTAACCCTTTCTTGAACCGGGTGGGGCCATGACAACGTAGCAGACAGTTCTTGTAGAAACAATGTGCAAATTTTTCTGATCATCTTTTTATCTTTTTTGAAGGTTTTTTGTTTTTTGATTTATAATGTTTTCGATTCTTGAAAATATATATATATATATATATACACATATAAAAAAGAAAAATATTTGTTTTTTTTTTTTTTTTTTTTTTACTTTGTTCTTTATAATATACCGGCTTATTTATAAAATTTAAATTAAAAATATAAAAAAAAGATTGTCACATGTGTATTTTGATAGGTTTAATCTTTTTAGTTGCCAGGTGGAACTAAATAAAATATTTATAATTTTTATTATCACGTTCAATATCTTTTCTTTTCAAAATTTAAATCAGTTTTTTTTTAATAAAAATATCTTCAATTATATTGTTTAATAATATATCTATTATTTATTCTTTATCTTGTTGAGCTATATGTTGTATAACATTTGTTGTATTTGTATAACATGTTTTGATCCTTAACAATTATTAATTATTAATATGATTATATATTTTTCTTGCATTTAATCATTAAAAAGACTTGTATGAGTCTATATATTTATAAAATAATATAAAATGTAACTTACTATTTTTTATACATTTTTTATATATATATTATATTATAATAAATATTAATAATAACTTAAAAGATTTTTTAAATATATTACAGTATGGTGGACAAAGGGTGCCTACAGCCTCCTCTCCAGCTAATACTAATAGTAGTTCTAGCAGTGCTACCGGCAGTCGAAGTGGGACAATGAGCACAAGTCTTAGCAATAATGCTATACAAGGACAGCAAACAGAACAGTTGTCAAAAACAAATTTATATATTCGTGGCCTCAACCAAAACACTACTGACAAGGACCTCGTTAACATGTGTTCTCAGTAAGTCACTCGTATAATCAGAATTTTATATATTATTATATTGTTATATTATATAAAATATGAAAATAATTATCATTTATTCAAATAATAATATCATTAGTTTTTAATATAATTTTATAATTAAGTAAAAATATTATTTATAATAGAAAAGTATATTATTTCTAATACATTGTGTTTTTGCAGATATGGAACTATTACGTCTACAAAGGCAATCTTGGATAAAAATACAAATAAATGTAAAGGTGATTAGATTTTTATTATGTTCTCTTTTTATCATTCATTATTTATTAATTTATAAGAAGTTAGTTTTATTAATTGGTGTTATAATTTTTTGTGTTATAGGTTATGGATTTGTAGACTTTGAATCACCAGTGGCGGCAGAGGGTGCTGTGAAAGCACTGGTCGCCAAGGGCATCCAAGCGCAGATGGCGAAAGTGGGTATCTGGTTGCTCCCTAGACTGCCCAGTGTACGTTGGTTGTGCATGCAAGTACAGTAATACCAGAGTAACAGTAAACTCCTCTTTTCTCTTTCTTTTCTTTCTTTATCTTATCCCAGATGTTTTTAATTTTCTTTTTTCCTCTTTTCATTTTCTATTTCTACCTTTCTATTTTTCTGTAATCCCAAATCTATCTACAATATATTTGATTATTATTATATTTTGTCCTTCTATTAATATAAAATTATTAAATTGAAAAAATTTTTATTCTTATACTACTGTGATATATATATACAGTATAATATTTTCATAAATTATTGATAAAATGTTGGATAAAAAATATTAGAGTTTTAATCACAATAGATATCATGATTGTCTTTCAATAATTATTTCCAGTTTTTTAAATATGTATATTTATTCAAGATAATAATAATAATACTAATAGCTCTATAGTTCTAATTATAAATCATTAAAAATTAATGTCAAGTAAATTTTTGTATTACTAAAATAAAATATTAATTTTATTAATTATATGAAAAAAGTTAATTAATTATTAATTGTTTTTAATGTATTAATTAATCATATATAATAAATATTAATCTCATGAAATAGTAAATATTAATAATTTTGTTTCAGTATATATTTTTGTTACTTTTATGTATTTGTATTTTATATTTGTATTTTTAAATTTTACAAAAATGATTTTTATTAAAATAATATTTAATATATAATTATAATTTATTATAAAAAATTTGTTAAAAATTATTAATTCAATTCTATAATAATTGGAAGGCAAGCATGGCATCATTGTATTGGCATCATTGCTCTGCTCTCAGCCCCTCTAGAAATGCATCAAATTTATATTTTGACAGAGATACTTTGATAAGACTCTTTAATATTTTATAATTTTTGTGTTTTATAAAAAAAATATTTTTAATATAAAAATATCAGATTAAAAGAAAATGATAAATTTCAATGAATGAAAATGAAAAATATTAAAGTTTCATGAAAAAAAATTAAAGTAATTAAATTTATTGACAAGTGAGAAGGGAAAAAATAAAAATTTTTATATATTTGAAATTTTTTTAAAAATGAAAAAACATTGCTAGAGGGGTGGTTTCATATATAAATTATATTTTCATTAATAATAAAAATTAACAAAAATTTATAAATAATAAAATCTTATTTATAGTATAAATATCTATATAAGTAATAAAATTATTAACATTTGTACAGTATAATATATAAAATTGTATTATATTGTATTATTGTTGAAATTGTATTATTAGTGAAAATATAATAGCAGGCAATTATGCATAATTTGAAATATATAGAAACAATATAAAGTTCTCCCCAGAACCTATCTCACTTGTCTGAATCTCTAGTTTTCACCAATTCTATCTATCATTCTGTCTTATATACCTTTCAAACTATCAATGCTTGTTGCTGTACCTCGGCCACAAATTGCTGATACTGCTATGTCAATATATTTATAATTCGCGTCTTAAAATTGCATTTATTTCAGCACTAATTTAAATCTTTAGCAAATTATTCTAATATACTTAAATATTTGTATTTGTGTCATATGAAATAAAATGTCATAAAAAACAATTGATAGCTTATTATCATATTAAGAGAAATTCTAAAATTCTTTAGAATAATTTATTAAAATTGCTTTCAAGTATGGCAGTATATACAGTATTATAATTAAAATACAAAATATTTTATTTTATTTTTTTGCAATCTGTCAAATGTTATGTGTTTGTCTTTTATTTTAATAATGTATAAATATTAGAAAAAATTGCTTTTATTCATTTGATTTTAAAATTTTTTAACTTTAAACTTTTTTTTGTTCGTATCTAAATATGCACATTCTCAACAAGAAGTACTGATTTCTATCTTTATTGCTAAAAAAAAAAACTAACTTGATATGTTTCTTCTAATCTGGCCGCGGTAAAAGCACAGGGTGCTATCAGCAGTTGTGATGATGTCAGTCGCATGTGATATGATATAACTAAATAATATACTGATTATTAAGTGTATTCAGGATACATGGTATTTACTTACTAATTAGTAATGCTATGCAAAGATCAGGTGCTATCTTAATCCTGGGGTGTTGGTTGTTTTTGATTGATATATTTGGCTTAATTAATAAATTGTAACCAGCACACCAAACAAGTTTAGGATGTGTATTTAGGAATTTCTAAAATTCTTAGTAATCGCTTAAAATATTTTAGTTATAGAAGAATTAATTATATTTTGCATTCTTATATTTTTTGTGATTTATAGTACATCTTTGAAATCCTTTATACACATTCGCACTTGATCAATTAAATCATTTTATTGAAATACAAATTCATTAAATTATATTATGGTGTTATCATACATATATGTGCACACACGCGTGCGCGCGTGTATGTACATATATATATGTATATGTATTTTATATTTTTAAAAAAAATAATAAAGAAATATATATATACATATATATTGATGCCATGAGCTTAGCTTATATCATAATGTTTTCATTATTTATTTTTTTGTTTTAATGCATTCGCAAGATTGAAGTAAATTGTCGTAAAGTATAAGTATATTCAAGTAACTGTAGAGTTGATTGATTTTTGAAAAAAATGGTGGATCTCAAAATATGCTTGAGGGTGCATAAATATTAAATTCGAATTCTAATTAAATGT
The DNA here is from genome assembly GCF_003254395.2 of Apis mellifera. NCBI lineage: Eukaryota > Metazoa > Arthropoda > Insecta > Hymenoptera > Apidae > Apis > Apis mellifera. The sequence continues at coordinate 8,243,587 of NC_037640.1, forward strand.
ACATATCTTTTATCTTTTTGTTCTCTATATCATATATATATATGGGAATCGTAAGCGAGAAAAATTTTGAGCATGAACACATGTATATGTATGTGCATATATTTTGAAATTATATACTTTAATAACATTATGAGATAATTTGACTCATTTTCATTTCTATCTCATGATATAATTGTATATATGTGAACATGCCTGTGCTTTTTTGTCATGCTTGTATCCAACAGTGTGTCATATGTGATTGAAATTCTATTAATGCTTTGAATGGTTATCTTCAGTATTGTTTATTTATATAAATGATTAGTTAGCTTGCATTATTTACAGTATTTAAGAAGAAATGATTACTAAAATAAAAATGTAAGAAGTAATAGAAAGACAATTTGATTAAAAAAAAATATATAAATATTTTATAAAAAAAAATTTAATTCAATATTCATATTTAAGAAAATACTTAATATTTCAATTCAATTATAAAAAATACTAATATTATAAATAAATTCTACACTACTAGTTAAAGATTATTGAGATTTAATACAAATGATTTAATTGAAAAAAATTAATAATAAATATGTTCTGAAATAATAAAAAGATTGATTATTTATGTTAAATAAAGAATGTATGCACAGGCGAGATTCACTATTATAATTTTTTATAAATCTATTATTTTTTTATTTTAAATTATTATACTATTAAACTTTAGTAGATTGGTAATAGATATAAATTTTAAGTTTTATATACCATTTAATAAAAAAAAATGTTATGAAAAACCAAATGCGTGTGAGCATGCTTTGCATATAAATATAAAATATATTTGATATCAACATTAGTTCTAATTTTAAGCATCCATAAAGCAAATTTAGAGAACCACCATAAAGTGGTAAAATAATGTCATGAAGCATGATAATTTTTTAGTATCAAAAATAATAATTATTTTAATTAATAATAAATCTTTTTGAGTATTTATATTTACTTGTACATTCAATATTAGATTGAAATAATTGTTATAGTTTCATAGTTTAATTGTCTATATCTTTTATTAGTATTTTATTGTAGATTTATATAACTTTTTGTTTTCTTTTCTATAAACAAAATCAACCAGTTATATATGAAATATTTTTGTTTGTAAATTTTAGTTTTTCAAATTTCTTGCATTATTACATTGATATGAAATTTAATTTTGAATTATCATTTTAACATTCCATGTTAAAATGTGTATAATGTATAATGAAAATATATTTAATATTTTAACAAATTAATAATTTACATTAAATTTTTTTTAAAAATGTGATAAAATATAAAAACTTATAAACTGAAACATTCACTTTTTAAATTAATGTGAAATAAATTCTAATAATGTTTATTATAATTATTGATTTTTTATTATAATTATCTCGTCTGTGCATTCATTTGTAATTATAATTATATAAAAATATATAAATATATGTATTTGGTTGTGAATGTTAAAATGATAGACATGAAATTTTTTTTGATATTTATATACATATAATTATAAAAACAAATCCAGGAGTGTACTACAATAAGTTGCATAGTACTTTTACTCTCTTCTCAGCAACAGGAGCAAGACCCCACCAATTTGTATATTGCAAATCTGCCACTGAGCTTCAAAGAAAATGATGTTGAAGGTTTACTAGCTCAGTATGGACAAGTTATTTCAACGCGCATATTGCGCGATACTGCTGGACAGAGTAAAGGTGTTGGATTTGCAAGGTTAATATCTATTTAAAAGATAATTATTAATCGTTATTAATTATTATTAAAATTATTAATATTTATATTACGTGTATTTTAGAATGGAATCTAAAGAAAAATGTGAACAGATAATTCAGATGTTTAATGGAAAAGCATTACAAGGGGCTAAAGATCCTTTATTAGTGAAATTTGCAGATGGTGGTAATAAGAAAAAATCATTGTACAAAAGTACAATATGGAGAGAAACTGGAGAGGTAATTTATTTATTTAAAAAACAATAGATGTAATATTTTCATATACAATTTTAATACTTATAATGTATAACTTTCACAGAACATGACTCTGAATTATGATACAAGTGGTGTTGGTCAAAATGGGGTTGCAGCTACTCATATGCTACCCGCAGCTACTTTAACACAATATAGTCGTCATTATGGTCAAGCTTTACCTGGTTACAGTGTACCAGGAACGCCTTGGGTGACTCCTTATTTGGTGCAGACTGCCCCTCCACATATGCAACAGGTCGACGTGAGTTTTTATACAAATTTTTTGTTTTCTTTCACTTTATGAATTTCATTTATAATTTAATATAAAAAATAATATTAGTTTTTCAATATTAGCAAAATTTCTAAGTTTTGATATAATTATTATAAAAATTTTTTTTATTATACTCTTTTTTGTATTAAATTTAAGATGTCATTTTATAAAAATATTTATTTTCTAAAAATTTGTAAAAATATTTAAATATTTAATAAGAATTTCATATTGCAGATGATGCCATCAGCTGATCCCAGTAACCCACAATACAGTATGATTCCTCAACTTACTACACAAATGTCTACATTACATCTTGGCACTGGTTCCGTAAGTAATGTATTTTTATCATTTTAATTCTTTTTCTTTATTAATTTATATTTATCTTAATTTTTTTTATATTTTATTTTTCAGTATATAGCAGCAAGCCCACATCCTTATCCTTATACTTATCCTCCTAGCATTATTCATACCATGCCATTGGGTGATTCTGAACAAACAAGCAATGCAGCATCTCCTGATGATTCTTATCAACAATATCAAGCTCAGCAGCCCAAGTAGGCTATGGTTTTTAGGTACAGTAGTTCATAATGATTTGTTTTTCTATATTCTATGTATTAAAAATGAATCAATTTTTTATTTTATATTATTTTAGATATGATTACATCGAGGGGTATGTAAGTTAGGACAGCCACACCTGTTGATATGAAGGATTATATTAATGAAGAATAGATGAGACTAAATACATTACATAAAGTCAGATAAGATTCTTCCTCATGATAATTGACTTGCCAGCCATCTTTTATACATTTTATCCATCAGATAAATAGGTGAAAGTAGTTAATATTTTCCAACGATTAGAGAATGAATGTTGTCATAAGAAAGGGGTACGAGTGCTCGTGTCATCTACATTGTTCGGCACCAGCACGGCTCCATACGCTGTAATGCCAACACATCATTACGACAGTGACAAAACTGATATTCTGCGACGAACAGTTTAGTGTCAAGCTAATAGGCTTCCAGGATTAACTTTAGGTATTACATTTATTAAGGAGATGATAAGTTGAAGCTGAACGCTTGAGAGTGTGAATAAAATATTTTAACAAAAACTGTAAACTATAAAAAAAACGCTGCTCAGAAATACAAAGGAGAATTCTTCCCAAGAAATAATAATAATAATAATATACAGAGAAAAAGCACTTCCAAATGCTAGAGTTGATAAAGAAAAATAAAATTCAGATTCAGTTACTTATAATCAGTACCTACTGGACTTTCGTGCCAGCTGGCTGGCCGGTGGCTGCGCTGCGAAGAGAAGAAGCTATGGATCAGTATCTCTTTTTCGAATAATAAAAAAAAGAGCTCTTTCTTAACAGCACACACCACCCCATCCACTAATTGCACCCTCATCAGATTATTTCTTTTTGTTTTCTTCTATTTCGTTCAGACATTCCAAGCCAGGCACATATTGTATGTATGTATTGCCACGCGGAGATTTTTATCTACTTTTACAAGTACGGTTTTCGCGTTCTCTTTTAATCACGAATGAATATATTTTATGGACGAAAAAGAAATGAAGATTTTAAGAGAGAAAAAGAAAAAAATAAAGCTTTATTTCTAAAGAAAAAAAAAAACTTCAGGATATATGTAATTATTGTAACAAGAAGGAAAGGAACATAGTACTTTTTAGAAGATTTATATTTATGAGTACAGTTACTACGAATCGATATCAGTTTTAATTGTACAGTGAATACAGATATTTTTTTTAGAATTGTGCCTTTTCAGACAAATCCGCTAGACAGGGATATGCTGAAAAATATTATAATATATTTTTACGTCGATATGTAAATGCGAAACTTGAGCCAAATTTTGATCTTCTAGTTAAGAGAATATAATTGTTTTTACGTTGTAGCCAGTTAAATATCACTACGTTTGTTTTTTGGTTACAAATTCGAATAGATTTTGTATGTGTATAGTTGCCACTAATGGGATTGATGGGCCGGAAACATCTGTACGGTCTGTATGAAGTCTAGGAAGAAAAAAAAATAAAATCAAATGGCGGATCATTGTAAACCAAGAATAATTTCCACCGCCTGAAAGAAAATAAGAGAAAGAAACAGAGTAGGCTTGTTACAACGGAATATGATAGGTAGAGTATAAATTAATTTATTATATCGAACGAACGAATAAAATCGTGTTACAAATGAAAACGAAAAAGATAATGGGATTGGAGCTGAACGATAGGCGAGAGGATTGAACGCGAGGAAACAAAAAGAAACGAAATAAAGATATAAATCGAGAATTTTCTATCTATGTGATATCTCGAAAAAGAGAGAGAAACATTAGAAAAAGAAAAAACACCCTTCTCTCCTGCGTTCCTCTAAGCCCGTTTTTACATCCGGTACAGTTTTCACGTTGTCTGACTTAGATCGAGTCGAGGAACGATTAGCAGAAAGCTTTCTACCAAATATTGCGAGCTTTGGGCTCGAAGTGGCGGGCAGGTAGTTAGATAGAGTTAGAGGCGATCGTAGCTATTATTATAATATTACAATAATATGCTGTATTATTATAATTAATGATTACTATTATTGACGTCATCTAAAGTATGAAAGATTTTTACACTGTTGAGACTTGAAGTAAATAATATATTTAGTTTATTTTGGTACATCACGATTTGATGACAAGAGATGAAAGATGAAAAAAATGGTATGAGCTATTTTTTAAGAGACCGATTATTACTCGATTTGAGTCCATGCATTAAGAGAGAAAAAAAGAATAAGAGAGCGAGAGAACGAAAGAAAGAAAAGCGAAAGGGAAAACCTATTTGCGAGTGTGTAATTGTTTGCACAAGCGATTGTCACCACGACTGACAACAAAAATCACATGTGATTAAATAGTGAATTTTGAAGAATTTTACTAATAGACTTGTACTAAATAACTAATTATTATTGTGACGACCAAAACAAAGAAGAGCAGCATTTTTATAGTGCTGACCGAGCGGAAGAACGATGGTTCGGCCGACAAAAAAATGCCAGCTCCCGCAGATACGGAGCCGCACTGGAGAGCGGGCAGAGAGGAGAAAAAGAGAGTGAAGAGTCATGGATGTAAGAGGCAGAGTGAAAGAAACTTGAAAGGATAAATGAAAGTGCGTGAACGAAGGATAAAAAGAAAATGTGTGAAAAGGAAAAAAAAAGTTGAATGATGAGAGAAAAAAACAGAACGTGAGATAAGAGAGAAAGTAAAATGAGTGAAAGTGAGAAAAAACAAGAATGAATGTATCGTAACCTATTGTATAGAATATAAATGCGAAAAAAGAGGACACTGCGAGATGTGTAGTTAGTGTTGATTATGAATATAGGTTAGGTACCATTTTGGATAGGAAGTAATCGATAAGTAATTAAGTTTAAATAGATAGTTAGTTGATAGTTAGGTTATATATACAACTGCCTCTCCTTGTTGAAAAAAGTAAAGAAAAAAAAAAAAAAAAAAAAAAAAGGAAAATGCATCAGGTGAGGCACCGTTCAGCCTATGCACCTCGCACCCGTCAAGACTGACTGGCTATTCATATTAATAATAAATATATATTATTCTACAACATATTATCTACTGTAATATAAATAGTAAGGACTGCTTGCTGCGCACCGCGGGTCGGGTGCTTGGGCTGGCCGGGCGTGATTTACGAAAAGAAAACCAATTTCTTTTTGGAACATAAGTTTCCAAGCAACGCTGCTTTCCGTAAGCTTTCTCTAGAATTTTTAGCGTAGCCTCTTTTTAGATTAGATTCACAACTAGTAGTCGTAGGCTGATGTAGAAAGATGAGAATAAAAAGGAAAAAAACGTAGGGTGTTTTTAAGTAACGAAACAAAAAAAAAAAAAAAAAATGTAATATTAGTCGAACGTCGGCTTAAGCGAAAAAAAAAAAAAAATAAGAACAGCGAGTCTGAGTTAATTTTGATGATGCCTGATAATGTGATGTGCGTCATCGTACTTCGACTTGTACAGTCCTTAGATTTATCGAGGTTTTAAGTCATTGTTTTACAATTGTTAAGCGAGATAGTTTTTTTAGCTATAATGAGACGAACATTTTTCCATTTATCCCTGTGCTCCATTTTTTTTTTTTTAACTTCGACTTTCCTGATATTTGTTTTGATTTGTTTACTATATCCTTTCCACTCCTCGTTTTTATTTTAGCTCCTATCGTTTTATTCTTCGTTGCACATGAATTCCTTTTTGTGACATAAGACAGAACGAGTAAATAACATATGTAATTATAAAAAAAAAACATCTGTTTAATTTTGTTTATTTCTTCTCTCCAGAATATAATTGTTATACGGTGTGCGACCAATAAAAATAATGAAATAAAAATTTCGTAAATTTCAGGAAAAAAAAGAGGAAACGAAAAGGATATAGAGGGAGAGAAAGAAAAAAAACAAAATGATGTTGAGGCATTAAGTTCGCATCTATAAACAAGAGTTAAGAAGGGAGGGGAAAAAATAAAAAAAAATAAAAAATGAACACACATTAGGTTCTCGGATACTTTTAAGATGGCGAGGCATAGCACGTAATAAAATTCTTAGATTAAGGCAAGTGTGTCATAGTTAGTTAAGAAATAGGGACTCTTAGAAGTCGATAGGTGCTGTAATACAAATGATGATAAAAAAGAAATAACAACAACAACAACAAAGTTTAACAACGGTCAGAATTAGATTTTTCATGAAACTCAAATAAGAACACAGGGCATACGCCACTAAAAGTGCCCTTAGTTTATTTTGGATCGTTTAAAAACGCTAGTCTTTGTGTGAGATAATGTGGGGGTTATAGATAGGGTCTTCTAAAAAAGAAAAAAAAAACATGAAAAAAAGAAGAGAAAAACGAAAAAATGTAAGCAGAAAACAAAAAGGTAGAAAGACAGAGAACGCGAGAGAGAACGTGAGATATAAGTAGCGACACAAAAAAAACGTGAATGTGCGCGAGAGAGAGAGAGCGAGAGCGAGAGAGAGAGAGAGAGAGAGAAAGTGCGAAACGAGTGTGTGGTGTGTAGGTTGTATGCATAATTTATAATGCGTACTTTAAAAAAACCATCTGCCTATGACACGACACAGACTGCAGAAATACACTGTTACTGTAAACTGCACACTGCGTGTGCACGCTCTAAATGTCACACACTTCTTACACTTTGTATGTAGAGCGTGCACCGAACAGTTTTTAGAGTTACTTACAAGTATGGTTTGGTATATTCAAAGTGAAAGAATCAAATTCTTAATTATTATCATCCCTTATTTTTGATCAATAAACGATCTGTTTTGGGGATTTATTCGAATCATTTTCTTTTCCTTTCCTAAGTTTTCTTTAATAGCAGGACAATTGTGAATAGTCTTCAATAAAGAGTGAATCCCCAAATTTTATAAATATTATTTTTCTTCTATCCTTTTTTCATTATACTTCTCTTTCATTGAATTTTTAATAGAAATATACACATTAATTTTCGTTTTTTTTCCTTTGTGTTAAAGCGTGAACGATCATTTTTGCGAACGAATAAACGAAATGTAAAGTCTGTAAAATAAACTTACTCTCGTACAAAAGCAGTGACTGTATTTACACATATTCCAACACTAAAAAAATATATGCCTTCTATCGAATCAAGTAACAACTATTGTATATGCCTTTTTCAATGTTGAAAATGATAAAATGATAAAATCGTGAGACCGTTTTTTGATATTTTCCAGAACTGAAAGAGTGAACTTAACAAATTAAAAAAAATAAAAAGTAGAAAAGATTAAGAAAAAAACAAATACTATGTTCTTCTCAATTAAATTTTAGTTAATGAAATTATACTTATTAATTTGTAGTAATAGCATGTGCAATAGATTAAACAACATTTATCCTTTGTAAGTAATATTAAAACAATAAGCCCCCCACATTATCCTAATTAATTCTGTAATAAAACATTCAGCGTCCGCCTCTATTAATCGATAATAGAATTGTTTTCTGCGAAGTAATAAGATTATAAAAAATTAATATGCTATGTTCGATTTTTGGTAATGAAAAATATTTTTTCTTAATGCATTTAATATTTTACACGCTGATGCGATTTGTACTATTTTGAGTAAATGCTCTTAATTTATGCGCAATGAAGATAATTCAAAATTCTTAAAAAAAAAAAAAAAAAAAAAAAAAAAAAAAAAAAAAAAAAACGCGAAGAAAAAAATTTAAATCGAAGTGATGGCAATGTATAAGAATGATTACTAGATCTCTTTTGTCAATTAAGTGATGGTTTTATAATAATGTAAAATACAAGGGTAACATTAAAAAGAAGCAACACGACGTAAAAAAACTTATTGAAATAAAAACAATACGAATTTTGATTTGATGCCAAGAGCTTTTTCTTAGGCCATACAATATTCTTTTTGTCTTTCTAATTTTATAAATGTATTTATTTATATGAAAATATTTGTAATTTCTTTATCATCTTAATTTGTATTTATATAATTTATTTCAAATTATGTTATTGCAATTAAAATTTTTAATTCTTTTGATTATTTTACAATGAATACAATAATTTTATGATTCAATGTTTCACAACAGTAAAACATTAAATTTTCTATTTAATTTAAATGATTACAATGCTTGATTTAGAGTATAATAAATATGAAAATTGTAAAAAAAACTTATCCTTAAAAATTTGCTATACAGAAAATTTCATTTCTCTATTATATGTAAAAGGTATAAAATAATTTGTTATTAATGAACAGTATGTTTCGATTTAAATATTCTTACGGTGTTGTCTGCACCTCCAGATACCATGAATTTAGGATTTGACCAATTACAACATAATATTTTATCTTCATGTCCAGAAAGATCAAATAATGGTGCTTTGGGACTGTAAAAAAAAAAATAGAATTTTTTTTTAAAAAGGAAATATTTATATCTTTACATAATTTCATAAATTAATATTATAAAATTAATGATTATTAAACCTTCTAGTGTCCCACAGTTTCATATCATTATCATATGCTCCTGAAATAAAAAGATTTTCATGTACAGGTGACCATCTTATAGATTGTACCCATTGTGTATGAGAAGTAAATATTGCTTTTACCAATGATCCCTCTAAAAAAAAAAATATATGTATAATCTCATTGTAACTTGCAATGAATACAATTTGAAAAACGATTTTAAAACCTGTAGATCTTGGATCATATAATCTGATATGCCTATCGGCTGATGCTGTTATAATAGTGTGGCTTAATGGAGAATAATCAAGATCAAAGAAACTTTTATTTCCAGTCAATTCATGTTTAATTCCTCCTAATTCTGAATCCCATATTTTTATTGTATGATCCCATGAAGATGTTATAATTTCTATTTTATCTGACCATACTACACCACTAATAGCTTCTTTGTGACCTTTCATTGTTCTTTTAGGTATCTTTATGGTATAATAATAAATAATAAATAATAATAATAATAATAATAACAACAACAACAACAATAATAATAATAATTATAATAATTATTTTTTATTTAAAAACATTTTATTTATGTTCATTTATTTTTATTTACCCTTGTTTTTCCATGTTCTGATTTTAATCTCTTTGAAGTAGATTCACCATCTTCATTTTCATCTTGATTAGCTAGAAGCATAAATGAAATATTATTTTATGAATTATTTATTTTCTTTTTAATACACAAGTACCTGTAGACCAGATTTTAAGCATTGTATCCCATGCTCCAGTTGCCATTATTGTCTTGTCATAATTAATATTAACAGCTTCTAGTCCACGTTCATGTCCTCTGCATACATGAATACAGTCTACTGAATTTTCCATAATATTCCAATCCCATATTATAGCTGTTTGATCTTGGGATGCACTATAAATAATAAATTAATATAAGAATTATTTGAAAATGCTTATTTTATTTTTAAAATTTTATACCTAACAAAACTAGCTGTATCATTAGTCAAGGATATCCATGCAACTGCTTTAATTGGTGAAGTATGTCCAGGAATTACCAAATGATGTTTTCCTTTACATGTCCATATATGTAATGTATTATCATAACAGCCTGTTAGAATCCTATTAAAATATCTTTTAATGGAAAATAATTTTTAACATCTTATTGTTAAATAAATAAAAAAAGTAACCATTTCTCACAAACAGCAATAGCAGATACCCAATCATCATGTATAAGACAATCTTGAGGTTCGGGTGGTGGATACTTTTCAACATATTCAATACTTATTACATCCTCTGTAGAAATATTTTTTTCTGTTATATGTTCAATCAACGAAGTACGTAAAAATTGTGAACACACCAAAAAATCAAATTCTATTTCATTTTTTATATTACTTGATTCTAAAATTAAAATAAACATTTTAAATAAATTTAATTTAATAATAATTAATATATATATATAGAAATGAATCATATAGTACCCTTCAAAAGTTCATTTATAAGAGTATTTAATTCATTTGATACAATAGATGTATGAACTGATAGAGGAAAATCTGGAACTGCATATCTAAAAATTGAAAAATTTATATATTATATATATTAAAATTATTTTTATAATAAAACTTACAAATTATATATATTATATAGATAATATTATATCCATGTAATAAAATAAAGTAACCTCTTTAGTTCACAAAATATAATTCAAATAAATACATACTGTTTTTGTTTAGTAAGAAATCTTATTTGTACTTGTGGAACACTTTTATTCACATTTATATTATCCATTGCAATTTCTGTACTATTTGTTTTTTGTTTTTATATAAATTAAGAATTAAGAAAAGTACACGTGTATATTACATTTTAAACAAGGTTTTATCGGCACATTAATCGATTATTCAATATGCTTACAAATAGATTTATACAATCGATATTTTACTATCGATAATCATTTTTTATATTATCGAAATATTAAATTTTTTATGTTGAGTTTGGTTTCGTATATTTTGCTTCACGAATATTTAAATACACAAATTAAACATAGATATAAGAAATTTTCATATTTAAACTGTGATATAAAAGATATAAATAAGGCCTGTGATTAGGTAAGTTACAAGATTTGTGATCCTATATTCTGAAATATCGATTGTGTAAAAAATTATAGTGTTTAACATATTTAATCCTTTATGATTTAAAAATGAGAAACATTCAATTTAATTACAAAGTATAAAAATATAAAAAGTTATTGAAATTAACAGGTTTTAAAAATAATTTTTTTGATATATTTTTTTATAAATATTTCTACACATTATATATATTATGTTCATATTATTTGTTATAATAAAAACAGATAAGAATATAAGAATTTAACTTATGAATTAAAAATTATATTTTATTACAATGCAATAAAAAAAATCAATCTGTGAAATTTTTTTATAAAAATTGATTTAAATATAATGCTGTTAAAACTAATTTTATTTATATATTTGCTAATATACAATATTAAATACAATATTAAATGTTAATATTTATGCAATATTATCAATGATTTTAAAAAATTTGATAGAAAACATTTTAATTTTACATTATTAAAATCATATAGAAGTTATAATTTCTTATTTTTATTTTTTTCGCTAGCTTTTGATTATAATATTTATCTTTTGTTTGATCAATTTTGCAGAATAAATATAAATAAAAAAAGTAAATAATAGGAAACATAAAAAAACGAAAACATAAAATATAGAAAAAACGTAAAAATCAATACATTTCTAGAATGTCATAAATAAAGTAAAATAAAATTATAAAAAAAGATAAAGTATGATATAAGCAAAGATAAATAATAGAAAAAAGAATAAAGAAAGAATTGTCAGAATGTATTTCTTAAATACCAAAAATATCTAATTTTAAAAATTATTTTTTTGAAAGCATTCAAGAGATGGCGTTGATACTTAATTTTTATTCTATTTTATTTTGTCTTTGAAGAAATGTCTGATATTCGAGAGATGGCGTTAATGGTTAATTTTTACTCTATCTTTTATCTTTTTTGCTACTATTTGTTTTCTTTGTGTATTTCATTTTTGGCGCTCTGAAGATGGCGTTCACTAATTTTTATACTATATTTTTCTTTCTCCTATTATTTGATTTTATTTATACTTGCAAGAGGATCAAGAATGCGAGCACAAGACGATATATTAATTGAATATTTTCAATATTTCTTTTTTAAAATTACAATGTATCTTTATTTTTAAAAATATAAATATTACATTCTCAATTTTATAATGTTTTTTTCTAAAACGAAGAAACATGGTATAGTATATATATATATATGATGCAATGTTTAATAATAATAAGAGGTATTTGATAACAAAAATGAGATTTAAAGGAAAGAAAATTTGACTTGTCAATGAAAAGAGTATAGAAAATTTTTTAAGAAAAACAAATTAAAAATTTGTGGTAATATTCTAAAATATTTCCAAAAAAATTTATAAACTATAAAAATTAATAAAATTACTAACAAATTTATTTATAACTTATTTAAAGTTATTTTATTAAATTATTTATTATAATTATTTTATTCTTGTAATAATAGTTTATAACAAATAAAATTTAATTATGATTTTTGAGTTTTATGTTAATCAGATATAATTATATTATTTATTAATTTCAAATTAAAAAATAACAAATATAAATTGGAAATAAAGTTAATAATATTTTATAATTAATTAAATCAAATTTTTATGTTATTTACTTATCATTTATTAATAATACTTATCATTTATAATTTTATTTTATTCATAAATAAATAAATATTTATTTTATTTAATAATAAAATAATATGTGTAATATATTTTTTAAGAAATCAATATATATTCGATTAATGGAAAAAATTAAATATTGAAACATTATATATAATAAATTGTCTGATATATCACAAATTATTCTACTATTTATTCTGTTTTGTCTTTGTTTTTCTATGAAAAATGATAAAACTTATTATTTTCAGACTTAAATTCTCTGCAACAAGTGTTTCAAATCGATATTTTGATAAAATTATAAAAATCCATTCTTATTATCTAATTCATTACATTCAATTCTTATGTAGTTGTGTAGTACATTTCTTATATAGTTCAATTTTTATATAGTTTTAAGATTAATATTTCTTTGATATTAAAAATTATTGTTATATTAAACATTATATTAAAAATAATATATATATATATATATTAATAATACATAATAATATATATATATATATTAAAAATAATAATTTCTTAATTTCTTACATATAATAATTATTTTATAATCATTATTAAAATATAATAATAAATATTAATAATAAAAACAAAAATAAGTAATTCTTAATAAATTTATTAAATTAAAATTATATTAAATTTAATATATATATAAAATAAAATAATTATAGAAAGTTATTAATAAATCGTTTATTATTCAGATATAATTAATGATTTATATTAAAATTTTTTTACATTTAATTAAATATCTTTATAACTTTAAATATCTTATCAATATTTTTATCTGATCATTATTTATTTATTTAATTTCAGCACAGAGTCAGTAGAAGAAACTCAGTTCCATTATTTCAAAAAATAAACGTAGTTCATAAATAGCTGCTCAATGACTATATAAAAAAAATAAAATGAAAAATATGCAGATATTTATTAACTCATAAAATATATTTCACATAATTCGAAATTTTATATTATCTGAAGAAAAAATTTTTTTAAATCGAAATTTCTTGAATTATTCAAGATAGAATATGCAACAATATTGATTAACGATGCAAAAAATTGTCTCTTGTAATCGAGAGTTTCTTTTCTTTATTATTGTAGTTTTATGAGTTTTATGAGAGTTTTATTTCTTTATTATTATAAATGATATTATTTCTTTTTTTTTTTTTTGTTTGTTTTCTCATTATTTTCTAGTGATGGGAATGATTTTATATTTAAATTATCGAAATAAATTTTGTTTTTATATATATATATTTTGATATATCATTTTTATATTGTGAATAAATTTAATTCAAATCTATTTTTCATTATATTGCAAATATATAAATATGTATGTTATAATTCTAATCATAATAATTTCTTTTTTTAAGAAATATCTATCTCTCGTTTTCAAAGTCCAGATCACGAGGATATTGGTCCGATCACTATTCACATTCTTGGTCGCTTGGCAGCCGGCATGTGCGCTTTGCAATCGATTCCGTGGTCAACGCATGCCCTGCTTGCTCGTTCTTCGTGGAAGAATATTCAGTCTGTGGTACTCTGCGATACAAGACATGCAGAAGAAGAAATGATCTAAAGAAACAATAATCTGGTGTTGAATGAGCAATTGTATTTCTTTTTTCTTGTTTTGAAACACGTGATACATTTTACAAAGACTGAAGAATTTTAACTCTAGAATGTATTAAAATTGAGAAGATAAAACAACCAAGTGTCACGCCCAGGTAAGCCAACAAAGAGACACATTTTTTTGCCGCTAGAAGCGCCATATAGATTCATAGGAATAAGGAAGAGACTGGAAAAGAGGGGAGGGAACATGACTACAACCTGATGCTTCTAATATATAACTAAATAGAGACATGATCGATACAAAATGCCATTTGTATAGAAAATTAAAGAAAACACGGAAATTAAAGATAGAATATTTAAATATGTAATTAGATATTGACTTCTTTATTTTAAACTTAGATAATAAATAAAAGATATTGATGGAGTGAAAGATAATGTTCGTTGAAAAAAAATAACAATTGTTTTTATTTGATTGCTTAATAATTAAAATTATTATGGATTATAATGCTTATAATTAAAATTATATTGGAGTAATTACTTAGAGTACATATCGAAAAATTTTTCGATTGCTTCATCAAATCATCGAATGAAGATTAAATTCCATAAATTGTTGTAAGCTGTTTTTCGATAGATGTAGTAATTTATTTTGTCTTGTTTCGGTGTCGTTTGATTATAGAGATGTGATTGTGTAAATTTAAATGTTTATGTCGTTATGCAAAAATATACCGCACCTTTTGGAAAACCATACAGTATTTATTAGTTCGTTATTTAAATAATTAATTTTTGCAAGATTTTTAATAAAATTTTATTTTATTATATTTATTATTTTATTATAAGTTTATTGTATTTGACAATATAGTTTCATGCAGATAAATAGATTATTTCAACAAGTTATTCTATATTAAATATCATGGTTCAAATATCACAGCTTGTATTTTTCTATGATGTGATATATATTGTACATGATATATTAAACATTTTTAATTGAGACATTGAAATTTTGGATATGAATATATATTGAATATTCTATACATTTTAAAACAATTTTAATATAAATATTTTCTGCTATTTTATTTATAAATGTTAGTTATATAATTGATGATTATTAAATATATATATATGTATATATATATATATATATATATATATATATATATATATATATATAAATTATAAAAGAGAAGAATCTTTTTATAAATTTTATATAAATTCTATTTTTTTATTTTATCTACTTAAAATCTATTTTTAAATTTGATACGGTTCAAAATTGCTTGGAATGATCAAAATTATATTAAAATAATAATTAGATTCTTAAAAATAAATGAAACATATTGAAAAAAATATAAATAATAAAAATTTACAAATATAATATATAATATAAACACAATCAATTAATGTTTAATGCATAATTATTATATATTATTATTATATTATATTTATTATATTATTATTATTATATTATTATATGTATTATAATTATATTATAAAATATAATTATAAATAATAAATGCAATCTTTCTGTCCATCTTTTTCTTTTCTCTTCATTCCATTAAGAATATTTCTTTATTAATTATAACAAGTATCAATGACAAGCAAGTTTAATAAAAATAATTGTATTATTGAGTGAATTATGAATTTTACGGAAACAATTTTTCACAATTATCGTATTATGGTATTTATTTTTTCACCTAATTGCTCTTTTATCCTTCTATCCAAGAAAAATAAAGATGTGTTATAAAATTGAAATTAAATGAAATATTTATTTTCTTTATTTAAAAAAAAAAATACTTTTTCTAAATTGAATATATCTTTATTTTATTTTATTTTATTTTATTTTATTTATTATTTTAATTATAGGAACATTTATGGGCCGTAAACGGTGGTGGCGTGGAGGTCCAGAGCTGTTGGTGCTCTTCATTCTCCATCATATAATTCTGGGTGATGGTGATGTTGGTGAGTAGAAATTTATGATTATTTTGCCAATCATAATATATTTTTTTTAGAAATTGAATAACTGAAGAAGATATATCTTTGAATACTTCGAGAATAGAAACTAAATAAAATATTTTCTCATAAAATATTCTTAATGAATATTTTAATCGTAAAAAATATAATATTATAATAAAAATATCATCATAATATTATATCATTATAATCTTTTTTATTATATTATATAGACAGATTTTCTTCTTTTTATATTATAAAAAAAATGAATAAAGATACTTTAACAAATTAAGAAGTTGTTAAAATAAATAAATAAAAAAAGAAATAAATAAAATTTTTAATTTTCGGACGTTTAATAGTTCACTATCATTAATTTTTTTTTTAATTTTTTTTTAAAATTCTTTTTTTAATTTTTGTTAAATTAAAATTAAAATTCTTTTTGTTTCTTTTTTCATTTTGATTTTTCTTTATACATTTGTTTTAGTACAAAATTCATTTTAAAATCTCTTGTAATATTTTAAATAAAAATATTATATGTATAAAATGTATTTATTGATTGATGAATAATTTTTGAAAAAAATAGAAAAATAGTAAATTTTATTTGAAAAATTAGGACATATTATATCTTATTATAATATATTACAATTATTATAGAAATTATTTTTAATATTTTATTAAAAAGAAAAAATATTATATTTATACTTTGTAAATTTTTTTGAATAAAATAGAGTAAAAAAGTCTTCATAAAATATTTCTAAAAAAATATTCGAATTTTCCATCCATATTTTTAAATTTTAAATTTACATAAATATTTATTTATGTAAAAATTTTCTAAAATTATAAATTGATACATAATAAAATAAATATCAAGTTATTTCAGAAAATTTATAAAAAATAATTAATTGTTTGATTATTGATAAAAAAATGATTATAAAGAAGAAACCTGTAAAACCTTTTTTTATTTAACTTCCATGGGAAAACAATAGAAGTTAGAAAATGAAAAAGGAAATATAGTTTTTAAAAATCTATCTTGAATTGAAATCTAAAAAAAATTATTGTTAAGATTTTTTCATTTAAATTTTTCAATATCTTTTTTTTTTCTATCCATATTCAACAAATTTCAGTTGCCATCAATTTTTTATCCTCATATCCAATATTTTTTTATTTATTATATCGATTATTTATGTGCGAATAATCAACACATTGTATCTTATTTAATCGTGACCTTGAAAATTTATTATTTCTTTTCAGGATAGGATTTGAAACGTCGAAAAAAAAAAGAAAATGAAAAAAGAAATGGAAAAAAGATGATGTTCGATTTTCGCCCACGAACTCTTCACTATTATTGAGCTATACATCCTACGCAACCACCACCTTTGCAAACTCGGTTTCTCTCGTTTGCCCTGAATTCCTTTTCACGCACAAATGCTTTTTACTTCTATTTTTTCTTTTTTGTTCTCTCGTTTCCCATTTTATCGTTATTTTTTCCGAAAATTTTTTCACTTTTATTTAATTATTCTTATATAATTTTCCCGAAAATTTTTTCACTTTTATTTAATTATTCTTAACACTTTTTTCTTTTAACATTTTACATATTGTTAATCTAAAATAATTAATGTTTAATACAAAATTTATTTTAATTAATCTAAATATTATTTTATTTATTTATTAAATATAATTAATTTGTATTTGTTATAATATTTTAAAATAATTTTATATTTTCATAACTTAAATATAAAATATTGTAAGAAAGTCTAAAATCATTTCATTGACTAAAAAATTTAATCCTAAAGCGAAAACGAAGAGAAATGTTATCAATTTAGAAGTCAACAAATAATGAAATTTTATCAAAAAAGGAAAATTGTTATGTTTTCCCCTGTTTATGAGCAATTTTAAAAGCTTTTCAAAATTTATATATAAATTATTATTATATATAAATTAATATTTAGATTTTTGTTACATATATATATATATTTTGTTACATTTTATATCACGCGATAGAAATAATATATAAATTTATAATGTTCAAAAGTTTTTTAACATTAAGTTTCAATATTGAATATTCAATAGAGCAAGATAAAACTATAGATATTGATATTCGATGTGGCACATTGGCAAATAGTTTTTGCTTGATTATTCAACCCCTATCGAGGATTGACCATGTAGCAAATATTCAGTATTCTAATTATGGAATATCTAGCGATTTAAATAAAATATGACTGTACAATTGATATAAACATTTATATTAATATATTATAAATGAAAATAATAACGATATGATTCTACATTATTTTATTTGTATTATCATAAGACATTTAATATATTCAATAATTAATAAATTCGTTAGAAAAAAATATATCTAATTATACTATTTAATAAAAAAAATTATTTTAAAAATAGATTGTTGATTAAAATTTCATTAGTCTTCTGACGTATTACTGATTCTGTTACAGGGTGTCTGTTCAGCAAAAGCCTTTGTGATTCTCGTACGGAAACATGTTATAATGGTATTTATTAATTACTTAAGAAAATATATATTCGTTTTATACGATAATTATACGAATAATGATACGAATAATAAAAATAAAATTTGATTTTTTGTTTTTAATATTCCAGATCTTGCATTTGGTAGATGTTTGCCATTATATTCTGATTTGAATGAAGAAAACTATTATCAGTAAGTATTCAATATTTTTCTCTTATATGGAAATGTTATTATAATAAATAACTATGTACTTGCTATTTTAAATAATTTATAATGCTATAAAAAGTACATAATTGATATTTTATCTTTTACAAAATAATTTCTTTTTATTGTCTGACTATAAAATGATTATTTAATCTTCATTTTACAGAAATACAATATAAACTTCTGTTTATCAATATAAAAGATAAAATATGAAAGATATAAATTAAATTTATATTATATTGAATTTATAAAAATTTATTAGCAAAATTATTTAATTTAAAATTAACTGTTTTTTTTTTTTTTTTTTTAGATATGACTTTGATGTGAACGAATTAAAGCTATTAAGATTACAATTAGAAAGGTTGGAAGTAGATGGATATAAATGGTCTCATCCCTACACGCAATGTATTATGCAAATGTCCTTATATAATTTACATCACGGGTACGATTAACATTGTAGAAAATTTTATGATAATACAATATATAATTCTAAATTATATTATCAATTTATTTTTAGAGAAAACTATGATCTTCGGCTGTGTCAACATTTAAAACAACGCACACGTTTCGAAAATAAAAATGAAATTGATCAGGCCAAAGTAAGTTCACCATAATATCATAGTTCATTTTTAATATGTTTTGTATTGTTATATGAAAATTAATTTATTATAAAATAAGATTTCTATTCAATTTAAAATCAAATTGAAAGGTATTTGGTAAAAACGATAGTTTTATATTTTAATCTTCTTTTTTAAAAACTTCATTTGAATGAAAAATTACTTTGATTGATTCAAACAGCACAAAACATATTGATTTAATTAATTATTTTATTTCAATAATCAAAATTTTTAAATTTAACTTTGTTTTTTAAGATACCTACAATAGCCATAGTAAAATTCATGCCTAACAATGACAAATTCAATAGTCAATTTGCCAATGAGCTCTACTATCCTCCTGGTACGCAAGATCAATACTTCCGTGACTACAATAATGAATTTTCTCAATTACCATATAAGGAACAACTTAAAGAAACAGATACTCAAGTCTACAATTCAAGGTACAATCCAAAATTTTACAACGAATATGATTCTTTAACAAATGAAGAAAACTATGAAGAGGAGAATGATGAAAATAATTCGCCAAAAAGACCAGTAACTTTTGATAGATTTGATGAAAGATTATATCGAACCAGACGGCAACCATATAATTTACGAGATTACGATGATAACGCGATGGAATCGTTTAAAAATGCTTTAAAGAAGGAAGAGTTGAAGAAGAAACTTTCAGATAATAAAAATTCAAATTCCATGGATAGTTTAACTGCTGATAAATTAGAATTTCTGGTGAATGATAAATCTGATGATTATTCTGATAAAAAGAATAATGAAGATGGAGATATTGATGTTGAATACGAGAAAACATTTTCAAGAAAATACAAACCTAGAAAATTTACTGAGCTTCCGAATAAAGACGAGTCTTTTTTAGAAAATGTGAAACGATACGATAATTTCAAAGATAATTATGATAGTGATGATTATGATGATGTGAATGATGTAGAAGAATTGCCTCAAAAGGATAGTGCATCAATAAAAAATGGTATTTATACTGAAGGAGGACTCGTTCAATCTGTTGATGATAAATCTAACATTGGCAATGATGGTATACTATTTTATTATTATTCTATATTTGATGCTATTACATATTTTTAATATATATGATATATACTTTACAATTTATTATAATTTTAGAGAATACCTACGATAATTTATTTGAAAATGATTTAAGCGAACTTCTATGGAGACGTGAATTAGCTGGTTTTAAACGACGGGAACGTTTGGATGTTAAAAAACCAGGACCACCATTTTCAACAAATAATTACGCGTTTAAAACTCCAACTCCAATCAGTAAATTTTTACTTGTTTCTATTTTATCGTATTTATTATTTTATATTTATAATTTTTTTGTTAATTATTATTTACTTTTATACTTTATTTGATATTCATAATTTTGCATTATAATTTTCTGATATAAATTGACATCAAACATATTTTCAGTTTTAAAAAATGAAAATCGGCCTTTCATCGAAACCGAACAAGATGCAAGTAGTAATCTTATATAAAAATAAAACAAACAATATATAAATGATATTATTATTTAAAATATTCATTTTTTAGAATAATGTATTATTAACTCCAAAGAAGGAAATAGAAAATGTACAACAAGCGAACAGTTCAAAATCCTACAATAATATTGATCTAGATCATGTTTACATAGAATTTCAGCAACCATTTCATGCTTGGATAGAAGCAAAACATGTTGTACAAGAAGTAATTGCTAATTTATGAATATATATATTTTCTTTAAAAAATTTTCTTTAAAAGATCAAATAAATATTTAATTTGCAGGTGGAAAAATTATTAGGACTAAAATTTGATTCTTTAAAAGATATTCGAGTTGGTAGGACAGAAGTGACATTTAAAGTTGAAAAAAATAATCAAAATTATAGTGCTACTGACGTGGTTAATAAAATAGGTAGTTAATTAATCTATGAATTAATTATTTTTACAATTATTTTTATTCAAAATTGTAAAAATAATTGAATATAAAAATTAATCATTTATATTATATTCTCAGATGATATACGTAGCAAGTTGAAAGATACTCTGGAAGTCGATGTGATTCGTGCAGGCATAGGTGACAAGGTTCATTTTAAATTCATCATTATATTTAAAATTTATTATTTAAACAAAATCACATTATAAACAGAATTTATTATATATGATTCTCTATTTAAATATGTATTCAAATATCTTGACAAAATAATTTTAAAATAAAAATAAAAATAAAAATCAATGTATATATACCTTTTGTTTTTAGAAAAAACTACCTGCAACGCTGGAAGTTAGTAGGAAATCTGAGATGAATTCAACTATGCTTGGAATATTACTAGCTTCAGGATTTGGTGCTGCCAGTGTAGCTGCAATAATTACATTGATGATTGCTCGTCGACATGCTAAATTTCGAGCCAAATTGGCAGGATTGGCTACACCTGATCCAGAAGCTTCAAAGGATTATCAAGACTTATGTAGAGCAAGAATGCATGCTAAACAAACAACAGATAAACCAGAATCACCGCGAATTACTAGTTTAAGTCGCGAAAATGAATCCAATAATTTACCATCGAATCGATCTAGTACATCCTCTTGGGGAGAGGAACCAACTCTTTCAAACATGGACATATCTACTGGACAAATGGTTTTGGTATGATAAATAAAATATTTCTAAATGTATCAATTATATTTTTAATTTTATTATTAAAATTAAGTTTATTAAAAAAAGATATTTAAAAAATATAAAAGAAAAGATACATATATATTTGTGTATATATAATAAAGATAAAATCAAAATCTCATTTCATATTTTTCTAGAACTATATGGAAGATCACTTAAAAAATAAAGATCGATTAGATCAAGAATGGGCAGCATTATGTGCATATGAGGTAGATCCTTCTTCAACGGAAATCGCGCAAAATGAAGTAAATATGAAATGTAATCGTCCTGGCGCGGCAATTCCCTACGATCATTCCAGGGTGATTCTAAATGATCTTGCTAATACCAACAATTCCGATTATATTAACGCCTCCACGATCGTAAGTATTCTTTTTTAAATTTATGATTTAAGATTTTTAAAACTTAAAAAGGATATAAGTACAGAATAAAATAATATATATATATGGTTTTTATTTTAAAATCATTGAAAATGGAACTGAAAATAGAAATCGGTAAGTCACACGACAAGCATGAAAAATCTATTATTATACGTATAGTTTCAAACACAGTGCTTTTTTTAACAATGCTTTCGAGTAGATATTCAAATCATAAATAATATTAGTTTAGGCATGATTTGAAGATATCATACGTGTAGATATAATTTTAAAAATGAATCTATAAAAAGCAATGAAATAGTTCATATAAATATTCATCAATTTTGTATTCAATTTGTAATGTTAATTTAGAGACAATTGTTAAATATACTTAATGTTAATAATATTATTATTAAATGTTATTTTTAATTCTTGCTATTTTAAATAAAGAAATGATAATAAACGAAAATAAATATTTAAATGCAATTAAAAAACCAATATAATAAAAATATATATAATAATAAAAATGTTATTATGTATAACAATAAAAATATAATAATAATAAAAATGTTTATACAGATTTTTCTTATCATTTTTACATTCAAAATTTAACTATAAATTTATTTATATTTTTAACTATATTTTTAACTATAAATTTTAACTATAAATTATATCTACATATTATAATAAAATTTCATTTTACAAAAACATTAAATATACACTGTATACTTTAGATATTAATTCAAGTAAAATAGCTTTTAATATATATAAAATTTAATAATATAAAGTTTTGATTATGTTGCGAAGTTTAAATTATCTCTGCATAATATAAAAAAATCATAAAAATCACACGAACAATAACTTAAAAAATAGAAAATGTGTTTGCTATTTATTCAAGAAAGCCGTGTGACTTGCTTCTTGATCAATATAGAATCAATAGTAAAAAAATATTATTTCAAACAAATCTGATATTCTTTAGACGGATCATGATCCTCGAAATCCAGCTTATATTGCCACACAAGGACCATTACCAGAAACAACAGCTGATTTTTGGCAACTAGTTTGGGAACAAGGCAGTGTCGTAATCGTAATGTTAACTAGACTTACCGAAGAGGGTATCGCCATGTGTCATCGTTATTGGCCTGAAGAAGGATCAGAATTGTATCATATCTACGAGGTGCATCTTGTATCCGAGCATTTTTGGTGTGATGACTATTTAGTCCGTTCCTTTTACTTAAAAAATCTACGTACTGGCGAAACAAGAACTGTAACGCAATTCCATTTCTTATCTTGGCCCGAAAATGGTATACCGCACTCTATCAAGGCACTTCTTGAATTTCGCCGGTAATTATCATTCTATAATATAAATTTAAAAAATATTTAAATTTATACATGAAATGTAACATTATTTTAATATTTATTATTATTTAATTTTAGAAAAATTAACAAATCTTACAAAGGTCGATCATGTCCTATAGTTGTCCATTGCAGGTAAAATAGATTATATTTATCTTTTGAAATGTAATCTTTAAAGAATAATAAAAAAACTTTCATTATTATCTTTTGAAAAATAATTAAAATATCATTTGGTAATATTAATAGAATAATATTAAAGAATAATGAGAAACATAATTTTTATAGTGATGGCGCAGGGCGTACTGGAACTTATTGTTTAATCGACATGGTCTTAAATCGTATGATGAAAGGAGCCAAAGAAATTGATATTGCAGCTACATTAGAACACATAAGAGATCAAAGACCTAATATGGTTGCCACAAAACAACAATTTAAATTCGTTCTCATGGCAGTAGCGGAAGAAGTACATGCAATTCTTAAGGCTTTACCTGTACCTCTTACAGAAAAATCTCCTCTTCCAGAAAACAATTCTTCGACAAAATAACATCAGTAAGATTTGATTCAAATTGAAAAAAACTTTTCTTGTGACGAGTAGAGGCAAAGAATTAATTATAATCCATCGGACAAATATAACCAAATATTTTTAATCGTAATTGTATTAAAAATCTAAAATTATATCTTTTGTTTCTCATAATTTTTTTCTTCTATAGTTTTGAATATATTTTAAATCTATTACAAACTTCTAACAGATTTCGATTATATTTTGTTGTAAAAAATATCGAATTTGAAAATTTTTTTAAGTTTTAAATATTTTATTTATATATTGTTGTTCAGTTGATATAAGATAAATATATATACATAAATTATATCATCAAATAATTATTTTTAAAGAAAAATTTATTATGCATCTCGTTTGACTACGGCCTACTTGGATAATCAAGTACAAGTATATGGACTCGAAAGACTGAGCTATGCAACTGATGGAATTCTAAATATCGACTAATAATGGAATCATTTATACTATTCTTGTAAACTTGTCTTTTGAAATAATCTTTATAGTGAACAATTTTATCAAGTTTCAATATCATTTATTATCATAAAATTATAAATATGAATATTTATCTCTTTTATTATGTAGCTCAGTCTTTATATTATAATTCATTTTATTGTTGAATTTATAATATATATATTATAAAAATTTTAATTGATTGAATTAATAATAAGTTGCTTCCTCTTATGAACAAATCTACTCTAATGTGCTTTACAATAGCTTTAAATAAGATATCAAAAAATACTATGAGATAATTAATATAATTCTATCTATCTCAGAGTCACTTCTATCAAATGTATATAATATTGGTGCTCACATTGATTATATTACATATGATTAATTTTTTTTATTAATATTTAATTAAATTTTTGTATCTGCTTTTTTAAATTGATTTCTCTATAAAAATTTTAATTGAAAATATACAAAACTTGAATTAAATTTTTATGTTAAAAATGCAAGAATTGAGATCCCTACATTAGAAATTGAAATCAGAATTTTTATACTATTGTTACATGTTCTAAAAAGTATGGATTTAAATGGATGGCCATGAATGTTGCTTCCGTGAAATGAAATTTTATTAGATTATTAAATGTAATGTTTTATGTATAAAAAATTACAAAAAACATTACACATTTATTAGTCTCTTTTCTATATGTAAAAAAAAATGATCGAGCTGCACAATATTCAATTTATAATTAAGTATTGTCATTATTAAAAAGAAAAAAATATTATAAAAACGTCTAAGAAAAATTTTAAGAATGTTTTATCATATAAAGTTAAAATATGATAATTTAATATAAACATAATATTTTGAATCACGCGAAAATGTTATTATGAATATACTTTGTGAATAAAATGTATAATCATATTATGAAAATAATGTGAAGAAAATATATATATATATATATACACATATTTGCACAAATTATGGTATTGATATGATAAATTGTAGAAGTGTTATACTTACTTTAAAACGACATTATTTATATCCTATAGATCCAGCTCCAAGATAGATAGATTGTATTTGAGATTTCTTCCTTTTATTGTGCAGTACGATTATTAACAATTTTTCTTTTTATATTTTTATATTAATTTATTTTTCTACTAAATTACAATTTATGAATAGCTATACATTTATCAAATATCGCAAATGAATAAAATTAAAAAAAATTTTAAACAAAATAATATAAAGTATAAGAATAATTTTATTTTCTAATGTTGCTTCTATATCTGAATATTCTACAATTTAAATATCAAATTACAAAAAAATTTTTAAATATTAATTATAATAGGTTACATTTCATATTAAATTAATACAATATATATTGTGAACTCAACATAAAAGTTTGTTTAACAAAAGATAAGTTTCATTAATTTCATTTTTTTAGTACAAATTCATATAAAAGATTCTATATTTTTATGCAAAGGAATGAGTCTATATAAAATGAAATAATATATAAATCTATACTATGTTATTCAAAATGTAATACTATATGTGTTATAATATAATAAATCAAATCTATGTTCAAATCATAATATGTTGTATATATTCTTATTCTTCTTGAACTTTTCTTCTTGAATTATAAACTTTATATTACATATTTATACATTTATGTTTTTATTCTTTAAAATTCATATAACTTAAAATAAACAATTATTTGTAAGATATTTATAAGATAATAAATAAAAAAAAGCATACCAGCATGCTTTACTTCAATCTTGGAAAGTAGATTGAAAAGTAGTATCAGAAAATATAGGACACCAAAAACCTAAAATATGTTAACATTTATCATATTAACATTAACATATATATATTTTATCAAATTTAAGTATATTTTATTTTTCAATTAATATAAAATAAAATATTAAATTACCTTCAGGTGTATTAATTCTTTCATTATATGTAGTTCTATGTCGAGAACATTTATTTTGTCTCATTTTTATTTCTTCCTCAGAAATTCCAAGATTAGTGTAATACTAAAGAAAAATGATTTTTAATAAAAAGTATTTAAATTGTATTACACATATATATATTTTTATATTTAAATTCACATATTATTTTACATATAAATAATATTAACTTACAGTTCAATTTTTAATATGCAGCAATAAAGAGAAATAAATTATATTTAACACTATATATATTTACATATATACATTTATATATACAATATTACAAATATACATATATTTTACTTCAATTAATCCTTTATATTGTTTTTTTTATATTAAAAATTTAAATTATATATCTTACCTTTTCACATTCCCAACAAGTAATACCAATCATTTTTTCTCTTTCTGATCTTTTCTTTGATAATTTATTCTCTTGTTTTTCTTTTTTATTAGGAACTCTTAAAAAAAATATATTAAATTTAACATAAATATTTCAAAACTTTTTGAATTTATATAAATAATGCTTACATATCAAAACTATCCATAAGACATTTCTTTATACGTGGACATTCTGGTGAATTTTTATTTTCAAATTTATTTTCTTTTAATTCATTTTTATCATAAGATTTTTGTTTAATTTTTTCTCCTAAAAGACAGAATGTTTCATCATATATTGAAGAATTATCAAACATTTGATTGATTGATTCTGGATATTTTCTTTTTTCTGTTGGAGTAATATTTTTTTCTATCTCTAATTTTCTAATTTTTTTTGGAGTTGATAAATTTTTATTTTCAGAATATTTAATATCTGAAATTGTTTGAAAAAAAGATGAATTTAAAATATTATCATTAATTTTTGATTGTGTAGATGTTTGTACAGATAATAAATTGAAACTAGACTGATTTATTTTCTTACTTGAAATTTTATTTTTCAATCTTAAACATTTTATTTTTGAATTTAACTCTGTATGTTTTTTGGGACTATTTTGAATTACTTCTTCTTCTATAGATTTATTATAATTTTCTAGTTTTTCTATGTCTTTTTTAGATATAGATAATGCATGTATTTTTGAAATATTTGAACTTTCATGAGTTGCAGTATTAATAGATTGTGTATCTGGAAGAAACATAAGTTTTGACTGTCTCAATTTTTTACCATTTTGTAATAATGTGGTATCTACATTATATAATGTATTAATTCTTAATTTTTGTGATATTTTATTAGGTGTACATTTTATCTCATCATTATTTTCATTAATTAAAATTTTATTTTTCTGTGATTTCTCAAATATTGCATCTTCCCTAAAATTATTTCCTGCAACTGTTAATATAGAAATATTTTCTTTTATTGGTATATTTGGATATGTTTCATTTATCTCAAAATTTTCTAAAATAAAATTATTATCTGTAATATTGGTCTTTTTAGATTTAGAACGTTTCTTTATAAGTATTGGACTTTGCAATGATTTCTCTTCTGATATTTGTTTGTCAATAAATTTATCATTTAAACTTGCATCAATATCAGAATTAGAATTGGTATAAACATTGTTGTACAAAGATGTAAATATTTTTTTATTTTCTGATACTTTGCTTGTATTAAGTGCAGTACTAAAATATAAAAAATTAAAATAAATATATATATATATATATTTATATATATTATTTTATTAATAGTAAATATAAAAAATAACATTTATAATATAATTTTTTAGGATTATAAATCAACAATAAAACCAAAACTTACACAGGTTTATTATCATAAATATTTGATTCAAGCAATTGAAATGGAATTTTAAAATCAGCATCTTCACAATGCTTTCGTAGTTTTAAATATTCACTCCATAATTCTGTAAATATAAGATGTCTAATGTTTAAATCAAGTAATTTAACTATAAATTTTATTTATCAAAAATTATTCATATTAAAAAAATAATGATATAATATTTAAAACAATAAATAATAAAATTTTGAAATATATTTTTATTTCATAAAAATTTTATTTTTAAAAAAATTTAATTTTTCTAATTTAGCCACAAAAAATAATTTATATATATTATTAATTATAATAACACGTAAAAAATTCAATATTAAATAATTTTTATTTTGTAAATATAATTTTTCATAATTATTTTTCATAAATAAAAAGAAATATAAATAAAAAAAATTCAATTATGAAATTCGATATGAAAACAACATATTATATATACTTACTTTTATATTGTTCGAATGCTTTGCCTAGCATTCCAGCAAAATTCTTCGTAGCATTTCGCGCAATCTCATTGTCTACGAAACAATCAAATTGTAAAACATCTGATAAAGCCATCAGTAAAATAAACGAGGTTAGGTAATCGTTTTTTAGAACAACTCAATACCCTGCCCCTTTTCTCACTTTTTGTTAATTAATTCGTTGTTTTTTTTTTATTATGTATATTATTATCACACCGAGTATAGAATCGAATAAATTCAACAAAACAAATAATTTATTATTCATTCCCACAATGTCATACTGCTGATCACTTCACTGAATAATCTACAGCGTGTCGATAGTTTCTTTTTAAATCGCAGCACAAATCGCCATGATATGGTCACACATTGTATACAGCTTGCCGGTATAGAAGCACACTTCCTAACCTCATTTTCGCAGTGTTTTTCTTGGAATCACTTCAATCTGAAACGTTCGTGAAACTTGTGTTAATTTTTTTTTATCCTGTTTTTATTACGTTCAAAAATAATTTGAGCTTCGAAAGCTATAATTTTATTCTTTTGTAGAAAAAAACATTTTACATAATTTCGTAAGTATATCTAACCAAATAAAAATGATTTATCCATAATATCGTTAATTTGTAAATATGTATTTATATCAAAATATATTAAAAATTAGTTTCTGCTCTTTCTAGTTTACCTGTCCTAAAAAAAACCTACTATCGTGTACTTTTATCTCTTTATTATATCTCGACATTATGTACATTACACATCCCGTAAATATTTCTATATTAAATAAGGATTTAACATCGTATATAAAAAAAGGCTTATGCAGCAAATAAACATTTCGAACGTATCCAATTTTAATTTTTTAAAATACCTTCATTCTCCTTTTTTTCTTTCTTTGTTTTTGTTTTTTTTGTTTTTTGTTTTTTTTTTCCTTGACGAATTCATTCCATATAACAAAATATGACCTAACATAAATTATTATGTAATAAACGCTATATATTTTAAAAACAAATTATTTTTTTTTGTTTCAAAAAAGATAAAAGTATCTTTATACATAAATCAAATACGTTGTTTGAATTTTTCATGTATGCACATAAATTAAATGTTTTTTATATAAAAAAGAAATTTATGTATGAAGAAATGATAAAATGATAAATATTAATTTAATATAAACTTTAAAGCTCTTATTTCATATGTCGCATAAGTGTGCACTATAAAGAGCATATTATTATTATTAAAGATACAAGTACTATATTAAGTAACTGTCACGTATTAATAATACATCCATTATATACAAGTATACACCGAATGTGCACTTACAGTTATGAACAGAGAGTAGTCTATAAACAACTTGGATGCAGTTGTACTTCCATGCCTAGTTAATTTAAAAAATAGCAATTTAGACCTTTTCCAACTTTATACAGAACATAGTTTAGAACGCTGTAAAGAGTTATATATACAAATCATTATGAGCTGAATGCTGATTGAGAGGAAGTTGAGGGTAGGGAAAGGTTCTGTGTTAGGTTGGATATTGGTTTACCTGGGGGTCGGGTGATAACAGGGGAAGGATTGCAAGTTTCCAAACCATAGCGCGACATGAGCGCTAATAATGCACTGCGAACACCAGCTGTTGCCACTTGTGACCATCTTCCAGAACTCATTGCATCATCACCAGCATAAACTGCATGTGCATCAAAGTTTCCTGACTGTGCTGCATTTGTATCTAAAAAATAAAATAAAAAAATAACATATTACAAATATAAAAAAAAAGATGCGCATATCTAATAAACTCACCTAAAAGTGGTGGATTTAATACAGGAAGCTGAGATTCTATTAGTCCACTTGATCTTGAATTTGCAGCAAGTCGAAGTTCAGCATGTAGTTCTCCTAATAATTGTACTACTTTTGGATCACTCTGTAATTTGAATTATAATAATTATAATTAATAATTATAGAAATATAATAATTTTGTATTCTATATAATATTCCATATAAAATTTTAAAAATGAAATATTTGAAAATATATTTCATCATTAATTGAAATATACTCACCTCATTATCTGATCGAAGCGACATAAGATCTTCAACACGAATTGGTTTTCCTTGATTTAATGCATTTGTGAGTAAACTTAATCTTCGAACAAGACTATCTTCCGTGTATAATTCTGACATATGAGAGCTAGTATCTCCCTTGGGCCGTGGTGTAACAGGTGGTGGACTAACATAAAAGTATGATGGTGATGAGACCATATAAGGTCTAGTATCTCCCTTGGGTCGTGGTGTAACAGGTGGAGGACTAGTGTAATAATATGATGGTGATGAGACCATATAAGGTCTGCTTTGGTTGAACAAATTATCTCCTCCATAGTGGGATTCCGTACCGAGACGATTTGGATGAGAATTGTAACCTGCTTCCATTTTTAAACGTTTGGAAGATCTGAAATCAAGTCAAAGACATATTATAATAATTATAATATAAAATAAAAATCAAATATTTTAATAAATATATCTATTTATCAAAATGTTATATTAAAACAAACTTGTTGAATATAACATATATATATTTTTTATATTAAAAACAAATAAACAAATTAACGAATATATATTTAATAACAAATTTCTAATATTATAAAATTATAAAATATCTTCTATAATAATTTATACTATATAAAAATGAAATAAATGTTTCTTAAAATTGAGAACATATTAATATATTAAATATATTAATGATATTAATATATTTAAGAGAAAATAATATTAATAAAACAATAAATAAAAACTCATATAAATATTATTAAAATGGACAATGATACATGAATATCTTATAGTAACACTTGTTTCATAATTAATAGAAATCATGCAAAAGACGTTTCATGAACGTGCATATTGAATAAAAGCAAAACTAATGAATCAATATTTCATATAGATATACATGCAATTTAATAAGCACAGCATCAACTTTATTTATATTCTGTAAATTTTATTTTTCACAATTTATTATATATTTATTATTTATATTCGTATGTGAAGAAAAATAACAAAATAATTCTATAAAAGATCATTAATATAAGGATTGAAATTTGATTGTTCAATTCTCATTGCATCCTCAACCTTCTTGCATGAGAATATTAAGCTTTTTTATTTTAGTTATAAGCCCAAGCGCATATGTTATATGATACATAAAACCATGTCTTATGTGAATTAATAAACTGGACACCCTGGGTATAAACATACATTATACAAATTTGGAGAATATTTATTACCTATTTATATTCTTATAAGTGCTATAAAATTTGCCCTTTATCATTCAGCCACAATAACATTACTTCCTGAAACATAATTGTTTGTCTTGTTAGATATTTTGCCAATTTGTATTTATTTATAATTATTTGTTATATTTATATTGTTTAAATATTATGTTGTTTCCTACAAATTCCACAATATAATTTATCATCAATAATATAATATGAATATACTAAGTTATATATAATATCTATATCATGTACAGCATTATTATGATTTAATAGAAATATATGTAATCAAATGCATATGTTATGTATATATTTACATTGTATAGTAAAATAATTGGTTATGTATCAAAATATTTATATATTTATTTATATATTCTACATTCTATTTACATATCTTTATATATATTATTCTTGTATTTTGTTATAAATTATATAGTAATTATATATATAATATGAAAAAAAAAATATTAATATTTAAGAAATTGTAACATAAATTTGATCATATAATTAATGTTGAAACATTTAAATATCATTAATAATACAAAATTGTGTTATAATGTCAGAATATATTAGCTATTAATCTAATAAAAATGGTGATTATAAACATATGTATAACAAGAAATTAAATTATTATACAATAATTTTATATCTTTGATTATTATGATTGGTATATTACTTACTACAGAACTTTTTATATTATTTTGTATTTTTATTTAGAAAGCATCATCTTTTTAATTCTTACAATTGTTTTAAATAAAATAGCTAAAAGTAAAAAAATATATTTAATTTATAATTATTTATACAAGAAAATTATTTTACATATTGTTATATCAAGTATTTAGTATTTATTTAAGTTTATTAAATTTATAAACATTTATTTTATTCTATTATTTTAAAAGTACTTTGTATGTTATTATTAATTATTAATTGATAAAAATTATATAAAACTTATAATGAAATATTTTTTATTTGAAAATGAATTGCATGAATCTTTGGATTTTTCTATTATCATATAATGCTGTTCAACATTTATGGAGAAGTAAAATTCTTTATTTTATTTTATCTTTATGTGAATAATTAAGATATAATTAAAATAAAGACATTAAACTAACAAATGTATTAAATATCTATGCGAACTTATTGTGGAATAAGTAGAAAAATAACATGTACTATGCATATCATTGAAAGAGTACATAATCATGTATATTGATATTATCATTCATTCCCAAGGTCCCAGTGTTTACTATCAGATATAACTTTTATAAAGGATTATGGTTACTTAATTTATAAATAAAGATATAGAAACATTGAAAGGGACTAAACAAATTAAATGATAAAATATTTTAATAACATTAGAAATTCATTGTCCATGAAAATGTTAGGCAAATGCCTATGGACATATAGTAAATATTTTATATTACAGTAAATCAATAATATTTTACATTGTGACGATAATACATCAGGTTGTTCTAAACTCTGAATTTCATTATAAGAATGGCATTAATACAAAATACATGCAAAAACATGAAAATAGTTAACAAATATTAAAAATTGCCATTCGTATATTGAAACTTATGATAACTATCTACAATACAGAATAATTCTAACACAGTTAAGAAAATATGATCAATTAAAATATTCCTAATCTATAGATGTGAATGTTCAAATAAATTGAATTAACATAAATAAAATGAAATGTCGATGACGAAGGCCGTGATGTTAATATTTCACGTAATACATTCACATTTTAGTTTTGGCTCCTTGTATTCCATTGTCTTCAATCTTCCAACTTCTTCTTAGTGTCCATTTACATTCCATTAGACCTATTTACACTCCAAGACTTTATAAATATTATAAAGATCATTTATTTGCGCTCATATCCTGTGCTCATTCATTTTATATATCGTTCCATGCGTTTGTAGATGTTTTAATCCAAGTTTAATATGAAAATTAACATACGAAATTTCATTAAATCCCGATTTTTTTTATTTACAATCATATACCTATTATATTTTTCTTTTTTTTTAAACATTATTTGAAAATGAATGTTTTATATCACTGATACAATCATAGATATTAATAATTATATGCATATACATTAAATTATGTAAATGCATATGTTTAACTGCAATAGAAAATTGTACATATATGCATTTTTCTTTTCACAAACATATCATAATATATGCATATGTATGTTCACATTGATCAATAAATATGTACATATATGTAATATGTATCTACTTATTAGTCATAATATTATCAGATATAGAAAATATCTCATAATTTTAAAGCTCACATAGTTTTCAAGAACATCCAATTAAATTGAATCACAAACACATTACAAGTCAGAATACGTATTTTCCTTTTACATAAATGCTAATATTCTTTAAATCAAGTAATATTTGATATCACTTCAAAAGAACTAAGATAATGTAATATTATGATAATATTTTTTTCTACTTATTGAAACATATTATTATAATCATTATTATAATTATATCGCTATAAATTTTGTATTTCTTCCAAATACATGCATTCAAAATATTTTCATGTATTTGAAAAATGAAGTATTAAAAAGTAATCTCTGTAGTAAACCCATGAAAAGAACGTTGTTGTACATTTTCGTGTGTCTATATTCCATTGTTCTGCATTATAGCCATCGTCGTTTGAACGACTGTGAACTAAAATTAACTTATTTTATCCATTATTGAAAGTCACATGCAAACGGACGATGAAAATAAGATACTACAACAATTATGTTTTCATTCTTTAAATAAGATTTCTAACAACGCATTTTGCTAAGAAAATAAATGCCAAGCACAACTGCAGTACACAGCCATCTACGTGTGTAAGCAATTAGTATCTGGTCAGTATTGAATCGCGTCCCAGTTTGTGCGAATATGTCTCTCTACGACTACTCACCCCCCGACATCAGATAGATCTTCAATAGCCTTATGAGGACCTCCTTTATTTGGAAGTGGAAGAAGAGGCATCTTTCCAGCGGAGCTTTCTTGTTGATCTCGTAATTGATGTCTTCGTTTCTTACTCCAAAGCTCATGACAGTCTTGCCAAGTTGGAAGTTGAGGCGCAGGCATTCTAATTTTTTAAAAAATATACATTTTAATAACAGAAAATAGCTAAAACTTTTTAGAAAAATAGTAAAGAATAGTAATAATAATTCCTGTAATTTTAATATCTTTTTCAATTATATTTCTATATAAATATTATTATTGAAAATTATCTTAGTTTTATTTTTTTTCGCATTTCTATATTAAATATAATAACATAAATAATATTGTTTTTGTAAATATATTCAAATACAATAAAACATACTGCTCAGGTTGAACATTTTTCAGCCAAGCACTTTTAAGCGCATCAGCAGCAGTTATTCGTTTTTCTGGATCTAATTCCAACATTTTATCTAAAAGATCCAAAGCTGGTGCTGGCATAAATGAAAAATCTTCTCGTAAACGTCTTCTATGTGACTTTTTTGGTTTTAAGGTACGCCATAATGGCAGTTTTATCACAGAAGGCCAAACAGCAGGAGTTGGAGTTCCACAGACTCTGGAAATCATCTCCAATTGCATCATTTCTACATTTGCCTAATAAAAATAACAATAATTTATTATTTTCTTTTTTTTTTTTTGACGAAAATAAAGTTTGTTATAATTTTCTTACATGAAATAGCGGTTTTTTAGAAAATAATTCTCCTAGAATACAACCACAACTCCATACATCTATTGCAGGACCATAACGTTCTTCACCTAACAATAATTCGGGTGGTCTATACCATAAAGTAATCACTTTATTTGTATAAGGTCGCTGTCTATCTTCAGCATTATAAAGTCTCGCAAGTCCAAAGTCAGCTAATTTAACTTCCCCTCTATGAAAATTATAATCAAATTATAGAAATACCATTTTTTCTTCATTAATTATATATTTTACATACTTGTTATTCATCAGTATGTTAGAACATTTGATGTCTCTGTGTAAAAAGTTTTTACTGTGGCAGTAATTTAATCCATCTAATAACTGTTTCATAATGCTCGCATTG
Organism: Apis mellifera; assembly: GCF_003254395.2. Classification (NCBI taxonomy): domain Eukaryota; kingdom Metazoa; phylum Arthropoda; class Insecta; order Hymenoptera; family Apidae; genus Apis; species Apis mellifera. The sequence goes on from NC_037640.1 coordinate 8,280,189, forward strand.
TTCATTTCATTAAAATCGACCATTCCAGATTCTAAAAGACCCATTAAATCGTGATCCATGTATTCAAATACAAGATAGAATGAGCCCTTGTCCTATAAAATCATAACGTATAATATCACTTTTTATATCATATATTTTAATATTACCTTTCTGAAATCCAATACATCTTGTTTATCCGTAACTATTTCTCTTAAGTTCACAATATTTTTATGATTAAGTTGACGTAAGATTTTAATTTCTCGTACTGCTGTAACAGGGAATCCCTCTTTTTCGTTTTCTAGACGAACTTTCTTCAATGCAACAAGTACACCAGCTCGTTTGTCTCGAGCTTTATAAACTTGTCCATAAGTACCCTCTCCTATTTGAGTTATAAATTCAAATACATCAACAGAACGTTCTCCCCAATCTTTACCGCTCGAAGTTGACATAGGAGTATGACAATTTCTAGAACCTCTACGCTTTAAAATTTTTGGTCTTTTTAATTTCGGTTTTGGTGGGACATGTTCAACTTTCGTACGAGGTGGTGTTGCATTTGGATCATCTTCCCCACTTAAATCTTCCGATCCAGGAACAACTATATTAAATTATAATAGAAGAGATATTATTCAATGATAAAATATTAATTAAAGATAATAAAATTATATTATTATATCACAAATTTACCTGGTGGCATAGGTAAGTCTTTAATACTCTTCTTCTGTGGTGGTTTTGGAGTTGAAGCTGGGAATTTCATTTGTGCCTTACTAGGGGGACTTGGAGATCGACTTGGTGGTGAGTCTATACTTTCTAAATCATTTTGATTAATTCCAGGTGGTAGTGGTAATCGTGATAAACTTTTAGTTTTAAATGCCACAATAGGAGGTTTAGGAGGATCTACTGATTTAAGAGGAACTAAATTGTTAGGAGGATTAAATTTAGACATAGCTGTATTTGGTGCTGGAACTGGTATAGGTATGGGTGGTGGTGGAACAGATAAATTAGGCAGAACAGGTACTGGTACAGGAATAGGCACTGGCATAGATACTAAACCTGCTGCATTTGCAGTCTCAGATTGTGGTAATGGTGGTGCTTGCAAATTTGTAACAGCTGGAAAACTTGGACTGCTTGTAACAGTCACTGGACAAACATTTGTAGTTGTAGGCGAAGTATATACAATCATTGGAGGATGCTGATTAGCTCCATGTATTACACTTGGTGCATTAACGGTTTGTGTAATTGGTAATGGTGGAGTTTTTCCTGCTATTCCATTATCATCCGACATTGGAACAGGAATATCTACAAGATCAACAGGTTTCATATTTTCACTTGTTGTCTTTAATTGTTCTTTATGATTTATATATTTGTCTTTATTGTCAGTGGAAGGTTTATTTTCGGAAGATGCATTACTAGCATCTTTCTCGTCAGTGCCTTCTATTATTTGAACTTCATCTTGAGTAACAGCCTTTTCCTTAGCTGCTTGTAATTTTTTATATGCTAATTCTCTCATATTTCTATCTTTTACAAGTTCAGCAAATAAACTAGTTTCACTAATCTTTGCTTGTACTCGAAGATTTCTTGCTGTAATACTTGAAGGACTTCTTGCTCTGGATCTATGAGGAGAAGGAGAAGGTATTCTCGAAGGACGTGGACTCTTTGATTTGTGTTTTCTTGTTGATTTATGTGATTTGCTAGGAGAACGAGATTTTTTCGGAGTACGACTTCTTCTTCGTGAACGTGATCTAGATCGTGATTGTACTTTTCGCCATCGTCCGGGACTTCGCGAACGTGAACGAGAAAGAGGTAAATGCAATCTAAAAAAAAAAAAATTAATTTTATTTTTGAAAAAAAAAAAATATATAATTTTAAATTATTATATCATATAATATAATATAATCGTATAATACCTGCTTCCAGTAGGACTTCTAGTTGATCTCGATTTCCTTTTATCTCTTCTATCTTTTTCATGATGTCTATGTCGTCGTTCAGATTCTTCTCGTCGTCTACGTTTACTCGAAGACGGAGAACTAACAGGATCTCTACGACGATGACTTACAGGACTCGGACTAAATTCTCTCCGTCTTGTAGAAGGACTAGGACTGTGCCTGAGTCTATGCACCATTGGACTTGGACTGAAATCTCTTCTTCTCGTTAGGCTATGGTCCCTTCGACGTGATGGTGGGCTTGGACTATGAGGTCTCCTACGACTTGAGCTAATAGTGGGCCCTGGACTAATACTACTACGTCGTGTATGAATACTAGGACTATGCTTCTGTCTTTCAGGAGTATGTTTCATTGTGGACAAACTTGCTTTACTGTTTTCTGGTGTTGTTGTTCTTGGAGGTAATAAAGGAGTATGGGGAGATTCAGTTGGTCTTGGAGGAAGTGGTGGAGGAGTTACATTTCGAGGTTGTCTTGTTATTTCAAGTTCTACATCACTTAAACACCTTTGTTCTTGAGGTGTAGCAGGGGATATTGGCGAAGTACTGTCTTTTAATGGTAAAGGTGGTGATTCTGACCAATTTCCAACTGGTTTTTCATGTTCTGGACTTATAATAATTTCATCGGTAATACGATGTGGACTTAAACTACGAGAATGTCTTTTAGACTTTCGTTTTTTCTTTTTTCCAGAACTAGATGAAGGACTGATGCTTCTTTTCTTTTTCTTTTCTCGTTTATGCTTTTTTTCTTTTCTTCTTGCATATCGTCTAGACTCTTCTTCATATTCAGGTGTTCCACCATGCATTGTTGAAGGTTGTTGCTCATTTGGTGAATAATGTCTGTTAGAATGCCTATGTTGAACTGGTGGAGATGGTGAAAGACTAATAGGAGATGCTCCAAGAGCACGTACTGGGCTTCCTCCATAATAACGTCTTTGTAAAACTGGTTCAGGTACTTCTCCATCTGTATAGCTATTACCTCTACTATCTTCTGACTGAATTTCACCAGCTTCTGGTTCAGATAAATCTTCACTACTCACATCTGAATATTCAACCAAAGGTTTAACAATGGAAGAAGCAACAGTTGGCACATTCTCTATGGATTTATCTCTTGATCTCTTCTTTTTCTTTTTTCCAGAACTTTTATTTTTTCCATGCCTTCTGTGTTTTTTATCAGATGCTTCAAAACCGTGTCGATTTATATCACTGCTAGTACTTCCTCTTCTACGTGATCGAAATCTTCCATTACGTTCAGCTCTTTCAATATCACGGCCGCTAGGCATGTCACCTACTAAAAATGTAAAAATATTGATATGTAAATAGATAATATTTTTACTTATCATTTGACTATTTAAATAATTCTTTTTATAAAAATAAATATATAAATTCAAATATAATAAAATATATAAAAATGTTTTAAATTTGAGAATTTTTATTAAATTTCTTATAAAAATATTGAATATAAAACAAAAAATAATTATATTTTTTTATATTTAATTTTCAAGTCAAATAAAAAATTTAATTTTGATATATAAATAAAAAAAATACTTTAAATACTTACTTTAATATTAATTTATAATATAGAAATTTGAAAATTATATTATTTCTATTCTCAATACTTTCAACTGAATATGAATATTATACACGTACATATGATAATACGTGTATGAGAAAGCACACGAACATGCACATGCATAGATTAGTCGACGTAACAGTATTTTCGAATATCAAAATTCTACAATGTATTTAATAGGAAATGGTAAATTTTAATAAATTATCTTATTTTTAAAATAAAAATAAAAATCTACCAAATATAAACTTATGACTCGTTCGTTCAAAGAATATTTTGTTAAATAGAATTTTTTGGCCGAGTTAGCATAGCCGCCATTGTTAACGACTGGGTGGCAAGGGAGTTGCCCACTTTTCATAAAAGAAAATTAGTTATCATTTTTTATAGAATTATAAGTTAATGAATAATATCAGTACTCACGTGCAATATAAATCTTGTGATATCACGCTAAATGTTGAGTTTCTTCGCATCGAGCTGGTCCAACGTAGCGATGGATGTAATGGTTACGTTCGTTGCTCAGTAAACAGTTTTAACACATATTTCGTAGGCCACGAGTAAAATTTGATAAAGATTAATAGCTATCGTAACAATTAAATGTTCAGGCAATCATATTTTTATAGTTTTACTAGCCGATGCATCATATCTCATGAATTTTCTTTGGATTGTATTTGGCTTTCTCATAAAGGTAGCTCAAGTAAGTAGAAGCCATTAACCATTAGCACGTCATTATTGTCTGACGTAACAAGCGATAAGTGCTGCACTCTTGCGACTAAACATGAAGTAGATAAAAATGCGGATAATCTTCAATATTATTATACTTGATACAATTGGCTGAACTAAATTTATTTGCTTATGCTTATATATAAATATAAATGTATTCATTATTAAATTTTTATATGAAAATAGCAAATATAAATAAAATATATATTTTTATATATTTTAAAGATTTTAAATATTTTCAAATTATAAAATTTTAAATTCAAATATTTTGCTATATATTTTATATATATATATGTATATATATATATGTACATGAAATTAATATTACATTTTTATTACTGTTTATCTATTGTTATATAAATAATATAATATAATATTTATGAGCATTATAATCATAAAATATAAAATATTTATTTTTTATATATTTTAAATACATATTAATAAAATAAAATATTTTTTGAATATAATTTTATTTTACTAATTTTACAATTATATTAATTAATTTATTAAAATTTGTTAAATACATGAAAGATCAGCATTATGTACATAATCGACAAGGACGCTCTCTATTGTAAAAGATATATGACACACACACATATATATATATATATATTTGAAATAAATTTTTGACTTCTGGTTGATAGTTACTATTACAAAAAGGTATTAAGCATCAAAGGATAAGTTTAAATAAAAATAAATTCATATTTTTATTGAAATTTAACTTTTATCATTAAAGAATTAGGATATGGGTGAACGATATAATATTCATAGTCAGTTAGAACATTTGCAATCGAAGTATATTGGCACAGGCCATGCAGACACAACTAAATTTGAATGGCTTGTAAATCAACATCGTGATTCTTGCAGTTCTTATATGGGTCATTATGATCTGCTAAATTTTTTCGCTATCGCAGAAAATGAAGCAAAAGCTCGTGTCCGGTTTAATCTCATGGAAAAAATGTTACAACCTTGCGGTCCACCACCTGAAAAACCAGAAGATTAATTAATTCAATGAACAACGTGCTTATTCGTACATATCGTAGAAATAATATGCATCATTGAAAATTTTTAATTATTTTTAAAAAAATTGACAATTTTTTTTATTTCTACATTATATAAATAAAGATTGATTTGATAAAATTATTTGTTGAAGTTATTATTTTTATGTCTGCAGGAAAATAAATTATTTAGTAAAATTAGAATAACCTTTATAAGAATAAATCATAACACGATATATGGACTTTTATTTCAATAAAATAAAAATAAACATTTAATAAAAAATATGTAAATTATAAATTAAATTATCATATAAATTTTATTATATAATATTTGTGATATAAAAGAAGCGGTGCAAAATTCAACAAAATGCCTATTCCATGTTCAAGAAAGTGCGGAAAAGATGCTATTCTTAAAGTAAGTTATAAATTTTAAGATCTTAAGATTAATTAAAATTTTAAAATGTTTTATATTTCAAAAAAATATAAAAGAAAAATAATATATGATATAATATATTTTTAATATTTCATAATAAATAATATATAATAAAATAATATCTTTAATTATAGAGACCTAAAACTGGTCATGCCTTGTGTAAAGAATGTTTTTTCTTTGCATTTGAAAGTGAAATTCATAATACAATTGTACAGGGCAAATTATTCAAATCTGGTGATAAAGTTGCTATTGGAGCATCAGGAGGAAAAGATTCTACAGTACTTGCATATGTTTTAAAAACTTTAAATAATAAATATCAATATGGAATTGATCTTTTTCTTTTATCTATTGATGAAGGAATAACTGGTACTATATAATATATTATATTATAATTCAAATATTTCAGAATCTTTTTTTTATGAAATCTATATTATTCTAGGATATAGGGATGATAGCTTAAAAACTGTTCAACAGAATAAAAATGACTATGGACTTCCATTAAAAATACTATCCTATAAAGAATTATATGGATGGACAATGGATGAAATTGTAGCAGAAGTATATATAATAATTTTATATTAAATTTACTTATGGATCTTTAATATTTATTTCATTTTAGATTGGCAAAAAAAATAATTGTACATTCTGTGGTGTATTTCGAAGACAAGCATTAGATCGAGGTGCAGCCCTTTTAGGAGTAGATTGTATTGCAACAGGTCATAATGCTGATGACATTGCAGAAACAGTTTTAATGAATATCTTAAGAGGTGATATAGCAAGATTACAAAGATGTACTTCAGTTATTACTGTAAGTTTAGTTTTTTTCAATATATTGTTTTCATAAAAAAAAAAAAATATTTTATATATCTAACCTTTAGTATATACATATATTATTTTAATATTTTAATATTATAATTATGTTAATATAATAATTAATATTTTTCCTTATAATATAGGCAGGGGCAGATTGTATAAGACGATGTAAACCTCTTAAATATGCATATGAAAAAGAAATTGTTATGTATGCTTATTTTAAACAATTAGTATACTTTTCAACAGAATGTATATTTGCACCAAATGCATACAGAGGACATGCAAGAACATTTCTCAAAGATTTAGAGAAAGTTAGACCTTCTTCTATATTAGATATTATTCATTCTGGTAAAAAATAATTTTTATATATTTTTATAAATATATATTATTATATATTATTTCATAATTATGTAATATGTGATCAATATATATTCTTTTGTAGGAGAAACATTACAAATAAAAGAAAATATCAAATTGCCGGAACGAAGAAATTGTTCTCGTTGCGGATTTGTATCTAGCCAAGAAATTTGTAAAGCTTGTATAATGTTAGAAGGCTTAAATAGAGGACTTCCAAAACTTGGTATTGGAAAATCTACCAAAGTTAAAAAAGTAATAGATTCTGTTGCAAATAATAAATCTGAAAATAATGATAAAATTAAACTAAAAAGTTTAGAATTTTGATTTCTTATGTATTCAAATATAATTGTATGTATAAAAATCATGTTTTTATTAATTTGTAGATAATTTCAATTAAAATCGCATTGCTTTTAACCATTTTTAATGATTATTTTATTGTTCAAAAGAACATTTCAGTTTTTCATTAATGTTTTTAGTTATTTCATATTTATTTATTTATTTTTACAACCTCAGAAACAATAATTTTTATAAAGTAATAAGGAGTAATTAAAAAAAAGAATCTTTATGATGTTAGATAATATATGCTGCAGCTTTTTGTGAAATTGGTGCTCTGCAAACTGGACAATCACTAGTAATATCTTCAGAACAGTCTTCGCATAAACAGACATGTCCACAAGGAAGAAGAATAATCTCACGAGGATTTGTGCGACAAACAACGCACAATTGATCTTCCCTGAGATCAGTATCTCTTACTCTTTGTCGTCTTTCTTTCCGAGATTCAGCTAGAGATTGTCTTAGTTCTTCTGCTAATCTTTGTTCTGTTCTATCTTTCCAATAACGTCGAAGAACTATTCCACCAATCAACATTCCAATCGCACCAAACATCAAACATAGTAATCTAAATCATAAAATATTATTTCAGAATTATATATATAGATTATATAAAATAACTAACCTGTATGTTCGTCTACGTTCATCCAATTTTCGGAGTAAGGAACTAATTGACATGCTTGTTAAGTAAAATGGTGTACCATCCAATGGAGGTTGTAATGTAAGAGTTTTAGAATTTGTTCTTGCTAATTCACCTATACCTGTAATAACTGCACCTTCACGAAGTAATTCTTCTGTGGATTGTAAACCACGTTGACGCACACCTAAAATTAATGATAGATTATAATTTTTATAAACACCATATCAAAATAAAATTTAAAATAGTTATTTCTTGCCTGTAAAAAAGCCCCATAAATGATCTGCAAAAGATGGTATAATTGGTTCAAAAGTATTAGATACAACATCCAGATCCAAAATATCTGCTGATAATGGTTCTAATACTTCTATAGAACAACCTCCATGTTGCAAAGAAAATGGAACAGTATTATATACTTTATGAACAGTACGTTCTTGATCTGACCTATATTCAAATAGAAATTTCTTAATATATATATATATATATATTTATAATATATAATTATATATAATTATATGTATTTTAGAAAATATTTTAAAGAAAGATTACCAAAAACCAGCAGTTGTTCTAGCTACAACATGTTCTTTGATTTTAAGTTTTTGTACAACACCAGTTAATTTTTTATTATTGATGCTATTCAATGGCTTTCCTAAGGGTTTCACAATACCCCTAATAGCTATGTAATCTATCTTATTATTAGAACTTTTATCAACCAGCTCTCCCAATTGTGGGCCAATTTCATGAAACTCTGCACCCTGTGAAGAAACTAAACATTTTGAGGTATTTTTAAACATTATATGTGTTTCTATATTTAATTTTAAAATAACATTTAAATAACTACTACTTTAATACGTATTATATATATGTATTTAATATGTATTAATTTTGCGCATAAAAAAAGGTTAGGTACAAGATTACAAATTTAATTGAAAATTATATAAATAAATTTTATAATAATATATAATTTTACCTTGACTGCTGTAATTGCATTTTTGCAATGAAAGTATTGTTTCAAACAAACACCAAAAATTATACTGTCAATTCCAAGCGCTATTACTTCACCTAAATAATCCATGACTAGGTTATGTTTTTAAAGCTCCAAGTTAAAATATTCTCCATTTTTACTATTTTTATCTATTTCTTATCTAGCCCGTATGATTTCATTTTAACAAAATATTTGAAAATTTAAAATATATAATTTTTATTGAATATTTAAAAATAAAGATGTACATATAACAATTGCTGATATAAGAGGCAGTTGCATATATTGTGTTGTCAAGACTGTTGACCACGTGATATAATTGCAATTAAATTTTTACCGCTATGTTGGTGAACATGTATACGTCTTTAAACTGTTTTTTAATATCCGTATACTAAAATTTTATTTTTTCAATTTTTTTTTATATAAATATATATTTGTGATACTTTAAAAATTGAAACAAATTATCAAAAAGGATGCAATCAAATCAGGTATAATTTTCTCATTTAACAAAATGAATTTTCAAATATTATTTTTCTTGATCACATATAGATTTCTTCCTTTCATTCAATTTAAATTTCATTATTACTTTTACACTTTATATATATTCCATTTTATAAATTTATAAAGTTGCATAAAAAAGAACAAATATTGTAAATTATGAGATTTAAAAATAGATAACCTCCGAAGAAGTTATCATTGCCGCTTACATACCGAACGAGATTGAAATCGAAGAGAAAAATTGAAACACGTATAGTATAAATTCGAGAAAAGAAATTTTATTGGTAACATAGAGATGTTTGAATACGTATAAATAGTATGTATAAAAGTATAAAAAATAAATAGCGATGGCATTGCAATTTTGCAAGCCTGAATGAGAGCGAATACATCGTAATGTGTTCCAATCGCTATTCGGAACGCGATTACGAGTTTAATGATAATAACATTACTAATGACAATGATAATAATAATAATTGACATTGTACTTAATCTTATTTTACGATAAATTTCTCAAACATTCTTCCACTCATTCCTACACAAATTCTTTCTCGTTTTTTTATTTGAATAATAATCGATCGATTAAAATTAAATGACAATGATCAATGCGACGACAATTATTGATATACATTATAAATAAAACTAGATTTCGTAATATATTTTTTTATATCACATATATCTTATTTTTTCTTTTCGAGTATTTTTCACATTTTATGTTTAAATTTATAATATTTAATATATCATTTAATATTCTTTTTATCTATAAATCAAAAATATTTTGAATATTATTTTTGTTTTTTTTTTATAACATTAAAAGTATATATCGAAATAAAAAAAAAAAAATAAAATTTTTTCCTCTAAGAATAATATATTTTTTCTTTAAATTAATAATATAAATTCGTACCGAATCATATTCATTTAAAAAGAAAGATGAATTAATCATTTATTTTTCATTCATTAAAATAAATGATGAATTGTTTGAATAAATTGTGTTTACTTAAGCGTAAAGCAATACTATTTATATCGAACACACAGTATTTTTTTTTTCTTTTTTTTTTTTGATGATTTCATTTATGAATTTAAATAATAAATGGGACGTGCTTTTAACACAAAATTTAAGAGTAGTCAAAAAGAAAAAAAAAATGATCATAGTCGCACGAATGTTAAATGTCATATAATATAAGGATCGTTTTTATATCGAGACATTATCGCATTAATGCTTCACAAACTACTTTCGTGATTCTTTTCAGTTAAATTTCTTTTATGGCAGTCAATTCGTAACCTATATATAATCATCTGCAATTGTCGGACTTGGAATGATCGCAATTGACCTCAATATAGTGTAATAATATTAGAGATTATTCGAACTTCTTTGCACATGTGTCTCATTGATAAATCGTTCAGGATACGAGAAGCGTTAGATTCACGCCCTCTTATGCAATATCCAATATATGATCTAAAAAAAGAGTGAATTATTATTGAAAAAAGCGACAAAAGAAATAAAGAATTATATATAATGTCACAAAAAAAAAATAAAGAATATCTATAATTAGCTCTGATTAAAAATACAAAATATACTTGAAACTGAATATTTCAATGAATAATGATAAATTCTTCGCTTTCAGAAAAGACATTCATTCTCTTTGAATTGAAATTACTTAAATAATTATACATAATAAAAAAATATAAAGATTCTCTCAATTGGTTGAGAATTGAACTAAATTTTATAAGTCATAAATTATAAATTATCATTGTTAATAAATTTTTTTGTACGATAATAACAAATTTGATAATAAAAAACGAATGAAGTTTTATAAATAAATCTTACAAATTACAAAATTAATCGTCTTTATTGACGTAAAATTGTAAAAATTATTTGTGCAATCACTGGTCAATTCAATTAATATTATTTTTCAATAGATTATGCAAAAAATCCCTGAATTTTATCGACACTTATTTATTTATTTATTTATTTATTATTATTATTATTATTGTTATTATTATTATTATTACTACTACTACTATTATTACTATTACGACTATTATTACTACTACTATTATTATTATTATTGTTATTGTTGTTGTCGTCGTCGATTTTCTTCTTTTTCTTCTTTTTCTTCTTCTTCTTCTTCTTCTTATTATTATTACTATTATTATATCGTGCTATTTATAAGAATAATTAAATCATATAATTCGATGATTTGGAAATATAAAAAGAAGGGATCAAATGTCTTGATTTAAACCTGATTTAAAATATAAAATGTTTCGAATTATTGATCTTTCAATTATCTCTGGCACGCACGTTAAATACCTGTTTAACTGCATCAATATAGAAGTTCGATAATCAATTTTTTTTTTTGCAATTGCAATTTTGAATTATATATATAAAAATTATATAAGAAAAATCAAATTCTAAGAACGCGAATAAAAACTTTCAATTCGATTTGAACTTTGTACATCGGTTTTGTAAAGTTTCACTTTTTTTCTTCTTTTAAAATAGCATCGTATTAATATTTTTTTTTTTGAAGTAGCGTAAGATTAATCTTAAAAAATAACAGTATACGAAAATATGGCAGTTTTTTTGTTCTCTCAACTTGCTACGACACAAGTCACAAGACTTGTTACGACGAGTCGTGAACTCAAAAACTAGCGTACAAACGTTAATAAAGGATCAGAATGATTTCGAATCATTCATCTAACCAGGCAGTGATCGGATAAATAATTCGTTTAATTAAACACTTGCGACTGATCCTAAATCATTTGCTCATTTTATCGAATGAAATCGAGCTCGAATACACATTTTTATGTTTCGTATCTCGCATGTTGATTTTCCATTCAGTTTCTTAAAAAAATATGAAAAAAAAAAGAAAAAGTCGCTCGCTTAATATCCGTGCAACGGATTCATCTTTTCGAAAAGCACGTCTTAATTTCATTCTAGTTTTTAATTTCAGTTCGTTTTACGAACATCATCACAGAGAACATTGCTTCATTGATTCGATCTAGTCCGAGTGTATATGATGAAAAATTTCTCATTGCCTTTTTTTTTTTCTTTTTTTCTTTTATCCTTATCCTTCTCAATTGATACTTTTAAATTCTAGAATATATTTATAACCGGCCTTTTCATCTCTTTCCTGCATTCACTGTGTTACACAGAAATATATAATTGTCTGTTTAAATATTCGATAACAATATTTCGAAATCTTCTTAACAGTTCGGAATTTTCGGAATTGTCCATCAGTCATCATCAGAGAGATTCGAAGCTTCTCGCGTCTCTTTCGTTTCATAAATGTTCTCCCAACCTTCCAAATTCCTTATCCTGCTTATCGATAATCTTCGCGAAGTATTATTTGTTCCTTCAATTGCGAACAAAAATCTTCTCTATCACTTTGTAATATCGAAAAATTTTATATACATACCGTACATCGCGATACTTATGTGTATCACGATATTCAAAAGTATCTTTTCAATATTCAAAACGAATAATTTATCAAGCTCGTTCCTCGTCTCTTCTCGATCTCGTTTTCAACGGATATTGTTCATAGATCGGCGAACGATTGTCAAAAATTCTCCCGATTTAAAGGAAGATGCATATATATATCATCACATGAGAAAGCTTCAATAAATTCTTCAAAAGCGATACGATATATATCGTCCTTCTTCTCGTACTCTATTGCGTCCACCGATGGACCAACGAACGATCGTCAATGGATGTCGACGAAACGATTCGGTGTCGTTTTCCATTTCAATATTTCGACCGGTATCCTCCGCTCGAGGCTCTGTTCGAGGGAAATTTAGGCTGGCGCCTGTACCACAGATCTATGAAGTGGCACCGATATCACGTATATGTCCACCTTCTCCCCGGAAGTCTTGTCCGTTATCTCGCCATAGTTCACAGAATCGTACGAGGGTGGCGCGAACAAGTGATAAGGCGGGGGTGGTGTTTCGGTCACCACCGGCCCGTTGATCACCTCGTTCCGTTGAGAATAGGGGACCGATAGTGATCTTCCACCACGACGGCAACACCATTCCGAACAACTGACGATGAGGAAAAAGGCGACGAGGCCACCGAATGAACCGATGTACCAGACGATCGACCATGGATCAAGCGGATTTTGATCGTCTTCCTCGTCTGAAACATAAATAAATCCGCCTGTGAAAAAAAAAAAGAAAGGGATACGTTAATAAGGATATCTATCGATAATAACAACTTTGATGATTTTTTTTCATCCCATTTTCTAATAATTTCCTAATCAAGGGATAAGAAAATATTTTTTCAACAAAAATTCAAATTCAATAGAAAATATTATTTAAACACATAGATAGGAAATTTCTTTAAGAAAGTTCTTTTCGAAATAAAGTACGATTCAAGATAATAATTCCGAATTTATGTAAAGGAGAATCTAATGATTACAGTAAAGATGTATATATATATATATATATATATAAAGTAGGGAGAAACGGTTATTGGTTTACTCTGCTGACGTCTTTCGTTACGGTACCATCTGGAGAATTAGTTCATGGCAAATTTCTTGAAAATTTACGGTAAATCAATGCTGCTGATTGATTTATCTCAATTACCAACTGATTGCAGGTAAGCTCTTATGGAAATTACATTTGACGATACACGATCGAGCAATCAGTTTCAATCGTTAATCATCTCGATTAAAAGATATAAATTGGAATAGGGCACGAAATGGAGAAATTTAATACGACGTTTAATATTAAAATCTGATGTTTCTTTCTATGAAAAATTGTCTTTTTCTTTATCTTAAAAAAAGAATCGTATCGATGAAGAGATAAGTTTTCGAAAATATATATTTAAATTTTATTACAAGTGACCAACGAGATTTTGCTAAGATTTTGATGGAATACAAATAAGAAGTGGAAAATTTTCGAGGCATCATCATCTTTCGCGTCTAGAATCCACGAACGAATCGTCGTGCGTGACATTAGCGATTCTGATAATAGAACGATTACGTTGCGTGAATTTGTGCGTGAATCTGTGCGTGAATTCATGCTGTTGAATACGTGATATATTATATCATCAATTTATTTATATAACAATGTCTAAAAATTTCCAATTTTTCGATTGATGGTATAGAAAAATTGTGATATAATTATTCATATTCAGAAAGAATTTTTGTTTGTTTTCGACCTTTTATTGATAGAATTTATAATTCTTCGAATAGTTGAGTTTTCAATTTGATCAATTTTATTTTAATATGTAACTTTTTCTCTAGATACCGTTTCAAAATTATAAATACAAAATTTAGATGTAAAATAATAATAATTGTTCGACAATTTGTCATTGTATCATTAATATTTATACTGTCAAGTTAAACAAAATATTGTGCATGGAGTGAAATTTATGTTGTGTGTTGATCATTAACAATAATTAGAGACCATTAGCTTGTTGATCTTATCTGTTCAGTGAGAATTCTAACTTTTTAAAACAAAATTTATCGTATAATTAAAACAATTAGGAGAATAATGAAATAATTCTGGAGAACGGAAGGATAAATTTATAAATTATTATTATGAAATTTTTAAAATATTTGAGATTCTTTTCATTATTTAGTTGATAGATTTTAGTTTAAGACTTTTTTTTATTACAATTAATCGTTTCAATTATCAAAATAAAATCGAATTATAATATCAATTAAGTTTTATAATATATAATTAAATCAATGATCAATAATTAAAAAATAAAATAGACGATTAAAAATTAAATTTATTAGACAGAAATTATAATATAATTTTATGATTTCGGCGTATGGGAAATTAAAAATTGAAAAAATTCGTGTCAATCACATTCGATTAATATTTACGACAGGGTTAAATAATAACTTGATTTATTACGGGTTAATCGAGATCCATAAAGATAAATGGTTGCTTACCATTAGGTGTCTCCTTTCCTTCTTGCAGACTTTCTTCTTTCTCGTTCGACTCGGATTCAAATTCGAACACATAAACCGTTTGTTCGTCGTCACGATTATTGCTTGTCGAATCAACTGGGTGTTGGTTGTTATTAACTTTATGAATCACCTCGTAGCTCTCCAATCGTCGCTGCACGCCAGTGACATCGTAACTCGACGCTCCGTGAACTGCAATAAGAGCACGCATACGTATATCTAACAAATGCATACATTCGAGGGCATGTAGACAGAGGTTAACAATTGGAAAATTAAAACTAACTGTTGAAACTGTCGCGAACGCCTTCGTGATATATAGTACGAAACGATCGGCGAACAAGCATTCAAGGATCTACTCTTAGATCCAGTAAGTCAAATAATAAATGATTAATTTAATTTTCTTTAACAAAAGTTTTGAAAAGTTTCATATCATTGTTTATATAATTAAACAATATATTGTACTCGAAATATCGCACTTTATGAATATAAGAATCACACAGAACGAAGAAAAACAAATAAATAAAACACTTTGAAGAATTTATTTGAAGAAAAGATAAAAATAATTTGGAAGAATTGTTTGAAAAAAGAATTGATAAACAAACGAAAAGTTTGGAAGATAAAAGGAGATTAATCGGTGATTAACCGATTTTTATCTCATGACAAAGATTTCACGTGTCGCACGTCACCAGTGGGGGGCAATATATCGTTCAAGAGACGAATGTTGCCTCGACGGCGCCACATTTGTTCCAATTCAGTGAAAAACACGTTTCCTCTATCTTGTCATCTGCAAACATTTTCTAAGTTCGCGGGATTAAATATGATTCAAGATCATGGATTCACGTGACCAACCATTTTCGAGTGTTTTAATAAATGTTGACACATTTTTATGTATTGTCATTTCTCGCTGCTGAATTCGCCCATTTTCGATATCATATTTTTTATTTTGTATTTCGCTTAGTTAATTGGATTTAACGATCGATGGATGAAATGATGATTAATCCGATTAGAAATTTCTTTTATTTTTTTTCTTTCTCATTTATAAGGAATAGAAAATATTTTTAAAAAATATACTTTTGCATTTCAATTGTTTGCATATAAATATATATATATATATTTATATAATATTGCGTCATGTATCGACTAATATTAATTATTCTTATCGCGAAATGTCTGAATACGTGTATACGTGCCAAAAAAGAATTGAAAATTTTATGTTTTCTTTTGATAATTTCATGTCTACAATTGCGTATTAATATATGTGTACATTCAAATTTTGGCGATAATGAAATTCACCAATATCATACTTTGTTCTAATTATCCCTCCTTATCTCTGGTAGTAAAATAACGATGATGTAGTAAATTTTACCTTTTAATACTCTGAGAAATTCTATTTACTTATAATAAATTTTTTTAATTTTAATTTTTTTTATTCATAGAACTATAAAGTTTGTGTAAACATCAACTGGATATTTTTATATTTTTATTATCTTGTGCAAATATACGAATCGTGTAAAAAAAAAAAAAAAAAAAAAAGGCTTGATATTACGATGGTTAATTTTCTGTTCGAGGAAGGAAAAAGGTTTTTCCGCTTTGTAAGAAATTCGCGTCCCTCCCGACACGATTATATATTATCAATTGTCACGTTGTTTCATCAGATTTGTCGTTATTTCACGATAAACGTGCTGTTAAACGTGTTGAGTAGATGATTCAAATCCAACATTGTCAATGTTCTGATGAAAAAACGGCTTGAACGATATCGAGATTCGGAGACCTTATTTTAAAATTATCGTATGCTTCATAAGTTCTACGTATTAGAAATACACCATATTGTAGTATCGTGACTTTGATTTTTCTGAGTACGCAATTAAAACAATGAAATCACGATTCCAATATAATTTCTTTAATCAGTTTGTAATGGGTTGTTTTACATTATTGTAGTTTATGAGATATAGAGACATGGAAGTTAAATAGTTTCACGTTTATTTTTAATTTTTCTTGAATCAATGAATGCTTGTACGCATTAATAAAAGTTTATTTTTTTTTTGGCCTATGAAATATATATAAGAAACGTTAATTTATTACACGTTTATTTATAATGCTATAAATATTTTGAACATCGTTGAAATTATATATATCGTATAATAAATCTTTAGGATAAATGGAAGAAGACACAGCAAAGACAGAAATGATAAAAATGATTTTATATATTCTTCTTTCATTTAGCTACAATCTCAAAAAAAAAAACAAAATTCAACGATGTCATTTCTATTCAATTTTTTCGTAGAATCATACGAAAAGTACATTTGAATGATATTAAATCGACTGAAAATAAAACGTGGGAAATAAAATTTCATTAATGTAACGTAAAAAAGAAAAATCCAATAAACAAAACTCGTTTCTCATTCTTATCCGTATACCATAAAGATAGATGGAATCGAAAAATGGTGGAAGTGATCAAATACTCACAATCAGAACTCTCTTTTATTCTCGAAGGTTCTTTTTGCTTTTATTTATTCGCGATCTTTACAAAGAGATTAAAAAAAAAGAGAGAAAAAGAAAAAAACCAGTATCCAGGTCATGAACGTGCCATATTTTATACCATCGATGTTCGTGTATGGCGTTCCTGCCTTTTAAGAGAAAGAAAGGAAAAAAAGGATTCGATCCAGAAAAAATTAAATATATAATAATACCGAGAGGGGGAAAAAAAAAAAAGAAAGGGAAAAAAAGAAAAGGGAAGAGAAAGAAAAAAAGGGAAAAAAATCACTCAAGGAGAAGGCAAGATGTTGTATATAGCGAGATGTTCAATTTGCCTCGTCGTACATCGGAGACGATGCCGAGTCCTCGCCAATTCCTCGTCAAGCCATCTCCTGTAATCGTATTTCCGAAGGTCAACGGTGATTAAGACACGGTGTATAGAGTAAGTGACTACGTGAAACTCTGGTGAATCGTTTCACGTTAAAGTGATGGAAAAGATTGTGCATAAGAGGTATTCCGCGTAAAACGTGAACGTTTCGTGGATCACGTACGCCTTTTTTCCCTCCCTCAAGGGAAATGAAACTGAGGCTGAATATGGAAAATGCTGCCGTGTTGCGCTTTTCTGCGCTCTCATCTACGTTGGCACAATGAAAGTTACGTAAGCTCCACCTTTGTCCGTCAGCAAGAAGAAGAAAGAAAAATCGAATGGATCCTATTTTCATCGGCCAGAGTTTTTGCCCCCCCATCGTTCGCTTTCACTTTTACAATTGGGTCGTCCCATTAAACTCGTAAAATATGCAATATTTAAAGATATCTCTTCTAGAGAAATTTTGATCGATCAATTTACGATTCTTTGTACGATTAAAGTAAAAAAAAAAAAACAAAAAATGGATCACATGATAATATAGATGATAAATCATCGAAGAAACTTTTACAACTCGCACATCGTGACGTCTTTTTTTCGAAAAGTTAACAAGTTATGTTTACTCACGTCTAAATATTTCAATAGAAGAAAGTGTAATTATATATGATTCATTTGATCCGATGATGGGGAAAAAAGTGGAATTTTTTGGACACTTTTACGATCAAGATATTTTGAAATGAGATACTGCCGGTTGGAGAAACAATCGTGACACGATAATTCCGATGGTTCGCGGTTTACTCTGTGCACACAATTTAGATAATTGACCTGTGCTTGCTTGCGCTTATCCTGCTCGGATAATTGCAAATGTAATTAATGCAATGATGATGTTAAGCCATTGAACGCAATATTACGCGCTAATTCGCTCCGTGTTAACATCTGTGTTAACCACAAATTGAGTTTTGAATTTGAAATTGAATCGAAGAGATCGAGTTAATTTCGAATTTTATTTAAAACTTTAATAACTTTAAAAATATTTTTAATAGATAAATTTTTATAAAGATACTTTTATTAATTCGATGAAACGAAAATCAGAAAAATAAATAAATAAAAAAAAAGAAACAGAGATTGCACATCGATATTTTCCTATTTCTCTTATCTCGTATTTGAGCCAGACTGTATATCATAACGAATGTTTTCGTGAAAGAATGCAACAGGAAGACAAGAGGCTTATTGTAAAATATAATTTATAATTTAAAATGAAAATAAGAGGGAAGCAAGTAGTAGGGAATACAGTAACGATATTCACGAATTATACGCGTTCGTTCGCACAAATTGGCATTCAATTTACTTCAAGAAGATGCTAACAAGTGGCCCATTATGCGATATCGTATCTTTTTTACGACGATACTCAATGTCGTAATAAAATTTTTAATAATTAACCTTCTATAACACTATTGACCAATCCTTTATAATTAATTACAACGCGTGACTCAAAAATCATATGCGATAAAAATTCTTAATAAAACTTTCGACAAACTTATTTATTGAAAATAATATTAATCGCAATATGACATTAACAAACAAGGTTACAATAATAAGATAATGATATAAAAATAATATCTAATAAACCTGATTGAACATAAACTCCCTAATAATTGGTACAGAAAATGTAAAAGTTCATGAGAGATACTCCTCCTATTTCATTTATACAATATTCTATCACTTTGGAACAAGCTCCGACCCACTTTATAATGCGTTTGTTTCATAGTTGTTAAGAAATAGCACGACGCTTATCCTTGTTACTCTGCTCTAACTCGTTGATAAACTTTTCACCAAAAAGTTGCCGAAGAAAACTTTGGGCCGGAAGTGTGCTTAAAGTCTCCTCGTTCCGGCGTACTCGTGAAATAAGTAAGTACGTGGCGTTACAAGCCTGTTTTGTTCTACCAAAAACTTTTTTCCTTCATCACGAGGAAACAAGTTAGGTAAGCACTTACATATACGTCGTAAACGTATGTACAATTTGCAATCTAACATCGAAACTAATAATTTGAATAAAGTTGAAAAATCTGAGAAAAGTTGATTAAGATGAAGAATAAAAGGCAAGAGAGGATTTAATCAAAGATATTGGGATCTCATCGAGAATAAATAATAAGAAGAAAAAATTCCCCACGAAGAAAATTTCCATAAAAATACGACTTCTTCAACTGTGAAAATATAATCGCATGCAATGCTGTTGAACGTCATAACTCATAAGTCGAGAATTTTCTCGTCTAATTTTAAGTTCTCAATTTACATTTCTTTAACTATATTGATAAAGATATCAATTTTCCATAAATATTTACGGTCGATTTATCAATAATGACAATTTGATCAATTCGTGACAATGTGTTAAACTTTATAATTCTGATAATCAGCCTTTAATGTCCGTAATGTTTGATATGCCTCGTGATCGAACCGCGTAGAGAGCCTACTCTACTTGAACAAAGAGTTAATTATGGAGGATTGAAAAAAATCCACATGTTACATTCATGTAATCAATTACTTCACTCGTTTTTCTCGACACGGACAAACCTACTTGCGTTTCTTCGAATGATATATGTATATTATTACTACACGTATATATCGCGGCATAAAAGTTGTGCAATATACTTACTGTTGAGTCCTTCTCGTTGATTCCGCTTGTAAAAAGCAGTTCTTCATTGTACTATTCGTAGACGATTTGCGAATCGGTCATATATGCCCGTATACGCGCGGTTAATCATCCAAGCTACGTTTTACTACGCGTGATCGCGTCATCCGATAAAATTTCATTCGCCTAGTAACAAACAGTGGTCACGTTCGAGAATCTCGGCTCGTTCGAAGTTTCCGTGATTTTTATATCAATTTATATTAATTGTAATTGCTTGTTTTTTGTTTCTTTTTTTTTTTTTCATCTTCTCCTTTGAATCGATCGCAACATTTTTCTTTCGAAAATAATTTTATTCCACAAGAATGAAATTAAAAATATTAATATATCAACGGTCTTTTCGTTTAGGGGAAAATGATACGAAATAGAAGTACTAGTAACATTTAGAGTTTTAATGTTTAAGAGAATACGTAAATTACGTATATTTATTATGTAAATTTAATTTTACTTTATGTTATTTTCTAAAGATATTGTCGCTTTTATAACTTTATTTTTTTTTCTTTGCGTATCTCGCAATTAATCGTGAATAAAAATAGTAAGAATTTAGACAAAATAATATCTTATATGTAATTATATATATATATATTTGTATAAAATAAATTCTACATGAGACAAGGTCATTGATCTAATCATTCGTTAAAAAGCAATTAAATCGGTAAAATAAACAAGTGACGCAATGTTTCAATTTACACTCTTCGATCTTTGCTCTTCGAGGAACCTTACAAGTTTTTTTCTCTCGTTTAACATTCTTGAATAATCAATTTGTCGTTTTAAGAACACAAATATTATTTTTTCTTCTAATTATCGAGTTAAAATTTTATTATATAAATAAAATGTTTTTTTAACTATGCATAAATAGTAAATCGTTCTTAATTTTTCGTATTTTGTATAGATATAGATGATCCTATATGCAATTAATTTATTATCACCTGTTTTTATATTTAATTCTCATTGGTTATTAATTTTTGGATAACAGATATAACAATATAATGGATAAGTGGATCAAGATAATTCAAAATTTATATTTATATAATAATTTGTTAATACAATAATATATTTTTGGAAAACATGAAGTAAACATATCAATTAATTCCAATTTTCAGATTTTAAAATTAAAAAATTAAAAAATTATTCAGAGAAAATGGAGATAAGTGTTAATTATTTGTATAAATATGTTTCAATCACTTTTGCAGTTTTCAAATAAGTTGAAATAAAAATATTTCAAGTTATACGACATTTTAATAAATTCTCTTTTTCTATTTTTTTCTCTTTAAATATGAAATTAATACATAGTGTTTATATTATATAATTAACAAATTAATAAATAAAAGCTATCAAATTTAGCTTATACTATTCGATTTTTCTATAATAAAAATTAAATATATTCAAGAATGTTTTACGATTCTATTTCGACGACCAGAGTTTATAATAATTTGACAGCGAGATTATCGTATCGAACTTTTTATCATTGCCGATTAAAAATAATATATTTTCGATAAATAAAATGCAAAAAATAATTATTCGTTATTGATAAGATTTTTCACGTTTACTTTTAACGTTTATTTTTAAACGTATCGATAAAACGATTAAATTCATTCCTTCGATTTTTTTTTTTAAAACCTAAGCAATCGCGTAATGAGATTTTCGGCAAGGCCGCCAACACGTTAAATAAAATTTAAATAATATAATTTAAATATTTCTATCGAACAAGGGATCCGATTAAAAATCAAATCGATCCGTTGAATGATAGAGTACGCTTGTACCAGCTAGATAAACACATGTGCAATTAAGACAATTACGATGTTGTTGTATATGAGATACAAGAAGTCGTGTATTGGATATATTATATAATCGTGCATTTGATAATGCACCACAGAATTGCCCACAGTTTTCTCTCAGGGAATAAAATATGCGAGAAGAGATACTGCGCTTCGAATTTATTGATTTACTACGGTTTTATTTCGTTCGACGATTATTGATAATCAATAATTCGTATCGATATTGAAATTACTGAAACGAAAATAAAATAAAATATAAATCATTTTTTTTACGAGTTATTAATACACATTTATTGCAGCATGAAGAGCGGAAATATAAACAGCGGAACGTAAATGTGAGAATTATTTTAAAGACAAAAAAAATTTGTTATAAAAGTAAAATGCAAAATCCGATAAAAAAAAGAAAAAAAAAAAAGACATCTTATTACGAAATATATGCATACAAATAAATTTTTTGTAACCACTCTATACAATTATCTCGGATCTTTGTTCGGGAAGAAGAAGAAGAAAGACCTTCGGAATGGATTCTTTTGTTTTTGAGGCCGAATCCAGTCGATGGAACTTGGCCACGGACCAACTTTCACGTTCGTAGTGTATTATTATCGGAAGTATTGTTACCTGGTCTGAAGTGTACTGCCATTGTTCGCGTGCACGTGAACGAAGACGAGAGCTCACACTAGACTTTCGCCCGGATATCGTGGCTCGAAGGGACAACCCCTTCGCCGTTTCTTTCAAAGTCGATACGCGCGCGAGATCGAGAGATACCGCATGTCCCGTGTTTATTATACTGATCCATATTTCTCATAAATATTTTCGAGAAAATGTCTTTCGAAAATTAATCGACTAAGAATGTATGTATTCCTTCGTATATCTTCTAAGAATGAAAATTCCTTTCAAGTAATTCCGTTCAAAATATTATAAGGAAATATAATTCCTTATAAGGGATAAATATAATATATTATAAGGAAATATAATTTCCGATAGACATTTTCTATTTGGTCTTTTTGATTATTCCACATTTTTCAAATTATCTATATATCCTTTCGCTTCTTTCGAATCCTTCAATTTATATATTTAATTATGTATCTAATTTCTCCTTTTAATTTCTATAGGATATAATTGTTAAATATATAGGGTACAGGTTAAATATACAGGTAGAACAATTATAACAGGTATAAAAGTTAAGTATATATTAAGTATATATAAGAGTTATATATACCTATAGGTATAAATCCATCAAAAATATATCCGGATATTTATGAATGGCAATATATAGTAACCATTTCCGGACGTTCAGACGGGCAGACGGCAATATCAAGACGTCTCCGGTTCTTTCCACGTATAAAGATCTCTTACATCGAGTGATCTTATTTTAAACCGGTCTCTTAAAATGCACTCAATGTTCATCCACCGAATGTTCGCGGACTTATGAATACGAGGAACGAAAATGATATTTATATTCATCCAACGTACAAACGTCTTTGTATTCAACGCGGCAATTTTTGCACAAACGAGGACAGTTGTTCGACGTTGTGAATATAACTAGGGATCACAAGCTATAACGGTTTTCTGGACCTGTTATAAACGCTTGTACAGAGAGAATAAACGTGTTAAGTTTCGTAAATCCACAGCACAAAGCACGTTGCCAGGTCATCGAACCGGTCGACTAGAAATTTAGCGGTCCGAGATTAGGATAATTCATGGTAGTCCCGTCTCGAACTAGGACAACTAATTAAATATCGTGATTTATAGATAGAGATTAAGGGTATAGTGTAATGTTTGTAAAAGCAATTTATAATATGATGAATCATATTGAATGATATGATGATAAAATAATACATTGTAATGACAGGATATCTTATTAGAAACAAAAATTAAATTTTAGAATTTTATTTTTATTCTATTATTTAATTTTCTTCTCAATGTAACGATCAATGTAGATAATTATAAATGATACATTTGAAATAATATTTTTCATAATTTTATATTATTCATGTATAAATTATTTCGTTCCTCTTTTAAATAACAAATTTCTTTGTTGTTTTTTTAAAATATTTGCATTATTTGTAACAAAATTCACAACATAATTTATTATAAATAATTCCAAAATAATTTATTTACGATAACATCAAGACGAATATTTCATTTTTGTTTTTTGTTTCTTATCTATTCGAGATATATTTTTTCCTTTTTTTTTTTTTTTTTTGACTTTTTTAATTCTTAATATTATATGAAAATCATTTTATTTTTACTATAAAATATAATTATTTAAAAAGGAAATGAAAGGTTATATCGAGTATTTGAAAATTTAAGAATATGAAGAGAAATTTTATCAAATTATTCTTATAAATAATATAAATAATGTAAATATAAATATAATATTCTGTGATCCTGTAGAGTTAAAAATTATAATATTTTTATTTGTCTTTTTTTTTTCTTCGACTATGCATATTGCATTCTTATTGCATTACTTTATTCTCGAGAAAAAATTGATTTGTAACGATTATTAATTATTGTGACTGCCATGAAAATAAGAAATGTATACATTCAATGGAATCTGAAATCAATCATATTTTTTTTTTCCTCAGAAGTAACGAAAAATCCGGTTTTAAAAAAAAAAAATTTCTTTGAAATTTGTTACGTACTTCTTCCTTATGTACTGCTTCGTATTTGCATAAGAATATTCTTTATAATGGATTTTACGTACAGTTCATTATTGTATATAGATAATAATGACATTGTATCTTTCTTGATTATTCTCATTACGTAAGACAAATTTTTTTTAATGCTACATTGATTAACTACATTGAGTATTACTATTCATACTACTCTTTTATATATATCTTCTAAAAATAAAGATTTATGGATTTCGTAATTCAGCTTGAATTTTTATCATTTTACGAATACGATAAATTGATAATCCAAACATAAATTATAAAAAAAAAAAAAAAAGAAAAGAAAAACGAAGTTATCACGGAACACGAAGGGAAAAATATCGATAATTAAATACACGCGAGAAAATTCTTTTGCCTTAATCGTTTGAATTCAAGAAAAACATTTATTAATATTAAAATTAGATTTTTGTGAATCTATATTATTCGTTGAACAACAACCCAATTTCATTCAGAATTATACTTTTTTTTCTCGTGCATTACTCGAAATACTCAAATGCATGAAATTCTGTTGTTTATGTGTATTAATGAACGAGAAACTGGGGTAAAAATAGGGGCAAACTGGAAATCGAACACCGCATTGTGCCGATTAAAGGTGTTCATTACGAGCGTTGTTTCTGCTGAAATCGATGACACTTCCAGCAAAATTGTGGCTCGTTATCGTAACGAGCAAATTTTTCGAAGATAAGCTGTTAGAAACACTTAGAATCTGTTAAAGATAGTTAAGTCTGTAATAGGAGACTTCATTAATCTTGTTTTTGTGCTGTAAATTATCCTATTCTATTAGTGTAAGATATTCCATGAGGTTTTTTTCACTTCAAAAATAACAATGTATTCTACCATGAATTTCTTGATTTATTTATCTGATATATTGCAATTATATATCTAATATAAACATATTGATCAATTGATTTTATTGGAATTGATTGATTTTTTTTATTTGTGCAATAATTATAATTATCGTTAAATTCAATTGCGCAATAAAAATTTGTATATCTTATTTTTGAAAAATACGTGTTTCAATGCACGAAATTGTCAGGATATTAAAAATATAAAAAATTCATTAATTCAATTAAAATTCTTATATTAATCTTCAATTAATATCATTGGAATAATGACTGCAATTAGATTGCTAATTTTAAAAGGTTATTTTAAATATTTTAATTTTAATTTCTATTTTATTTATATAAAAATCGTCATCGCATAAGAATTCTCTTAATGAATTCTTGCTAACATTGACTATTTATGTATATTGATTCACGTTGAAATCGAGAAAAACATCTGAACAACACACATATTCTAAAGCAAATCATGTTTTGATTAAAATTATTATTCGTGTTACTGGCGCCAATAAGATTTTTAACTTAACCAAGATGATCTCTGAGGAATGTTAATGTCTTCCTTGACTTTTGTCTTTTTCTTAACGGTTTTTTTTAAAACTGTATTTTTTAATATTTTGTAACTTTATTTTTCCAAACCAGAGATGAGAGAATCCACATTACATTTTTTGCATTGATGATTAAGGAAATTTATACCTTAAAAAAACATTGAATTTTTTATAATAAATAAATAATATAATACGTGATTAAAATACATATGAATACAATTTTTTGAAGAGTATATAAGTATATTTTTACTGTAACTAAAAAAAATCACTTTAGTGAAAAGAAGATACGTAAACAAGATATAAAAATGAACGACATGATTACATTCCAACGATCATCGCTTTTTTGGATGGGTCTTTTACATTTTTCATAGATGACTTTGCAATCACCGTGTGACGTGTATTGCCATATATGGTCCGGAATAATTGAACAGATTATCCTACACCGGTTGATTTGTCGTCGATTAATCGGACTTGTGACTAATTCGCGTTATCAAGCGGTCGATCGTAACGTCGAACGTAAATCGTCTTGTTTGGACGTGGTCAAACCTCGTTCAGTGTAGATCATTGACCAATGCGGAAGTTGAGGACATCGACTCTCTGTGTAAGTGGAAGATCTCTGTAAAACTGTGTATTCTATCTTCTTAATTCTCTTTCTCTCTCTCTCTTTTTTTTTTATCAATTATAAAGCATGGATTACAAGATGTACAAATAAATATTATAACACATGAAAAATAAACTGGTAGGTTAAACTGGGTAAACTGGTAATGGCTAATTCCATTACGATTTTAATTCCATCTAAACTCGTCAATTATTTTGTCAAAACTGAAATAAATCACAGAAATTTTAAGTAAAATTGAGAAAGAGAAAGAGAAAGATGGAAAGAATCGAAAGCATCCCTTTCTGGGTTATATACTTTTTGCCATTTATCATATAGCCCTAGACTTCAATATTTATTGTTTCTGCCCCCGATACGTAGGCCAGGCCGGGCCCGCCTTAGGTATGCAAGCGCACATGCAAGCCTTTTCTGCAGCTGCAGCAATTCACCACAATATCCAATCGACGAAGCTTGCTGGCGGGATTAAAAGGGCCACTGGCAATCTGCCAATAAGGCTGACAGACTCATTAACGGATAACCAGCGACAATTAAGGTAAACGAATCGATCGGGCCAGGGTATTTAACTACTACCCGCCAAACCTATGTGTGTACGTGTAATTAACGTGTGTCAAAAATCAAATTCACGACTTTCTCGTCATTCTGTCAACGTGTAAGATCAACTTAGATAAACTAGTCTTAGAAGCAATGAAATTTTCCTCGGATAAAAATCGTTGACGATTGAAAATCATTTACGCTGACTCGAATTGAAAGGAATTGTATACAAATTGGCTTGTATAAATATATCATTCAGATAACGATGAAATAATCCAATAATTATGAATATTGAGAACGATTTTTTTTGATATTCTGTGCACAAGAATACACAAAAGTATAGCAATTGTACGTATTATGCAAAAACGTCATTCATCTACAAGCATTCATCTTTGCATACATTTCACATGTCTCACAGAAAAATGTAATGGATGGCATGAAGAGCAAACAAGAGATATATGTTATACAATATATGTATAATCTTATTTATAGATGTAAGACTTTCGAAAATTATTTGTTTTTTTTCTTTTCTTTCTTTATTCGTGTGTTCTATGATTAAGGAACAAACGTTGAACCCGTTTGCTTCTATCGAACCATACATTCGATTTTTAAAACAAGCGAAAGACGCATTCACGCTCACGATTTTCACTTTCCTAACAAAAATTCCGTCGAAATGCACTTTGATTTTGCTTGCTTTGATATTTATGTTTGCGCAATGGGAATGTTCTCGTCGAGTGTCGAGTGTTTTGTGAAGTAGATTGGGGAATAACGTTTGGTACGTTTTACATGAAAATGATAAAACGTGATATTTTTTATTCCTGATTTATTTCTAATCAAAAAAGAATTACTTTTGGTGCACGTGATTGATGGTTTCTTTTATTTTAATTTGAGGAAAATTATTACAAGATATTAATAGAATTAAATTGATATAAGTTTTAATTATCTATTAAGAGATATGATTCTAATTTCTTCCTCTCATTTTCTTGAAAATGGATTTTGAAAGAGAAGGAATTTTTCCATAAGAATATAAAAATATTTCAAAAAATTTACACTATATTTAAAAAAAAAATTTATGAATATTCTATAATTTTTCAGTCATTTGCAAGATTGCAATAGAAAAAAATAGTTGATCAAAATTTATTCATCTTATTTCATTAATAAAATAATGAAATCAAGTCCATTTTAAATTAAAATGAACATGAATTTAAACTAATTTTAACTTAAATGAATTAGGAAGATAACATTTTTAAGAAGTTCATTATTAATATAATTGATACATTATTCACTCATATCGAATAAATTTTGCTTCATAAATCTTTTCATAGCACTTTGTAAAATTATGTGTATTAAAATATTCTATATCTCCTACAGATTTTGTTTTATCTCTAAAATTATTTTCATAGATTCTTTAGAGAAGAGTTAAAAAAAAGTATATTAAAACATGACAAGAGTTTTAAGAAATGTTTGGTTTTTGCTGTGAAAACTTGTGACGTTCAAACTATCTAGTACGTAATTCACAAGTTTCACTTCTTTTCCAAAGTTTTTTTTTGCAACATTGCAGATATGAAATAATATTTCTTTTTTAATTCTTTTATCTTTTTCTTAAAATAATAACTATAACTAAAACGACATTAAAAAAAAAAAAAAAACATCAAAAATTAGAAATGGAAATTCATGATGTTCATTTATGATGGCTCATAATTTATACATCTTATATTTTTTGTTTTTTATTATATTCGAAATTGCAGCATTTTTTTTTATTTTATGTCTTTTTTCTAACAAAATATTTAAGTAACATATGAGATTTATTATTTTTCAATTATATAAACGATTTTATTTTTCTATTTGACTGACACTTCATTAATAATCTATCAAATTTCTATTTTATTTTCTGCCGGAACTGTAATAAATCTCTAAGAATAATTGTATTTCAAAAAAGATTAATTGCTAATAATATAATTTTTTTATTTACATTATTTTATCTTTATTCAATAATTTGGATCTAAAGTTTGTTGTTTATTTTATATTTATTCATTTTTAAACAATGAAAAATTTATTAATTGTTGAATAGAGATAGGAAAAAATCCATAGATAATACATAAAAAATTATTAATTTTTTTTTTAAAGTTAAAATTAACTTCTCAACATCTTCTGTTTATAATTTATCACAAAAATCAATTCATTTTGAATTTTCGCTTCATCATGCAAATAATAAAAATAAATATAATTATTGTCTTTAAATATGCAAAAAAGTTAGTATTTTTCAAAAATCGATTATATTTGGAAATTAATTGATTTGAACAAAGAAAAGATTCCAAAATTGAAACATTATTCTATTAAATCTATATTGAATAAAATAAATGAAACAAAATAAGTTATTTTTAATTATTTATCTTTAACTCATTAAAAAAATTCTGCTCAATCTTTAATAAAAATTCTGATTAATCCTAATTCTTTTCTAATATATTAAACACAAAAGAATAAATTGGAATAAATTTGGTTACAAAAAATATAAATATTCAAGTATATAATCAATAATGAAAAGATATTAAATCGTACTCATAATCAATCATGATATGACCGATTTATTCGAACAATCTCATCAGAGATTACAAGTCACGTATTTTCCTCGTCTTTGCTTCAATCTCTTCAAGCTAGCCAATAATCTTAAAAGTGATAATGATCAACATATCGTGAAAGTATAATGAAAATAATGTATAATCTCTCTTCAATACGATCTTGAGAACAACATGACTGAAAAGATGAAATCAAAATCGTATATTTTTGTTTTAATTATTTTTTAATTATGTTAATTAGTTTATTGTTTATTTATTTTGATTAAATTACATATGGAATTAATTATATATTTGAATAAAATTTATCAGATTTTTCTTTTTAACAAATGTCTAATTGATCGTATTTAATGTGATTAAATATTACGATAATATTGAAAGAATCGTAATATTGATTTTATTTTTGAAAATTTGATTTCTTTTTTCTTTTGTTTTAAAATTTAATTAAATTTCCATAAATCTTCAACATAATATCTGTTATTATATCTTACATATATTTAGTTTTAAAAATACTACAAATTTTTTTATATAAACCGTTCAAATTTATTCTTCCTATTTATTAAAGTTGAAAAAAATTTTTTTTAAATTCTAAAATTGAAATAATTTTTATGAAAAAATTTTTTTCATAAATAATTAAAAAAATTATTTTCACAGCATGCAGATTATCATATTAGTTGTCACATAAATCTTAATGATATATATAATATAATTATAACTATAGAGATTATATGACAATGTTAAAATTAATGGAACTTGTGTTAAAATAAATAATAACCCTTCAATATTATAGGCAAAATAAAGTTTGACAATTAATTGTTAATTTTCTATACTATCATATCACTTAAAAAACTATATATATATATTTATCTTATTAATATATATATTATCTTATATTTATATTAGATATATATATATATATTATCTTATATTTTATAATATTAACGATAAACAGTTCGTTTATAAAAAAAAAAGTTTAAAATGAAAACTGATAAAATCTGATCTGAAATTAAAAACTGATCTAAAATTAATTACTAACCTATATTTCTCACAAGTAGGTGAAATCCTATTTATAGAAGATTAACGATGACACATCGAAACACACGGTCGAACCACGCATCACGAAATCGTAGTCGCGATTCATTCACGAAACCGTACGAATCCGCGTGGGTCTTCGGGTGAAAGCCGAACAGACCCGGGTCTCGCCGATCACTGTTTACACTCGCTGTCTTATCAAACACGCGAGAAAGTCACACCGTTTACCAGAAACTTCTATTGAAACAAGTTTTCGCCTCTCTGTGTTACGAGCGAGGTTAAAAACATGTGAGCCAATTTCTCGTCAACACGGAAATACAGCCGGAAATACCATGTGGGAACGTTGACTGTTTCCTTACATTCGATTTCTTGTTAAATTATTCGAAAACCACTTTATCGATATGTCCAAAATTTCTCGATATCGTATCGATAATCACGAAACGAAACGAAATCACGTGACGAAGTAACGGTTCACCATTATTTTCACTTTAAACGCAAGGAACGATTTTAGATGAAATAAAAAAAAAAATAAACAGAAAGAAGAGAAAATAATCACATGTCTATACCTGGTGCAGGAGCAGCAAGAAAGGCTTGATTAGTGGCGACGAGTAACGAGACCAGCACGAACAAAGACCACGCGAGGACAATCATCCTGGATCGTAGTGATCACTGAGAAGTATTGATAGCGAGTTGATCAACTTGCCAAATTTCGGATCAACCAGGCTTCCACTACGGTTACGATTTCGCGCACCTGACCGGTATACACGCGTGTACGTATCCGTAATAATTTGATTGGTATTTCAAATTAATGTTTTCTTCTTAAATGTATATTAAATATATAAATATATATATTCTTATATATGTTTATATATGTATTTATGTAGATATGTATATATCTGTATATTCGTAGGTATGTGTGTGTACGTGTGTCGAAGGTCTTAATTCGGCGTCGCTAGTTCTCGGACACGTTTCTCTCGATGAACCGGGCCGTCGGGCTCAGACTCGGCTCTACCGACTTCTCCGACCAGTTAGCCAGCAGTGAACTGCTCGTGTTCCTGCCTTGGGCATCGTAATATACATAAAGTCGCCAGATAAGCCGCAGCTGACACCCCACCACGAACCCGTCGTGGGACGGTCCGTCTTCTCGCTCGCTTACTCTCGATGGAACAGCTTGAAATCCTCTTCTTCTCGAAACCGCCCCGCCGCTCGTTCATTCCCTCTCTCTATCGCTCTTTCGCCTTTTCTGTACCACGTCCCTGTACACGTGTTCCCGCGATGCGGATTGCAGTTCGCAAACATCAGCCGACCTGTGCAAAAACTACCGTTGCAAACGGGTTTCTTGACTGTTTAGACTTAACTCCGATAAAAGTTTTTGATATTTTGATATAAGAAACGTGATTTAAAGACGCAACTCTATCATTTTCTTTTTGTTTTAGGTAATGACAAGAACGATAATAATGAATATTTACATCGAGTTTTTTGATCGCTTAAAACTTGATTCAAGTTAAAGATTTATAAGATTTTTTTGACATGATAAGTATAATTTCAATTCTGATTTTTTCGGAAGTGTTTTGACGAAGAGAATATTAGTGGATATTAACTCTCTGGAGAAATGTGTATTTTTGAAGTGATACATGGTTGGCTCTTTCTAGGAAAATGAGATATCAATCACTTGTGAAGTTATTTAAGGTTGTTAAACTATTTATTATTTATTTACATCATCATCGAATATCTACTAATTTTTAATTTCGTGTGAATTTATTATTTATATTTGATTTAAGAATAATAATTAGTCACGAGTAAAAACATTGTGAGTTCTATTTTTATATGAAAGATACACACATATATATATATATACACAACAAGTTGCAAATTGAATATGCAAGATGCATAAAAACATTTCCATTTTTAAAAAAACGTAAGAGAAAAATATAGATGTGATAAAAAATTAATATCCAATTTAAAATAAAGATTCTTTTTAACGTAATATTCACATTTATAATATTAGATATAACTATCAATATTTAATATATATTTATCTAATAGATGATTATAATCAAAATGATATAAGCAAAAATGATAAGTTTCCAACGGAAGTTCTTTTTTTATTAAGTTTTAGAAATAATCTTTATCAGCACAAGTATCTTGAATAACGTGTTTGTTTTCTACGTTTGATATATTTAATACAAGTGGATCGCATTTATTATAAAAATATTTAATTGATAGCACGTGAAATTATTTATAGAAAAATCATACATTGTATAGTGTTATAATTGGATACTATAAATCATAATTATAAGATAAATACATATTATTTATTCGCCATTACATGAACATTGATAAATAAATTCCAGTTCCTGTGAAATTTCAAATTATTTCTATATATAATATTGTGAATTAATGAGTCAGACAAAAAAAAAATATGAAAAATGTTTCGAAATTATAATGAAGTATCTTTAATTCGAAGAATGTATAAATTTATCGATCAATGACGAAATATAATTTTTTTGAAATAAAAAACGAATAACATATATTCGTAAGCCATTAATTAAAATCGCAAATAGTTTTATTTATAACAGATCTGACAATTTATAAGCTAACATTAGCAGTATAAATCTAATTCCAAATGATTTTAGAATCATTTAGTATCGCGGTATTTTAAAGAAAAATCATAATTCTTTTTTATTTGTTTTTTATATTATACACTTTTTAGAATCGGTAATTTTAAATATTATTTTACAATTTGTAATATCATGTAAAAAAAACTTGAAAATTGAATTAAACTAATTGATTAATTGTTAATGCAGAATTTATTTATTTGAAAGTCGAAATAAATAAATGCAAAAACAGTATTTGAGATCTTTAGAAAACGATAAAAAATAATGTTTTCAATATTTATCATTCGTATTGAATAATATTATAAAATACAAACATAAGTGGTGCACAATGTGTTAAAAATTAGACAATTGAATGATTCCATGGACTTAATTTAAAATTATGTAAAAGTCATGTGCCATTTGTTTCTTATTCTACATGCAATTGCAGATTATAATTTTTCGATTGAAATAATAACAATAAATGTTTAAAGATTTTCTTCTTGTAAATTTAAATTTTCTTTAAACAATACATTAAATAATACGTTATCCTCTTTTTACTATAATTATACGAAATATCCTTTCTCTTTTCATTGTTACAAATAATTATTCAGACAATCAGAAGATTCATTCGAAAAATGAGAAACAGATTCATAATATTCCAATATTTGTATCAATCAATTATTATCAGAATTTTATCAAATCCTCTATATAAATATATCAATTGGGTAAGTGTATCATGAAAAGAATATTTCAAATTTCAAAAATATTATTTTCCAAAATATATAATGCTCATTTGTTTCTATCATTTTCAGTCAGTTGCCGCTAAAAGACAACTAAATCTAAATGTCATCGTACGTCGAGCAGCAAACGAGTTGTATTACCATAATCTCATCGCAAGGGCAAGATTATAGCCGCGTTTCTATTCTGCTAATTCCATGTTAAACATTTTTGCCTGAAACGCGACCTTCCGGAATTTAATCTTTTTTATGCATATTATATTCGTTTCAGTTAAGTATGTCTTTTTTCAATTACCACGTCGTGTAACAATTGTACAATAGTTGTCAATTCGATCGTTTATCAAAAGTTTGAATGTATTCTTTGATGCTCTCAAAACTGTCGAATAGAATAGCTAATCAATTATTTTACAATTTAAAATAATTCAGAGATAAAAAAAAATTCTTTCGTTTGAATAATAAATATAAAATTCAACGAGTTTAAGTTTTCCTTGTTGTGTAAATTATTTTTCGAAAAATTAAAAAATATGAATTTTTAAATAAAAACCATTGCTATTGTTTCAGTCAATATTAAATCATTATCTACTGTATAATATTTGTTCATCGATCGTGCACACGAGAAACAAGATATCTCTTTTCGAGATGCATCCGGGTTGATTTGCAGATTTGAAAAAACGGGTCACGTCAATGGATCATTCATTCATCGAATGAATCTGTTTTTTACTCCTTCCTGTTCTTCTTTATCCCTTGTTTTTCTTTCTTTTTTTTTTTTTTTTTTTTTTATAATTCTGCTTTTACAGGCATTACACGAGTGTCACACGTTGAGGCTAACTTATGTGATACTTGACACACTGGAACCAACGATAACGAGCCACCTGGAACGAGACTAACGAGCATCTCACATTTCGTATGATGTATTCTGCCATTACTGACATAGTACACGTGATACATACATCCATGTTAGATAAGTCACGACTTGTATTATTCGTCTTCACTACAGGGGACTTCTTTCTTCGAAGAAATCGGTCGAATCTCTTCCAATTATTTGACTTTGATTA
Source organism: Apis mellifera (assembly GCF_003254395.2). Classification (NCBI taxonomy): domain Eukaryota; kingdom Metazoa; phylum Arthropoda; class Insecta; order Hymenoptera; family Apidae; genus Apis; species Apis mellifera. Next base: position 8,315,855 of record NC_037640.1, read on the forward strand.
GATCTCGATTGTTCGTGCCCAATGCCTCGGAAGTAACATAACCGATTGTGATAATAAGTCAATAGAATTGAGTCATAAATCATAATTGATTTTCTAGCTGGTAACATTTTATATTAATTGTGCCGTTCCAGATAATACATTATTAAAAAAAATATATTAGAAAAATGATTGGTATCAATTATTATCGCTCAAGTTGAAAAACGTATGATTAAACCAAGCGAGAAAAATTGAATGAAATAATAATCACGTTTATATTAAATACTTGATACACAGAGTACGCATAAATTTTCAGAATGTCTTGTCATTTTTAATTTAATCATTAACAATTTAATCATAGAATATTTTAAATCATTCATTTAACATAATCAATATATTAGTCAGTTAATATCTATTGAAAGACTTTGCGGATTATGTTTATAATGGCATATTGGTTTTGAATAATTTATTCTCAGAAATAAAATCTTCTAGTAAAAGTCCATTCTTCAATTTCTTGTTTTTTATCTTAATTTAAGATAACATAACATGAAATGATGATAGAATTATTTGAATATAATAAAAATCAGTTATGCAACATTTCATTTTATAATGTAGATTGAACATTTCCAATTATTGTTCTCAATTATTCCATGCAGTTGCATATTAAATTTATATTTTCTTCTTTTATATATTTTACATTTTGAAAATGTCGATGAAATGAATATACATACATGTATACTATATTTTAAATAGAATATTAACTCGATAAAAAGATAGTCTACATGACATTCCGTTTCTAGATACCATCTTCCTTCTACGGCCCTTCTTGTCACATTGACTTATGCTCGTTGGACCGCACATTTCAATCTCGCTTCAGAACGTTTTCTCATGCTAATTTCGATGCGGCCCGTTTTCATCTCGCACGATCCTCACGTACACCATCTAAATCAGTTGTTTGCGGAACAGCGTGCGAAATATTCTATACCGATGTACCGTGTATCTTCCATTATTAATAATAACTTATATATCTGTCAGATAAATTGTTTCACATTAATAGCACATTTTCTAAATGTGTTGTTACAAATGATTGCTTCTTGCTGTTTCTGTCCTCTCTCTTTTTTTTTTTTTTTTTTTTTTTTTAATTTTTGATTCGATAACGATTTTATAATATCTAATTTTAAAAGTGTAAGCTTTGAAACTTCCAGAATTTAATCGATCATCGATTATTAAATTATCAACAAAGTTTAGATTTAAATTTAAACATTTAGATTGTAAATATTCGTACGCATTAATCTATTGAAAGATGTAAATATTGATTATTGATATTTTTGTATCTTCAAAAGTATATATATAAAAATTATTGATTACGAGTACAAATATAATCGAAAATGGATTTACCTTTAGTAGGAATTTAATGAATGAGATTTAATCTAATCTCTAAATATATTTTTGAAAAACGAAAACTTTTTCTTTAGTTTTTAGAGATATAGAGCTAAAGATGCGAGATTTTATCTATTTTTCTCACAAATTATTGTGATTTTGTTTCACCAATGAAGGCATATCGATATTTGCAAACCATTTCACGTGCTCCATTGTGTTTCTTTAATTTTATTATTAGGTTTCGTAGCACGCGCAAACGCATAACACATGCGAAATGAAAATAGATTCATTGCGCCTCTGTTACCATGGCCTTCGTTGCATATTTGCTTACAAGGTGCGTCTTAAAAGCATTGTAAACACCGCATAGTCTACCTACCAGTTGATTGCGTATCTCGTTTGCTGCGGAAAGAATCAGTTACAGTAGAACTCCATTTATTCCTATCTTACTTACTAAAATCATATTTCTAATCTATTATCATTATAATTATATGAATTTTACATTCAAGCAAATACATATTTATCACTTATAAAAAATAGAAAAAAATAATCTTATAAAGAAAATAAATTTACAAATTTGCAGACAAAATTTGGATTTATATATATATAAATTATCGAATTATCATTACATAAAATATGATTCATTATTTAGAAGGAATTGATTGTATCATCACATTTTATGTTTATATATGTGCAATGGTTATAGAACGGAATGAGCAATAGAAAAAATTTTTATTTATATCAAGTTATCCAATCTGTTTTGTCTCGGTATATATTCTGATAAATAAAGCTAATTTTTCTTTGAAAAAAAATCCCATTCGATTCTCCTTCCTTGGAACGATGGTTGAATTAATAATACGTCCCAATCTAACAATAAACCTCGTAACTCGAATAAGTTTTATCGATCTCGTTCGAGGACGAGTGAAAAATAATCCGAACGAAAAAACGATCAAGCATAAAATTCTTCATTATTGAAAATTTTACAAGGATTCATTTTAAAAATAAATGAAGAAGAGAAGAAGAAAAATTTTTCAGAGATCCTCTGTGAAATATGTATATTAACAGATAGCATCTGTTACCGAGGGGGAAGACGAATTAATGAAACAGCTCATTGAAACGTCACAACAAAAGTCCGATCGCTTCATGCACCGCTATATTTAGTCGCGCAGATGTTTTGAAAAATATAAAGAAGCACGCGGTACGATAATAAGCAGGCGACGATATTAAATTTAATGCAATGGCTGTTATGGGAACTCGTTTATGTTATGAATGAGTTGAGCGAAAATGATGATGATGATGTGACATTCCGATTACTTGGAATAATATTCCTCCGATGGGAAGTAGTGAACAAAAATTTCCTAATTAACATCGACTCTGCAATCAAGATAACAACGATTTGCTTGAAGCTTTTGATGGGATTTAATTCTTTTTCATAATACAATATTTATATCGCCTATTGCTATTTATTGTAGTTTGTGTTGCGGTAATACATATTTTTATTAGAAAAATAATCATTTTTATATTCATAGATCATCGAGAATATATTGTATCATCTTATTTTTATTCTTTTGAATTCTTCCAATGAATACATATGCTTATATGAGAATTTCTTTAAAGAGAAATTAAATTGAGGAACTTCCAACAGATAAACAGATTGTAAAAATCTGTTGTAAACAGATGTAAAAAGATCGTTTTATTATTATACATTTCGTTTATAATATATGAATATATTTGCATGTTTCATACTCGTTATTTGAATTTTTCGTTACAAAATGATAAAGTATAATAATAAAAATACATATATGATACGAGAAGACTTCTATTACTTATAATAGAATAGACAAATTTTGAGCAATTTATTTGCATATATCATAAATATTTTATAATCTCATCTTGTTCAACTAAATAAAATAATAAAAATATTAATCAATAAAAAATAATAATAAATATTAATTAAAAGTTTTCTATATTTTCAGATTGATATGATCAATGATGTAAATAATTAAGACTTAATTAAAAGAAAATATTTTTCTACTTTATTTGAAATATTTTTGATTTGAATTTCGTTTATTATTTTCTTCAACATACAAATTACAAAAAAATAAGTTTTCTTGATCGTTTCATTGATTATTAACATTTCTGTTAATAACGAATAATCCGAATATGTACATGTTCCAGGAACTTTACCAAATGTATAATAACGCAGAAATATACGTGCTAAAAATAAAATGTCGCTCAAAATAAATTTAATTCATTAAATTATATATAACGCTTGTTTTCATTTAACTTTATCACTTTGATTGCAAAAGATTACTAATATGATTGTCCACTTCATATTTAGATAAAACAGATATCTAAAACTGCAATGCGAAAATGAACAGAAAAGACATCTGTTAGTGTTTTATGATGATTTTGAAAATATTTAATAAAATACAATTTTTGATGATAATAATATAACAAAAATATCATTTTATCAAAATATATTATTACAAATTTTTTAACAAAAAAAATTGTTTGCTTATTTTGTTGGAATCAATTCTTGAAATTATGAACTATAATTATTTTCAAAAAAATAACTTATATAAGAATCAATCAATAAATAGAATTAACATTTATTTGATTATAAATTTGATTATAAAAGTTGATTATATCTAATTACAATATTGTACTTTTTTAATAATCCGAACTCTAATTCATAAAGAATAAAATTATGAATCCTAACATCGTTCCAAAATTTAATAAAATTCTTTGTGATAAAAAAAGTTAATTTTTTATATCACTTACCAGAATTAATTTTTTATTATTAGAACATCAGATATGATAATATCAGGGATAAACAGAAATCGATTAATCAAAAATTTATAAAAAACAATTCATCGTAATCAGGTATAATCAATATATCAATAGCTGTTGACATTAAAATATGATATAACAATCAGTTTTTGTCTACTTTCTCATAATTCTACTAATACTTTTTCATCATATTCTTTACAAACATTTTTCGAAACTAGAAAAAAATTGTATATAAATGTATATAAATGAACACAACAATTCTTCGAATTTTCTTTTTGGGGAAAGAAGTTAGGTTAGGTTCTTGTATTATGTAATATTAATCGAATCTGTTGATATAATTTTACAAATACATTTTATCTCATTCTATTATTAGATATTATTATTTTAAGTTTAAAAATTGATATGATTTCCTTTATATTTTTATATATTTTGAAATAATTAATCTTAATATATTCCATTCTTATTAATCTCTATTAATGTTATTTTGCTTTATATGTTCGCTTCAATATAAAAGAACATAAAATAATACAATTAGATAGATATAATATATTAATTTATGTATATAACTTTCTAATATCTGCCGATGATCTCAAGCTTCAGATAATATTGTAATATATATATATATACTGACAATGAGATTATATATTGTGTATATCATAAGAAATATTTTCTATTTTTAACTTCATCTATATTGTATTGATAAGCCTTCTACGGAAGTAGATAATTGATAAGAATTTAACAAACATAAAATGCATTCATAAATTCATCCATTTTAATAATTAATAATGACATGACATGACATCTCTTTATATGTTATATTATTATATATTTAGTGCATATTATTTAAATCTTTCTCGTTCTTTAATATTCTATTAAAATTGTTTTGACATTTTTTTCATAGAAAAAGAAAATCTTAATACATTCAATATTTATGGGAATGGTAAGAAATAAAAATTTTGAATAATTAAAACATTGAATAATCCGAACAAACAAATATACTTCAAATTGAATTTTAACATCATTTTTCGCCATAAAACGTGAAAAAATATAAACTTTTAACTTACTTTTTTAAATCATAATTGACATATCATTTATGATTAATGTTAATTTTTTTTAATTAATTTGTATTCTATTTGTATTACTATAAAATAAATAATTAAACCATCTTTCGTATTTTTTTTTTATTATTCTTATAGTTAATAATTATTTTTTAAAACTATACTTACTATGAATCTAAAATTTTATAATAAATATTTGTTACAAATTAATTATATATCTATAAATTGCAATTATAATGAAAAAAATCTTAATTTACTTGAATAATAAAATAAATGAGATAAAAAAGATGAATAAAAAAAAATAATATAAAATATATATTCAATATTGATATTAATTATATTTATAGATTATAATATTCTTGGATATAATATTATTGGATTATAAATTAATTATAATATTTTTTTACCAATTCATATATTACATGTATGAAAAGAAATTAATTTTTTTTCTTGTAACTATTTAAAAAACTTACATATCATATTATTGATTAGATAAAACATATATTGAAGTCTAATTAATGTGAAAGAAGCTAATAAATATATTTGTGTAAGTAAATAATATATTTGTGAATGCATAAAAAAAATGTATGATTATTCTATAAAACAAAATGATAAAAATAAGAATTATGTTTAAAAAAAGAAAAAAAGATATTGTAATTATCAATATTTCTCAAAATTAAATGAATTCAAATACAGCAAATAAATTAAGAAACTGATTTGATAAAAATAAATAATAATCCAGTTTCTTAATAATCAACTTTCATATAAGAATTACTTCTTTAATTATATTATTTACATACAAATTGTGAAATAAAATAAAATTTATATCTTTCTCGAGAATATATATCTGACATAAAAAAAAAAAACAAATATATATACTTATAAAATCATTTGATCATATATTTTATAATCTCAAAAAGAGATATAATATAATATAATAAAGTCTAATATATGATAATATGATAGAAATCCTAATAAATTTATTATAGAATATTATAAAATATTTAATTTTGATATAACTTTAGATTATCAATAATAAATTACCAAAAAAAATTTAATAGTAATAAAAATAAATAAAATATAATGATAATATATTGCAATTTTTAAAAATAAAAATTATTATTAAAGATAATTAAAATGGTATTACATTCTATATAAAAAACTAAAAATCTATTGAGGAATATATATAAAATTCAAATTCCTTTTAATTTGTTATATTCAATATTACAAATCACAATACATATCAAATATTCAAATTATCGAAAATATACTTTTAATTTGACAAATAGTTGACTTACATTATTTTTCTGATTTAATACATAACTTTATTGAACTAATAATTGATCTATTTGTTATAACGATTTCATAATCAAAAAAAATTCTATAAAAAAATTGGATTGAATAAATCTTATTAAGATTAAATGAAGATCTTTGTTAAGATTAAGTTAATCAGATATTACAATCGTTTTTATATGTATAAATTTTGCAGAAATATAGATAAAAAAATAAATAGTGGAAAAAGAACAGAGATAAAAATAAAAATTATGAATATAACACCATTTTCAAAATGCAAATGAAACACACATAAAAAGAATAGAAAATAATAAGAGAAAAATAAAGATAGAATGGATAAAGATAAGAATGGATTATTAACGCCATCTTTTGAGTATTAAAAACATTCTTCTAAGACGGAACAAAGTAGAATAAAAATTAATATCACAAATTCCATCTTTTAAGTATTTTTAGAAAGACTTTTGAGAATTTTATTCAAGAAATGATATTAATAATTAACTCTCTTACTTTTTGCTTTTCTTTTAATATTTGTTTCTTGTATCTATATTTTCATTCAGCATAAAAAAAATAGAGTTAATTGTTACTTTATCTCTATCCTTCTCTATCTCATTATTTGTTTTTTTTTGTTTATATTTGTCATGTGATCATAGATAAGATACAGACTAGATTTGCATTGATGTATTCCATTCTTTTGGTTTATATCTAGTTTGTGATAAAAATATAAACGAGTACATTTTTCATACAAATATATGCATATTAATATTATTACATATATATCAATTATTATTATTATCAAATTGTGAAATGAAATCATGTAATTATACAATTATATTTTGTTGATAATTTAATATTCTTTAAATTAACTTTAGACCATATATTTTCATGAAACGATAATTTTATTGGTGCTTTATTAATTGCAATAAGTGAATATACATGTAAATGCACTTTTACGATTTAAAAATAATTAATAGTATGCCATCTTATAATATTACTAGTATAAAGATTAATAAAAGGACGGAATTTGGTTCTCTGCTAAATGTTTTACATGTTTTATTGAATGATATTGTGATGTGCACAAAGAACACTTGTATAATATTACAAAGATAATTCTTATTTTTAAAGACTTGACAAAAATCAAGTATAGTGACGGAGTTCTCGAGGATAGTTTTCTGTCAAGTTTTAACGCTACACGATGGATTCCATTCCCAGAACGCATGAAGGTTTAATTGTTTTAAATTAAATTTTTTTAACTATTTAAATTATATTCAATCATTTTTAATAATTAATAATTAAAAATTACATAAATATCAAAAATTACATAAATATTAAAAAACATTAGCTGATCTTTTATCTAAATTATTTTGATTAGATTTACTAATAAAAGTCACATAATTAATTTAATGTTTAATTTTTTGTTTAATATTTAATTTTAATTATTTTTTTTATTCTATTTTAATATTTAAGTTATTTTTACATAAAATTTCATTGATTAATATAATACTATATAATATTAATTAAATATTAATTATATTTAGATATTGAAGCACAAATAAGAGAAATACAATCAAAGAAAAAAGAGATTCAAAATGCCTCTTCAGAAAAAGAACAAGTAGGATTAGGAAAAACTGGTTTTTATGATCAAGATATTTATGATGGAAGTAATAATAAATATGAAGGCTATGTTACATCTATTGCAGCTAATGATGAAATTGAGGTAATTTCACTTTTTATTTCTAATATAATTGTAATTTAATTATAATATGAATCTTATATGAAAATATGAAATATATTATTTTTCTTTAAGGATGAAGATTATGAACCAACAACTTTTAGTACTAATAAAAGACCAGGATATACTGCACCAGCAGCATTGCTCAATGATGTTGCACAGGTATTTTAACATGTTATCATTAATAACATTATATTAACATTTTTTAATTTAATAATCTTCAATTTTTTATTATTTAGAGTGAAAAAGATTATGATCCTTTTGCTGATAGACGACGACCCACTATAGCTGACAGGGAAGATGAATATAGGCAAAAAAGACGGAGAATGATCATATCACCTGAACGTGTTGATCCTTTTGCAGAAGGTTAGTACTTTTTCCTTTAAGTTAAACAGTTTGAAAACAAAACAGGTAATTAGATATTAAGTGTGTTTATATATTGTTATTTTTGTTGATATTTTGAAGCAATATAATGAAATAAAAGAATCTTTGTTTTTTCTTTACATGATAAACATAATAAATTTTATCAAAACTTATTATAGCATAATATATTAATTTATTTTTCTAAAATTTAATATTTTCTAAAATTTTTCTAAAATTATCTAATATACATATAATTACATTATCTAATATACTATTAATTATATTGCAACAAAATATATGCACAATAGAGCTTCTATCACTGATTTAAGGTCATTTTAAATATATTTCAATGTATGAATGAATAAAAAAGTCTACTTGACTTTATTATGATAAAAAAAAATTTAATTCAATATACTATTATTTAATTTATATTTTTTTTAAAAGCAGAATAGTCAAGTTGACTTTTTCTTTATATTATCTTATATTATTATAAACTTAAATACAAAATGAAATAAGTTTAATAAAGTTTTAATAATTGAATGACTATGGTATTGATTTTTATTTATAATTTTTATCATATTTTTATATTTTTGTTTGAAAAAAAATATATAATATAAAAAATAAACAAAATTTTATATTTTGAGTAATTAATAAAATAATTTAAATTTTTTAAATAGTTTATGAAAAGATATTTTAATTTATATATAATTTAATTATTTTAATTAATTTGTATATTATATATTTCATTTTAAATACAAAAAATGTTTAATAAATCTATGATCATTCAATCATATGAGACTATATTATATACTATATATAATCAAATAGATTTATATATATAAATAATTTAAACAAAATATTAAATATAAATTATAAAAAAAAATAATACGAGCAAATTTTATTATATTTATTTAATTTATTTTAAAAAAATTATTGAACATTATATTTTTGTTGTAGAATTGTTAATTACAATAACTGAAATAGCAAAAATAAAATTTATTTTAAGTGAATTCTATTTAAAGTACACATTAAATAAAATTTACAAAATAAAGATAAATATTTTATATTGTACATAATGAAATTTATTATATTTTAAATATATTATTTTTAAATTAATTAAAATATAAAAATATTACACACTGTTTTAATATATCATAAAAAATTTAATTTGGATATTTATCTCAGTTATTATTAATTATTAGAATTAATATTTCTTTATGCTTAGATTGTGGAAGCGTTAAGAAATAAATAATACTGGCTTGAATGAACAGAGTGAATGTGATTCTTTTAAATAAATACTAATGTTTACATTTTTTTCCAATCTTAGTGACGGTCTGCACATTTGGAATCATCTGCTAACCGAGGATACTATGTCGAAGGTTAAGCGAGATTGAATTGTCACAGAACATTACAGTCACGTCCTATAAATGATACAATGAGACTTTTTTTTTTACATTAAATTATAAATTAATATATTTTCATATATTTTTTTCTTTATAAATTTTTTAACTACTATTTTAATTACTTACATATATGTCATTAAATTCTCATTGTATCACATGTTTTTTGGGAGAACATAAATATTGAAAAATAGTATGAGTGATTGGTGTGCAAATATTATTAATAACAAGAATGAGTTGATTTTTAGATGGCTAAAGTATTTTTCGATGTGGAAGACATGAGCAGGACAGTGCTCCCTATGGCACCAAATTTTCACGTACGTATGCTATATGCCATCTACTGTTGCAGCTCTCTAAAACCCGTTGTTTAAATATTTCAATATTATTTACGATTATATTATTATTATATTTACCATTAAAAATATTTTGTCATTTAATTTAATGGTATATGCAACGTGGAAATGAGAGTGAATTCAGTAGTTTACTTAGAATATATCCAAATATTCTAAGGGCATTTTAACAATAAATATTATAAAATGGCTAGGTATGTTCAGAAGTTTTTGAAAATTTAAGCATTTATTGAAGAAGTATCTAATGGTTACGCTTTGCGTGACTTTTGGTTCCTGATTACAGGTGGTAAGACGCCAGACATCGGTTCTAGGACATATACTGAAATAATGCGGGAACAATTACTGAAAGGAGAAGAAACTGAAGTAAGCTCAATCAATCAGTTTAATTTATATAAATAAATTTTTTATTAATATTTAGGTAAATAAAAAATATTTTTGTTTATATTGCTTTAGTTAAGAAAAAAACTAGCAGAGAAAGCTAAAGAAGGAACATTAAAAGCAAATGGTGAACCTAAACCTGCACCTAAAAAAAGAGGTCGTTGGGATCAAACAGATGATGCTCCAACACCAAAAAAACCTACTGGTACAACTGCAACACCAACATCCTGGGATAATGCAGATGTAAATAAATAAATACTTGTATTAATAATTCTGAAATGAAAATAAATAAAAATTTTTATTTTAAATTTTTTTTAAAAATGTAATTAGGTGACACCAGCTGCAATTAGATGGGATGAAACACCTGGACATGGTAAAGGTGGAGAAACTCCTGGTGCAACACCAGGGCTAAGTACAAGAATGTGGGATGCTACTCCAGGACATGCAACACCTGGTGCAGCTACTCCTGGTAGAGAAACTCCATCTCATGAAAAAGCTGTTTCAAGTCGTAGAAATCGTTGGGATGAAACACCAAAAACTGAACGTGGTAAATTTATATAAACTATAATTTTATTAAACAATTGATAATTAAAATAATATAAATACATAGTTAAATAATAAATTTTTTTTAATGTTAGAAACACCTGGTCATAGTGGTTGGGCAGAGACTCCAAGAACAGATCGAGTTGCGGGAGATTTAATTCAGGAAACACCTACTCCTTCGGCTAGCAAACGTCGAAGTCGATGGGATGAAACACCTTCGAATCAAACCCCTGGATCTATGACGCCACAAACTCCGGCAACTCCTCTTACAACACCACATCAAACTTCAATTTTAACACCTAGTGGTGTAACACCAACAGGACCCAAAGCTATGGGATTGGCAACTCCAACACCAGGACATTTAATGTCAATGACGCCAGAACAACTTCAAGCATATCGCTGGGAACGAGAAATTGATGAGAGGAATAGGCCACTTTCAGATGATGAATTAGATGCTTTATTCCCACCTGGATACAAAGTTTTGCAACCACCTGCAGGTAGATTATAAAATGTTTAAAAGATTTCAAAATTATAATTAAAAGTTTTTTTAATTATTAAATTTAATTATTAATTATATTTTTATAATATAGGATATATTCCAATTCGTACACCTGCAAGGAAACTTACTGCTACCCCAACACCTATCGCGGGTACACCACAAGGATTTTTCATTCAAACGGAAGATAAAACAGCAAAATTTGTAGACAATCAACCAAAAGGAAATTTGCCTTTTATGAAACCTGAAGACGCACAATATTTTGATAAATTATTAGTTGATGTTGATGAAGAAACACTTAGTCCTGAAGAACAGAAAGAAAGAAAAATCATGAAATTATTATTAAAAATTAAAAATGGTACACCACCAATGAGGAAAGCTGCACTGAGACAAATTACAGATAAAGCAAGAGAATTTGGTGCAGGTCCTTTATTTAATCAGATACTTCCACTCCTTATGTCTCCTACACTGGAAGATCAAGAACGTCATCTTCTTGTAAAAGTTATTGATCGTATTCTTTATAAACTCGATGATTTGGTTAGACCTTATGTACATAAGGTAAATTTATTAAATTTATTTATTTAAATTTATTTTATTTCGAAATTTATAAATCGAAAAATAAATTTATTTTTAGATTTTAGTCGTTATTGAACCTTTGCTTATTGATGAAGACTATTATGCTCGTGTCGAAGGTAGAGAAATTATCTCTAATTTGGCAAAAGCTGCTGGTTTGGCAACAATGATTTCCACAATGAGACCAGATATTGACAATATTGATGAATACGTCCGTAATACAACAGCCAGAGCATTTGCTGTGGTAGCATCAGCCTTAGGAATTCCTTCTTTACTTCCATTCCTTAAAGCTGTATGTCGCAGTAAAAAATCATGGCAAGCTCGTCATACTGGTATAAAAATTGTACAACAAATTGCTATTCTTATGGGATGTGCTATATTACCACATTTAAAGAGTTTGGTTGAAATTATAGAACATGGTAATTAAATCTTTAATCTTTTAATTTTTAAATTATACTTTAAAAAATAATTAAAAAACATTGATTAATTTATAGGTCTCGTTGACGAACAACAAAAAGTTCGAACTATCACTGCTTTAGCAATTGCTGCTTTAGCTGAAGCAGCTACACCTTATGGTATCGAAAGTTTCGATTCTGTTTTAAAACCACTTTGGAAAGGTATTCGTACTCATAGAGGAAAAGGTCTCGCTGCATTCTTAAAAGCCATTGGTTATTTAATTCCTCTTATGGATGCTGAATATGCTAATTATTATACTCGTGAAGTAATGTTAATTCTTATTCGTGAATTCCAGTCACCTGATGAAGAAATGAAGAAGATTGTTCTTAAAGTAAATTTTTAAAAATATAATAATATACTAATATTTTAATTGTAATAATATATTAAATATATTATTATTGTACCAAAACGAAAATATTATAGGTGGTGAAACAATGTTGTGGAACAGATGGTGTAGAAGCACAATATATCAAAGATGAAATCCTTCCACATTTCTTTAAACACTTTTGGAATCACAGAATGGCTTTAGATCGTAGAAATTATAGACAAGTATATATTATATATTAATAATATACTTATGTATTAATGAATATATTGAAAAAATTACAAAATACACGAATTTTATAAAAATTTGATTTTTTAGCTTGTGGATACAACTGTAGAAATTGCAAATAAAGTTGGCGCATCAGAAATTATAAATCGCGTAGTAGATGATTTGAAGGATGAAAATGAACAATATAGAAAAATGGTTATGGAAACTATTGAAAAAATAATGGGCAATTTGGGAGCAGCAGATGTTGATTCTCGTTTGGAAGAACAACTTATTGATGGTATTTTATATGCTTTTCAAGAACAAACAACAGAGGTCTGCACTAGTTATAATTTCTATAAATTCAAATTGTAGAATAATAATATAATAAATTTATTTATTTACTACATAGGATGTAGTAATGTTGAATGGTTTTGGTACCATTGTGAATACATTAGGAAAAAGAGTAAAAGCATATCTTCCACAAATATGTGGTACGATATTATGGAGATTAAATAATAAATCTGCAAAAGTAAGACAACAAGCTGCCGACTTAATATCACGAATTGCTGTTGTGATGAAGACTTGCCAAGAAGTAAATTTATATTTTGAAATAAATATAAATTTTATTAATATAAGATATTACTTATTTTTGTTGTTTTTATTTATTTATAGGAAAAACTAATGGGTCATTTAGGGGTTGTTCTTTACGAGTATTTGGGTGAAGAATATCCAGAAGTATTAGGTAGTATTTTGGGCGCATTAAAAGCTATTGTAAATGTCATAGGAATGACAAAAATGACACCACCTATTAAAGATTTATTACCACGACTTACTCCTATACTAAAAAATAGACATGAAAAAGTTAGTACTATTTACGAATATATTTATATGTAAAAATTATTAATCGTATTTTAAAAATATATTATTTATAATATAAAATTTTTCATGTTTAGGTACAAGAAAATTGTATTGATCTCGTAGGCAGAATTGCAGATAGAGGACCTGAATACGTATCTGCTAGAGAATGGATGAGAATATGTTTTGAACTTTTGGAGCTTCTAAAAGCTCATAAGAAAGCGATTAGAAGAGCTACAGTAAATACATTTGGTTATATTGCAAAAGCGATAGGGTAATTATAAATTAATATATGAAAATTTTCTAACATTAACATGTTTTAAATTTTTTATTCATTTGTATAGTCCTCATGATGTATTAGCAACTTTATTAAATAATTTAAAAGTACAAGAACGTCAAAATCGAGTATGCACTACAGTAGCTATAGCTATTGTAGCTGAAACTTGTAGTCCGTTTACAGTACTTCCTGCATTGATGAATGAATATAGAGTACCAGAATTAAATGTACAAAATGGCGTATTAAAATCTTTATCTTTTTTGTTCGAATATATCGGTGAAATGGGAAAAGATTATATATACGCTGTTAGTCCATTGTTGGAAGATGCACTTATGGATAGGTAAAAAAATATTTATATAAGAAATTAATCTTTTTATGAGAAACAATAATATAATAATCTAATTTAATTCAATACTATTATTATTATAGAGATTTAGTACATAGACAAACAGCATGTGCTGCTATTAAACATATGGCATTAGGTGTTTATGGGTTTGGATGCGAAGATGCGTTGATACATCTATTAAATCATGTATGGCCGAATGTTTTTGAAACTTCACCTCATTTAGTACAAGCATTTATGGACGCAGTAGATGGATTACGTGTCGCTCTTGGACCAATTAAAATATTACAATATACTTTGCAGGTATATATTATAATCGATTATATAAATATAATAGATATAACATAATAAAATATCATTCATGATTACGTTTTTATATAGGGATTATTTCATCCAGCACGAAAAGTACGAGATGTATATTGGAAAATTTATAATTCTCTTTATATAGGTGGACAAGATGCTCTTGTAGCTGGTTATCCTCGAATTATGAATGATCCAAAGAATCAGTATATTAGATATGAATTGGACTATGTTTTATAATGATTTTAAATATATATATAAAAATGTGTATTATACATTTATATAATCTTCGTAAAACATAGTATCATTCGCTTATTGTTTACAAGTCAGCTAAAATAGTTATATGTTATATGATGCATAAGATGTAGACAGTAAACTTTGATAGTATTTATTTCTTGGACTTCTTTCTATAAACAAATTATATATAAATTCTTTTAAATTAAAAATTGATTCTAATTACAAATTCTTAAAAAAAAATATTTGTCAGTCCTTATAAATAAACTGTTTCGTATTCTAAGCAATGAATTTGAATTTATTTATTTATTTCAAAGTATTCGCTTCTATATTCAAATAATTATTTCTTTAAATTTATTGCATAATAATATAACATAAAAAAAATAATATTATATATTTTTTAACAATTTTATAACATATTTTTATAATTTACAGTAATAAAAAAGTTTATGATTCTTATAAGAATAAAAAGAATTATATTCTTCATGAAAATATCATAATGAAAAAAAAACAAACAGAATTTTTTTTACATATTTTATTTTCAAAAATTATTAAACGACTAAATAAAATCAATATTAATTTATTTTTAAATATTTATTTATAATTTTTGAGACAGTTTAATATTTTATAGCGAATATTGTGTAAAACAATATTCACATACCACATGTACATTACATATTTTGAAATATCATTGGAGAATACAGTTGCGTTACATTATATTTCTTTTTCTTTATGAAACATTTATTGCAATATTTTTTGTATAAAAATTGTATGTGAAATGTCTATATTTCCAAATAGATTTATTTTAAATTGGCATAAAGCATATATGCATAAATGTACACATACATACATCATTATATTTATAACATTTCTCAATTATTTTTGAATTCAATGCAATTCCTTTAGTTTCAATCCTGATAAAAATACAATTACATATATATTATAATATATATACTTTCAAATTGAAAACCAAGTAAAATTTAAAAGATGATTTTTTATATCTCATTTACATATTTAAAATATATATAAAGACCATTTATATAATATAATATAATAGCACTTTTAACAACGTATACATACATATCCTTAAATTATTAATTAAATTTATAATTAAAATAAAAATAAATATATCCTTTATAAATATTATAAAATAAGTAAATTGAACTTTCTTCTACAATAATTTATTAAAAGAAAATTATTGAAAAAAATATATAATACAATTTTATATTTTGTATATACAATTATAATAAAATATATTACATAAAATAATTAATAATTTGCAAATTATTAAAAATAAAAAATTATTCTTGAATATAATAAAACTTATAGTTTCATTCCAATTAATGTTTTGTACAATATTTTAGAATAAATATTTAATTGTTTAAAAGCACATTTTGTGCAAAGCTTTTAATGTTTTATATTTATTAAAGCATCACATTCATAGAAAAAAAAGAAAATAAAAATCTAAAAAGAATAACCAGTTTAAACAATAAAATTAAAACCTACAATATAGATTATTGTTATATTATTTTGCAATAATATTTTATATAAACTATTTGTTAAACAAAACTTTGGTATAAGTAGTACATAGAATTAGATAAAAATATGAATTATATATATATTAGTTGATAAAATAGAAATTGAAATATTAAGAGCAGTTGATTATAGAATCACATTGATATATACATTTTATAAAAATTATTTTCAGCCTAAGTACTTATTATTAATGTTTATGAAGTTGTAATATGTGTAATATAATTATTAGTTCTTCAAAATGTACTTTTTTTTCAAATATATTATAATGTCTTATATCATTTTAAAATTTATTATTTTATAACTTTAAAAATGAAGTTTACTTACAAATTTTATGATATATAAAAAGAATATGTTCAATTTTAATTTCAACATAATATCAAATACACTTTAAAAAACAGATTCAATTGAAAATTTTTTTTATAAAACATTAATAACATAAAAGTTGATTAGTCAACTTAACAAATATTATGTGACTCTATAAATAAAATATAACTTCACAATTTATAAAGATGGAAAAAAAAATATTTTTACATGATTTTTTTTAAATTAATTAAGACAATAATATCATTATTAAGTATTTGTCTTACACTGACAAAAATGAATAAGTAACAAAATATGTATATATGGTTTATTATTGAAAATAATAATTTATAGAGATTTAAAATTGATAAATATCACAAGCACGCATAACTTTAACATTTTTGATGAAAACTAGATATATCACACTTGTATTTTTCACTAACAAGTAAGAATATTTCATTTCACACATATTACATGTATATTAGAAATATACTCTCCATTTTCTCTTGTGTAATGTGATAAAATTTACAATAGAATATCATATTTTTTTATATTTAGAATATCGTATTTTTTATTAACTTTGGTAAATGACTATAGAATGTGAAGATTTCAATCATTTCTACAATTAATAAAATTTTTTTATGCTAAAAAGTGTTTAAAATATATGGAAGTCAATTTCAGCTCTACTTCTTCACTATTAAATATATATATATATTCTTTTTTTAACATATGTAATTTTATATGAAAATCAGCATACATAATATAATATCAAGGATACAGAAAATAGCACTGTAATAATGGAACATTTATCTTTTCTTTCAAATCCTCTTGCATCATATGTTCATAGAAAAAATGCTATCGATTGTTAAAATTTGATCTATAAAAAAATACATCGAAGATTATGTTTGTTTCGTCAAATTTATATATGACGTAAATGAACATAATCAATAACATGTTTCTTCTTTGATTTTTTCTTATTTCATATTTACGTTCAAGAAATTTTTACTAGATGCTCAAATTTCATGAAATTTAAAAGGGAATGCACGTGATTAAGGTGATATGATCAAACAAAAATTTCAATCAAAAAGGTGCAACAATTGCCGCCGCTTCACCTCTACTCGTCGGCAATGATGCACATTCATGCCATTTATTTGAATGGGGATCATAACATTCGACGGTAGAAATTGTAATCTGTGTCCGAAAAAAATTGATTTCCTGAGATTGATCACCTCCTATAACATAAAGTCGACTATCAGCTGCTGCAACTGCAGGATATGATCTACCCATATTCATAGATGCAACAGTACTCCATTTATTCTGAAATAATAAAAAATTTTAATATATAAAAAATTTAAATAAATATATTAAATAAATATTACCTTTTCAAAGGAATATCGTTCAACGGACGTCAGAACTTCTTGATTTTTATTAGTACCACCAACAACATAAATATATCCATCAAGAATAGTGATACCCATTTGTGAACGCGGAGTGAGCATTGGAGCTAAGTGAGTCCATTCTCTTGTTACTGGATTATAACTCATTACATCTTGACGATGTCTACTATTATGTGTACAACCACCAACAACATATATCAATCCTAAATGGTGAATTAATATATAATATTATATTATATATTTTAATATATTTTATTTGATTTAATTATTTATTGTTTAGTTTTATTTACCTTCATAAGCAACTACTCCCATACTGAATCTAGGTTCTGGAAGTTGTCCATCAAGTGTCCAAGAATTAGTTATTGGATCATATATTTCTATTGATCCACCAATATCTTCACCTACCCAACCACCAAATGCATATAA
This sequence comes from Apis mellifera, assembly GCF_003254395.2. Taxonomy (NCBI): domain Eukaryota; kingdom Metazoa; phylum Arthropoda; class Insecta; order Hymenoptera; family Apidae; genus Apis; species Apis mellifera. Next base: position 8,334,840 of record NC_037640.1, read on the forward strand.
ACTATTATCCAAGGCACAAAGTCCAAATTCACATCTAGGTTCTTCCATACAAGCAATCGAAGTCCATACATTATCACGTGGATCATAACATTCGCAATTAGCGATAATACATGATTCAAGTTCTCCGCCAACAACATAAACTTTACCATCTAATAATGCGACACCTGGTAGTATTCGACCTATACCAATTGGTGCTACTTCACTCCATTCACTAAAGAAATAATTATAATTCAATGATTTGATATTTGGTAATTGCATAATTTTTAGTAAGTTAATATTAAATAATATAAAAAATTATACCCTGTAAATATATCATATTTTTCAATTGTTTCATAAGTACTTTCAGCAGCTCTTCCCCAACTGTCTGCAGAATGTTCTCGTCTAGATCCACCAATCACTAAAATATTTTTCTTAGCACAAAGTCTAGGTTGTGCGTGAAGAGGCACAAGACATCCTTTATTTGATACTAAATCTTTTTGTATAGATCTTAATGCAACAATAAGACTTGCATCTTTACATTCCAAAATAACTCGTTCCAATCTTGCTAATGAACACAGCCGTAAACGTATATGACTTAATATTTCAAATACATAACATCTTCTTGTTGGTATATCATGAATAATCCAATTATATGCTGCTTGGAAGACCTAATAAAATATAATAAAATATAATATAAAAATTAAAAATTTTAAAAATATTTAAAATATAATTGAATTATAAGAAGTTAATATTTAGAAAATAATTTGTAAAAATATAAACCTGGAATTCAGTATCAATATGAATATAATCACTACTAAGAAAATGAACAAGATGTTCTTTTGGCAAATCTAAAAATTCTTCTTCTTGAGACACTTGAGGAAAATTGACTTGTATAAAGCGTAGGGCAGTCTCCGAAAGATCTAATCTGTTATGTGCTTCTGCAAATCTATTTAATGTAATTATTTTATAAATAATCCTATATAATAGTCTAGATAAATTTTTTTAATTTTACTTATCTCACCTATAAATCCCAAGAGCATTTGAATAATGCAATTGCTGTTTCAAATAAGTAATGCAACCAAACACTACTTCATCTAATTCTAACATATCAGCAGCTGCAAATAATTCTTGAACATTATCCTGGGTAATATCAACATTCCCAGTATAAATGAAATCCACCAAGAGAGAAAGAATATTAGCTGATACTGAATGAATTTCTACTAACTCCTGCTGTTCTTCAACCAAACCACCAGTAAACATAGCATTAAAATACGCACTTCCTGCTGCAAGAACTGATCTGTGTGCTCTAATAACACTACCACCAGCAACCAGGCCTACATCACTAAATTGATTTTTTAGTCTTTGGGCATTTAAATTCCTTAAAACTTTCGGAGCATATTGCCCCACAGCATAAACAGTATTAGAAACATCGGAAGTTTGTTTTACTGGTTGTGTTGCGAAACCCATATTATTACAATTATGCCCATTCTTTATTGGCGGCACTGCACCATCAGCCATGAAACCATCAAGTTGTCCTTTATCTGCAGTTCCTAATGAAACAATTAATTCTTTCTAATTTTATATATTTTTATTCATAAATTCATAACACTTCATAAAACAATATTTTCTATATAATATTCCTCTTTATATCATAATCATAGAATAATCATAGAATATATATGAAATGAAAGTTTTTAACTGAATATATATATATATATATATATATATATATATATATATATATATATATATTATATATAATTATATATAATTTATTATATATAAATATTCTAAGTTTATAATTAATTTATTATAAAATAATGAATTTTTTTAATTTTTAAAGTTCACTAAAAATCAAATTAGCTAAAATTCAATGAAAAAGAAAAAAGAAATATAATATAACAATAATTAAATTAGTTCACAAAAAAATGATTTGGAAAATTCAATTAATTAAGAAATAAAATAGAGAATACTTACGGCATATACGCGAGAGCACCTTATAGACGCTTTGAAATGATTTTGTATTATTTTTCCCTTTTAAACGCATCACTACCACCACATTTTCACGTGATTTATTATTACTTGATACCGCTTTTTATTTGGTTCATCCCTTTCTCGATTCTACCAATTAGTCACTAATTCAGTATAAGAAATCTGACATATGTCAAATAACCTATTTAGTATATGAAAGTAGCTACAAAAGAATTACTAATATGTATGTATATTCATGCTATATACAAAACAATATATGAACATCAACAAACACAAGTTATTAATATCTGCTAAACATAAAATTATATATTCTATTTATAATAGAAAAAAACAGATTTTTTTCTTTATTTCTATATATCAAAATTAAAATTTCTTATTCACTCATTCTACTCGATTTTAGTAATTCAATTATGAGTTCATTGCCTTACAGTTATGCCAACAATACAATTGAATAATATTATTTTATGAAAGTAATCAAAATAAATATACAATACTTTTCATTTTATTCAATCTTTTGTTATAAATATAATTTCTATATATATAATTTCTATATATACTATATATCTAATGAATAAATATTTTAATTTTTTAAATTAGATTTAATTGAATATTGGTACGAATGATGTTTTACTTTTAGCCCCATTCATTATGAAAAGGAAATATAAATCATCTTGTTCTCATCAAAATTAAGTTTTATATATCGTTACTTTAAAATACCATTCTTTCGAATTAAAAAAAAATTAATTTTTGCTTTTATTTTTTACATATTACATAAAAAAAATTGTTTTTCTTTTATTATTATTTAAAATGTCAAATATTTCAAGGAAAAGGAAAACTCCATCAAAATTAAAGGTGATTCATTATTATATTTTTTAACATATTTAAAAATATTTTAGATTTCTATTTCTTTACAGACCATGGGTAATCATGATGACTTTTTAAATCGTATATCTAAATCGCTTTATTATGCAAAACTGCCAGTGACTGATTGCCTCAGTTTACCTGTTACTGGTTAGTATTACTAATATTTTTTAATTTTTATATATATATATATGAATATATATATATTTTTTATTGATTAAATTATATTAAATAAAAAAAAAGTTATAAATATTTTATAATTTTATGTTTTAATTATATTAATATATTTTATAAATATTATTTAAATTAAAAATAATTTATATTTTTTTATAACCTATATGTTATTATTTCTTATTTATTTGTTTTTTATATATTTGATAAATTTATTATAATAATCTAAAAGAATACTTAATGTTTTAATAATGTTACATAAATAAGAAAATATTTTTTATTAAATATACATGATTATATAATAAAAATTTATTCTTAGAATTGGCAGCAGAATTATTCACTGAAGTGAAGAGTGGTTATACACTTGAAAGATTAGATGTAGAAGAGGCTAGTAGAATTTCTAGAAATGCATGTGTATCACCATGTTCTCTTGTTTTGGCATTGTTATATTTGGAGAGATTAAAAGATTGTAATCCAGAATATCTTCAACAAGTGGCACCTTCTGAGCTCTTCCTTGTTTCTTTGGTATTATTTCAATTATTATATAAAATTATATTTTCAAGAAATATTATTTAAAATGTATATTATGATTTTTTCTATTTTACAGATGGTGGCTAGTAAATTTTTAAACGATGAGGGAGAAGATGATGAAGTTTTCAATACTGAATGGGCACAATCAGCTGATTTGACTATATTACAAATAAATCGGTTAGAAAAAGATTTTCTTAAAGCTATTGTAAGTAAATTAATATTAATTTATATTATTTTATATATATATTTTATAAATTTATGATCAATTATAATTTTAAAATTTATGATTTATTTATTAATTTTATTATTATTTATTAATTAGGATTGGACTGTTTTTGTTCATAATCAAGATTTTTGGGAAAGATTGCAGAAATTAGAAAGAGATATAGCTTATAAGGAAGCACAAAAAAGAGGCTGGTTTTCATATACAGAATTAAGTTGTCTAATGAATTCAATGCAATTAATTGCAGTAGCACATGCTGTAGTAAATGTATCATCTATTTGCTTAGCAACATATACTGCAGGAGTAGTTACTCTTTTAGGTTCTGCTTTAGTTGCAAGCTATCTTCCAGGAACAGTACTTAACAATCCAAGACAAGTAACTAATTCTACAGATATTATGAAAGCAGATTTTAATTCAGAGATGGATATAACATCACCTATCGAAATTTTATCAGAAAATGTTTTAACAACAGATTTTATATCTACTTCTTTCTTATTAAATTGCAATCAGTCTCAACAGAATTGTGAACATATTAAAATCCACAAGATTACTAATGTAAATTGGAGATGGTTAAGTTCTATAATGATCTGGTTACCACAACATTCAGATATGGAATCAAAAAAATCATTGCAAACAACAATCGATAAAACCAAACATGTAGACACATCAATAACTACCAAATTTCTATTTGATGTTACTATATCAGATGAACCTTTAATAAAATTCTGGAAACAAATTTTGAGCATAGATTTGAAAATATTTTTGCATGACTGGCGATATTACGCAAATTATATTACAAAATTTACATTTGATCATCAGCATTGAATATTATATATTAATATATTAAACATTTATCAAAATATATTATTTTTATTAAAAAAGTTTTCAAAAAAGAAAAATATATATTTTTTCTACTAACTTGTAATTCATAAAAACTTCTATACTAACAAAATCATTTTTTCAATAAAGAATATGAAATATTTATGGAAGTATTAATTTTTTTATACTATAATAACCTTAAAATACAAGTTTTACAAATATTCTTAGACAATAATAATAATAATTGATAATAGGATTAGGATATAAGACATAAAATGATTTATTTTTTACTTTTGCTACTTATACAGCTTTGGTAATACATTATTATTATATATATGTATATTCATCTTACAGAGATTAATGTTATATATTACACAAACATTATGATTGTCATTAAATTAATATTGCGAATAATTACGAAATTTCAAGTCACAAGGATATTTAAAAAATTATCTAAATAGATAATTCTTTTTTTATTATAATTTAATATATACAATTTCAATCATTGTTATGAAAATAGGAAAAAATTGGAATAGGTGTCATTCCAATAATACAACCAACTGTAACTCCAATAACTCGCCCCTAAATTAAAATTTTTTTCTAAGTTTCCTTATTTGATGTAAATCATTAAAAAGTAAAATAGATATACCATGTTAGCAGCTGCTTTTGTTTTACGAAGATTTAATTGCATAGGTGTAAGTTTTGGTGCTTTAAAACCAACACTTTGAGCAAAACGTTCTACATAGTCTACAGATCCAATTCCTATTATATCAGATATTGTATTTCCTAAAGCGGCAGCCGTCATAGTTGAAATTGGAAATTTTTTACTTAACATCATCTCAATTTGATCTCCCTGAAATGATGACATTATTAATTTCAATATAAATGATATATATTCATTATACATACAGCAACTATCATGATGAAATTGTCAAGAAAACCGAAACCAATGAATGGAATTGCATTTGAAATCGTAACTGCAAAAATATACATTTTTATATATTTATATACATATATATAATTAATATTATATATTTTATATTTTATAATACTATAATTAAATATTCTTTGTAATAAAAGATATATTATAATTTTCTATTATATAAATTATTTTATTATGCATATATTTTTAAAAAATATTTTATTTTATTAAATATTAAAGTATTTAAAAATTCATACCTAAAATTAGATCTTTTGTAGATGGTTCTGGAACAGTTTCAACTGTAATAGGAAAGAAAAAAATTTGAAGATATGTCCTTTTATAACATAGAATAATAATAATTAATTAATATAATAAGTATCTGTAAAAATTGAAATTTGTTTTTAATATTTATAACATATAGAATTATAAAAATTCATGCATTTATTTTTTTAGACACACACACACACACACATATATATATATATATATATATACCATTTATAAAATACAATTTTAAATAATAATTTCATAAATTATTTATTCAAATATTAAATAACAGTATACAATATAAACAAAATACTTGATAATATTAATTACTTAATAATAAATAAAAATCTATAGGAAAATTAGTTAATTAATTAAATACACAAAATTTTGAAAAATAAAATTTTATTCAAATAAAAATACATTTTTTTTTTAATTTTATCTAAAAAATACTTACATTAAATTTGTTAAACAATATAATATATAAATATATTAAATATATCAGTATTAGTAATAAGTACTAGATATATACTAATACTTAATATTATAAAATTTTATAAAACATATTCTACATTGAGAAAAGGGTATTTATAGAGCCATGCAAAAACATAAAATATATAAAAATTGAGAATAAAAAGGTAATAAAAAAAACAAAATGTAATGGAAAGTTATCTTAATAATTTTGTTTATATAATGAAAATTTCTAAAATTATTTACCTAAATGTTCAATTTATTTTTATATGGGTATCTTGCTGCATTCATTATGTTCATTGTTGAATTAATAGATGAAACTCATTATAAAGTTCTTGTAAAAAATATGCATTTTTCAAAGTGTTCAATATCTTAAATCATAAATGTATTTAAATTATTTTATGAAATTATAAGAATTATTATTTAATAAAATAACATATATATATATTTATTAAAAAGATATGAAATACAAATTGAAATATAAAAAACATTTGCAAAGAAATGTTTTTTTTATTAAATTTACAAATATTTATCATTATATATTATGTTCTTATATTGAATAAATTTATAGTTTCTATAATTGAAAAAATATGTGATATAAAAATATAATTTAAATAATTTTAATTGCATATAATATTATTGTGTATATTGTGTTAAAAATAAAATGTATATGTAATGTAATATATTACCTAAGTGTGGTTCTATAGTTGTCTTTTTAAAACATCCAGAAAGTTCAGTCAGAATAGAGGAAGTAAATAAAATAATTAAAACACATAATTGTATGAAATATATAGTTCAATTTAATAAAATGGACTTACAGATTGATATCCATGTGGAGTGTGCGATGGAAGAAAATTTTTTATACTGTTAAAAAATAGTGAAAATTATACTGAATCACAATATGATAATAATAAATATTTTCACTTTTAAAATTCAAATTACTAAGAATAACATAAAATTTATGTATTTTAATAATATTAAAATTAATTTACCTTTTTAAGTTGCAAATTAATTTAATAATATAAGAAAGTTATATTTTGATTTATTATTATGAATTGTTATTTACTAATCATTAGAGAGAAATTAGAAAAATTAAAATGTTTTCAAATTCCTACCATACTTGCGCATAAGCCAATCTTCAGGAACAGGACAATATGTGCCTGTAGGATCCACATTTTTTAATGATGGTATTTTACTAGGCCTTCCAAGTTTATTGCACCATCGAAAAGCAGCTAATTGACCTCAAATAAATAAAAAAATTACATATATAAATAAAAGTTTTATATAATAAGTATATATATAATGAGTTTTTAAAATTGATATCAAAATTAATATTGATTATGATAATTTTTATGAAAAATAATTACGTTGATATCCAGCTCTATCTTCTTCTGATTTATATTCTTCAAGAGTTTTTAAAAAAAGCTCTCGTTCTTCTGAATTAAATTTGGAAACTATTTTTTTTATTTTGTCCTTTGTTAAAGAGTTAGAAAAATTTATTTTGTTTTCTGTGCTATAGCATGTCCTTGGTATAACCCATGTATTAACGACAAACGAGAATACAGAATGTTTTTCTAACAGAAAATTATTCATGCAATATAATTTTTGACGACAATAATAAAATCGCGACATTCTTCTGCTAAAATACATAATTTCTCGCGTAGTAAATAATATTTGATTAGTTAAAGCCGCAATCATTAAACATATTTTTATGAAAATTTCTTTTCGTTATATATATACTTTAAATAAAATTTATATGATTATGAAGACATGTACAATATTAATATAACATATACATTTAAAATCAATAATTTGAATTGTTCAATAATAAATTTTATAATACTGTTAAATATTTAATATATGTAGTACATATCGTAATAAACTAAAATTTAGATAAACTAGCAATGACTCAATTCTATACTAATGTCAAATCATGGAATATATATGTAACATATAACACTAATGCTTAAAAATTAAAGAATTAGAAAATTATTAAAGATTTAAGAAAATTACATTACTAAATAACAATAGACTTAATTAATTATAATAATTTATTTTTCAAATATGAGTTTTAATTTACAAATTAATAAATAACATAAACATATATAACATATAAATATAAATTATTATGATATATGAAAAGAATTTGCAATAATTTTATTATAAATTATATATAAGTACATACTTAAGTAATGTATTAAATAATATATATGTATATAATAATATTAAATAATGTATATTATTGAATAATGTGTAATATATTAAAATTAGTCACAGTATAATTATATTAAATATTTCGAAAAATTATTGTAATTATAAAAATTATAATTTATAATTATATATATGTGTATTATATATATATGTATATATGTATTATAATTCATAGTTTGAGAAAAATTTATATAAATTTGAAAAAGGAAAATGTTTAAAAAATTGTTAAATGTTTAATTTGAGAAAGTTATATAAAATTAAAAAAGAAAAATGTTTAAAAACTATTTTTTTATTTATAAATTACAATATTTTGAATAATTTATTAATTATTTCTTAATTTAATATAATTATGCATCATCTTTCTAATCGTACTGTTTTTATACATGGTCTTCCATATCTACGTTTAGCTTCATCAATAAAGGCATTTTCCATTTGTCTTACGATTTCATTAAAAAACAAATTTGATAAATGTGAATAAATAATCGACTTAAATTCAAATGATAAAGAAAAATCAATAACGCAGGTTTGAGCATTATTTTTTAATCCTGGACTGAAAAGCCATAATGTATTTAAATGATTAAATAATCTACCATCTGAACATTCGGCTTTTACTAAATGTGGACGCATTGTCGTTACTATTGATGTATAACTTTCATTTATAGGTGGGAAACCTATTACCAGATTAGCTTTGAGCATATCGTCACTTTTGAATATAACATCGGATTTTTTACAAAATGGAACAAACTCTTTATAATTTTGTACATCAGCTACAACACTGTATATTTGATCCATTGAAAATCTGTGTTATAAACAATTTTTTAAAATATTTTCTATTTATTCATAAGAAATTATTCATTTTTAGACTCACCCTATTAATTTACGACCTTCATATTCTTTTGTTTTCATAATATCAGCCATATACATTCGTTCTATATATTGTTTATTAAAATTGCACTTATTTTGAAATATTGCGCTTTCAAATAATAAAATACGTCTGAAAATAGTATTACTTTTTTGATTTAAAATTCAATTATAAAAATTATTGAAATTCTTTGAATATATAAATAATTTCATGGCGTTAATTGAAATATTCGTAGTATATTCATTAATTACATATATAAATTATATGCTTCATTTATATTATTATATTTATATCATTAATTATATCATCATTAATGAAATTAATGATTTTAAAATTATGATAAAAAATATATGATCAAATGATATATAATGACTTTTTTCAATTTTTATAAAAATATATTTACATAAAAATATTTAAAAGCGCTTTCAAATAAAATATATATATATATATATATATATATATATATTGTATATATTTGTTATTAGGTTATGTATTATAATAATTTTTTTATTTAATTACAATATTGACTTTTATTTTTAAAATATATTTAATCTATATTATAGCAATAATAAATTTATTTAAAATAATTTTAGAAAAATAATTCAATTTTCAAATATGATAAAGTAATAATGAAACAATATGAAACATAACCTATACATATAAATAATACAAAATTTATATTATTTACATATACATATAGAAAATTTAAATAATTACAATCGAAAGAATATATTACCTATACATGATGACACAATTTAATAATTCCGTTTTGTATAATATTAATAAAATTTATATATATTTATATATATCATCTCTATATATGTATACGTAAACGTTGAGCATTATCAATTTTTATAAATACATTTCGTTGTTTTAATTTTAAAACAATTTAATTTAATAGCCTAAATTTTAATTAAGATATTTATATTAAAAAATATGAATAAACTTTTTAAAATATTTATAAAATAAAAGTACATAAAAATATATATGGCAGAGTAATTATAAATTTATTTAAAAATAATAAGATATATTTATAATTAAAGGGTAAAATAGTATATAAAATATACATATTACATATTAAAATAAATCTATATTTCAGTTAAAGTATCAATTATGTTATTGAAAAAATATTGATTGTATAATGTAAATATTATTTAATAAATAAAAAAAATCTATTTATTAAATAAATTACAAATAATTATTTTAAATAACTCTTTCATACATTATTAATATTAATATAGAATTTGACAGTGGTTCAAAAAGATATTCTACGTAAGCAAAGATTACAATTAGATTGGTACATCCTCACGTGTATAACTTACATAACATAGGTACTGCAAATGTCTTCATCTTGATTCATTTTTAAAAAATGGCTGGCATCGCACCTCAAGCTTGCAGAAATGTATTTCGGCAAGTAAGTATTAGGAAAAATCGAAACTTTGATAATTAAAAAATTATTTTTTCTTAGAATTATTTGTTGATTTCATATTTTTAAAATATTGTATAAATCTATAACGAAATCTAACTTTAATCTATTCTATTAATGATATAATTCAATTGTTTTTCGTTTATATATTTTGACATTTTAACAATTAATTAAAACAATGATTAATTGAACAATGCCACTTAATATTTTTATTTTAACGTTACTTTTTTTTTCTTTAATACATATAATTGTATAAGTTATAAATATATAAAAATAGTTTATTTTATTGTTAAATAATTTATTCAATTGAATTAATTAGGTATATCATTATAATGTATTTATATAATATATATATAAATTTAATTAAATATATCATTATATCTTTAAAAATATTGTTGTATTTCAATGTATAGTTTATAATCAACAATGAATAATTAAATATTTAATCTAAATATATATTTATTAAATTCTAAATTAAATTCTTTTTACATAATTTATATTAGTCAATTTATTTGAGTTCATTTTTATATTAGTTTTTATTGATTTAGGTTAGAGGATTTCATATATCTGCAAATCAAAATGCATCTGAAGCTAAATTAAAAAGTTTTGCTGTATATCGTTGGAACCCAGATAAACCTGATGAAAAACCATATATGCAAGAATATAAAGTTGATCTAAATACGTAAGTTTATTTTAAAAGTTATTTAAAAAATTTTGTAATAATTTTTCAATAATTTTGTATTATTTTAAATTTATTTAATTTAAAAACTATTATAGTTGTGGTCCTATGGTTTTGGATGCATTGATTAAAATTAAGAATGAAATTGATCCAACTTTAACCTTTCGTCGTTCTTGTCGTGAAGGCATTTGTGGTTCCTGTGCTATGAATATTGGTGGTACAAACACATTAGCATGTATAAGGTATATTTCAATTAATTTCATGAAGTTTTCAAATCAGAGAGTTATCATATTAAAATATAAATCATTATTATTTTAGCAAAATTGATACTAATTTAAATTCAACTAGTAAAATTTATCCATTACCACATATGTATATAGTAAAAGACTTAGTGCCCGACTTAAATAACTTTTATAATCAGTATAAAAGTATACAACCATGGTTGCAACGTGGTGATGCAAAGGAGACTGGAGCAAAGCAATATTTACAAAGTGTTGAAGATCGTAAAAAATTGGTAACTAAATGTTAAAATTATTATTAAAATTAATAAAATTTATATTTTTTATTTTATTATATAATAAAATAATTGTACAATCATCATTAATAATATAATAATATATTTCTTTATAATATAGGATGGTCTCTATGAATGTATCTTATGTGCTTGCTGCAGTACTTCTTGTCCATCATATTGGTGGAATGGTGATAAATATTTAGGACCTGCTGTACTTATGCAGGCTTACAGATGGATTATTGATTCGCGTGATAGTAAAGCAAAGGAACGTCTTGCAAAATTACGAGATCCATATTCAGTATATCGTTGTCATACAATTATGAATTGTACTCGTACTTGTCCAAAAGTAAGTATAGTATTTAAATAATTTGAAAAATATAATTTCTTTCTCAATTAAAAATTAATATTTTTCTTTTAAATAGGGCTTGAATCCTGGAAAGGCAATTGCAGAAATAAAAAAATTATTATCTAATATCAGTCAGAAACAAAAACCTGATCTTGAAACTGCTATATAAATAAAAGAAAAAAATGAAAGTAGTCATATGTATTTTTCGTTCATTATGATTACATAGAAATTTATATTTGATTAAATAGAAATAAATAAATAGCTATTTAAATTATTTAATAAAATAATGGAATCAAATCTTTTATAAATATCGAATATGTTTTATTATAAATAAAGTTCAAATTCCTTTTAATATATTTCATTTAATAACTTTATATACATTCATATGTGAAGATAAAATATAATATATTAAAATTCATTAATCGAATATATTCAATTTTATGTTACATCATTTTATGTCATGTTTTATATCTTTGTTCTTTATATTTTTCTAATAATACATTATTGCTAAAATGAATTTATTGAAATATTAATTAATTTTATGGTAAGATTATTTAGATATGTAATTTTATTTTTTTAATGTTAAAGCCAAAGATATATTAATCTTAATATTATATCTACGTAATCATTCAATTATTAATATCATAAAAAATATAATACATATGATACTAGAAACTTATATATAATAATAATCATAAAATTATAATAAATCATATAATAGTGCAATATGTTGGAAATTAAGGACATCTAGATATTTTAATTAAATTTATGATATTTGTAATTGAAAATTATTTATAAAATCAAAATTTTTTCAAAATTTTTTAAATGTTTATCAGAATAAAATTTAAGGTTCGGCAGCCATTCTATTTCTTGCTGTTTCTCTTGATCTATTATGTACTTCTGCTGTTCTTAAAGTAATACCAAATATATCTTCATGATAACGATTTTCATCCTAAAAATATTATGTAAAAAATTAAAAAATATATTTAATAATAAATTAATAATAATTATGATATAACTTACACGTAGTGATAACATATATGCTTCAACTTGTTTATCTGTCATTTCACCATGAGTTTGTATAATATGTTTTAAAGTTTGATAAACATCTTCTGCCATTGTACAATCACCACAAACGTAAAAATGACCTCCTTCATACACTAACATATCATAAATTTGTGAAGCTTCCGCTTGAATTAAATCTTGTACATATGTCTGTTAAAATTATATATAATAATATTTTAAATATAACAAAGTGATATTATAAATTATTTAAAAAACATTTTATAACCTTTTTGAAACCAGATTCTCGTGAAAGAGCTAAGAAGATTTTATCTAAAACGCCAAGTTCTACCATTTCTTCTTTCTCTTGTCTATAGAGATCTAGATTTCTTTGACGACAACCAAAAAATAACCAGACTTTTCCATATTCAAGATCTATAAATTTTATTTATAAATGATTAATATCATATATTTATTTTAATAAATCATAGTATATAGCAGATTATACCTGGTCGGCGCTTTATTTCTGCGAGACGATGATGCCAAAAACCACGAAATGGAGCAATTCCTGTTCCTGGTCCGACTAATATCATCGGTGCTTTTGGTTCGGATGGCATATAAAAATTAGGCGCACTAAATAAAATAAATAAAAGAAAATCTAGAAGAAATTTTGTGTATATCGAATTATTAAAACTTAGTTTTAAAAACAAAAAACTTACCTACGTACAAATACATATAAAGGTTCTCCATCTGATATCTCGCGTAAATAATTGGAACAAACTCCGTAATGGATTGGTCCAAAACCATCTAATTTTTTAAAAATAATTTTATTTTTAAATAAAAAATTATCTTCTTCATATAATTCAAAAATATATTATATAATTTAAAATTAAGAATTACCTTGTGTTTTGTATTGAACGACAGCAACGGTAAGATGTATTTGTCCTTGATGTACATCCGGAGATGAAGATATACTATAAAATCTTGGTTGCAAAGGAGTTAAATGAAGTAATAATAATGGTGCAAAAGGTCTTACGGATGGAAATTCATCCAATACTTCTACTAAATTAGGAAATTTCCAGTGTCTCCAATCCTCATAAACTGCTGGATCCTTTTTATAAAAGAAAATTATTAAAATTTCATATTTTTTCAGTAATTTTTAACAATCATAATTAAATTTTTTAGTAGAAATTAAAATTAATTAATTAATTAAATATTTACAGAAGCTAAAAGATTGAGTTGAGCTTGTTCTTTTGGATTTGTAGCAATGGATGCAAAATATCTAAGAAGGTTCGGCGTTGGTGGTGTAGTGATATCTAAAAATCTTTTTAATAATATTCTCAAGGAATTGGGTAAATATCTATCATGTGCTATCCATGTTTTTACGATTCCTATATACAAAAAAAAAAAAATTATAATAAAAAATGAATTCAATAATAATACAGCAATTTCAATAATATTAAAAAAAAAAAAAACAAACCATTAGGAGTATGAGATTGTTTTTGTATTTGTAATTCAATTGGTACGTCTGGATCAAAAGGAGTTTGTACTCGTTTTAAAATTGCTTCTACTAATTCTGATCTATTACATGCAAAAACTCCCAAATGATCACCAGGTTTATATAATATTTCCATACTTGCTATATCATCGAGTTCTAAGAGTAATGTAGTTCCACTATAAAAGATAAAAATATAAAGTTAAATTTATTATATTATTATCATGAAACTATTATTTATTTAATTTTCATATAATTACCTCGATGAATCACCGCTTAAATTTGTTTTTCGAAACATATTACAAGTAGTTACGTTTCTGTTGTGACATTTGCTTAAAGCTGAAATATTGCAATTATAAAAATAAAAATGTAATTAATAACTATGAATAAATATACCTTTGCCAATTGGTTGGGGTTCAGCTTCTATAAAACGAACAGTTGCTGCTGATAAAGCTTCTGATCCTAAAGATAAAGCAACTTCAAGCAAAGTATCATCATCATCTAAACAGAAAGTTTCACATGCAACCTGAAAATTACAAGAAATGTTAAAAAAATGTTTATGATAATAAATATAAATAATTACAAATAAGATACGAACAGCAAAAGTATCGGCTGCCCATTTTCGAAAAGCTTGTTCTTGTCCACACATTTCATCTCCTTGTGCCAATTTTAACAATCGTTCTCCACCTAATTCGCCTAATAAATTATCCACATAACGACCAAATGCACAAAAATTTGGATATGCTGATGATCCCAATGCAAAAACAGCAAATCTGAAGAAAGGAATTAGAGATTTCATTTCATATTTATAAATTGATTATAAATAAATATATTCAATAATATACCTAACATTGCTTAAAGGACCAAAATTATCTTCTGTTTGAGAATCTGTGGTTGAACCCCGAAGAGAATCCAACCTGTCCAGTTTTTTTGAATTGCTTACTTCTGTTTGACTATTTGCTTTAATAAACGATTTTGAAGTTGCCAAACTATAATTACAATATAAATAATTATAATATAATTTATGAATTTTATTATATTAAAATTATAATACCTTATTTTATTGCCACTATTAATGTACGTTTCATTCATTTTCATTGCATATAAATTTTGTGCGAAAGCCTAAAAAATAAAATTTATATAAAATTATTTAAATTTTAATAATAATAATTTAAATTTCAAATAATTAAAATAAAAAATAATAAATTTACTTCGCCATTTTCTGGAGGATCACCATTTCCAAAAGTAGATGTTATAACTAATAATAAAGCTTCGTGTTCTATATTACTAATATCATAATCTGACATGGAAAGTACCTAAAATTAAAAGTTTCAAATATCTTTTATTATTTTTTAAAGATTGATTAATGGAATTTAAAATTCCTATAATATTTAAACATATTTAATTATATAATTAAATAATTAAATACCTGCGAGTGGAAAGCATGTCCTAATAATTCGCTAAGTTTTTCAGCATACATTTGTGATGTACCAGTTTCCGTGGCAAATAATACTGTAGCTTTTATTCTTCGAGATAAAGCTCTTCCAAATAATTTAGATGTAAATTTTACTGCTCTAAAATTATTAATTAATATGATTTGTAAATTTTATAAATTTATTTTTCTCTCTTTTTATATATTTATGATGATTTACCTTGCAATTTGCTTAAAATGAAATTTTCGTCTTGGCTTTTTAGAAGTTGATTTCTTATCACGACCTTTTTTCCAAACATGTGTTTTCCAAGCAGGTTCCTATAATAATTATATGGAAATACAAAAATTGCATCCTGCATCTAATATATGTAATAAATTTTTATTATCTATTTCATATTGTATTATATATAATTTATTTATAAGAACCTGAGCATCATATGACGGCTTTAAATAATAAAGAGCCATTTCTTGATGGAATACAGGTGTAGCTGATCCTGATATCGGTGGTACTATCCATAGCCAATCAGCTGGACATCCATTTCTTAATCGCATTTCATTTTCATAATGTTTCATAAAAGATTCTGAAGCCGTATGATGATCTACAATTGTTACATTTTTCATCTAAAAAAAATTTCAAAAGTTTGTTATTATTCTTTATAAAAAATTTTTGAATAAAGATATTTCGTTCTCGTATATACTTGAAAACTGTGCAAAACAGCGACATTAGCTTCTATCATAGCTTTGTCTTTCCATAACGAAGTAGATGTTCTTGTATCTAATCCCATATGAGTTGCAATTGTCTATAAATAAAATTTATTTTAATATACTTATTTTTTTATAATTAATATTAAAATTGTATAAAAATATACCTCTAATAAATTATATCGTTGAACATCGCATAAATCTCTCGATCCAATTTCAGTACTCATATACCAACCATTGAATGGTGCGGCTGTAAATTCTAATCCTCCGCAATCAAATACCATTCCAGATACAGCAGGAACTGCGAACCATTTTAATTCTAATTTTTCAAACCAATCATATCTACGATAAGTAAATAAAAATTAATGAATGATCTAAAAATAACGAATAGAAATACTTACGTTGGATGACTAAGGGGTACTTCTAAAACAAGTTCATTTGGAATGTCGAAATAATCAGGATCATGACCATTTGCCGATAATATCAATGGTAATATGTCGAAACGAGTACGTGCACTTTTCCAACCTAATTTCATACATAGCTGTGAAAACAATAAATTGTGTAATAATTTTGAAATTAATTAAAAGTAACAAACGAATTGAAAAGATTTTTTAGAGAAGATTTATTTTACCTCAGTGAATTCAATATTTGCAGGATCGCCAATTATGGTACCATCCGGATTTTTATATCCTGCATAACTTATTAATTGATGATTCCACACTCTATAATCATGTTTTCCATCCGTACGTTGCGGAAATATTGTTATTGCAGATCTGAAAATCAAATAAAATAATAACGTGAGACAATAATAATATTAAATGAAAAATATTTTTATTATTTAATTACCTAATATTTCCTTTGTTTGTGCTATATTTAATATGATTGCATAAAGCTTCAAACATGCCGCTAGTTGTTGTGACATAACGGCAATCAAATACCTATAATTGAAGATTATAAACTTGAAGAATGATATTTAATTTTATATGTGAACTGGAAAGAAAAGAGAAGTAGAGAAGAAGATTTGCTTTCAGATAATTATAATATTTTTCTTTATTCATCTTTATTTTTATATTAATGAAAAAATATTAAAGTTTATAATAAGAAAATATTATTGAATATATTTTTAATTTTTTTAATTTAGATTTTCAGACTTTTATAATACTTTAATATATAATAAATAATATATAATAAATATAAGTTTAAATTGTTACATACCTGTAATTTAGACCATTGAATACGACCAATGCATCTTGTAGCATTACGCCATGCTAGCTTCGCTCCAAAAACTAATTCTGTTTCAGTTAATTGATAAGTACCAGTAACTGTAACTTCTTTTTGTACACTTTCCCAACGAATACGATGTGCTTCGCTATTTAATCTATTTTTTAAAAAAATAAATAATATTTAACATATTTAATAGAAAATTATAAAAATATGTTTAGTTACGTATAAAAATATGTTTTAAATCTTTTTTACCTTCTAATAGAAGAAAAATATTGTTCCAGAAAATCTTTCGCATGTAGAAGAATTTCTTCTTTTGATCGCGGCTCTGTACCATGAATTGGTAACTGCATAACGCTACCAAGACATACTTGACCAGAGCACAATGTTTTCTAAAAAAAAAGATAAGATTAAAGTAAAATTAATATAATATTTTTTAATTTCACAAGATTTTATATCTTCTTAATTATTTGTAAAATGTTTTAGCAATAATATTTTATTTATTTAAATAAAATAATTTAACATGTTACAATTACATTCAAAATAAAACATCATTATTATTACGCTAATCAAAATATGGAGATTTATTTAAATTATTTTAACTTTTAATCTTAGATATTTAATTTTATAAGAGATTATAATATAAATTATAATCTCTTATATATATATATATATATATATACAAATAAAAATATTTTTTATTATTATATAGTTTCTTTCATTTCAATTACACATTTCAATTGTTTTAAAATTAATTATTCCAATTATTTGAAAAAATATGTGTATTACATATATGCATCATATAATTTTACAAATTTGTCTATATTCGCAGTTTTATTCGAACTCCTACGCTATTCAATAATATTCAATAATATATAATATTAAACATTAAAATTTTTAAATGATAATTTCTATGTACATAAAATATATAAAGTAATAAAAAATAAAAAAATAAATCGAAAAAAGGAATTTCAAAAATTTCTTTCATTACCTCTGCATTTCCAGCATGCAAAGAATCAAAAGCTTCAGTCTTGTAAATGAGATTTCGCAATTTCGTTGGTTTCTTTTGGCAGGTTCCTGTTGCCTCGTGCTCCTTCATTTTAATATTCTAATTCTTTCGTTCGATAAAACGTGTTCCTGGTCTGTCACCTGTTACCGTTTCGCTTATATATTAAGTAGTCACGGTAGGTACAGTGGCTTAACTCTCTTTTGTGAGCATCCCCGTGAGAAGGGAGGGATATCTGACTCCTACTGACTTCCTACTGATACTCCAGACTCCGCGAATTGTCACATGCGCTATGAAGCTGCGCCATTGATTTACTGCGTCGATATGTTTCAACAAATGCTTGAATATGATATATATTTTTCGATAATTTATTATATCACGTTTATAAAAAATATTTGATATTATTTCTTTAAATAATCTTGAAATTTAATTCTATTGATTATAACAATAAAAAGGAATAAGATTCTTTTGAGCAATTCATAAATGAGGTATTATATGGATCATAAAGATGCGCGATCGATTTAGCGCGCCATAGTTCGGCCATTGCTTATATCGTAAATATTTTATCGATATATAAACTATAATGTACTCGTTCGATAAATAATTAAAAAAAATTATGACAGTTACAAAAATAGTTATATGAAAAAATATTTCACTTACAATTATAGAAAATGTTATTTAAAAGAAAATATTTTTTAAAAGTTTTTTTCTTCAAAAATATAAATTTTATATTTTCTCTATATTGTAATTATAATATTTCATATAATATTTATTAATCTACAAAATATTAATATAAGTATTTATATTTATTTACGTAGTAAAATTCGAAAATAATAAAAAAAAATTGTATTCACTTGTATTTAAAGACGGTTCTTTAATATCATATTATTTTATATCCATAAAAATTGACCAAATTTTATACGATTATTTTATTTAGGAATAATTTTATTTAAAAAATATTTACTTTGATATAAATAAGCAATTTTATAGGTAATTATATTGTAATAATTATCATTGTAGAAATTTTATTGTTAATGGTTAAAATTTAATATATTATTAATTAATTTTTGTCTACTCTGATTTGTTTAGATTATATAAACGTAAAAAATAAACGCAAAAATGCAAGAAGAAGATAATCATAGACTTGAATCCCGCAATATAAAAAATAATCCGGAAAAATTGCAAAGAACACCCCGAGTTAGTGGTAAGTTTTATTAACTTATATTTTGATTCATAAATAATAATAAAATCATAATTGTTCTATAGAATTTGACAAAAAAGATATAATGTCACAAGAAGTTAAACATAAAATTCACTATACTCCTCAGAATAGTCCGAATAAATATTCAAAAACTCCTCAAAGTAATGGTATAATATTTAAATGGTATAACATTTCATAATGCCATGTAAGAAATAAAATAAATCATTTTATATAAAATATTTCATTTTAGAATCATTTAAAAAAGATGCGAAATCACAATCAGAAAGTAACAAACGAAAAATTCAATCATTTCATAATGAAAATCTGGAAAAAATTCAGAAAATTTGTCCAAGTGGAAAATTTGTTAATACTTTAATAGGACAATGGTCTAAACATATGGGTATCCAAACACCATTGTCCGAAACAGGAACAGTATATAATTTTTATTTTATTAGAAAGTTGTTATCAAAAAGTATTAAATAAGTTTTTTTTTTAAATAAGTTTATTAAATAAATAATAAATAAATAGGCACGAGAAAATTTAATCATGGAAGAAATGAAACAGGTGCATGTAATTGAAGAACGAAAAATTCAAAAGTTGCAAAAAAAGCTTCAGATCGCTGAAGAAACCATATCTTCACTTTCTACTTCTCATGAGATGGAATTACGAGCTAAAGAGGAGATTTTACAACAGTAATATATATATTTAATATGTATTTTTTATTTATTGCAATTAAAAATCGATAGTGAAGACAGTATTAATTTTCTTCTCTAGACTAAATAGCGATTGGGAATCAATTACTAAGTATTATTATGAAATATCAGAGAGTTTAAAAGGGTTTCAACAACATAAAGATAATCTATCGAAATTATATAATGAAATCATTGTTATTCAACAATCTACAATGAAGAAACTACAACAAGAATTATGTATTATGAAATTGAAAGGTTAATATTATATAGACTTTATTATAAACTTTGTTTGTATTTATTTCAACTTTGATTGAAATATTTTTTTATAGATGATGAGCAAAAAAATATTATTAGTACAATGGAAAACAAAATAATAAATCAAGAGAGAAGGTATTTATGAAACATTTCTTCTTAAACATATAAATCATTGAAGAATAAATAATAAAAAATTTATATTTCATTTATTATTAGAATACACGAAATGACGAGTATTGAAAACGAATTGAAAAAACAATTCGAAGAATTGAAAAATAATTCAGTTTTAGAGAAAAATCATTTGCATAATGTTTATACAGAAGAAAAATTAGAATTAATAAAGGTAAGAAATGTATTACTTTTAAATTTTATTTTTCATTTTTTTTTACTTTAATTTTTCTATTTTAAGTAAAAAGACGTGTATAATCTTGCTTCTTTGGAAATAAAAAAAAATATATTACCTACATTATCGTCATACGTTGTTATCATAGATATAATAAACATGTAAAATATTATAAACAATTACGATTTCAGAAGCAAGAAAATCTCACGTCGATGAATCAAGAACTACAAGTGCAATTACAGAAGATTACAGAAGAGAAACAAAACTTAACTATCTTATTTGCTGAAAAAGATGATGAAATAATAAAATTGCAAGGGGAGATTGTTACATGCAAGTAAGTATTTTTATATGTCTAAATGAATCATATATTTTATCTTAATTTATTAATTTTGTGATAGAAATAAAATCGAGAATTTGTTATGCCATAATACTGAATTAAGTGCAAAATATGAAAAATCCATAAATAAAGAAGAAAAACTATCAAAAGAAATACAAACGAAAGCACAGGAAGTATACAATAATATATTATAATTTTATATTATACATATATATATATATTATATATTAAATTAATTTTGTTCTTTAAGATCGATAAATTACGAGAAAATTTAAATACTAGACAAGAAATAGAATCTAGTTTAGCTAAAGATTTTGATATGATTGATAACAAATATAAAAATATGCAAAATGATTTTTTAAATATAGAAAATAAATTAAAGGAAACGCAAGTTCGTAATATAAATCTTGAACAATCTTTACAAAAGGTGAATTTTGATAATGAACACAAAATAATGGAATTATGTGGAAAAATTGAATTTTTAGAAAAAGAAAAAGCACAAATACTTTTAGAAAAACATTTAAAAATACAGGTATAATTTTAAAATATAACTATAAATTAATATTAATTAGAAATATAAATATATAAATAATGAGTTAAATTCATTTATTATAAATAGGAACTTGAGAATACTCATAAATTATCGAAAGAAAAACACGAAACAGAGATAAAATCCTTAAAACAAGAATTCGATGTTAAACTAATAGAAATGAAAAAAACTTTAGCTATACAAAATTCTGAATTTTTAAAATTAAATGAAACTATAAATAAAATAAATAATGAAGAAAATCAAAATAGACAAATAAATTTCCATGATCAGTATACAAAAATAAATCATAATGAATTGCAAGATAACTTAAAAGAAAAAATACCTTTAATAGAATCTAATCCAATAGAAATAATTAAAAAAATAGAAAAAACAAATCAAGTTTGTGAAATGAAAGAATTTCAAAATCAAGAAAATGTAAATAAATCAAAAATTATAATCAAAAATAAAAACGAAATATCGAATCTTGAGCAAGATATATATAGCTTTAATATCAGAGAAATTAATGATGAGTTACAAAATGTAAGTTGCATATACAATTTGTTATTTTTGTGTTTTATGTATATAATTCATTTTAATTTTTTTGGATGTATATAATTATATGGATTATATGTTAATTATAGATATTATCAGTACAAGAAAAAAAGGTTCGATTTAATTTAAATTCTCCAACGAAGGTGAAATTTAACATTCAAACTCGGTTAATTTTATATAAAATAATAATTATAATACAAAATAATAATAATAATAATAATAATAATAATAATAATAATAATATAAAATTAATAATAATAATAATATAAAAATAATAAAATTTTTATAGGATTTTAATTGTATCGAAAATAATTCTTTTTTTTCTCGAGACAAGGAAGAGAGAAAAAATGAGGTATTATTTAAAAAGAATTTTTTTTTTCTATTTTATATATTTTACATTTAACTAAAAAAATTAAGAAAAATATTATTTTCCATAAATAGAGTAAAGATGATTTCTTGCCGAAAAAAAAAATATTTAAAACACGCAGTTATGGATTACGACAATATGGAACTTCAAAGAAACACCAATTCGGAACTCTTGGAAAAATTTCTAAAAAATAAAATTTCATAAAATACATTACATAAAATTATTTAATTATTATAAATTATTATTTAAAAAATATATAATTTCATATAATATATATATTTCAAAGATAAATTTTTTTGTAATTACTTAAAATGTATTTTTTCAATCTATTTATGTTTTTTTACTTATGTTTATTAATATACTTTAGTAAATTATGTTAATATATAAATTATATAAAAATGTTAATTTTATAAATTACATATTCTGATAAAAATATAATTAATCCACAACAATTATTAACAAAAAATAATTTCTTTAATAAATATCTATATATAAATATAATAATGTTCAACATATTTATTAACAAAATGTATATTTCAGATTCTTATTTATTGTTTATTTAAATATCTATTTTTTATCTATTATATTAAATTTATAATATTCAATCTTTATATATGCATTCATTTGAACAAGATATTGTTCATTATTTATATACTTTTTGCTTTAATTAATTCCTTTTTATTTTTATTTTAATTAATTCTTTATTATCATTCCTACTATTTACAGGGATATTTTGAAAATTTTAATTATTCATTAAAGTAGTAGAACAATCCCATTTCATGGATCTTTCAACAGCCATTTTCCATTTAGAATATCTCAAATCTCTTTCTAAAATATAAATATATATAATTTAATATTTTTATAAAAATATAAAATTTCTTTTAAATTTCTTTTTAAAAAAATTACCATCTTCTCCAATAGAGGGTGAAAATTCCGTAACTTGAGATGCGTCTACATCATTCACATCGATAAGACCGACTCCAATGCCAGCTAATATAGCTGCTCCCAATGCTGTTGTTTCTACCATATTGGGTCGTACTATTTAGATTTAAAAAAAAAATGATATTAGAATATAATATAATATAATATACATGTAAATATATATATGCAATATTAATTCATAAAATTTTATACACACCAACATTTATTCCTGTGAGATCAGCTTGTAATTGCATAAGTAAATTGTTTACTGTCATTCCACCATCAACTTGTAAAGTTGTTAATTTTGTTCCAGAATCTTTAACCATTGCCTCTAAAATATCTCTTGTCTGAAAGCAAACAGCTTCTAATGCTGCACGAACGATATGATATTGTTGTGTATCTTCAGTAATACCACAAATTACTCTAGAAGAAATATAATTTGTAATGCAATTTATACTTTAGTATCAAAAATAATGATCTTTTAAATAATTATTAGTGCAATCTAGTTACCCTCGTGCATCTTGTTGCCAATATGGTGCATATAAACCTGAGAATGCAGGTACAAAATATACATCTCCTGAAGATCTTACATGTTCTGCCATGTCTTGAGATTGTGTTATATTATTAAATAGTTGTATATTATCACGTAACCATGATAAAGCTGCGCCAGCTACAGCCACTGAGCCTTCCAATGCATAAGTTGCTGAGTTTTTACCTATTTTATATGCAATAGTTGTTATAAGACCTTGTGTTGAATCTACTTTCTAGAATGATTAAATATTTAATTAAATAAATGAATTAATTTTCAATAAAGCATATAATATGCAATATAATTAACTGAAATGAATACATACAATACTTCCAGTATTGTAAAGTAAGAAACAACCAGTTCCATAAGTAGCTTTTGCTTGTCCAGGTTTTAAGCACAATTGGCCAAGAAGTGCTCCCTGTTGATCACCTACACACTTATATATAAATATGAAATATGTTAATAATCAAAATTGATAAAATTTTAAACAACATTTATATTTAAATATATTATTTTAATAATATACTCCTGCTATAGGTACACCAGCAAGAACTTCTGGATTTGAAATTGTTGTATATACTTCAGCACTAGATCTTATTTCAGGTAGAATATGCTGTGGAATTCCAAAAAATCGACATAACAGAGGATCCCATTTTAATGATTCAATATTCATTAACATAGTACGAGATGCATTTGAAACATCAGTTACATGTAATTGTCCTTTGGTAAGATTCTATGTAAAAAGTATAATTTATTTGATTAGTGAATGAAATAATTATAATTGTATATTTTGTAAAATAAAATAAAAATCAATAAATGAAAACATACCCAAATAAGCCATGTATCAATAGTTCCAAAAGCACATCTTTCTTCATCTATTGCATGTTTAACACGTGGTATGTTATCGATTAACCAACGTATTTTGAGAGCACTAAAATATGGTGACATTGGAAGTCCACAAAGAGGTTTCAAATAATTTTTATTTCTTGTTTTGTTAGGTACACTATCTAATATGTCTTCTAAAGTTGTAGTAGTTCTCATATCCAACCATACTACAAAAAATTATTTTTCATTTTAATAATAAATTATATTTATATATTATACATATGTAAATATATTACAAATAATGTATCTTAATAATAAATTATATTGCATTTTACCTATTGCATTGTGTAATGGTTCTCCTGTATTTTTATCCCACATTAAAGTAGTTTCTCGTTGATTAGTGATTCCAATTGCTTTGATATCTGATACAGTTATATTAATATCTTTTAGTTTTTCTATTGTTTTTTTTATGCATTCTATAACAGCTTCCAAAATTTCTTTTGGATCTTGTTCCACCCATCCTTCTTGTGGATATTTTTGTTTAATTTCAATTTGATGTGACGCTAATACCTTTCTATGTAGTACATCAAATACCTAAAAAAAAATATATTGTATTATACTTTATATTATATATTTTTTTCTTATTTTTATATAAAAATCTTAATATTTATTGTAAAATAAAATTATTTAAAATTTTCATGAATGAATCATAAATGAAAAACTAATAAAAAAACAAATAATATAACTTTAATATTGAAAATTTATAAATTAATTAAAAAAAAATTCTATAAAACATTTTTTTACAAACTATAAAATAATATTTATTTCAAAATATTTTTTTAACATATCATAAAATAAACATCACATTCAAATAATGATTATGACAAAGGTCAAGTTTCATTCAGATAACTACTAACTTAACTAGATAGTTATCAGTTATTTTTATTGTTTGAACTTAAACACAAATAAAATTTACTTACTAAGAATCTAGCGCTACTCGTTCCTTCATCAATTGCCCCTATGAATGGTCCCGAATGATTGATATTTTCAGGCATATTTTTTTTTTCTTTATTGAAGTTGAATATTTAAGTATATAGTGTATTTGAAAAATGACCTATCGTTAATCTTTATCGTATCTTGTTATATAATAATACATTTCAAATAAAAATATAATCAATTATAATAATGTATATTTTAAGTAAAATTAAATAATTCATTTAATTATTTTTCAATGTATTTCTATATTGATTATATTTCGAATTAATTTATTATCTATTAACCTGTTTGTATTTTAATTTTTCATGACATTATAAATTATAATTAATATAAAAAAATAGATAGATAATAAATTTTGAAATTATTTAACTTGCAAGTTTAAGAATAAATATTAAGTAAAAAAATTACTTAATTCTATGTTATATATTTATTTTTTTTATTTAAAAATAATATATATGAAAATACGTATAAAGTAATAATAAAAATAATAAAATAATAAAAATAAAAAAAATAAACATTTATATTTTGTTTATAAAATATAATTAAATAATTAATAACGATATTAATCAATATCAGTTATTTTTTTATTAATGCATATTAGTACTTTTTTCTATCGTATCAAATAGATTAAATATCGATATATATTTTAATTTCATCATAATTAAATTATGATAATTATATGAAATTGCATATACATTTTTTATGAAGTTTCTAATATATAAATTGTTTTATTTCAAATATATTTTTATCATAAAAATATTATAGTCAATATTTTTTGTATATAATACAATTTTCTAGTGATTTTTGTATCTTAAAGTTTGCAATAAGAAAATGCTGTTCGACATCTCTATACTATTATAGTAACTTTCTGTAACCCAGCTAATATTTATCTCATTTCACTTTGCGTTACCGGTAAGGAAAGACGTACGTTCGTGAGAATAGTGGATAATTATTTGCTCGATAATAATTAAATTAGATTAAGTGTTCATCAGTGTCTAATATTTATGAATTTTTTAATGTTTCAGGCAAATCACTATTAAACTGGCTTCGTAATATACGTTTATTACTTGGCCGGATTTCTTTATTACGGTAGAGTAAGTATTTCGTGTTATGTCGAGACTGCCCATATGAATCTTTCTTTTTTTTTCACTCTGTCTTTTTCTTTCTGAGTATAATGGCACCAATCTTATATTACCTGTTTCTTATTTCGAAATAGAAATACTATTTTCGATCTATGCAACGTGCATACATTCATTTCAAAAAGGTTAGCGATCTTGTGACGTGTCAAGTGAATACTTCATTCCATATGGTGGTCACTAGTTCAACTACTCTGTGGTCATTGACATGCTGGCATATAACTTGAATCTGCTATTTTGCTATTTCTCGTTTGACATAATAATCATTACAAATTTTTACCGCTATTTGATGATTCATATTATATGTCTTAAAAATCAATTTATTAATTGAATATTTATATTAAAAAAAGATATTAAAGAGAATTTTATAGAGATATAAATTTTTCTTTAATATAGATAATATTGTTAAAATAAAAACAACAATCATTTAAATTTCTATAAAAATATATCTTTTTCATTTTTTTTTATCTTTTTATTTACATTTTTTTATAATTTTTATATTATTATCAAATGATTAATCAATAAAATGATTTCATTTGAATTACTATATAAATATAAATTTGAATAAATATTGTAAATAAATATAGCAATAAATTAGATTGTATATAATATATTTTTTTATAAATTATATAATAGATTATAAATTATAATCATTGATTATAAATTATATTAATATTTCATCTTAAGATTCTTTAAATTATTATCTTAAGATTCTATTTAATAAATTATTTTTTTATATTTTATTCAATCTTAAAAGGATGAATATCATATAATTGTTCATTATAGTGCTACTGTAAGGACTTGGCACGAAACAGGACAACCCCATCATGCAGCAGCAGTCAGTAATGGAAGAGGGAACGGCCTATGAGCCACCTACTTATGATGAGACATTCCCAGTTCTTCCTGAGTCAACCAGTTCAAGTTCAGGGAAATTAAATATTTTCTCTATAAATAACAATTTACAACTTGGACGTATAACTATTACTCAGGTATAAATTTAATTATAATATCTATATAATTTTTTAATTATTCTAATTCTATATTTTATTATTTATCTAATTATTATCTAATTTTTAGATGTTTCGTGTACCTGGTGAGGAACGAAAATTTGATCATAGTGACAAATTTGGAGAACGAGAATCTATACGTACATGTAAAACAATAATGAAAGAAACAAATACTATTATTGAAATAGCAACATCAAAAGATCAATCTTTAACATTCCTAATAACTGGTAAACAAAATCAAGTGCTTGAAGCAAAACGTAGAATTTTAACAACGTTTCAGACTCAGGTTTGATATTATAAAATTAAAATAAAATTAAATTAATTAAATAAATTATAATAAAATTAAAATATTTTATTTTAAAATTAAAATAATATAAATTTTGAATTTTCAATTGATTATAGGCAAGTAAACAAATTAGTATTCCTAAGGACCATCATCGTTGGATTCTTGGAAAACAGGGACAGCGTTTAAAAGATCTAGAAAAGACAACTGCAACAAAAATAAATGTTCCATCTGTACAAGATCAATCAGATATAATAACAATTACAGGAACTAAAGAAGGAATAGAAAAGGCTGAACATGAAATTAAAGTAATTTCAGATGAACAAGTGAGTAAAAAAAAAAAATATTTAATATAAGTATTTAATATAAATTGTTATATATATATATATATATATAAAGATAAAAAATATACAAAAATTTTTTCATTAGTCAAGAAAAGCATTTGAAAGAATATCTGTGCCAAAAATTTATCATCCATTTATACATGGTGCATACAATGAGAATCTCAATGCCATGATGGCAGAAACTGGTGCTCGAATTAATATTCCTCCTGCTCATTCACAAGAAGATGAAATTACGATTGCTGGTGAAAAAGAAGGTGTTGCAGCAGCAAAACAAAAAATTGAAGCCATTTATAAAGATATGGTATAAATAATAAATATTATCATAAAATTATCAAATAGAAATTATTTTTTATATCTTTTTAAAATTAAAATTATACATTAATTATATTTCTCATTTAGGAAAAGAGATGTACAACAGTGTCAGTTGAAGTTCCAAAATCTCAACACAAGTATGTTATTGGTCCACGAGGTAGCACAATAGCAGAAATCTTACAAGTAACTGGTGTCAGTGTAGAAATGCCTGCATCAGATTCCCCAACAGGAACTATTACTCTTCGTGGACCTCAAGAAAAACTTGGTCAAGGTAATTCATTTTATTATTTTTTAAGAGATTTTTATATTAGAATATTAATTAAACGTTTGCATAAATGTTTTTTTGATCCAATATTATAGCATTAAATAAAGTATATGAAAAAGCAAATAGTGTTCGTACAGCTGTAGTGAAAGCACCTGTTTGGATTCATAAATACATTATCGGTAGAAAAGGTGTTAATATTAAACGTATTACACAAGAAATGCCAAAAGTGAATGTAGAATTTACTGGAAAAGAAGATAAAATTAAAATCGAGGGTCCTCCTGAAGAAGTGGAAAAAGCACAAAATGAGCTTCAATTAATGGCTACTGATCTTATATCTAAGCTTACTTTTACGGAATTAAATGTTGATCCTAGATTTTATAAACATATAATTGGAAAAAATGGATGTAATGGTAAATTTTTTTTAAATAATTTAATTATATTAAAATTTATGTTATTATATTATTTTTAATATTTCTTTTTTATTAGTAAATCGTGTAAAAGAAGGGACAGGAGTTGTAATTAATATTTCTGAAAATGATGGAAGTAATGTGATTCGTATTGAAGGAAATCTTGCTGGTGTACTCAAAGCTCAAACGGTTTGTAATATTTGTTTTATATATTATAAATAATACATAATTAATTTTTTTTTATAATATTTTATAGTATAATACTTTAATTTATTATAGGAATTAGTAGAAATGGTAAAAAAATTGGAAAATGAAAAAGAAAAAGATGTAATAATAGATCATCGTTATTATCCTAGTATTATTGGAAATAAGGGAGATAATATCAAAGAAATTAGAGATAAGTTTAATCAAGTACAGATTACTATTCCTGGTCCAGGTATGTAGCATAGTAGATGCAATAACTAAAACTCGGATTTATGCCAGGTACAAACATTTGAAAGACCTCGACTCTTATTGGCAGTTAGCCAAAGAAAGAACTTATTTGTATTTAGAAGTTTATAATTTAATTTGATAGTTTATAATTTTCTATTGTTATATAAAAAATATGTTGTATAAAATATATTTAAATTTTCTATAAAAAAAATTTTTTTTTTATTAAATTTATTTATATTCTGAATTTGAAATTTAAAAATTATTAAAAAGTTGTAATACAAAATATCCTATTTTTTAAAATGATTATATTTTGTATAAAACTAAGAAAATTATAACTTTAAAAACAGTATGTAGTTATTAAATAAAAAAATATAGAAAAAATTTAAAAAATTATTTTTTATTTAAATTAAAAATATTTTTACTTAAAAATTTTTTATTTACAGGTGAAAAAGGAGATATTGTAAAAATTAGAGGACCTAAAGAAGATGTAGACAAGTGCCATAAGTATTTAATGAAATTAGTAAAAGAACTAAATGAAAATAATTATGTCTTAGAGGTACCTATTTTTAAGCAATTTCATAAGTTTGTCATTGGAAAAGGTGGAGTTAATATTCGTAAAGTTGGTATCCAAATATTTTATTTTATATATTTTTAAAATAAATTACAAATATAATCTATATATTATCTTAATTTTTTAATTTTTAGATCAGAGAAGAAACACAAACTAAAATTGATTTACCTGCTGAAGGCGAAAAAAGCGATGTTATAACTATCACGGGCAAAAAGGAAAACGTGGAGAAAGCTAAAGAAATGATTCAAAAAATACAAAATGAATTAGTAATATTAATATCCTTATAAAAATATTGAACTAATTAATTTTAATCTTTAATCTTATATTAAGTAATTTTTTGCATTAGGCCAATATTATTACTGATGAGATAGTAATACCACCGAAATTTTATAATTCTCTTATTGGTACTGGTGGAAAATTAATTCATTCTATTATGGAAGATTGTGGTGGTGTTGCAATTAAATTTCCTACAGCAGAGAGTCGAAGTGATAAGGTAATTTAATTTGAAAATATTAGAATTAAATATATAAATATTAAAATATTTTATTCATAGGTAACTATTAGAGGGCCTAAAGAAGATGTTGAAAAAGCGAAACAACAATTGCTTGAACTAACAAATGAAAAGCAATTGTCCAGTTATTCAGCTGAAGTACGTGCCAAAGTACAACATCATAAATTTCTTATTGGAAAGAATGGTGCTAATATTAAAAAAGTTAGTAGTTTATTTAATAATATAACTTATATAATTATATATCAATTATGATGTGTTATATTTGATTATATATTTCGTGTTTTATTTGATTTATTTAATTAGATAAGAGAATCCACAGGAGCACGTATTATATTTCCAACAGAAGATGATCAAGATAAAGAAGTAATTACAATAATGGGAAAAAAGGAAGCTGTTGAAAAAGCTAAAGCTGAATTAGAAGCTACAATTAGCGAAATTGTAAATCTTTATTAATCATAGTTATTTTTAATTATATTAAAATCTGTCTTTAATATTAAAATTATTTTTTGTATAAATCAAATTATTTTTTATATTTGATCTATTTTATAGGATAATATTACTGAAGGTGAAATTCGTATCGATCCGAAGCATCATAGACATTTTGTAGCTCGAAGAGGAGGTGTATTACATCGTATAGCAGATGAATGTGGAGGAGTACAAATTTCATTTCCACGAGCTGGTGTTGATAGTGATCGTGTAATTTTGAAAGGATCACATGAATGTATAGAAGCAGCAAAACAACGGATGCGTGAAATTGTACAAGAATTGGTAAATTTTTTAATTTGTATTTTTTTTTTTATTTGTTCTATATATTCTTATAATTATTTTACGTATAATTGTTATTTTTTAGGAATCAATGGTAACAGAAGAATGCATAATACCTCAAAAACATCATCGTACAGTAATGGGAGCAAAGGGACGTAAAGTGCAAATGATTACATCTGAATATGATGTACAAATTAAATTTCCTGATCGGGATACATATGGTTAATTTAAAATTAGTTGAAATTTAAAAAAAAAATTATAAAATTTGTAATCAAGACATTCATATTTTAGATGAACAACGTGTAGTAGAACAAATGAATGGTGAAAATGGCGAAATTTCCGAAACTGTTCCAGCTTGTGATATTATTCGTATCACAGGACAACCAGAGAATGTTGCAGCTGCTAAACAAGCATTGCTTGATCTTGTACCAATTACAATAGAAGTTAATATTGTTATTAGTAACTATATATCAAATAATTTAATCATTAACAAAGAATTACATAATTTTAACATAATTTTTAGGTAGAGGTACCATTTGATCTTCATCGCTCTATAATAGGACAAAAAGGTCGTGATGTGCGAGAATTAATGAATACATATGATGTTCATATCATGTTATCTCCAGCGGAAGAAAAACTTGATTATATTAAGGTATATATATGATATTTAATATTAAGATATAATATTAATATAATATTTAATTCAAAATTATTGTTTTATTTAGATTTCTGGAACACCATCATGTGTTGAAAATGCAAAACAAGCCATTCTTGATAAGTGTAAAGCTTTGGAAGCTGAACGACAAGATAGAGCTTTGAAATCATTTGAATTGAAGGTAAATTTACTATATATATATATATATATATATATATATATATATATATATATATATATAATATTATTATAATATAATATTTTGAAAAATTATAAATAAATTTATTTAATTAATTTTATTTTAGATTGAAGTTGATCCAGAATATCATCCAAAAATAATTGGACGGAAAGGAGCCGTGATTAATAAAATACGTAGCGATCATGATGTTCAAATTAATTTTCCACGTAAAGGTGATCCTGAAGAACATATCATTACAATCACTGGTTACGAAAAAAATGCTTGTACTGCAAGAGATGATATTATGAAAATTGTTAATGAATTAGTAAGTATAATGCCTACTTAAGATTTATTTTATAAATATAACGATAATGAAATATATTATTCACTTAATTTAGAATGGCTTGACGAAAGAAGAAGTACATATAAATGCTGCTGTACATTCGCGTTTAATTGGTTCGAAAGGTAGAAATATTCGCAAAATAATGGAAGAATTTAAAGTGGATATTAAATTTCCAAGAAAAACCGATCCTGATCCTAATATTGTAACAATTGTTGGTACAGAAGAAAATGTAGCTGATGCTAAAGATCGTTTGTTGAATTTAGAAGAAGAATATGTAAGTTTAATATAAAATATATGTAAAACATTTATTTTCATAAAATCAATAAATAATTTTATGTTACATAATATTTATTGTATTTTAGATTCAAGATGTTTTAGAAAATGAATATCGCGAAAATTTGCGTTCACCTCAACGAGATGAAAGAAATTCTGGAAATTCGGGCTTTGTAGTAAAAGGAGGACCATGGGAACAGCAACAGCAAAGTGCTCCAAATACTGCTAGTGTTGAAGAATTTCCACAATTTGCTGGATATTCTCACGTACCTGTGACTAATCCTGATGGTCCTTGGGGTGTGAAACGTTAATATTTATATAGAGTAAAAGTCAATGAAACATAAGATAAACATAATATATGAACTTTCCTCTGACAAACAATACAGAAGGGTACACACATTAGTGCTAGGTGGTTCCCTGTTCCATTACTGATGTTGCTGCATACGACCTGGCCATTCTATTGGACTCTGATACTGGTTTACTACATAACATTTGACGATGGTGTTTATATTTACAGTTCATATACTAATTATCTATGTATCTGTAACTGTAACGCATGATTTTAAGTTGATTGCCATGTTAGAAATATTCACACATACAGTCAGACGCAAATTGTGCGTAATTTCATTCACAAAAAAACATTTGATTTCTTCATAACTTTTAATTCTGCTAATATGCCTTTCAGGTACAGATATGTTGTACTTAAGACTGTGGCTTCTCTTGTAGGAACTAATTTTTTGTGTATATTATATATTTCCCAGATTGTCTCTATTCGTATAGATTGCGTGGCTGAATGCGTTTGCGTTTAACCAAGCATATTTTGTTAATTTATTTATATTTTTTGTACATATAAATTGCATTTTTTTGTTATGTTGGACTAAGTGGAATTGTTTCTGAATTACATTATGATGATATTAGAGTCTATACAAATTTTTTGCAAAATGTGAAGCTTTAAGGTCTTTCTAAGGAAAACGTTCCTAAGTATAATTTTCCTGCTTTTTTATAGCTAGTATAATTAATAAGATCGCTTTATGCTCTTGAAATTGCAATGTGCTATAAAGTGAACAAATTTGCCAATAAAAGATAGTTGATCATGTATATTATTAAATACTGGACTTAAGAAAAGCAGAAATTAGTGATTATATAATGTATATTGGAGGAACATAATCTTTAGAAGGCCTTGCTATTTTTGTACTGCTTTTATGCAGTCATTAAAGACCAGATATGAAATCATTGGCATCATTAAAAGAAAAGAATCATGGATATTTATAATGCAAGTGATATGTCGTATTCTTTGAATAGCTGATTTTATTTATTCTTTCTATTTTACTGTTTGCTGTATGATGTGCAAATTTTTGCATTCTACTATTTATGAGGCCAACTAGCTAAGAAAAAAATATTCGGTTCAAGTGCCTTGTCTATTTTCTTCAGGACAGCTCATTTCAATTGTTGGAGGAATGTGAATATTAGATTATACATAATTATATATAAATATACATATATATATATATGTATATTTACATATATATACATACACATATATATATAAATGTATATATATATACATTATATAAATATTGATAATAATTACATTATTATATATATACATATATATAATCAATATGATAGCTATTGTACTTGCAGGTACAATAATATACTACTATCACAAATAGATACTATCATGTATACAGAAATTCATCTATATTTTTTAGATTTACAGTAATTTTTATAAAACTACTTGGTACGACGACTTATATGTCATCTCCAATGCATGGTTTATACAAAATGCCAGAATTAGCAATTTTAATGTGCTTAGTTTTGGCTAACAATTTGATAGATGCTGTGCATGAATGTACCTTTTCTAATGAATTATAAATACAAAGTAATTGTAATTATGAAATAATATTCTCTGTACACATTATGTCATAATACATAAATTCTCTACTGTAATAATATATATATATATATAATTAATCTATTGTTAAGATAGTGTTATTTTTTCTTTTTTCTTTATAGCATTAAATAAATTGAGACAATATATTATAATAACATTCGATATTTATTTATTATAACATAGTTGGAAGTTGTAATGTTTTTAATTGCTGTACAAATCCTTCATTAGGTTTAATACAATTTCTTATATTTTTTACCTTATTATACGCATCATCATATGATATTTTTTGGAGAGCCATTATATAAGATATAATAATTGCTGGTGAACGAGATATACCAGCATTACAATGTACAAGAATATTTTCATTGCGATGTTTATGTATAATTCTGATACATTTTTTAATTACTATAATTAGATCAGATTCGGGTAAATCTAACAATTCACAATAATAATAATTAATGTCATCAAATTTTACTGGTACATCAATACCAATGCTTAAAATATGACGAATTTTATGTTTTTGTAATATTTCTTTGTTTATAATTGGATCTTGTGAGCTTAGGAATAATCCTTGTATTATTTGTGCAATCTGTAAATCAGGTTTATTATCTATCACAAATGGTATTCCTGTAAAGGATAATTTTCTTTTTATTCCATTATGTTCTTCATATTTTTGACCAAGTGTATTAGTTACAATAGTTTTACATTTTTTTAATTCTAATTTTTTATTTTTTATTAAACTGTTTAAATCCATTATCAATGTGCAAATAATATATAAAGAAAGAAAAAAAAATAAAATTAATTGGTTAAAAAAATCATTTAATGATATTTACATAAATTTCTAAAAATATATATTAGATTTCATCTGTATCTAATGGTATAACTATATTATCATCAGAAATTTTATATTTTATAACATATTCATTTAATTGTTTATGACAATATTCTACATTCATAAGATATAAACCATAAGCTGGAGCTGTCTCTATCTGAGAAAGATAATTATGACAACCAGGAACTTGTAACATTACAGTTATATCTTTTTCTGTTATTTTACCTGAACCTAGAGCAAATAAAGCACCGACAATTCGTCTAACCTATAAAAAAAATATTAACAATATTAATATATCTATAATTATTATATATTTTAATCTGTAATAATATTTATAAAAAATTAATAATAAAATTAATATCTATATCCTTTATGTATGTGTGAATTTTATTTATAAAAAAATATTTGTTAATCACACCTGCTTATATAAGAAACCTCTTGATGAACATATAATATTCCAATATTCAAAGTTTTGAGATAAAGGATCGTTTGGCATAAGTGGATAACCTTTTTCTATAGTTAAACTATTCAAATTTCGTACATAATTAATTGGTTTATTACCTACAATTTTTGCAGAGAATGTTCTAAAATCTTTTGTTCCTATAAAAAGTTGTGTTGCACGTTTTATTCTTTCAAGATCAAAAGTATCTGATCTGTAAAACAATTTATATAATTTTTTACATAATAAATATATTTTTTTCACAGATATAAATTATACCTGATATGAAAACACCGATTTATTTCTGTAATAGGAATTCTATGTTCATCTTTATTTTTAGTTATTGAAAATCTATAAAGATAAGTTCTAGAGTGTATAAATTTCCTTACATGAAAAGTCTTTTTTACTGGAATAAATTCTAATAATCTGAAAATAATATATAGTTAATTTGTGATTAATATGATTAAAAAATATAAAAATTTTAAATATATATTTACCTTATATTATGATGACAATCAAAAAAATATCGATTCACATATTTAAGTGTATCATTGGGATAATAAATAGAGTCATATTTATTTTTTATATCAATGTGAGCTAAATTACACATACTATGTACACCAATATCTGTTCTATAAATTTTAATTATTTTATAAATTGTATATACTTATTCTATATAGTGTTAAATATTAATTAATATATATATATAATTAAATATTTACCTGCTAGAACAAGTTATCTTTGGCCATTCTATACATTTTGGTATTAAAGTTGTAAAAGCAGTTTCTAAAGCTCCTTGAATAGTATCAATGTCACGTATTACATTTTCAGTCTGAATTACATTTTTTTGCATTCCTCTAAATATAAAAATAAAATTTTTTTGTTTTAATAATACTTTAATATTTAAATAACATTGTATAAATAATATAATAAATTTTTACTGTTAAATTTTAGATTTTATTCTTTGCTATTTATGTATTTTGTATTTTCTTAACATTTTTTAATATTAAATTTAGAAATAAATTTATAATCTAAATATATAAATATATATGTATAGTTATACCTATATTGTGTACCAAGATATGAAAATTTGATTAAATATCTTGTCATTTTTTAATTATAACGTGTTGTTAATTGTTTAATTTAAATTGAATAGTAATTTAAATTATAGTAATTATAGTATAGAATAGTAATTTTAATATAAAATCGACTTTTTGTAAAAAATACTTAACCTTAAAGTATTTACCACTTATATGAATACTTACTGGTATAAATACTAATATGTATTTATACCGGTAACATGAATTTAAAAAAAATATTTATAAATTAATATAAATTAAATGCAATTATCTAATTATTCTAATAACAATAACGTTATTTGAAACTACTTTTATTAATTTTATATATTATTATATATTATATATTATTTTATATAATATTAATATAATTATATAATGTATATTATTAAGTAATTTTATTATAAAACTATATATTATTAGAATAGAAAAATTTCGCAAAACATTCAATTCTTACAAAATTTTTAATAATTAATATTGTTTTATTCTAAACCAATAAAAAAACTTGTTTAAATAATTTCGTTTATTCTAATTAAATTGCAAATTAAATATTGATATTTCAATTATCAATATTTTAATAAAAATATATAAATTTATAATAGAAATAATTTAAATATTCTACATCTATTCAATTACAATTAATTTTTAAAACAATTTATAAAAATATATAGAATAATATACATAGAAATATATCTATGTAATAAAATAATCATAAATTTGTGTAAGTAATAAAAGATTAAATCAAATTCTGTATAATTTATAAAGTTATTTATATTATATTAAATCGATTCGTTACAATCACGACAGTTTAGTCAGTTTTGTTAGTTTTAATCTGGTATTTATTTGATTTAACAATGAAAATAAAATTTATTTGGTGGAAA
Organism: Apis mellifera; assembly: GCF_003254395.2. Lineage (NCBI taxonomy): Eukaryota > Metazoa > Arthropoda > Insecta > Hymenoptera > Apidae > Apis > Apis mellifera. The sequence continues at coordinate 8,374,120 of NC_037640.1, forward strand.
ATTATTAAACAATATTTAACAAATTGCAGTATCCATGGTGTTAAATATCTCGTAGACGATCAATTATCATGTATAGAACGGTAATCGTACTTATTTAAAAATTATTATTATAAAAATTGTAGTTAAATAATTGATAGATAATAGATTTGAATAAATATATAAATTAATATTTTAATTTTTATATATATTTTTTTATAAAAATTATATAAATATGTAAATAGAAAATTTACATATTTTAGAATTTAAAATTTGAATTATATTTTGAATATATTTAATTAATCCAACGAATTAAAGATATTTTATATTTTTATAATAACAATATTAATTTATGATGTAATTTACAGATTATTCTGGCTCATATTTTGTGTATTATGTTGGTGGGGTTGTACAAACATGATTAAAGATGTATTGATAAATTATATTCAATATCCTATTGCTTTAACTGCTGAAACTACTTATGTTGACTGGCAGATACCTTTTCCTGCCATTGCTTTTTGTATTACTTCTACTCCTAAATTGAAAAGATATTTCATATTGTATGTTATATTAAAATTAAAATAGTTTATTATTTTATATTACAATTGAAATTAAATTTTAATAAACTCGAATTTTTTAAATATATTTCTAAGAACATTTGTAATTTTCAATTTCTAAGAATAAAATATAAATAAATTTTTAAGGAATCCAGGATCATTCACCGATGCGCCTCGAAAAGCTTTTAAATATTCATCTGAAGAACTTCTGTCTTTCTACGAAGAGGTGAAGAATTATTATTTATTTTTATTAAATTGAATATAGTATATTTATTGAATATAGAACAAGTTAATATATTATAAATATTTATCATAGACACGTATTCCTTGTAAAGAGTTCTTTGCGGAATGTAGTTGGAATAACATAAAATTCGATTGTTGTACTAAATTCCAAGAATTAAGAAAAACTGGTGTGGGTTATTGCCTTGCGATAAATACATTTCATTTGAAAAAATTTGACAAATCGAATGTGCATTTCTTTGTAAATCGTACCGTGAAATATGGTGATCTTATCATTGATATTTCTGTAGATGCAAGAATGAAGCAGCATCTTTATAATGGATTTACAGTTCGTATCTATTTTTTAATAATATTTTAATTTAATTAATAATTCAACAATTTTCATTTTATTGCAGTGATTTTAGCTGAAATTCAAAATAATTTAGAATTAAAATTATTAAATAATTAATCTTTAATTTTTAATATAAGTTTTTATAAAGATATATCTTATATACAATATTATATTTATAAACAATATAATAAACAATATTATTAACAATATTCAATGATCTAAAAAAAAGTATTTATCGAAAAATTGGAATTATCATTGAAGAAATATAATAGCACATAAAAATTTTTTAAAAAAAGTAAAATAAACACATAAAAAACAGAGATTTAAACTCACATTGTTGACTTTTAATAAATCTTTCCAAAATTCCATTAGTAATGCAGTTAGTTTTATCAATTATCTGAGATAATGTAAAACAATACATAACAATATCATTAAATCATTGAATATTTATTATAAATAAGTACGATAATAATATGAATTTATATAAATTATATTTATATTGTTGTAGTAATAGTAATCAATGAAAAATATTATATATTTTTATTTTACTTTTATATTAAAAACAAAAATAATTTTGTAATTTTTTTCGATATTTTTTTTAGAATCTGTTCTTTCACATAAAGTAATGATTATGATAAATTTTTGAAATAAATTAAAAAATACCAGCAAAAATGAATGTTTTTGGTATTTTTTTAACTTTAATTATTATTTAAACATATTTAAATGTTTAATAATTTAATAATTATAATTTAATAATTTATTATTTTCGTAATTCGTGAGAATTCATAGAATCATTTTATAAATTGCTAGACTTATAATAATATTTGAATAATTATCATCGTAAGAATGCAAAACATTTTCAAAATTGAAAAATTGCAATTTTTTTTAAAATTGATTAAACAATCGTAGAAAAAAATTTTTTTGCAGATTCATATTCAATATATTAAAATTTATAAGAAATGCCTATTGAAGATTATAAAATCATGTGAGATATATGTTGAAATATTATTAGTATATAAATTTTTACACATTTCGAGAAAATATTTTATTATATAATTATTTAAAGAAAAAAAAAAAAAGAAAAAGAAAAGAATTGATAAAAATTATGCAATTTTAGGTATACTTTCTCAATAATTTACAGTTACCAATATTTAAAAGTTTGAGTCATGTAATTTTAAAAATTGGACACATAACTCGAGTTGGATTTACAATGGAAGATACATTTAATGAGGATGGTGTAAAAAAAATTGCGATTGAACACAGAGGTTGTCGATTTCCTGATGAAAAACGAGCATACAATTTATTTGATATTTATAGTAGAGATTCATGTTATGTAGAAGTAAGTCAATTTTTCTCTTTCAGAATAAATATACCAAACCTTTTTCAAATATTATATTTATTATCTATTATCGATCGATTGGAGAACTTCATATAATTTATTCCACATTAATAAATGAATGCTATTTATAGGTAATTATAGAACGGATGATAAAACTCTGTGGTTGCGTAAATTTTTATTATTTTGTGCCTCAAGGAATAAGAGTTTGTAATAGTACGGAAATGTCTTGCATATATGCTAATAAGATGAGTTTCAATATGCAATCACTTATGGATGAATGTGTTCCGGATTGCGAGGGGACATCATTGGCCGTGTATGAATCCTATAAAAATATTAATGATTGAAAATGTCTTAATATAAAAAAAATATATAGATATTGTATTTTAGATTACAAATAGCAGCATTAAAGCATTATGTACTTAATTTTTAAACATAAAACGTTTTAACATTTACTAATTTTTTTTTTTTTTAATTAATTTATGATATTCTTAAATGTGATATTTTTTATTATAGGGAACAATTGCTTGAATCTTATAAATATGATCCTTTAGGTGAAAAATATACACGTCTTCAGTTTACTTTGCTTTCACATCCAATGATACGATATCGTCGATATGTAGTCAACGATCTTTTAAATGTTACAGGTAATTTGATTATTATTATGAGCGATTATAATTCTATTTATTTAAATCACGTATTATTATTTGATAAATTTGCAAAACAAATGAAAATTATTTATTCAAAGTTAAATATTTATACTTTTTTTTTTTTTTTTTTTTTAATTTCCTTCATCGTTAATGCTATTATCATTATCAAACAAATAATGCTTCCGGCATTAATGAAGAAATTGCGAAAAGATATAAAGTCACCTTCAAAAATTCAGATAAGAATCTTACAAAAAACTATATTTTTTACTCAAATTTTATATATAGATAATATATCAATAATTTAATTAGAATATAGAATATAACTATAGAACTATAAAATGTAATATTACGCAAAATATTTTGTTTCATAAAATAATCAATTTTTTATTTGTTTGAAATAAAGATGTATATATATATATATTATGTGATGATCAAGATATAAAATATACTCATTATCATTCTTCTTAAATGTCATCTATTATCAATTGTTTAAAATATGTATATCTTATTGTGATTACCATATAGGAAAATTTTTACTTTTGATATATGAATACATTGAAGCTACAATAGCAAACAACTCTGATTTTGTGTTTGTAAAAAGCTTTTTGATATTTTATCGATAAGTATCGTGTATTTCTAAATTTTTTTTATGTCTGAAGCATCCTGCATGATATTACAATATCACACTATATAACATTCTTTTTTATTATAATTTAATGATGTTATTTTTAGTTTCAGTTGGAAGTGCAATTGGTCTTTTCATGGGTGCCAGTATTTTAAGTATCTTTGAAATACCATATTGGTTATTCATTCGTCGAGACAAAATAAAATAAGATCCTAATTTTATTGAATCAAAATATTAAAATATGTGAATAGAGATTGAATTTATATTATTTTTTTAATTATTGATTTTTTAACATTAAATGTAATTATTTCATTATTTTAATTTTGCATACATATTGTATATTTCAATAAAAAAAAAAGATAGAGTAGTTTAATAATATAGTTTAATAATATAAATAATAATATAGTTTAATAATATAGATAATATAACATATGTTCTATATTAACATGATCCGAAAATTTATGGCTGTTTTATCTTTATATTATTTATCAGTAAATATACATACGAAATTAAAGATATAAATATCCTCTTGTAAATACACCATAAATACATAAAGAAATCACTTTATCATTGATACTTATATAAAGACTATTCCACGATATGATATTTACTTTTTCGACCATGTCAAAATCAGAGTTAGAAATTGAAATCGCATCAGAATGCTTGAATGATAAAAAATTATTTTCTAATATTCATAGTTATAATTTGTTCACATTTCAAGAAGTGCAAACTCTAGTTAAACGTATCTCAAGTGATAAAGCAGTTGTGCAAAAGTACTCTCTGAGATCATATTCTGATGGAAAGCTTGGATTTCTCGGATCCCATCAAAGGCTCAATGTGGAAATTAAAACCACAAATGGAAAAGATATGCTAACTTTTTTTGTTAAAACTGTACCATATGATTTACCGGTTCAAGCTGAATACGTGCTCGATAAATGTGTCTTTTTGAAAGAAAAAATTTTTTACCGTGACATAATTCCACAATTATATCATGATTATAAAGGTGAACCATGGACGGCAACTTGTTTCTTAGTAAAAAAAAATTTGTTATTATTCGAAGATTTAAGTACCAAGGGTTACTCATTGAGAAATAAATTGTTCAACAAGGAACTCATTGTGTCTAGTTTAACAAGCATTGCTAAATTACATGCATGCTCTTTGTTGGCAGAAGCACGTCTTGGAAAATCTTTGAAGGAATTATACCCGCAAGCTTTTGTAGAAAATGCTTTCTCTGAGACTGGAAAAACTAGTGAATGGTTTGATGTAAGTGTAAATGCTATAATTGCCATCGCTAAACATCTTAATCTGGATGTTAGTTTAATACCAAAAACTTGTAAAGAAGTATATGCAGCTTTAAAAATGTCATCTATAAAAAAGAATGTAATTAGTCACGGAGATTTATGGGGAAATAATCTAATGTTCAGTAATAGTGTACCTCCGAAATGTCTGTTGATTGATTTTCAATTGATCAGATATTCTCCTTTGGCGCATGATGTAGCACAACTCCTATATCTTTGTACTGATCGTGATTTTCGAGTAACCTGGGAAGAAACTATGCTAAAGCATTACTATAGTATGTTATGTGACACTCTAAATTCGACAAAAACAATTTCTGTGGAAATTCCAGCTTGGTCAGAATTAATTGAAGGAATAGAAGAACAGAGATTAGCCGCTATAATTACTGCGGCTATATATTTTCAAACTGTATTATTAGATGAGAAATTGGGAGCAGAAATTTTGGGTAATCCTAACAGTTATCATGAATTTGAATTTAAAAATAGAAATGAAACAGTACTTAAATTCATGGAAATTGATCCAATATATAATAAACGTTTAACAGAAATTGTTACTGAGTTAGTTGAGTTTAGTTTTCGGTTAAATGAATTACCAAAACCAACATAATTTTTATTAGATAATTAATAGAGCACATTTTTTTTGCACTTTAAGACATATTTTCATTAAAAATTATGTTAATTATTGCAAGATATTTTAAATATGTACAATATTATATAAATATATATATATATATATATATATATATATATATATATATATATATATCGTATTTGTCAATGTAATAAATAATTCATGAAATGAATTGTATCTGTATTTGTTTAGTGATTCAAAAAAGACTAAATTATTTATCTTGCAATTTTACAAATAATTAATTTTTTAAATGTGAAAATAATATGAATAAACAAAATAAAATTTATACTAAATCAATGTTCAATTTCTTCTCGATCTGGAAGTATAGTTGAGAGAAAAGACCAATTATGATCAACCAGTTGCACTTTTGTTTCATCAACATCATTGATTTCAATTACACGTGGTGATTCCTGTTTTTTTGATCGTGATAATTCTCCTTCACTTTCTTCAGCTGAATCCTCTTGTAAATCTTTTTGAGTTATGTTATCTCTATAAAAATTAAAATAAAAATAAGTTATATAAGTATTATATCATAATTTTTAATAAAATATAATAAATAACAAAAATTATTTAAAAATTTGTTCGATTATTTTCAAATTTGAATTTGAATTTGAATTTATAACTCATTTGCAATGATTTGCTATAATTTATTAAAATTAAAAATTATATCAAATTACTTATCGACTTTATCATCTATTGATTGAGTTTTAGATACAGATGACGACAACAGGGATGTAATAAATGATGTGCATAACATTTTCATGGGCGGTAAAGTGTGGGCTGAAACGCTGAGGAGCTGAAACATAATTAATATTTGTTTAAATATCAAAAATCATTAAATTTTTAATATATTAAAAATTTGTTTGAGATTGATTTATTTGTTTGTTTGAGAAATAAAAAATGATATAAAAAAATAAAATAGTATAAATAAAGATAAAACATGATTTGAAGAGGATAAAATAAGAAAGAATATGTTAAGTAAAGAAATAGTTAGGAAAAATATAAATATTTATAATATTTATTCATGAATTTATAAATTAATAACGCGCGTTTATTTCTTTAATCATATTTATGATGTTAGTGATGACCAATTAATTAATTAGTCTTAAGGCTGACGCAAACACACCCCCAAACGAAAATTTCTGCAATTTCTGCAATCTTCTACTTCAGATCTAGGTTGACACATTTCTTTCAACCTACACAAATATTCTTCTCAGTATATATTAATTTTCGTCAGAAAATAGCTAGAAAAGATGAAGTAAAAAAACAAGTAATGTTACTGCGAAAAATCTAAATACACACACTCCGTATATTTAATTTAATATAATTTCGCTTAATCTATAAGATATTTCTAACTAATAAAAAATTCTTTAAAGAATTATTAGTTTAAAGTAATCCGATTGATTTTAAAAAAATTTATAAAAAAATTTATAAAAAAAAATATACAGAATAAATAAAATTAACAATTGTTAAGAATGCATTAAAAATATATTTAAATGCATATGTAGATAATGTATAGATATAAATATAAAGATATCGTTTAGTAAAATTATATGAAACAATAAATTATCAAAAATGAATTCAATTTCAAAGAAATAATATTAATTGTATAAGTTTACAAGAGAATGCTAACTAACTTAAAACAATTTAACAAGATAGAATGCTCGTTTCGACATATATCTACATATAAAAGGAATACGATTTTATTAATAGGTAATGTAACAATCAGGACAGCTCCCACGAGAGATAAGACTTTGTTCCTAGCTTCCCCAACAGGTTCGTCCTGACCTGGTTTTATCGGAACATTTGCAAATAGTTCCGGAACGGCGTTGAAAACCACCGTTCTCCATTTTGCATCGTAACGAAAATGAATAAAGGAACATACTGTTGATTCTTTATTCTTAGTTTATTAATCTTTTGGAAGAATTAATTAAAAGAAAATTTAATTAAAATCAAAACATACTCTACATGAATGTATCATTTTTATCGGAATAAAATTATAAGAATGAAAAATTGAGAAATATTGAGAAAAAAATAAAATGTATGTTAATTATTATTATTTGAAATTTATAATATGAAATGAATTATTAGATTAGATTTAAGAATTTAAGAAAACAAATTTAAGAAAATATTGATTTGAATATAAATATTGAAAATAAATATATCTGGTTCTTTGATATACATTCTTAGAATGGTTTATAAAGAGAAATAGTTACGAGATGACTGATAAAGAATTAACTATTCTACAGAACTGACGTAATTTGTAAGAAAGTAGTGAGTTAGCGGATATCCGTCTACTGAAGTAATAACGTAGATGCTGTCTAATTAATTACAAAGTACATGTTTTACGTTCATTTTTATGACATCATTAAACATCTTTAAATTTTATGCACTTATTATTTATATTTTGAAATATTTTCATAAATATTTAAAAAATATAAAAATAAATTATAATATATTTCTTTTTTGAAAAGAATATAAAGAATAGATAAATAAATTTCTATTATCTATATTTATTATCTATATAAATTTTATTTAAATTATAAGATTTTATTCAAAAACTATATAAATAACAAGAACGTTTAATAATAAGTAAAATCTTTTCTTTAAAGTTAATAAAATTGTTATTCCAATTTATTTTTTCATGCACAAAATATATAAATTAACATTTATATATGTTATATAAATTTTCTATAAATGTTAAAAAGATGGCATGCATTAATCCCTGAAAAATCTTTAAAATTAATTATTCAAAATATAATGTATTTGTGTTCTCCATAATGTTATCATTAATGATTATGTGGCCTTAGGGACCGCAGAAACTCGGTGATGATCCTTAATTTGCTTAGCCTCCAGACGCTGAAAGCAATCTCCAAATAGGACAAGATTTAACTTTTAGACAAGCTGATATTATCGCGTTCATTTAAATGATCGCACATTGAATGAGAGAGTATATAAGATAGTTTGAACAATGTTTCTTTCTTTCTTTGTTTTCCGTCAACTTGTTGCTCTAACTCGCTCATGATAAGGGAAACTCGGTCTATTGATTTTGTATTGCTTTTAAAGCAGTGAAATTTTATAACAGTATACATACATGTGTCTACTCAAGTTCAATCTCCATTATTCTCGAGAATATTTCCATATGTGATGATCAATTTATTTTTTAACAATTTATATTTTCAATCAATCAATTAATTATATATCTTTTATCATTCCAAAAAGAAGTAAAAGAGTAATGAGATGAAATATTATTTTTCTTCCTTTTTCTTCTTTTTTATTTTATGAAAAATATCAATACTATGTAATTTAATATTTAGGACTTCTTTCAAACAATATTCTTCAATGTTATTCGTGAAGAAATATTTAAAGCTCAGATTTTTTAAAAATCTATTCAAGTTGTGATATACTTGGATAATTTGCAAAATCAAATCGAATTTATCATTTTCTTAAATAATGCACAATCGAAGATTTTTTTGTCGAAGACAATGCCCTAGGTCAGAAGGACAACTGGAACGCCGTGAGAGGGTGGGAGTGCGGAGAAGTATTAAATCATAGCGAGGCCACTTCCGAAGTCAGTTCTACGTTGAACGTCCAGACAAGAAATTCTTCCTTGGTAACTATTCATCGATTATTTTATCGAAAAATTTATCATTTTCTTCTTCTGTTTTTTCTTTATAAACTTTTTTATGAAGTTTCACTCAATACTTTTATTATAAAATAAAAAATAAGAAAGAACAGATAAATTTAAATAGAAGATATTGAAATCTCTCTAGATAATATTTTGCAATTTATCTGATAATCTTCATTGAATTTAATTCCAGTCAATTTTTATGTTTAACAGAATTCTTCAAATATTTCATTAAAGTAAGCAGTAATAAGCTTGTGATTGTGTTTCTGAAGTGAATCTTCTTGTGCATTAAAAAAAGTTAGAAGAAAATTTTATTATCATTAACAATATTGGTTATGAAGTTAACAGCGTGGAATTTTGTGTTGTGCATCCTGGTAACTGTTTTCTTTTTGGCGGTTACCACATCTGCATATCCTGCTAGCAATCCAGAAATAGTAAGTATCTCTTTTGATATTTTATCTTCTTCGTAAAATATGAAATTCAAATTTCGATACCACCTATAAGTTATTTCATTTTCTTTTAATTAGTAAAAATTTCATTATATATTTCATATTATTATTGTATATATATATATATATTTCAACTTAAAATATTGTTTCTTGATGCGGATCTTGTTTGAAATTCAACCACGTGTTGAAAATGGCGCGTGGGCAATTGATTCATAAAATTGCGTTCCTCTTAAGGAATTAGGAATGTAAAAGCGGTAAAAAGAAGATATAATAGACAAACAGAGAAAGTCGTGATCACAATTCAACCTATAATATAGAAAGTGAGAATGTCCTGCAAATATTTAAAAATTTTTAAATTGGAATATAATAAGTGGAATATATTCTTTAAAATGAAGCAATTTCTTTTACTTTATTAATTATTAGTTATTCCATTCCGATCATTTAATTTTATTTTCATTAAAAAAAAATAATAATAATAATCATTGTATAATAAGCTCAAAGCGATAATTATAAAAAATTATGTTTTTCTGGATCAGAAAATGTTATCATTAATTGAGTTTGCATCGACAAAATAAAACAAATAGATAAAGAAGAGTATATTACACGTGTATATTTGATAATTTTATTTGGGATGACATAATTCAGTCATCAGTATTCAAATTACAAAAAACTATATAATGGGAGTTTCAAATTAATTTTATAATTTATTATGTACAAAATGTATCAAAAATAAAAAGAAATTTTTTATATTCATTTTATGAATTAATAAGAAGATAAATAGAGATAAATTCATATTTTCCGCCTGCACGTGGGATGCATATGCAAGCAAAAGTGGACGTTGCTCGCAAGCGGTTCTTATTAAATCAATCTCTTTTCCTCCACTTGTATTGGTATATCTAATCAAATTGAACTGTAGGTGGTATCGTAAACAGAGTTCATACTTGTGAGAATTCCTTTCGAATCGTTCATTATTAATTTTACAAAAAAAAAAAAAAAAAAAAAAAAAAAGAAAAAACTTATAATTTGGCGAATTTCTTTTTAAATATTTGTAAAATACTTTTTTATATGTGTATATGTATATATTTATAATATAATGTTTTATTATAAGATTAGAATTAAAATAAAATTGGAAAAAAATATCATTTTTTGTATAAAAATAATTTCAAATTTTTTTTGTATATAAATTTTTTCATTTACTAAAGAAATATATTTAAAAATTTACTAATTATGTTTAAATTCAAATCTAATTTATATAAATGAAAATTGATTTTTTTTTAATGTATCATAAAATAAATTATGAAATTATTATAAAAGAAAAAGTTCAAATTATAATTTTCTTTTACTGAGAAACAATTGTTATGATTTTTATATGCTATTTATATTTAAATAATTTGAATTTTATTAAATATAGTCAATTATTTTTTTAAGATGTATAACTTGCAGGCGATCGAAAATATGCGACAGATTCCGCAATGGCATTGTTTGCGCTACAGAAAATTTGATCTCGTACGCCGCTGTCGGAATTACCGTTTAGGAAGAAAACATTGACAAATACAAAATCATCGCAATTCAAGATGGATGAATACAAATAAGTCATTATATTTTAAGTTTCATCGTCCAACTATTTTAAATATTCTATTGCATATGTTTAAACTTATATAACAATGAATAACAAGTTATAATAATATTTCTATAGAATTTGTAAATTATTTATAAATTTAGTTCATAAATTGAGCAATATAAATAATATATATTTTAATTTAATTTTTTATATTGTATTATCTATATTAAGACTGTAGATTAAGATTTTAAAATTAATCTTTAAAATTAATCTTTTATTTTATATAAATTAGAAAGAACATATATATATATATATATATATATATATATATATATATATATATATATAAAATGTATGAGAATATCCCATGAGATAAATAATTTTTATTTTTCTAAGATAAAAATTTTAATAAAATTCATTATTCGTTATGTTATTGATATTATTTATATTTCTATATTTTTTACTTAATTATTTATATTACATTATATGAAAAACTGTATGTAAATAAATGCTCTTTGATCTCATCATAAAATGAGAATATGTTAAAATAAAATTATTTTAATATAAATAATTATTTTCATTAAAATAAAATTATTTTAATATAAATAATTATTTTCATTAAAATAAAATTATTTTTTTAATATTAAAATATTTTGGAATTAATATTACCTACTTAATAAATTTATTTCCTAATTAAGACATAAAAAGACATAAAAAGAATAAATGTATAATTATAAAAGTATATTTAAATTCACTTACTTCTTCCACTATTCCTTTTCCTGGTACTCCTAATTGTTCATACGTAAATGGTGCAGCTGTTTTCGTGTCCTTAATAGTTTTAGTCGCTATTAGATTACTAAAAGCAGTTGCAGGAACATTTGTATTTGTAGATAAGATTTCGAGAGAAATAGTCACTTCAGATTCTGGTTCCAATGTTAGTAATTCCTACAAACAAATTTATTATAATGGATGTAAATATTTGGATGTAAATTATTATATAAAATAATTTTTTAATGATTCTTTCATTATATTAAATCATCTTATGTATATTTATATATTTATCATGCTACATACTTGATTAGAATCTAAAAAAAAAAGCTGTGATCTTCGTTGCCATATCTTGTATGATGAATCTCGTTTCTCTCGTAAATGTGGTACAAAAGCGGCTGCCAAAATTGAACTATTATTTTCAATGACATTTTTTTTTGTATAGATAGGTGACGATTTTTGAGGTGTGAATATAAACACTGAAATTAATTAATTAATTCCTATTTAAAAATGAATTTGATATTTTGTTAGACAAGTTGTAAACTTACATGAATTATCAGTTGTGAAAACAGCCATATATGTTGATTTTGGATCTGCTGTAAGAGTTGCAACTTTTAAAGATACACTCCATATTAATGTAAGTGATAAAATGTTCCACACTGCAATGTGATGTGCAGAAGCTGCTATAACAAGATGACAAGCTTCTTGCTTTCCAAATTCAATTTGTCTAACAAAATACGAATAATAATGAAAATAATGTATTATTTTATTAATACCACTATTATTTATAATACTTACGTCACTGGATACTGATATTGGCTATGTGTAAGGCTACATTTAAATGTACAAGTATCTGGAGTCCACATTGTTACACTAGAATCAAAACCAATTCCAATTAATGAACCATCTATTGAGAAACCAGCATCTGATACAGGTAGATTTCTATAATCTCCTATACTGTGACACTGCCAATATTTTGTTTTTTCTGCAACACATTTAATCTTAAAATTTAATATAAAATGATATAAAACAATATAAAATAAAAATGAAATATATAAATTTTACATACTGAACATAGACAAAGGTTCTACAAGATGCCATAATTTAAATTTTTTATCTTTGCCAGTTGTAACTGCCAGTGCTTCATCTTCATCAAATAATGTACTTGGTTGAAAATGCAAAGCATTAATACCACCTTCATGAGGAAGTTCAATCGATGTATTTAAAGCATACCTAATGATTAATATATTATTTTAGAATTTATATGTCGAAAAAATATTTTTTACACTTACATTTGTTGTATGGCATCATATTTCCAAAATTTTAATCTTACTTCTATACATGATACATTATCATTTCGTTCTTCAATAGTTGCCATCCATATACCATTGTTATTTAATGCTATTTTTGTAACTTCCGTATTTACAATAATTGCATTGCGTTCTTGTGTTAAAAAATTTTGTGCCGTAATATTTATCTAAGAATTTATCAATAGTTACATACAAATTTTTTTTACAAGTTTTTTTCTTATTATTATTACTTACATTATATAATAAACTTTTTGTATGAGTGTTATAAAATTGAACATGTCCAGTGCGACTATTTAATACTAAACAATTAGTACGTGGATCAACAATAAGACCAGCAGGAAATAAATCTTTAGAAGATAAACTTACACCCCATGTAAAATTTTGTATAACTGAAGTCAATTTTCTTTGTGGATTTACAACTACAATACCTACATATTATACATATTTTAAAAACATATTTTTCTTAATAGAAAATATTAATAATAATAATAATAATAAACTGCAAAAGAAAATGGATGAATTATAAAATAATATTAAAAAATATTTATACCATTATCTAAAGTAGATACAGCAACATATAAATTATCTGGAGCTATAGTAAGATGTTTAATAGGTGCAGGTAATCGTGGAAGAAAAGATTTCTGATGTGGATTTGCTAAAACCCATTTCACTAATACACATTCTCCTCCTCCTGTATACATATGTCCTCCTATGATATTTAATAATAGATGTATATATCTTAAAATTCAAAAAAATATTAAATATATATATATAATATACCTGATTTACTGAATACTATTTCTGTAACAGGTAATGTATGCCAATGATAAACAGCTGTATAAGGTCTTATTTGAAATAAACCTTTCCATACTACTGCACGACCAGTTGAATCTCCTGTGGCAACACATTCTTCTTCTGGATGTCCAGCAATACATGTTGGCCTTCTACCAGTTCTACCAGTTTTGTGTCTATCATAAAATCAAACAATATTTAAATATTTTTTATTAAATTCTTATTCAATTTTAAATATTCCATTTTTTTATGTAAAGATATTTACAATTTGTCAATAAGATTTCTTGATGGATTTAATATATGTAAATCTACATCATGAAGAATAGCTATTAAATTTTCTCCATGATTTCCAATTACATCAATATAATATTCATGTGAATTTGTTCTGCAATAATAAGCAAAAATATATAAAAAATTGAAGAAAATTTTAATTCATAAGAAGAATTCATTAAAGAGAAAATTTTTCTTACGATATACATGTGGATTTTGTACAAACTCCATTATCTAAATCAAATAAAACTATATAAATTTTAGTATTGCATTTAGAAATATATGTTACTAACACTTGTTTTAATTCATTTCCTTTATGAGTTTTATAATTTACAATATGAAATGTTTTTATTTTTGGTTCTTCTTGAAATTTCAATTTCTGCAAAAAAAATGATAACAATAGAATTAATAAACAATAGATTATGAAAATTCTGAAAAAATATAATATATGATTTTATATATTGTTATAAAATACATTTAATATTCATACTAATTTTTTGGTGATAATTCCACTTTGACAACTCCAAAAATTTAGTTCTCCATTTTCTGTGCAAGCAATGATTAGATTAGGATTTTCAGGATGTACAATTAATCCTGCAATTCTAAAACTTGCTGGTTCTAATTCTTTTACAAAATCTCCAGTTTGTGTACTATAAGCTCTTATAACATGTTTCCATACTATATACAATAATCTATAATAATAAATGTATATAATATAATATAAATTGGATAATAAATTTAAAACTCTCTATTTTATTTCAATTAGTTGAAAAATTAGAATTAAAAAAATGATAAAAGTAAATCATAAAAGTTTTAGGATTTTTGATTCCCAAAGCAATATTTTACTAAAAAAAAATTCATACTTAATATAGTATTAAAACTTACTCTCCATCATGAGAAAAAATTGGTCGTTGATCAATTATACTACCTCCACCTTTTCTCGTAAGAACTAAATCATCTACATCTATTATTTCAATATTTTTAGATTGGCGCCGAGTACTCAATTTCATTTGCATTTTGTTATTTAATTCGTAAAACAATAAATTTTTTAATAATTACATGTGGTATTATAAAACTCATATATTAATAACACAACAAAATATAAAATATATATAAAAAAATTATATTTTGACAACTACACGTGTTTAATGTAATTAACCAAATTATACATTAATCACATGGTACCTTGTTGCATCCAAATATTGAAGCAAACTTCATATGTCATTTATACAACTGTGTCAAAAAAATACCTAGATATATTTTTAACTGTAAGAAAATTATATATTTTTTCATTAAAATAAAATTTACGTTTTTATATATGATTCTTATATATTTAATAAAAAATTATAAATAAAAATATAAATAATAAAATATATATATATTTCAAAAATATGCAATCAGTTTAAAAAAATATTTATCGATTATATCAAATAAAATTATATTTTAGCGTCATCTATAAAAATGAGGATTAAATATTGAATATTAAATATTGATGAAAAACAAGAAAAGAAAATAATAAGAAAAAGATAAAAATTGAATAAAAAATATTAAAATCAAAGTCATCTTCAAAATTCTGCAAATCAAATAAAAAGAAAAGATAAAAAACAAGAAAGAAAGATAGAAATATAATAAGAATAAATAATTAGCGCCATCTTTTAAAATCCTAAAGCAATATAAGTTAAAAAAATAAATAAATAAATATAATGACACTAATTTTCCATTTAATTTTTTTACTTTTTTTTTTGGAATCCTTGTAATTCCGTTTTTAATATTTTTTTATTTCTTTTTTTGCTTTTTTTTTAAATTCATTTTTTGATTAAGAAAAGATGAAAAAATATGACTTACTGTTAATAAATGTCGTAATGGTACAATAATAGCTTTTCATTTATATATTGCAATAACAATATATATAATTTTGTGTTTAAACACAAAATTTTTATGCAACTTTAAAAAATAAAACCTGTATTTGATATGCCTAAATGATAACGTAATGGCAAAATTGTGGCAAAACTGATTTTCTTTCATTCAATAACTGTATTTTGATGGTAAGATTACACACTAACTTATCGATAATAATATAAGTAGTTACTTATAGATTTCTACCAACAACAACAACCGATATATTTTTATTTGTATGTCTTTATCTTATATTGGTAAAACAGTTTATCTATCTTTAAAAAGTAGAAAATTTATACAATGATAAGTTATTATTTATCAACTCCATCGGTATTAATTAAAAATACAAAATTAATAAATAATTAATATGTGTAATCTATTTTCTTGAATTTCTATTTGCACTCATATTATTTATAAAATATTGGTAACAAATATTATTTGTCTAATATTTTTATGTTAATAAAAAAAAAAAAAAAAAGAAAAAGAAAAAAAAAAAAAGAAAAAAAAATATGTATAACAAAATACTGATTATATTAGTATTAAACATAATATACTCTGTTCAAAAAAATATTTTCGAGTAACTGTTGCTTTATTCTCCCTTAACTTTACATATTATAATAACATAAATGAAAACTTAGAAAAAGAGAGAAAAACAGATCAGATTAGAAACTGCATTAATAAATAAAGCGCATAGATTATTCGGCTTTGAGTGGATGGAAAACAAGTACTGCACGCGAGCAAAAATTCAAATAAAGATTTTATTGAAATATAAGGAATCTGTACCAGACAGAACTAAAATTGCCGTTTAGAATTTGGTACTACCGGGGTTCATATATCGTATATGCCTGCGTAATCGCTCTTTCACTTTCTTTCTTTTTCCGTGAATGTGTATGTGTAGTTTTTTTTTTTTAATTATTATAAGTAGAGTCTGAATATTCTATAAGTACAGAAACAATGTTAAAGGTACGCGCAGTCTATCTCAAAGTCTCTAAAGCTAAAAAGGATTCTCTAGACCTGCAGTTTGCGATTTTACATTTACAACTTAAAGGGGTTTTTGCTTTTGTTTTCTATTTACAATTACGATAACTGAAAGGTCTAAAGCTACGAGTTCTCTTTCATTCTCACTCATTCTTTTCTTACTCTATTATCATAGAGTTGTAAGTGTCCGACTATTTACAATTTTTACAGAATATTTCTCTCTTAATATACAGAATGTGTTGGTTTACACAATTGGATTACACAACAATTTAATAAACGTTTATTTAAATCCCTTACAATAGAAATTGTAAGGAATCACGCGACTTAATTGTACACAATTAATCCCATTTTATTTCTCATTTAAAAAGATAAAAATTATCATTCCCTATTTCTCTTGAAAATCGATCGTACAATTAGGGAAAGAATAAAATATTAATATTAAATATTTAACATTCGTTGCAGAGATGTATTAACTTGTTTTAAATAATTAATAAAATTTTCTAAATTATAATAATAATAATAATAATAATATTAAAGAAAACTTGTTCGAACGAGGCTCGTTTTTCGTCAAATGGGACGTATCGTGCACATATAGTCTCTAATAATACTATACTAAGAATGTAAAAACCTAAAAACTTTTCTTTCTTTATATTAGTTACAATAAATAAGCAACGTATATGATTTTTTTCTTTTTAAGTTTTACGATTATATAATTATATCACGGATTTACTGGTTCTGAAATTGGTGCATACGCGCGCCAATTGTACGGTGGAAATCGTTGAAAAAATGAAAAGAAAAGAAAAAAAAAAAAAAAAAAAAAAAAAAAAAAAAGTAAAATAAAGTAAAATAAACAGTAAAAAATAAAAAAAGTAAATCATGATATTTGAAAAAGTTTTAGCGACATTAATTAATTTGGATAAAAATTGTTAGAATTTGGTTGTTGTACTCAATTCTCTGTTCAGGATGACCGTTTTCGAGGTAGGAACATCTCTATTTGGTGAATACATGTCGACAACCTATCTTAAAAAATAAAATGGCGCTTTCGCAAGGATATGCATAAATACTTCTCGATATACATATATATATATATATATATATATATATATATATATATATATATATATACATACACACACATATACATATATACATATATATCGTTGGAATTAAATGTCGCACGTGTAAAAACGTATGATGCGCAGTCAGTCCTTAAATTCGAATAAGAGGAAAAAAAAGAAGAAAACACATTTGACAGTATAAAAAAATGCAACAGCTAACACATTTAAACAATACTTCATCGATTCGTAACAAAAACTCCGATAACCGATATAGAACACGTTATAGAGATTATAATAAAATGATCGTCTATTATATTGTACGTGTATGATAAACGTACGTCGTTTTCCTTCTCTTTTTCAATTTGTTTATCAATATGTATTGAATTGTATGTGTGTATATCTGTGATGTTACAATTTGAAAAAAATCAGTAATGCCTTCGTGTCTCTACAAATTTAAAATTTACAAATAAATAATATATATTGTATATTTCTTTTTTTGTGACACAATTATTATTTGCTAAGAAAAAGAGAAAAAAATCAGAATAATATTCATCGTTAAATATAATATAATATCATAATGTTTGAGAAATATGTTAATAAGATAACAGTTCTTTTTTTTCAATCCCATACTCGAAAATTTTTTTTTCATATTTTCTTAAATCGCTTCTACGAAGCTGCTTTGATTATTCTAAAAACGAATTAGAAAAATATTTCTTTCCAGATCTGTACTATTTTTATCATAGTATTTAAAAATTTGAAATCAACTAATTTACAAGGTATACTATTATTTCTGCAGAGTTCTAATACAAGCGAAAATGCAATCAATGAGAAAATGTATTTATCTTTTAAAATGTCTCGTTCAGATCTTTTTGCATTTTTCTCTGTTTTAATGCAGAGATTTATGGACTATCAAGCGTTTTAAAAAATGTACAAGTATATATCACGACGTGACAGCGACTCATGACGTACCGTTGTTCTTTTGCATAAGGTTGTCGCATGATGATAGTCTTACTATCTTTTATCCATTGATAATCACACAATAATTTTTCACTCAACATACTGGAAATCTGACTATTCAATTTTGTTGTTTGCAATAAAATTCATAAGATATCATATCCATAATTTTAGATTCTCATATTTTTTGCTTCTGAAAGTTCTTGGAACTTCGTTCAGAATACATAATATACCAGAAACTTCGAGTTAATAAATTTTTTCATAATTTACGCATAACTTTGATCTTCTTTGTAACCACAAAAAAATCCGTTTTACTTTTTTTTTAGAAAAACGTTCTTATATATGTATAGCTCAATATCGTCACATAATATATGATTACATATATATATATATATATATACATAAGAGAAAACATATATACATATATATATATATATATATATAACCATCTTCGGCTCTACACTTTAACGTGTGAAAATAATTTATATTTACAAGCGTGGTTCAGTATTAGAAATTCACAATAAAGCGTCCTTATTCCGAACTTGTTAATAGATATCGCTCTTCGGATCTCTCTCTCGGAAGAATCCTTTTTCAGTCTTACACTCCCTGATGGTAACGGTCTTCAAATTCACCGTCACGTCTGTAATGAACACTTGATCGGCAACTGGATTCCTTGCATGCCAATAATCCGTACCAGGACTCGAAAGAGGAATATACATGTCTGTTTTCGTAATTTCCGTTTGTTTCACGCTCGATGTATTGTTATTATTGTTGTTGTTATTGTTAGTGTGGTTATTATTATTGTTATGACTATGATGCCCATTAACAACAGTTGATAACCTGTTGTTATTCGTGTATGAATCCGTAGGACTGGGTGACTTGTGACCATTCGTATCTACCGCCACAGCTCCGTTCGACTTCTCTTGTTTTTGCTCAGACAAGTGCCTCTTTTTGGTAGGCTGTTCCAGAGGAGTATCTATTTGAGGAGACAAAGGTGCGGGTGGCGCACGTGGCAACGAGGGTGGAGGACCATGAGGCACATCGGCTTCGGCACGCTTTTTCTCTTGTACTGCAGGAGCTGGCGTTGTTGGCATTGCTGGCAGCGGTTCTTCTGGTGTCGACTTCACACTCGATGATGATGGCCTTCTGCCGTTAACCTTGTGACTCTGGAATGAAATTTAGGATATCTTAATTGTTATAAAGTTGTTTTTTATTATAATTTTTATTATAAATATTTCATAATTTCAATGTACAAAAATTTTCAAAAATAAATTTTAAATGATTATTATAGAGAATAAATTAATAACAATTTAGGAATGTGAATGAATACTTACGTGATAAGAGGGAGATGTTGGATTACTCTTTAGTGGCAATAGTCGAGGAATCTTATTTGGTGGAGGACTTCCACTTGGACTTGTAGTAATAGTAACACCAATTTTTCCCGATTCTTTGCTAAGAACTTCAGCTTTTCTTTTTGTACCACTCGGTTCTCTCCTGGGCAATAGAGGACTATCTACACTGCTATTGGAACTATCTGAATCGACGCTGAAAGCGGATGCCGATAATTCTGGAGCTGTGGGCGATTCGTGCCCATCGAGGGAACTCGGAAGCGTGTCTTCATCAGGTGCAACGGGATTTAGACGAGGAGCAGAAGTGCTACCAGTAGTTGATTCGTCTTGACTATCTTCTCCGACTCTCTCGTCTCCACCTGGTTCTTCTTCAACAACCATGTTGGCCAAAACATGTTCCTGATATACGAGGAAATTTTTAATTTCATAACGTTTATATATATTATCATATAATTCTTCAAAAATTGTAGAAAATAATAAAACGTTATTTAATTTTAAAAAATTTAAGAATGTAATATTATTTAATATAAATTTAATTCTTAATAACGTATTTCATTTCGATCAAAAATTTTTAAAATTCAATATAAATTTAATTCTTAATAATGTTTTATTTAATCCAAAATTTAAAAAATGATCATACTTATAATTTGAAAATATATAGATATAATAGTGAATCATATTACGCGGAAATTTTTATAAAATTAAAAAATTGAAAATAATATTATTTTTTACAGAAATATGAATAATTATTTACACTATATCTAGTATCCCTCCGTCTAGGTCTTCTTGTAGTTACATCTCCACCTTTTTGACTTTCTTCGTATAATTCGATTAATCTGACGTCTAAAATGTTCTCTTCAGGTTCCCATGTGTTATATCTGTAAAGAGAAAAATTATATTCTTAATTTATTTGAAGAAATCTCATAATATTTATCAGTTTTATTTTTCACTTACTTTTTGCTCCATCCCTTCCACTTTACGAAATATTCTACTTTACCCTATAAAAAACAAAAATGATTTATAATTACAAAAAAATATTTACGCAAAAAATTAATAGATATGAAAACTAAATTTGATAATTAAATATATAACTATACTATACTCGTAATATTTTTTTAAATTTATGAAAATATTATTAAATAAATAATAATATAAATATAAATATTATTAATTTGTTACATATTTTTTTCAATGTTTAACTGTAAAAATATTTATTTATGGATTGTCAATTTAAATGTTATATTTATAGTTAGTACAATAAGAATTAAATTTTTAAAATGATTTTAAAAAATTTAAACATTTTTATTATATTTTTCATCTGTCATCATATTATGCAAATAAATAATTTCTATAAAATAAAGATTTACATTCGAAAAAGATATATATTTTTTCATTTTTTTTTTAATATCATTTAATATTAAATATTAAAATTAAAATACCAATTATAACAATTATATCAATAAATCTTTTAAATCGTCCCTTTATTTCTCAATAAAAAGTATCTATTAATAAAAAAAGAAGAAAGATTCTTAACATTTGGTAGCAATGTTCGAAATCCAGATGATTTTTGTAATTTTTGAAAACATACGAATGGAAATTAATTAATTTATATAGTTTATAAAATTATAGATAATTTTGATTTGATTTGATATATATAAATGTAATGAGGATTTAAAATAAAAAACGAGTTTACAATTTTTATTCCATTTCGTCTATCGACAAAAAAACTCTTGGCGCCAGTCCTCGTTGATTACGATATTGAAATGTGGTTGATCGCAAAGATCCATTTCGCGCGTCTGCGTCAAACAACGGATTTTCGAATCTATCTCGTAAGAGCGTACGGTCGATAAAACGGGCGGTGTTGACTTCTACGAGAGCTGCTCATACGACTCACCTATTGGCCGTCGGCCAACGAACGAAAGCATGCCGACCGATCGAGGTGCGCAGCCAGTGTGACAGTTGAAAAACAATGACATAACTGTGCAGGTATAGGACACGTCGGTTTATCGCGCATGAGCCGTTCGCAGCTGAGAAGTCTCGCGTGTTTTATGTCGATTTACAACGTTGCCAATCTCAACCAGTATCGTTACTTTACTCCGAAGATTACCGGTATGGTAAAAACGCATAAATTCTTGTATAAGTTGTGACTGTTATAAAAATATATTACTATAAAAATTCATGCGGTAATAAATCAAAATGTAAAATACGATAATTTAAAAAATTTTGACGGAAAAATAAATATAATATTTTTATAAATATATTCTTATAGAAAATATAGAACTTATAATCTTAAACACGTAAATAAATGAACTAAAATAGATCGTTAAGATTTTGTTTACGATAGAATATAAAAAAATGAATAAATATATTTTATGTTAAATGATTATGTATCAATAAAACGTGTTTGTTCGAGTTCGAAGAGAGATATCGAGAGCATCATACACGATAGAAATCGCCACGGGAGGGGCAAAATTGTCGGAATGATAGTGGGAAAGAGAAAGATCATGAAGAGGGGAGGAACCGGCAACGGCGCATAGACAAACAGATTCCATATAGTGGCGCTATCTGCCGGTGACGGTTCGCAGTTCTCTTACTTACCCGCTTTTCCCTCTTCTTCGTAATCCGTTCCGCAGCGTAAACTCTGTCACCTAGATCCATGATGTTTTAATCCTTGTTTTTTAGATGCGTATGAAAGTTGTTAATATATCCAATAAGAAAGTGATGCGTGTCACTGAAATACACCACTGAGCAATGTAACACCATATGTAAACACAAAAAACGCGCGTCCCATCGGAAAGGGAATTTCAAGCGGCACAGTTTGCGCGCCTGAGTTTCTTCTTCGTGTGTTCACGCACAATAATCTTGTGTACGATATTCGTCGAGCACTCGAAATACTCGACTGCGTTTCGTTTTGTTTCGAAGTTGTGTTAGATTTGGTGTCTGTGTTGGCCGGCAACACGTTTTCTGCTTCTGCTGGTGTTGCTGCTCCCTTCGTGCAAGATCGGGGTTCGTGACGTCAGCAATTCCCCCTCACCTCGTAAACACCAAACATGGCCGTCGTACGGATATACGCTGATCGAGTGCGTCCCAAACTGATGGTGAAAATTAACGTCGATATAGGCACTAGCAACTTGTGGATCCGCGTACGAAGTGCGGAAAACCGTTTTCAAGCCCCGTGAACGCTCTACAGTCTCTTTATATGCAAATATTTAAAAACTGGAGCGATCGACTCACAGCGTCTAGCACATTCTGCGGATCGAGGCCGACTAGAGCCGAGGTCTGCCGAACTCCCCTCGCAAGCTTAGTGGACTCGCCCGACCCGCTCGAGGTTAGAAGGGGAGGGGGTAACGGTAGAGAAAGAGTATCGAAGGGGAAGGGAGAAACTCTCAACGGTACGTGCGCCGCACACGAGAGAGAGAAAGAGAGAAAGCAAAAGGAGGAGAGTGTGATTGAGTGACCGAGGACGAGAGGGGTAGGGAGAAGAGGGAGAAAAGAGCAAGCGCAATGGAGGTAGAAAAGAGAGACGGCACGACCAGGAGCGCCGTCCTCGGAACAAGAAAGCTGCCTGCCTGCTTGCCTGCCTGCCGCCTGCTAGCCAGCCACCCCAAGTTCCCTTCTAGGTACGTGTATGCGTATATTTGTGTATGAGAGTAGTCGATGCAACGTTGCCAACTCTATTTCGTCGATAGCACCGCACCAAATGTCACTAGTGTATTATACGATAAAATTAAAAATCTACTATGTCGTCGTTATATTTATCACTTAATATTACAATTTGAATAAGTCAATCACTGTGTCTTCCTAAAAATACACTTATAGTTTAATTACGATATTTCACAAATCGAGATACCGCTTTTGCTGTATTCGCGCCCACGATTTGACAACACTGTATCCTCTTGCGACGTACTGTCACACTACATAACACTACCGCACGACTTCGGCTGTCGCATACGATGCTTTTACAGTAAACAGACGTTTAAATCGGATTATCTGACAAAATCGTAAACTCGTTGTAACGATAACACACCGTATCGAATAAAATCGACGCAAGATATAGCGCGTCGCAATAAACGGGCGGCGCTGTATGTGAAAACGTGTGCAACCTCAACGGATCCCGAAATGAGAGTGTCCTCTCCTGTGTCGACGAACACACAGGGAGAGCGGTTGAGCGAAGGAAAAGGAGAGGGATAGAAAAGGAGTGAGAGAGTTAGATGGGGAAGCCTGCTCTTCTCCGTCCTTCGGCGTAAATAGCAGGATAAAAAAGCCACGATAGTGGCGCTCGATTGGTGGGATTCTCGAAGCGCCACCAATGCTTCTAACCCCGCACAGCACGGCGACCAATCGACGAGTGGCACAGCCCACGTCCATTCCCCTCGACTCGTCCAGAAGGCGGGCTCACGGACAATCGTCGGTCGACGGTTCAGTTCGAGGTCCCCATTGCCGTACCGCGCGCGTCCCTGTATTCCCCTCGACAACAGCCTTTCCGTTTTGCCGCAACTTTCCCCCTCTGTGTATGTTAAAACAGAGACAGCAAATTCTCTCCCTCTCCAGCACTCTTCCCCTTGTGCAGGAAACCCGAATAGCGGAGCACTACCGTGCCACCGGTCATATCTCGTTCTCTGTCTTTCCTTCTTTCTCTTTAACGCCCACGGGTGTGTAAAGCCGTATATATCGCGTATATGCTGTCGCGTAGGGCGGGCACGTGGGTGAGGGGCACAAGGAGAAGTACATATATACATTTACATATATATATATTATATATATATATACGAGCGCACATCGTCACAAGCATTTCCCCTCTCCATAGCCACGTCGGCGGTGGCCGACCACCGTTGGTATTGAAATATCCTGGCCCTGGAGAGCCAAGTAGCCGTGCAGCGATGCCGCTTCTCTTTATAACCACTACGCTCTGCACCAAGAGACCGATCTTCCTTTCCTTTCCTCTTCCCCACCCTTTCTCATCGCATGCACCTTTCCCCTTTCTTCGTCTCTTTGTCTACGTCTTCCGCCCTCCCTCCATCTTCTGCACCCTTCTCCCTTCACTCCGTCTGGTTGAAATGTTCGTAATCCGTCTCTGTGCCCTTGTTCAGGCGGCTTGTTGGCGGGATGGATGTTGCGTACCCTCTTTTACGACTTCGTTTTTCCCCTTCTCTCTTTTCCCGTCTGATTTGAGTTTCGCCTCCCTTTGAAGAGCAATCAATTGTTGTACGAAGTGTTGTACGCAACCCTATGACCGATGTACAAAAGCAAAAATACCAACGTCGCGCGATCGGCTTTCTCAAGTCGCGCGCTATTGCGCAACCATGGAATACACAAAGCCAATATAGATGGCGTGCCGCGGGTACGCAGCTTATGGCACGTCCCCTCCTTTTTCTTTTTTCCTTTGCATAAGCAATGCTCTTCTTTGTTCTTTGTCATAGTTATTGTTACTTCACGTTTTTAATGTAATTTCGTTAATTTTAAATATCGTCTAAAGAAATTTATTTAAAGTAATTTTAAATTTTTTTAGATTTTAATGTACTTCAAATGCGAAATTTTTAGATTTGTTACTTCATTTGTATAATAATCTATAATAAATTAAAGATGAAAGATGATTTTAATTTAATTTTAGAATTTAGTACTAATTGCGTAATCGTAAGATATATATGTTACAATTGCGATCTTGACAAATATATTCTATGGATCACGTAAATTCGTATAAGTTACATATACTTTGTAAGTTACATATACTACATAAGTTACATATAATTTGAAATCACTATACTATCCTTATAGTAAATCCTTATGATAAACAAAGGAACATGAACAAAATAAATAATAAAAATGAGAGAATATGTAAAAATACAGTAGTGACCAAGAGATGGCGGCTAGCTAATTAAAGCTGCGCAAGAACGCGATAAGCAAGGGCAAACGCGCACGTAGTCGCAGCGCACGCGACCAAAGATACGGGAGAACGATGAGGCCACTGATTCGTGTTTCTCATTATGCGGGCCGTCCATCGCGGACACGGCAACGTCGAAAGCAGGGCGTGGCGCGTTCTTTGTGGATCTAAATCGAATAGTACTTCGTGTCGGTTAAAAAGTCTTTTATCAAATATCGAAATCATTTCTATTACTTATATATCTTTCAAGAATACAATCATATTGCCATATATCTTTATTGTATCATGTTTATGTCTAGATCTTGTGTTCGTGAACTATAGTTTGAGGTTAAAAAAAGTCATGTATAGGTTAAGAGATAATATTTATAAGGATGTACATGAAAACAATGATATATATCATATAGAGATAAAGGAACATGCTTAAATATAATATGCATGATATATATTGCTGAAAATATCGAATTGGAGATTCGATCGATTGTAAATATCACAAAATCAATCGGAAGTTTTAAAAGTTATATAAAAATAAGCATGATAACGTTGCATGGAATCGTTGATAATCATTGCACACGTAAGATTGAACAATATTTTATATATTCATGATAATTTATTTCTTTATTATTAATTTATTTCTTCATTATTGTTATATGTACAGGTTATCTGTACATAGTTATATGTACACATATAACTATATACACATCTGTACACAGGTTATATGTACAGGTTAAAAACAATTATTATTACAAATAAGTGTTAAATGAATGTGACAATCGATAGATATATTTTATATATCGACTTTTTAATCCATTACTTTCGTATCGTTGTCATTATCGATTAATCGCATTTCGTAGTAAGAAATCGATTATCGATTAACTTGCAGGTTCGTGACAAGGCAGCCATCTTAATTTTATCAAAGTAGTTTATTGTGCAATTTTACATTTAGTGATTGTTTAATTTACTTAATTGATAAATAACTAATAAATATCGAAAATGACATAATGAAATTAGACAATTTACATTTTATAGTGTATTGTGTACGAAACTATGGTTCAATGTATATTCAAACAGTTTCGACGTGCACGAGCATTCGAGAAAGATCCATTAGAAGTGAATAATCGTTTGGTAGAAAATGTGAGTATTTAATAATTCGGAATCAATTCATGATATTAAGGTAAAATTTTTCGTATATCTTTCTTTATCATTTGTCATGTGATTATACAAGAGTCATCGCTATTCGACAAAATGTTGTCAAAATAATCGATGTGTTTTAGGTTAGTTTATTTGAAGACTCGTACGAAGTTAGTTTGAAAATTAGAAACGCATTATTGTATTATTCATCATTATTATTATTATTTTCTAAGATATTATTAATAGAATTCTAAAACATTTTTTAATTTTAACAATCGTGAAACGAAAATTATTGAAAATATCGCAAATCTTAAAAACTTTATATTCAATTGTTTTTTCACATTTTCTATAGTTCATATACAATCGCATTTTTCTAAGACAATGTATGCATTTTATAATTCTTACAAATGAAGGAATTAAATTGTTTATTAACATTTATAACAATTCGATTATGTTCAAATCTTCATTAATGTATCTTGTTTTCAATATTCATGAAAATTAGTCCTCGTAATTTCATTATTTTTTTCTTTACAGTTGTTTTTATTTAATTTTCATTTTAGATTCATTCAACAATAGAAATTTGAATATGTTTTATTCGCTATCTCGTTCGATATATTATTAAGATGTTCATAATTCAATTCTATGAATTTGTAAATTTTACTTTGTTCGTAAATATTTTCGACCGATATTGTACTCGTTTGTCATTTCGCTGGATTAACCAGTGAATTTGTAACGGAAACATGCTAGCTGTAATCTAAACTTTGCGCATACTTAATATCCATCCGTGTTGATGAAATTTAGCGTGGAATATCACAGAAGTGTCAGTTGTAATAAAATAAATTAATCCGCGCATTAAACAAGTAATTCTTATTCAGCAATTATCAGAGTTTTCAAAAATTTTTTAACAAGTCTTTTTATCTTTAACATTGTTAATTTGATTAGATAGAATTTTTTATTTTTTGTTTAGATAGCATGTTTAGAAAAAATTATTTACCTTTTATAAAATTTTCCTCTATTTTAAATTAGTCAAGATAGATGGATAGAAATTGTATTATATTTAACTTTTATTTCCTTTTATATCATTGTGATTCATTAATGATCCATGGAATCATAAATTGTCTTTTACTAGATTTTCTAATTAAGTTACTTTCATGATGCAATAATTACCTATCAGTACTTATTTATCAATTCACTACCTTAAAAATGCTTATAATAGATTTCTGCATGGTTCTTTTTACCACGGTTCTTATCATTCCTAATTCATCACTGTCTAGACTTAATACCATCATCAAGTTAACACTATTTTCTTTATTTTCAGGCAGTTTTTCGTATGGACGACTAGCTACCTTCATCGGTGATTTGTCAAGCATGCACATAAAGATCCGGTAGATGTGTAAGTACCTATGTAAAGTCGATTATTAATTCAGCAGTGGAAACCCGCTGCATAGGCTTGATGCAATGTACCGCTCTTTATACGGACGGACGCATTACGCCTTGTGCATAAGCATGACGAGCTTATAGACATCCCTCAATTAATTTTATTGTTCAAATCATTTTTTACATGAATTCCATGGAATCAAAATTAATAAAATGATTACGTAGATATCTATAATGATACAGAGTTTGAATGAAAGATTAAATATTTCAGTAAAAGAACATTGTATATAATTATTTAAAAAAAATTCTATAATAGTAACATAATAATCAAAAGACTTAAAATTCATAGTTTGAAATTGTAAAATTGTGAAAAAAGACATGAGATTAAATAATTGATAAAAAAGTTAAGTACATCTTATCAGATCAACTGAGATTCAGATCTCTGTTTTTATACATTTTTCATAATTCATATATTCAAATATTTAAACATAAACTAGCTTTTTATCAATTTTAATCGCGATTTTATTAATTTGTTCCATTGAATACTAAAACTAAATATAGGATAATCTGCAAAAAATTTACTCGAATTTTTCGTGCATGTATTTCGTTACATGGGAAAAATTTTATTATTATCAAATTATTTATTTCATCGTGCGTTTCTCCGTTAATTTTCTCTGTCCTTTTCGATCGTCATTGCACAACGAAAACGAAAAAACGAAACGAACATATCGAAATCAAATTCCTCCACCACTTGTTTCAATTCTGGTATGAATACTAGAATAGTTTATTAGATTATTGCGCCGACAGTCTCCTGTAATCGTTACATCATTCATCTTTATCTCCCATATTCTATACATATCTATCAGTATACAAGAGATTTAATTCGCGAACGTGCGCTTATGCACGTGTATATTGCAAATCGGTACGATGTTACGGGCAAAGCGAGTGTATGTCGCGTTATCGGGCCCATGTTATCGCCGTGAACTCGTCTCACGGCGCTTAAGTGCGCTCCGTTGGCTCACGCGGAACGCCGCGACTCCCACGTATACTGCTTACACATGCACGTGCGCGCGCGCGCGCCTGCGTTCGCGCGAGTACCAGCGAAAAATTTCTCGACGCTCGAGAGCCTCCACTGATTAGGTAACGGCGAACGAGTATCTTTTTTGCTTGGTCGTTCGCTTCGAAACGAACAATTTTCGTATTTTTCTATTTTCCTTCGTATTTTCGATAAAATTTGGGAAAACGATCGATGCATCGAAGATTTTTTGCTTCATCTTTTTTTTCCCTAGAAACGAACGATTTTGAGTATTGAGTACGTTCGTTTCCACCCGGTTTTGGGGGAAAATTTGGGGAATTTTGGGGGAAAGGAAACAACACATCACGCGATATTTTTTTACTAATTTTCCCCTATTTCTGGATATAGCGGTTTCCACCGGATTTTGGGGGAAAATTTGGGGAATTTTGGGGGAAAGGAAACAACACATCACGCGATATTTTTTTTACTAATTTTCCCCTATTTCTGGATATAACTGGTGTATAAGGTTCGCCTCGATGCGATGAATTTTGCGGAAAAGAATTTTCTAAATGGAAAATTTATTCGAATTTTACTCGAATCGAACGTTGATGCGATTTATACCTTTATGTTCGTACAGTCTTTATATTTTAAAATATGATTATATATTTATAAAATGGACAGATATAATATACTTTTATTCGTTTATTTAGACCGTTAATTTTAAGTTTAAGTTAATGAACGCTTTCATCTTTTAAGATTACTTAATTTTCATCGTAGGAAGAATATAAGAATATTATCGATACAGCAATTTCATATAGGTAGGTAGAAATTAAGTTAAATACTTTATTATTACGATTCCCTCGATTGGTCTCAATATCGAGTTCGATTACCGTGTTGTTTTAAATTACGGTGTTGCATATGATCTTACGATATAGCGCGTATGAAATATTCTGAATCGAAGTGGCTAAAAGGTTAAATGGAAAGCTATTTTTCGCTGATCGTTAAAGTATCGTTTCATCTAGTAACGCGAGGATGTAATAAAGATACGCTGGCCACTCAGAAATTACGTAATACCGGTTATAATGGCGCATAAAGCGCATATACAACTTCTCCGATCGTTATACGGCGTCAATGTTAAAGATAAACCGAAATTCCCAGTTTTTTAAGGATTTTATAATAATAAGTAAATCATATTCAATCGGGAATGTTATTCCCCTTAGAAACTTTTCTCTTCTCGATCGTTTATTTTTGATTAAAGATAATTCTGAAAATTTAAAGATCCTGATAATCGACGTTTCGTTTCATTCATAAGTGGTTAAGTATTATTTTAATCGCGTTATGTTTCTTTAAATTACCTATAATATTATTAAATCCTTTATTTTATTATTCATAAGCGTAATGTATAATTAAATTAATCGACAATTTCTTTTTTAGAATTCAGCCAAATATTTCTTTTCACTATATTCCATCTTTCCATCATCGTTTTCCGTTCAAAAACGGATTTTTAAACGTAAAGTTTCTTTTTCATTAAAAAATATAAAACTAGGGAAAAAATAAGTGAATAATCTTAAGAATACCGAAGAATCCTTTTCGAAATTCGTCATTTTCCATTCGAATGAAAACTCGAATTAAATATTGCTCGACACGTTTCAGATATCTACCGTAATCGTAACACATTACCGTAGTTACTACCTGAAAACGCTACTTTGGCAACCGGTGCTCCGACCAAAATTTAACGTCGTCAAAAACGGTCGTTGGCTCGAGTGTTGGAGTCGCGCGATAACGCGTGGGAAGGCGACGAGGACGTTCCTTTTCATCGCACGAGCGGCCGCGCGTGTTGGTCGATGATAAATAGAGACAATATACGCGATAGATATCGTATCTCGATCGAAGTGTCGGCACTCGTTCGATTTTCAAGCATGCTTCGTCCGACCGATCGAACCAGAAAAAATCAATCTTTTTCTAAAATTCGCACTTGGATAATTCTATGATCGTTTTTCATCCAGGCCAAGGAAAATTAGAATGGAATTTTCGTTTTCTAAAACTGAAATCAAACTTACTTATCATCGATTCGTCCCTACGATTCGAGAGAAAATTTTTCCTGACGTAAAATTTGTAAAATTTGATTACAATTCGCGAAAGCAATAATCGAATCTGTGGAATGAAATACTCGAAAATGAGAATAAAAAAAAAAAATAATAATTCTCCAAAGTAGTTTTTATAATAGATTTCTTTTGAGACGTACTTTTAAAACATAATGAAAAGTGACGAGGAATTTTTATTACATTTGCATTGCACTTGGTACAAAGTTGGTCGGCACGGGAGAAAATTTTCCCGCCTCGCAAAGCATGAAAAATTCGATTATACCGGTTCATAGAGGTGATATCGGATTCAGTGATCGTGGCCCGATACGTATATATTCATCGGACGTGCCGCTAATTGGCACGATCATTATTCAATTATAAACTAGATTTTCATGGGCGGCGATGAACGCCAACCGATGCTGGTTTCACTCGTGTTTTCCCTCGATATCATCCATTAATTCTATCCACGTACGATCGACAGATGATATTGGTAATTAGATAGATGGCGGAACGTTGCGAATGTTTAGTCGAATATTATATGACCTATTTTGTATCGAATACAACCGCTTGCCACGCTTGTCCATTCAATCCAATTCGATCCGAATGGAAACCGTGATTTCGCCTCATCTTCGTCAAATTGCACCTGTTAATCCGAGAGATTATTACGCGGCCGTTTTATGCGCGCCACAATTTATGTACCAATATAGATCGATAGGTGGTAAATTATTGAATTTAATCTATTATTGTGGATAACAATTCGTCGATTAGTTTTAACTACTGTTACATTCGAAATTATATGTGTTTATATCCTACTTATTTTAGTTCGATGAATTTGAAATTTTTGCGCACTCATCGTCGTTCCACGTATCTTTTCGCACAAGTTTACAACAATTTTTTCATAATATTTTTCTCAACTACTATCATTTCGTTGCATTTACAAAAATTAGGGAAATTTTCGTTACGTTATTTATTATTTCGGTCCTTTTGAAAATTTTCCACGAAAGAATGATAAAAGATTCGGTGAAAAACGATGACGAAGGAGGGATATCTACCTGCGCACTGTTACAAATTTTCCCGGCTCCTTTCACGGAAACAAGATATCCTCGGTTTATTTTTGGCCCACCCTATAGGAGTCAGAGGCGGCCTGCAACTTGTTGCTCGATTTTGAGTCCGGCCTGCTGGGCCCTACCATTTTGTTAGCTTGCCAGGTTCCGGGGCCTTCCCTTCGTCCACTCGTCCCAACGCGAAGATGTGGTAGAAACTGCTTTCTCTATTCCCTTATCCTCCACCCCCATTTTCTTTCCTTCCTTCCTTCTCTTTCTTCGATACGCGCTTTTCCTGCCTCGACGAATTAACCATTTCTGGGGAGGAAACATTTTCTACGATTTTTTCCCTCGTTTAACTTGAAATTTTAAACTTTTCCATCACGATTTTTTCATAATTTTCATAATTTATCTTCGACGAATCTTTCTTGATCGAAATTCGTTAAAAAGTTATGGAAATTATAGAAGTATTGATAAATTTTCACGATTCTGGTTTTTCTTTTTTTCGTGACTTGATAGTTTTATTCGCGAGAACTTAGCTTAATAAATTCTTTGTGGCACGAGTGATATAAAACAGGATAGATGTATTATTTTCTACGAAGAGAAATGGAAATGGACGTTAATGTCTCTCTCTTTCTTCAAAACTGCTTTGAGCATTAAACGTTGTACGTCGATCAGCGTTAATTTTAATATCGGAGAGACTCGGGAATTTTCCATTTGGCTTTCGGCCATCACAATTTTTCTAACGTGTCTGTACGATATTTAATTTAAACTTAAATACCGGACAAATTAATACGAATACGAATTATTACGAGATACGGATTGAATCTTTATTTTTCTGTTTTTTAAGTATTTGAGTTAGTTCCTTTTTTTTCTAAATGAAATAATTGGCTAATCGTATCTTTGACTCGATTGTTGCAAGAATTACCAAATAGGATAAAATGGTTAAATACAAAATTTACGGTAGATTCTTTTCGAAAACGTTTCTCTTCTCTTTCTCTCTGCAAATCTCATTTTCTTATTCCATTTCTCTTTCGAGAAATAATAATTTTCCGAATCTATTATTATTCTCAAATAAACAAAGTCGAGATTGTAATGATAATCCGGATATTTCGATCTTATTTTATATATCATAATCTCTCTACTTTCACGGTAAAGCACGGAGGAATCGGTATCGTGGAATTTTCGACGCGATTGACAAATCTTCGCCACTCTCTATGTCTTCAGTTTTCACATATCCTAGTGGCCGCGAACCGTGCCCGTCTTTATGGGCCGTTCTATTTTCGATTTCGTCTCGTAAACTCGCGTAAATCCGCCACACCCTCCTTTTGTTCCCCAACGGAATCCCGACTCGCGTTACCCTTCCATTTACATTCTCCTTAAATATAAACAAGCATCGAATCCAACTTAATCGTTCGAATAATTAATCGAGGCTCGTCCTTTGTTTTCATTCTCGAATTCCAAAATTTATCGCGAGTCTCTTCGAAACGTCCATCCACTTTCTTCCTTCTCCCTTTCCACCCTTTTTTAATATTCCATTCTTTTCAACCAAATATCGGCGAGACACACGAACGATTAAAAAGACGCGAAGAATAGGTCAGATATCGATGGTCGTCCAGAAAAAATTGACGCTTCCTCTGAGAACGGACGTCGAGGAGGGTTTTCCAGAAAATCGTTCTAACTTTTACGATTCTCGGCCGATTCCGACGAAATTTGAAATGTAAGACGGCGAAACGATAAGGAATCCGTCCGTGAAAGAATCATCCCGATATCTTATCCAGAAGCCGAGATATTAATTGGCGGGTTTCGGTCTGCGCGCGGACGTACGAAATCGCGTACCGCGTCTGCGCAGGTTTCCTGCCTCTCTCGAGCCAAGTGGAACTTTCCACGGCACGAGACTCGACGACCTCGACGTTGGTATCGATATCTCGAGGTGAAATCATCGTGTTTCGATCGAGACCACCCGCTGCCAGTAAAATTCGATCGGAATTATTATTATTTTTCCGGGATCTCGATTGGCCGACTACGACTCTTCTTCCTCTCCTCTCGATTGCCCCTCCTCCCTCCAAACTTTCGCGCTTTTTCCAAACACTTGCGCTTCGTCCAATCTTTGATAAGACTTTCTTTCTTTTCTTATTCGATGGAATGTTACGTTATTGATTTCGGTCTGTTCCAATGTTTTCTCTCATTCTTCATCATTCGCACTCTTTTCTTCCGTCGCAAGGAAATTCTAATTTTAGAAGTTTGACCGTTGGCTTTTTTACGTAATTCAATTAAATTTAATTAAATGGCTCTTAAATCGGTTCATCGACCGAGTCAAAAAAAGAAATTTTGCGCCCAAAAGAGGAAGAATAAGGTGAAACGAGTTTCTCGTTCGGTTTAACTCGTTTTTTTCTTTTTTATCTTAACACCTTAAACACACGACGTTAACTCGTTCTCGTTTCAACGCGAAACTTATAACAAAATCGAATCGAAGGAATTGAATTAGTCAGCGATTAGTTTTCAAATCGAAAAGATACACGAAAATCTGTCGGCGATTGGATCGAAAAGGAAGGATTAATCGTAGGTCTCTAACCCGGAAACGCGTGCACGAACGAAAGAAATTGGCAATCAGGCTCCGATGAATCGTGTATTCGCAAAGAATGACGAGGATCTTCGGTGTTACTCTCTCATCTTCGGCGTTTCACGGAGAGATGCTTCCAGTGGAAAGATATATCAAGCCCCACCGTCCCCCCTCTCTCTTTCTTCTTCCGTTTCGCGGATGCGTTTACGAGACCGCCGATCATTCCCTCGTGCTCGTTTCTTTGCCCCGGTAGAAACCTGTTTCGAACGAATTACCGCCACCGAACGAATTCGCGCTTCCAGAAAATCCCTCTCGCACTCTTTTTCTCTACGTAACCTGCACGATCTCCTCCATCCTAAGAACCTTCCCTGTATTAACGAATATCCAATCATACCAAATGAATACATAAATCCTTTTTCCAAGAATAGATCGACCACTCTCCGATCCATTCTCCATATTTTCTTTTCAAATCTCTTCGAAAAAGGAAAAGAGAGAGAGAAAAGCAATCGTTTTAGTTCGAGATGCTATGCGCAGAGAGAGACAGAGAGAGAGATCAGACGATTAACAAAATTTGCAAAAGAAAGAGAAACAAGAGGTTGTTGAGAAATTCTTGTAGAAAGGACAGATTCCACATCCTCTGTTCACCTGTTACTTCCTTTTCACCTCTCTCCTCTCTCCCTCCCCCGGCGTAAACCACCCCTCGAAGGAGGGGAAGGCGACGGTACGAAAAATCATAGAGAAGTTGCGGCTGGAAGAAGGAGAAAAAGGGCACGTACCGGGGTGCATTTGCGGGGAGAGAAGGCTCGAAGGGAGAGAAGGGAAGGAGGGAGAGGGAGAGGGGGAGGGGGAGGGTAGGGAGAAAGAGATGGGGAGACCCTACACCCACCCCGGGACGATAATTCCCGTCGTCATGGAAACACCTCCGAGGCGTCCCTATGTCAGTCCACCCCCGCACCCCACAAACACCACCCGCCCTCTACCCCCCCTCGCCCGTTGCCTCTTCTACCACCCTCCGGCCCCCCTCCTCGAGCCCCCCTTTCGCGAGTCCACCAGGAACTCGTATCGATCCGCAGACGAGTTCGAGGTCCTACGTATTCTACGGGGAGTGTTACTGACAACGGGATCGTCTCTCTCTCTCTCTCTCTCCCTCCCCTTCTGTTTATCTTTCTCTTTTTCCCTAGATTTTTCACCTCGCTCCTTCTTCCCCCGTCCGTTTCGACTCCTCCGCGTGGCTTCTCCCCGTTCTATCCGTCCTCGTCGTCCTTATTTCGGGAGCGAGAAGAGTAGTACTCCCTTTCCCCACCCTCCGAGTTATCAGGAATCGCGCGTTATTGGATCTCGCCGCGTCTGTGTTTGCCTCCACGCGTTTGCTGCACGCGTTCCATCTCGCGATCCTCGCCAAAGACGAAACGTTGCTCGTCGAGAGACGTCTATGAACTCTCGTTTCGTTCGATCGGCACGCTTCTTCGCTCGAATATATGCAGTTGTATTCGTTAATCGGGGAGGAATCGAAACGGTTGCTTTCGTGATTTATGGATGGCAGGATAGGATAATGATTCTGTTGATAATTAATTGATTGTTTTATAGTCAAGAAATATGGCTCGATGTTACGGTAAATGGTTTATCGGAGCGATATTTGTTTTTAAAAATGGATCACGCGTAAATTATTTTACGTGTTTACGAGTATTGCAGCTCCTCGCCCATTTTGCAACCCTGCTATGTCGTTTATACCTGCTTTATTATTTTTGGCAAACTACCAATGAGACACGGACGGTAAGGATTCCTTCACTCCTTATTGGCCCGGCTCCTTTCAGATTCGGGGATGCGCTTGGCCTAACTGACCGCGCTGTCCTAACTTTCAGTCTACCTTCGAGCAATACTCACAATAATTCACGCCGATTCCAAATTCTAAATTCTTTCATTTTTGTACATTGCAACAATTTAAACGTTGCTCAACGTCAATTTAAATTCCTGCAAAAGAAAACGAAAATGTTAGAGGGAGGAGTTAAACCCTGCTCCCTAAAAAAAAAATCTCATTACTTATGGGACGGTCTAATGCAAACCACGCTGGCCTGACAGACAGTTTCCCTTCGATTTTTATCCCCTCCCCCGCCTGGTTCCAACCCCTTCCTTCCTTTCCAGAGGCTGAACGTAGCCCGTGCAACTCGTATCATCGAACTCGGATCCGCGTATCGATGTCCGATATAAGCCACCGCGTAGAATTAGGCGTGCGATTTCGACCCGCCGCGTAACAAGATCTAACCCCTACCTCCTCCCCGCTCGAGCTCCCCTTCTTAGTTCGTGCCCCCTTCTGATCACTCTCTTTCCGTTCCTCTTTCTATCTTTACGCGGCGGGATCCTAGCAAGCCGTTTGCCCGCCCGGATACGGAAGCGTTCCTCGTCGCTACCGGTTGTACCGTGAGACCAATTTCAGAGATGGACGTCGACTTTGTCGATCGATTCCTTCGATCGATGTTTATTTTATTCGACTTTTCGTCCACTTTCGTATTCTTCAAACGAGTGAAATAATTTTATTGCAGGTTGATACATTCTTCGATTCTTCGATAGTTTTTTTCTTTTCGACTGTGTCGAGAAATTTATCGATAAATCGATATACGTATGTTCAAAAAAGGGTATAAAAATTCTCTATAACGATTTTGAATAATGAGAAACGCAGAAGGATCGGTTGTTAGATCCAGATCCCGGCCGCGTGGAACCGGCATCGTCCGGTTTCCCAGCCGGCGCTCTGGCGTAGCGAGACAGCCGCTAGAAAGTTTTAGGAAACGCGTATATAACAACGCGTCGGTGCATCAGCGTCGATGCGCGCGTCTGCTCTTTTGAAAAACGAGGGGGGGGGGAAAGAAAAAAAAGGAAAAGGAGAAAGAAAAAGGGAGACAACAAACCGCTCCGAACTCTCTCTCTTCTCTCTTCTCTTCCTCGCTCCTTCTCTCTCACTTTCTTCTCTCTTTCCTCGTTCTCTCGAGCGCGTAAGCCATCCGCGGATACGGACTCACCAACAACGTACACGTGCACGTGCACACGCGGACGCGCCGTTGTGCGCGAGCGTATTATCCGTCTACGGTGAGAGAGCGCGAGACCTTCGTCTCTTTTGCCAGCCCTCTCGCCACTCTCGCGTTACCTTCTCTCTTTCTCTCTCTCTTTATCTCTTTCTTCCTTCTCCTCCCTGCGTCTATCCATCTCTTTCTCCCCGAATCTATCCGAGCGTCTATCTTTGTCCCACCGCGCTTCTTCAGCCTGTTTCGCTTCTATCCGTCTTTCTTTAACCGTTGGTTTCTCGCATTCTCGCCGTCCTTCTCCCTCTCGACTCGTTCGGCCGGTAACGTCTCTCTTCTTTGTCGGCCGAGAGTAGACCGTCCGTCTCGCTCCGACACGGTCGCTGTCTCGCCTCCTCCGTCTCTCTCGCGCAACCGCTCCGGACGCGATAAAGTATACGTTTGTCCTCGTCGTGCGCGCGGATGGCTCCGTAATACGTCTCTCTCGCTTTCACCGCGTGATCTACGGGTGCTCCGCCGCGGGATCTACGGCGCCGACGTGCAACAACGTGCCTATTACACGTAACAACGGATTGAATTTTGCGTGTAGTAGAGTGAGAGAAATTTTGAAAACGAACGTTTTACATGTATATGTATATATATATATATCGTTTCGAAGAGTTGAAATTAATGCTGGATCATTTTCTGAACGCGAATCTATCCAGAGTTTTCGATCGGGAAATACGTTTTCGATTGGATGGATAAATGTTGTTACGCGAAAGGATCTTTATTAGAACGATTGTCGAATATTCGAATGGGTACTCACGGATATTTTAAATACCTTTTTAGAGACATTTTCTCGTGTCTATTTTGATATCTTTCGTGAGTTTTTCCTCCGATGTTTTGATGTAACGTTTGGAGATTTCCATGGGATACGTTATGCATGCAGCGTGATAGATAATTATGTAAATTTCGTGGGATGACGCAATAGGTAAGAATTCTAGCGACTAGAAAACTTGTCCCCGTGTCGCTTTGAACGTGGTTGAACGTAGTTTCGTACGATGTACAGGACCGCCTTTATTATCGCGTAAATGAAAATTCCCTTTCTCCGATTATAATGTAATATTGTTTTTAATCACTATCGATACTGTTTCGATTCGAACAGGAAGAATTTTCTTCTTTGAAAAGAAAAGAGAAATCGAATCCGAAATCGCAGGATACGTAAATTCTAATAACTTGATATTTGCCGAATTCAATTGAACGAACGGCACAGAACGAATCAATGAAATCTCTACAAAGGTAAAAATTTCAAGCATACGAGTTATAAATATATTAATTCGCTCGAATCCACGAATAACGATTCTCCTCCATTTCCAACTCCATTATCCAAATAATTCTCGTGTTTTATTCGTTCAAAATATTGATTTCTGCTACGTATTTCTATTTCTCGTTTTTCGCCCCCCTCTCTCGTCTCCGATTCGTTGCATATTTAAAGAAATTAACGATTAAGAGGAGCGAACAGGTTGGCAGAAGAATGCATCATACGGCCAACAAGCCAGACGCATCGCTTTACATCGGATGCGTTTTAATAATATTCGTGGATACGACGAAACTCCGATACCCTTGGATCGGAAGGCCTTTGAATGTCGAATGCTAATAAAATGGAAATCGTCAGAATGATGCATGTAAATATTGTGTTTTAATTAACGGTGCATCGTTCGTTCGAGTTTTTTAACCGTTTGAGATGTAATGAACCTCGTCGGTGATATATTCTTCAGGGGAGGGAGTGGTAACGGCGCGATACGAAAAAAAAAATAAAAATGAAATCTCGTGTTACATATCTCCCCATCGTTTCGTTTATTATTCTTCTAAAATCTAAAATATTATCAATCGAATACGAAACGCGAGAATAACGTAGAAATCGAAACGAAGATATAATCGATCCGATGCTTTTGCTCCAACTAAATTTCTTCCCTGATAACTGACTAAATACACGGTGATCGTACACGATGTAGACACGATGGAATTGGAATTGGTATCGAAAATTTCGCGAATTTTCGTGAAAAACGAAAGGAAGAAATACGCGCTAAGCTGAATTCGATCGTAGATATAGCGACAAGCCGTGCTTTAATTAACGCGAAAATTCTGCGCGAAATTTCCTGAACGGATTAAACGATTTTCGTGCGCGCGCGTGTGTCGGTAGAATCTGCTCGCTTTGCGCTTTGAAAATATAATTGAAACTCGAAACGTTGTTCGTGGTACGCGCTTTTTCGATTTATTTTCGAAATTAGTTCGTTCCCTTTTCGATATTAATGATTGACAAATCTAGGATATCGAAAGAATGCTCGAAAGATCAACATCTTCAACAATTCCTCCGATTCGAATTTTCGCGATATTTTCGTACA
Source organism: Apis mellifera (assembly GCF_003254395.2). Taxonomy (NCBI): domain Eukaryota; kingdom Metazoa; phylum Arthropoda; class Insecta; order Hymenoptera; family Apidae; genus Apis; species Apis mellifera. Next base: position 8,415,263 of record NC_037640.1, read on the forward strand.
AGAAAAAAAGAAAAAACGCGTTAAATTCGCGATTACAGTTTATCAGATGGTTTATCACATTTGTGCATTATCGGTTGTTATTACCTTCGTAAAATTATGGCTTCCTCCTTCGTACGACGCGGCTGGCTTCTCTCGCGATAGATAAGTATCTGCATCGTGAGGCTTCAATGACCACATTTTTCCTCGGGTTCCTTTCCGTTCCTCTCCTCTTTCTATTTTTCTTCCTCCCCGGCTCTTTTTTAACGCGACTATCACTCGCGTTCAACCGGTATACGAGCTGGCCGATGCGCGATTAAAACGCTATCGCTGTGTCGCGCGATAAACATCGAATGTTACAGCTGTGTAACGACATTATAACGCGAGTAATAAACTTTGCCTAGCCTCCATTAACGATTCTATCAACAATCATTTTTCCAACGCGGATCTTTCACCGTCAACCATGGTGGCCATAGCCATATTTTTGCCCCCCCCCCTCCTCTTTCGACATTTGCTTATTTTTTTCGTTTTTACACCTTTTCACGCGACTTGTAATGGATTTGTAATGGATCGTCGGATGGATGAATGGAATTTACGCGAAAAACGTATACGCGTGTACAGATTTATCGTTGATATTACATTGTAATATTCTCTAAATTCTTATGGGGGATAAATTCACGTAAGAACACGTGCGGATTAATGATTCGCGACAGAAAGCAGAGATAAAATTTCTATTCGACGCGTATCATCGAACGCCATAGTAGAATTCGGCAAAGAATGTTGAACCGATTCTAGGGATCCCTAGAATTGTTTTTTCGGTTTTCGGTCAGACGGAAAATTTAATTTTATCACGAGCTCGTTGCGTCATCGAAGTCCATCTTGACTTCTTATTTATCTCATTAAAATAATAACAATATCCTGCTTACAAGAAGAGGATCGACGATCTAAATTCGCTCCACTCTCAGATATTCCAATTTTCTCTGTCGATGCGCAACGCGTGAACTCTTAACGCCTTCGAAATCCTTAACGAAACTTGGAAACACGACTCGTCGGCCAAGACCAAGATTTCTCGTTAGAAAACTCGAGAGCAACCCCCCCCTTCCCCCCCGAGTCGTGGCCCGGTCCCAGTAATCCCACAGGGAACGATTCGTCATGATCGTCAGTCGGTCGCCTGGTTGGTTGAGCCGGCATGGAAAGCCATTGTTACGCTCCTATGAGTGCCATTCGCCGTCTCTCTCTTTCGCTCGTGGCGCCCCCATCGGCTGTCCTCGAGTGCGAGGAGGAAGGAAGGACGGAGAGAGCGCGAGCGGAACAAGGAAGAGAGCCGTTTCCCTCCCGCAATTATAATTACCCTTTCGTGTCCGCGTGGCCAAACGGCCGCCGCGTCTTTTCCTTCCTTCCTTCCTTCCTTCCCCGTTTTCCTTCCTCTTCTCGCCTATCCCTCTTTCTTCCTCATCATCGGCGCGGCTCATTGATTTCTTTCCTTTTTGCTCGCGTCGCCTTTAATAAACTCTCTTTGACTTCCTCCCTCGTTCAACAACCGCTCTGTCTTGCTCCAGTTAATTCACCGGCCTTTGACAACCGTCCTCGTCGCGCCTACGCCTCTTTCACCGCCACTCTTTCTCTCCTTTCTTCCCGTCCACCGATCCTCCTCCTCCTCCTCCTCCTCCTCCACCCTTTCGCGTTTACACGCGGCGCGTTCCTTTCATCGAATCTTCATTTTTTTTTAGAGACGTTTGTTTCTCCTCTCTCTCTTCTTTCCTCCGCCGCGTTCTCTCGTCCCCGCGCTCGGAGGAGAAGCGTACGAACGGGGCCGCATACCGAAAACCCGAAACCGGGGTGCAGGAGAGAGAATGAGAGTTAAGTGACCCGAGCACGACTCACGTGACTCCCTCGTGCAATGAGGCGCGCGCGAGTTTCAACCTTGTGAAGGTTGCTCCGTGCTTGCTCGTTTGCCCCGCTTCGAGAGTGGGGGCAGTTCCGCTTCGGATTATAAATATCCTGGTTAATCGTAAAGCGGCGCAGGTTTTAGGATCGCTGGAAATTATTCCATTTATTTGCTTGTTTTTCTAGGAAATTCTAGAAGAATTCTCAATTGATCTATTTGGTTTAATTTTTCGCAGGATTCTTAAAAGGTGTTATTTTTTTTTGATTAATAATCGAGGTGAGATATTATTCAAAAGTGGGGCCGATGGTATATTTTTTCCCCTATTTTTCGAAGTCTTTTCGAAGACATTTCTTTTCCAAGATCGCAAATATCGTGGAGGATTATCGATTTTCCAAGCGTGGAACTTTACACTTAGGGATAGGTAAATGTAATTAATCGTAGTGGAACAGGATGATATTCTTATCGTAATGTAAATTTCAACTTCTCTATTCGCGGTTCCCTTAAAGTTATTTTTACGAGTTTTGCCTCAATTAACGACAAATAAACGCGTATTTTGATTTCGATCGCAAGATATATCAAATGTTCCGTTTCGATTAATCGTCGAACGAATTGGAAAGGAAATAAATTTAAGAGTCTTTTATTTTTCCTTAGATTCTGAATTTTCTTTTCCCAACTTTCACCCGCGGTAAATTGATAACAAGATCGGGGGAAGACCGGTTTACAACGGAATAAAATGGTTAATAGAGCTTAATCCACCATTTCACGCGATATATTACGAAATGACGCGTGAAAAAGGACTAGCATCGAATTAACACTCTCTATAACAGGCTCCACCCTATCTGCATTCAAACACTCCTTCGTTCGCGCTCATAAATCAGCACGGTTTCCGCGTAAACGTATTTATCAGCGGACCGTAATGCCCCATTACTTCTCGGCTAAACCGAGTACTATCTATAAGCCGCATTATCACACCAGGCAAACACCTGCTTCCAACGATGGATCGTTTCTTTACTTTTTTAAATTTCTGTCCGAACAGAATCCGAGATTCTAAGTTTTAAACCATCTCTTTATCATCTACGAACATCACTGAACTTCTGAAAAACCTGATTTTCCATTTATATGATATGTAAAATTCTCGTTATCGCAATATAGAAACTTGGATTTACAGAAAAAAAGAAAACGGAGAGTGAAAAATTAATTATAAATATCTTTCTTCCCAAAGATTCTTGGAATGTTGCGATCTTTCTAAATCATCTCTGTATTATCTACGAACATCACAGAACTTCTGAAAAATGTGATTTTCCATTTATGTGATACGTAAAATTCTTGTTATCGCAATATAGAAACTTGGATTTACAGAGAAAAAAATTAATTATAAATATCTTTCTTCCCAAAGATTCTTGGAATGTTGTGATCTTTCTAAATCATCTCACGAACATCATAGAACTTCTGAAAAACCTGATTTTCCATTTATATGATACGTAAAATTCTTGTTATCGTAATATAGAAACTTGGATTTACAGAGAAAAAGAAAAGTGAAAAATTAATTATAAATCTTTCTTCCCAAAGATTCTTGGAATATTGTGATCTTTTTAAATCATCTCTTTATCATCTACGAACATCACAGAACTTTTGAAGAATCTGATTTATATGATACATAAAATTCTTGTTATCGCAATATAGAAACTTGGATTTACAGAAAAAAAGAAAACGGAGAGTGAAAAATTAATTACAAATATCTTTCTTCCCAAAGATTCTTGGAATGTTGTGAGATTCTTTCTAAGTCATCTACGAACATCATAGAACTGAAAAACCTGATTTTCCATGATTTTATATGATACGTAAAATTCTTGTTATCGCAATATAGAAACTTGGATTTACAAAGAAAAAGAAAACGGAGAGTGAAAAATTAATTAATAAATATCTTTCTTCCCAAAGATTCTTGGAATATTGCGATCTTTCTAAATCATCGATTTAAACAACGAACCCTTCCTACCCTTACCATCAACCCTCCCCCTTTCTCCAGAAAAACAATATGAAAAGCGACACGTATAATAAAACGCACGTGACAATCTTCTTCGAACCGGGTAGAGTAGGTAATTCCTAGCTCGAATTCGTGCAAGTAGCCGCTTTTGTGCCGCGAAAAGAATCGTCATCCGGTTGTTCCATCACCTGGTAATTTCCACGTCCTCTCGTGTCCTGTCAACGATACCTGCGCAAGCCGGAAAATGAAACGTTCGAAATCCTCGAAGGGAGAGAGAGAGAGAGAGGGCGGGGGGGTCCGAGCGAGAGCGCGAGACCGGAAGTGGAGAATGTGGGGCGGTGATGGGCCACTTCCGGTGGTCCCTGTGCACGCCTCGTACGTACGCCAAGTCAGTCGGACTGTGACCACGGCCGTCTCTGTCTGTCGGCGAAACCGCAGACAGGCCAGACCGTCTGTCTCATCATTCCATTAAACGGTCGCGGTGCCACCACCATGCCATGGGTGTCGCTTTGGTACCAATATATATAAATATATATATATATATATATATAAATATACAGGGAACGAGAGCATCCACCCTCGGCTGCCGTAATTGCGTTTAATTCGTTAAATGGATTTTACATTAGAAATAACGCGGAAAGATATCTGTTGATGATAGTCTTGATTTAATCGTATCGATGAATTTTGAATTTTATTATTAAAGGATATTATTTAGGACGGTTCGATTTTTGATTGGCGATAAAAAGAAATATTCGAGAAATAGCTGTGAATATTACGTTACCGCGTAATAATATATCCTCTCGCCTCTGGGAGGAAACCACTAAGAAGAAGCTTGAGCAAATTGAACTGGAGATGACTGGAATGCGGTTTCCCCTGCAATACAGCCGGCGGCGTTGCGTTTATCGGCGACGGGGGAAGTGTGTGATAGGCAACGGATGTTAGTTACGACACCGTCGAGATAATGGCCGAGGAACAATTAAAACGTCTCGGCGTTACCTACCGCCACGACGTCCCAGAGACTTCAATAATATTCCGCCCGACCTTTCCAGACTTCGATATCCCCTCCCCTTCCAATTTCGTCTCTTTTTCGGCTGGAAGTTCCTTTTCATAGAAGATCGTCGCCATTTGGCGTTCATCATTTTTGGAAAAGAAATTCATAGATGTTATCATAGATGTTCGAAATTAACTTTCGAGATTCTCGAATTGAATCGAAATGTCGAATTATATCTTCATAATGATAGCTTAGATTACTGGAAAAAGAAAAAACATAGGAACAAAAATAGGATAAAATTGGTTCCTCCGCGGATATTTATAAAGGATTAAAAAAGAAAAGAAAGAAAAACACTCTATCCGCCGTTTGATATTCGGTTTTCATTTATTTCTGGTCCTGGTTAAAAGTGTCGGCGTTCCCGGGTGTCGAAGAAAACCCGGCCGTGTTAATTATTAATCGAATTCGACAGCGTTCGAGTACAAGTTATTTGTTCCACGCCCTCCCCCCCGTAGTAGTGGTTGCGAAACGACGGTTTTTAATTAACGTACTAACCTATACTCTCGCTCTTTTTCCCCCGGTAATTGCGGTTACCGATGCTTTGATCCGCGGTCACGAGTGTCGTCTGGCGAAAACAGGGACAAAAGAGTCGGTGAAATCGTGGCGCGAAATTGCGAATTTAGAAGAATTGAATTTGCATTTCGCGAGTGGTACACAAGTCTTACACGATCGACGCTAGTTATTATCGAATTTGTTCGCACTTGATCGGTAACTACAGCTTTCTTATTCCTTATCTATTTTATTCGAATTATCTATCTCGAAAATAAAATAACTAATTCCTTCTAAAAGAATAATTTTTATTTTTTGAAATATTGAAATATTGATTATGTTTTCAAATAATAATGTTGCTCTTTTGTTTCTTTTCCAATCCTTAAATATCTGATCTCGTTTCGTGACCATTTTCCTTTCGAATTCATCGAATCAATTGGAGAATGGAAAACTTCGTCTCGCCATATGTGAAAAATATTCAAACCAATGCTCGAATTAAACGTATTAGATCAATAATATACCCAAAAATGTTCTCTCTACGTTTGATTTTTCAATCAAAAACTTTTCAAGAAAGACTTTTCTATATAAATGTTAAATTGGAGATACACAAGGGCAGTAAAAATTTCATGGGGGAAATTAGCAAGGCAAATCGATCCCGAGCAATTAGCAAATACCAGCACGACAAAAGGATCTCAGATCTAATCTCGCGACACGAACGCTTTGTCTCGGTTCCAAGAAAGCGGGGGATCGCGAAGGTGATTGTTCGAGTAGCGGGGATCGGATCGGTGAGTAACGATCGTTCGTTTCACGGACGAATGGAAAATGGGTGAGAAAAAAGGATGATCTCGTGGATGGATCTCTCGATCCGCCGTGACACCAAGGGATCGGTATGCGCCGCGGCGCTTTGGAAGAAACGATGATTTCACTGCAATACCATTTCGGCCGCGCCGTTTCTGACTCAATCGCGGTGGTAGAATTAACCAACCGAGGTGCGCCATAAAGAAACCAGACCTTCTTCCAATTCTTCCAATCGCGAACGGAACGCATCGATCGAGAATCTCGATTATCGTCGAATAACAATCGAATAGCCCTCGCTGTTTTTCAACACGATTCTCTTTTCCTTTCTTCGAGCAAAATAATTTTTCCAACCAATACATTATATAAAACAAACATTATTTCGAATCGAATTCAAGAATCGTCAAAGCATCAGCGAATGTTTTACGTATTTATAGGCCTCGCTGTTTTTCAACACGATTCTCTTTCCTTTCTTCGAGCAAAATAATTTTTCCAACCAATACATTATATAAAGCAAACATTACTTCGAATCGAATTCAAGAATCGTCAAAGCATCAGCGAATGTTTTACGTATTTATAGGCCTCGCCGTTTTTCAACACGATTCTCTTTTCTTTCTTCGAGCAAAATAATTTTTCCAATATTCGCATTATATAAAGCATTACTTCGAAAAATCGTTGCGATGTTAAAGCATCGGCGAATGTTTTACGTAAAATTTCGGAGCGCATCGACCACGATCGAGAATGTCGATTATCGTCGAATAACAATCGAATAGGCCTCGCCGTTTTTCAACATGATTCTCTTTTCTTTGAGCAAAATAATTTTTCCAATATTCGCATTATATAAAGCAAACATTACTTCGAATCGAATGCAAGAATCGTCAAAGCATCAGCGAATGTTTCACGTAAAATTTCGGAGCGCATCGATCACGATCTCGATTATCGTCGAATAACAATCGAATAGGCCTCGCCGTTTTTCAATACGATTCTCTTTTCTTCGAGCAAAATAATTTTTCCAATATTTGCATCATATAAAACAAACATTACTTCGAAGAATCGTCGCGATGTCAAAGCATCGGCGAATGTTTTACGTAAAATTTCGGAGCGCATCGACCACGATCGAGAATCTCGATTATTGTCGAATAACAATCGAATAGGCCTCGTCATTTCAATTCTTTTTTTCTTTTCTTCGAGCAAAATAATTTTTCCAATATTCGCATTATATAAAGCAAACATTACTTCGAATCGAATGCAAGAATCGTCAAAGCATCGGCGAATGTTTTACGTAAAACGTACGTAAAATTTCTCGTATCTTCTGTCGTGAAAACTTCTCGTCGAAATAACGCCATCGTAAATGGTGGACCATAAGAATTCATTGATTCTCGCGGAGGCGTTCGCGAAGAAGAAGAAGAAGAAGAAGAAAGATCGCTCTAAATCGGTATTCGACGGGAAAACGGGTTGGCGATCAACATTACTCTCCCGTATACGAGAATACTTTATTATTCTCGGAGGCGGTGCGTGTGTGGGGCGCGGAACGTGGCGTTCCCGAATTAGAGTCGGTTTTTTATCCGCCTCGCCCGTCCTAAACGGCGGGGAACCCGGCCTCCCCGCACCTGGAGACGTTCCAAAAGACATTCGTTTGCGCGCCAAAATCGCCTGACGCTGTCAACGCCAAGGTGAAATGAAAAAAAGTCACTACCCGCTCCGACCGTCGACCATCTTTTATTTGCCGCCTTGAAACGAGTCCACAAGCTCGTGAAATTGGGACCAGGAATCCCAAGGAGATTCCTTTTTGCTCCTTGCCCCCATCCTTGTTCCTCCGCAACGCGGATGGCCCAATGCCTCTCTCGCCCGATTGCTGCCCGATTAGATCGGATGGAACGGTTTCGATAAGTTTTTCGATTGTTTCGAGATATATTTTCCCTCTCTCTCTCTCTCTTCAGATTTTTTGGTGATTTTGATGATTCGAAGATGAAGATGAATTTGCGTTTTAGGTTTTATTATTTTTAAGTTGTTGTTTAAGTTGACGGCAATTTTTTACGAGTTTCTCGAAACTAGATCGTTGATTTGTCGGAAAGATGTTGGATATTTGTTCCAATTTGTCAATTTATATCGACTGTGACGGATTTGTTTTCGTTGAAATAATAAAAGAGAATCGATCGATCGATTCTTCGGTTCATATTTTTCACCTCATAAATAATTCATTAACAGGCGACGGGGTATATTAGCTCATTTCAGATTTTACTCGTCATCCAGTAATTTTGTCTCATTATCTCAATCTGATGTCATTGTTGGTTTAATGATGTAATAATGATGCAAAAATGTTACTTACGTCTTCTCGATATGAACATGATGCAAAATTTTATTTCGATAATTGGTGTAACAGTTTGATAATTATTACATCTTCCTTCGATTATTGTTGCTATTCAAGATTCCTCTTCAAAGTGCCAAAAATTTCCTTCGCAAAGCCTCGATATACCCATAGAATCGTCGAAAAAATCGGCGAATCCTTCTATAAAGACGAATCGTCAACGATAATGCTAAATATCAATCAATTTACGAATTTAACAAATAATAAACGTTCCTTTGACCATTTTTACTATTCAAGATTCCTCTTGATCTTCAATAAATTCGTAGAATCTTCAAAAAAATATCGACGAAAGTGCAAAATATCAATCGCTTTATCACTTTAATGAATAACAAATCTTCCTTCGACCATTATTATCAAGATTCCTCTTGAAAGAGTCGAAAATTTACCTCGAAAATCTTGGATAAATCCGTCGAATCGTCAAAAAAAATCGGTGAATCCCTCCATAAAGACGAATGCTACGAAATATCAATCGCTTTACGAATTTGACGAGTAACAAACCTTCCTTCTCCATTCTTACCACTCAAGATTCCTCTTCAAAGAACCAAAAATTTACCTCGAAAACCATGGATAAATCCGTCGAATCATCTGAAAAAATCTGCCAACACCTCGACAGACACGAATCGCGAACGAAGCGCGAGGTGTCGCCGATGATAGAGTGCATTATCGCAGGTTTCCCGCTATCGACCACGATCTCGCCGGCTGGCGCCGTAAAGATGGCGATGTCGGCGGCCGAGATTAACAAGGTAGCCCTGGGTGAAATTCCTGAAAGGGAGCGAGAGAGACGGACGTTCGCAGAGGGACCGAGAGAAAGAGGAAGAAAGGGATACGCGTAGAATCGTACGAGAGAGACAGAGAGAGAGAGGGAGACGGTGGAAGGAAGGGATGAAAACGGAGAGAGAGAGACGAAGAGAGTGAAAAGAAAAGGAAAAGAGAGACAGAGAGAGAGAGAAGGCTACGATGTGCACAGGGAATGCCTCGCACACGAGCAGGTGTATCTGCTGGTTACCGATCGATACTCCGCTCCGATTATAGAGGAGCGGCCGACACTGAATTCTGCATGAAGCTTTTGTTCCGCTCTCTTTCGCACCGGCCAATCGGATTTTCTATTTTCGCACTCTGCCAACGCGAGAGACGATCATTTATCCGTCGAATTTTTCGTCCTACCTTCATTCCAATCTATGCCCACGATTATGTCTTCCCTTCCGAAGTGGATATGGATTCCTTTTTCTTTTTCTTTTCTTTTTTTAAGCGACGGACAAAATCATATACGCGGCTATAAACGTAAATTTTATGAACTGTTTACAAGTTCTTTTTCGATGATACGGAATGATACGAAATTAATTCTAATCGATCGAGAATATATCGATTCTTTTAAATATATACGTAGATAAGTATGATATATCTAATTTCTTCTTTAGATATAACCAAGCATTGAAAACAGTGGACTAATGAATAAATGTTTCGCGTGATATAAAATAATTTTACCCTATTATCATTTACTTTTTAAAGAAACGATATCCAGTATCATTCTGTTCAACGTAATACGATAACGGATTAGATAACGGATTGAAAAGAAATACTCGTAATTATACCAAAAACCCTTAACCAAATTTCAATATAATTCCTACAATCTCTAAAGTCTCCTTTTTAGATCCTACATTACAAACTCAATAGATCTCCTCTTCGTACAATTATAATTTTATTACATTTCTATTACGAAAAAGATCTAAATTTCCTGAAAAAACAAAAAAGGATATCTGAAAAATCTATAAAGATCCCCGAATATTCGATCGCCACGTTTCATGAACATCGCTTTTACTTATATCGATCAAAATTGTTATCATATTCGAATTTTCCTTTTCACTGGCAGGGAGGAAAATAGCGCGATTTCGGGCGATCGGCCGTCGCGATATACGCGCGATACGTGGCCGTCGTGTAGCGGACTTCGGCGAGCAAACACTTTCGAATACCGGCAATCAGTGACGTAATCAGATAGCGCGATGAATATTCATGAGCGGGGCGCATGCGTTCTGGCGAAGGCTTTGCGCGCTTATTAGCATAACTCGTCTGCTTTTATCCATTAGCCATTGGGCCAAGCGCGAGGGAACCGAGAGAGACCCCGAGAGTTTGCTACTACTCGTTTGGTTAAACGCGCTGTCCAATTAATATTAACCGCGGGGGGACGGGGCAGAGGAGGGAGGGAGGAGGAAGGGGAGAGAAAGAGTCGAGGAGGGGCGGGCGGGGAGAGAAAAAGAAGGTCGCCGGGTTTAATCGGTATCGGGCTTCTGGCCTTCTCCTCTGCTGTGTATGCATAGGGCAACAGAGCGAAGAAGTCCGTAATGTCGATAAGTCGGATAAAACGCGAACTCGAGAGTGGAATTTTGCTCTCTGTTTGCGATGAATCTTGGATTGTTGCTCCTTTCTTCTTTTTTCTTCCTCTTCTTCGTTTTTTGATCGGGGAAATTACGGTGGAATGATTGTAATGCATTGTGCATTGTAAGATGAGGAAGGTATAGATATTGCGTGGTTGTAGAAAGAGAGAGAGAATATAAGTATTTCTCGAGAAAAGATACTTCTATTTCAATTATACAAATTTGAGATCCGTAATAAATTTCCAGTATTAATTTTCTAACAGGATTAGGATTCTCCTTTTCCTCTCTTCGTACGTCGAATCTTCCTTCGAAAGATCGAATCATCGATTCGGGGGGTTGGTTAACCCTCTCGCGTCGCGGTATATTTATTCGCGTGATTGAAACCTAAAATCGATGAGGAGAAACAGAGAAAATTTCCCTATTATAATATCCCGCGAGGAGGAGAAAAATTGGTTGGTGCAAGAGGATTGCCGGATCTCGCAACTTGACGAAAGTCTGGCCAGCCAACTATTTTTGGCCGCGGCCCAAAGCCTGCGGATTGTTGGGAAAACTAGGAAAGTATCTTTCTATCGGCGGCCCAACCGGTTACCTTCCCGGCAAACCTAATAATCTCTTCCCGCGTTTCCATCTTTCTTTCTTTCTTTCTTTCTTCTCTCCACTCTCTTCCTTTCCTTTCCCTTCCCTTTCTTTTGCTCTGGAAGAGAGCGCGTGCATCTCGATGCAGATACCTCGAAGATCGGACGAGTAACGAGGAGGCAGAACGTGTTTCGCAGCGTACCATTATCTCGCATCGTGGCGCGTAATTATGTAATTACGATCTTAGGCCTCGCCGACGGGGTTTGATTAATAAGAAAGCGAGACCGCGTTTAGCGCCCGCTTCCCTTGTTTCCCTTTTCCGTCTCCATTGCGAGTTTTTTTTTTCACTTTTATCTTTCTTTTTATCACCTCCTTCTTTTCTCCTTCCCTTTTCCCCCCATTTCTCTTCCTTTCGTTTCTTTTTTGCGGCTCGATGAAGCCACCACCTGTGTGCAAAGGGAGCATTTGTATCTTGATCGTCTTAATGACGATTCCGTGATTTAATCGTTGTCAATTTGACGAGTAGTTCTAGGTTCTTTAGGTGTGTCTCAGATTCGCGGATTTTTCCCATAAATCGTGATTCTTTTTATTCGTCCATCGATTTCTAAATTGAATGGAAAACTCCAACGATCCTGCCTAGATCTTCGCAATTTTATTTATTACTTGTGATGACTTATTATGATTACTTTTGAAATCGTAGGTCGTAAATTTAAAATTTCCATCCTCTTGCCCTTCGTTCGCATTTACTCCAACATCATCTCCGATTCTTCTTCGAAACGATGATGTAAAGTAAGCGTCGAAAATTTCGACACAGGGGCGAATGGAGTGGAAAGGAAAGCCGGAACCGTGAAAACGAGTCCCATGGGGGAGTAGTGGTAATCGTTATCGAGCAGCGTTATACGCCGAATTAAAGGGGTATGGTGAAATACCATGGGGTCGCGGTCGAAGCCACGCCTCGTTCTCTCCTTCCTTCCTTCCTTCCTTCCTCTCTCTCTCTCCCTCTCTCTTCCATCCGGAACAAAAAAAAAGAAAAAGACAGGGAACTCGCCGAACGAGATTCATCTTCGCCGATCTTTTAAGTTGCGCGACAGCGATTGGCGACGTCTCGAGAACAAATTTATTTTATGCGATTTTGTGCAATTAATTTATCGGGAGAATGCGTATACTTTTCTATGGAAGAAGAAATATTTGTTTCGTGGATATTTTCTTCGATGATTAAAATTTACAATGTGAAACGTAGAGAAGAGAGGCTTGGCTTATGAAAGGCGTTTATCAATCTCGTGTCTTCTTGGAAACGAATTACACGACGTATTTAAACGACTTCCAAGTTCGATTTTTCCTAAATACGTGAAATTGCGTTAGAACCGGCTTCTCTGATTTTAATAAATGCATAATCGTGAAGAGGAAACGTGACTCGACTGAAAAAAATGGAGGAAAAGAAAAAAATAACACGATCTTCCAATATCCATCGTTTACGCAACTTACGTATCGACTTAAAGAAATAAAATTCGTACGATTAAATCATCGAATTCTAGTCGAGTCTGAAAGCGCGGAACGAGCTCGTTAACAAGTTTCTCGGGAAATTTGTAAAGCGATAATGTAAAACTGCTCGAATGTTATGCGAAAATCTTGCCGGGAAGGCAAGAGTTGATTTATCACATCGGATTCAGGGATTAACTGTACTTAAACTCTTGTTGCCTTCATTATCAGTCGCTCTCGCAGCATTAACGCGACTCTATCTGCAGTTTTAGATTAAACTTTCTCGATATATATACATATATATATGTGTGTGTGTAGATGGAGCAAGACTGTTATACCCTGATAACTTCTAAATATAGGTACGAAGATATTATAGGATTTATCGTGTAGATTCGAGAGCATCGTATCTCGATTGCAACACATTCGGCACACGATTATTTTGTATAGCATATCCTCAGTTGATCGATTTTGATCCTATTGTAATCGAGAAATGTATTAAAAATTGTCCAAAATTGAAAATGTTTCGATCTCTTTCTCTATTTTTATGAATAATCTCGTAAAATTGCAATTCTGCTTTCTTCTTTCCCAATTTAAGAATAATAAAAGAAGAAACTGTGTAAATTTTTCAAAATTCGATCGAATGGACAGGTATTTGAAGAATTTAAAGAAAATAATAAAAAGAAGTTTATTCCACGCGCTAACAATAGATTTAGATTTTTTTTAAGTCTTTTCTATTTGAAATAATTTAAACTTTCCTTGTTTTAAAACGAGCCAATATCAATTAGATGATAGAATTGGTGGAATTATTCTTAGGTATATTGATAAGAAGAAAATCCGTTAATATCCTGTCGAGAGAAAATCTCGGGGATAAAGTGAATTTTCCATCGTTTCGCTACGGTTTCCCCTTATCTTGATTGTCTCATTAAATATCGATGAGTGTCGAAGGGCGAAGTCTAGGGGTCGTGGTTGATGCTTGTCGTTACAACCCCTCGTTCGTTTCGACACTGATTTTCCTAGAATTTGATAATATTTCACGGTTCAGGAATCGAGTTACCACCAGGCCAAATTATCCGACCGTTACAATAAAAATTGTCGAACGATGAAAATTTCAAACCTGAGCCTCAAAAATCCAAACAATTTCTTCGATATCTCTTTCCGAAAATCTTTGATTTCGATTCAACTTTCATTAATCATAATCACCTTTAATAGCGAAACATCTTGTTTCTCTTCCAAGATTTAAATTTTCTTCTCGCCAATTTTAATCGATTTCGATCGAAGGAGGAGGAATTCGAAAAATTCCAAAATCTGTGCGTTTTCTTCCGTTTAATTTTAACTCGATTTTAAGTCTGAAACGGTCAGGTATTCCCTTTCGAAATCCTCGCTCAAGAATGAACGTGTTTTCTCAAATTTCGAGAGCCAGTCATTTCGAACGACAGCCGAGCAACGAGGCTGAACCACGATTTCTAAGGTGAGGCTTGCAGAGCACGTGCATCCCACATGCTACTCCGAGGCCCCGTTCCCCTGCTTCTCTATCTTGGCTGGTTCACGTCGATTAGGCGGTCGTTTCCTCGAAATAGAACCATTTATTAACGAGTCCCCTCGTCCATCGAGGAGCCTATCAAGCTTTCCAACAGGAATCCGATAATCGCGCGAACCACGTTATCGAACGTGATAAGTTGGAAAGTTGTCCGGCAATTCGCTTCGAAAATGGTCGAATCCCACTAATTTCTAACGTTGCGCTTTCCAACGTTGTTTCTGGTTAGTTAGATGGAAATTATACCGTGACGAGAATTTTGAAAGGATGTCATCTCGATGGATGAAAAAGTAAAATTCTAAGGCGTTGATCTAATTAGATTTGTATTTCGTATGTCGAGTATTTGTATTATTGAGAACGATTAAGCAAGCGGTGTAGAATTCGAAAAATTTCGAAATTCATTGTAAAATACTTTCTTCAATTTTGCTCGTACGAATTCTACCACGAACAGTTGAATAGAAATTCAAATTCGAAAATGGTCGAATCCCACTAATTTCTAACGTTGCGCTTTCCAACGTTGTTTCTGGTTAGTTAGATGGAAATTATACCGTGACGAGAATTTTGAAAGGATGTCATCTCGATGGATGAAAAAGTAAAATTCTAAGGCGTTGATCTAATTAGATTTCTATTTTGTATGTCGAGTATTATTGAGAACGATTAAATAAGCGGTGTAGAATTCTAAAAATTTCGAAATTCATTGTAAAATACTTTCTTCAATTTTGCTCGTACGAATTCTACCACGAACAGTTGAATAGAAATTCAAATTTATACCCGAGAATGAATATATTTATACATTTTCATTATCATTTTTCCTCCTCGATGGAGAAGTTGATCGGATTAATAATTCATTCGCAACATCGATATTCCTCGATATTTTTCTCCATCGATTTCAATAATTTATTTTCAAATCGTAAACGAATGAATTTCGTGACGAACCTTGAACCTCTCTCTCTTTCTTTTTCTCTCTCTTTTCCAAGAAAATCAGAACCGATGAACCGGGTTTGCAAGAAAAACAAAGTGCGTCGTTGAAAGTTTCCCGGTAAATCGTGGCAAAAAAAAAAAAAAAAAGACGGACGGATTACCGCTTTGTCGATCGGATAAATTTCTTGCCTCGTCGTTTCTTTCGTGACTACTTCTTACGTGAACGTTATTTATTCATAGTTGGATCACATGGTCGATCATCATCGCATGAGACAACACCGGTATTAAAATATTACACGTATGTTGCGCAAGGAACGATCTCTCTGGACTAACAAGTGCCTAATAATCGTCCAAACAATCGAGGAGGGAAGAGAGTTTATTTCCTTTTTTTTCTTTCCTTTCCTCCACCTATCCTCTTCCAAGGAAATCCAGACTCCACCTCGAATCAGAGCATTCAATTTCAATTCCCCAATTGCTTCTGTAAAGCGACCGAATTTTCTTACTCATTTGTACGAACTTTTATCCAAGATTTTCTACATAACGCTGTACTGCGCGTTATATTCCTCGCCCAGAACGGTATATAACCGAAATGGAAAAAAAACGCGAGGCAACGCGTCGACGATTCCTTCCAACTGGAACTAATCGACCATCAACTCTCCCCTCCCCTCTCCCACTTGTTGTCCCTTATGGATCGCGTGTATAATAACGAGTCGCGGAGAGAGCCACGCGGGGACGTGGATCTAGACGAAAGAGAACGAAACGAAGAGCGAGCGAACGAGGCAGCCAACGTTAGGCGTAGAAAACAGCGCCGCGGCTGTTGTAACAGTCGATCGAAGAACCGTGGCTCCCGTGGCCCGTGACAGTTACTTAACTCCAGTGTGCACCATCTGTACCCATGGAGTCGTGCCATTACGGTAATTAGGGTGTAATTGGGCATAAATTGTCCGCTGCCTTCGGGACCCGTCGCAGTCGGGCGAGAGAGGACTGAGGAGGCGGAGACAAGAGGGGGGTAACCGGCCGGTCGGGGGTGGGGGGACCGCTCGGGCGGGGGAGAGAGAGGAAGAGAGAGGGAGAGCGCGGCGTGGAGGGAGGGGGAGGGTTGGGTGGCGGAGCGGGCGCAGGAGAGGGGAGGAAGCGTAGCGGCGTGAACGTAGCCAGAGAGGATACGCGGCCGTGCGTGCCTCACGATGCGTATACATGTCGGGACACGCGCGTGCACGCGACCCTCTCACGTGACTTTTCCTTTTCTCTTTCTCTCTCTCTTTCTGTCTCTCTCTCTCTCTCTCTCTCCCTTTCCCCGATCTTTCTTCTTTTCGCCGTCGATCGCGTTCTCGCTTCCGTCCATCTTTTTAGGTTAGGTTCTTGTTACTTTTAAGTATTTATTGGACGGATTTCGATCGCGATTTCGCAACAGATTGGATGGTTTCTACGATCTTGTAGTAGGGAAGTTTAGTTTTCGAATTTTCACGATATTCTTCCATTTTGTTTTATCAATTATCCGTCGCCACTTTATTAATCGAAACGAGTGGGTTATCGCACATCCATCTACCGGCCTTGTTCGAATACGAAGCAATCCAACGTGGTTTTAATTTAATCGAAGGAAACGAACGGTTCCATATGCGCGGTGGGGGCCAATATCGGTAAATTGGTGCGCGTACGTTTTCTCCCCATAAGTTTCGTTGCATTTAATCAAATTTTCCCAGCTCGTTCACCGCGAACTGTTCGGCTAATAATCCATTACCTGGTAATTTCAATTAACAGCGATACGAATTATTAAATGTGTAATTCACCAACCGACCTGCTTACGGCCTGCTTTGTTCCCGTTTCACGATCGATTTCTACTTGTTGCTGGACGTCCGTCTGCGTTTTACTCTCGTTCGTGAAATTTTTCTTTCTATATGGATTCTTCTAATTTTTGTTATCGGTATTTATTTCATTTTTTTCTTTTTTTATTCTACCTTCACATATTTTTTACGTCTATTAAGTATCGCGAATTTTTTCAGAAACCCAGTAAAAATATTGTAAATGTTAAATAATAATGTATATATTACCAACGTTCGTTTACACGACAATAAGTAATATCTACCTGCTTTTAATCCTTAAAATCCCAAGTTAGGGTTGGGTCTCTCTTGAGTTTTCCCCAACCATAATAATTTTCCTTTTCAACTTGAAAATTATCCAGTATTGATCTTAACGTGATAATTAAATAAACAATATTGAAAGCAATACATTTTAAACGAATTCGTAAGTCTGTTTAATTCAAATATTAAACGATATATTATCAAAAAACATTATCATTTGAGGATAAAAGAGATATTTCTGGTATATAAAAAGTTGCTTTACAAGTCCTCGGCCATTGTTGCCAAACTCATTAGCAGTTTCCCTTTCGATTTTATCCGCTGTTCCATCGTACGAAATTTCCAGGGAAACAGGCGGTCCGTGTTTCGCGAGGTGGCTTGGATTCAACAGGTGACACCTCGTCGGGACGGCGATGTGCGCCTAGACGCTACGGAATTTCCACGTTTTTCCCTGGAATCGAGTTAGAGTCGATCGATCGCAAGAGGTCGAGGAACTTTTAAACGTGATTGTTCCTTCGACGAAATCTCTGCACGTGATTGAGTCCTTCCGTTTCGATTCGTTATCTATCCTTGGTTTCAATCATTATTAATTTTTTAACCGAGCCAACTTTATTTCCATTGTTTTTCCGAATTATTTCTCACCTCGTAAAGTTCGAGTTAAATTATTTTTATTTTTATTATTCGTACAATTTTTTTTCTTTTCATAGACAGACAGTACTTGTTGTGAATTTCTGCATTTTCGCGGAAGAAAACAGTAGTTTGATTGAATGCAGCACTCGGGACAAATAATGGAATCGCGCGGAATAAAGATCTTAATCTGGTGCGGAAGTATCGTATCGAGATCCGTCTAGTTGTATCGCTAATGAATTCGGATTGAATATCATAAATACGTTTCGAACGGGGACACAATGCAACAGGGAGCGTAGCAATTCATGATTCTGAATAAAAATTATTTTTGAAAGTCTAATGCATCGTATACGTAACGATACGGAATTCAATTCGATGATAAATACATCACGTTTCATTATAATCACTGTGAAATCCAATTCCTTTTTTCCTTCGTACGAATCCTCTCCCTAATAGGATTAATACATATTTTCCCGAATCTTTCCACGAACATAGTATTATAAATATATCAAAAGTAATCAAAGAAACGATTGCAACAAATTGTACAAATTTTTGACTAAAATTTTTACAATTCACATTCAAATATTCATCCTCGTTTAACATTAACCGATTCCAATGCAACTACATTTAAATTATTGAACAATTGTTCTTTCTATTAGCTCAATAATTATTATTATTTTTAATTTCGTTCAAAAAAGAATCCAAATTTAAAAGAATGCGAGAAATCCCGATCACCTCCTCCCCCATTCGAACTCCAACGAGTTTCGTTGCAAGTCGTCGGAGGGGGAGGGGGTAGGGAATTTAAACGAGCGAAATAAATCTCGCGGCCTTTTACGAGGTTGCGTTACCGTGCTCGTTCTTACTATGATAATGACCACTATCAATTTGCATCTGGGTTATTAGCGCTTGTGCCCCCTCCTTCCCTTCTTCCGACGTCGACGACGATTCCACCCGTAATTTAACCCGCCTTATTGATTGCTTCCGTCCCGGCTGCTAGTGGCGCAGGTAGCAGTACCCGCCACCGGTCAATTTACGTCCCGCTCGAATCATCTTTTCTCCACCGCGACGCTCGACGACGGATCTCCTCGCGAAAATCGTGTGCCGCGTTTCAATCACTTTTTCTCCAAGTCGTGGAGATTATTTATCAGGCAATGGGGATAATTTGCTCTCCGTTTGAAGAAATTTATTCGGATGTTTCGTATGACGGAAGGAGGGAGGTTGATGTAAGAAGAAATAAGAAGAAGTTTTCTTGTTAAGTTGTATTAATTTTGTATCGATAATTTCGAAATGCGAAGCTCGTCTCTTCCAATCGTTCGAGAACTTGACCCGTTTAATTACGTCGAACGATGCGTTTATTATATTAACGATTGGAAAAGTAATTAATTGAAAATTTCAAATAAAGTTGCTTTAAGTTACTCAATTACTTGTTAACATGTTTAATTTTCTAACATGTTTCTTATATAATCTCGACCGTTTGCTATTACAATTATTTGCGATATAATTGTTATGTTTTGAGCGATAAATTATCGAGGAAAGTTTATTCTTTTCAACTTCGACTATTAAATTTTACCCGCCAGTTGTTTGAGGGTAAAATTTTCGAGAGGGGTTACTTTATTGAGAATGATCATCAGAAGGTGACAACGCACCCTTTGCTCATTAAATATTTTTCTCTTTTTTTTTTTGATGAGAAAATGCTTCGATCTTCCTTCAAATATTTAATATATTCATATTTTATTTATCGACACTTCATTCGACAGCGAGAATCAATTATTCCTTCGTTACTTCTTATAAAAAAAATTGATCCTATATTCGATATTCGTTTAAAAATTCAATATATTCCTTGTATTTATTTATCGACAGTGAGAATCGATTATTCCTTCCTTCAACGCATTTTTTATTCATTATTCTAAATATTTCTAATATTTTTTCGATCAGAAAACGCCTCGATATTCCTTCAAAAATCCAACGTATCGACACTTTGTTGGATAGTGAGAATCGATTATTCCCTCTTTCAACGCATCCTTTGCTTATTATTCGTTCGTCATATTTTTTTAATCAGAAAATGCCTCGATATTCCTTAAAAAATTTACCATAAACATTATATTCAGAGGATCAATTATTTTTTCCCTTAAAAAATTCAATATATTCGTTTAAAATGCTCGTCCAAAAATCCAATCTATTTATATTTATTTATACTTTGTTTGACAGTGAGAATCGATTATTCCTTCCTTCATCCTTTGTTTATTATACATTCGTCATATTTTTTTAATCAGAAAGTGCTTCGATACTCCTTCAAAAATTTAACATAAACGTTATATTCAGAGGATCGATTATTTTTTTCCTTCAAAAATTCAATATATTCGTTTAAAATGCTCGTCCAAAAATCCAATCCATTTATATTTATTTATCGACATTTCATTCGATGGTGAGAATCGATTATTCCTTCCTTCATCCTTTGTTTATTATACATTCGTCATATTTTTTTAATCAGAAAGTGCCTCGATATTCCTTGAAAAATTTAACATTATAAATGTTATATTCAGAGAATCGATTATTTTTTTCCTTCAACGCGCTCTTTGTTATTCGTCATATTTTTTTGATCAGAGAATCGATACTCCTTCAAAAATTCAATATATCCTTTTAAAATGCTCGTCCAAAAAATCCAATCCATTTATATTTTATTTATCGACACTTCCTTTCTTCCTTCGTTCTTACGGAAAAAATTGATCCCACGTTCCTATATCCGTCCGTTTTTTCAGGATCAACGACAAATTGATATAGATGTTCCATTGTTCACGTTCATTCTTCGATGAAACAAAAATATATACGAGTTTCAGTTGATCGGTTACCAGCAATTTCGTGTTTTGCGAATGCGCACATGGCAGCCTCCCCGGGGAGCCATTGACACTGAAGTGGGATTCACCTATATTCCATTGCATGTTGCAACTACTATACAGTGGCGACGATCGTGATAACGAGTAAGTGGACGTTAGGATTAGATTAAGCTTGTAAATTGTGCTCTAATGAAATTATTCCAATTTTTTATTTTTACTTTTACTTTCCCTTCGCTCGACGAGTGAGTATTTATCATT
Organism: Apis mellifera; assembly: GCF_003254395.2. Classification (NCBI taxonomy): domain Eukaryota; kingdom Metazoa; phylum Arthropoda; class Insecta; order Hymenoptera; family Apidae; genus Apis; species Apis mellifera. The sequence continues at coordinate 8,436,490 of NC_037640.1, forward strand.
ATTCAGCCGAATGGAATCCCGATCGAATAATATAATTAACAGACGAGGCAATAACAATTGGCGATTACAAAACGATCCAACGATCCAGCTATTTAACAATCAAGGTTACGAATAATAAGTGTTCCACTTACGATATCGCATTGTATTCAAATCGGAATATCCGATCGTGCATTCAAGCGACAACTAAATATTGACTTGAATGCGGGGCTACCTGGATGATGTCCCTCCTATCGCTATTCGCCATCTCTTCTTCATGTGGGGCACGCTTTAAATTCGCCCCGTTTCTACACGTAGTATCCTTAGAAATCCACCAACTTTTCATTGTTTCATCGACGAAAAATTCCACGATCCTAATTATGCAAATCCCACGATTGTTCACAGATATTCTCATTTACCTGACATCATCCCAAACACACCTTCCTACCTTGGAAAAGGATGATATATATATTTTCTAAAACCCTCATCATCGAGACGATCATTGCGAGAATTATCTTCCTCTCCAACTCTCGAATAATAATAATTCTCAAAGCAATTCTCATCCCCCTCTCACCACCTTGAAAATAAATCACGGGACTACTGATATTTATTAAAATAAAGAGAGAGAGAGAGAGAGAGAGAGAGAGAGAGAGAGAGAGAGTTGGGTCCGTGGTCGTCCTGGCTTTACGACACCGCGTAAAATGAGTTACAGTCCGGATAATCGGGTAATAAACTTCCGGTCGAGGCACCCCGTGTGGGCGGCCACGTGGGTCGTGAGCCGAGTTGCGGTATTACGGCGACGACGTCGGTGTAAATATATTTATTATGGCCACCCTTGTCGCCCTGGTTCGCCAGGTAAGAGGGAACAGTCTCGAAATTTCTTCTGTCTTCTTCGAGTCTAGGATGAGACGGAGAAGGGGATGGAATGTCGAGATCTAGAGGCTAATTTTACGATTACTTTGGATACGTGTCACTGGAGTTATTTTTTTTAGCGCCAAAGGTGAATTCAGCCAATTTTTCGAAGGATATTTCGTACACGTTTTTTGGATTAAGTCTAAAGTGGAAAGGACAGGCGATAATCGATTGCTCGTCGTGCGGAGAATCTACGAAAATAGTACGATATTCGAGGAGTAAATCTCTATTTCGATCTCTTATTTTAGTCTGAACAATTACTTACCGTATAATTTGTACCGCTCTTCTTATTTTTCATACAATGCACACCTTTATCTACTAACTCAAACTGCTGCTACCACCCTATATATCAAACCTTCCAATTGGAAATCTATCGAACAATAATAAAAACAATAAAGAACTAACAAAAAATTAAAGTTAAAAATTATCGAATCGGGAAAGATTCGTTCCTCTTCTTATTTTTATACAATGCACACCTTTATTTACTAACTCAAACTGCTGTTACCACCCTATATATAAACCTTCCAATTGGAAATCTATCGAACAATAATAAAAACAATAAAGAACTAAGAAAAAATTAAAGTTAAAAATTATCGAATCGGGAAAGATTTGTACCGCTCTGTTCCTCTTCTTATTTTTCATACAATGCACACCTTTTTATCTAATCTAATTCAAACTGCTGTTACCACCCTATATATCGAACCTTCTAATTGGAACTTTATCATCATCAAACAATAATAAAAGCAATAAAGAACTAATAAAAAATTAAAGTTAAAAATTATCGAATCGGGAAAGATTCGTTCCTCTTCTTATTTTTCATACAATGCACACCTTTATCTACTAACTCAAATTGCTGCTACCACCCTATATATAAACCTTCCAATTGGAAATCTATCTAACAATAATAAAAACAATAAAGAACTAAGAAAAAATTAAAGTTAAAAATTATTGAATCGGGAAAGATTCTAACTCAAATTACTGCTACCACCCTATATATCAAACCTTCCAATTGGAAATCTATCGAACAATAATAAAAGCAATAAAGAACTAACAAAAAATTAAAGTTAAAAATTATCGAATCGGGAAAGATTCGTTCCTCTTCTTATTTTTCATACAATGCATATCTTTATCTACTAACTCAAACTGCTGTTACCACCCTATATATCAAATCTTCCAATTGGAAATCTATTGAATAAAAACAATAAAGAACTAAGAAAAAATTAAAGTTAAAAATTATCGAATCGAGAAAGATCTCGAGCTGGTAACTCGCATTACTTTCACGCTTATTTTCGTCCATGCAAGTAAATAAGCGAGCGAGTAAGTGCACGATGGCTGCACCGATGACGTCGGACGGTATTGTGAAAGAACGCGGAGTCAGTGCTCTGTAAAAGGCAGCAGCGCAACGGCCTCCGTTTTCCTTGCGACGCGGGATTCGGCTGGCCGTACGTGTGGAAAGGCGGCGCACAATAGGGCCCTCGAATCGCCTCGTTCAACCGTAGTTATTAGTTGCTTGCTTGCTTGTTTGCTTGCATCCTCCCCGCTGGATGCGATTCCAAGATGAATCGACGATAAAGGAGAGAGAAAAAGAAAAGGAAAGGAAAGAAACGGTGCCGCGGGAAAAGTGCACGTGCATTTTTAGCGGTTTCTCCGCGACGCGAAAAGAAGAACGGAGAGGAAAGGAAAGGAAGAAGGGAAAGTAATCTCGGATGAGAGCTCGCGTTCTTTTTTTTTTCTTTTTCTTTTTCTTTTTTCTTTCTCTTTTTCTTTTTTCGAGGCTCCAATAAACGGAAACTGGGAATGCGTCTGCGGTATATCTTCGTTCAGGTATTAACCCTGAATTTCTTCTGCCAAGTCGAGGGAATATTCTGCTCTTTCATCGTTCCTTTGAAAAGGAAAGGAAAATATGCAGGAGGAAAAGGATAAATGATTAACTTCGTTAACTTTGTACCTTTGTTTGCTAAACTTATTAAGGTGGCGATTGAAACTTTTCTTTTCTTTCTTCTAATCCTCAAATGATTAATCCTTATCTCTTCATAAAGATTCGATTATATTATAAAAATGATGACTTTTCGAAATGATCTTTCCTCGAATATTTCTCCCATTACTTTCCATTGAAATATATCAACAACAAAAAGAAGAAAGGAAAACCGTTAAACATCGAATCCCAAAACTTTCCTGAAAAACCCGTTCAACTACTCGTCGAGTCTGCGAAAAACTAAAACACAACCTTGAAACAAATTCCCACAGATATTCTCCGAACCGAACATCCGATACAATTTTCCTCCACGATCTGTCCAACATTCCTCCTCCTCCTCCTCCAAGCTTAACCCGTTCCACGCGGAGGTTATCCGCACGAATATTTCCATCCTCTACCAACAATCCTCCTCCCGCAAATAGATAGCAGTTGCAGGGGAAAATAAAAAGAAGGAAAGGAGAAGAAGAAGAGCAAAAAGGCGAGTACAAACTGGGACATCGACGCGGGTGTGCGCGCAGGTTTGGCGAACAAACGAGTTCGAGCAGAGTGGAAAAGAGAAGACAGAGAGAAAAAGAGAGAGAAGGGAGAAGGACACGACGGGTGTCCCTGTTTAAATATTCATTTCGCGTTCGTCCAGAGAAATTTGCTTCCGATCATTCCGCTCCACGTTTTCCCTCCCCGTCACCGATCCTCCTAGATACCCCTCCTCCTCCTCCTCCCTCAAGATCACGAAAATTCGAGCAATATTCGAGCGCGGCCCTTTGAAAATAAAATTTCTCACGAGGGGGAGGGGAAACGTGTGGGAAACTGGGCCATCGATTGGAAATTCATACATTTCTTTATTCATTCATATTGATGCGGTTTGACGACGTTCGATACTTCCTACTTGGTTGGTCGTAGCGAGGGAGGGAGGTATAAGTGTCTTTTAAATAGGGA